>NC_055662.1:26880242-29332742 GCF_017976325.1 Chelmon rostratus | reverse complement strand
CCCGGCGGGGCCGCGGGCCGCGACCCCCCCGTCGGCCCCGTGGGAGGGGACGAGAGCAATGATAGACAGGGACAAGACAGCGAGCAGGCTGAGACAGTCAGAGAGTCCAGACAGGAGCAGGACGAACAGAATAAACGTGACTGTACTGCTGTAAGTGATAATCCTCCACATGAAGTTCAGCAGAGTCTGGCAGTGTGTGAGGAGTTCACTGAGGATGAAGAAATGTCCGATGATGAGCTGTTCAAACTGTCACAGAAAAGAAAAAACCCAGAACCCGTCCAGAGTCATGCAAAAGCATTAAAAACAAATAAAGTCACAAAAGCAAGAAAACCACTAGAGCCTGAAAGTGATCTGTCCCTGACCCCCCTGACCCCTCTGACCCAGGAGGACCAGCAGAGCCAGTACTCTGCTGTTAACATCAAAAAGTTCCTCCAGGAAACGAAGGGTTTCAGGCTGGTGAAGGTAGAAGATTATTTTTCAGATCTGAAAGTGTTCATTGAATCAGCCAGACCTCTGACTAAAAGATCAGCAAACAGTGGAGAGGAGGTCCTGACAGAGCAGGAGATCTATCGTCTGAAGAAACTGATTCTGAGAGTAAAAACACAAACCGCTGCTGATGATGACGATGTTTAAAACAACAGTCTTGTTTTTCTCTCTCCTGTTGCTCTGTGATTTTTTTAACATCCTTCTCTCCATGTGTGAGTTTAAATTGGGCACTCTAAACATTAACGGAGGCAGAGATGATGTAAAAAGATCTGCTCTGTTTAAACTGATGGAGCTGAAGAAGCTGGATGTCATGCTGATTCAAGAAACACACAGCACCACAGACAATGAGAGTGAATGGAGGAGGGGGTGTGATGGGGAGGTGTTTCTGAGCCATAAGTCCAGCTGTAGTGGAGGAGTGGGCATCTTGTTCTCCAGGAGTTTCCTGCCTACTTCCTGTGAAGTGGAGGAAATCATTCAGGGCTGTTTGTTAAAAATCAGGGCTCAGTTTGAAAATGTTCATTTGGTTTTTCTGAACGTCTATGCGCCAACCAACAGACTGGACAGACTGGCTGTGTTGGATGTGCTAAGTGACACCATCAGGAGCTGCAGCAGTGACGACTATTTGTTTTTAGGGGGTGATTTTAACTGTACTGAGAATCCAGAGGTGGACAGAAACCACCAGGAGCCTCATCCTGCTTCATCACGCAGGTTTAAACAGCTGACTGCAGCTCACGAGCTCTCAGACGTGTGGAGGGGTTTTTATCACCACCACAGGCAGTACACCTGGAGTCACTGTAAAGACAATGTGATATCCCTGGCCAGGCTGGACCGCCTCTACTCTTTTAAACATCAGGTGAACATTTTTAGCAGTTGTCACATTAACCCAGTGGGCCTCTCAGATCACTCTCTTGTCTTTTGCTCTGTTTTTATAAAAAATGTCCGGTTGCAGAGTGCATATTGGCACTTTAACACCGCCCTGCTTCAGGACAAGGCTTTTAGAGCAGCCTTTGAGTGTTTCTGGTTCGCCCACAGATCATGTAAATCTGACTTTGCCAGCATCCAACAGTGGTGGGATTTTGGCAAAGTCCAGATCAAGCAGCTGTGTCAACAGTTCACTCGTAATGTCACTAGAGACATAACCAGATCTATGAGGGACCTGGAGACTCAGCTGGTAGAACTGCAGAGTTTAGCTGATTCTACAGGAGATCGAGGGCTCTTCAGTTCCCTCAAATCTAAAAAGTCGGCTCTAGCCAACCTGCTGGGTGTGGCAGCACAGGGGGCTCTGGTCAGATCACGTTTTCTCAACATCTCACAGATGGATGCCCCCCTCTCGGTTCTTCTTTGCTCTGGAGAGGAAAAACGGCCAGAGAAAGATCATTCACTCTCTGCGATCCAACAACGGCTCTGCAATCTCAGGTTCCTCTGAGATCAGGAAGTTCGCAGTAGGGTTCTACAAAGACCTGTTCAAGAGTGAACTGACAACTGAAAACCCTGAGGTGTGCAGCAGCTTCTTCTCTGGTCTTCCTCAGGTGGACGCTGAGGCCAACGCAGAACTGGAAGCCCCTTTATCCCTCAGTGAGCTGTACACTGCTCTGATGGGCTTGCAGAGTGGCAGAGCTCCTGGTCTGGACGGTCTCCCTGTTGATTTTTATAAATCTTTCTGGTCTGTGTTGGGGGAAGACCTGTTGGAGGTGGTCTCAAGCAGCCTGGAGAGTGGACGGCTGCCTCTGAGCTGCAGGAGGGCGGTCATCACCTTACTGCCCAAGAAAGGAGACCTACAGGAGATCAAGAACTGGAGACCAGTCTCTCTGCTCTGCACGGACTATAAGATACTGTCCAAGGCCCTGGCCACCAGACTCAGAGAGGTGATGGCCTCTGTCATCCACACTGACCAGACCTACTGTGTGCCCGGCAGGCTCATAAGTGACAATGTCACTTTAATTCGGGACGTTTTGGAGGTCTCTGGCTCATCGGCTGTAGACACTGGTCTTATTTCCATAGACCAGGAAAAGGCTTTTGACCGGGTTGAACACCAGTATCTATGGCAAACTCTAGCTGCCTTTGGGTTCAGCCCAGGTTTCATAGCCAAGATCCAGGTTCTGTACAGTGACATTGCGAGTGTTCTGAAAATTAATGGAGGTCTGAGTGCTCCTTTTAGTGTTGGGAGGGGGTTCTGCACAAACTGAGACGTGATCTGAGTGGCGTTCGTTTCCCTGATTGTGACGTCTCTTTTAAACTGTCAGCCTACGCTGATGACGTCATCATCCTGGTCAACACACAGAAAGATATTGATCTGTTAGTGAACAACGCTAACCTGTTCAGTTCCATATCCTCTGCCAAAGTAAACTGGGGGAAGAGTGAGGCGGTCATGGTGGGGGATAGGCTGGGGGATCGGCTCAGGCTACCCGGGGGCTTGGTCTGGAAGAAAGGAGGACTGAAATATCTGGGAGTCTTTCTGGGTAACGACACATTTCTGCAAAAAAACTGGGATCATGTTTTAGAAAAGGTCAAAGGTCGTCTCACAAAATGGAAGTGGATTCTAAAAAAAACATCATACAGAGGTCGCGTTTTAGTCGTCAATAACCTGGTTTCCTCTGCTCTGTGGCACCGGTTGGCCTGCATCGATCCCCCAGTTTCACTTATGTCAAACATCCAACGGCTGTTAGTGGACTTCTTTTGGGACAGGTTGCACTGGGTGCCACAGAGCGTCCTGTTTCTCCCTAAGGAGGAAGGTGGGCAGGGCCTGATCCATCTGGCCAGTAGGGGTGCTGCCTTCCGCCTACAGTTTGTTCAGAGACTGCTCAGTGGACCTGCAGACCTGGTGTGGAGACCCACATCCTGCTGCATCCTTAGGCGGTGTGGTGGTCTAGGACTGGGTCTGTCTCTGTTTTTAATGGACCCCGGCAGGCTGAACACTTCACCTCTGCCAGCCTTTTACAGGAGTGTCTTTTCAGTATGGACTTTGCTGAGAAAGCAGAGACAGCAGCAGGCGGACTCTCTGTACTGGCTTCTGCAAGAACCAGTACTGTTTGGAGGACATTTAACCAGTCCGAGCTGGGGTGGGCCCACTCTGTCCAGACTGCTTCGGACTGCAGGAATTTCCACTCTGGGCCAGGTGGTGGAGCTAACCGGACCTGGGTTGGACGGCCCTGCTGGACTTGCGGCTCGGCTGAGAGTGAGGTCAACAAGAGTCATCAACCAGCTGCTGCAGCACTGGAGACATCAGCTGACAGGACACGAATGTACTTTGTTGAAAGACTTTTGTGGTGGTGCACTACTACCAAACTGTGCTGACCCGTATCCTGTCATCAGATTGTTTCCAGGTTTTAAAAATTGTTCTGGTCCTTTACTCCAGCCTGTCGACCCTGTAGGTGTTTCTTTGGAGGACGCCTCAGGGAAGACACTGTACAGACTGCTGGTAAAGACTCTGAACCAGAATAAACTGAACAGACGCAGTGACACCCCGTGGAGGACTTACTGGTCCTTAAACCCTGCAATGAGGCCTGCATGGAGGTCTTTGTACAAACCTCCTCTAGCAGGGAAACATGGAGACCTGCAGTAGAGGATCCTACATGGCGCTGTAGCAGTGAACTCCTTCCTCTCTGTGATCAACGCTGCTGTAGAGGACAAATGTCCCTTCTGCAGCCACAGAGAGACGGTGTCTCACTGCGTCTCACAGCTCTGTTTCTGCTGCTGGAAACCATCTTCAGTCGATGTGGAGAGATTTTTACGAAGCAGGTTTTTATCTTTGGCTTTAAATACACTCGCCAACAGAAGAACAAAGGTCAGATACTGAACTTTGTTTTAGGACAGGCAAAGATGGCGGTGTATGTGAGCCGGAGGAGGAAGGTGGAGGAAGACTTGAATGTTGATGCGGTTCCTGTTTTTGTGAAAATGGTAAAGTCCAGACTGATGGTTGATTTCAGTTTTTACAGGGCTGTTCAGGACCTGGACAGCTTCCAGGTGAGGTGGGGTTATGAGGGGGTGCTCTGCTCTGTAGCAGAGGGACTGCTACACTTTGGACATGTGCTGATGTAACTGAAACACCTGACAATTAGTCTGTTTGTGTGAATGTCCTGATTAATGAATTTATACAGTGAACAAAAAGACAAATAAACGTCTGGTTAAAAAATCAAATCAAATCTCTCTCTCTCTCTCTCTCTCTCTCTCTCTGTCTGTCTGTCTCTCTCTCTCTCTCTGTCTCTCTCTCTGTCTCTCTGTCTCTCTGTCTCTCTCTCTCTCTCTCTCTCTGTCTGTCTGTCTCTCTCTCTCTCTCCCTCTCTCTCTCTCTCTCTCTCTCTCTCTCTCTCTCTCTCTGTCTGTCTGTCTCTCTCTCTCTCTCTGTCTCTCTCTCTGTCTCTCTGTCTCTCTCTCTCTCTGTCTCTCTCTCTCTCTCTCTCTCTCTCTGTCTCTGTCTCTGTCTCTGTCTCTCTCCCTCTCTCTCTCTCTCTCTGTCTGTCTGTCTCTCTCTCTCTCTCTGTCTCTCTCTCTGTCTCTCTGTCTCTCTGTCTCTCTCTCTCTCTCTCTCTCTGTCTGTCTGTCTCTCTCTCTCTCTCCCTCTCTCTCTCTCTCTCTCTGTCTCTCTGTCTCTCTCTCTCTCTCTCTGTCTCTCTCTGTCTCTCTCTCTCTGTCTCTCCCTCTCTCTCTCTCTCTCTCTGTCTGTCTGTCTCTCTCTCTCTCTGTCTCTCTCTCTCTCTCTCTCTCTCTCTCTCTCTCTGTCTCTCTGTCTCTCTCTCTGTCTTGCAGCTTTGCCTCCTAAACCAGTCAAGTCTTCGACTCCAGCAGCTCCCAGCAGTTTTAACAACAGTATTTCCCTGCAGGATGCTGAGTGGTACTGGGGAGACATTTCCAGGTAACAAACACACACACACACACACACACACACACACACTGATACATGCACCCAGGCTAAAACAATACAGATTGGAGTATCTGAGAGTAAAACATGTGGTGTAATTTCCTGTCACATGCAGAGTTACTGGTTTCCAGTGATCCCAGTCAGGCTCCAGTTTGATGATCAGTGAGAGGAGCAGCTGTTAGATGATGTTTGATGTGTTTGTTTGTAGAGAGGAGGTGAACGAGAAGCTGAGGGACACGGCTGACGGTACGTTCCTGGTTCGAGACGCCTCCACGAAGATGCACGGAGATTACACTCTGACCCTGAGGTACACCGTTCAACACGGCGCCGTCAGAACGCCAGAACACACGAATCAGAGGCCTGATGTTCATGTGCAGGCCTCCAGCTGTTTGATGTTTTCAGCCTCCAGTGTCCTGATGCCAGTGTTTATCATTCATCGATGGCGTTGGTGGAATGTTCCATTTTAACCTTTGTTATACGTTGAAGTACAAATACCTGCTCTGCGGCTAACGGCAGGTTTTGCTTTGCTTAAAAAAGGAAACAGGATTGACTTCATTCAGCAAATACTCACATTTACTCAGTACTCCACTCGTAGTATTTCACAAAAGAAGCAGAGTACATTTTATGAGGTATTTTTACATTGTTGTATTGGTACTTTTTACTTAATTATTGATCTTGGTACTTCTTACTCCACTACTGCGAGTACTTAGTCAGCATGAAGTATTTAGTTACTGTGTGCAAACTGAAGGTGTTTGACCAGAGTCATCATCAGTCTCACAGCAGTGAAATACTACCAGTCAGTAGTAATGTTGAGCATTTATTCAAGCAGAACAGTGTGTACAGATACTTGTAGTACAGCTAATACTGCAGCACAGTGAGCTGCTGCTGGCTCTGAGGTACTCGTCCCTCTGTGGTGACTGTAAACTGTCAGACAGCAGTTCAACAGATTAACGTCAACGCTGGTTTGCTTTAATGGACGAATGTTATGTGACCACCTGCAGGAAAGGAGGCAACAACAAGCTGATAAAGATCTTCCATCGGGAGGGAAAGTACGGCTTCTCCGACCCTTTAACCTTCAGCTCGGTGGTGGAGCTGATCAACCATTACCGCCACGAGTCCCTGGCCCAGTACAACCCCAAACTGGACGTCAAGCTGCTCTACCCGGTCTCCAAACACCAGCAGGTCTGTACACTGTCTGATGGTCTGTGTTGGCGTGTCAGCTGTCGAGTCGTCTGATTGGACGCGTCGTTGCTTTCAGGACCAGGTGGTGAAGGAGGACAGCATCGAAGCCGTGGGCAAGAAGCTCCACGAGTATCACCTGCAGTACCAGGAGAAGAACCGCGAGTACGACAGACTGTACGAGGAGTACACCAGGACCTCACAGGTACACTGCAGAACACTGTAGTACAATAAAATACACTTCAGTACACTGTAGTACAATAAAATACACTTCAGTACACTGTAGTACAATAAAGTCCCCTGCAGCACACTGCAGTACAGTACAGTACAGCACAATACAGCACAGTACAGTACAGTGCAGTATGCTACAGTACCGTACACTGCAGTACACTACTGTACAGGACAGTACAGTACACTGCTGTCCAGTACAGTACAGTACAGTACACTGTAGTGCAGTACACGGCAATACACTGTAGTACAGTACAGTAACGTACACTACAGTACAGGACAGTACAGTACACTGCAGTACGCTATAGTACAGTACACTACATGACAGTACCATACACTATAGTACTGGACAGTACAGTACACTGCAGTACACTACCGTACAGGACAGTACAGTACAGTGTAGTACAGGACAGTACAGTACACTGCAGTACAGGACAGTACAGTACACTTCAGTACAGGACAGTACAGTACACTGCAGTACAGTACCGTACAGTACACTGCAGTACAGTACCGTAAAGGACAGGACAGTACAGGACAGTACAGTACACTGCAGTACAGGACAGTACAGTACACTGCAGTGCAGGACAGTACAGGACACATTTGTCTCTGGACACTGCTCACTGGAATCATACACGTCAGAATTGTGAGAACTTCCATTTCACCACAAACTCACTCACACTGTTGTAGTAACAGACAAAGAACACAAGGGGGAGCCTCCATCAGTCAGCTGACCTGAGCAGGGACGGAGGAAGATGTTTTCAGTAAAGACAGAAAACTGGAGATAAAGACAACAAACCTCCTTTTTCTGACCCGGTTTTCTTTTTTTGTCTTCACGTGTCTCTTTTCTTACCCTCCTCTTGCGTCTTCTCTCCTCCTCTTCGTCCCTCAGGAGATCCAGATGAAGAGGACGGCCATCGAGGCGTTCAACGAGACCATAAAGATCTTTGAGGAGCAGTGTCAGACTCAGGAGCGCTTCAGCAAAGAGTACATCGAGAAGTTTCGTCGAGAGGGCAACGACAAGGAGATCCAGAGGTAGGCTGTTGCCACGGCAACTGTGAGGGAGACCTTTAAAAACACACACACACACCTATGAAGGAGCCCTAGTTGCCATGGCACCAGAGGTGGCAGGAAGAAACCACCTGCTGGTAAATTTAGAGTGCAGCTGCGCCGTGTTCAGGAGGTGTTGTGTTACCAGACTTTGAGCTCAGCTTCATGTTCACTGTTAGTAACTCAGGTCTCTCTGATGATTCTACACACCTCTCAGTGTTTGTGCTCCAGAGCTGTGCGGTAACATGGTTCTACATTAATTTACATTTCTCTTCATGACTCCAACAAAACACGACCAAAATAGTTTGATTAAATGTGAGAAGTGTTCAGCTGTTTGTTTCTCGTAATGCAGAACAGTGGAACAGTTCGCTGCATGAAACATTTCATTGATCTGTTCTGATCATATTCATGTGATTTAGTATCTGTTTGTTATGTGGAGAAACATCATTATCAATACTGAGGAAAGTCCTCATCAATATCGTGATTGATTGACGTCTCCGACTCTGACAGGCAGCTGTTCTGCTGTGGAACATGTAACAAGTTTTCTCTGCGGAGTCCTTCAAAGAATTAATTTGAAGAAAAATACAGACCTGAGGTCATGGACCCCCCCTCCATCTTTTCAGGATCATGGAGAACTACGACAAGCTGAAGTCTCGGATCAGTGAGATCGTGGACAGTAAACGTCACCTGGAGGTCGACCTGAAGAAACAGGCCGCCGACTACAGAGAGATCGACAAGAAGATGAACAGCATCAAACCAGACCTGATCCAGCTCCGCAAGACCAGGGACCAGTACCTCATGTAAGATCTGCAAGCGGATCACATCGACGCTCCGTGGTTCACACTTTATTCTCACTGCTGTGCTCGCTGTGTTTGTGTTTCAGGTGGTTGACTCAGAAGGGGGTCCGTCAGAGGAAACTGAACGAGTGGCTCGGCCTGAAGAACGAAACCACAGAGGAGTAAGTCTGAAACTCTCTGCTGCCCCCCAGTGGAAGCAGCAGGATCTGCAGGATCCTGCATTACAGCTCGTGTTGCAGGTGTTGATGTTCATACTGAGCTGAAACAAGCTGACGACAACAACGTCGTCTGTTACTGTTGTTACAGTGATGAGAGACAATGATTAGTCATCTAATCAATCAACAGAAAACATTTTGACAAAAGATGTAAATTTTCAAGCAGAAATATTAAAAACTAGAAGTGCTCAGACCTGCACCCACAGTCTTCTTTTCTATGATACACAAAGGTTGTTGGCAAACAGCTGATTTACAGGATGCAGGCGGTTCATTAGTGCTCGCCATAGTGTGACTGACCTGCACGCCAATCAGCTGGTTATGTTAAGGTCAGCACGTCGCTAACGACATACTTTCAGTCCTGCATTACCTCGATCCATATGTGGTCTGCACGCACGGGACTGTGAGGGTCCAGCACCAGCACACAGACTGTTACAGCTGCTGCTGATCAAACTGCTGCGCTCATCAGCTGCTTCATCTTCTTTAGCCACAAGGGGGCGCCTTTCAACCTGCAGCCACAGAGCAGTTAGCTGTGTGTGTGTGTGTGTGTGTGTGTGTGTGTGTGTGTGTGTGTGTGTGTGTGATCCCCTGCTAACCTGTCCTCTGTACCCCCCCTCAGTGAGTACAGTATGGTGGAGGATGAGGAGGACCTTCCTCACCATGATGAGCGTCTGTGGCGTCTGGGAAACATAAACCGGAATCAGGCGGAGTCCCTGCTCCGCGGGAAGCGAGACGGGACCTTCCTGGTCCGAGACAGCAGCAAGGCGGGCTGCTACGCCTGCTCCGTGGTGTAAGACTCACCTGTTTGACATGTTGTTTTGATGGTTGAGTACCTGATTGTGTTTGTGTGTCAGGAAGCTGGTCTGTGCTGGATTTAACGATGCTCTCTGTGTCTCTCTCAGCGTGGACGGAGAGGTGAAGCACTGCGTCATCAACAAGACAAGCACCGGCTTTGGTTTCGCGGAGCCCTACAACCTGTACGGCTCTCTGAAGGAGCTGGTGCTTCACTACCAGCACACGTCGCTGGTCCAACACAACGACTCGCTCAACGTCACGCTGGCCTTCCCCGTCTACAGCCAGCAGAGACGGTGACCCGCCGGCTCCCTGCTCATAAGTACCGTCATCGTAGACCAGCAGCAGACCTCCTTCACACGCTCGACCCCCCCAGAACAAGACGGGGGAGAAATCCAACCCTTGTCTCTTTTTACAGGCTGGAATCTGACTACATGACACGCTCAGCGCTAACGTTTGAAGCTAGCGTTTGAAGCTAACGTTTGAAGCTAACGTTGCTAACGCTCAGAGCTGTGTGTGATACCTTTTGATCATGAACAGACAGTCGTGGTGCTGCAGTGGATCAGAAACTATCCAGCACATTGAAGAAGAAGCTTTAAGCAAAGAGAAAGCTTTGTTACATCCTGTCGAAATGATCAGAGTTATCTTTTACTGTGAAAGTCCTCATGTTGACATTTAACTTCCTGTGAGAAGCAGATTAAAAAAAGACTTCAGCCCACCAGTGACGGCGCTGCAGGTAAAATGTTGATCAGTTATTCAGCTGATTTGGTGCCGAACATGAACGCTTACTGTAATTTAATCTCGTCGGAGCAGCCGATGACGTCGGAGGTCGTCGGAGGTCGTGATCACACGAGACTGAGAGACGTTCAGCGAATCAGTGAGACGAGTTGGGTTCATCTGTCGCTGTCTGTCCTCCACGTTGGACGAGTTGAGCTTCTCGACAACAGTCCTGCCAGCAGTTTGATGTGACAGTGAGTTCAAACACCTCATAGAGAATCATAGAGAACAAACACCTGAGCAGACAGAGAGGAGCGACACCTGACGTCTGACGGCCAGTCAGGTTAATCCACAAACAACGCGCCTGATGATACGAACCCCTCAGACTGTGATCACGACCTCCGTCTGAGTCGACGTGACGACCGACGCGTTTCCTGTCTGTGGAGAAACGAGGCGCCGAGCTGGCGAACGTGACCTGAGGTCAGAGGTCAAAGCTGAACTGGTTTAGGATGACGGACTCCTCATTGAGTCATGAACTGCTGATCCAGCACACTTCAGTAGACCAGAACCACAACTGGACCGGACTACAACTACGAACTGATGATGATGACGATGGTGATGATGTCAAAGACAAATTGGGGGACAATCTATCGGACACTGTGAGCGACTGAACGAGGTTTAAAACGAGGGCCAATCAACTGACCCGCATTTTCATATCAGGAGAAAAAACCCAGGATCATCCAAAGACTGGACCCCCCCCCCACCAAAACCCGTCAGCGTGTTGGGAAGGTCTTCAGGTTTCTTCAGGTTTGTTTCGTTCGAGTGGACGGATGATTCTTGTGTTCTTTCATTTCACTAAACGTCCGTCAGCACAAAGATTCACTCTCATTGGACGAAAACGGACAAAATTCAGGAACGATGAGAGCTGGATCTTTGTGGATCCCCTCGAAGGATTTTCAAAACGCAGCCTGTAAACAAAAGTCTGAACGTAGATTCTACATTATTTTTTCCCTTTTTGTGCATTAAGACACGTGACTCAGTCCAAGAGAAACCAGGTTCAGGAGCTGAAACTGGCCTTCAAGCATTTCCTCTGTCGTCATGGTAACCTCCTGAACTGAACGCTGAGTTTTTCCACATTGTGTTTGTTTTGAAAGTCGTCGATACATCTTTATTTCCTCATTCCACAGATGTCCTGTTTTTCTTTGTGACGATAGCGAACAACAAAGATCTGTAACGTAAAAACGATTTAAACGATAAGAACAGACGCGTGTTAAAGAAATCTGATGAATAAAAGAGCTGGTCTGAATGTCTGCGAGAATGTGCGTGTGCTTTCTCTTAAAACGATCATTTCAGCTGCCTGCCTGCTGGACACGTGACGTTCAGTGAGCTCAGAAACTTTCAGCAGGTGAAGGAGAAAACGTCCGATATCAAACTGAACATTCGTCTTTCTGCTGAGTGAAGCTCAAACCTTCAACTGCAGGAGCAAGAAGACGAATACAGGTTCGACTGCAGGAGACCTTCATGTATTTAAAAATTACAAACGGATATTTAAATTTGCACTAAACACTTGACATTAATAGTTTAACAGGTAACTGCCATAATTTTTAGTTCAAGCCGACCAATGAGAGCTCCTCATTCCGTTTTTACTTCCTGTTACTGTAGGCAGGCTCGTGTGGTCAGTGTGATGTCAACGCTTTGACCCCTCAAATTTAATCATCTGAGCAAAGATCAAGAGGAAGCTCATCTGGACTCTGGTCCGAAGCTGCGCTCCATATCCGTTAATGAATTCATCCGAGAGGAAACGAGTGTCGTTGAAACAGGTGGAGTGAGATTTAGGTTTCAGTCTCAGCTGCAGGGTCACAGTGTGACCTGACAGGCAGTTCAGAGTCCGTTTTCTCTCAGTCCATGAAATGCAGACAGTCGCTCGCTGTCCATGAACCGGCTCAGGTGCCGCCAGGTGTTTGTGTGTCTGCTGTCATCAACACGTCACAGAAAAGTTTGTCAAATGATTTTAAAATGTGAGTCATGTCATGCTAGCAGCTCTGGGGCTGGATTGAGACACTGTGGCACTTAGAGCTAAATGCTAAGTCAGGATGCTAACAGGTTTACTGAGGCTGATGGGAATGTCGTTAGTTTTGCAGGTTTTATGTCATAAAGTTACGAATCATCATGTGGCCAAACTCGTGAACACCAGAGACGACAAAACACTGGACTTCCTGTACGCAAACACAAAGGATGCTGACAGCTCTTTACAGCTGACGCCACAGAAATGGCTCACATTTAAAACGCCGCGTGGCAGTTCTAGACTTGCCATCGCTGCAGGAACATCCTGTTTACCAAAGTCAGTCGTATCTAACCACAACCCTCACAGCTGAACGTCACAGAAACTGGCACCAGCCTTCAACTTGAAACTGACTCTTAATCTAACAATGATCAGAATTCAGCCAGGTGTTGCAGTTTACCTTTAATGAACAGAATTTCACTCCAACAAAAAATAAGTGACATGCCAACTTGTTCGTACTTTCGTGTTTTCATTTGAACATTTTCCAGCCGCTTTAAATCTTAGTGTGAGACTGAATGTTTGAGAAAAACAGCTAAAAACCTGAACCTGCCGCTTAAAGAAGCCTTTAATATATGACACTATTTCAATCTGAGTGTGGATTTAAACTAACACAAATAAAAGAGGCACATTTTAATAGAACTGTTGCACAGATTCATGTGAATGTGATAAGGTATTCTGGGTACGCCTGGATGTCACTGAAGACGACGAACATGGTTGGGTTGGCGGCTTTATCAACAACGCTGTCGTACAGGTCTGCAGCGTTCCCAGAGCCCTTGGACGGAGGTGTGATCATGCCACTTCTTCCCTGCGTGAAGTCCCCGACCAGGACCCTGGCCAGGTACATGCGCTTGTGTCCTCTGGCGTCGGGTGTGGCGTAGCCCCTTGCCGAGTAGGCGGCGTCCACAGCAAAGTACGAGCCGTTGCCATACATCGCAGCTGCAGACCAAGAGACAAACAAAACAGTGCTGTGAGAAGGTTCAGCCTCCCTGACGCCAGCCAGACCGCTGAACCCGAGCAAAGCTACAACATCCACAAACAGCACCTGGTTCCTCTCCACAACTTCCTGGTAGTCATGAGGCAGTAAACCTGCAGGCACCACCAGGACCAACACACCTGTTTCATTAGTGTGACTCAGACTGGAGCCTCATGTGATCAGTGCACTAACACACCGACACATACCTTCATGTCTTGGTGCATGCAAATGTTTTCTTATCGCGCAGTCATGACTCATGTTTTCCCGTTGTTTTGCGGTGCGCTTGGATCGGTTACCGTGTGCTCCTGCGTAGCTGCGGTTGAAGCCTTGTTTGTTGATCAGGTCGATGGACTTTGCTCCGGTGCCGTGGAACAGCTGCCTTTCGTTGTTGGTGTGTTTGTTCTTCACCTCTAGTTGTTTCTTCATCAGCTGGTAGCTCTGCCACAGCGTCGTATTCTGGACGCGTTCGATCTGCCAACACAGTTACGACACAACACATCATTCAGTCCAACGGCGCAGCTTCATTTTCAGCAGGAGCGCTGCTGAGCATTCGGTTATCAGGATCAAGCTCATCTGCTCTCCTGCAGCTCATGTGGTTCACTGGAAGCAGGAGCCAGTTTGAACTGTTTCACACCAACAGGGGTTCACTTTTAGTAGAAGTCACCAATCAAAGGTCTACCAGAATGGTCCCGTGTTGCACACGACTGGTAGCATCTTGTTGTTGAATGTAGTTTTTGTTGTTTAGATACAGACTCGCACATCTTAAATTCTGTATGTATGAATCGCCTGGGTTGTAAGTTAAAACTGAACAGTCACATCATGTTTGTTCCTGTTTAATGAAAGTCTGCACTCAGTTTTGTGTTTTTAATACATTTTAGGGGCCAGATGAAGTTTTATTCAGCAGTAGTTCATTCAATCCTACTGAGCTGAAGCCGATTCACAGCATCCGCCAAAATGAAATGTGATGATAGTAATAAATAATAAGTGTCCTCCATAGTCTCATCATGGTGCATTATTAAATTCATATGTTGCCCGATTGTGCTCTACATAACATATTTCAAATAAAATTATCATGCTATGTGTGCCCTTTCCATCAGGTCACTCTGAGGGTCGTATGAGGCCATAAAGTTAAACTTGAGTCACGTGTAGAAGGACTTCAGCCCTGCATGAGAATTCTCTCTGAATCTGAATGAGACCAGTCCGTTGACTTCAGTCCACTGACAACGGTTGAGGTGCCAACACCACTGCGATGCACCTGGTAAGACGTCATCCAATCAAATACCTGCAGGTGCACATTCCCGGTGGATGATTCTGTGAGGAGAATGCTGCACTTCTACTGTTCACCTCCTGACATTTGCAATGAAATACTGACACCATGAAAACTTTCCAGAGCTGTAAAACAAATAATTTTGAACATTACAGTATAAACCTCTGTGCAGTGTCCGATTACCTCTCAAACTCATGGATCTGTGGCCCAAACTGAACTTCCTGGATCACATTTCTTCACCTCACCTGCACCTGAAACAACACGCCCTCAAAAGCACTGACTCGTGTTGTTTGAACGCAGGGCTGAGCACCCGCCTGTGATTACTGATACTTACACTGATGATGTTTGAGGTCAGACCGGTCTGAAGTTTGGTCACCACGTCGTTGTATTCGGTGGATCCCACAGTCAGAGGAAACAGCTTGAGCAGGTCGCCTTTCATGTCATCCCAATGTGACGGCAGAGTGTCATCTGCAAAGAGAGTGAGAAGAGTCTTCAGTCACCTTGAACGACTACTACCTCAAAGCTTCACCAAAAACAAGCCCAAAAGAATCATTTGGTCAAGCAGTTCAGATACCTCAAAGATTGTGGGATGTTTTCCTGTTTCCTGTTCCTATTTTCCATGTTAAAATCACTCACCTCTCAGGTCTTTTCTGAGTAGCTCCACCTTTTTACTTCCATTCACTGGAACTGCAGTTCGAAGCATGACATCAGCATTGTACGCTCTGTTGTCGATCTTGATCTTCGCTCTTTGTTTCCTCTCCAGAGCCTCCTCCAGGTTAAGGTTGGTGTAAATGTCAAAGGGCACCATCCTCCCGTCACTGTGCTGAAAATTCCATTCTACCATTCCGCTCACCAGCAAGGCCTTGCTCCTCAAGTTCTCCGTCCTCTCCACCTTCCGGATGATGTCCCTGATGGTCAGCAGAGGACACATTTAAAGGAACATGCTAACACTTTGGACTAAATCTTTTCTCCACCATGAATGAATGTGCCGACCTGACCGCAGACTCCGCGGTGAAGACGTCTCTGGTCAGACCCTCCAGGTGGATGTTGGGCTCCTGGTCCTCCAGCCCTTTGTCCAGACGGATGCTAACCGTCAGCTTCCTCTGCAGGGCCCTCAGCTGTTCCACGTCGGCCTGCGACAGTTGACTGATATACGGGTCAGTGATGGTCCTCTCCGCCTGCTCAGCCACAATCAGGTCCTCGATCCTTTTCTTCGCCTGACTCACAGTCTGCAGTGGAGGGAAATGGATGCAGAGTTCAGTTACAAACAAGCAACGAGAACATTTTCATACTCTTATCCTGACTCAATGAATCCGTTCAGCTAACTAGCTTGATGAATAACACTGACGTTGTCATGGAGATGGCAGTTCTGCTTGGTTTCATTCACAGAAAACACAAAGAAGAAGTTCACTGATATCAGCGTGTAAACAACAGCACAGTCAGCAGTACCTGAAACACTGTCTGTTTTCTCTACTGTCAGTCTAATGCTAAGCTAAGCTAACCACATTCTGAATGCAGGAGCCCAGTCTCGCAAAATAAACCTTTTTAACTATTTTCTAAAATGCTGAAATATTGAGCGGATGCATGTTAACCTTGTCGTTGTCGGCACACAGCTGAAACACCGTGGGCTCAAACTCTTCCCTCTCCAGGACCAAGCCGTCTGCGCTGTGTCGCTCCTCCGCAAACCCCGAGAATAACGAAGTGAAGGTGTCTGAAACAACATGGAGCAGCACAGTCTGTGGTGTTACAGCAGCACGTAGACATGCTGCTATAGCTGCGATGCTAGAGATGAACTCTGAAACAGGTTTGACATCACGCCTGATTCATTGTGACGTTAAAGGAAAAGTCTGCGTTGTTCTTATGGTCAACAGGCTCGCTGAGTCCAACAGTTCTCTGGAGACAGAACGTATCACAGCCTGAAACAATATGTATTGAACCAATGAGCTTGGAGCTGAGACAGACAGGAGGTCAGGAAGCATTGATTCATGTTGTTGGTTTGAGTGTGAACATTTGATTTGTACAATAAGAAAAAAACAGACTTGACATCAACGTTGACCTTTAAGACAGACGTCATGAGATCACTCCTCTGAGAAACCTCGATCACGATGAACAACACGAGGCGAGGAAAAGAATCTGTCAGATACCTTTGATCTTGGTGAAGACGCTCTTCTCCTCCACCTCCTGGCCCTCCCTCTTCTTCATGCTCTTGTGAAACTCCGTCACCATGGCCGTCTGGAAGATCAGGATCTTCACGCTGCAAACGAACCTCGGGTGCCTCTTCCTCACAAACTCCACCACCGCCTCCACCATGGCGTCCGCCACTGCCGACGGGTGGGCCCCTCCCTGACCTGACGCACACACAAGAACCGCTGATGATAATGATGACAAGAGGATAACCTCTAAGACCTGATGGTGCCTGCTAGTGCCCCCTGCAGGCCGCAGTGTTCATTACAGCCACAACATGAAGTGTTGAAGAAACAACTCGCTGACGGTCTAACTGCGTACTTGAACTTCACTTGAGTATTCAAATTTCCTGCTACTTCAGAGTATTGTAGTTTTTACTCCATTACATTTACCAGATTTAATTACCATTACTTCAATAATACAACATATAATCAACAAATACTCTATAAAAACAAAACCTAAGTAAGATGTAATATCTAAAATTCAAAGTGCTTTTAACCAAACACTTTTTATGTTTGAGTATTTTACGTAATAATACGATTTTTTGACTTCATACTGAGATTTTCTGATTGGTTAGTGTCAGTTAATGTTTGATCGACACTGACCGGAACAAAACTGCTCTTTGTATCCAGATGAATGTTCTTGTTCTTGTGCTTTGTGGCTCTTTGAGACCAGATATTTTACATGTTTATCTGTTTACAGATCATTTAGCTGATTTTAAGTGATATTATTTCTTTGCCCTTTTTTCCTGTTTTTGAGAGCTGATTTCTGTGTGCTAAATGACGTATTACTACAGATTAAGACAAAACTTTATTTGAGATTTTTTGCTCTCTCCTGTCTGTTCTCATGCAGCTGTGAAAACGTGAACAACATGGCTGCACGGCGAAGCAGTGAAATGATGAAAATGACAAAGTGAAGAAATAAACAGGAAACACAAAGATGATGAAGGAAAAGTTTGAGAGAAACCAGAGACTTTGAGTCTTTTCATTCTCAGAGTCTTTTCATTCTCAGTGAAAATGGGACAGAGCTTCTTTGTCTGATTCAGATAATAAAGAGACAAACAGTGACAAGTGTCAGACCTGTTCCCAGCGCCGGGAAGGACACGGAGCTGAACTTGTTCTCCTCGCAGACCTTCAGCACCGCGTGAACCATGTCCTTGATCTTAGCAGGATCGTTGTGGCCGACGACGTGGATGATGTTTCTGCTGGGCAGCGACCCGGCCGACGTCACGATCATCGGACGAGGCTGGTAGCCCGGAGAAGTCACTGCAGAGGGGACAAACAGTGTCCACAGCAGGCTGGTAAAACACTCGGATTTCATAATACAGATGCAGAAGATGCTTGATGAAGACAGTATGAACATTGATGTTTGATGAAAACACGTTTTTTTCAAATCCATCCCAAAAGACGTGTTTTCTGTGACAGTGTTTGAAATATCTGGTAAAGGAGGAGGGGGAGGTACGATCACAAACCACAGAAGAAGTAGTGAGTTACACACTGGGACCAGTGGGACCAGTCAGTCAGAACTGAAGAAGTCAGGTTTCTACAGCTGCGTCCAGCTACCCAGGACTCAACCCTTTGTTATGTTAGCTAAAGGCTAACATCAGCAGCCAGTTGGGATGAACTCATGAAGCTTTTAGCTTTCAGGCTGACCCTGAATTGTTGAACTCTTATCTCTTTCTAGATGAATGAAAGACAGTGAGGACGTTCTGACGGGTCAATGTTAAATTCCAGCTACGTACCGATCTGTGAGCACTCCAGCTGAACCGCTAATCCAGCGCCGTCTAAGATCGCCTTCGACACTCCTGCGAGCAGAAGAACACATCGGATAAATGATGCTGCTGGAAGTCAGAAGGGACGTTCAAACCGAAGCTTCGTCCACGGAGTCACACAGAAACGCTGATGTGTTGCTTCAGAGGACGGATGACAGACGCTGCTGTGTTTTATGGACACTGAAGAGAGTGTTAGCACTGAATCCTGTTCACTTTCCTTTAATGACTCTCCAATCATAGCACACTGTTTTTAAATGTCAACTTTTTATTCATCTATTTCTTTTTAAAATTGTTCTGCATTACCACACAGTGAAAATGTCAGGAGGAGTCACCTGATTTAAGAGTAAAGTCCTGATTGGAGGAGTTGATGATGGCATCACAGGACTCCCTGGTGATGTCTCCAGACGAGACCTCGAGGGTGAGCTGACCCATCTGCATCTGATACACACCGAGGGAGGGGGACGACACCTGACCGAAGGAGGCTGTCACACACACGCACACACATGCACACATGTACAAACACGCACACACAGTAATGTTTCCATCACTTCTGGGGACATTCCATAGACTTATATTATTATATTATATTATTTCCTGGAGACTTAGTCTAACTGTAACCACTACACTATGCCCTTCAACCTAAACCTAACCTTAACCCAAGTCATCACCCAAAAATCTAATGACTGACATTATGGGGTTTTGTCCCCATAAGGACAGTGAGTCCCCACAGTGTGACTGTGTAAACAGATTTAGGTCCCCACAACGTGAGTAATACGTGGCCACACTCACACACACATTTTCTGAGAGGGGTGTAATCATATTTCAGTCTATATCAAATACATTGAATGGTCGATGTCTGCGATAATACATAAATCTGAGCCTTCGTAGTCACAGATCTGTTTACAGATGACTCCAGTTCTCTCACTAGTCCACACTGACATGAAGGTCTACATTAAAGGTGTTGGAGGCTGCTTACCTGAGGACTGTTGTGATTGGCTGAGTGACTGTCCCGCTGGTGACTCATTAAACTCTTGGGCTTCATGTGAGGTGTTTCTCTGACCAGCCTGACCTTTGAACTCCCTGGTGAAACACTGACAAACCAGATGTTATTGATAGAAACGATGAAATGCTGGACTCACAATGGACAGTTTTAAAAGTAGCTGATGGAGCAGAAGTCTTTTTTTCTTCCTCCTTGTCAAACCTGTCCCCTACATTACCCACAATGCAACTCTGGTGCACTGCTGACAGTTGGGTGGGAGGCTGTGGGGTGTTATGCTAGCAGTGGCTAATGTATCCTGCATGATGATGAACCATTCTGCTTCTGTTTGAGTCCTGTTTTATCATCATATTCTTTGTTGTATCTGGTATCTTTTATGAACTGTATTTATATACTTGTGTTAATGTCTTTTTCTGTATTTTAATGTTTCAGGACACGATCACACTGACGCAGAGCTGCTCCCTCCTGCAGAATGAAAACTCACATCCACGGTTTGGCCGTCACTCGGGTGAACGACGATGACCACCTCTCTCAGATGGCGAGGAGTTCTGCTGCGGCTGTACGAGTGGATCTCCTTCAGCAGGACTCTGGACACCACGGCTCTGGGGAAGCTCAGGTTCCCTGTACCGATGGCCGGGAAGGACAGTGACGACATCTGAAGCTTCTCAGCCTCCTCCAGACAATATGTGATGATGGACGTTAACCCCTGACACAAAAAGACGACCCAAGTAAGAGCAAACAAGCTGCAGACCAGCAGGGAGTCTGGATTTATGGGAAATTTACATTTAAAGTACTGAATTAACAATGATATTAGATCATTATTACAAAAAATGACCATCCTCATTGAAACATATGAAACAGGCTGGATTTTAAGTTTCCATATTATACACATTTATTTATTTATTTCTGTAAGTTTCGAGCAGAACCATAAAATTCTGGTTTCACTCTGTTAGACTACAGCAACAGTCCTCTGCAGTGAGTGTTTGATGCTCAAAACCAACATCTTCAGTGGAATATTGCTTTTGGTGTATCCTCTACTGTACTCAGCTGACAGGAAGTTTCTGGACTTGAGTGGCTAAAATAAAATGTCATCATCTCAAAGGTTTTAGAATTAAAGTCCTCACCTCCTCGGCCCGACCGGCTCCATCGTCCCAAAAAGGGCAAACAGCATGAAAGACCTTTTGACACGTGAGGTTGAAGCCGTCGGTGGTGATGACGTCGCCGTACTGCAGCGTGGCCACGCCGGCTTCAGACCGGACAGCTGCCTGCAGGCCGGGCCCGGCCGCCTGCAGGATCGCTTTGGAAACAGCTCCCTGGTCCAGGTCCATGTTCTCTGAGATGGTGTTGACGATGACGGCAGTCTGTGGACCAAAATCACAGCATCGTACACAAGATCAGGACTTCAGGAGTGACTGATCAACAGAACATTAATGTAGGACAACTGATGATTCGTTTCATCATTTCTCAAGTTAAAATAAATGCAATGATATGCTGAATAAAGCTTTAAAATGATCAAAGCAGTTTGTGTTGTGTTGATTCTTATCAGGTCATCCTCGAGTCCAAGTGAACATTTGTGCCAAACTTAAAGAAATTCCCTCCTGACATTCCTGAGATAGAAAGGGATGGATGGATATAAACACAGGAGCCCCTCACGTTACAAAGGCTAAACAGCTCCAAAAATGAAAAGTAGCCCTCCGAAGAGTGGATTTGGAGGAGGAATGACACTATGATACGATACTGCAGTTTATGGCAAATGTCATTAAAATGATGCTTTTAAAAAGCAGCACTGGGTCAGTACTCACAGTCTGGTCCTGAATGTTCCCCTTCATCAGGATAATCTTCAGACCCTCAGCTGTGGTCTGCTCCATCTTCCCCGGCCTATCAGAAAACAGGACTGATCATCACAGCATTCAAAGTTTGTTTCTGTTTGGTTTTTTTACTCAAAAAGACACAAATGAGCGAAAAGCACCTAGTCCTGACTCCCTAGGCCATGATTGTCTCAGTGCTTTTGCTTTCCCTCACATCATTTCTGAACTCACAGTACTGGTATGTGGCTCTTTGGTCTCACTGGCCTTGAATTGTTCCTGACCCTATGACAGACCTGGTAGTGGAAGTATGTTGGACTCCAGTAATGTGGTCTTAAATACGAATTAAAAAGACACAAGCAAAGACACAAGAAAAAAGAGAAGCTTACCCTCCGTGCCCTCCAGGCCTGGTGCGCCTCCTGGGACTCTGACCTCCTCTGTTACCTTGCCGACCTCCCCGAGATGCATCTCCTGTCCCCTCTGCTCCCCCTCTTCCTCCTCCTCCTCCTCCTCCTCCTCCTCGTCTTCCTCTTTCACCAACCCGATGGCCTCCGGGCACCTGGCTCTGACCTCGACCTCGACCTCGCTGATGTCCACTGGGAAGTGAACGATGCAAACACACACAAACACACCGTCCAACACCAGCTGTTTATTGATTTTTACCAGGTGAGGATACCAACCGTCACCTGCACACCAGCACCACCCATCTAACTATGTAGTCTCAACTCCGTTAAACTTCAAAACATGAAATGTCGCAGTCAGACACAAAGGCAGGCTAAATCTATGTGTTTCATTGTGCTAGATAGCGGTAGATTACTCATGCATGATTAGCATTCAGTTAGCATAACATTAGCTAACCCTAATCCTATTATTAACTAACTTCAGTTGTGTGATTTATTGCTCCTCTGCCTTTGTCGAGAGCTTCTCTTTGTGTGGACATTTGTCTCTCATGTGAACTTTAAATATTTCTGATGATGAAAGATAACAGATGAACAGTGACAGTGACAGATAATGACAGCTAGCGTGCTATGCTCCAAAAATGGTGGAGCCGCCCCAGATTTCCCATGTTTCCCACATCTTATATAAGACCACAGGTAGCAGCCAGTACTTGCAACTGTACATTTTTTACCTTTGGACAGAGCCAGGCAAGCTACGTCACCATGTTTCCAGGCTATATGCTAAGCTAACCAGCCGCTAAATGTAGCTCCACACTTACTGTAAAACAACAAGCCCAAACAAGGACATAATGTTGAACTGTTCCATTAAATATTATCGCATCTGCAAATCCAGTTACAGTTTGTTCTAATCAGCACTGAGAGTTCACTATAATACAAAGTGTTTCTTCAGTTTACCTTGAAGCTCCAGTGCCTTTTCCTCCTGCCTGCTCTGGTACTGTCATGATGGGTCCGAGGTCAATGAACTCTCTGTTGACTGCTGTGGCCAGGACTCTCACTGTCTTATCGTTATTATCCACCAGGTGAATCTCAGTCAAAGATCTCAGACTTCCTGGACTGTCGCAGTACTCCCGCACTGCCTGAGCTATGGTGTCAGCACAGAGGTCAACAGGAAAACCAAACACACCTGAGCTGATTGCGGGCAGCGCAATGGTGGAGCAGTTGACCTTCTCTGCTTGTCTCAGACTTTCTTGAACAGCAAGCTTCAGACGTGACACTGATGTCTTCTTGTCGTAATCAGAGAACCGTGGACCAACTGCATGTACGACGTGCTTGCAAGGCAGGTTACATGCACCTGTTAAGATGGCGTCACCTGGCCGTAGTTTCCCATTTCTGGCAATGTAGTCATTGCTGATTTTCTGCAGCGCTGGTCCTGCAGCCTTGAGCAGCGCCAGAGCCAGCCCGCCAATGTGCTGTAAGTCCTCATTAGCTGCATTGACGACTGCGTCAACACTGAAGCGACAGATATCTGCCTTGCTTACTGAAACCAGAACTCCACTGGTGGTCTGCACTTTGCAATAACAAAAGTCTTTTTCGCCCTCATAGTTGTCTTCCTCCTCTTCCTCTTGATTCTCTGGACGAAGCACCACCACACAGCTCAACTCTGACATTATTGTGGATAGAAACATTCTTCCTTGAAACAGGAAGTACTTCTTAGCTCCAGGCTTGTCCACGACAAAGTTGTCAGTGGAGAGAGCACTTGTCAGTTCCTGAAAGCAGGATTTGGCTTTTTGGACATGAAGACGAGCCCCTGCGATGATGATCTTTGGCCTCTCTTCATCAAAATGGACTGTCACATCATTAGCTTTGGCAATACTGGACCAATCTTGTGTTTTCTTCTTGTCAATAAACTGAACAACAGCGCAGGACTCGACACGAATGGTTTCTTGGACTCGTGAGAAGTTCACAATAAATTCGTTAAGACTGCGGCTGACCTCTTTCACTGGGATCGGGAAGCCGGCAACGATTATTTTGTCTCTTCTCTCGGGATGGATCTGAATGGAAACTGTTTTCTTCTTCGAGGAGTTGTAGGCGTCCAACAACTTTTGGTTTAGGCCCATCCAGTTCTGATGTTTCAGAACTTCCTTGTCTTCGACATCCAGAGTCTGCAGAGACAAAACAGTCCTCATCTTACTCTCTGCCTCAGCAAGGACACTGTCAGAACTCCCCAACAGCAAAACCCCTTTGCTCTCAATGCTGTAAATGGCACTGATGCCTTGAGATGTGAACAAGTCCCGTGACATGTCCATGGGATCTACTGTCTTGAGAAATTCTATGAGACCTGGAGGGACATCCATCCATTTTTTACTCATACCCACATTCCTCTCCAAGATCCATGCCTTACTCTGGAAAACCTCTGCAGGGAGTCCTGTAATAGTTAGCTTCTGGGTGCTTTCATTGTAGGACAGGTTCATGTCAGGGGAAATGTCTTGTGCAGCTTTCTGTAACCCTTCCTGCTTCAGGATGTAGAACATTGCATGGGACAAAATCATTTCCTCAGAGACAGCATCTGTTTGCCGTTTAATTTGACTCATGGCTTTAAGGATGATATTCTCCACGGGAGCCTTGATTTGTTTTATATTGTCAGCTCGGCCAGCCACAGTCAAAATCTCCCTGGATGCATCCACCACCAGGATGGCATCTTCCCTGACAACCAAACGGACGTCTTTCTCTGCAGCTTTCCATGCAGGTGCATTCACTGTACATTCAAAAGCCATGTACTGGGACATTTGTTTACGGAAGGCCTCTTGAGCGGTACTCCTCCACTGATCTACTTTTATTGCAGTCAGGCCTTTCTGCCTCAAAAAACTCGGGTGAGGGCTGAGTTTCACCTCAGGGTTATCCAAGTCAACACTGCAGAAGTAAGGACGCATCTGATCGTTGATGTTTTTTAACTGTTTCTTGATCAGGAGGAATTTCCAGACGATGGGGTGAACTCTCTCCGTGACGGGCTTGGGCATCTTCCATGATGGCCGTTCTTTGCCATACAAGGCAGTGCCTATGGACTCATAGTACGGATACACCATGACAGGAATGGACTGCATCACATAGTCTTGTTTTATGCAAATGTTTTCCACAACTGCAGCAATACAGGGAATAAGAAAGAGAAGCTCTGGTAAGTGATTGTTCTATTTGCAGCTACAAGGAATACTGAATCTAAAAGGATTAGTCATCACTGGATACTGTGTGGTCAAAAGTATGTGGATACCCTTGTTCTTACATTTGCTTTTGGTCTGGGTCTGGTTTTCCTGAGTAACTCCAAAGAAATTGAACCTGTCTGCTATAGAGTGCAATCATATTTATAACAACAGAATTCTCAGTTTGCTGTGGAGGAACTTGACTGGCCAGCAAAGAGCCCTGACCTTAACGCATCCAACAACTTTGGGATGGACTGGAACACTGTGAGCCAGATCTGATCACCCCACATCAATGACCGACCTCACTAATACTAATACTTGCTGAATGGGAGCAAATCCCTGCAGTCAGGTTGCAAAATCAAGTGGAAAGCCCGAACCAGAACAGTGGATGATGCTATAGCGACAGATTAATGACCAGAATATCAAATGTGGGTGAAATGTTCAGATGTCCACATACTTTTGACCAAACAGTGTATTTCTTTTTGTTTGGTTTTGAAGATGTCCAATCCAGTTTCTTTAGACTTCTATGTTTTAAAGTCAGAATACCCTTTCACAAATAACAGTTAAAACATCAGCAGTAAAGCTAAATGAAAAACCTCTGGGGTCACTGAATGTGACAGTAGCAGCCTGTTCATCTGGGATGATGGTGATGCCGTCCGGCAGAGCCCAGTTCTTCTCAAAATACAGCTCCAACATGTCTGGAAAGGAATCAGAAATTAACAATTTCTGCAGACAGAAAAGAGTTAAAGGTTGTGAGCACTTTTAATCCTGTGCAAGACCTGGATTATTGGAACCAGAAGCTGCACTGAGGCTGGATGCGAAGGCAGAATGTGATCACTTCATCACATTTTCTCTACAGACCAACAACAACATGAAACAGCTTCAGAGCTTGAATGTGAAGATAATGTCAGATTTCATCTCACACAGAAACGCCTCCTTTGCAATTCTTGAGATATTTTTCATTTGGGCTTCTGGAAAATCCACAGACCTCATTATCAGCAAGTGTCATCGGGACTATTTACTCAGTGAAAAGGAATTTTAAATTGGTGACAGTTTGGAGATTAACCAGAATAACGGATTGATGGAGACATATTTTGCTGTATTTTTATTAATCTAATTGTTCCTGATGTGGATTCAACAATGTTTTTATGGTGGAAGAGTCAGTAATGTGTGTGTGTTACACTTGTATTAGTGAAGTGTGTATGTGTGTCAGTTTCCCTGTCAGAAAAAATTCTGCGTGTGTGTGTGAGTGAGTGAGTGTGAGATCTGAAAACCACATTATGTGAAATATAAAGAACGAAACAAGAAAACTGCAGTGAAACACCAACAAATACACAGCAAGTCTCTCACAATACAGAGAAACAGAAAGCTAATTTCTGAATATCATGTTAGCAGCTCCTGGTGTAACGTCACACAGGTGTAACAACACACAGGTGTAACAACACACAGGTGTAACAACACACAGGTATAACACACACAGGTGTAACAACACACGGGTGTAACAACATACAGGTGTAACATCACACAGGTGTAGCGTCACACAGGTGTAACAACACACAGGTGTAACGTCAGACAGGTGTAACAACACACAGATGTAACAACACACAGGTGTAACAACACACAGGTGTAACAACACACAGGTGTAACATCACACAGGTGTAGCATCACACAGGTGTAACAACACACAGGTGTAACAACACACAGGTGTAACGTCAGACAGGTGTAACAACACACAGATGTAACAACACACAGGTGTAACAACACACAGGTATAACACACACAGGTGTAACAACACACAGGTGTAACAACACACAGGTGTAACACACACAGGTGTAACAACACACAGGTATAACACACACAGGTGTAACAACACACACGTGTAGCAACACACAGGTGTTACGTCACACAGGTGTAACGTCACACAGGTGTAACGTCACACAGGTGTAACAACACACAGGTGTAACACACACAGGTGTAACAACACACACGTGTAATGTCACACAGGTGTAACGTCACAGAATCTCCTCTACACCCAGACTAGCTTGTGGTGGACAGTGATGAACAGTTTCGTACCTTTAATCACGGTCGGAGGAAGATTCTCCACCCGGACGCTCCTTGCCGCCTCCAGTGGTCGAGCCGTCAGTCTGTGTCTCTGCAGCTTCTGGCTGGACTGTCCCACAGTGAGGAACTTCTCCACATCTGCAAAATACTCCAGGTTACTCCTTTAAGACTGAAGCAGCTCATCAGGTAACGATGAAATAATAATAATAATAATAATAGTTTTCTGTTTTTGTGTGTTTTCCCGCCTGTTTTCTGTATCACCTGTGTTTCATCAGTAAATTGCCCTGTTGTGTATTTAGTCCATGTGTTTCCCTCCTCCAGTTGTCAGGTCATCTGTTATGTTGTCAGTATTCTCACCTGAGTTCCTCAGATTAATCTGCTTTGTTCTTATCTTAATTTCTTGTGTTTTTTTGTTCTTGGATTTGTTGTACCCTCAGTTTTTGCTACCTGCCTTTTGCTGACCTGGAGTCCTACTTTTTGGATGTGAACAGATCAAAACTGACTGAAGACTGACACACCCAGACCTGGACCATCTGAGCGTAGCATCATCTTCATCATCATCACTACCATCTGACATCAGACGCCTTGCCAAGAGAAGCAGCTTCAGCCTCCGCAGAGCTTAGTGTGATATGTGTGTTCAAAGGAACAAAAAAATACATATAGAATCTGAACTGGCCCTAAATAGGACAAAGGTTCCCACCCCTGGTGTAAAGTATCAACACTTGGAATAAAACAATCCGATAATTTGGGTTAAAATAAAATAAAAAAAAAATAAGTCAATTATTATTATCAGAGCAAATCTAATCTGCTTTACGAGGATTTCAGCGGCTCTGACAATTAACAGAATCATTTAACATCATATTAGTCTGGATTTCCAGGCTTTACAACAGAAGAACGTAGACTTCAGAGGTCTCTAATGCTGGAGCTTCACATTCTGAGACATGCTGTGGAGTGATTATTCTGATCAAAAACAAAGCAAACTGCTGTATGTTTGCACACACAGAGTAAAATGGATCAGCAGCTGATCTCAGATCTGCAGTCTGGTGTCCTGTCCTACCTGCAGGGCTGCTGAAGGTGATCACAGCTCTGTTGGTCTCCCATATGATCTCCAGACTGTAGCGGCTCTCGTCCAAACCCGAGATGTTCTCCACCAGCATGGACAGCAGCTCTCTGGGCATGTCGTCCATCACGTTGTCCAGGACCACAGCGACGCTCTGACTGGATTCTGACTCTGAAGAGACAAATAAAAACCTGCTTTACCTCCTCAACCTCATTCTTCTCATCTGAGGGGTTTATCTGTATTTATTATGTTGTTAAAAAAATGAAAAATTTGAGAAAAAGTAAATAATGAAAAAGTTAAAGATATAACAAAAAAATAGTTTATTTCATGTCTCATATTTCCTAAAAAATTCAAAACATGTTCTTGAAAGATTCCTGAAAGAACCACATGAGAGTAAGTACAGCGATAGTTCACAGACGGTTATTAGCTAATTTCATTAAAGGTTTAAAAGTGGCTGTTTTTTCTTAATAATAATAATAATAATAATAATAATCAAGCAAGAATGCAGCTCAAAAAAGCTTTAGAAAGCTGAACTTTAATCATAAGAAAAGGTCTGATTACAATAAGATCAAATATTAAAGTAACTGTTTGTCTACTTCACAGGTAACTATCAGGAAATACAGACATGGAAACAAAGATTCAAGTGATGGAATCATAATAAAACATTCACACAAGAACTTGGTTTTGCTGTTAAATCTCTTTGTTTTTACCCTCTTTGTTGTCTGCAGAAGCTCCATCTGCAGGTTCAGCTTCTGACTGCTTTGAATCTGTCAGTGAATTTAAGAATCAAGAGAATCAGGTTTGTTCAGTTCAGATTTAGGATTTACACTTTTCCTTGTGTAAGAATGTTTACACTTAAACACTTAGACAAAAAACATAAAATCACACATTTATGATGAGCTCGGCCAACATGTTCAATAAATCATGACTGCACAAATCAATTCCTGCTGGGAACAACGCACTAATTCTCTGTTTCAAACCAGTAGTGAATGCTAACTGCTAACTGCTAACAGATACTGTGAGTGTATTACACACTGATGGATCTTCTTCCTCACACACACACCGTCACTCAGCACCAAGTGTGGATTCATCCGCCGCTGAAAATAGTCCAGATGTGCTATTTCCTCCTGTTTGTTTGGTAAAACCTACGATGAACAGCTGTTTAAGGAAACGACATGAAACTATAAATCTGTGGGGTGTTTCTAAAGATTTAGCTGTTCAGTAGGAACCAATGGGCTTGGAGCTGAGAGCCACAGACAAGACGTTCAAAATAAAAGCATAAACTGAGGAGAAGCAGCTTTACCTGAGGCGTCATCACTGTTCACCGGACTCTGAAAACAAAAACCACAGTTTGAATCACACAGAACGAAATGATGGTGGAGGAAACAAACGTCTAAAACTCTGCTTTACATGAAACAGAAATGTTTCTGTCTCACTTGTATAACAAACATCTTTATTTCTCATGTAAATGTTCTGTGTACTCTGTCGTATGATGACCCTCGAACGTGAAACAATGAAACCCTCAACGATTATCTTAAAATATACCAAAACAGGAATGCCCCTTTAAATTCAACTTTTTCCATCCGTCCATTTGAATTTAGTCCACATGCAAAGTAAAAATGTGTTTCTGTTGGATAAAACATGGAAACATGAATGAACATCAGGTTTTATCTGCACTGAACAAGAAGAACAAGTGTGAGCGTCTGATATCTGACAGCCAATAAACTGCCAGCATGTCTGAAACATAAGAGCCGAACCCGACGCAGGACGGTTTTACAGCTGCTGCGTGTAAATATTTAACTTCACTCTGTAAAACTCGCAGTTTCATGACGAGTGTTTTTAGCTTCAGGTTCAGCCCTGTTTCAGAAAGTCCACTGATTTTTAACAATATTTTTCTTTTTCCATAATTTTTACCGTCTTAAACCACTGAATGAAACATTATCATCATTAGATCATCACTCATCTGGTTGCAGCAGCCTGCTGCGCCAGTCGATCTGGTTGTTAATGAAACACACCCAGAGTCAACAGAGTCAACAACAGAAGAAGAACCGAGAGTTAAAGTCCAACTTCCTGCTGCCGTCACATATCCAGGCAGATCACAGAAGAAGAAACCTCTACTGACTTTAAACCAGCCAAACAGACACGGACTGTGTGCTAACATTTGCTAGCAGGGGCTTCTATTACCAGAGCCTTTGCTTATCTTAACTCAAGGTCGACTTACTAGCTTTATCTGGCTTTCAGCCACGTCTCAGTCTTCATCAGTGGGTGGGGTTTGCTCAGTCATCATGGAGATGGCTTTGCTGTCATCATGTGACCAATGTAAGTGCAGAAGTTCAGTGACTGAACTAACTGACACGACTCCATGACAACTGGTTGGACTCCAACCAACGTTGAAGACTGTGAAGCGTAGCTGAAAGGTCCGGAGAATGACAGCAAGTGGACGTTGAGTTAAGGTTAATTAGTAAAATTAAAGATGAGATGATGGCCTGTGAATCTTTAACATGTCTCTACTTACTGAGGCAGAAATGAGACGCAGCTTGACAGTCTGACTCTCCAGGATGAGTTGGTGGTTTTCTCTGGCGAGGACTCGCTCTCTAACTGGAATCACATGAAACGCTGGCGTCACAATCAGGTTCAGCAGATTCAACACAGTCCCTGAACGCTCACATGCTCCCTGTCTTTAAAGTGAACGGTCGTGTTACACGTCCACTTCCTGCAAATACTCCCGTTCGCTTGTATTGAAACCGGAATGATGGACAGGTTGAGACGTCTCCGCTTCCCGTTCCGCCGCTCAGAGCTCACCTTCGTTCAGCTTCGACTGAGCACAACGAAACACGAAGGAGCTTTTATTCCCGTGTGTTTTATCACTGTGTTAGTAAGTTATGTTCAGATTGATCCCACTCTCAGGTCTGTCAGTCTAATTTAAAGCTACAGCCAGCAGCTGGTTAGCTTAGCTTAGCATAAAGACTAGAAACTGTGGTTTCTATGTGGAGTAAATTGTAAGATTCTAAACTTCAGTCGTGCTTGAACATACGGAGCATTTCCTAGTTTTCAGACTGAAAAAAGAAAACAGTTGAATGTCAGCGGGTGCAAACGTCCTCATACTGTATTCTGATTGGTTGGGTCAGAGCGACGCTGCAGGCTGTCCGTCGGTGGACGTGTCTCAATCTCACATCTAGAAGCATCTTTTTGGACCTATGATCAAACATCTCATGGCGACCCACCATCTGAGCAGCAGGAGGCTGCAGAGGTGAAGTGCATGCTGGGAAGTGATCTGAGTTTCTCTCTGAGCTCAGTTTCAGACTGAAGCTTCATTTCTTCAGTTTCTCAGAAAGTTTGCATTAAACTCTGCTCGCCTGTTTACTTCTGTTCTCTCATCCAGACCTGATTAAACTCACTTTTAATCCGTAAACAGCAGTTTTTTGACCGTCGCCACACGGACTCACCCTCCTCTGAGCGGAAGTAAACGGCGGCTCTCGGGGCTCCGTCCTCCGCCTCCACCCGGCAGTCTCCCCCGCTGGACTTCTTCTTGCTCTGAAAGTAGAGCTGCAGTTTGTTCTTCAGGGTTTTGGTGTGAACCGGACTCCAGTCCCCCTCCACGATCACCGGCGGACACTCGGTCTCGTCCATGCTGCCGCGCGGTACGAACACAGCGGCGGACTGGCGGCGGAGGCGGCGGCGCGTCCTCCGCTTCAGCTGCTTTCACTTTCGTTTCGTCTTGAAATGGCAGGAAAATGAAACCGAGTTGAAAGCAGCTGAGTCACTGAAGCCTGAGGAGGCTTCAGAGTGTCTGATCCTGATCATTAAGTAGAGACAACTGAAACCTCGTAATTAAATAATAATAATTAAATGAATTAATTAACAAAAAACTGAAATAATTGTGTTAAAAAACATCTACACAAAGAACTGGAATAATTATCATTTAATTACAACTGATTACCTCACTGATTCATTTCAAATCTAAAATATAAAGTCAACAATACAATAAATGATGAAAATGAAAACATGGATGAGAAATAAAATGATCATTTTAACATCTGCAGTTAAACGATGAAACAAACTCCACTGAACACTGGATCCAGAGCACTGTGGTGGATCAGATCTGCAGGTCACTTCTGGCACAAATGGTCAAAATGTGTCTATTAATACTTTTATTTGCAGATTCAAGTAATTGAATAAATGATTTTTAATGTATTTAAAATGTACTTTTTATAACTCAGTCTGAAGTGTCCTCTCCTCAAACAGTGTTAATAATGAAGCCTGCTGGACAGACCAACAGCGCCACCAAGTGAACAATCTGTTGAATTTATAAAAGCAGAAAGTAATTTGCCTTTTTTGAAATTAATGACATTTTAAAAATAAATTCTGTCTAAATATTCTGGCTAATGAAAAAATGTTCGATCTGGGCTGCCTCCTCTCTAACCTACGATTTGTTTTATGCTCCTTTTTCCTTGCAATCAACAAACGATCAGGTGATTTTTGCTGGTTTCAGCTCTTCTGCTGTTAATGATGACTTCACAGATACATAAAAAATAAATTCATGCAACAAATAACATCGATTAAAAGTCCAGAATGTCATCAGACTGAAATATGCAAACTTCAACATCCACGACTGAAGTCTGAAGATTGAGAGAATTAAACTGTTAGAAACTACTTATTTCACAAAATGAGTGATTTTATTGATTTTCAATCCTTCTTGAGTTCAAATATGTTTAAAACATTTAGATACAATACAGTTCAAACAGAGGCCAAACACTCAGAGACTAGAAAAGATCTAAAATCCAAAGTAGTTTGACGGTAAAGAACAAACAGACGTGACAGGAGCTTTTCACTGTGATCTGAACTCTGATCAGTCTGATGTGTCTTCTTACTGTTGTTGTCAACAGAGATTAACAATAAAGTTTTAAAAACATCAGGCTTCCCCGGCTGATTTGTCTTCACCTGCAGAGAAACACAACCAGCAATGAGCAAAAAGCAAAGACGAGAAAGAACAAAAACATCAAACTCACATTAGAATGATTTGTGCTGCGTGTGAAAATCTGAACTTTCCACCAGGGGGCGCTGCGGCCACACAGTTCAGTTCAAAGAGGAAGGAAAGGCACATTTATTTGTATGTTAGATTTTAGTCTAAAGGAACTCGGTCAGCACAGGCAGGTATTAAGACAAGACATGAAAAGTTAATTTAAAAAGGATTAAAACAAAATAAAAGTGAGATTAAAATAAGATAAAACAGAATAAAATAAATCAAACAGTAAAAACAATCACAGCACAGTTTGAGTAACATGTGAAGGAACAGTCCCAAATTTAGCTTCATGAAATGCAAACTGAAGAGTTTTAAGCTTCGAGCATAAAAACTGATCCTGCTTCTCCAGGTTTGGTTTGGACTCTGGGGGCAGCAAGCAGACCTGATCCCAGACCATTTGGGCGGTCTGGATGCTTCAGTTTAGAGTTAAACCATTCAGTGCTAAATGAACCACACACTCTCAGACAGTTCATTCTTAAAAAATGTCTTTACAAAGCACCGATAAGTGTCCTCAAAACAGATGTTATACTGATCTGTAAACACTGAAGAATGAGCTGTGTTTAGCAGTAACCCCCCCCCAGTTTTTATGTACACACGACAGCACTGTGTTAAAGTACTACAGTTTATTGTGTGTTTTCACTTGTGTCACACGTGTGTGTGTGTGTGTGTGTGTGTGTGTGTGTGTGTGTGTGTGTACGTACAGTCAGGTTTGGTTGGAGGTGGTGGTGGTGGAGGTGGAGGAGGTGGTGTGGCACAGGTGTAGGACACCTCCAGGTACCTGGTCTGCTCCTTGCAGGGATATTCACCAAACACCCAGTCGGTGACGGGGACCTCACAGGACCTCCTGTTACCACAGCTGGAGACACACACAGAGGAAATATGGTGAGAACCAGAGGTGGACGGCACATCTGGAAGTCCTGAGAGTCCGCTGTAGTTCCAGGGCTGGCAGCCTCCGGTCCCCTGCAGACCTGCACACGTCTTCAGAGGTAGTACTGCTAATCCATCAGGAGTATCAGGTCAATGACACACCACCATGACCAGTCCAGGAGGCCTGTGGTGCCACCATTAACATACCAGTTGGTTTTTATGTACATGGTGGAGTCATGTCATCATGTATTTGAAGCACTTTTAATTCATGGAAGTCATGACATCACTTCCTGTCTGGCCTCTACGACAACCCTGCTCCACGATCGCACTGCTTCACAAATCATTTTCTCCGTGTAATCTCTGCTGTCTAAAAACCCCTCAGTCCTCTCTGTCCTGTCTGAACTAAATGCAAGGGATGATGGGAAATGATGTTTGTAAAAGGCAGCAAAACACTGAGAAATTCAATGAAAAACTATATTAGATTTTATTTTTATCGAAGCATGTGAAGTAAAAGAACGGTTCTGCCTAAAGGCTGGACTTTCCAAAAAAGCTTCACGAGTTTCATTCAATCATGATACCTGTTACCAATCAGCCTGTTTACCTGTGGAATGATCCAAACAGGTGTTTTTGGAGCGTTCCACATCTTTCCCAGTCTTTAGCTGCTCCTGTCTCAACGTGTGTGAAACGTGTTGCTGCATCAGATTCATGTTTCTGGTTTCTCTTGACTTCGACATATGTTTGCCAAGTAATAACCATGTTAATAAGCATGTTAATAACCATGTTATTAACCATGTTATTACAGGATTTCTCTGCCCCCCAACTGGACAAAAATGGACAAATTAATGTACAAAGATGAGACGTTTTCTTACAGGTCCTCCACCACCATCTCAGCCCAGGGGAAGGAGCAGTAGGTGTCTGGTCCGTCGTCTGGGTAGCGTTTCCCCTCCCCACACCTCGTCCCCACACCAACCTTATACAGGATGTGTTCCAGCTTTATCTTGCTGCCAGCATCTGGAGGAGGAGGAGGGGGGGGGGCAAGTGTCACAGAATGAAGACCACATTTCAGAAATGTTGCTATAACCGTGGTTTGTGATTTAGTCACATCAGGTCTCAGGTTCAGAGCTGACTGTGAAGATCTGGACAGTAAACATGAAGCTAAGGCCAGCGAGGACCTGAACCTGATCACCCACCTGCACTGTGGGGACATCAGGTCTCCACCGGTTCAACTGAAAATTTTAGTTTAGACTGGAACAAGTGTGTGTTTTCTTACCACAAGAAATCACCGCAGTACCATTGTGACAGGCGTAGATGACCTCTCCCTCTGTGAAAACACACACAGGTCAAACTCCATCATCACCATCATCATCATCATCATCATCATCATCACTGGTCAGTGTTTCCTTCAGTCTTGCACACTTAGTTTTTGTCCTTGTTTTGTCTTCAGAGTCAAACACAAAGACTAAATGTTCATGTTGAATGTTGGATGTCCGAGAACTTTCTGAAATCTAAAGATCATAAATCTGAAATCTGAATCTTCGGCTCAAAACATTCACAGAGCGCTCGACCCCCTGAAACCTGAAGCCGGCTGCTCGCCACATCATCAGTGTCATTAAAACCTTTCTTCAACAGGAAAGAATCCATGATTGTTTTATATGTTTCTGCATTTTTTCATCCCACTCTTGCTTTTATATGTTTAAACTTAATTTATTCCCCATTGTTCAATGTGTTTGTTTGATCTTTTCCTGTAAATAAAGCTCCTAATTATTATATAGGTGTATATTCTCCAGGAATGATTTCTGTAAATATATTGTTTGGATTTTACAAGTGTGATAAAAACATTTGTTATTAAAGGACATCAATTCAAATAAGAACACCAGAAGTCAAAGACAAATTTTAGTAGTGAATTAAATCATGTTTTTTACAAATGCTGTGAACACAACCATAACTAGAAATTCTGTACTTGTGGTTTCCAGCAGAGCGAGCAGACTGAAAGTCCTTCAGTCCAGTTAAAAACTCACCAGCCGCAGGAATGAAGCGCCACGCTGCAGCCAGCACTGAAAACACAACACAAGGTCGTCTGAGTTACAACTTCAAGCTGCTCTCATTCACACATGAACTGACAATCAAACATTTCTGCATTTGTGACGTTTTGTTGTGACAAGACGAGAGCCGGCACGGAGGTGAATAAAAGGCGGTTTTGGATTTCTTCACTGAAAAAGTCCAAACAGGTGAGAACAAAACCATCATTTCTAAATACTGAGCATTAAACGACAAAAGCCGTTTTAATCAGAATCGATGTAAACGTGTTATGAAGATCTGAAGTGATTTTTAGAAAATCAGAATCTGGGCTCGGATCACCTTCAGCTCCACACATACATGTTTACTGTAAATGTCAACATGCTTCAACTACAGAAAATAAAAATCAAATGTTTCAGTAAAAATTAATAATGATTAACTAACTTAATTACTGACAGACTTTGGCTGAATGCTCCATCAGCAGCAAATTAAACTGACACGAACTTATGAAGAATAATCATTTGTTTTCACGAGGTTTTGTTATTTTTTCCTGAACCACCTTGAGACAGATTGTTAAACTATTGTCTAAATGTCTTGTTCACGTGTCACACTCTGGTGAAACAGTTTCCAGGGATAAATCTCTCTTGTGACTCACAGTGGTCCGACTCCTTTTACAAGGACACAAATCAACACAGATTCAAAACACAGCTAAAACTCTACGCTGTCGTTTGTATTTGAGACAAAAGCTTGTTGGACACCCAGAGAAAAAATGCCACAACTAAAAAGCAGAAAAACAAACAGAGTTTGGAGACACTGAGTTTCTGACTGACGCAGGGAGGATACTCACAGCCAAAGGCAACCAGCCTCAGTGGGACCATGATGCCGTCTCTCAGCCTCTTCTGTCCTCCACCTGTAGACAGTCTGACAGTGAATGCAGCATGAGGACGTGCAGGTATTTATGTGTCTGTCCTGACAGCAGACATGCAGACGCCTGTCCCGCCGCCACAGGCGCACAGGGCCTCCTGACCCAGATGTGCTGATCCTGTAAAACCGTGTAGAGCTGCGGGAGAGAGATCTATAAATCCACAGGTTTCAGGACCTTTAACGCTTTACATCCACCTCGTTCTCCTCCACAACCCTCATTAAGAAGCTCAAAGCTTAAAGGAAAAACATCTGGATCTGTTAACTAGAGGTGCATCTGTGCTGGCTAACAGGCCCAAATTTACAAAATGAGCATGTTCTGAAGGTCCTATTGCTGCAGTTCATATACAAGGTCCATACGGGACCCTTTAATCTGTGTGACACCTTAAAACCAGACTCAGTGATATTTCCACAGCACACAAACACTGACCCCCGCTCTCAAAATCCTCACAGACTGTTAATGAGCAGCTCAAAAAGAACGGATCTGGATCCCCAGTTTGAAAACAACTGAGCCAATCAGAGCCAATCAGAGTCAATCAGAGCCAATCAGAGCTCTGCAAATCATCATTTTTCTTTGATCTTGGTGAAAACTGTGACCTTCTGATAATAACCTGTTCAAAATGACGTTGCTGGATTAGAGCTGCAGATAAAGTTTTATAATCTGCTGATTAAATGTTCTACGATTAACAGCGATGATCAATAGAGTTTCCAGTTAATTTTCCAATGATCAACTATTGTTTTCAGCTCTCCTGGATAATAACAAACCACACAGAAAACAGCTGACATGAAAATGATGTCAGGCTGATTAATAACCAATAAAATGACAAGTCACTCTGATTATTGTTTATTATTACTACACTCACATGGTGGTTTGTATAAAGTTCACAGTAGAATATACTTAAAATAATTAATTTTAATTTAAATTTCGATCTTTTTATTTGGTGAACACCTGGATTACATGTATGGGACAAATGACAACACAACAAACGATTCATGGGATTTGTATTTCTGCACACTGTGACTGACAACGACACTTGTTTGATTTGATTAATTAATTTCAGAAAAATTCAAAACTGACAGAAAATGAAAACTTTCACAATTGGAACCAACTGGAATCTACTTTAACACTTGATTGACAGATTGGGGGTTTGGCATTGACCATATTGACCATAATAACAAAACAAATATCTTTACTCCAATTTTTAAAGAAGCCAAAGCCAATGAGTAATATTAGCTGATAATTACTGCTCAGGACCCACCACTACAAAAATTCAGAAAATGTCCAAACATGCACCAGCAGCTTTTTGAAGAAGTCCAGGTGGCCCCCTCAGGCTCATAAATACCAGAGTCCACTGCAGCAGCTCAGCAGCAGGAGCCAACGTCATTATGATCTTACATAACTGACGAGAGCTTTTTAACTGACACGCAGGTTAAAATGTTTGATCGTTTTGATTTAATGACCCATGTCGAGTTCAGACTGCAGATGTAAACATGAGAACTTCATGTTCAGTTCTTGGTGATCATACTAGAGGTCTGGGACTTTTGTGCAGTATCTTAGCTGTTGACCTCAGATGTTGTTCCTGGAATCTGATGAAGCCACTCTCCCAGTCTGTGGGTCACTGCCCCCAGTGCTCAGATTACCGCCGGTACCACTGTTGCCTTTACACCCCACACCACACAGCTTCTCGTGTTCCTTCTTCTTGATGTTGCTGTCGCTCGGGATCGCTACATCCGTCACTACTACCTTCTTCTGTTGTTTGTCTATCAACATGATGTCTGGTTGGTTAGCAAACACCATCTTGTCAGTCTGGATCTGGAAGTCCCACAGGATCTTAGCTCAGTCTCCACCACCTGAGGAGGTGTCTTCCATTTTGACTTTGGGGTTTCCAGCCCATACTCAGGACAGGTGTTCCTGTACACTACGTCTGCCTATGTCTATGCAAAAAAAAAATATACACATAAAAAATATATATTGCTGTAAAGAACTGTAAGAAAAATTTCCATAAAAATATACTGACAAGAATTCTGTTGAATTTCACAGACCTTACACAGATTACACATAGTGGATAAAGTGACTACAGCATTAATGATACTGCACAGAAATAAATATGAATGTTACAGTAGAATACTATTATGTATTAATATGTACAGTATACAGCGAGCATGGAAAGAGCAGTGTTTCAAGGTACTAGGTGTATGATTGATCATACATCACTACAAAGAACAGTCCGAGTATGGAAACCAGTGCTAAGTTAAGCAACACTGGAGTTGAACTCTGACAGCTGATGGTATGAAGGACCTGTGGTAGCGTTCCTTCTTACAGGGTGGATGCAGCAGTCTGTTACTGAAGGAGCCCCCACTGTGTCATGCAGGGGGTAGGAGGGGTTGTCTATGATGGATGTCAGCTTGGCTAACATCCTCCTCTCACCTCCTCAGTGGTGTCCAGAGGGCAGTCCAGGACAGAACCAGCTCTCCTGACCAGTTTGTTCAGTCTCTTTCTGTCCCTCTCAGAGCTTCCGCAGCCCCAGCAGACCACTGAGTAAAATACTGCAGATGCAACCACAGAGTCATAGAAAGTCCTCAGTAATGTCCTACATACTCCAAAGGACCTCAGTCTTCTCAGCAGATGGAGACGACTTTGGCCCTTCCTATATAGGGCATCAGCGTTAGTGGACCAGTCCAGTTTATTGGTTACCAAGAGGACTGATCCACATCAGCAATTTATTAAGTTTTTCGTTGATTATTGTTTCTTTGCATTGTAATTTGATAATTATTTCGATTATTGGTGGATTTTGTGACCATTGTTTTCTGTAGATTTTCTTGTGTTTAGTCATCCAGTTTTTTTTGCATAGGTTTTGGTTTCCTCTTTTTTTTTGTTCATTATTTGTTTGTTATAGCAAAAAGCACGATCAACCTTGGTGGAGGCCTTCTGGGCCCAGCATTATGTGGTGTTGGGGCAGTTTCTGATTTGGTTTTGTTTTTTTTTTTTGCCCTTTGCCATGACTAATATCTGTCTCTTTTGTTGTACAGGAGCTGTTGGGCTGGTGTGGCGAGCAACTGACTGATCCCTGTGGTGGCGGTCCCCTCACTCCCTGTACAGTAGTGCACCTGGGTGTCAGTCGATGGTGTGTGGCTTCTTTTTTTTCTTCACGTGTGGTGTGCCTCATCAGGACCCTTCCCCTCCCCCTCAGTCATCTCCGCCTGGTGAGCCTCAGCCCTGTGCCTAGCACATGCACTTCTTTTGGCAAACTTAACCAACTATTAACAATTATTATTATTATTATTTTAAACTTTGGAATATTGTTAATAAACTCTCTCTTTTTATTTTATTTCTGAATCCGTCAGTCTCTGGTGTCTTGTCACCTGTGTGACCTTGTTTACAGTATTAGAGAGGCGTTTCCCCTCTGATATATTTCCTGGGGGTGAAATTCCCCTAGGTGGCATTGTCGGACACTTATTAACAGAAATAAATAAATCTAACCCTTTGCCACAAGTAGTTGGTTCATTTGTACATTTGTACTGCCAGGCATTCAGGGAGTGCAGTTAACTTCTTCAGCCAGCAGGTGTTGATCACGAGCAAGGTGCTGTCCAGCTCTTCATACCTGACACTCTGTCTTGGATGGCATTGTGATGGTTACCGGTTCTTGTTCTGGGAGATAGCTGTGGTCTGCTCTTAGATCCACTAGCCACTGGGCATCATTGTTATGTCATGCTTTTTTTCCCTATATGCTCTTCCAGTACCTTTCAGTCTCAGCTCAGGTGGATCTACTCTCTGAGTGCACTGAGAGTACACTTTGGATGGTTCGGTGGAGAACATCCTATTTATTCTCCTGGCTTCTGCTTCTCTAGTAATTCCCTTTCTTTCCCACACCTTTCTGGAGCTCTGAGATTTGACTAGCTTCTCTCCGTGTAGCCCTTATCTTGGCCTCTAACCTCCTTTCTCATGGGGGGTAATGCTCCTTGTGGCTGTTCATGCTCTTCATCTTATAGTCAAACATCTCTAGAATCACTGTTGATGTGGTGCAGATCAGCTGATTGGTCTCTGTAATGGTCCCAGTAGTGATAACGCCCTGAAAGCTGGCTGGAGTTCGTAGTGTTGCATTCACATCTTCAAGCAGACTTTTAGAGGGTACTCTATCACTCAGTCGTGGCAGTGGTGCTTTCAGTTTGAGTGTTAATCTGTGGAGTGTTGGATGTTTTGGTCAGGCTTTGTTTGCTATTTGGATTTGATGTTTGTGTCAAACTGATATGAAAACAGAAAGCTGCGACTCTGCTTTTTGTATTAATGCAGAGTTATTTAACTTTCCATCACACAGACTGGTTTCTAACCTCAGCCTGCACTGGACGTACCTGACTCAGTGTCTTCATCTCATCCCTGTATGTGATGGTGAGGTAGTGAGTTCCACTGTCGCTGTTAGGAGTAACTACAAACACTTTTGCTTTCCAACATGGTTGAACGACATGTGTGACAAAGTTGTACGTCTGTGCTGCAGCCCCCTTAATTGGTAATCAGGTGAGAGCCAATCAGACGCTGCCGTGCAGAGTGGTTGGTTGTTCCAGCTGAGCTGTGTGTGCAGTGGTGAGGTGAGGATCAGCTCGGCTTCATCAAAATCTGCATGTAAACTGTGCATTAATCATCCGTCCTCAACCCGCCTGAACAGATTAGATTCTGGTTTCAGGGCTGCTCCAGCATTGACGTTTTACTCCACCTCGACTGGTTTATATTGCATTTTAATCATGTCGAGCAGTGCGAGCTTTCCAGATGATTTCTTTATTGTTTGGTTGTTTTACAAAGATAAGCTGGACTTTGCTGTTTTCAGGTCTGAACTGACAGCAGACACTGACCGACACATTCAGTAGATCTATACTCTATGATAGAGGTTTGCACCATGGAGGTCAAATAATGAACTGAATGTTGGGTAAGAGCACAAAGTGCTGAGCTGTATATGTATCCCAGGTCCTGCTGCATCACTTCAGTTAATGTTAAACATTAACTGATCAGTGTAACTGACATCATGTCTGCAGGGTCCTGCCCACTCTGAAAGGAAAGGTTGTCCCAGGTGAGTCTGACCTCAGAGCAAAGTTTAGAAAACAACAATGCGCTTGGCAGGTAACAGGATCGCACCTGGTGAGTAGACACACCTGAAATATGAATTCAAACGAACAAACTGAGACAAACGTATGTGTCAAACTGTTGGAAAGACTCAGACTGATGAGTAAAAACTGATCGCTGTTCGTCCTCAGGTGTTTGCTGACTGTTCAGGACTTGAGATCAGCTGGACCAGAATCACTGTGTGTGTTTGACAAAGTGACTCCATGAACTGGGCTGAATGGAAAATATTCCTGCAGTATAATTAAAATCCATGATGGAAGACTGACAACACAAGATAACAGCATCAGCCACGTCAGGTGAGTGATGATGGACACGAACTGTTTGAATAAACTGTTCTGACATTTACGTGAATCAAGAATCAAAAATCAAACCTGATGCCATAAAGTTTACTGATACTGAGAAACGTATTGATGCCGTTATTAGTCTGAGCAGATAAAACTGATTTTACCAGAGTCTGAAGTTCAGACTGAAGGTGAACAAGGAAGTTTAATCATCTTCTGATAAGAGCAGATATAAAACAAAGATTTACCAGCACTGATAACAAACTGACTTTGTTCCACCCCCATCTTTATTACTGCTGCTGTGAAAAAGAACAGAAACTGTCGGTTCTGCAGAATTAAACCATTTGTCTTTGTCTGAGATCAACATAATGTTTGTGAGTGCACTGAAATTCTGTAAGTAAGTAAATTCTATTCATATTTTGAACTAAAGAAAATCTGAAAGATGAGATTTAGAATTTGTAAAACTTTGTGCAGACCTTATTTCTATGACAAAACATCAGTGGTTATTTACATATAGTCAGACGGTAGCTTCAGCTTTTAAACATTATATATATCATATCCATCCATTTTCCACAGTGTTATTTAAAGGATAACTTTCGTTTTTTTACAGCCTGGACCTTATTTGTAGCATTAATTACGACCATTTAGACACCCCGACAACTTTGGTGGCATTTGGAGTCGTTTTGAAGCACGACTCCAAATGCCAGTTTTTACTCATCAGTCTGAGTCAAACAACAACAAACGGCTGCGCGTCCACGAGTAGACGGTAACTGGTGGTGTTCTTGTGGACAATGTTCATCGATGACAACAGAGGAGGAATGCCTCTGTTGCTCAGAGTGGGACTTGCGGCCAGGAGATACGCGTTTGTTGTTGTTTGGCCAGCTGTTCCTCTCTCTGCCTCCTCATCCTCCTTTCAACGAGCTCCTCGTCCATGTACTCTGCCTCAAAACGGTCAGGACGTCCATCATAAACAAAGTCATCGTCCACCACCTCAGAGTCGGAAAAATATTCATCCACTTTGTGAAAAATAACAGTCGCAAACTACAGCTAAACTAGCCGACCGCCGCAGAGTTAGCCGTGTTGTGGCTGGTCGCTCGAAAATGACATCATCCACGTCAGAAGTAGTTTCCTCGAGACGCTGTATATTGATAACATGCCACCACGGGCTCAGAGGGGAATAGCACCAGCATATCACAACAAAATATTGGAATATGAACGAGTTTCTGCAGATTATGTGTTATATAGAGGCTGCGCACGGATGCCCCGATTACTCGCATTATATGGATATACGCGCCGCTCCTCTGAGGCTAATTTCTTCAAAACGACTCCAAATGCCACCAAAGTTGTCTGGGGGAGTAAATGGTCGTATTTAATGCTACAAATAAGGTCCAGGTTGTAAAAAACGAAAGTTATCCTTTAACCATTAAAATTCTCCTAATTCTGCCTTTTTCACCAATAAAATCTGAAAACAGTTCTCATACATGGACTGTAGACTGTTATCAGTAAGTGGAACATTTACTGGTGTTCACTGTCTGTCCGTCTTATTAAGAATCCGAATCAGTTTTATTGGTGAAATATGTTTGGACACACAAGGAGTTTGACTCTGGTTACCAGTGTCTTTTAATGCACTTACATACAGATGTTTAGGAATATAAAACGGACATAAGATATTCAGTTAAAACATGGACAGAAAGCTGAAAATCATTTGTAGAAACAACACTGGTAAACTGTTGTAAACATTTGAAGTTAAAACAAAAAAGCCCCACGTGTGATGTCATGGGAGTGTAGAAACCAGATTTTCCCAGCGGTGCGGACAGTAAGTCACCTTCTCAGGTGTTTCAAAGGTGTAGGCTTCAAATCTCCAGGTGACCAAGTGGCAAATCATGCATGTGGTGTGTTTTCATGTGTTTCTTGCCAATTAAATAAGAAACAAACATCCAATTGATCACAATCCTAATGGATCCCGATAAGTGTGTGTGTGTGTGTGTGTGTGTGTGCATGCGTGTGTGTGTGTGTGTGTGTGTGTGTGTGATGTATACGTACGTGAGTGTGTGCAGCAGATGAGGTGGAACAAAGTGAAGAGAACTGAACATTTGATCTTGGTGTCTTCAGGTTGTGAAACCCTGCAGCTGAATTGGTGTCTGATACCAGCAGAGTGACAACATGGCGACTGCAGCGACAGGTGAGTTCAGTCCCACTTTGTTCCTCTGATAACACACTGTGTTCTCTCACCACCTGCTTTGATCCACTCTGCTGAAAAATGTTCTTTTGGATTATTATTCATTATTATATTAACCTGTGGACTTGTTGTGTGCTCTGATGGATTACACAAACTAAGTTATTTCTATATTAAAGCATTCATCAATATCCACTGTTTACACAAAGTATATCTATGAAACAAATTGTGTTGTGGCAAACTGTATAACATGACATCACAAATGATGAGATAAATAAGATAATATATGATTATATTATTTATTATTTTGAGAAAAATAAATAAGACAATTACAATAAATGATAATTTGGTCGTCAAATAATTTCCAAACAAATTTATGTACCGGTAAATGTCATGTTAACGTGGATTAATAATGTGAAGTAAATTAGATGGTCAGAATGAATTAAATTGATCTCATGGATCCTCTCTCATGCTGTGTTGACATCAGGTTTTTAATGAATGAACTTCTTGAAGCTCAGTATACCCTTGTTTTTCGCGGGGGTTACGTTCCAAAAAGAACCCGTGATAGGCAAAATCTGTGAAGTAGAAACCTTTTTTTTTTTTTTTTTACAATTATTATACAATTAAATACTCTATTATACATTGAAAAGAAAGAACAAACCATTTTACAGGCTCAAGCATTTGTTTCACAAATAAAAGTACTTTAGAAACGCTGCCTTTTGGGCCCTGCCGCAGGTGCTTTTGTCGGTCCAGAGCGTTTTGTCGACATTATGGGTTTTAGAGAAACTAGAAATTGCAAGAGAATTTGCACGTACGTAATGTAAATTTGGCGAGCTGTTTTACGTACGTGTACATATTAAACTGCAACGTTATTGACGCACAGGTAGAGAAGAAGCGGAGTGACTTTTTAGCCAATCAGAATGCAGAACACAATGCACAATGCAAATCCGTGAAGTAGCGAAACCATGATAAATAAACCGCGTTATAGCGAGGGATCACTGTAACTAATCAAACATTGTGAGCAGCCAGTCAAACTGTCCTCCATCAACAGAATGATTTCAGACACCTTCCAGACTGCTGAACAGACACAGAAACATCAGCAGGACATCACTCAGATGAAAAGATTTATTCATGCAGAGACGACAACATGCAAACTGTCCCCAGTGTTTCTACCTGGCAGAACAGGTGTGTGACGAGTAGAACCTGTAAATAAATGTTGTATCATGCCATGATGAGAAATCTCCAGTAGACGTTTTTCTGTTCATAATCAGTGTTAATGAGCTTTATTTTGATAGGAAGCATCTTTTTGGTTCTATTATCTAAACACTTCAATACCTTCAGTGTCTTTAAGTACATCACATCTGACTGCATTATTTAGAATCTTATCTAGAACAGAAAAGAATATAAACTTTCCTCAAGGTCCAGTTACCAGCTTGTTCTGGAGCTCACAACCACATCAAATGGTTCATGTAACAAGTCGTAACAATAGTAAGTGCTGAGGCAGATAGTTTATCATAAGATAACCTGTTCAAAGAAAACCTGAAATATGGAAAGTTTCAATAAAAACTATGCAAACAGCTGTTTTTACAAAAGCCTACACATGTGCATGCACTGACACATAAGATAAACTTTATTAATCCCCACAACTAAACTGTTACAGACAGCAAGAAAAAAAAGCGAGTCATAGAAAGATAAAATGCAGATAAAAAAATATACAGAATAAAAAATAGAATAATAATACATATATACACAAGCACGCACACACACACTCATTAATATGGATGTACTGAATATGTTATTCAGAAAAGCAGAAATAAAGTAATGGATATTTCATCTACTCGAAGTTGCTCGTTATTATTCAGTTCTGTGATTGACAGGTCTGTGTGTCAGCCATCACCTTCAAATCCATTCATGTCTTTGTGGATGGCCATGACATAAAAATGCCCTTTCTTAACTTGAACTGTGACATTAAATTATATATATTTACTGTACAGTATGTTTGTCACATACTTGAACAGAATCATGCTTTTGGATTTAGCATTATTATTGATCCATGAATGTTTTTTAATTCATAACCAGAAATCCTGCCTTTTAAGTAACACTGAGACTTGTTTCATTCTAAAATGAAACAGCTGATCAATATCCTGTGTGTCCTCTCAAACGATTTCCTTTCCTTCACTAACTGGCACATTTTTAGTTTTTACTGTAGTTTTCTATGTATTTCTGAAGGTATATTTAGTTGTTTTCTGCTCTTATAGTTTGACCTCGGCACTGTTTTAAATGATGGTTCAAATGATGTTTCTGGCCATTTAAATCAAATACAGAGAAAAATGAATGAATGTTTTTTGTCAAAAGCTGCAGAGCCAACAGAAATCCACTTGTTGGCGACAAAACCTAAAAGTTTGGTGGATTCACAATATGAGCTGCTGTGTTGTTTGAATTATCTGCTGCTTTTCTCTCCCACTGATTCACTGTTTCCACCAATAACTCTCTTTCTGTGAACACCTGATCTGAATGACTCCATAAAACTTAGAATTCTAAAGGGACTTTAAATACATGAGTGTCTGATGTGTGATTATGTAAGGGATAATGTTTTGTGAGCGGGTTCCTATGGAGAGATAAACCCCGACAGATGACATAGAAGCCCAATGCAAAGTCTGTCATCCTGTCCGGTTTATTTCTCCATGGAAACCTGCTCACTATACATTATTCCGCTTAGAACTTACTGCTACATCATTCAATAATGTGACACAAATAGTGATTAAAACATATTTTTGTTATGGCTCGAGCAATGAGAACCAGGACCCAGATGCAGAGTGAAAAGCAAAAGTATTTATTTAACAAAAACAAAGTGCAACTAAGAATGCAAAATGGGAAAAGATATCAAAAAATCAAAGTAACAACTTACAGAGCTTGCGAAAACACAAAACACCCAAAAGGGGAAAAAGTACTTACAAAGTAGCAACCAAAACCTAGACAGAAACTTGGAAAGATAAACTCAGGTAAATTCTCGAAACAACAATGTTCAGGAAGTGTGGCTAGATTCTCCTCAGTCCGGGCTTAAGAAGCCAGCACTGATGGGCTGATTAGTGTCAAGTGTGTGTAATCGGTTTCACTCCTGAGGAGATAAGCTCCGCCCCTACGCATGTATCTGTAGGCAGAGGGAGAGAGAGACAGCAGTGAGTACTAAATAACAGACAGAGATCGTGACATGACAGTACCCCACCCCAGGGCCAGTTGCCATGACTCTGTCTGTAGGGGAAGATCTCGTGACGAGAGCCAAACCTGTTGGCCCACCTTGTAGCTTGGGGCCCGGAAGCAACATCGATCCCTGAGTCGCTGGTTCCGCTCGGCTGTCCTGCCCAGGGCTGCTCGGGTCTCCCAATGGATCCAAGATGGTGCCGCACGAGTGGCAGCCTGTTACAGCAGCTCCGACAGTTCTTCTCTGTTTAAGTGTTTTCTTGTGTGTTTCATGTCTTTTTTCTGTCAATAGTCTCGGTCAATTGTGCCTTCTTACGGATGTACAACTGGTGAGACTAGTGATTTGCTTTTTACTCTTTTGTGGGCTTTTAAAAACGACATTGGGTGACCCATTGTGCCACGGCTCCATTGTTTACACTCGGGACCAGCTGTTAGTGCTGTGCAACACCAGCGTACTCCCAGCGGAAAGACCGGGGATCCCTGCGGATTCACGGAGACCTAGAAGGGCCCCAGGTCTTCCTCCTCATCTCTGGAGTTTTCAATCATGCTTCCCTGTCCTCAACTCCCCCCACTTTCACCCAGTATGTCAAATGCCACACCAGGGTCAATAAAACACTGGATTTGCTGTATGCAAACACCAAGGATGCTTACAGCTCTTCACCCCTCCCCCCACTGGTCAGATCTGATCACAACCTGGTTCATCTGCAACCTACTTACATACCCTTGGTGAGTAAACAACGGCCAACCATTAGGGTATGTGAAGACATGATCAGATGAGTTCAGTATGGCACTGAGGGACTGTTTTGACACCACCGACTGGGAAGTGTTGTGCAGTCCTCACGGGGAGGACATTGACAGTTTGACAACATGCATGTCAGACTACAATAACTTTTTCCAGTTTAAGGATTATCATGGAAGGCTTAAGGTACACTTTTTGTGCCCTTTGGCAAGTGTCATCATGACTTTTTTTTTTGTTGTTGTTAATCTGCACCCCTCTCCATCAGTCAGAAGTGCGTGCGTGTATAGGTGACGGTGTTGGTTTTATTTGTTTGCTTGTTTTTTTTGTTTGTTTGTTTTATTGGGGGGGGGGGGGGGGGATATGACTGTTTTCTTTTTTGTTATCATAAATTCGTTAATAAAATAATATTACAAATATTTTTTATTAATAATAAGTACAGTGTTTAAGTATAGATTGTACCACTTTGTTTAGCTGCATGTCTGTATTATGCTAAACCAAATAACAAACCCTGGATGTCCTCTGAACTGAAAACCCTACTGAACGAGAAGAAAAGGGTTTTTAAGTCTGGGGATAGAACTGACTTGAAGAGGGTGCAGAGGGAGCTGAAAAAGAGAGATCAAGAAAGGCAAGGAGAGATATAGGAGGAAACTGGAGGAGCGCCTGCAGGGGAAGAATGCCAGAGAGGTTTGGAAAACCATCTCAGGCCACATCAGTGACAACGGCAGGGGCCCAGAATCTGGAGACTGGGAATGGGCAAATGAGCTGAAACTGTTCTTTAACAGGTTTGATTCTATGCCGGCAAGACTAAGGAGATGGTGATTGACTTCTGCAGGAAGGCACCACTGACTACACCGGTGTACATCCAGGGTTTTGACATTGAGATCGTGGAGGAGTACAAATACCTGGGTGTGCACCTAAACAATAAACTGGACTGGTCCATTAACACTGATGCCGTGTATAGGAAGGGCCAAAGTGGTCTCCATCTCCTGAGAAGACTGAGGTCCTTTGGAGTATGTAGGGCATTACTGGTGACTTTCTATGACTCTGTGGTTGCATCTGCAGTCTTTTACGCAGTGGTCTGCTGGGGCTGTGGAAGTTCTGAGAGGGACAGAAAGAGACTTAATAAACTGGTTAGGAGAGCTGGTTCTGTCCTGGACTGACCACTGAGGATGTAGGTGAGAGGAGGATGTTAGCCAAGCTGACATCGATCATGGACAACCCCTCCCACCCCCTGCATGACACAGTGGGGGCCCTCAGCAGCTCCTTTAGTAACAGACTGTCACATCCAGTGTGGAAGAAGGAACGTTACCACAGGTCCTTCATTCCATCAGCTGTCAGATTATTCAACTCCAGCATCACTTAACATAAGATTGTGTTGATGTTGTTTGACAAATTACGCTAATATCCATACTTTTGTGAAATATTACATATTTCCTTTTACATTTTGTGCAATATTACGTAGCATTTATTTATTTTTCTTTTATACAGTCAAGTCCGTTTCGCTTGTATAATATGTACATGTAGTCTACTTTTTATTTTGTATTTTGACGTGACTGAGGGAACTACTGTGCTGGACTCTTGACTGGGGAACAGGGGTGGTTGGAAGCCGTGGTTAACCATGAATGGAGACAGCCCCGTGGCCGAGCTCACTAGGGTGTTGTGGGCATACTCGACCCAGGGGAGGTGGGTGGACCAGGAGGAGGGGAGGGACCAGGGATGTGGAGGAACAGGCAAGGGATGAAGGAGACCCGCTGGGGGTTCATGTGAGGCCTTGTTGTGGGCGCACTCGGTGCATGCAGCGATGAAGGTCCGAACGTCGGCTGCCATGGAGGGCCACCAGAACCTCTGTCTAATCAATTGGAGTGTGCGATGTACCCCGGGGTTGCAGGCTATCCGAGAGCCGTGTCCCCATGTGAGGACTGAAGACCTGGCTGCCAGAGGGACGAACAAGTGGTCAGGAGGGCATCCATCTGGCACCTGTAGGGCGTCACGAACATCCTGCTCCACCCTCCAATGGATCGCCTCCACCACACAGCCATGACCCAGGATGGTCTTGCTGGCACCATCCCTCCCCTCAAGGGGAAACTACTGGGAAAGGGCATCTGGCTTGATGTTTCTGGAGCCCGGTCTGTAGGTGAGGGTGAACCAGAAACAGCCCAGGAAAAACGCCCAGCAGGCCAGCCGGGAGTTTGCACGACGGGCCGAGCAGAGGTAGGAGAGGTTTCGGTGATCGGTCGACACGATGACTGGCTGAGCTGTCTCCACTCTTAATGAGCCAACACCACCACCAGGAGCTCCTGATTCCCCACATCTTAGTTACGTTCAGCCGGGGAGAGGCGACATGAGAAGAAGGCACAAGGGTGGAGTTTTCCGCAGGGAGGCGCTGGGAGAGAATAGCCCCTACCCCGGTGTCCGAGGCATCAACCTCGACCACAAACTGCTGCTCAGGATCTGGGTGGATGAGGACAGGAGCGTTAGTAAACATATTTTTCATCTTCTCAAAGGGTGTTTGTGCTTCTGGTGACCAAACAAAACTGACCTTGGTTGAGGTAAGCTGAGAGGAGGGGACGCCAGGCAGCTATAATCCCTGATAAACCTCCTGTAAAAATTTGCAAAGCCTAAGAAACGTTGTAGTTGTTTGCGAGTGGATGGGACAGGCTACTCCTTGACCCCCTTTACTTTGGATGGGTTGGCTGGAGCTTCCCCTTCTCCACCACAAACCCCAGGACACTCACAGAGCAAACGTGAAATTCACACTTTTTTCTGCTATAACAAACAGTTTGTTTTGCCAGAGACGCCTTAAACCATCTCTGACATGACCAATGTGTTCCTGTAGTGAGCGGGAGAAAATCAAAATATCGTCTAGATACACAAACATCACATGATTCAGCAGGTCTCAAAGTACATCATTAATTAAAGCCTGAAAAACAGCTGGGGCATTGGTGAGGCCTAAAGGCATGACTAAATATTCGAAGTTTCCCCGTTGTGTATTGACGGCAGTTTTCAACTCGTCGAGGTGGTATGCGTTGTGGAGGTCCAGTTTAGAAAAAAATGCAGGCTTCGTGCAGTGTGCTAAAGGCGGAGTCTCAGAAGGGGAGAGGGTACTTGTTTTTTATGGTGATTTCATTCAAACCGGTGTAGTCATGGACGGAGAGTCTTATCTTTCTTCCCTACAAAAAAGAATCTGGCCCCTACCTGAGAGGAGGATGGCCGGATAAGGCCAGCCGCTTAAGAGTCATTACTGTATTTTGCCATGGCCTCCCGCTAGGGTTTAGAGAGGTTATACAATCGCTTCATCCAGGGATCCAGGGAGCAGGTCCATGGCACAGTTGTATGATCTATGGGGTGGCAAGGTGCTGGCAGAGGATTTACTGAAGACTTCCTGTAGGTCATGATACTCTGGGGGAATGTTCGATAAATCGATTACCTCTGGAGACCTCTGGGTGGGGCCACAGGTCCTGGTCAACACCGCTGACTGGAGGCAGTGGGCATGGCAATGCTGGCTCCAGTTGCGGATGGTGGCCATCCCCCAGTCCCCCCAGAGGGTTGTGTGTCTTGAGCCATGGATTACCCAGAATGAGAGGGGTGAGAGGTGGGATAACAAAAAACTTGAGGTGCTCATGATGATTTTTCGACACAACCAGTTTGAGAGGCTCAGATATATGGGTGACTAGCTCCAGCAGTTTGCCGTCTGCGGCATGAATCTCTTTAGGGGTAACCAATTTATAGACCGGGAGATGATGTTTCTCTACAACAGCTGAGTCGATGAAATTATCATCTGCTCCCAAGTCCACCAACACCTGGACTGGGAACAAGTGTGAGTGTTTGTGGATTGTACCTGATAGGTGGATGAGCAACGAGGAGGTAGCAGAGATGCGGCTCCCCAGAGTCCCCCTGCCTACTGGTGAGCCTGGTCTTTTGGCTTTTCTGGGCAGCGGTTGAGGAAGTGTCCCTGTTGACCACAGTATAGGCAGAGCTTCTCACACATCCTCCTCTGCCGTTCGGCTGGGGAGACTGGCTAGTTACCTTGGATGAGGTCGAGTAACTGTCCGGCCGCCTGTCTGCCCTTAACAGGATGATTGAAAACCCTCTTCATGGCCTCTGTGGTGGTAATCGTTTAACTGACTGGTTGGAGATGGCTAGGGCCCAGGCTGCTGCCTGGCCGGTGAGTAAACTCATGACGAAGGCTACCCTGGACTGTGAGGTGGCATTTGTAGCTGGCTGCTGGCTAAAAACTAAGGAGCAGTGGTGTAAGAACTGTGAGCAGGTCCCTAAATCCCCTGAATACCTGGCTGGGATCGGGATGTATGGTTCTCTGGCCAGTGGGGCTGAGGTGGTGCTCGGGAAAGTTGGGTGTGCAGAGCTGTCAGCTGAGTGCTCAGTCGCGTTATGCCGTTGGAGAGCTGCTGGAGTTGAACCCTCGTCTGGCAGAGGGAGGACTTGTGGTGGGAAATCATGGCTGCTTGATCGTTGAGTGTTTGTCTCAGTTCTGCCATCTCTGCTGGGTCCATTGCTGGCCAGATTATTCTGTTATGGCTTGAGCAATGAGAACCAGGACCCAGATGCAGAGTGAGAAACAAAAATATTTAACAATAACAAAGTGCAACTAAGAACACTAAACGGAAAAAGTAACAACTTAAAGAGCTTGCGAAAACATAAAAACACCCAAAAGGGGAAAAAAGTACTTACAAAGTAGTAACCAAAACCTAGACAGAAACTCAGAAAGATAAACTCTTGAAACAACAATGTTCAGGAAGCGTGGCTAGATTCTCCTCAGGAGCAAAACAATGTGTGGGAAACATGAGGGAATAATCTGGCACTGGAGGAGTGTTTGGTCCGGGCTTAAGAAGCAAGCGCTGATGGGCTGATTAGTGTCAGGTGTGTGTAATCGGTTTCTCTCCTGAGGAGATAAGCTCCGCCCCTACTCATGTATTGTAGGCAGAGAGAGAGAGAGACAGATGTGAGCACTAAATAACAGACAGAGATCGTGACATGACATTTTATTGATATAAAATGAGCCTACTCTCGTCTGTCACCGCTCTCACTGCACAGTGGCTCTGAAAGTAAAACACGTACGTTGCCTAGCAACCGCCTTTCACTGTGCTCAGGCTGGCAGGCAGGAAAACTTATTTCTTTACAGATATTCAGAGAAATCATGTCAAACGTGGAGAAGTGACGGGACATCCCAGACCTGAGAGAGACGTAGCTGGAGACAGAGTTTGGTTTCTATTATTTTGTTCTGATGGATAAAAGTCCCGCAGCAGCTGATTTTGGCGTTCAGCGTCATACATTAAAACATCTGTCTCCAGTTTTGTCTTCACTTACCAGTCTTTTAGCACATTGTTCGCCCATGCTGTTTTTTTTTTTCATTGAGTCAATCTCTGTGTCCTCAAGTCTCTTGTGCCTTAATATCGCTTCTCCTGTTGGTCCAGCGTTGTTCTTTTCTTGTCTTTTTTGCTGGGGACATGTCATTCTCCAGCCAAACATCAAGTGTTTTGTCCTCTCCAAACAAATTAAAAGTAAAGTCCGGAAAATGGTCCATATTTTGCCTCTCAAATCAGCTGGTGATTTGTTATTGAGCTTGGTACATTAAGGGTTTGCCCCCTTTAGTCTATGACTGTTAGGAATTCCTGAGCAGCCGCTCGTTTATTGAGAAATAAACACAGCTGAATTTTGGCGATTGACCAATCAGAATTGAGTATTTAAGAGTTCTGTGTTCTATAACTGTGATAATAACCGTCCTGAAACATTATGATGACATGAAAAAGTACAGAAAGGAGAAGGAGATCAGTTCAGATTACCTGATGTCCAACCAAGTGACTCGAGTCGAGCTGGATCACAGTTGCATTCAGTCTGGTTGTATTGCAGCAGGTCTCAGGTCTGTGTGTCAATATGTCAGATACCTTAGTGGATCAAAGTGGACTCACTCTCATCACACGGTGTGTCATCGTCGTCATCATTATCATCATCTTCATCATCATCGTGGCTGCAGGATGTGTTTTTGAATCAGACGTGTTGCTGCTCGTTTCCATCTCGGCTGCTTGTCGGTGGATCGTCACGCTGCTGCCAGTGTTGGTGTCGTCTCTCTGTTTGGGTCTGTTCAGGTCCACCACATCCTGGACTTTCAGATTGCGTCTCTTCCTGGTGGATGTTTGGTTCTGGCAGGTTTTCCATGTGTTTGTTTCAGATCTGGTCCAGAGTTCTAGATGACAGTGTTCCTGTCATAAGAAGATCTACTGTAGATTACATGTGATCATATAAATAACTAATTGAATGCTGTGTTCTTACATTCACAGATCGGCCTCCACTGAAGCGCGGGAGAAGCTTTCCTTTCCTGATACCCGACAGTGAGTCAAACTGAACTGTGTTATCCTGCTATTTCAGAATATCTGAGTTTACAGTATTTTGTAGGTTCAGTCTGTCAGTAAGCAACTAAACCTGAAGTCAAACAGCAATGAAACTATAAATGAATCAATGCAAGTCAGTGTTTTGTTGCCTTTTCTAAATCTTTGTCTTTCACAGTGTCTGAGCTGAGGGTTGTTCTGCTGGGGAACAGCTGGTCTCAGAGGAGTTCAGTGGGGAACTTCATACTGGGACAGACTGTGTTCAACACTGAGGGAGAACCAGACCGCGGTCTGAGAGTCAGAGGACAGTTAAAGGACAAAGAAATAGTTCTCATCAACACACCTGATCTGCTGCATCCAAACATCTCTGAACACAAACTGACAGAGTTGATAGAAAACTGTGTGAGACTCTCTGATCCTGGACCTCATGTGTTCCTGCTGGTTCTGCAGCCTGAAGACTTCACTGAGCAACACAAACAGAGGCTCTGCAGCTTCCTTCAACTCTTCAGTGATCAATCATTTGATCAATCACTGGTGCTGATATCAACACCCAGAGAGGAGAGTCCAGGTTTGATGGAAAAGTATCAGCAACATCCTCCATTAAAGGACATGATCAGACAGTGTCGCTACAGGTTTCTGTGGCAGAAGAATGTTGACCTTCCAGAGCTGTTAACACGTTTGGGTCAAGTCGTAAAGGAGAACAATGGAGAACATGTCAGCTGTGAAGCATTTGCAGACACAACATCTACTTTAGCAGCTGATCATCAAACGCCAAAGCAAACAGAAAGACAGTCTTCTATCATGGGTGTTAAAGCTGCTGGTAAGTGCAGAAACAGTCCTGACAAGGAAAACTTTGTTCAAACAAATCCTCTTTGATGAGATTAGAGCATGAAGCTGCAAATTAATGATGTCATCTTTTTACAGGGTGGCATGGAGTTAAAACACTCACAGCGATATTCTCACTCCCAGGGAGAAACCCTTTGACTCACAGTAAGTAAATTCATCAGAGTGTTCATCATGTATCTGTCATGATCTGTGCTTGCCACGTCCATTTTATGTTGGTTTTCTTTTGTTCTATCATGATCCATGTTTGTCACGCCTGTTTTATGTTGATGATTCTTCCTTTGTGTTATCATAGTCTGTTTTTGTCACGTCTTGTTTTATTTTGAAGGTTCAAGTTATGTTTCTTTGGTTGATTTACTTCCTGTGTTTTCCCGCCCGTGTGATTGTCTAATCTGTTTCACCTGTGTGTCATTAGTTGTCCTCTCTTGTGTATTTAAGTCCGTGTCTTCCCCCCAGTCTTTGTCAGGTCGTTGTCTACGTTACCCGCCATTGCCTGAAAAACCCTTGTCTTTGCCAATGCCCATTAGTAAGTGTATTCCTTTGTGTTGTCTTTGTTCATGTCCAGTCCATGCTTCATGTAAGTTTTTGTTCAGCATCAGTTAGTGTTGTATGCGTTACCTCCCTATGTCATGTCAGCTATCTTGTGAGTATTTTCCCTAGTCTTGTCTTTGTTCTTTGAGTAAGTGTTGTCCAGTGTCATCTAAGTGTTGTCTATGTTCCTTAGCGATGCCATGCTCATGAAAGTGTTTTCTAGATTTGTCTTTGTTCCCATGCCAAGAATCTTGTGTTTGTCCAGCGTCAGTGTTGTCTGTGTTACCCTTGCTGCCTGAGAGTCCATGCCATAGCCCTATGTCACTAGTGAGTGTTTTTTGTTGTATTATCTTTGTTCTTGTCCGTGCCTCTTGGTTTGTCTTTGTTCTTGCTTTTCCTGCATTCTTGCAAATGTTTGTCCTGCATCTTTTGTATTGTCCATGTTTACTAGCCTTCCCACCGTCCATGTAAGTTTGTTTCTAGTTTTGCCTTTGTCTCTTGTCATTCCACAGCCCATGTAAGTGTGTTCTTGTCATGCCACAGTCTATGTAAGTGTTAATCAAGAGTTGTCATTGTCAAGCCACGTTTTTTATTAGTGTCTTTCTAGTGTTGTCATTGTTCATAAGATTCAAGATTCTTCATTGTCATTGAGCATGACATGTCAATGAAATTTGCATTGCAACCCCCATGTTAGAAACAAGATAATAAGAAAGATTAGAACGAATAAAATTAAGATAACTACAATAAAATAAACCAACATGCAATAAAAATATTTGTAAATGCAATTAAAAATATACCAGAATGAAAATATACTAAGACAATAAAAATATACTAAACAATAAAATATACCAGTGGAATGTATCAACAGAATAAAATATACACAGTGAAATGTACTGACAGCAGCTGAAATATACTAAAATGGACCCAGATGGTGTAATCCAGCACATATTAGTGTAAAGGAGCAGCGCTGCACAAGAGACATCGAGCTGCCAGCTGTTAGCATTCGGCTGGATGACCTCCCAAGGGAGTTCTCGCATGTCATTGCGATGACTGTGTACACCCCCCCCCTGCCGACGCGGCAGCAGCATGCAAGACTTACTGTATGCCAACACCAAGGATGCTTACAGCTCTTCACCCCTCCCCCCACTTACATACCCTTGGGTGAGTAAACAACAGCCAACCATCAGGTATGTGAAGACATGGTCAGATGAGTCCAGTGTGGCACTGAGGGACTGTTTTGACACCACCGACTGGGAAGTGTTGTGCGGTCCTCATGGTGAGGACATTGACAGTTTGACTACATGCATCACAAACTACATTAACTTTTGTGTGGACAACACTGTGCCGACCAGGAAAGTACGGTGTTTCCCAAATAACAAACCCTGGATGTCCTCTGAACTGAAAACCCTACTGAACGAGAAGAAAAGGGTTTTTAAGTCTGGGGATAGAACTGACTTGAAGAGGGTGCAGAGGGAGCTGAAAAGAGAGATCAGGAAAGGCAAGGAGAGCTACAAGAGGAAGCTGGAGGATCGCCTGCAGGGGAACAATGTCAGAGAGGTTTGGCGGAGCCTGAAAACCATCTCAGGACACAGCAGCGACAATGGCAGGGGCCCAGAATTTGGAGACCGGGAATGGGCAAATGAGCTGAACCTGTTTTTTAACAGGTATGATTCTACCCCTGTTGCCTCCCCAAACCCCAGTGCATCCCTGAAACTGGCAGCTCCAACCTCACACCACTTCACCCCCCTCTAATCCACTTCACAGACCACTGACCCAGCTCCCCACGTCACAAACAGGAGCCACCCCCCAGCTCCCCATCTGGACTCTCAATTACAACAGATCAGGTGAAGGAGCTCAAAAGGATGAAGATGAGGAAGGGTACTGAAGCTCCAGACTGCTCAGGGACTGTGCAGATCAGCTCTGTGGAGTCGTTCAGCACATCTACAACATGAGCCTCAGTCTGGAGAGAGTTCCTGCCCTGTGGAAAACTTCCTGTGTGGTTCCAGTGCCAAAGACTGTGCACCCCAGGGAGCCCAACAACTTCAGGCTGGTAGCCTTAACTTCCCACCTGATGAAGACACTGGAGAGGATTATATTTAACCATCTTCATCACCTGGTAAGCAGCGAGCTGGACCCCCTACAGTTCGCATACCAACCAGGCATTGGTGTGGAAGACACTATCATCTACCTGCTCCATCACTCTCTTTCCCACCTGGAGAGGACTGCTAGCACAGTGAGGATCGTGTTTTTTGACTTCTCCAGTGCTTTCAACACAATCCAGCCATCTGAGGGGGGAGCTGGAAAGTCCAGAGTAGACTGTCACCTAGCTGCATGGACCATCGACTACCTCACCAACAGACCACAGTATGTGAGGCTTCAGGACTGTGTGGGATGTGGCAGTTTGCAGCACCGGTGCTCCGCAGGGTACTGTACGCTCTCCTTTCCTCTTCACCCTCTACACATCAGACTTCAGACACAACACATCCAGCTGCCACCTCCAGATGTTCTCTGACGATACAGGCATTGTTGGATGTGTATTGCAGGGGAACGATTTGGAATACAGGGAAGTCATCACTAACTTTGTCGACTGGTGTCGACTAAACCACCTGCACATCAATGCTGGCAAGACTAAGGAGATGGTGATTGACTTCTGCAGGAAGGCACCACTGACTACACCAGTGTACATCCAGGGTTTTGACATTGAGATTGTGGAGGAGTACAAATACCTGGGTGTGCACCTAAACAATAAACTGGACTGGTCCACGAACACTGATGCCGTGTATAGGAAGGGCCAAAGTCGTCTCCATCTCCTGAGAAGTCTGAGGTCCTTTTGAGTATGTAGGGCATTACTGAGGACTTTCTATGACTCTATGGTTGCATCTGCAGTCTTTTACGCAGTGGTCTGCTGGGGCTGTGGAAGTTCTCAGAGGGACAGGAAAAGACTAAACAAACTGGTCAGGAGGACTGATTCTGTCCTTGACTGCCCTCTGGACAACACTGAGGATGTTGGTGAAAGGAGGTTGTTAGCCAAGCTGACATCAATCATGGACAACCCCTCCCACCCCCTGCATGACACAGTGGGGGCCCTCAGCAGCTCCTTTAGTAACAGACTGCTGCATCCAGTGTGCAAGAAGGAACGCTACCGCAGGTCCTTCATTCCTACAGCTGTGCTGATGTTGTTTGCCAAATAATCTGTTTCTTGTCATTCATGCCAACATACGCTCATATCCTTTATGTTTTGAGCAATATTGCATATTTTTTGACTGTTTTGTATATTTTATTCTTCTGTGAAATAGTATAAACACTATTTATTATTATTAATCTGAAGGCATCTTACATTTTTTTCACAGTTACAGCTGCAATGCATTTTTTTTCTTTTATATGGTCAAAAAAATGCATATATATAGTCAACTTTTTATTTTGTTTTTTGAATATCTCTATCTCTTACTATTTTTCTTTCCAACTGCTATTACATGCTGCTGTAATACCCAAATTTCCCCAGCTTTGGATAAAGTTTTTATCTAATATCTTATCTTAAATGCTACTCAACACTTGGTCGGTGTGGATTACTCATCTAAATTCTACAGACCTAATAACCTATGGGTGAATAGGACAGGAGAGAGTACAGTACCCTGCAGAGCCCTGGTGCTGCAAACTGCAACATCCGACACACAGTCGCGAAGCCTCACATACTGTGGTATGTTGGTGAGGTAGTCGAAGGTCCATGCAGTCTGGTGACAGTCTACTCCGGCTCCTTCCAGCTTCCCCTTCAGCAGTGATGGCTGGATCGTGTTGAAAGCACTGGAGAAGTCAAAAAACATGATCGTCACTGTGCTACCAGTACTCTCCAGGTGGGAAAGTTTGCGATGGAGCAGGTAGATGATGGTGTCTTCCACACCAATGCCTGGACGATATGTGAACTGTAGGGGGTCCAGCTCTCTGCTCAGCAGGAGAGGTGATTCAGGATAATCCTTTCCAGAGTCTTCATCAGGTGGTATGTTAAGGCTACAAGCCTGAAGTGGTTGGGCTCCCTGGGATGCACAGTCTTTGGCACTGGAACCATGCAGGAAGTTTTCCACAGGGCAGGAACTCTCTCCAGGTTGAGGCTCATATTAGAGATGTGCTGAACGACCCCATAGAGCTGATCTGCACAGTCCCTGAGCAGTCTGGAGCTTCAGTAGCCTTCCTCATCTTCATCCTTTTGAGCTCCTTCACCTGACCTGTTGTAATTGAGAGTCCAGTTTCAGTGGATGCACTGGGGTTTGGGGAGGGAACAGGGGTTGAATCAAACCTGTTAAACAGGTTCAGCTCATTTGCCCATTCCCGGTCTCCGGGTTCTAGAAAAAAAATGTTGGCTGTAACATTGACTGGAGGCATATCTGCCGATTTGATGTTTGCTACATTCCCCTCCGGTACAGCAGGTGGCAGTATTACATTAGCTGTAGCATCAATTGACGAGGAGTCATTTGCTCAAAGGGTGCCTGCCAATAAAACAAGGAGAAGAAGAAGAAGAAGAGGGATGGAGTACCTGCCAAAAGGCTAAAAGTTTGTGCAGGTATCTCACAGATGGGAGGAGGCAGACCTGAACTTAAGAGCAACATCGGTCAAAGTCTTGCTTTTTGTTAAATATGACACACAGATTTTAGTGGATCACAGAGGAAAAAGAGACAAATCTGTAAAAGATAAGTTCACCCAAGAAGCGCAGAAACATGCTCCACCAGTGACTGTATTTAGACGATATCTGCCATCCATTTTCATGAACACCCTCTGCTATCAACTATCTCACATTTACCTGCCCTTTGTGCTTTCATTCATAAAATGCAGGATGTTCACAGGATTCCACTTTCAATCACCATGTGTTTGTTTCAGATCTGGTCCAGAGTTCTAGACGACAGTGTTCCTGTCATAAGATCTACTGTAGATTACATGTGATCATATAAATAACTAAATGAATGATGTGTTCTTACATTCACAGATCTGCCTCCACTGAAGCACAGGAGAAGCTTTCATCTCCTGCCACCCAGCAGTGAGTCAAACTGAACTGTGTTATCCTGCTATTTCAGAATATCTGAGTTTACAGTATTTTGTAGGTTCAGTCTGTCAGTAAGCAACTAAACCTGAAGTCAAACAGCAATGAAACTATAAATGAATCAATGCAAGTCAGTGTTTAGTTGCCTTTTCTAAATCTTTGTCTTTCACAGTGTCTGAGCTGAGGGTTGTTCTGCTGGGGAACAGCTGGTCTCAGAGGAGTTCAGTGGTGAACTTCATACTGGGAGAGACTAAGTTCAATGCTGGGGAAGAACCAGACCGCTGTCTGAGAGTCAAAGGACAGTTAAAAGGCAAAGATATAGTTCTTATCAACACACCTGATCTGCTGCATCCAAACATCTCTCAACACAAACTGACAGAGTTGATAGAAAACTGTGTGAGACTCTCTGATCCTGGACCTCATGTGTTCCTGCTGGTTCTGCAGCCTGAAAACTTCACTGAGCAACACAAACAGAGGCTCTGCAGCTTCCTTCAACTCTTCAGTGATCAATCATTTGATCAATCACTGGTGCTGATATCAACACCCAGAGAGGAGAGTCCAGGTTTGATGGAAAAGTATCAGCAACATCCTCCATTAAAGGACATGATCAGACAGTGTCACCACAGGTTTCTGTGGCAGAAGAATGTTGACCTTCCAGAGCTGTTAACACGTTTGGGTCAAATCGTAAAGGAGAACAATTGTGAACACGTCAGCTGTGAAGCATTTGCAGACACAACATCTACTTTAGCAGCTGATCATCAAAGCCCACAACAAGCAGAAACACAGACTTCTATCATGGGTGTTAAAGCTGCTGGTAAGTGCAGAAACAGTCCTGACAAGGAAAACTCTGTTCAAACAAATCCTCTTTGATGAGATTAGAGCATGAAGCTGCAAATTAATGATGTCATCTTTTTACAGGGTGGCATGGAGTTAAAACATCCACTGAGAAAGTCTCACTCTCAGAGAAAAACCCTCAAAGTGACAGTAAGTAAATTCATCAGAGTGTTCATCATGTATCTGCTGATAGATTTTCTCCAGAATGAACCCAAACTCATTCCACAATTACAGAAATACAAAAAAAAAAGAGCATTACACAGAAAGATTCCAGGTTAAGTGAATAAAATCAACAAACTGCTGCAAGTCCTAAATATACATCCGATCTGGACAAAGTACTTTGATCGTATAATCAATACGTTCAAATGCTACTCAACACTTGGTAGGTGTGGATTCCTCATCTAAATTCTGTAGACCAAATCAATTTAGCATGAACTGATACAGAAGTGCAGATTTTTTATTACATCATGTGACAAGAAGTTACAAAGACAAATGGTTTTATGCCAACTAAGAGCAAATACACTTATTGGACAAGAATTTAGAAATACAGGCCTGTCTCTAATATATGTACCTTCAAATAAATGCCTGTTACTGCTGTAGTAGAATCAATCAATACCCAGCCACTATTACAGCATGTACAGTAATGTTCCTCATCCCTTGAACTGAGGTAAAAAAACAATAAAAGAAAAATAGGTCAGTGGTCTGTAGCACCTGCTCTGCAAAAGTTCTTCAGTTAGGCTGCAAAGTCCACAATAAAAACAATGCGTTAAACTAGCTAGCTTGATGCTAAAGTTGTGTCAGTCCGTGACCGGTGAAAAGCACTATTCTTAGTGCAGTGTTTATCATGTTGTCTCTCGTCACTTAATTACTTACTTATTGACCTTTCGTACAGCTGGTGTAACCCACTGCTGGCGATGTTAATAAAATCACTGAATAATTAGTTGCAAACATTTGGTGGTGAACAGATATGTTCCTCAGTCTTTTAATGCATGAGTTCTCGTGCTGTTCACGGTAGATGCTGAAAGTGACCAGGAACTCCCCGCTGATAATCCCTCCAAACCTGTTTGCCCTCCTAGTCTTCCTGCAGTTCTCCTGTATTTTACCCTCCTCTCCAGCTGTCCAATCTTCTGTGTTTTTAACCTATCTGGAGAAAAAATGTTGGCTGTAACATTGATAGGAGGTATAACCACCTATACATTCCCCTCCGGTACAGCAGGTGGCAGTATTACGTTAGCTGTAACATCTACTGATAAGTCATTTGCTCAAAGGGTGCCTGCCAATAAAACAAGAAGAGGAAGAAGAGGGATGGAGTACCTGCCAAAAGGCTAAAAGTTTGTGCAGGTATCTCACAGATGGGAGGAGACAGACCTGAACTGAATGAAGAGCAACATCGGTCAAAGTCCTGCTTTTTGAAAATATGACTCGCAGATTTTAGTGGATCACATGGAGGGAAAGAGACAAATCTGTCAAATATAAGTTCACCCAACAGTTACAGAAACATGCTCCACCAGTGACTGTATTTATACTATCTCTGCCATCCATTTTCAGATACACCCTCTGCCATCAACTGTCTCACATTTATCTGCCCTTTGTGTTTTCATTCATAAAATGCAGGATGTTCACAGCATTTCACTTTCAACCAGGTATCTGCACCTGAATGTCGTCACTTCATGTTGGAATTAGCTAACTAAATCCTTGTTGCTGTGATATTTTAAAGCAAGTGTTACCTAGCGGTGACTTTTGTTTACCTTTGTGTAAATATAAAGGGTATGTGGACAGTGGTCAGGGAGGTGGGACGACCTGGGACACGGTACCGGAAAATTCCTGTTTTTTCAAATGCCAATGTTGACAGGTATGAATCCTACTAACTGGTAATCTGTATATGACCTCTGGTGTTTCCCTGCTGGTGATCTTTTTGTTGCACTCGGGGTTATGATGAGGCTCACTGATTTTTTAAATCTTTCCATGGAACATTCTTTGACCTGATGAGCAGATTACCTGTGAGAGTCTGTAGCCTGGAGGCCAGAGAGTGATGAGCAGCTTCGATGTAAAACACTGTTGAACATGAAGGCAGGCTGCCACGAGGCTGAGCAGTGATGAGGAAAGCTGATGATGCTGCACAACTGAAGGCCTGCGAGGACAGCTTGATGGAGTTAGCCAGAGACTGCATGGTGGCGATCAGGGTTGTCAGGAAGGTTGGATTTTCAGGGAAACTATGGGGTGAAACCCAGATGCAGACACAACGGGGACGTAGATTCAAAAATAAGCCAATTAACAAGAAGACAAAACGAAAACTAAAACTCGGGGAACTATGACTAACACACTATGGGAAAAGGAGTCACACAACAATGAAACAACACAGGGAAAGAACACACATGAACACAAGACACAACAGAGCTCGGGACAAGACTATGGAAAACTATCAATGAATAAAAAAATACAGAAAACACTCCCGAAGGAGGAAATCACAAAGGGCTATGAAACAGAACTGACCAACTGAAAGAACTAGATAAGAAAAACTAACAACTCAAAATACACTCCTAAAAACAGAGGAACAAGAATCCAAGTAACAAAAGTAATCAAACAGAAAATTCACTCTTTAACAAGGAGAACAAATCGGCAAACTATGAAAGCTTAACAAAACAAACAAAATCACTTCTTGAGAACTCGGAGGGAAATAACACTACTATTAAATAAAACAAAACCAAGGAACAAACAAAACTGAAATTCGGCTATAATTAGTGAAAACAAAACAAAGCTTGACTACAAATAAGAAAAGGAAAACTCACAGAGAACACGGCATGGACATGAACGCAGACAAACCGAGGGTTAACACAGACATTAACAGAGACTCGGACATCAACAAAGATAACAAAATAACACTCACTGAGGGACTATGGCAAACATAAAAGACGGTGGAACACTAACATGAAACAAGGCATGGACAAGAACAAAGACAAGAAACAAACTTACAGGGACTGTAGCAAACAAAAGACAAAGACAAACCAAGGAGACATACACATGAAACATGACACAGACATGAACTAAGAAAACGCAACAAAGAACACTCACTTACAGCACTAAGGCTATGGCTATGACTGTGGCAGGGTAACATGGGACAAGGAATCAAAGACAAGGTAGTGCAGACATCTAGGTGACACAGACAACAACCCGACAAAGACTGGGGGAAAGACACGGACTTAAATACACAAGGCAGGAACACTAATGACGCACAGGTGGAAACAATCAGACAATCACACGGGAGGGAAAACTCAGGAAGTAAAGCAACACAAAGACACATAACATGAACCTTCAAAATAAAACAGGATGTAACAAAGACAACACGCAATGGGAAACTTAACAAAAACACAAACACGATGGGGCAAGGGTTGAGACTAAGACAATACAACAACACTTACATAAAACGGCATGACTATGAAGACATTAGGGATACACTTACAAGAAACAAGGCATGGCAGAGACAACATTTACTAACTGAATGAGGCAAAAGATCAACAAGAGAACACTAAACAAAAACCAGCGTGCAAGGCACGGGTCCTGACAAGGGTGTTGACTGTAGTGGACTGTCCTGGAGGATGAACTAAGGCAGAGAGAATCAGTTTTAAAAAGACAGCAGCAGGATGATTGGCTCTCAACACAGTTACACATATACAGTTTGATTAATTGTGAATGATATGATGATACATTACATTTTAAATCTGTTGACACAATGAATCGAACCAGAACATTGGCCAAGTGTGGAGATGAGTGAAGATCTCTTCATGTCAGCAGTGCAGAGATTTCAGACTCACAGTTTATGTCGTTTTATCTTTCCACAGCATCTGGAATCAGGATTGTGTTGCTGGGAAAAAGTGAGTACAAACAGACAAAACTTGGTAACTTCATCATCAGGAACAAAGCTTTTCATCACCAGAAAACTTTCCCAACCAGACAATGTGTGTCTGCCAGTGGAGAGTGGAGAGGAAATCCTGTCACAGTGGTGAAAAGTCCAAACATCTTCAGTCTGTCTGAGGAGGCAGTCAGAGAAGAGATGAAGAGCTGTGTGACTTTTTGTCCTCCTGGACCAAATGTTCTTCTGCTGTTAGTGAAACCTTCTAAGTTCACAGAGAAGAAAAGACAAACACTGAAGTTCATCCTGAGTCTGTTTGATCGAGATGCTTTTAAACACTCGATGGTCGTCGAGACACATGAGAGAAATGAAGCAGCTGTTAGTCGACTCCTTAAAGACTGTGGAGGAAGACGCTACAACATGGCTGAAGACAACAACCGCACACTGTTAATGGAGAAGATTGAGAAGATTGTGCATGAAAACAAAGGAAGCTTCCTCACCTTCACTGAAGAGACCACCAGACCAGCTTTAAACCTGGTTCTGTGTGGGAGGACAGGAGCAGGGAAGACTTCAGCAGCCGAGGCCATTTTAGGTCGGACAGCGTTTCATTCAGTCTGCGACTCGTCAGAGTGTGTTAAACATCAGGGAGAGGTGTGTGGACGTCGGCTTTCCCTGCTGGAGCTGCCTGCCTTGTCTGGAAAACCTCAGGAGGCAGTGATGGAGGAAGCATTGAAGTGTGTCTCCCTCTGTGAACCTGAGGGTGTCCATGCCTTCATCCTGGTCCTACCTGTGGGTCCCCTCACTGATGAAGACAAGAGAGAGTTGAAGATCATCCAGAACACTTTCAGCTCTCGAGTCAAAGACTTCACCATGATTCTGTTCCCTGTGGAGTCAGATCCTACAGCTCCAGATGTTGTTAACTTTGTCAGAGGAAACAAAGACATTCAGGATCTCTATCAGAGCTGTGGAGGAAGACATGTTGTTCTCAACATCAAGGACAAGCAGCAGATCCCAGAGCTGCTGGATGCTGTGGAAAAAATGAGACCCTGCAAAGACAAATGCAGCTACACAACAGAAACATTTGCATCTGCTCAAATAGAAAAGATCACCACACTACAAGCTGAACTGAGGGAAACAAAAGGCTTCGTCAGCTGTAAGTATTGTAAATGATAAAGAGAAACCATCTTTTTTCTGTGTCCTGAAGTGACTCCTGGTCTTTGTATTTCACAGGTGATGATGGTGAACTGAGCCCACAGTGTCTCAAGGTGGTGCTGATAGGAAAGACTGGCTGTGGAAAGAGCTCTTCAGGAAACACCATTCTAGGAAGAAAAGAGTTTAAAGCTGAATCGAGCCAAACATCAGTCACCAAACATTGTCAGAAAGCACAGACTGAAGTGGACGGTCGTCAGGTCGTTGTGGTCGACACTCCTGGTCTGTTTGATACAACTTTGTCCCATGAAGAGGTTCATGAGGAGATGGTGAAATGCATCAGTCTTCTGGCTCCAGGACCTCACGTCTTCCTGTTGGTGTTACACATCGGCAGATTAACATCAGAGGAGAAGGAAGCACTGAAACACATCAAGGAAGGTTTTGGAAAGAACGCTGAAAAGTTCACCATCATTCTTTTAACTGGAGGAGATTCACTGGAGCATGATGGGATATCTGTTGAAGATTACATTAAAGAGAAATGTGATGCTTCATTTAAGAAGCTGATCGCTGACTGTGGAGGAAGATACCATGTGTTTGACAACCGTGATGAACACGACCGAACACAAGTGAGTGAGCTGATGACCAAGATTAACACCATGGTGAAGAAAAATGGAGGAAGCTGCTACACTAATGAGATGCTGCAAGAGGCCGAAGCTGCAATAAAGAAAGAGGTGGAGAAGATCCTGAAGGAGAAGGAAGAAGAGATGAGGAGAGAGAGAGAGGAGCTTCAAAGAAAACATGAGGAAGAAATGGAAGAAATGAACAGAAGAATAAAAGAACAGAGAGCAGAAATGGAAGAGGAGAGAAAACAGAGAGAGAAACAACTTCAGGAAAAGGAGGAAAACATCAGGAAAGAACGTGAGGAGAGAAAGAAAGAACAGGAAATAAGAGAAGAAGAGAACAGGAAGAGAAAACAACAGGAAGAAAGTGAGCGAGAGGAGTGGAAACAAAAAGTCGAAGCTTTGGAGAAAAAAATAAGATCAGAATCAGAATCAAAGGAAACAATTGACAGAAAGCTGGGAGCGAGCAAAGAAGAGATGAGAAAACAACAAGAGGAGTGGGAGAATAAACAAACAGAATGGTGGAAGAGGCGATACCAAGAAGATGAAAAGAGACGAGTGGAGGAACAAAAAAGAATTCGAAAGCTGCAAGAAGAGTACGAGCGAGAAAGAGAAAATGATGAAAAGAAAAGAAAAGAAGAGGACAGAATCAGAAGAGAAGAAGAGGAAAAAGAGAAAAAAGACATTGAGGAAGAACAGAGAGCAGAAATTGAAAATGAGAGAAAACTGAGAGCAAAACAACTTGAGGAAATGAAGGAAAACATGAAGAAGGAGCAAGAAGAGAGAAAGAAAGAACATGAAATGAGAGAAGAAGAGAACAGGAAGAGAAAACAACAGGAAGAAACTGAGCGAGAGGAGTGGAAACAAAAAGTCGAAGCTTTGGAGAAAAAAATAAGATCAGAATCAGAATCAAAGGAAACAATTGACAGAAAGCTGAAGGAGATGAGAGAAGAGATGATAAAAGAACGAGAGGAGTGGGAGAATAAACGAACAGAATGGTGGAAGAGACGATACCAAGAAGATGAAAAGAGACGAGAGGAGGAACAAAAAAGACTTAGAAAGCTGGAAGAAGAGTACGAGCGAGAAAGAGAAAATGATGAAAAGAAAAGAAAAGAGGAGGACAGAATCAGAAGAGAAGAAGAGGAAAAAGAGAAAAAAGACATCGAGGAGAAATATAAGAAGAAAATAGAGAATCTGCAGAAGACACATGAAGAAGAAGCCAGAAAGAAAGCTGAAGAGTTTAATGAATTCAAAGAGAAACACAAGAAGGAATTTTTAGCTCAGAAAGAAAAACATGAGGCAGAAATGAAAGACAAAGAGAAACAATATGACATCTTAAAGGCACTTTCAGCCCACACAGAAGAAGAAATGAAGAAAAAACATCAAAGAGAAATATGTGACTTAGTGAAATGTGTGACCAAAAAGAAAGAAAATCTGAAAAAAATCAACAACTTACTAACGAAACACGAGAAAGAAATGAAGCAGGTGAAAACTGAAGAGGAAGAAAAGAATCTGCAGCAAAAACATGAAAAACAAATGAATGAGTTGATTCAGGAGCTTTCGTCAGAAGCCGACACATCAACCTGCACGGTTTTATGAGGAGATTTGTTTTATGTAAACGTCAGCAGGAGTTTTCAGGTGTTTCAGTGAGTGAATACCAGAGTTTTCAGATCTGTGAATTGTTTTCCTGCTCAGACAGTTTCGATCCCAGACTGTGATCATGTTGACGTGGAGGTGCACAAACCTCACAGCTGATCCCAGACAAGATGTTACAAACATACGTTTATTATTATTAAATGAAAACCTGTGACAGTGTCAACAAAGACATGATGAGCATCAGGAAACTTAATGACACAACAGCTCATGTGTTGTCTGTTCATGTGTTCCTAATAAAGTGGCCACTGAGAGTATTTTTGTTGTCTTTATATGGACTTTTATGTGATTTTTTAAATTTGTAAAAGTTTAAGTCATTTTTTCAAGTTAAACATTCCGTTGTTTTTGGATATATATTTTTCCTTTGGTTTTTCTTTATTCTCTGTCTTGGTCATAATGAAAAAAAGAATCTTTAGGTTTTGGACTGTTGGTCTGAAGGAAGTCGTGATTTTAATGATTTTGTAACTATTTTCTAACATTTAATATAGCAAACAACTTAATGAGAAAATAATCTGCAGATTAATTGATGAAAAAGTTCAGTAGTTGCTTGATTTACTTTGTAACACAGGTTTTGAAAAGTGCTTAATGAATAAAGTTTGATTTATTCTCCTTCATCTGTTGTAACTGAACCTGTATTAAAACTGTCATCATAGAGCACTGAGACTTCCTACCAACCATTAAACAAACCCATTTCTCAATGAACTGTTCCTTCCTTCTGTGCAGCCAATAGTTCTAAGTTCATTAACGTGTAAATGAGCATGAAGACACCTGAAACCTGCATTTAATCTGTCAGTAAACATGCCCTCGTTGTCTCTCGGACTGACTGTCCTCTGATTTCACACAAAACTAAACTGTAACTGTGACAGATGTGATGGATTATCTGTCTGCTGCAGCTCTCAAGTCTCTGCAGCCAGGAAGTGTCTCCTGTGTTTTAGGGCTGGCTCAGGCTTGCCTTGGACCAGCCCCTAGTTATGCTGCTATAGGATTAGGCTGCCGAGGGACTTCCAATGACACCCAAACCTCTGTTCTTCCCTCCCTCTCCATCTGTATGCGTTCCTGTCCTATCAAGACATGTTCCTGACTTGGCTTCTTCCCCGGAGTCTTTGTGCTTTCTCGTCTCGCAGGTCTGAATGGAGAGCAGCTGAGCCTGGACTACTGATTACACCTGTCGGACATCCACTGCAACCTTTATTGTTATTAGCTATGCTAACATTGTTATTAGATCATCAGTGCTGTGCTATGTTCTTACAGTGCAAAACTAGTTTCTGTTGATGCTGTGTTTCAATGCAGCGAAGAAGAGCTATAGATAATTATCCTACCTTACTCCAGAAAACTCTAACCAAACTGAACAGTCGAGAATTATTATTTAGACTAAAACTGACCAATTGAAGTGTCTCTCAGTTACCACCCCGACACCAACACATCTGGAAGCATCTGAATCAGAATCCGCTATTCTGGTCAAGTATTTGTGCACGTACAAGGAATCTGACTGCTGTTTTAACATTGCACTAAATGCACTTGCTTAGAGAAAAAGACACACAGCTCAACGAGGACAAAAACACAATAAAACAGAAGACTGAACAATAAGTGAAGTGATGAAATAATAATTACAGAATGAGAGCTTTGGGGCATTCACTCATTCTCAACTGGACCTCGTCAGTTTGTCTTAGAAGACGTTTCGCCTCTCATCCCAGCAGGCTTCATCAGTTCATGCACACCAGACTAGATAGGACAGCTCTAGTCCAATGAAATGGTGTTAGGTTCAAGTGTTTATCCCCTGAGTGAGGCCAACCCCCAAAACCAAGGATGGTATCACTCTATTGTGAGGCAAACGATCCCCCATTAAGGCGGGGTAGGGTGCAACAATCCCCCATTAAGGCGGGGTAGGGTGCAACAATCCCCCATTAAGGCGGGGTAGGGTGCAACCCTTGGGTGTCAACGACAGTCGTTAGCCTCGTTAGTGTCCCATTCTTGTCATTGGGAGGCTTCTTGAGCCATGTGTGAATGGCTTTGTTGTTTATTTTCAGAGGCTAAATCTTTGAATCTCTTTGGGAGAGATGAAAGGACAGCATTGTATGTGGGAGATAGGTCGTGTCTCAGACCTCCCCCTCTGTTCAGAGATGGTTTTTCAACCTTGACATAGATGGCTTCTCTCACTCCTCTTTCAAACCATCTGTCTTCTCTGTCCAGAATATGCACATTTTTATCCTCAAAGGAGTGTGCTTTCTCCTTGAGATGCAGGTAAACAGCTGAGTCCAGCTCTGAAGAGTTAGCCCTTCTGTGTTGTGCCATGCGTCTGCTCAGTGGCTGTTTGGTTTCCCCAATATACAAGTCTGTGCATTCCTCACTGCACTGGACTGCATACACCAGATTGTTTTTCTGAGTGTGAGGTGTTCGGTCTTTGGGGTGCACCAGCCTTTGTCTGAGAGTGTTCCCAGGTTTGAAATGTACCGGGATGTTGTGTTTGTTGAAGATACGCCTGAGCTTCTCTGATACACCAGATACATATGGAATGACGATGTTATGCCATCTGTCCCTCTTTTCTTCCTCTGTCACCCTGTTCTTTCTGGAAGCAGCTGAACTTTTCACAAAAGACCAGCTGGGATAACCACAGGTTTTGAGGGCCCCCCTCAGGTGTTTGTGTTCCGTGTCTCTGGCCCGTCAGCTGGTAGGAACATTATCAGCTCTGTGTTGGAGAGTTCTGATAACACCTAGTTTGTGTTCCAGTGGGTGATGTGAGTCAAGTTAATTTAAACACAAGATACTTGTGCTCAAAAAGAGGATTCATTCTCAGTGAAGAACCTTGGAGCCCTAATCTGCCTCTATACCTGCCAAAGAGCAGTGATTCCTAACACGTCTCTGGGGGTCATCAGGTGGAAACCTCCCTTCAACAGTGTTTCGCCTACTTAGTCCCACTACACCTCCAGGAGGCTAGGCGGTGAGCTCCGGCGTCCCAGAGTCACCCCCCCTAGTGCCAGTTCACACTGCTCCTACACAATCCAAACAGCACTGCCACGTTCAACTGACCCTTGTTCGGGTAGGGGGTAGAAAAATTTAGAGGGTGCTGAAGCTGGAGGCCTAAGCCACAGACTAGATTTAACAGCCTCTTCTAACATTTCCTTCAAGAAGCAAACAAAACAGGAAAACAACCAAAAAGATCAAAAAACAAGCCAACTCTGTATCTTACAACGCAAACTCACCTGAACAGGCCGCATGGTCCCAAAGAGAGACTCTAGCTGGCCACACCCCCACCTTATCTAAACTTCCTCTTCCTGGTTCTCTTCCTATTGGGAGAGCGAGAAGATGGGGCGGGGAAAGCAGAGCAGAGGAGAGGTGTCTTGTTCAGACTTTAACCTCTCCTCCCTCCAGGTTAGGCATGCATGTCCTCTGCCCATCCCCTCTGCTCTGTCTTTAAATCTGCATACTTAGTCTTCTTCCTTTCATAAGCTGCCTCCACTGAATTTTCCCAAGGGACTGTTAACTCAAATAAAATACACAGTCTTTTTACTCATGGACCATAAGACAATGTCCGGCCTCAGATTACTACAAAGTATTTCCTCGGGCACAACTGGCTTTCCTCCCAAGTCGACCTGCATTTGCCAATCATCAGCCCCTACCAGGCAGCCACCTACCTGTCTTCTCCCTGACTTAGCAGCTCTATTTTTCTCCCCCTCTCGAACAAACTGCACATCTAACCTCTCCTTTCTAGAACTTCCAGAATTCACCTGCTTCCTTCTCTCTTCAATGCCTGCGGCTAAGCTTCTCAGCACCTGATTATGCCGCCATGTATACCGGCCTTGTGATAAGCTAATTCTACAACCTGACAAAATGTGCTTTAAACTTGCTGTACCTGAGCAGAGTGGGCACGATTGATCGCCCTGTACCCAGAGACTTAGGTTCTACGGGGTTGGCAACACATCGTATGTCGCCCCTATCAGAAATTTAATACGGCCTTCCTCCATATTCCACAGGTCCCTCCAACTAAGTTTCCTCTTCTCAACACCTTCCCAATTCAACCATTGTCCCTGTTTGGCTTGACCAACTGCTTTTGCCCCCCTTAACAACTCCTCCTGCCTACGCACCTGTTCCACTACAAGCTTTCTTTTCTCCTTTAGACCTGCTTTATTCCACACTGGTTTGCCTAGGCCAAGCCCCAAGCCTCCTCGGCCAAATTGAACATTTCCTACTATTTCTGCATGCCGAAGAGCTGCCTCTGCCTCCTGCACTGCTGCCCTTGGGTTCCATTTCCTCCCGCCAGAAGGATTCGGAACCACATTGCTAACTAACGTGTCCTTACTCCCAGATAATAAAAGTTCTGTCCTAACCTTAGTGCATTTAAACACCTCTGTTAGACTGGATACTGGCAGCTGAAGCATTCCTTTCCCATACAAAGCTACATTGCTTAAGCACCTGGGAGCACCCAACCATTTTCTAATATAAGAGCTAACTAGCCTTTCCATTCTCTCTGCTACAGATAATGGGACTTCATATACTGACATTGGCCACATTAACCTAGGATACAAGCCAAACTGCAAGCACCACAACCTCAGTTTTCCTGGGAGCCCTGATTTATCTATTCTCTCCAGTCCTTCTGCAACATCCTTTCTAAATTGCACAACCTGTTCAACATCATTCAGGTCCACATTATACCACCGTCCTAGACTCTTGACTGATTTCTCCCTAATTGTTGGGATTTCCTCACCATCTATAGCAAACTTTCTATCACTTACTTTCCCTCTGTATATTGAAATACTCCTTGACTTGCTAGGCTTAATCTTCATACTAGCCCACTTGAGATTCTGATTGACTTTATCTAACAACCTCCTTGTACATGGCACTGTTGAAGTTAGCAGTGTCATATCATCCATATAAGCCCTAATTGGTGGAAGACGCATTCCATTCTGCCGTCTCTCCCCACCTACGACCCACTTGGAAGCCCTAATAATTACCTCCATAGCCATTGTGAAAGCTAGCGGGGAAACTGTACATCCTGCCATAATACCAACCTCCAATCTTTGCCAGCCTGTTGTGAGCTCTGCACACAGTCTGATGTCTTGGAAATATGCTTTCACCAAGTTAACAACTATCTCCGGCACTTTAAAGTAGTCAAAGGAACTCCAAATAAGGCTATGTGGCACTGACCCAAACGTATTAGCCAGATCTAAAAATACAACATTCAAGTCTCTTTTCTCCCTCTTAGCTGTCTGAATCTGATGCCAAATCATGCAAGTATGCTCTAAGCATCCCGCAAATCTTGGTACCCCTGCTTTTTGCACTGTCGTATCTATCATACCATTCCTTTCTAAGTAATTAGCCAGCCTCTGTGCTACGATACTAAAGAAAATCTTTCCCTCAACATTTAGGAGGGAAATCATCCGAAACTGGCTAAGGTCCGATGACTCTTTCTCCTTAGGGATGAAGACACCTCCTGCCCTGCGCCATGCTCTTGGAATACTTTGTTTCTCCCAAACTATTCTCAGGTATCTCCATAGTGTCCTTAAGATGCCAGGTGCACTCTTGTAGACACGGTAGGGGACTCCATTAGGCCCTTGGGCTCGAAGAAGCCTTTGCACGCCTAACCACCTCCACAACTTCTCTCCACCTAGGTGGGCTCACATCCATCTCCTGCTCCAATTCCCCTAATGGTGGCATGTCAGGTGGAAGACCTATGTTCCTATTCTCCTTTGAATCTGAATACGTCGACTTCAAAAAGGAGGTACTGGTCTGTGTGAGTGGGTTTTCTGTAAATCCCAATATGGAGGCGCCTTTTCTCTCCAATGTGGACATCACAGTCCAAAAAAGGCAAACTCATGTCCTTGACATCCTCTCGAGTGAATTTGATGTTCTTGTCCACTGAGTTGATGTGCTCGGTGAAGGCTTGCACTTCTTGGCTTTGGATTTTTACCCACGTGTCATCCACATATCTGTACCAGTGACTTGGTGTTGTTGTTCCTTTGAAAGAGTTCAGAGCCGTTCTCCATGTACAGATTAGCCACAATGGGGGATACTGGTGAGCCCATCGCACACTCATGTTTTTGCCTGTGAAACCTTCCCCTAAATTGAAAATAGGTGGTTTTTAGGCAGAGTTCCAGTAAATGGCATATTTGCTCCGGGTTAAGGGGCAAAGTTCTGCAAAGCGTTGTCTTGTAACAACTGCTGTTCACTGTTTCCACAGCATCCTGGGCTGGAATGCATGTGAACAACGATGTGACATCGAAGGAAACCATTGTTTCTGATGGGTCTAGTTTTAAGTCCCGGACCTTACTTACAAAGTCCATTGAGTTCTGGATGTGGTGTGGCGTTTTGCCAACCAGTGGTGCTAAGATGTTGGCCACAAACTTAGCAATGTTGTATGTCACAGAGTTGATGCTGCTGACAATAGGTCTGAGAGGCGCTCCTTCTTTTTCCTTCATTTTCGGGAGACCATAGATGCCCGGGATGGACTCTTGTGGGTATAACTGGTGATATTGCAAACGGTCAATGGCTCCATCTTTCTGCAAACTTTGCAGATATTCTATGATTGTTCTCTTGTACCCGCTGGTTGGGTCTCGTTTCAGGCCTTCATATGTGTTCCTGTCACTGAGTAGTGAAAGAATCTTGTCATGGTAATCGTTAGTGTTTAGAATTACCGTGCATCTCCCTTTGTCTGCTGGCAAGATTGTGATGTTTTCATCCTTGCTCAGTGATGTCACGGCTTTTCTTTCCTCATAGGTGAGGTTAGAAGAGTGAGAATGAGAGTGTTTTCATGCTTCTTACACCCTTACACTCCTTTAAAGAAGTAGCTGACTGTAGACACGGTTTTTGGTCACATTGTTGAAAATGTGTAATTTCAGTTATATATTTATTACTGTGCTGTTCCCATTATACTGAGAGGTGTTTCTAATATTTTGTCCTCCTTATTCCCAAACATGAGGGGGCAGAATATTAGACACACATCTGGATGAGATGCAGTCCAGTACAACAGCACCACTAACTGTGACCTTCGAGCTAAAAACTCACATTTAAATGAAAACCTGTGACAGTGTCAACAAAGACATGATGAGCATCATGAAACTTAATGACACAACAGCTGTACTGGATTGCATCAGATTGTTCATGTGTTCCTAATAAAGTGGCCACTGAGTGTAGACTATCAGCAGTCTGCTCAGACTATGAGCAGACTGCTGATTGGATACGGCAGGACAGAGCAGGAGCCTGTTGCACAAAACCAGGATAAGGGAGTAATGTTGGTTATCCTTTTCTTCACTTTTTCATTGACAAGGTTGCCTCCACTAGGGCTTTAATCTCATCCCCTGCATATGACTCTTCAGTCTGTGTGCCCTGCTCTGCTGTCTTTGACAGGTTTGAGCCTGTAACTCTGTTGTCGTTACAGAACACTGTTGGTCAGTTGAAGCCCTCAGATTCCCCGGATGATGTGGTCCCTCCCCGACTATTTAAAGAGGTTCTCCCCACTCTAGGGTCCTCTGTTCTGTCACTCATCAACAACAGTTTGTCCTCAGGTGTGGTCCCTGAAAATTTCAAACATGCAGTCGTGCAGCCTATGATTAAAAAACCAGGACTAGACACTGCTGTTCTTGCAAATTATAGGCCTATTTCTAAATTGCCTTTTCTCTCAAAAATCCTTGAGAAGATAGTTTGCAGACAACTAATGGCATTTCTGGAAGAGCACAAAATTCTTTAGGTCTTCCAATCCGGTTTTAAAACCCTGCGCAGCACTGAATCCGCTCTTCTCAGAGTTTTTAATGATATCTTTTTAGCCACTGACTCTGGTGTTATTCTTGTGCTTTTAGATTTGACTGCTGCATTTGACACAGTGGACCATGAACTTTTAATCTCTCGTTTAAAACAGTGGGTGGGTATCAGGGGCACAGCACTCAAGTGGTTCAGGTCATACCTAGCTGATCGAACTTTCTGTGTCAGCCTTAGTGACTCTGTGTCCTCCTCTGCTCGTCTCACATGTGGGGTCCCACAGGGCTCAGTCTTAGGTCCCCTTCTTTTCTCTCTCTACTTGCTCCCACTGGGCTCCATACTTAGGAAGCATGGGATTTCCTTCCACTGTTACGCAGATGACAGTCAGATTTATGTCCCTCTCAAAAAGAGGAATGAACACTCTGTTGACGACTACTTAGATGTCTTGATGACATAAAGTCCTGGATGGCTATGAACTTTTTAAATTTTAATGAAAAAAAGACAGAGGTGATGGTTTTTGGTGGCACCAGTGGGCCCCCATTTGTAAATCTTGGTTCCATGTCCCAGTATATTAAGCCCACCGTCACAAACCTTGGATTCAAAATGGACATGGATCTCAAGCTTGACCATCAGATTAGCTCTGTCGTTAAATCGAGCTTCTTCCAGTTGGGGTTAGTGGGTCCTCCATCGGCTGTCTTCAGATTGTGTTGAATGTTTGTGCAGTTGTAACGTAGTGAAATAAATAGCTAAGTTAAATTCATGTTAAACTTGGGACTGCCAGCCACAGCTCTACTGTGTATTTTATTTTCTTAATGTGAAGTCTGTGTATTTTATTTTGGTAAGGTAAAATCTAACCGGAAATGTTATAACGGGTGCATTGTGGGGGATCCATATCAGAACGGCCAGATAAACGTATTTATGTCTATGAGAAGGACAATCCCACAAAGCGGGAAAGTTGGTCTCTGGTCCATTCATAAGTAAGTTAATGAATAAAAGTAACTTAATTCTTATGTAATGTGTAAAAATAATCGGAAATTAATCGTTGATACTTACTCGAAAAAACAGAATAATAGAATGCGTGGTTACATCAATCTTTTACTGTAAAAGCGATCGTAAAAATACAGTGTGGAAGCGGGAAGCATTTTAGCTAGTTGCTAAGTAACCGGAAGTACCAGTCCAGAACTTTGCTTTGTCGTTGAATGGAAAGTTGACCAACTCCCTGCTGAGCTGTGGCTGTATTAATTTCCTGTTGTCTCAGGTATGTTCATATGTTTAACTGTTGAGTTTGTAAACTATGTAGTCGCTAGTTAAATATGACAGATAATGTTGATTGTGTTGCCAGTGCTGTATCTAGTTCTCGCCACAGTGTGGCAGTAAAACCTATGTTAAGATAAGAGAGAGAAGAGATAAGAACTAATTTGGGCATTACAGCACCATGTAGTAGCAGATGGAAGAAAAATAGCAACAGAGATTAAAAAACGAAATACAGAATAATATATATATATATATATATATAATATATATGTACATATTATACAAGCAAAATGAAATTTTTACTGTATAAAAGAACTAGTACCACTAGAAGAAAAGTTACTGTGTCATACTAATAAAATTGAGCTTTAGAGTTGTGAAAAATGTTAATGGAAATGTAATGTGAGGGACTGAAATTATTGTTTGTGGCAATTAATTATTACATACAACATTTTATTTATATATATTTTTGTTGCACCTTTTTCTGTAAAAACAATCTCACTATACAATCACTATTTATCAGAATGACGATCCCACAAAGGGCTGAATGGGAAGCTGAACAACTCCCTGCTCAGCTGTGGCTGTAATTATTTTCTGTTGTCTCAGAATAAATCCTGACTGCTCCAAGGAGTCGACTCCTGTGCAGTGTTTGGGGGAATAGCAGCCGAGACGACGAGCCAAGACGCTGCAGTTGCTCGCTCTGACAGCATCAGCTCGCTCTGACAGCGTCAGCTCGCGCCGGCGGAGCAGCAGCAGAATACAGGACTGTGAATTACTGAAGTGTCCTTTCAACATATTTTCTATCAGCAATTATGTGTAAATATTAAAGTTAATGTCTCCCACATAGCTGAGGTGCACACACTCATCACGATCGCAAACACCGTGCTGTTGATCTGTGCGCACGTGTGTCTTTAAAGTTCATCTCACTGTTAATGAAAACGGAATGATTAGATTTTACAAAGTGACACAGGACGAGATCACAGCTGTCAGATTGTCTTTAACAGCTGGAACAGCTGTAGAGTTTTTGTCTGCTACTTATTGAGATCCAGAAAACAATAATTAAACAATTATAATTCATACAATACAAAAATAACAAGACGTTATATCTGACTGCATGCGGTCGGCCCCAAACGGGGAGCCCGCTGACCTCGGAGATGTGTAAATGCGAAAAAAGTGTTTCCATTGCACTTTTGCGATACACCTAAATATCGACACGTCTGAAAAGCCACCTGAGAGCGTAAACATGTTTTTGCGATATTTGAGAGGATTCTCGAAATTTACGTGTTTCCATTACCGTTTTTTTATTGTGATATTTAGGATTTGCGCATTTCTAGGGGCAATGGAAATGCAGCTGACTCGTAGTGATCAATACACATTACGTGTAGCAGCAAACACAGTGGCTGCTGCTGTCTGTCCTGCTGGAAACCTGTCAGACAGGTGGACGGTCCGGTTCGTTTGGAACCTTTGAGAGCTACAGGTGACAGACGCTGATTGACAGGTGGGTCCTCCAATGGAATCTTTATTATTTCATCTGCTGCATATTTAATCTTATCTGGATTGTAACATTGAAAAGGTATCACGTGAAATGAAATGAAGTGTCAGCGCTCCCACACTACGACGCCCCCTTCAGACCGTAAAGCGACTCACAGTTTGAACTGAGGGGAAATGAGGAGGAGGTGACTGAAGACGTCAGAGAGTTTCCTGAAACAGCTTTACTTTCACTTCTGTCGTCTTTCACAGCGCGGCAGATCCAGACCGACTTCAGCTAAACTGAAGGTAAATAACACCAAATAAATAAAGTGCAATAATCTATCAGTACTGTAGATCAATACAAGTGATTATTTCTCAGCTGAAGGCGGACATCACAGTAAGCAGTCAGGTGTGTTCCCGCTTCATAGCTTTCTATTATTAAAGTAACTTGACTAACAACAGTGTGACGCACATCACGGACTTCAGATAAATGCACGCCTTCACATGCTGGAGATGAAAACGGCTGACATCGAGATTTCCTTCTCAAGTCCAGACATTTGTGTTTCATTAGAGGAATTTCTCTGGAATAAGTTGTGTCTGTGTTTGCGGCTCAGAAAGGTTCAGTTTATCACTTTAACATCGACTTCACACGACGCCATTTTAGAGTCAGAGCTGAAGAGAAACTACAAAACCACAAACATCAGCGTCAGACTGACGGCCCGTTTATTCTCTTTAGAGGTAACACATGTCAGTGATCAGTTAGATCATCTTTATTTATTCAGGAATCTGTAGATCTCCTCTGTGAGATCCAGGAACAAATGAGGCAAATTACAAATGATAGAATTTTACAGATTTCGAAGTTACAAAATAAATCCTAAGTTTCAGGAAATGTTCTCGCAGGCCTTCGTGCTCTCCACCATAAGCAGAGGGTCGGTTGTCAGTTTGAATCCCCGCTGAGACGTTGAGGTGACGTCGACCCTCCAGTGTGCTCTGAAATAAGCAGTTTTATTTTTATATTTATTTGCACCTTTATTGTTCTACAGTTGTAATTTTTTTTTTGCTGCTTTTGTTCTTATTTTCACCTTGTTGTTCTTCGTATTGTTCTTATCATCACCATTATTGTTCTTATTTTGCGCCTTATTGTTCCTATTGTTCTTACTTGCACCTCCATTTGCTGTTTGCCCCCCCCGCCTGCCCTTGTGTGTTCTGCAGAGCTTCTGTAAGAGTGAATTTCTCCATTGTGAGAACAATAAAGTCTTACATTAGTCTAATCTAATGTAATTTTGTTGTGTGAGTGAAGATCATTTACATTCTGCTCTTCCTCCTCCAGGCTCTTCATGCAGCAGATGCTCTTCAGTTGTCTGACGGTTCCAGCACTGTGACATTATGGCGACTGCAGCATCAGGTGAGTCCACTCATAAAGGACTGTCCTCTTTCTGTGTCCACATGTGATGCATGTAAGAAAAGCACTTTGTCCTCAGACCTTCAGTCCGGTCTGTGAAGCCTGAATTAAACTCTGAAACACTCAGACAGACTGAGCAGAGATCAGCTCACAGCTGGACTACAGTCACAGCTCCATCAGCTTTACGTCACATTGCTATTTTATTGGACAGTATGTTTGTCACATACAGAATCATGCTTTGGGTTTAGCATTATTATTGATCCATGACTGTTTTTTAGTTCAAACAGAAATCCTGCCTTTGAAGTAACACTGAGACTTGTTTCATTCTAAAATGAAACAGCTGATCAATATCCTGTATGTCCTGTCTCCTTTCCTTCACTAACTGGCAGACTTTTAGTTATGATGTAGTTTTCTATGCATTTCTGAAGGTTTTTACCCATCTGTCAGCGTGCTGTCTTGGAGTGTTGGTAGCCCACTCAGCCATGGTTCAGCCTGCAGGGGCCAAACATTCAGACAGACTGAAGATCTGCTTTCTCTTATTGTGTCTCACATATTGGGATTTCTCTTTAAAATTTTCAAATCACCTCATAAATACAGCCGAGACGATTCTGAGCTTTAATTGTTCATTTTATTGATTGTAATTGTTCTCATTGTTGTTTAATTGATCTGTCTCGTTGTCTCTTCCTGCACCTTTACCTTTAAACATTGTTCATTTCTCCTCGTTTCAGTCATGTTTTCTTCCTTTATTTCTACCTTCTAGCTTCCTTTGATGATTTTAGTTGTTTTCTGCTCTCATAGTTTGACCGCGGCGCTGTTTTAAATGATGGTTTAATGTGTTTCTGGACATTTAAATCAAATACAGAGAAAAATGAATGAATGTTTTTTGTCAAAGGCTGCAGAGCCAACAGAAATCCACTTGGTGGCGACAAAACCTAAAAGTTTGGTGGAGTCACAACTGGAGCTGCTGAGTTGTTTGAATTATCTGCTGCTGAACTTTTCTCCACCATTAACTCTCTTTCTGTGAACACCTGATGTGAATGACTCAGTGGTTTTTGTCATGAGCAGGTGTGTCACCTGCAGTGTTACACTAAAACTAAAGTGTGTGATGTGTGATTATAACTGTGATAATGACCGCCCTGAAACATTATGATGACATGAAAAAGTACAGAAAGGAGAAGGAGACCAGTTCAGACCACCTGATTATATGTCCGACCAACGTGACTCGAGTCGAGCTGGATCACAGTTGCATTCAGTCTGGTTGTACTGCAGCAGGTCTCAGGTCTGTGTGTCAATATGTCAGATACCTTAGTGGATCCAAGTGGACTCACTCTCATCACACGGTGTGTCATCATCATCATCATCATCATCATCATCGTGGCTGCAGGATGTGTTTTTGAATCAGACGTGTTGCTGCTCGTTTCCATCTCGGCTGCTTGTCGGTGGATCGTCACGCTGCTGCCAGTGTTGGTGTCGTCTCTCTGTTTGGGTCTGTTCAGGTCCACCACATCCTGGACTGGGTCTACTTATGGGTCTGCTCAGGACTGGGTCTGTCTGTCACTTTCAGATTGCGTCTCTTCCTGGTGGATGTTTGGTTCTGGCAGGTTTTTCATGTGTTTGTTTCAGATCTGGTCCAGAGTTCTAGACGACAGTGTTCCTGTTATAAGAAGATCTACTGTAGATTACATGTGATCATATAAATAACTAAATGAATGCTGTGTTCTTACATTCACAGATCTGCCTCCACTGAAGCGCAGGAGAAGCTTTCCTTTCCTGCCACCCAACAGTGAGTCAAACTGAACTGTGTTATCCTGCTATTTCAGAATATCTGAGTTTACAGTATTTTGTAGGTTCAGTCTGTCAGTAAGCAACTAAACCTGAAGTCAAACAGCAATGAAACTATAAATGAATCAATGCAAGTCAGTGTTTAGTTGCCTTTTTCTAAATCTTTGTCTTTCACAGTGTCTGAGCTGAGGGTTGTTCTGCTGGGGAACAGCTGGTCTCAGAGGAGTTCAGTGGGGAACTTCATACTGGGACAGACTGTGTTCAACACTGAGGCAGAACCAGACCGCTGTCTGAGAGTCAGAGGACAGTTAAAAGACAAAGAAATAGTTCTCATCAACACACCTGATCTGCTGGATCCAAACATCTCTCAACACAAACTGACAGAGCTGATAGAAAACTGTGTGAGACTCTCTGATCCTGGACCTCATGTGTTCCTGCTGGTTCTGCAGCCTGAAGACTTCACTGAGCAACACAAACAGAGGCTCTGCAGCTTCCTTCAACTCTTCAGTGATCAATCATTTGATCAATCACTGGTGCTGATATCAACACCCAGAGAGGAGAGTCCAGGTTTGATGGAAAAGTATCAGCAACATCCTCCATTAAAGGACATGATCAGACAGTGTCGCTACAGGTTTCTGTGGCAGAAGAATGTTGACCTTCCAGAGCTGTTAACACGTTTGGGTCAAGTCGTAGAGGAGAACAATGGAGAACATGTCAGCTGTGAAGCATTTGCAGACACAACATCTACTTTAGCAGCTGATCATCAAAGCCCACAACAAGCAGAAAGACAGACTTCTATCATGGCTGCTGTTAAAGCTGCTGGTAAGTGCAGAAACAGTCCTGACAAAGAAAACTCTGTTCAAACAAATCCTCTTTGATGAGATTAGAGCATGAAGCTGCAAATTAATGATGTCATCTTTTTACAGGGTGGCATCGAGTTAAATCACTCACTGAGAAAGTCTCAATCTCAGGGAGAAACCCTCAAATTCACAGTAAGTAAATTCATCAGAGTGTTCATCAAGTATCTGCTGATAGATTTCCTCCAGAATGAACCCAAACTCATCTCACAGTTCTTCACTACAGAAATACAAAAAAAACAAAATACAAACAGATCAATTAGCAGAGTGCATATAGGCGACTATCCTGATCCACGTAGCCGCCGAGAGGCTGAACTAGGAAAAAAAACATACCATGCCCAACGCGCTGGCTGAAGTTTGTGTTGAATGAATAATCTGCTCCAAGTATACTGCTTCGTGCATTTATTAGTGATTAAAACAGCACTTACATCAGAAAGTAGGAATTCTATCAATGGCAAAATCAAGCGGTCAGCAAAAAGTGGCACTTCCCGTTCACCCCCTCTCAGTTCAAAAACCCCAATACCAGGTGAACAGCTGACTATACCACCTCTGATGCTGACGTACCACCACCACGTGACCCGCCCACTCCGATGTGACAATACAATAATGACAATAAATTACCGCGGCTATAGCGGCCACAAAGAGCTGGCCTCTACATTCCGGCCCCTAATTATTACCATCAATACATAGCAATGAGTAATAATTACAGAATGTTAACCATATCAAAATTCATATAATATACAAAATACTAAACAGTACAATGCAATTCCCTCTTTCTTGCAATATTTGCTCTTTTCAACACAAGATGATTTTCTTCTGAATCCAAATTGTCCATCATCAATTATGTGAGTTCTTTGATTCATTTCTCCTTTAAGTCAAGAAAAGTCATGTCAGGACAGAGGTTACTAGCACTTGTCCTTTCTTCAGAGCGAATAACCACTCAAGTCAAGTCAAACAAGCAAAAACAAACTAAGGTGAAGCCAAAAAAAACCAAAAAACAGACTTCACAATGCGGCCTCCTGAAGAAGGCAAATCTTGGTCACAGGCCTGCAGAGAGTGCTGGCCCGGGTCTTGATGCGTACCTGCCGTACAAATCCTTTTCGATCTGGCACTACCTCTGTAATCCTTCCAATGATCCAGGAATTCCGAGGTGCAGAATCATCCACTATAAGCACTATGTCCCCAGGGATGAAGTTACACTTGACTGTTGCCCATTTCTGTCGCTCCTGTAGCTGTTGCAAATTTTCCTTTGGCCACCTTTTCCAAAACAGGTCAGAAATGTATTGTACCTGTTTCCATCTCCGGCGTGCATAACTGTCATCCTTGTGAAACAAACCGGGTGGAAGACTGGGCTTAGATTTGAGAAGAAGAAGGTGGTTGGGTGTTAACGCTTCCAAGTTGTTTGGATCTGTGGATTCTTTGGTAAGCGGTCTGCTGTTCAGAATTGATTCCACCTCACAGAGTACTGTGTGTAGTCCCTCCTCATCCAAATTTTGAATTCTCAGCGTGGAATTGAGAATCTTCCTGATGGAGCGAATTAACCTCTCCCATGCTCCGCCATGATGCGATCCAGTAGGAGGATTAAAAGTCCACTTGATTCCTCTCGAGAGAAGTGCATCATTGATTTGCTCCAGCTTAAATCCCTCAATGGCTTGTTTCAATTCACGATCTGCACTAACAAAATTAGTGCCATTGTCGTAATGCAGCTCTTTGACCTGCCCTCTTCTGGCAATAAAGCGTTGTAAGGCATTGATGAATGAATCTGTGTTCAGAGATGAAGCAACTTCAATGTGCACTGCTCTTACTGCCAAACATGTGAAGATGACTCCATATCTTTTCACCAGACTCCTCCCACACTTGATGTCAAAAGGTCCAAAGTAGTCAACTACAACATAACTGAAGGGAGGTTCATCGGCTGAAACTCTGTCAACAGGCAAATCTGCCATTTGCTGTTGTCCCGCAGCTCCATGTAGCCGGCGACTAATGACACACTTAGCCAGAACTTTCCTTATGGCAACACTAGCCGAAGGAATCCAAAAGCGCTGCCGCAGCCTTGACAGCACGTGGTTCCTGCCACCATGGCCAACCTCCTGATGGATATGCCGTATGATGAGGTCTGAGATGTGAAGGTCTTTAGCGATTATAGCTGGGTGTTTAGACTCCTCGGGCATGGCAGCTATACTAAGTCGTCCTCCAACTCTCAATATCCCATCCTCCAATATGGGACTGAGCTTGTATAGGTGGCTATTTCCTTTCACACACTCTCTCTTTCGCAGACACGCTAATTCATCTGGGAACCTGCTTCCTTGACAAAACTTCATTAGTTCCAGTTCGGCATCTCTGATCTCTTCCACTGAAAGGCAACCATGACCGGATTTGTCGTCATGCACCTCCTTGTTGAGAGCATCCACTTGCGCTGAATCAGGCGAAGATGGAGACAGATGTGCGACAATTTTCAATTTCTTCCTGACGTTCAGAAGTAAAGTCTTCAGAATCCAGGCCATCACTCGTGTGAGACGGGTCCATGATGAGCTGCGATTTATCAAATGTATCACAGCATCATCCTCCTCTTGTTCCATGGAAACAATGGCACCTGATGCCTTAACTTCTGGGTCTTCGGATGGAAGCGCTTTCAATCGCTCTGGATTGACAGGCCACATTTCCTCTGGCTGTACAAGAAATGAGGGACCAGATACCCACACCTCATTTTCCAGGAACAGCTTTGTCCTTAAACCCCTAGAGGCAAGGTCTGCTGGATTACATATAGTAGACACATAACGCCATTGCGATGGATCAGACATCTTGAGGGTTTCTGAGACTCTGTTTGCAACGAAGACTCGAAATCTTGAGGTTGAGGTCTTGAGGTCTCTATATATTTCAAAACAGCAGTACTGTCCGACCAAAAAACTGAGTCTTGCAGTTGCAGCCTCAACTCCCTCCTCCACAACTTATCCATGCGTGCTGCCATCACCGCTGCTGTCAGCTCCATACGTGGAATCGTCAAAGGCTTAAGAGGTGCCACCCTGGACTTTCCCATGATGAAGGCAGTGTGTGTCTGGCCTTGCTGGTTATTCAACCGCAGGTAAGTGACAGTGCCATAGCCCTCCTCACTTGCGTCTGCAAAGTGATGTGAGTTGCTTCCCCAAAATTGGGGGGCTTCAAACATCGTCTGATGCCGAAATCTCCCAGCAATTGCAGTTCTTTAACCCAGTCTGTCCATGCTTGGGTCGCAGATACTGGTATGGGGTCATCCCAGCCTAGCCCTTTCCGGCACAGGTCTTGAAGGATTTTCTTAGCGGTGAAAATCACAGAGGCTCATAGAAAGAGCTGACGGTTGACAGAATTCCTCTTCGGTCAACGGTCTGTCTCTGATGGTTACACTGAACTTAAAGATATCAGACTGTACACACCATCTCACCCGCAGGGCCCTCTCCACTGGTAAGACGTCCTGATCTAGGTCCAGGTCCTTAACCTCCTTTGCTCTTTCCTCCTCTGATATTGCTGTCAGCACACCACGACTATTGCTGCTCCATTTAGTCAAATGAAAACCTCCCCTGGCACAGATGGTTCTCAAGTCGTGATACAGAGACATAGCTTCCTGTTCTGAAGCTACCGAGGTCAGGAGATCGTCAACATAAAAACTGTGCATGATGGTTTCAAACACCTGCTGGCTAAAAAGCTCCTTGTTATCTTTGGCGCACCTCCGTAGAGCAAAATTAGCACAGCTCGGGGATGATGTAGCGCCAAACAAATGGACGACCATCCTGTATTTTGCCATATCTCTTTGGAAGTCTCCATTGGGCCACCAAAGGAAGCGCAACAAGTCCACATCTTCCTCTGACACACGAACCTGATGGAACATAGCCTCAATGTCAGACATCAGAGCAATGGGCTCCTTCCTAAACCAGGTCAAGACACCAATCAGCGTGCTTGTAAGGTCAGGTCCTTGCAAAAGATGCACATTAAGCAACACATCTTTGTATGATGCCCCACAATTAAAAACAACACGGATCTTCCTTTTCTGGGGATGGTATACCCCATGATGAGGGATATACCACACCTTGCTGTCACTGCGGTCCAGAGCTGAGTGTGGCACTCTCTCAGCATATCCATTTTTGATCAGGTTATTCATGAATGCAGTGTAGTCTTTGTGGAATGATGCATCCCTGATGAATCTCCTTTTCAGGCTGGTGGTGCGTTGCTCAGCAATTTTGCGATTGTTGGGCATGCTGACCTTCCTGTCCCTCAAAGGTAAGGCGACACTATAATGGCCATCCACCAGCTTCACAGTTTTTCCAGCCATTTCCAGAAACCTGTGGTCCTCCCTTGACAGCCCTGCTTGCTCCTCCTGACCACTTTCAGGAATGTCTGTCTTAAACTGTTGGTTCCAGAGCTCATCTAGTGTGACAACAGCAATTCTGTTGACGAAAACTCCAGGCTGACACGTTAGAGTATCACCACAGTCGCCAAGTGGTCCATTTACAGTCCAGCCAAGCATGGTCTTCACAGCATATGGCCCTCCATCCACACTCCTGATGACCTCCAGGGGCTCCAATGCTCTGGGCACATTCATGCCTCTGTTAACAGGCATTTCTCGTTGTGTGAAAATCTTTGGCATTTCACAATATGTGTCACTGTCCAATCCAGCAACTTCCAAGGCAGATGCAACGCAACTCTCCACAACTTTCTCTTGGCCCATAGTGCGCAAAAGAATCTTCGTTTTCCTCCCAGAGAGATCCAGCTTCTCCATCAGACCCACTGTGCAGAAAGAGGCTGAACTTCCTGGGTCTAAAAAGACATAGGTTTCCACGACCTTTTGACCTTTGCTTGACTTCACTTCTTTGACTGGCACGATGGCAAGCTTGCAGTCCCGATCACCGGCCCCAGTGAGACCACCGGTGTTCACTTTCACAAGAACACTGTCCTCAGCACTTGCTGATTCGGTCTTGTCTTTCTCTGCCTCTGCTTCTCTTTCCTCCCGATGGATGTGCAGCATGCTGTGATGTCGTGAGCCACATAATTTACATGAGAGACGTTTCCTGCACTCTTTACTGACGTGCCCAATGCAGCCCAGCCAAAGCAAACTCCATTAGTTTTCAGGAACTCCATCTTCTCACTATGCGCTTTTCTCTCCAATAGAGTGCACGAATCCAGTGTGTGTTTACTGTTCTTACAGTAGAGACAAGTCTTCTCAGTTCCATCTTTGACCCTGCTCCTCTCTGAATGAGGCCCTTTTTCAAGTGTCGTGACAGTCGTGGCAAAACTACTCCCTCTAGACTTTGGTCGATGAACAGGTTTTACTTTGCCACTGTCTTTACTTGCACCAACTGTCGGAGCATCTTGCATATCTCCAAATATGGGGTCGATGGCCACCTTCACTTGCCGTTCAACAAAGATTGCAATATCAGAAAACATGGCCCTTCTGCTGTACTTCTCCTGAATATCATATGCCACTGTTCGCCACTTGTCCCTCAACTTGTAGGGCAGTTTCTTGATGACAACAAGCATATTAGCTGGTGTGTTCAAGTCACACAGATTATATACATCCTTCATGGCAGTACGACATCCACACAGGAACAAACTATATAGAGCCTTGTAGAGCCTTTGTATCCTCTGACTTAATTTGTGGCCATGAAAATATCTTATTCATGTAAGCAGATGCTATATGATGCTCATTTCCAAAATGTTCATGTAGCAAAGCCTTCGCTGTGGCATATCCTGTACCATCAATTAGGTGTTGACAGCTTCTAACAAGTTGTTGTGGCTGCCCACTGGTGTATTGCTCTAGATAAAACAGGCGGTCCACAGGATCCTTAGTCTTTGCCTCTATGGTGTGTTCAAAGGCCTGCAAAAAAGCATAGTACTGCAAAGGATTGCCATCAAAAATTTGAATATCCCTCTTTGGCAGTGAGGCAAGAGTTTGCTGATGCACTAATATTGATGTCATTTTGTTCTGGTTTTCCAATATAGACATAATATTGTGTTCACTGCTGTGGCTGGAAAAATGGCCATGCACATCTTCATGTTGAGACACAGGGGGCGCTGCAGCATTAGGGACTGCAGTGTCTGGTTTTAGGAGCACTGGGGGCCCCTGGTGGAGATAACTAACGCTGTTTCTGACAGGTGACTTTGGCCTTGCACCTCCAAAGTGTGGACTTAGCTTCACAGTTACAGGCAGCATCTGTCCATACTGTCCACCCTTATTCGACACAAAGGGCTCTGCAGAAATTTTGAGACCTTTTTTAAAATATGACTCCATGCCATCCTTTTTCCGATCCCTACGACTGTGAACGCTTGAGCTAGAGGATTCGAAAACCTTAACTTTTGCCATTGATGCTGCTATCTCAGCCTCCAGCTCAAGTTGCTCTTTCCGCTTTCTTAATTGCTCTTCCTGTTCTTCAAGAGCATGCTTTTCTTTGAGCAACCTTTGCCGAGCCAACAAGGCAGCCATTTCGGCCTCAGCTTTGAGACGCGCAGAAGCAGCAGATGAAACCTTAGATCTTGAACTACTCAACTTGCTGCTCAGATTTGATATGCTGTCCGTGGGTGCTACTGTATCCTGGTAATCAGTTTGAGGATGTTGGTGAAGCTGTATCATTTCATCATTTTGGCAATTTTGCTGCAGAGAAGCCATTTCCTCTTGATCGTCAATTTGAGGATTCAGGTTTTGGTTAAGTTGATGCTCTCCTCCAACTTCCATATCCAGCTGTGTTTCCTTTTCCAAGGCATCCTCCTGCTGGAGTGGTCCAGCTACCTGGGTCTCTGACAGAGCTTTGCTTGGGCATCCAGTGTTCAGTTTAAACCAGGCTTCCACATCCTGAACAAATCCTTCTTTCCATTTGTAAATTCTTGAAAACTGAGAAAATCCACGCCAAACCAGCGACATCAAAAGCCACACCAAGCCGCAGCCTTCCAGCGAAACAGCACTACATCACACAAGCCAATTCAGCGTCGCGCGCCAACACACCTCATCCACAACGCTGATTTCCACACGGCAATAACTCGTTCAAACTGTTCCAACAAGCCAACATCACAGCCAAACAGAGCGGGTTACATACCGCCGGACACAGCGAAGGATGTCCGCCTGTTGTGTTCTCAGACGTGGCCCCGGGTGCGATGGGATCAATGAATCCAACTATCCACTTGCTCCATGAGGTGCGTCCCAAAGCGATCCTGAACTTGTGTGATCCTGAGGCTCCAATCCGTCGTTTTTGTCTTGCTTTTTTGCTGACAAATATAGGCGACTATCCTGATCCACGTAGCCGCCGAGAGGCTGAACTAGGAAAAAAAACATACCATGCCCGACGCGCTGGCTGAAGTTTGTGTTGAATGAATAATCTGCTCCAAGTATACTGCTTCGTGCATTTATTAGTGATTAAAACAGCACTTACATCAGAAAGTAGGAATTCTATCAATGGCAAAATCAAGCGGTCAGCAAAAAGTAGCACTTCCCGTTCACCCCCTCTCAGTTCAAAAACCCCAATACCAGGTTAACAGCTGACTGTACCACCTCTGATGCTGACGTACCACCACCACTCCGATGTGACAATACAATAATAACAATAAATTACCGCGGCTATAGCGGCCACAAAGAGCTGGCCTCTACAGTGCAGGAGCAACAGACAGATGCAATGAAATGTAATAATTACCAGCAGCATAACATGCCATTAGAGAATGTGTGTAGCCTGCAGTGATCAAAGTGTGTATGTTGTTGACAAGATCTGAGTAAAGGTAATGATCAGGATACCAGATGGTAATGCAGAGGTCACTGGGTTCGGGGATTGCCGCCACGACAGGCACCAGAGACCTTACGGCCACAGATCCAAACAGCTGCGTCAACAATGGAGGTGGAGAACATGGTCCATTCGGACTCAATGTTTCCAACCTCCCTCGGGATCTGGTCAAAGCTCTCCCGGAGGTGCGTGAGTGTGTGTGAGTTGTGTGTCAGCCATCACCTTCAAATCCATTCATGTCTTTGTTGATGGCCATGAGAAAAATGCCCTTTCTTAACTGGAACTGTGACATTAAATTATCTATATATTTATTGGACAGTATGTTTGTCACATACTTGAACAGAATCATGCTTTGGGTTTAGCATTATTATTGATCCATGAATGGTTTTTAGTTCAAACAGAAATCCTGCCTTTGAAGTAACACTGAGACTTGTTTCATTCTAAAATGAAACAGCTGATCAATATCCTGTATGTCCTCTCTCCTTTCCTTCACTAACTGGCAGATTTTTAGTTATGATGTAGTTTTCTATGCATTTCTGAAGGTTTTTACCCATCTGTCAGCGTGCTGTCTTGGAGTGTTGGTAGCCCACTCAGCCATGGTTCAGCCTGCAGGGGCCGAACATTCAGACAGACTGAAGAAGATCTGCTTTCTCTTATTATGTCTCACATACTTGGATTTCTCTTTAAAATTTTCAAATCACCTCATTAATACAGCCGAGACGATTCTGAGCTTTAATTGTTAATTTTATTGATTGTAATTGTTCTCATTGTTGTTTAATTGATCTGTCTCGTTGTCTCTTCCTGCACCTTTACCTTTAAACATTGTTCATTTCTCCTCGTTTCAGTCATGTTTTCTTCCTTTATTTCTACCTTCTAGCTTCCTTTGATGATTTTAGTTGTTTTCTGCTCTCATAGTTTGACCTCGGCGCTGTTTTAAATGATGGTTTAATGTGTTTCTGGACATTTAAATCAAATACAGAGAAAAATGAATCAATGTTTTTTGTCAAAGGCTGCAGAGCCAACAGAAATCCACTTGGTGGCGACAAAACCTAAAAGTCACAACTGGAGCTGCTGAGTTGTTTGAATTATCTGCTGCTGAACTTTTCTCCACCATTAACTCTCTTTCTGTGAACACCTGATGTGAATGACTCAGTGGTTTTTGTCATGAGCAGGTGTGTCACCTGCAGTGTTACACTAAAACTAAAGTGTGTGATGTGTGATTATAACTGTGATAATGACCGCCCTGAAACATTATGATGACATGAAAAAGTACAGAAAGGAGAAGGAGACCAGTTCAGACCACCTGATTATATGTCCGACCAACGTGACTCGAGTCGAGCTGGATCACAGTTGCATTCAGTCTGGTTGTACTGCAGCAGGTCTCAGGTCTGTGTGTCAATATGTCAGATACCTTAGTGGATCCAAGTGGACTCACTCTCATCACACGGTGTGTCATCATCATCATCATCGTGGCTGCAGGATGTGTTTTTGAATCAGACGTGTTGCTGCTCGTTTCCATCTCGGCTGCTTGTCGGTGGATCGTCACGCTGCTGCCAGTGTTGGTGTCGTCTCTCTGTTTGGGTCTGTTCAGGTCCACCACATCCTGGACTGGGTCTACTTATGGGTCTGCTCAGGACTGGGTCTGTCTGTCACTTTCAGATTGCGTCTCTTCCTGGTGGATGTTTGGTTCTGGCAGGTTTTTCATGTGTTTGTTTCAGATCTGGTCCAGAGTTCTAGACGACAGTGTTCCTGTTATAAGAAGATCTACTGTAGATTACATGTGATCATATAAATAACTAAATGAATGATGTGTTCTTACATTCACAGATCTGCCTCCACTGAAGCGCAGGAGAAGCTTTCCTTTCCTGCCACCCAACAGTGAGTCAAACTGAACTGTGTTATCCTGCTATTTCAGAATATCTGAGTTTACAGTATTTTGTAGGTTCAGTCTGTCAGTAAGCAACTAAACCTGAAGTCAAACAGCAATAAAACTATAAATGAATCAATGCAAGTCAGTGTTTAGTTGCCTTTTTCTAAATCTTTGTCTTTCACAGTGTCTGAGCTGAGGGTTGTTCTGCTGGGGAACAGCTGGTCTCAGAGGAGTTCAGTGGGGAACTTCATACTGGGACAGACTGTGTTCAACACTGAGGCAGAACCAGACCGCTGTCTGAGAGTCAGAGGACAGTTAAAAGACAAAGAAATAGTTCTCATCAACACACCTGATCTGCTGCATCCAAACATCTCTGAACACAAACTGACAGAGCTGACAGAAAACTGTGTGGGACTCTCTGATCCTGGACCTCATGTGTTCCTGCTGGTTCTGCAGCCTGAAGACTTCACTGAGCAACACAAACAGAGGCTCTGCAGCTTCCTTCAACTCTTCAGTGATCAATCATTTGATCAATCACTGGTGCTGATATCAACACCCAGAGAGGACAGTCCAGGTTTGATGGAAAAGTATCAGCAGCATCCTCCATTAAAGGACATGATCAGACAGTGTGGCTACAGGTTTCTGTGGCTGAAGAATGTTGACCTTCCAGAGCTGTTAACACGTTTGGGTCAAATCGTAAAGGAGAACAATGGAGAACATGTCAGCTGTGAAGCATTTGCAGACACAACATCTACTTTAGCAGCTGATCATCAAAGCCCACAACAAGCAGAAACACAGACTCCTATCATGGCTGCTGGTAAGTGCAGAAACAGTCCTGACAAAGAAAGCTCTGTTCAAACAAATCCTCTTTGATGAGATTAGAGCATGAAGCTGCAAATTAATGATGTCATCTTACATCTTTTATTCTTAATGCAGTGTTTATTATTGTAGGAGCCATTCCAAGATCAGCAAATGTAAGACATGAATTGGGCCAGTAGGGGTCACTATGCTGGGGGGTTATTGTGCTATATTGGTGGGAACCTTCATCCAGGTGACAGGTGTTGCTGAACGGAGGAGCAAAATAATTTTTGACCGCTGTGCCAGGAGGGGTAACACTCTGTGTTGTTGTGTTGTATTTAAGTTCATTGTTTGGAGTTTTGTCCACCAGTTATGGAACAAGCACGTGAAGATTGAAATGAAACATAAGGGTGAGCAACAGAATCAAAGCAAAGAAACAGAAGTCCAACTTTTATTTTCAACACAGCAGCATTACAGCAAGCGCGTCAACCATCGTCATTAGCCGTTCATGCAGCCCCTCAGGGCTTTTACGTTTAAGCTTTGCTGCTACAATTATCATGTTTTCTCTCAGCCCCAATCATCTTTGAATGCTTTGCTACAAAACAGCAAACAGGCTCCTAGCTAAAAACTTCTAAAGTTAATCACCAAACAACAGCAAAATGGTACATAAATATAGTAGCGTAGTGAATCCATCTACAACTCAGGGTTGTCCTAAACGAATCTCCCCATGGAAGATTCTTTGACCTGATGAGTGGATATTGTTGCTTTCCACCTGTGAGACTCTGTAGTCTGGAGGCCAGAGAGTGATGAGCAGCATCGATGTAAAACACTGTTGAACATGAAGGCAGGCTGCCACGAGGCTCGGCAGCGATGAGGGAAGCTGATGATGCTGCAGGACTGAAGGCCTGCGAGGACAGCTTGATGGAGTTAGCCAGAGACTGTATGGTGGTGATCAGGGTGTTGACTGTAGTGGACTGTCCTGGAGGATGAACTAAGGCAGAGAGAATCAGATTTAAAAAGACAGCAGCAGGATGATTGGCTCTCAACACGCATATACAGTTTGGTTAATTATGAATGATATGATGATAAATTACATTTTAAATCTGTTGACACCATGAATTGAACCAGAACACTGGCCAAGTGTGGAGATGAGTGAAGATCTCTTCATGTCAGCAGTGCAGAGATTTCAGACTCACAGTTTATGTCGTTTTGTCTTTCTACAGCATCTGGAATCAGGATTGTGCTGCTGGGAAAAAGTGAGGACAAACAGACAAAACTTGGTAACTTCATCATCAGGAACGAAGCTTTTCATCACATCAAGACTTTCCCAACCAGACAATGTGTGTCTGCCAGTGGAGAGTGGAGAGGAAATCCTGTCACAGTGGTGAAAACTGCAGATATCTTCAGTCTGTCTGTGGAGGCAGTCATAGAAGAGATGAAGAGCTGTGTGACTCTTTGTCCTCCTGGACCAAATGTTCTTCTGCTGTTAGTGAAACCTTCTGATTTCACAGAGAAGAACAGACAAACACTGAAGTTCATCCTGAGTCTGTTTGATCGAGATGCTTTTAAACACTCGATGGTCGTCGAGACACATGAGAGGGATGAAGCAGCTGTTAGTCGACTCCTTAAAGACTGTGGAGGAAGACGCTACAACATGACTGAAGACAACAACCGCACACTGTTAATGGAGAAGATTGAGAACATTGTGCATGAAAACAAAGGAAGCTTCCTCACCTTCACTGAAGAGACTACCAGACCAGCTTTAAACCTGGTTCTGTGTGGGAGGACAGGAGCAGGGAAGACTTCAGCAGCCGAGGCCATTTTAGGTCGGACAGCGTTTCATTCAGTCTGCGACTCATCAGAGTGTGTTAAACATCAGGGAGAGGTGTGTGGACGTCGGCTTTCCCTGCTGGAGCTGCCTGCCTTGTCTGGAAAACCTCAGGAGGCAGTGATGGAGGAAGCATTCAGGTGTGTCTCCCTCTGTGAACCTGAGGGCGTCCATGCCTTCATCCTGGTCCTACCTGTGGGTCCCCTCACTGATGAAGACAAGGGAGAGTTAGAGATCATCCAGAACACTTTCAGCTGTCGAGTCAATGACTTCACCATGATTCTGTTCACTGTGGAGTCAGATCCTACAGCTCCAGCTGTTGTTAACTTTGTCAGAGGAAACAAAGACATTCAGGATCTCTGTCGGAGCTGTGGAGGAAGACATGTTGTTCTCAACATCAAGGACAAGCAACAGATCCCAGAGCTGCTGGAAGCTGTGGAAAAGATGACAGCTGAAGGATCCAAATGCTTCACAAAGGACACGTTCACCAAGGCTCAGATGGAGAAGGTTGTAGAGCAGGAGAACACTAATGCAAGACTTAAAGCTAAACTGCAGGATGTGAAACAGAGGAGTGTGATGAGAGGTGATGATGAAGGTCAGAGCAGAGAGCGTCTCAGGGTAGTGCTGGTTGGGAAGACTGGCAGCGGGAAGAGTGCAACTGGAAACACAATTTTGGGCAAAAAGCGTTTTAAATCTACTCTCAGCCCAGAGTCTGTGACCAAGTTTTGTGAGAAAGCAACAGGAGAGATTGAAGGTCGGCCTGTTGCTGTGGTCGACACCCCTGGCCTGTTTGACACGACTCTGTCCAATGATAACATTCAACAGGAACTTGTGAAATGCATCAGCTTGTTGTCTCCTGGACCTCATGTGTTCTTACTCGTGATGCAGATCGGTCGCTGCACACAGGAGGAGAAGGAAGCTGTAGAACTGATCAAGAAATATTTTGGCAAGAATTCACAACATTTCATCATCGTCATATTCACAAGAGGAGATGAACTGGACGGTCAGTCATTTGAGAGTTACCTAGAAGGCTGTGACTTTTTAAAAAAACTGGTGAATGACTGTGGAGGAAGATACCAGGTCTTCAATAACAAAGACCTCACAAACCGCACACAAGTCAGAGAGCTGCTGACCAAGATCAACAGAATGATGAAGGAAAATGGCGTCAGCTGCTACACCTCAGAGATGTTCCAAGAGGCCGAGGCAGAGATACAAAAGGAAGTGGACAGGATCCTGAAGGAGAACGAGGAAGAAATGCAGAGACAGAAGGAGGAGCTTCAAAGAAAACATGAGGAGGAAATCGAAGCAGTGAAGAGACGAATAGAACAACAGAAAGCTGAAATAGAACAGGAGGGAAAACTGAAAGCAAAACATCTTCAAGAACTGGAGGAAAACATGGAGAAGGAGCGTGACCAGAGAAGGAAAGAACAGGAGAAGAGAAAGGAGGAAGACAAGGAAAGGAAGAGGCAGGAAGAACTTCAGCAACAAGAGTGGGAACAAAAACATAAAGTTCTGGAGGAAAAAATAAAGTCAGAGTCGAAGGAAAAGGAAACTATTGACAGACAGCTGGAGCAGAGTAGAGAAGAGATGAGAAAGAAACGAGAAGAATGGGAGAAGGAAAGACAAGAGTGGTGGGAGAAACGATATCAAGAGGACGAACAGAAACGTCAGAAGGAGCAAACAAGACTTAAAAAGCTCCAAGAAGAATATGAGCAGGAAAAAGAAAAACATGAAAACAAAAGAAAAGAAGATCAAATCAGAATAGAAGAGGTGGAAAAGGAGAGAAAAGAATTAGAGGAAAAGTATAAGAAAGAAATAGAGGAAATGAAGAAGAGCTACGAAGAGGAGGCCAGAAAACAAGCTGAAGAATTCAATGATTTTAAAAAGAAATACACGGAGGACTTTGAAGCATTGGTAGAGAAACACATGGAGGAAATACAGGAACTGAAGCAAAAGCATGAGACACAAATAAAAGACGCAGAGGGGAAGCATGTCAACGAGTACAATCTGTTACAAAACCTCTCAAGTCACAAAGAAAAAGAGCTGAAAAAACAAATGGGGGAGTTGAAGGAAAAGCATGAACAACAAGTAGAAGAGCTGAGAAGAAAATACGAAAACCAGTGTATCATCATCTGAACTCCTGATCGTTATCGTGTTAGCAGATGGATCATTTAGCATCATTCAGCAGTCTGTTGAACACATTCATCACGAGCAGATATTTGAACTGAAAGCTTTAAGAATGCTTGCTTTGTCTCCGTGTCATATCGACTGTAGGTAATTTCAATATGATCAATATATCATATATCAAAATATTTAGAGTCTATTGTTATTCCACCACCAGAGGGCGCCCTGTCTCTATGAGTAGGTTTGTTCTTGCTGACAGGTGATTCCTGTTCAATGAGCTGCAGCTGGACGACTGCTCCTCACTGCAGTGAGAACATACATCATGATTCCTATTCCTCTTAACATCATTTATAAAATTCCTTCTAGTACCAGTATCTGTTAATCATTCTTTCAGGATAAGTTAGTATGGGTTCTTTTGCACAAAACTGTGTATTTATAATGTAAGTTACATATTTCTATAGTATATCTGTATGCACACACACACACACACACGCTGCACCCAGAAATACCAGATTACTTGTCTGTAAAGCTACAGCATATGTGTCCCACTTGCAGCCTTTCTGAATAAATACACTGACAGGAATCCCTGAGTCCTGTGTACTGACTGACACCTCACACAAACACACACAGTCACATGGCTGAGATTCAGATTCCATTATTGATGCTGAAAACAGAAGAAGGCAAAGTGATCTCCTCACAAGGTCGATTTAGCGTCTGTCCTGGATCCTTAGATTGAACCACATGATCTTCCTCAACAGATTGGTTGTCATGGAGATGTAGATGTCACATAGTGCTTAGACAACCAGCTTCTTGCATCCTATCCAAATACTAACAACAAATATACCAATTAAATATTCATAAACTCACACAGATGTATATACTATTGTGACAACTCCTCCCACTCCTTTGTTTGTGCCTCACTCTCTTTTTGTTTGCAGCCTCTGAGAGCTGTTCAGGGGTGGAGCTGAGGAGTGTCACCTGCTTTAATCTGGGTGTGGCCTTTCAGAAAGCATAAAAGCCTGCCTTTCTGATTGCCCACTCTCTCACTCACCCACTGCGAGGCCTGCACCAGCCTGTGTAGCCATCTCTGTTTGGTTTGCTGCAGAATTCAACATTTGCCACACACATTCTCACCCATCCACACACCGCTGACACAACTGATTATGCTCCATTTTACACACTCCATATTTATACCATTTTGATGGACACTTTTGTTAAATAAATAGTGATCAGAACTGGTATTGACTGTGTGTTGCTCCCCTTATTGTTGTCACCCCTGAGCCAGGTGGTAACACTATAAAATAGCAAAAGACTGTGATTTATATGAACACAACGTAATAACGAACTGAAATGATGCATGTGACCTGCCGGAAGGACAACATTTATCAAGAAACTGGATCTAAACTCAAGAAATGTTGATTGAGAAACTGAATCACTGCAATTGTTCGATTTGTCATTCACAGACAAAGCAAGCCTGCATTGTTAGACATCAAGTTTTTAGCCGTTAGCATTTAGCTCGAAGCACTGCTGTGTCGATAACCTCACAGAGCTGCTAGCAGGACTGTAGCCTCTCAGTCTTTTTAGGACGATGTAATGAGTAAATTCCAAAAACTACAGACCAAAACTGACCCATTGAAGTGTCTCTCAGCTACCACCCCTACACCAACACATCTGGAAACATCTGAATCAGAATCCGCTTTGCTGGTCAAGTATTTGTGCACATACAAGCAATCTGACTGCAGTTTAAACATTACACTCAATGTACTTGCATAGAAAAAAAGACACACAGCTCAACGAGGACAAAAAGACAATAAAACAGAAGACTGAACAGTAAATGAAGTGGTGATGAAATAATAATGACAGAATGAGAGTGTTTTCATGCTTCTTACACCCTTACACTCCTTTAAAGAAGTACCTGACTGTAGACACAGTTTTTGGTCACATTGTTGAAAAACTGTAATTTCAGTTATATGTTTATTACTGTGCTGTTCCCATTATATTGAGAGGTGTTTCTAATATTTTGTCCTCCCTATTCCCAAACATGAAGGGGCAGAATATTAGACACACATCTGGATGTGATGCAGTCCAGTACAACAGCACCACTAACTGTGACCTTCGAGCTAAAAACTCATATTTAAATGAAAACCTGTGACATGATGAGCATCATGACACTTAATGACACAACAGCTGTACTGGATTCAGACTGTTCATGTGTTCCTAATAAAGTGGCCACTGAGTGTATTGGCCTGTCAGACTATGAGCAGACTGCTGATTGGATACAGCAGGACAGAGCTTTGGAACGTTTGCTGATGCATCTTTAAACATTTATTTGCAGACTTTGACACATTTTCGAAGATGATTTCTCGTCTTTACTTCATGTCACTTTTGTGAGGTGACCATTCTGAGCTCAGCTGTCATTTCACTCTTTCACTGCAGAGCATGTTTTCATTTTCCTCCACAAAGTTCACTGTTATTGTATGTAAGGTTTTATGTATAGTGAGCAGGGACCATAGGAACCTGTTCACTGTACATTATCCCGCTTAGAACACGGCTTACTACTAAAGCATTCAACAATGTGACACAAAATAGTGATTAAAACATATTTTATTGATTTAAAATGAGCCCACTCTCGTCTGTCGCCGCTCTCACTGCGCAGCCGCTCTGAACGTAAACACGTACGTTGCCTAGCAACCGCCTCTCACTGTGCTCAGGCCGGCAGGCAGGAAAACTTTCTTTACAGTTATTTAGAGAAATCATGTCAAATGTGGAGAAGTGACGGGATATCCCAGACCTGAGAGAGACGTAGCTGGAGACAGAGTTTGGTTTCTATTATTTTGTACTGATGGATAAAAGTCCCACAGCAGCTGATTTCTGTGTTCAGCGCCCCTTTAGTCTCTGACTGGTAGGAATACCTGAGCAGCCGCTCTTCTATCCAAAAATAAACACAGCTGAATTTTAGATTTCGAGTATTTAAGAGCTAAAGATATGATGATAAACATGTACTCAGAGATGTGCTGTATGTTGATAAAAACTCATTGAGTTTGAAGAACATTACATGTAAATTGGTTTGCTTTGCTTTGCTTTTCTCTGTTCTTTGTTGTGATAATAAAGAGAACCTCTTTAGATTTTGGACTGTTGGTCTGAAGGAGGTAGTGATTTTTTAATGATGAATTAATGCTGTCAGTCAGCTTCTCCGCTGAAACAAATGCTGTGTTGAATGTTTGTGCAGTTGTAACATAGTGAAATAAATAGCTAAGTTAAATTCATGTTAAACTTGGGACTGCCAGCCATAGCTCTACTGTGTATTTTATTTTCTTAATGTGAAGTCTGTGTATTTTATTTTGGTAAGGTAAAATCTAACCGGAAATGTTATAACGGGTGCATTGTGGGGGATCCATATCAGAACGGACAGATAAACGTATTTACGTCTATGAGAAGGACGATCCCACAAAGCGGGAAAGTTGGTCTCTGGTCCATTCATAAGTAAGGTAATGAATAAAAGTAACTTAATTCTTATGTAATGTGTAAAAATAATCGGAAATTAATCGTTGATACTTACGCGAAAAAATAGAATAATAGAATGCGTGGTTACATCAATCTTTTACTGTATGTGTGGAAGCGGGAAGCATTTTAGCTAGTTGATAAGTAACCGGAAGTACTAATCCAGAACTTTGCTTTGTCGTTGAATGGAAAGTTGACCAACTCCCTGCTGAGCTGTGGCTGTATTTATTTCCTGTTGTCTCAGGTATGTTCATATGTTTAACTGTTGAGTGTTGTAAACTATGTAGTCGCTTGTTAAATATGACAGATAATGTTGATTGTGTTGCCAGTGCTGTATCTAGTTCTCGCCACAGTGTGGCAGTAAAACCTATGTTAAGATAAGAGAGAGAAGAGATAAGATAAAACTAATTTGGGCATTACAGCACCATGTAGTAGCAGATGGAAGAAAAATAGCAACAGAGATTTCAAAAAAGAAATACAAAATAAAAAGTAGACTATATATATATATGTACATATTATACAAGCAAAATGAAATTTTTACTGTATAAAAGAACTAGTACGACTAGAAGAAAAGTTACTGTGTCATACTAATAAAATTGAGCTTTAGAGTTGTGAAAAATGTTAATGGAAATGTAATGCGAGGGACTGAAATTATTGTTTGTGGCAATTAATTATTACATACAACATTTTATTTATATATATATATTTTTCCACCTTTTTCTGTAAAAACAATCTCACTATACAATCACTATTTATCAGAATGACAATCCCACAAAGCGGTTGAATGGAAAGCTGAACAACTCCCTGCTCAGCTGTGGCTGTAATTATGTTCTGTTGTCTCAGATAAATCCTGACTGCTCCAAGGAGTCGACTCCTGTGCAGTGTTTGGGGGAATAGCAGCCGAGACGACGAGCCAAGACACTGCAGTTGTTCGCAAAATAACAGCGATATTTCTGAAATTTCGGCAAGTTCTAATGCGACTTGCAGGTGTTTCCATTGTGTTTTGCGAACCAGCCGAAATTCTCGTAAATTCTCGGACGTCCCGCGAGATGTGTGTGCGTGCTGTGCGTCGGTAAAACACAAAGCCTTATCATTAAAAAGCACATGCGTGCTCCTGGGCTTGTAGGATTGGGCATACTCTAATGCACAAATGCTGAAGATGAAATAAAGAAATGATCTGTTGACTTAGAGTGATCACTGATTTTAAAGGGCCTATTATTTATCACTTTGTTATTACTAGAGGCTCGCTCTGACAGCGTCAGCTCGCAGAATACAGGACTGTGAATTACTGAAGTGTCCTTTCAACATATTTTCTATCAGCAATGTGTAAATATTAAAGTTAATGTCTCCCACATAGCTGAGGTGCACACACTCATCACAATGGCAAACACCGTGTAGCATACCCTCCGAAAGATGGTAAGAGACTCGACTGATGGTTTTTAGTGTTTATTCTTTCTTCAAATTCCACAATAAACCAACGTGAGAACTTGTAAGAAAACAAAGAAAACAACAAATCACATCTCTAATACCATTTCCTATATAATAACTGGTAAACAATCACAGTGCAAGCATAACTGAATACTCAGCAACATATCGTAAGATCGCTAAACATATGAGCAACAAGCTAGCGTAAATTTCCTACACATACACATTGTCAAAAAATATAATTACAATCACACACCAACCTTGTGCCTCTTCGGGGGGTTGCTAAAATATACGTTGTTTCCGTCACGTTTTTGTTTTGCTGCTTCACGTGTGTTTACCCTTGTTTACCTTACAGCCAACTTTATAATTTTATCGTCAAATCGTTCATACCTTGTTCATGGCTGAATTTTCCCGGCGACACTATTAAACCGGAAGTACGACATAGCGCCTTCAAAATAAAATCTTGCACTCTTAAGATGAACCCTTTTAGCTCTTAAATGAGCAAAATATACACATACATATAGATGAAATTACATTTTTTAGCACAACTCTAATCATGAAATATATTTAGAAAGGAATCGTCAAAATACAATTTGTTTCTCTCAAATGAATTTATAAACAGTGCAAGCTGCCCTCTGGTGGACAAAACGAGAAACAACAAGCACAAAACACAAAGTGGGTTTGCTACACTCCCACCAAAATTATGAGTGCTTCACATTAAATGATGTGAACAAAGAATAATTTTCTCAGTAAGAGTGTCATTGTCTTTATGTAGCCACAGTTTAAGAAGCTTCAAACAGCAGAACTAACTTCTGCACTGGGCGTTCTAAAATAGAAGGTTTGGCAAGACGCTCACCTTTCTTGTTCAGACTCTTATCTCCTACAGAGATTTTCACCCTCCTCACAAGTCCATCCTTACCACTGACAGTCTCTATGACTCTTGCGAGTCTCCATTCACTTCTGGGTAACAGTTCATCTTTGTCCATCACTATATCACCTACCATTAAATTTCTCTTTGGCGTGTGCCACCGCTGTCTGGTGGCGATATTGTGCAGGTATTCTCGTTTCCACCTGCTCCAGAACTGGTCTGCAAGAAACTGCACACGACGCCATCTTTTTGCTCCATATAAGTCCTCTTTAGGGAATGTGCCTGGTGGAGGGAGTGCTGCACTGGACTTCATGTTAATCAGGTGATTCGGGGTGAGTGGTTCAAGGCTGTCAGGGCAGTTCAAGTTATCAACAGTGAGGGGTCGACTGTTGACTATAGCCATAGCTTCGTACAATACAGTCCTTAATGAAGCATCACTAAGCCTGCCTTGAGAAAGAGACAGAGTAGAGCTCAGGACACTTCTGACAGTCTTAATCTGGCGCTCCCACACGCCTCCAGTGTGACTGGCATGGGGTGCATTCATGATGAAGTCACACTGTTTTTGTGACAGGAATGTGTTCAGTCTCTGTGTGTCAAGCTCTTGCAATGCTGTTTTGAATTCATTCTTAGCACCGACATAATTAGTGCCCTGGTCACAATGAATTTGTCGAACTGCACCTCGAAGAGCAATAAAGCATCGCAGGGCGTTGATGAAGGTGTCAGTGGACATATCTTCTAACATCTCGATGTGAATGGCTCGTGAGCAAAAGCAAGTAAAGAGCAGACCGTATCGCTTATGCTGCTTCCTTCCCTGTGTAGTCGTGAAAGGGCCAAAGCAGTCCATTCCACAGTATGTGAAAGGAGGGGAGGGCTCGACACGTTCAACAGGTAAGTCACTCATTCTTTGACACTCTGCAGCTCTTCTGAGTTTACGACAAGTTACACACTGATGGATGTATGATGCCACTGCTCTATTCATTCCTGGAATCCAATATCCGCTGCCTCTGATTTCATTGATTGTGATTCCTTTTCCCTGATGTTTTGTCCTTTCATGGTTGTGAGCGATTATTAACTTTGTCACATGGTGCTCTTTAGGAATGACAATTGGATGCTTGAAAGAGTCAGTGAGTGACGAGTGGCAGAGTCGTCCTCCCACCTTAACGAGACCATCTGCGTCGAGAAAAACATCAAGGTGGTGTAATTTGTTGTGACGCTGTAGTTGATTACATTTGCTCAACAGCTTGATTTCCTCTTCATACGTTTGTCTTTGCAGATCTCTGATGATGACATGCTCGGCACTTTCTCTTTCGCTCACTGTGGAAAGGGTCTGTGATGTCACCCCTTTTGCTCTCCGAAGCAGACGAGCTACAGCTCTGGTAGCTTGGGACCATGATGAGAACTTGGACAGACGGTCGACAAGACTCTTTATTTCTGTGGTCTTTGTTTGCAGGGTTTGTGCCCTTTTGACTTCTGGATCCCTGATGGAGAGGTCTGGTACTGCATCATTTACTCTGGGTATCTCCCTTTGCCAGAGGAACATGGGGCCGGTGAACCAGTTGGATGCAAGTAGGTCATTCACAGTTTTACCTCGAGATGCTCCATCTGCTGGATTTTCATCCGTAGGAACGTAGCACCACTGCTGGGGATTAGTGGAGTGGCGGATTTTCTGGACTCGGTTGGCTACAAAGGTGTGAAATCTCCGAGCATCATTATTTATGTAGCCTAACACCACCTTTGAATCAGTCCAAAAGTATTCTTTCACATCAACAATTCTTAATTCTTCTCTGAGCATGTTGCTGATGGAGACGGAAATCACTGCTGCAGTTAATTCGAGCCGTGGTATTGTAGTCACTTTCGTGGGGGAAACACGAGCCTTTCCTATCACCAGTGAGCAGTGAATCTCTCCTTTCTTGTTCTTGACTCTCAGATAAGAACATTGGCCGTATCCGCTGGTGCTCGCATCTGAGAAGTGGTGTAACTCAGTTTCAACAACCTCCCCAAAGTTGGCAGGTAAGTAACAGCGCGCTATTTTTACCTTTTGCAAGTTGATGAAGTCATGTTTCCAACTCTCCCACCGTGGTCTGAGTCTTTCTGGCAGGGGTTCATCCCAGCCAGTGCCTTGGTTGTACATTTCTTGAAGGAGTCTCTTCCCGTTGAGGACATATGGTGCGAGAAAACCGAGAGGATCATATATGGAAGCAACAGTTGATAATATGCCTCTACGTGTGGCTGGTTGGTCCTTTAAGGTGCTGTTGAATCTGAAGCAGTCCTCCTTTACACTCCATTGGATTCCTAAAGCTCGCTCCAGTGTGTCGCTGAATGTCAAATCCCTTGTCTTTGCCTCTGCTGCACATTCTGATGGGGGAAGACTCTATAACACAGCATGGTTATTTGACACAAATTTGTGGAGACGGAGACCCCCTTTAATGCATATCTCCCTTGCTTCCTTTGCCAACTGAATGGCCTTTTCCACAGTGTCGGTACTTGTTACCCCGTCGTCCACATAAAAGTCTTTTGCAACAAACTGGGCACCTGCTGGGTGTGAGTGGCTGTGCTCTTTTGCTAAATATTGGAGTCCATAGTTCGCACAACCAGGCGATGACACCGCCCCGAAAAGATGTACTTTCATGCGGTACTCTTGAGGTTGTGTGGTGGTATCTCCATCTTTCCACCAGAGGAACCGGAGGTAGTTGCGGTCTTCCTCTTGGACGTGAAACTGGTGAAACATTTTCTCTATATCACATAGAAAAGCAATGGGATGCTGTCTGAACCGTATGAGGATGCCTGTCAGGTTATTAATCATGTCTGGCCCTGGGAGTAGATGTTCGTTTAGGCTAGTGCCACAGTATTTTGCAGAGCAGTCGAACACAACACGCAGTCTGTCAGGCTTCTGAGGGTGATATATGCCGTGATGTGGAATATACCACCGCTCACCTTCAGCTCCATCACCTCTTCTACGTCACCTCTCTGTATGATTTCCTTCATGTACGTTGTGTAATCTCTTTTGTATTTCTCATCTTTGCTGAACTTTCGCTGTAAATGGTTGGGCCTGATTTCAGCGAGCCTTTTGTTGTCAGGTAAAGATGGCCGTTCTTTAAAAGGAAGAGGCATTTCGTAGTGACCCAAGGCATTTTTCTTTATTCCATCTTTGAGTTTGCTCAAGAACATGAGATCCTCTTGTGAGACAATTTTGTCATCTCCTTTAGTGTCCTTGAAGTCTGACTCCAGTACACTTATCACATCCATTGGCGTTACTGGAGGGAGTTCTTTTAGTGCAACTCTGTGACATAGACTGGATTGACTTTCATTGAGGCCAGGTGTGGAGCAGCCCACAATACTCCACCCCAAGTCTGTGAGGACGGCGTAGGGCTCATTGTCCATTCCATCAATCATTTGTCTGGGTTTTATTGCTCTGGGACAGTTGTACCCGATGAGGAGTCCCACATCACAGCTGAGGAGAGGTGGCATCTGATCTGCGATTGCTGCTAGGTGAGGCCATTGTTTCGCTGTTTGATGGGTAGGTATGTGATCACGATTCAGGGGAATGCAGTCTTTTGTGTAAGAAGGAGGAAGGTCGATGTAAACACTTGAACTATAGCCTCTGACGCGGAGTCCCTCTACTCTCTCACTTTTCATAATCGTGCTCTTTCCCAACATAGTAGTAAGCCTCAGTTGTACAGGAAAAGTGACTGGTTGCAATTCATCACTTACTTCTCTCTCAATGAAGATGCTGTCACTTTGGGTGTCTAGCAGTGCATAGACTAGCTGCTCCTTGGATGGCTGCATAGCAGAGGAGACCCACACAGGTACGATCATGGATGTGTTGCATGGCTGATCTTCTTTAGTGACACAGAGTGGGCTAGCAGTCACGATTTCATTTGCACAGTTTGAAGCTGCAATCACATTAGCTGTAGATTTCTTTCTGTCCATGACTACAGGTCTGTCCTTTTCCTCATATCTTTTGTAGTTTTCATCATGTAGACAGGTCGGATGCCTTCCTTTACACAGCTCACAAGTGTGACGGTGACGACATTCTTTGGCACTGTGACCAGGTTTGACACATCCATAACACAGCTTATTGTCTTTTATGAACTCTCGTCGTTCATTGAGGGAATTTTCCTTGAAACTTGTACACTTGGGTAGTTGATGCTTGTCGTCTTTGCACCACATGCAGGGAGGCCTTTCTTTTCCAGCATTTGACCTCGAATTTTCAGTATTTGCGTTTGTTTGAGTGCTGAAGACACTTACTCTGTTTCCCTTAGTTTCACTTGTGCTTCTTTTGACATGGGATGAGTTAGATGAGTGCAGAGCATGCAGGGACGTGATTGGGTTACATGCTATCTCCGCTTCAACTGACACAAATGTGGCAAAAACTTCGAAAGTGGGAAAGTCTTCACCTTCCATGAGGGCTATTGAGACCTGGTGGTTCCAGCGTGCTGCTAGCCAATCTGGGACTTTCTGTGTCAGCTTTTGGTTCTCTTCACAATCATTCAAGATTTCCAAACCTTTTACGTGAGGCATGGCTTGGAGACAGGCATTTAGGAAATCAGAGAAAGCCCTTAATCCTTCAGCGTCTTTGTTTTGCACCTTTGGCCATTTTGACAGCTTGTCTCGGAAGGCCCTTTGGATGACGAATGGCTGCCCGAAGCGCTGGTTGAGCTTATTCCATGCATCTTTGTATGCTTCATCATCGTCTCGGTAAAAGGTGCCTTCAATACATTTGTGGGCAGGGCCGCTGACATATTTCTTTAGATAATAAAGTTTGTCAGCTGGCGAAATACCTTTCCTGTCTATCAATGACATGAATGAAGCTCTCCATTCAATGTAGTGGATAGGGTCGCCACTAAACACAGTGGGCATTGGCATGGGGAGTCTGTTAATGGTTATGCTTGGGCTAGAGAGGAGATGTCATTGGAAGGATTTGGTGGGGCAATGAAAGGGCTTTGGTCATGCACAGACGGAATAACAGGGTCTTGTCTGATGTGTTGACTGTATAGTCGCTGTAAGGGCTGACTGTCGACTTCCTGATTAATTTTTCTGTCGTAGCTCTCTAGTCTGACACGTGCCACCTGTATGTCTCTTTCTGCTTGTAAACGTTCTAACTCAAACTCCATCATCCTTATTTTTTCTTTCTGCTTTCTTTCTTCCTCCATTAGTTTACATTGAGTCTCCTTTGCAGCAAGCTCTGCGGCTGCTTCAGCTCTTTTTGCAGCCATGACTGATTCAGAAGAATGACTGCTAGTTGACTGAGAAGCAGTGCCATATATGGAATGGGCATAGTCATGAGCCTGTAGCTCACGGAGTTTCTGCCTTTCACGCTCTGCATCATAGTCATCATCTATTCCAGATAAGCGTTCATTTATTATTTTCATAATGTCTCTGGTGACAGCATCACAAGCATCTATTTTGCGTCTTAGATCCGTAGATGGTGTTGTGTCTTGTCTTATTTCGTGGTAAACTCTCATTATGTTATCCTTTCCATTTTCAATGTTGTCTGCCATTTTAGCCAGTTCCATATCTGACGTGGTTTTCTTTAAACTTTCTTTGGTTGATCTGATTTGAAGTTTCCATTGTTCATAAAGACTAAGCAGCCTCTTTCTCTTTTTACTCTGTTCTTCGTTTTGGTAGGCAAGGAATTTCTCTGTAGGTACACTTTTGCGTGATGAATGACGTAATGTCTTTAATTCCTCAGTGTCCTCCATTTCATGTTCCAGCTCAACTAATTGTTTTCTTTTAGTCTCAGTTAGCGCCTTTAATTCCTGCCTTGACAACAAGCCTTCTTCATCTCCTTGATTTAATAATCCTCTATTTTCCTCAATTTCTGCCTTTAGTTTATTTATCCGTTCCTTTAAGGCATCCATTTTGACTGTAGTTGTCTTCTTTACCGTCCCATGACGATGCTGCAGCGCTGTGTCTTGACGATTGTATAGCTCACAGACAGCTGATGTTACATACAAGTTGTCACTGGTCCCTCGCTGGGTGAAGTTCTCACTGTAGCATACCCTCCGAAAGATGGTAAGAGACTCGACTGATGGTTTTTAGTGTTTATTCTTTCTTCAAATTCCACAATAAACCAACGTGAGAACTTGTAAGAAAACAAAGAAAACAACAAATCACATCTCTAATACCATTTCCTATATAATAACTGGTAAACAATCACAGTGCAAGCATAACTGAATACTCAGCAACATAACGTAAGATCGCTAAACATATGAGCAACAAGCTAGCGTAAATTTCCTACACATACACATTGTCAAAAAATATAATTACAATCACACACCAACCTTGTGCCTCTTCGGGGGGTTGCTAAAATATACGTTGTTTCCGTCACGTTTCTGTTTTGCTGCTTCACGTGTGTTTACCCTTGTTTACTTTACAGCCAACTTTATAATTTTATCGTCAAATCGTTCATACCTTGTTCATGGCTGAATTTTCCCGGCGACACTATTAAACCGGAAGTACGACATAGCGCCTTCAAAATAAAATCTTGCACTCTTAAGATGAACCCTTTTAGCTCTTAAATGAGCAAAATACACACATACATATAGATGAAATTACATTTTTTAGCAAAACTCTAATCATGAAATATATTTAGAAAGGAATCGTCAAAATACAATTTGTTTCTCTCAAATGAATTTATAAACAGTGCAAGCTGCCCTCTGGTGGACAAAACGAGAAACAACAAGCACAAAACACAAAGTGGGTTTGCTACACACCGTGCTGTACATCTGTGCGCACGTGTGTCTTTAAAGTTCATCTCACTGTTAATGAAAACGGAATGATTAGATTTTACAAAGTGACACAGGACGAGATCACAGCTGTCAGATTGTCTTTAACAGATCAGCCAGCATGACAGCTGGAACAGCTGTAGAGTTTTTGTTTGCTACTTATTGAGATCCAGAAAACAATAATTAAACAATTATAATTCATACAATACAAAAATAACAAGACGTTATATCTGACTGCATGCGGCCGGCCCGAAACGGGGAGTCCGCTGACCTCGGAGACGTGTAAATGCGAAAAAAGTGTTTCCATTACACTTTTGCGATACACCTAAATATCGACACGTCTGAAAAACCACCTCATGAGAGCGTAAAAATGTTTTTGCGATATTTAAGAGGATTTTCGAAATTTAGGTGTTTCCATTACCGTTTTTTATTGTGATATTTAGGATTTGCGCATTTCTAGGGGCAATGGAAACGCAGCTGACTCGTAGTGATCAATACACATTACGTGTAGCAGCAAACACAGTGGCTGCTGCTGTCTGTCCTGCTGGAAACCTGTCAGACAGGTGGACGGTCCGGTTCGTTTGGAACCTTTGAGAGCTACAGGTGACAGACGCTGATTGACAGGTGGGTCCTCCAATGGAATCTTTATTATTTCATCTGCTGCATATTTAATCTAATCTGGATTGTAACATTGAAAAGGTATCACATGAAATGAAATGAAGTGTCAGCGCTCCCACACTACGACGCCCCCATCAGACCGTAAAGCGACTCACAGTTTGAACTGAGGGGAAATGAGGAGGAGGTGACTGAAGACCTCAGAGAGTTTCCTGAAACAGATTTACTTTCACTTCTGTCGTCTTTCACAGCGCGGCAGATCCAGACCGACTTCAGCTAAACTGAAGGTAAATAACACCAAATAAATAAAGTGCAATAATCTATCAGTACTGTAGATCAATACAAGTGATTATTTCTCAGCTGAAGGTGGACATCACAGTAAGCAGTCAGGTGTGTTCCCGCTTCATAGCTTTCTATTATTAAATTAACTTGACTAACAACAGTGTGACGCACATCACGGACTTCAGATAAATGCACGCCTTCACATGTTGGAGACGGAAACTGCTGACATCGAGATTTCCTTCTCAAGTCCAGACATTTGTGTTTCATTAGAGGAATTTCTCTGGAATAAGTTGTGTCTGTGTTTGCGGCTCAGAAAGGTTCAGTTTATCACTTTAACATCGACTTCACACGATGCCATTTTAGAGTCAGAGCTGAAGAGAAAAGAGGAAGAGAAGCTGCAAAACCACAAACATCAGCGTCAGACTGACGGCCCGTTTATTCTCTTTAGAGGTAACACATGTCAGTGATCAGTTAGATCAATTAGATCATCTTTATTTATTCAGGAATCTGTAGATCTCCTCTGTGAGATCCAGGAACAAATGAGGCAAATTACAAATGATAGAGTTCTACAGATTTCGAAGTTACAAAATAAATCCTAAATTTCAGGAAATGTTCTCGCAGGCCTTCGTGCTCTCGACCATAAGCAGAGGGTCGGTTGTCAGTTTGAATCCCCGCTGAGACGTTGAAGTGACGTCGACTCTCCAGTTTGCTCTGAAATAAGCATTTTTATTTTTATATTTATTTGCACCTTTATTGTTCTACAGTTGTAATTTTTTTTGCTCCGTTTGTTCTTATTTTCACCTTGTTCTTGTTCTTCCTATTGTTCTTATTATCACCCTTATTGTTCTTATTTTGCGCCTTATTGTTCCTATTGTTCTTACTTGCACCTCCATTTGCTGTTTGCACACCCCCCCCCCCCCGCCCTTGTGTGTTCTGCAGAGCTTCTGTAAGAGTGAATTTCTCCATTGTGAGATCAATAAAGTCTTACATTAGTCTAATCTAATCTAATGTAATTTTGTTGTGTGAGTGAAGATCATTTACATTCTGCTCTTCCTCCTCCAGGCTCTTCATGCAGCAGATGCTCTTCAGTTGTCTGACGGTTCCAGCACTGTGACATTATGGCGACTGCAGCATCAGGTGAGTCCACTCATAAAGGACTGTCCTCTTTCTGTGTCCACATGTGATGCATGTAAGAAAAGCACTTTGTCCTCAGACCTTCAGTCCGGTCTGTGAAGCCTGAATTAAACTCTGAAACACTTAAACACTGAACAGGAGAACCACAATCAGCTGTAGTTCAGAGACCGATCAGACAGACTGAGCAGAGATCAGCTCACAGCTGGACTACAGTCACTGCTCCATCAGCTTTACGTCACATTGCTATTTTATTGGACATTATGTTTGTCACATACAGAATCATGCTTTGGGTTTAGCATTATTATTGATCCATGAATGGTTTTTAGTTCAAACAGAAATCCTGCCTTTGAAGTAACACTAAGACTTGTTTCATTCTAAAATGAAACAGCTGATCAATATCCTGTATGTTCTCTCTCCTTTCCTTCACTAACTGGCAGATTTTTAGTTATGATGTAGTTTTCTATGTATTTCTGAAGGTTTTTACCCATCTGTCAGCGTGCTGTCTTGGAGTGTTGGTAGCCCACTCAGCCATGGTTCAGCCTGCAGGGGCCAAACATTCAGACAGACTGAAGAAGATCTGCTTTCTCTTATTATGTCTCACATATTTGGATTTCTCTTTAAAATTTTCAAATCACCTCATTAATACAGCCGAGACGATTCTGAGCTTTAATTGTTAATTTTATTGATTGTAATTGTTCTCATTGTTGTTTAATTGATCTGTCTCGTTGTCTCTTCCTGCACCTTTACCTTTAAACATTGTTCATTTCTCCTTGTTTCAGTCATGTTTTCTTCCTTTATTTCTACCTTCTAGCTTCCTTTGATGATTTTAGTTGTTTTCTGCTCTCATAGTTTGACCTCGGCGCTGTTTTAAATGATGGTTCAATGTGTTTCTGGCCATTTAAATCAAATACAGAGAAAAATGAATGAATGTTTTTTGCCAAAGGCTGCAGGGCCAACAGAAATCCACTTGGTGGCGACAAAACCTAAAAGTTTGGTGGAGTCACAACTGGAGCTGCTGTGTTGTTTGAATTATCTGCTGCTGAACTTTTCTCCACCATTAGCTCTCTTTCTGTGAACACCTGAGGTGAATGACTCAGTGGTTTTTGTCATGAGCAGGTGTGTCACCTGCAGTGTTACACTAAAACTAAAGTGTGTGATGTGTGATTATAACTGTGATAATAACCGCCCTGAAACATTATGATGACATGAAAAAGTACAGAAAGGAGAAGGAGACCAGTTCAGACCACCTGATTATATGTCCGACCAACGTGACTCGAGTCGAGCTGGATCACAGTTGCATTCAGTCTGGTTGTACTGCAGCAGGTCATATAAATAAGTAAATGAATGCTGTGTTCTTACATTCACAGATCGGCCTCCACTGAAGCGCAGCAGCAGCTTTCCTTTCCTGCCACCTGACAGTGAGTCAAACTGAACTGTGTTATCCTGCTATTTCAGAATATCTGAGTTTACAGTATTTTGTAGGTTCAGTCTGTCAGTAAGCAACTAAACCTGAAGTCAAACAGCAATGAAACTATAAATGAATCAATGCAAGTCAGTGTTTAGTTGCCTTTTTCTAAATCTTTGTCTTTCACAGTGTCTGAGCTGAGGGTTGTTCTGCTGGGGAACAGCTGGTCTCAGAGGAGTTCAGTGGGGAACTTCATACTGGAAGAGACTGTGTTCGACACTGAGGGAGAACCAGACCGCTGTCTGAGAGTTGGAGGACAGTTAAAGGACAAAAAAATAGTTCTCATCAACACACCTGATCTGCTGCATCCAAACATCTCTCAACACAAACTGACAGAGCTGATAGAAAACTGTGTGAGACTCTCTGATCCTGGACCTCATGTGTTCCTGCTGGTTCTGCAGCCTGAAGACTTCACTGAGCAACACAAACAGAGGCTCTGCAGCTTCCTTCAACTCTTCAGTGATCAATCACTTGATCAATCACTGGTGCTGATATCAACACCCAGAGAGGAGAGTCCAGGTTTGATGGAAAAGTATCAGCAGCATCCTCCATTAAAGGACATGATCAGACAGTGTGGCTACAGGTTTCTGTGGCAGAAGAATGTTGACCTTCCAGAGCTGTTAACACGTTTGGGTCAAATCGTAAAGGAGAACAATTGTGAACACGTCAGCTATGAAGCATTTGCAGACACAGCATCTACTTTAGCAGCTGATCATCAAAGCCCACAACAAGCAGAAAGACAGACTTCTCTCGTGGCTGCTGTTAAAGCTGCTGGTAAGTGCAGAAACAGTCCTGACAAGGAAAACTCTGTTCAAACAAATCCTCTTTGATGAGATTAGAGCATGAAGCTGCAAATTAATGATGTCATCTTTTTACAGGGTGTCACGGAGTTAAAACACTCACTGAGAAAGTCTCACTCTCAGGGAGAAACCCTCAAACTGACAGTAAGTAAATTCATCAGTGTTCATCAAGTATCTCCAGAATGAACCCAAACTCATCTCACAATTACAGAAAAAAAACCCAAAACCAGATCAATTGAGACAGACAATGAAATGTAATAATTATCAGCAGCATAACATGCCATTAGAGAATGTGTGTAGCCCGCAGTGATCAAAGTGTGTATGTTGTTGACAAGATCTGATTAAAGTTAATGATCAGGATACCAGATTGTAATGCAGAGGTCACCTTGAGCAGAAATAACAGATCAATCAATCAAAGAGGACAGCGAGAAAGAAAATGTTCTTTGGTTGCAAAGAAGGAGGTTGATCTTAACGACTCTGACCTGAAGTCCAAAATAACCAAAATGACATTTTCACATCCTGTGGCCAATCAGTGAAAAGCACGATTCACTATTCTTAATGCAGTGTTTATTATTGTAGGAGCCATTCCAAGAAAAGCAAATGTAAGACACTAACTGGGCCAGTAGGGGTCACTTTGCTGGGGGGTAATTTTTTTTAATTTATTTACTTTACTAATCCCAAGACTGGGAAATTACTCTCTGCATTTCACTCATCACTGTTCAAGAAACACACACATGCACCATGTAACATGCAGTGAAACACACAGGAGCAGTGGGCTGCATTCCAGTGCCCAGGCAGCATATTGGGGGGTTAGGTGCCTTGCTCAAGGGCACATCAGCCAGCTAATGGAGGGGGAGGGAATACTCTACCACACCCAAATTTTTCTGGCGACCTTCTGATCACAAGCCGCTTCTCCAACCTCTAGGCCACGCCCCCCCCCCCCCCCCCCCCCCAAAAAAAAAGAGGAACGCTTCACAAATTTGCGTGTCATCCTTGCGCAGGGGCCATGCTAATCTTATTATCTTATTATTGTGCTATATAGGTGGGAACCTTCATCCAGGTAACAGGTGTTGCAGGACGGAGGAGCAAAATAGTGCCAGGAGGGGTAACGCTGTGTTTGTTGTGTTGTATTTAAGTTAATTGAAACACTTCTTAAATAAATAAATAATTAATGAGAGAGAGGGGAAAAAAATAAAAAGAAAAGAAAATAGTATGAGGAATGGCCCATGTCTGCCTACCTAAGCACATTAACATGCCCATATATTTGCGTAATTACCTGTTTACATATTTATTTACAGACCTTCAGATTCACATTCCCTGGTATGCAGAGGTTCGCAGGTATCTCTACACACTAAGAGCTCTATTACCTACTAAAGAAATAAGTACCAATAAATAACTGAATAAGTCATAAAGAAATAAGAACAAAATGCTGGTCTTAAATACCACTTTTTAAGTCAGATTAATTATGTTCTCTCAGTGCATACTGTATTTTAACAACAGTGTTGTTGTTTTGTTTTGTTTTTTTTTTGTTAGTTTTTTTTCTTCTCTTTTTGTAAATTGAAAATATAATATAAGTGAAAATTACAAGTACAGAGAGGTTAAGAGAGGGATCCAGCTGCAAATATGTGCTCTCAAGGCAAATAAATGAAACTCTTACAAATGAACTGTGTACAAATAACAACTGAGTAGCTCCATAGTTACAGAGGGGGGAGGGGCAGTTCTAACCTTATGACCATGTAAAGTCAGATGTAACTGTGATTACATGTTTTCTCCAGGATGTCCAGCAATTATTAAACCTCTCTTGTTCTAACCGTAGAGCAAAAGTAAGCTTTTCCATGACGAAAATGCTATGAATTACTGCTATCCAATCCTTAATCGTGGGTACATCTGTTGACATCCATTTTCTTGTGAGGGCTTTCTTACTGGCAATCGACAAGATACTGAACATATATTTATTTGGGAAACCCAGAACAGAGTCTAGGAATAGTGTTACAAAGTTAAAGGGAATTTGCACTTTAAGCACCTTCTCCATATTATTTTTAATTTCTGTCCAGTAGTTCAGAAGCAACGGGCAATGCCAAAAGACATCATAGTGATTTGCTTTTCTTCCCCACAAGACCTCCAACATGCAGTGTTATTTATTTAAGAATGTATTTTGTGCCGGGGTTTTAAACCCAAATTCCCTCCAGGATAGGGCTGAGGTACCCTTCCGTTGTTGTTCATTCAGTTTTATTAGTTTATAGTAGTTTTATTCTGACCATCTTTTAAAAGTTGTGTGCATTTTATTAGGTAAGAAGTTTGATTCATAAAATATCCATGTTAATAATTGAAATGATGTTCTCTGGTCATCTGAAACCAAATTTTTAATGATGTTTTTATCCAAGGATTACGTTCTTTTACCTGTTTGTCTAATGAGCTGTCTCCTATTATAGCTTGTAATGGAATATCACTGGATATTTGTTATTATTATTATTATTATTCTATCTCTTTCCATTTTGCAATGTAAGATGGGTTACGTATATCCACCAGGGTTTTTATCTGCGCAGCTCTATAGTAGTTTCTCAAATTTGGGAGGGAAAGTCCACCTTTGTCCTTTGATAACTGGAGAGTCTTAAATCTTATTCGAGGTTTCCCTCCCTGCCATATAAATCTTGAGACTATTTTGCCTACTTCTTGGAATTGTCTGGCTGAAATTTCTGTTGGTAAGGTCTGAAATAGGTATAAAAGCCTTGGCAATATATTAATTTTGATGGCCTCTACTTTTTGTGCTATCGTTAAATAAGGTAGCAGACTCCATCTAGATAGATCTTATTTAATTTTTGAGATTAAAGGATCCCCCTCCTTGAACCGCCACCTTATTGTGGTGGAGGGGTTTGAGTACTCAAATGATCCTAGGAGCTATGTTGTCTGGGGCTTATTGCCCCTGGTAGGGTCTCCCGAGGTAAACAGGTCCTAGATGATGGGTCAGACTAAGAGCGGTTCCACAGCCCCTATGAAAGAAAAGAGAACAAGGACCAGTACGTCGCCCGGATTGGCGTTATTGGCGTACCTGGTGGCCGGGCCTTCGCCCACGGGGCCCGGCCGGGCAAAGCCCGAAGGAGCGACGTGGGCCCGCCCTCGAGTAGGCCCATCACCTGCAGGAGGGATCAGAAGGGGCCGATGCGGGGGGATTTGGGTAGCAGTCGTGGGTGACTGCCCAATCCCTGGACTCAGAATCTGGCAATGGGGACATGGAATGTCACCTCGCTGGGGGGGAAGGAGCCCGAGCTAGTGCTGGAGGTTGAGCGGTACCGGCTAGAGATAGTCGGGCTCACCTCCACGCACAGTCTGGGTTCTAGAACCCAACTCCTTGAGAGAGGCTGGACTCTCTTCTACTCTGGAGTTGCCCGCGGTGAGAGGCGGCGGGCTGGTGTGGGCTTGCTTATAGCTCCCCACCTTAGCCGCCATTTGTTGGAGTTTTCCTCTGTGAACGAGAGGGTTGCTGCCCTCCGACTTCGGGTTTGGGACAGGTGCCTACAGGCCGAACAACAGTGTAGAGTACCCACTCTTCTTGGAGTCTGTGGGAGGGGTGCTGGAAAGTGCTTCGACTGGGGGCTCTGTCGTTCTACTGGGGGACTTCAACGCTCACGTGGGTAGCGACAGTGTAACCTGGAGGGGCGTGATTGGGAGGAACGGCCTCCCCGATCTGAACCCAAGCGGTGTTCTGTTATTGGACTTCTGTGCTAGTCACAGTTTGTCCATAACGAACACCATGTTCAAGCATAAGAGTGTCCATCAGTGCGCGTGGCACCAGGACACTCTAGGCCAGAGGTCAGAGGAAAAAGCTGGACAGACTTGACAGGCCCAAACGGGTAGTGAGGGTCTGTTGGGAACGTCTGGCGGGAACCCTCTGTCAGAGGGGTTTTCAACTCGCACCTCTGGGAGAGCTTTGACCAAATCCCGAGGGAGGTTGGAGACATTGAGTCCAAATGGACCATGTTCTCCACCTCCATTGTTGACGCAGCTGTTCGGTGCTGTGGCCGTAAGGTCTCTGGTGCCTGTTGTGGCGGCAATCCCCAACCCTGGTGGTGGACACCGGAAGTAAGGGATGCCGTCAAGCTGAAGAAGGAGTCCTATTGAGCGTGGTTGGTTCGTGGGACTCCTGAGGCAGCTGACCGGTACCGGCAGGCCAAGCTATGGCACGGGCAGTTGTTGAAGCAAAAACTCGGGTATCGGAAAAGTTCGGGGAGGCCATGGAGGAGGATTATCGGTCAGCCACAAGGATATTCTGGCAAACCGTCCGGCGCCTCAGAAGGGGGAAGCAGTACCCTGCCAACACTGTTTACAGTGGAGGTGGAGAGCTGTTGACTTCGACTGGGGATATTGTCGGGAGGTGGAAAGAGTACTTTGAGGATCTTCTCAATCCCATTGACACGCCTCTGCAACATCGCGTGGCAGTTGAGGACAGTGCCCCTGGACTGGCAGACCGGGGTGGTGGTCCCTCTATTCAAGAAGGGGGACCGGAGGGTGTGCTCCAACTACAGGGGGATCACACTTCTCAGCCCCCCTGGTAAAGTCTATTCCAGGGTACTGGAGAGGAGAATTCGGCCGATAGTCGAACCTCGGATTCAGGAGGAACAATGCGGTTTTTGTCCTGGTCGTGGAACACTGGACCAGCTCTACACCCTCCGCAGGGTGCTCGAGGGTTCGTGGGAGTTTGCCTAACCAGTCCACATGTGTTTTGTGGACTTGGAGAAGGCATTCAACCGTGTCCCTCGTGGCATTCTGTGGGAGGTGCTTCGGGAGTATGGAGTCCGGGCCATTTGCTACGGGCTGTCCGGTCTCTGTAAGACCGGAGCAGGAGCTTGGTTTGCATTGCCGGCAGTAAGTCAGGCTTGTTCCCAGTGCATGTTGGACTCTGGCAGTGCTGCCCTTTGTCCCCGGTTCTGTTCATTATTTTTATGGACAGAATTTCTAGGTGCAGCCAAGGGCCGGAGGGAGTCTGGTTTGGGGACCACAGGATCTCATCTCTGCTTTTTGCAGATGATGTTGTCCTGTTGGCTTCTTCGAACAGGACCTCCAGCATGTGTTGGGGCGGTTTGCAGCAGAGTGCGAAGCGGCTGGTATGAGAATCAGCACCTTCAAGTCCAAGGCCATGGTTCTCGACCGGAAAAGGGTGGCTTGTCCCCTCTGGGTTGGAAGAAAGCTCCTGCCTCAAGTGGAGGAGTTCAAGTATCTTGGGGTCTTGTTCATGAGTGAGGGAAGGATGGAGCATGAGATTGACAGGCGGATCGGTGCGGCGGCAGCAGTTATGCAGTCGTTGTATTGGTCCGTCGTGGTGAAGAAGGAGCTGAGCCGAAAGGCAAAGCTCTCGATTTACCAGTCAATCTACGTTCCTGCCCTCACCTTTGGTCATGAACTTTGGGTCATGACCGAAAGAACAAGATCTCGGATACAAGCGGCTGAGAGTTTCCTCCGTAGGGTGGTGGGGCACTCCCTTAGAGATAGGGTGAGGAGCTCTGTCACCCGGGAGGAGCTCAGAGTAGAGCCCGTGCTCCTCCACGTCAAGAGGAGCCAGCTGAGGTGGCTTGGGCATCTTTACCGGATGCTTCCTGGACGCCTTCCTGGGAGGGTGTTCTGGGCATGTCCCACCGGGAAGAGGCCCTGGGGAAGACCCAGGACACGCTGAAGGGACTATGTGGTTCGGCTGGCCTGGGAACGCCTCGGGGTCCCCCCGGAAGAGCTGGAGGATGTGTCTGGGGAGAGGGAAGTCTGGGCTTCCCTGCTTAGACTGCTGCCCCCGCGACCTGGCCCTGGATAAGCAGAAGAAAATGGATGGAAAAATTGATTAAAGGATCATAGTTCAAAGGCAAAATTTTATCAGTGTTTTGTGGAATATTCACACCAAGATATCTTATCACCTCTGAGTGCCATTTTATCTTAAATGTCTCTTGAATAGTCTGACTTGGCATGTAGTTAAAAGTTAATACCTGAGGCTTATGGGTAACTGATAATAAGCCGATAATAAGTTTATGCTACAATGTTTTAACACATTTTTCATGGAAGTTGTATCCATGGAAGAGCTTGTACAAAAAAGACCAGTCTACCGAGTCGAAGGCCTTTTCGGCATCTAATCCTAATACTACAGCCTCTATATTGTTTTGTTTTATATGATCTAATATTGTCTCTCGTCTGTCTCTGTCTAATAAAGCCTGTCTGATCCAGGTTAATGATATCTGGGAGAATAGTTTCTAATCTCTTGGAAATAATTGAAGTAAAAAGTTTGTAGTCCTGGTTTAATATGCTTATTGGTCCAACTTCTATTTTCAGCAGAGCAGCATTACAGCAAGCGCATCAACTATCGTCATTAACTCAACTCAACTCAACTTTTATTTATATAGCACCTTTCATGCAATCATGCAGCCCAAAGTGCTTCAAAAGACATCAAGAAAGAAACAAAACAATAAAATGGCAATAAAACAATAAAATGGCAATAAAAGCAAAATGATAAAATGGTAATAAAACAATACAAGAATAAAACAGTTAGAAAAAAAGTTGAAATAGACTAGGGCAAACAAACAACAGTGTTTTGTCAGCCTGGGTTATAACATTATTCCAAATTAAAAGTCAGATTAAAAAGATAGGTCTTCAATTTCCTTTTAAAAATACAGAGAGAGCTCGCCATTCTGATGTCAAAAGGTAATGTGTTCCACAGTTTAGGGCCATAAAATCAGAAGGCAGCTTCACCTGTACTTTTGTGGAGCATATGAGGAACTTTCAAAAGAGGACCTCAGTGTTCTGGCTGGTACATAACATGACAGAGAATCTGTTATGTACGGAGGAGCGAGGTTATTTAAAGCTTTGTAAACAAATAAAAGAACTTCTATTCAGAAATCTATTCTGAAGGAAACAGGGAGCCAGTGTAGTGTTTTAAGGAGTGGGGTGATATGATTCTTTTGTCAGGACTCTGGCTGCAGCGTTCTGGACTAACTGTAGTTTTCTTGTGGACTTAATTGGCAAACCAGTAAAAAGAGAGTTACAGTAATCCAAACGGCTAGTGATAAAAGCATGAATAAGCATTTCTGCATCTTTCTGAGTTAAAAAAGGTCTGACTTTTGCAATATTTCTAAGGTGAAAAAAGATGTTTTAATGACCTTGTTAAAATGAAAATGAAAATTTAAATCTGAGTCTAAAATCACTCCTAAATTTATAACTTGAGTTTTGATATGACTGCTAAAACCACCAAGCATTGAGTGCAATTTTTCTCTTGCTGCTATGGGTCCTATTAAAAGAATGTCATTTTTTTCTTCACTTAGTTTTTAAAAGTTTTTGCTCATCCACACATTGATGTCAGAGAGACAGGCAGTGAGACGATGCAGTGCTGTGGGGTCAGTCGGTGAGATAGAGATATACAATTGAGCATCATCAGCATAAAAATGGTAGTTGACCTGGTGGTGATTGATTATATTTCCTAGTGGGAGCATGTATAATGGAAACAGACTTGGGCCAAGAATGCTACCTTGAGGAATACCATGTTGAGTGCTGTGAGTCTCTGATAGATGATCACCCAGGCTGACAAAAAACTGTCTATCACTTAAATAAGATTGAAACCAAGCTAAAACACAATTGGAGAGACCCACCCAATTCCCAAGTCTGTCAATTAAAATTTTATGGTCAACTGTGCCAAACGCTGTGCTAAGGTAAGTACAGCCACATTGTTTGAGTCCACTGTAACTCTCAAGTCATTTACGACTTTCAGTAAGGCTGTTTCTGTGCTGTTGGCTCGATAACCAGATTGGAATTTTTCTAAAATGTTATTAGTCAGAGTAATTGGTTGAGTACAATTTTCTCCAATAGTTTACTGAGGAAAGGAAGCTTTGAAATGGGTCTGTAATTATTCAGCTCTGAGTGATCTAGGTTGAATTTCTTAAGAAGGGGTTTTACCAAGGAAGTTTTAAAAGTGTTTGGGGATGATGTCTGACTTAAGTGAGGAGTTAATAATAAATATAGTGTCCGAGAAGAGGCTATGATGACAAGATTTAAAAAGAGTGGTTGGGATAGGGTCTAAAATGCAGGTGGTAGATTTCATACTGTCAATTACTTTTTGGACGTCTTCATCAGACACGGTGTTAAAAGAAGACATTATAGATATTGGCTCACAGATGGGAAAAAAGTGATGTGGGGTTTGTAATGTTAGCTCTGATAGAAATGATTTTTTCTTTAAAAAAGGAAGCAAATTCTTCACATCTTTGAGCTGTGTTGTTGTTGTGAAGACGGAGGCCAGATGATGGATTTAAAAGAGAGTCAATTACAGAAAAAAGAACTTTGGGATTGTTTTGGTTCTCTGAAATATTTTTTGAGAAATGGGCTTGTCTCTCTTTCCTGACTGCATTGTTGTAGATTAAAACTTGATTTTAAAAAATCTCTAAGTTAGCATAGTTTGCTGTTCCTCCATCGTCTCTCAGCTTTCCGACAGTTTCTTTTTAGCTGACAAATTTCAGCATTTTTCCATGGTTGTTTGTGACGTTTTTGTCTCTTTTTAATATCTTTTTTTTTATATGCATTAGCCGTTCATGCAGCCCCTCAGTGGCTTTACGTTTAGACTTAGCTGCTACAATTATCATGTTTTCTCTCAGCCCCAATCATCTTTGAATGCTTTGCTACGAAACAGCAAACAGGCTTCCAGCTAAAAACTTCTAAAGTTAATCACCAAACAACAGCAAAAAGGTACATAAATATAGTAGCGTAGAGAAACCATCTACAACTCAGGGTTGTCCTAAACGAATCTCCCCATGGAAGATTCTTTGACCTGATGAGTGGATATTGTTGCTTTCCACCTGTGAGAGTCTGTAGCCTGGAGGCCAGAGAGTGATGAGCAGCTTAGATGTAAAACACAGTTGAACATGAAGGCAGGCTGCCACGAGGCTCGGCAGCGATGAGGGAAGCTGGTGATGCTGCAGGACTGAAGCCTGCGAGGACAGCTTGATGGAGTTAGCCAGAGACTGTATGGTGGTGATCAGGGTGTTGACTGTAGTGGACTGTCCTGGAGGATGAACTAAGGCAGAGAGAATCAGTTTTAAAAAGACAGCAGCAGGATGATTGGCTCTCAACACGCATATACAGTTTGATTAATTGTGAATAATATGATGATACATTTTAAATCTGTTGACACCATGAATTGAACCAAAACATTGGCCAAGTGTGGAGATGAGTGAAGATCTCTTCATGTCAGCAGTGCAGACATTTCAGACTCACAGTTTATGTCGTTTTATCTTTCTACAGCATCTGGAATCAGGATTGTGCTGCTGGGAAAAAGTGAGGACAAACAGACAAAACTTGGTAACTTCATCATCGGGAGCGAAGCTTTTCATCGCCAGAGAATTTTCCCAACCAGACAATGTGTGTCTGCCAGTGAAGAGTGGAGAGGAAATCCTGTCACAGTGGTGAAAACTGCAGATATCTTCAGTCTGTCTGTGGAGGCAGTCAGAGAAGATATGAAGAGCTGTGTGACTCTTTGTCCTCCTGGACCAAATGTTCTTCTGCTGTTAGTGAAACCTTCTGATTTCACAGAGAAGAACAGACAAACACTGAAGTTCATCCTGAGTCTGTTTGATCGAGATGCTTTTAAACACTCGATGGTCGTCGAGACAGATGAGGGGAATGAAGCAGCTGTTAGACGACTCCTTAAAGACTGTGGAGGAAGACGCTACAACATGGCTGAAGACAACAACCACACACTGTTAATGGAGAAGATTGAGAACATTGTGTATGAAAACAAAGGAAGCTTCCTCACCTTCACTGAAGAGACCACCAGACCAGCTTTAAACCTGGTTCTGTGTGGGAGGACAGGAGCAGGGAAGACTTCAGCAGCCGAGGCCATTTTAGGTCGGACAGCGTTTCATTCAGTCTGCGACTCATCAGAGTGTGTTAAACATCAGGGAGAGGTGTGTGGACGTCGGCTTTCCCTGCTGGAGCTGCCTGCCTTGTCTGGAAAACCTCAGGAGGCAGTGATGGAGGAAGCATTCAGGTGTGTCTCCCTCTGTGAACCTGAGGGCGTCCATGCCTTCATCCTGGTCCTACCTGTGGGTCCCCTCACTGATGAAGACAAGGGAGAGTTGAAGATCATCCAGAACACTTTCAGCTCTCGAGTCAATGACTTCACCATGATTCTGTTCACTGTGGAGTCAGATCCTACAGCTCCAGATGTTGTGAACTTTGTCAGAGGAAACAAAGACATTCAGGATCTCTGTCGGAGCTGTGGAGGAAGATATGTTGTTCTCAACATCAAGCAGCAGATCCCAGAGCTGCTGGAAGCTGTGGAAAAGATGACAGCTGAAGGATCCAAATGCTTCACAAAGGACACGTTCACCAAGGCTCAGATGGAGAAGGTTGTAGATCAGGAGAACACTAATGCAAGACTTAAAGCTGAACTGCAGGATGTGAAACGGAGGACTGTGATGAGAGGTGATGATGAAGGTCAGAGCAGAGAGCGTCTCAGGATGGTGCTGATCGGGAAGACTGGCAGTGGGAAGAGTGCAACTGGAAACACAATTTTGGGCAAAAAGCGTTTTGAATCTAGTGTCAGCTCAAAGTCTGTGACCAAGTTTTGTGAGAAAGCAACAGGAGAGATTGAAGGTCGGCCTGTTGCTGTGGTCGACACCCCTGGCCTGTTTGACACGACTCTGTCCAATGAGAACATTCAACAGGAACTTGTGAAATGCATCAGCTTGTTGTCTCCTGGACCTCATGTGTTCTTACTCGTGATGCAGATCGGTCGCTGCACACAGGAGGAGAAGGAAGCTGTAGAACTGATCAAGAAATATTTTGGCAAGAATTCACAACATTTCATCATCGTCATATTCACAAGAGGAGATGAACTGGACGGTCAGTCATTTGAGAGTTACCTAGAAGACTGTGATGACTTTTTAAAAAAACTGGTGAATGACTGTGGAGGAAGATACCAGGTCTTCAATAACAAAGACCTCACAAACCGCACACAAGTTAGAGAGCTGCTGACCAAGATCAACAGAATGATGGAGGAAAATGGCGTCAGCTGCTACACCTCAGAGATGTTCCAAGAGGCCGAGGCAGCGATACAGAAGGAAGTGGACAGGATCCTGAAGGAGAAAGAGGAAGAAATGCAGAGACAGAAGGAGGAGCTTCAAAGAAAACATGAGGAGGAAATCGAAGCAGTGAAGAGACGAATGGATCAACAGAAAGCTGAAATAGAACAGGAGAGAAAACTGAAAGCAAAACATCTTCAAGAACTGGAGGAAAACATGGAGAAGGAGCGTGACCAGAGAAGGAAAGAACAGGAGAAGAGAAAGGAGGAAGACAAGGAAAGGAAGAGGCAGGAAGAACTTCAGCAACAAGAGTGGGAACAAAAACATAAAGTTCTGGAGGAAAAAATAAAGTCAGAGTCGAAGGAAAAGGAAACTATTGACAGACAGCTGGAGCAGAGTAGAGAAGAGATGAGAAAGAAACGAGAAGAATGGGAGAAGGAAAGACAAGAGTGGTGGGAGAAACGATATCAAGAGGACGAACAGAAACGTCAGAAGGAGCAAACAAGACTTAAAAAGCTCCAAGAAGAATATGAGCAGGAAAAAGAAAAACATGAAAACAAAAGAAAAGAAGATCAAATCAGAATAGAAGAGGTGGAAAAGGAGAGAAAAGAATTAGAGGAAAAGTATAAGAAAGAAATAGAGGAAATGAAGAAGAGCTACGAAGAGGAGGCCAGAAAACAAGCCGAAGAATTCAATGATTTTAAAAAGAAATACACGGAGGACTTTGAAGCATTGGTAGAGAAACACATGGAGGAAATACAGGAACTGAAGCAAAAGCATGAGACACAAATAAAAGACGCAGAGGGGAAGCATGTCAACGAGTACAATCTGTTACAAAACCTCTCAAGTCACAAAGAAAAAGAGCTGAAAAAACAAATGGGGGAGTTGAAGAAAAAGCATGAACAACAAGTAGAAGAGCTGAAAAGAAAATACGAAAACAAGTGTATCATCATCTGAACTCCTGATCGTTATCGTGTTAGCAGATGGATCATTTAGCATCATTCAGCAGTCTGTTGAACACATTCATCACGAACAGATATTTGAACTGAAAGCTTTAAGAATGCTTGCTTTGTCTCCGTGTCATATCGACTGTAAGTAATTTCAATATGATCAATATATCATATATCAAAATATTTAGAGTCTATTGTTATTCGACCACCAGAGGGCGCCCTGTCTCTATGAGTAGGTTTGTTCTTGCTGACAGGTGATTCCTGTTCAATGAGCTGCAGCTGGACGACTGCTCCTCACTGCAGTGAGAACATACATCATGATTCCTATTCCTCTTAACATCATTTATAAAATTCCTTCTAGTACCAGTATCTGTTAATCATTATTTCAGGATAAGTTAGTATGGGTTCTTTTGCACAAAACTGTGTATTTATAATGTAAGTTACATATTTCTATAGTATATCTGTATGCACACACACACACACACACGCTGCACCCAGAAATACCAGATTACTTGTCTGTAAAGCTACAGCATATGTGTCCCACTTGCAGCCTTTCTGAAAAAATACACTGACAGGAATCCCTGAGTCCTGTGTACTGACTGACACCTCACACAAACACACACAGTCACATGGCTGAGATTCAGATTCCATTACTGACGCTGAAAACAGAAGAAGGCAAAGTAATCTACTCACAAGGTCGATTTAGCGTCTGTCCTGGATCCTTAGATTGAACCACATGATCTTCCTCAACAGATTGGTTGTCATGGAGATGTAGATGTCACATAGTGCTTAGACAACCAGCTTCTTGCATCCTATCCAAATACTAACAACAAATATACCAATTAAATATTCATAAACTCACACAGATGTATATACTATTGTGACAACTCCTCCCACTCCTTTGTTTGTGCCTCACTCTCTTTTTGTTTGCAGCCTCTGAGAGCTGTTCAGGGGTGGAGCTGAGGAGTGTCACCTGCTTTAATCTGGGTGTGGCCTTTCAGAAAGCATAAAAGCCTGCCTTTCTGATTGCCCACTCTCTCACTCACCCACTGCGAGGCCTGCACCAGCCTGTGTAGCCATCTCTGTTTGGTTTGCTGCAGAATTCAACATTTGCCACACACATTCTCACCCATCCACACACCGCTGACACAACTGATTATGCTCCATTTTACACACTCCATATTTATACCATTTTGATGGACACTTTTGTTAAATAAATAGTGATCAGAACTGGTATTGACTGTGTGTTGCTCCCCTTATTATTGTCACCCCTGAGCCAGGTGGTAACACTATAAAATAGCAAAAGACTGTGATTTATGTGAACACAACGTAATAACGAACTGAAATGATGCATGTGACCTGCCGGAAGGACTTCTCGACAACATTTATCAAGAAACTGGATCTAAACTCAAGAAATGTTGATTGAGAAACTGAATCACTGCAATTGTTCGATTTGTCATTCACAGACAAAGCAGGCCTGCATTGTTAGACATCAAGTTTTTAGCCGTTAGCATTTAGCTCGAAGCACTGCTGTGTCGATAACCTCACAGAGCTGCTAGCAGGACTGTAGCCTCTCAGTCTTTTTAGGACGATGTAATGAGTAAATTCCAAAAACTACAGACCAAAACTGACCCATTGAAGTGTCTCTCAGCTACCACCCCGACACCAACACATCTGGAAACATCTGAATCAGAATCCGCTTTGCTGGTCAAGTATTTGTGCACATACAAGCAATCTGACTGCAGTTTAAACATTACACTCAATGTACTTGCATAGAAAAATAGACACACAGCTCAACGAGGACAAAAAGACAATAAAACAGAAGACTGAACAGTAAATGAAGTGGTGATGAAATAATAATGACAGAATGAGAGTGTTTTCATGCTTCTGACACCCCCACGCTCCTTTAAAGAAGTACCTGACTGACACTGACACACACAGTTTTGAAAGTTGAAGTTGAAAATCTGTAATTTCAGTTATATGTTTATTACTGTGCTGTTCCCATTATATTGAGAGGTGTTTCTAATATTTTGTCCTCCCTATTCCCAAACATGAGGGGGCAGAATATTAGACACACATCTGGATGTGATGCAGTCCAGTACAACAGTACCACTAACTGTGACCTTCGAGCTAAAAACTCATATTTAAATGAAAACCTGTGACATGATGAGCATCATGACACTTAATGACACAACAGCTGTACTGGATTCAGACTGTTCATGTGTTCCTAATAAAGTGGCCACTGAGTGTATTGGCCTGTCAGACTATGAGCAGACTGCTGATTGGATACAGCAGGACAGAGCTTTGGAACGTTTGCTGATGTATCTTTAAACATTTATTTGCAGACTTTGACACATTTTCGAAGATGTTTTCTCGTCTTTACTTCATGTCACTTTTGTGAGGTGACCATTCTGAGCTCAGCTGTCATTTCACTCTTTCACTGCAGAGCATGTTTTCATTTTCCTCCACAAAGTTCACTGTTAGTGTATGTAAGGTTTTATGTATAGTGAGCACAGACCATAGGAACCTGTTCACTGTACATTATCCTGCTTAGAACACGGCTTACTACTAAAGCATTCAACAATGTGACACAAAATAGTGATTAAAACATATTTTATTGATTATTTTATTGATTTAAAATGAGCCCACTCTCGTCTGTCGCCGCTCTCACTGCGCAGCCGCTCTGAGCGTAAACACGTACGTTGCCTAGCAACCGCCTCTCACTGTGCTCAGGCCGGCAGGCAGGAAAACTTATTTCTTTACAGTTATTCAGAGAAATCATGCCAAATGTGGAGAAGTGACGGGATATCCCAGACCTGAGAGAGACGTAGCTGGAGACAGAGTTTGGTTTCTATTATTTTGAACTGATGGATAAAAGTCCCGCAGCAGCTGATTTCTGTGTTCAGCGCCCCTTTAGTCTCTGACTGGTAGGAATACCTGAGCAGCCGCTCTTCTATCCAAAAATAAACACAGCTGAATTTTAGATTTCGAGTATTTAAGAGCTAAAGATATGATGATAAACATGTACTCAGACACGTGCTGTATGTTGATAAAAACTCTGATTTTCATTCAGTTTGAAAGAAACAAACGCTGTGTTGAATGTTTGTGCAGTTGTAACATAGTGAAATAAATAGCTAAGTTAAATTCATGTTAAACTTGGGACTGCCAGCCATAGCTCTACTGTGTATTTTATTTTCCTAATGTGAAGTCTGTGTATTTTATTTTGGTAAGGTCAAATCTAACCGGAAATGTTATAACGGGTGCATTGTGGGGGATCCATATCAGAACGGACAGATAAACGTATTTACGTCTATGAGAAGGACAATCCCACAAAGCGGGAAAGTTGGTCTCTGGTCCATTCATAAGTAAGTTAATGAATAAAAGTAACTTAATTCTTATGTAATGTGTAAAAATAATCGGAAATTAATCGTTGATACTTACGCGAAAAAATAGAATAATAGAATGCGTGGTTACATCAATCTTTTACTGTATGTGTGGAAGCGGGAAGCATTTTAGCTAGTTGATAAGTAACCGGAAGTACTAATCCAGAACTTTGCTTTGTCGTTGAATGGAAAGTTGACCAACTCCCTGCTGAGCTGTGGCTCTATTTATTTCCTGTTGTCTCAGGTATGTTCATATGTTTAATTGTTGAGTGTTGTAAACTATGTAGTCGCTAGTTAAATATGACAGATAATGTTGATTGTGTTGCCAGTGCTGTATCTAGTTCTCGCCACAGTGTGGCAGTAAAACCTATGTTAAGATAAGAGAGAGAAGAGATAAGATAAAACTAATTTGGGCATTACAGCACCATGTAGTAGCAGATGGAAGAAAAATAGCAACAGAGATTTCAAAAAAGAAATACAAAATAAAAAGTAGACTATATATATATATGTACATATTATACAAGCAAAATGAAATTTTTACTGTATAAAAGAACTAGTACCACTAGAAGAAAAGTTACTGTGTCATACTAATAAAATTGAGCTTTAGAGTTGTGAAAAATGTTAATGGAAATGTAATGTGAGGGACTGAAATTATTGTTTGTGGCAATTAATTATTACATACAACATTTTATTTATTTATATTTTTGTTGCACCTTTTTCTGTAAAAACAATCTCACTATACAATCACTATTTATCAGAATGACAATCCCACAAAGCGGTTGAATGGAAAGCTGAACAACTCCCTGCTGAGCTGTGGCTGTAATTATTTTCTGTTGTCTCAGATAAATCCTGACTGCTCCAAGGAGTCGACTCCTGTGCAGTGTTTGGGGGAATAGCAGCCGAGACGACGAGCCAAGACACTGCAGTTGTTCGCAAAATAACAGCGATATTTCTGAAATTTCGGCAAAATTCTAATGCGACTTGCAGGTGTTTCCATTGTGTTTTGCGAACCAGCCGAAATTCTCGTAAATTCTCGGACGTCCCGCGAGATGTGTGTGCGTGCTGTGCGTCGGTAAAACACAAAGCCTTATGATTAAAAAGCACATGCATGCTCCTGGGCTTGTAGGATTGGGCATACTCTAATGCACAAATGCTGAAGATGAAATAAAGAAATGATCTGTTGACTTAAGAGTGATCACTGATTTTAATGGCCTATTATTTATCACTTTGTTATTACTAGAGGCTCGCTCTGACAGCGTCAGCTCGCAGAATACAGGACTGTGAATTACTGAAGTGTCCTTTCAACATATTTTCTATCAGCAATGTGTAAATATTAAAGTTAATGTCTCCCACATAGCTGAGGTGCACACACTCATCACAATGGCAAACACCGTGTAGCATACCCTCCGAAAGATGGTAAGAGACTCGACTGATGGTTTTTAGTGTTTATTCTTTCTTCAAATTCCACAATAAACCAACGTGAGAACTTGTAAGAAAACAAAGAAAACAACAAATCACATCTCTAATACCATTTCCTATATAATAACTGGTAAACAATCACAGTGCAAGCATAACTAACAACAAGCTAGCGTAAATTTCCTACACATACACATTGTCAAAAAATATAATTACAATCACACACCAACCTTGTGCCTCTTCGGGGGGTTGCTAAAATATACGTTGTTTCCGTCACGTTTCTGTTTTGCTGCTTCACGTGTGTTTACCCTTGTTTACTTTACAGCCAACTTTATAATTTTATCGTCAAATCGTTCATACCTTGTTCATGGCTGAATTTTCCCGGCGACACTATTAAACCGGAAGTACGACATAGCGCCTTCAAAATAAAATCTTGCACTCTTAAGATGAACCCTTTTAGCTCTTAAATGAGCAAAATACACACATACATATAGATGAAATTACATTTTTTAGCAAAACTCTAATCATGAAATATATTTAGAAAGGAATCATGTCAAAATACAATTTGTTTCTCTCAAATGAATTTATAAACAGTGCAAGCTGCCCTCTGGTGGACAAAACGAGAAACAACAAGCACAAAACACAAAGTGGGCTTGCTACACTCCCACCAAAATTATGAGTGCTTCACATTAAATGATGTGAACAAAGAATAATTTTCTCAGTAAGAGTGTCATTGTCTTTATGTAGCCACAGTTTAAGAAGCTTCAAACAGCAGAACTAAGTTCTGCACTGGGCGTTCTAAAATAGAAGGTTTGGCAAAACGCTCACCTTTCTTGTTCAGACTCTTATCTCCTACAGAGATTTTCACCCTCCTCACAAGTCCATCCTTACCACTGACAGTCTCTATGACTCTTGCGAGTCTCCATTCACTTCTGGGTAACAGTTCATCTTTGTCCATCACTAAATCACCCACCATTAAATTTCTCTTTGGCGTGTGCCACCGCTGTCTGGTGGCGATATTGTGCAGGTATTCTTGTTTCCACCTGCTCCAGAACTGGTCTGCAAGAAACTGCACACAACGCCATCTTTTTGCTCCATATAAGTCCTCTTTAGAGAATGTGCCTGGTGGAGGGAGTGCTGCACTGGACTTCATGTTAATCAGGTGATTCGGGGTGAGTGGCTCAAGGCTGTCAGGGCAGTTCAAGTTATCAACAGTGAGGGGTCGACTGTTGACTATAGCCATAGCTTCGTACAATACAGTCCTTAATGAAGCATCACTAAGCCTGCCTTGAGAAAGAGACAGAGTAGAGCTCAGGACACTTCTGACAGTCTTAATCTGGCGCTCCCACACGCCTCCAGTGTGACTGGCACTGCATTCATGATGAAGTCACACTGTTTTTGTGACAGGAATGTGTTCAGTCTCTGTGTGTCAAGCTCTTGCAATGCTGTTTTGAATTCATTCTTAGCACCGACAAAATTAGTGCCCTGGTCACAATGAATTTGTCGAACTGCACCTCGAAGAGCAATAAAGCATCGCAGGGCGTTGATGAAGGTGTCAGTGGACATATCTTCTAACATCTCGATGTGAATGGCTCGTGAGCAAAAGCAAGTAAAGAGCAGACCGTATCGCCTATGCTGCTTCCTTCCCTGTGTAGTCGTGAAAGGGCCAAAGCAGTCCATTCCACAGTATGTGAAAGGAGGGGAGGGCTCGACACGTTCAACAGGTAAGTCACTCATTCTTTGACACTCTGCAGCTCTTCTGAGTTTACGACAAGTTACACACTGATGGATGTATGATGCCACTGCTCTATTCATTCCTGGAATCCAATATCCGCTGCCTCTGATTTCATTGATTGTGAATCCTTTTCCCTGATGTTTTGTCCTTTCATGGTTGTGAGCGATTATTAACTTTGTCACATGGTGCTCTTTAGGAATGACAATTGGATGCTTGAAAGAGTCAGTGAGTGACGAGTGGCAGAGTCGTCCTCCCACCTTAACGAGACCATCTGCGTCGAGAAAAACATCAAGGTGGTGTAATTTGTTGTGATGCTGTAGTTGATTACATTTGCTCAACAACTTGATTTCCTCTTCATACGTTTGTCTTTGCAGATCTCTGATGATGACATGCTCGGCACTTTCTCTTTCGCTCACTGTGGAAAGGGTCTGTGATGTCACCCCTTTTGCTCTCCGAAGCAGACGAGCTACAGCTCTGGTAGCTCGGGACCATGATGAGAACTTGGACAGACGGTCGACAAGACTCTTTATTTCTGTGGTCTTTGTTTGCAGGGTTTGTGCCCTTTTGACTTCTGGATCCCTGATGGAGAGGTCTGGTACTGCATCATTTACTCTGGGTATCTCCCTTTGCCAGAGGAACATGGGGCCGGTGAACCAGTTGGATGCAAGTAGGTCATTCACAGTTTTACCTCGAGATGCTCCATCTGCTGGATTTTCATCCGTAGGAACGTAGCACCACTGCTGGGGATTAGTGGAGTGGCGGATTTTCTGGACTCGGTTGGCTACAAAGGTGTGAAATCTCCGAGCATCATTATTTATGTAGCCTAACACCACCTTTGAATCAGTCCAAAAGTATTCTTTCACATCAACAATTCTCAATTCTTCTCTGAGCATGTTGCTGATGGAGACGGAAATCACTGCTGCAGTTAATTCGAGCCGTGGTATTGTAGTCACTTTCGTGGGGGAAACACGAGCCTTTCCTATCACCAGTGAGCAGTGAATCTCTCCTTTCTTGTTCTTGACTCTCAGATAAGAACATTGGCCGTATCCGCTGGTGCTCGCATCTGAGAAGTGGTGTAACTCAGTTTCAACAACCTCCCCAAAGTTGGCAGGTAAGTAACAGCGCGCTATTTTTACCTTTTGCAAGTTGATGAAGTCATGTTTCCAACTCTCCCACCGTGGTCTGAGTCTTTCTGGCAGGGGTTCATCCCAGCCAGTGCCTTGGTTGCACATTTCTTGAAGGATTCTCTTCCCGTTGAGGACATATGGTGCGAGAAAACCGAGAGGATCATATATGGAAGCAACAGTTGATAATATGCCTCTACGTGTGGCTGGTTGGTCCTTTAAGGTGCTGTTGAATCTGAAGCAGTCCTCCTTTACACTCCATTGGATTCCTAAAGCTCGCTCCAGTGTGTCCTGAATGTCAAATCCCTTGTCTTTGCCTCTGCTGCACATTCTGATGGGGGAAGACTCTGCAACACAGCATGGTTATTTGACACAAATTTGTGGAGACGGAGACCCCCTTTAATGCATATCTCCCTTGCTTCCTTTGCCAACTGAATGGCCTTTTCCACAGTGTCGGTACTTGTTACCCCGTCGTCCACATAAAAGTCTTTTGCAAAAAACTGTGCACCTGCTGGGTGTGAGTGGCTGTGCTCTTTTGCTAAATATTGGAGTCCATAGTTCGCACACCCAGGCGATGACACCGCCCCGAAAAGACGTACTTTCATGCGGTACTCTTGAGGTTGTGTGGTGGTATCTCCATCTTTCCACCAGAGGAACCGGAGGTAGTTGCGGTCTTCCTCTTGGACGTGAAACTGGTGAAACATTTTCTCTATATCACATAGAAAAGCGATGGGATGCTGTCTGAACCGTATGAGGATGCCTGTCAGGTTATTAATCATGTCTGGCCCTGGGAGTAGATGTTCGTTTAGGCTAGTGCCACAGTATTTTGCAGAGCAGTCGAACACAACACGCAGTCTGTCAGGCTTCTGAGGGTGATATATGCCGTGATGTGGAATATACCACCGCTCACCTTCAGCTCCATCTGTCGGCACCTCTTCTACGTCACCTCTCTGTATGATTTCCTTCATGTACGTTGTGTAATCTCTTTTGTATTTCTCATCTTTGCTGAACTTTCGCTGTGAATGGTTGAGCCTGATTTCAGCGAGCCTTTTGTTGTCAGGTAAAGATGGCCGTTCTTTAAAAGGAAGAGGCATTTCGTAGTGACCCAAGGCATTTTTCTTTATTCCATCTTTGAGTTTGCTCAAGAACATGAGATCCTCTTGTGAGACAATTTTGTCATCTCCTTTAGTGTCCTTGAAGTCTGACTCCAGTACACTTATCACATCCATTGGCGTTACTGGAGGGAGTTCTTTTAGTGCAACTCTGTGACATAGACTGGATTGACTTTCATTGAGGCCAGGTGTGGAGCAGCCCACAATACTCCACCCCAAGTCTGTGAGGACGGCATAGGGCTCGTTGTCCATTCCATCAATCATTTGTCTGGGTTTTATTGCTCTGGGACAGTTGTACCCGATGAGGAGTCCCACATCACAGCTGAGGAGAGGTGGCATCTGATCTGCGATTGCTGCTAGGTGAGGCCATTGTTTCGCTGTTTGATGGGTAGGTATGTGATCACGATTCAGGGGAATGCAGTCTTTTGTGTAAGAAGGAGGAAGGTCGATGTAAACACTTGAACTATAGCCTCTGACGCGGAGTCCCTCTACTCTCTCACTTTTCATAATCGTGCTCTTTCCCAACATAGTAGTAAGCCTCAGTTGTACAGGAAAAGTGACTGGTTGCAATTCATCACTTACTTCTCTCTCAATGAAGGTGCTGTCACTTTGGGTGTCTAGCAGTGCATAGACTAGCTGCTCCTTGGATGGCTGCATAGCAGAGGAGACCCACACAGGTACGATCATGGATGTGTTGCATGGCTGATCTTCTTTAGTGACACAGAGTGGGCTAGCAGTCACGATTTCATTTGCACAGTTTGAAGCTGCAATCACATTAGCTGTAGATTTCTTTCTGTCCATGACTACAGGTCTGTCCTTTTCCTCATATCTTTTGTAGTTTTCATCATGTAGACAGGTGGGATGCCTTCCTTTACACAGCTCACAAGTGTGACGGTGACGACATTCTTTGGCACTGTGACCAGGTTTGACACATCCATAACACAGCTTATTGTCTTTTATGAACTCTCGTCGTTCATTGAGGGAATTTTCCTTGAAACTTGTACACTTGGGTAGTTGATGCTTGTCGTCTTTGCACCACATGCAGGGAGGCCTTTCTTTTCCAGCATTTGACCTCGAATTTTCAGTATTTGCGTTTGTTTGAGTGCTGAAGACACTTACTCTGTTTCCCTTAGTTTCACTTGTGCTTCTTTTGACATGGGATGAGTTAGATGAGTGCAGAGCATGCAGGGACGTGATTGGGTTACATGCTATCTCCGCTTCAACTGACACAAATGTGGCAAAAACTTCGAAAGTGGGAAAGTCTTCACCTTCCATGAGGGCTATTGAGACCTGGCGTTCCAGCGTGCTGCTAGCCAATCTGGGACTTTCTGTGTCAGCTTTTGGTTCTCTTCACAATCATTCAAGATTTCCAAACCTTTTACGTGAGGCATGGCTTGGAGACAGGCATTTAGGAAATCAGAGAAAGCCCTTAATCCTTCAGCGTCTTTGTTTTGCACCTTTGGCCATTTTGACAGCTTGTCTCGGAAGGCCCTTTGGATGACGAATGGCTGCCCGAAGCGCTGGTTGAGCTTATTCCATGCATCTTTGTATGCTTCATCATCGTCTTGGTAAAAGGTGCCTTCAATACATTTGTGGGCAGGGCCGCTGACATATTTCTTTAGATAATAAAGTTTGTCAGCTGGCGAAATACCTTTCCTGTCTATCAATGACATGAATGAAGCTCTCCATTCAATGTAGTGGATAGGGTCGCCACTAAACACAGTGGGCATTAGCATGGGGAGTCTGTTGATGGTTATGCTGTCTTGTATCGCTTGGGCTAGAGAGGAGATGTCATTGGAAGGATTTGGTGGGGCAATGAAAGGGCTTTGGTCATGCACAGAGGGAATAACAGGGTCTTGTCTGATGTGTTGACTGTCTAGTCGTTGTAAGGGCTGACTGTTGACTTCCTGATTGATTTTTCTGTCGTAGCTCTCTAGTCTGACACGTGCCACCTGTATGTCTCTTTCTGCTTGTAAACGTTCTAACTCAAACTCCATCATCCTTATTTTTTCTTTCTGCTTTCTTTCTTCCTCCATTAGTTTACATTGAGTCTCCTTTGCAGCAAGCTCTGCGGCTGCTTCAGCTCTTTTTGCAGCCATGACTGATTCAGAAGAATGACTGCTAGTTGACTGAGAAGCAGTGCCATATATGGAATGGGCATAGTCATGAGCCTGTAGCTCACGGAGTTTCTGCCTTTCACGCTCTGCATCATAGTCATCATCTATTCCAGATAAGCGTTCATTTATTATTTTCATAATGTCTCTGGTGACAGCATCACAAGCATCTATTTTGCGTCTTAGATCCGTAGATGGTGTTGTGTCTTGTCTTATTTCGTGGTAAACTCTCATTATGTTATCCTTTCCATTTTCAATGTTGTCTGCCATTTTAGCCAGTTCCATATCTGACGTGGTTTTCTTTAAACTTTCTTTGGTTGATCTGATTTGAAGTTTCCATTGTTCATAAAGACTAAGCAGCCTCTTTCTCTTTTTACTCTGTTCTTCGTTTTGGTAGGCAAGGAATTTCTCTGTAGGTACACTTTTGCGTGATGAATGACGTAATGTCTTTAATTCCTCAGTGTCCTCCATTTCATGTTCCAGCTCAACTAATTGTTTTCTTTTAGTCTCAGTTAGCGCCTTTAATTCCTGCCTTGACAACAAGCCTTCTTCATCTCCTTGATTTAATAATCCTCTATTTTCCTCAATTTCTGCCTTTAGTTTATTTATCCGTTCCTTTAAGGCATCCATTTTGACTGTAGTTGTCTTCTTTACCGTCCCATGACGATGCTGCAGCGCTGCTAGGTGTCTTGACGATTGTATAGCTCACAGACAGCTGATGTTGCATACAAGTTGTCACTGGTCCCTCGCTGGGTGAAGTTCTCACTGTAGCATACCCTCCGAAAGATGGTAAGAGACTCGACTGATGGTTTTTAGTTTATTCTTTCTTCAAATTCCACAATAAACCAACGTGAGAACTTGTAAGAAAACAAAGAAAACAACAAATCACATCTCTAATACCGTTTCCTATATAATAACTGGTAAACAATCACAGTGCAAGCATAACTGAATACTCAGCAACATAACGTAAGATCGCTAAACATATGAGCAACAAGCTAGCGTAAATTTCCTACACATACACATTGTCAAAAAATATAATTACAATCACACACCAACCTTGTGCCTCTTCGGGGGGTTGCTAAAATATACGTTGTTTCCGTCACGTTTCTGTTTTGCTGCTTCACGTGTGTTTACCCTTGTTTACTTTACAGCCAACTTTATAATTTTATCGTCAAATCGTTCATACCTTGTTCATGGCTGAATTTTCCCGGTGACACTATTAAACCGGAAGTACGACATAGCGCCTTCAAAATAAAATCTTGCACTCTTAAGATGAACCCTTTTAGCTCTTAAATGAGCAAAATACACACATACATATAGATGAAATTACATTTTTTTAGCAAAACTCTAATCATGAAATATATTTAGAAAGGAATCATGTCAAAATACAATTTGTTTCTCTCAAATGAATTTATAAACAGTGCAAGCTGCCCTCTGGTGGACAAAACGAGAAACAACAAGCACAAAACACAAAGTGGGTTTGCTACACACCGTGCTGTACATCTGTGCGCACGTGTGTCTTTAAAGTTCATCTCACTGTTAATGAAAACGGAATGATTAGATTTTACAAAGTGACACAGGACGAGATCACAGCTGTCAGATTGTCTTTAACAGCTGGAACAGCTGTAGAGTTTTTGTCTGCTACTTATTGAGATCCAGAAAACAATAATTAAACAATTATAATTCATACAATACAAAAATAACAAGACGTTATATCTGACTGCATGCGGCCGGCCCGAAACGGGGAGTCCGCTGACCTCGGAGACGTGTAAATGCGAAAAAAGTGTTTCCATTACACTTTTGCGATAAACCTAATTTATTTTATATTTTATTCTGCTTGTATATTTTATTCTGTTTGCACATTTCACTTCCATATTTTATTGTTTATTGTTTAGTATATTTTATTGCCTAAGTATATTTTCATTCTGTTATATTTTTAATTGCTTCACGAATATTTTTTTTATTGCATGTTGGTTTATTTTACTTTATTGTAGTTATCTTAATTTTATTCACTCTTTCTAGTCTTATCTTTCTTACCATCTAACATGGGCGTTGCAATGAAAATTTCATTGACATGTGCAATGACAATAAAGACTCTTGAATCTTGAATCTTGAATTGAATCTAAATATCGACACGTCTGAAAAACCACCTCATGAGAGTGTAAAAATGTTTTTGCGATATTTAATAGGATTTTCGAAATTTAGGTGTTTCCATTACCGTTTTTTTATTGTGATATTTAGGATTTGCGCATTTCTAGGGGCAATGGAAATGCAGCTGACTCGTAGTGATCAATACACATTACGTGTAGCAGCAAACACAGTGGCTGCTGCTGTCTGTCCTGCTGGAAACCTGTCAGACAGGTGGACAGTCCGGTTCGTTTGGAACCTTTGAGAGCTACAGGTGACAGACGCTGATTGACAGGTGGGTCCTCCAATGGAATCTTTATTATTTAATCTGCTGCATATTTAATCTTATCTGGATTGTAACATTGAAAAGGTATCACATGAAATGAAATGAAGTGTCAGCGCTCCCACACTACGACGCCCCCTTCAGACCGTAAAGCGACTCACAGTTTGAACTGAGGGGAAATGAGGAGGAGGTGACTGAAGACCTCAGAGAGTTTCCTGAAACAGCTTTACTTTCACTTCTGTCGTCTTTCACAGCGCGGCAGATCCAGACCGACTTCAGCTAAACTGAAGGTAAATAACACCAAATAAATAAAGTGCAATAATCTACCAGTACTGTAGATCAATACAAGTGATTATTTCTCAGCTGAAGGTGGACATCACAGTAAGCAGTCAGGTGTGTTCCCGCTTCATAGCTTTCTATTATTAAATTAACTTGACTAACAACAGTGTGACACACATCACGGACTTCAGGTAAATGCACGCCTTCACATGCTGGAGACGGAAACTGCTGACATCGAGATTTCCTTCTCAAGTCCAGACATTTGTGTTTCATTAGAGGAATTTCTCTGGAATAAGTTGTGTCTGTGTTTGCGGCTCAGAAAGGTTCAGTTTATCACTTTAACATCGACTTCACACGACGCCATTTTAGAGTCAGAGCTGAAGAGAAAAGAGGAAGAGAAGCTACAAAACCACAAACATCAGCGTCAGACTGACGGCCCGTTTATTCTCTTTAGAGGTAACACATGTCAGTGATCAGTTAGATCAGTTAGATCATCTTTATTTATTCAGGAATCTGTAGATCTCCTCTGTGAGATCCAGGAACAAATGAGGCAAATTACAAATGATAGAATTCTACAGATTTCCAAGTTACAAAATAAATCCTAAGTTTCAGGAAATGTTCTCGCAGGCCTTCGTGCTCTCGACCATAAGCAGAGGGTCGGTTGTCAGTTTGAATCCCAGCTGGGGTCATTGAAGTGACGTCGACTCTCCAGTTTGCTCTGAAATAAGCATTTTTATTTTTATATTTATTTGCACCTTTACTGTTCTACAGTTGTAATTTTTTTTGCTCCGTTTGTTCTTATTTTCACCTTGTTCTTGTTCTTCCTATTGTTCTTATTATCACCCTTATTGTTCTTATTTTGCGCCTTATTGTTCCTATTGTTCTTACTTGCACCTCCATTTGCTGTTTGCACCCCCCCGCCTGCCCTTGTGTGTTCTGCAGAGCTTCTGTAAGAGTGAATTTCTCCATTGTGAGAACAATAAAGTCTTACATTAGTCTAATCTAATGTAATTTTGTTGTGTGAGTGAAGATCATTTACATTCTGCTCTTCCTCCTCCAGGCTCTTCATGCAGCAGATGCTCTTCAGTTGTCTGACGGTTCCAGCACTGTGACATTATGGCGACTGCAGCATCAGGTGAGTCCACTCATAAAGGACTGTCCTCTTTCTGTGTCCACATGTGATGCATGTAAGAAAAGCACTTTGTCCTCAGACCTTCAGTCCGGTCTGTGAAGCCTGAATTAAACTCTGAAACACTCAGACAGACTGAGCAGAGATCAGCTCACAGCTGGACTACAGTCACAGCTCCATCAGCTTTACGTCACATTGCTATTTTATTGGACAGTATGTTTGTCACATTCAGAATCATGCTTTGGGTTTAGCATTATTATTGATCCATGAATGGTTTTTAGTTCAAACAGCCTTCTGTCTTGGAGTGTTGGTAGCCCACTCAGCCATGGTTCAGCCTGCAGGGGCCGAACATTCAGACAGACTGAAGAAGATCTGCTTTCTCTTATTGTGTCTCACATACTTGGATTTCTCTTTAAAATTTTCAAATCACCTCATAAATACAGCCGAGATGATTCTGAGCTTTAATTGTTAATATTATTGATTGTAATTGTTCTCATTGTTGTTTAATTGATCTGTCTCGTTGTCTTGACAAAACCTAAAAGTTTGGTGGATTCACAACTCGAGCTGCTGTGTTGTTTGAATTATCTGCTGCTGAACTTTTCTCCACCATTAACTCTCTTTCTGTGAACACCTGAGGTGAATGACTCAGTGGTTTTTGTCATGAGCAGGTGTGTCACCTGCAGTGTTACACTAAAACTAAAGTGTGTGATGTGTGATTATAACTGTGATAATAACCGCCCTGAAACATTATGATGACATGAAAAAGTACAGAAAGGAGAAGGAGACCAGTTCAGATCACCTGATTATATGTCCGACCAACGTGACTTGAGTCGAGCTGGATTCAGTCTGGTTGTACTGCAGCAGGTCTCAGGACTGTGTGTCAATATGTCAGATACCTTAGTGGATCCAAGTGGACTCACTCTCATCACACGGTGTGTCATCATCATCATCATCGTGGCTGCAGGATGTGTTTTTGAATCTGACGTGTTGCTGCTCGTTTCCATCTCGGCTGCTTGTTGGTGGATCGTCACGCTGCTGCCAGTGTTGGTGTCGTCTCTCTGTTTGGGTCTGTTCAGGTCCACCACATCCTGGACTGGGTCTACTTATCCAGGACCGGGTGTGACTGTCACTTTCAGATTGGGTCTCTTTCTGGTGGATGTTTGGTTCTGGCAGGTTCTCCATGTGTTTGTTTCAGATCTGGTCCAGAGTTCTAGACAACAGTGTTCCTGTCATAAGAAGATCTACTGTAGATTACATGTGATCATATAAATAATTAAATGAATGATGTGTTCTTACATTCACAGATCGGCCTCCACTGAAGCGCAGCAGCAGCTTTCCTTTCCTGCCACCTGACAGTGAGTCAAACTGAACTGTGTTATCCTGCTATTTCAGAATATCTGAGTTTACAGTATTTTGTAGGTTCAGTCTGTCAGTAAGCAACTAAACCTGAAGTCAAACAGCAATGAAACTATAAATGAATCAATGCAAGTCAGTGTTTAGTTGCCTTTTCTAAATCTTTGTCTTTCACAGTGTCTGAGCTGAGGGTTGTTCTGCTGGGGAACAGCTGGTCTCAGAGGAGTTCAGTGGGGAACTTCATACTGGGACAGACTGTGTTCAACACTGAGGGAGAACCAGACCGCTGTCTGAGAGTCAGAGGACAGTTAAAGGACAAAGAAATAGTTCTCATCAACACACCTGATCTGCTGCATCCAAACATCTCTCAACACAAACTGACAGAGCTGATAGAAAACTGTGTGAGACTCTCTGATCCTGGACCTCATGTGTTCCTGCTGGTTCTGCAGCCTGAAGACTTCACAGAGCAACACAAACAGAGGCTCTGCAGCTTCCTTCAACTCTTCAGTGATCAATCATTTGATCAATCACTGGTGCTGATATCAACACCCAGAGAGGAGAGTCCAGGTTTGATGGAAAAGTATCAGCAACATCCTCCATTAAAGGACATGATTAGACAGTGTCGCTTCAGGTTTCTGTGGCAGAAGAATGTTGACCTTCCAGAGCTGTTAACACGTTTGGGTCAAATCATAAAGGAGAACAATGGAGAACATGTCAGCTATGAAGCATTTGCAGACACAGCATCTACTTTAGCAGCTGATCATCAAAGCCCACAACAAGCAGAAACATGGACTTCTCTCGTGGCTGCTGTTCAAGCTGCTGGTAAGTGCAGAAACAGTCCTGACAACGAAAACTGTTCAAACAAATCCTCTTTGATGAGAGTAGAGCATGAAGCTGCAAATTAATGATGTCATCTTTTTACAGGGTGTCATGGAGTTAAAACACTCACTGCGATATTCTCACGCTCAGAGAAAAACCCTCAAACTGACAGTAAGTAAATTCTTCACAGTGTTCATCATGTGTCTCCAGAACGAACCCAAACTCATCTCACAGTTCTTCACTACAGAAATACAAAAACAACAAATCAATTGGCAGAGTGCAGGAGCAACAGACAGATGCAATGAAATGTAATAATTACCAGCAGCATAATATGCCATTAGAGAATGTGTGTAGCCTGCAGTGATCAAAGTGTGTATGTTGTTGACAAGATCTGAGTAAAGTTAATGATCAGGATACCAGATTGTAATGCAGAGGTCACCTTGAGCAGAAATAACAGATCAATCAATCATTGAGGACAGCGAGAAAGAAAATGTTCTTTGGTTGCAAAGAAGGAGGTTGATCTTAACGACTCTGACCTGAAGTCCAAAATAACCAAAATGACATTTTCACTTCCTGTGGCCAATCAGTGAAAAGCATGATTCACTATTCCAAATGCAGTGTTTATTATTGTAGGAGCCATTCCAAGAAAAGCAAATGTAAGACACTAATTGGGCCAGTAGGGGTCACTATGCTGGGGGGTTAATGTGCTACATTAGTAGGAACCTTCATCCAGGTGACAGGTGTTGCTGGACGGAGGAGCAAAATAGTTTTTGACCACTGTGCCAGGAGGGGTAACACTCTGTGTTGTTGTGTTGGGAATGTCAATAGGTAACATTTGAAACAGATACAGTAATTTAGGCAGTACATTCATACGGACACTCTCAATAGAGACAGAGGCAATATTGACCATCGATCCAAGTCCTTACTGATGTTTTGGATGTGACTTTTGTAATTGAGATCGTGCAATTGTTATGTTGTTATATTGTTATAGATATTTAATTCCATCTGCTGGCCATATAAACCCACTATGCACTTTGGTTGCATCTGAAATGTTGCCACCAATATCCATGGCCATTGTTTTATCCACATTTAATTTATAGCCCGAGAAGCATCCATATGTGAAAATAAGATCCTTTAAATATGTTATTGTTGTTATAGGTTTTGTAAGATACAACAGTACATGATCTGCATACATTGATATTTTATGTTTTTCTCCATTTATCGTAATCCCCTTTACATTATAATCATCCCTAATCAACTGTGCTAGTGGTTCAATACTGATATCAAATAATAAGGGAGATAGTGAACAGCCTTGTCTACATCCACGTTCTTGGGGTGAAGGTGAAGGTGAAGCAATCTGAGAGAAACCCGTTCACCTTAGCTGCGGATTGTGGGTCCAAATATAAAGTTTGTATCCATTTATTGAAGTTTGGGCCAAATTGGAATCGTTTCAGAGTTTGAATTAAGTATCGCCAGAATACTCGATCAAATGCTTTCATAGCGTCTAAGGATAGTATCATTGACTCCTCTTCTTTAACTTTAGGATGTGTCATTAAATTTATCAACCTTCTCACATTGTCCCCATAGTATCTTCCCTTTATGAATCCTGTCTGATCGGGATGAATAATTTCCGTAATAATTTTATTGACACGTCTCGCGAGGATAGCTGTTAAGATCCGTACATCTGTATTCAGTAGCGAGATCGGCCTATATGACTGACATTTGGTGGGATCTTTGCCCTCCTTGTGGATAACCACTATTATAGCGTCTCTCCATGAGGGGGCCATGGTTCCAGATTGAAATGCATGATGGGGACATGACACAATTGAAGTCTCCTCCTAGCAATAAAATACCAGAACTATGCTGTAGTATTATGGAGGAGACCGTACGAATAAAGCTAGGCTCATCCTCATTTGGAGCATATATATTCATAAGGCAAACTTCCACTAAATCAATCCATTCACCATTATAAATCTCCCTGCAGAGTCTTTATGAATTTTGGTTAATGTAAAATTGACCTGTCTATGTATCAAAATAGAGACACCTCTTTTCCTGCCCGATGGATGTGATGAGTCCTTTGTCTGCCCAGGACTTCTTTAATTTCTCATGTTCTATATCTGAGAGGTGAGTTTCTTGCAAAAATGCGATCTGGCAGCCGTTTCTTTTTAACTGATTAAAAATTTTCTTTCTCTTGATTGGACTATGAAGACCCCTGACATTATAACTTATCAGCTTAATTGCTCCCATATCTTAAAAGCAGTGTCAGATTTGATGGACAAGAGAGAAGACGCAAAATAATATGAAATAAGCAGATTAAAAAGTTGGGGAAAATGAAATAAGGCAAACAATACGGTAGGTGTATATATAAAGACTGTATGGTACATGTAGAATAACTAAGAATTAGGAAGTAAACAGCAGCATATGCTTTATAGTCTTTTGGTTTTAACAAAGGTTTCGTATCCTGAAAGATTATGGAAATAAAAACTTTAACTATTGCTCTTATTCTTGCTAGATCCCTGGGGAACAAGGGGATCGTCCCAAACAGAACTGAACATAGAACTACCATAGCCAAGTTTCTGGTTGGTCCTGTGGGGCACAGTTCCAGGCTGCATCTCCAACATGCAGCTGTGCGAACAGTCCTTAAAGAACCAAGTTCGCTTTGGTTTGGACAGAAGCCAAACAGAGGATTCATTCTCAGTGAAGAACCTTGGAGCTCTATCTGCCTCTATACCTGCCAAAGAGCAGTGATTCCTAACACGTCTCTGGGGGTCATCAGGTGGATACCTCCCTTCAACAGTGTTTCGCCTACTTAGTCCCACGACACCTCCAGGAGGCTAGGCGGTGAACTCCGGCGTCCCAGAGTCACCCCCCCCCCCCCCCCCCCCCCCAGTGCCAGTTCACACTGCTCCTACACAATCCAAACAGCACTGCCACGTTCAACTGACCCAGAGATGCTCCAGGTAGTGGCCATTACCGATGCTACCATTTAACTATTGCTAATGCTAATGCTAACCCCTAAGAAGAACAGAAGAAGACAACACAGTTCCGATGCTACCATTTAGCTAATGTTAAGTGCTAACCGCTACCTGCTAAGAGGAACAGAAGAAGACAATACAGCTAGATTCACCTATACTGTTAACTGCTAGCTACCAGTACTAACTGCTAAGATACTATCATACTACCACCGCTTTAGCTATTGTTAGCTGCTACAATGCTACCACAGGCCTAGATGCCACATGTAACTGCCGATTGCCACACTACCATCATCTACCCCTGCCTCTCACCAACTGCACCAATAGAAGCGGGGTGGGAATACAAACCCTGGTTCGGGTAGGGGGTAGAAAGTAAAGAGGTAGAGTCAAAGATGAAAGTAGGGATTAGATACAGACCCTTTTTCGGGTAGGGGGTAGAAAAATTTAGAGGGTGCTGAAGGTGGAGGCCTAAGCCACAGACTAGATTTAACAGCCTCTTCTAACATTTCCTTCAAGAAGCAAACAAAACAGGAAAACAACCAAAAAGATCAAAAAACAAGCCAACTCTGTATCTTACAACGCAAACTCACCTGAACAGGCCGCATGGTCCCAAAGAGAGACTCTAGTTGGCCACACCTTTAGATAAGGTAGGGGACCTTATCTAAACTTCCTCTTCCTGGTTCTCTTCCTATTGGGAGAGCGAGAAGATGGGGCGGGGAAAGCAGAGCAGAGAAGAGGTGTCTTGTTCAGACCACTGACTAGACCTAGCAGCCTCATCTGACATCTCCCTCACTGTCTTCCTTAAATTTCGCCCATGCACTCCCAGCTCCCTCAACAGTGAAACAGCTGACCCTGCAACAAAACCTCTACACCCCACTTCAACCGCACAAACCCTGGTCTTCTATCCCCTCTGCTCAGATTCTGTCTTTAAATTTGCATAACTAGTCTTCTTCCTTTCATAAGCTGCCTAAACTGAATTTTCCCAAGGGACTGTTAGCTCAATAAAATACACAGTCTTTTTACTCATGGACCATAAGACAATGTCCGGCCTCAGATTACTATAAACTATTTCCTGGGGCACAACTAGCTTTTCTCCCAAGTCGACCTGCATTTGCCAATCATCAGCCCCTACCAGGCAGCCACCTACCTGCCTTCTCCCTGACTTAGCAGCTCTATTTTTTTCCCCCTCTCGAACAAACTGCACACCTAACCTCTCCTTTCTAGAACTTCCAGAATTCACCTGCTTCCTTCTCTCTTCAATGCCTGCGGCTAAGCTTCTCAGCACCTGATTATGCCGCCATGTATACCGGCCTTGTGATAAGCTAATTCTACAACCTGACAAAATGTGCTTTAAACTTGCTGTACCTGAGCAGAGTGGGCACGATTGGTCGCCCTGTACCCAGAGACTTAGGTTCTGCGGGGTTGGCAACACATCGTATGTCGCCCCTATCAGAAATTTAATACGGCCTTCCTCCATATTCCACAGGTCCCTCCAACTAAGTTTCCTCTTCTCAACACCTTCCCAAGTCAACCATTGTCCCTGTTTGGCTTGACCAACTGCTTTTGCCCACTTTTACAACTCCTCCTGCCTACGCACCTGTTCCACTACAAGCTTTCTTTTCTCCTTTAGACCTGCTTTATTCCACACTGGTTTGCCTGGGCCAAGCCCCAAGCCTCCCCGGCCAAATTGAACATTTCCTACTATTTCTGCATGCCTAAGAGCTGCCTCTGCCTCCTGCACTGCAGCCCTTGGGTTCCATTTCCTCCCCCCAGAAGGATTCGGAACCACATTGCTAACTAACATGTCCTTAGTCCCAGATAATAAAAGTTCTGTCCTAACCTTCGTGCATTTAAACTCCTCTGTTAGACTGGATACTGGCAGCTGAAGCATTCCTTTCCCATACAAAGCTACATTGCTTAAGCACCTGGGAGCACCCAACCATTTTCTAATATAAGAGCTAACTAGCCTTTCCATTCTCTCTGCTACAGATAATGGGACTTCATATACTGACATTGGCCACATTAACCTAGGATACAAGCCAAACTGCAAGCACCACAACCTCAGTTTTCCTGGGAGCCCTGATTTATCTATTCTCTCCAGCCCTTCTGCAACATCCTTTCTAAATTGCACAACCTGTTCAACATCATTCAGGTCCACATTAAACCACCGTCCTAGACTCTTGACTGATTTCTCCCTAATTGTTGGGACTTCCTCACCATCTATAGCAAACTTCCTATCACTTTCCCTCTGTATATTGAAAGTTAGCAGTGTCATATCATCCATGTAAGTCCTAATTGGTGGAAGACGCATTCCATTCTGCCGTCTCTACCCACCTACGACCCACTTGGAAGCCCTAATAATTACCTCCATAGCCATTGTGAAAGCTAGCGGGGAAACTGTACATCCTGCCATAATACCAGCCTCCAATCTTTGCCAGCCTGTTGTGAGCTCTGCGATACTTGCACACAGTCTGATGTCTTGGAAATATGCTTTCACCAAGTTAACAACTATCTCCGGCACTTTAAAGTAGTCAAAGGAACTCCAAATAAGGCTATTTGGTACTGACCCAAACGCATTAGCCAGATCTAAAAATACAACATTCAAGTCTCTTTTCTCCCTCTTAGCTGTCTGAATCTGATGCCAAATCATGCTAGTATGCTCTAAGCATCCCGCAAATCCTGGTATCCCTGCTTTTTGCACTGTCGTATCTATCATACCATTCCTTTCTAAGTAATTAGCCAGCGTCTGTGCTACGATACTAAAGAAAATCTTTCCCTCAACATTTAGGAGAGAAATAATCCGAAACTGGCTAAGGTCCGATGACTCCTTCTCCTTAGGGATGAAGACACCTCCTGCCCTGCGCCATGCTCTTGGAATACTTTGTTTCTCCCAAACTATTCTCAGGTATCTCCATAGTGTCCTTAAGATGCCAGGTGCACTCTTATAGACACGGTAGGGAGTTCCATTAGGCCCTGGGGCCGAAGAAGCCTTTGCACGCCTAACCACCTCCACAACTTCTCTCCACCTAGGTGGGCTCACATCCATCTCCTGCTCCACTTCCCCTAATAGTGGCATGTTAGGTGGAAGACCTATGTTCCTATTCTCCTTTGAATCTGAATACGTTGACTTCAAATACTGTTCAATCTCTGATTTCGTTGCCTTAAGTTGCCCTCCTTTTTCTTGATTAAACAAGCCTTTCACAAAATTAAAGGGGTTCCTAAAAAATGCTGACCTTGCACGTTCCTTCTTCTTTCTCTTCTCCCTAAGGTGTTCTGCCCTTCTGAGTACTGCTAACCTCCTTCTCAGTTCCTCCTGCAACACCTTAATTCCCTCCCTTTCTTCTTCTGACGCCTTCCTCCACTGCTTTCTTAACTGCCTCCTTTCCTTTACTAACTTCTCTATTTCTCTTTGCCGCCTAGACTTGCCGACCTGCACCCTCTCGCCTTTCCTTTTGGCAAGCACCCCAAATCTCTCTAGACCATTGGAGTAGATCACATCTTCAATTTTATCCAATTTCTCCACTACATCACCTCTAAGCCTGCTTAATATGACTGATAAATCTCTATCAACTGCCTCCCACTCTTTGCTATCATTAGCCCTCGGCCACCTAACTCTAGCTTTCTGCTCCATGCTTCTCTCCTTGGCTGGCCTGTTGACCTCAACACCAACTGCATCCCCTCTCCGTACCTCCTCCTCTCCAGGGATAGTGTTACTGAACTGTGGTTTTCTACCTGTCGCTGGACTTCATCCGACTGATTCGACTGACTTCTCAAGAAACACTGGTCGATGCGGCCACTCTGCCCTTCCACCACTATACACTTCCTCCTTCCCTGATGAGTTCTAAGGCCTGGGATTGATGTTATTTTCTGCCAGCCACATGGGCAAACTTGAAGCTTCCTATCCTCTGCTGCACAACTTTTGCTCTCCTTAGTTGCCTTCACTGTCACCTGAGTACTGCTACCTCTGGCCCTAAGAGATGGGTCCGTGCCCCCATCCCTCACTGAGTCATGTATCCAAGGCATAGTCATATCCGTTATCCTGTTCGTTACCATGCAATCCACCTGTGAGTCATCTTCCACCCCTGCTCTTGCTGACTCTTGGGGTATTTTCCTTATATTGGTTGTAGCTAAGTCTGGTTGTAGCAAGTCTAAGTCTTGCCACTGCTGCCATGGGTTACATGCCATGCTTACAAGGCTGTAGCAGCTCCACACCTGGGCATGTCAGACCACATCTCCGTGAAACTCATTCCTGCCTACAAGCCTCTGGCCTGCAGAACAAAGCCGACCACCAGGACAGTACAGATATGGACTGAGGAGGCCTCCTCTGCACTTCAGGACTGCTTCGAACTGACAGACTGGACTGTGTTCAGAGAAGAGGCAGACCTTGAGGAGTACACATCATCTGTATTGTCTTATGTTCAGTTCTGCACTGATGCTGTCCTCCCTGTTAAGACCATCACAGTGTTTCCCAACCAGAAACCATGGCTGGACAGCACAGTGCGGTCCCTGCTGAAAGCCCGGGATACTGCCTACAGATCTGGAGACAGGCTGGCTTATAGCAGGGCTCGAGCAGAGCTGAAGAAAGGAATCAAGCAGGCCAAGCTCCAGTACAAAAACAAAATTGAAGATCACTTCAAGAACAACAACCAACAGAACATGTGGAGAGGCATCAGAACCATAACGGACTACAAGCCGAACACTCAGCTCACCAGCCACGACCCCGCCCTGCCTGACACCTTGAACAGCTTCTTTGCCCGCTTCGACACATCAGGCAGCAGAGAAGTCACACACCTACCCCGGCTGGAGGAGCAGCACCAGCCCCTCGTCCTGCAGCAGCACCAGGTGTCATCCACCCTGAGGAGGATCAACACCCGCAGAGCTGCAGGACCGGATAAGGTGTCAGGCAAGACTTTGAGGACATGCGCTGACCAGCTAGCAGGAGTGTTCCTGGACATTTTCAACCTGTCCCTGCAGCTGTCCACGGTTCCTGAGTGCCTCAAGTCCTCCACCATCATTCCGGTACCGAAGAAGACATCCATCACCTGCCTGAATGACTACCGGCCTGTTGCACTGACCCCGGTAATCATGAAGTGCTTTGAGCGGATTATTCTCAGGTACATCAGAGACTTCATCCCCTCGGACCTAGACAGCCTTCAGTTTGCTTACAGAGGGAATCGGTCCACAGAGGATGCTGTCTCCATCACCCTGCACACAGCCCTGACCCACCTGCAGCAGCCCAACACCTACGTCAGGATGCTATTTGTAGACTTTAGCTCAGCTTTTAACACCGTCATCCCAGACAAGCTGGCGCTGAAGCTACACACGGTGGGTCTGCCTGCATCTCTGTGCCACTGGATCAGAGACTTTCTCACCAACAGGCCTCAGGTGGTGAGAATAGGGAACATCACATCATCCCCTCTGGTCCTCAGCATGGGCACGCCACAGGGTTGTGTGCTCAGCCCAGCCCTCTTCACCCTGATTACTCACGACTGTGCTGCCATCCACCCCACCAACACAGTCGTGAAGTTTGCGGACGACACTACAGTAGTGGGTCTCATCTCAGATAACAACGAGACCCACTACAGAGAGGAGATACACCAGCTCACCCAGTGGTATTCAGCCAACAACCTGGTGCTGAACTCAGGGAAAACCAAGGAGGTCATTGTGGACTTCAGGAGGTCCAGGAAGACGGATCACGCCCCCCTCCTAATGGACGGAGAAGTGGTGGAGCGTGTGGACAACATCAGGTTCCTGGGCCTCCACATCACATCTGACCTCTTCTGGTCCATGAACACCTCCCGCCTGGTGAAGAAGGCACAACAAAGGCTCTTCTTCCTCAGGAAGCTGAAACGGGCTGGACTCTCCTCTCGGTTGCTCGTTAACTTCTACAGGGCCACAATTGAAAGCATCCTCTGCCTCAGTGTGACAGTGTTGTATGGCAGCTGCACGGCACAGGAGAGGAAACAACTGGCACGGGTGGTTAAAACTGCACAGGGCATCGTGGGCTGCCCCCTCCCTGACCTAGACTCTATATATGAAGGTCGGGTCAGAAAGAGGGCGAGATCCATCGCCACGGACCCCAGCCACCCGGGCCACAGACCGTTTGTACCGCTTCCATCAGGAAAGCGGTACAGGAACATCCGCACCACCACTAACAGACTGAGGGACAGCTTCTTCCCCAGAGCTGTTAGAGCTATCACCCCCAGCAGCCCCTCACTGCAGTGAGAGACTGTGTGAACTGTGAACACTGCACACCGCACTTTACACCTACACCTACACCTCTACCTCCACCTGCACCTTCTGTGTACTTGACTTTTGTGTACACACATATACTATAATTATATACATTTTAGTATATCAGCACATTTCAGTTTCATTGGCATATTTTATTCTGTCGGTACATTTCGCTGTGTATATTTTATATTTTATTCTGCTTGTATATTTTATTCTGTTTGCACATTTCACTTCCATATTTTATTGTTTATTGTTTAGTATATTTTATTGCTATATATTGCTATTATATTATTAAGTATTTTTTCATTCTGTTATATTTTTAATTGCTTCACGAATATTTTTTTTTTATTGCATGTTGGTTTATTTTATTTTATTGTAGTTATCTTAATTTTATTCAGTCTTTCTAGTCTTATCTTTCTTACCATCTAACATGGGGGTTGCAATGAAAATTTCATTGACATGTGCAATGACAATAAAGACTCTTGAATCTTGAATCTTGAATCTTGAATGGGTTGCTAGCCCATACCAGCACCTGTGGGGTCTTTTCCCTCCTGTCAGCTGTCTTTCCAAGCAGTCACATGGTCTTTCCCTTGTTGTCAGCTGCTCTATTCACAACAGTCACTAGCCAAGCTAGTTGTGAGTTAATTTAAACACAAGATACTTGTGCTCAAAAAGAGGATTCATTCTCAGTGAAGAACCTTGGAGCCCTAATCTGCCTCTTTACGTGCCAAAGAGCAGTGATTCCTAACACGTCTCTGGGGGTCATCAGGTGGAAACCTCCCTTCAACAGTGTTTCGCCTACTTAGTCCCACTACACCTCCAGGAGGCTAGGCGGTGAACTCCGGCTCATAGACATAGCATGCAAAAGGGTTTGTTTTTTGTTTTCCCCTTTTTCAAATTCAGAACTAATACCTATTAAGGATGCTGTCGCTCAGTACTCCGGTCCATCAGCTAGGAGGATGTGTTTCTTTATATAGTCCATTGCCTTGGTAACATCCACAAACTCCCGCTCATCGTTGTTGTTGGTGATGCGGAGCCTGGCCGGATACAGCAAACCGTAGCGGACGCCCGGTTTCCCACGAAGCATCTTTCTGGCGGGCGTAAACACCGCCCTGTCTCTGGCGACCTTGGCAGTGTAGTCCGGGAAGATAGCGATCTGGTTTCCGTTGTAGTGGAGTTGGCCGCCCCGGTCTCTGGCTTTCCTCAGAATATCCATGGCATCTCCCTCATTGTGTAGCTTCGCAATAATTACACCCGGCTTGTCTACGGGTCTTCTTTGTGTCAGGCTGTGTGACCGTTGGATTAATATCTCTCTGTCCAGGTGTAGCACTTCTTTGAGGAGTTTAGAGACCGCGGTTGGAGAGCTCGAACCCGGCTCTTCAGCTACACCAGTGATCCGGATGTTTCCTCTCCTCATCCTGCCCTCCATGTCCTCACACTTTTCTTTTAGTCCTTCAACTTGCTTCCTGAGGTCTGTTACAGTGGTTTGCATCGATACAACTTCATCAGACCACTCTGATAGCCCGAGCTCAACAGCCTTCACATTAGCTTTTACATGCTCCACTTCTGTACGCATAGCGGTTGTGTTGTTAGCTATCTCAGTTTTTAAGTCTTTTATTTCCTTCTTCAACGATTCAAAATCCTCTGCTAGCGCACTCTTCAATTCTTCTCTGATAACAGTCGCTATATCTTTTCTCAGTGAAGAAAGAATGTCAGCTTTGATCGTTGCGGTGTCCATGCCTGTACTTACTTCAGGTGCAAGTGAGGTCAGGTCGGATTTGTCTGGACTGTTAGCCGATGAGGTTTTAGGCCTTGTGTTGGACCGACCTTCGTATTTGTATTTTCGGAGATTTGCTGCCATCCACGTCGGTTCTGCAGCCCACTGACGTCGCCGGATAGTTTTAATTACACAGTTATCACATTTAATTTATGGTTTTGAGCGCAGATGTCTTGTAATATATGATAATAATGGAGATTCTGCAGGAGCTCACAAAAGCGCGTCTCACTCCATTGCGGCTCGCTGGCGCCCTGTGTTGCTGTGTTGTATTGAAGTTCATTGTTTGGAGTTATGCCCACCATTTATGGAACAAGCACGTGAAGATGGCAGCGATGAGAGAAGCTGATGATGCTGCAGGATTAAAGGCCTGCGAGGACAGCTTGATGGAGTTAGCCAGAGACAGTATGGTGGTGATCAGGGTGTTGACTGTAGGGTGTTGACTGTCCTGGAGGATGAACTAAGGATGGAATGAAAGATAAAGTCCAGCCCTGATCCTACAGAAGAACAGTCTTCCTAAGTGAACGTTCACCACAGCTTCATTTCTTGTGATGTGTGATGACACTGATCGCTGCCATGCAGTCATTTCAACTTCATGTTTCTGACTGTCAAAACTTCTTCTCTGAAATGTCTTTTATGATGTGAAACAGCTGAATATGAACATCATTTAGTTAATTGTGAATGATATGATGATGATAAATTACATTTTAAATCTGTTGACACAATGAATTGAACCAGAACATTGGCCAAGTGTGGAGATGAGTGAAGATCTCTTCATGTCAGCAGTGCAGAGATTTCAGACTCACAGTTTATGTCGTTTTATCTTTCTACAGCATCTGGAATCAGGATTGTGCTGCTGGGAAAAAGTGAGGACAAACAGACAAAACTTGGTAACTTCATCATCAGGAACAAAGCTTTTCATCACCAGAAAACTTCCCCAACCAGATATTGTGTGGCTGCCAGTGGAGAGTGGAGAGGAAATCCTGTCACAGTGGTGAAAAGTCCAAACATCTTCAGTCTGTCTGAGGAGGCAGTCAGAGAAGAGATGAAGAGCTGTGTGGCTCTTTGTCCTCCTGGACCAAATGTTCTTCTGCTGTTAGTGAAACCTTCTAAGTTCACTAAGGTCACAGAGAAGAACAGACAAACACTGAAGTTCATCCTGAGTCTGTTTGATCGAGATGCTTTTAAACACTCGATGGTCGTCGAGACAGATGAGAGGAATGAAGCAGCTGTTAGACGACTCCTTAAAGACTGTGGAGGAAGATGCTACAACATGGCTGAAGACAACAACCACACACTGTTAATGGAGAAGATTGAGAACATTGTGTATGAAAACAAAGGAAGCTTCCTCACCTTCAAAGAAGAGACCACCAGACCAGCTTTAAACCTGGTTCTGTGTGGGAGGACAGGAGCAGGGAAGACTTCAGCAGCCGAGGCCATTTTAGGTCGGACAGCGTTTCATTCAGTCTGCGACTCATCAGAGTGTGTTAAACATCAGGGAGAGGTGTGTGGACGTCGGCTTTCCCTGCTGGAGCTGCCTGCCTTGTCTGGAAAACCTCAGGAGGCAGTGATGGAGGAAGCATTCAGGTGTGTCTCCCTCTGTGAACCTGAGGGCATCCATGCCTTCATCCTGGTCCTACCTGTGGGTCCCCTCACTGATGAAGACAAGGGAGAGTTGAAGATCATCCAGAACACTTTCAGCTCTCGAGTCAATGACTTCACCATGATTCTGTTCACTGTGGAGTCAGATCCTACAGCTCCAGATGTTGTTAACTTTGTCAGAGGAAACAAAGACATTCAGGATGTCTGTCGGAGCTGTGGAGGAAGATATGTTGTTCTCAACATCAAGGACAAAGAGCAGATCCCAGAGCTGCTGGATAGTTTGGAAAAGATGAGACCCTGCAAAGACAAATGCAGCTACACAACAGAAACATTTGCATCTGCTCAAATAGAAAAGATCACCACACTACAAGCTGAACTGAGGGAAACAAAAGGCTTCGTCAGCTGTAAGTATTGTAAATGATAAAGAGAAACCATCTTTTTTCTCTGTCCTGAAGTAACTTCTGGTCTTTGTATTTCACAGGTGATGATGGTGAACTGAGCCCACAGTGTCTCAGGGTGGTGCTGATAGGAAAGACTGGCTGTGGAAAGAGCTCTTCAGGAAACACCATTCTAGGAAGAAAACAGTTTAAAGCTGAATCGAGCCAAACATCAGTCACCAAACAATGTCAGAAAGCACAGACTGAAGTGGACGGTCGTCAGGTCGTTGTGGTCGACACTCCTGGTCTGTTTGATACAACTTTGTCCCATGAAGAGGTTCATGAGGAGATGGTGAAATGCATCAGTCTTCTGGCTCCAGGACCTCACGTCTTCCTGTTGGTGTTACACATCGGCAGATTAACAGATGAGGAGAAGGAAGCACTGAAACTCATCAAGGAAGGTTTTGGAAAGAACGCTGAAAAGTTCACCATCATTCTTTTAACTGGAGGAGATTCACTGCAGCATGATGGGATATCTGTTGAAGATTACATTAAAGAGAAATGTGATGCTTCATTCAAGAAGCTGATCGCTGACTGTGGAGGAAGATACCATGTGTTTAACAACCGTGATGAACACGACCGCACACAAGTGAGTGAGCTGATGACCAAGATTAACACCATGGTGAAGAAAAATGGAGGAAGCTGCTTCACTAATGAGATGCTGCAAGAGGCCGAAGCAGCAATAAAGAAAGAAGTGGAGAAGATCCTGAAGGAGAAGGAAGAAGAGATGAGGAGAGAGAGAGAGGAGCTTCAAAGAAAACATGAGGAAGAAATGGAAGAAATGAACAGAAGAATAAAAGAACAGAGAGCAGAAATGGAAAAGGAGAGAAAACAGAGAGAGAAACAACTTCAGGAAATGAAGGAAAACATTAGGAAAGAACGTGAGGAGAGAAAGAAAGAACGGAAAATGAGAAAAGAAGAGAACAGGAAGAGAAAACAACAGGAAGAAAGTGAAAGAGAGGAGTGGAAACAAAAAGTTGAAGAAAGAAAGCTGCAGGAAAGCAGAGAAGAGATGATAAAAGAACGAGAGGAGTGGGAGAATAAACAAAAAGAAGAGTGGAAGAGACGATACCAAGAAGAGGAAAAGAGACGAGAGGAGGAACGAAAAAGACTTGAAAAGCTGCAAGAAGAGTACGAGCGAGAAAGAGAAAATGATGAAAAGAAAAGAAAAGAAGAGGACAGAATCAGAAGACAACAAGAGGAAAAAGAGAAAAAAGACATCGAGGAGAAATATAAGAAAAAAATAGAGAATCTGCAGAAGACACATGAAGAAGAAGCCAGAAAGAAAGCTGAAGAGTGTAATGAATTCAAAGAGAAACTTTCAGCTCAGAAAGAAAAACATGAGACAGAAATAAAAGACAAAGAGAAACAATATGACATCTTAAAGGCACTTTCAGCCCACACAGAAGAAGAAACAAAGAAAAAACATCAAAGAGAAATATGTGACTTAGTGAAATGTGTGACCAAAAAGAAAGAAAATCTGACAAAACTCAACGACTTACTGACGAAACATGAAGAAGAAATGAAGCAGGTGAAAACTGAAGAGGAAGAGAAGAATCTGCAGCAAAAACATGAAAAACAAATGAATGAGTTGATTCAGGAGCTTTCGACAGAAGCCGACACATCAACCTGCTCGATTTTATGAGGAGATTTGTTTTATGTAAACGTCAGCAGGAGTTTTCAGGTGTTTCAGTGAGTGAACTCGAGAGTTTTCAGATCTGTGAATTGTTTTCCTGCTCAGACAGTTTGGATCTCAGACTGTGATCATGTTGACGTGGAGGTGCACAAACCTCACAGCTGATCCCAGACAAGATGTTAGAAACATACATTTATTCACAGGTAAAACATCTGGCAAAGAGTAATATTTCAGATAGTTGATCAGTAATCAGAGCTTCTGTTTTCTCAATCTGTGCTTTAATCAGGACAACTGATTTTTTTGTTTTGCAATAAAATGTGTTGACCTGATGGGGGCGCTATGGGAGCAACAAAGGCCACCAGTATCATTCAAATCCTTTTCTGGAGACAAAGTCTGCTGACCGGAACAAACAAACTACCTGATAAGTCCCCAAACGCAGGAAGCACAAGTGAACTGAGCGCTGCAGGAACGGTTCCTCCCAGACGAGCAGGTCTCGGTTGGTTTTTTAGTGCGTCAACAAATCACATCATTGCACAATTCTGAGTCAAAATGCTGCTGTTGTCAGTAATTCATGAGACTCCTGAAACAAAACTGATTTCAGACCCTATTTCAACACATACTGTACTGTGCACTTAGTGGCCACTTTATTAGGTACCTTTGCAGTCTCTTGCAGTCCAGTCCTGCTCTGAAATAAAGTCTTTGTTCAAGATGCTGACATGTATGTGTTCAGTTTTTGGTCACATTGTTGAAAATTATTCCCATTATATTGAGAGGTGTTTCTAATATTTTGTCCTCCCTATTCCCAAACATGAGGGGGCAGAATATAACAGTGTTTTTCAACCTTTTTTGAGCCATGGCACGTTTCTTTCATTGAAAAAATCCCACGGCACACCACCAGCTGAAAATGTGAAAAAAAGCTTATATAAACAATATAAGTGTTATGTTGTTAATATTAGCTTTTTGTTTAATATTGAAGAATGACGTTATATTATAACATCTTGAATTAAAAATAGGAATCAAACACAAAGAAAAAAGTATTTTATAATCTTTCATATTTATACTCACTCAGTGTGAAACCTGGACCCGCTTCGGGTCCGAGCATCTCATTTTAATTGCTCTGCCACAGTGTGGGACTTTTTTGATTTAGCCACAAGTTCAGCGACATGGTAGTAAGCTTTAAGGGCTCTCTCGTTTACCTTTGCAGTTTTTCTCATGACAGTTGCCTGTTTCTCCGTGTGTTCACGCAGGCGAACAAAATACTCCACATTTTTGTTTTGAAGTGAAGGGTGTTTCGTTTGGAGATGGCGTTTAAGCTTACTTGGGACCATAGCACTATTGGAGAGCTTTTCACCACATACCAAGCACAACGGAGTTGGTGCCGTTGCAAGTAAATCCAAATGAAAGATAGCTTTCGTTGTATTGCCTCACGCCAGAAACTTTGCTGGACGTCACCGTCTTTGCTTTCTTTTGACCTCCACTCATACTAGGGCCTTCATCTGGGTCTGGATTTTGTCCAGGGTCCAGTTCAGAGTCAGCATTTTTCCTCTTCAAAAACTTATCCATCACTTTCACCGTCGTCCTGCTATCCACAATACCACCGTCAACGCCACCTGCCGCTGCATCCATGCGTCACTAATTCGCTTGTCTTGTCCAAGGACAAGGCAATTAGCTACCTGCTGCTGCCACCTACTGGTATGGAAGAGTAGGTTGCTACTACATGATTACTCTGCCAGGCGCTAGACCGCCCAGGCACACAAATTGATAATTTCCCACGGCACACCTTACAATATCTCGCGACAGCGGTTAAAAAACACTGGAATATAAGACACACATCTGGATGTGATGCAGTCCAGTACAACAGCACCACTAACTGTGACCTCGGAGCTAAAAACTCATATTTAAATGAAAACCTGTGACGGTGTCTTAATGACTTAACTTAATGACACAACAGCTGTACTGGATTGCTTCAGACTGTTCATGTGTTCCTAATAAAGTGGCCACTGAGTGTATTTTTGTTGTTTTTATATGGACTTTTGGTCATAATGGAAATCTTTAGGTTTTGGACTGTTGGTCTGAAGGAAGTCGTGATTTTAATAATTTTGTAACTATTTTCTAACATTTAATAGAGCAAACAACTTACTGAGAAAATAATCTGCAGATTAATTGATGATGAAAAAGTTCAGTAGTTGCTTGATTTACTTTGTAACACAGGTTTTGAAAAGTGCTTAATGAATAAAGTTTGATTTATTCTTCTTCATGTGTTGTAACTGAACTTGTATTAAAACTGTCATCATAGAGCACTGACACTTCCTGCCAACATTTAAACAAACCCATTTCTCAATGAACTGTTCCTTCCTTCTGTGCAGCCAATAGTTTAAGCTCATTAACATGTAAATGAGCATGAAGACACCTGAAACCTGCATTTAATTTGTCAGTAAACATGCCCTCGTTGTCTCTCGGACTAATTGTCCTCTGATTTCACACAAAACTAAACTGTAACTGTGACAGATGTGATGGATTATCTGTCTGCTGCAGCTCTCAAGTCTCTGCAGCCAGAAAGTGTCTGCCTGTGTTTTAGGGCTGGCTCAGGCTTGCCTTGGACCAGCCCCTAGTTATGCTGCAATAGGATTCGGCTACCGAGGGACTTCCAATGACACCCAAACCTCTGTTCTTCCCTCCCTCTCCATCTGTATGCGTTCCTGTCCTATCAAGCATGTTACTAACTTGGCTTCTCCCCCGGAGTCTTTGTGCTTTCTCGTCTTGTGGGTCTGAATGGAGAGCGGCTGAGCCTGGACTACTGAGCTCACCTGCCAGACATCCACTGCAACTTTTATTGTTATTAGCTATGCTAACATTGTCTTCCCTGGCTCTCGAAGAAGGCGGACGCTTTTTCTTTTGCTCCGTCCCTGCCCTTATCTACCCTGCTACTGCTCTTTGTCCTGTGCTGTCTCTGTCTCTGTCTAACTATCTCGGAGCCTCTCTCTGCATTCTCCTCCAAATCCAAAAAATGATGGATCTGGTCAGCTGGTCTCTCAATGCAATTGACCATATTTTCTCCACAATGAAGTTGGGTAAAGGAGAACCCGCCTGCCCTGACGGAACGTTCGCAGCCGGCTACACGTTGGACTCCTGGGAGAAGTGGAGGATCGTGTGTCTGTCGGTTCTTTCCGTTGAGGATGTTGAAGATGCATACACAATTGGATTTATGATCTTAGGCTTTCTGCTGTTTGGCTTTGGCGGATACCTGATCTACTGCATAATAAGGAAGACGCTGGTGGAAATTGGCAAGCTGCTTGTCTTGATCGAGGGAATGTGCAGGGCTGCCTGCACTCAGACTCAAGCGATTTGTGAGCTCAATCGCAAACTGGATGCGATTCCTGAGCTCCTTCGCCGGTCGGATAACAACTCGGAGAAGCTGTCGGCTCGGCTCGGCTGAATCTGGCCACTGATTCGGACATTTTGGAGCAAGCCACCGTGAGACCAGAGAGACTCAAGGGCAGACAGAAAAATTCCAGGTCGGCCCGTCCTAAAACAATTGTTATCTCCATTGGCTCCCAGACATAAACAGCCTTCTCAAGGACGCTTATCTCTCCACTCTCCTGGATGTTTCTGCAGACAAGATGCTCCGACCCCCCACCTCCTTCTGGGACATTCACCCTTACCCTCAATTCAACGCCTTCTTTGGCTCCTCACCCCCCTCCTTCCCCCGCGCGGCATAGTAGGCCAAGGGTTGAGGACGGCGCCCTGTAGGAGCTGTAGCCCTCCCCCGGGCGACTGTGCTGTGACCCCCCCCCCCCCCCCGAACTTCCTTCCCCCACCCACATGTGCAGGTGTTACAGTCTTGTTATGATGTCTTAAATGTTGCTTGTGCTGAGGTGTTTTTTTTTTACCAAGCCCACACTGTGCCCCCCCCCCCCAATGGGCACAGTCTGAGATTAGCTTTTTTTTTTTTCTCTCCCTCCCCTCCTGTTTTCATTTGTTTTTCATCTAAGTAAGCGAGGCGCCGCCCTGCTGGCTGCATCGTGGTTCTCCTGTCCCTGTCTTCCCATGTCAATTATTTGTACTGTCTTTTGTGCCATTGTGTCCTCTGGGACGGTGTAACTGAACGGAATTTCGTTGCACTTGGAAACTTGTGTAATGACAATAAATGATTCCTGATTATTAGATCATCAGTGCTGTGCTATGTTCTTATACTATCTGCAAAAATAGTGCAAAACTATTTTGTGTTGATGCTGTGTTTCAATGCAGTGAAGAAGAGCATAGATATAGATAATAATCCTACCTTACTCCAGAATACTCTAACCAAACTGAACAGTCGAGTATTATTATTTAGACTAAAACTGACCCATTGAAGTGTCTCTCAGCTACCACCCCAACACCAACACATCTGGAAGCATCTGAATCAGAATCCGCTATGCTGGTCAAGTATTTGTGTATGTACAAGCAATCTGACTGCTGTTTAAACATTACACTCAATGTACTTGCATAGAAAAAAGACACACAGCTCAACGAGGACAAAAACACAATAAAACAGAAGACTGAACAATAAGTGAAGTGATGAAATAATAATTACAGAATGAGAGCTTTGGGGCATTCAATCGTTCGCAACTGGACCTCGTCAGTTTGTCTTAGAAGACGTTTCGCCTCTCATCCGAGCAGGCTTCATCAGTTCATGCACACCAGACTAGATAGGACAGCTCTAGTCCAATGCAATGGTGTTAGGTTCAAGTAATTATCCTCTGAGTGAGGCCAACCCCCAAAACCAAGGATGGTATCACTCTATTGTGAGGCAAACGATCCCCCATTAAGGCGGGGTAGGGTGCAACAATCCCCCATTAAGGCGGGGTAGGGTGCAACCCTTGGGTGTCAACGACAGTCGTCTGCCTCGTTAGTGTCCCATTCTTGTCTTTGGAGCCTCCTCGAGCCATGTGTGAATGGCTTTGTTGTTTATTTTCAGAGGCTAAATCTTTGAATCTCTTTGGGATAGATGAATGGACAGCATTATATGTGGGAGATAGGTGGTGTCTCAGACACCCCCCCCCCACCTCTGTTCAGAGATGGTTTTTCAACCTTGACATAGATGGCTTCTCTTACTCCTCTTTCAAACCATCTGTCTTCTCTGTCCAGAATATGCACATTTTTATCCTCAAAGGAGTGTGCTTCCTCCTTGAGATGTAGGTAAACAGCTGAGTCCAGCCCTGAAGAGTTTGCCCTTCTGTGTTGTGCCATGCGTCTGCTCAGTGGCTGTTTGGTTTCCCCAATATACAAGTCTGTGCATTCCTCACTGCACTGGACTGCATACACCAGATTGTTTTTCTGAGTGTGAGGTGTTCGGTCTTTGGGGTGCACCAGCCTTTGTCTGAGAGTGTTCCCAGGTTTGAAATGTACCGGGATGTTGTGTTTGTTGAAGATTCGCCTGATTTTTCTCTGATACACCAGACACATATGGAATGACGATGTTATGCCGTCTGTCCCTCTTTTCCTCCTCCGTCACCGTGTTCTTTCTGGAAGCAGCTGAACTTTTCACAAAAGACCAGCTGGGGTAACCACAGGTTTTGAGGGCCCCCCTCAGGTGTTTGTGTTCCTTGTCTCTGGCCTGTTGGCTGGTAGGAACAGTATCAGCTCTGTGTTGGACAGTTCTGATAACACCTAGTTTGTGTTCCAGTGGGTGATGTGAGTCAAAAAGGAGGTACTGGTCTGTGTGAGTGGGTTTTCTGTAAACCCCAATATGGAGGCGCCTGTTCTCTCCAATGTGGACATCACAGTCCAAAAAAGGCAAACTCATGTCCTTGACATCCTCTTGAGTGAATTTGATGTTCTTGTCCACTGAGTTAATGTGCTCGGTGAAGGCTTGCACTTCTTGGCTTTGGATTTTTACCCAAGTGTCATCCACATATCTGTACCAATGACTTGGTGTTGTTCCTTTGAAAGAGTTCAGAGCCGTTCTTTCCATGTTCTCCATGTACAGATTAGCCACAATGGGGGATACTGGTGAGCCCATCGCACGCCATGTTTTTGCCTGTAAAACCTTCCCCTAAATTGAAAATAGGTGGTTTTTAGGCAGAGTTCCAGTAAATGGCATATTTGCTCCGGGTTAAGGGGCAAAGTTCTGCAAAGTGTTGTCTTGTAACAACTGCTGTCTCACTGTTTCCACAGCATCCTGGGTTGGAATGCATGTGAACAACGAATGTTGTGAATGTCCTTTGCTGGGGTTAGGTCAGCTAGTGGTGACCCACCACCCGTGCCTTGCTTGTGGGTGTTTTTTTTTTAATTGCTACAAGTACAGACAATATGTGAGCAGGCACCCTCTGGGTACAAAGTATGTACATGCATAATATTTGTCAGGGCACTTACCGTTCTGCAGGATGTTCTTGTATTTGATCTTGACTTGCTGCCAAGTTCGTTTGGGCCCAGTCATGTTTAATCTGAAAATAATAAATTAAATTAAAAAATGAACAAAGGACACACACACATAATGAATGAAACAACAGAGGAGCATGAGGAGCAAATAAGGAGCTGCATTTACATGATTTCACTCACACCTGCAGTCGGTTTCATAATCAGAATACAACTACGTTTTTGGGGATGTTAATGGATAGATATATAGATACTTTATTAATCTCCAAAGAGAAATTTACAATATTAACTATATTTATATTACCATCAATAACTATTTAGATTGTGATTGTGATGGTTTCAGTGGAGTCGTGAGTGTGTGGTTGTGAAATACTTGCGCTTTCAGGCGATCTGCAATACTTTGCCGCGCTTTCTCTCGTTGTTTTATGGCAGTGGCGGTGTTTCCTTTTTGTTTAAATTAGGTCTTTGACCTCTTCATATGCCTCCATAATTATCTCCTGCTCCAACGGGGAGAAGTACGTGCATGAGATGCCATGGTGAATCAGTGAATCTGTGATTGCTTGCCGTTTGTGCAACCATTTAAGCCTGAACTCTGTTGTTTTGGATTGGTTGAGCCAGACTTAATAACTTATCCTGGATGTCTGAATCCTACTTTTGTGCAACGGACCCCAGATTTGAACGTTTGCTGATGCTTCTTTAAACATTTATTTGCAGACTTTGACACATTTTCGAAGATGATTTCTCGTCTTTACTTCATGTCACTTTTGTGAGGTGACCATTCTGAGCTCAGCTGTCCTTTCACTCTTTCACTGCAGAGCATGTTTTCATTTTCCTCCACAAAGTTCACTGTTATTGTATGTAAGGTTTTATGTATAGTGAGCAGGGACCATAGGAACCTGTTCACTGTACATTATCCTGCTTAGAACACGGCTTACTACTAAAGCATTCAACAATGTGACACAAAATAGTGATTAAAACATGTTTTATTGATTTAAAATGAGCCTACTCTCGTCTGTCGCCGCTCTCACTGCGCAGCCACTCTGAAAGTAAACACATACGTTGCCTAGCAACCACCTCTCACTGTGCTCAGGCTAGCAGGCAGGAAAACTTATTTCTTTACAGTTATTCAGAGAAAGCATGTCAAATGTGGAGAAGTGACGGGATATCCCAGACCTGAGAGAGACGTAGCTGGAGACAGAGTTTGGTTTCTATTATTTTGTACTGATGGACAAAAGTCCCGCAGCAGCTGATTTCTGCGTTCAGCGTCAAAAATTAAAAATCTGTCTACAGTTTTGTCTCCACTCAGCAGTCTATTAGCAGGTCGATCGTCCATGCTGTGTTTTTCTTGTTTATTTCATGTCTCTCCTCTTCAATCTGGTCAGTCTCTGTGTCCTCAAGTTGCTTGTGCCTTAATATCGTTTCTCCTGTCGGTCCAGCTATGTTCTTTACTTTTCTTGCCTTTTTTGCTGGGGACATGTCATTCTCCAGCCACACGTCAAGTGTTTTGTCCTCCCCAAACAAATGAAAAGCAATGTCCGCAAAATGCTCCATATTTTGCCTCTCAAATCAACTGCCAATTTGTCATTGAGCTTGGTACATTAAGGGATTGCCCCTTGAGTCTCTGACTGGTAGAAATTCCTGAGCAGCCGCTCTTCTATCCAGAAATAAACACTATTAACACTATTTACAACTGAGGTCTTCTTCATATATATATTAACTATATATTAAAATAGATATGTAATATATATATGGAATCCATCACTTATTGGACACGTTACATAGTTCAAAATGCTTATTTTCACGTTAAATAATTTTTTTTCCGTTTTACACTTTTCGACCGCATATTTCACTTGCGTAAATGTACTCAGTTATGACCCACCACTGCCGGCTGCTACTGTAAAGTTTCAGCGGCTTTAATGAACCTTGCCTGACAAGAATAAACCTCTGACAGGAATCTCTGGTGGCCTTCTGGGGCTTTAACCCCCGTGTGGCGGTAACATTATGATATTACAGTATACCCTTGTTTTTCGCGGGGGTTACGTTCCAAAAAGAACCCGTGATAAGCAAAATCCGTGAAGTAGAAACTTAATTTTTTTTACAATTATTGTACAATTAAATACTCTATTATACATTGAAAAGAAGGAACAAACCATTTTACAGGCTCAAGCATTTGTTTGTGTATTTCACTGCTCTTCAGACTGAGCCGCTGCATCCTGACTCCGCTCTGCAGTGTTTTCTTCTTTTGAAGCCCGCGGTGCAGGTGTGTTTGTTCGGGAGAAGAACATAGTGTTAGGCAAAACTCGAAATTGCAAGAGAATTTGCATGTACGTAATGTAAATTTGGCAAGCTGTTTTTTACGTACGTGTACATATTAAACTGCAACGTTATTGACGCACAGGTAGAGAAGAAGCGGAGTGACTTTTCAGAATGCAGAACACAATGCACGTGAAAAGTAAACCGCGTTATAGCGAGGGATCACTGTACATACAGAACCCTGCCTGAATTGTGTGCTAACCTTGGCTAAAGGATGCTAACGTTAGGTTCCACCCTCATAACCGAACCTTCTTTCCAGCTCTGTCTGTCTTACGGTTCACTATGAACCATCACAAAGGTAAATACCTCAACGTACAACTCTACTTTTGTGTCTGAATGTTGTCTTTTGTTCAAGAATATGTACCTTTCCAGGTGTCGTGTCGGACTGTCAGGAAACAGCTTGGGCGGAAGTGCGCTGCGCCTTCTTCTTCGTGTTGGGTTTAAATGGAGCGGCTTTGACTTGCTGCCCCCTACAGGCTGTATGTGATAGATAAGCAAATAGTATTGGAAAAAGTGCAAATAGGTCAAAATAAAAAAGAATTTAAAAACTAAAAAAGGCTATGTACAATGTGGAAAAATACCTTCTAGTGCAAGAGGAGTGGATTATAGATGTTTACAATCACAGAGGAGGTAGATGTGGTTGATAAAGGGACACTGATTCCAGGTATTGGTACACAGAAAAAATTTGAAGAGTAAATTTTACTCAATTTCAGTCAAATTTTACTCCCAAAAATATAGTATTTGGTCCCAGTCCAAAAAGAGCAAAAAATTACTCTCATAGAGTTAAATTTTCAGTTATTTCTACTCTATCAAGAGTCCATCTTTTACCCCACTAGATTGAAATTTCCTCAATTTAGCATAAAGTGAGAACAACTCCAGCACCATTTCACTCAATACAGAGTTGTATTCTACTCTGTACAGAGTAGTAACTGCCTCAAAATAGAGGTCGAATTCTACTCTGACTAGAGTTCTGTTTCACTCAATAGAGTTGTATTTCACTCAATATTGAATAGTTAAGTGAGTAGAGGAGAGTTAAAGATGACACATTTATTCAATAACTCTGGATTAAAATGTTTGAATTAAAAAAAGACCAGAAATAAAAATTCAACAATGCACTTGTATTTTTCATAAATGCATCACACATGCACTGAGTACCCATAATATACATGTCACTACTGTTTGGCCTTTGTAATATGACAGCATTGTATAATACATGAACAACTACAATGGGCTCAAAACCTGTAACAAAAATCTCCATGAGTAAGGCTCCATGGGCAGAGTAATCAATATGAGGGGGGAAAAACGTCTTTAAGGGTGACACATCCCTAAAATTACATAATAAAAACAAATAGAATATTGCAAACAGGTATGCACACGATCACCACACCATCAGTAGCTGCAGATAAGGCTGTAAAATACTGCAATAGCCACCAGCCCAGCCAAAACATTTACGCCCAATTGGTGGGCAATCACAATTTGGACACAATGGTCTCTTTAAAATTGGGTGGATTAGATAAAAGAGGAGAAAATATGAAAACATTGGAATTGGAGTTATGGGCAAAGAAATTCAGAAATCCATTGTTCATCCCCAGTGCAACAGTTAGATCTTAGCCATTCTTTTATCACAGGAAACAGTACGGAACAATAAATGAACTTGAATCATCATTACTGTATGACATCTGCATATCCAATGCTTTGTAACACAAAAGCTCTTTGACATCTACAACATGAGGTCCTTCTGCAGTACACACAACTTCAAATGCTTAAAAATGCTCATCCATACACACTGTTTGTAGTGCAAATGTAAACAACAGCATGAGCTTTGAAAAGCTCGTCAAAAAAGGCAAGAGAATCTGGTGACTGACACGGGATTGCATGTTTGTCAATCACAATGAAATGCTTGTGTATGGCGCTCTTCTGGGTCCCCACAGCCAGTAGATAGGGTTGACGCCTCTCTGTGATGCTGTCCAGATGCCCCTCAACACTGGTCCCAGTCTGTGACAAGAAAACTTGATTAGTCTTGCTATTAAAATTAATCAGTTGCAGTTTAGGGCCCCATCATCACCACCAGAATCACTTATTGCCACAAAATGCAAGATGAACCGTAACATTTTCAGCCTTATATTTTTTATTCTGCTAAATGTAAAACAAATAAACTTATTCATATCAGCGTATCTGAGGCCCATGGTGATAGATCTGTGGGGAGCCAAATCAGATAAATATCACAGGGCACCCGCTGATTACATATGATCACGGTCATGGCATGATTTCATCAGAGTAGGGTTTAAGGTTAAATATTACAGACAGAGCAGTGAGCCTTCTTAAACTTTCATTAAACTGTAACATTACCTTGATAAATTTCACAAGGTGGTCAATGGCTTGTCTGGCGGAGAGCTTTCCTGGTCTCTTGTTGCGGCCATCAGGTGATGGTGGCATGAGGTGGATAAGGAGTAAGACGGAAGTCATCTCACGGTCCCATCCTGAAAATACAAGAAAATTCACAAAGACATTTTGACTAAAATGTTGATATTTTTGTTCCAAACCATTTCCCTCGTTCATTACTATTATTTCTTTAATTGGAGTGGACCATGTTCCAGTTCTTCTGTTGTGGAATCAGCGTTATGAAGGAGATCTTCAAGGTGGCTTGTCTGGGTGAGGCCACGGCTTTGTTCAAGGACTTTCTGCCTGTAGTGAGTCGGCCACTTCTCCAGGAACTCTGCAGAGATGTCATCACCAAACATCAGACTGAAATCCTGCTTTATCTGCAGACAAGATGGAATACAGAAAACAACACGGCATACATTGTTACTAGGTGCACCAGGGATGAGCAGGAACGTGATCTGTCATTTTTCATTTCAGCGCCATTTTTAATGCGAGGCAGTTTAAGAACCACATACCATTCCTGTGATGTCAAGAAATCTTAATATTACTTTCAATCACTAATTACTTTCAACCACTGGCTACAACTACAAATTAAAATAATCATAATAATAAATAGTAATAATAATAATAATAATGTGATCAGACAGTCCAGCGCTGTTCTTTACTTTTCTTGTCTTTTTTGCTGGGGACATGTCATTCTCCAGCCACACGTCAACTGTTTTGTCCTCTCAAAATAAATGAAAAGCAATGTCCGCAAAATGCTCCATATTTGGCCTCTCAAATCAGCTGTCAATTTGTTATTGAGCTTGGTACATTAAGGGATTGCCCCTTGAGTCTCTGACTGGTAGGAATTCCTGAGCAGCCGCGCTTCTATCCACAAATGAACACCGCTCCATTTGAGCCATTTACCAATCACAATGGACTATTTACGACCATAATATATATATTAGCTATATATTAAAATAAGTAATATATATATGGAATCCATTACTTATGTAATACATAGTTCAAATGCGTATTTTCATGTTAAAGTATTTTTTTCCGATTAACACTACACAGCTTGGGCGGAAGTGCGCTGCGCCTTCTTCGTGTTGGGTTAAAACGGAGCGGCTTTGACTTGCTGCCCCCTACAGGCTGTATGTGATAGAGAAGCAAGTAGTATTGGAAATAAAAATAATTTAAAAACTAAAAAAAAGGCTATGTACAATGAATCTAGGAAAAAATAGAAAAAGTGTTTTGCTCAGCAATAATATAGCTCTGGCAAAGAGTGGAAAAATATATATATATTTTTTCAGACATTAAACAGAATGGAATGGACAGACTGCAAACTGTGTCCATGATCCCTAACCCCTCTTGGTCTGCTGTCTTATCCTCCCTGTCATTTCTGTCTTCTTTGGCCATCTGTAGACTGTCCAGTTTGTCTCTGGCTTCGACCAGACAGACACACAGACAGACAGACAGACAGACAGACAGACAGACAGACAGACAGACAGATAGATCGATAGATAGATAGATACTTTATTCATCTCCAAGGAGAAATTTGCAGTTCCAGCAGCTCAAAAGGTGGACACACAAGGGCATGCAAAATAAAAACAAGAACTACTTTCAAGTAAGAGGCAAAAATACAATACAAAATGCAAAATAACAATAAAAGGAAAAATAGTGAAATAAAAATAAAGAACTAAGCTATCCAGTATAAACATCTTAACATTTTGCTATACAGGATAAACATCTGAACATCTGGCTATTCAGGATAAATATCTGTAGTACAAGATAAACATTCAAGCAGTTAAATATGTATACAGTAGTGCAGTTGTGCAAAATAACAAGTGTGCAATAGTCGGTTTGTTCACACTTGAGTCCAGCATGTGGATGTGTGTGTGTGGTGAAGTCCAGCATTTAGATGTGTGTGTGATGGGGTCCAGCATATGGATGTGTGTGTGATAAAGTGCGTGTGTCCATGCGTGGTGAGTTCAGAGTTGTTGTGTAGGCTATTGTTTTTGTCGCCCTCCCCGAGAGGTGTTGAAGAGCCGTACGGCGTGGGGGAGGAACGATTTTTTCAGTCTGTCCGTAGAGCAGGACAATGACAGCAGTCTGTCACTGAAGCTGCTCCTCTGCCTGGAGATGGCGCTGTGCAGTGGGTGAGAGCAGAGCCACCCGATTCTCCTCAATCATCCGGTCCAAAAGAGCTCTGGTCTCAGCCGCTGCGCTGCAGACTGCATGAGCCTAGACAGCAAAGCAAAGCAACAATACATAAAGTCACTAAGGAGAGTGGTGTCTGTATTCCCTGCCAACAGAGAATGCCATACTCAAATCCATTTTATACACAAGTATTTAGCAGTTGCTTTACACATAGTTTGATAGTTGAGAAGCACCTTGTGTATGACAGGGGGAAGCAGAATGCTGCAGGGAGGCTGAGGGATGGGGGGGGGGGGGGGGGCGGGACTCCTCTCTGCCTCCAGCAGCTCAGTGATCTCTCTCTCCCTCTGATACAGGCTCTCTTTCAGCTCATCCAGACGGGCTTTAGCCCCCTCCAGTGGCTGATCTGAGTCATTGCAGGCCTGCATACAGACGCACCTTAAAGGGTCAGTCCACCCAACCTGTTCTTATCTGCTCATTTTTGAGATATCCGCCCCTGAAACTTCTGCTGCCATCCAAATGCATGAGCGTTAATGTAATTTAAACATGATGAATGAGGTAATATCAGATCCAGCCCAGTCTTTTGTATATTGTTCCTCAGACTCATGGGATTTTAGTTGGTTGCTTTGTTGATATGCTTATACTCTTTGATCATGTTAGTCAGCAGCACACTGCCATGGTAACTGATCCAACCCACCACAGTCTGTTTTTTGTCCTCTGAGCTTTCACTTTCCTCCGCAGCTTCCTGCTGCTCCCGTGATGACACAGTCAACATTTCTTGGACCTTTCCCACTTCCCGTCTGGCCATCTGCAGCTCCTGCAGTGCTGTTCAGTGCAGTCACAGGGCAACAATAATGGTGTTATATGCAAAGGTCAGTGATTTTACAGGCGTGCATATCCATTTATACACGTAGACTCACTGGAGGCCTGGTGGCTGTGCAGGACATCCAGCCTGTTGGAGAACAGTTCCAGCATTTTGCTCTAGAAGAAAAACAGGGACAAAGTTGGTTTCATGTGATGACATAAAAAAGTTGCCTGTTATATTCAAATTTGGCCACAAGAGTGCACTACAGTTCAGAGGAAGAGTTTATGAAGCCTGCAAAGATTCCTATCCCACCTTTTCACTGTGCCACTGCAGGGCCTCCTCTTTACTCCTCCTCCTCTCCGCTCGCTGCTCCTCCTGCAGCTGCTCGTTCTGGGCAGTCAAGGCCTGCAGGGAACAGGACCAGGTAATGAATACAAAAAGCTGCTTAGTCTTTCAGCTATATGGTCTGAAACACGTACGCCAACATGAATGAATGAAGTCAAAAGCTTGAAGTGGAGATCAGAGGGTTTGGCTGTGTTGTTGACAAGCAGGAGCTGCAGGGGAACAAGCCAGCTGGCTGGGTTTGCAGTAGGGTAAAAGATGGACTGACTAATGAACATCACTGACCACGACTCTCCTCTCCCAGTCAGCGTTCTTCTTCTCCACCTTCTCCTGGTAGAGGTCCAGGATTCTCCTCAGAGTGTTCAACTTGTTCTGGTAATGAGCTCTGATCCTCTGCACGGTCCACTCCTGATCACACAAGGGACGAGAGAAGATTTATATATGTGTTAGGGCTCGTTCTTTCACACACACACACACACTCACACACACACATGCATCCTCACCTGGTTCTCTCGTGCTGTGACCTGAAAGTTCTCCTCCAGCTCCTGCACCATCTCCAGGTGTCGTCTCTTCATCGCTTCCATGTCCTCCGCTATCTGTTTTGGAGTGCACACGACACAAAGACACTTACATACACAAAACAGCTTCCTGGCTGCTGCTGTTCTGATAAAAATGCCTCGCAGGGTCACACCAGCAGCATCAGGGCAGCCATGTGATTGTGAGGAAGAGCCCACAGTGTCTGACAGTGTCTTCATTGTGTGTTTGTTTGCCCTCTCACTGAACAACCGGACACAGCTCGACGTCTGAAAAATATTGTCTCATAATTACCCCTTCATCTATAAAATCTTTCTCTGCTCTGACTCTGTTAGTTTGCAGGATATAAAGCTGAATCTGTTATCAATAAAAACTTGCTCGTTCTGCGCTGCTTTCCTGTGACGATGCTCATTACTTTACCTGATTGACGCAGAGTTCAGCTGACTCATAGGGGATATAGATCTTGACCTCTTGTGACCTCTCAGCTTGTGTCGCCTGATCTGCATCACTGCCGTCAGACAGCTGAGACTCTGATGAGCCTGCAGACGTGACATGTTGTTCAGAGCTGACATGCTGTCAAAGTGCCAGTTAGGAGTAATCTCAGCCTCCACAGATTCTGTATACTTGCATCTTTAAACCTCATCATCAACCCTCTGCACACACACACACACACACACACACTGCCTCCTCCTGCCACCTTACACACCTCCGTTCACCTCCTCGCCTGGATGCATTCTGCGATCGGCACCGATCCAGCGTCTGAACGCAGCCCACCTCTTCATCCACAGAGGCTTGTGATGAGCGACAGCTTGAACAATAAAGCAAAGTAAAGAGTAAAAGGCAAGAGAGGGAAGAGAAGATAACAGCACGTCTCAGGGCGCATCTTGCTCAGTTACCTAATCATCTTGTGATGTAGTGAATGATACGTGTCATGTCCCGCCGTGTCTGATGTGTCTGTTCACAGTGTCAAGTCTTGTCATGCACTTCCTGTTTTATTGTGAAACCCTAACTTTCCTCTCGTTTCGACCCTGATTGTCTGCCCCGCCCTGATTGTCTCCACCTGTTCATGTATATATAGTCCGCGTCTCCTTTTGTCCTGTGCCAGATTGTCTTGTGCGTCTTGTGCTCCCTGTATCTCGTCTTGCTATCAGTCCTGTTCATCGTGCCTTAGCTCTTGAATTGTTTTTTTGATTACCTTAGCGTCCTTAGTTCCCTTTTGAGAACCTTAGCGTTTTTTGTTCCTCGTTTTGACACAACCTCTGCGCCCTTAGTGTGCCTGTACAGCCTTTGTTTAATAAATCAGCCTTCGTGCTTGCTTTTTGTTGGAACTGTGTTTGGTCTCCTACTTTTGAGTCCTGACTCCTTCGAGCCCCCGGGCCTTTCCCTACGTAGTTAAGATTAAATCACACATCCATTAATAATAAACAGTTGGAACTTAAATCATCATCATCATCGTAGACGTAGTTATAGGAGTGTGGTTCACAGACTTATTTTACTATTAAGTAGTTTTGTTATTTGAGACTTTTTCTCCATCAAACAAGGTGTGATTGTTCTGCTCTGCTCATATTTCATCCAAAAGTCCTGAGAAAAACAAAAGTTTTCCAGCAATCCAGAGAATCATCTTTGGGTTATTCAACTGAAGAGAACTGCAAACATAAGAAGGGAGTCAGTCTCTTTTAGTTTATTGATAGCTTTATTAATAAACCGCTCCTCCGGCTGTGTTTCTGTGTATGTGTGTGTGTGTGTGTGTGTGTGTGTGTGTGTGTGTGCAATTGTGCTTGATTAAATTCTGATTTTGACCGATCGCTCACAAAAGTGAACAAACAACACAAACCAATCGTTCAGCTGGATAAAGACACAAACATGTTCCCTTCTCAGTTTGACTTGTTCAGGATCTGTGTTTAAAATTTTATTTCATTTATCATTTTTATTTCATTACATTCAGTCTCAGAATAAAACACATACATCTCAGCGAAAACATTTACATTTTATTTATTAGATTTAAAACATGTTTTACATCTTTATGATGAGTGATTAGCATGCAGTTTATTGTCTATTTACATTTCTGAAAATTACACTGAAAACAGATCATTTTAATAATTGTTATAATTTTCTACTTAACTAATTAGTCCCTGTTTAGTTTTATTTTCAAGTTAATCCATTCAGTCAGTCTAAAATGTTGACACATTGCAGAAAACGAGTCCCTCTCTGACATTCTCTGTCTCTTGCATTCCCGTCCCACCCTCTCCCCTCTTTGTTTCCTCATACAGGAATGTGGGCGTGCCGTCAGGTTGCTACTTTCCTCCCAGAAATACCTTTTAGTAGAGAAACAGAAATGATGTCAGGAATTTCAGGGAAACGTTGTCAGGATAAAAAGCACTCGGGTTATCTGCTGTCTGAGCATGCAGAGGGTGAACCCGAAGGCTGTATATTATATATATTATTATTTATCTTGTGCAAAGAATCGTGAAAAGTACTGTTTACACTGAGTATGTGTGTGTGTGTGCATGAGTGTGTGTAGGGGTCTGCTGGTCTGACCTCCTGTGCTGTCCTCGTACTGGTCAAACTGTGTGTTGTGAATTATTGGGCCAGGCCTCTCATCCTTCAGCTCTGGTACACTACCGGGTAAATCCTGCAGCACCTGGGCTGCCACTGGGAGCCGTCCAGGCCGCAAGGACGCCACGGGGTCCTCGGGGCATGTGGACCTGTTAGTTGTCTCCCATGCGCCTGAGAACAATTCAACATACAGATGGTGCATGTTGTGTGTATTGTAAAGCCAATTCAGATATGCAGTACAGATGTGCAGGGAAATGCAGGACAGGGCTACTCCAGGATCCCAAACAAAAAGACAAATTATTGTTGCATGAATTATTTTAAGATAGCACAAAATATGGATGGACGTGGATGAAATGCTAAAAAGAAGCTGCAGCAGGAGAGCAGTAGCTTTCAGGTAATGAAAACATCTGGGCTGAAGATGGTGGAGCTTACAGTGACATAATGCAGGCACGAGGCCAGTCTTTATATAGCTTAGAAGACGTGCACGCCATGTGAATACACATGCACACATGCAAAACTGGAAAACCACACAGAATATGTCTGCGATGGAAAGTGACACCAGCTGCTCTGCTGCGTTAGTGTGCATACGTAGGTCTGTTAGCATGTGTGCTCGCAAGTGTGGTTCCCGTGGACCTGGCCGGCCTTCATGTCCAGATCTCCAGCCAGGCCCTGCCAGGAACAGTGTGTACATTTGTTCTGATACACTGACTGCTCCGCTGCTTCACAACAGAGGCAGCCAAGCAGCTGAAATATTTAAACCTCGTCTAACTTCACCTGTTCATCACTCAGAGCAGCTTCTACAACATATAATCTGATACCTGATAGAGAAATGAACGCACGGATGCAGATGAATATAAGCCATTTTACTGTGCAGGTGTTTTTCTAGTTGTTGGTGTGTTTTATACTTACGTTGCTTCCCTGCAGGGGCCACAGAGTGATGACGCCCCACTTTCTTTCCCAGGAAGGTCAGTGAGTAAGATCCACTCTCTGCTCCAGAAGAGTTCGTATACATTGTGTGTATAACTGTGTGTTAGCTGCCACGACTCTTCTCGTGTTTGGTCTCCGTAGCACCTGGATCGAAATCTGCAGAGAAATTAAGGATCAAATCATTTTAAAGCCACAAAGATCCTCGAAAGATGAAATGTTTTAATTCATATGGAACTAAAAATCCCAAAATATTTTAATCAACATTATGAACTCTTGTTCAACCCTCAAACTGTTTGCAGATGTCAAAAAGCTCACGCAGCAGATTCACTCGGGGAGTGCAATCCTTTTGTCAGCCTCTCCAAGACACCATAAGCTACAAGCTTCTCGACAGGAAAAACTGAAAATGCCAGAGTTTGAGCATGTGTCTCTTTTTTGGTTTTCAAATTCCCTGATTTCACGGTGCTGCATAGGAACAAATCTCGCAGCTCACTTGGTGAGATTGGCACAGTGCCAAGTTCTTTCACTAAATAAAATGATTTGAAATGACAGAAAAGTGGAATTTATGAACTACGAAATGAGCCACAAAACTCATCAACCCAAAATATACACATGAATTAATCAGAAAAGATTCACTTTCAAGAGAGAGAAAACAAGACAAAAGTGAATAAAAAGAATTCAGAGAAAGGCTTGATGATACAAGGATTATGATTACCTGGATTACCTGGTCTGGGAGCAGATCGGATCCCTGCAGTGTGATTCGGTGCAGTTCCTGTGCTGCTATGCTGACCAGGAGCGCAGGGACGCGCTGATCCTGATCTCTAAGGGGAACCAAACTCTCAACAGTGTTTAAATATTAAACCAGCAGCGATGGAGTTTCACCAGGTACTGGCTTAAACCCTGCAGAGCCCGCAGGTAAAAAGATGCCCCAAACAGTCCTCAGGTTTCCGTGTGTAAGATAGAGATTGTAACGAGATGCTCCCTCACACACACACACACACACACACACACACACATCTAGTTCATACACACACTCATTTCACTCGTGTTTCTGTTTGTTTTCCTGGGGACCCCCACACTGGGCCACCTACATCCAGGTGAGCTGCACTGACATATAGGTCAGACCTCAGGTTTATATGATTAACAACTGCATTTGTCCACATGAATCATAATTGTGCAATAAAATCAGCTTCATGGTCATTTCTGCAGCTGCTGATGATTGCTGATGGTGTTGTACTTGTTGTCTTGTCCTGTTGTGCTTTGCCAATCCCGTCTATGAGGATTTCCTTTCCTTTTCAGGCCAACAGACTCATTTGGAACATTTGGGCCACAGCTTGAGCGTCTGTGTAACACACCCTCTTAGACACAAATCCACCCCTGATGCTACTTTAATGAAAAAACATCTTTGAACCCTCCTTCTTTTTTCACAATCCAAACCCTGCCCTGACAACGTTCCACTGTGGGTGAACGCAGTGTCACTTTTAGCCTGCCAACTTCAGCAAGATAAAAAAAAGTACCCGCATAAACTGTCCACTGATTGCAACACGAAGAGGATGGCGTTTATTATGGCGTCATAAAGGGCCTGTGAAGTCTTGACTGTTTGGACATCACCTACAGTGATGACAAAGGTTGACAGAGCGCGAACGATGCAGCCATCGGACCGATGTGTGAAAGCATCACTCTGCGTCGGGGCAGGTAGGCTGCAGGTAGCGTCAGGCCCTGGCTGTGCTGCCGTGACAACACGCCACACCTCAAAGAAACACATTACTTCATCACACCAAAGGCAGACTCTTCTGGGGAACGCTATGGTGGTCTCTGCTCGGTTTGTAATGCTGCAGTACACAGGAACATGGATCAGGCGTTCCACAGATCAATACAGTGGGGTCATGGATTCATTTGTTGTTCAACCTCCTGATAACCTTTTTTTGCAAGTGGATAGATAACTGCAGGAATGTCAAAAAAGAAAACATTCTCATTCCAGCGGTGAGTACATTACCTGTGGAGGTGGGGGTTTATTCCCCACAGCGTGGAATAAACACCACACAAATAAAGTGTTGCTAAGACATGTTAGGCTTCCTTGCCCTGAGCTTTCACAGGCCACAGACACTGGGAGACAAAGCAATACTTAAACTAGTGTGCTTAAAGTGTTCAGCTTCCAAAATGATCAATATCAGCTTGCAGGAAAGTCTATTTTCTCCTCCTTTTAAAATTTTGATGTAAAATTAAAAATTCTAAATTAACTAAAATCAAAGTTTGCCTACAAAACTATGAAACTTGGGAAAAGAACATAGAGTATTAATTCATCTGCAGGAATATTGCGTTGAAACCTCATGAGAACAAACAGTGAAGTGAGTCATCGTAAACTTCTCCCTAAATCCCACTTGTATTGTAGGCATTAGTGATTTTCCACGAGATTCCCTTTAATATGAGAGCTCGCGACCTGAAACTTGATCAGCATGTGTTTTCAAGTAAGCAGCGTGACAGTTTGCAGTCTGCTGGAGGAGTTGTTCCTACTTTTTACGCACGGCGTTGCGGTTTGGACGAGCTGCGCTGCGCTGCGCTGCGCTCTGCAGGCAGCGGTGCAGTCCAATGGCAGCTGCGGAGGGGTGTATGGGCTGGACCCGTTACTAGGTGGGGTTTCTCATGGGTATAAATATACTCTCTCTGTCTCCACAACGCCCCTGGAAACTCAGTTAGACAGACTTCTTCCCTCTAAGACCACACGGTAAGTCATTTCCCTTCGCTAGAAATCTCAAATCTGCTCTCCAGCCTTTACTTTTAAAAGTTTAGTGGAGCTGTGATGCCTTAAAGTCCCCTCTTCCTGCAAGGTATTGATGCGATCTCTGAGGGTGTGGTTGACGAAACACAATTTGTGGATTTACATACTAGGCGCAAGTAAAGAGTTGATCTGGTTTAATTACGAATTAAACATGAACATTAAGTGAGGCCTGACAAAACTGAGCTTAGAGAATACTTCATATATCCATATCTGCGCTGAGCGTGGGTGTGGCCAGGCAGGCTCCACAGATTGGCCATCATGGAAAGCCACATAACATAATCCTACAGTAAATATGCAGAGGCCTGTAATCCTCAGGAGTGGATGAAGCAAAAGCAAACATGTTCTCTTTCTTTCTGTCCTTTGCTAACAAGTTGAACAGATAAGAACTCTGCAGGGATGGAAGAATCAATGAAAGAGTGATCAGTTCTTCTTTCACTGGATCACAGCTGACATCTTCCCCTCTCTTCTCTTCTCTTCTCTTCTCTAATGCTGTCCTCTCCCCCCACAGGCAGACTCCAGCATCCCACCATGTCTTTCATAACAGCCTTCCTGGAGCAGACGGTCTATATGGGCATGCCCGATGACTCAGTACGTAACTCCGTGTTTCTGTTCCAGTTGCTAAGGCCAGCCACTCTGTTTTTTTCCTTTTTTTCCCCCCTCATCCTGTGGTATGCCCGGGTGGAAAATTTTATCAGGCAGAGTTTAGAGCAAGGCAAAAAGAGATGTGTGGAGGACAGTGGGGGAGAAGAATGAATTGAGTTTAAAGGTGGAGGGAGGGGAGGACAAAGTAGTGCAGCAGAGCACAAAGATAGGATGAGAAGTGAAAGGGAGCCTGTACTATAAAGATTATATGCAATGAGAAAGACGACCATACCAAGTCTTGTGAGTGTGTGACTCAGGGAAGCAGGAATTTGTGCCCCTCCCTTTATAAACTCTTCAAACAGAACAAAATGCTACTTCTGCTTTCCCTCGTCTCTCAAAAGTTGCATAAGGCTATCCTGCATGATTTCAGTCTGTGCTCTCCCACTCTCCTGTTATCTTTGAGTTCAGTCCAGCAGGGGTGTGTACGGGCGTACTGACGGGTACCGTCATGGTCTTTGGGGGCATGGAGGCAGAGGCAGAGGCAGCGACTGGAAGGGCAGGTCACTCAGGGGGCATTAAGTCTGTCACAATAATTTAAGTTTATGTGTTTTGCATGTCATAAGCTAGAGGATAGAGGCAAAGTGTAAGTGGTAAAAAGAATGTGAGTTTTTTAAAGGGCACTTTTACGTCTCTGGTACTTAAAAAATGCACTTTTGCAACCCACCTCGTACACACCACCAAGCAGGACTCAAGTATTTACCAAACACAATGATCTGCTTTTTGTCTCTCAGGCCCTGCAGAGGGAGGGGACGGTGACTGCAGCACCTAATTTCAGTCCCAGCGGGGATGCAGCAGTCTTGGACAAAGCCATCAAAGTGAAAGGTGAACTGAAAATGTGCAAATGGAAGCTCTGGAGCGTGTGTGAACATGTCCTGATTTTGCAACGTGTCTCCAATAGTTAAACTATGACATGTTGGCCTTTGCCGTAAGAGCTTTACCACCCCCTGCTGGCCAACATGCACCATTACTATGAACAGTGTCATGTCAGCGGTGCAGAGTCTCACTTCTCTCTTTGTATGGGCCCTCACTATAAGAACTAAAACCTCCACAGAATCATGTATTCATCTCCGTCATACAGATGGAGAGTAATAGAAATGATTTTGCTCAACAAAGCGTCTTTTGTGCAGGTGTGGACGAGAACACCATCATTGAAGTTCTGGTGAAAAGGAGCAACGAGCAGAGACAGCAGATCAAAGAGGCTTATCAGCAGGCCAGCGGCAAGGTGATTAGAATAAAAGATGTTCACAGCAAGAATGTGGACTCACTAGTACATACACACACACACACACACACACACACACACACACACACATGCAGTCACATGCTCTAAAAACACTATATTTACTCATCGTAGCCTCTGGAGTCAGCACTGAAGAGCGCTCTGAAGGGAGATCTGGAGGATGTGGTGTTGGCTCTGCTGAAAACACCGGCCCAGTACGATGCCCAGCAGCTGAAACTGGCCATGAAGGTACACACACACACACACACACACACACACACGCACACACACATACATACATACATATATACATACATGCAGTGATAGAAATGTATAAATGACTCTAATGATCTGAAACCAAACACATCTGAGCACATTTGAGGCAAATGCTTTGGTCTCTCCATCATGTGTTATTTTTGGAGCTTAATGACATCCACCCACTTCCACATATTCATGCATTGTTCTTTTGTCATGAGGCCAAAAGGTGTGTTTTTTTGGGGGGGGGGGCAGTGAAGAATAAATGGTCTTTCTCTGTATCTATCTCTGTACCCATGCTTCCCTTTCTCAGGGTCTGGGCACAGACGAAGACACCCTGATCGAGATCTTGGCATCCAGAAACAACAGAGAGATCCTGGATATAAAGAAAGCGTACAAGGAAGGTGCGTGCCAACACATCGTGTAAAAAAAAAAAAAAAACACTTTTAAAACTTTTATAAATGTTGAGCATAACTTTATATCCTTAATGTTAATGTTGTGATTTCTTTGCCAAGAATACAAGAAGGACTTGGAGGATGACATCAAGTCTGACACCAGTGGAGATTTCAGGGCTGCCCTCCTTGCACTCTGCAAGGTATGTGTGTGTCTACACTTGCTTTTGGTCTCATAGTCACTGATGACACATTGAGTGCAGACACTTATTCACAGCAGCAGGATGCATTGAGTTCACTCCTTACTATAGGTTGCATCAAATGTAAAGAACAACATGCTGAACATGCTGAACATCTGTTACAGTTTTCAAAAAGTCAAAAGCTGTAAAGAAATGTAAAGTTTGATGAAAGAGAGTGTCTGTGTTAAGCAGTCAGACGGGTAAATTCATCTCATATTCACCTTTTTCTTTGTGTTTATTCTTCTTTTTAAACTTGTTGATTGTCAATCTAAAGGATTGACCATTATTTATTAAGCAACATAACATAAATTTCTATTTTCTTTACTACTTTTTTAGTTTCCGTGCACAAAAGAACACAGAAACAGATGTGATTGAAATGTTAAGACCGAAAAAATACCACTAGTTTTAGCTCTAAAATGGACATACAGTGAAGACGTCACATGTCCTGTTTGGTGTTCAGCACGGTGAGGTTGCTCTTTTTGTCTTCATCGCAGGCCGGCAGGACTGAAGGAGTTTGCGAGCAGCTGATTGACAGCGATGCCAGGGCTCTGTACGAGGCCGGCGAGGGGAGGAAGGGCAAAGACTGCTCCCCCTTCATTGAGATCCTCACCACCAGGAGTGCCCCTCATCTCCGGAAAGGTTAGCCGGCTCGCTGTCCCGTTCAGTCACATCGTTTGTTTTCAGTTTGGTCCCATCAGATCTGACTCTCTTCCTCTTCTTCCTCTCCTTCAGTATTTGAGAGATACTCAAAGTACAGCAAAGTGGACGTGGCCAAAGCTATCGACCTGGAGATGAAGGGAGATATTGAAAGTTGTCTCACAGCAGTAGGTAAAGGCACAAACTTCATCACCTCAGCATTCTTCTGGTGATTTATGCACAGATTTAAACTTGAACCATGTTTTTTCCGTAACCACAGTGAAGTGTGCAGGAAGCAGACCTGCGTTCTTTGCTGAGAAGCTCCACTCGGCCATGGAGGTACAGCATGTTTGAGCTACTACTCACAAAACATAAGAACAACATGCAGGATGCTGCTGCTGCTGTCAGACCTTCTCTGACTGATGCTTTTCTGCCCATCAGGGTAAAGGTACCAAAAAACCCATCCTGACCCGCATCATGGTGTCCCGCTCTGAGATCGACATGAAACGGATCAAGGATGAGTACAAGAAAAACTACGGAAAAACTCTCTACCAGGATATTCTGGTGAGCAAACATCTGGCCTCCGATAATGACGGGAAACCCATCCCAGATGTCAGCATCGCTCAGGTTTTTTGTGTCTTTTCTTTCCTTCAGGATGACACCAAAGGAGACTATGAGAAGATCCTGCTCGCTCTCTGTGGGGGTGAGAACTAATGGCCACTCAATGGGATCAAGGCTCATACAACTGAAGATGCAGCAGCAAGCCCCGCTGTGACAATCGTCTATAATCTCTTGACACATATTGTGCCCTGTGCTCTTGTGGAGAACTGACGAGTCTTTTTTTATGACTGCTTCAGCAGACACATTAAAGTTATTCCTTCTCATTCCAGCACTCGTACTTCAGCATAGATCTGACAGCAGTTTGCAGGTGGACCAATGTTCTGGGACAGATGTAGTCTTAGATTCTCATATCTGGTGCTCGAGGAGAAACTGAAGTCACTGATCACAGAGCAGCTGCTAACATATGTATACAGATCACCGTGTGCCAATCATATCCAGTGGCAGCAGTAGGCCTACCCTTGAAGGAGCTTAGACATCTTGCAAATAAAAGCTTTTTGTATGAAAGCTTATCTGAGTGGTCTTGGTTCCTTTGCACTTACTCATACAGTGTCGGGTATGCAGTATTTTAGTAGTATCTGTAATATTTTGGCTCAGAATCCACTGTAAGTCCATTATCGAGAAATTATTGTTAATTACTGTAACAGTCAATGTGCAAACACTAGCAATGAATGGATGAACAATGAAGCACTAAATATATTTACTCACGTAATATACATTAATATGAATTTGAGGTAGTTGCACTTTACTTGAGTATTTTCTGCCTGTGTCACTTTCTACTTGTACAAGTATAAAGTAAGTAGAGGTAAAAATATTATATGTATAACTCCATTTATCTGACAGTTTTATTCACAACTGACTTTAAAAAGTAAGATTTTTGCACACAAAACATATGAGGACCTTATAAAACTATGACAGCTGATACAGCATGATCGTCAATAAAGTAACTTTTCATGCAAAAACATTTCATGGTTCCAGCTGCACTAATGTGATAATTTACTGCCTTTCCTTTTTTTTATTTTATTGTTTTCATAATTTTAATTTATTTCAAATAATGTTGTGGTTTGGACTGTTGGTTGGAGAGAACAAGCTTGGTGAAGGTGTCACCTTTGGCTCAGGGTAATTGTGACAGCATTTTTCCACGATTGTCAGGATTTTTACAAACCAAACGATCAATTGATTAATGGAGAAAATAATCAGCAGATTATTCCATCATGCAAATATTAATTAGTTGCAGTGCAAAACCAAAAAGTTCAGAATGATCTTCACTTCATCCAACTAGTAAAATCTTGCTTCAAATAAATGCAAAAGTAGACCAATAATAACATAATAATATAATATGCTGTTTCATAGCATTACAGTCACAGGAGCCATTTTTATGCATTGAGAACATTTTCATGATTATACTGAGGCTGCCTGCTATTACTGTGGTAAGATTTTCAGTGCAGGACTTAAACTTCCTCTACCACTGGCAATAGAGTGCAGCTAATACAGTATATAGGCCTATTTTAGTGTGATTAGGGGAGCCAAGGTTGCCAGGTTGGGTAATTAATATTTTTCCTGTATTATATTGTAAAGCCGGTAATGCATCGAGTAGTTAGATCCTAGATAGAAACTAGGCACTGTGGGTTTTACATCACAAATACAGAACAGACATGAACCCCTTCTTGGCTTGGCATCCGCAGAAGGGGGATCGGTGTCACAGAACCTGGCAACCTCATAGCTCACACAGACCAAAACTATAAACAAGCGGAGCAGCTTCACCGGTGTGCTAACGCTAGGCTAACCAACTTTCTTTCCCAGTACGTGTTCATATTTATCTCATAACAGATGCGGAACTATTTTCCTGCTTGCAATGAAAACCTAAGTGATGTTGACATGCGTTACATTATGTGTTTTAAAGCTGTTCGTTTACTAAATTTAGCATGACAGCATGCTAGCTGGCTAAGTAACGGTAGCTAGTCTGTCAGTTTAGCAGCAAACTAAACTGTCAGCAGAGTGTCAACGAGTCAAAGTTACGTTTGTGTTTTGATTCCAGGAATAATGAACGCACATGCGGTCACTGTTATGTTGAACATGTTTATGGACATGTGTAATTTGACTTTGAGGAGCTAACCTTAGCCAGGTTACGTTACTGATAACTGAGCTGGGAGCAGTAAAACAGCAGCAGGGACGCATCCTTTTAAGGCTGCGTCCAGGAGCGGTGAAAGTCCCCAGCCACCCCATATCCTCCACAACATGATCATAAGCTCAACACCAGTAAAACTGAACCTGTCTTTTCATTTCAGGTCGATCAGTTCATCTGGGTCATCCGGTCCAGAAGCAGAATTAATGACAATGACCTGACCAATGGACCACTGCAGTGTCTGCTCAAGGGTCAAAGGTCACTTTTGGAGGTAGATCATGAATGACAAATTAGTCTTCCTGGGCCTGCTGTACTTTGTCCAGGGCATCCCTTATGGACTCCAGTCTTCCTTGCTTCCTGTCTACCTGCGTGGAGCCGGTCACTCCCTCACCCGCATTGGCTTCACCAAGATCCTCTACTTCCCCTGGGTCCTCAAGGTGCTCTGGGCCCCTTTGGTGGACCGGGTCGGCACCAAGCGCCGCTGGCTGGTGGGAACAGTTTGTGGACTGGCTCTGACATGCCTCTCCAGCGCGGCCCTGGCCCCAGAATCACATATCTGGGGAGTAGCAGGGACCCTGTTGGCCATGAACAGCTTGGCCTCCGTCCAGGATATTGCTGTAGACGGGGCGGCGGTGGGGTTGTTGAAAGGTCGTGGGGAGCTCGGGCTGGGCAACACAGCCCAAGTGGTGGGCTATAAAGCTGGATCGGTGTTCGCCGGAGGCGGGCTGCTGGCTGTGATCGACGTGGCTGGGTGGAGCTGGATGTTCATGCTGCTGACGTTTGTGTACGCCGGCGTTGCCCTGTTTGTCTGGGGGGCCCCCGTGCTGGACGATGAGACTGTGAGGGGCCAGCAGGCAGATGGCAGCAGGAGAGGAGGGCAGGGAGCAGATGCTGTGAGGCCATGGAGGGTGTGGAGGAAGCTGCTGGCAGTGCCTGGCACCCCTTGGACAGTCCTGTATGTGCTAACATACAAACTAGGTGAGTCTGATTAATAAGGAAGAACTTATTTATATTGAAATTAATAGACTCATAAATTACTCAAATACTGGAGGCAATGCTTCAGTTTTACTTTTATATCTTTGATACCTAGTCCTAGTTATACTGATATACTGTAATGTTGGAACATTTCCTGATACAGCTGTGATATGTTTTAGGGAGGCTTCTTATGATTGTATTATTTTTATTATAATTATTTATCAGTTATTTATAATTTGTTTCATTCATGAAATGGCCTGTTTTGTCCAAACAGCAGTCAAAGATTTATAATTATATAAAAACAGAGAAAAGCTGCAACATCCACATACTAATTGATTAATCCACTACCTTCAGCACTAATTTTCTGCACAGAGTTTAAATGATCATAATCAATGCCAGTGAAGGCATCTTATGAGACAGGAAAAATAACTTTCCCAAAGCAAGGAAAAGTTGTATTTTCTGTATGTCTTATGGTCCCTTTTGCTCCACTGATAACGTTCCTTTAGTTGTCTTCCTGGCTTCATGTAGGTCCCAGAACTCACCACTAGATGTCTCTGTTGCTGTGTCCACGAGCACTGAACTCAGGAATGAGTGTATTGAAGAAGTTGGGGAAGTTATTATTGCCAGACAATTTATTGTGTCTCAGCAGGTCCTGTATGTACATTTGAGAATACAGGCCCTGCTCAGATAAAGCAGTCGTTCTTAATGCCACAGTTCTGAAAGTATAAACCTAAGGCGCTTGAGTGAAACTACAATGTTAGTTTGAATGCATGTTGAGTTCAGTTTTGTAGGTGAGCAAGTTACTTCCAATAGGAAACTAAAAATTTAAAGTAGTTTTTGGATCCTTCGAGCTTGTGTGTGTGGGAGAGAGAGTTGATATGACCAGAGTTTGGTGTTTGGTAGCAGAAGGGGATTATGTAAGGATTAGAGTGTCTTTGTGTCTGTTGTGTTCAGAAACTGAAATGGAAGACGGCGCATCATACTGATGCTGATGCTGTGTGTGTGTGTGTGTGTGTGTGTGTGTGTTTACGTGTACGTATGTGGGTGGTGGGAATATAATTGTCCCTTCACATTTGCATAGTCTTCACTTGTGTATGTGCTAGAAAATCTATGCTTTGTTTTTAAATTGTGTGTGTGTGTGTGTTTTTGAGAGAGTGTTCAGGGTGGCTCAGTAATCGGATGAGTCCCAGCAGACGACACCACTAGACAAAATATGAAGGCTGGCTGGACCCCCTAATCTGTCTAGGGAGCAAACCCCCACCCCCCAACACTCTCTCTGCCACACTCACACACTATCGGCTGATGCTCATGATTACAACAGTCGTGATTGAGCTCCGCAGATTCATTAACAGCCTTGTCACTTGTTAGCATTTCCTGTCGTAGTACTCGAAATATTTCCCACCTTTGCAGGAAAAACACGATTGTGTAATATTTTAGATTAGGCCTGGATGTGCCACCATAATTGCCTATGTGAGACAGTATTGTTTTTGTTCACGGGGTGTGTGGGTATGTTTGTGTGAGACCGGTGATCTGCCTGTCTGCGCCCCCCCCCCCCCGCGCTTCACACACACTAACACACACACACACACATATACAAGCACAGACCCCTCTCCCTCATCTATCCCTAATGAACTCTGAGTTTGCGCCAACACAGTGGCCAATCATGGGGAGCCTCGTGTCTGAACTGTGACCCTCGTGCCATCTGAGGCCACAGGCATGATGGGAGAACTGCCTGGGTAGACTCGCAGGGACGGACGCAGGGCAGGAGGGGGAGGAAAGTAGGCACTCGTGAGAGAGAATTTAAGGGGAAAAGGCCAGTAAAGAGGCAAACAAGGGAAGTTTCCGGTTGCAAATAAGTGCAAGTGACATTTGAATATTCTGTTGTTGTCATACATGGGGAAACAAGCTCTGTTCACTCACATGTGAAGCTGCTAACACGCTAACAGTTATAGCTAAAATGCCAAAAGTTGTCTTTTTAGATGTTGCAAACTCGAATGTTTGAGGATTTGAGGAACATAATTAATTTAAGAGCCTTTGTCTTCTAGATCAACTCGTTAATAGCTTTCAGTTAAAATGCTTTATATTCCTAGCTCTCAGTTATTCTCGTCTTATTATTTGCAGCTTCACACGCTGAGTGTAAGTGTTGCTGCAGTGTTGCACACATCAGAGCGGGTTCTTTTTGACAGCAGGGAGTCAGTAGCTCTGTCAGTTGATAAGAGATGTGAATGATGGTGGGCCCTGATGGTGGCTTTCTCTGGGAATCGACCAGGTGGACGGAGGAATGGGTGGATGCACACACAAAAAAGAAGAGCTTTGTCCAAATACCTGCTTTCAACAGTTTCCTTTAAAAAGACGAGGGAAGCGTGATCCACTTTTTTCAGCTCTGATCTGGTTCCGATATCTGCAGATCGGATAGCAGTTTTTAATTGATAAGATGTATGCCTCACTGTGAGGAGGAGACTGGGGTCTTTCTTTTATGTGTCAGGTAACATCAGGCTTGACTTAAACAATGCATAGATATAACAAAGAATTACTGAATGAATAATAATCCTGCACCAGCTACTCGGTAAGAAGTTTTTTCAACACTAACATATATTCAAGTGTGAACTGTTTAAATGCAGGAAGAAATCAGCCAGAAATTATATTCCAGTAAGAAACAATACAAGTGCATCAAATGAGAATGAAATGTAAACATTAAATCCTAAGTAGGTCACAGAGTCGTGCAAACAAACTTGATAAATTACATCACAATTTGCACCAGTATAAACAAGTAACTTAATAAAAACCAAACATTTAAAAGAAATAGGAATCAGAATTCTTTGTAAAGTGCAAAGAGTCACGCAGACATAAACGTAGAATTGAACAGAATAGATCAGCTTTATCAGACTGATATTTAATATCAGCATCGGATCTGTGTTCACCGCACTGACACCTCCCCAAATCAGTTTAAACAAAAACTGAACATTGTTTTCTTCCAGGCTGTTCTGTTAGACTGCAGTGATGTTGGTAAGGTGAAATGAATGATCACATGACAGCTGAGTTTATGCTGACTATGATGGGAGGCTCATGTACACAACACTGGAATAGAAACCTCTTATGAAAAGGCACTGAGGGTCTTTTTTCTTCTTGCATCGTTTAATAGCAAAATACATCCAGTTCCTCTCCTGTGCAGCCTTTTCTGAGCTTTTCACAACATGTTTAAGGTGAACTTTAATGCATATCTGCCACTTCTGTAGCATTTCTGAGCAAAGGGAGAAGAAAAACAAGTTTTTACTGGGGCACCGCTGCCTTTCAGAGGCGTGCAGGGTCCAAAGGTGGAAGGTTGAGGTTGAGTGAAGGGCTGCAATGAGCGTGTGAATCCAGTAAAATATATTCTGCCAGTAATTAATGGAAAACAAATGCAGCATTAACATGAAACCTGCAGCCCAGTCTGCAGGACCGTGTAAGAGAGCGATGATTCTGGGCTGGGGGAGGTGATGGTGTTCTGAGAGATTACTGGGAATGAGAGAAACTTGGGGAGGGAGTGGGGGGTATTTTCCAGAGGGAAAAAGAAGGACTGCAGGGAGGGAGGCTGAAGGAGGGGATGAATTAATGAACAACCACCACATGGTGCTCTGAGAGAGGAAAAGAGCAAAATGCCAGTAGAAATAAACACATGCTGAACCATTCAGAGACATAAAGGTTCAAACTATGTCTGCATGTGTGACGCTCCAGACCTTTTTATATCACATCAGTGTGAAAGAGTTAAATCCAAACACACAGTCAGCAGATGATGATGATGATGATGATGATAGCATTGAGCTGTTTTCTTTGTGTACTTCCATAAATAGCTGACGTAAACAAGCCTTTACAGCATTAGAAAACAATACTCACTTCATTAACTGTTATTGTGTGTTTTAACACCACCTCTGTCAGTTTAAGACCACAGAATCGTTTCATTTTGGTGATGTTTGGCTCATGTTTGGATCACAGATTGCGCCTTTGAATACACAGAGAGTGCTGATAAATGTAGACGCTGCAAATTCACCATTGCAGTCTTGTTTTTTTTTTTTTGTCTAACTTCCAAATACAACTGCGTGAGTGTGTGTATTCTAGGAAAACCTTCACTAACCCAGAGTTCCTTTTTAAAAGACAGATTCTGATTCATGGAGCAGAGCCAAGTGCCTGCAGCAGCCATTGAAACATCAATGAAAATGATGGGGACAGTGATATTAATATTACATAATTTCTCAGAGAATAAACACAGTCAACCCAGTAACCTGGCAGGTTCGGGTTGGGTGGAGAGATGGTGTCTGTCTCGCTTCAAGGGAGTTACAGAGTGTATTTTCCCATGTTCATGAGCCCCGCAGGCCACAGAGAACTCCTTGACATCTGCATTGATCTGCACAGACTCCTGCTGTGTGTGTGTCAATAGACTCATATGCATAGGATATTGTGAAAGTGTGTATAGACAGAAGTCTGTTTACTGTTTTGTCCACAGGGAGCCTGAGGAGCTGAAAGGTCTGTGTGTGCATGTGCATGCACTTAGACATTTGTACATATATATGTGTGTGTGTGTGTGTGTGTGTGTGTGTGTGTGTGTGTGTGTGTGTGTGTGTGCTGTGCTCAAACATGTGGTATGTATGAACCTGTGCTCTCGGCAGGAAGTGATCATGTTGTTCTGCAGAGTGTCCTCAGTGATCTCTCCTGCTCTGCCGGCTCTTTTGTTTAAGCTGCAGCGTGGACGTCAAGGTTTGACCCCACCGTCCTCACTGACCTCTCACCCTCGTGTCACCCTCATCTCACCCTTATCCTTTGCTGATCCTACCACCCAACCCCCTGTATTCACACATGCACATACACACTACCTCTCCCATCCAGTCATGGGTAAAGGTGTTATGTGTAGATTTTTTTAAAGTCACTGTTTAACTGCAAAACAAACTGATAGTTATAGATCATGAAACTGTTGGTACTATTATCACTGTTATTATTCATCACTATTTAGACCACGCGCTACTTTTGCTCGAGTCTTTTGCTTTGCTGAAAATGACAAACATGTTGAAACTGTTTTAATCGGCGTTTCACATACTGAGCCATCGACTGCTCAGTTTGCACTGCTGGAACAGCGACCTCTTTCTGTTTGGTGTCATTAAAAGGTTTCCTTTTGTGCAGCACAGCTTTAATTTCTGACGAAATCCAAGTGTCTTTAACAACTACGATGAATAAAACAAGCCTGCCTCCATTCTCTCTGACGCTTCCCCTCTTAAAGCATCTGGAAACTTGGTTTCTAATCTTCAGTAATTATCCATAACGTTAAATATTCATGACTAAATAAGCAACAATCTCAGTTAAAGTTGACAAAAAAACAAACGTATTATTTATTTAGGGAGAAACATCTGCCTCATCTGGACATCTGTGTCGGTGTGATTTGATCAGATTTTCATTACATTTTGGTTTTTAAGTGGTTTATTTAGCTCATGATGTAAACCTAATAAAGTCCACTGCAAGAAGGAACCCACAGCTGTTGACAGGTTTTGATTGACATCTTAAAATCAGAATCAAATCAGTTTCCTTCACTTCAAATCAGCAAGAAAAGCCAGAACAAGAACACAGAGACGGAAAACTAATGTGAAATAACTGAAACTGTTCAGTCTTAGCAGACTCTGTGTGTTCTTATAGGACCCCGTCGTACACAGTGTCCAGCTGGGTGACAATAGTAGCCACCTGGGGACTGGGGCGGCTACCAGGGGTCTGTCAATCAAAGAATAACCAGAGACGGAGTAGTGTGGTATCAGGGTTCCCTGTTCAGCAGGTGTTTTACCAGCAGCCAAAGGTCTCCTCCTTTCATCCTCTTTCTCTCATAATTTATAATCCAGATGTCTGAAGACCAAAATCCTTCATCCGTTTAAAAGATATAGATATAGATACATAGAAAGTGGTTACAGAGAGCTTCACCATTGTTCATAGTAAGAAACTGACCAATCAAAAGGTTTCAGGGCCTTTATTTAACAGTAAATTGTTGTGTTTCTCTCAGTGTCTTGGACGACATCTGTAAGTGGAGCGGGCCTGCCTCCCGTCTTCATGTGTCTCTTCATGGTGAAGTGTTTGGTCTCTTCTGTCTGTCTGTCTGTCTCAGATGTAAACATAAACACAGTTTTCTTTGAGCCTGCCATCCCCGCTCTGTTTCCTCTTCACTAACCTCCTAACAATGTCTCTGTTCATCACCCTCCTCCTCCTCCTCCTCCTCCGTCTCCATCCCTCACTGCTCTCCTTTCTCTCCAGTCATGTTTAACTCCCATCGTTTTATTTTTTAGATAAATTATGATTGTCATTTCCTGCGCTGTCTCTTTTTTCTGCCTCTCTCGACCTTTTCACCTCCTGCCGTTTCTCTCTCCCTTCACTTTATTTCTCTTTATCTCTACCGCTGACTTTCTTGTAGTCTTCCGCTTTTCTCCCCTCTCCTTTTCCCTCTTTCTCTCTCATCACCCCCCCCCCTCGCTCGTGTTCGACCCTTTCCTCCTTCCCCTTCACTCTGCTTGTTTAATCTTTGCGGATGTCTAATGAAATCCCTGCTGAAATGGACAATTGTTGCTTTGAGAATATTTATAGAAAGGAATAATCAGCCTGGTTGTGTTTGTCTGCACGCCCTCCCCCAACCCCCCCTCTTTAAAGAAATAATTAGTTGAAGGCAGGACTGTGAAAGCTCTGAGCTTTGAGCTAAACAACAGGCAGACAGGATCGGGAGCACAGAACCATGGGTAAACAACGCAGGCATCATGGGTACCGCTGCTGCCAATGTTTACTTTATTATGACTAATACGCTTACCGCACAGTCGATGCAGCTCGAGACAGTTGAGCACAGACGATGACAGAGATTAAAACGTGAATAATGCACAGAGGGGGTGTGAGTGTGTCGGTGCAGCTCCCACTGGGTGTGTGGAGCGGTAGTTATGTCACGTAATGAGCTTTAAGTCGGCTGTCTTGGGTTCGACCACCTCGTGGATTCAGGAGTCAAAGCGACATACAGTTTGCATGTGACTGATTTGTAAAATGACTTTACTGTAAATAAATTCAGTTTATTGCTTTGGATGCTGATCAGTACATCCACTGCAGACTGGCAGTAACACCACCCTGAGGAAAAGTTTGGACTTTTGGAATAAAAACAGAAGGCAGTCATTTACAAAAAGTTCCTGAGCCTGAGTGGTGACATCCTTTATCCCAGGGATGTCAAAGTCAAATACACAGAGGGCCAAAGAAACAGATTTGCTACAAGCCGAGGGCCGGACTGGTTCAATGTTTATTAAAGCATATTTTAATGATTGCACATAGCCTATTAAACTAAGATCTGACACAATGTATATTACTTAATGTTTAAATGAACAATCCAATATTCTTTTATGGCTCTGTCAGTGATTTCAAGTGTAAACATTTTTCAACAGGCACAAAAACAAACTTCCTTCAAAGAAAAAAAGTCCTGTGCATTAAATGAATAAAGTAATATTTTCTTATGGCTCTGTCAGTAATTAAGGGAAAACATTTTCAACAGGCAAGTTGAGTTCAACTGAAAAATAAATCTAAATAAATAAAATAAACTAAAATACAAAAATCTATAGGACACAGACAAAACAATACTTTCCTTTTTGGGGGGTGGGTAACTGAAAGTTAACATCTGTTCTGGCTGCTGATCAATAATGAAGCCGAGGCCCGTTTGCCGCGCTGCAGTGAGTTTATTGGCTACCGTTGCATTGTGGGGAATGTAGTATTGGTGCGTGCAAAACACCAGCGGGCGGCTGCGGCCAGTTCTAATACTAATCAAATATCATCCGGGGGGCCGCATATAAATCACTTGTGGGCCGCATCCGGCCCGCGGGCCTTGACTTTGACATATGTGCTTTATCCAATCACGTGTTCACAAAGTGTTGACCCTCGCTCCATCCTCGCTGTGAACCACTGAGCCTTTCAATCATGATGCTCTCACCTGTCACCAATCAGCCTGTTTACCTGTGGAATGATCCAAACAGGTGTTTTTGGAGCGTTCCACATCTTTCCCAGTCTTTAGTTGCTCCTGTCACAACGTGTCTGAAACGTGTTGCTGCATCAGATTCAGAATCAGCAGATATTTAGACAAATCAATGAAGCTGATGAGGGAGAACATTAGATAAATTGTCTTCAGTTTTCTGTTTTCAGTTCAGTTTAAGTCAGAAAGCAAATCACCACATTCTGTTTTATTTAAGTTTTTCACAGCGTCCCATCTGTCCCATCTCTTCTTCCACTTTATCTGAAACACAACACATTTGCCTGTCAGACAGGAAGATATTTTTTTGTAAAAGTCACTTCAGCTTTATCTTATTGGCTAATTGAATCTGCATCATCAACCTGAGCGTAGTCGCCTTCGTCTGTATCGGCCGCGTGTAAGCTGCCGACAGAGAGACACGAGTGACAGACGAGAGAATCCACATCTCCTTCCTCACACCGCCGCTGCAGCGGTGACACTCTCGTTCTGCTGCTGCACTCCCCATCACTGGGAGCTTCTCAGCTTTCTCTTATTATTGTTATTTTTTTTCTTTCAGTCTGTTTCATCTGTCTTTTTTCCTCTTTCTCTATTTTTGTTTGTCTCCTGGCTGACTGAGTGAGTGAGTCGTCGGTCGTGTTGCGTCGTCTTTGACAGCAGTCTGGGAGCCAAGCTGTCACTCACGCAGCTCCTTGGTCCCACTGTCTTTCTGAAGTCAGTCTCCATTAATATAATAATGGCGTATAGTCGGCGCCACTGAATATTTTACTGTAATGTTCAGCAGAACATTACCCCCACACTCATGCCACACAGAGAAAGTCTCTCTGTCTGACAGAAACTTTTTATTTTGACTGAAAGGTCTTTGAGAGGTCTGTTTCATCTGTGGAAGTTTTTGTGTGTTTGTTGTGTTTTCCTTTTTGTGCTTCAGGAAAAGTGCTAGGCCCTCGTTTGATAAAGTGACTGAGGGTATTCTTTTTCTTGTCAGGCATCTATTATTGACACTTTCCAGGAATAGGCCTCGGTGCGCCGCGTGTCGGTGTGCTGTATTTGATTCTGCAGTTGTCATCTCAGGGAAACCATGTTGTTCAGTCTTGCAGGCTAAACAGTTCGGTGCAGCATCCTCATCCTCTTTCGCTGTGATTGGAACAGGCGTGTGTATTCACACATATTTACCGTATGTGAAGAATAGTGATGCTTCGTCAGAGACGTACAGTACATAACATAACATTATGCTTCCTGTTTTCCCCTCATCTCCTCCTTCTGCCTCCCGTCATCCTGTTTCTCCGGCTCTCTCCTCTTTGCCCCCCTCTGTCCTGTCACTGTGTTCACAGGTGAGCAGGGCGCAGTGACCATGTTTCCCCTTTTCCTGTTGGATCATCACATGACCGCCAGGGAGCTCGGCTTCTGGAACGGCGTTATCGCCATGGGCTTCTCCATCTGTGGCTCCTCCCTTGGAGGCCTGCTGCTCGCTCAGTTCAGGTAGCCTTCATCAGCTCCATCGTTTTGTTGAACACTGGCTTCACTGTGATTGTTTTTGTATGGCAGCAATATTTTGTGACTCTGAGGCTATTTTGCAGGGTTTTATAGGAGAAAAAACCCTTAAAAATGTAGAAAATGCCTGTGAAAGTCAAAGACTGCACGCTGTGAGAGCCCACATCCAAATACACTCTTCCATGGAGTTGACCAATACTCACTAAGCTGCAGCAACAATTAATTTAATTAAGGATTCATCATTCAGTATATAAAAATGTGAAATATTGAAAAGTTTCCCAGAACCAGGGTTTCAATGAAAAACCCAAAAGGATTAAGGAAACAAGCAAATATTCACATGTGAGAAACTAGAACCAGGTCATTTTTTACCAGTTTAATGTTTTATTAGAAAAATATGATTAATCAACTCATCATTTCAGCTCAAATATTCACACATGAATGTGACCACCGACTGGCCCCATGATAAAACTTTATTGAGCCCACGCAGGGGAAATGTAGCTGTTACAGACAGCAAGAATAAAAAGGAGACAATAAAAAAGGATGCAGAATGAAAACAGCTATATGTATGTAAATTATGTAAAAAAGAGTGTAGAAATAATATTTCCTTGAGAAGGATGGCTGGAAGATTTTGAATTGCACACGAGTAAGATGATGAAATAATAATAAACACAGTGCTTTTGTTCCATTGCACAGCAGAGTAGTCATATATAACACAGTAACAAATATAATGTGATGATATTGGCATGTGTTGACAGAAATAACAGAGTAATCACATGTCATTTAGCATCACTTGTCATTTGTGGGATCTGGATGGAGGAATTCTTTCCAGTATGTTGAGAGGGTGGAAAGAAGATCAGTTTTTGATCAGAAACCAGCCAGTCTGAAGCCATAGAAGACTGTTGCCTCCACAAGAACAGAATCTCAGCTGCAGACTAACTGCTGGAAGACAACTGAAAACAGCCAATGTGACCAGATGAATGTGCATGTTACTGCCTCACACTCTGCTCTCATCCCGTCAGATGTTACACTACCATCATCATCATCTTCCTCCTCATCCTGCTCCTCTTCTTCTTCCTCCCTCAAGCTTTTTGTGTACACTGACTTCTTCTATCCTGCAGCTTTTCTTCCTCCTCCTTTACCTCTTCCTCTTCACTCTGCCCGTTCCTGTGTGTGTGTGTGTGTGTGTGTGTGTGTGTGTGTGTGTGTGTGTGTGTGTGTGTCTTTCTGCCTGTCTGACTGTGTGTGTACAGTAATTTAAGTAAACATAGCCTTGTTTGAGAGCTCAGGGACCCCCTGTGTCTGGTGTGTGGTGTGAGAACAGCATGAGCAGCAAATCCATCACACACACTCTTGCACACACACACACTCACACTCAAACACACACACACACACCCCTCAGGGTTTGATCGCAGAGACAACGTGCAACTCCAGTTGAATTTAATTCTCAGATTTACAGACAGTTACTAAGATGTTAGACTTTCTGATTAATATGTCAAAGTGGCTGTGTTGCAGCATGTTAGATTAGATTTATCGTGGTGATTACATATAATTTATTCTCCTTAAATGTGATCATTTTGCACAGGTGTGCCGTGTTAAAAAGCCACTTGATGCAAAAATGCAATAATAACAATAATAACATTCATGCATTTAGAGACATTTCCATCCCATTTCCACCTGGTGTTAAAATGGGATCTGTATCCGGATACATTGTCCAGATAATAAACAATCTGATCTTACCTTTGTGTTTACACCTGGTGTTAAAATGCTGTAAAACCTTTGTTTTTACAGCTGGTGCATTTAATGCATTCTCATTATTCTCATTGAGGTCTCTGTCCTCCAGAGCAAAACCAGCATGTCAGCAGTTTGAGGTGGCGGCAAAACAGCCCAGACTCCCTTAAAAAATATGTTTGTTTTTTTTTAGCTGTTGAATTAAGGGGAAACTTTATAAATTCTTAGTTTTCTGTCCCCTCTTGTAAATTCGGCAAATGTAATACATTAACTTAATCCTTTCTCTGTATGATTGATTGATTGATTGATCTCTTTATTTTCGTGTCATGCACACAAATGTGCCCAACCCACATGGGTTTACAAGACACCAATATATTGACATTGCAGCAACACATCCTAAACAATAATTCTGCTGCTCAGTTCTCAAACTAAATATCTTGCCTTCTATCCCAGGCCCGGTAAAGAAGTTTTGCCATGAAAAAGGTTCCCCTTCTGAAACATAGTTCAAGTTTTTCATGGTCATCCAACCAAACGAAATCAAAATAAACAGAGGACATCTTATTGAAAAGTACCTCTCTGATATCTGTATGAAAGATATTGTGAGTTTGTCCTGGTGTGTTGCACTACTGGCGTGTAGGATGGATGGATGGATGGATGGATGGATGGATGGATAGATAGATAGATACTTTATACATCTCCAAGGAACTACTTTCAAGTAATGTGCAACTTTCAAGTACAGATCAACCTTCAAGTGAGAGGCAAAAATCCAATACAAAATAATAATATAAGAAAAATAGTGAAATAAAAATAAAGAACTAGGATAAACATCTGAAGTAAACATTCGAGCAGTTAAATTTGTGCAAAGTAACAGTGTGCAATAGTTGGTGGTGAATCACATGCCTTGTTAACAGCAGATCAGCTGCACAGATGACAGTTATTTCCTACTGCACATCGTTCATTTCCCACCTGTATTGCTTTCAGTTTGTTGAATGATGCATGTTTTGGCGCTTTCATTGCACAGAACTGTCTTATAATCGGTGATTAGACGCATGTCGCTTTCAGCCTTCTCGCTCGCTGAACGGCAACCTGTATTGTGTGTTGGCTACAAGCTAACATCTGGAGAGACGTGATCCAGACTGCCTCCAGATGTGGTCAGGCACACACACACCTTGCATTAACATTTTCCTTGTCTGGACGTCTGGATACAGATTGAATTTAATGCCAGGTGTAAATGTGGTCTTCTTTAGCAAGCATGCACGGTGTCTGTCTTATATGTAACCTTTACTGTACATGTGTTCCCCTGCAGCACACTGACACTGCGCCATTTGTGCCTGACCGTCGTTGCATAAGGTTTTACGTCTGCTTATACTAGGATCACATCATCGCACCGCCCTGCCTATGGCCACTGTGATGTAACGGGAGCTATAAATAACAACAATGCCTTTATGGAGGATGGTATGTGAGGTGCCACAGCATGCATTACTGTACCCTTACAGACCGTCCACGTCTAGAAAGGATGGCGAGAGATGCAGTTTGTCAGTCAATGGAGAGGTGAAGCTAACAAGCCGTTCGCTCATGTGTAGATGTCCGTGTTTGAGCACACGTATCGGCTGCCCCGCCCTCTCTGCGCTCTCATGTCAGCGTTTTTGTCCTCGTGTTGTGTTTTCAGCCGGCTCCCGGGTTTTCTCCTCCTGTAAAGTGACACAAGCAAACGCAGCGCAAGCCTCTAAAGGCGACATTTTTGTTGAGGGGGGGAAAAGCACTTTCAAAAGATGTCAGTGTCAGTCAGTAGCTCTCGATCTTTCACCCGCTCTCTTCCATCTCGCTTGTAAAGAGTCAGGAACTTGTAAAGGCGGGAAAATGTTCACACGCTGACAAAGACAGAACACATCTAGATGTCTTGTTCTGCTGTGGACTGAAATGTGGGAGTCAGACGCTCAGTAAAAACCTTTTAGACTCATCAGTCTTTTCCGGTTTACGTCTCTTGCAGAGCCGTGAGTTCAGGTGTCTGCTGTAGGAAATGGGTGAACCATTTACGAGGGAACAATTTGAACCCACAAATGATGCTGTAATCAGCAGCAGAATGTCACCTTGTAATTGAAGCATCTGTATGCGAGTGTGTGTAATATGACAGCTGATGAATCAGAGTGGGGAGATATTAATTCAATATTTTCCCCAACCTTTGTTAAAATCCACCTTACGATAATTTCGGTTGTCTGCACCATCCTGCGTCAGATGAACACTTCTCCTTCCCTCCCTCCTCCCGTCACACACTTGCACACAGAGAAAGCGCTGTCCACCAGGCTGCGGTCCCACCTCTAAAAGCTCAGTTGGAAGGTTTATCCCCCCCCGCCATCAGAAACGGCTGAGTGGTCAGTGAATGACCCTCTTTACAACCGCCACTGGCAACCTGAGAACATGGCTATTCTTATCTGGGCCCGGCCCGTGTGAGGTGGCAGCCAGGCAGGTTTTCTTTCTCACACACGCACACACACACGCACACACACATGCACACACACACACACACACACACACACACCCCTCAGCATCTCTTGAGAGTGCATGATATGAAAGGCTGTCATTGAGACGGGAGGTAAAGGAGCAGCAGAGAGAAGAATGTCTTTAGCATGTGAATGATGCAGGATTGGTTTTCGAGTGGAGCGCTAAGGAAAGGCTGGACGGAGAGGGGGAGAGGATGCAGATACAGAGACGGGGGGGGGGGGAAATAAAGGCAAATCAGTTGTTTTAAGGTCTGTGCTGCTGGATATTGGCAGGATGTGCAAAATATTCTCTCTCCAGTCAGAGTCAGAAAGTGTTGCTGCTGTAATAATCCGTAAACTCTTTATTATCATGGTATTTGAAAGGAACCAGGTTTTTCTGTGGGACAGAAACACATTCAAGTGGTCCCTTTGTGGCCTCTAGAGGTCTGAGACACTGCCCACATTAGAGGTAACATTTAGTTGATTAATTGATCTGTTTTGATGATCAGTTGTCCGTTTTTCTAGCAAAAATAACAAATATCTCATAATTCTGGCTCCTTCAGTTTGAGGATTTGCTGCTTGTTCTTGTCTAAGCATTACTGTAAAATTAATTATTCAGGTTTTAGACTGTTTATTACGACACAAGACATTTGAGGACGTCACTCTGGACTCCAGGAGATCATGAAGGGCATTTTTCACAGGTTTAGATACAGTTTAATAGATCAGATGATTAATTGAGAAAATAATCTGCTGATTATGAAATTAGTTGCAGCCTGAGACCATATCTGTCGTCCTCTGTCTCCTCTCATGTCCTGTCTCATTTCTGCTGTCCACTGTGAAATAAAGGAACACATTCAGAAGTCACCTGTATTGTACATTCATCAACTGATATAACCTGCAATGATGCTTGAAACAGTGAATCAGGAAGTAACTCAAACCGTGAGCAGACTGGGTTTCACCGGGTTTACACTTACTGGACAGATCGGGTGTGCTGGATCAGGTCTCTGATCGTCTCATGAGGCAGGAGAATGAAATCAACTTTGCTCAGAAGTTTAAATCTCGATCATGGACTGAAACTGTTGTTGGTGAACTTATCCAACTGCAGCAGATATCCTGCTTTGTGACGGGCCGTCGTTCTTCACAGCCTTTTTTACACATAAATAATTACATGCAAAAACCCATAAACAAACGCACACGCAGTCCTTTGAGTGGCAGGCGTCCTCTGAGTGATTGGCATCGTTAATCCCTGATGTCACACAATAGTGTGTGTGTGTGTGTGTGTGTGTGTGCGCACGTGTGTGTGTGTGTGTTAACAGTGATTAATTATCTTCCTCATGCTGGGGATCTCCTTAGGTTATTGATTACGTCATGAACCAAACCCACAGGGGGATGATTTTCTTGCACTAACAGGGAATCAATTAGTGTCTGGGGACTTGTTTACTTAAGCACGTGCACGCATGGTACTGTGTGCGTGCGTGCATGCGCGTGTGTGTAATTGTGTGTGACATTTAAAAAAAAAACAAAAAACAAAGCAGAATGTCTCCAAATTTAGCGACAGTAGCCTTTGGCCAGTGTCGCCACGTATCGCCCTGCTCATCAGTAAGGCTCGTACCTAAACGCTGGTGAACGTCTGTCTGATCCTCGGCTTGTTTGCTGGTCTCTCCTCAGCATCGGGGCTCTGATGCGACGTGTCTTTGTATTGCGAACCATCAGCATGGTCTTCCAGAGCTCTCTGCTGACTGTGCTGGAGCCGTCGCCGCTCATGAAAGGTGAGAGACGGAACAATTTAACTGGAAGCTGGGTTCTTGATTCCAGAAAAGTTTGGACGCTGTGTAAAACATAAATAAAGATGAATATGATAACCTGCTAATTCTTTTTGACATATACAGTATACCCTTGTTTTTCGCGGGGGTTACGTTCCAAAAAGAACCCGTGATAGGCAAAATCTGTGAAGTAGAAACCTTTTTTTTTTTTTTTTTTACAATTATTATACAATTAAATACTCTATTATACATTGAAAAGAAAGAACAAACCATTTTACAGGCTCAAGCATTTGTTTCACAAATAAAAGTACTTTAGAAACGTTTTTTTCAACAAATAACTTCTGTACTGTTCTGTCAAATAATAATTTTAATCATCGATGTGAACAGAAGGCTTCAAATTGCGGAGATTAGCACCGCCCACCGCGACCCGAGTAATTGGATTAAACTGGAGAAAATTAAAAATGATTATGAAAAAATACAAAGTACAGTCGGACAAATAGTGACTCAGGTGTATTTCACTGCTCTTCAGACTGAGCCGCTGCATCCTGACTCCGCTCTGCAGTGTTTTCTTCTTCTGAAGCCCGCGGTGCAGGTGTGTTTGTTCGGGAGAAGAACACAGTGATCGGCAAAACTCGAAACTGCAAGAGAATTTGCACGTACGTAATGTAAATCTGGCGAGCTGTTTTACGTACGTGTACATATTAAACTGCAACGTTATTGACGCACAGGTAGAGAAGAAGCGGAGTGACTTTTTAGCAAATCAGAATGCAGAACACAATGCACGATGCAAATCTGTGAAGTAGCGAAACCGTGAAAAGTAAACCGCGTTATAGCGAGGGATCCTGTACTTAACTGAAAACAGCACAAAGACAATATATTTACTGTTTTAGCTCATCAACTTCATTGATTTTTTATAAATATCTGCTCATTCTGAATCTGATGCAGCAACATGTTTCAAACAAGTCGGGACAGGAGCAACTAAAGACTGGGAAAGATGTGGAACGCTCCAAAAACACCTGTTTAGATCATTCCACAGGTAAACAGGCTGATTGCTAACAGGTGATAGCATCATGATTGAAAGGCTCAGTGGTTCACCACTTTGTGAACACGTGATTGGATAAAGGAGATCAGTATATGGGCTCAGGAACACTTTGTAAAACCGTCGTTGGTGAACGATTTGATGATTTCTTTCTGTTTTATTTCTGTTTTTGCACAGCGTCTCAACTTTTGCGGAATCAGGGTTGTAGTCTGTCTGCTTCTGTTGGTGCTTTGGAGTAAATATGATGCAGGCAGATGATGAAAGGACAAGAATAAAGAGCGATGGTCTTTTATTCTTCTCCATGAACACATGTTGTTATTTGAATTCTGTAAATTTACATATTTAAACTCTTCAGATCCTGATCACAGAACTCACAGTTATTAACATGCAGGTACATGTAGATATATGGGTTAAGGTCACAAACGTACTGTGTGTTTTTAAGCTTTATTAGTTTATAATTAGATTAGGTTAATTTGGTTAAGTTTGTCTGGTTAAGAATAAAATGTGTTTATTCAGCTCAGTCGCTGTTTTTTGTAAGGCCAGCGTTTGAATATGCTTCTCATCCGGTCATAAACAGTCCAAAATGATGCCATGTGTCGTCCACCAAACAGCAGAACAGCATTATAAGAGAGGGACAATAGTCCCACAAACATTTTCTCAACTACGACTGAAAGGTACTCAAAAATCCACAAAGCTGTTCAAACATGAGCGTTGAGTTACGACGCTGACTCTGCTGCTGTGCTGTTAGCGTGACATAAGGTGTGTGCTGCTCATCTTTCTAATGGAGCACGTCAGCTGATGTCTGTCAGCTTGGCCAGCAGGTCTGTCATTTGATATTAAAGTGATGTAACATGTGTACAACAGGATCTTACAGCTGATATTCACCCTCACAGTAAGTCCTTCGGTAGACTAGATGACGCCTGCGCTTGTCTGGGTCAATCCAACGAACGGTTGACCTAAAACTGGCGGCGCACACTTTCAGACGGTCTTTCCTGGATGGCATTCATGGTGTCGGACTCATGTCCGCACACAAAAAGTGACAGAAAAGAATGAAAAAGCAGCTGAGGAGGGAATTTCGAAGCCTGTGCAATCGCAGGGTGAAGTGGGCGTGAACGTTGGATTGTCTGCTTCACAAAGTTGCAGAAATTGTCAGACGCAGTGTCACAGTCTAAAGAGCGGCTGCGAGCCACCGGCCCACAGTGGAAGCTTTCGAGCCAGATGTTCAGCAGATGATGAAGAGGACAGTGACAGACAGGTGCTCTCTCTCTCTCTCTGTCTCTCTCTCTCTCTCTCTCTCTCTCTCTCTCTCTCTCTCTCTCTCTCTCTCTCTCTCTCTCTCTCTCTCTCTCTCTCTCTCCCTCCCTCCCTCCCTCCCTCCCTCCCTCCCTCCCTCCGGAGAGCCGTTGACTTACGAACGTCTGAATGACACATCAGCCGGTCGCAAAGCTTTCGGGACCGAGATCAGCGCCATTCATCTCCGTCGGAGTTGTCTGTTCCCCCATCAAGCCTCTCAGACTGAAAGTCGAGGCCTCTCCCTCCCACCGCCTCTGCTTTAAACCCAGAACAAAGATTTCAGGAAAACTCACCAAAAAAAAAAACATTCAGTTTCAGATTTTTCAATATTACATGATCACCCCCCGCTTCCCTCTCTTCCAGCCTGATCAGTCGGTGCGTCTGTGTGACTCCGACAGCCTCGTGTCGCTGACTGAAGAATCTTATTCAGGAAAAACTCTGGCGGCTTGAGTGAATAATTCAGCGTTAGCGGGAGCAGAGACAGACAGGCTCTGTGGTTCCTCTGTTTCCCCGCTCACACCGCTCTGCCGCCTCCCCTCAGAGGATACACTACATGTGTTTTGGGGACGAGGGGGGGGTGGTGGTGGGAGAAAGGCGAGGAGGCGCTGCAGCAGCTCACCAGCTTCTCGCTGCTTTGTCTCCCCGCTTTAACAGCGCAGCGAGAAGTGTGAAATTCATACTTTTTCCGCCTCTTTCAGGGAAACTGAAGCTGCCCGCGGACGTGTTTCGCCTGCCGTCGCTTCACTTTGCTCGTGTGTGTTCCCTCCCTCAGGTATGGCCGTCCTCAGCATGAGTGTTCAGCACTTCCTGGGCGGCCTCATCACCACGCTCACCTTCACGACCATGATGCATTGCACTCAGAGGGCCGAGGAAAGCATTCAGGTAAAACGGACTTCACGGCCTCTTTGTGGACCCCCGGGCTGCTGATATTTAACAGCCTCTTGTCAGTTTTTTTTTTTTTTAACATAATTTTTATTGAACTTTTTGCACAAAGCAGACTTGACAGGGACAATAATCAATCAATTCTAGCACCAGTGCTCAAAATACAGGCAATCGATCGACAAAGGTACAGAACAAAATGAGAGTAATAGTAAATTAAATAAAAAAAAGAAAAAGAAAACAGCCCACAATTAAATAAATAAATAAATAGGGAGCTCTGGGGGTGCAAGTCCAGCGAGGACAGCATAAGATGTACTACACAACAATATGGCATCACGTTATGGCTCTGCAGCCTCAGACCAGGCCAGGCCCACAAGCCCAGACCTCATCCTACAGGATAGAGATGCACCCAAATAATCGAAGAATGGATCCCAGGTCTGATAAAATAACAAAGGTTTATCCTTCGACGCTGTAGAAAAGGCTTCAAGCGGGATGAATCTCAGTTGTGGGTTTGAATCGTCTCATTGTTTGGTGTTAGGTCATCTCCTGTGGCCTAACAAACAGACACGCACTCTTTTCTTCTCTGCCTCCTTCCTTCCGTTCTCCCCTCTCCTCTGTTTTGGTTTAATTGTGTTATTATATAATTTTAGGTCATTTCCTGTGATTGTCAAAGGGGGGCCAGAGAGGGGAATCCTCAGCATACAGTACCACACCTGTCGTCACCTGTACCTGTCACTCCGTCAGCTGTTTCCACCTGGAGAATGTCAGACCCAGCCTCTATTCATTGCTGCTTTTGTTTTTGTCCTGTTCCCTCGCTGACATTGTCCCTCCTGCCACCTCACACTATTTCTTTGTCATTCTGTAGTCCTTTAAACGCTCTTCCCTCTCCTCTCTCGTTTTCTCCTCTTTGACATAACTCCTTTTGTCCCCGTCGTAACTGGGCCATCGTTGCCTGGAGGTGATCGCTGTTCACACAGCCGTCCAGACGTCACTCAGTCAATCTCTCCAAGTGACAAATTATCATTTAAATTGCTGTCACTCATAAGGTGGAGAAGAAGGGGAGGGACAAATCACAGGCTGCAGCGCAGATACGAGGATCTGCTAACAAATATATAACAGAAGAATGATGATGAGAAACACGGTTCATCCGAGAGGTTCTCATGACACATATACTGTTTGCTTCTTAGTGTGTCGGCGTGTGAATCAGTGTGTGTGTGTGTGTGTGTGTGTGTGTGTGTGTGTGTACATGCATTCGCTGCCCGTGCTCGTTGGGTGTATATGTGTGTGTTATTGAAGGCGGTGCTATCCAGTGACAGAAAGCTGATAGTGTGAGTGCTTGTTAACGATCCCCAGGAGAAAGAAACCGAATCTGTTAAACAAGTTGCTCAGAATAAAGGCTCTCCACTTAGCCGCGGTCACACAGGCTCTCAGCGCTCCCTGCCTCAGCGTGCAGACCACAGTCGCCGCTCAGATACTCGCCACCGGTTCCTCAACTCTCGTCCAAGCCGTAGCTTTCTTCATTTCCTGCCTTTGTTCAGTGGGATTGTCTGCTGCTGAAGCTGATGGTGGCGTTCATGCATTAGTTACTGGTTTAGAAAAGACGAGTTCCCTTCATATTGAAATTATCGATGAACCTGTGTATCTTTTTTTTTAAATTACTAATTGGTCAATCAATCATCTGTACAAAACTGAAAGGTATTCAGTTAATGACACAAACAGCAGCTAATCCTCACATTGTGGACGCTGGAAGCAGACGGTTTGTCCTTTATGCTTAAATAATAACTGAACCATAAATCGATTATCAGAACAGATTAATTCTGTCAATCTACGAATCAGTTATTCGACTAATCGCTGCAGCTGTAGTCATGAAATGACGACAGAAATAAATCCTGGAAAAGAAGCCTGTGGTGTGATTTGTAGTGAAGGACCTGCTGCAGCGTCCAGCTGAAGTGCCTGAAGATGTTTGTGAACTCAGGCTGCTCACAGATTCAGTCTGTGTTTGATGGAAGGATTAACGGCGTTTGTTACAGTGAACTACGTTGTGTCGTGGATGGTCCAGGTGTCACTAGAGTCCTGCTTGTGCCGGCGTTACCTGCCTCACCTGGTGCTGTGCTCTCAGGCAGGAGGAGGAGGTTTGGGGGATTAGGTAATCTCTCTCTCTCTCACCCCGTCTTGAAAGCCCGAGGCTGGGATCAGATAGTCTTCTTCGCTTGGCCTCCATCCACCGTCTCAGGCCGTGATCTCACGCTTTCTCTTTCAGGCTTCTTCTTCTTTTTTTCTTTTTTTTTTTTTACATGTTTCTCTTCTATCATTTCGTTTTACACTTTGGGGCTTTTTTTCTGAAAATCACACTTCTCTTGTGAGGTGGTTATTCTGTGTTACGGGTTCAGAACCATCAGCTGATGAGTCGTGCGACAGAATAGGATGAAGTGTCACCTTTTCTACCTGAGTCTCTACTTTCCCACAGCTGCTCCTTCCTTTTACTCACAATGTCCCTTTCTTTACCAAACCTTCTCCTTTTCTCTGCTCACACTTACTTCCTCCTCTCACTCTCTCATCTCATCACCCCCCCCTCCTGCAGGCGACCCACTACTCTTTCCTGGCCACTCTGGAGGTGCTGGGGAAGCTGACCTTCAGCACTCTGGCCGGAGGCGTGGTGGATTGGTTTGGTTTCCAGGTTGCCTTCCTGTTCTTCCTCACCCTCTCCGCCGGGACGGCCCTGCATGTGTGGACGGCGACCTTCACTGGGGCTCTCCGGGAACACCAGCTCAAAGAACAGCCCAAGTGAGCTCAGGGTCAGGGGGAAAGGTCCTGATGAGACGAATAACTTGAGTTTGACTTCCAGGATTCAGACACCTTAAACGTCCTTGAATAGCGTTAAACATAACACCCACGACGTCAGCAAACCATGTTCATATAGAAGATCTTGAATTAGTTGACTTTGTTGTTTTTTTAAGGAGAAATCAGCCATGCAGTTAAGTACTCGTTCACAGAGTGTTTATTGTCATTGGCCTTACTTTTGAGTTATTTTGCATTTGAAAAGTGTGGAAAAGTCTTAATATTTTCAGCAGCGTGATGAACGTTTGCAGATACCGCGTAGGTGAGGATGAGTATCGCTGCATCCTGGACAGGATGGGGTCTGTGCGTCCAGTCAGTGTGATGAACTGATGCGTGTCTGTGCAGTCATACTGTGTTTAGAGTTGAGAAATATAATCAAAGCCATTTTTATCATCTGAGCCATGTTAATGTTTTAATAAGCCAGCAATAAGAGCTGTAGCCAAAAGCAATATCGCTGCTTTGTGATGCTTGTTCTGTCATATCGTACTGTACAGGAATATGTTATACACATGTCATTCTCCTGAGTTGTATGGTTTACAGTCTCTGCTACCTCCTATCAGCACTGTATGGTACGATACACAGGAGGTGGATGTACAGCAGCTGCACCAAGTAGAGTAATTAAAGAGTGAAGAGTTGCCACACACACACACACACACACACACACACACACTATGTTACCTAGGATACAACAGTACGCCAAAGTAGATTGAGTAGTTTCATTTTAGAAAAGGGAATAAAAATGCACTTCAGCTGTTGAACGAGGAGCATTTATGTGTTTAATCACCCACAGATTTAGAATAAAAATCCCTTTGGACCCTGACAGCTCACCCCTCGTAGGAGACCTCGGCCTTACACACTGCATGGTGCCGTCTCAGCTCAGTTCTTCAATCAAACAATCAGGCTTATTAGTGAAATAACTCTTTTCTTTGTAAAACTTGAAAGACCAACACGGCTGGCCCAGGCTGCTAACTTTGTTTCACTGTTCATGTTCAATGATATTTACTAAGAAACATCCTGTAACTCTCCATGGCACTGTATACGATATACAATCATTTCCTCCAGGCTTAAAATGTGAATGAATCAGCAGCGTTCTTCTCGCCAGGCTGTGTGTGTTAACACTGATGGTTGTGTCGGCAGATGAGAGGGGGTGGGTTGGTTTACACACAGGCAGCAAACTCAGCCGGTCGCCTGCTTCCACATCATTCACTCATGAGAGCTGCACAAAAAATAAAGCTTCTGAGTGAATCTCAGAGTCTGGTGTGTTTGTTTACTTCCTGTCACCAGGTTTCGCCACATTTTCTACCCCCCCGGGCGGAGCTCGTGCGTGGACGCTCCCACCTTTGAAAATCCACGGCGGCTTAAAGCCGCTCCGAACACAACGGCGGCTCTCTGCGGCGTCCTGGCTGAGGGCGACGGCAGTGAATAGGGCCCGTGTCACAGGATCCACAACCCTTACAGCTCTAATGACACAACAAATGCTGTGAAGGAGGATTAGGCCAGCTTACACGGCCCCTCAATACACCTCCACTTCACACTTTCTCACCCGGCCTCATTATCTGGGCGTGCTGTTTGTGTAGCAGGAGAGAGAGGGAGGGTTTGAGGAGAGAGGCTTATGCTATATCCCCTCGCCATTCTCAGAGAGGAGCGAGCGCCCGGAGTGGTGGGCCTGTTTGGCTTCTTTTGAAGAGTCACATGAAACCAAAAGCCCAAGTAAACTGTTGAAGCTGTGTGTGAGAGAGGAGGGGTTTTTATTTACATCAGCTGTTACAAGTTCACCTGCTTCCTTCACTAATTCATCTAAATGTCACCTTGAATCTGAACAATGTGGACCAGGTCTGCAAAGTTGCTGCTCACATGCTGAAAACGAGCTTTCCTTGCCATGTTTGTTTGTGGTGTTGACTGAACGTGTGGAAGCAACGAGCTAACGGAAAGAGGAAACCTTCAAATTGAAGTTTCTTTCTGAGCATTTTAAAGACTTCCTGTTCCCGAAGCAACCGAAGATCATGTAATCCAATCATTAGCTGGTAAATTGAACTTGTGCTCTTCTCTTGTTTAAGTAAGGAAATGGTCTAAAAATGAAAAGTCTCAGTTGATCGGAAATGGGAAGAATCAGATCTCCACCTCTGAACCTTCTGCTGCCGCCACAGAACAGTGGAGGTTAATTGAATTTTGCTGAAAAACTCACCAGCAGCCCGTCTCTCCATAAACAATCTCCTGATTGCTCTGGATCACCCACAGAGCTGCGAACAGTTTAACTGGGACCGTTCCTCCTGAGGAGAGAAGTTCAGGCGAAACCCAGGAAATAAAAGCAGAACGGCGTTAATGGCAGACGCATCATTTGCTATGTTAGAGCCCGTGTGCAGACGAGAGAGCGAGGAGAGGTAGACGAGTGGTCTGGATCCCACAGCGCTGATGAGAGTGAGACCTCCCACTGCGGTTGCCAGATTGGCAGAAACCCCCCGTGGAGAGAGTGCGTGTCTCGGGGCCGCCCTCCCTGCCGCCACCGTGGCGATAGACTGGTGGATTTGATGTCGGCCGTTGACTTTGTGGAATGATAACAGTCACGGGAATTGCCTAAGACTTGTTGCCAAGTGTGAAAGAAGCTGTCTCAATTTTCCAGGCTTGTGCTGTAACCATAACGTGCACCTTACACCTGGAAGTGTTGAGTTATCGCAGGACACGGATCAGGCAGTTATTCAGTGATGCTCTGAAACAGCAGCGGGCATGGCTCTGAGTCCGTCCATGTGTGGATTCCTGAGCTAGAGTCAGATTCCCTGCATGGGAGGGTAAGGCCGGGGATTCTTTTATGTCAACAGCTATTCAGTTTCAGTCATCGACAATCAGGCCGGGCCACGAGTCCGGTCACACCACCAACTTTATCCCCGTATCGCTCAGCAGGAGGACAGGCCTGCTCATTCAGCCCGCGCCAAGGCCGCTCCGCCAGTCACAACGTCACCACAATGACGGCCAGACAACAGAAACGCAGAAATAATAAGGCAGATTTTATGAGCTACCGAGAGCGGAGAGAGAGTTCACTGACTTGCATCTGGTAGAGTTACCTCTGGGGAGGGAGGATGGGAGGGAGGCAGAGCCTGCAACATGTTTTAATCTCAGCAAACAAAGGTGTTGTATCGCTTTTTTCCCTCCCCATTGTCTCCGAGCACCCCAGGAGGAGAGAGGTGTTGGCTTTTTGCGCTGCTTTTGTCCTGTGGCCGGCAGAATGGCCTTCTGGGAAACCTGAGCGGGCAGGTGGAGGAGCGATCAGCAGCATCGAGTGTCGCAGCGTTTCCTCCACCGGTGTTTACTTTTTGTTTGTTTGCAGAATGAGGGACATGGACACCTCTCCGTGGCTCGATCTGCTCTCTCACAAGCTCTCGTTCTTCCCACAGCTTTGTTTTCCTCCTCTGCTTCAAAACGCCATCACATGACGCTCCACCAGGTCGTTTTTGTTTGTTATTCTTCCCTCTGACGCTGTTTTATGAGAAAAAAACACAAAATTGAGACTTCAGTGTCATTTTTCTGGTTGTGAACAGTCTCTACAGACAATATGTGGCAAAATGACTAAAAAACAATAATAATTAAAATAATAATCTAAACAATCATTATTGGAGCGTTTTCAGTGTGCTGAGATGCCCTGTAACATTAAATGAAGCTGATATCAGAATGTATTTTTTCTGCTCTGCTCTCTGGAGCAGGTTTACTTTCCTGTACAGGGGTTTAGTCTTTCACCTGTTTGCCACACCTGAAACAATAAAAGCTCATCTAAATACAGTCGATGTCAACAGGAGGAAGTCCAGCAGCTTTAAATTCATGCTCCATGAACATTAGAAGGGAAATAGCCGTCCTGTGTGGGTTTTTCTTTTGATTGACAAGCCAACCACACTAACTGTTTTCATGGTGTTCAAATGAAATAAGACTGAAAAGATCTTGGAAACAATCTCCACTCAAAGTCCACTTACTTGCTTTTTTTCAACAGCAGATGAGGGTGAAACGTTCTCCTGTACTGTGCTGTACAGTGACGGTAATATGGCCGTTTTCACAGACACTGAATATCTTTACATTATTTACATGTTAATGCTGCACATGTGGCCAGACTTGATTGGTAAAATATCTGTTCTTGTGGAAAACACAGTGATACAACACTGAAACCATGGAAACCTGGACTGATAAAAAAAGCTGCCATTAAACCTGCTGTTCCACCTTTAAAGAAGTTAATCACAAACAACATGTCTGTTCAGGTTACACACAGCGTTACTGGCCAACGTAAGTTCATTACAATGATCTAACCGTAGTAATAATATTCACACTTAAATACACACAGCTGAAAGGCAAAAAACAAGAAGAGAAAGTAGGACGAAGAGAACGTAATGGAAACGAGACATTCAGTGATTTCAAACAAGAGAATCAGCAATAATCTTTATTTCTGATCACGCTGCAAAGATCTCAGCACTACGTCACCTAAAACACACAAAACTGCACACGTTCAGGCCAAAAGGGTGAAAATGAAAGTTCAACACGCAGAATTTTTAGCCACTTCATGGATCTTTTGCAGTGGTGGAATGTAACTAAGTATGTGTACGCAAGTACTTAAGTACACATTCGAGGTAATTGTATTTTCCAATATATATGACGTTATACTTCTACTCCACTACATCTTAGAGGTGAATAGTGTACTCCACTACTTTTGTCTGACGGCTTTAGTAATCTTTCAGATCACTATCATCCAGACACTTCCTGTCCTGTGAAAACCACATATCTCCAGATTTGGTGATTTTGAATTAGATTTCTTCTGACATGCTGAAGTTTGAAGTGTTTCTTTGAGGGAGGAGACGATTCTCCTCTTTCTTAAGCTAAATAAACAATTTAAAAGCCTCTTGGATTAGCTGAAAATCCACCGCCACAAAGCTGAAAACAGACTGTTTTTCTTTTAAACTACCCAAGAAGTAGTTATAATCATAGTGAAACACTGACAGGGACTGTTTTTCTGCAGAATGGGTACTTTTACTTTTGATGCTTTCAGTACATCTTGCTGATAATACTTACACACTTCTCAGTAAGACTTTAAATGCAGGACTTTTGCTTGTAGGAGAGTATTTTCTCAAAAGTAAAGGGCCTTAGTACTTCGTCCACCACTGATTTTCTGCATGTCTGCACAGCAGCGAAGGCTCAGTGAGGAGGAGGAGCAGAGAACGTAGACATGGCTGACTGATCTGTGGAGGAAGAAGGAGCGAGGCAGCCTGAGAGGAGCAGAGAGGAGCAGAGGGGGTTCGGCTTGCTGTTAACTAAGACACAACGGCCGAGCGGTAACTCGAGCCCCAGGAGAGGCCGGCGCTGCTGTATTTTCTTCCATTGCAGGCAGGCAGATATCTTTACCTGGTGACAACACACACCTGTGTGTGGATCACATGACCTGATCGCCACTGTGGGAACTGGCAGCGAGATGGACTCAGTCAGCCTTCATGCAGATTCAGGTCTGAAAGGAAGAACTCATGAAAGTTCACACTCAGACTGTACATTTGTTGTATCTTGAGTTAGACGTGTTTCACGTTACGAATGCTCCTTAAATGCTTCCTATTCGCCCGAATTCTTAAAATTTCACTTCTGGCACACGCACACGCCCCGAATCTGCAAAATAAATCCAACACATGACCATTTATCCTGTTCTGTTATTTCAGGGCGTCTGATAATCGTGTTTTGGGGAATTTTCTTTTGGGGAATTACCGGTCTTTGAATGCAGTTAATTTAAAAAATCACACACATAATCCCCTGCACTTAATTTAGAAACAGTCATTTTCCTTCCCGACGAGAGCCTGAGTGGAATTTTCAATTAGTTTCCAGTGAAATGCCACGAGTTCACCTCAACAGCCTCAGAGCAATAACTCCAAGCCCGACCCCACTGAATAACTTAACATAAGAATAAATTGTATGTTCTGTACTCATTTCATTAATAATACACAAGTAATTTTCATACAGGATCTCTGCTCCCTGCCAACATAATCATAGTTGTCTATTTTTAGGTTCGGGCTTTTAATTGGCATGAATATTCCAATGAGAGACAAAGAAGCGCGTGTTGAAGACGGCAGAGTAAACAGTGTGTGATTCTCTTTGAAAAAGAGAGGAAGAGGCGAAGAGAGGAGGACGAAGAATATCACACATACAGTAGTACAGTAGATGCACACATGTGCAGGCTGGGAGCTAATGATGCTGTAGCGGCGGCTTGGAGCTTTTGTGAGTCTGCAGCAGAAATTAATGCAGAAATGAGAGATTTCCGTCTCTCTTTTAGCATTTTCCCGTCGCTCACATCATCACAGGGTTATTTTAACAGCTTAAGCTTGGTTTAGTTTTCATACTGCAGCAGCAACCTGAGCTTTACTCGCTTATTTTCTGGCCATTGAGAGTATAAAGTCAGGCTTTCTGTGAGTGTAAGGAATTAAAATCATCCACATTCAGCGAGTCCAGCAGATATTTTGTGCGTTCATGGTTGACTTTGTTTGTTTGTTGAATCTGTTTTCTTCGTCTAATTACCACTCAGAGGTTGATGTGCAGCTTCTCCCAGTTGGATTTGTGTTTTTTAACAGGAAATCCAACATGACATAAGATCAAGCTAGTTAAAAGAGCCGTAATGTCATCTGATACCGTTAATGCATGCAGTTTCAAGCGTTGGATAATTGATGGATCGGTTGCAGGCAGCTGTTTGCGCCGCAAACGACGTGGTTTTTTGTGGGAAAGAGATAATCACGTTTTGGCACTTCAGGGACGCATTTCACCTTTAGTCTTCATCACAGATGTACTGTGTTTCTGTCTTTAGAAACCATGTTTGTCCTCGTTAATTATCTTGAGTTGTGTGGTGAAATCTGGGGGAATAGGATTGAAATAAACTGCAGCTACAGCAGGTTATCGTGTGAGGTCACGCTGGGAACATGCTGTCAGTCATGAAGAGCTTCTTTGCTCTTTTCAGGATGGTTCACCGTTTTAATAGAGAGTTATTGAAGGAGAAAAAAAGCCATCTGAGCTGCCAGCTTGCTGCCTGTCATTAGCTTACGGGACAGTTTATTCGTACGTCCACCATCAGATCCCCCCTCATACGTGCCAGGACAGCAGGCCTCTTTGTGGAGGGTTAAAAAACATGGACGCCGCGACACAGCTAATAAGCTACGGTAGCTTCCTCCGTCTTGGACTCTCCGGCTCTCCGTTCACGTGTCAAAACATCAACCGCAACAAACTTGTGGACGCAAAAGTTTGAAACGCCTGAGCGAGCGTGCCTTTGCACACATTTCTAAAAAGAGGCAGTGAAACTGTCCGCAGCACATGTGTGAGCTTTGAAGTGATGCGAGCTGCTCTGTGGTGAAACAGCTCTGCTATCCGGCCCCTCAGTGACGGGCGGGGATGTGACAAGCTGCCAGCTCATATGGTGTTGAGCCTGAGTCACTTAGCTCTGGTCTGCCTCAGTCTCCAGGCTCAGACCCCTTCAGCCCGACTCTCCCACATCCCCACTCTGTCTCCCTCGGCCTCGGTCCCTCCGCGCACACCCCCGTCCTCTCCCCCGGCCTCATTTGGACCATTAGGGCCAAGACAGGAGAAGCCTCGTTCCTGTGCGCACACCCCACTTCTTCTCTTGGGTTTTCTGTCATCTATTTTCCGACGCCTTCCCTCCACTCGTCCATCTCGCTGCGCTCACATGCGGACAACCCGTCGGGACTAGTTGTTGACGGGGGAGTTAACAGCGCTTTGTGATGGTGTTTAAAGGGTTCCGGCTCTATATGGCTGCCTGTCTGAGTCCATGCCTCCTGGTGATGGAGCCTTTTTAGGTCATTTTCTCTGTCTGTCTATCTATCTATCTATCTATCTATCTATCTATCTATCTATCTATCTATCTATCTATCTATCTATCTATCTATCTATCTATCTATCTATCTATCTATCTATCTATCTATCTTTAGCCGATCGTTCTTTCCTTTGCTTGTTAATAAAAAGTGAAAAACTCTTTTTGGCTGCTCGTTGAGGAGTGGTTGTTAGCAGACTGGATCCGATCGTATTCCAGACCGATATTGTTTTCAGTATCTCTCAGGGAAATCATTCTTTGGCAAAGTCTGACTGAGAACAAACTCCATTGTTTCTTAGAGAGCAGTCACACAAGGAAGACTCATATTTCTCTTAATCCCATATCAGAATATCCGTGGTGTGAAATCGAGGCTATGAATAAATGGGAAATGTCAAATTTGTCGTGCTGGTGTCACTTACAAAAGCTTGTGAGATACTGTGCAACAATGAGCGGAGACGGAGCTGTAGGTCTCCATGCAGCGTCCAGTCCTGCTGCTGTGCAGTTCTACAGGAGCTTTAACATCTTATTTAACCTTACGGGTGATTTCCTGATGGAAACATGATGAAATTTGACCAAAAATAGAGACAAAGTAAATATTCATCAATAGTTCGTTCATCAATGGGAACCATATTCTCCATATTTATTATATTGCATGATTGCTTGTAGAGCACTTTGATCTTTTGGTGATTGGTGTGGTTGTATTGTGAGCTCACTGGACTGTTTAAACCTAGTACCAAGCTTCTCATGTAATTTCTTTGGAAATTACAGAACAGCTCATTTTGATTAAAAAAACACACATTTTCAGGTTTCAGGTGAACTCCATATACAAAAACACAATCAAGGCACAACAACACATCCATGCTGAGACACACTGTGGATCCAGTCCCAAGGCCGGCGTGGTGTCAGTGTCCACCTGGTCTTTAAATGTCTGTCGTGGTCCACTGATGTCCAAAGTTTAAAACTGGGACTTTCATAAAGTGACACAAAAGTCAACACATGCTACTAAAATGCAGTGAAGTCAGTTTGTTTTCTGATACAACCAATAAAAAAATATTAACCGGTTGAAACAGGAGTCAGATGAGGAGAATCTAATCTCCTCTAAATAAGCACAGGGAACCAGGGGGGACCAGGAGGGGGGACTTTAAAGTCTGCGCGGCCTCACAAGTCACCTCTCAGTTTTTTTAATAGCAAAACAAGGACGCGGGCTCGGTTTGTGTGGGAACATCACGACTTCCAATTACCTGCCACTCTCCAAAAACAAGCGTGCACGTGATGGGTGTGTCGATGTGGAGAAAACACGAAGCGACGAGGTGATGGAGCGAGGAGGAGAGGAAGGGAGAGGAGGACAGAGGGGGAGATACAGGACCATTACTACACTGTTTGACATCATCAGGGATTCAGCCTCGGGCCAGAGCGACTAATGGGGGGGCCTCCCTCTCCCCCTGTCTCACACACACACACACACAACAATCACATTGAAAATGCACACTACATGTACAGATATGAATTCACGCACGCTTCAGTGCTCCGAGCCGCACGAGCACACGCGCGTGAATTTACACGTGCACGGCCACGCGCACGCAGCTGAGCCTATACTTCCTGTTGGTGCTTCAAACTGCTCCCATCTTCATCTGCAGAGCTGTACTGTACGTATTGTTTCGTGGCATTCAGACAGTCAGCAGCAGGGTCCTATATATCCTGTTTTCCTGTGGTAAACTAATCCAGTATTATCATTCATGTAAGTGTTGATGTGTCATCTGTGAGACAAAGGGGAAACAGTTTAGCCCCCTATCTCACCCTGTACCTTGAAAGCCACACCACTCGTGCATGTCGGCAGTCTTTGAGGGGAAAAAAGGCTTACAGTGCCACGCTGCCGAGAAAAGCCAACTCATCCCCACCAGCGTTTGTTGTGCTCTGCTTAATCTAATTCAGCTGCTAAAACCCCTGTGACAGCAGCTCCTGAGCTTCAAGCACTAAAGCATAGTCTTACAGGGAAGCAAAAATAAAGATGAGAGGGAGAAGAGACAGAGGAGGTAAAGCATGCAGATAAAAGAGGTGGATGTGGGAGAGGGAGGCAGGGGTGCGGTGGTGTATCTGAGAGGTGGGACCATCAGAGGGGCAGTGTGTTGACTGATGCAGACAGCTGGACATGGATTTTTTAATCTGTCCAAATAGGATCTGCCCAATGGAGGCTTTTCTCCTGAACAGCAGGCCCAGCACCGGGGTTGTGACAGCCAGACGACAGCATGGGACCACAGCAGTCAGAGATGGATCTACTGCTGTTTGTCTGTGTGTGTGTGTGTGTGTGTGTGTGTGTGTGTGTGTGTGTGTGTGTGTGTGTGTGGGAAAGCAATATGTGGATGCATCTGTGCAAAGAAGAAGAGGGAGCGAGCCTAACAATAAGACAGGCAGTCAAAATGTCTGCAAGTGCTGCCGACAGAAGTGCCAGATAAACTTTGTAGTTTTCGTTTCAGATGCCGAACACTTGCTGTGATGCGGTTCGCCGTGGACGGGCCGCGCTCAGGTGACGACTGTGACGTAACTCACACACGCCTGACAGCTTTTCATTCGAACGCGGCGCACATTTGAGCCGAACACAAAAAGAAATCAGCAAAAGAAAGTGGGAATTGATGCATGTTTTCGTCAACAGCTGGTGGCGCTAGTTCTCCAGTTGGATGCCATTAAAACCGGCGCAGAAGAAGAGGACACAACGAGATCACGCGTGATGGAGGCGTGGCTTTCATGCTGCGTGTCTCATGTTTTCCACTGCCACTGTTTTTCACGAAGTCACACACTTCATGTCTGTCTGCTTTGCACTTGGTTGCATTCAGTTTTAATCAACCAGCCAAGCATGAAAACATTTTTCTGCATTTCCACTCAGGTTTTTTATGCACAAATTGAAAATGCTCTCAATAATCAGGGAACGTCAGCAGTGAGGATGTGTGGGGGTTTTGTTTGTTTGTTTGTGTATGTGGTTCAAAAAATGACTCACACACATATTGCATCAAACTGCCTGCAAACCCAAATTCAGCTCAGCCCCCCCTCCTCCTTCCAATTCCTCCAAACTATTTTTTTGTTTTTTTTATTTCACTTTTTTTTGTTGACATGAATCTTGACTATTTCCTGTGCATCTTATCGCTGCTCGCTGTTTGTTATAGGACATCGATACGTTACACAACAGCCTCAGCTACATGCTTTAAATGTAATTTTAGCATTTTTATGCACCTGTGACCATGCATCTTACCGTGCTGTTTTGTAATTTTAGTATCACGTGAGTTTTAAATGTAAAAAAATGACAAACAAGCTAAGACAGCTTCATACTTTTATTTACGTTTATTTAATATTTAGAAAGTGAGATTTAATATGAAATGTAGGCAATTACTGAGGTGGAGCTCTTCTCCAGAGTCTGCATACTTGTGCTTTTATGTGTGTGTGTGTGTGTGTGTGTGTGTGTGTGTGTGTGTGTGTGTGTGTGTGTGTATGTGGCGTGTAGTTGACTGGGTGTGTCAGCCTGTCCTATTGTTGACTCTTTCAGACAGGCTAACAGGCTCTCGGGGCCCCGGGTCCCAGAGACGGTGATGGGAACATTGTTTAATTGGGGTAATCGGCGCGCTTTTAGGGACCTGCTTATTAAGAGAAACCCCTCACACACACACACACACACACACACACTCGCCTCAGCACGGACAGACAGACAGCCAAAGTGACAGCTAGTGTCCTCGCCCACATCCCTGCACCAAAGACCCCGAATCAGCGGGCGGGGATGCAGGATATGATCATGAATGTGTGTATAATGATGACATCTCAGTTACACTGACACGGTACTTAAATGTGTCAGTGATACAGGGCCTATGCGTGGAAATGGAGACGGGGGGGGGGAGGAGGTGTGGTGGTGACGAGAAACTGAGCCCTGGACAGTCAAATATGAATGTATAAAAAAAATAAGAAACATATAATTTGGGAATTTTATGGATCTAAAGTTAAGAAACGAAACTAAGACCAGAAACTGAAGGCAGAGCTTTTCTCACACGCTGCCAGTTAACCTGTGGAAAAGTTTTAAAGCATGTTGCAGAAAATAAATGAGCATGGAATTGGTGAATGGTGTTAGTGTAGTAATAATTCAAATGCTCACAGAGCATGCTCAGTGAGCTCTGCTCTCACATCAGCAGCAAACAACAGTTTAATTCATTGTCTGAGGCAACAATGACTGAGATTGTTTTATCTTGTCTCACCCTGCGTTATTGTTGTTGTAAGAGAGAGCGACATGAGGATTAGACGCTGTCTGCCTAACCCCCGACTACAAGCACGCATGTACACACACACACACGCACACACACACGCACGGTCATGTTTCCATCGTCATAGACTTACACTAACCTTAACCCAAGTCTTCTCCCTCAGATTTAATGATTTACGTTATGAGGATTTGCATTTTGTCCCCACGATGTAAACAACCTTATCTCCACACAGCGTGAGTAATACACATCCACACACACACAAACTTTTCCCAACCCCCCCACCCTTACATTTTTTCCCCTTCGCATGTTATTCGCTGCTGTAATATGAGCAAATCAGCTCGCTGCTGCCTGACCTGCCAACAGGTATCAGATAAACAATTAATCACACTATGATACGATTCTGCTTCTGCACTGTTTTTGCATCATGACAGCACAACCTTTTGATACCTGGAAGACATTACTGTGATTAAAAAAGGCAAAAAAAAAAAAACCCCATAAACACATCTTCATCAGTATTTTTTATGATTCACAATTCATTGGTTTTTCACACAGAACATGTATACATGTTGTAAATGCCGCCAATACAGCAATGTTGAGAACTGGATATAAAAAGTAAGCAAATACTGTACAGTGTTTGTGCTCCAGTATATAACAAAAAAAGCAATAGGACAAAAGCAACCCAACAAGAAACAGGACAAAACAGCACGAGGACAATCAGAGAGAAAAAAATAATAATAAAAATAATAATAAAATAAATAAATAAATAAATAAATAAAATAATAATAATGAAAAAGAAAAAGAAAAAAGACAAAAGAAAAGAAAATAAAAAATAAAAGGGGGGGGGGGGGGGGGGGGGGGGGGGGGCAAAAAATACCAACAGCTCACATGATTACGTGCTCAGCGACAGTAGGTATCGTTCCCATCTCAGATTGAAGTATTCCACTCTATTAGTCTATATGATAGACCCTCCAAAGCAGCTAATTGGGCTAAGTGAGTATGCCAGAGGCTGACGTGAATTTCAAACCAGAAGTTTTGTATACATCTTCCTCAGTATTATTCCAACCACAATATATCGCCACCTGAACCGTCACCTCACTTCCTCATTTGTTTCCTCTCGTTCAGCTCCGTGACTCCTTCCGGTGTCCTCCCTCCCGCCTCTCCTCCCATTATCCATGCATTCTTAACTTCATGAAACTCCACATTACAGCCCTCTGAGGGACGAGGAGGTGGGAACTCAGTTTTCCGATTCCTGCTTCCCCTCCTCGCTCGCTCGTCCCGGGACAAAAGGCCTTTTATGTCTCGTCGTGTTTTCTGCTGGTCTTACATGTAGAGATGTCCCCCCGGCCTGACTGAGGGTCAGTACATATTGTTTATGAAAAACAAAAGGATGATGACGTGATGTCATGTCTAGACTCCATGCAAATGAACAAGGTTGATAAAAACCTCTCGCAAGCGTGCTTACAGTATTTTCAAAGCCACGTGATGATGCACGCACACACACACACACACACACGCAGAGTGGCAGACAAAGTGGGAATGATTATGGTAATGATAATAATCATGGCTGTCATCACCGTCTCCTCCACCATGTTAAAAATTAATCTGAGTTAACGGTAATCCACGTCTCCTCATTAGATTACTGGTGTGGGGAGGGGAGACTCGCAGGCCATCTGTACATCATTAACAGAGTCTCAGTGACAGCCCTCTCCTCTAGCCTCTTCCTGCATCCCTCCATCCTTCTGCCCTTTCATCCGTCCCTCCATCTTCGTCCGCATCCCTGTTCGTCCGTCTCCTCCCGCACCACCGGCGCTCAGGCTCTTCCGCTCCGACTTCTCTCCGTTATTCAGTGTGTCAGTCTAGATCTAGATCACGCTGATGTGAGGCTGTTTCTCCTCCTCCCAGGGGTGTCGCCACCTCATCGGTCCATTCTTATTATTATTATCGTCGTTATTATCACATTTCATTCATGTTATGTCACTGGACGTCGCTCCCTCTGATGCTCCTTCTGTTCCTCTTCCTCCTGCACGCACCATCGGCGAAATCGAGTCCAAGCGAAGCTCCGATTTCTGTACAGACGTTATTCCTTCCAGCAGAGGTCAAAGGTCAGGGTCAGCTCCAGCGCGGCATCGCCGCCCGGAGCTGAACAGGGACTCACCGTGTTGCTCGAGGACACCTGACCAGTGGCTTGAAGCGGAAGGACGATCTTTTTACAGAACTGCCAGGCTCCGAGAAAGAAGGGAACAGACAGACGGAATAAACCTTGACACGTTCATCGTGTTCATCAATCACGTTGCTCATGTCGCCGGAACGAGCTCGGCCGGCAGAGAACGAGAGACAGAGGGAGACGCTGAGGAGCAAGAAAATGATAATGAGACGAAGGCAGAGAGACGAAGGCAGGCACACATACCAACTATTTAAGGAGCAATACACTTATTTGCTTTCTTGCACAGAGTTAGATGAAAAGACACCACTCTCATGTCTGTACAATACATATAAAGCTACCCCCAGTAGCTTAGCTTAGCATAAAGTCTGAAAAAGAAGGGGAGACAGCTAGCCAGGCTCTTTCTAAAAGTAATACGCTGGCAGCATTAAAGGATAACTTTGGTTTTTTACAACCTGGACCTTATTTGTAGCATTAAATACGACCATTTACTCCCCCAGACAACTTTGGTGGCATTTGGAGTCGTTTTGAAGAAATTAGCCCCAGAGGAGCGGCGCGTATATCCGTATAATGCGAGTACTCGGGGCATCCATGCGCAGCCTCTATATAACGCATAATCTGCAGAAACTCGTTCATATTCCAATATTTAGTTCTGATATGCTGGTGCTATTCCCCTCTGAGCCCGTGGTGGCATGTTATCAACATCCAGCGTCTCTAGGCAGCTACCTCTGACGTGGATGATGTCATTACCGAACGCCGGGCGCTGCGAGCAGCCAGCCACAACACGGCTGACTCTGCGGCGGTCGGCTACGAATACGCAATAACGAACCACAGCTGTGCCAAACTACAGCTAAACTAGCCGACCGCCGGCTCAGAGGGGAATAGCACCAGCATATCAGAACTAAATATTGGAATATGAACGAGTTTCTGCAGATTATGTGTTATATAGAGGCTGCGCATGGATGCCCCGAGTACTCGCATTATACGGATATACGCGCCGCTCCTCTGGGGCTAATTTCTTCAAAATGACTCCAAATGCCACCAAAGTTGTCTGGGGGAGTAAATGGTCGTATTTAATGCTACAAATAAGGTCCAGGTTGTAAAAAACCAAAGTTATCCTTTAAAGCTCCAGACAGGCAGAAAACAAGAGAACAAGAATTACAAACTACTTTTTTTGCCATATACATACCCCCCCCAAAACACTGCAACTACTCATTTTTACTCCAGTTTTTATACAGATTAAACAAACGACAAATTTGTGTTAATCAGTGAGCTTCCAGGCTAACTGCTGTTTCCAGCCATGCTAAGCTACTCGTCCTCTGGCAGTGATGTCATGGTTGCGCACTGACATGTGACTGGTATCAACCTTTTAATCTGACTCTCAGCTGCTCCCAAAATGTTGAATTATTCCTGTAACAAGACGCAGTGACTGCAGAGCGGACAGGGTTGTAATTAAGCAGAGAGAGGGAGAGATGAGTACAGTGAATGACTCCAAGGTCTTTGATAATTGATGACATCTGCGTCTTTATTTCAGTGTGGGGTAAGGCTGATCCGAGGTCTGTCCCACTGTGGGCAAACATCCTCCACCGTCTGCAGTATTTATATTCAATCACACTTACTACAGCAAAGTGAACGGCCGTTTTCTAGCTGGGCTTTGAACAAATCAAAGCGTAATCTCGCACGGCGCGACAGCCGCTGGATGAAATCGACAGTGGAGTCCTCGAGTCTCAGGTGTGGTTTCACATCGCTTTAACCTCAGCCGGGGCCCCACCTATCTCATCTCGACAGACACGCGGGACGAGGAGCTCGTCAACTTTTACTGTGACATCTGCCGGAGAGGAAAGTGTGGAAACAAACAGAAAAAAGTTCAGCTGCTCCTCCTCCCGGGCCTTTTGTCTCTGTCAGAACGCCATTGATTTTTCTGCTGACTTTATAGACAGCTTGGAATACTGTTAGGGGGCGGAGCTCACAGCGTTGCGGGTGTGTGTGCGTGAGTGTTTGTGTGCGTATTGGCAGATGGTTGTCATTGTATGAGAGCTGGTTTGCACATTCATGTAATGGAGGCAGAGAAACACAGCAAACATATGTAGCGGACAGCAGGACTCGCTGACTGGAACTAAAGGATGCACGTTCACAACACACGCCAAACACACTTTGACTGCATCAATTACACGCATGCTCGCTAACATATGAGCTGCATGTCAGTGCTGTGTGACGCAGGTTGTGTGACTCATGCGTAACGTGTTGTGTAATAGAATTGCAGTTTAACGTAAGGATCTTGTCTGGCAGGAATTATGTGTGTCTTGGTTCTAGAAATGCATTTTTTTGAGGAAATCAATCATCGTCTTGTCAGCACAGGAGCTAACAGGCAGCAGGAGGGGGGGGGGGGTTAGCGCCAGGGATGAAGATGGCGTCAGGGAGAGACTGACACATGAGCGAGTAAATGTCTGAAGGCAACAGGAAAGATGAGAAAAACTTGAAAACCATGAGAGGGACTGAACAGACGAGCCATCATGAGAGTTGGAGTCTCTGCTTGACCAACTCAGTCTTTATCACTCTGAATGTGTATTTGTGTGTGTGTGAAGACCCCCGCCCCTCCGCTGGCCCCGCCTCTCCATGCGCAGCAGCCTAACCGTTCCTGACAGCCAGTGGCTCATTAGAGCTGCTGTTCTATGTTCCTACCTCCATCCGCTCGCTCCCAGTTTCCTGGACCCAGCCCCCCAAACAATATGTGTGTGTGTGTGCGTGCGTGTGTGTGTGTCAGCTGGCTGCGCTCAGGCCGGGACAGGCGCGGGGGGGCAGTGGGGAAGAGAGAGGGGGAGTCAAGGCCTATTCACCGGCACAAAGACATAATTAACCAAATTGGCAAATGGTTCGAGAAACCGCCTCTTGAACATTGTGTGCTAGCCATTGGTTGCCATAGCAACTCTAAATTTGTGGCTACATTTGTGTGTGTGTGTGTGTGTGAGTGTGTGTGTGTGTGTGTGTGTGTGCGTGTGTGTGCTGTGTCCGATGTCCATATTAAAAGTCACAAATGATTATCAGTCGCATCATCCAAGACCACACACACACACACACACACACACACACACACACACACGGCTTTCATACAGATGAATTCTTCAGCTTTTCTTTCGCTGCGTCATCCTTCACTCACTCATCCAAACGTGCAACAAAGAAAGTTCACTTTCTGTCCCCGTCTGAGGCGTCCATCGTCCCCGCTGTCTGAAAGACTTTCAGTAGTTTAACGACGACATTAAATCAACACGGGAAGGAAACGACTGTCTGTCAGAGAAGGTGATGACACTCGTGGCCTCACACACAGACGTGTGCGTGTGTGTGTGTGTGTGTCTGTCAGCTGACTCTCCTCCCTGTGAGTCAATGAGATGAGACATCGATCACAGTGACAGTGGGACAGACATCAAGGACAAAATGCTTGTAGATCAATAGCTACATGGCTGCAGTCTCTCTCTCTCTCTCTCTGTGTGTGTGTGTGTGTGTGTGTGTGTGTGTGTGTGTGTAAAGCTGGTATCGCTATAGAAGCAAACATTTCATATTTAAACCGCGGCTGAATCAGACATCACTTCATCTATCAAATATAGATTTCGCCGCGATACAAAAGTTACAGCCGAGTTGATTCGTACTTCAGAGCAGCACCAAGTTTAGTCCATGAAAAGTTGCTGTTTTTCCGAGTTACAGTAAGGTTGCGAGGTTTGTTTGTTTGTTTCTGTAAAGCTGTCTTCCTCCCGCCGACTCCAGCCCCGTTTTGAGGTTAGTTTCTGTAAAGTTGTGCCTTTTGGCACCAAGCAGCATTGTGGTTTGGGAGCTCGAAGCTTGGTTAAAGATAAACTTCAGGTCTGACTGAAGAGTTCACTCTTCCTCGCTCTCTTCCCCTCCCTCTGTCTCTCTCTCTGTTTCTTCCCCTCCCATCCCTCGCTCGGCCCCCAGAGTCACAACAAGAAGCAGCAAACAGCTTGTGCATCCCCCGTATCAGGAGAAAATGCCCCATTTTCATCTGTTTGAATCTGACATTTTTGGCACATTAAATATTGGACATTAATAAATTAAATGTAATGAACTGACATGAAAGAAGAAAAAAGTCCAATGGTACAATGCAAGAAAGTATAAAAGGCAAGAGTGCAAAAGAAAGACGCAAAACAACAACTAAAAAGAAGGCTCAAACTTTTTTCTTTAATTCCAATTAACTACTGCCTTCTGTAGCCATTGGAGATTATTTTTCACGTTCATTTATTCAAACAAATATTGAATAATTTATAGCAGCGGGAATAACAACATGAGAAATCACAAGCACTTGGTGCCAATGGAGGGAAAGAGGTCTGTCTATGAGGAGCGTGGCTGAGGAGCGCTCTTAATAAGTGTGACTTATTGGTCATTTAATCTAATTAGACCTCCGCTGGGTGTTTTGTAACATTGAAATAATCATAGCTGCTTGAAGGGAGCTGATGCAGCTGATCTGTGACCAGCGACTGCATTAATGTGCAAGGTGATTAAATCCATTCCAGGTGATCACCTGTTCGGTTTTGACTGGCGGTTGCAGAAGACGAGCGTTCTTCTGGCTGCAGCGCTGCACACGGTCATTACGTGCAGCGCCGGTCATGCATTTTTAAATCTGTACCTACTGTGTGTTCGGGGTTCGGTCTTATCTGTGTCAGTGTGTGTATGTGTGTCACGGGCTCGTATGCAGTATGTAGGTCGGTGTAAGTGACACCGGGGGTCACACCCTGTGCTTATGTTGCATAACACATTGACTTCCGCAGATCCCATAGCACCCCCGTCTCCGCTGGGATTCCTTCAAAATTTACTGTCGTCGTTTCAACTCCGTCACCAGACAAGGACGCCGCTACTCGATGATTCTGCGAAACCCTGGATCACATCAACATTTAAAAATACTCTCACTTTCTATCATATCTGCCAGCAAGTCCGACGAATTAACGGACAAACTAGTTCGTTTGGAGGGCACGGACCCCCCTGACGACATCATTTGTCAGTGCCTTCCAAAACCCTGATAAATAATAACTCTGTTTCATGATGTGGCAGCGCTGTGGGCAAGGTTTGGTTAGGTTTAAAGGATAACTTTGGTTTTTTACAACCTGGACCTTATTTGTAGCATTAAATACGACCATTTACTCACCCAGACAACTTTGGTGGCATTTGGAGTCGTTTTGAAGAAATTAGCCCCAGAGGAGCGGCGCGTATATCCGTATAATGCGAGTACTCGGGGCATCCATGCGCAGCCTCTATATAACACATAATCTGCAGAAACTCGTTCATATTCCAATATTTAGTTCTGATATGCTGGTGCTATTCCCCTCTGAGCCGGCGGTCGGCTAGTTTAGCTGTAGTTTGGCACAGCTGTGGTTCGTTATTGCGTATTCGTAGCCGACCGCCGCAGAGTCAGCCGTGTTGTTGTCGGTAATGACATCATCCACGTCAGAGGTAGATGTCTAGAGACGCCGGATGTTGATAACATGCCACCACGGGCTCAGAGGGGAATAGCACCAGCATATCATAACTAAATATTGGAATATGAACGAGTTTCTGCAGATTATGCGTTATATAGAGGCTGCGCATGGATGCCCCGAGTACTCGCATTATACGGATATACGCGCCGCTCCTCTGGGGATAATTTCTTCAAAACGACTCCAAATGCGACCAAAGTTGTCTGGGGGAGTAAATGGTCGTATTTAATGCTACAAATAAGGTCCAGGTTGTAAAAAATGAAAGTTATCCTTTAAGGACAAAGACAGCTTGGTTAGAGATCCGGAGGTTAGAGAAGCATTGGGTTAAAGTTCCTCCTTCGTTAACGGTACAGAATCGAGCTCACAGTAAAGAAACACGTTGACTTCTTGGTTGGAAACAGGAAACTAACGACAGTCTGTTGTTTTTTTTGACCAGTCCATCCAACCTGACCCCCCTTTACCTCCAGCCTTGCCGTTATATTTTACCGTCACTTCTTGTGTACGGAAGTATGGAGTTTGTGTTACATGTGGGTAACAGCAGGTAAGAGTGTGGTTAAGGTGTGGTTATGGTACGGTAAAGTTCGTAGAGTTCGTAGTCATGGCTGATTGAAGTGAAATGTTAATTGCAGGCCAGGACGTCGCTGTCTGGTTAAAAACTTTAAAGACCAGGTCAAGATCAGGTGATGACTTTGTTGCCAATGATTAACCCGATGACAGCGCTTTAGGTTCGTAGACGTCAGGAGCGATGATGCATTCACTTACTGTTGAACAAAGTGCAGCTGAAAGATGACGTGCTTGGAAAAACATGCATATTTTCTATTTCCTGCTTTGGCGCCGAGTGTCGGTATCTGGCGTAAATCGTCTACTGTGGATGAAACTCCTGCTTATTTTCCCACTCAGGTGTTGTTCACACTCCCATGTGTAAAGCCCGGCGCTCACAACTTGAGGGATCCATCGGTAGCAGCGCTGGAGTCTAATAAGTTTCCAATTCCAGCAAGATGAACGGCCCACGGAGAGGGTGTTTGTTACCACAACACATTGTCATTTAACAATGAATGAAAACAACAAGCCTGATGTATTTTGCATCTATTCCTATGACCGGTGTTCTCCCAGTCGACTGCAGGGGTCTGTGATTTACGACACCTTGTTAAAGTGAATCGGTGTGAGATCTCCTGGTAAATTGCAAATTGAGCATAGCAGCGCGCCTGAGCCTGTGTTGCACCTCAGGACCAATTATCTGCTCCTCTCATCCTCCTCTCTAAGCAAAAGACCCCATTAGAGGTCCATAAAGATATCACAGATAGACCAGAGACCAATTAGGTGTCCCTAAACTAATAACAGCAGGTAGACCAAGTGGCAACAGGGGCGTCCAATCTGCGTCTCCTGCTCACAGCAGCACGCCACAGTGGTAAGTCGGGCCTAACGAAGCCCTGAGGTCCAGTCTGCACTGATGCACTTAGCAGCACTGTAGACAAGCACGTCTCTACAGACTGACTGATGCCAAATGAAGTTTCCGCACATTTATTAGCAATCGAAGATTTTCTTTAGAAACATTAAAAACACGAGAAAGTTCATTAAAGTTAATTTATCTGTCTCTTCTCGGTGTACTTTCAAAGTATTTCTCAGATGCAGCTCATCAGATCCATCACATTCCCAGAGCCCGCTGTGAGAGAGCTTCACTTCTTCTCGAGCACTCCTGACTTCGCTGAGAGAGCTTGGCTGCAGCTCATATCAGACTCAGATGCCAAAAAGTGGCACCAGAACCCCAGATCTCCCACCCCCACCCATCCGCTCCGCCCAAACCTCCCCGTCACCCTCCTCCGGATCGGGCATCCGCAGAGGGTTAGGCCAGGTCGACTGCGGCGCGATGAAAGAACCACGAGACGCAAATCCAACGACCAGACCAGAGGGGAGGAGAGCGGAGAGAGACGAATGGCAGCGATGGAGAGGAGGAGGAGGAGATAGAGGTGGGGGGGGGGAGGACTTCAAAAACAACAACAATAAAAGCAAGAAAACAAACAACGGGGAAAAAACAAGAGAGAAAAGAGAGAGGAGCAGAAGAAGCTCAGAGGCACCCAAGGTCCTCGAACTAATTAAGATGATTTGCATTTATTTATGAGGTTTAATGAGCAGCTTTTCAATAGTTTGTTTTCGCCTAATATGAATATTTCCTTTTCATTAAGTTACATAGATGGAGACTCTCATTCTTTCCAATAATCACATCCTGGTGTTCTGTTTCTGCAGATGCTGGAGCTGTTAGCGTGTGTTTTAGCAGTTTGTTTGTTTGCTGCTGATGAACTTTTCAGAGTTTACGTGTGTCCATGCTGAGCGACAGCTTTCGCTTTCCTCCTCTTCTTATTCTTTTACATCCATATCCAGACCTTCTGAGGAATCACTGACGTTTTCGCTTTCAGTACAGTTGTTTTAGTTGAATCAGGAGTGATGCTGTTACACACAGTAAAACAAGCGTCTTGGATCAACCAAAAAGCATCATCTCTGAAGAGAAAGAACGTATTCACCAGGTGGAAAGTGACATGAGAGTCACTTATAAACGATCACTGAAGATAAATCAGCTGTGTATTTAACCCTCGTATTGTCTTCCCATCTGCTCTGCACCTTTTGTCTTCCCGGGTCAAAATTGACCCGGTCTGGTTTGACTGCTTGTAAAGTATGAAGTATAAAATAATCATCAAATTCTGTGTTGAACCTTTTTAGTCAACTTGTTTCCAACACATCAACATATATTTTTCACTTATTTTTGTAATGTATGATATAATAGATGTCATTTATAAAACATTACACTTCATTTTTTATTAAAAAAAAAACAGAAATTCTGATTATTTTGACTTTGGTTATGATCTGAGGCACATAAATTAATGTATTATCACAGACTGGCACATGTCAAAGTTTAGTCTGGACACTGTTTTGAAATAATGTAAAATGTTTTAATGGCAGCAAATAGTCACACCTGACCCGGTGTGGTTTGACTGTTTATAAAGCATGAAGTATAAATGTGTGTGTGTGTGTGTGTGTGTGTGTGTGTGTGTGTGTGTGTTTATTGTACTGGAAAGCACAATAGTATGATCCATTAAACCACTTATTTACTCAAATTTGACCGGGAAGACCACAGATGCTATAAATTTTAATAAAACACATAATTCAAAGAATATAGTCATAATTAATTTTACTTGCAAAGAGCATAGTATGGAACCATCCATGTCATTTTCAAGCAATTATATGAGAGAAAACCAGAGTTATGATATGCAAACACTTGAAAACGGGTCGAAATTGACCCGAAGACAACAGGAGGGTTAAAAGACAATATCAGTAAATTTGCCCTCTACAAACTACAAATCAAGAACAAACCACACCAAGTGTTTCAGATTGTTAGCTGTGCTTGCAGCCTGCCTCTAAGGATGCCGATGTCAGTCTGAGGTCAGTCCACCACTTTGGCCCCGGACTGAAATATCACAACAACTGCTGTTTTATCTGGCGCCATCATCAGGTCAATACCTGCAAAACTGTAAAACAGTAGCATGCTATCACGCTAAACTAAGATGGAGAACATGGTAAACATTAAGCCTGCTAAACATTAGCATGTTATCATTGTCATTGTAAGCATGTTAGCATGCTGGTGCTAGCATTTAGCTCAGAAGCAGTAGGTGTGCTGCTGTGCAGCCTCACAGAGCTGCGAGCTCGGATACAGACAATAAATCTTCCTTAATGTGTGTTTTCTGCTGTTTAAGCAGCCATTGGTTTCCATTCATTTCTCAACAATATGAAAATCCAGCGTCACTCTTGAGAAATCTGCATTAATTTAGTTTTTTTTTAATTTAGTGCCCAAGGAGCATATTGGGGGGGTTAAGTGCCTTGCTCAAGGGCACATCAGCCAGCAAATGGGGGAAGGGGATACTCCACCACACCCAAGTTTTTCTGCCAGTGTGGTGGGGGAATCGAACTAGCGACCTTCCAATCACAAGCCGCTAGTCCAACCTCTAGCCTACGGTTGCCCCCCTACGTAACACTATGCGTAAGGCTGAAATTCTACATAATTTAAGCAGCTGCAAACAGAAGCTCCTTTAAGCTGTGATCAGCTGTGATCAATAATTCTACTTCAGAAAATTAATTTCCTTAGAACAACCCTCGCAAGAATCCTGTATCTCCCCAAATCTGATGCTCTGCAGCTTTTTTTGGCTTCTCATGTCAGAGACCGGGTCCCCAAATCTGTCTGACTCTTGATGTCAGCACAGGACGGATTGATTGTTTCCAGCAACATTATAATCACCACAAAAAGCAGGAGACAAAATCAATGAGTAATTCCCGGCAGATGTTAATCAGAGTCCTGTTTACCTCCCGCTGCAGGGAGGCACAATTTTCTGATCGTCATTAACAGAGGCCATATTATCCAGCCATACTGGCCTGTTCACCGGATTTCACTGGGAGGCCCTGTGGCTGCAAGCAGGAATATGAATCAATGAATGAGAGAATGAATCCACAGCAACACTATTGAATGTTTATTCTACAGTGTGTGTGTGTGTGTGTGTGTGTGTGTGTTTTCCTCGGAGCTGAACCCTGTCGGCCTGGCCAACGGTCCCCATGGCCATATGGCCGACTGTAATTATACATAATGCACTTCTCTGTCAGGTTGAGGTTCGTTTGGAGACTGTGTGTTGGCGAGTGTGTGCGCTCATTCTGTGTGTGTGTCTGAAACCGTCAGTGTGTGTGTTCACAAGTGTGTGTGTGTGTTACCCTTCATGCAGACTGTGTTTTATCTGTATGTGTGGGCATGCACGTACAGTATGCCTGTGGTTAATATATAGCCAGATGGAGTTACATTACAGAACTGTACATTAAATCAGATGTGTGCTGGCATTCTTGCTTTGGATGTCTTCTGTTTCTAATAAAAGATATTAGAGCCTAATAGTTTTAGATTTTCTCTCGAGGGGTTAATTAATTAAAGGGGCAGATATACCTTTCCTTTAAACATTAAAAGCAGAATTAAAAAATAAATAAAACTGAAGGCATTCTGATTTCAAGATATAGATCTATTAGTGTTATTTTTCTTATTATTTACCCGTCAATGATGCAGTAAAACATTACAACAGACATTTCTGGTGAGCTCACCATGGCTAAATAGATGAGAGTAAAACTAAGAGAGAGAAAACCAGTGTATGCTTCAAGCAACGTATTTCCATAGCCGTAATTTCTATCAATTATAGTAAAACATATATTATGATAATATTACTGTATGAATGTGGAGATTTTGCTCCAACAAAGTCTGATGAAACAGGAGCAGTCAGACGACCTCACAGGTTGTGAAACAGCCAGACTCTTCAGACCTGTTTATGGGAAGGTTAACTTGCTGCACAACCACGGTAAGTACAGTAGAACAGGTCGGAGTGCACCAGAAGGCTGCTCTGTTTCCAGCTGGCAGTGTGGGTAATAATTTTAGCTAAGCTTAGCTTTTGATAAAACATGTATGATCTGACAGGTTACGCTGCATCAGACTCGTTCATCTACGTTGTTGCATACAGTGTTAGCATAACTTAAAGCAATGGCGTCCAAAAATACCACTGCCATCATCTGAAAGGTTTTTCCCGACGGTCTCAACACTGCTTTTATAATTAGTGCCGACGCTTCGTGGAGTCTGTCAGCAGTTCACGTCATCCAGGATTTACCTGTGCTGGACAGCGGCTACCTGACACGAGAGGAAGGACAGTGGACGAATGGACAGGAGGGTGATGAGGGTGAGAGGGCGGCCATGGGAGGCGACTGGGTGCTGGAAATTAATTTGACAAGCACTCTGCCTCCCGAAACTCACCCTTTACTCCCGCTCTCACACTCGTACCCTCCCCCACGCGTGTTTCACCAACATATCTGCGTGCACTAACATGTATGAGATGTATGAGCACCTCTGTGTTATGTATGAGTGCATATATTTCATAAGACTCTGTATGTGTCCATAATGTGATTTCCTCTGTAGCCTCTTCTGTGTGTGTGTGTGTGTGTGTGTGTGTGTGTGTGTGTGTGTGTGTGTGTGTGAGGGTGATGAGTTGTGACAGGTGTTGTGGCCGCTAGTGCTGTAGGAGAAGGCGGAGGAGGAAGAGGGGAGGGAGTAAACGAGAGCAACACAGATGATTATTTAATTACTGTCTAATACTGTGTACCCCTTCTACTCCTCCCTCCCTCTCTCTCTTCCCTCTTTCTCTCCCACTCCCCCCCAACACACACAAACACACACACACACACCCCTCCACCTCTCTCCCCCGTTTTCATCCTTTCTTTATTAATGAACAATCCGGGCCTTTCTACAAATCCGCCAGGGCTTACTGTACCCCCCAGACACTGTGCGTGTACGTGCGTGTGTGTGTGTGTGTGTGTGGTGGTGAGGGGGGTCTAGTTGGCTTCTCCCTTAGGAGGATACTCCCCCACCTCAGAAACACACATAAAAACACAACACACACATGCACACACACATTTCCAGACTAATCAGTGCATTCCCTCTTTCTGTCTTACTTGTCCTGTGTTTATGTTTGCAGTGTGTGTGTGTGTGTGTGTGTGTGTGTGTGTGTGTGTGTGTGTGTGTGTGCGCGCGCTTTATTTTTGTTTAGGACATCAACTTATTTAATATTATGCATACATGTGTAAAAGAAGTAATGTGCATACATACATACTCTGCCATACCCCACAGCAGCGTGTGGGCATGTTACTCACGGTGTGGGGACATAAATGTGTTCATACAGCCACATCGTGGGGACTTGCCTCCCTTATGGGGACAAAATGCCAAAAGAAAGTCCAAAAGTAATGTTTAGGGTGAAGACTTGGGTTCAGGTTAGAGTAAGCTTCCAGGAAATGAATGAAAGTCAATGCATTGTTGTCTGAAGTGATGCAAACATGATAGTGTGTGTGTGTGTGTGTGTGTGTGTGTGCTGTACGTACTCAGGTAACTGTCTCTGATGTTGCTGACACTGACGGTGTGTGTTGCATCACTCTAACCCAATTACGTCCTTACGGCAGCGCACAGGAGAACAGTAGTGCGGTGAGTGTGTGACGTGACAGCAGGTCCTGCAGGTCTCCCACGGTAACAATGGAGACGGGATCGCTGTGAGACTGTACAGCGAGAGGCAGTGGGTCACTGCAGGCGACAGGATCACCTTTCAGCACCTCCTGTACCACCACTGTACTGCAGAGAAGAGCATGCACACACAACTGCAACGTCTCATGCACTTATTTCACAGTTCATGCCAATAATAGTTAGAATTTTTCTACATGAAGGTTTCGAAAGTCTGAGAAAATGACCCTGATGATGTCACCAGGGTCATTTTGATTTTGGCTTCAAATGTTTAACCTGTGTTCCTGTGCTGTAGAGGTTGATGTGGGTATTTTACCATGCAGGGATGGACTAATAAAACATGGCACCATGGGACATGTAGGCTCCAGGGTTTTGTGGGACATGACGCTTGCTAGAGGGTCCGAGTCAGGGTCTAAGCATCCGATGAGACACATTTCAGTAACAACAGGAAGTACAGCACATTAAAAAGCGTTCTCATGCAAACTGCTCTCAGGTCTGAGCTAAACTGCTGCTGAAGGCCATGACTGAAAGCTGCAGGAGAATCCCAGTCAGTGGTCCTTGAGTAATTTTTTTTTTTTTTTTTTTTGAAGGTCAGGAATGAATTTTTCAGGCTCAACATGTCTTTGTGATTTTTGAGCACATTTACAAACAGCTTTAAGCCGCCTGTGAATGTTAAGATTGGCTCACGTGCGTCATTATTGTTCATTAAAGCAGATATAAACACTTCATAGGAGAAGTTATATCTGCATCTATATATATACTTGAAATATCCTTATTACTGCTTTTTGTAGTGTGTTAGAGAGAATTAATTCAGTATTTGTGCTTATAAATGCAGAACAAGGAAGGTTAAAGTCAATTATTGTATTATTGTAAGTGCTGTAAATGTAATGAGTGATTAAAACACATTTTAATGAGCATGTGATTGCTCAGAGTCAGGAAAATGTCAGTTTTTGTTTGGCTCTCTTGGCAGCTGTGGCCCAACAGTTCATCTGTTGTCTCTGTTAAAAGCTAACGAAGGCCTCTGCTGAAGCTTTAATACAGAAACTGTTGTAAAACCTTCTCTTCGTCCTCCGCCTCCTCTCACCCTTCCTCCAGCTCTCTCCCTCTCCTTGCTCTTCTCACCTCTCCTCTCACCTCGCCACTACATCTCCACACCTCTCCTCCTCACCGCCGCACTCCCTCTCACTCCCTCTCACTCCTCCTCTCCGCCTGCGCCGCCTCCCCCCTCCCGCCCTCCCATCGCCTCCCTCTTCCCTTATCTCTCTCGTTAATAATTCAACAGCAGTGCACACATGAGTGGTCATCGCGGAGCTTCACATGGGGGATCTGGGGGACAAATGAACCATAAGGGTGGAGGAATTAAAAACTTCCCCACGGCTCCACTACAGGGCCGGAGGAATCTGCCGCCTGGCTAAAGCCCGTCTGTGCGTCCTTTCCCTCTCTTCCCCCCCACCGCTAAATGTTAGCACGCCTTTTTCAGGATGGGGGGGGGGGTCTTTAAATGCTAAGTATGCCCTGAGTAGGGAGGTGGCTGAGTGGGGACCGCCTGGTGACATTTTGTCTCTTCACACAGCTTGTTCTCCCATTAGAGAGCTGCAGAGACAGTCTGTCAGCGAGGACGCACTCGTTTGTGGATCTCAGAAGACAACGGGACGCAAACGCAAAAATGTAAATTATAGATCACATGTGAGCTGAACGGAGCGCCTATTAAGATAAAGTGGATGTACATGATACATGTCTCCATGTTTAAAGGTAAACCACGTACCTTCCTTCATAAACACCTCCAGTATCTCTCACTCAGCTTGTGCTCCACTCTGCTTTCGTCTTTGTTCATTACAGCTTGTCATTAGGCTCATTTGGATACTCATGTATTCTTTTTAATTCTCTTTATAATCTCTCTTAATGATGTAGTGACTGCAAATCCTTTCCTTTAGTCTCATTGTCAGTATACCTGACACCAGACTGTGCATGCAGTTTGCTGGAGCTTTCATTCAGTTCTTACACCGATGTGGAGCAGAAACGTTCCCGGCCAGCACATTTCTCTACCAGGCAAGCTCTCACATACGTGGTCCAGGTTCTAACATGGGACTAATAATAAAAAAACATGCTAGAAATATATATATTCATTTTATAGTTTGACCTCGAACAGCAGTAGCATTTAGCATTCGCTCCATTCTCCAAATAAACAAACCAGTGGCCTTGGAGAGAATCCACTTCAGCATCTTACTGATTCTTCTCACAAGCTCACTCATATGTTCATTTAGTGTTTCTGTAATGTGATTAGACATGAAAGTGTTCATCTTAACCACATGTTCAAACTCATTATAGGATAGTTGCATATAATGTTGTGACACTGAATAATGTAATTAACGATTAAATAAAAATAAATAAACAATAAATAAAATTAATTAAAAAATAGAAATTTGAAAATCTACATTTTAATGACAACTGAGCAAACTCCATTTGCTGATGAACATCATGTGATATGATCGAAAGCTCCAGAACAGCTGCTAAACGGCCCTTGAGGTGAGACTTAGTTAAGTGAACTTCTGTTTCTGAGGTCAAGAATGAATGATGATGATAATGTTGAGTGTTACCACCCTGAGCAGAATAAAATCATTAGTTATTTCTTTCTGACATTTACTGAAAACAGCACAAAGTCAATATATTTAATGTTTGACCTCATCAGCTTTATTTCTGTAAATATCTGCTTATTCTGAATCTGATGCAGCAGCATGTTACGAACACGTTGGGACAGGAGCAACTAAAGACTGGGAAAGATGTGGAACGCCTCAAAAACACCTGTTTGGATCATTCCACAGGTAAACAGGCTGATTGGTAACAGGTGATAGCATCATGATTGGGTATGAATCATCCTGGAAAGGCTCAGTGGAGCGAGGATCACCACTCTGTGAACACGTGGTTGTATAAAGGTGATTAATACATGAGCTCAGGAACACTTTGTCAAACTGTCGTCAGTAAATGTTTGTTTGGAAACGACTGCATTCTGCTTTATTTCTGCTGAAGATGAAGATGTGCAGATGACCAGTGGAGAACTGTGTGTGAGCTAAAACAACACGAACACCCTGAAACTAAAAGACCAAACAAACATTTATCTCGCCAGTGGAAACTCCTTCCTGTCTCCTGTCTCATTTCTCTCCACACTGTCTTCACTCGACTCGACACCTTTGGTGAAGCTACGTCGCACTAATACAACAACAGCTTCCTTCCTGTTTCAATTCCACACTCAGCCGGTGTCTGTTGAACGTTTACTGGTAGACCTGACACGTACCTGAAGAGTCGTGGACGATAGCAAGCAGAGACTTGTCCGTCTCAGCAGAGCTCGGAGTTCGCATCAGATCTCGAGAGGCGCTCTTCTCAGAAATATTCCACGTCTTTATGTTTCCCAGAGTTCAGCTCTCCACCGGACGATCCCGTGTTCTTTCCTGCGTTGTCTGTTGTTGTGTTCTACAGGAGGCGCGTTTTGAAATGAAGAAATTGACTCAGTGTGAAATCAATTGTGAACCAGTCTTTGGATGTATGACGGCTGCTCCGCTGTTGTTTAAGTGCGGAGGTCTGACAACAACAACAACAACACCTCAGGATCAGAGAGCAGGACGACCTGCAGCGTTACGGTGAGCACACACGGGTGAAAACAGCCATTTGTAGCTCTGAAAACAAGGGAAAAAGGAAATGATGGAAAGCCATCTAATTTGTTGACTTCTTCCTGTTTCCTTCCGTCATTTGTACTATTTGTATCATCTCGTCTTGGTCAGTTTGAGTCCACGATGCAGATCATCTGGTCTCACGCAGGAAAGGCCCGGACTTTGTTGAACAGAACAAGGGAGGAAGAGATGAGCGACGAGCCGGCCGTCACTCAGAGGAAGGAAGAGGACGAGGTGTGATTTGTTCCAACATCCTTCGGATTTCACCACGGCAACGGACCTGTCAGTCAGGGAGCCGAGAAGCGGGCATATGTCACCGCATAGTCGCTATGGCAATGACAAGCGCGCTGATGACTCAATGTGACACAAAATACAACAAACAGACTGCTGGCACACACACACACACACACACACACACACACACACACACACACACACACACACACATGAGTCAGTGAGGCACCCCGAGACATGATCACACCAGACAACACAAACAAAAACAACACTGTGGCATGTGCACACTAACACACGTACACATGCAGACACACAGCAGTGCGTCGTAAAGGTGAGCATGTCGGACACACGGACAGGTGCACCATCAGACTCTCCTGGCACTGATTAAGCCCCTAAAACAAAAAATGACTTAGACTTTGCTCTCATTTAGTATTAGCAGATCTATAAATATGCAAATAGTCCACACCTCTGCCTCCACCCACCCCTCCACCGCTCACCTAATTACCGTCCATATAACCAACCACTAATTAACTAATTTATCTAACACTGTGTGCTATGAGTGTGTCAAAATATTATTAATAATTTGACGTAGTTTCACAGCTGATAGTATTTGCCAAAATGAATTTCTCTTGACAGTGCACTCTTTACAGTTACATTTGTTATGAACATTTCGTCGTGTTTCCTGGCTTGGCTTTAGGTTTTCTACATGACGCTAACGTCAATCAGCTGAGCATCATTCTTAGGAGACGGGGCTGAACAGTGGGACTGCACAGTAGCAGTGCATCTGAATAGGAAATATGAGCACAGGTCTGCTTCCTAAACTCGAACAAAGGCAGCATTAGTGAAGGGAGATGATGGAAAAACACTCCCGTTTCCTTGTTTTTGTCCTTGTGAGTACAGTGTGTGTAACAGCTATGCCAGTGTAGTATATGAATACAGTTTTTCTCAATATTTGGCAGCAGCAGCAGCAGGTCTGATGATAATCTCACGGGTAATCTAAGACAAGACACCTGCCCTATTGTAGCCGAGGTGTGGAAGAGCCAAATCACTTCTAGTTTCCAGCGCTTCCAAGAAACCTGCCAGAGTGGAAGTGTACAAGAAAAGGCTCTTTTTTTGCTCCTTTGTAATCTGCTCCCAGGAAGGCGGTTTTTACTGTAGATGTAAATCAACCACAAGAACAACTCAGCCAAGAGTGAAGGAGTTTTCAGTGAACAGCTGCCGTGAAGCAGTTTTTAGGGTTCGACTCAAACACACGCTCCATGTTTGCATCCTGCAGTTTCCGAGTGTGAGCGTGTGTGGTCTGCCTGGCAAAGAGGCCCAGCTGTGGCGAGGCTAGGCGCTCCGAGCGCCGCCTTCAGCCCCGCGGCTGCACAGCACGGTCCGGAATGACCAACCAGACTGACGCAGGAGGGACGGAAGAGGAGAGAGGAAGAAGGAAAGAAAAAAGGACACGATACTGGAAGTAAATCTGCCACTTTTTTCAGTTTGCAGGTATAAGCTCACTTAAATGAAAGGTCGTATTTCCCTGCAGCATCATGCAGAAACACTGGCTGCGGTTTGAAGGGAAGCTTCATTTAAATTTCATGACGTCTAAGTACAGTAAGACTGTACTGTATGGCTCAGAGAGAGATAGAGAGAGCTTTACATGTCGGTTTGTCTAGACACTCAGGACGTCTCTGTGCACAAATGGAGCACTTTACAAGAAAGACCCACCCACGAGTCTCATGCTCTGACTCCTGCAGCCCCTTCCACGCACACACGTGCATTCCTCTTACCAAAACACACATCTTCATCACCATGATCTGTCTGTTTTAGATCGTCTCCTCAGGCGACGAGGGCGGGGGGGGGAGCACAGCAGCAGCAGCAAACATTCCTTTACTAACGTGCCTCTCAGTGGCTTTTCGGCTTCAGCGTGATTTGTTTGTCATTTCTGGGGGGGTTGGGCGTCACGCTCCACGCAGCTCTAAATGGTGCCAATAGTTGTTGGTGTGGAAGAGACGTCGGCCTTCATTTATGGTTTCCTGTGTTCCAGGTTTAGCTCAAATATTCACGCTTATCTCACTGCAAACCAGATTCCAGATCTCCAAAGAGAGTTAACTCGACTACAGAAAACCTCAAACAGCCTGCACTGTAAATTATTTCCCCGTTAATTTACAGTAAAATACTGGCAGCTACAGTTGCCAGCATGATACTGTTTTTCTACAGTGTACCTACTGTAGTCTACAACAACAGTTTATTACCGTAAAAGATATTACAGTAGTGTACTGTAGAGAATATATTTATTTGACCGAGCAAGCTAACATCAACAGTGGGACTTTAGTGACTACGGTAGGCTAAATCAGATGTTCATTGCTTGGAACATGTAGCCTAGCCTAGTTCACAACAAATAACATGAAGCAGTAATTTTAACAAAATAAAATGTATATTCAACAGGAAAATATCTTGTAAGATTGCATTTACCTTGCTCGTGAGCCACACGGCAGGATCATGGAGCAGGATGTCACATGATGGTACCTGGTGCAACGCGATTTTGATTGTGAGAGACTGTTCAAGTTTCACTTGACATAGAGAAAAATACTGTAGTACGTCGTAAAATTCTACTCTTGCCGTTATTTTTTGCTCCTCAAACAGTAATAAACTGTATTTAAAAATAATGTTACATTGCCGTAAAAACCCTGTATTTTTACAGTTATAATTTCCCATTGTACTGTATTTTACCATTAAATCTTACAGTAGTCTACTGTCAATGTCTGTTCTTGGTTGTGGCTCCAAAAGTTTATAAATTTACAGTATTTTACCATATTTAGAAATAACGGTACATTACTGTTAGAATTTGGCCGTATTTTTACGGTAATAATTTACAGTGTGAGCTTTAACCTGAGCTGCAGAGCGACCCTGGTACACACAGGGCTTATTCATTTTCCACATTTTATCCAGTAAAATTTATCATATTTTAGTGAGACGTCTCCCTGTTTTCTCGTCTGCTCTCATTCCAGTTGGCTGTCGATGGTTGCTGTATGTCATTGCCATAGTGATCACTCTGCTGGTCTGAATACTGTCCTCACTCGTTATTTACAGTTCGTTCTACCATGTTGGGTTTTTTTTTAAGGTGTTAAGCGACTGCTAATGAACTCAGCACTTCCTGCTCGGATGCTTTTAGGCGCTGCTCATGTGGTCTACTCATCATCCTCTCAAGCTCACTGCACCAGCGTGACGATGAGTTCAGGGTACTCCGCTGACCTCCACTGCCTGTGTGTCTGAGTCGCAGTATGAACGCACAGCCGACGAATCTGCAGCCACTGCGTTATGCTAGCATGTCAACGTGGAGCAGAATCTCTAAGGAGTGTTTCCAGCACCTTGTTGACTCCATGCCACGAACAATTCAGGCTGCTCAGGGGGCAAAAGGGGGTCCTAGAGAGTGTTAGAAAGGTGCATCTAATAAAGGGGCCACTAAGTTTAGAAGCTACTGCAGCCAATTAATGGTTAATAAAGAATAAGAACAGGATGGAGGTGATTCTACTCATCTTTAATGATTTCCAACGTGTTTTTTTTTTAAATTTGGCCTCTATTTGAGAATTTACAGTAATTCAGACCTCAGAGCGCAATTATTGTATTTTTAAGAAATTAGCCCTTTTTTATAAATATTTTCTCCCTTTGCAGCCAGAGGAGGTGAATCATGGCGCGATGATGTGTTTGCGTTGGGAGCAGGACTGATTTAACTGCAGGTTTAAATTGCAGATGGTGTCATAATTGTTTGTGCATGTCGGGATGTGCTCGTGCATGCCTGCGTGTGTGCGAGCGTGTGCTCCCAGGACTATGATTGGAGTTATCCATTATTGATGATGTCCTGATGAGATCAATCAAGCCAGAGTTTTCTCGTCTTTTGGCTGCTGAAGCTGATAATGCCGTTATGACATACTAATCGTCATGTCATGAATATTTAAATCACAAGGAACACACATTCCATATTCATGACCTCTGTGTTTTTGTTTTGCTTTTTTATTTTTTCCCCCTTCTGGAGTCACCCCCCATCATGCATTCCTCACTTCACTCCTTCATTTTAGACTGTAATTATAGAAAAGTTACTCTCTTTTTCTGTGAATCTGACTTTCACGGTGGAAACGGTGGAACGCGTCGTCACAGAGTATAACAGATCTGTATTTTTACGCCTGCGCTCTGCACCTCGGCCGTGACCAGAAGTCCACAGAGAACCAAACCGCATCTCTGTTGCATCTCCATCTCCTCTGTTCTGCCGCTGCATTGTTGTTTTATTTACCTCGGAGACAAACACCATATTTATTCATGACTCCTCTCAAAGTGCTGCTAAAATAAACATTTGTTTTCTCCTAATGAAAAGCATGTTTCTGAAATGAGTTGTTTTGTTTCGCGCTCGACCCCAAATAACTTGTTCCCGATAAAACAAATACGTATGAAAATAAAAAGGCAATAATGCGATTGGTTACAGTGTAAATGCATTTGTTCCAGCAACTATCCTGTGGAGGCAGATCAGCAATTATTCATAAACAAAAGAGCTAACTGTGTTCATAATTCATAAGAGGAGAAACATATACGCTCCACTCATTGCTGTGGCTTGCTGGGACAAGATAGTGTCCTCAATGAGGAAGAGGAGCATCAGCCCGTCTTTCAAAAGTGCACAAAAACCTGATTTCAAAAGAATTCACTGATTTTATTCTGCAGAAATCTTCTTGAAATCTCCGCAGTGATAAACGGTTAAACTCAGCGAGGTGATCGTGCAGATTTTTACAACACAGACACAAAATGAGAGCATCTTTCTACCAGTCAGAGCTCACAGGTGTGTGTGTGTGTGTGTGTGTGTGTGTGTGTGTGTGTGTGTGTGTGTGTGTGTGTCCCAGGCTTTGCTGGCAGCCATGAATGTTTCAGTGCTTAAATGGAGGCAGACATATTGAATCTTCACTTCTCCTTGGGTGAGGCCTCTGGCGCACACACACACACACACACACACACACACACACACACACACACACACACACACACACACACACACACACACACACACACAAATGCCATATTTGGTATTTCTCAATCCATTATTTTTTAATGCTATGTGAATATTCCCACACAGCACTTCCTAGTCTTGGTTTTGTGTGTGTGTGAGAGAGAGTGTGTGTCTGTGTTGGGGGGGGCGTTCTGTATTTCAAAATAAAGCTAAAAATATGACATCTTAGTTCACGATCAGGGACAATTAAGCTCATAATGTGCAGAACTATTTTAACCTATTTATATAGTTTTATTATTTTTTTACCGTCCTGTTGTTCAATGAATGATTTGCATGTTTTAAACTGATGGCACCTATTGATCACTCCTCAGGGTCAGTTTCCTCACTGGAACCAGTGCAAGGACATAAGAAGAGACAGTTGGCAGGTAAAAACAAGACAACAAACCCCTCAAAATTTCTGCCTGGACTATTAAACTATAATATGATCATTCCTACTGGACTGCTGTACATCACGGAGCACCATCAGGTTACATTAACGTTCATGCTGGTTAGGATGTGGAGATTATATCAGCAGAATTCAGGCACTTCAAAGAAGAAGCTCTGCCATCAGACGAGCTTATCACAGAAAAAAAGATTTTTCTGGCTCGTGTTTATTAAAGCTTCTGTAACTTGACTTGGTGTGGTGCACACAGCAAAGATGCTTCCAACTGAAGTACAAAAACACAAAACATGGAAAACTTGTGTCCATGTCCACAAATCCTGCGGGTCAAATTCCTATTTCATGCAGTCAGACTACATGTGGAGCGGTTCTATCGGCACCGTCCACAACTTCTGCCAATGGAAACAGGAAAATAGCTGAACTGGACTGTTTGGTGTCGCTCCCTCGTCTTAGAGGGAAGAACAGGTTCCTCTCAGTGGCGGCAGCGAGAGGGAGGGCTCTAAAAGCGGCAGCCTCTTAGCGGTGCTGTCTAGACCTCTTGGGAGCTCGACGAACATTACAAGTGGCTTTTATTCAGAAACACACACACACACACATGTTACACACTCACTTCTGGACTTATACCCATGCTGTGTTTGTGTTAGCTGTATAGGTTGCCTCGGGCGCTGAGGCTTTATGCTAAGGCCCACAGACAGAGAGCTCTGATGGATGGATGGATGGATGGATGGATGGATGATGGATGGATGGATGGATGCATGGATGGATGGGAGCATTACATTACATGCCGACTGACCACAGAGGTGGAGATTGAAGCCTCAGGCCCAGGACTGTCTCTCTCTTTGTCCGTCTCTCTTTCTTTCTGTCTCTCCACCCACTTTCTCCCATCCACCCAAATCATTTTTTTTCATTCTGACGAACCACTTTCACCCCCCCCCCCTCCCTCACGCTCATTTGAAGGCCTCCAGTATTTGATGATTTTAGCTGAAAACAAACCAGTTTTCTCCGTGTTGCGTTGTATTATTGTATGTGTTGCCAAAAGTTCCTCTTTACTTCTCCTGTTCTGTAGCTGCTCTGTCTGCAAAGATGACTACCATCATAACACACACACACACACACACACACACACACACACACACAGTCTCTCTCTCTCTCTCCCTCGCACCATCACCCCCTACTCCTGATAGGCCAGAGGGGGTTCCATTAGCCCCTACCACCTGCTGTGATACACCCACTCATCCTCTCTCCCTCGACACACACACACACACGCACACACACACGCACACACACTTGCATGCACTTGTGCACAGGCTTGCTGCCCTTACTGGCTCACTATTATTCTCTTTCTTATGTGCAGAAAACAAATGCAACAGCTCCGTGTTTGTCATACATGTTTGTGTGTTTTTTCAATAATTACTGCGCTCAGTACTAACAGCAGGGCTTAAGAAAGTACTCCGATTACTAACGCAGCCCGAGAAAAAAGTGCAACGACGTCGGGGAAAAATAGTCCATTTTAGTCAAAACGTGCTGCTTTAATAATCTTAATAAGTGAAAGTAAAGCGTTAAAAGTCTCTCTGTGGCTCCTTTCACCGTTAAATTATTGATGCTCTAACCTGCAAGTTATATTTAATACTGTATCTAGTCTGACTACTGTTTGTACTGTTGGGTAGTTTAAACTAAACAGTGCATCATATTTTGTGTTTTGCATGTAAAACCTTGTAGTGCAAAGTAATGAGTAAATACAACCAGGATGTAGTTGGAAATATACGACTGAAGTATCAATATCTCATATTATCGATTATATTATAGAGTTTCTCCATCTCTCCTCCTCTTTTCACCTTCCACCTTCCCTCACTCCATTTCTTCGTCATCCTTCCCACATTTTGATTCTCTGCATCTCCTCCCTCCTTGCCTCCCCCCTCTCTCTCCCATGCCCCTCCTCAGCTCGGCAGCCGTGGCGAAGACGGGGCGATGCGCTGCAATTACTCTAATTGGTTGTGACTTCTTCATTTACATGACAAGTGCGCGGCGGTCCTGGGAACCAACGGCCTGCTTTCTGCTCCCTGTCGCAGCTCTGGTCAACCCAGGACCGTGGTCCTGCGTGTTTGAGGGGGTGGGGGGACTGTGAGGAGCGAAGCAGGGAGACAAAGAGGGTCTGGCATTGGATGGTTCGGGGGTCCCCTTTGGGTCTAGGAGTCTGGAGGTCCCAGACCCATGGGAGTGAGTAGCATGGGTAACTGGGAGGAGGAGTTTTGTCAGATGGAGCTTCAGGAGATGGTTTATGGGAGATGAGGAGTTCAGTCCACTGATGAAGGAGACAAGACACAGCTGGAAGTTGTTGGTTCTAGTTCAGATTCAATGCTTTTAGAGATAAAAACCAGAATCTGAGCCGGTCTAGACATCCCTGACTGAGAACTTCATACTGGGAGCAACAGCTTCGGGGGTTAAGGGTGGTGGGAGTGTTGGATGGACGCTGCAGAACAATATTGTCTGCTTCTCGACATTCCTCCTGCTCATCGTCACGGCGGCACTGCCACCGCCACCCCTAACAGGGCAGCAATCTCAAACTTCTCATTAGCGTGGCTGCAGTGCGTGCGTGTGTGTGTGTGTGTGTGTGTGTGTGTGTGTGTGTGTGTGTGCTCTGCACTGTTAGTTTAAGCATTGTGAGTGTACTCAGCTGAGCTATTCTTATGGTAATTCAGGAGTTAGGTATTCATTCGGGTGGGCGGCTCTAATGTTTGCTTAGCAGATAAAAAGGGGTTTTTAGTACCAGCTGAAGTTCACTTGTCAAGACTAATCTCATTTAAACAGCCATTCTGCAGGGCGGGGAGGGCGAGACGCAGCAGACACGGACTCCACGTTACTCAGCAAGATAGCGGTGTGGAGCATGGTGGAGTACATGGAGTACCATTCCCAGGTTGTCACACAGACGACGTTTTGTCACACCCCTCAGCACCTCACACGCTGCACAAGCTACCGTTTAGCCGCCTGCTAGAAAGCCTTTATCGGCTGTGTGATGTGACTCAAATTCTTTAAAACATGTCAACAAGCATGTAAAAATAAGTCGACGCTGACTTCAAACAGGACATGAACCCCAGTCTCCAGGGTGAAAGTCCAGTGTTCGACTCGTCCATTCACCCCCACCCGCAGCAATCGCACCGAGAGTGAACCATGCAGGCCACCGTCAGACGTGCGCCTCCATATGTAAATATCAACATATGAGAGCAACATGTAAAGAGCAACATGCCTGAACAAGCTCCAGAGACAGTAATCTTAGAGCGTTGAACAAGTAAGATTTCAGTTTTTACGAAGTCTGAACTTAACGACCTCAAATGTACATAAAGGCTGCAGCAGCACGAGCTTAAACCCTTGGACTCGGACTCAGACTTGAGTCTTTTGAGACTGTGGTGGAGAGGAGGACGCTGAATAAACTGCAAATACTCAGAGGGCCAAAGAAACAGATTTGCTACAAGCCGAGGGCCGGACTGGTTCAATGTTTATTAAAACATATTTGAATGATTGCACATAGCCTATTAAACTAAGATCTGACACAATGTATATTATTTAATGATTAAATGAACAATCAATATTCTTTTATGGCTCTGTCAGTGATTTCAAGTGTAAACATTTTTCAACAAAAACAAACTTCCTTCAAAGAAAAAAAGTCCTGTGCATTAAATGAATAAGGTAATATTTTCTTATGGCTCTGTCAGTAATTAAGGGAAAACATTTTCAACAGGCAAGTTGAGTTCAACTGAAAAATAAATCTAAATAAATAAAATAAATTAAAATACAAAAATCTATAGGACACAGACAAAACAATACTTTCCTTTTTGGGGGGTGGGTAACTGAAAGCTAACATCTGTTCTGGCTGCTGATCAATAATGAAGCCGAGGCCCGTTTGCCGCGCTGCAGTGACTTCGTTGGCTACCGTTGCATTGTGGGGAATGTAGTATTGGTGCGTGCAAAACACCAGCGGGCGGCTGCGGCCAGTTCTAATACTAATCAAATATCATCCGGGGGGCCGCATATAAATCATTTGTGGGCCGCATCCGGCCCGCGGGCCTTGACTTTGACATATGTGCTCTAGAGGACAGTTTGATGTCTAACTTTGAGGACTTGTTGCAGAACGCTCTAACGAACTGATGAACTGATGTTGAAGGAAAGCGTCCCTCGCTCATGAATGGCTGCAAAGGCGAAATAAGTTTTAATTCCATGCTTGATGCAGCCCGTGAGAGAACAGAAACCTCTCTAGGAATCTCTCTTTTAGACAATAAAACCCTCTGTGAGAAAGAGAAAAGGCCCTGACTTTACCAGACAGGCTGTCTGTAACACGTCGGGGCAGCTCGGCTCTTGGAAACCTCGCCTGCCGTCTCTCCTCTGGTGATCTCCGCAGGAGCTGACCTGACGTGAGGTCAATGATGTCAGTCTTGACCTGCGGTGACCCCTGCGGGGACCCTTGACCGTCGAGGGTTCGAACAATGGAGGGTCTCCCCGAGGGGTCGGGAAGAAGTGGACGAGTGACGGTGACGAGTGAAACATTGGCTGGATGCCTTTTTCCTGTGACGGCTGTATTCTTGGTCAAAGCGCTGAGGCGAGGTTAGCGACGTATAGGAGGATGAGAGAAGGTTGAAGGAATGTTACCTGCATTAAAGAAAGTGCTCTTCAGCATGTGATCACATTGTACCTCCCCATGTGATGAATATCTAATTAGACCTTTTTCAATATACGTTTTGAAATCCAATTAGTCCACACAAAAACGGAACATCACTCTCCCAAGGTGACAATAGATTAAAATAGATTGGCAATTTCAACTGATCCTTTAAAAGATGCTTCATCTTTCTTTTTTTCTCATTACTCCATCGCTGTCAAATCAAGCGCTCTGACTGCAGGCGGGAGAATCACGATCACCACCATCAGTCCTAATCCCGACCACCTGCTTCGTACTCTGACAACCTTTCCTGCTTTTCAGCCACAGTTTGAACTCTAAGTCGTTCCGGCGTGACGTCAGTTCAGCGGCCTTCGCCAACCACCGAGCTGCCAGCGTGTGTTGATAGAGGACCATCGACAGGGCGGAGGATCGAATAAATCCATCAGCTTCCCCACAACACGCTGACATGTGAGGGGAGTTTGGTGTGAAAGTCTCTAACACCGTGCACATCTTTTTATAAAAAGTGGATAAAAGCCAGTGAAGACTTTTGGGATGTTTGCTGTTTTAGGTGAGGTCACATCTTTGTGTCAACTGTCAAACCTTATTATCATCATTATTACAGGAAATTGGGTGAAAAGCACTTCATTTTCTTGGTCGATCACAATGTGATGTTCTGAAGGATAAAATGAAATACTGGAAAGTAAAAATATAACTGATGATACACTGGAAATCAGTGCAGGTAGAGTGTCTTTTCATTGTGCAGAGGACTGAACTTTATTTCATCCAGATGGTTAAAAGAGTCTTCCCTTCTGGGTTTCCAAAGGTGTGTTAATTTAGCAGAAAACTGGATGTTTGGCGCCACAAACTGATCCAATAAATCATATCTAACTTTATATGTATTCAATATGTTAAAGGATAACTTTGGTTTTTAACAACCTGGACCTTATTTGTAGCATTAAATACGCCCATTTACTCCCCCAGACAACTTTGGTGGCATTTGGAGTCGTTTTGAAGAAATTAGCCCCAGAGGAGCGGCGCGTATATCCGTATAATGCGAGTACTCGGGGCATCCATGCGCAGCCTCTATATAACACATAATCTGCAGAAACTCGTTCATATTCCAATATTTAGTTCTGATATGCTGGTGCTATTCCCCTCTGAGCCGGCGGTCGGCTAGTTTAGCTGTAGTTTGGCACAGCTGTGGTTCGTTATTGCGTATTCGTAGCCGACCGCCGCAGAGTCAGCCGTGTTGTGGCTGGCTGCTCGCAGCGCCCGGCGTTTGGTAATGACATCATCCACGTCAGAGGTAGTTGTCTAGAGACGCTGGATGTTGATAACATGCCACCACGGGCTCAGAGGGGAATAGCACCAGCATATCATGGATATGCGCATGGATGCCCCGAGTACTCGCATTATACGGATATACGCGCCGCTCCTCTGGGGCTAATTTCCTCAAAATGACTCCAAATGCCACCAAAGTTGTCTGGGGGAGTAAATGGTCGTATTTAATACTACAAATAAGGTCCAGGTTGTAAAAAACCAAAGTTATCCTTTAAGTGCTTTATCATTTAGAGAACTAAAGCCTCCAGATTGTTGGTCATGATGAAACAATCTTCATAGATAACCTTTGATATCAATAACTGTACTAAATGATCAAATCAGACACGATCAGAAACCTCTTCTCCTCCAGATGGTCAGTCCACCTTCAAACACCGCGATCAGGCCTCATGCCACACATCACCTTTGTTGGTTGCTACCAGCGTGTGACTGTGACCTGCTTACGAGGAGTTGGGAGCCGAGTTGCTTTGAGGTTGCATCACTCAGACCTGCGACCGTGTTTGCGTGTCTTCCTCACTTTGAGCTAATGCAACAATCAAAGACGCCGCCGGAGAGACACGCTCGCTCCGCAGCTCGCCCGCGCGCGTGGATTCAATCAAACAATCGAGCACGCCGTCAATCTTATCTGCCCCTCAGCGCGCGCACGCCAAACACATGATGGGGCTTTTACAAGGAAATCAATTCTTCTGTTTCCCGTTACTTCCTCCTCGCCACTTTTGCCTCGAGGAAGCTGCTCGGTGCTCTGGCAGCCATAAACTCCAGGATCACTGCGATATAAAGGAGTGATTGTTTTTTTACTCTCTGAAGGCTTCGTGTCCTGCAGAGATAGAGCGCTAGGTGTGTTCTCAGAGAAAGCTGCGTGCCAACGTGTGTGTGTGTGTGTGTGTGTGTGTGTGTGTGTTTTCTCAGCGATGCTTTTGTTGATTGTGTGAAATACACACTTTTTAAAGTCGCCCTTTGAAGTTGTGGATCCTCAGAGAGAGAAAAGCAGGGCGAGAGAGAGCGTTTGGAGATAGTGACAAAGCAAAAAGTACGAGGTGTGTAGCAGGACAGGACACACGGACACACACACGGACATGTGATCACTGACACACACACACACACACACACACACACACACACACTCAGCAGGCTGCCAGATTCCCTGCTGAACAAGCCAAGGATGAAACCCAAAGCTAACGTGTGTGTTCTCGCTGACCACAGCTGCTCCGCTCTCACGCTCCCTGAGGTGGGTAGCTCACACACACACACGCACACACACACACACACACACACACACACACACACACTACAGAGACAAGATGGTGACTGAAGATGCAGAAACACACAGAATTTAATAAACACAGGGAGAGGATTTGTTTTCCTCTGCCAGCCTTCACACTGCTCTCATCAGCGTATCATTCGGAGCCAGGTCACGACCAGAGAGGCATCAGAGATGAACTCTCGCTGAAGCCGCAGAGGAAGGCGGAGAAAGAGAGGGACAGGTCATGACCACGGTGGCACAGAAATGAACCCTTGACTGCCATCAGGAGACCCAGCGAGAGCGAGGAAAGAGAGAGAGAGAGGTGTGGGATGTTATATTGCTAACAAATTAGTTTTGGCTCGTCTTTAGAGATTGGCCATTTTGATTGGCTCCCCAGGTCTCTTTGGCACACAGCAATTAGGAGCCACACAACCCCTGCTCTCCACAGAGACAAAAGCTGGAGACGTCGCTCCTGCTCTGCCGTGCTGACTGCACCCTGGCTGGCTCCTGCTGAGCGGAAGCATAGAGGAGAGGATGGAGTATGCACTTTCTCAAGGGGTAGGAGTTAGGAACAAACGGGAGGAACTCAAGGAGATTCCCTGATAGCGCAGAGCTGGGAGGAAAATGTTGAATTACTTTGGTCCTGGTGGTTAACCTGGATGATAAATGGTGGGAATTTTCACGTGTCCCTGGTAGAGTTTGTCCTCCAGTGCACCATGCTGACATTTTATATACACAGAGATGATGCTACACCTGAACCTCCACACCGATCAAGAGGAAAAACCTCTTCTTCCTCGTCAGATCAGCGCATGAATGCTACCTGTTCACTGACACAGACATCATGAATACAGGTGACTGCAAACATTTCCTTCTTACATAATAAGGAAATGTTGCTAATTAACGTACATCTGGAACATGTTGATGATGAACGTGTCAGTTAAATGGTTAGGCCGCATTACGCATGGCTGCAATAAACAGAGTAGAAGAAGAGAAGATTGCAAACCGGACACAAAACCGCTTGTTTGCCAACCAAACCTCAAAGAAGAAGAAGAAAGAAAACCAGTCGCCTTCACATCTACGAGAGAAAAAAAGGAGAGAGGTCTTTGTCTAATGTTAAGTGCACTAACTCCTGACATTTTCTGAATGATCCACTCTGGAGGCTGTTTCTGAAAAGCTCAGGTTGTTGTCAGGTGTGTAAAAGCTAAAAACATAAATAAAAAGTCCTAAACTAGCCGACAGCTTTCCCACAGCTGTTACTCTTTGTTAACCGGTGTGACTGGGTGAAGACGTGGAGGCAGGACCGCTCAGAATAACACCTCGTGTGTCATCATGGCCTCTCGTGTCGCACGTATCCTCGCACATTTACGAACGCCACACCAACACAAAGGTGACAAAATTACCAAATGAACACTCAAACTTTCCCCACACTTCTCCTTGATTCAGCGCTCTAGAGACTCTTCAATGTGCCGATGATGTGTTTCATAAATACATGAAGTCAGATGTGGAGTGCAGAGATTTGCAGGTGAGTTTATTTTTTTTATTTTAGAATAATAAAAATGACCACATTTCTGTGGTGGAAAGAAAATGAAGCTAAATTGCAAATAAGAGAGAAGAAAGTGGAAGCAGGAGAAGAGGAGGAGGAGGAGGAGGGAGGAGTTACTGGCACACGAGACGAGAGGAGAAAACACATCTACTTCAGATTTTGAATTGCGGCTGGTGTGAGCTTTCTGTATGAAACATATGCTGCACTATGCTCACTGTGTTGAAGGTGACAATGGCCTCCACGTGTGTGTGCGTCTCTCTCTCTCTCTCTGTGTGTGTGTGTGTGTGTGTGTGTGTGTGTTTCAACTCTTGCTCATTTCCAGTCAGAGCACCCGAAGGGCATCGCTGTGTGGCCACTGTAGGGTGTCCTCCTGTCCTCCCTCTCTTCAGCCACACCATCCTAACCCAATGTGACACATTCACTGTCCCGCTCTCATGGATATATGTGACTGTGTGTGTGTGTGTGTGTGTGTGTGTGTGTGTGTGTGTGTGTGTGCTGTATGGCTGTGTTACGACTAGATTGTGGATTAATCAAATCCAGATCTACGATGATTTGATAAAAGAACTTCATGCCTGTAGCGGAGGCTTGTGTTTGTTCGTCGGGTGCGTCAGAAAAAAAGCTGACTTTGATTTAATCGACAGAAAATGAATCTGCAGATACTCTGATAATCATTAATTAACTTCTCAGATTGATCATTCGATTAATCGGGAATATAATCTGCAGATTAACTGAAAATATTGGTTAAAGTTGCAGCCGTGCGTCAGGCACTGTGTCCGTGTTCATATTGCTGAAATGTCAGCTGATCTAGGATCAGATGCTTTGAAAATGCATCCTGATGTTGTCGCTTTAATGCATTTTTCAAGTAGCAACGCCTGCTGCACACACAGGGTTTAAATAGCTGCACATACGTGATGCATGTGATGAGATATGTTAGAGGCAAAGCTGAAAGTATCTGTTCAATTTAAATTTAATCACCTTCCTGAAGGTGATTTGATCATTGCGCTAATCTGCAACACTTTTTAAACTTTTATTGGCAGCATTAGCGATTACTTTATGATGTGACCCTTCCACATCTGATGGAAAGTCAAAATACCATCTACTACGGTACGGTTTCTGTGGAGTTAGAAAAGACCAAGAACTAGGCTGAGTAAGTGCTGTGGCCACGAGGAGAAAGGACGGCTGGGTCATTCTGACCCTGGACTGTACCATTCATCTTTTGAAAAGGCCAAAATAGCAAAATCCTGGGATGTGGGAGCAGATAGAGCAGCTCAAACCCACCACAAACCCAGCTCTATCAGACTCAAGAGACCAGAATTCATAAAATGAAACTTACACATCATGTATAAAGATACTCCTCACTGTGGCACAGCCCTGCAGTGTGTATGGGGAGACATACAGTGGAGTGGAAGTTGATTTCATTTGAGGAGGTGTTTCCTTCCATACTTTGATCTATAGAGCAGTTTAACCTGGTGGGAAAAGGACATTTCTGGCAGTACTTACAGATCAGAAGTGGTTTCATGTTTAACTCTTATAATATGGCTGATAACACAAGTAGATCTGGAACTGCTACGGGAAAACCACACACAATTACTCACAATTGAGTAATGAGTGTGTTAATGTGGCAGAGGGGCCTCGGAGAAGAAGCTGAAGGAGATAAACCTGATGGGGGAAAGAAGCGAAGGGAAGCTATCACACACTGTCGGGGAATGTGGTTTTGTCAGACCACTTTGGATCCAGGTATGAGACATTTTTAGGAGGTGCTTTGCCTCAGAAATCCAAAGTTACGTTGACTGGAAGACCATCCCAAATACCAAACACATCCAAGTGTGCGTTTGCCGTTATTATCGCAGGTGTAACGACAGTCTGTCCCGTTATTTTAAGACACTGCAAGGAAATAAAGCCCCCAGAGCTGAAATAATGGGTTAGTGTAATGGTGGAAGCAGCATCTTATGACTGTATTCTTAGTAGAATAAGTGGCGATCAGGAGGAGGGGGGGTCTCCAAGGGACCAGTTCTGGGTTTACATTAAAATGGAAGATAGATATGAGTCTCCTCTGCGACTGTGTGGTGCTGCAATATGACTCGAGATATCTGGACGTCTTCCCTCTGCTGTACTTTTATTTTCCTTCTGGATTTATTCATTTATTTTTACTGGATTTATGTATATGTACATATACTGTATGTATAAGTACGTATACGTACGACACGTACCGAGCCATAAAAAACTGTAACTATAAGTTTCCATTCAAAGCTTTTATTTGCAGCTTTGCAAAGAGAGAGAAACAGACTCTTCCTCTGTTAATGTGGTTAATGAATGACCTGCATGCTGCTGTCCTGCCTGGTTTCAAGGCTGCACACACACACACACACGCACGCACACACACACACACACACACACATAGACACACACACACGCACACACACTTCACAACTTCAACTTTATACCGTTTGAACACGAAGTTCATGAGTTGGTTTCAAGGTAAATATAAGATGAATTAGTGAATTGATAAAGAAAAAATCAGAATTAACTTATATTATTTCAGTCTGTTTCCTCCTGCTTCTCCTCCTCTTCCTCCCGCCGCTCTCCTCCTCTCCACACACAGGGAAAGTTACAGAGGAAGTTCGCACAACTCCTGTGGCTTGGGTGGCTTTTTAAGTGTTCTTTATTCATGTGTTATTTGTTTATGTGGATTAATTATTAAAAATTTGGTGCATTTTACAAAGGTTCAAGTCTGCAGATAATGATTCCTCTCCATTCTCTCCCAATGGGTTGTGTTTGTAATTTTCTTGAATATAAAAGTTGCATAATTCATGTGTATCGGCGGGCCACATCTATTAATTATGTCAGTCTTTTAGGTGCTCGCGTCTTTACCACGTCTTCTTTTCCTTTTATTCTTCCTCCTTCTCTTCCTCTCTCTCTTCTTCCCCGAATCACAACGGCAATAAAGACGATCTGTGCTGCATGTTCCCCTCTGTTCTTCTCTCTTATTGCTCAGTTCATGAGGGTCAAATGGACTGTGTCCAAGTTCCAACTAGAAAAAGATGAAAGGAAACAGCGGAGAAAGGGAAAGTTTGCAGTTTGCAGTGGTGCTGTGATGTAAATGCCCTTATTTAGTAATTTATAGAAGAGGGAATTGAGCACAACTCTGTGGAGATTCATAAACTATTGATGTGTCTAATCTTTCAGATCCTGCCAACATGATGATCATGATCTGTGTTAGCGTGAGATGCTCCAGCCCCCCCACCATCCCTTCTCCACCTCCCCCCCACCCCCCCCCCCCCCCCCCCCACCCCCCCACTCTTGTTTCTTGTCACTTTCCCCCCCGTTCTCGCTTCGCCTCCACTTTCACGCAAAACATTCACTACTTTGTTCCTCCTCATGCAGCGTCTTGATCAGGTCTGCGACACATCACATGTCAAAGCTGGTAACATTGGGAATATTTGGCCGGAGTTAAAATGAAAAACATTTGTTTCTCTGTTTCTGTAAAAGCTAAAAGATGACTGATTAAACGTCAGGCCGTCACATTTTATATATCTCGTGTCCTAAGTAAGGCCAATAATCTTCACACAAGTTTCCGAATGCTGAGTCGTGTTCCTGGCCTCCGCTGACCTCCCCTCTCACACATCTGGGAAAATGTGACCAGTAAACAAACCTCCCTTTCTCTTTGTGCAAAAGAAAGAAAGGCAGCTCCTCTCTGCATGGAAACGAGGGAGAGACAGTGATACTGTATGTCACTTCTCTTGAATGAGCTCTCTGACCTCTGACATTCAATTCACCACCTGCGGTCTTCTCTCACCCTCTTTTCAGCCTAAACCCCCGCCACTAAATTACACAAACATGGAGACTTTTAAGCACCCTGACACCCTGTGTCAGCAGTCCACTTTCCAGCAGACAAATATATCAATGCAATTGTTAAAATCACCTCTGGCGATAAAGTGCAGCTCGACTTTAAATTATATTTTATGTCGTACAAAAATGTATAAGAACCAAACACGTGTGACAAAAAAACAACGTGTTTTCTGCATGTTTGCATCTCAATAAGCTTCACGCCGCACATAATAAACTCTCTCTCCTCCATCAGTTGAAACAATGTGTGGTATAATCAGACACCGTTAACAAAAGCAACAGCAGGAATAAGGACAGAAATCTATGCACATCTAAATAATAGAACCATCAGTATACGCCAAATCTCCCAGGCTACAATCTCCCCCCTAAGGGTGCATGCCTGGAGCTGATTTGTATACAAAACAAATCTAATGTATGCTTTCAACACATATTTAACATATGCCACTCACTGATAAAATATTCAAGAAAAGGGGCTTAAATATTTAATTGTCAATGTTTCGTCTTCCCAATAAGAAATGAGGAAATGGGAGGACAATGGGTCCGAAGAGGGAAATGAAAATATTTTGTTGACGTTAATTGAATGTAATAGCGACGTTAATGTAATGTGTGCAGAGCCGCGTGTGGAATAAAATTCACTGTACTTTCTCTCTGCCTCTACATCTCAAAAATCACTTATTTCTCCACATTTTGACCCCCGATGCTGCAGAAAACCACCACAGCAGTGCAAACAGAGATACAGTAGACCAGCAACTAATTTTACTCCACAAATATACAGTACATCCATGAGCTATTGCAAAAGATCTCCTGTGCAAACACATGTGGGGGGTCAGTAACCGACAGCCACGCATTGACTAATGCATGAACTCGGCCAGGAGTTCAGCCATGAAGGTTAGATACGTTCAGGAGGGGAGGAGTCATAATGCAGCCATCCAAATTACTGTTGAGCGTACAGTAAGAAGCTTCCAGATGCATCATGGCAATGAATCACACTTGGAACCAACAGGACACAATCACACGTGCACATTTCCATGCATATGTGCATATACACGCATATGGAAACACACCTGCCCCCTCACAGGGCGTCACAGTGAAAACGTTCTGTCAGTCCATCTTTCTTCCAGATGCTAACTGCGTGTTGTTTTTAATGCCCTTGTCTTTGCCACAGGCGTGTTTACTCACACACACACACACACACACACACACACACACACAATAATACGCTCAGAAACGTCGCAGGCGCACTCATGGATGCACACGTGCACTCGCTGCGTGTCTTTGCCCTCAGCATCATGCCACTGACAGGATTAAGGAGCAATGCCTGACATGATGTCTGTCACAATAACAAGAGGGATCGCGGGTAACATGAATTTCTCTCGAACAAACAAACATGCAGATTTATGCTAAATAAGAAGCCGAATATTGCGAGTCGGGAGCAGAGTCGCATGAAAAGATCAACATTGTTCAAGTGATCAGAAAAGTCTCTTCACAATATTGTGAAGAAAAACATGAGCTCACGATAAAATCTGCTTTTCCATGATACATTTTTAAAAATAATTATCAAATTTAAAAAGAATGTTGCAGCACTGCAGAACCTCAGGAGGTCCGGGTGGATGGGTGCAGGCCAACCAACGGTCAGACTGACTGCTTATTAAACCCTGATTCAGATTTAAATCATCTCACTGAGTCAGAAGGCTTCCTTCTCGAACCTTCAAGAGGTTTAGCTTTCAGTATTCACATGTAACCAAAGCTACACAGAACTAAAACTTAAAAATAACAGAGAGGGCAGCTCCACTGCAGCTTTGCCTCATTAATGCAGCCACAACCTGAAATGTTGATCTAATATATGAGTTATGCTGTAAATACTGGAGGTCCAAATCCACAACTATTAAAAAATCAGCTAATTAAAATATAATGCACAACAGATTCAGACTGATGTGACGCAACCAACGACGTCACTGCTCAAGAGACGAGACTATGAGCCACTGCACACTGCACTGTGTCCACCTTCACCTCCACCTTCACCTCCACCTTCACCTCCACCTTCACCTTCACCTGCACCTCCACCTTCACCTGCACCTTCTGTGTACTTAAGAGGTTAAGTGCACACACGTTTACCTAATTGTCAGCTGCATTTCAGTATATACATTTTAGTATATTTCAGCTGTTCTTAGTATATTTTATTGTCTTAGTAAATTTTTATTGCCTTAGTATATTTGCACTATTACATTTTCTTAATGTTTCATTGTTTAGATTGCAGTTTTTTTTTTACTTTGTACAGTTTTTATTTAGATTGTACAGTTTTTATTTATCTCTTTTTAATATATGTCCTGTCACAAAGGGTTGAAGAGTAACGCAATTTCGATTCTCTGTTTGTCCTGTACATACTGCAGAATTGACAATAAAGCTGACTTTGACTTTGACTTTGACTATTTTTATTTCTGGTATATTATTGTGCATTTTTATTGCATTTATGCATATTTTTACTGCATGTTTATTTTATTCTATTATCTTTACTTTATTTTATTATCTTTGTTTCTAACACGGCGGTTGCGATGCAAATTTTGTTGACATGTCCATGCTCAATGACAGTACAGGCAATCTTGAATCTTAATATGACAAACATGAAAAACGAACTCGCAGGAAGCACTTTAACCAATAAACTCAAAACTAATCAATTAATTAGTTAATTAGCTGCAGCAGATATATTCTCACTGGAAAGTGCCTGGATAAATGCTCTTCGCTGGTAAAAAGGAGAGATAAAAGTTTGATTTGTTAGCATCAGATCTTAACGAATCCGCCCCAGCCCCACACTACGGCTGTTAATCATGATCACGGTTGTCCTCAAGTACGGCATTAAAGGTCATTCTCGACCATGCAGACAGGTGTCATGTAAGGACGACCAGGAGATGAGGTTGAAAGCTCAGGAAAAAGGTAATAAGTGGACCTTGAAATGAGGTTTGTCAAAGTATCTGATCTGCAGCGATGGCTGATCAGATATAAAGAAACAAGCGCGGACAGAGAGATAACAAAAGAGCTAATAATGACCTTTTCTCCACTATAACCTTTCTTCCTGCCTTTGTTCTTATCTCCTCGCTCCCTCCATCCCTTCATAATTTCCTCTTTCACTAAATGCTTGTCAGGTCTCTCAATCCTTCCCTTGCTTTTCTGTCCCTCTCTGTCCCTCTCTCTCTCTCTCTGGGTAAGAATAAGGAGCAGCAGTGCTATTCAGACCGGTAATTACATTTCTGTCCTTTGTTGCAGCCGAGTGTTATTTTCCATTAATGGTTGGACATATTATATAAGAGAGTCTTTATGGGAGTGATAATGGTTGAGGACAGAGGAGATGGCGAGCTGGCAAGTGTATCAGTGTTGCTCTTTTTCACAGAAGGGGCACGGTGGAGCTTTCATTAATCCTTGAAGAGGACACTCCTAACCCTGCTGACACTGAGCACACATGCAGCCAGACACAAGACACACACACACACACTTACAGGACACAGATACAGTCACATGCACACATATGGTTACACCCCACACATGCCCAGTTCACACACACTCACCATTGAGAAAAGCAGAGAAATAGGCCACGGTGATATGCTGATGCAGAGGATATGCCCACTTTCATGGTATAATTTATTCATCTGTTGTTTGCAAAATGATGTATGAAATATGGATGGTCTGAGTTTGTCTTTAATGTTTCATAGTGTGTCACGAGTGTGGGAGCAAGAAGGCTCGGAAACATGGCCTCTGCTGCACACTCAGGTAAATCAGTTTAATCACACTGGACGGATGGATGGAAAACAGAGGCAGAGGATGACAAGGAGGTTAGTCACATATTCATTTTAGCGCTGTGCACTTGTATATGTTTACTGTAGGTGCATCTACTTAAACATGTAGGGGTGGACAGATGGTTAGCAGAGGGAATAACATTATTGTAGAGCGTACTCATGGACAGGGGCTGGACAAAATAATGCAATGGTTTTTACGATTGGCTGAGGTGGAAAAGAGTAAAGCAAAAAGTGCAATGGAAACAGGTTTAGTGAATAAATCACAAGATGCACGAATGAAGCATGTGACTTAAACGTCTTCCACTCCACCGAGGAGACGAACAACAGCAGAGATTTTCTTTAGCTGATTAAATGGTCGATGTAATCGCTCCTCCTGTCTGTAAATGACCTGAATGATGACGTTTGTTCAATTTATTAATGTCTTCCTGTGATCTTTGTTGATTTGTCTCATTTGGTTACGTTCTAAAAATTGGTGCTTTTATTTTGAAGGCGGAATGCGGTAGGAAGTACAAAAGACGTTTATGACGGTCAACATGTACAAGTGTTTCTTCAAAATGAGTGAAAACATCACGCTTTTGTTTACTTCGCACCTGGTCGAAAAGGGCACAAGGTTTGTCTGTGTTTGTTTCATTTGTGAGCAGCTTTGAGTCACGTTATAAAGCCTTTTCTGAGAAGTTGTTCAGAGTTTAAATTGAGTAGGCTCGTATGTGTAGGCTAGCTAAATTGCTACATTAGCCATGATAAATGGAGATTTGTTGTCATTGCTAGTCTTTGGTTGAATTTGGTTTTATATGCTTGCTTACATCATAGTACTCTATTGGAGATTGTGAAGAACAGGTTAAAAAAAGGGTCATTTCATTTTTTTACTTAAATAGCAAGGTTAGTTCTTTTTTACGATTTCAGCTTTAAATGAAAGTAAAATGCATTTGAATTGTGGTTAAATATTATTGGAAGATTGTAAGGCTCAAAGGGACAGATATTCATATTTTAAAACTAGAATAGTAAAGTAATATTTCTGTTGTGTTTATTTACTTCCTAGCTCTTACGGTGTGTTCAGAACAAGTATTGGAGCAGCAGTTATAAATAAAGATGTTGTGAACCATCAGTTGGAGAGTAAGACCATCATTCAATGGGGGGTGCTCCACTGTCCATGCTAGCCATGAAGAAATCCCTTCATAGAGCGACTACACTTTCTGTGCAAAAAAAAGTTCAGCTAAAGCTAGAATCAGCTTCAGATGTCTGGATTAGCCAAACTGAATGTGTATCTTATTCTCTTTTTAGAACCAAATTTCTTTGAATTTGGTTCTCCAGACAGTTTTTTTTCTTGCTGACCTGTGGAGGTTCACCTGTACTGTAGATTTATTGCCAGTTTAAAAAAAACACTCCATTTGGCAAACTGAGACTGCTGAAGCTGTGCTGCTGAAGTGTGCACTACAGTGTAGATGCTCTGCAAAGGATTCGCTTCCAGCAGAATTATTACAGCAACCACTAACACACACATCACATGTGAGTGCTTTATGCAGAAAATCTGAACCTCTTTTAAATGAGAAAAGTTCACAAATTAGCAGTTTGTGTCGGGTATAAAGAGTTCCAGGGCCCAGGTATTAATCTCCTTTATCCAATCATGTGCTGACAAAGTGTTGACCCTCGCTCCATCCTCGCTGTGAACCACTGAGCCTTTCAATCATGATGCTCTCACCTGTCACCAATCAACCTGTTTACCTGTGGAATGATCCAAACAGGTGTTTTTGGAGCGTTCCACATCTTTCCCAGTCTTTAGTTGCTCCTGTCACAACGTGTTTGAAACGTGTTGCTGCATCAAATTCAGAATCAGCAGATATTTACAGAAATCAATGAAGCTGATGAAATATATTGTCTTTGTGCTGTTTTCAGGTGAGTGTGTGTCAGAGGCCGGTGGGTGTGACAGTTTCTCTGTTCAGTTGCAAAAATAAATAAATATTAGGATGTATTAGAGGCAGATTAAGCAGGATTTGGTTGTGGTTTGTGAACACAGCAATGCCCTCACTCCTTGCAGGCTGTTATTGGCTGGGGGCTACACACCCACTGCCCAAAGGTTGATGCCCAGAAACGTCCCAAGCACATCAAAATAAGAACATACAGGCAGAAGCAGGGTCTATGCAGACCGCCACACTTCTAATGGGTCACGATAAGTAAAGACTGAGGGGGATTATTTCTGTATGAGTCCATACTTTTGTGGGAGATTCTGGTGTTTATTAAGTGAAGCCCCCCCTTTGATATCAGGACAACAGAAACTCTGTTCATTCCAGCTCATGAATAAAACAGAAGAAAAAACTCTTTCTCTATCTCTTCTTGTTCCTAAATGCAGCACGTGAAGCAGTTCATCACTTTGGATGAAGTTCATGTACCTGCTCGTACAGTTTTTGGGTTGTTGTTTCGTGGTTGAATGAACTCATTTGTAAGCTCCTAAACAAATATAATGTAATGTAAAGATAAAAAGCCTCATGAAACAGCATGTTACCACCATAATTTGATGTAGTTCTTCTTGAAACAGGAAGCCACATAACACATAAAATGACATATAATGAAGATAATGACATAACATGGTTTCCACGATTACATCCCTTATTCCAGCAGCCAACAACCACAACCTTAACCCGCCATAACCATTGGCAGTCCCTCTTAAAAAACATAATACATTTCTCAGGAAGTAAAAAACTTTGTTTTTGATTAAAAAGGATTTTACTAGAAAATACAGGACAAATACTTCACCACACACACTTTGCATGACGCCACTGAATGAAACATGAGATTGTCGTTGATGGTGTTTCTGATATTTTGTCCAGTCACAACATGCATTAATGCAAACAGTCTCCCCTGTGACTGCTGAGTGCATGTGTGCATGTACACAACACTTTGTACTGGAGGGATGGATGGATGATGGGAGACCAGATAGAGGGGTGAGTTCAGCATTTTGTTTCAGTGTAATGCACAAGTGTAGATGTATGGATGACGAGTTGTAGGACTGGATGTGGACTGTATGGATGAATAGCTGGGATGTATGGTTGGCTTGTAAATTGACCACCATTGATTGTCTGCAGCTGTGGTTTTCCCATAAGGCCTGTACATGGGGGGATCGATGTGCTTTGGCAAAAGGTAAAACGTAAAGCTGCCGCCGTGTCCTGTAATGTGGATTACATGCAGATCAGTTCACATGCAACAGCGGCTCGCTTCCTGCATGATGCAGATCGCTGGAAAAACAGGAGCATGGGGTGGGGGGGGGGTAATGCACAGTAAAATGATAATAATGCACTCTGCAACCTTTTCACGTTCATTCCACAATAAAATGCAATATATAATTAAAAGAAACTATGATCAGAGATTCTGCAGCCTATAACAACACAGCCATGTAGCGTCAGTTTTACTGCTAGAGCAAAGCATGATGGGAAATGACAGTGGTGCCTGGGGCAACATGAGAGAGAGGAGACAGAGATAGATAAGGGGATGGGAAGCGGAGGATGGGGCGAACTGTACTGTTACATCAGTCTATATAACGATGCACACACATATAAATCATGCTACTACAGTAAATGAGGTTAAAAGGACAGAGGATGGGCCTCTGGATCTTCTCTCATGATATGTTTGGAGTTAGAGGTGATGCCTGAGCGGTGATGAACATGTAGGAGCACCATACAGGTGCTTGTGTAGGTTTTCAGGTTAAACAAACTAAAGGTGCTGGTATGTGAGTTTTGTGACCTTTGGACAGAGCCAGGCTAGCTGTTTCCTATGTTTGTGCTAAGCTAAGCTAACCAGCTGCTGCCTCCATATCTCTCTAACAGACATGAAAGTTGTATCGCTCTTCTCATCTAATTTTCAGAAATGTCAAATTATTCTTTTAAAGTTGTGGCGGCAGTTTCAGTTCATTTCAAAACTGTATGAAAACCGTCGTGTAGAGACGACGGAGACGGTAATCCTTCACGGTGAATCCACATTGAGCTGTATTTATTTATATCTTTTTATTCTAACATTAATCTAATGTTGTAGTGCAGTTTGGATAGTGAAGGAATGAGGATTGTCTGCCTAACCGCAACAATTATAATGCAAGAAATGACTAAATTTATCATTTCGTTCTGTTTTTTTTTTTTTTTATTGTTTGTGTTTGATGCCTTAAAAACGCTGCTTATAAAAGAGCGCCATGATTGATTACCAATGTCAAGTTCCTGGAACCTGATTTTATCACAATACTGGCATGAACTAAAAACAGAGGCTGTCTGGCCCGTAGAAACTCAATCCAACAATTAAATTTACCTTTGGAAAACTGCCAGCAGCGACGAAAAACAGAGCTTCATCTTAAATTTATATGTAATCACATTTAATCTGATGATACAGCGAAAAATGGCCAGCACAAGTGTCTGAGCCTGAGATGATATTTTCAAATTGACTCATTCCACCAACATATTCAATAATATTACAGTGACACAAAGAAGAAAAGGCAAAGACAAGTCTCACATATGAGAAGCTGGAATCAGCAAATATTAGTTTTGCTTGATAAAAGCCCGAAATAATTGATCAAAACTGCTGTCAACTTATTTTATATTAACTGACCAGGCAATTAATTGACTTCAAGTAAAATCATTGCCGATATAAATAACTCAGCCAGCACTGAGAGCTTTAAATCTGCATTTCTTCTAATGGCCAACAGGGGGCACCTCCACTGGTTTCAAAAAGACGTCTCACTGTGTGTAATCTTATGAGAAAACGAACCGACTGCTCACTTAATTTATGTCGTCAGTAAACATTTTCATGATGAGTTTATGGTCTCAATTGCTGGTTGCGAGTCTTTTTCAACACAGCATGATGATAATTTTGTAAATTATGGTCCGAGTTAGAGTGAAATAGAAGATAAAGCAGGGCACGCTGTAGGGTGTGGCTTCTGCTTCCACAAACCAAGACGGCAACGACCACAAGGCCAAACTCGAGGCTTCGAAACAGCAGTCCACAAACCAATGGGTGACCTCACGGCGGCTGCGTCTGCTATTTATTATGCAGCCCATGTGTAAAATACTCAATTTGTAGTGAGTAGACTGAAACATACAAAACAAGGTCACAGTGAAGAGACCAAGCTGCACAAACACACGACTCAGAAATCACCGACCTTCCAACCTCGTCTCCCTCTACGCACATCGTAACACCCCAGCACAAACAAAACCGCAACCGTCCCACATTATACTCTGAAAGTCAAGTTGTTTGTTCTTGTGTGAAGAGGATGTGTGTGATTGATTACATCGTGCTGAGAAGGATCTAACATGGTGTCCTTCAGCTGCAGCATTATTACATGTGCCAGCAAAGGTAACACTGCAGAGTAATCATGACAACATCTCTGCCTCATAATGCCTTGTAATGAGATTTCCAGCCACACATCCATTGATTTCGCTCTGTCTGCACCCTCTCTGACGGAAAGAAGCTGAAATTGGTTCTGGCACCAAGACGTACTGCAAAAGAGTCAGAGGAAGAGAGAAGAGAGCGAAAGCAAAGCTGCTCCGCTGTTGTTCTAAAAACATTTCCCCTGATGTTTTTTAGCATCAAGGTGAGGTGAGGATCGTTGCTGGATGATATAACAAGGTCTGTGTGAGGCGTGCACTGAGAAAATGTTTGTGTTTGCAAAACCATGTTTAACGTTTGCTTACGCATGGAGGGTAAATGCACAGCCGTCCATGCATGTGTGCACGCCTGTGCATGCATGCATGTGTTTACATTGTGTGGCAAAATGAGTGTGAATCCATAGCCGAATGATTTCTGAGCCTTTGAGAGGGAGCGTCAATCTAAAGACGAGCAATTAGCTAATACAACGAATCATTACCGAGATGACAGTCACTCTAGAAACCAATTTGTATGTGAATTTGTTGTACATGATTCTTTTTTAGCGTGTTTGTGTGTGTGTGTGTGTGTGTGTGTGCACATGCGTGTCTCCCTGTATTTGTCATGTTAGGAGAGAGTTGAAGTTGCCAGCAGGTTTTCTCATTAGTGAAAAAAGAAAGCTCTTTCATGCTTTTAACCCACGAGACTCTAAAGATAAAGGGAGAAAGACAGGATGACAGACAGGGGCTGGGGGGGGGATTGTACAGAAAGAGACTATGATTGACTTAATACGTTTTTAAATGAGAGGAAGAAAGAAAACTGGAGTGAAAGCAGAGGGTGAAAGCAAGAAACAAAACCGGCGAGGTCGACGTAGAAGGAGGGAGACGGGGCAGACGGCAGACATAACATTATTTATGGGTTGGGAGTAAGGTAACATGAAGCTACATCGCAGACTGGATTTGTCTTCTAAAAGCCATGTGAAGACTTACTTTTGTGCCACTCCACAGCTCGCACACACTCTGAAACACTCATACATGCTGACAACACACACACACACACACACACACACATTAGCACAATAACACACTTCTAGCCCCATTCATCTATCAATATTTCACCACGGCAGAGTGAGGACACCACCGTTACCAGGCAGACTAAGAGCAAAGATTTACAAATCATAATCATCAAGACACAAGACAAAACCATCATGAGTCTCTGAAAACAGGACTCACAACATCATCTGCATTAAGGTGGAGTCACATAGACGGCTGGATAGTTAGCAAACTACTGTATTTAGCAGCTAATAGACTGATGGACAGCACTAGACATCTCCCTTGCTCGCTAATAGCAATATCAATAGCGAGATAGCTAATTAATAGCTAATAGATAGACGGATAGTTAGCAAGCTACTGTTTTCAGCCTGCTAATAGATTAGAGATAATGCTAGAGACCTAGCTTGCTAGCTAATAGACAGATAGCTAACAGACAGATAGATAGATAGATAGATAGATAGATAGATAGATAGATAGATAGATAGATAGATAGATAGATAGATAGTAGTTAGCCAACATTAGATACTTACCTAGCTAGCTTATAGATTGATACAGTAGGTTGCTAATAAATAGATACCTGACTAGCTATAGCCAACAGATGAGCTACATAGATGCAGTAGATACCAAGCTAGCTATGAGACAGACAGACAAATTAGACAGACAGATAGATAGATAGATAGATAGATAGATAGATAGATAGATAGATAGCAACATTAGCTTATAGATTGATACAGTAGGTTGCTAATAAATAGATACCTGACTAGCTATAGCCAACAGATGAGCTACATAGATGCAGTAGATGCCAAGCTAGCTATGAGACAGACAGACGGATTAGACAGATGGACAGATAGAGTTTTGGTAACATGGTTTCATGTCTTCCGCGCGGGGCTTTGAGCATGTGGTCAAACACCGTGCACGCTAAATGCAGACCTTTGCTAGTATTGCAATATTTAGAGGCTTGATTATTAGAGGCTCTGCATGCCACATCTAGCTAATGTGCACGCACTGCATGTTCCCCTCCTGCGCCCATCACCTCATTGGTCTGGCTGCAGAGACAGAGGGCTGGCAGGCTGGGTGGAGGGACTAATTCAGTATCCAGGGAGAAAGAAGGGGGATCACATCTGGACCACAGACTGAGTGAGAGGAAGAGCAGGAGGAGGAGGAGGAGGGGTGGAGCATAGACTCAGTTGAATGAATCATTGCCCTAACACACACACACATACACACACAGTCACCCCATCTACCCTTCCCCACAGCATGTTGCACCCTGCAGCACCCACTGCCATACAGCTGCTGACCCCCCTTTTAAAACACTCCAACACAGACGTAGTTACAGTGCATTCAACTCACGCAGAAGCTCAGACAGCCACACGCACGCACCACCCAATTTCATTTCCATTTCATATTTCTGGGTTGTAATATCCATCTAACTCAACAAAGGAACTTTGTAGAATGCCACATTAACACTCCTTTCATCGGCACCGAATTTGCATTTATGCACGCTTGAAAATTTCAGATCGATTTAAAGGGGCGCCCTGTGGTCATGTTTGCCCTGTTGTAAATATCAACTCCCAACTAATGGCATTTACACTGACATTTCTACCACTCTGCTTTTCTTCACAGATGGCGTTAATGTTTTTGGTAATGCCCAGCGTGCTGCAAAGCCTCCTCATAAGAACTTTGCCCCTCAGCTTTTTTTGCCTGTGTGTGTACGTTTGCGTGTGTTTTTTCCACGGACACACACACACATAGACACAGTCGGGCAGTCAATGGAGCTCCAGTGTGGTGCGGTGATTGTGCTGGTCAATGTGCTCCGCTGTGTGACTGCATGCCCCCAAGACTGAGGCTGAGTCTAGACACGAGTCAGCCAAGCCGCCCTGCTGACCTATATCCTACAGTTACACTAAGTGAGAGACATAGAGAAACAGAGGGAGAAGGGAAGAGCAAGGGAACGGAGAGCGGGATGGGGGGAGACGAGAGGAGAGGATGCAGAAAGTGAAAGGCTGCCATAAAGTAAGAGAGCAAATTGAGAGAAGGGGGAAGAGACGGGAACGAGAGACGGAGCGAGCGAACGTGCAGACAGGAAAGAGGGGGATGGAGAGGGGAGAAGGGGGAAAGTGAGGGAGCGATGCGGCTATGGATAATTCAGAATGAGTTAAAAGGGGGAAGGGATGGGAGGAGAGGAGAGATTGGAAGTGGCAGCCACTAAAGCAAAGAGAGAGCGATGGCTAAGTACAGTATGTAAAGCAGAAGAAACAGAGGAGAGAGCATGGAAACATCCCAGGAGGACGACAGACACATTAAATTATCACTTTAATATCAGAGAACAGCACTGAGAATACGCATCAAAACTAGCATCAGGATGTTGTCATCCATGTTTAATATGTCATTATTTTAAGGTATTTCTGGAGTTTATGAGAATAACAATTTTGTTTGGAATTTGTGATTAAATTTTCACTCACGAGTAAGGAGGGCAGTCATCAATTAACCATTTGTGAACTTTTACTCTCAGCAGCCTGAGTGTATAACCTGCTATTATATTGTTTAGCAGCCATTACACTGTGCATACATCCTCTAATAATAATAATAATAATAATGTGTTGATAGTGGTAATTTGGTTGGCAGCACGACTGGTTATGACCCATTAACTTGAACCAGGACGGCTTTGAATCAGGCAGTTTAGATACAGTACGTGACACAAACTGTGCTCAGTTCTTCATAAAATTCTGTATAATGAAGAATTTATGGTTGTTTTCTTGCTTGACTTTTGTCAGGAAAAGCTAAAGAATGGTAAAGTTGATATAATAATACCAAACTAAAAAAAAAAACATTATTTTCCGCAGTGTGAGTTATGAAAAAATATTCATTCGTGCTGAATTCAGTGCAGACCGACCAATTTATTTTTGTGTGTGTCTCTGATAGCATTAGATTATTGTGAATGCCTGATCAGTGATATTGTAAATACATAATTCTATCATTTCATGCACAGCAGCCCATCGTTTTGTTAAGGTTTAAGGTATGAACCCAGACTCGCTGAGGCTGCTCAGCAGTAACTTACTGTTTACCATCTCAACCATAAACCTCAATGGACAAATCATCATCTATGTCTTTCCAATTTTTTCTTTCTCTTTTCCCCATTACTCTTCCTCCCATGTATGGGAGAATGAATAGGCCCAGACAGAGGAGGACAAAGACTTAACATGTTTTTCTCTCTTTTCTTCTGCGCATTGAGAGGATGAGCTGGACTGTACTAATAGTCTTTGTGTGTGTGAATGGGACAGAGGGCTTTTTGTGTGTGTGTTCCAGACAGCGGCGCATAAGGCAGGACTTAAGTAGATGTTCGCCAAAGCGTACGTAATGCCAGGGAAATATAAACTAATCCCTACACTCTTCTACCCCATAGCCCTCCCTCAACATCCATTCTTCTCCATCTCCTACTCATCATCACCATCATCGTCCCAAAATGTCGCCACATTGAGCCCTTAAAGTATAATTTCCTTCTAGATTTCTAAATCTGACACAATTTTAAGGAAAGGAAAGTGTGAAAATCAAAATTCAGACATGCAATCACACCATACTGTACCACACACTCTCTCTCTCTCACTCACACACACACACACTCCATGGGGGCTTGTTGTTGTTTCTTAATCCTGGTGGATTAACAGACTAACAGACTCATTTTACCTCAGCCCAAACAAAGAGAGATGTCAAATCATCCACCCAACGTTAAAGGTGATGATCGTATTAACATGATGAAGCTGAATGTGCTTGTGTGTGAACTCGCGCCCGTGTGTTTGTGGAGGGGGTGGGACGGGTTGGCGGGGAGTTATCTGGCACCCACTGCATGCAGGAAAAAAAAGGAAAAGGTTGAAATTCATAACACCTGTTGGGAAAGACATGCGTAATCTCGCTCAGACACACACACACAGGATGTGTTCTCCAGTCATTTATAATGTATACACATCAGACCACAGCACTGAAGCATGCGCCAGCACTCTGATTGCACTGGAAGTCATTAGCCTACGTGCTAACTCCAATATTCTCACAGAGCTGTGAGTGTAAACTGCTTAAAGACGTAATCTTATATGCTGTGTAGGAAAGGCGTTCTGTCAAACAGTGGTGCTGCAGAGTGTCCGCTAATCCACATGCTAGACTCCAGATTAACAAGAGGGGATGTGGGAGAAGGAGGGGTTAAAAACATGCCGCCCAGGCCCACCCCCACCCCATCATCATCACACATACACACACACATGATCACTCCCCCTCCCTTCAGATTATAGTGCTTAGTGCTGCCCCTGTGCGACAGACAGTAAGAGGATCTCTGGATGGCGTCCCCCAGGGCTCCGTTATTGGTCTTCCAGAAAAGCCCCCCTGGACTGGACACCTATAGATAGGGTGGGGGTCATAGGTCAACAGTTAGGGGTAGGAAGGGCTGTGTGATGAGGGGGTTATAAGAGATACATCTGTTTGTTTTGATGAGAGGGATTACTGCAAATCAACCCAGCGGTGCCTCCAGAGAATAAGGAGGAACAAAGGCTTAAAATTCACTAAAGCATGACGTTTTAGGAGATTGAAATCTGATTTTGACTACACATTACATGAAGCAACAGCCCAGGATGTGACATAAAATGATTTCTAATTCTTGTGGAAAGGCCGGGCGTCACATCAGACACGCAGTCTCCGCGGTCCTCCTCGCTAAAGACGAGTGTCAGGAAAGTCTCCGCGGGCCAACCCTTCTTTCACAAACCATCAGCGAATATTAAATGAAGACGCTGATTTGCAGAGCTGTTGCTGTATCCTCCGTTGGTTTATATCATTACGAACCACTTCAGAAAAATCAACATAACTATCAAGTAGCCCTGAACATGAAAGCCTCGCACAGTCCCAGCTTGCAATTTCCTCCTCATTTCAACGTCAACGTTTATTAAGCTCTCCCAAAGAAATCAACGACGACTAAATTATTTTGAGAGAGAGCCTCGGGCTGCGGAGGCATATTCGATATGCCTACCAAAAAAAAAAAATTTATATACAGTATATATATTAAGAGGAACAAGGGGAGAGGAGAGAAGGGGAAATGACTCACTCAAAGTAAAACTAGATTTAATATCTTAATGGCTTTGTGTGAAAAAAAAACAGATAATAGAGAAATCCAATTAAAATCTGATGATTGGCACTGTGAGGTAGAGACATGAAGCTGTTTGTCTGAACCTCTGGCTCTATATAAAGCTTTGATTAGATGATGCTAGTAATAGTAGCAGCCAGACTAATAGGTTGTATATTTTTAACTCTCATACTGATATACCACAGGCTCTGAGCACTTAACACAGATGTGGCGTCGCGAAGAGCTCGGACAAAGCGAATATAAATAATGGAATAACTCGTTACAGGAAGACACGAGGATAAAAATGTTTGATTTACAGGAACACATAAAATTGTAGTGAGCCATATTCAGAGAGCATGTGTGCATGTGTGTGTGTGGTGGGTAAGCGTTTCCCCTAATGCCTCTCAAGGTGACTTGGCCTTCCTCCTTCAGGGCTTTCCTTTCAATTCTTTTTGGGATTGAAATTATGATGAAGTAATTTTTCTACAGAAATTGCCTATGTCACTTGTGGTATCTCTCGGCAAATTTCTCAAGTGTATTTTCAATCTCTTCCTCTCTCTCTCTCTCTCTCTCTGTCCTCTTCTCTCCATCTCTCATCTCTCCCTCTTTGGCTTCCTTTCGCTTTTTCTCTGAGCTCTCACTTGACATGTCAATGTGTCAATGTCACATTACACGGAGGCAATATACGTGAAACAATTTGGCTCGTGATAGGAAAAAAAAAAGAGAGCAACCTCTTTATTTCACACCCGCAAAACAGGCCGTCTTTGAGGTATACGCTCACACACACACACATATATATATATAAAACACATGCACAGACACACAAATACACTCACAAAGTCACAGACACGTGAGCTCGTACCACACACACACACACACACATATATAGTTTCCCAGTGAAAAATCACCTGCTTGTTTGAGGGGAAAATAAGAGGCAGTGTGGAACATGTCGTCAGATTGGAGAGGGAGATTCCTCAGAGACCTGTGGCCTAATTTCTTATTTTCAAGAGGAAACTTATCTAATTATATATAAGTTAACTTCCTAGTGGTCGATTCAAGGGCAGCGCTGACTGGTATGAATGAGCAGCCTTAAAGGAAACAAGGCTATCACATCCTGCTCTCTTCAGGTTAGTTGTTTTCTCTCTCGTCTTTCAACACTCAGTCTTATCTCGCCACTGGTGTACTGTTCACGCACAATAGCAGCATGTTGTTTTATTGTTGGGATACCGTGTGTGTGTGTGTGTGTATGTGTGTGAAGGTTCGGCCTTTTTCGAACTGTGTTGCATTCACGTTGTGCTTCCTCTGCTTTACATCCAAACTCAAACTCAAATCCAAAATTGCATTGCTTGCATGCTTTCAATCAAAGTCACTCACATAGATTATGGATTAATAGCAGAAACACTCTTGTACTGGCATTTGTCCTTGCATGATGCAGATTAATTCATGCATGGTGCTCTGAACTCTAATCAGATCACCTGCTGTACAGGGAGCAACTGTAGTGAACGGATGAGAGAAAAACAACAAACCCTCTGGTGGTGAAGCGTAGACATATTGATGAGTCTTGTTGGGACACATTTCCTGTCTGCTCCTCCTTCAAAACAGCATCTCTGTGCAGCAGGTAGATTCATAGATTGTATAATAATAATACATTCAGCTACATATGCAAGTGAAAACATGCAAAAATTCTTCGTTGCTAGTTATCATTAGCAAATAGCAGGTCATCACTAGTTAACATCACATGGTCACGCCAGCTGTCGTTAATTAATGCTAATTCCATGAGTGACTTGGCCAAATAAAACCTGGTCTGGTTAAAGTGTTTTTTTTTTTCAAGCTGGCGGCGGGAAGACGCTTCGCTCTGTAACACAACGCTCTGCCACTGAGAGTGTTTTCCTGACTCCAACAACTCCAACAACAACTTCTCTGCAGCTGATCGCTTTATGTTAACGTCGGGGGTCGCGTTCTCCCCGTTAATCTTTCCTTCTCATCATATCAATAATTTAACTATATAAGGATGTGATGTGTTGGGATCGACTAGCTTGTGAAAAATAAGTTGTTTCAATTTGTGTCAGACACATTTATTAATCAACATTTGGTAGATAGTGGGGCATCTGACTGGAATCAGGAAATAGGATCGGGTCCACAGACTGTATAATAAATGGTGGACGTTGCCACCCGTTGGTTTGTGGACTGCCACCATGTTGGTGTTTTGGAAGCAGAAGAGACCACATTTGGTCCAGAGGGTGGAGCTGGGTGGAGGATGTGCATCGCCACAGCTCTACTCTGATTGGATCAGACTGAGAACCTGCAGACACCAGAGATCTAGTCATTTTAATGCAACTCCAAGTTTCAAGTCTTTGAGTTAGAGTCTGAGCCAAGTCTCTTTTTGGAATTATAAGTTTAGAAAAAGCTTCAGTGCAAAGCGGTTATTTCAGGAATTCACTTTGCTTTGAGCGCTGATGATCTCTAATTTTGTTATTTCTGTTTATTACAATTATTTTACTTATTATTCATTTATCTGCATGAAGGTTTAGATAAAATCATGTTAAAATATTGTACTTGCTTGCTTTTGTCACCTTTTTCTGTTGTTATCTTGATATGGACATTTGATATGAAGGGTGCTGCTCAGGCACTCAACACTTGAATATAATCTTATAAACAACATAAAGGATTATTGTGGCAATAACATGGGAGCACCATTGTTGAATGAAGCAGGATAAACGTACATCCACCCATATCTGCTCTCTCCCTGTGCTTCTCAAAAATGATTTTCTTAAATAAAATAGAATTAAAAAAAAAAAAAAAAAACTGGTAGCCTTTTGAGTGAAAGCCAAGATCAGTTTCTCTGGCGATGTTCAATTTCATGAATTCACCATCGGGCTCCTCAACAAACAGCAACCAACACGAATTAGAGAAAAGAAATAATTTCCACCAAAAGAAGCCACGCTCTGTGCAAAGAGGATTCTGTTAATACAGTCAGAATCAACCCAGAGACCATCTGACGGAGAAGTCTATACAGTGTGTGGCTACATTTGTTCTCCATAAACTAAGCACGCTTTTAATACGCCATTAATGGAAAGGTATTTCTGCTGCCTTGTGTTTCCAGCACGTCACCAGTGGCATCCTGTGAGCAACCAAACCTGAAACTGAAAACATATTTGCCTGATTTTCTCAGTTTTTGCATTTCTCCAGCTCATTAATATCTGGCATATCTGGCCCTCCTTTATGGAGGAAGGTATAGATGCCAAATGTGGCAAAGTTTAAAGTAGATTACTGGTTCCAAAATATGCAAGTAAAAAGTGCAAAACTACGCCAAAAACAAATGAAACAAAGCTACGTTTTTACTCATTCGCATTACGTGTAGCAAGTCACTAACCACCCTGTTACACTGTCTATGATCGGGTTAAAACAACAGACTTGATCGCGACATCCCTCATCACTACAGTGACTGTGTGCTGTTCTGAGTGCTGCCAGAGCTCAGGTTCCCTACAGGCAGCACTGCGCCTGAACACATCCTGGTGTGAAGCTAACAGCGCTGCTTTGACAAAGCGCTGCTTTGAGCTAAATGCTAAGATCAGAATGCTAACATATGCACAATGACAGCGTTATGAGCAGGTGTAATGTTCACCGTGTCAGCGTAGCATGTTCAAACATTTGCTAATCGATACTAAACGGAACGTACAGCTGAGGATGATGGCAATGTCATCCGCGTCTCAGGTATTTTGTCCTAAACCAAAATACTGGATACATTAAAATTTTGACCTCATAGCGGAAAAGTTAATGGATCATCTAAAGCTGCGTTTCCACCGCGGGAAGCTCCCCCAGGGACTAGGAAGATTTAGAGCAGGGATCAGGGTCTAAATTGAGTTCTGGGGACATTAGTTCGCCCCCCAAAAAGCCCTGCTCGGGGGTAGTACTTTCCAAAAGTAAAGGAACTTTAGGTGGGCTTAGAGTGCTGAACATTGCTGATTGGTCAAGCACTCGCAGTATTTTATTTTAGCCACCATTTTTAAAATCCGCGACTGCAAACCAGTTTGCTTGTTGTTCATCGTGCTTCAACACTTAAGCACGGAGTTTCAGATGAAAGCATGACAGATGGACTCATGACATCCACGGCCGTATAGTCGTGTGTTAAAATCCTGCTTTTTTTCATAAGTCAGTGGACGAATGATCTTCGCAGAGCGTGGTGGAAACGACAGGCTGAAGTCATTTGGATTCGTCCTCTGGGGACCATGATGCCCGTACAGCCATCCAACATTTGTCGATATCTTTCAGACTGGACCAAAGTGGTGGACCGACCGACAGATCATCCCTAGAGCCACGCCCCCAGCATGGCTAAAACAGGGGGGGGGAAGAACAGCAACACAACACATTCACAGCTCATCCGTCAGCTTTATACTTGACGACCTTCAAGGCAGGAGGACTGTGGGTCAGACAGGTAGACGGCGATGTAGCAGGTGAGAGGCAGCCAATAGAAACAGACAGCGAAACATAAAGGCAGAAGAGCCCATGTCGGCGCAGAGAGCTGCTTTCTCCTTCTCCAAGTGCAGCCCTTAGGCATGGCCCGGTCTGCTTCTCCTGCTCCCTTCCTCCCTCTTACCACCATATGGACAGAGCAGCCTACACTCCAGCACATCTCATCAGACTCAACCTCCACGTTCTCCTTTCTTTCCCATCCTCGCCCGCCAGACGACGTACATATTCGGTCATGTTTAAAGTCACTTCCCTGCTATCTGTGGGGCTTTGGGAGAACAGTGACTAGCTGGCAATGAGGGGTAATCCTCCTTAATGGAGCCCCCAGCCCTCAGATGGATTGAAGTCCACGCAGCATACAGATCACATAAGGACGCATTTTATTGCTTTGACAAAAAAAAAAAAGGGATGAAACCTTTATTGTATTTTTAAGTGCTAACCACCCCCTCTTTCATTTCCACCCCCTCCCTGTCTGTCCTTCACTGTCTCTTCTTTTCTTTATCTCTTTCTTCTGTCTGCCCGTCTCCAGGAGCGCTTCATCCTGACCAGTCTGGGATTTTATCACGCTTGCTTTGGTCATTACATCACAATTGTGGAGCTGTTGGTACAGGAGAAATAAGAGAAGAAGAAAAAAAATGGAAGAGTGGAAAAAAGCGACAGATGAAATGTAGGTCAGTGGAGATGTGCTTGGGGCAGTTTTTCTCTCTGTTTCTCTCTGTGTCTCTCCCTCCCTGGGCCACAGCTAAAGAGGCTAAAAGAGACCGGGGGTGAAAGTGCCTCTCACCCACACCTGCCTCTCCTCTACCTCGCACAGACGGGCAGAAGCTCCGACGGTGCTGTCTCTTAGAAAACCACTCCAATGACAGACGCTGAACGCCGGGCGTGACGCTAACCGCGTGCGACAGCGGCGGCTCTTTTCAGCACTGACAGGACAGAAACTCGCTTCTACGCATACGTGACATTATCCGTTTTTTAGATTTTGTTCATATTTCACTAACCAGGACACCAAACGTCACCAGGGGTCAAAGAGGAGCTGCTGGGGTTTCCTCCTGGCCCACTCTGATGATCACTGGAGTATAGATCTGCTCGTATACTGTAATGATAATACAAGAAGTCTGAGGGCTGAGCTGTCCCTGTTCAACCTCGAAAAAGACCACTCATATTTTGGTGCACAAATTATATCATTTTCTAGTGCAATTACTGAAGGTGAAGCAGTTTATCGCAGTGGGTTTACACAAGCGTGTTAAGTGTTAGACAGTGCATTGCATGATTTACATCAGTTGTTGGTCCAGTTAATGATCTGTGAGCCAAACCGCAGCGTACCACACCAGGAACGCGGCCGGATTTGAAGAATAAACTGAAAATAAGCTTTTAAAGAGACCATCGCCCGTCCTCCCAGTTTAATGCCCCGCAGCCTACACTGGGTCAGTCATTGTACAGTGCAGAGGTCTAACATGAACCTACTCTTTCATTTTCCAGGTCAGTATTTCAGTGTTTCTCAGAGGAAGGAGAGGACCCCACCCTGAAAGCCATCCCGAGGACACCTGAGACGACTCGTGTCATCTGAGCTGCTCTTCTGTCCGTGACATAAGATCTATGAGCCTCTCTGTATATCATAACCTCTATAGGACAAATGTGATGTTTTGTATTATGGTTTGAAATTTATACTTTTATAGAATAATCATAGTGTTGTTTTCAAGTTGAGCATCAACACGAGATAATCAGTCGTGATAGTGAAATATCCATTCACATTCTATTTATATGCAATAAAGCTTCATTAATTATATGAATAAAACTCTTTTTAATTTGCATTCAAAATAAACTAAAATATGTGAGTGTTGAATCAAATGAGTGAATTTTTAAAAATATTTTTTTAAGCATTTCTTTAGAGAATGTGGTGCTCAGTCACTTTAAACCTGCGCAGTCATACTTTATCTCCAGCTCCAGTGCTGTTATGTTAATATTTCTATGTCATTGCATCAGTGCAAAGTTTATGGGTTAGCTCTTTCATCTGCAGCTTTTCAGCTTTTTAAATCACAATAACATGTGAGGGACAAGCAGTCAACCTTTGCACACTGAAAAAGTGAACTGATCTCATGGAATCAGGCACAGGACACTTTTTAATAATTAATAATTATTTTGGTCAAAGAGTGTTGAGTCAACTCATCAGTTTTGTGCCTTTTTTAAACTACACTGTCACACGTTTATGTGAGCAAATTCAAACAAATAAAGATGGAATGGGACCAAGAGGAAGACATAATCTCTCCCCACCAGGCAGAATGATGGTATATGACACCGGATTAAAGATGGACTTTTTTTTGCATGCATGAAAATAGCCTAAATTTCGTGGATCTGAGGAAATGTAGAAGGTGACATTAAAACTTTGCTGTGTGCATGCTGCAGCGGCAGAGTGGGCTCGGGCTGTGTGTGTGTGTGTGTGTGTGTGTGTGCAGGCTCCGGGCTGGAGGCTGAGCAGGAGAGAGTGGGAGGAGCGGAAAGTGCTCCAGTCCAATCGGGGCCGCCGGGTAAAGCCTCTCCTATACGCTCTTCCCTCCCTCAGCCCGCAGAAAACAGTGAAACCCTCCCACAGAGGTGAGAGCGCAGATGTCATGAGAAAAGCGACCACAGGACCAGAGCGCACCGACCGACGCACCGACCGACCTCAGCCCGCCTCCCTGCGCCCCGGTCTGGGATGCTTTTAGCGCAGAGACGCCTCCGCTCAGGGCAGCCAGTGGACGTCGACGCAGATCATCTCCACTCTTTTCGTTGTTGTTGTTATTTTTAACCGAGGATCATTCCCCCCCGCAACCCCCCAGCCCCCATTTTTTTTAAGTGTTTATGTTTGTTTCTTCATGACTGCTGCTTTGGGAAGCGAGCCTCAGCACCAGCTCCAGCAACGCCAACACCATGCGAGGTAAGACCATCCCACCGCTCCAAACACCGCCGCACTTTCCCCAAGCTTCATCCCGCTGAACGCACGCACGCACGGCACGGCACAGCACAGCACGGCACGGCACGGCACGCGTTATCCCACGTTTGGCCTTCAAAGTTTATTCTGGGAGCTTTTAGCTGCTGCTGCTGTTTTTGTCACTTGTTCACAGCCGGGCGGAGGGTGTGCGGTCGGATTTTTCTTCCACTGTAATGCATGAAAGTTTATTTGTCTCTGCGTGCGTGCGTTTTGAGTGTGAGTGCGTGTTTTTTGTGTGCGGAAGAGGCAGTTTTGCAAATTCATGCGCAAAGCCACCGGAGTCTGTGATTGCAAATTAAAAAGTGGCGCATGATGTTTGACTCAAGCTTGAATCATTTGAGCTGCACTCCACACCAGGCTGGTCCCAGATCAGATCAGATCAGGTCAGATGATGGGCAGAAAAAGAACTTTTGTTCAGCTTTGAAATATTCTGCTGATAAACTTTATTGACCGTTTCATCCACACTTTTCACGCGCTCCACTAACCCATTTCCGTAACGCGCTGCACCGCGCCGGGCATGTTGAAATCCAACGTCAACGCTGCCCTGCGCGCACACACGCACACACACACACACACACACACACTCACACACACACACACTCACACAGGTTAACACAGCTCTTTCCACTCTCACTAAGCCTTTCCTTGCACTTCTGTTCAAATTCCCTTAAAATCAGAAAATGCGTTTTTCCCGTTTCTCTTTAATATTTGCATTTTTTCGGTGATGAGAAGAAGAAGATGAACGCGTTCATATTTAACCGGATCAGTTTGTGTTTGGAGCAGTTTCTATTTACTGTTCTTCATGTTGTTCAGTTCACTGACGCACAGTTGCGACACTCAGCTGATCCTGAACCCGAATTTAAAGCAGTCACTTCTGAACGGGCGGAACCTGCTCATGCTGCCATCTGACACCTGAGACAAACACCAGATTTCTGAATGTTCCGACATCCAGCTGGAGGAGGAAGAGGCAGAAAGCAGAGAATTATGAGCCAAACCCAGAAAGTTCACATAAAACGAAAAAGTTTGTCACTAAAATGTGAAGGAAAAAATAACAAGTCATCAAACTGAAGCTCTGCTGAAAGGAAAAGACACTTCACTCTGAGCTAAGGCCATCACATGGTTACTTTTGTAGTAATAATATCTGAAAATAAATGACTGGCCAGTGTTACTACTGAACAGATTCCTGTTTACATTATTAGAAACATGATTATTAATTATCATGATTAACAGCAATCATTTTGCCCAACAACCGGCTATTTAATGTGTCTATCTATCTATCTATCTATCTATCTATCTATCTATCTATCTATCTATCTATCTATCTATCTATCTTTTTGTGTTTGAATGTCATGTAAAGCTGTCTCAGCTTCAGGCCATCAAACCTCGGGCAGGAAAAAACATGAGAAGGCCGAGCCCCCCCCCACCTCTCTGTCTCTCTCTCTCTCGTCCCATGGCAAACTCCTCCGTCATGCACCTTGTATTTTAGCCACATTTTAATGGGCCTCGCGACCACTCTCGTGCATGGGAGGCTTTGGGGGGTATACCGAAAGCTCCTGCTTTCACTTTATAGCCGTGGTTGGCAGAAGAGGCCCCTGAAGCGTCTCTCTCACCCCTCTTTCTCCATGTCTCTCTCTCTCTCCATCTTCCTCTCTCCCTCTGCACGCCCCAAAGGGTTTTGTCAGATAGAATTAAATCAGTTTGGGCCGTGCGGCCCCCACTCTCAACCTGTGTGTGTGTGTGTGTGGAGTCTCGGCTGCCCTTACACAGAAATGTGCTCACAACCACAAGGTTATAAAAAATAGAGGCCCCTCATGAGCCGTGGTAATTATCATTTAACAATAGCCACAACTCCTGAAGCCCTGACCGAAGATGATGTCACCGCATCGCGTGGCCACGGCCGGCCGGAGAAATAACACACAGAATAATATCATCGGGGCCTTTTCTGAATCTCAGAAAATGGCGCTTTGTGTTGTTTTTTCCAGGGTGGCTCAGTGTTGTGTAGGATGCTGTAAGCAGGATAATTATTTCTGTATTTTCAACGGCAGCATGATGACGCTGTGCTGTGAATGGTGTTCCTCTAAAACCCAACAAAGAAGGGGCATAATAAAAAGGCATCATTATATTATATCACGCTGTATGTTTTCAGCGGTAAAAAGTTCTGCTGATGAGTTTTATTTTCAAGAAACAGCCCAAAATATTGATAAAGGACGACAAAATAACAAACAATAACACTAAAAAATGTTTTTGTTGTTTTGATTTGATTTTAATTTTAATTACTGTATTTAAACGTTAGATAAGTTAAAAAAAAAAAACAGATTCAGCCAGAAATAAATCAGAGCCAATCATCAACATCCTCCAGCCAAATGGTTCAGTTAGCTTTAATCAATATGAGCACTGAGCTCCTGAGATTCTGCTGAAAACAACCAGAACACCACACACATAAAGCTGTTTGCATTCTGCATGTGCAGTAGTTTCCTGTTTTCACAGCGATCCTTGTATTAGTCCCCGTTAGCCTGTTAGCATTCGCTTTGTATCGCTGCAGCCTCGGAGCTTTTACACCTCGTAGATGCACTGGGGTCAGACAGGTCAGAGAGTTCAGCGATGGAGGGAGCGACGCAGGAGGAGGGGTCCGCAGCGCCATTTGATCTCCTCTGTTTGCGATACGTGTCAATCACGGTCTCCCCGGCTCCCTCACCATGAAAAAGATAGGATGACAGAAACTGGTCGTGAGTGTGAAAGAGCAACAAACCAGTAAGGTGATGACAAGCGGCGTCAAAAGAAGAGGACGGGAGCCAATGAAAACTCATTAGTGGCTATTCCAATTCCGGTTCATTTATGTTAGCTTGGCATAGCATGAGCTCACACACACACACACACACACACACACACAGCTGCAACACTACGCATGACGGCCTCATGCCAATAGAATTAGTCCCATCCTGCTTTGCTTTGGAGGCTTGTGTGAGCATTGATTTGTCCGATTCTAAAGCATCCCGGGATCAATTTTTAGCCGAAGCCAGCAGAAGCAGTCTGTTTGGATGAATCTATGGCAGCTAACTCAGAGGGCTTTACTCTGCCTTTAACGTTACGACATCATAAACAGGGTGTGTGTAATGTTTGACCTCGTTGTTTGTTATATGTATGAAATTGGTAAGTGTGCAGGATATTGATAACCTGCTGATTTAGCATTTATAAGCAAACACTGAACACGCTATTATGTAGCTGCAAGCTCATTTAAGTGTTCATTAATGTGTTTGTCATCAGCTATAACTCATTTTGCAGCTGCTGGATGAACAGATAATGAACACATGGTAAAACACAGTTGTAATAATAGAAATATGTGTTCAAAGGCGAAGATAGGGTTGTTGACAAATGCTGTACAACAATAAATACTCACAAAAGTCCTTATAGAGTGATCATGAATGGCATATAGAGAGGATTAAAGTGAACATTTTGAAGAAAAAGATGATGAAAGTCATAAACAGGGAGTCTGTATGAAGCACCTGCCTTACCAAAAGTTGGCTTTGAGCACCAACAGCGAGCAACTGCACCACAATACGAACTGACATGCTTCATACCGACTGATGAGGAAGCGATTTGGAAACCAGCAGCAGCGTCGTCAGTCAGAAGCAGCGGGTTAGCACACAAATCACTGTTTTTCCACTGTTGCCGTGAAATCAATTATTGCGCACAATGGCGGGCACCTGGCCGGAGTGAATGTGTGGTTCGCGGTGTGATGGGGGTCTGTGTGGTCCGCCGTCCGGCTCCATGTTGTCGATTGTGTTGTTTATTGTGTGTTTGTGCTGACTAATGGCCCAGTGTTACGTAAGAAGAGAGGAGAGATTACCCCAAGCCCATGCAGGCCACTCTGTTAATCCCTCAACACAGCCCTACTGACTGACTGAGGTACCGCCAGAGTGCTGTTGCAACACACACACTCACACACACACACACACACACACACACACACACACACACACCAGCTTACATTCAGGACTCACTTCCCACAGTCTGTGCACCTGTCTTCAGACACCCACAGTCTACTCCTCACCCAGCGTGTCTGCCTGACCTTTTTTCAGGCCGTCTGCTTAAAACATCCCAGCGTGCTGAGCGTGTGTGGCCTGGATGGCACTTCTGCGGTCCCACTGAGCCGCTATCATAGCCGTGTTTGTTTAGCATGTGCTCAGCGTGCACTCCATGTTGGTTTTATCCCTCCGCGGCTGTCTGGGGGAGTCTAGGCGAGCAGTTTTTTTTTCCCTTCAGTCGATTCTCTCTCTCGTTTTTTTAATCTTTGTACACACAAAGCGTGGGCTACGCGGCACGCTCCGGTTTGTGTCTCCACTTTATCTTAGCCAGGAGGGATTTCAGCCTGAACCACTCCTAAACTCTAAATCTGCCTTGAAGTCATAGAGTCCTCTGACAGCTCCTTCTGTTTTGTCAGTTTTACTCATCCATGAAGCCAGCATGTCTCAATGGAGGCACAACGACATTCAATATTCACATTTTCCTGCGATTTACATCGAAGGAAGAACTGGGGGAAGAGGGTGACTGCGCTCGTTAAACGCAGAAACCGAGTAACGTATGAACAGAGGGACCGCAGATATCATCGGACGGGTAGCTTTCATTACAAAATAATATGCTCTTACAGAGTTTTGCTGTCTCATAATGAGCGTCGCTTTGTGGAGACAGATCCAGAGTGCAATGTTTGATAGTCCAAAGTCAGAGAGCATGCACACCCGCACTTCTAAACTCTGGTTTCAAGAGTCAGTGCCATGCTGGAGATCTACTGGTGAATTAATGCAGGAGTAAATGGCATCATGGCCAATCAGACTGTAAAGCTTGTAAAAATATTTATTATTTCAGATGCAGGAAAATAGCAGTGGGAGATGGTTTTAGTTTCATTTTCTCTTGCACTTCCTTTTCCGCATCGACTTTATTTATTTGAGAATCTGTGAAGTAAATGGCAAATTTGCACGAGTGTTAAACCGCAGGAGATAAAAAGAGAGGAGAGGAGGGAGAACGTGAATGAGTGAATGAGTGAGATAAGGAAAGAGCGAGCAAGTAAGAGTTTCACTAAAGAGTTATATAAGAGTGCGATCGTGTCAGCGTGCGTCTGTGTGCTGAAGTAAGAGAGAGCAGAGCAGAGAGTGGATAAAACACTGGATGGTGTTTACTGGCATGCACGCTCACACACACACACACACACAAACTATGCTCACATTACAGTCGCACACTGTAGCTGCCCTTAGCAATGAATAACGCCAGAACCGTAATGGTCGTGTCCAAAGTCCACACTTGCACACCACCCATTAGACTGTAGCTGACGCTCAAAGCAGATTAGTCCATATAATGCAGGTTGGCATCAGTAAAACATTCCACCTCATGCTTTCTACATATACAGATTAAATGCTCCTCTATGAGGTGAGCGTATGTTTGCATTTAAAAATGCATTGTCACAAAGCGCAGAGACCTGCAGTGTTGTTACTGTGACTGCTTCTGCACGAAAAACACACGCTGTGTGTCCACATCAGCTGTCTGAAATCTCAGCCCATGCTGCTGAATGCCTGCACTCTGTGAAGGTGTTCAGCGCTGGCAGGTGCACAGCACCCACTAGCAACAATAAGCCTATAATATGACTTAGCCAAGAGCGGCATCTTTTCTTAATGACAAAGATTAGCCTGTTTTAGTGCTTGTAATCTCATTGAAGAGACTCTTATTAGGTCTATCTTTCTTTCTCTCTTCACGTCCCTCGCTCTCTCTTTCTCTCTCACTGTGTCCACCTCTCTGAACCTGTGAGTGTGTGTGTGTGTGTGTGTGTGTGTGTGTGTGTGTGAGTATGCAATTACAAAACCAAGACTGCTGCGGCTGCTTTTGCTCTCTCAACTCAGATTTAATGTTCATAACGTATTCTGTTAAATCATCCCACTAGAGAGAGAGAGAGAGAGAGAGAGCAGGTAAAGAGCAGGCCGAGCCGAGCCGAGCCGAGCCGAGCTGTGTGATAGTCTTTGTGATCAATTTGCCTCTGTGAGAGATGCCCCTGGGGCCACTTTGGGGGGAACCTTGTTAGGCTGAGTTAAATTGTTGCCCGAGGCGAGCTATTAGCGGCCATCCCTGGGAGAGGACACACACATACACCCACACACATGCGTGCTCACACACACACACACACACACACACACACACACACACACACACACACACACACACACACACACGTACATTCAAACCTTTTTAAAATTCATTCATGTGCTCGTGTTCGAGCCTGTGTCACTCGAAGTAAAACACAAACCCACAACCAGCAGGACGAGAAACTTTACCTCAGTAGCAGTAATACCGCAGTGTAGAAATACTACATTACAAGTAAAATGTGGGTGTATTAGCGTAATGTTTAATTTAGAAAAACTGGGAATGAAAAGTCCTGCAAATGCTAAAATACGGCAGAGACTGAAGAAATGTACTAAAAGTATGATAAGTAAAAGTACTCATAATGCAGGATGGCCCTTTCAGATTCTTACTGATGCATTAACTGGCTCCTAATCTGGGGCCCCGGCCCCCACTAGGGGTCACCAAAGCTTCACAGGGGGGTCCACAGGGCCTTTTTGATATATAGGGGTGTAAAAAACATTTAAAGTCTATATATACATACAGTAAGCCTACATGTATTAAAATCAGTTCTGTGATAAACTAAATGAAACTGTTTGATTGTTTTTTAAGATATAAACTTGAAACATTTGACAGGTTCGGGTCACAGTGAAGACCTGAACACATTCAGCCTCACCCTCTGCTGAACAGCCTCGTTCTGCTTTAGAAAAGCACACAGCTAAAAAAAAAAAAAAAAGCTAATGGAGCAATGGCCAAGAAAAGGATGACTGTCAAAAAAAAAGAGGCCTATTAAGTTTGTAGGATTATTAAAAATAAAAAGAAGAAGTAATACAGACACTCTGCTCAAAATTCAGCCAAATCACTCGTTTTACATAAACTTCCTGCAGGTATTGTGCTCACGATGGGTTAATTATGCAGTTTATCAGTTGTTCTGGTCTTTGAATGTTATGAATTGAATATGAATATACATGTGTCAGTGTGTCAGGGAACCGCGGCTGTAAACAGCATTTTAATGTTGAAGTTAGAGGTGGAGCAAATCTTAACTGCTTTACATGCTGTTGGGCAGATGATCTATAACAATACATCTTATTCTATCATATGTTTAGTTTGTAGTAACAGTAGCGTTCAGATAAATGTAGTGAGGTCCAAAGCATGTTTCCCTCTAAAATGTGGAAGCATAAAAAGGAAATACTCAAGCAAAGTACAGCAAAGTTGTACTTAAGTAGAGTAACTGAGTAAATGTACTTCCCTGTTTTCCACCACACAAGTGTATATATGTGTAATCTGTATGTTTGCATTCTTATTAATAATTTCAGCAACAGTTTCTGCTCTCAGTGATTTCATTTCTAAGTGCTGCTCTCTTCATTAATGCTTCAAAGCCCGTCCAGCCACACTTGTGCTGACGTTCCTGTTTTCTCCGACTGACCGCCGACTCTCACTCTAAAGGACGCCACTCTAACAAAACCGCGGGCGAATTTCTCTTCATCTTATGTAAGAACTGAAAGCAAATTTCTGTCTTGCCTCTCCGTGGATGTCCCCCTCTTTCCACTTCTCTCTCTCTACAGTGGGATAGCCACCTTTCCTCTCCCTTCCCCCTCAAAGACACACACACACACACACACTGTCATCTACAATTAGGCTCAAGAGAAACACCACAGGAGGAGGAGCGTGAGGCTAAGGGAGGACGAGGACATGACCAAAGCCAACAAAACATTATTTTCTCACCTCAGGAATGAAACAACAGGATCTCAGTCACTGTACGTGTGTGTGAACACACTCTGCTCTGCTTTGATTCCCCTCAGCATTACAAAGCGATGAACGCCCCCCTGCTCTGCGTTTTAACCGCTCGGCGTGCACGCATGGGTGTCTGCTAACGTGAGGGTGCAAATAAAAGATAAAAGGGAGAGCTTAAAGTACTGCGTGTGTGTGTTTGCTGAGATCAGGACGGTAATGGCCAGATGCAGACCTCTCACACTTGGACTCGTTCCTTCCACCCTGCTGCACTTGCTCAGTCCTTAAGGAAAGGTCAAAGGCCGTCAGGGTCCTACAGGTCACCCAGGGGGTTGGAGTGTGAGGGTACGCCTGTGTGTGTGTGTGTGTTTACAGTGATCATGAGAGGCAGATTTGAGAGGGCAGATGGGCCGACTGTGTGTGTGTGTGTGTGTGTGTGTGTGTGTGTGTGTGTGTGTGTGGATGTATGCATTCAGGCAGGGGTTGGGTTTACCCTGTGGATTTTTTCCCACGCCTCCATCTCCCTTATCCATCTGAGGACACAAGCTGCACTGGGTGGGAGACTGTGTGTGTGTGTGTGTGTGTGTGTAGGGGAGAGAGGGGGCAAGCATAGAAATCATACTGTAAAGTCTGCTTTTTCAAAGGCAGTTTGCAGTAACGTATGCAGTCGAGCATGTCTGAATGTGCCTCTGTCTGTCTGAACGTGTCTTTGCGAGTGTGTGTGTGTGTGTGTGTATGTGTGTGTGTGCGCCTGTGCATGTGAATCGATGCACTGGATGACAGCCAGTGGCCCCCTTCTGTTCCCTCTCCGTGGCGTCCAATCACGCCGTGGCACAATATTCTATGAGCAAACCGCAGCTGATCCCAGACCTGCTATCTGAGCAATTACCCAGAGTGCTTTGGGGCCGCATGGCAAGCTGGACAAGCTCATGCCCTCTGACATACAACATGGGGGGAGGGCGAGAGTTTTTCTGACTGTTTGTACGTGTGTGTGAGTGTGTGTTGGCAAAGTGCGGGAGGGGGTCGATGACGATGGACTGATGGGAAACGCGGAGGTTGGGGGGTAGGAGCATGTATGCTCATGCAGCAACAGTGTGACTGTCTATATTACAGAGTGGACAAAGACATGCTTGGTGATGGGGGAGGGGAGATGGGCCCGCTGCCTGACATTATGATTATTACTACGACGCACAGAACAGCAGACTGTACACACAGAGATAGAGCGGGGGCAGGACTGTGTCATCCCATGTTAACGGGGACGGTTCACGTCGGTATGTCAGCGTTATGTTCATCAGTCTGAGTCAGCGCCAGCAGGGGGCTCACTGCTGCTGTTTGGAGCTGCAACTAATGGTTATTTACGTCATTTAATCTACCGAGTATTTTCCCAGTTAATTAATTAAACGCTTGCTCCTTTAAAACGTCAGAAAATAGTGAAAAATGGCCGTCGCATTTTCCCAGAGTCCACCTTCAGTTTGTCCCACTGAGACTCCAAAGTGTCAAAGAAAATTTGTTCCACTAGCAGAGAAAAGCTGGAAACAGGAAAAGAAGACGGTTTGCTTAAATATTCTCCAGTTAATTATCTGTGAATTAACTGACTAATCACTGCAGTTTCACTGGTGTTTCTAAATACACTGAATAAAAGCAGCTGATCAGCGATGCTATCAGCCAAACTGCATGTTTAACACGAGCAATCAACATTAAAATTAAGAGACAGAGATTATTAAATAGCGTAACGTACATGTGGCTGGTTAATGAACCAACAAACCAAAATTTGTCTGCAGCACTTCTTCGAGTACCAAAAGATGGAATCAAATGCCTGATCAGACTCGTAGTCTTTCAGATATTTATTGATTTAAGTCATATTTTATGTGTCCTGCTGTCCTAAATGGATAAAATACTGAAGTATCGTTCTGGTTTCAGGACTGAAACACGTTCATCATTGCTTTGGAAAATTAGTGATGCAAAAACGAGAGGAGAGAGAGATGAGGGGTGAGTGGACGCTGACGGGGAACTTAAAGGATAACTCTGTTTTTTACAACCTGGACCTTATTTGTAGCATTAAATACGACCATTTACTCCCCCAGACAACTTTGGTGGCATTTGGAGTCGTTTTGAAGAAATTAGCCCCAGAGGAGCGGCGCGTATATCCGTATAATGCGAGTACTCGGGGCATCCATGCGCAGCCTCTATATAACGCATAATCTGCAGAAACTCGTTCATATTCCGATATTTAGTTCTGATATGCTGGTGCTATTCCCCTCTGAGCCCGTGGTGGCATGTTATCAACATCCGGCGTCTCTAGACAACTACCTCTGACGTGGATGATGTCATTACCGAACGCCGCACGCTGCGAGCAGCCAGCCACAACACGGCTGACTCTGCGGCGGTCGGCTACGAATACGCAATAACGAACCATAGCTGTGCCAAACTACAGCTAAACTAGCCGACCGCCGGCTCAGAGGGGAATAGCACCAGCATATCAGAACTAAATATTGGAATATGAACGAGTTTCTGCAGATTATGCGTTATATAGAGGCTGCGCATGGATGCCCCGAGTACTCGCATTATACGGATATACGCACCGCTCCTCTGGGGCTAATTTCTTCAAAACGACTCCAAATGCCACCAAAGTTGTCTGGGTGAATAAATGGTCGTATTTAATGCTACAAATAAGGTCCAGGTTGTAAAAAACAGAGTTATCCTTTAAGGCCAGCAGGGCTCCCAAACACTGGCATTTACAGCTAATACTGTTCGCTGGAGCCACAAAGAGAAGTAAAGTGGACACACAGCACAGAAGGTAGATCAAAGTGAGAAAAATGCACTTTTTTTTAAGGAGAGCAGATAGTCCACCACTCCTCAATATGTGTTTTTGATGCTTCAGACAGGGAAAACAGACAGGAAAGGGAGAAAAGTGTGACAGCACATAGCACAAGTCCGTTTGAAACCATATGCAGTGGCTGTGTTTCATTGATTTTAATGGGACAGTATGATGTGAAAACATGACAGGAGACACAGGGGAGATAACCCAAGCAGCACTGCTATACGCTATTCCCAGCTGTGTGCGCTAATCCACTCAGCGATCACGCCACCAAAAGTTTTCTCAGTGTTTTCATCATCTGCAGGAGGGAAAAAAAAAGCTTGTTCCTCTCTAAGCTCTGTGAGATGGGGAAGACAGAGTTACGCTGAGAGATGGAAATAGATCATGAAATACAGAAACTGAAATGATTTCCCAGTCACACAGCCACTTACAGCGAGGAGGAACACTCAAATGAAAAAGGCAAACAGACTGAAGTGGAGTGGATGGCGAACAGTGATAGCATAATTCACAGTATATAGACATCTAAGGCCGGCGCCGGAGCTGCTCCGATTTAACAAGGAGTGGTGGGGGGTAAAGTGCTGATCTCCTTCATTTTCCCAGAAGATATCTAGTTAACTGGCAAGAAGCTATGCATATTTTTAATGAAGTGGAGATACCACCCACATTCATCCCCAACAAATCAACCCTTGGGAGTACAGTAGGAGTTGTGTCTGCGTTTCTAAAGCGGCAAAAGTTATGGTAGAAAGAGATTTCAAGTGTTCCATAAGCTGAGACACGACAGCACCAACCTCGAGTGGGTAACGCTGTGTTATGTTACTGTGTGTGTGTGTGTGTGTGTGTGTGTGTGTGTGTTGCTCTGGGTATGGTTCTGTTTTAAACCCACCCTGCAGGCTGAATGAATGAAACATGCATGTCCAGTCTGCCCCACTTCAAACACACACACACACACATGCACACACATAGAAACTGAACATGTACAGCAGCACCTAGTGGCCTTAATATGCTGTTACATTGTGAGTGTAGACGAGAGCTGCCCTTTAAAACGGTCACGTCACTGTGTGTGTGTGTGTGTGTGTGTGCGTAACCCCGTGTGTGAGCTAGGTGTTGTTAAGATATTGGTGCTGGGCTGCTGCTTTTTTTTCTGCAGTGCAATGTAGATAATTAGGACTCTATTTAGAGAGAGGGCCAGCCCAGGAAATACACAGGAGATCCTCACCTCATTAAAAATCAATTATCATAACACACGTGCCAGCGCAATACAGCCCTCATGGCCATAATCAGCTACACACACACACACACACACACACACACACATGCACGTGTGGCAGCTCTCACTGTAGCGCACACTACAACAATATCTTTGCCTTGTTCTTTGGGAAACTCATCTCCAGTTAGTTCTCTCTGTTTTTTCTCTCTCTCTCTCAAGAGATTGCGCAGGCCTGATCCTCCTCTTAGCTGAGGAATCGCCAGCGTTGCAGTCCCGCTCTTACATAATAACCTCAAGATAACGCTCGAGCTCCCGCTGGCCGAGGACGCTGTCAGTCACTCAGCTCGGAGCGGGTCAACTCAGGCTGGAGAGAAGGCCCTCCCACCCCTGAGAAAGACATGTAGCTAAGAGCAAAATAATCTCCAAAACAAGGTTTAGTTTGGAAATGGATGCCTGTAAAGAGAGGTTAGGGGAACAGCTGCATTAGACTCCTTCCTCTGCAGCTCTACTCTATTTTAGAAATCCACTTTCACTGCAGCTACAAGTTTGCTTCTATAATGTAAATCCATGAAATCAAATACCCAAAATGCATTATTCTACATCCTAACTTTGAAAAAAATAAAAGCTCAGCCTCCTCTAAACACCCCACAGATAACAAGTCTTAATTCTGCCGTAATCCACCATTGCAGCTCCAGTGTAGCAAGGCAGCAGGCATGTATTGTTGACTGGATGTGGAAGTGGGAGTCCTTTGGTAAACAATTCACAAAGCCCCCGCTGCTGAGAGAGGGCGACAGGACGAGCAGTGATGATACACCGAGTTGGCTCCACGCACCGATGACATCACTTCCTTTAAGAGTGTGACAGCTTAGCACATCATTGCTGTGACAGCCAGACGAGTGCAGCGAGTGGGTGGTCACCCTGGCAACAGCAACGCTGTCATGACCGTCTCCCTATATCCTACCTGACAGTCCCCGCTGGCGATGAGCGCAACACACACTCAACAATGCACACGCCCACCCACACGCACACATATCCACAAACACTTCGTCAACACGCAGACGTGTGCACGTACTTTATCTTTCACCGTGTCTTTTTTAGAAGTGAAACGCTCACTCAAACCCTCTCGGAAACGCACGCTAAAACAATGCACATGCCCACACGCCCATGCTCCTTTGGGCACAATTATGCGATACAAAGAGGAGAACAATCTCCCAAGGGGCAAAAAGAAACACAGTGAAGATATAATGTAATCACTGGAGAGAAACCGTAAACACACAGTCCTCTGAGGTGGAAGAATGCAAAGAGCTTTTTCTACAAATCGACAGAAATAATAAGTATGTATATCCACACCGCAGCGGCAGCAGCAGGTGTGGGCTGAAGGCATTCAGCTTGTTTAAACCCAAAGAGATTCACTTGTTTCATGATTAACAATTTAATCAAGGAGTTTGGCTTAAAGTATGTGCAGGGAAAGAGGAACAGGACTGCGAGAAGCAGAGAATGAAGGTGATAAGAAGCACGGCTGATGCACTGTTGTCCTGTTTACTGCTCATCTGTGCTCTGTTGATAACTGCCATCTCGGGCGCAACTGACCTGCTTTACAGACTATAAATAGTGTGTTACAGGCCGTGTTCATTGACAGCTCCGTGTATGTGTAGCCTGTGTGTCGACCCAGTCCGCTGCTCTTCTCTGACCCAGTTTGGAACCAGTTGGCTGGGAACTGGTGGAAATGGGTCACATCTTGAGCCGCACCAGAACGAACAGCATGAGCTACGCCACCTTAAGCACACAGTCAAGCAGCCTGTCACGCCGTTCATAGGTCATTCATTCATAGACATCTACTGCGAAGGGACACAATGGTCGATTGTTTGAGGCACTAAATGAAAATTGTAATTTCACAAGAGAGAAATAAAGGGGCTAAAGGCCCATTTACACCTTGAATGACAACTATAAAGATAACCAGAACAACACATAATGCAACAATCACGAAGGATAGTTCACAGTCCAGGGTCACGACAGACTGGAGGTCAGTTTTTATAGAGCTTTGCCAATTCAAACCGTGCCGTGTGCCCAGCTGTGCTGAGTCACACCTGAGATGGACCATCTCCTGAGACCGTCCGACCACCCAGAGTGGGTTGCGGTGACGTCAAATGGACATCGTCATCATTCCGTGATGGAAACACAGCAGATACCTCATCTGTTTCAACTGTGTCTCAAAAAAAAAAACAACTGCTGCACAATGCAGTAGCTAACAGTGCTAAAGAGGGCGCTGCTTTTAAACATCACTGATTCAAGACAAGCGTGTCATCAGTTAAAGACGATGCTCACCAGCCAAGCCAAACCGAGTCTAACCAGCCGCCACGTGTGTGGAAAATGACCACTAGTCCATAGACAACTTAAGGCATCCTAATGGCCACTAGGGGGCAGAGTGGCGAGTGGATGAATGACTGCATGAGCAAGGTACTTTGTGGCTCTATGAGATTCTTTGTTCCATCTTTATCTTCGTATTCAAACATCTCTTAACCCGTATTGTTCGACGGTGTCTCTGCAGGCTGTTCAGGTTTGTGCAGAGAGAAAACAGTACTAGCATGAAACTGAGTATCTGTGTGTTTTAAGTTTTTGTTTGTGAAGCGGTCAAACTCCCTGAGGTGAAGGAGAGTGTGTAGACAGCACTGACTGTACCTGCTCAGTCGCTTAGACAGACAGAACCGTCTCCATTGATCCTCATATGGGATTATCCAATTAAATATACTGCACACTCATTCCTCCACAGACATTTAGTCTACACACATTCACATGCAATATGTACATGTACAGTATATATACGCACACACAAGCAATTCATATAGTCAAACCAGAACGTATACACGTACACTCAGACATGCACACGGGGACACACACATACTTGTTCTCTGCAAATACACACCTCTGAAGCACCAATTCCAAATACACAGTGCAAGTTTTACATTGTTCTTAAGGGTAATCAATTAACCAGAACTCATGCAAACATGCAATATAAAACTGAGCAGATTTATTTATTCTCAACTGCTCCGAAGGTTCATAAAGTTGCAGAATTTTCCTACAGGTGGGAATATGCAAGGGGATTACATGTGAATGGCTATTTCAGCTGTGGCTAAGCCAGCGCTCAGCAGAGGAGGGAACCAAGTCGTCGAGAAATAATTTAGGATTAGATAGGCTGTCTAATCTCTTTATAGAGGGTGTGCCATCTCAGCAGACATACCTGCCTACCTCTACATCCATCTCATATCTCTTAACAGGCACCACGGCTTCTCCTTCCATATATTATGGATAATACGGTCAAAGACGCCGGTGACAGGTGCTTCTGTGTGTTAGGCTGAAATACTTACTGTGCCTTTGGTTGTGGCTGTACATGGAGCTGCCAATACACAGTGAGTAGAATTTTGGCATGAATGAAAAGTAGTTCAATTAGTTCAGGTGTAGATTAAGAAAAAGCTAAATACTTATAGCATTACTAAAAAGGTTACAGAACTGTGTGTGTGTGTGTGTGTGTGTGTGAGAGAGAGAGCTGAAGAGTGGTCCTTCAGTGATGTAACGTGTTTTCTCATTATGAGCAACCTTTCTAACCTGCAGGGGTCTCTCCTTCATACGCAACATAAAGAACCCACACACTCACACGCTATCCTGTCATGTATGTGTGTGTGGGCGAATGAGTGCGCGTGTGTGCACGTACGCAGTGCTCGTCGCGTCCCGGTCGTTAAAAACTACGAGGACGCACAGAATGTCCAGATGTCATGGCGCCCTTGTGAAGCTGAAACACATTCACACATTGTAACCTCAGACAGGTCCCACGGCGGAGCGGGTTATGTCCCGTTTTTTAACCTCAAATCAGACCACCAGCTGAGGAAAACAATCAGTGAGGTGACTGAATCAGGCTGGAAACAGGCTTTGTCCTGTCCAAATGTGTTTTGTAACGCATGTTTTCTTTTCCTCTCTCTCTCTTTCATGGCAGCCCAAATTGAAGTTATACCATGCAAAATCTGCGGAGACAAATCTTCAGGTATCCACTACGGAGTCATCACGTGTGAGGGATGTAAGGTGAGACTGAATACATCTGTTTGTGCACCCAATCATGCACGTTCTGCGCACCACGGGTACCTTTAAGTCTGTATTCACGCTCTTTGTTGACATGCATCCAGGGTTTCTTCAGACGGAGTCAGCAGAACAATGCCTCCTACTCCTGCCCCCGCCAGAGGAACTGCCTCATCGACAGAACAAACCGCAACCGCTGCCAACACTGCCGCCTGCAGAAATGTCTCGCCCTAGGAATGTCCAGAGATGGTGAGGGCCAGTAAATCAGTACCAAATGATCGTCACTGAATTATCACGTGTGGTGCATGAGTGTACACACAAATACATGCAGATCCCTGCGCACTTGTATCTGAGTAAGAGCTCTTCGGCTCACACGTACTTCAACATGCTGTTTTTCTCTGCTGAAGCTAACTGTTCCACAAAATAAGCTTTTACATTGTTTGTTTTAGCAGAAGAAGCTGAAAGCATTCTTAGCTCAGCATTCATTCCCTCTCCCTCCGTTGTTTTGTCTTCAGCTGTGAAGTTTGGCCGCATGTCCAAGAAGCAACGCGACAGCCTGTACGCAGAGGTCCAGAAGCACCAGGCGCGGCTGCAGGAGCAGCGGCAGCAGCAGACCGGCGAAGCAGAAGCTCTGGCACGGGTTTACTCGTCCAGTTTAACCAACGGACTGTCCACCCTTAACCATGAGATTGGGGGCACCTATGCCAATGGTCACGTCATTGAGCTGCCCAAGGGTGGCCATGGTAATGGAGGCGGAGTCCCAGGGGGATACTATGGGATGGATTCCACCCAGCCGTCTCCAGACCAATCGGGTTTGGACATGTCGGGCATGAAGCACATTAAGCAGGAGCCGGTGTATGACCTGACGCCAGTGCCCAACCTGTTCAGCTACGGAGGCTACCAGGACAGTCAGCTGGGACCCAATAACGTCAGCATGGGAGAGCTGGGTAAAGACTGCGTGACATTTTACTCAGTTTTGTTCGCAGACACAGTAGAATGGTTCATTATTTAAACTCTACATGAATTATCTACATGGAAAAATTACCCACAAAGTAGTCCTGGTAGAGAGCGTGAGTCAGTGCTAATCTGAGAGCAGAACAGGAGATCAGACAGGCTTACACAACTAGCTGACAAGGTCTCATATTACTGTATGTAAAGCCCAGGCTGTTAGCACAAGCTAAGATGACGTTAAAATGAAGGATTTAACACAAATCCAAGAGAATGTTAAATTGAGCAGTAGATGGTGGTAATAAAAAAGTGCCTTAAATGCCTTGTTTTGTTTTTATATTTGTTTAGTCCATGGCAGCCTGCTTGCCTCACATACACTTACCACATACCACTGTACCAAATGAAGTCAATGAATGACCGAACTGCTCAAAAAAGAACAAATGAATTAAGAAACAATCGTCTCTTCCAGACCGTATCGCTCAGAATATCATCAAGTCCCACCTGGAGACATGTCAGTACACGACAGAGGAGCTGCAGCAGCTAGCCTGGCAGACACACTCCTATGAAGAGGTCAAGATGTACCAGAGCAAGGTGAGGCGTGATGTTACTCTGATTACTGTCATTTTCAGCTACCTTTACCATACTAGAGGTGCTTTACTGACCCTCATACCTCTGTGTCCAACGCATAAACGGACATTCGCGTGCAAGTTACACAGCAATGTCAGTCAGAAAAAAAGTTTTGGTTTCATTTACTGATGCAATTATAACTGCATGAATACAGAATTTATATGGCTGAACTGGGTGTGTGTGGTTCTAGCCCCGCGATGTGCTGTGGCAGCAGTGTGCCATCCAGATCACCCATGCCATCCAGTACGTGGTGGAGTTCGCCAAGCGCATCTCAGGGTTCATGGAACTGTGCCAGAATGACCAGATCCTCCTGCTCAAGTCAGGTGAGTGGACCGGACCGCCAACGCCGGGTCAGGGTCGCCTCTTTGTCTTGTTTCAGGTCAGAAGATGTAGCTCAGATTATCACAGTCTGCCTTCATGGTCGTTCCAGGTTGTTTGGAGGTCGTCTTGGTGCGGATGTGCAGGGCGTTCAACCCTCTCAACAACACAGTGCTTTTTGAAGGGAAGTACGGAGGCATGCAGATGTTCAAAGCTCTAGGTGAGACATTATTACCTGTGCAGTTCTTCTTGGTATGCATGAAGGAAAAGGTCATTGGAAACTGAAAGAGGGGAAAGGGGAAAATTAAAATAAAACCCTGTACCCTGACTGCAGTAGGTGTAATGAAAACCTCTCCTTTCTGTCTGCCCCTCTCTGTCCTCTTCTGTGTTTCCCTCCAAGGTTGTGATGACTTAGTGAGTGCGGTGTTTGACTTTGCCAAGAGTTTGTGTTCACTGCAGCTGACGGAGGAGGAGATCGCTCTGTTCTCAGCAGCTGTACTAATTTCCACAGGTCAGTGCACATTCGCTAATATTATTAGCATACAGGAAGCAAACTGCGTGCGCTCAGTGCCTGCACTGAATCAAGGCGCTTCAGCCACTGGTTTTTTTGTCAGTACCAAGCTGCATAATCACAGTCAAACTAATTAAACCCATGTAGTTTTACTGTTTTGCACAGAGACCTCTGAGCTGTGAACAACTCTCCAATTAACACGTGTCAACACTTTTTTCCTTCTCAGATCGGCCGTGGCTGATGGAGCCTCGGAAAGTCCAGAAGCTCCAGGAGAAAATCTACTTTGCTCTGCAGCACATAATGCAGAAGAACCACATGGATGAAGATGCGCTGGCTAAGGTAAGCCAAGCCTTTGTAGGAAGATAAGTCATATCAAGGTAGCCCCCGAGGCACTGCCCTTAGGCTGAAGGAACAGACGAGGCAAACGCAGACTGCAGCTCCTCAAGGCACAAAACACAAGAAGCTCGCCTTTTGTACAAAGCACTCAGTTCTAATCTGGTCTTCGTTTGTAGTTTGCCGGTCTAAATTCCTTTGTCCTCGACTGTCTCTCCCTCCTGTCTGGCAGCTTATCAGCCGAATCCCGACGTTGTCGGCCCTGTGCACGCTCCACACTGAGGAGCTCCAGGCCTTCCAGCAGCTCCACCCGGAAACAGTCAACGTCCTCTTCCCTCCGCTCTACAAAGAACTCTTCAACCCCGACCCCAACTCTGCCATGGCCATGCCCAAGTGACTGCCCGTGGTCTCAGCGCGACAAACGGCGTCAGTGGAGGAACAAGAAAATAAGACGACGGCCACGTCTGACGAGGCGACAGCGGCTGTGTCAACTGCGTCATCGGCGTGGCGGTCACATATTCCAGAGCTCCCCCAGCCTCATTTCAGGCTGGAGGGTGAGGAGTCATCTGCCAGACACTTACAGTTACCGCCAACAATACTAGGAATGTCCAGCACTTATTCCACCCCGTTCACCGATACAGTCTGAAGAATGTATATATAAATGAAACGCGCCCCAAGCCACAACCGAAGCGGGGCTTCCTCCTGTCTCCTGAACTGACTGACCAGAAATGTACAGACTTTAAACCATCTAGGAACAATTTAAGCTGTCAATCTTTAAAAAAAAATGGGTAAGTTAATTTGTTTTAACTTTGAAAAAAAACTTTTTGTTTGTTAGATTTTTTTTTTCACGTGAAGAAATTGTGAAGTCGAAGAAGCTGGATGGGGGAGGGAACTGTGGATTTAGAGAAGCTATTGTAGATATTCTTCTAGTGCAGAGCGGATTCCAGTATTACTTCTTGTTCTGTTAAAATAAGTTAGTCCTAATTTAAATATACAGCAGCCCACTGAGGCTGACTATACCTTGTCTATGTGTTTTTATTTTATTTGATAGTTTCTTGTGTACAGAATTTGTAAAGTTGAGACTTGTAAAAGAGTATTGGGTAAAACCGGGAGTCGATTCGGGTTTTGTTGATATACAGAAGCCTTGTCTGGATTTTGTTCATATGTAAAGAAGGTACTGCATCCTTCTGATGAGAACTTATAGAATTGTAAAGAGAGCATATGAAGGATTTAAAAAAAGAAAATAATGGCTACTACTTTTCAAGGTGAAGATATATACATAAATATTCTATTTTGCAAGTAAAAGAATCTGGCAGATTTGCCGTCCTATCAATCATTTTTTTCTCGCTGCAATAATTACGTCCAACAAAAGCTGGACTGCTTTCGAACAATCAACCAGAAACGACCAATCGGAAACTAGGACCTCACAATAAACCACACCTCTGACAGAATTCCCCTCACCCTGCAACTTATTCCTTACGTATTAGGGCCTTGATATGAGATTTCGGCAAACAGAAGTGGATAGAAACCACGCTAAAGTGGCTAAATTTCACCAAAAAAGACAACAAAATCAAGACAAACTTGAACTTAACTCGCAACGTCAAAAGCCTGTATGAGTGCTGCATGCCCTCATCCCTCCCATCACTATTTGCACAATCCAGTCCCTGGATGTCAATCACTCCAGGCTGTGAATATGAAGGACCCTTTTCTCTAAAGAGCAATAACTTTCACACTGCCTGTCTGATCTAACTCCTCTCCTTTCCATCTCTTCCTCCTTCCATCTGTTCAGAACAGGGTGGCAGTTTTAACAAGAATGCACGATGTTTGACTCCTGATCATTGATTACGTCCACTAATCATCTCTATGGTACTCATTCCACAGCAGCCTCTGCAGTGTTTTTAATGTGACACTGTGTGATCTAGGGTTAGGACATGACACAGAGCACCGATTGAAAGATGGGGAGAAATGCAGGTTAGCCTCTGATGATCTCTCAAAGCTACAAGATTACATTTCCACTTCACACAGAAAGCTGTGATAGACAATCACCTGTTTTTTTCTTAGTCATTCCATAAATGTAAGCACTTACTGATTGTCATTTTATGTTGCTTTTATTTACAGTAATGCTACGTTGCTTAGCATTTGGCCACTGCGCAGACTGTGTAAACACAGATCCATGGTGAGCTATGACAAATTTCCAAGTGCAACTAAAGTTACCAAAATGAGTGACCCATGACACGATGATAGCACAGAACTAATCAGCTGATGGTACTTGGTTTTTTCAATAGTTCTACTTCAACATGACACTTTTGCTGACTGGAACTTTTTGATCTCGGACAGCACTTAAGACTTTTACCTCAACTTTAATGACTATGATTAGTGCTCTTCATGCACTGAAAGTGGAGATCTGTGTTTGGTTGTTTGCAAATGTTCATGGCACAGTGGCCGAATCTTCAACTTCAGCGATCAGATGGACACAGCCAGGCGAGTTGTGCGTTCGTTCATCACATACTGTGTGTTTTCTCCACATGGTGAGCAAACATCATTGATCTGTTCACATCCATCCTTCCTCAGACCCCCGACCCGACCCCAGATCAGAGGCCAGTGACTCTTATGACAATCACTTGCTCATTAAGGCTTGATGCACTACACAGCATCTCTCAGGGAGCAGCTCTTTTTCTGACTTTGCATTAAAAGAGGGTTTAATATTTTTACAAATTTACAAAAATTTAACTATAAAAGAATAACTTTTTAGGATAAAAAAGGCATACGCCGCCAAACGTATGCAGGCAATGGAATCTGCCCAGACAAGGCTTTGCTAAGTGTGTGTCTGTGTGTATGTGTGTACAGAGTGCGAATTCACTGTCCAAACCTCTTCAGAGCCCAGACCACATGACGAGCATTGTTACGTAGCGTGTGAAGAAAAAGAAAAAAAAATGTGTACGTCGGTGTGCTCTCGCCGCCACCGTGCACTCATGTTTACTGCTTATTTTGCTGCTTTCGGTTCAGTGAGGGAAGTCCGAGCTGCGAGCTGCGAGTCGAGCACCACCCCGCCGGGACAGTGAATTCCAACTCTGAATCTGAAGTTTTTGTGTGTGACGTTTTTATTTTCCCTTGTTAGACTGTGAATCAGAGGGGTGGGCTGGGGTTATGAGAGGGGATGTGCTGTCAAGAACGAGTGGCAACACTGTAAGTAAGATACTGTAGCAATAAGAGCTGGAGGCATTTACTACTGTCATGTTTGCATTGTAAGATTATTTTTTATTTTATTACTATTTACTATTATTATTGTTCTTATTATGACTACTATTCTTCTATTACTATTAGCCTATTGTTGTTCTGTTCTATTTGCATGACGTTTCATTGCAATGAAACATTTGGGGCTTATTTGTGTTTTCTCTTCTCATGATATTGTGAGTTTTGTGGGAGGGGTCATTGGCAGGGTGGGTGATGGGTTTTGGGCAAATTCCACCTCAATTCAGTCAGTTCAAAGCAATTTTTTTTCACAAGCTGAAAGAATTTTTAAATAAAATGCTCTTATTTATACACAACCAATTTAACATTTGTTGTTGGATTTGAAATGATTTTTTTTTCTCAACCTCTGAATGTGTGAGTTGGTACAACCAGTCAGTGAACGGCCCTTTCTGAACTGGCCTTATTGAACCGGATCAGAGACCCTTAACCTGTGGCGGGAGGGAACGACGTGGGGAGGGTGACCTATTCTGAATGTTATGGAGTAGCCTGTTCAGTGTGAGCGGCTGAACGCATCACGCGCCTTTACCACTCCATCAACACGGACCGACGTCGCAGAGCGCACAATAAAACTGGCCGTCTCTCGGACGCATTGCGCGGACGTTTTTAATACACTTGGTTTGAAATACATTTCCTACACTTAGTCAAATACACTCCACCCCAAACCTCCTCCTCCTTTCCCTGAGAAAGCCTGTGTGTGTGTGTGTGTGTGTGTGAGAGAGAGACAGAAACAGACTGAATGAGATGATGCTCGCTCTACCAATGCTTTGTAAACTTTCTTTGCATTACACATGCGTGCAATTGGAGTAGTGTTGAAAATTGTTAATTTATTGTTTAGAATGTCTTTGCATCCCAGCAAAAGCAAATAAAACAAAATGTAGCAATCTGTAACCGAAACCTAAAAGGTGCTCGGGGACAGAACCTCTTTTACACGGGACTAACAAAACAAAACAGAAAATACAATAAAATGAGACTTTTTTTGTTGTTGTTTTCAAAGTGCCATAGCTAGTGAGGAGAGGATTGGCAGAGTGGGGCGTAGATGCTTTACTGTGTGAGTTTACTTGAGAAACCAATCAAAAAAAGGGGAACTCCAAGGAAAATGTGTATTTGATTACACTGACAAACCGTTTTTACATTTTATGCTTTTTTCATTTGGTGAGAGGAGACTCTGCTGGACTCTGAACTCTGACTCTACTACAAATCCATGAGCTCTGCTGTAGATTTTTTATTTTCACTTGAGAATGACAGAGCGCGTGTGAGCGTGTGCATGCATTCATTTGCATGAAAGAGAGCCACAAACACCCACATTTGATGGATCAGAATGGGTCGAAGTTCAGAGCTATGCAGGGCCCTTACTGAGTCCTCCTTTGAGATGTACATACAATGTGAAGGTCTGAAGTGATTTTTGTTAAATTCTATATTTTATCGCTTTTGTAGACATTTTGTTGTGGGAAGAAAAAAAATAAAAGAAATTTTATGGGTGCATTCCTGCCTCGTTTTTCTGTCACAAACATACACTTTTTTATTTTTGCAACAATGGAACAATTTCATCCTCCTTCATTAATCCATAATGTGCAAGTGTATGTTAACTACAGTTAATTAACAGTAATTGTCATAGTAATTGCCTCAATATCAAAATATTTATTGTAAAAGTACAAAAAATATTAATCTAGACTTTGGTTAAGTCTTGAAAAAGCAGCATGTTATATATCTATTTATATATCTTAATGATATAAACGCTTTTTATAAGAATAATTTGAAACACTTCCTTCCTCTTGATAGTACTTAATTACTAAAAATATTGAAATAATATATTAGCATCGTTTGTACAAATTACAGAAATTAAATCTCTAGTGTTCAGTCACAGACTGCTTGTGTTGAAATATCACTTTTCATCTCCCTGTGTCCGCTACAAGAGAATCAGGGCTGACGCAGGACACCGAGACAGTGTTTTGTGAGAAGATATGTGTGGGTGCGTGTGTTCAGGGAGACCCGTCTTCATACATTAGTTGGTAAAAGTGTAGGTAAGTGTGTCTTTATTTCCCTACTTCCTGGGTCAAGGGTTATATGGTGGTTTCATCGTCCTCTTGTTCTTCTTTCTCCGTCGGCTCTGCCTCGCTGCTGTTCCCACAGCTGTCCGGACACTTCCTTAAATCTGAACAACAGAAACATCAGTTAGCGACATGTCGCTGCAATAACACAGTCATTACCACAAGAAAGAGAATACTGACAGGCCTGGGAGGAAGTCCACGCATCCAGCATGAATAATTTGGTTTGATTTGTTGGAGAAATCTTGGAGAGGACACAAGAAGAGGAAGAGGAAACACAGCGCACCTTTGAAATATCAAAACAACTGTGTCTGAATGTTTGTGTTTGTGTGTTTGTTTGCCGGGCTTGTTTGTTTTTGAGCACAGTTTCTTTCCGAGCAGTTATCCTCTAGATGCCGGTATCGTGCCTACCCAGAGACGTTAATTAATAGCTAATCAAAGCTAATGTCTCAGCAGCACATCGCCAGCACAAAGACATGATTAATACGTAATCAAAGGCCGTGGAGCACAACGCACAAAGCAGGGCCCACCCCCATGCCTCAAACACTACTGTTGTTATAGAAATAAACGAACACTCGCGGCTTAATTAGCTGGCTGTTGGTGTGTGTTTTCTTCATTTGAAGTTGTTGGGGATTTATCTCAGAGCCAACGTTGGCCTCCTGAGTGACGACACAGAGGTGACATACGCGTACATGCATTCACACACGTGCACAAGAAAAAAAAAACAAAATAGTGACAAAAAAATCCTTTGTATACGCAAAGGAATGCAAATCGCATGTTGGTTCAGACAAAATAACTGTATTCTTCAAGTATTTGAACAACATGCACACATTCTCTCTCTCACTTGCTCTTTCTCTCTCTGTTTCACACACACACACACACACACACACACGCACACACACACACACACACACAGATCATTTCTGACCTGCTAGTCCCAGTCTGTGGCAGCAGGCGCCACATGAGTGCTTCTGCAAGAAACCATTGATGGCAGCATCTCCGAGGTTATCAGGACCGAAAAGCATCTCACCCCGGCAACCACTGCAACAGCGTGAGGAAAAAATGTTTTAAAGTTTTTAAATGTTTTACAACCTCTGATATCTGTTTGAAGCCCTAAAATCTTGAGGGAAAGATTTCTGAAACCAGATGTTGCTGATGACTTCAACGTGTCGCTGGTCACTGTACCTTTGATCGTCGGCCATAATCACTGTTGGATCGGTTAGCACCTCTCCTACTCCTGTCAGGAAAAGAACAGAAAGAAATACAGAGAAACTAACAACGTGCTACACATGGATGCTGCAAATACACACACAGTGAAGGAGTCTACCTTGTATGTCAAGCACCAGAAGCTCTCTGTAGGAATACTCATATGTCCAGTGGGAGAATGCCAGCAGCATTTCTTCCAGTGAACAGCAGGGGGCGATCTCTTCTCCTGTGTTGTTGTTGTACTTCCTGAAGACACCACACATGTTCCTCTCAATGGTCAGCCACTGGCCATTTGAATGCCAGAGGACCAGCGATACATCTAGAAACCTGGTGGAGGGAAAAGACTATGAGTGCATGCACAGACACACACAGATGCACATGCAGTACAAGAGCAAACACATGCACACACCTTGGTGAGTGGTGCATATCATCAGGTTTGACCTGGTTGAACACTTGCATCATCTTCTGGGCTGCTCTCTGCTGCTGGATCTCCTGCAGGGATGTCAAACAGAGGCTGATCTTAAAGTTAAAGCTATAGGAAGCTAAAGCTCCAGGAAACTTAACTTCATAAAGTATTCAGTGCTTCCCTGTCTACGTGCACGTTACTTACCCTTAAGCAAAGCTGCAGTGCCGTGCCACCATGGAAGTACCTCTGCCAGGCACGAATCACCTTCGGCCTGAAGGCTTTGACCACGTATACCAAACCAGGCTTGAGCACATCCTCTTCTGCCCAGGTACACAGCACCCTGCAGCCCTGGCGGAGCCCCCCATCCAGAGAGCCCTCTTCACTGGAGAGTGGCTGCAGCATGGCAGACAGGCCTCGCGAGGACCAGGAGGAGACTGTGTTGGATTCAGGGTCAGCATCAGAGGGCACTTCCTCCAGAGAGTAGATGCTGACCTTTTCACCTCCTGCAGAGAATGGAGTGCATGGAAAGGAATGGAAAGAAATTCAAGATGGTGATGAACAAGAAATAAGGTTACAAAAACAGTTACCCAGGATGGAAACCGGTGTGAAGGGAATGGTGTAAGCCAGCCTCATCAGGTTGTTTCTCTCCATAGCTGTTAACACACAAACAAAACACAGTTAAAACTACACAGGAGATAAAATATATAAAGTATAATAACAATACTGGAATCCCAGAAGAACAGATGCACAATAGATGATTCCAGGCAGAGGAAACTTTTGGGATCTAGAGCACCAAAAATATTGATAGCCACAATTAACTAAACTTCTACTCTTAATACCTGAATAGTGTGGGTACAAATTGTCAGTGGACTGGAATGAGGAGCTCTTCACTGCAGCAAGAAAAACAGAGAGAAATTACACCAGTAAAACCAGTGAGTCTCACAATAATGAATAAATGAACTATAGAAGTATATAGAATATAGAAGTAGTAAGTAGAAAAATACCTTCAGGGGTAATCCCACTCTGTAAACTGCAACAGAGGAATAAAGAAAAAAAAATATTATTGTGTGATTGTTTTGGAATTTGTGGATTCGTTACGGCGGGAAAAAGCCTGACTTACGAAGGCCTGCGGCTCGTGGATCTGGCCCAGCTATTCCATGTTGAATGAGTTGGGCTCCACACATCCTGAAGGCCAGTGCAAAAACAATCAGACCGATCTCGCTGACATATGAAACATATACATGTACATACATTTCCAGAATCTGGCTCAGATTTACCTGATGGGAGAACACTTGTTTCTGCAACAAATCCAATGGTTCAAAATCTGAAACAACATTGATATTTATAAGATTCAAAGTCGCTTATTCATTGCACATTTGCGATTGATACACATGAAATTGCACCTTTCTTGTTTTAGCCCCACCCTGAGGAATCATGTTCCTCTATCTATCAGACTGGCTGAATCTTGTTTCGGCTTCTAAAAACACATTTTTATTTCCCTCACTGTGCTGCGTTTCATATTTTCATTATGTATTTATTTTTACCTGTTCGTGTGTGAAGCACTTTGAAGCTTTAAAGTGGTATATAAATAAAGCTTTACTTACTTACACTTCATCAGTTCACTGTGCACTCAGGTTCAATGGGATGATGTCTGCTTACAGCATCAATAATAAGTACTTCATTTAAAGAGGACTGTAGGTCCTTACTGAGCTGGCTGAGGCTGGTTGATGCAGACCAACATGTAGGTTCTCCTCTCAGTCTCCGCCACCTTCTCCAGCAAGCATCAGACAAGTGGGACTGCATGTTTACCTGTTTTAAAAAAGAATAAAGAGACGAAAGAAGTTCTGGTGAAGAGTCACAGAATACGAAACAAAACAAACGGCAGGGTTTCAGTTTGTTAAGTGCATTCACACTCACAGTATCTGGACTGCTCTCTTGTATCTTCACTGTCTTCCTGTTCTGGCCTGTCCCTCTGCTGTCTACATGAGTGAAGTCAAAGGACTTTGACCACTCTGCAGAAAAACAAAGATCTGTTAGAAAGTGTGAAAACACAAAAGTACATTCAGTTCACAAAATGAGACATAAAGTGCAGCCAGACTTTTTTAATGAGTATATAGTTTGTCTTTCTGTTATATGCTGGGGTAGACATGGAGTAAAAGAAATATAATCTTTGTCTCTTTATAAATGATCAGTTCAAATTCTTTCTAGATTTATGAGCTAAAGTTGAGTCTTCTGTTTTGAATGATCAAGGTGTAAGTTAATTTAAACACAAGATACTTGTGCTCAAAAAGAGGATTCATTCTCAGTGAAGAACCTTGGAGCTCTAATCTGCCTCTATACCTGCCAAAGAGCAGTGATTCCTAACACGTCTCTGGGGGTCATCAGGTGGATACCTCCCTTCAACGGTGTTTCGCCTACTTAGTCCCACGACACCTCCAGGAGGCTAGGCGGTGAACTCCGGCGTCCCAGAGTCACCCCCCCTAGTGCCAGTTCACACTGCTCCTACACAATCCAAACAGCAATGCCACGTTCAACTGACCCAGAGATGCTCCAGGTAGTGGCCAGTACCATTTAGCTAATGCTAATGCTAATGCTAACCGCTAAGAAGAACAGAAGAAGACAATACAGTTCCGATGCTACCATTTAGCTAATGCTAATGCTAACGCTAAGAAGAACAGAAGAAGACAATACAGTTCCGATGCTACCATTTAGCTAATGCTAATGCTAACCGCTAAGGAGAACAGAAGAAGACAATACAGTTCCGATGCTACCATTTAGCTAATGCTAATGCTAACGCTAAGAAGAACAGAAGAAGACAATACAGTTCCGATGCTACCATTTAGCTAATGTTAAGAGCTAAACGCTACCTGCTAAGAGGAACAGAAGAAGACAATAAAGCTAGATTCACCTATACTGTTAATGTTAACTGCTAGCTGCCAATGCTAACTGCTTATATACTATCATACTACCACCGCTTTAGCTATTGTTAGCTGCTACAATGCTACCACAGGCCTAGATGCCACATGGTAGCATTGTAGCAGTAAATAATTATGTTTTCTAACCCCTACATTACAAACTACAACAATACCTCTGCTCCTGCTGCATCGTAGCGACGTGTCATCCCTAAAACTCCTCCCACCAGACAAACTCTCTTTGCTCATTGGTTCGTTAAGAGAAGGATACGATCCTCTCATTGGACTGAGGGCGGCCCCGGAGAAAGTCATATTCTCCACGCTGGATGACAGAGACCTGCAGTGGCTATGGGGGCGGTCTTTGGACAGACACACCCACCTGGGGGATTTCACAGGTCTTCCCGATTGGCTGGAGGGTCTGGACTGAGAACCTGGTTGGCTTTCATCCTGAGAAAAGGCAGGATTTACCAAACCCTCAGAGATGTCCCGAGGGTCAGACAGAAGGACAGCATCGCTAGAGGCTCTGGATACTTCTGTACTAGACAGCTGTTTCCGTGTGTTCTCCTCCTCTTGCTCTTCATCGTCTTCTCCTTCTTCCTCCTCTTCCATTGAAGTTTCCTCCTGACTGGGATACAGGTGTGGGTCACATGTCCAGAGTTTGTGATGCAGTGACTCCATGACTCTGGAAGAAAGAGGAGATGCACAGCGGGACGGTCCACAAGACTCGCAGGGTGTCTGTCGGGACGCAGGTCTAGATGCTCCGAGCCAGATCTCACTGGGATGATCGATGATAGCAGAATGTGAATCCTGGGGGGGGGGGGCATAACATGTGTTAAACAAAATATTTCCAACTTTTTTTGGCTTGGCTCACCTCAAGGTTGAGGCCAGCTTTGCAAAATCCTCAATTTTCATTTCTTTCATGTCTTGCAACAGCAGTTTTAATGAAATGACGGCATTAAAAGAAAGCAGCAAGTACCTCTGCTCCTTCCTCCTCAGTGTGTCCTTGTCTTCCACCCCTGCTCCCCCTGGCTCCCGCATGGCACTCCTGTGATGCCAGTCTACTCGCCACCAGAGTATGGCCCTTCAGCAAAGAAGGCGGGGTGCTTTTACACGACTTGACCATCATTCGGCGCACATTAAGCACGTCACAGTCTGCTCCACTTCTGTGTGGGAGGGTCCAGCTGTGAGGGAGGATGTGCCGGGACGCCGGGACGGGTCGACATTGAGCCAGCCGCGCCTCCTCCTGATGTAGGCTGTCGGAAGCAGAGAGCAGAGTGAGGGTGTCCACGGCCAGAGCTGAAAGGTCCTGGAGTTGACCCAGCTGACTGTCCAACTCTGACAGGCTGTTCTGAATGAAGATGACCTTCTCTGAGACCTCCCCCACCATGATGCACATCTCCTCTGTTCTGGTGGAACAAAAATTAAAATTACTGTTCAAGCACGTTTCTTTTTTCGATCGTGTTTGCTGCTCTTACACCAAGCTCACAGCTGACAGAAACAGTCAACACAGGTAACTACAGCTCACACCAGTATCACAATGTGAGAGGTTGTGTCATCAAACATACACAGAGCAGTGAGGCCTGTGTTAGCAGGACACGAACACAAACTCACAAGGTTGTGAATCAATTTTAGAATTATTTACCGAAACAATCTGAGAAAGGACAACTGGATTGTACAATATTTTTCTTTAAAACTGCAAGTGCGTATGTGAACAATAATATTCACATGCATTTCACTTATCTATGATTCATCAGAAAAAAGGGCCCTTTTTGGGCAGCAAAATGAGCAGTGAGAGGGAGTAAAGGTCCAGTGTGCAGGATTTAGTGACATCTAGTGGTGAGAATGCAGACTGCAACCAATTGACCCTCCACTAACGAGGTAGCCAGAAACACAAAAAGCACAAAAAGCACAAAAAGCACAAAAAGCGTTCTCTCGAGTCAGAGTTTGGTTTGTCCCTTCTGGGCTACTGTAGAAACATGGTGGGGTAACATGGGGGATCTGCTCCCTCTGGGTATATAAAGAGCTCATTCTGAGGTAACAACACTAGAATTCTCATTTTCAGGTGAATGAAAAAACACTTCTGTCAATAGATTTTCCTAAATGCTACACACTGGACCTTTAAACACCTCATTATCTATTACTGTCATAACATAATGAGGAGAAAATATGACGACAGAAGGCTCCATCGTTGGTGTAACAGTGGGAAGAATGTTTTGGTTTTGGCATTGGGTGCAGATGCCAAAACCCACTTAGTGTAGAGACTACAACCACTTCACTACACTACACCAAAGCCAACTTGTTAGTTTTGATGCAACTGAGAGAATTCTTTTCAGTTACATCATATAGAGCCCCCAGTATTTCATGTTTCTATCCAAGCTCGCTGTTTATGTAAGCATTAACTCTACAACATTGACATCATCTTGTGCAAGGACCCAAGTGAAATCTAAAAGGCCAGTCAGTAGCTGGCAATTGTGATTTTGCTGGAGAGGAAAGAGGCCGTGGTGCGAGAGGAACACACAAGAGCTGGAGGGTCATCCTCTTGGATAAGAAGCACTGAGAAGCGTCCCTCTAATTCCACATCCCACGCTCCTGGTTTATACAAATCAATGAGAATATCAATCCAACCTCTCAGCTGTGGCTTTAATCCGCTTAATTTGGCTGCTGTGGAGTCCGTCACTCTTCTCATGGAAGTAGGCCTCTACGCATTTCTCCTCAAACTCATGGAGCTTCTTGCGATCCTCATGGCCCAGCAGGAGCTCTGGCAGAGACGGGAGAGGCGAGTTTATTACAGAACACATGCTGTGACTGACTCGTGAATTTGTTTTCTATCCACACTCGTGCAAACAGCAGTACTCACTAAGCCCAGAGCCTCTCTCCTCACGCTCAGCGTCTCCTCTACATCTCCTGTAGATGGCTCTCAAAGCAAGGGTCATGTGACTGAGGACAATAAGGGGCGGAGGCAGCCACGGCCTCTCCTGATAGGTCATTATGTAGCGATAACGATTGTACTTCCACAGCTTATTGGATGTCGATGCCATGTCAAAGTAGATGTTGCTGTTGCAGAGAAGACAACATGCATTTTCAAAAAGTACTCTTTATTGGGGGTGCTGCATTATAAAAAATAAATGTTTTTTTTTTTTTAAATAAACATGCTTACTTAAAAAATGCAATGAGAATGTTGACCATGATGATATATTGGAAGAACATATAGACAGCCTGGAGGAAGGGCGTGATGAAGGAAGCAGGAGGACATGGAACGCCATCGTCACATACTGTTGGTACACACACACACACACACACACACACACACACACACACACAGACTTTAAACTAGTGGTAATCAACACCGTCGTTAACAGTGGGAATGCACTGTAAAATGTCAAATGTCAAATCATGTTTGTTAACTCATTTTCTAAAGTCTGTCAATACAGAATGGAGACTTTTTCTAAATATATCAGTCTATATTTTTATCAACGTACGACTTGACACAAAGACAGAACACCAACTAAAAACAGAAAAAGGATGCATGAACTGCAGCATTATGAGTCCTGAAACAATGAGCACAATCACCTCATTCACCTTTAGCCTAATAACACACATTGTGATACAAAGGTGAGTCAAGCAAGCGTCACTTGAAATGGGGTGAAACTGACCGAATGACCTGAATTTTACTCCAGTTCCATGATTCACTCTGCTTTAATAAAGTTTTACATCACCTGATCTGTATGTGCGTCTACTCATGTGGCATAAGTCAAGTGGCAAGTTGACCTGGCAGCACTCTGACCTTCAGTACCTCCACTAAACTCCTACTCAAAGCAACACCAAAGTCATCGAGGGTAAATTCTGCTGCTTTAACAGTGTTTTCCAATGAAACACTAACCATCTATCTCCGTCGCGTAGACCTCTCCATAGATCATCCAGTAGGGCTGAGAGAGTACGTCTCGAGCTAAGCTCCAGGACGGCTCCTCATCTGGCGACAGGATGGCCTTCCTGGACACCCCGAAGCTCAACAGCACGATCGCCATCATCACCACAATGAAGAACATGTTACGGGTCTGAGCAGACACAGAAAGAGGAGAGAGGGGTGACGACAAAAACACTCCTCCACGCTCTTCCTCTACCACAAGTAGTGCACAGCCTCTACGCACCATCTTGGTGATCATGGTGAGGTAAGGCCCAGCGTGCTGATTGACAGCCAGCAGATCCATCACCCTGACGAACCAGAAGATGATGTCCAGACAGTAGCTGATGCGTCCTGCCGTCCGGTAGGGATTAGCATGCCAACGCATTGCCAGTCCAGCCAGGAAGAGGAGGATGGCAATGAAATCTGATATGTTCCAGTACTCTGAGAACCAAATCTTCAGCTTCTGGCTCAGCTTTCTCGGCTCAGACATAAGTACCTAATTAACAGGTATACATTTGGATATTCTGTTGTCATGTAACACTAATATAAGATTCTTATGCAGTGTATTATATACTAATTACTTTCATTTCATTGTCAATATGGCTCTTTTTTAGTAATGCTTCCTGTGGAAAACATATCACAAACGCACACTTAGCTAAAATAGCTAAATAATTACAAAGAAGAGAAATAAAGAAGAGGACAAGCCCCTCCACCGGCTCGTTCACCTCTCTGGTTTTCTCCACCGCAGTAGACAAAATGTAGGCTATGACCAGCCACTCCTGAACGCTGGGCTGATCCCCCATCTTCACCAGGACGACATAGGAGAATAACATCAGAAAGGCCAAGTAGGACATCTAAAGCGGAAACACAGAAAAAGAATAAAAGACAGAAAGAGACATGGAGCAATTAGAGAAATATGAATCACTTAGAAAATTTCAGATTTTCCATGAAAACCCACATTTTTATTCATTAAATAAGTTGTGAAATGGAAATGGTTCGGAAACAAGACATTGTAAGGTTAGACATGATCTAAACTTTGCTTTCTTCAAATAATCCTCCACTTGTCTCAGGTAATCTGCAGAAATGCCTCCCCAGGCTTCTTGTAGTATCCTCCATAATCTGGATTGTCTTGATGGGCACTTTATTCAAACCATATGAACACACTAAACAGCTCTGAGTCAGAACTATTGACTGTTGATTTTCTAACTATTTTTTCAGACTATAAACGAACCTGCAGACGTTACTTCAGACACTCAAGTTGCCCAAAGAAGGCAAGTTTTAGTTTTATGGTTTGTTTAAACAGCAAAATTGCTCCCAGCTGTGCTAACACAATTCCACAAAGGTTTTCTAATGATTAATCATTCTTTTAACAGGATCATTGAGGATCAGCTAACAGAATGTGCCACTGGAACACAGACGTTATGTAAAATCTCCCTGACAATAAGAGTCATTTGCTCCATCAGTAATGTCTAGACCAGGGGTCACCAACCCGGTGCCCACCAGGTCGCCCGCAGCATCCACATCAGTCGCCCGTAAGCCAGTTCTAAAAATAGCACTAATCACGAATTTAAAATTGTATTTAATTGTGTTGCTATTCTTTTTGAATTACATTTACAGTGATGTAAATTTAAAAACGAATACATAAAAACGTAAAAAAAATGTATATCATAAAAACAGTTTCATATAGGAACTCTGACGTAGTCTGGGTCGGGGGTCAGTCTAGTGCGCATGACAAACCAGCTTTGCTGAGATGAGCTCGTGAGCGCTGCAAAGACGAGGAGACGAACGCGTTTTCTACCCACAAAAACAGCAGAAAAAAGGAAGAAAACTTCTCATTTTCACAGTGAATGGGAGGAAGAGTTCTTTTTTACTGACGTGAAAGAAAACTGCGTGTCTCATCCGCGGTGCGACTGTGGCGACGGCTAAGCGGCACAACGTGGAGAGACACTTCAGTACATGTCACAAAAGCTACCATGCTAACTACCCACCAGCAGCTACTAGAGTCTTCACATAGAATATCATTAATAATAATATAAAATTAAAGGTACACTGTGTAACTTTGTTATTTCAGAAGTGTATTATCAGAGTGGTAGCCCTTTGCATTACTCAGTGCCCTTGAAGTAGCTCTTGGTTTCAAAAAGGTTGGTGACCCCTGGTCTAGACTACATTTCTGATTAAGACTACACTACGTCATATAACTTCCATATAAAAAATCATTTCTGTCAAAAACTGCAAAATTCTTTAGTAATTCTAAACTTTTCGTCGGCATAAGTACCACACACGCTGCATTCAAGGCCGTGTAATGTTTACAGGAGGAGAAACGTTTCACATTTATTCACGAGTATGACAGCATGCACACCACCTACTGTGTGAAACCAGAACTTGACAACAGGCGCTGTGTAGAACTCATAGAGTCTTGTGATCCAGGACTGGCAATGCACAGTCATAGAGGATACAGTTTCTGACACAGGACCGAGACGTTTGTCATGGAAAGACGGGCCTCGCTCTGCATCCTGACTGATCTGAGAGAGCAGAGCAGGACAGCAGGAGAGACAAGAGAAGTATGATACTGAGGCTATTCAGATTCCAGCTGAAAAACAGTGCTGGATACGTGCACGACTGGCAGTTTACCACGGGATCAGCTCCCCTGTGGGCTGGTACTGACTTCACAGAGTCACGTCCAAACCGCATCGCCTCATGCGACTGTGGTACATGGCACATTTCAGCTTTGCTTTTAAACTCCAGCAGCAAGATGGCAGGCGGCAGAAGAAGGCTCAAAATAATCTGAAAGGGGGAGACAGCAAGTGTGTCATGGAAGCCGGTACAACTACCCAGAAACAAACATAAGCTTAATTAAGCAACATGTTTTTAATTAACATTGAATCAAATGAGTCATCGTGTGAGAGGGATGCTGGGAGTGCTGAACCCACTCTGTTCATTCTGTTCACATTAATCTGTCTTTTTATGGTGATACAAACACACTAAGACAAGAGTGTCCCTTCTGACTGAATGTTTACCTTCAAAAAGGAGTTTTTTCTCATGTTGAGCGGACCGGTCCAGAGATCTGTGAGGAGGGTTTGGGTGCAGGAGTGTGAGACGAATGGTCTGTGACAGGAGGAGACAGCCATCTGCAGGCAGGTGAAGTGGCTCCAAGCCTCCATCTCTGAAGTCAACAGCTTCATGGCCATCTGCTCGTTCTGACGAAACGCACAGTCTAACACATCCACCGCCAGCTGACCAAACTCTCTGTGACACAGAGACAGGACAGACATGCAAGCATGCTGTACGCAGGTTTTCATAGGAACGACTGCAGGAAGTGCATGGCAACTAAAATATATACATATATCTAAATATACAAAGAAAAACCCACCAGTAAAACACCAAGAACTCAGAACACAGACCAGATCTGCTGTTCCCCTCAACTGATTTACGCACCTTTTAATACACAGATTCACAAAACCACACTAGACTGTAATTTAAAACTGATTCGGTCTTTAATCGTGCTACTACAATCCTTATTAGATTGCAATTGTCCACATATGTTGACCTCCATCAACACACGCAGAGCAACACATGTGCACTCACAGCGAATATGTCTTGAATCGCTCTGCGATGTTGTCGTCCATACTGCTCTGCCGCGCTTCAAAGGCCATGGAGCGGTAAAGCTTACAGGCCACCGTGGCGCGTGCCAGCGCCTCCTCGGCGTGCTGCCACAGGAACAGCGCCATCTGCTGGCGCTGATGAAGCACGGCCCAAACGAACAGGTCGTTGAAGTTGAAGGAAAACGGCGGTGGAGCTCCGTCAATGTCAGGGCTCGCCGCGATCTCTTGGCTGCTCCCGGCCGACGCGTCTTGCTCCTAGATGGAAAAGTCAGAGGTGTGGACGAAAGAATCGACAAGGGAATGGAAACAAAGACAGAGAGGGAAACAATGAAACGGGGAAGGCAGGAGGACAGAAAAGAGAACAGACACAAACCCAGTTTATAACAATAAAATCAAATGTTTGTATTTTTTATATTTTAAAGATGTTAAAGCTGCTTTAAAAAGGTGCCGACTACAAACAATAGTTGGTTAAAGCTTTGACTGACTGAAGGAGAACTTCTGTTGGACAGTATATAACCCACGGTGAAAAAAATCCTCCACCAACCTTAGGTTTGTAGGGCTGGGCAGTCCTAAAGAAATGCAGGTCCTGGAGGCTCCTGCCCCTGCTGGAGTTTAGTATTAATCCCCGTCTCTGCTTAGACAAGGAAGTGGAGCTGTCCCGTCTACCCTCCTTCAGAGTGCATTATTTGTGAGAAGGGTCAAACATAATTACAATTAATAAACACAACAGATAACCAAGAAAAAAGCTTTTTTAGGACATTTATCAAAATACAGCAGACAAACAAAGAGCTCTGACTACTGATGCTTACTTTGTCCTGCAGGCGGCTGTAGGCAGCTCTGAAGTGTTTCCGTGTATAAGTACTGCGGTACGCTCCTCCTATGAGGTACTCTATCACCATGCCGATGTCAATGAGAGAAAGACGGTAACCTATGGGAAGAGATGTCTACACACACTCACACACACAGACGTACAGTAAATACACACTATATAGATGTAGATATGGCTTCTGTCGTCAATAATAAAAAATCTGTATATATACAGCACATACCTATAGCATCTTGTGTAAAGCCAGTAATACCTGATGAACTGTGCTGTCTGTAGTGTAACTGAATATATACATATGATTATAGGTGTTCTCATCCTCATTCCTCACCTGTTTCACATCTTCAACCAGGTGGTGGAGGAAACGGTCCGTCTGGCCCTGTGGCTGTGGAGAGAAATGTGTATTATTCAGAGCAAACAGACAGTAACAACAACCAAATCAGAGCAAAAACAAACCCTACTACTTTTTAACACAGTTGCATATTGTATATACAGTAGCAGCTCTGAGACCCTTAGCTCGTTTCTTAGAGGGACTTATTATCCCAGAGTTATGAATAAGTAAACAGGCTTTATTACAAGAAAGCTGAAGGCAGCGTGGAGAACGCCAAGAGAGAGCGTACTGATGATAAAGAGTCTTGTGATCTCAAAAGGATCCTAAAACAACAACTGGGAAAGTACCCTGAATGGGATTGACCAGGAAGCACAGAGATTATTGGTGCAAAACACTCACAGTGCATTATTGTGATTTCTATCAAAGCCACAGTTTTGGAATTTGTGCTTCAAGAGTCACAAACAAAAGAACAGATTTCTTTCTGTTGGTGTAGCAAAATGTGAGCTAAGGGGAAACAAAAGAGGAAATAGTACAGTAAGACAAACAAAAGTACTGCGAGGTGAAAGTATTTTCTGACGTTTTTTTAAATCTAGTTCAAAACAAGAGAAGCCTCCACTGATTACCAGAGGGGAAATAAGGTGCAACAGCAGGACAGAACCACTAATACTACCGTATTTTCCGCACTATAAGGCGCACCTTCAATGAATGGCCTATTTTAAAACTTTTTTCATATATAGGGCGCACCGCATTATAAGGCGCATAGACAGGAAGTACCGTCCTGCGGTGTCTGCGTTGCGTTATGCATTCACTAGATCAGGGGTCGGCAACCCGCGGCTCTTTCATCCCTCTGATGCGGCTCTTGAAAATAATTAATGAGCATTTATTTAAAATGTATTTTATTTTACTTTGTTCGTTTGAAACAAACATCGCGCGCTCACAGATGACAGCTGATCCTGCGTAAAGATGCAGGTGACGGCGCACAGCGCTGATGTGCAGACGCTGTGCGCTGAGGTTCAGGAGCAGAAATCACATTAACCACGTTTGATTCATATTTTAATTGCCTATTATTTAGCATATATTAATATTATTTCATTGTTCAGTGAAACAGTCATTTTATTATTCAGGTTGACAGCTGACTGCACGCAGCGAGTGGAACGCCCTTTACACTTTTACCGCTGTTACTTCGGCCACGCCCCCTGACTACGATAGCCATAATTAACCAATATTGATCCATGTAAAAGGCGCATCGGATCATAAGGCGCACTGTCTGTTTTTGAGAAAATTAAAGGCTTTTAGGTGCGCCTTATAGTCCAGAAAATAATAATACTACTATTACAGATAACCAGTATAATGATAATAAAATGTTGCATTTGTATTCGGACCAATGAGATAAATAAATCGGAAACTGCGAGTAAGATGGAGCACGACAAACATTAGAAGTAGATATAAATATGTTATAATGACCGTGTTGTAGAGCTCCTCGAGGCGATCCACAGTGAGGAAGCGGCTCATAGTCATGCCGTTGTCAATCAGCAGCTTGACAAAACTGACCCGGTCCATCACCAGAGCATCCAGCATGGCCTGCTCCAAGGATCCCACCTACATGAAGCACACAATCATCATCATTAGACAACAACCGTGAAGAGTTTGAGAATGTAAGATAATCCTTGTGTGTGATGACATCATATAATTCCAGCACAGCTTTCAACAGTGATTCATTCACTCTCACCTTCCAATGCTGTCTGTGCACCAGGACATCTTTCTGAGCGATGTCAGCCCTGTCCCAGGCGAGAGCCATACTCAGCTGCTCTGCAGGACCGGCCTTAGTGCCTGTTCATCATACAGAATGAAAACATACAACAGAATTTAAACATATGTGCTCCTAGACCCAACACACCTCTCTCACCGCTCACATTTTGACTTGTCATCGGTCAAACATTAAGGATTGTTGCTCCATTCACATGCACCAGTCTTGCACGTGAGTCCGGCGACACAATAGCAGAGCTGGAACTAGTGAACCCATAAAGAATGCAGCAGTTGTCAATCTTATCAATCACACCTGGAGTTTTCCTGCTATGACATGTCAAAACGTCTACTGTCCTAAACTTTTATCTGATGGCAGTAAGAGGGGCTGCACGGTGGCACAGTGGTTAGCAGCGTCGCGGTATCCCGGTTCGATCCTGCCTGGGATCTTTCTGTGTGGAGTTTGCATGTTCTCCCTGTGCAGCGTGGGTTTTCACCGGGTTTTCCGGCTTCCTCCCACAGTCCAAAAACATGCTGAGGTCAATTGATGATTCTAAATTGTCCGTCTATATGTGTCTGCGACTTGCCCAGGGTGTCTCCTGCCTTCGCCCGAGAGACGGCTGAGATAGGCTCCAGCCCTCCGTGACCCTGCAAAGGATTTAGCGGTGTATAGATAATAGATGGATGGATGGCAGTAAGAGGAGAAAAATAAGTACCCTTGAAAGTAGTTGTCAAAATAGCTGCATCAGGAGCCATTTGGTCCTCCGACTCTGAGTCAAAGATGGTAATCTGTTGTTCAGAGACATATTGGAGTAGCGTGAATAGTCCATGTGTGGAGTCATAGCACACACATTCCCAAATGGTGTCTTACTTACAGACTGTCTGTGATCCATACACTGCAGGAGGAGATCGTAGAGCTGAGAGGCTTCTGCTCTCTCTGCTCCAAACACCTCTTCAATCCTCACAAGGAAGTCCTCTTTAATGTCAGCCTCCAGCTGCCTACAAAATGCAGTGATGCTGGCTCATTAAATAGTTGCTACTTACTGTATAACAAAACAAACTAAAGATGGAGTTTCATCTTAAGCTTACTACCGTGGGTCCATTAAGGTAAGAATGCATACCTGTCAATCGCAGTCTGCTTGTGTAAGAAGGCGAGCAGGTCAGCAGCCCTGCCCGATCCCTCAAACACAAACACCGGCACGGGGGGCACGCTGCTAACATAGTCCAAGACTGTGGACACCATGGCAGGGCCCCCCTCCACCACAACACACACCACCGGCACGCCCTGGTACAGGCCTACAAAGACGGGAGCAGATGCATCAAAACCCTGTTTTTCTCACTTCCTGTATGCACTGCACAAAACACACACACTGACTCACGAGGGTGTATCTTCTGTAGTTGGATGTGTTTCTCCAGCTTCCTCCTTAGGCCTTGCTGGCAGCCATGCTTTCCCAGCGTACCGTCATCCACCAGCAGAAAGTGGGAGTGGAAACCATTAAGACAGGCCCTCTTGCTCAGAGGGTTCCCCAGCGGCTGGTAGGGCCTGAACACCTGAACCATGTCAGTGAAGGTCACATCAAACAGGAGGAATATTCACATGTATGTCAAACTGATGTCATCTCATTCAACAATAAATAAGATTTCAGGACTCACATCTCTGCCGATAAGATCTGTGTTGTTGTCAATGACTCCCCATGGTGTGATGCCGACTGTGTTTCTCTTCCTCAGGTCGTGGCCCCCGAATGTTTTCACTGCCTCGCCCACATACTTAGACACACCTCGAGAGCATGTAAACAGCAGCTGAATGCACAGCAAATATACAATTCAACAGCATAAAGAAAGAATTCAGCTCACTTTAGACATCAAACACACCATCCTGCTGCAAAATCTTGTGCAACTGCAAACAAATGGACATACCAAGCGGCTACGCCCCACAGATTAGATCCAGGGACACTGAGAATGAACAGACTGACACCAGGTGACTTTACAGCAGCATTGTGGACAAAAATGTACATGCTATTCAAAATCAAAGCTGGCTGGCCATGCCAGAACATGGGGTTCCTTGGACATTTCACACCAGGACCAACACTGATTGAGCCGTGCAGCCGAAGATAGAGTAATAAGATATACTGAAGCACACACAAGCATATCTTAAAACCTACCTGCATTAATGCCATCAGTGAGTATCCACGCCCCCGTGCTGAGGGCAGCAGTGATTAACCCTTTGCTGAAGGCCTGCTTGACTTTAGGGGGCAGGGTGAAGTTTTCTGAGCCTCCGTGGACAGTCAGCAGTAGCTTGGGTCTCTCCATCTGCCATTCCCTCAGCATTAGCTGGAGCAGCATCTCTGGCTTTGAGTCGACATTCACACGAACAAACTGGAAGTAAAAACGAAGTCTGTTTAATGGCGACAGTTTTCTGTGTCAGTGTCCTTTATACGATCACGTGTCGCAAAGCGGTGAACCTCACTCCATCAAACAGTAAATATATTGTCTTTGTGCTGTTTTTAATTGAGTATATGTCAAAAAGGATTAGCAATTCATCACATTATTGGTCCATTATTAATGTCTGACGCAGCATCCCAATGTTTTTTTGGAATCAGGGTTGAATCTTACATCACAACAAAACAAAGCTTGTTTATTCAACCATCAAAAGCCAAATGTCTTGTTCACTCCTGGACAAGCATTTACGTTCCCCTCGTGGAAAATGGGAGTTAGTATTTTTTTCTTTGGCCTACATACACATATCCTGCACAGTTAGTAGACTCGCTGACCTTGGCCCGGCAGACACGTGTAGCGGTGTCCTGAAAGTCTATGGTCCCGTAGGCATTCGTGGGACTGGCTTTGGTGTGGAGCTCCATGGACCAGTCCTCTTCCACGTCCTGCCCAGGCCCAGGAGAGAGGGACATGGGGGGGAGGGACTCTTGCCAAGAGTGCTCCCCCATCAGGCGGCCACAGCAACATCTGGCCAATGGAGAGATGATGTAACTGAGCATAGCAGGTGCAGATTTGTGTGTTCACCTACATTTATTATTCTTTTTGAGCTAAAAAAGCAGCAATTTGTTTATAAAGCACTGCAAAGTCGAGGTTGTTGGGCATCATTCATGGGCAGCTGACAGGCCTCCACCTGGCCTATTTGAGTCAGGCTGCTAGAATTCTTCCCCTTTCCTCTCTCCTTCCCTTCCTTTTCACCTCCCTTTGTCCTTTGGTCTACATCTCCATGTTTGGTTGTGTTAATCATTTTAAAGCCTACACAATCCACACAGATCTCTCATTCATTCATTCATACACCTCCTACATCGTAGATGCTACTGTTTCTTGCCACATGTTCATTTCTTTTTATATAGGATAGCAACAAAATGTGACCCTGATATCATAACTTTCCTTAAAACAGGCTGTGACGCAATGCAAGGGCATTCAAACCAGCAAGATGGGAGTAAAAGTAAAAGAGAGCAAAAGGAAAAAGTGCACAGAAATCCATGCAATAATGAAACAAGTGCTTTCCTGGAATGGGAGGGGCATGGTGTAGGAGGGGAATGTACTGCGTTTGAGGGTGACATACAGTTACACATAAACACAGAATTCAGAATTATACCTGATCAAGTTCTGGCATACTTGACATACTGGGATACATCTGCAAGAAACAGGAAATAACACATTATCAAAGAATCTACATGCTCGCTATTCCTGGAAGGAAGGGCTGAGTGCCAAATAGTTCTGCTCTCAGAAAAATGTTGTTTCCAACCACTGCTGTTCATATTATACTGAGTCTAACTAAACAAGCCACCCTGTATTTCTTCTGAGAATCGTGAAAAGTCGTTTCTTGGAAGGTCATCAACGTAAACAGATTCCAGTTTACCTGTGTAAGTCCCGAGAGGAAGGGATAAACTTCACACACTCTCTCTTGAAGAAGGTTTCCTCAATCCAAGACTTTCGTGACTGAAATTAGGAGAAAATATTTACTTACAGTAAACAGATCCCGGAGCAGCCAAGCACCATACTCTCAAATGTATTGTTAAACTCGTCCTCAAGCAAGAAAGCACACCAATCCTGAAAAACTGTAATCAGTGACCTTCTCAGTGAAGCTCATCGCAGTGCCGACAGCAGCCTACATGCTGGACCCACGGGGAACTAACTGTAGGTCCCTCCCCTTCATAGAAACCTGAACTGCACTCTTAAAAACACTGACGGGATGTGCGGTACAACAGTCAACCTCTCGTTCGACTTCACAGCTGTGTTTTCTCCATGACTCCTCCGGTCCTTCAAGGTCTGTCCTGCTCCTGCTCTGTTTCCCAGACACGTTTAACAATGGCCTTACTGAGCACAGCATTGTTGGTAGGAAACACACACACATCCCCTTCCTGTGATTAGTGGCCGTGGCTGGGAGCTGCTGACCCCCTCCCTGGGTCAGATTGTGTTAACACTAAACAGGTTTCTGAAGTGTAGCTTATGTAGCTCGCAGTGTTTTTACAGTAAATACATTTATTTATAGACAGTAAACCTCACTAGCTACAGACACAAGTCAACTGAAGCATTTATTTAAGGTTCCTGTGCTCTAAGTGGGAATTTATACATATATTCATATATTTAGTGTGTGTTAATATTGTTCCATAATTAAAGAGGAGGGCAAACATGTGAGGCACTTCTGCAAGAGACATCCCTTATTAGCATCCGTGACAATTATCTACATATAATATTTAATTGTATATGGAATCATTAATCTTAATTTCTATCAAGATTTTCACAAAAAGCAAAAAATAGCAGCTTCACAGCAGTAACGTTTTTGATGAGGACCCCGGATGTAATGTGGTTTTGTTTAGCTTGTATAATATAAAATCGTTATCTGGTTATTTCCATCAGATAAGAGTTGAATATCTAGTATAAAACATGCATTTTTCTCTGAAATGAAGTGGAGTTGAACTACAAAGATGCACGAAATGTGAATACAGATTAAAAATACCAGTATCCTAGCTTGAACTTTTAGGTTACTTAGCTAGCAACGTTCTGTTAAGTGAGTTAAGGCTAATTAAGTAGGCTAACGTTAGTTAACGTTAGTTACCTGAGATAAAGTCACCACAAAGTCTGTAATTATCTCCAGTATACTATACTGTACTTTATAAATGTAAACAGCTGTAGAAATATGTTATCCGTCTAATGTTTGAGACAATATTTAAATACGAAACCGAGTGAACTGCTTATTACTGACCTACCATTTGTTACATGACATTTAGCTAAGTTAACGGCAAGTTTATGTTCGCTAACGCTGAAATCACATTGAAACTCGGCTAACATTAGCTACCTGCTAATGACAGTTAATAAGTACAATAGCTGAGCTGTTTCTATACACACCTGGCCTCTTCAGTAGATGACCTGACTATTTGTATCAGTTATCCATAACGTTAACTTACCATGGCTGAACAGTTAAAGACGTGTAACATGTGTGAGTCTTCATGTATCCTGAGTCAAATCCCACCACTTCATTATTGTTCCCCTGACCAGGACCGAGCGCCCTGCTATCAGCCCTGGGTCCAAAGGGCAGCGAGAGTCTCTCCAAGAAGCCTTGAGGAGTTCATGACCTCCTCCTCTCCTTCAAACACACTCTGGACTGTTTGACCTCCTGAGCTGTCACCAAACAGAGGAGGTGTTACTGTGCTCCCCATCCTGGTCCTGGTCCACGGGCAGGGAGGTGTGGCCATGGTTTTGGTTAATGTATGCAAGAAGGATGATGGAAACTGATACTCAACTTCTCTGAGGTGTGTACACACACACACACACACACACACACACACACACTAATACAGTACATGTAGTAACCATCAATTGTCGGTACATTTCACTGTGTATATTTTTATTCTGCTTGTATATTTTATTCTGTTGCACATTTCACTTCCATATTTTATTGTTTATTGTTTAGTATATTTTATTGCCTTAGTATATTTTCATTCTGTTATATTTTTAATTGCTTTACGAATATTTTTATTGCATGTTGGTTTATTTTATTTTATTGTAGTTATCTTAATTTTATTCTTTCTAGTCTTCTTATCTTTCTTACTATCTGTTCCTAACATGGGGGTTGCAATGAAAATTTCATTGACATGCTCAATGACAATAAAGACTCTTGAATCTTGTGCAGCAAACAAACACGATAGTTAATCAATATTTCTCTTATTATTGCTGTTCCAGGCTTTCACTTGTGTTTTTTTTTTCATTATACTATCATGTTATTTGCCACCATATTTCTTTCCGTTACTTACATGTTGGTAGCTTCTTGTCGCAGAATATATTCAAGGATGCTTTAAAAACATCTGACCTTTCCACTGGTCACATGTCACTGCCCCTGATGACCGCACGCAAAACCTAAAATAAAATCACACACAAGTGAAGAAAACTGCTCTGTTGACAAGTGGCTGTGCTGGCAATGAGGTAAAATGTAAAAAAAAAAAAGAAAACACTGAAGTCTTTAATTTTGTGTTTTTAAAAATGTGTATTTCCAACAACATCTACACCTCAGTCAAACACTAAACAGTTGAACCAAACACGCTGTGAACGACATTACAGTGTTTATAAAATGAACTGCTATGTGCAGACCCAGCTTCTCATACCTCATTTATTTAACATTACATAAACTGCTGTATAAAATCCTTTTCATACAGAAAAAGCCATTTTCCATTTCAAATAAAAACAGTTTCACCGAGGTTTACAAGAAGTCTCTGGTCCCCAGTATGAACATTTTGTTGCAGCGCAGACTTCACTGTCACTTCCCCAGGTCACTGAGATCTTACACCAGGATCACTGACTACAGCCTGCATCACTCTGACAGGGCTACCATGGCAGCCTGCAGCATCAGATGGTTGCATCTCACCTGGATGCACTTTCAAGCAACCCTAATGTGCTTCTGACGTGTCTATCTGCTGAACAGCATCACATTTTCATCATGCCTGCTGATGTCAGGACAGAGGAAACGGCCATCACCTTCAGGTTTCCATGGCATCAGAGGAGGACTCTTTGTCTTTTTTGGGGGAATGGTCATTGGTATCTTCTAGCAGTGAAAGGTCAAGTTCAGGTAAGGGGGCCCTCCAGTACTGGAAGGAGTTATAAGTGCAGTCCTCAGTGTTGGCGTCTTCGTTAGCCTGAGAGTGAAAGAGACAAAGATTGAGCTCAAGAGAAAAGTGTCTTAAGCAGCTATCTGTAACATTTTAGACTGGATATACTAGGTGAACCTAATCTGAGCTAAAACAGAGCCACACTCTCCTCTGACAGATTCACTGTCAGCTGGGACCACAGCGAGCTGTACAGTTGGAAAAGGGTGACATCTAGTGGACAGTTGCTGCCATTACATCGACTCACTTTCTCTGGACAGCTTCACTATCTGCACACAGCGGAAACAGACAATTTCTGCTGTATTATCAACAACTTACTTTATCATTAGCTTTAGGGGTAACAGTCTCTGAACCCACGCAGTCCTCTCGAGCTCGTTTCTTGCAGCTTGTGAGTGCGCTGGAGCCGCGACGCTCCTGGAAACTTCCAGAAGTCTGCACCGTCAAAACACTTGCGGCAGGCTTCCTAGTGTCGCAGTGTGTGGCCTTGCGATAAATAGCCGTTTCTTCTTGTTTCTCTGGATCCTCGAAGTAGTACGGCCTCTTTCTGGAGCGGCTGCCCAGTAAAGCCAGCAGGGACGGCGGGCTCACACCCCCGGTCGGGGCCATGCTTCCCAGCTGCATGTCAACAGTGCACAGAGAGGGGCAGCATCGTTTGGAGGGAGAGTCGTGAAGCAGGGGGTCGTCGGCTCGTCTCTTCGCCATGAATGTCAGCAGTGTCGGTGCACCGATGTACAGCAGGAAGCCAACACACCCCCGGTGCTTTGACTTTGGCTCTAGCAGTGTTTCAATGCCCGTGTTAGCCGTGCAGGTGTTCGGGTTCAGCCGCAAAACATTCAGCATTAGCGATTTGTTGTTCGTGAACGATCCGGCTTTATGAGTCGACTCCTAAATGAACGATGAGAGCCGGCTCCCGCCTGAGAGCCGATCGTTTTTTCTTTATTTTATTTTTTTTAAATTACTACATGATAGAATACTAGCATGATATTATAACATATTTGTTAAATATTATATAAAATTGTCTCACTTAGTGATAACATTACAAGCCAAGCATGGTGAGACTTTATGTTGTATCAACCCAGAACAAACACAACATAGTTCAAATATTAAAAAAATGTTAAATGTATGCATGTAGTACTGTAATGTAATGTATTTACATTACCGTTTGGTGTGTATCCAAGCGTAATATGAAATTGTAGCACCCTGGAAATTACAAAATCTTGTAAAATTACACATAATCATTTAAGTGGTGCATGAGCACACATATGTTTGGACCAGTGATTGCACTGGTCCAAACTTTGATAAATTTGGTTGAACTACAGAAAACAAATACTAAATTACGAGCCGTTTGGAAGCCGATAGAGCCGGCTGAGCTGAGCCAAATGGTCTGGCTCACGTAAACGGGCCGAAATTTCCATCACTATTTAGCAGCGGAAGTAGAATTTTGCGAGGCAGTCCGGATAACCAATCAGATGAGAGCACCGCAGTGTATCCCCGCCTAGAGCCTCCCCTCTTCCTGTGGCGGGTAGATAAACACAAAGATGCTCTAGTGTAGTTCCTGAGCCCCTGGCGACAGACAGACCACATTTATACTGGAATTCGCCTATATAAACCAAAACTTACCTGAGTTCATTATTTCAGTGGTTGTATTTCTTAATATTCATACATTATCCAGTAAATGTTTATCCTTAATGACATTTCAGCATTTACACAGCCTGTGTTGTCGTGCAGTTATTCATGTGTATTTAATCCGATTATATAGTTTTTCTTACTCTCAAAAGATCCTTTTCACTGCAAACATTTTTGACACAGTGTAATTAATAATATTAATGACTGTATGGAGTTTTGTGACACTTCAATGGATATGCCACAGTGTTAATATTGCTGGCTCCACCTGTGCTTCTTGTGGTCAAAAATGTAGTGAAATATATGATTTAGTACAAACTCAGATGCATGTATCCTCGTTATCACATCTGTAACCTGCCTCCTTATTCATGAGTAAGCCTGATGAAGAGCACACGGAATGCGTTAGTCAAAAAAGAAAAAGTTAAATTCGGCGTTGAGCTGCATTTTAGTGCTGTTAAATTCGTGTTAAAATCACATCAATCTTAAAATAGCGAAACTCTGGGGATTAAAATGTTTTAAAATGTTTAGCTTTATTCCAAAGTGCGATTAGAAACCAAAAAAGTTGATTTACACAAATTACTCCTGAAAAACTGAAACATGTTCTGAGTACATTTTCAGTGCTGACTGATGAGAAATGCACGAGGAGACCCACATGGCACCGTACTTGAAAAAATAAATAGATTTCAAAAGCGCACGCACGCACACACACGCACACACACACACGCACACACACTCTCTCTCTCTCTCTCTCTCAGGCAGTTAAAGTCAATGGACATGAGAATTAGTAAGACCGCAGTTAAAAGAACTCTACTCTTCAGCTTGCTGCTGACACACAAACCACTAAAACAAAGACGCATCGGGTCACGGACTCATCTGACACCCAGGTATGACGAGATGAAGAGTATTTAGATGTTTTCCAGCTGTTACTCACAACATATTACTGTTTCATATTACATTCGACAATTAGAGCCATATTCCCAGAAAGATTAAACCGGGCCTGCAGGGTTGGGCACATTTCTCCAGGAGATGCATCATAAAAAAATATATATGGCAAAAAAAGAAAATTTATGTCCACTGTTTTTTTCTTCTTGTCAGCCTAATCTTCACTCAGTCCTGCACGTTAACCGTTTGTGTCAGAGATTTCCTGTCACGTCAGGCCGTCGGCATCTTCTCGCCGCGGTGACTTAGCGGCCGGTGGAGAAATCGGTTGCTGGTCGTCCTCTTGACCGTTAAAATAAAGGTCTGCCGGTTTTCGTGCCACAAAGAAGACGCAGTCGTAAATGTATCTCAACATAGAGCGGTCGTTCTCTGTGTAGGTGGTCTGAACCGACTCTCTCTCCACCTGCAGGAGGAACATAAATCCGGTTTCACGAGTGGGACGAGGTTTCCAAAGACGAGCATATAAATCAAAGTTTGCCTTACCTCCATGTGGAAGCCAAAGTTAATGATTGCTGTCCTAATGTCTTGGTAGCTAAGTTCAACTGAGAGCTCATTGGCCATGTTCTCAAAGTGGTACAGCAGTGGACCTAAAGAAACATGGAAGATTCAGATTTTAGCCAAAAGATCACTTTTAAACCTTTGTTGACGTACTTGGTCTGAAGACTGAGTGTTACTGCGGGGGTCTATTGAAATGCAGCATAGTAGTTGTCTTGGTCCATTTCGTGTTGTGGCAGACGCAGCCACCCTGCTGTTGATCTACTTGCGGTGACCCCTCTGGTTCCCGCCACTGTTGCGTTGGTCACATGTTACTGTTTTTTGTGTTGGAAAATGCAGCAACTTGTTTGTGAGTGTGATGAGATCTTCTTTGTTTCATCCTTGATCCAAGCTGACAGCAGTATTCCCAATGTGCTGCACGACTTCGTCTAAAGCAGGGGTCACCAACCTTTCTGAAACTAAGAGCTACTTCAAGGGCACTGAGTAATGCAAAGGGCTGCACTTTGATAATACACTTCTGAATAACAAAGTTACACAGTGAACCTTTAATTTTATATTATTAGTGTCTCTCCACGTTGTGCCGCTTAGCCGTCGCCACAGTCGCACCGCAAATGAGACACACACAGTTTTCTTTCACGTTAGTAAAAAAGAACTCTTCCTCCCATTCACTGTGAAAATGATAAGTTTTCTTCCTTTTTTCTGCTGTTTTTGTGGGTAGAAAACGCGTTCGTCTCCTCGTCTTTGCAGCGCTCACGAGCTCATCTCAGCAAAGCTGGTTTGTCATGCGCACTAGACTGACCTCCGACCCAGACTACGTCAGAGTTCGTATATTAAACTTTTTTTATGATATGCATTTTTTTTACGTTTTTATGTATTCGTTTTTAAATTTACATCACTGTAAATGTAATTCAAAAAGAATAGCAACACAATTAAATAAACTTTTAGACAGAGCTAATTCGTGATTAGTGCTATTTTTAGAACTGGCTTACGGGCGACTGATGTGGATGCTGCGGGCGACCTGGTGCCCGCGGGCACCGGGTTGGTGACCCCTGGTCTAAAGAGTCGTCTTGTGTGTAGTGCTGGGCGCTCTATGCAACACTATCAGGTTCAAGACTTCAGATCGGTCCACATGCTCACAGGTAGTGAGGCGTTGTGGACTGAGTGCTGTTGATCTGCACATTTAGCTGTGTTTTACCTTGAGATGCAGACCTGGTAGGTAGCACTTGTTCACATTTCAATGAATAAATAGAACGGTGGTAATCTGACCACTGGTGCGCTGTATTAGTGCAACATGACCAAATATATTTGTGCTTTTGGCAAACTATTTATTCATTGTATTAAGGGTGAGGGTGTAATGGCTGTGCGCGCTCCCTGTGCTGTTTGTCTCCCTCTCCTGACCTGGGACTGAAGCACTTAAAAACTCCTGTGCCTGCATCAAGCGGCCCCAGGCCTCCGTCTTGTCACTGCTGGCTGCAGCCTGAGATACTGTGATGTGGTTTGATGTTACGTCTTTTGTTAGCTTTCATTAATTGTCTTGGTTGTTTGTCTTTATGGTAATAAATCCCATGGATTTGGTAGTGTTTTTTTGGGTGAGTTAGTGGTGGGGTGTTGTTCGCCCCACAGGGCCGCCTAAGGATGGGGTGTAACACTGAGACATAGAGAGAAATAACAACAGTTGGTAACCAGATAATTTTACTTGACCACTTCCATTAGCATGTTGTCCATTCATGTAAAGAACTGTGTTGGCCAGTAGAGTTTCAATATAAATGCAGATTTTTGACAAAAGCTGACTCACCCAAGTTGATCCACACTCCACCAGGCTTCAGAATCTTCCAGATAGTCTCCACATACTCAATGACATTATGAGCCGTGTCAATAAAGAAGCAGGTAGCCACACAGTCCCAGGAATCTGAGCAAAACATGAACACTTTTAATGAATATTACTAAACACGAACAACTTAACATTGATCAGTTCTTCATCATTTATACTATATTCACATCAAAATTATCCACTTTATTTTGGGTCTTTTTAGAGAAAATGTAATGATACATAGCTCATACTGTGACCCGTTCTTAAAGCCTGGAGTAAGGACTCTCACCTGCAGAGGTGAATGGTGAGTTAAATATTTGTTCATACTAATTAATGTAATCAGTCAGAAATGCTGTAAACTGAATCTTCAACAAAGCCTGAACACAATCTCAGAGGTTTTCTGTGATTATTTGAGCAAGAAATTACTTCATTTGCAGGAGGTCCTGTGAAAAGTTTTCGTTTTTTGGTCATTAAACACTGCAGGCCCACTGGAACAAGTACAGCTGTTTTGTGGAGCTTGCTAAGAGCAAAGACAACACATTTATTTGTCTGACCTCATCAGCTTCATTGATTTCTGTAAATATCTGCTGATTCTGAATCTGATGCAGCAACACGTTTCAAACAAGTTGGGACAGGAGCAACAAAAGACTGGGAAAGATGTGGAACGCTCCAAAAACACCTGTTTGGATCATTCCACAGGTAAACAGGTTGATTGGTGACAGGTGATAGTATCATTATTGGGTATGAAAGGAGCATCCTGGAAAGGCTCGGTCGTTCACAGCGAGGATGGAGCGAGGTTCAACACTTTGTAAACACATGACTGTATGAAGAAGATTACGACATGGGCTCAGGAACACAGAAAGATTCACAGTTTTTACTGACCTGAGTCACTGTAGACCTCCACAAAGTCCCCTGCTACCATGGAGAAGTCTGCATTTAGTGGTAAGCTCTGAGGGTTCACATCAGGGAATCTGATCGGTCGTGTTTGGTCGGAGGATTTCTTGTTGTTGCTGAACTGGTGGATCCAGGGGTACACGGTCAGAGAGTTCACCTGTTCACACCTGAATGGCGCAGAGGTCCAGAGGTCAGAATTCTTCTGCCAAACAACTGAACAATGTGTTCTGATTTCATATACGATCGCTGACACACTTATAGGATTAAATGTGATTAATGGGACAGTTCCACCTAAAGCAGGCAGAGATATCCTGCATGCATGTATGCACAGGAAGGCGGTGGTCCCTGGGCATTGTGTAAGGCAGACTGAGCCACAGGAGTGTTCGTGTCAGTGTGTGCTGTACCTATTGAGAACGAAGTTTGAAGAGAAGAGCATGAAGAAGCTCCACTCGTTGCCCTGGCAAATATAGCCCAGCCGAGCGATCTCCCAGGCCAGACGGCCAAGCCCAGCACCCGGAACCAGCACGCTCACCTTAGACACATCACTGACATAATAAAATGCACAAAATGCACATATCACATAGAAAACATGTGTTAAGTCACATTATCAGAATTGGGTGTTCTCATACCAAAGCACAAAGAAAAGGTGACTGCTTGTATCATTAGTATCCACATATCTTTACGTCTGTGTGTCACTGTCCTTAGTTTTCTTGGCATGCATGCAGGTGTTTGTGTGGTAGTCTGTGTGAGTGAGCGAATGTTTCCTACTACTGGTCACTTGGGAAGAGTCTCTGGATCTCTTCAATGATCGGCCGGTAGCAGGAATCCCTCTCAGCCCGGCCCACCTCGCTCCAGTCTCTGACAAACTGCTTTATAGTGGACTTAAGCTTGTCCATGTCAAAGGTGGTGGATGGGCGGACCTTCCGCGGATCCTCCTGGAAGTTAAATGTAGACAACATCTTTATGTAAATTACAACGAACAACAAAAATACAACCTTTATGTACACTGTATACAAGCAGTAGACAACCTGGTGCAAGTCGAGCCTTACCCTCTCGCCGTACTCGATGTTCTCAAACATGTGGAGGCTGTTGTGAATGATGGCCTGCAGCAGCTCCTGGTTGTGGTCAGCACACTGGCTGATCCGGGTTAGGTTGGACAAAACATCTGGCAGCAAATTCTGGTGGTGCTGCGGTAGGCTTCGAAACTGACGCTCGGCACGCTTGACCTGATCCTCGACATGAACCCTGACAAGAAGAGACACGAGCAGAGGTGGACGACGTGGTCAGACCGGGAACTTATAAAAAATAGCTTTACCACAATGTAGAAGTACTTTGTTAGAAGCAAGTCGTGCATTTAAAGTTTTACATTAACACAAGCACCAAAGTATTGTCATCAAAAATATACTTAAACTGCACTCAATATGCAGAATGGTGTATTTCAGAATAACATATATTACTAGTTTATAACTATTTAGGCATTAATGTATTCAACACTTCAATGCTGAAGCTGGTAAAGGTGGTTTAACTACTTTACATAGTTTATCTGCTGGGTAGCTTATCTTGAACTACAGCATTACGTCATAATTTATTTCTTGATTGTATTCTGTATACTGGGGAACTAAATTTGCAAAGTGACCAGTAACTAATCTGTCAAATAAATGTATTGGTGTCAGCTGCAACAATTGCATTACCAATTAATCTATGGAATATTTTCACTATTAATCATTTAGTTTATAAAAATAAATGTGAAAAATGCTTATCAAAATTTCCCAGAGCCCAAATTGAAGTATTCAAATTGCTTCTTTTGTCCAATCCACAGTCCAAAACCCAAATACTCCTAGTTTACTATCATACATGACAAAAATGCAACAAATCCTTATGTTTAAGAAGCTGGAGAAAGCAAATGTTTGACATTTTTGCTTAGAAAATGACTGAAATTAATAATCAACTCAAAATAGGTGCCAATTAATTTTCTTTCAACTGACTAATTGTTACAGCTCTGTAGTGGAGTAGAAACAACAATATTGGCCTCTGAATTGTAGTGGAGTACCTCAAAACTGTACTCACGCACAGTACTTGAGTAAATGCATTTAGTTACTTCTCACCCCTGAGTATAAGTCAGAGGGAGGGTTCATTCCATGTGTCCCCAGAGGGATAACACACGTTACTCACCTAGGAAATAACATTAATCTGTGGGTCCAAATAGTTCCTATATTAAATTATCTCTTTACTGTCTTCAAGTGAGATTTCTACATAACTGCATCACGTATTCCTCTATTAAGTTTAGGTGTTGGAGAAAGGCTGGGTCATGGAGTAGAAGTGTTGTCATGATGACTGGAGCTACAATCAGACTATTACTTAATTGATGCAACAGGAAGCTAATTAAACACAACAACTAAACCGTGGGAAACATTAACCAACGATGGAATAAAGATGAACTGCCTCAATTAGCAGTTTTCTCTCCCAACCGAGTTATCTGTCCTTTGCTATCGTTAACGTTATTTGCTAACAACATCGTCTGTTGACACAAACTGACGTTGCCTGGCTCGTACTTTATTTCAAACATCGATATTATACCTGTAAAATCTAAAAGCATCGACTATTCTCCAGAAATGCTGCCTCTCCAGCCTGGCCTCCTCCTCGGGGCTGCATTTTATTCTCTCTTTGTGATAATATGGTCCTTCTAGCGGTGCCTCTCCTGCTGTTTCGGCCATGTTTGAAACAAATTTTCAGCCATCCAATCAAAACACGACAAACTTCTTCTTCTTGGGTTCATTAATTCCAGCAGACCAGAGCCCACGAGGCGTGTTGCTGCCACCTACAGTTGGATGATTACACTTCAGTAAGATGAAAAGAAACAAAAGGACTAAATAATACAACCTACTAACAGCAGATTATACTAATACTATACTTGAATGTAAAGTGTACACTGCAGCAATATGTAATATGTAATATTTGCGATTAACAGGCTAAAAAACTTCATTTGCAGGGGGTTCTGTAAAAAGCTTTAGTTTTTTGGTCATTAAACACTGCAAGCTTGCTGGAACAAGTAATCTGAATTAGTTATTAGTTAATCTGAATAACTAATTCCTAGGTGTTCTAATACAATAGTGCACTCCCCCACCACTCATCTGACTGATTTAGAAAAAGTATACATTGTTGCTCTAGTATGTCTCATCTAATCTCTAATATGGTGAAAGACCATCCAGTCACTGTTTGATTAAAGCAATGAATGAGCAACTGATAATGCCTTACATATTATATTGCCTTATATTTGGCCTGACGTAACATTAAACTTTCCTCATGAAACCACCTCTTCATTTAATGTTCATAAATATTACACAGCATCTCAGAGAAAAAGGGTTTGTATACAAAACTGCTGAGTTTCATCTAATGAGAGAATTATATTATAATATATATTGTATTTATTTACAATCTCAGTGACTGAGGAAATGACCCAGTGCTCAGTCAAATACTGAAGAGGAGACTGTTTAAAAAATATATTGCATAAAAAATATTAAAAACTAAAATTTAAAAAGTCCCTGAATTAGTTGTATTTGTTATAGAAGATGTATATGTTATACAGATGTCTGCTGATAATATTTTATCCCTGTATTTTTTTTAACCTCCAAAAACTACTAAAGAAACATTAAAACTGTTTGCTACACACTCATTAATAAAGCAAGAGACCACAGGACAAATGTTTTTCTGAGTATTTTATATGTGATGCAACAGCTGTGCTTCTTCAAACACAAAGTGTTTATTCAATCAGATGTTTGGGTTGATAATCTTGCCCATGAAGAGCATTTTTTCTGTGCCGCGTTCAGTGATGATGACCATAAATGGACGATTGAACTTCAAAACAGGGACGTGGCGGAAGGACAGAAGCGTGATGCCGATGCCTGTAGCAGCTGCAGCGGTGGCTCCGGCCTCGTCCACATCCAGGGTGGCTTGGTGCACAACCTTCAGAGCGATGGAGGCAGAGTGAGGTGGAGGGAATATACTGAAGGACAAACGTGTGCAGTAACATATGCTGTCCTTACCTCTGAGACAGCCAGTTTTTGGCCCTCTGCAATGCCGCTTAAATCTGCACGATCACCAAACATGTCTGTCATTCCCATTTCAGACAACACGTTACTCAGAGAGTAGGAAGTCTTGATGGAGAACTTTGGAACATATAAATTATAAGTCCTAAAAGAAAAATGGAAAATACAGTGACTGATCTGTCAGGACTGCACTGAGTACTTTATAAAGCGTCAAGCCTTCCTCTATAGAAACCAAGAATTTAAGGATGGTCTTAGACTCTCCCAACCTGGACTTCATCCACTTCAGCCATTTGGTGACGTGACCAGGGCAAATGACGCTCTCCAGTTGTGCCATATCATCAGGCAACAACAGCAGCATGGAGTAGGAGCTGTTGAAGGGCATGTGGAGCACTGAGGTGTTAACGGCCTGGTCGTAATAGGTATCAAAACGCTTCTCCTTATTCATCATCTGTACTGGAACCTGCAAAATTACAATTCACACACGTCCCTTAACTGGAACAGACAAACAGTATGAAGGATGCACAATGATGCATAATCCACTCTGAATAAATGAACCAACTCTGAACCTTGGTGCTCTCGTCCACCATGAACATGTCCTGTTTGGTGAGCTCGGGATTAAATGGAGTCTCCCACTTTCCTGTTTGACGGGGATGAGAAGATTCAGAACACAAATTATGGTTGACAGATGAAACTTAAAGGGTAATTCTGGTAGTTTTTAGCCTGGGCCATATTTGAACATGCACCCGTCAGCGTATGTCCAGTAAAGTTGTTTCTGCCTCTGGCGTTCTCAGGTTATCATTCTGAGTGTCAGCGTTATGGAAAGGATCCCTACAGAGCTCTTTCTGACATGAACACATTAGTTTGTATCTGATCTAACTCTTTAAAACACCAAAATAAGACATTAACAGAAACAAACCAACCGATTTAGGCAGCAATGGACCAGCAACTCCCATCTTCAGCAACGTAAAATAACTGTTTTTGTCAAAGGAGTCTGGGTTTGAACGAAGCGATTTAACAGCTGCCTCTGGTCAGACGAAGGATCTTAATCTTTAACAAAAGGTCTATCTCTGTAGAGGTCCTTTCTGTGAAGTTGTCAGACATTTAAAATAACAATCTGAGCCAGTCGGTGACAAAAAACAAGCATTTCAGTGAACATACGTTGACAGGCACATTTGCTCCAAAGGACTACGTTGCAGTCGTGGCAGTTTGTGGCTGCTGGCTGAGGTGATCTACAACTGGTCCAGTTCCAAAACCTTTTATACCTACTAAACATTTAGACCCCCAGAGATGTAAAATAGCTCTCAGGTTTAAAAATAAAAAGCAGCAAGCCAGATCTCATCTCATGGACCTTTTTACCTTTGAAGTAGATGTAGCTGATGAGATACATGACGGTGCTTGGATCCAGGTCGCTGACCAGCTTGTCTATCTTCCCATTGGTCTTCTCCCCCACATACGTATTGATGGCATTGACACTCTCTTGGGTTTTGGTGAAGTCAACACTGAACCCTTCCGCAAAGTATGACTGCTTCAAGGTGTCCAGGAACTCATGCCGCGGCTTGAAGCGGTTGTCCATGAATACAGCGGTCCCTTTGCTCGTGTCTTCATTAGCCCTTCCGTGGAGCATCTGAAAGGCCTGATCTACATCTGTCTGCGTCAGCAGGGTGTTGTTGAAACCCAGCCCGCTGAAGAGCTGCCGGTGGGTCTCCCCCCGTGCTCCTACAGACAAGGCGGCCAAGGCAACAGACACGCTAGCTGGGGAGAAGAAGATATTCTTGTCTCGTGAGTCAGGAAGTGCCGCTAACCTCCTGTACAGACGGTAGGCAAACTCTTGGTTTGCCGAAGTCACCCGTGAGAGGCTGCTGGGGGCGCCATCGAGGGCAGTGTCTTGGTCGGGCTGATCATTGTCGGTGCCGTGACCTAAATGGTGATGTCCTCGCCCCACGCAGATCACAGCTGACAAGATCCAGATACTCAGGGCCGCATGCATCATCGTGAACTAAGACAAGAGTTCACAAGTGTTGTTCTTTTACGTTACACAATGTTTGCTTGTACAAATATTGATTTTCCTTGAAATTACAAGAAATGTGTCAATTTAAAGACCCTGAAAACACATTTTGCTTCATACTGTGAGTGATGGTCTCTTACATGATCAAACAATTCCTGTTACAGTTACTGTAGATTCACATTTCTTTATTTCTTTTTTCTCTGGGCTCACTGGTGTGAAGTAGGCGGGGCACATTTAGAGAAGGGGATGTCGCGAACATCCCTGCACCAATCAGAGTTCAGCTACATACGGGTAGGTGTTGGGCTGTTTGCTTACTGTCAATCAAATATGATCAAAGAATTTTTGAGAGTTAAACTCTAAATGAAAAATACCTGAGGATGTTTTTTCCCTATCACTGTATTCTAAGTCATAAATACTTAACATTTTAAAAAAGTAAAGTTTTCCAGTTTTTAATTCTAAATTTCTGTAGTAGGAGAGTAAATGCAGTGTAAAGAATTTACATTTACTGTTCAAACACTCCACAGATGGTCAAGATTTTCCTACTCCAGCATGCACAGTTTCATCTCAACCTCAAGATGACAAACATTTTAGCTGCTGGCTAACACATAACGCTAAAACAACTCGAGTTCTCTAAATCTTTCTCTTACCTTCCTCTGGTTCAGCGCACGCTCAGCGAAGTGCAGGCTGGACAGACGGAGATGTCCTTTTTAAAAGACTGGTCAGAGCAACTGAACTTTGGCTTTGTTTATTCTCTAGTATCTCAACCTCTTATTTGCTCTGCCACTGCATTTGTTCTGTGTAATGATTACTGTCTGAACATGCCATCAAACTGAGACTTCAGCAGTAACATGCTGGAGATAACATGCTGTCTCTAGCCGACACCCTGAATCATACTGCGCCATGTTTCTGTATGTAAGACATTCACCAAAAGATGCATCAGATGCACATCTTTAATGTCAGAAACTTCAAATCAACAGAATTTAAATATTTTTGAGTTCATGGCAATTAAAACATGATCCAGGAGTAATCAGATGCTGTAAGTCCCGTTTCTACAACAATATCAGTAGTACTGAAAGTAAAAAAGATGCAAATATATTATGAAATCAGTGTATCTCGTCTGTTAAGCATACTTAACCCTATAATGCCGTGGGTATCATATTTGATACGTGCATTTCTGAAACTTTTTGAATAACCATATGGTTAAAAACTCTGCTAAAAACAATACTAACAAAAAAACATATTTGCATTTTTTTTTTTTTTAATTGTTAAAGGGCCAAATAAAGTCTTCAAATTCAAAAAAATAGAATTTTCTGTCCATTATTTCTTGGGTCAGGCATTATAGGGTTAAGCATTTTTTATCAGATTTTTCCTCATGACAGGAGTGGGGAACCACTCTGAAGGATTTATTCATCTACAATTTTATCTTATTTTAAGTGCTGTCAAGCAGGGTTGGGGTAAAAAAAAAAAAAAAAAAAAAAAAGTCTCCTGGGCTGCACACGGTCCACCCCTCTCCTATAAGCTGACCAGTAATGCAGGTAAGGGTTCAGTGTGTGCCAAAGAGCTGGCCGTCCAGTCTGATGAGCTGTCGGAGGAAACCTCGATTGGGGATGACACCTCGGTTATCTTTCACAGCACAGATAGCCTCCACGAGGGTCAGGCTCTGCTTCAGCATCAAGTAAGCCAGGACCAGCGTGGCGGAACGGCTCACTCCTACGTGACAGTGCACCAACACCTTGCCTGAGAGTCGGAGAAATATTCCATTAGTTTCTAATAATTACCTTTAAATGATCGTTTTGTAGCCCTCCTCTCACCTCCTCTGCTGAGAGCCCTGTGGATAAAGTCTGCTGCTGCCTGGAAGTTCACGCTCATGTCAAACCCACAGGAGTCATGAGCCTCTATGCCCATGTAGGTGATCCTCATGCCCTCATAGATGCCCGGCTGTCCTCTGCGATTACTGTGAGCCGCGTTCAGGATGTGAGTGACTCGATGCATGGATAGATCAGCCTGGTTCTCTGCGCTGCGTCTGAAAAACACAACTCCTCTGTGAGTCCCGACGAACCATTCGCATGCAAGGTATTTCACAGTGATGGATTGACATTTAGAAGACATTTCAGGCATTAGTTAGAGAGAGTTACAGCACATCTAGACACGCGAGACATGCTTTCATGCCTCCCCTCAGTGGAAACTCTCACATTGCAGAGCTATAGTTTACGCAAGATCCAAATGTGGAACGCAACATGTCGGATCTTGAGTTACTGATTCTGATTTATGATCGGTTCCTCTTCCACACACAGTATGTGGACTAAATGCAAGTCTAGCATTGAGTAATATTTGTAAAAAGGGCTCAGTCCACTCTCTGTCACAACTAAAGCATATTTGGAGAGCAGGATACACAGCAAAGAGTTGTGACAAGGCCATGACTCATTCTGGTCAACCAGTCTGGTTCTCTAGCAAAAGAAAGAAGCGAGGTCAACTTACTGGTCACCAATGTAAAGCCCCGGCCACACTTCATCTGCATGGCTGATGATGGCTTTGCCTGTAAACAGGAGCCTTTCCAACTCAAACACTGCTAAACCAGGTGAGCTCAGGTCAATTTCCACTTTCCGAGGAGGAGGTCCGTCATTCCAGGACGCAGGAAGTTTGGATGTGTAGGACATTTTCAGTGCGAGGTTCAGGCAGGTCTCAGAGGAGCTGACACAGCAGCGTTCCTCACTCATAAGGCGACTTCTGGTCTAGTAAAACTGACAGCACAAAAGTAACTGCGGTCTGGAGCCACTTTGTTCACCAAAAAAATCAAAAATCCAGAAAAACGCTATAATAGATTATTCCCTAGCAAGCTGTCTGGAACCGCTGCGTCGAGCTGGGCAGCATGAACAACACAGGCTCAGGCTTCACCTCAGATTTACTCACCACAGGGTGTCGAACTCCTGTCAGGCCGTTTGACCCTCAAATTACATCTAGCCCCTGTGCCTCAAGCCGTCGGGGCTCTGTGTTATGCTTTTGCATTAAAATAGCCGTCTATTTCAAGATCTGAATGTTGGCTAGCAGGAGTTGGGACTGTGGACTCGGGCAGCAGTTTCAACTCGACAGTTAAAAAAATGAATGTGCTCTGCTATAAGTGAATTTGTAAACAAGATAAAATAGTGAAAAAAATAATTCAGTTGGTCACAGGTTAAAAAATATACTGACATTTAATTATTTCTCTGCTATTTTCTCACTTGTAATAATTTCAATATGTATCAGGCAAAGATTCCCGTCTCGTGTTGGAAACATGCATAACATCTGGAACTGTACAGTTGTGCTCCGTTTGAACAGAAACGTACCAGCACAGGAAAATGAACATATGACAGATGCTGATGTCGTTTTTTTCATGCAAAGCTTGTGATCTTCTTTTTATTTTTTTTTCTAATCATATAAAACCATCCCCTGAAATATGGCACTCTTTTTTTTCCTAAATCAACACATCAAGAACCACTGAAAAAGAAAGACTTGCTCTACAAAACAACATGGATTGTGGTGCAAATCTGGATTTGATGCAACAAGAATGTGAGTGCTAGAGAAAACACAAACGAGGTCAAAACAACTGATCCAGGTGCTGTGACTAACACTGTCCTTGTTTTTCAGCACAAAACATTACTGAAAATGTTGAAGCGCGTCCTTTCTGTTATCCTTTACAACAACTGACTGAATGTTTAATTCAGAAAATACAACTCGCTTCTTATTTCTATAAATATTCTAATTGTTCAAAAAGGGATAGAAAGAACATAACAGCTTCTCAAGTAAATCTTAAACTTCATGTAATATCTGTAATAACAGTAGTTCCTAGAGTGAAACATTGCATTCATATGTAGGTCTGATTCTAGGTCTGCACAGCAGTTTCATCCCACAGATGGAATAATTGGGACAGCAATCTTTAGGGGGTTTTCACTAATCTGCTACACTCTAGGCCCATTTTTCAGCTCGGAAATGTCGTGACTGTATCGAGTGTTTGTCTGACATTACAGTGCATGCAGGGCTGGGAGCACAATTGAAAAAGGAAAGCATTGCACCTATTCCTACATACACGTGGAGACAGAAGTGACTGTGGGCAACTAAGTGTGTGGCCTCTATTGGAGGGCGAAGACAACATCGTGATCATGCAAATGGGCTGTGACATGTATTAGTAGACGGCTAACGAAGTGCACGTGTTGTTAGATGTAGGATCAGACTAAAAGTGACCCACGGTCCTGAGGGACAGCATGACGTTTATCTGAATCACAGGTTAGAGAACAGTTGTAATGTGGCACTAAATGAATTCCTCTTCCAGTGACTCTGTCCTGCATTATGCTGGCAAAGGCATGGCAGAAAAGATGAGCTGAGCAAGAGTGTCAGGTTGTGTAGTCAGCGCAGTCACTCACTGAGGCTGAACGTCACTAATGATATGTACAACCATCGGTCTGCACTTCTAACGCCACCATATCACTTATACCAGCATAACTAGGCTGATTCCATGTCACAGTGGTTGCTTTAGCTTGTTCTTGGGTCCATGAAAATTCAGCTTTTTATGTCAGTGTTGGAAAAAACCCTTAAGATAACACAGCTCCGAGGACCAAGACCAGACCCTCATTGTGTCCATGGAAGATCTGGAAGAAGAAAACAGCAAGACCCACAAACCAACAAGTAAGTCCAGTTCAGAAGGCTTTCTTCTCCAGCTGGTCCAGAATGACCTGGATCCTCTGTACGGCCTCCTTTCGGGCTTGCCGGACGTTCTCCTGTCCCTGAGTCTCCACAGAGTCCAGCACCAGCAGCTCTTTGGTCAGCAGTTCCTCCAAACACCGATAGCTCTTGTCTGTCTTTTTGCCGACAAACTCATCAACATCTTCCTGAAGCAGCAGCACTCTAGCCATGACCTGCTGGACCCTAGCTAGGCCGGGATTATGGCTCAGGGGCTGAGGTCCAGCCTGGCCTGGAGCTGGAGCTGGAGCTGGAGCTTGGGCTGGAGCTGGGGCCGGGGCCGGGGGCTCACCTTGCGAAGGATTAGGCTCACCTCTCCCGGATTTGTTGTACATTTGGGGAGGTGAACTTATTTCAGCAGGCTTTCCATTTGGGGGATTCGGGGATGGGCTCGGCCTGGGTTTAGGTCCCACTTGTGGGGCGCGTTGGTGCTGTTGGTCCTACACAACACAAAAACAAAAGAGTGTAAAATAAAATATTTGATAATCCTCAGTCTGAGGCACATTGTTTGTAAATTGTATTTTAATCTCAGCCTGTACTGCAGTGAAACTTTGCACTTTGGGATCAAATTCTAATTCTCCAAAAGTAATTTCATGAAACCACATTACTGCATTTCACTACTATTACTGCTTGTATACTCACTGTATGAGCATCCAAAAGTCCACAAAATACTGCAAACATTATTTCATTTTAAACGTTTCATACCCAGACCAAACAAGCTTCAAAACGAGGGAGAGTATACTGTCAACATGTATTCCATTGTCTTATTTTAAAAGCCTGAGAATGCAGTTCTTTTGTGTATTTATTTGTGTCTTTTGGAAAATGAAAACCATGTCGAAAGCTGCAGATTCATACCTTGGGTTGGTAAGGGGGTGGAGCGCCAGTTCCAGTCCCTGGCCATGCTGGAGGGTGTGCAGGACGGACAGGATTTCCGTAGTGGTTTTGTGGAGGCTGCTGGCCTGGCTGCCACTGCTGCTGTGAGGGGGCATATGCGCCAGAGTGCGCCCACGCATCGGCCTGGGGGCTCGGGTGGAGAGGCTGGCCAGAGGGGTATGGGGGGTTTGGGGGCATTGCGTGACCACTTTCGCTGTAGTGAGGGTACGGTCCAGCAGGATATCCAGGACCCTGAGAGCAGAAGCAGGAGAGACATATGTCGTAGTTGGGTGTTAAAGTAATTTTGGTTCAGAGAAAAAGACCAAGTGGATTATTTTAATATCTCTGCATAGAACATCACAGCCACAGCAATGTTTTGTTCTTATGAACCCACCCCTTGACAGTGTGGGCCAGGATAGTGATGGTGCTGGTGTTGGTGTTGAGAGTGTGGCTGCCCAGATGGCCCGCTGCTCTGCTCCGCTGGGCAGCCCTGGTTAGGATAAGGACCTGGAGCCGGTCTCTGAGGGTCAGCACAGTAGAATGGGTTGGATGGGTGGAAACCACCTGTTGAATATTGACCCTGCGCTGGACTGTAGACACCATGACCATTTGGATAACCACCAGGCATTACCTACATAGAAAGCACAAGGGAAGGGATTCATTATGAGAAATGCTATATAGACTGCGTGTAAATACCAGGGTCGTAGTGACGCGACTGTTTCGACACAGTGGCCGACTGAGAAAATGTGAGGGAAAGGTGAAAGCGCTTAAGAGACTTAAGATAATGAGCAGACTTACTCCTAATGTACGCCCTCGGATTTACAGGGCCAGGTTATGTTGCATCATAAGCCGTACCTGTGGATTGTACTGTGGCTGAACATCTGATCCGGAGGGATAGGTATTTGCATAGTGCCCTGTGGAGTGAGACTGAGGATACCAGTAGTGTGATGGGTAGCCTGGATACTGAGGAGCATCCTGTGAACACAGAATAATTCATAACAGTTATTTAAAAAGGAGGAAGTTTCTGTCCATACGTACCAGGAGTGGTACTGTTTATAATCTGAGCTGTCCTTGGCACAAGCTTACAGGAAAGAAAAAACTGTAAACCACGTGGCTTTTAACGTGTCTGTCTATTCAAGAAGACAGTCACTGAGTAAACAATGGCACTGACTCGTTTCTCGCTTGTTCAACCAGTTTTGACCAAAGCCGATAAATGCTGTGAAGCTAACTTGAAACAGGCCAAGCTGAATTTTTATGGAAAGATACTTTATAGTTATAAAATATATGTTGACGGTAGAATAATCAGCAGTGTTGTTACGTGAAGATAAAGGTCACAAACTCAGGGAACAGCTGAACTAGCAGTGTAGCGGTAACTATTACATAATGCCAGCTAGCTCCGTGCCGTCTAGCTAGCATCGACAGAGCTCTAACGTTACGCAAGCTAGCTGGGTAACAATGTTTGTATGTCCCAACTCATGTCGTTTTTTGATAATTAAACACACTCAAAGACAGCAGACAGACCCTGGGGGTTTGTCCGAGCCGTATTCACTTACTTACCATACTGTTATTCCAGTTCTCGCTATTTCCCGAGTTGCAAGTCGAGGGCCAGGCAGATTTCAGATTTGACTGCATTTGATGATGATGCGTTAGCTAAGCGCGTTGCCCGCCAACCGTCCTGCTTTCCGCCATTGTTAAAAAACAAACGTTTAACGAGCCTAACGTCACCTGTCTGAGCCGCCTGTTAGTCCAGTGCTAACAGCAGCGTTTCCGTTTTTCTACGCAAGTAGCGATCGCTTGACTGGGATCAGGAAATGATTGAATGACACCGAGCTCCGGCAATGCTGTCCTGTCTCTTTAATGAAGAGCAGGAGAAAAACACAGAGCTCTCACTCCGCCGCCATTTTCTGCCACCACGAAAGTCGTTAGAAGGGGCAGGCTCTGCTGTCATTTTTGCTCATACCGCCTAAAGACGGGGGGTTCTGCGGTCTATTAATGTTCACTTTGGTGCTTGGTTGTGTTTAAATGACAAATATAATTGAATTTAGATAATAATAATAATACTACACGAGCAAAAGTGTTGCGTTCCGAATCTGTCACTGTCGTGTCTGTATACACGATCTTTGGCGTCGCACGTGCGTCAGTAGACGCAATCAGCCAATAGGAAAAAGGTAATAAAAAATGTCTTATTTTTCAATATTAACTAGTGTTTTAACCTTCAAAAACAATCCGACGTTGGTGTTACATTTATTTAGAGATTAATTCTTAAAGCACTAATAAATAAATGAAGAGAAATTTAATTCGACTGCAGCGCTCAAAGGGTTAAACTTCTACAGGAAGTTTTTCCGGAGCGTGTATAAAGACGCTTCCTGTGCTCCTCTTAAAAGAAACATATTTTGAAACATTCATGGCTTGACGTTACATAAAGATACACGAAGCAAATAAACAGCAGCCCAAGATGAACTACGTACCGGGGACGGCAAGCCTCATTGACGACATCGACAGTAAGTTGGAAAGCAGGATCCGAGGTGTGGTGGAGGTGGCTCGGTGAAAAATCGTTTCAAGATGTGGCATCGCGTGTCTGACACAAACTGGATCACTTGTAGCCGTTTCGTATTGTGACTAAAACATGTTTGTGTCGGTTGTGTCCTGCAGAAAAGCACCTGGTGCTGCTCCGAGATGGCAGAACACTGATCGGTTACCTCAGAAGCATTGATCAGTTCGGTATAATTCATTTCAGTATCTCCCACTTGTTTTTTACTCTTACACGGTGCAAAACACAAACCAAAGCATTTCAGCCAATTCCTTAAAGCCTCAATTCAAATGTCCACACGATTCCCACCAGCTGATGTGTTTATTTTTACTCTGAAATGTGTTATCTTACATCAACGTGCACTTTATTTCTCTAACCTGTTCCTCTCGTCCCCCCCAGCCAATTTAGTTTTTCATCAGACAGTTGAACGCATCCACGTGGGGAAAAAATTTGGTGACATCCCCAGAGGAATATTCATTGTGAGAGGAGAGAATGTGGTGCTGCTTGGAGAGATAGTAAGTGTCCTCGTGTTATGTGTGTGTGTGTGTGTGTAGGAGTGATAGAAGAAGCTAAACTAGATGGTAGATGGTTGATAATTTACATTTTGTATATTAACAAAATTATGTCATTCACGACGCGTCTGTTGCTGCCCAATGAATCTGCTCTTTGTTTTTGCTTGATGGCTTTGTTGTAACATCACCCGTGTTGGTTACCAAGGATACAGACTGCTGGTACATGCAGGATGGGATGCTAACGTGTGTTTTTCTGCAGCCTCCTGCATGGCTACTGAAAGTTGGCTTAAGTTTCTGACTAGAGTCATTGCACAAAGCTCACGCACACTGTAAACTAAGAAAATGTGTTCATCAGATTTAGATTCACAAAACTTTTTTGTGCAAAGTTACAATCTACTAAAAAGATAACATAGCCATAATAATAATAATAATAACATTAAAATGTGTTCTCTTGATGGGCTGTAAAATGTACAAAATAAAATCAGTCCAAGATCTGAAACCTGCAGAAAACTGCAGCTCTACTTTAGCCACTTAAACAGACTCTTTGTCACAACATTAAAGGAACTATAGTAACTGAAACATCCATCACTGTGCACCTCTAATGTACGTGACGTGTGGAGGAACATTACAGTGACAGTATAGGACCCTCCAGGCCTGCACACAGCGCTAACATGACTTCATGAACCCAGACTCCGCATCTTACTCTATAAATATGCATCATGCATTCAGTCACAAGCCTGCGTTCTGACAGCATCGCAGCCTCTACTGCTGCAGAGGATGCACAGTGAACTGAGTACAGCACCTCATGCAGTCAGTGACGAATCTGTGCACTGCTGACACTGTTGTCAAGCTCAGTGCTCCAGAAGATGTCAACATCTTTTGTGGTAGGAGAGGTTCGCAGTAGACTGGGGTACCACTTCAGTTTCATTTATTATTTATTTATTAATAATTTATTACTCATTATTCATTTATTTTTATTTGAATTGCTGGTGTTGGTGAAGATCCAGTGCGCAGGCAGGCTAGGTGTGTTTTTGGGTCGGACTGGGGCCTTTTCAGACATATCTAGTACGTAATCATCCAGTACCTCAGATGATTACGTTCAGCCAGCAGTGCTCAAATCAGATAATATCGACAGGTAATATTTTTTACATACTGCACATTATAATAGTTGTTATGCTCAACCTTAATCTGAAGTCGCCATGTGAGGTGAGAGTGAACAGTTTTCAGTTTAAACCTGCTTTACAGTATCTGACAATGAAAACTAAATACAGCTGATCAACGGTAAACTAGTTATAGCAAAGCACAATTACACATATTCAAGCTTGTTTGAACCGTGCATTAATATTCCTGACATATGGAGAGTTTGTAACGAGCTGGTGACAGATGAAATGCCGTCTGTGTCTCCGCAGGATGTGGATAAGCCCTGCGACACACTCCTGCAGCAGGTCTCCATCGAAGAGATCCTGGAGGAACAGCGGTTGCAGCAGCAAGCCAAGCAGGAGACGGAGAAGGTCAAAATGCAGGTCCTGAAGGACCGAGGACTTTCCATCCCCAAGGCTGATAACTTAGACGAATACTAACGCCGCCTTGATTCACCGAGCGTCTCCCTCAGTTTGTTTCGGACGGAGAAGTTAATATGTTGAGTTTGAGTTGGAGAAAGCATGAGAGTGTGTTTTCTTTTGTGAGTACAAGCCTGCATCATGCTGGGCCTGTCTATTGTAGTATACTGTATGAATTTGAGTTATCTGGAGAAAAAATATGTGATAGCTGCTCTCAGTTGTGCAGATCATGACAGCAAAATGGAAAAAAACACGTGTTTGTCTAAGCATCACTCAATTTAAGCAATTATTTTCCAGCAGCACTTTGTATTTCGTCATGCTCTGAGTCTTTTTATTTGGAGATCAGTGGGCTGCTATTGACAGAAAGTACTTGCTATGCTCCATTAAAGAGTTTAGTTTTTCATTATGGAAGGCGTGCTTGGAAAAATGTCTCATCACACCATCTGATCATTCTGCTTCGCTTTCTCTGCTGCATTTAGTGCATCACTGAAGCATGAAAGGCTGAAATGTTTGGGTGAATCTGGCAGCCAGGGCCCTGCTGCTCCTGTGATGGCGCCACCGTCTCAGCATGCGCGTGTCACTCGTGAGGAAATCTGTGAGGACGGGACATAATTCATTTGGATAATCCAGTTACAGCAGGCGGCATATCAGTGCGTCAGGCTGCGTCCTGTCCTGTTTATAAGGATCAGAGTGCGCTCGGAGAAATCGATCCTATCTGCCTTCACCAGTCAATAACAAGCTTGTTAATCATTTGGACGGATGCAGTGAGTTAATATTAAACAGCCGATCGACGGGACCACTGTGACCGTTTCAGTGCGCCCTTTACACCGGCTGCCCCAGCAGGCAGGCCGGCGGTGCTCAGGTCTGCCGCCTGGTATCAACTGGTTATCATGGTGCCACATGAAGGAGCCTTAAACTGGGATTAAATGCATGTTCAGTAATTTACTGTTAACACTGTGCAGCAGCCTGCATGCAAAAAAGAGAAAAGTTTGAAGAAAGATGTCCACAAGGTTGCGAACAGTTACAAAGGTATGACTTCCGGTCAAATTTCACAATAAAACGTAGCGCCAGATATTGCACAGGGGCAGAAATGGACCAGGAGGGCAGGGGTGTCTCAAGTTGAGCAGGGGTAGGAGCTGTAGGGACTCTACGAAGGGGGATTAATAATATTCATGGAGTTATAATCCATAGGTTACATCATTTAGATTACAAATGGACAGTAGGCTATTTCAATTGAATTTATTTAATGACTTGAGTATTTTGGCATTTGTATTTCACTGGGCAGAAAAAATAGGATGAAATTTGTACCAAAAGACACTAAGAGCTGGAATTAGAGCAAGAATTACTTAATACACTTAATTTAATGTCAGTTTATTCTCAAATTAAACACAATTTTGTCCCCAGGTTTAAACTGTAGAAAAAGAAAAACTGCAGCAATGATCCTAATCACGCTCTTTGGCTAAACGCAAGTGAGGTAACCTGAGGAAAGAAGCTGCTTTGGTGTTTGAGGCAAACTTCTCCCCAGATAAAGGTAATTAAAGTTTGATCAGATATTACTGGATGATGCAGAAATACAGCAGAAGAAAACAACACACATAGAACACACACTTTTGCTAACAGGGAAACTGAAATTAAAGTAAAACTGAAATGGAAAGACTGCAGTCTTACACTAAACTGAACTTCTATTTATCACTCTTGAAAAAGGCCCAGTCTTTTTGGCATCTGAAAGAACTGGTGCATCACTGTGCCACAGTTGCATTTCAATTAGCTGTTCACTCAAATTACAAATGACTTCTGTTTTAATGAGATGCATCTTCTCATGGCAGTATTTTGCATATTAGTGCATTTGATGGGCAAATATTTGTTCAAGATACTGTTTGATGTATTTGTGCTCATCTCTGTGTACATATACTGCTTTCAGGCCTGCAGCTCAAATATAAAACGATCATGCTGCAGGTAAGCAGTATTTGGGATCTCAGCGTCTGAGTCCTGATTTCTAGTAGTTTAGTTGCAGTCATGGGTCATCATCTGTAAATATGTGCAGAGCCACTTAACAGTGGCGTGTCCTCATCTTTTAAATCAGACATCGTTGTCCAATGCAGTCTGTCCATATAGTTTTATTGTGAAGAAATTCTACCACCAGATGGCGACTTTAGCTTTTCCTCACTCCATATTCACAAACATAGTGAGTTTCTAATTTTACCCTCATTTGTGTCACTGCAACAGAGGCAGAGTGAGGTTTTAACCAAGAGAAAGGAGAGAGAGCGCGTTTGTCTGGCTTTGAACAAAGCCTCCAGCAGATCTGTCTGCAGTAATATAACGCGTGACACCTGTGAACTCCCTCACAGGTGTTCTCAATCATTCTGGCTGATTAGCCCTCCGCTCTGGTTGGAATTGAATGAATCCAGCCTGAGGGGAGGCCTAATCAGGCAACAAGTGGAAACACCTGTGCAGAAGGGGAACCATGAATGGCTGCTTTGCTGAGATGGAAAGAGGAAATGTTTTTTTGTTTGTTGGTTTGTTCTGCACCCCCCAGCTTCTTTTTCTGGCTGTAATGCATCACAGAGCGCTGCCATTAAAAAACCCAGGTGGTGTGCTTTTATTTTGCTGAGAAATTAGCGTGACTTCTGAGGTCGCTGTTCCTTCCTCCGGCTTGATGCAGCGGTGACTGAGAGGTCCAGCCCACTTTGATTACGCACCAGCAGAGGAGGGGGGCGCGCTGATGTCCTCTCCGGTGCGCTCAACCAGCCCCTGCTGTTGTAATGTAAAGCTGGTAGTATCCTGGTGTACCGCCGGAAAGAGTCCACTGGACGGACCCGGTTCGCAGACCTCGGCGCCTCCAGCTTGAAGATTTTCTGCATCGGAGAGATTCCGCAGACAAATTACGCATGGAATGGTTTTGGGGGGATCGGAGTAGACATGCAGCGCCGCACTTCCAGTCCACAACAAGAACCATGCCCAGCTTACATTGCAAGCAAATCTATGACATCCTGTTTTATCCCCTTCGACTTTGATATGAGTGAAATTTGCTCGGATACCGACGAGGAGTGAAGAAAATCTACACAGCAGAGAAGCCGAAGGACGTTGTTTCCGCTGCAGACGCTCGTGTACCGAAACCCCTCTGCATTTAGGATTTTTCTTTGATGGAGCTGGAGAACATAGTAGCCAACACTGTACTGCTAAAAGCGCGAGAGGGTGAGTTGACACATAAAGGGGCTCAGTGCAAACAGTAAGTAGGCCTGGGGGTGGCACATTTTGCGCTCAGTATGCAGAAAAGGTGGGAATAATCACAGTGATGACGGCGCGAGGTGTCCTGCGGCTCAGTCCAGCAGGTAAATCCTACAGATGCAACAGAAAACGAGTCTTGTGCAGTATTACAGACAGCACGAGCGCACCTCACTAAAAATGATCCACCTGGTGATCAGTTTCAACCTGAAATCAAGCGCTAGGATCATTTTATCCTCACAGATTCTGACAGATCATATGCGTTTTCTTACATATGTAAGGGGGGGGGGGTCTGCGTCCAACATCCGCTTTCGCTGTCTGTGCAAATGAATGCGCTCTTTCGCAACATTATACATGCTGAGGCACACTGAAGCAGGGAAGAACTCTTTCCACACAGGGGATAAACGAGTGTAGACTGCCTGGCATGTCAACGGCGATGTGACGACGTGCCTGGTGTTGAAATCTATGCATGGGGCCTGCGCAGAGACAGACTGGGTATCAGTGTGTCTGGGAGGGCCACATGCAGTTTCACTATGTAGTCTGAAATATGAAGGTGTACAGTGCCATTAATGCCTCTTTTTGAGGAAGACAGGGTCGTGCTGAGGGCAGGAGGAAGGCCCGCAGGTAAGCATCAAGCAGTCAGACGCCATCATGGTTTCCCTTTAAGTCTTCTGGACGTCCCTGAATCTGTTCTGGAGACCAGTGAGTTAACAAAAAACACACCAGCATCACCATCACACTTACTTGGAACTGTGCATCTGTGTCATACTTCGGTCTTTTCCAGAGTAAGTGATGTCATCTTTTCCTAGCAGTACTCTTATAAATCTAAATAACTGGTCTGCGAAGCGTGCACACACTCGCACAAGTGCGTACACAAGTTTGGTTGCAGGCAGCACGTGGTTTGTGTCTCTGTGGAGTTGTGGGGTGACACAGGAGAAGACTGTGGCTCGCTCCTTTTATCTCACGGTGATGACATATTTAAGGGTTAAAAAAAGGGCTGGTCTGCAGGGATAGCAGAGAGAGTTTCATGGGAATTAGTGACATAATAAAGTGAAACAGGAAGCTGACATGCTGTCAGAACCCCTCCGGAGGACGCAGCCGCCTGCGGTCGATCTGGACGCTTGGTTTATGGGCGCAGAGCACGACTGGGCTGGCTGAATTAAGCTTCATGAATTAATAAGAGCGGTTAATGACCCATGACAGATCTTGCTTGTCCCAGCTGCTCCATTGGTGCTCATCCAGTCTCGGCCCCGGCTGTGTGTGGGAGAGAAAAGGCCTTTTACAAGTTCACATTAAGGGATGAGATGGTTCTTTGAGTTAATAGCTGAAGCACGACTTTCACAGCGGCTTCATCAATGGCCCTACAAATGGCGCCACGGGAGAGTAGATGAGCAGACGTTACAGGTTGTTGGCAGCGTGGTGTCGGTTGTTCTCAAACCGTCTGAATCATGCGTGGTTTTATCTTACAGGGCTGCGACCGTGCAGGTGGCAGCTCTCCTGCTTCTCGCTGTCATGTAAAGCAGAGGACGGTACACGCAGAGGCTCGCTTTAGGTCACGTACCAGCAGCAGTGAGAGAATGTGAACGGAGCGAATAAAGAGTGTTTATTCCTGTTTGTTTATGAGAGTGTGTCTCAAGCCCAGGTCTGCAACAAGAGGCATGCACCCCCCCTCCCCTCCCCTAAAAGCACTCAGGGACGCACAACAGGAAGGCTCAGTTTATACGTCGTGCTTTCTGCCGGTCTCCTCACGCCTCCCAGATCAGTAAAACAGAGGGAGTGGCAGCGAAGCGTAGAAAGAAAACGCTCTGGATATCTGCAGGCCAGGAGGTGAAGCGGGCCCGGTGCCAACCATCGCGTTGTCAACGATGACTGATCTGACACCGCTGGTCCGGGTTTTACTGGCAAGATCTTGTTTGACAAGTCGAAACAAGAACCTAGAGATGGGAGATTTAGATTAGATGGGTTAGAAGTTTTGATCCAAAAGCACTGACGATACAGAGTGTAAATCTAACACATTTATGATTTATGTAGAAAAAGAAGCAGCTCCGATCATACTGAACCACATCCTGAAGTGACCGCTATCTTACATAAAGCCAAATGGTTTTATACACTATCAGTCTGATGCAGCCCATAAGCTATTTAATCAAATTGATCGTTACATAACAAACTGAGTGGGCTACTGCCATCCGAGCTCCATCTTCCTGTGGAGCTGCTCTCCGGTCTCTGCGGAAGATACTTTATGGATGATGAGTATGCGGTGAAACGAAACACCCGATCTTCAGCGCGATCATCTGAGTGTCATCTGACGGCCACGGCACCGTTAGCCGTGACGGGGCGGCAGGTCTGTGTGATCAGCTGAGGAAGCTGGAGGTCAAAAAGCAAGTCCCACCGAGCCATTAAAGCCTGACGTGGTTGATTGTTTCAGTGGGATCTGCTTGGATTGGCCTTGTTAATGGTAGCTGACACATGCGTGGACTGAGTGAGCAGGTTTGGTACACTGGAGATGTCTGTGTGAGCAGATGAGGGGTGTGGGGGTGAATTCCTTTGTTTAAATGTAACCTGAACCCAGCTGCTCTGACGAGAGCAACATCAGTGCAGTAGACCCCGAGCTTATTAAGTGTGTGTGTGTGTGTGTGTGTGTGTGTGTGTGTGTGTGTGTGTGTGTGTGTGTGTGTGTGTGTGTGTGTGTGTGTGTGTGCGCGCGTGCGCGTGTCCTGCCTCCCCATTCACAACTCCTGCTGGCAGCAGTCGCAGATTCCAAGCCAGGCAAGCGCACGTCATCGGCTGTCGAAGTGAATGAGAGTAAGGGGGAAAAACTGCAATGCTGCATCCAGATGCCTTTCTTGAATTGCGGTAACGGAGCCGGGGTATTTAGTTTGGGCTACGAGACTGAATTCCACTCCAGGGCCGGCTGGCGTTCGCATCAGGCACGTCGTGTTTTTGCAGGTTGTAGTTGCGCAAGTAAAAAAATCAAGTGAAGCTTATTTCTGTCACATTTGGTGTAGAACTGGGCTCAGGGAAGAAGAACATAAGAACATAAAAAATGGTAGAATGACTTGAGTAGTGAAGGATTAGTTTATTTCCAGATAACTAAGGTGAAGCATCATCATGATGATGATGATGGGAACATGGCAGCTGTTCTTTCCATTTGTTTTGCCTTCTTTCCCTCCAATATTGTCACAAGCAAAAGGCTTGTTGCCAGGATGATGGTGGAAGACTTTGATGCTCTGCAGTGATTCATTTATTTGTGTTCAGCCTATGGAGGAACCTCTTCAGTGAGTTAAGGACCTTGTTTGACGGCCTAGATAAGTATATGTGTGCTTTAGATGAGCACATTTTAATTTAGAGCTGCAGCAAGTCGATCAAAGGAGAACTAATCTGCAGCTGCTTTAATAATAATTTAATAATTTACACCAATTTTCATGCAAAAGTCCCCCTGAAAAACTTTTACTACTACCTCTTAACATTTCATAGACTCAATAATATATTGATTAGGCGAGAATATAATTGGCAGGTTAATCAGTAATGAATGTGATTGTTCATTCCAGTCCTTTAATGGGCCTTAAATGGTTGTCAAAACCAAATCTGCTAATAGCATGCAGCTTTCAGACATCAGTCCAGAATCACGAGGCTTTTAATAAATGTTGGACTTGTTCTTGTGCTAAATTACAAATGAGAGAATCCGTAGAGAAAAGCCTTTCATGATTAGTAGCTAAATATGGTGGCATCCAGTCATTTGGGATCCTCCAAAGTGTCTTTTTTTTTTTTTTTGGCCTCATTGCGCTACACGCTAACAGATCAGTGACTGCAAGACGCTGTGCAAGATCACATAAGATAACAGGTATGAGGCATTTGTCTGTACAAGCGGTTTGTGCTGCCTCTCACGGTGTCTTTGCACTCCCGCTGCAGAGGGGTGGGGGGTTGCGGGGTGGTGTTGCTTCATCATGTGAGGCCACAGCAAGTCTCAGCAAGCTGGGGGAGCTGCCGTTGTCAGGGCTAACAGAATTCAGGTGAAATGATCTGGGTAACTTGTTGAAATCTGCAGCCGCAGCTGTCAAACAGGGAACACAGGTCACAGGTCGTCCCCAATGTTACTGCCAGCATGAATAATATGCAGCAGACTCACACACACACACACACACACACAAACTTTCTCTCCCACCTCCACACAAACACTTGGAGCGCTCCTCCCTCAGGACCCCTCTGAAAGGACGGGACCGTGACATAATGCCGTTGACTTTTACTGGTTAGGGAGCTTTAATGGAGGGGAGAGTGAAACACAGGCGAGGAGAAACAAGTCTGTCGTTTGCTCGCTGGGTTCTTCTGACGGGAAAGACGGGACAGGAAAAGAAAACCCGCGAGGGAAGTTCATTGCCCCACTCTTACGCATCATATATTTATCACGTCTCTCAGAGGGGGTTCACTCTGATTATTAAATGTTTCATGTTTTCACTTCCCAGCATGCATCATCAGGAGCACTCAGCCTCCAGATACTGGGTTTACTGGCTGTGAGGTAATACTGTGAATATTAACGCCGTGTCCATGTTAGTGGCAGCCACCTCTTCGGTCCAAACTGACATACTGAATTTCAGTTAGTGGATGGATTTCCTTGATGCAGACATTCATGATCCTCACAGGATGCAAGCTGACTCTGGATATCCGCTGGACTTGGGGCTAATAAGCAAATGCTAGCATGCTAAGTTGATGTTAAGCATAATACCATCTAACTTCAGCATGCCACGTGTGTAATTGTGGACATGCTAGCATGATAATACTAGCATTTATTTAGTACAGCCTTAGTCGCTAGCATGGCCGTATACTTGAAGTCTTGAATTTCTAGAATTTCTTTGTATTTTGGTGCCATCTTGGTTGCAACTCCCTCCCAGCTTCACAACAACGTGCATACAGTAATACAGTACAGAAAGAAACTTTCCATTTCAAGTTTTTTTTTTTGTCTGACTGCTTAAGAGTTAAAGTGCATGAGCTTTTTTCGTGGCTCTCCATCTTCTACCAGCAGTAAAACATGGAGAAATAAAGGCAAGAAGAAGCAGAGATACCCATTTCTCCATCGCCATCGCGCCACAAGGCTCGCTGTGTTTTGAGTGGGAGTGTGACTCATTTTTTCTTGAGTGGAAAAAATTCAGCTCTCTGGCTCGTACTATCTCTATTGTTATTGCTGCCTCTACCCACACATACAGTATACATAACTCCGCTGGATGCAACAAGTTCACGCCTGTTCTCCGGGGGTTGTCGATTGGGATTCTGGGAAATGTAAGAGATAATTACCTAGCAGAAGTGGAGGAGGTGGGCTGACGGAAAGTGGACTTAGAAAAAATGTTAATTTTAACAGCTCGTCACTCAAGAACTCCAGGAATTCACACAGCAGCCGAACTGATGATATCTGTTTCCCCCCATGTCAGACGTGCAGGTGATCACTTACACAGCATTTTGTTGTCTCTTTGTTGCTCTGTGGCGCCTGAGATTCGCTTCCTGTGCTGTGCATCGCTGCCATATCTCTTTAATGGAACATCCAATGAATATTTGATGCGCATTTATCAGGGAGGTAATCAATCTTATATCTTTTCAAGCTTCCTTCCTTCCTAACCTGCTGTCTGAGCACCGTGCACCTTTCCAACACGAAAATTCATGCACTCATACAACATTCAGTCAGATGTTATCGAGGCCACATGATTTTAAGTTAAATAAAAGCTGTGGGATGCTTCCACCTTTATGTTTGTTGGAGGAGGAAATAGTCACGTGGATGAGACCAGCGTGGGTTACTGTAGGTTATTCATGGGAACCTGTGGTCTGGGGATTTTTTAGAATGCATTCTGGGAGAAAACTATAGGACTCTGTGACATTTAGTGTTGTAAAGAGAAATAAATTGTAAACAGAACCAACTGTTGCAGACAAATGGAGTAAAAGCTGAAACAGCAGCTTTCTCTCAGCAGCTCAGCTCTGTTAAGGCCACAGCTCCAGTACCTTTTTTTTTTCTTCTTCTTCTTCTTTCAAGGGATGTTGCCATAACAGGGACAAAAGGACATGGAATGTCAACATAAGAGCAAGACGTGGAACAAACGTCTTCGTGAAGAGATTGTTTGTGTGTTTGAGGACACAAAGGAAATGGAGAACGACCAGAGAGAATAGAGACGGCTTGAGAAGGACAATGTAATCGCTTTAACCCTATTTCCAGGATGGGTTTTTGTGCTGTTTGTGTGTGTGTACGTGCACACACACACACACACACTCAGTAATACCTATCTGCGCACAGTGCACCATGTGCTCCATCAGTTTGATAAGTTGGATCTCTTGTTTTTATTGGAAGCACTTTCCTCCGTGTTTGCTCACTCGTGATGTAACGGCAGAGTTCCACTCTGAGCGAGATGAAATGAGAGAGTTAGGATTACACCGCCATAGTGTTCGCGCTATCAAAACATTTATGGAGGTGAGCAAACACGCTAACGCTGCGTCAGAGCGTAGGAGCGGCCTATTATGGCGAGCTTCACGTGGACTCTGCTCTGTCCTCCTGGATCTTTATGGATGAGCAAACAGCATGTATTACCCTGCCCTGAGCCCTGCGCTGTGTGTGTGCCGCTTTGATCGGACAGCCTGGTGGGTTATATAATTTCAGCCTATTGAATGTTTCTCCCCCCTTCACATTCCATATTTTATGTATTAATAGAACAGGAAACGTGTGGCACATGACAGGAAGCGTACCCTGCCTTCTGCTGCTTTTGTGTGATTTCTGCCCTTGCATGCATGTTTTCACACCGAGTGTCTTCCTGCTCGTGGCTGTCGGCTCATGAACGCACACACGTTCGCGCACGCAGTTACTCCAGTGACAACTGTCGCAGCTCACCAGCTCTGAGGTCATGGACCGGTTTGACCACCTCAGTTTGTATCAACACATTGCTCTCGCCCTTGGGCTGGTTGCTATTTATAGCAGCCATTTTTACAAGGACATAAAGACAGGAAAAAAGTCACACGTGTGTTTTTTAAAAGCGCAGCAGTGAGCAACATGTTACACCCTGAACTGATCTAAAGCTTAAACACACGTAGCTTTCATGCTAAATGCAGCGACATTGTTAAGGTGAAGTTAGATTTGGGAGTTATTGTCAGTGCAGGTGTGTTGGGACGCAGCTGCAAACTAGCATCAATGCTGCTGATAAAATCTGTCTCTGTTTATGACCCCTCAAGTGGTTTAACATGTGACCCCCGCAGCACGAGTGCCGCCAGGTAAATGCCGTACGTCACAGATGTTTGCTTTGAGCGCCTTAGCAGATGTTAGCGTTATTATTATTGCGATAATGAGGAGTACGTGGACAGAGAGGCTCGTTCAGGATGGCAATAAGGCGGCTGGACGGGGGGGCCGACATGACATCATGGTGGAACAGGGCAACAAAGAGCGTCTTCCTGCTATAGTCCTCCCCTCCTGCTCAGGTCTGGGCAGCGTTTCCATCGGCTTCCTGTGGCACACAGACCACACACACAAACACACACTTGATGCAGTTAAACTAAACCTCAGGACTAAATGTCCTGCTTTCAATAACATGTTTTACGATAATGACACAACTAAATAAAGGCCTCAAATCCTGCTATAGGGTCGAATCAATGAAAAGTGTTAACAAACCCAATTGCAGGTTTTATTGCTGTGCTGCTGGCTGGACTGCTGTCGCCTGCACAGGTGTATCTATTAAAGAGGCAAAATAATATATTGATGTAAATTATCCTCCATCTTCGACATCCCTGCCCGTACTGTACAGAAACATGCAAAGACTTTCTTGTGACTTGCTGCACAACACAGAAAATGCGTCGTCAGGAAAGGTGTGATTTCTTTAAAAGCAACCCCATCTCTGTCTTTGTTATGCAAGAGATTGATATCTAGTACTACACCTAGATGTGTGTTTCGATAAAGCAGGAAGAAGTGGCTCGAGAGAGCGAGCCAATGCAAACTTGTCGTCTTTGCTTTATAATATGCTTGTTTTGTATTTACCACTCATGTTTTGCATATATAAGGACACTGGCCCTTACCTGCAGCTCTGATGCAAATAAATCCCTCTTATTGAACAGTTGGACAATGTTTGAGAGAAGGAAGAGGGAGACTTTGAGCGAACAAAGGCGTTTGTATGACCGTCTGGTGCTGGTTGGCTTCACACTGTGGGTACCTCACTGACCACCACGGTATGACTCAACCGCGAGGCCGACATTTAACACATCAGACAAAGGAGGTGATGCGAGAATGAGTTGGATAATCAGTTGTTTGTGAACAAGAATGAAATTTTATGCCGGCGCAGGGAGGAGAAGAGCGCAAAGAGTCACAGAAATCTACCAAAAATCTCACTTTTTGCAGGGTGTAGGTGGAGACAATAGCACATATTCACAGCACCTCTCTTGCCAGCGCTCTCGCATCACATTCTGCTGCAGATGTTGTTACATATATGCCAGATGCACCGCGTGAGATTCAGGATGTGGTTTGGGCTGGTTGTCCACAGCAGATCTGACTGCACGTCTGGAGTGACAATGCGAGTCGAGGTGTTTGAAACCTCAGAAACCGTGCTTGTGTTTGTGTGAACTGCAAGCTGGTTCCGCCTTTTGAACATAACCTCACGGCTAAGCAGGGACGGTTTTAAATGAGTGGATGGACGAGGCCCGCAGAACTGACCAAGCTGGTTAAATTGAGCACGAGGACCTTACTACAGAGAGGTCACAGTAGAAACACTGCACACACACACACACACACACACACACACACACACACAGATGTATGGGATGCCGGTAACCCCCTGGTGCCGAGCCAGACGGATGTCGTTCCCTCTCTGACCTTATTTTTGCTTCACTTGACATGCCTTGATGATGTCAGAGCTGCTAAGCAGAAACACAAATAAAGGGCGGCGACCGCACTACCCTCATGGAACAAATTAGACCGACAAGTTCCTGTGTGCAGCGTAGCCACGGCACGGCGCATATTTCTGCTCGTGTAAGAGACGGACGATGAGAGAGGAAGAACTCTTAATAGAGGAAGAAGTAAAGACAAGAAGGTTTATGGACGACATTTTTGAGCATATTCTTACGTCTGAGTTTGGTTAAACAGGAACACAGAGTTACTGATCTGCACGTAACATGCAAATGGAGGCTTTTTTTCATGCCACAATTTTGAAAATCTCTCTGCTTCCTTTTATGTTGATATTTACAATCCTCTTGTAAACTTCCCTCCAGACTTAGTTTGTCAGATCCAGAGCACAACAGCCCACGGCCACCAACAATGCGGACAGAGTTTGAACAGTGATTGAGGGCTGTATTTGTTTAAGGCCGCAGACATCAGACATGTCAGAAGACATGTCTGCGGCCAGACAGGAAATGACTTGTTATGTCCAGATGGATGAGATGAATAATTTATGTGTAATATTTGCATGTTTGTGGGAGCAGTTTGGTGTGTTCGCATGTGGATGCTCTGATCTTTTCACCCAGCAGGCCTCCGCTGTTACTCATATTTCTTACTGGAAGTCCTAATGTAGTTTATTACAGCTGGACAAGTTAAATGCGCTGACAGCGGTTTGGATCTTTGCATCTCCGCTAACTTTCCCACACTCGAATCCTCTTTTTTTCACGCACAGTTAACAATGATATATGAGGTTTTATTCGCATTGACAAATATGCTGCAGAACATCTGATCACGTTGAGCGGTGGTTCCCAGCCTGGGGGTCGAGATAAATATATATACAGCATATACTGTAGGCAGCCTGTAGAGGCCAATGACTTAACTTTGTTTCAGTGGTCAAAAAACCCACAAGCAAGCGAACCGCCGACCTATGGAATTGTTGGTTCATATACGTGTCGCCCATAAAGCTGCAAACTTTCGACCTCATTCAGCTCTAAAACAAAGGGGGTTAACAGGCCTGAAGCAGCAAATGAGGTCAGTCATTGGCTGGCGGCAACATAGTCGCGATGATGATGATGCAGAGGTGATGGTGACAGAAAACCCTAAACAGAGTCTGAAAAGAAAGAAGACGTTGGATTACGGGAAACAGGGAAAGAGAGGAAGGCGACGGCAGCGCAGACGGGTTACGAAGAGCAGGAAGGGGGAGGATGAGGAGGGAGAGAAGATGAAAAATAACTAGGTTTGGAGAGCAGCGAGAAGGAAAGAAAACAGGACACAGAAAGAAAGAGGAGGAACTACATTATTTGTGGTTGTCTCGGCATTGTGTAGAAGTTGAATGCCTGGGTGGAGCGTAGATGTTTGGTACAATTATTTGACATGGCGTTGACCCTTCACAGGAAATCTATGCCATTTGGTGAGCGCTCTCATCCACAAACGCCTTACAGCAGCATTTGTTTTTAGCATGGCGGCCCCCGTGGGGGAATGACCTTCTCCACTCGCTGGACTGTGGAGCTTTTTGAAAGAGATTTCATCCTCGGTTTATTTCCTGATAGACAGCGTATTTCTAGAAAAATAATTACTGCCCTGGATTTATGTCTCCTGCTCGCAAAAAGAGTTACAGCAACCTCATGGAGAAGTACAAGTAAACCAAAATTCATTAACTGGATTAAAGAAATATCTACAACTTTACCGATGGAGAAGATTACTGACATTATAAAAGGGAAACGGTCACTATTTCAAAACATTTGGGGACCTTTTATTGAATACATGGAGAGTGTGGATTGAGTGGTGGGGGGGTGAGATGGAGGAGGAGGCGTAGTTGTTGGTAGTCCTCTGCAGTGTCCTTTGCGATGTCCTGAAATAATACTCTTTTTTTATTTTCTCCTTTCTCTTTTTCTTGTTTTGATACTCCACATCCTGATTATGGGTGAATTATATATTTGTGTTTAATCACACAGGATAAAACAGAGAAGCCTTTGTTTTGGGGTTATTGTTGTTGTAATCTTGTTTTTCAAAAAAAAAAAGATTTCAAACATTGCAGCGTGCAGCAGCGCAATGTTTGAAATCTCTATGCGCAAAGCATACCTTTACATATTAACTGTTTTCAGAGAACAACTGGTGCTTAAATAAGGAAGTGTGCCTGTTTATAGCTCGTTTGGTCTGCAGTCATGTTGATGAGGAGCAGGTGCTGGGAGTTAATGATTCTCTTAGGGGATACTTTGACTCAGTTATTAATACATTCATGCTTCGTGTTTGTCTGGTGATATGGCCACCATTCTGTGTGTCAGCTGTGGTGACGCAGGGACGTTTATCTAACAACAAACCCCACCTGACACTATAATAATGGTTCCTACAAGGCTTGAAAGCTCTATTTTTGTGTGGATTTTGTGCATCTTGAGTGTAAGGAATGGATTAAAAAGTGTGCAAATATAAGAAGCCATCATTAGCGTGAGGTGTGAAGTCCGGTATAACACCAAAACATGCTGATTTTTACATTAAGTGTAATTACATTTATTTTAATTCAAATCTAAGTGAGTGTGTCATGTAACATTACAAAGGCAACATAGTGAGTTCGGGACCCAAGCAGAGGAGGGAAGGATGAGGCAGTAATGAAGGATTGATGGGAAAACTGCTGAAACTTTCACTCACAGGCTCCAGCATGACGTAGCGCCTCTCGCATTCCTGGCTTATTACTTAAAGATGTCTGCTTGTCATTGCTTCTCCTGCTCTCGCCGTTGCCTCTCGCAGCCAATTTCCACTGCAGAGAGCGGTTAAAGGAAATCCCTGTCAGTCCATTAGAGCGGTCGTCGCATAATGAGAAAAAAAATGCAACAGCAGAGCATGACGTAGGGCACAGCAGGCTGGAAAACAGTGAAATGAGTTCACACAGTTGTTGGAAAGTGTAAGAGAGGAAAAGGCTGAGGGGATTTTAACATGGTTTAGATGGGAAACGTGGAGGCGGTCCAATGTGAAAGGCAAGTTTAAGGGAAGTAAAAATTGGATTCATGGATGAGTTCGAGGGGGACGACGCAGATGTACGTGATTTTGGTTCATGACGGTGTTTCGCTGCTGCAGGAAGCTGATGCATGATTATTCAGAGCGGTGGAATCCAGTCTGGCAAAGTCCCGGGTTCTGATGGGAACTGAGCCGGTCAGAATAGGCTTTCTGTCTGTGTGGACACACACACACACACACACACACACACACACACACACGCGTTCCACTTTCAGAAAAGCTACTGAGTGAGGAAGAAAGTCGGGAGAGAGAGGAGAGATTTACGGAGGAAGTGAGACGTAATCTATGAATTATATATACACTCTGAGACTATGATTTCATTCAGGGGAGAGCCCACACACAGCCCCCCTCTTTTCTGCCACTCCTTTTAGCCATTAGGCCTTCGTTTGCTCCTCACTGATGAAAATAAACTCTGACAACTTCATGAAGTTCTTTCACGAGAACATTTTCATCCCTTGTTTTTCTCTGTCGCCACAGGTGGAGGAGGAAAGCGGAAAGGGAGGAGCAAAAAATGGAAGGAGATCCTTCGCTTCCCCCATATAAGCCAGTGCACTGAGCTGGGAAACAGCATCGGTACGTGTTTGCGTGCTCACCTGTGTGTCTGTTGTGTGTGTTTAAAAAAAGGCTGCGGTTTAAAGTGTGTGTGTGCTGTTTGTTTCTGCAGAGAGGGACTATGTCAGCATCTGTGAGAAACAGCCAATCGGATGGCTTCTCTTCCGTCTTTACTGTGAGACCAGAATTAAACTGCAACGATGCATCCAGCTACTGGACGCAATGGTACGCACGCGCGCGCACACACACACACACACACACACACACACACACACACAGTAATAAGTATCATTTAACCTCTGATTGGCTGTTGAGTTGCTGAACAATGTTCATGAGGCTCTAATTCGAGAAACAGCAAAAAGCAGAAAGACCACATTAAACAGTATGTTTATCTGCTGTGAAGCGACAGCTAGCATTTCTGGCTAACTAGCTTTACCTGGAGTAGTCGTCTAGCATTATATTTAATCGTGGTCACATTATTGGCTAGCTACATTATTTATTTATAAAATAACATCTGTCCTATTCAAGGAGCATCACCCCTGTTGGCACCAGAATGTACATAATTCATTTTAATTACTTTGGTGACTTTGGCAACTTTAGCCAAGCTAGCATTAGTTACATTTGCCATTTGCTCATTGCTAATCCTCATCTGAAAATCTGTTTCTCTTGTTAAATTGAAGCAAACCGTTACATATAAATCATAAATAAATCCATGGATCACCAGCTGCCGATGCGAGACGTGTAGCTTTAGCCTCAGTTTTTTAGCATTATATACAGTAACGTATGTAGTAGCTACGTTGATACTTATGGACCATTTACTTTTCATTTTACAGGACTTTTAAAATGAATCAGATGGAAGTATTTAAAAAGTCAGTCTGAGAGTTTTCAACCAAATCACAGAGTTTTAGTGTTAGCTTATGCTAGCTACGGCTAATAAAATCACCTAGCAACAATTTCAGGCAACAAAGTCTGCAGTTGTCGGCTACAAATGTGAAAAAATGTGTGTGCTTTTGTGAAACCAGTTGTTTCAAAAAATTATTCTGAATTTCAAGTAGTAAATTCAAGCAGCAAGAGTAATTAACGGGTGAGGGGCTTAGCTAACGGCTAATGGCTATTCCTCCAGTGGTGACTGCGGTATGAGCAGCACTGTTTCCTGGATAAATGCAGGTGTAGAAAACACACACTCGTCCTCTTTTTCAGGGCACTCACTTTCATTACGGCGCAGCCCCTAGCCGGCGCTGGGTCACGCAGCCAGAGGAGACAATTAAACTGAGTAGTGATTATTCAACCGGCCGGATCCCCCCTCCGCCCGGCTTGTTTCCCCCTCCAATCTCCCTCTCTGTGTCTAGACGGAATACCTCCCACATGACACATTTAAGTCTTTATCTATGCCCAGAATATCTTTGTGGGCATTTGACGGGACAGAAAGGACGGCATTGTTTCCCACAGCACCCCTTCCAGTCCCAACACCCCCCATCGCTCCCCCTCCTCTTGCCCCCTTCCACCACCAAGCCCTAAAAGTGACCGCTGCGAGGGGGGGAAACCGCGAACACACACTCGTCCCAAACACATGTTGTGCAGTCCGTGTGACGAGCCGCGAGGCCGCGCTCACTGCTGAGCTTTGTGCTCACCACTTTACCGACAGTAAACCGGGCCTGGGGGCTGATTACAACCAGGCCGGCGCTTGCATCTCAGCTGATTAAATAACATGCGAGTCCGGTGCAGTTATGCTGTTGCGAGCTTTACTAGAATCAGGATTATGTAATCCAGTCCCCGAACTTTCCAAAGAGCGCAAAACGAGCAGAAAAGAAGGGCGTGTTAGTTTGTGGATCAAATCAAGGAAGCTGGTGTGACGATGAAATTAGCTTATTGTGTGTGTGTGTGTGTGTGTGTGTGTGTGTGTGTGTCTATAAAAATCTGTGTGTAAGCCACGAGAAAGCATGAGTGCAAGCGATTTGGAGGAAGCGGGAGTGTGTGTGTATCGGTGTGTGCAGCAGGGGAAGGAATGTGCTTGGGGGTTCCAGTGGTTCCTCTTACATCATGAGAAGGTGTGTGTGTGTGTGTGTGTATATGTGTGTGTGTGTGTGTGTTTTGGATCCCCTCTGTTTCCAAAAGGCTAAAGGGGCGTCTTCTTTTCCCTTTGGCTGACCCCCCACCGGCAAAGGGTGGGATTCAGACAGCTCATTTACTCTGTGTGTGTGTGTGTGTGTGTGTAATTTCTCTGGAGCCTCTGATAACAAAGCCTCAGTTAATCAACACTTGGCAGGAATCACAGTTTGCCCCCCCGTCTTCCAGTCTGATCCTATATATTTACATTTGTATTCACACTATGTATTTATTTCGGACGTATTTTGGCTTTGACGTTGTGGCTTTTTAAAGCCTGTTTTCCTTTAAGCTCCTGGTTTATGTGTGAATGCACTGTATCTATGTGTGTGTGTGTGTGTGTGTGTGTGTGTGTGTGTGTGTGTGTGTGTGTGTGTGTGTGTGTGTGTGTGTTTTGTAGTGGAAAGCGGGTGACGCCGGTGTGACACACTGTGACACTCCAGGACCTCAAGGAATCCCGCCGTGTTTACTGTGTGGTTGCCAGGCAACACCAGACCATGTTGGAAAAAAGCCACTGACAGAAAGAGCAGGGCCAGCGTGCAGCGCGGGCGCCATGTCGCTTCCCTCCCCTTTGCGAAGTCAAAAGTGCTGGCGATGAAATGCGTCAGAGCGCTTCTCATGTCGTCGCCTCTGCGAAATGTCCAATATGTCCGGCGTGTAACGGCCAAACGTGCGCGCGGCGGCGGCTTGGCGTGTTCAAACGCGGGAGCCAAGAGCAGCATATGTTCATGTGAGAGTGACGGCGACACCCAGAGATGCAGAGAGATGTGTGGCCTCGACACCGCTGAACGTCATACAAATTAAACAACTAATCAAGAGTTTTTTTTTCTTTTCATTAATCACCGTCAGTGTCATTTAAGAGGATTCACGTCTTTGATCTCAGCAGACGTCTTCTGGTCGGATGATGTTAAAACACTTTAAATGCATTCAAATCGAGCGTCTCGGGATCGAGCATGTTGCTGTACAGGATCAACAGATAACACTGACTTGGAAGAGAGCCTTTTTTTATTTATTATTAAATGTTGTGTGTAAGAAATTCTGCTCTCTTTCTAATTGATGCTGATCTACAGGTGCAAAAGTATATTTGGTGTCTTTTAAATCCATCTGAACTTTCTTATAAGTCACCCATTATAACAGCTGAAACTAATGGGTAACTAATTCTTGATATAGCAGTTGCCATTAATGAGGACTTTTAGGTTGCGAAGGAAAAAAATCCCTCGAGCTGATCTGTCTCTGCGTCCTTGATAAAGGTCAATGAGTCTGGCTTATTAATAAGTGATTAATTGTGCAGTTCATAATGTAAGTTAAGTGTTAATAAATCTGTTTTGGTCCAGATGCACTGCAGCTCTTTTCCAGGAGCTCAGAGGTCAGTCAGTTCATTGGAGGGGTCTCCCTGATGAATTAAAGACCTAAAAAGTGTCATGGTGGAGGGGGATAACCAGAGAGATCGTTCACAACCTGGCAACCCAAAAGTTGTTGTTATTAAAGTCTTACATCTGATCTTTAAATACGAGTAAATGATTAATCAACCTTTAATAATACCATAATAACTTACAACTCTAATTAAATTCAGTGCTTTGATTTCATCTATTCTGTCGTCAGCGATGTGATGATGTCATTTTGTTGTTTAGGAAGACTACGAGGTGACACCCGATGAAAAAAGAAAAAGCCGAGGGGACAAAATCATCAAGACTTTTCTCTCCAAACAAGTAAGTTTCTTCATCTGAACCTTTTGTTTTGAGCCTTTTACGGCGTTTGATGTTTAAAACCTGCGGGGAAAATCCTGAGCAGGTAATAACGTTGAGTTACAGCAGAATGAGAGCACTCGGAAGGGCCCTTAGAAGAGCGCAGTAATTCAGTATACACATTAAATGTACTGAAGATTAAACACTGTAACGTTTGCACAGCGTTTATGTGCGTAGCGCCCTCATGTTCTATGAGAAGTAATGCGTGTTCGCGTGTAATAAAGACTAATGTGTTTGTGCATGTGTGCGAATATGTCACTGTGTTTACATGTGTTCATGTAGTCACCTCAGCGTGTAGACATAGCAGAGGTTTTTGCAGACCAGTGCAGAGAGAACCTCGAGCTCAGTCCATGTAAGGAGATCTTCAGCAACTGCCGCAAGTGAGTCTTTCTTCCCTCTCACCTGTCTGCCCGACTCTCACCTGTTTCCTCTCCGCCTCGCCGCTCTTTCTTCACCTCATGTCGTGCACGCACCAGACCGCGCAGATATTGCACGGTGAATTTGAGCTTGCGTCGTACTCTCGGTTGTAAGTGTGCCAGCTGAGCTCGCCGTGTTGTGTGTGTGTCGCATCAGGGCCGTCCACGACTACCTGAGTGGAGCTCCGTTCACAGACTACCAGAACAGCATGTACTTCGACCGCTTCCTGCAATGGAAGATGCTGGAGAGGTATGAACATAAGTTGTTTTAGTAGCTGTTTGGTGTATTAGTCAAGTCAGTTAACACGTTTATAATTTTTCTGTTAATAATTAAAATCTGTTCTAAGTCCACTCAGTATTGACCTGTAGAGTTATTCAGCCTAATAAAGCATTTTAGATCCATTCTCCTTTTCAGTGTAGCACAAATAAAATCTGATACAAGAGAAGAGAATTATAATATACAAGCGGTGGCCACATTATTAGGTACACCTGCACAATCTAATGTAATTCAATGCAGCGGCTCTGGAATAAATTCCACCTTAACAAAGTTTATAATGTTCAGTTTTTGTTGACAGGAATGTGCAAATACAATTGTTTCTAGTAGTTTGAAATGGTGTTGTACAGGACTGCATTATATTGACTTTATATACATGTATATATTTATTTTGTCCTCCTTATTTAAATACATGAGGGTGAATTAGATTGTGCAGGTGTGCCTAATAAAATTTCCTTTCTTAATATTTAACACTAATAAATGTCACTTCTCAGGATTCCTCTGATATTTCTTTGTTGGTGAGGTTGAATTGTGAGTTGAAATAGAAAAAAATTACATTTTTCAGCATTTTATGGCTCCTCTGCTTAAAAGCAGAACACGACATCCTGCAACCTGTCACACACTTTAGACGTCTTAAAAGTCCCGTTTTCAAAATGTAGAATAAAATTACACAAATATTATCAGAACGTACTGAAAGTACTCCTTCATATATTATTATGTATCTTATAATTTGATAATTGTCCCTAATGCATTCACCTGAGAGCAGTATTTTACTGTCTTATTAACTGCTCTATGCAGTTTTGGTTACTTTAATCTGTAATAATGCATCATATCTTTTAGGTGATCATGTGTTTCATCAGCAAAGTAATTACTAAGTATAACTGTAAAATAAATGCAGTGGAGTAAAAGTACAATATTTTCCTCTGAAACGTAGTGATGTAGCACTTTGTTACATTCTGATCCAAACACATGTAATAACTCTGTCAGGCGTGATTTTCAGCATTTTTCCATTTTGAAGCACCAAACAAGTGGCAGGTGAAAAAACTTGACTAGGATCGAGTCACACTTCGCTCCGGAGGCTCCTCAGGGGAGCGCGATGACTCCGGACGGGCAGATATTTTATGCCGAGTGCATATCAAAGGCAGTTAGAAGCAAACAGCAGGCTCTCAGAGCAGCCTTGATTGTATCCGTGTCTGGAAAGTGAAATTGCGTTCGGGAGGCCCCACCCTCTACAGGAAACAGACTCAGGATGGTATCGAGTTCTGCAGATTATATCTCCATCCTAATCAATACTACATGAGCGTCTATTAATGGATTTTGCTGTGTCTGTGTTCTGTCAGGCAACCAATCACGAAAGACACGTTCAGACAGTACCGAGTGCTGGGGAAGGGGGGATTCGGGGAGGTAAGAGATGCAGTTTGTGGTGATAGAGATGATGATGATGATGATGCTTAAAGAAAAGTGCGAGACACCGTTTTGGTTTGCTTCTCAGGTGTGTGCCTGCCAGGTGAGAGCTACAGGGAAGATGTACGCCTGCAAGAAGCTGGAGAAGAAGAGGATAAAGAAGAGGAAAGGGGAGTCCATGGCTCTCAACGAGAAGCAGATTCTAGAGAAAGTCAACAGTCGATTTGTTGTGAGTGAACATAGAAGAAGAGCTTTTATCTGCCGCTCTCTTTTGCTCACCTGGCTAACACCACCTCCTCTTCCTCTAGGTGAGCCTAGCGTACGCATACGAGACCAAAGACGCTCTGTGTCTGGTGCTGACCATCATGAACGGTGGAGACCTGAAGTTTCACATCTACAACATGGGCACGCCGGGCTTCGAGAAAGACAGGGTTCAGTTCTACGCCGCTCAGATCTGCTGCGGACTCAAGCATTTGCACAGGGAATCCATCGTCTACAGGTGACTCCCTCAAATCTACAAACAGATGTAGATCAGCTCAGCTTGATCTCAAAACAGATCATTTTATAGAGTTTTAAATCATGGAGTGTGAATTGATGTAACATGCTGTGTTATTTGTAGGGATTTGAAACCGGAGAATATCCTGTTAGATGACAACGGTGAGTTCTTCATCAGCTTAGATTCCTGGTTTTTGCATTGCAACGTTTTTTTTGTTTCCAGCTACATTAATGCTTCATAATCCACTGAACTTTGAGCTAATTCACTGCTGTCATTCTGCAGGACACATCCGTATTTCTGACCTGGGGCTGGCCATCAAAGTGCCTGAAGGAGAGCTCATCAGAGGCCGGGTGGGGACTGTGGGCTACATGGGTAAGAAGCACAGTAATCAACTCTTCCGTCAGTGAATCCACCTGAAGAGTTAGTTCAACCACAGCAACCTGCCTCCCTTCCGCTGCAGCTCCGGAGGTGATAAACAATGAGAAGTACGGCATGAGTCCTGATTGGTGGGGGCTGGGCTGTCTCGTTTACGAGATGACCGCCGGACGATCGCCCTTCCGCGCCCGCAAAGAACGAGTGAAGCGGGAGGAGGTGGAGAGGAGGGTGCAGGAGGAGGAGGAGGAGTACAACGACAAGTTTACAGAGGACACCAAGGCCATCTGTAGAATGGTGAGCACCGGTGGGGGGAAATGTTTGCATGGAGAGGTGGATGAACCGATGAATAATTTGGTGATTCATCTCTGCTGCTGCACACCCAGCTGCTGACCAAAGACCCGAAGCAGAGGCTGGGGTGCCTGGCGGACGGAGCAGCGGGCGTCAAGGCCCACTCGTTCTTCAAAAACATCAACTTCAAGAGGCTGGAGGCTGGAATAGTGGAGCCTCCCTTTGTGCCTGATGTGAGTAATTTACACGACCGTACACAGTGCGTGCTTGAATCGATTTCACTGCTCTGAAACTCTTTTTTAAGATCCCCACGCCAACCAAAATAGTCCAACATGGCCGCTGCAGGGAACTTGTGTCTCTTGAAGAGCAGCAAGTGAAATTCAGTGATGATAAATGATCTGTTAAGATAAACTTGCGTCCTGTTTTTCCTCTCAACCCCGTCTCTTTCATGCTCTTTGCCCTCTCCCAGCCTCGGGCAGTGTACTGTAAGGATGTTTTGGACATAGAGCAGTTCTCCACAGTCAAGGGAGTAAATTTGGACCAAACTGACAATGACTTCTACTCCAAATTTGCTACAGGCAGTGTTTCCATCCCATGGCAGAATGAGGTAAGTGTGTGCACTTAATATGACATTTTTAAATGCTCGGTGCAGTTTGGATAACTGCTGGAAGAACTCACTTAAAAAAAGCTCAACGAATCTCTCTTTTCTTCTCCTCTCCTCTTACATCACCTCCTCTCTTCTCATTTTCCTTCCTTCTCTCTCACTTCATCTCCTTCCTCTCCTCTCCTCTCCTCTCATTTTCCTTCCTTCCCTCTCACTTCATCTCCTCTCCTCTCCTCTCCTCTCCTCTCCTCTCATTTTCCTTCCTTCCCTCTCACTTCATCTCCTTCCTTTCCTTTCTTCTACTCTCTTCCCCTCTCCTCTCCTCTCATTTTCCTTCCTTCCCTCTCCTCTCCTCTCCTCTCCTCTCCTCTCCTCTCCTCTCCTCTCATTTTCCTTCTTTCCCTCTCACTTCATCTCCTTCCTTTCCTTTCTTCTACTCTCATTTCCTTTGCTCTCCTCTCCTCTTGCCTATTCTCCTCTCATTTCCTTTCCTTTCCTCCTCTCTCACATCATCCCTCCTTTCCTCTCCTCTCCTCTCCTCTCATTTTCCTTCCTTCCCTCTCACTTCCTCTCCTCTCCTCTCCTCTCCTCTCCTCTCCTCTCCTCTCCTCTCCTCTCCTCTCCTCTCATTTTCCTTCTTTCCCTCTCACTTCATCTCCTTCCTTTCCTTTCCTCTACTCTCATTTCCTTTGCTCTCCTCTCCTCTCCTCTCATTTTCCTTCCTTCCCTCTCACTTCATCTCCTTCCTCTCCTCTCCTCTCCTGTCCTCTCCTCTCCTCTCCTCTCCTCTCATTTTCCTTCTTTCCCTCTCACTTCATCTCCTTCCTTTCCTTTCTTCTACTCTCATTTCCTTTGCTCTCCTCTCCTCTTGCCTATTCTCCTCTCATTTCCTTTCCTTTCCTCCTCTCTCACATCATCCCTCCTTTCCTCTCCTCTCTCATTTTCCTTCCTTCCCTCTCACTTCATCTCCTTCCTTTCCTTTCTTCTAATCTCATTTCCTTTGCTCTCCTCTCCTCTTGCCTCTTCTCCTTTCCTCTCCCCTCACTCAGATGATTGAAACTGAGTGTTTCAGAGATTTGAATGTGTTTGGGCCTCAAGGGACGAGACCTCCAGATCTGGACTGGAATCAGCCACCAGAGCCGCCCAGACGCAGCCTGCTGGACAGGATCTTCAGGAGGCATGTGAGGGAGTACACACACACACACACACACACACACACACACGCGCGCGCGCGCGCGATGAAAGCATTCAAAACTAACTCACACAAATCTGTGTCTGTGTTTCTCTGCTGCAGCACCCAGAGGTGTCCATTTCCCACAGCCGCGTGCAGTCTTCCAGTGTAAACTCTGTGGACTCCATGTCCAACTCTGCCCCCTAGTGGCACAGTGGCAGTGTGAGCGCCACACACACACAAAGGGAAGGAGCTCCAAGGGGCTTTCCCGCTGCTGATTGGTCCACAGCCGGGGCCTGAGCAGCAGCCGGAGACAGCCTGTCTAAAAGCCTAAATGGTCAGCCCATTGGGGAGGGGGGGGTTGACCAGGCCCTGAGACCCCGGGCATTTATAGTGGGATGGTCAACGTTCCAGAGACGTTTGGAAATATTCGGACAAACCTTACTTACCCTCAGGATTGTTGGACTATAGAACAGAGCCACTGACGCTGATGAAAAGGATAGAAAACAAGCTAATATTCAGGGGATCCACTGTATAATAAAGACCACCACCGGGAATAGAAGATGGGGTCTTGGTGAAGTTTTGTTTTTCCAGAAAAGGAATTTCTTTTTCACTCGTTTTCAGTCCTTTACTTTCTGGCCTGTGTCTTGTACCCGTATCCATCTCCACCCCTCAGCGTCACCATCTCTACGACTCTAACTTATTCTTTGTCTGTATTGCCACCTCCCGTACCTCAGATCACTCCTAAACATTCAGAACACGTCGCCTCAACAACCTCAACACATAATGTACATTGCCTTGCGTACACTCAGGCCAAAGATTACCGTTTAGTTTTGTGATACCGTTGTCATGTTATTGGTTTTTGAAGGTTTTCAGCCGTCGTTTAGAACCACGGGGAGTGTGATCCGCTTTCTACACTTTCTCTAAACATGAGCCTGCAGACATATCATAATGCTTAAAGCACACACACACACACACACACACATACATGCATACACAGACAGAGTTGTGAGAATCGTGTTGTGTTTTCATTGCATGGACAAAGTGTAAGTATGGACAGCCGTATCCCTTTTCGCTTCTGCATACCTCATTCCATAGTATACCGTACAGCACACAGACGTCTCCCTCGGTTTACAGTGTCACTTTATATTTGACATTAATGTGGAGTTTGAAAAAGCGAGTTAATATGCTGTACAGAAACAGAAATCTTTTGTTTTTTGCTCAATTTTCCGCACAGTCCCCCGGGGAGTGGAGAGGAACACATGCACTCAGCCTGACGTACAAGTTGCACAATTTAAAACACTGTCATGCTGTTTGTCCACCAAATGAAAATGTTTTTACCTCTGATCATTAAGGCACATCGTTGTATTGATATTGTGACACGCCGCTTGTTTTCTACATGCGAAAAACTGAAGTGTTCTTGTTCTCCCTTTGCCTTTTCCATTTACACGATATTGCTGCATAGCCATTGTTGTCACATGTACAGGTTTTTACATTTTGCCCCTTTACGAACGCCTCACTAATCTAAAGGGTCTTCCTCTTGTTTTGTGTCCAGCCATAATCAAAGACACAGGGTATCAACAGCTGTTATCTGAATTTCATTTCATTGGTCCAGTTCATTCATGTCAGAGCAGAGGAGGAGAGGAAGACGCAAACACCACACAAAGAAGTGGCCTTCTCGCAGCAGCACAGCCAATTGAAATGGAGGAAGAGCTCGATCTCTTCCGCTGGCTTTGAAGAATGTGGTATTTGCCCTGTTTGAGGCAGTGAAAGCTGGTCCACGCAGTCATTTTAATCGTCCTTACAAATCTCACACAGGCCTGTTTTTTTTTTTTTCTTTTCTCTGCGTTCTTGATATGAAAAGAAAAAAAAATCTGAATCAGACTGAAGTGCCTCCTTGTTAGCATGATCTCCCAGACGAAGCCCACACAGACATCAGCACTTTGTTTAATCTCTGACTGTCATGCTCCGTTTGTTTCGCCGGGGAACGCGTCGACACACACAAACACACACACAGGCTCGCACGGTTTGTTGGAAGTGGAGGGAAGGCGGCGGAGAGGGTGGAGAGGAGAGAGCTGGTGGGGGGACTCTCCTTCTTAATGTGATGTACAGCAAAGTGCTGAGTGCATGTGAAAGCCAAACCCACTGTGTCCTTCAAGTCCCAATAAACTCTGTGCTATAGTTTGAGTACTCCACAGTATGCCTGTCTCTTTATTTCATGTGACCTCAGAACATTTCCTCTTTCATATTCAAATACATTTACATGTTTAGAGATACTATTTTATGACTCTCCATTTCCTTGCAGTACATGGAACAGTAGACAGCCACACTGCTATGCTACAGCTTTGCACTACTGCTACATTGCAATACTGTAATAATATGACAATTTAACATATTATTTAATGAGAGATTATGAACCAGCAATACAATATATCCTCACATGTCCCATATTATATATCATATAGGTACGTATCTTATACTGATGCCTGGTGGAGAAAAATTATTCTGATTATTTTCAAGTCTTCGGAAAACAATGACTGTCACCATAACCCTCCTACAATCATGACTGTGCTTTAAGTATATGACAGATTTCATATAAAGGAGGTTTTTTAGTTCAGTCCTCTGCATACTGACAATGAAGAAATCCTTAGGCAGTGTGATCCTGACGTGGAACAAAATGCACGATGTATATATATATATGTGTATATATATATGTGTGTGTGTATATGTATGTATATGTATATACATACATATATATGTATATATATATATATATACATACATATATCAAAGTCAAAGTCAAAGTCAGCTTTATTGTCAATTCTGCAGTATGTACAGGACAAACAGAGAATCGAAATTGCATTACTCTTCAACCCTTTGTGACAGGACATATATTAAAAAAGAGATAAATAAAGACTGTACAATCTAAATAAAGACTGTACAAACTAAGTAAAAACTGTACAATCTAAACAATGACACATTGAGAATGTAATAGTGCAAATGTAAACGGTAGCGCAAAAAGAATTAGCTTAACAACTATATATACGTATATATTTATATATGTATATATTTATATATATACATATATATGTGTGTGTGTGTATATATATGTATGTATATATATATATACTTATATATATATATACACGTGTATATATGTATGTATATATATATGTGTGTGTGTGTATATATATATATATATATATATATATATATATATATATGAAATGTGACTAAAAGAGGAAAAATTCAAAAAGTGGCCCAGCGTCATCGTCATGGTCTGGACTGTCCACTGGGGCTGAGTGATGGCTCCAACAGTTCTAGGCCTGCGTGTTCCCATATAAAATGAGAGGGCTCAGCCTGCAGAAGGGTGAGGGACTGATGGATAATTCCTGCCATGCAGCCGCAGGGACGCAAGGTTGCGGGTTAAGGCGACTTCAGTCTGTCCTCAGGATTTATTAATCTGTTCCTGTTTTCTCTGAGCACAGTCCTGTTCACTAATCAGATGGCCTGCTGCTCTCGTGACAGGTTTCCATTCCTGCGGTCTTATGCATTGTTGACTCTGAGCGCACGTTTGACGTGCAGCTCGCTGAGGCAATATTGCTGTTAGATAGTTTGGATTTTGCTTGGACAAAGTAAGCAAGGTTGTCAAAACATGTGAGCGGCTTGATAAAACATGTTATTAACAGAGCGCGGTGCCATTCGCCTTCTGGAAAAACCTCCAGAGTGTGATTCAGTCTCACTGACAGAAGAGCTGAAGCGGAGTCACGGAGCTGATGCTCGATGCTGGTGTTATGAAACGTGATGTGTCTGACAAGTCAAACCGCCTTGGAAATACTGACAGGGCTGATTCTGAACGATATCAAACCCTCACAGAGCAGTTTTGTTTAATCTTCACTTTGGCAGGGGAGGTTACTGCACATGACTGTTTACTGCACATGACTGTTTACTGCACATGACTGTTTACTGCACTGCCCTGTTGTCTGTATCCTCTGTGGCACAAAAATAGATGTAAAAATAATAATGTTAACAACAAAATTATAATTCTTCATCCGTCAACAATCATGTTTCCATTCTAAACGCCCTTGAACAAAACATGTTACCCCCTCCTGCTCCTTCCTTTGAGCAAAGTCCCACACTGTTGTGTAATTAATGTTACCTCAAGGTTACGCCTTGCTCCTAAATGCTGTAGCTTCACATCTAACCTCTGTGTTTTGTTGATATTAGCTTTACTTCCCTAATGCCTGGGCTCCCACAGAACCTCCTGTTGTATATGTGCAAAATACTAATAATTGCAGCATCTGTACTGACCTGTAGCTGCTCCCTTTGACACAAACTGGACTTGCACGTTTACTGAAGGTGATAAATTACAGCAATCACAAAATATTTCACGTTTTATATCTTATGTGGGTGCAAATGTTCCTCTTGTTTGCTAAAAGGTGATTCACTGACAAAGAGAAGTACAGCATGTTAGTCTACACCTGTATTTGGGGTCAATTAGACTCCCTGTTAGACCTTTGATGAACAAACCCTTATAAACAGTCTTATTAGCTGATGATAATCAAATAAAAATTCATCTTATTTACTGTTTCCGTCATTTTTTCACAGTCTCCGAGACTCTGAGCAGAAGCAACGTCTCCGTTTCTGTAGTATTTTATTAAGTGTGTTTCTTGAGCTGTTCAAGAGGGCCGAGATTCTCAGGACCCCAAACAGAATATTAGGGTTAATGGCTGCAGATATATGCTTTTAGCTCATACCAAGCCTGGCTGAGTGGAATTTTTTTGCCCTCAAATTCCAGTCAGTGTTTAGGCTGTAATGGACCATGAAGGGATGGATGAGTCACTCAGGGTCTCTCCCACTGACCTCTCCTCTGAGCTCTCACCATTGAAGAGAGGCTACTCTCTCCTATGTCACCCACTGGTATGAGATTGTGTGTGTGTGTGTGTGTGTGTGTGTGTGTGTGTGTGTGTGTGTGTGTGTGTGTGTGTGTGTGAGCAATGCAGTGGGCCTGGGCACTGGACGTTATCTGACACGGTGAGTCTGAGACATGCTCGTCGTGTCCGCCAGGCAACCTTGGCGACATGGCCGTTGGAACGGCGAGGTGATGTGTGTGTGTGTGTGTGTGTGTGTTTATCTACGTGGTGATAGCACTGCGGCCTTGTGGGCATCGCTCTTATATATACAGCACATGCAAAAGTCTACAGACAGAAATCCAAGTACTCTCGAGATCAGCCACTCGTCCACTTCTTTGAGATCTACTCGCTTTTACAGTTTTCCAGTTCTCTTGAAGCTCCTGTAACCCAAAATGCTGCCTGCAACATTCAAGCTGTGTGCTGGCATCTCCTACCGGCATATGAGGAACATGACAGGTGAGTGAGAGGATCCTGTTTAGACTCAGCCTCTTGGCCTAGATATCTGGTTTTACTGTATGCTCAAAAATGCACATTTTCTAAGGGGAGTTCTGCATGGAGCGGCTGAATCAGCCAACGAAAACAGGATAAATCAAAGACTTTTCCTGTCATTTTTCTTTTCTTGTTATTTCCTTTATTTGATATGCTGTATTTGTAATGAATGAATTAAGAATTGCAGTAACTTGCAGGAAGTAATTGTGTGCTTTTTGTCTCTATCTCCCAGGTTTGAGGAAGAATGCCATGGTGGCCATTCACCACGAGCTAAACAGACTGGCAGGTCCGGGCCCCAGTAACTGGATCAGCCAGGTCCGCCGGCGGAGCTCCCTCCTCAGTGAGTTGCATGTGATTTGAGTTAGTGTAATACCACACAGATAGACAGATGATAGACTGGATATATTAGCTAAAACTGCATCAACATCTGTCCTAAAACTACAGAAGCATGATCGTGGAAGTTGACTGATATTTTTACCGCCTGTGCTCCTCGTGTGTAGGTTCCAGGATTAAAGAGGAGCAGGGGTACAGCGAGGAGGAGATGTCTTATGTGAAACAGGGCGAGGATGCCCTGCAGAAGGCCATCAGCATCCTCAGTGAACAGGACGGCTGGACCATTGAAACTGTGGCTGTGAGTATGACAGGACACGCAGAATAGAAAAGCATTTCACTGAAGTGTTCATTAACTCAGAAGCTGCAGCTGCTGCCACCTCAGACTGGTGATTAAAGGTGTGGCTGTCACTATTTACAGTTCTGATGACACAATGTGACGTTATTCACTGTGTATTTTATCAAAAGTGACAGGAAATATGTGAAGACTTCCGGTGCTTTTTTAAACCCTCCCCAGGTAAACGGAGACAGAGTCCTGAGTAAGATGTTGCCTGACATCGGGAAGGTGTTCAAGCTGGAAGTGATGTTGGAGCAACATCCTGACAATCTTTACGAAGAGCTGGTGGGAAATATGGAGCGAATGGGGGAGTGGAACCCTAACGTCAAGCAGGTCAAGGTAAGGGAGGGAGGAGGCGACTTAACAGAAAGAGACAAATAGAAGCACATTGACTAGAACATTGACTGAATTTCGGGATGCCACAGATCCTTCAGAAGATCGGCGATGAAACAATGGTGACCCATGAGGTGTCTGCAGAGACACCCGGCAATGTGGTGGGACCAAGGGACTTTGTCAGCGTCCGCTGTGCCAAGCGCCGGGGCTCCACCTGCTTCCTGGCTGGAATGTCCACCCAGCACCCGAAAATGCCCGAGCAGAGGGGCGTGGTCAGGTGAGTCAAGGGGGAGTAATTCACTTATTCACTGCTGTGATATGTGCATGCATTTATTTAAGGAATAAACAGGTGGATAACACTTTATATTAAGGCACACATATTTACTTAACTAGTTGCTCATTAGCATGCATGTTAGTCGCATACTGGCTCTTTATCAGCTACTTATAAATGCCTGATGCCTTTCAAATTGATATATTGATCATTACATGTTTCAGAGCGGAGAACGGACCGACCTGTATAGTCATGAAGCCCTGTGCTGAGGACCCAAATAAGACAAAGTTCACCTGGTTACTAAATATAGATCTAAAGGTAGATGGCTGCGTTGTCTTTTTCACATGATTTGCATCAAAATGTGTTCAAGAACTGAAAAGTCTCACGTCGTGTTCGTCTCTGTCGTCTGCAGGGCTGGATCCCGAAGACAATCATAAACAAAGTGCTCTCTCAGACTCAGGTGGACTTTGCCAACCACCTCAGGCAAAGGATGGCTAATAACGTTTCCATGGAGATGGCTCATGCCTGCTGACAAAAGGTGCCTCTTGAGCTTTGGCGCAGCGCTCTCAACAGCGGCAGGAGGGCAACAAACTCGTTAAGAAATCATAGAAACCTGCTTAGAGCTGCTGAAGAAATATGACAATCCAGAGAGCGTTAACTGGATCAGATGAAGATGATGCTTGTCTGGGATCTTAGGAAAGTCTGAGTGCAGACATTGTTTTCACATTGATAAATGTGGGTTTCTTGTCCCTCTTCATAGAAACTCTGTCATGAGATTTAGCATCTTACACACTGTGTGCCCCGATTGTTTCTGACACATTTCATTCACATTACTGCTCTCCACTTTGGCAGACACACTGAGTCAGTGTGAGCAATAAAACATGTAACACACTGCACATCGTTTCCTTCTGATAACACCCCAGTTATGCTCCCCCTCCCCGCTGTGAAACTGCACTTTTATTTCAGTGTTTTATTTATTGATTCATGGATTACACTGCAACGACCACCAAGTGAATAAACGATTGTAATGTCATTGATGTTTATGTCTTCACGCTTTTATTGTGCCGCTGGAGGAGAAGAAAAGTTTGGATAAAGACTACTCAGTCTTTTCCTGATGCACGAGAAGCTAAATAAAAGCTCATAAAACGTTTAACCCTTCTGTTGTCTTCGGGTCAATTTTGACCCGTTTTCAAGTGTTTGCATATCATAACTATGGTTTTCTCTCATATAATTGCTTGAAAATGACCTGGATGGTTCCATACTATGCTCTTTGCAAGTAAATTAAGTTAATTAATAGTAGTTAATTATGACTATATTCTTTGAATTCTGTGTGTTTTATTAAAATTTATAGCATCTGTGGTCTTCCCGGTCAAATTTGAGTAAATAAGTGGTTTAATGGATCATACTATTGTGCTTTCCAGTACAATAAACACACACACACACACACACACACACACACACACACACACACACACACACACACACACACATTTATACTTCATGCTTCATAAACAGTCAAACCACACCGGGTCAGGTGTGACTATTTGCTGCCATTAAAATTTTTTACATTATTTCAAAACAATGTCCTGACTAAACTTTGACATGTGCCAGTCTGTGATAATACATTAATTTATGTGCCTCAGATCAAAACCAAAGTCAAAATAATCAGAATTTCTGGTTTTTTTTAAATAAAAAATGAAGTATAATTTTTTATAAATTACATCTATTATATCATACATTACAAAAATAAGTGAAAAATATATGTTGATGTGTTGGAAACAAGTTGACTGAAAAGGTTCAACACAGAATTTGATGATTATTTTATACTTCATACTTTACAAGCAGTCAAACCAGACCGGGTCAATTTTGACCCGGGAAGACAAAAGGTGCAGAGCAGATGGGAAGACAATACGAGGGTTAAACTGTCACGGCCAACTTAAAAGACTGAAACAAGAGGTGGAAATAAGTCACACATGCAAATCACAAGCAGGTCTGAAGGCTCAAGCCCTTAAATTTGTGACGTGAGCCTGACTGGAGTCAGGTCATGTGATTCGAGCCCCACGCCTCTGCGAAAAACAGTCCACACATACTAATTCACGCTGACTTTGAAACTGAACAGAAAACCCAAAACTCATGTTGGAAAGTCCACAGAAATTGCACAATCCTCCCACTTCGACGGAGAGGAGATGGATGAATTTAAAGCTTCTCTTTTACGCCATGAAAAGTGAAGCTCATGAAAAACGTCCTCCTCTCTCTTGATGAGTTTTCAGACCGACGGTTTGCCAGAGCGAGCAGGTGTTTGGCCATTCAGATGTGCGAGGAGCCCAGCAGCGAGCAGCTCGCCGTGAGCCAGCAGCACATTCCCCAAGATCAAGAACGGTGGATTTCATCCCAAACAGGAAATCTGTCCTCCATTATTGCCAGTTGTGTAACATTTTTTCCTATTTTGTGTAGTTTCGATCGATCCAAAATGTTTTGTAACAGCTCATTTTCTTGGATGCCGTGCAGACTGCAGAAGCCAGGATCCTCTCTCTGTCTCACATGATTAAGTTGGCTGCAAGATGCTCATCGGCACTACTTCAGAATGATGTTATTATGACCAAAAAGGCCCGAGGGATGTGTCTGACGTGAAGTAGGAAGTGAGCTGACTCTAACCCGTGAACTTTTTTCACTTTTTCCATCGACTTTTTGAGAATTGAAGATAAATGCCCAGTTTATTCTGACTCCAGTTTACCTTGAATAAAACAAACCTCAGTAGAATAGTTACAAGGGCTGTGTAATGCAAAACAAACATTTTTTTCCTTCAAAGAATGTTCCACAGGGGTAATAACTGACATCTGCTCGAAATGCCTCAAAATGTGAACATAAGCAGATGTGCAGAGCAGCAGCCACTCGGAGATCTCGTTCCATTATTTGTGTAATGAAAGAAATTCTGAGGTGGGAAAAGGAAATTTATGCAGTGCAGATAAGTTGTGTAATAAGACCAAGAAGACAAAACAAGCTATCTGCCAGTCGTGCTGAATCCCTCACACTGATGACAGCCATGATTAAAGCTTTTATTTTTCATCTGATGGCCATGTATGTGTCATTGACAGAAACTCCAAACATCAGCTTTTGTTTCTATCAGGGAGAAACGACGGAAATTTCTTATATGGACACCAAATGCTATCTGTTCTTTGTATTGCAGGGTTTTCATAATTATCATATTAATTATTAGACTCAGAAAAAAAATGATTTTTCTGTATTTTGAGCAAAGAGTATCTGTGCTGATGGGAGGTAGAAAAGGAGGTCACAGGCTCCCTGCTCTCTGATAGTGTGTGTGTGTGTGTGTGTGTGTGAGAGAGAGAGAGCAATGACGTAATGAAGCTAGAGTCCGACACAGGAAACCACAATTCCCATGATGCACTTGAAATACCGTGGCCACTGGACGGGGGAAGGGAAGCTGAGATTGGAGGGAGAAACAGTCAGAAACTGAGGTACTTTTGAAATGCTTCATATTGCTTAATATAGTCGGACAGGCCACAGCACGCAGTGTTTATGTTGTTTTTAATAAACCTTGGCGACTAAAGCAGATTATTCGTGTGCTGTTGTCGGATTTGGGCACAGACTCCATCCCCGTTACAGTTCAATAGAGCTACTGCTAGCCCGTTAGTTAGCCTGACAGCTGGCTTTTCTTGTGTTAGCGAGGTCTCGACTGCTTAATTGCACTTGATGTTCATGACATAAATCGTTTAGCTGTTCGCGGTGAATTTGGGCCGGTTTGCATGCAGTGTATTCAGGCGCTGCGTTGTCGGATTGAGGGGAAGCTGTAGCTGCGTCTTTGTGCCTGCGGGGTTGCTAGCTGACATATTGCTAGCTTGTCGGTGGCTACAGATAATGTTGGCTAGCTGCTGCTGTAGCTGTCAGAGCGGCGCTGTGCTACAGTCCGCCACTGTCACCGGACTAACATGCACTCAAACCACACGTTTTGTCTTTCTTTTCATCACTCTGTCTTTATACTTTGATTTTAACATTCAAGTCTAACGGACTTTTAGTTGTTTTTTCTTTTTTTTATCTTCTTTGGATTCAAACAGTGGTGGAGGAAGTATTGAGATCCTTTATTTGAGTAAAAGTACCACTTTGTAAAATTACTTCTTACGATTAAGAGTCATGCATTTAAAATATTACTTAAATATCAATAGTAGAAGTACTGAATGAAGAAAAACTGCCCCTGTGAGTCTTATGCTATTGCATCACTTAATTATTATTAGTGTCTCATTAGCATTTCATTGATGGAGCTAATTTTTGTCATATACTGTTGGATACTTAAACTGCATAAGCTATAGCAGTCAAATGGACTAAAAAGTAAATTTAAGTACAGTACTTGAGTAAATGCACTCATTAACATCTACACCACTAAATTTAGGTTGCTCTGCCAAAGAGTAGCACAGGAAGCAGGGCTGCAACTAATGATTATTTTCATTGTCGATTAATCACTCGATTGTTTTCTCGACTAATTGATTAGTTGTTTGGTCTATAAAATGACAGGAAATGGGGCGAAGTGTTTCCTCACAGCTGAAGATGATGTTCTCAAATTTTGTTTTGTCCACAACCCTCAGATATTCAGTTTACTGTCTTAGAGGAGTAAAGAACAAGAAAATGTTCACACTTCACAAGCTGGAATCATCACTCTAACCGATTAATCTGTTATTAAAGTATTTGCCAATCAACTTAACAGTTGACAACTACTAATTTTATCATTGCAGCTCTAATACAAATACAATAATGTTTTTTTATATGATTAAAACCATATTTTGCTCTGCATTTTTTTATTCTGTCTGCATCATCATGTGAGGAATATTTGATGTGTGTGTTGCTCATTGACAGCTGTTTATTAGCTTTACTTAAATAGTTGTTTTTCTTCTAGCTTTCAGACAGTGTGTACATATGACAGCCCCTCCTCAGGACCAGACAAGAACTCTATCCATGACCCACATCTCACTGGACACCTGCACTTCTTACTCTGGACATGTGCTGCTGTTTCATGTGAGGCTGAAGACATAACACAGCTGTACTACAACTGCGCCGGTACCTGGAGGTGCATGCTGGATTTGTCTTCAGTGCCAAAGTGATGAAGCGTCTCGGACAGGGAGAGCCCAGCCCTGAAAAGCAATGTCATCATCCAGCTTGTGTGCACCTCTGATGGAGCTGAGGAGCGAACCCACTGGCCAAGCAGATCTGTGGAGGAGAGGAAGGAGGCAGGTTTCCAGGAAACTTGTATATTGATGGATAGCCATTTCCTCCTGTCAGCGCTTGTAGACTGATACCTGCACATTCCTCTCAGTGTGCACGCTCAAGGTTAGACTTTGGAGTAGCTAATAAAACCAGGCTGCCATCATCACTATTACACCGACAAAGAGAATATGATGTGCACAACGTGGATTTCTTCTGCCAGTGACAGTTTTGTGAAATCATACTGGTGACTGTGGACACTGAGTGCTCTGTTTATATGAGGAGAAAAGCATAGATACTTGCAGTCACTACAAATGTGCACTACAGAAACCATGGTGGTCCTTGCATCAGCTCCTCAGCCCATCTCAGTCCATGACTTCAGAAGCCTTTAGAGGCCAGGATCAGGAACACGCTCGCCAGCCAACACACTCATATGCAATGGAAGAAGACATTGATGTCACATCCCACACTGAGGTAACATTATTTCACCTTTGGCCTTTAAAGATTTTAAACGTTTAATCTTCTTCCAGTGTTTGGCTTCACAGCAACTTAACACCATTAAAACAGAAAGCTACACCTGCTTTGTTTGGCGACAAAATGGAATTAGGCGATGCCTTTCCGCTGTTGCCGTGTCGATGTTTTCACCCTCTGAGATAAATGTTCCCGTCCTATTCCACACTGTTGTATAATGTTAAACAATTAAGAGCTCATTTGTTTAAGCAGTTCTGTCACATGTGTTTAACGTAACCGAAGGTCGACAGTTCTCCCTCTGCTTTAGCTGTAATCTCTGCTCTGGCTCGCTTGGCATGTTGGCACGGCGGCAGCAGCTGACGGGGCATTTCCCTTATCCCCTGCTTGGTTTTCTAGCCGTAACATTGCTTCTTGCTCCCTGGCCTCTAGCCTTGTGCATTGCTTCTTTTGTAAACAGTTGGATAAGTATGTCCCCTGCTTCGCTGGATGCAACCCAACAGGGCAGGGACAGTTATCCTCAAGGGAAGTGCACCCTTAAATGAGTAAAAGGTGTTTGCAACGTCTGAGACGTGTCTGAGACATTTTATTTGGCTTGTTGAACTTCATACAAGCCCAGTTCCAAAAAGTTGGGCTGCTGTGTAAAACATAGATAAAGCACTGTGATCATTTACTAATCCTTTTTGACGTACACTCAACTGAAAATAATACAAAGGACGATATATTAAATATTTACCTCATCAGCTTCATTGATGGCATCCAGGAAAGGCTCAGTCGTTCACAAGCAGGGATGGAGTGAGGTTCACCACTTTACATGATTATATAAAGGATGTGACTACATGGACTCAGGAATACTTTGTAAAACCGCTGTCAGTAAACACAGTTTGTATGTAAATGATTGCGTTGTAGTTAGTTTTAGATTTCAAGGATGCCAGAACTACCCAAAAAATTCAGAGCATAATAAAGCACGCAGAGATAATGAATTACCTGTCTTAAAAGCAGTGAAAGCTGCATTATTTTTTCGTTGTGTGCATGTCTGAAGCATCTGCTCTGTGTTTCTGCCGTCCTGTTAGGGCCTGAATGGTTTGTCCCGTGAATGTAAACCATTAGAGGAAATCACCAATGGACACTCCAACCATAAGCCTGTGAGTATGGCTAAAAATCACTTCTCATTGAGCCGTTTTAATCTGTTTTTCTTAGCAAGTCTTTGATTTAGAAATCGCCTTTTTTTTTAAACTCGTGTCTTCTCAGGTCATGAACGGACTGATAATGAGTCATAATGTCAAAGACCACACCAACGGCAGCGCACCACTCAGATCCCTGCCGGTAATTACATTTTATTCTTAGTATCTCACTTCAACCAAAAGGCCCTGCTTGAATTTGAGGTAATCCATTATTTGATGATTTTCCAGATTTCAGCACTGAAGCAGAATGGTCTTCTGCAGACCCTGGCAGCTGGAGGGGACCAACCTAACCCTGCGGGTAACGCACTCATACTCTCACATGACCTCTCTGTTGTCTCACAGCCTCTTCCCTCAGGAATTCGTGAGTGTATCCTAGATACCAGGCAGCCGTTGCAGGTAAAACCTCCCTCAGGAGTGCAGATTGCCTGCTTGGAGAAAGCAAAGGGTCTCGCTGGCACTCTGATTGATGCAGGTCTGGTAGACGGGTGGGATTTATTACTGAGAACGAACGCTGTGTCGGCCTTTGCACTATAGCACATTGGCTAAGTAGATGCTCATCCCCCATCAGTGCTTCTGGCAAAGTTTGTTTGGCTTATTCGTTTGTTTCCTAACCTTATCTTGTAAATTGTCTGCACAGAAGAAAATGTGGAGCTGGAAAAGGCCAGACAGGAGTGGGAGGCTCTGGAGAACGTCCAACCAGGTCAGATGCTTCTCACTGTTTCACCTGTTTGCGTCAAGATAACGATGACTTTTTTGTAATTTTTTTTTGTAATATCTGCCAGCTCTCACTGAGGACTCGAACCCGACCCCGATCATCTCCTTCAATGAAGCCCTGCAGTACTTCCAGACCACAGACCTCGGGGACTTGCTGGTAAGGAGTGCTGCCCACCAAAAACTCTCAAAAAATAAAAGCTGATATTTCAATAATGGCCAACCCTCACGTAATAGCAGGGGGAGCTGTTTACTGGAACAGATAGAGGCTCGTCCAAAACAGAGGCTGGAAAACAGATCTAACTACGCTATTATGGCTCATATGGTAAATTCAGCATAGCGTTGTCATCCTATACCTACACTGTGAGTTTGACGATTTCACAGTAAAAGCTCCCCAGGGATGAGAAGGGAACCTTTTATTTTGAAACGGATGGAGGAAGACGAGTTTGGATTAAGAGCAGAATCCAGCAACAGCAAATCATCACAGCAACGAAGCACAATCCAGAAACAGTGAAATATAGGCCTGTCTCAAACAAAGGCCTGTGTCACTCGTCTGTGACGTGAATACAGAATTTAAAGAATGTGAGTGAGAGAGGGACAAACTTCACATCCTTTATCTGTGGTGGCTTCAAACCACGGGTAAATGAAGTTGAATGATTAGTGTCATTGTCATATACATTTTCAAATAATAACGCTTAACTATCATTTTTAAAGTGATATTGTGTCCTGTCCCGCCCCCACCTGTAGAAGAACATCCAGCCAACCATTCGCAGGACAGGTCTGGCAGCGATCACACACTTCCTCTTCGGACCTCCGCGGCTGCACAGGGAACTCCTGGAGGAGAGGGATCTGGTCTTTGCCATCGCACAGTGTGAGTGTGTGTTTGCTGGGTCTGTCAGTGTGATCGTCCCACCCGGTGGAAGTCTCATGAGTGTTTAATAAACCACCGTTTGTGTGTGTGTGTGTGTGCTTTCTATAGGCCATGTGGACAACAGCCAAACAGTCCACATGCGTGTCCTCCAGACCATCTATAAGAGGCTGATTGGCAGCAGGCTGGACTGTCCTCGCTATGGAGCCCACTGGGAAAACATCGGCTTTCAGGGTAGGACGCCTTCACACTCCTTCCCTATAAATACAAAGGTTCAGTTCTAGGGATGTTCTTATTAAAGTCATCTTGCTAGTGAACTACAGCTCCTTAATTTCACGATGTAATTGCTTTTAATTGTTAAAAACTGTAAAAATACATTAGCAAATGTCAATACCAGACATGCCATTTTTACAATATTGAATGTTTCTCTAAATAAATGCATTTATTGATTGAAAGACATGGTTCTGACACCTCTCACAGAGTTCACCCCAACAGGGAATCACTAATATGTGTTGGTTTGGTTTCTGCAGGTACAGACCCAGCCACTGACCTACGTGGCACTGGTTTCCTGGGACTGATGCACACTCTCTACTTTGTGATGGACCCAGAGACTCTACCACTGGCTAGAGACATCTACAAGTTATCGCAACACCCTACACAGGTATCACCAGCTCATAAAAGAGCAAATGTGTTTTATTTTTACGGTTTTCTGTTCATTTTTGACAGCTGATTGAGGAATCAGGTTTCACTAATCCTTCAGAGAGACACTGGAACACCTCCCACGGCAGGCGTGCTGCTTCGTAGCTCACCCTGACCTTTGTCCTCCCTGCAGAGGGAACCAGAGCGAAAGAGAGAATTTCCCCTCAGGGATCAATAAATCTGGCTACAGGACGAGCTTGTTTCAGCTCTCGCAGCCTTCGTGTTCTTTGTGGACCTAAATTTCCTCATGTATTTTCTCTTGTGTAGAACTTTCCATTCAGTGTGATGTCAATCAACATGACCCGCATCGCTCTGCAAGTGCTCAGAGAGGAAGCCTTGTCCAAGTGAGTCGGCGCTCCTCAGTTTTTGCTTTTACTGCTTCCTCTGTAGTATGAATGTGGCTCGGTGTCACAGTGTCTCCCCGCACCAACGCTCCTCTTCCTCCTCCTGCCAGGGAGTGCAACCGTCGTCAGCAAGTGGTTGGTGTGCTGAATGAGTTCTACGTTGCCACGTATCTGCACCTGTACCAACTGTGGAAGACCCAACAGAAGACCATTGCTGACTCTGGCTTTGTACTAAAAGGTAAATAACAGCGCGTATTGTTTCGACTATTACTGAGCACTTTGAAATCAGGCTTGTTGATTTATCTGGACGAGAAGAGAAGAGGTGAAAGTACTGCATGGAGTTTCCTTTTTTTATATGATAATGCGTCAGTAAACTGAACTGATCAAAGTCAGTTTACAGGTCTTGGGGATTACTGCTACATATGTGAAAAAGTTATTTAGAGCCTGTGTGGCGCCAGAGGGAGCTTCCTGGTATCTTATAAATCGACTCAAGGGTCGCATTGCATTGTGGGTAATGTAGACTGTCCATCATAACAATAAATCGTGAAGTCCTCTTTTAACTGCACCTTTTTACCTGCTTTTTATAAACTCTCTTAACCAAGTGTTTGTTTAATCAGGCTGAAATTTCGATCAGCAGATAGATACCAATCTCAAGTATGTCTGTTAAATATGAAGCTACAGCTAGCACCTGGTTAGCTTAGTGCTGCAAAAACTGGAAAGAGTTAGCATGGCTGTGTCCAAAGGTGAAATGAAATCTGCCTAAAAAAGCAACAAAAACATTAACAAAACACACATAACGAAGAAAGTGTAAAACTGACACACAAGGCTAGCTGTTTCCCTCCATCTTCAGTCTTTGTGCTAAGCTAAGATAGCCGTCTGCTGGCTTTGGCTTCATATTGAATGGGCAGATATGTGTACATTCTCATTTAACTCTCAGCAAAAAAAGCAAGTAAGTGCATTTCCCCACATGTCGAACTCTTCCTTTAACTCATGAGTCACGGGTTAATGCGTTGAACTCAACACTCAGACTGCAGAAACACAGATTGTGGTCTCGGCGTGAGTCCCACGGTCTCTGTGTTTTCTAACCCCTCAGAAGTGGAGCTGTTTGCCAAAAAGAACCCCAAGCAGATGCTGCGCCGACTAGAGGTCTTCCTGAAAGAGAGACGGGCAGGTGGAATCCCCCGTGGGACGTCGCCAGACCCTCAGGGCCAACAGCCGTCTCCCAGCCTGGGGGAACGAGGGGCCAGAGCCGGGACGGGCCAGGGGAGCAAGGGAAAGGAGATGCACTTCACAGGAGTGTGTGATCTACCGCCAGACATGGAGGGAGAGGCCAGACTCATCTAAGCTAGACTCTGTGTGTGTGTGTGTGTGTGCGCGTGTGTGTGTGCGCGTGTGTGTGTGCGCGTGTGTGTGTGCGCGTGTGTCACAGTCCTGTTTGTGAGTATATGTTCTGCGGTATGTGTGTGTGGCTTACTCTCAGAGAGCTAGAACCCCACCAGACCCTGATCTAGGACCTGCTATCTGAACCCATTCAAACACTTCCACTCCTTCCACTGATGCTGGGGTGCTGCACTTTGATCAGATTAGGCTTGGGGGTCTTTCAGAATTATGTGATTTTTTTTTTTTAATAAATGATTAATTTATTTTTTTTAAACGGAGAACATAGAACAGTCAAAAATGAAGAGCTGATGCAGGTCAGAAACACAAGATGTCACAAAAACAACAAGAAAGTGAATGTTTGCACTTTTCTGTGGATTTCGTAGCCAAATCAATAGCTGCCAAATTCTTGTGGTTGAACTCTACCTGCCTGGAGGTCCAGAAGCTACACACTCGTGTTCCCTCAGCCAGGGTGTGTTAGCAGTGCGGAGGGGGGAGCAAGGCGTGGGGTGGCTTCTGAAAAGGCTTGGCGTTCTCTCTCGCTCCAGGATACAGCTTCATCACACGAGCTAAGGGCAGCATTGTCAGTTTATCGTTAAACGCTCTGTTAACTTCATTTTGATCAGAGGGAAATGAATCGGTTTCGAGCTCTTCTGCAGAGCGAACAGAAGCAGGTTTTCTCTCAGCGTGAGTGGAGAGCGGCGGGTGGAAAACCCGGAGAGGCTGCAGAAACTGTCAGCAGAGGCTGCGCTCAAACAGTAGACTTTGAATGCAGCTCGCTCTGACGGTCTGATCGCTCTCTGTTGGAGCGTGGATGAATTATGCGTCATGTGAAAGATGTGAAAGGATGGATGCTAAGTCCGGATGTGTGGACGTTTAGCCAGTTGTTGGTGTACTCATGGTGTCAGGGGTCTGATAGACTAGGTCCAGAGCTCCCACTCGCGGGGGAATATATTCTATAATAATATAAAAACGAACTATTTCAGTCCTTTTTGAAAGGACAGCTGTCATAACTTTACAGTTATGTGTAAAAGCACTTCAGATCCTTGTTTTTTAAACTGATGGCTGAGTGACCATGAGAAGGGTTTCTCACGTTGTTAAAACTTTCTGACTTCTCAACTTTTCACGGTTAAAGCCAAGAGAGTCGTATGTTTGGCCTGGTCCCGGCTGAAGTCGAAGGTCTGGTCTGAGCTTTCTCTACATTCCGTTATAAAGCATGTGATTGTAATTTTTTTTGACCAGTTCAGAATTTATTCCTGTGTGTGTGTGTGTGTGAGTGTGTGTGTGTGTGTGAAATGAAATGAATGAGCTGATATTGATGAAGGGTGCCTCTCCTAGGAGATGTATGGTACAGTATGCAATCCCAGCTCTTTACTCAATGATAATCAAAACGATAGTGCTGTGTGACGATAGAAATCGTTCCTAACTTCAGGGTTTGTGCGCTTGTGCGAGCGTGTGTGTTGGTATGGACGTGTGTGTATGTGTGTGTGCGTCGTATGACAGGAACTGACTACAGATGGGGTGCTTTCCTCTGCACACAATAAGCCAGCTTTACTAAGTACTTGATCCATCAAGCTGCAAAGACGGTACTTTTGTCATTTTAAAAATGGTACATAACATTTCCGAGGACGAGATTTATTCTGAAGGAACGCGCTCTTTGGTTTGCTTTTTTAAAAAACCACACGTCGGTTCTGGACACAGCTGGTTTCAGCGGCTCTGTGGCCTGGAATGGGTAGAGCTCCTCAGCAAAGCTGGTTCCTGCTTTGTGCTAATGTGAAACAGTCTCCCATCGTTGTAGTCTCGATCTGTAGCATGTTCAGGTAGCACTAGTACTGTAGCATCCTATAGCCTCCTCCTCTTCGTAAAGCTTGTTGATGTCATGTCTCGGTTACGGTCCGTAGTGTCAATGAGTGCGCAAACTGTTACTACTATAGCACATTTATTTTGTATTTGCATTAAGTCTCCTTCAGTAGACACACATTTAGGTGGCGCAGCGTATGTTTCGGAGAGATGTGGGATAGACTTGACATGTTATTGAGCTCGACCTTGTCTTCTAAGAAGGTAACAGTAAAAACGGTGCCTACATCCAGCGGAGCCACGTGGGGCAGAGTGCTGGTTGGTCCTCTCCTCGCGTCCTTCTTTATGTTTTCTTTCATTTGAGCCACCGTGCCACAGTAGACTTCCTCCATTCATGTAACAGCAGACAGAGTTGACGCGACCCCTACGACCTGCAGGCCTCACAGATAAACGTATAGAAATACACAGGCATTTGCTTTGCCATCTCCGTTCCCCACCACATGAGTTCAAAGACGAGCTGACGTAGTTTAGCCAGTTGTTTGCGCGCGTTTTGATTGAGCGGGAAAATTTGCACTGTTGTAGATATTTGATAGTGTGTGTGACGTATGCAAGAGGAAACAGGCCATCTTCAATAGCCATAATGTTCATTATCGCCCACCTCACGAAACAGGCTTCGCCGAGTCCGATTCCCTTCCTCGCTCCAAAAATCGCACCACGGATACGATCTCGCATTTAGTTTTATTAAATTTTAAACTGAGGAGCAGTACAGTGTATGTAAATCAGGAAGTTTGTATATAGAGAATTAATGATTGTAACTGTATGATTGTCTGTAGGGCATTATACTGAAACACATTGCTTACCTCAAGACTTGAGACAAATCTCTCCTTTCTCTCTCCTGATGTTTGTTTGGCCTCTCAGTCAGACTATCTTTTTATGTTTCCTTGTACCTAGGCCTTCTCTCATACCAATTGGACATGTTATATAATGTATATTCAACACCTAAAGCACTACGTAATGGCAAACTAACACAACAGCTGGTCAATGTTATGTGTATTCTATTTAAAGACACATTTATAGACACTATATAGGCCCACACACGCTCTGATGCACATCTGCAGATTAAAAACTCCTTTTTTGAAACGATCTATAATTGGCTGATGTTTACCATGTTTGAAATAAGCTGGTTTTCTTGTGGCTTCAGTGATAGTACAGTATACTTTTGCTGTGTTTAAGTGTTTGATGTCAGGAAAACACTCAGAAACAATCCAGTCTTTACAGCTACAGTCACAAACCAACACTTCAGTATATGATTGTAAAGATATAGGCTTGATTAGCAGTCATAATACGGTGTATGCTTTGACCTTGGTATATATTCAGTATCCAAACAAGGCCTGATTTATCCTCTCATATTACCAAAAGTTATATTTTCAGGAGTCGTAATAGATCATATTCTTATGCGTTGATCATCGTTTGGAATCTCCTCAGTTGTGAAACCAGAACCAAGAGAAAAAAAAACAAAAAACGGGTTCTTGCAGGATGTCGGATGCTCTGAGAGGTGTGGTGTGAAGTTCTGCTTCCTACAGCAGCAGCTCGGCAAATACAATCACTTCTCTCGAGGTCCTGCGCTTTATATGAAGGTGTTTTACTGTCGCCGTCGTTGTCATGTCCCTCAGAGCATTTTATGACTGTACCTTGATTGTAGAAGCCCTATTTTATACTGAGAGTTATTTCAGAATACAGTATGTGCTGTTGTACATTAAATGTATTGTATGGAGAAAGCTAAATAAATGCTGTTTAAAAACGGATGGATTTTCTCTGTGGAATCACTGATCACATATATACACTTTCACTACATACACACACTCACACACACACATTGTGCCACTGGATGTCAATCAAACTGCGACTCGATAAGCAAAATGATTTTCCAAAGATTTTATTCTTTTTTTTGTTTGTGTTTTCCACCATCTTCATGGTCCATCTACATGTTGATTTCTTTTCAATAAATTATTAATTGATGTCTTTTAAAAGCACATTCAGACCGAGAGAAAATCAGCAAATGACATTTGAGAAATGGAAACCAGCAGATATTTACCATTTCTGCTTAATTAATCAACTAAAATTGTTGCAGATGTATTTTCTTTCATTATCGATTAATCGATCCCCCCCCCCCCCCCTGCAGCTCTTCCCTTTGTGCAGTGCACTGTGGACTAACAGTGCACACCAGCAGCACACTCTGAAATGAAGGGTTTAGTTTGCATACTGAAATTCATGAGTAGTAAAAAATTGCATAGAATTACTGTGTAGTTTGGACTCGGGACAGCTTCGAGCTTTAATGCACCTTCATCTTCTCTGTAGCTTTTCTGTAAGTCAGCCACTAGAGGGCGCACTTTAACAGATCTGCAATTAAAAGGTTCAAAGCTGTGAAAGAACACAATGTAGTCCACAGGTGCTGCATTATTTACAGGCTGTTCTATGTGTTGTAGTCTGCAAAATACCCTCATGTATACAAATAATCCGCAAACTGTTCAGTAGCAGAAGCCAGAAGTTGGATTTACACATTACACACACTTCCAACTATGTGTCAGGGCCTTCTCCTTCACATCAGGGTCAGTGAACTCCTGTGACATTTGAACCCAATCCTTATTTACACTCCTTGTGGTTGTTTTGTTTTCAGTGAACCTCATAAGTTCCTCTGGTGCTTCATCATTAGGGTGGAGCGCCAGTATTGGCAGACTGTGTCGACACTCTTGAAAGTCTCAGCCGCAGTCGGAGGCCTTTCAGCCTGCGCTCCATCTCTCATCAGGGAAACTAATTACTGACACGTCACCGAAGTCCTATTAAAACATCAATTTTAGTGAAACTGCAGTACAACGTTGGGATATTTGCATGTGATCAGAGAGAAGATTTCGGCGCTGGGTCAATAAAGTTGGGCTCCCTCCAAAGGAATCTTGGTGCTGCGTGCTTTGACATCTGTGCTTAATCAGCGTCATGGCTCCCGTCCCACGGTGCCAGATGACTGGGCTGTGGTGGACCTGCTGAATCACAGCTCACACAAGATGGAAAAATGTTCCAGCCAACCTTTTATCACTAATCTGAGCTGAAATCACGGCTCCGCGAGCCATTTTTCATATCTGCTAACAGTTTGCCGCGCTGTCTGTGTTTGTATGAGCGTTCTTTGGTGTGCACGTGGTTTCAGTGGAGAGCAAAGGACAAATACAAGACGCAGCTTCAGCTATATCACTCAGAAGCCCATTTAAGGGTTAATAATGTAATATACAGACACCCGTTCTGTGTCAGACATCCAGCTGGAGCCTTTAGGTGTCCACATGCCCGCTGAGAGTGAAGAGAAGAGAGCAGGATGGAGTTTTATGAATCTGTTTCCATTTGTACCTAGTGAGCCTGCTGGAATACAGCATTTTTCTCTCACTCTCTCTCGCCTTCCCTCCCCCAACCCCCTCTCCCTCTCTCTCTCTCTCTGATGTCATTGTTTCCTGCCCAGTAGATGCTGACGCTCAGCTCAAGGCTGTGTGCACAGACCCTAAACGTAATGTATACTGCTCTGCTGGCTTTGAACTACGGGAATATGCAGATGTGAATAAAAGTGATGTCGGATCCATTTAAACCACGGTGTGCGCAGGGTGTTGCTGTCTGTGTCTGTGTTGCAGTCAGATTATGTGTGTGTGTCATATGTAAATTCATTTAAGGCCTGAAGATCTTTGTGATGATGGTCTGTGGCGTCTTCTCCGAGTTTTCTTCTTGGAAGAAAGTGAGCACCACTGCTGTCTGAACAGTAATCACCATGTGAGTGACACCAAAGGTCACTATTCATTTCATTGTATTTCGGCGTCGCCTTCACAGTCCTATTCATGTGTACAATGGTGGAAGAAGAGCTTCAGTGACAGCGTCAAGCTGTAAAAACACAATATTACATGTAAAATTCATCCATTTAAGTACATAAATGGATTTTTATCAGCAAGAATCAGAAGCAAAAGTAGTCACATGAGAGCAGAAAGGCTCCTGTCAGTATTGTTTTAGCAGTTGTGGCATGTGAGTACATTTACTCAAGTACTGTACTTCTACTCCAGTATAAGTCTACTGCGCTGGATTACTCTACTGATCTACGGTTCGTTATGCTACAAATTAAGACTTAACGTTCAGAAAATATGATCAAATGTGATGCATCGTTGCAGTTAAATCACCTTCCAGTATTTCAAGTATCTATCTAGTTTCCTGCCTTCATTTTAAAGTGCATTTAAGTAATAAAACTTGTAATGGAGTATTTCTACACTGTGGTATTGTTACTTTTCATTAAGTAAAGGGTCAATATAGGATTTCCTCCATCACTGAGTATTAAAATTATTATTAATGAGTAATTAAAGCAAGACAAAATCAGAAATAGCACATTCTCCTCTTACAAACGAGAAGTTAAAGTCACGAGCAGTGAAATGCACCACTGCTCAGGTGTTTTACTCTCTGGTGTGACCTGCAGCTTGTGTTTACATAGATGTGGCTGCATCGTTTGTGCCGTCCATGAAACGTTAGGATGACTTTAAAATGCTGCTAGCATGATGAAAACACCAGAACCAGAAGTTCAGCTGTGCATAGCGGCAAAATTCCTGAGTGCACCTTATCGAACAAGACTGTTTATTTCATGTGACTTAAACGTTTCATTTGTAAACGGAAAATTGTGCTATTTATTAGTTATTATTATTATAAGCTACAGTTTAAGTTACATAGCCCTGCTTTATGTAGCTGGTTGAAGTGGAGCTAATATTTGCTGCCTAATACCTCGTTAGTAGTTTAATCTCTGTCAGTGTGTCGTATTTCTAACCTGAACGAACTGAAGAAGAGTAGCTGGAAATGTGGTGAAGCAGAGGTATAAATGACATAGAATGGAAGTAAAGCTTTGCAGTATTTGAGGAGATGCACAGTTGCATTGCTCCCCTGCTTACATGAGATATAAAGACTCCAGTGCCTCCTTCCTCCATCAGTGGAAAAGGGATTTTTCTCCCCAGGAAGTAGCTTTCCTCTAATCCATGTCTTATGAGTGAGTAATTGAAGTGATTCACATCTTGTTTTTAATACTTTCATTTGGCTTGTATCACTGAAGGCACTGCCTGTGCACATTTCTGTCTGTATTGTGAAATATCTCGAAAAGCATTTTCCAGCGAGCCCCCCTGTGTGCGTCTGTGTCTTTGCCAGATGAAGAGGCCTCTGCTTGACCTTACTGTAGTCTGAATTATCTGCCGCGTTCCTCACAGTTTTAGTCACGTCCTCGATAGGCTGCGATTGCATGCTGCAGTACAGTTTTCTGAAAATCAGATCCTCCGCACCTCCCGTTCAATGTGAATCAGCTTTATTGTCCTCTCAATCTGAGGGTGTATGAACTGAGTTATTTTAGCAGGTGCGTGCGCTCGCATGCACGTAGGTTTATGTGCGTCTGCGTGTGTCTGTCATGTCTGAAAATGTGCTCGGTTTAAAAGCCGCTCAGAGGAAATCACTCCTATGACTGTCTGAGCAGAGTTAATAGGGCATACTAGCGGCCTGTGCAGTGTCTTGAATGGACTGTTTATTCTAACGTCAGGCGTTTCTGGACGGCTAACCTCCTCTCATGGGGGAGTGAAGGTGGCGATGGAGTTTTTTGGAAAACTGGAGCAAAGACTGAGCTGAGGTCATTGCATTCTGCAGGAGTGTCTGCATTTTTTTAAACTAATTTCTATTACAATCTTTGTTTTACAGTTAGATTTGGACATCACCCTCAAAATGTCCTGTCTCACACCTTCATCTGGAGTTTCATATCCTGACAGAGAGTAAACAGCTCTGGATGGCCGTGGAGGACGAGCGGATGTGCTGTGACTGGTGGAAAAATACACTGCATGTCCAGCACTTGAAGGCCCTGATGGGCTCTCCAAACAGTTGACAGAGGAGGAGGAGGAGGAGGAGGAGGAGGAGGAGGATGGCAATGAAAACACCAAATCTTAAAAAGGTTATAATTCTGTCATCTGCTCAAACAATCCCCCCCGTCCCGTGTGTGTGTGCTCTTTCGTGGCCCCCTCGTCTGCCGTAACTTTTTCTCCAGAAAGTAGAAAGCAAGCTACGCAACACGCTGAGGAAGGAGCGACAGAGCGCCACGAGACGAGATGGAAAGCAAAGATTCGCTCCCAACCCAAACAAGCCCTGGACTGAAAAAGAATTTCTGTTCTGCTCCTGCCTGCTTTCATTTTCTTTGAATTCCTCCCTCTGATGATTAGTGGTGTTTGGTTTTGTTAACACACGCGAAATCCATATCCTCCCCCTGTGACCTCCTCCTCCTCCTCCTCCTCTTGTTGTGGAATTCAGTGTCCTAGGAGTCACTCCTCTCTCCTGCTGTTCGGTTCTGTGGTGAGTCTGCAGGCGAAAGACTCTCCGCTGAGGAATTCAACAGGAACTGCGCACGAAAGAGGAGCTCTAACCCAGGAGCTGCAAGCCCTGCAGTCTGAGGCCTCACCTGCCCTCCCTCATCCTCCTCCCCCCATCTCCTGTCTGAGTCCTGCACCTGTTCTGACTCGTCAGCCAGGTGAGGGGGATCCTCCAGCCTTACGCTGTTTTTTCAGCTGACCATAGCTGCAGGGCAATTAGGAGCCCAGTCTATTCATTTGACTGGATTGCTGCTTTACTCTGTATCTCTCTCTCTCTCTGTCTCTCTCTCTCCCTCTCTATAACCCACCTCCCTTCCCCTCCCTGCCTGTCCCTACCCCCCTCCCACTCCATCTCCGTCTAGCCCAGCCTGAGCCTGCTTGACACTGTGGCTGTGGGTGCGTGTGGAGCTGCAGAAATTTCCCTGCAGGAGTAACAGTGTGGAGCACGTTACAAGGACGCAGGGGGAAGAGGGGGTGAAAAATAATTCTCCTGGTGGGGAGACAGAGTTGGATTGAGCATTGGACGGCGGACAGAGAAAAGCGAAATCTCCAAACCAAAGGATTGTGCAGTTGGAAGAGCAGCAGGTATGAAAAGCCAGACTGTGGTTGTGTCTGTGGCTCTGCTGGCCCTGTGCTGCCTGCTGATCCCCAGAGGAGGGGAGAGCGCTGGGGGGATAGCTTCCCTCCGGCAGGCCGAGGGGGAGAGGCGGGCAGGGGATCAGCCGCGAGACGAGTCCCTGGATGACCCAGAAAGTGAGCAAGGACTCGCAGCGGACCCACACCCACTGGGAAGCAGCAGCAAGCACAAAAGAGACGCTCAGGAGGCTGCAGGGGCAGGTGAGTGGAGAAACTCCTACTTTTAACCAGAAAATAGAGACGAGACGTCAAAGCCGTCCGGGTCTGAGCTCCAACACGACATGGAAGAGCAAACACAGACACGAACACACAGGGGTTCAGTGTCTGACGGCTCCAGCAGGACTGACAAAGTCCAGGTCCTCACCTGTCAACCTGAAACACCATAGATGGATTTCTCTGGCTCGCACCAGAGAAGAAGACAGAGTCAAGCATCTTGCAGCCAGATTTTTACAACACTGACCTTTTCCCCCTCCTCTTTTTTGCTGTAACCCTGCATGATTAACGCTGACTCCGTGCACAGTCACACTGGCACAAAGGAGACTGGCACTAAACCTCCTGAAACGTAATACACGTCAGTCCAAACCGTCTCTTCCATGAGTCTCTCTGATGGGTTTATGCTTGAGTGGCGAGATGTAACTGAGGTGACTGTGATATATTTATTGAGTGTTTGGATGGATTTAGTGTCATTGAAGCTGAATTGTGGTTAATAGAGCACAACTAATGGAAAGACAGAGACGTGTTTTCCATGAAAGTACCTCAGTGCTTCAGACAACCTCAGAGGGAAATACTGATGGACCTCAAGCAACCACTGAAATCTGGCTGTCTGGATGTTCCCTGGCAGCGCTGCGCTTCGACTGTGCAGGAAAGAAATAATTACATAATTTAAGTTTCACATCGCTCATAAATGCCGCAAACATAAATAAGAGTCAGAATTACATAAGCTGTGAATTCTACCTCAGTATGTCAATATGAGAACGCTTTCATCAGTTAATAATTTGGCATCTGATTGGTATTGGCAGAGTTTGACCTGCTCAGAAATTCGCTTTAGAATAAAAAAAAATAAAGTAATAAAAGCTGAAGAGGGTTTATTTAAATTCAGTTTGATTGGGTTTGGGATAGGGAAAAACGACTGTAATTTATCCATGAATGTTTATTCCATTTGATTAGTTTGATCAAAAGTCGACCACGTGATCTCCTCCGCTGTCTTTCCAGGAGTTTCGGGCAGGGTGAGGAGAGCGCCGGACGAAGGCAAAAAGAAGAAGAAGGACAAGAAGAAGAACAAAGAGCCAAAGGACCCCAACGCCACCAAAAAGCCCAAAACTGACAAGAAGGGAAAGAAGAAGGACAAGCAGACGACGACCACGACGCTCCCACCGACCACAACACGTGAGGCCAGAACGGAGCAGAGAGCCAAGTTTGATGACTCGCTCTTGAATGAATGTTGTTGACCTTGTGTCTGTCTGCTGCCTCTAGCGATCCCGACTGAACCTCCCACTGAACCCGAGCCCTACACAGACTACTACCCCGACGGTGGTGAGTGACACACACCTGGAGACCATACGGAGCTGAGCGGGGAGGGGTTGCTGTCTGTGGAATTGCAGAGTTATTAACATCTTCTATCTCAGGACATATTACTGCTGCACTTGGTTACTTACTGGGTTGGTACGACTCTTCCCACCATAAATATCTAAAAAAAGGCAAAGCATGAGGAATTCAAAGGGGCACTCCCCCCATTTCAAACATCAGAGCCTGTTTACAGGTCGCGGCCACATATGTGTAAAAAGTTTTATAAAGCCTTTTGTGGCTCCAGAGGGAGCTGCACAAAGTCTGATAAATTGCCTCAAGTGATGTCACTTGAGTCAGCGATCAGCTGAAGACTGCGATGAAATGGGGTGTGGAGTTACCAGACCTCCCACTCCTCACCTCTGCTTGAAGCTAGTGGCCCGATCTCCAGCCAAACTGATGCCGGCGGAGTTGCATTGTGGGTAACGTAGGCACATGTTTTCACAAGGAGGAAGAATGAGTGGCAGTAAAAAGGGAATATCTCTGGTTCTGCTGCGTCAATTTAGATCCTTTTTTTAATAAAAGCTGTCCATCGTGTCTCCCACAGTGTTGTAGTACTCTTTTCAGATGGTGTACTTTAATTTAAACCTTAGTATTTTCACTAGAGCCAATGATGCACAAATTATAAGTGGAATTTCCAAATGTATGGCAAACATAACAAAATGCTTTTTTATTAATACTTAAAGGCAGTTCTGAAATTTAGGGTGATAAAAATAAAAAGACCCTTCTCTGCTCTCTCAGAAAAGTCAGACTACCCTCCCCTTTTTCTGACATCCCCGCTCCCCCAATAACTTCCGTACAGTCCAGCAGGAATTTGAAGCTTCGTAAAGGAGGTGACAATTAAAAGCTTTTAAAAACACTATTATTCATAATCTTTCCTGAAAACCTGTCGTTAAAGGCGACTTTGCTCCAACATGCAAAGGAAAAAACACATTTTCAGTCCAGCTTGCTTTGGTCTGCTTCCATTAACAGCCGCTGAGGCAGATTTCTAAGTGTTGCTTGTTTATAGTTTTGCATCTTTCAGTCTGGTCGAAGTATCTAAACCATTAAAATATTTCAGCCCAGACGTCTCGGACTATCTTTCCATCTGTTTCTCCGTCAGACAATGATTACTGGAAGCCGGACGATGACTACTGGGATCCCGAGCCCACATCATCCAGGCCTGAGACTCCGATCACAGATCTTCCATACGACTACTGGAAGCCTGAGGAGGAAAACCCAGCTGCTCCAGTAACAGACGGCTACGATGACTACTGGAAGCCAGAGGAGAAAGAGCCATCCACTCCAACGCCTGACGCCTACGACGACTACTGGAAACCAGATGAGAAGGAACCATTCGCTCCTGTGACTGACAACTATGACAGCTACTGGCAAGAGGTGGACCCGACGCCCCCTGCCCCTGAGGTTGATGGGAAGGCGGGGACAGATGACAGCGATTACTGGGACGCCACATGTACGTCTGACTCATCTCCTCGCTTTATGTTCATTCGGGAAGCATGTGGGGCGACAGTTTATCAACACAAATTACACCAGATGAGACTATAACGATGCCTTTGTTGCTGCAGGGATCGTTGGGATTCATTACAGCTGCAAAGAAAAAGATTTGAGGACAGACAGAACCAGTGTTTGACCAAAACTGGGCTTTGAAACTTGATTTTGATTGAGATATTTTGCAGCTAATCAGCACAGGGAGACCAGCTAATGTGTCAAATCATCACCGTGTGAATGTTGAGGCTGAAAAAACTGAAAGCAGCTTAAAAAAAAACCTTTGAATTAACTTTAGGGTGAGCTAGCTGTGTTAGCTCAGTTCAACTTTCAACTTAAAAACGTTCATTAGATGATTTAAGAGTTTTAAAGTAGACAAAATTAAAAACTCACACTAGTTTCAGGTTTGATTCCTACATGCACCTACATTTTACTGTGTCCCTAACAACCAAACACAGATCAGATCTTTGTATTGATCACTCTGTGATGAGTCACAGCCAACGATTTCTAACTCGTAATTGAAAATATGAATTTACTGCTTTTCAAGTTTCACGTGAACGTTCATCGACGTCCACTGGCTGACATTTAATGCAACATCTGCCTTACAAATAAAGCCGGGCAGCTAAAACCCGGTGCAGACGTCATGCAGAACATTTCTGTCTCCTCCAGCCTCCGTCCACCTGAAGTCAGCAGAGGCTGACCCAGTTTCTCCACAGGCTCAGCTGTAGGAAACAGTGTGTCGTGTGTCTCTGTGACACTCTGGACCGGACTGATATGTTCTCATTACTCTGTGTTTCCAGCATACTGTACAGAGCCGCAACATTTCCACCCATTCACTCACACTCCTGCCTCCTCTGCCGCTTTCTGACACCAGTATAATCCCTCTGTTTGACCCTTCAAACCTTTCATTGTTTGCATTTTTCCACCGGTGCAGTTGAGGTGCCAGATAACCTTCCATTCCCTGACGGTAAAGAGGTCAGCCCTGAAATCGAAGTGGAAACACTGACAGGTAACTGCAGCCGCTCAGAGGCGTCAGAAATCCAACGAACACCCGTCAATCAGTGTCAAGTGTTCAATTCGGCAGTTAACGAGTCAGAAACCTCTCCAGACTTGTGCTGCAGATGAAATGTCCATTCCATCTGTGGCTTTAGGCTGGAAGCAGCGAACTCAAGTCAGAGCAATTCAACACATGGGAATAACATTATAGTGAGTGTGTGAGCTAACCTGCCCTACTTTTCAAACAGGAGTGGGAGGGTTTGCTTGGTTCCACAGAGTCAACAAAAGGTTCCTCGCTTTTGTTGTGGATTAAAAAAAAAACCCCGTCATCAGATCACAACTCTGTTATGATCCCTGTAAATGTAAATTAAAGATTTAACAGCTTAATGACACGGTGGGCGTCGCGGCGGCGTCCAAACAGCGAGCAGTCGCTGTGGCTGAACACATCAGGGCTGTACCAACCTGTAAAACTTTGCAGATTAAACCATGCCGTCTCATAAAAATCTCACTTAATGTCGCGTTTTCTCCGAGCGACTGAACGAGTCATCTGACTTTCTCTTTTACAGAGGAGCCCACAGCCAATCCTCCCTACGAGGGGACGTGGTATGATGATTACGACGAATATGGAATAAGTATGTGCACACATACACACACACACACACACACACACACACAAACACAAATGTTTTATATTAGCTGCACGGGTTAAGCTGCAGCGAGACTCCCTGCCAACAAAGCAAGCAGCAAAGAAAGGGGATAAACAGGTCGACAACTTTCCAGATTTATAACTGATCCATTGTGACCTCTTTACTGTTTATTGTTCCTAATGGCTTGCAAAACCCCAGAAAGACATGGATACACACTGCTGCACACGGGGCTGCTGTATTTATAGGTACTTCTGTTAAATTACCCTTGATTGTCTTACTTTCCACAGGGAGGAAAGAAGACGAGACGGACGAGAAATGGATGGAGAAGGAGAGGGAGAGAGCACAAAGAGAGAGAGAGAGGGAAGAGAGAGGTAAGAAAACCCAGATGTGGATCCTTTTTTTTTTCCCTTGCGTAACACCATTCTGCACAATCACGTCGGACCATATACGATGCTGCATGCAAAGAACACGGCCTGCGACCTAAGTTCAAAAGTACTCACAGATAACAGCTTGAAGGTGTTCACTCCCTCGGATCACATTTCTGTTGTAAGAGAATGCAGATGTGATTTCCCATCATGCTCATGTCAGCAGGCCTTTGGTGCTCGCTTTCACTTGCATAGCAGGGACAAGAGTTCATCCTTCCAAAGCAGAATGGAGATTATCAAAAAATAAAAAGTCTTTTGTGAGCTGGACTGAAGCAGAGAGGTCAACCGAGAGAGGCACATCAAGGGAGAATTAGCAGGCGGAGGATGTTGTAACGTCACATTCAGCTCTTGTTCGCCACGTGTCGGCTGTGTGTAGTGAGGTTAGCTGGTGGTTAAGGCGAGCCGGGACCATGATATATAACACCGTCGGGACTGGTGTCAACGGGGCACTTCCTGTGTGGACGCTTCACTGCTATCTGGGTTTAAAGTGCGAAGCACTTTTAGCCAACTTTGGGCATAAATTCAGAAGTTTCTGAGACTTGAAGCACTGATCCGTGACACTGAGGTGCAAATGCAGATGTGTGTTAATGGGAGCTTACAACATGTTTCACATTCCCACTGTCGAGAAGACTTGTGGCAGCCACACTAGCAGCGAACGACTACAGGACAGCAATGTGCCACACAGTTCAGTGTGTTCGATGATAGACGGGCTCCAGCAGCCTCTCTGGGTCGGGATGATCTGAGTTTGATCAGAGCGCACTTGGACCTGGATGGAAAAACACAACATCTGGGTTGTTTTTTCGCCGCGCTCCAGCCCTCCAGGTCCTCTTGGGGGTTTTTGGCGTATAAAATTTGCAAAATAATGATGAGTTCCTAGATCATTTCTGGGCAGAGAGAAAGAGAGGAAACATTCAGCCAAGACGGCGCAATTTATCTGGCATTAAGACTGTTTTTCTGACCTTTGCCAGAGAGAGCGCAGAAGCTGAAGGAGGCTGAGGAGCGGGCCAGGAGCAGACCACGTGTCTTCAAAGAGCCCAAGAGTAAGTGGACGTCCGCTCAGAGCTGGAAAACATTGCGCAAGCTTTGCAAAACAATTAACTTATCATTTGATGTCCTGTGTCCTGTCTGTGTACGTGGCAGAGTGTCCTCCCCTGGGGATGGAGTCCCATAAGATCGAGCCAGACCAGCTCACAGCCTCCTCTATGTCTCAGTACAGTTTTGCCCCTCAGAGGGCGCGCCTCAACATGCAGGTACACACCAATCAGACCAGGACTGCTGCGGCCTGAAAGCTTACATGCGCTACAGCCATCACTTACATGCTGCCAAGCCTTGAAATAAACACCCACCACACACATGCTGGAAAATACTGTTATTGGCGAGTCTGTCGCTCTCATTAGCTGCTTCGGGAGTTTATGATCAGCAATGTTACGAGTCTAACAATCTTTTTAGCAGCTAAGTGATTAAATCAGCTGATAAATCTAAATGTTTCTGCTGCTTTGAACAGTAAACTCCAAGTTATCATGGCTTCTGAGACGCAGAGTTACACAGCTTGCATGTCAGTGCACGATAAGACGGTATTTGCACACGAGTGAAGTGCGTGAGGTCAAATGTCAGCGAGTCAAAGGACCCAGCAGCGTGTGTTCTGGCCCCTGTGGTTCCCAGGGCTCAGAGGATGAGGACAACATGAGAGGTGGAGCGTGGTGTGCAAACTCAGAGGACAGGATCCACTGGTTTGAGATAGATGCTCGCAGGGAGACGGAGTTCACAGGAGTCATAACACAAGGACGGGACTCCTCGAATGAGTAAGACACAGATGCACAGAAACACACAGACCAGTTTGCTGCTTTTTCCGGTTCCAACTCAACACGTCGCCCGCGTGTCGTCTGGTTTCAGGAGTGACTACGTTACGTCCTACTTCCTGGCTTTCAGCAATGACAGCAGAGAGTGGACCACCATCCACGACGGGTACGCCGACTGGGTGAGTTCAGCCGCCTCCTCAGGCACCACGGGCGATATCTCCCTCCTCTTGCCCTGACTCACTTTTCTCTCTCGCCCAGCTGTTCTTCGGAAACAGCGATAAGGACACTCCGGTGATGAACCAGCTGGCGGAGCCCGTGCTGGCCCGCTACATCCGAATCGTCCCTCAGAGCTGGAACGGCTCTCTGTGTATGAGGCTGGAGGTGCTGGGCTGCCCCGTGCCTGGTGAGCCTCAAACGCATGAACGCACTCACACACACTAAAACGCACGAAAATTAATAAAATGTTTTGTTCATTTCTTCTCACAGACTCAGCCGATGTTCAGTACAGACAAAATGAGGTGACCCCGGTGGATTATTTGGAGTTCAAACATCACAGCTACTCAGAGATGGTCGCAGTGAGTATCGTCACATCCAGCCGGTCTGCGGGACGATTGAATTTTCCCAAACACATGACCTCTCCACACTGACACAACGCTCATCATTCCACACGTTTCACAACCTTTACAAGCACGACTGATCATTTTCGTGCTTTCTCAACAGCAGAGATAAGAGATTTGGCCTGTTGTTAACTTAAAAAGCTGCAGGGATGTTTAGCTGCTGGGACACGTCTGTGAGAAAGAGCCGATGTTCAAAGCATTTAATAGAAACCATCAGCTGTTTCATGAATAACGTGCAAATGCAATGACGTGCAATCCCTCGCACACTGACTCCTTCTTCTCGTGTGTTCAGCTGATGAAGTCGGTGAATGACGAGTGTCCCAACATCACCAGCATCTACAGCCTGGGCCGCAGCTCCAAGGGACTGGACATCGTGGCCATGGTGATCTCTGGCAACCCCACAGAGCACGAAATAGGTGCGTCCCACACGAAGCAAGCAGATGGATCTGTTTTTTTTAAAGTTAAATAGTTTATATTGCAATATATTTAAATACGCACTATGAAAACCAAAGTCAAATCCTAAAAGCGTGTTTTCATTCCAGCTAAATGCAAAACCAGTTTTCTGTTCTGACATTCGGAAAGTCTCATATGCTGATTGGTTGAAATTGAAACCTGCGCTGTTGGCTCTCGATGGCACCAGCGATGATTCCTGTAAATCCTAATAAACACCAGGTGGAAGTCAGCAGATTACGGTTAAGGGACAAATAACTACAGTCTTGTCTGGTTGTCTTCGTAGGTGAGCCTGAGTTTCGCTTCACGGCTGGTCTCCACGGAAACGAGGCACTGGGCCGGGAGATGATCCTGCTTCTTATGCAGTACCTGTGCAAAGAGTACAAAGACAGAAACCCCCGAGCCCAGCGGCTGGTCGAGGGAATACGCATCCACCTGGTGCCCTCGCTCAACCCTGACGGACACGTGGAAGCTTTTGAAGCGGTCAGTCACGATGGTCGTCAAAAATTACGTGTTGCTACTTAACTGGCAAACACAAAAAGAGAAAGATAAACAGGAAGTGCCAGCGAATCGTGCTGGCTTGGTGGTCTGGGGTGACTTGGCAACATGTGAGGCTTAAACCAAATTCTCCCCCACAGGGATCAGAACTGAGTGGATGGACCACGGGACACTTCACTGACGAAGGCTTTGACATCTTCCAGAACTTCCCGGACCTGAACAGCATCCTGTGGGATGCTGAAGATAAGGGCATGGTTCCCAAACTCACCCCCAATCACCACGTACCCATACCGGATAACTTAGAGGCCAACAGCTCGGTGAGGAGGGGGGTACCGTTGTGTCTTTCAACAGGCTAAACACTAATGATTAAGACAGAAGGACTCCACTTAAAGAGGCGACCTGAAAAACTTTAGTCCTGATTGATTTGACGAACAGCACACGCAGATTAATACTACAGTTCCCAGAATTCTGAGGGCAGCAGTCCAAACTACTGTTATTACTACTGCTGCTATAAACTACTACTGCATTATTGAAGAAATCAGGCAATAATTGGCCTTTTTCCATCTCTGTGACTGCTGCTTCGTCTTCCATTACTCCCTGCAACAGCTGAACCGCTGCCAAAAAAAAATGACGTAAACAACCCTTGTTTTGTTTTTGTAGAGGCATTTTTGATGAAGGCAGTAAATGCAAAGTACACAGAGAAACTGCTTTTGCTGTGAATACTTCATAATAAAAATGAACTCACGTTTCGTCACTTAAGTTTTTAATGTGAAGCTGCAGCAACAGGAAATGTTCAGTTTGCATTAGCAGCAACTTATTGGCCACAGGTTCAATCACTGCTGTGCTACCTCGCTCTGCAATAAATAGTGATTTAATGGACTTATTAAAATGAAAATCTTCAAGAGTATCAATTATATTTCCAAGTACACTTCTTGCAGTTTTCCCTTAAAAGCTCCTAAAAGTGTTTTAGTATGAAATGGATGTAAAAGACCTCTGTACTAAAACGGTGGTTGAGGATATACTGTTGACACAGGTTTTCTCTCCACTGTTTGTGTGATCCTGATCTTCCTGTTTTTGTTCCAGATTGCCGTGGAAACCAGGGCCATAATCACCTGGATGAAAAGCCATCCATTTGTGTTGGGCGCAAACTTCCAGGGCGGAGAGACAATTGTGGCCTATCCTTATGACAGCTTACGTCTCAACAAGCCTGCCGAGAGCCAGAAACCCCACAGCCGCAAGAAGAGACAGTATGATCATCCTTTCTCCTGCAAAACTCTCAGCGAACCGCTCACACTTACAATCATGTTAAATAAATCACTTCTTGCAGGTATGAAGAAGAAGGTTATGATGTGACCGAGTGGGGACGGGGCTACCATGAGGAGCCAGAGGAAGACTGGAGAGGAAGGGGATATGCAGAGCCAGAGGAGGAGTGGAGGGGCCAAGGCTACGACCACGGTTACGACCACGGTTATGACCACGGTCACGACCACGGTCACGACCACGGCTACAACCAAGGTTATGGCCACAGAGAGGAGGAAGAGGATGACAGAGGAAGAAGCGCCGGCTACCAGTACTCTGAGCCCGAGGACGAGCCTCGGGTGATTGCAGACGAGTCCCTCTTCAGGTGGCTGGCTGTCTCCTACGCCTCCACACACCTGACCATGACACACAACTACCACGGCTCCTGCCACGGAGACGCTCCCACAGGGGGGCACGGCCTCGTCAACCGGGCCAAGTGGAAGCCGATCACAGGAAGTGAGTAGAAGCTACAGATTTGCTTGATATTTTAACTTTTTGCATGTATTTATAACACACCCTGGTGGACAATGTATGCAGTGCAGGCTCTGAGGTTGCTGTGTGCTCACCCCCCTCTAGGTATGAATGATTTCAGCTACCTGCACACCAACTGCTTCGAGTTATCCATATTCCTGGGCTGTGATAAGTTCCCTCATCAGAGTGAGTTGGCCCATGAGTGGGAGAAGAACAAAGAAGCAATGTTCATCTTCATGGAGCAGGTCAGTCACACACACACACACACACACACACACACACGGACCATGTGACACACAGAGTAGTACAACACCACGCTCAACACAGTTAAGAAATGTGACAATTTAACAACAATTAAAAGCACTAGCGTGGCTAGTTTGAGCAACACTTCCTATATATAACTGTAGTAACATTTGGCCACTGTGAGAGGACCAACCTGTGATCCTGACTTTCCATCTGGCGCCATCATCAGCTCAAAATGTTACTTTGGTTTATGACCAAATACCTGCAAAACAAATGACATTCCCATCAGCCTCAGCTGTACTCTGCGCTAGCATTAGCATGTTAGCTAATGTGCTAAACTAAGGGGGTGAACATGGCAAACATTCCACCTGCATTCTACCGACTCTAGTCTTGCGTGAGGTATCCTGACAGGTTGTACTCTGAGGGAAAAGGAGCTCAAAGCAAAGACAAACGGACTACCGGCTCCTAACTGAGCCAGACCAACACACACACGGCACAGGAGAGGAAACAACTGGCACGGGTGGTTAAAACTGCACAGGGCATCGTGGGCTGCCCCCTCCCTGACCTAGACTCTATATATGAAGGCCGGGTCAGGAAGAGGGCGAGATCCATCGCCACGGACCCCAGCCACCCGGGCCACAGACTGTTTGTACCGCTTCCATCAGGAAAGCGGTACAGGAACATCCGCACCACCACTAACAGACTGAGGGACAGCTTCTTCCCCAGAGCTGTTAGAGCTATCACCCCCAGCAGCCCCCCACTGCAGTGAGACTGTGAGAACTGTGAACCACTGCACACCGCACTTTACACCTACACCTCCACCTCCACCTTCTGTGTACTTAACTTTTAGGTCCACACATTCACTTAACTAAATTATATACATTTTAGTATATTGGCACATGTCATTTTCATTGGCATATTTTATTGTCCACTGGTATATTTTATTCTGTCGGTACATTTCACTGTGTATATTTTTATTCTGCTTGTATATTTTATTCTGTTGCACATTTCACTTCCATATTTTATTGTTTATTGTTTAGTATATTTTATTGCCTTAGTATATTTTCATTCTGCTATATTTTTAATTGCTTTATGAATATTTTTATTGCATGTTGGTTTATTTTATTTTATTGTAGTTATCTTAATTTTATTCTTTCAAATCTTCTTATCTTTCTTACTATCTGTTCCTAACATGGGGGTTGCAATGAAAATTTCGTTGACATGCTCAATGACAATAAAGACTCTTGAATCTTGAATCTAATTCTCCCGTTTTGAACAATAGTCCAGTTCAGGGTTTCATCAAAATTTATTTCACATCAAATTTTGTGCCCCGCCCTTAAACTGTCTGTCTAGGTGCATCGTGGCATCAGGGGCATTGTGAAGGACCAGCAGGGGAACGCCATTCCAAACGCCACTGTGTCTGTGGAGGGAATAAACCATGATGTCACTACAGGTCCGCTGAAACACTTCCTTTCCTCCCCTCCTTGAGTCCCATTACATGTTTTAAATCCAGAGTTTTGAAACACAATATAACCCTCTGAGCCTGAAACAAAACATCTGCCTACTCTGTGCCATTGTAGCACCGACAGGAGACTACTGGCGGCTGCTTAACCCGGGGGAGTACCGCGTGACGGCTCGAGCTGAGGGCTTCTCCCCTATGACCAAGCTCTGCGTGGTGGGTTACCAGTCAGGAGCCACCGCCTGCAGCTTCAACCTGGCCAAGTCCAACTGGGACCGCATTAAACAGGTAAGGCCCCCGCCATCCTGAACGCACCACACTCACAATGCTTGTCACTCCAGCACCTAATAAAGTGTCTTCCTTCATTTCTCTGCAGATCATGGCCCTCCATGGCAACAAGCCAATTCGACTCAGCTACAGCAACACCAGATCGCAGTACCCGGCAGTTGTTAACGGCAACAGGCGTATAGTTGATAACAACACTGGGCATTCGCGAATCAGCGCTGAAAGGCAGAGGAGGCTCAGGATAGCTCGCATCCGTCGCCTGCGGCAACTGAGATTAATGAGGTTAAGATCGACGACGACGACGACAACGACGTTACCTCCGACAACAACCACGATTCCCACAACGCCAGAGACCACCACATCCTGGTATGACTCGTGGCTCATAGGGGAGGGACAGTCCTCGACGCCCGGCGGTTTCACAGACTCCATCCTGGATTATAACTACGAGTACAAGATTGATGACTATTAAACCAAACACACACGATTCAGTAAACACGCGGCCGTCCTCTCCTACTTGTGGTTCTCATTGCCATGTTTTACTTTGAGCAGGTTGATAAAGAATCAAGAATCCTGTCTTTGTACGCAAGCAATGGCAATGTACAGAACGTTAACTATATTAATTGTATAAAGATAATGTATGTATCACTTAAGAAAATGCCTCTTCAGAGAAACTGACTGTTAATCATAACTCAGAGTGACCATCACGTTGCATTTTTCAGACTTATTCAGTTTTAATGACACTGTTTGCTTCATGAGAGATGTTTATTGTGGATCCACAAACACCAAAGTCATGGCTTTTCTTTTTCACTTCACCAGAGTTTAATTATTTACAGTCTTCATCCAGCAGAAATATTTTTTACAGTGTGAAAAGTCACTAAAGGTTTAAAAAGCATTTGTTCAAAGTTGGTAACAGAGAGTCAGGGGAGGCAAAGATTTTTTCTGTCATGTTTCCTCAGACGCAGTTTGGGTAGAAGAGTTATTTTTCAAATAAACGCTTTTTAATACACAACACTTGTCTTCTCTTTTTATGGCACCTTTGCTAACACTGATCTCTGGTTAACAGCAATTAACTGACCTTGATGATACTGGACAGCATCAGTGTCACAAGCGCTGTGAGTCTTGGCCCAGTGTTGATGTGAGTCAGAGGTCAGGAGGCATTAGCCTGACCTCTATGCATCAACAGTGTCTGAAAAGTGTCATCATGTTGTGTGCAGACATGGACCCTCAGTGACTGATGTTCATCTCGCTTTCGTCATCGTCGTCAGCGGAGAAGGCCGAGAAGCTGACGGGCTCACATTCAAGAGTACGTAAATTGACCAGGCAGGCCGTTTGGGTGCTGCTGAACTCTGGAACAGTAACCAAGAGGACCTCCTGGCCATCAGGACCTGGCCGGAAGAGAAGAAGAAGAGGTATTTTGCCAAATTAGTAAGAAGGAAAAGAAAAATAATGTACCGTATTTTCAGGACTATAAGGCGCACCTAAAAGCCTTTCATTTTCTCAAAAACCGACAGTGCGCCTTATGATCCGATGCACCTTTTATATGGATCAATATTGGTTAATTATTATCTATCGTAGTCAGGGGGCGTGGCCGAAGTAACAGCAGTAAAAGTGTAAAGGGCGTTCCACTCGCTGCGTGCAGTCAGCTGTCAACCTGAATAATAAAATGACTGTTTCACTGAACAATGAAAAAATATGAATATGTGCTAAATAATAGCCAATTAAAATATTAATCAAACGTGGTTAATGTGATTTCTGCTCCTGAACCTCAGCGCACAGCGTCTGCACATCAGCGCTGTGCGCCGTCACCTGCATCTTTACGCAGGTTAAACTGTGTTATCTTCGAGCGCGCGCGGTGTTTGTTTCAAACGAACAAACTAAAATAAAATACATTTTAAATAAATGCTCATTAATTATTTTCAGGAGCCGCATCAAAGGGATGAAAGAGCCGCGGGTTGCCGACCCCTGATCTAGTGGATGCATAACGCAACCCCAGACACCACAGGACGGTACTTCCTGTCTATGCGCCTCATAATGCGGTGCGCCCTATATATGAAAAAAGTTTTAAAATAGGCCGTTCATTGAAGGTGCGCCTTATAGTGCGGAAAATACGGTAAATATTCTGTCCATCCATAAATAACTTAAGTCCCTACAAAGAAAAAATCCGTATTTGCATTTGCTCAGCGCTCCATCAAGACATCATCACTTTCATACTAATGACGACAACAGAAAGATGCTGAGGGAATCACCAGTTTGGAGGCATTTTAAGATTGCTGATGATGTAAAACAGTGCAGAGTGGGTGCTCCATCATACTACCATGGATTTGGCAAATCATTTGAAAAGTCGAAGTTCTCTGAATTTTCTCGACTTAGCTACCGTTAGATCGAATAAAATATGACGACAGACATTCAAAGCCACATCCGAAAACCTCGACAGGAGCTTCAAATGTAGAAGAAAATAACATTTGGCAAAATAAAGCTATAGTACGAGTTTCTTGCGTGCACATGCACACATCACACACATCACACACTGACCTTTGACGAGCTTGGACTCAAAGGTCGGGGCGTTGCCACTGAAGTACACATGGGGACACTCTCCCAAGATGAACGGGTCTTTTTGGTAAAATGGGTAACAACCTGACAAAAAGTGCAGAAACAGGTGTGAATAATCTGAACAGAAGGTTTCTGAGTTATTCTCTATCAGCTTGTCTGACTAACCGAGGGTATCAGGCGCCGTAGGGGCCAGGTGTCTGAGTCGTAGCGTTTCCTCCAGTATTTCCAGGTGGCTGCTCATGCTGCTGTATCTCTGAATGTCACTGACGTTCTGGCCTGATGTGCCCAGGAACCTTTATGGAAACACACACACAAACAAACACACTGTAACATCTCCACACTTCATTCAAGGCTAAATGCAAAGTGGATGCTAAGTGAGTGTGTATGGTATTTCTTACTTCACTCCATCAATGTTGGCTAGGTATGGATTGGGGGCCAGCTGTAGCGTGGGGTACACTGAGGACAACGGAAACATACAGCGGTGGAGAGGCTGCTGTGGCAGGGTGTAGTTGGTGGGGTCGTACTGGCCCGGCATCACATCCACTGGAAGTGAGGCCTGGGAAGCAGTGACACAGCGACACTCACATCTTTATTATCATTTTCTGAATTCATAACGTCTCATCTTTGGTCACAGACATTAGTTTTTTCTCCTGCTTATGATCTAGAAACTTTCTTTGCAATCAAGGTCATTTTGGGGCTGCTGCATCTTTTTATTATCAGTTATTCAGTCATCATTTTTCAATTTCATCAATAAATCATTTAGTCTATAAAATGTCCCTAAATGGGTTTGTTTGAAATCCCAAAAATTCTTAAAGTTACACTGATAAAACAGAGAAAAACAGGAAACACTCACATGTGAGAACCAGCAATTTGGCATTTTTACTTGATAAATAATTTAAATAATTTATGAATTGTTGTCAGTTATTTTTTTCTTTTCATTGACTAATCAATTGATCCACTGTTTCAGTACTAACTGATTTTATGTCACGCTGGATATGAGCAGCAGATAATTACTGTGACAGATGAGGGTGATATGGATATAATAACTCCATATGTATTTCAATATTGATATATCACACTTTAGTAAGTTCTCAAGAAAATCAATTAAGAAACTGTATCTGGATCAAATAATCACACAGGAAAAATACAACGAGAGACAGTGAAGAAACAGCCACCACAGGCCACAACTTAACAAAATCTCTGATGGTATACGAGTGTATATCAACTCACAGTACACAGTATATTGTAAACATGTGTGTATTACAGGGAAGGCAGACTCACCACCAGCTGAAGCAGCAGCTCATCCAGCAGACGAATGGCCTCCACGCTGCCAGCCTGAGTCTTCTTGGTGAGGTATTTGGGCTTGACACAGAAAAGGCGAAACAGGTATTTCAGTGTTTTTAAGTTCATGTTTGCTTCTTTTCCAAACAGACAGAAAGTAATAAGTGATATATGGAAATAGAAATGTGTTCAGGTTTGATCAGTTCCAGCTACCTTTGAAGATGCGTCCTTGTCCTGGGTGCTTTGGCTCAGGAGGTTTCCAGCCAGTAGGACCCTGGAAATTGTTGCTGCCCCACTCTGCTCCCCCTGGTCACCGAGCTGACCAGTTACCATGTCAACCAGCAACTGTAGCCCCAGCATGCTGTCAGCATGACTACTGCCAAGACCAAGTCCTGAGGCCAGGAGCACAAACCTGGATGACGACATGGCATTATAAGATATTACCCCAGAAGGCTGGGATTTAAGCTGTGTATGTGTGTGTGTGTGTGTGTGTGTGTGTGTGTGTGTGTGTGTGTGTTTACTTGTCAGAGCTGAGTGCAGGTCTTGGTGTCTGCAAAGGAAGATCAGCCATGCAAAAGTCCTCAACTGTGAACTTCCCATCATTCCTCTCGGCCCCATAGATTGCAATAACACTACCTGAGTGAGAAGAGACGCCGTGACATACAAGAGACATGATCACAGCTGCATCAGAGTGACGTAACACTGTGATCCTTCAGTGATCTGATACTGAGATCCTTCAGAATGTCATTGACTTCACATAAAGTCCCGACCTGTGACACACTTGTCTCTGTCAATTTTGCCCTCCAGTTTGATCCTCTGCAGCTCGTCCTCCAGAATCAGCTCGTCTGTGTCGCTGATGTATTTGGCTCGTGCAGGCTGGGGCAGCAGGTTGTGCTGAGGGACAGCATAAACAAGAGACGTGTTACAGGACACCTGCCAGCAGCCCATTTCATTTTCTCTCAGATGAATTTAGCACGAGTGCAAACCTCATCGCTGATCTCTCTCAGAATAGATGGCTGCAAATCCATACGCTTAAACAAGGTTCCCACAATGCAACACTGCTCCCCTGTCTGAAGATCACACAGCTTCCTGATGAGCACATCTGATCCTGGCAGAGACAGAAAAAAGATTAGAAAACACATGGAAACATAATTCAGATGCTCCAGAGTCCCAGAAGAAGGGACAGTGTGCTCAGCTTACCCCACTTCTGCTGGGCTCTCTCTGACAGCAAGGGCCTCATCTCCATGAGTCGTGCTGCGTAAATATGAGCATACTGCCTGTTGAAGCTCCTCTCCCCGACTCTGTAGCGCTCGGAGCACGAACTGTAGGCCTGCGACATCCTCTCAAACACCGGGCCCTGGTCCTCGGAGGCAGGGCGGCAGAGCAGAGAAGAGCCCTGCTTCTGGGCACTCAGGTCGGAGAACATGACTGTCCTGAAGCAGAGGAGAGTTTAGTAGAAATGAATCTAGTTTGTTGCATATACACTGGATGACCTCCGTGGACGTTTACAAAGTCGTTTTAACAAGCAACAGTTTTAGCGTAACTTCGCGTTAATGACAGCTAGTAGTCCTGCCTGGGCACTTACAAACATGCCAACTTTTTGAGAATATCGCTAATATAACAGATGTAGCGACCTTACCGTTGAAGAGGTAAAGGTCGAGCTTCAGCTGTTACGCTTCTTAAATCCGGTATCAACTTATGTTTTCAGGTATCGCTGATTTTATTTCTTGACAGAGAGCAAGAGAGCAAGAGAGACGATTCCCGCGAAATCACCCGCTCAACAACACAATTTTTTCAAGGCTAACGCGTATTCTCGCGAGAAACTGAGAACAGCGCGAGTAAAACAAATATTAGAGTAACACACAAAAAAACAACGTAACAAGAAAATAACCTACACCATCTTTAAGATACGCGTATGGGAATGACGACCATACAATACAAGATTTTATAAAAGCCGAGACCGGTCAGATGTTTTATTTTTCTATCACCGTCGCACAGAGGTGACGTCACAGATATACACAAGTCGCACGGAATGAGGTCACAATAGCGTTGCGGCAGCACGCAGCCTCGCCATTTTCGTAGCTCTTTGTGCGCCACTGTCTGCACAGCTTTCGTCTCTTTATCGGACGATTCGTTAATCGGACGGTTTTAATTCTGTTGCAACAAAATGCAAGGAAACAGAGGCCCCCAGCAGAACCATGGCCCCAACCGCCCTGGAGACCAGAAGAAACCCGGAGGAACAAACACGAACGGCCAGCAGCCTGAACCCAGCGAACAGACCAATCCGAATGAGGCCTTAACCCTGGACCTGCAGAGCTTCAGGAAGCCCGGGGAGAAAACCTTCACCCAGCGCAGCAGGCTGTTCGTAGGAAACCTGCCAACCGGAGTTACAGAGGAGGACCTCGAAAAGCTGTTCGCCAAGTACGGTAAAGCCAGCGAGATCTTCATCAACAAGGAAAGAGGCTTCGGCTTCATCCGCCTGGAGACCAGGATCATAGCAGAGATCGCCAGAGCCGAGCTGGATGATACTCCGTTCAGAGGCAGGCCCATACGGGTGAGGTTTGCAACACACGGTGCTGCTTTAACTGTGAAAAATTTGCCAGAGTTTGTGTCCAATGAGCTGCTGGAGGAGGCCTTCGCCGTCTTTGGTCAGATAGAGAGAGCTGTGGTCATAGTGGATGACCGAGGGAGGCCCACAGGGAAGGGAATAGTGGAGTACACATCAAAGCCAGCAGCGAGAAAGGCTTTGGATAAGTGTGGTGATGGTGCCTATCTTCTCACAGCTTTTCCTCGACCCATTACAGTGGAACCTATGGAACAGTTTGATGAAGAGGAGGGTCTGTCAGAAAAGCTTATAAACAAAAACCAGCAGTATCACAAAGAGCGCGAGCAGCCGCCACGATTTGCCCAGCCGGGTTCCTTCGAGTACGAGTACGCCATGCGCTGGAAGGCCCTGATGGAGATGGAGAAGCAGCAGTACGAAATGGTGGACCGCAACATGAAGGAGGCCCAGGAGAAGCTGGAGGCTGAGATGGAGGCGGCCAGACACGAGCATCAGGTGATGCTGATGAGGCAGGACCTGCTGAGGCGGCAGGAGGAGCTGCGGAGGATGGAGGAGCTCCACAGTCAGGAGGTGCAAAAGAGGAAACAGGCTGAGCTCCGGCAGGAGGAGGAACGCCGGAGGAGAGAGGAGGAGATGAGGATGCGCAACGAGGAGATGATGAAGAGGCAGCAGGAGGGCTTCAGAGGCAACTTCTCTGAAAACAGAGAGCAAGACATGAGGATGCATATGGGCAGTCACGGGATGCCCATGAACAGAAACTCGCTGGGTGGTAATTCTGGTTCTGCCGGTACGTCCGGCATGGCTGCTGAGAATGCTCCAATGATGCCGGGGTCAGGAAACAACAACATGCCCGGGGGAGGCCAGGGTGGCTTCCCCAGAGGCCTGCCCGGGCCTGGAGACTATGGACCTAACAAGCAACGCAGATTTTGAATCATGTCTATTTTTCCCCTTTTCATACTCACTGTATTTTAAAGTCCAGGTAGTGAGTGTTACTTTTTAAACTCTGACAACAGTTGCATGTTTTATTTTGTTTTTTACTTTTTATTTGTACTTTTTTGGGTTATATTTTAGTACTAAAGTGTCATAACTCTCCAGATGAGCCATGTGTTGTCATTTATTTTTCACCTTAATGTATTTTTCATAGGGATAGAAAATGTTTTTGTCCTGGATATGTTGACTTTTCTGGAATAAATTCAAGATTCCCTAAGATTTCTGTTTGAAATTTAAGGTTTCTCAGCATCTCTCAGAGCAGCCAAATGTGTCACCATCTCCACACGTTCAAATCTAAAAATCTACATGATGTTACAGAAACAGGGCGTGCCTCAATCTGGTTCACTGTAATCTGCTGTCAGTATTGATTTATTGAAAACTGTGGCACTGATGAATCAATGACCTGAAACACATAATGCATCAACGCCGTCTCCAGTGAGTCATGACAAGAAGGAGCAGCTCAAACTGGAACAGATGCAGCTAGTAGAGATAAGTGATCATTCTGAATAGAGGAAGATAACGATAGGTGTGGTGACAGAATTAAGGTCACGCTGTTGTTAATACTGTCGCTACAATCTGATGTGAATACCTACATTACGTTTTCTATTTGAGTTTTGATTTTATTAGGTTAGGCTGTGTTTACCCTGCTGTGATGCATTTGTGGGGGTCAGTTGATGTCACCGCCAGTCGGCCAGCTTTGATCTCAGTAGGTCTCATGTCATGTTATAACATTTCATAGCAGGGAAAGCACAGGTGTCATTGATAATCATAATGGCACAGGTACATTTATGTGTGCTGCTGTTGTGGCTTGCTGAGACGCAACAGAGCAATAATTAATATAAATTATACCTGCACTTTCACTGCCATGGCAACATGAGGTGCACTGTTTCTTATTAACTGACTTCCTGGGTAGGCACTACCCACCCAGCTGGACGTCTTGTGACTCATTCAGCATCCAGACAGAGATGGTAAATGAAGAATGACGCACAGTCCAGACAGTCTGAAGTGACACTGAGGGCTGTGGCTCCTGCACGCCTCATCAGGGGGGTCTGTTTTAAATCAACAGGAAGTGATAGGAAGCAGGTTCATTTTTTGTCTTGTTTAAGAAACAGGTGGAACCAGGCTTGCCATCAGAAAATCACAGGTGGTGCAGAAATAAGCTGGACTTCATGTTCAGCTCGGTGACTAAATTTGCTGAGAGTTTAAAGGTCAGAGTTCGTCGATCTCAGCAGCAGAAAGCAAGTATTAAAAGTTTTTTAAATGCTGTTTCAGCTTGGTGCTGATTTCAGCACTGTTTCCTCCTGTATCGGCCGTGTGTAGCGTCGATCACGCTCAGCTGTTTGAGTTTCATGAAGAAATCTGTCATAGATGAAACCCAAACAGAAACGCCATGCAGAGACAGTCCGGTTCGCAAACAAGGGCCGTGTCGATGGAAGTGACTGAAACTGATCACGCTTGCGTAATAGCCAAACAGCTGCAGCACACGTGTGCCAGACTGCTGCAGAGAAAAGAGGTTATACGATCATAATCAGTGTTGTTGTGGATCAGAAGGTTGATTTCCTGTCACTTTGATTGAACAGTTGCTCAGAACAAACCAAACATCTATACAAAAAAAGAATAAAATCAGGGAAGTGATGGTGGTAAATGAGAGGATTGAACCAAGTAGCAAAACATCCAGCTGTTAGAGGATTTGTCAGCCTTCCTGATAAAACAGAGAATCTGTTGGCTCTTGCAGAAATTTGAAGATCCTCCTATCTCCATCACGCCAAGGTTTTATTACCCTCTGAGACCGTTTTCAGCTGATAGCCAAGACCTTTCTGAGGAAACTACGCCTCACCTGTATCGGAGTCCAAAAAGCCGAGATAATCAGTTTGTTCCACCGTCCAGCCAGCACAATACACACTCCATAAATTATATGTGATAAGGGCTGGATCATAAAGAGGGGACGAGTGTGTAATCTGGAGGTCAGATCGGCAAGGTCAGAGAAAAGTGATCAGATACTTCCAAACACTCTGTACCCTGGAGGCCAGGCGGCAGGAGATTTTCTGCAGCTTTCCCTGTGTAAGATCTTTCTCTTTATACTGATCATGAAACAGACCTTTGGGCCTGCACCCTAAAATTAAATCATTATTATTCCTTATATTGTGACATTCTGTATATCAATGATTATATGTGCAGAATTGCATGATATTCTAAAGCCTACATGATTATGACGCTTGTCACAATGAATAAATCAGAGCAGGCAGTACTTTCACTTGTCAGAACCTTTTAAATGAATTAGTATATTTTATATCATAATGGGCTCTACATTTGAATCTCTTACATTTGTTTATAGCTACAGAAAGAAACTATATATTTCTATTCATCCTTTATGTAATTAAAGGATGCATGTTTCTGTCTCTTTATCAGTACAATTATAACAGATATACATTGCAATAAAATAAACAAAATTTTCAATAACAAATAAAGTATTATGAGCACTAACATGCTGTATATGAAATGCAAAAGTGCTGACTGTGGCAGCAACATCAGGTAGTATTTATATTGTGACACCCACACACACACACAAACACATGCACACACACATAGAAACCTGTAATATGTGTGTTAATGTTAATGTGAATGCTGCTGGTCACGTTTTATGAACTCATCACATTCTTCACATTTAAAACTTAGATTTTAGCTGTCAGATGAATATTGTGCAGTAAAAATACATCTGTGACTTGTTTATGTGCTGGAACCTTCATGTCTGTCCATTATTCATTTATTGAGGCTCACAGCATCAATCACCTTTGCTCCCTCTTTGTTTAATATTCAGTCCACTCTGATGTAGATTTCATTTCAAAGGGACAGTGGGAACAACAGACGCTTCTATAATTCAATGCAATCAGATACAAAATCACAATAAAAATGACCCAAATATTAAATCAATATTTCTCTGACAGCCTCAACAGAAATCTGACATTATCAAGGTAAACATAAAGGTAGCATTTACAAATATAAATACTACCTGATGTTGCTGAGACTGAAATATTAAATATATGTGATGCTAAGTGACCTCAGTTCTTTGGTCTGATTTAAAAAGGTGTATTATCAACACAATGTTGTATTCTGAAATTGCATATATGCAAAAAATATGCATTTAATTCCTTATTTTATTGATTGAATTATGCTGTTTCACACATGCTGCTTCGTGCATTAAAGGTTCCTGATGTCAGAATTGTTTGCAAAAAACATGCAGATCTGCGGAGCAACAGGAGCCAAACCTTTAAATAAAGAACACATATGATTTCAGAATCTGTTAAAACCATAATTATACAGTAGATGGAAGCTTTGTAGTCGAGCTAAAGTCCAAAATGTAGCAGCACACATTAAAATCCATCCTGCAGCTTTGATTTTGGGATTTTCCAGGTGATTTCTTTAAGTAATGCAGGTGTTAATTCAAGTGCTTGCTCAAAGAATACATGAATGGGCAGAGTCTGTTGCATATGTGGATATCATCATCATCTTTGTGTAACCTTGAGAAGAACAGAGTCTTCTGGCACCTATTCTTTATCAGTGCCATAAAACATAGCAGGAATAAAAGAGTTAAAAGATAAATAAGAACATTATTTTGCTGACAGGAGAGCGAGGAAAAACACTGTAAGTAGAAAAAGTGAGATACTTTTCAGATGAATGTAGCTTGATATTTCAGAGGTGCTCACTTGTGTAGCAAACTGATGAACAGCAGATAAACAGACACATAAATCACATTATTTTACCTTGTGATTTAAATACACCGCAGAGCGCAGCAGTTCATGATGGGCTGGCCAAGTTACAACATTATGAGTGATGTCCTGACTTATCAGCATAGCACAGAACAAAGAACATCATCACATCTGCCCCATTTTTCTTGTCTTTTTTTCCATCTGTGTTTATCACAAATCGAAATGCTTATGCACCTTCGCCCTGATAGTGTCGGTTGAAAGTTTTATCTCAAGTATGACCTTGACATGTGATAACGACATTAATTACGAAGTTGATGTCAGATGTTTGGTCATGCCATCTTGGCAGGGCGACCCGCTCCTGTCCTCAGGCTGTCGCCGAGTTTGATTTAAGACGTTTATATTAAAGAGACAAACCTGCACCTTAAAGCCCGGAGAGCCTGCACGCAGCCGCCACTTAGCCGATGGTCTGAAGGTCATGTTCAGGCCCACTGTAGCGTGCTGTATGTTGCATATGTGTGACATACACTGTCTTAACAACAGTTACAGTAAAAATAAATCTTATATGCAAAAAAAACCTGTATAGATTGATCTAATTCAGGCCAAGTGTGTCACCATCATCTCTTTGTGCTAGATTTTTAAATATATATTGATCATGCAACAGAGACTTTTGAGCTTGTATCCCAGAAAAGTGCAATGATTTAGCTGTTGTTTGTCACCACTTATCCCTCATGTTTTCACATTCTGTATATTAATAATTGAATATGCAGAAATGCATGGTATTTGAAAGCCTACGTGGTTTTATAAATACGATGAATAAATCAGAGTTTGTAATGTCAGTCAGTGTTTTTATGTCTCAGGACCTTTTTAAATAAATTAGTATATTTTAGGTCACATGTTTGAATCTCTTACATTTGCATTTCATGTTACCATGAAAAGAAATTGTATCACTCATATTAATGTTCATCCTTTATGCAATTTGACAAAGGAAAATGCAAACCAGTATCAGTTCACGTAACATTTAACTGAGTGCATGTTTCTGTCTCTTTATCAGTACAATTCTAACAGATACGGGTTGCAATAAAAAAATCAAATGCATTTTTGCAAGCAAGTAAAGAAGTCATGAACAGTGGATGCTAACATAGTGCAAATGAAATGCAAAAGTACTTACTGTGAAAAGTGGCCCCTTTCTCTTTGAGTGTTAAAGCACACACAAACACATGCACACACATAGAAATCTGTAATATGTGTGTTAATGTTAATGTGAATGCTGCTGGTCACGTTTTATGAACTCATCACATTCTTCCCATTTAAAACTTAGATTTTAGCTGTCAGATGTTAATTTGTTGTTGAATTTAATTTGTTAATTTGTCTAATATTCATTCCACTCTGATGTAGATTTCATTTCAAAGGGACAGTGGGAACAACGGACGCTTCTATAATTCAATGCAATCAGATACAAAATCACAATAAAAATGACCCAAATATTAAATCAATATTTCTCTGACAGCCTCAACAGAAATCTGACATTATCAAGGTAAACATAAAGGTAGCATTTACAAATATAAATACTACCTGATGTTGCTGAGACTGTCAGAGAAATACTGATTAAATGGCATCATAATGTTTGTGTTGCTTTTCACACATGCTGCTTTGTGCATTGAAGGTTCCTGATGTCAAAACTGTTTGCAAAAAACATGCACGAGGTGCAGATCTGCAGAGCAACAGGAGCCAAACCTTTAAATAAAGAACACATATGATTTCAGAATCTGTTAAAACCATAATTATACAGTAGATGGAAGCTTTGTAGTCAGGCAAAAGTCCAAAATGTAGCAGCACACATTAAAATCCGTCCTGCACCTTTGATTTTGGGATTTTCCAGGTGATTTCTTTAAGTAATACAGGTGTTAATTCAAGTGTTTGTTTTAAGAGGATACATGAATGGGCAGAGTCTGTTGCATATGTGGACATCATCATCATCTTTGTGTAACCTTGAGAAGAACAGAGTCTTCTGGCACCTATTCTTTATCAGTGCCATAAAACATAGCAGGAATAAAAGAGTTAAAAGATAAATAAGAACATTATTTTACTGACAGGAGAGCGAGGAAAAACACTGTAAGTAGAAAAAGTGAGATACTTTTCAGATGAATGTAGCTTGATATTTCAGAGGTGCTCACTTGTGTAGCAAACTGATGAACAGCAGATAAACAGACACATAAATCACATTATTTTACCTTGTGATTTAAATACACCGCAGCGTAGCCGTTTATGATGGGCTGGCAAAATCTTCCGTGTTGTCGTGACTTATCAGAGAGAATAAAGAATATCACATCTGCCCCATTTCTTCTTGTCTTTTTTCCATCTTGGTTCGTCATAAATCGAAATGCTTATGCACCTTCGCCCTGATAGTGTCGGCTGACAGCTTTATCTCAGCTTCGACCTTGACATGTGATAACGGCAGTAATTACACACTGGATCTTAGAGTGTAGGATGCGGCCCAGGAAATGTTTTGTCATGTTGTCTTGGCATGGTGGCCTGCTACTGTCCTCAGGCTGTCGCTGGGTTTGATGTGAGACTTTGGTGAAAAGCTGACTGAAAAGACGTTTTGTTAAACACCTTAAAGCTCAGATAGCGAGCACGCAGCTGTGTCACATAGATGATGGTTTAAAGGTCACGTCCGGGCCCACAAACATACTCTGCATGTTTGTGACATACACTGCCTTATAAATGTGATACATCCCATCCTATTCTGACTGATCTGTTCCAGGCTAACCAACGTCTATACATTCATCTGTCTTCCATAGAAACACCAGCGTCAGAGGGGCAGTAACAATATATAACTCAGGTGAATCACTGGGTGTGTTTGGTATTCTCCTGCAGTTTCTCCCTGCTGCTCTGGATCTCCCCTGCAACCCCATCAAAATCTCTCCCATGTTAATTATCAGACAGAGGAATTGATCAGCCATAGCTGCGATTGGCCAGCCGTCGCATCAGGCCAGATAAGAAAGGTGTGACGTCACAGGAGGGGGTGACCCGGGACATGTCATGATGTTTCTCCTTCTCCATCCCAACACTGTTAGGCAGACAGACGACAGGAGAGGAGGACGTGGACGCCGCAGAGCACCTGTCGCTGTTCTACTTCCAACAGGGCAGCAGTGATTAATAGACGCTCCAGTTCGCTCCACCTGAGGATCCCGTCGCTCCTGTTGCTGACAGACTCTCGGAATCATGATCCGTGTTGCCGCCCTGATCATTTTTCTCACTTGTGTGGTAAGTCGGTCTAATTCTCCTTTCTTAGGGAACTCGCACCCGAACTGTAAACTTTTTTAAGCATGCTCGACAGAAAATTAACCCTCACGTTGCTTTATTCTCGTACTCCAGTGCTGAAAAGCTTCTAGGACTCTCTGACAACATGATCTGAGACCAGGGCTGAAAAGTAGAAGAAGACATCTAATTACTCAGACATTGTATGAGGAAAATGCAAAACAGCTGAATTTGTTTTAGCAATGAAACACCATAAATGTCAAAGCAAAAATGATATCCGAGCGCTTTGTCGTGACGTTGGAGACGTGTTAATGCAGGCAGCGAGGACCCAGTGAGTCACTTCCATGAAAGTCTCCTCAGATAAAAGTTCGACTGTATGGGAGATGATAGACGGCAAAACAAATCAATCAGAGTGAGAAGAAAAATGTGAAAGACAACGCACATAGTGATGTGTTCATTTTCATGGACAGAAACATGATACGATGCGTATTGAGTTTCATGTTACCTGTTTATTCGATTGGTGTTAAAGTTTACATTAGCAGAGTCCAGCGACTTTTTTTTTTTTTTTTCATTGTTGGTTTTGGTTGTTGTCCAAAGAGTGAAAATGAGAGAAAAAGTAAATCAGCCCTGAATACACGCAGATGTAATACCTTAAACTTTTTAATTACACAAAGTTCATTAAGTAAGTGTTTTCCAGAGAGTCTAAATTGGGTTTGTTTAGCTCACTCAAGTTTAAGAACCAAAAGATAAATACAGTCATATAAATGATTAAATCTTCATGACAACATAAAAAAGAATAAAGAAGTAAAAACATATGGCTTCAGGTCTAACATGGTTTGATATTTTCAGCCCAATAATAAAACACTAACTAATGAATAACATAATAATCAATACAAATGAATTCAGAGACAAAACTAAGAATATCGTGGATGATCAATTTTCCGAATAAGGCATAATAATAAAGATAAAATGTAAGTGGTCAGTACTGTGCTAGACTGCAGATAGGAAGCTCCATCATACAACCCAACTAAAAAATATTTTCCATTTCTGCCCTCAGGGTTAAAAAGAGATGCAAAATAAAGGGACAGCTCAAATAACAAAAATAATTTTATCTAACAAATAATGATGCTGTAATGCTGCATGCATAGAGGTTTCTCTTATTGTTTTTTAACCTTCCCAACTTGTAATCCTGTCCACCTGCCCGAAGCCTGTTTTACTCTGCGTAATGCAAAGGAAAATGACCCAATATGGCAAAACTATTTACTAGCTTACAAAGTCTTAATGAAATGCAACTATATGGGAAGATAAGAGTTGTTTCAATGTGAAAATGATGCATCAATTTGTAATTGATTTTGTGAACTGAACTGAATTTAACATACACAACATAATGGAACATTTTCCATGTTATTAGTCTTGTAACTTGCACGGTGGTATCGAGCAGCTGACACGGCAGGACTCAGTGCAGCCCTGAAGTCATCTTGGCACTGTTAGGACATTTTTGGGTTAATGCTGTGATATAATGTCTTTGATGGTGAATCTCATCAAACCTTGTTGCAAGTTGCCACTTTTTTGAAAATATCAGCATTAAGTTTTTAATTTGTGTTAAATATTATGGTTTAATGTTTCAGTTTGTTCAAAATAACTAATGCTAATGTAACATGTAGCAACCTCACTAACCTGCAACAAAGTGTGAATTCATCTGCTGTGGTTATTTTTGACGACTCCGTCTTCCATGCAGGTGCTGTCAGAGGCCAAACATCAGCCGGGCTACTGCTCTTTCTATGAGGAGTGCGGTTCTAACCCGATGGTAGATAAACCCTTTGCTAAGGCTATCGTCCCCTGTCTCAACTACAGTCCTGCCCGTCACCTCAAAGGAGCCCACTACAAAAAACTCCAAGAGGTCAGTAGATCCTGTTTAAAGTGAAGCCAAGTGTTTCAGTGAAGCTGAGAATAGGACTGAATGTGATAGAGTAGGTGTATTCTTAAGAATAAATCCTTCCTGTTCGAGTCTGTCAGTGTGTAAAACAGCACCTGTTTTTGCTGCAGGTGTGTCCGATGCTGGACCAGGGAGAGAACAACACGTACGCCTGCTGCTCCCATAAACAGCTGATTACGCTGGGAACCAGTGTGGCCTTGTCCAAGATTCTGCTGCTCCGCTGCCCTGCCTGTGCTGATAACTTTGCCCACCTGCACTGCATCAACACCTGCAGCCCCAACCAGAGCCAGATACTAGAAGTCACAAAGGTCATGAATGTCACCTCCAAATTGAACGTGACTAAATTAGCCGTTGTAGCTTACAAGTCGTTCATCTCTAACACCTTTGCACAAGCCTCCTTCCAGTCTTGTAAAAACGTTAGGATCCCATCCACAGGGGGCTACGCCATTGGCACCATGTGTGGTTCGTATGGCGCTAGCCTGTGTACCGCCCAGCGCTGGCTAGACTTCCAGGGAGACACCGGCAATGGCTTGGCTCCACTGGACATTGACTTCACCCTGCTAGATCCGCATCAAGCTGTGGGACTGCCAGAGGGTGTGATTCCCTACAATGGGCATGCTCTGAAGTGTAATGAGACCACACCAAGTGGAGGTAAGGCTTGCAACTGCCAGGACTGCGAAGAGGCGTGTGCAAAAATACCACCCCCTGTCCCTGAGGAACCCTTCACACTGCTGGGGACAGATGGTTTCCTGGTGATTTCTGTTATTTTACTCTGTCTCCTGCTACTTGCCTTCTTTTTGTACCTCTTCGTCACGTGCTTGGTGAGGTCTCAGAAGAGAAAGGATGAGGAGAAAGGAAAGAGAAAGGGGAAAGGCAAAGACCAGAACAGCAATGATGTGACTCATCGGGTCATTGATCCGTCAGAGGTGACGTGCATTGACAGGAACAGCCTGGCCGCTCAAGCTTTCCTAAGCTTACAGTTTCGCCGTTGGGGAACCCTCATGGCAACTTATCCCCTTACGGTTAGTTTCACCGAAGTATTTTTTGAAAAAATAATAAAAGTTTGTCAGCCTGATGAGGAAGACATGTCTCAGATGTTAATATTCTTCGTTCTATCTTCGTTCAAGGTGCTCCTGTTGTCGGCTATAGTCGTGGCTATTTTCTCCGCTGGCTTCATGTACATTGAGCTCACCACTGACCCGGTCGAGCTGTGGTCTGCTCCCAACAGCCAAGCCCGTCAGGAGAAAGACTTCCACGACAAACACTTTGGCCCCTTCTTCAGGACGAACCAGCTGATCTTGACAGCACCAGGCAGAAAAGGCCACCTTTATGACTCTTTGCAGTTTGGACTACAGAACTTTAGCGGGATTGTATCCAAAGATCTAATCATTGAGCTGCTGCAGCTCCAGACGCAAATACAGGTAAGAGCCCAGAATTAAAGTTGACAGTGTTTTCCAAAGCTCACCATATGATTTTGACACACCGATGCCTCTTCTATGCCATTTTTAGAATATTGAGTTCTGGTCAGAGGATCTGAACCGCACAGCAAGTCTGAAGGATGTGTGTTACGCACCGCTGAACCCATCCAACCCCTCCTTGACAGACTGTGCAGTAAACAGCTTGCCACAGTACTTCCAGAACAGTCTAGACAACATCAACAAAAAGGTGACACCGCTGGGAGAGACCAAGGAGGTGGACTGGAGAGACCACTTAATCTACTGCGTCAAGTAAGGATTCATCAAATGGAATTTCAAATCAAACTGGGGAAAAAACAGTGATTCATCTTCATAACCTCCCTTCTCTTCTTCCTTCTCTACTCAAGCTCCCCCCTGTCCTTCAGGGACATCACTGATTTAGGTATGAGCTGCATGGCTGATTATGGAGGTCCAGTCTTCCCCTTTCTGGCTGTGGGAGGCTATGAGAGTGAGTGACTTTCAGCAACATCTTTTACATGAAATGTCTGTACAGTAAACACAAAAAGGCGACTCAAGTGAACATTACCCATCCTGCTCCACCCAGATGTAGACTACACCAATGCTGAGGCTCTCATCCTGACCTTCTCCCTCAACAACTATCCTCGCGACAATGTCAAGTTCAGAGTGGCTATGCAGTGGGAGACAGAGTTTCTTAAAATTGTCCAGAACTACAAGAAAGACCCCGAAACCAACTTTACCTTTGCATACATGGCAGAGGTACAATGAAATCTGTTGCTGACCTGCTGTCACAGCTTTTTCAAGAGACATGTTGAGATGTGTCCTCTTTTTTCTATCACCAGCGTTTTTAACTCTAACTTCCTTCTCTCTGGTATGTCTGCAGAGGTCTCTGGAGGATGAGATTAATCGCACAACAGCGGAGGATATCCCCATCTTCATGATCAGCTATGCTGTGATCTTTGTTTACATTGCTGTGGCACTGGGGGAGTACTCTTCATTCGAACGGCTGCTGGTGAGACTTCAAACGTTAATGTCTACCTTTACTATAATGCAGAATTTCACATTACGCAGCCTCTTTAGCCATTCATGGTCAATTGGTCCACCACTGTGGTGCAGACTAGTCAGCAATTATTGGATGGATTCCCATTAATGTCTGCACATTAATCATGGTCCCCAGAGATGGATCGCCACTCACGGCGGTGGTCCCCTGACACGCTACCATCCCGTTGTCACTGGGAGAATGTTACCCTGCTGATATTAGCATTTAGCTCCAAGCATGGTTGGAGAGCAGAGCTGCTAGCATGACTGTAGACTTGTAGTCTTGTTGAGCTGTTGCTACATAACTTGTTGTTTTACTCTGAAAACAGAGGTACGAACATGTGCCTGGGATGCGATAAGTTTCCACCAAGAAAGAAGAATTTATGAAACAGTACTTATCACATGCACGATAAGGAGAAACTGCAGTAGTATGGCTGTGTCAGCTGTATAGCGCTTATCTCTACAGTGAAGCACGTAGGTTTATTGGCCATGAAGATACACAATTCAGAAGACATGATATACAGCGGAGATACTGGACACAGAAAAGGTTCACTGAGTTGCATCTGGACTCATCTCTGTGTGCTGCAGGTGGACTCCAGGTTTCTGGTGGGTCTGGGTGGGATCCTGGTGGTCGCCTGTTCTGTCCTGTCCTCCATGGGCTTCTACTCGTGGATCGGCATCCCCTCCTCGCTGGTCATTCTGCAGGTCGTGCCTTTCCTGGTACTCGCCGTTGGAGCAGACAACATCTTCATCTTCGTTCTGGAGTACCAGGTGTGGACATTTGTGTGCACCATGAATGCACAGTGCCGCTGATTTTGTGAGAAACGTACAGTATATCATTTTTAGTGACCTTACCCAACCCTTCCTCCCTTGCAGAGGGATGTGCGGAGGGCTGGAGAGAAGAGAGAGGAGCAGATTGGTCGTGTCCTTGGAAACGTGGCTCCTAGCATGCTCCTGTGCAGTCTCTCTGAGTCTATCTGCTTCTTTCTAGGTAGGGACTCCTACATTTGTTTTCTTCTTTGAGAAAAAGTGCAACAGGGAACGCTGGCACGATTAAAGAGTTGACAGCAATACAATTCTGTGCACATACAGCATGTAAGAATGGAGCATTAAGCTTCGATACAAAGCACTAATCTCTGCCTGCGTCTGTTCTGCTACCTAAGGGGCCCTGTCCACCATGCCAGCAGTGAAGTCCTTTGCTCTGTATGCTGCCCTGGCTGTGCTCTTGGACTTCGTCCTCCAGATGACAGCCTTTGTAGCGTTGCTGTCCCTGGATGCCTGGCGCCAGGACAGCAACCGCTGTGAACTCCTCTGCTGTGTTACAGTGCCAACCCAGCGATCCAACAAGCCAAACGAGGGCTTTCTGCTGCCCTTGATGAGGAAATACTACGCCCCTGTCCTACTGCACCGCTACACCCGAGTCATAGTGGTAAAGATACTAGTTTAAAATCTGACAAAATTAACATAAGCTCCCGCTCTCATTAAACCGCTGAATGCATTCTGTCCTGTGTTCTCTTCAGATGGTGCTTTTCATCTTCATGTTCAGTGGATCCTTATTCCTCATGTTTCATGTGACTGTGGGTCTGGACCAGGAACTGGCTATGCCTAAGGTCAGTCAGCACTGCAACATAAATACAGACGTATGCCTGTGCACTCCTCTTTCCATGCAACCTTACAAAGATTATTCTGTTTTTGGTGCAGGGCTCATATATGCTGGATTATTTCCACTACCTGTACAAATACTTTGAAGTAGGAGTCCCTGTGTATTTTGTCACGAAAAGAGGCTTCAACTTCAGCAGTGTGGATGGAATGAACGCAGTCTGCTCCAGCGTGGGCTGTAATAACTTCTCGTTAACCCAGAAGATCCAATACGCCACCGACTTCCCTGAACAGTGAGTTTGTTCATTTTCATAATCTGGACTGGAGAAAATACATTTTTTTTTGCTATGAGAGCTAGTTCCTCCCTTCAGTACGGTGTTGAGTGCTTTTCTGCGTTTGTCCTTCAAATCACTAGTTTTCACTGACAGATCCTTGAACCTGCTGATATCGCAGTAACAACCTCTTACATACAAGTCATCAGCCAATCAGACTAGTTAATGATCAACTGAGTTATGTCGTGAATGACACTCAGCAGATAAAGGGTGCCTCTAACTGTGCCAGGTAGAGAAAGCAAACACCCAAAATGTTCACGGTAATTACTGTTCAAATGAACAAATACAAGCGCTCTGTTGTATCCAAACCAGTGTGTTATGGTTATGACCAGGCTGGTTAATAAATGGAATAAATCTTGGTGTGTTTTTGCTTGTTGGGTCCCGCAGTGTAGTCAGGGTGTGAACTAGTTTTTTCCTCACCTGTCACTGAACATTTCTACTGACCACTAAAGCTTTTCTTGTCCACCACTTCTGAAATAAGGATGGTTTTAGAATTGCAAACACTGTGTGAATGGATCACGTCATCATCTCACATTAATCCCTGACTATTCTTAACTTGTCTTTTTAAATAGTATTTGCCCTGTATTTGGCAGGTGGCAGATGCTAATTTCATTCCCTGTATGTACTATACATCTTTCCTCCAACCAGCGATGCAGAAATTAAACCAGTGTCGAACGATATTACCTAGTGATCACTGTGACACAGAGGGATTATATAATTAACAACACACTTTTGTTTCCTGGAGATAAGAAGGATTGCGGGTGCTATCTTATCGTAGGCATTATCAGTGGCTTGCTGGAAAAACAGCAGAGCTTTACGCAATTACAGTATCATATGAAAGTGAAATATATGAGGCAGACAAAGCAATGATGCTAGAAAAGAAATGAATTCAATTCACCGGATGGGTTTAATTTCTAAATGATGATCCTATTAACTTCAATAATATAAATATAACTTGCAAAAATGCAAAGAATAGTTTGACATTGTGGGAAACACTTAGATGAGAAGTATAACTGGCTGCTAGCTTTAGTTTCATATTAATTGCACAGACATGAGGGTTTCTCAAACACCACCCTGCTGCTGTAAATACTCTTTACTCCTATTTGAGTAATATCTACCAAAAACTACAATGCCCAGCTGTTTTATGAGAGACTTTCAAGTAAATGAAACTGTTTTTTACATCTCGGTCTCATGACAGTAGTCTTGTCCTGTAACACGGACCTCGGTATCCCTGCCTTCCATTAACCTACTGATGATCTGCAGGTCCTACTTGGCTGTCCCTGCTAACTCCTGGGTGGATGATTACATCGACTGGCTGAACCCCGAAGGCAGCTGTTGTCGCGTGTACAGCAATGATTTAAATCTCTTCTGTCCTGCAAGCAGCAGTGAGAAAACTGCACACTAACACACACTGCTTACTGTGAATGTCCTGGTATGGTGTTGTATTATTAACACCTGCTCTGCTCCCTTGTCTCAACAGATGAAACCTGTAAGGAATGTTTGAAAAAACCTTACACCAGGCCAAATGTGGAAGACTTCAATCGCTTCCTCCCTGACTTCCTGGGTAACAGGCCTGACCTCTCGTGCCCCAAAGGGTGTGTATTGTAGCTTCAAATGTGCACACACGCAAACAAAAACATTACAACGTGAAAACAACGTTCTCACCACCTATCGTCTGTCTTGGCAGTGGTCTCGGAGCCTATGACACGTCTGTGGACGTGGATGAGAGTGGAGAAATTATAGGTGAATAATCTCTAATCATCTTCAATCTGTCAAAGATCCTCTGTTCTCTTCATAGAAATGGCTCACCAAGTGACTCTTTTCTCTTTCAGCCTCTCGGTTCATGGCTTACCACACACCTTTAACCAACTCTCAAGAGTTCACTGCTGCGCTGTTGAAGGCCAGAGAGCTGGCCCACAACATCACCATGAGCATGAGGGAAGTACCAGGCACCTCACCCGACTTCGAAGTATTTCCTTACACGTATGTATTTTATTTCCTTCGACTCATCTCCCCTCCTCTGCAGAGGACCGTTAAATCTGATCCGTCCGTAGCGTCTGACCAGTTTTCCCGTCCCGCCTCCTTCCAGGGTGACGTACGTATTTTACGAGCAGTATCTAACTATTGTGCCAGAGGGACTCTTCAACATCTCCCTGTGTCTGCTGCCTACCTTCGTCGTGTGCTGTCTGCTGCTGGGTCTGGATCTGCGCTCCGGTCTGCTCAACCTGATCACCATAATCATGATCGTCGTGGATACAGTTGGCGTCATGACGCTGTGGGGCATCGATTACAACGCAGTGGCCCTTATCAATCTGGTCACGGTAAGAACATGTGGGGCTTGATGTGGCACCAATTTCACTGATAATGTTACAAACTGGAGGTGTGGGGTTCTCCAGGCTCCTGTCTAATGAGAGATGCTAGTGAGCTGCATCATGGGTAATGTAGGATCCAGTGTTACTCGATCTTGGCCCAGGAATCTGGATAGTTTAACCTCTGCTGCTTGGATTTTGACCATTCCTTTTGAATCTGTAATCTTTCTCTTTTGAGTCTTCCAACTTGCTTGCATGCTCCTTTTGTACCGTTCTTCTTCCTGCAGCCGATGAAGCTCTTGGTGCATGTGATTTATTTGTTGTGAAGCTGCATTTCTTGCATGAAAGGTGCCATACAAAAAGAGTTTATTATTATTTTTATTATTCCTGTGACCATTAATCTGTGATGTTACACTTCAATAGGGCCAGGTGTTTATGCATATCATGCATATCATCATCATGATGTTTTATAGTTTCATCGTGATGTGCTTGCCTTTATTTAACATGCTCTCACTTTTGATATGCACTCCAGTCTATGTAACTCCAGTCTAACCGCTCAGTATTAATTACTGTTTCTGAAAATGTAGTCACTGTATGACAATCCTGAATAGAAAAATTGCTTTCAGTCTGTAAAGAATAGGTAATTCATGTCCATGGTCATTTCTTAGTTTTCTAACTTGCACTCTGTGCTGTTTGCAGGCGGTGGGCATCTCTGTGGAGTTTGTGTCCCACATGACAAGATCCTTTGCCCTCAGCACTAAGCCCACACATGTAGAAAGAGCTATGGAGGCGACGGCCAACATGGGCAGTGCGGTAAGTAGCTATAAGGCAATCTAGAGCAGGCGTTAATCGCTCACATTCACATTTAGTGCCACACACGGCTAACAGTTAACACATACAGTCAGGGGGTTGAAAAAGGGGACAACCCTTATGTGAGGAGAGCCCACACAGATGGTTGAACAAATAGCCGTGGATGCAGGGAGGGGCCCATAAAGAATGGCCCCTGCAGACAACAACAGCTGTGTGAGTTAAGTGTGTTTATTTTGTACCCTGCAGGTGTTTGCTGGTGTTGCTATGACCAACCTGCCAGGCATCATTGTGCTGGCATTTGCCAAAGCGCAGCTCATCCAGATCTTCTTCTTCCGATTAAACCTGGTCATTACGCTTTTGGGCTTGGTCCACGGACTCATATTCCTCCCTGTGGCGCTCAGCTACTTTGGTATGTACTCCATATGTGCTTTCTTATGTATGCAGCAAAGAGGTTTGAAGAGGTGTTGTGAGATTTAATCAAAAATGTTCAAATCTTCCCTCTTCTCAGGTCCTGGTGTGAATAAAGCCGTGCTGCTGCAGCTCCAGCAGGAGAGAGCAAAGGCCAGGCAAGAGCTAGAGCTGGCAAACGACATGAAACAAGCCTATGATAACATGTGCTATGAAAACAATGAGATAAAACAGGAGGCAGACTCCAACACGAAGGCCCCCAAAAATGGCAGCAGACCTTCAAAATTGATAGAAAATCAACTGGAGGAGCAAGTGGAGAGAACTGACAGTTTCTGAGCACCGACAACGAATCTGTTTTCAAGCTCTAAATACTTCTGTAACACATGAATGAGGGCGGATTGTGGCAGAAAAGGACAGAGATAGCAAACAAAGAGTCGTGTATTAGGCTCCGTATGGAAATCATTAACTTAACTATGTACCTCAATCAGAAGTGGACCAGTGGGACGGAAGACAGCAACACACAGTTGTGCAATATTTCTGAGCATAGCAAGAGTGGACGATTGCAATGAGCGTCAGCGTTCCTGTCTCAACACGTGGAAAACGACACATCTGTCCTCACCAGCGCTGCAGCTGGGCAAGATTCGTTGTTCAATCGTTGAATTATTAGACAGGACAGGAAGTGGACGGATGTTTTTGAATTAGCCATTTTGTTCCGTTGTTTTTTAATAAGTGTAATTACTTTGTACGTGTGAATGTTTCACATTAGTAGTCTGCTGTTTAGAGTGATTTAAGGGAACATACACTCCAGTATTTCATATTATACTTTCTTCAACAGCGGCATGGTGGCATTGCTGTAAAATGTGCAATCAGTGAAAAAACATTAAATGTGTTTAAACATTTGGCTTTACAAGTTTTCATAAGTTATTTATAGTATAAAAGAGAACTTGTGCACTGTAGACTATTCACCATAAGAAAGGTCTGTGACTAAAAGCTTGCATATGTAATTAAATAAATTGTGCAGATTTTAGTATGTGGACGTTTTTATTTGCACCACCTGTTATTATCATCATTCCAGCACGAAGCCTTTCAGCCAGGTGACACCTTTATGCAATGATTCTTACTTATAAAATCACTCCCCTTGCAGAACTCCTCTGTTATCTAAATGTTGTGTAGAGCCACCATACTTTTTAGACGCTGCCTCATGCAGGAGATGAATGGATGGAGCCAGTGCAACAGTTGGTGTTGCTGAATAGAGTTAAAATGTTTAGAAAATGTGGTTATTACTCATTTTCTTCATAGAGCAGTAATGATGGGAAAAGGTTTTGAATCAAACTCCAACTCAGGACACGATTTGTTGCCCTTTTCTGCAGGTTTGACAGCATAACTTTAGCAGGGTTATGTGTCTAATGAAGCTAAATGACACGCCAACCGAAATAATGTTCAACGTCTGCATGCAAGAGCTGCTTCTTTATCATAAATCAGTTTTAGACACGACATTGAGACAAGAGCGAATTCAGATATTAGTCACAAATCAGCAAAAAGAAATGAGGAGGGTCAAAACATTTTTGGGTATTTCAAATTTTGTTTTATTAACAATGCATCCCTTTGATAGGATTGTATGTTTCTTCAGGTCATCAATGCCCACAAAAACATACTGTACACATTATACAAGGGAAACCACGATTCAGGCCAAAAAAAAAAAAAAAAAAGAAAAAAACTTTTTAAATTATAATACAGTCTTGAGGAAAAAATATAAATAACTTTTTTCTTCTCTGGTTGAGCTCACTCTATGGTACAGACATATAATAAATAGATCGGATCTGACATCACTCAGCTGATCTATGAATCATCTCTCTATGAGTCCATTTGTGTAGCAGCATTATAGCAAATACAAGCCAATGGAAACAGAGATCCCCCGTTTCCCTGGAAACCTTTTACAAATCCTTTAGTCAATGCACCCCTTCCTCCTCCTCTTCCTCCTCCATCTCAGCCAATGACAGACAGTGATATTGCATTGTGGAAACAGATTCAGGGCTAATTGTATTCCTACAATGTGATGGCAGCATGTAATGGCAACCTATTCTTTTTTTTTTTTTAAGTTTTACACGCAAGAAACACGTTAAGGTGACGTCACAACTTTGCCATGCTTGTTGCACATGCAGTGGAAGTGGAGCACAGAGGTAAGAAGGTATAGAGCTGGGTCTGAGTTTGGTGCTAAATCTGTAACGAATCCTTCTACAGATTAACTTGCACAACCGAACATCTTTCCAAAGATCAACCCACCTCCCGAGAAGCTCGCTAATAATGCAATGGCTGAAGAAAAACAGCAAAGGTCCTAAGCGGGTGAGGGATGGCATCAACTAGCATTAAATCACATGCTGTTCTCCTCATGTACAGTGTAAGGATGGCATATATAGTGCTTTAGAAAATGCAATACTAGTGATGTTTGATTGTCTGAGATACAAGAAATAGAAAAGTAATTGGCTGTCTGTGCTGACAAGAGGCTACAGGTTGTAGGAAGTGGCGAGGCAAGAGAAGCAAAAGCACACATCTGGCCGGAACAGATCGCAGGTCAGGGTGGGGTGTGAAGCGGGAAGGCTCCAGACAAGTTTTAAAAACAGCAGGACCCTTCTGTAGTGTTTTGTTTCATAAGGAGAAAAGAGCGCAGGGTCAGAGGAATCACTGGGTAGACACAACAACATGCCTTATTCATTTCATTACAGAAAAACACCACCTCTGGAAAAAGGTAAAATGTTGAGAGAATATTTTCTTCTTCTTCTTCTTTTTTTTTTAAACACAACGAGTCTTTGTCTTAATGATCCACCGTGTCCTTAAGAATGATGTTGATGTATTATTGAGTGTTGCCATCTGAAAACAGTATTTGGTTAAACTGTCTTGAGACAGCATCAGGCGTGTCAGGTCAAACTTTGTTTACAGATACCGACGTCCTTTGTTTCTAGCTTGTGCTGGCTAGAAAAAAAAGCGAGCAATGACCTCCTCCTCCTCCTCCTTCTTGGCCATGGTTCTCTAATCTGAGCAACAGAAACATGCCAGACGCCCCCCCATCCTCAGAGCCATATCTCATATTCTCTCGGTCTTTCTCTCCATGTTCGTAGGGTGGCAGGACCGGGGCTGAGGGGGAGGACGATCAGGACTCTGAAGGGGGGTCAACATCCTCTTCAACAGGTTTTGGTAGCTTTGTCAGGATTGCCTCTGCTTCCTCATACATCTGAAGAAGAGGAAGAAAGAATGTCATACGTGGGATTGTAAACAGATGCAGAGCTTCAGAAAACATGGCGGAAATCTTACTGGCATGAATTGCACGTCCTGGAACAGTTCCTGTATGAATCGTCTTGAAGTCAGGCGAAACATGCAGTGGGCTAAGAGGTGAGAAACCTCGGAGTACAGGCAGATATCGTCGAACGCGTAGGGGAACTTCTCCTTTATCCTGCAGGGGAAGGAGAATTCACAGAGCTTAAAAAAAACAACTCTCGCAGTTCTGCAAACTGAACATGCATCTCAAAAAAGGAGGAGGGAGAGCTTTACGTCAGTAGTCCTGTTTCATGGCCTTTGGTTCCTACAGAGGAGCTGAGGTTGATGATGAGGCGGAGCACCTCCTTCCTCAGCAAGACTCGCGAGGCGGGGCCGTCTTCTGAAATCGCCTTGCCCCCTAAATAAATAAATAAATACTCAATAAATACTACTACATTAAGCACTACTGCTGAAACATCTCAGAGAAAATGCCGGTACGGCTGTGTCGGGGGTGAAAGCAGCGCAGGTGAAAGTTTGAGGAAAGATGCTTTTATGTGGAGACAGCGAACCAATCACAAGGCTCAACTGATGATGAATCTGATTCGGCCCTTTCAATGCATCGAATGCGTGTCTCTGTTTACGTAAATCACAGACATCGCTTGTCTCGCAGACTTGTTGACTATTAAATACATGACAAGAACACCAGACATCTGCCTGACTCTTGCCCCCCGATCTGTGCCCCCGTGGCATGTGTGTGCAGGTTAAGGGGACTGAAAAACCCGGTCCAGGTGTGCTCTGTTGCCATTTCTTTGTTCTTGCGTCACAATAACATTTGTTTATTACACCGTCGAGCTCAGAACCCACCCAGAGCTGCCTGCTTCTTCTTTCATACTCCAATAAAAATTCAAGGACTGATATTTTTATGACACAATATTAAATATATTTTGTTATCTGTATTAGATTGCATTGTTTTAGAAGACACAAAAAGAGGCTTTCCTGGTTAAATAAACTTCAAACAAATAAATAAAATGCAAAAAACACTGAAGATAAATCTCATACAGGAGTTTCATTCAGACATTTCAGCTCTTAAATATAATTTCATATTCTAATATGATGAAAATATGACACAAATTAATATTTTCTTGTGGAAGTAAAGTAATACTTAATTTTTTTACTTTCAGACGTTAAGAATTAAACACATTTTACTGCGTTTTTAATGAAACGATAACAGAACAAGACAGTAATTTTACTGTGTGTCAAACATGAAAGAAGAACTCGTGGTTCTTCCTCTCACCTATGACGATGTCACCAGGTGTGGGCGTGCTACAGATGGAGCCCTGTGACACGGCGGCGTCGCTGCAGCCCGACACTCCAGAGAACTTGGACTGAGGCATCACCTCCAGACGATGGCCGCTCTGTCCTCCCCACGACGGGAAGTCGACATAGTCTGGCAGAAAAAATGCTTCGTTATCTCCCGCGCCGACTTTAACGTGTGTCCACGTGTGTGTGTGTGTGTGTGTGTGTGTGTCAGCTCACCTGTCCGAGGGTCTGTGCTGTTGATCTGTGGCTGTGTCTGGTACCCGAGGACGGTGGCTCCTACACAGTAGAGGCAGTTTTCGTCGCAGTGATCCTGCAGGCCCGTCTCTTCTGAGCCCACCGCGTGGTTCTGGCCGTCGCCTCGGGACGCGATCAGCTCAGAGATACTGAACTGCTGCTTCAGTATTGGGAGAGCAGGGCGATCACCTGCAGAGGGAAAACCATGGTGAGCAATGTTTCAAATGTTTTTTGTGGCTGGATTATTATTTAATCAGGCTTGAGGCTGCGTTTACCGTCTCCGTCACCAAACAGGAAGCGTTTCCGCTCCTCGGACGGCGGGCTGATCCTCTGCTGAAAGTAGGCGGAGTCTCTGATGTGGAACATATCGTTGATGTCCATGGGCAGCGCTAGGCCAATGTAGTCGTCGTTACACCCGTAGGTGGCGCTAGAGACCATTGAGCGCACTGAAGAGCAGCGGTGCAAGGTGCTTTGGTTGATGGGACTGAGCAGTTCCTCTTTATCCAGAGAGGCAAAGCTCAGAGCCTTCAGAAACCTAGGAAGGGCAAGAGGAGAGGTGCGTGAGAGGATCCGGGGGGAGAGACTGGGACGGAGGAGGAACGTGAGGAGTAAGTGAAGAAATGTTGGATAAAAGCACAGAGACAGAGACTTAGTGACCGGAGAGTGGGAAGGAAGCCGGGATCACACCGGGGGCTAAAGCTTGACGTGCTATCAGGGCGGCAGCTACTCACAGCATCGGACAACTGGAGGTACAACAAGTGATATCGCTGCTGTGACGCAACGCCGAGGACCTACTGGCACAGCTTTAAAAAACACTAAAGCACTCAAGGATCAGTCGTCTACAGCTTCACACAGACAGAAAGTCTACTCAGAGGTGAAATGGAGCTACAAGTTCGTACAAAAGGTCTAAAAAATCACTTGTGGAAGTGGAAAAAGGGGTTAGAGCAGCTCAGTATCAACTAAAACGTTATATAATGGCATATTTGTAGTGTTGGAAAATAATCGTACACGTCACATCAGTGTGTAATTTTTTGTTCACGCGAATCAACAGAAAATTAATCAGCAGCTCTTCTGCTAATTCATTCATCGTTGGAGTTGGTTTTTTCTTTCTCACCATTCGCTGGTTGAAACCTCTAAAATGAGAAGATTCGTTTATTATCTTTCTGAAATCTTCAGCTCAGCCTCGACATAGACTTCTTCAAAATCCTTCAATCAAAACTATTCAGACAGTTGGCCAGAAAAAAAGAATTATTGAAATGCATCACTTCAGGCTCTGGGTAGATTAATAATAATAACAGATCAATACAGAAATCAATTCAATCACCTGAAATTTTAAGTTATTATCATTTAACTGTTATGAGTAAAAATATTTTATAGCCAGAGTGAAGATATATCGTTTAGAGACTTTGTGACAGCGCATGTTTCTTCATCTTATGAAGAAAGGCCTCACACTTGATACCACGCAGTCTTTTTTAAAGGACCAGTGTGTAAGATTTAGGGGGAATCTATTGGTCGAATATGGCAAAAATCTTAATGTAATATTGACAATAATGTTTTCATTAGTGTATAATCAGGTACAAAATGTAGACAAACCAAAAACTGGCTCTTCACTTGGTTGCAGTCTGCAACATCACCACTAGATGGCACTAAATCCCACACACTGGTCCTTTAAAAAAGGATGTGACATGTAAATGATGGTTGTCAGGGTATGAAAACAATGTTGACGAACCAAGACTCCATAGTCTACCAATGGCATTGCCGTCAGTGACTTATCTCTACCTGTGCGCTGTTCATATCTGTAGGAAGGGTGTCAGCTCAAAAGGGAGGGAACAACCAGCACCTGACCGACTTACATTGGTCAAATTCACACTACGGGGCTGCAGGAGTCAAAACAACTGTAGGCATAGAGCTGTAGTTGCTACTGAAGTAAAAGCAGTGAGGACACATTTGTCTGGATCGGTGCTACAGGCTACATCTCTACAGAGGAGGACACTAGGTAGGTCCACCCACCGCGGTACGAGTGTTCTGGACAGCCTGTGGTATGGACTTAAGACGTTGGGTTCTGGACAGGTACCCCTCCTATCTGATAACCTGACAGACAGCAGAAAGTGCACAAAAAACACACTCACAGCTGTCATTACCTACGTTCAAGTAGATAAAGGAAAAAAAGATGCATTCAGTGTCTGCTTTCCGTCCCATCGTCCCTGTAGCGATGGCTGACTCACCTGCGAGGCGTCAGTCTGGAGTCCAGGCTGCCGGTCTTCATAGTGATGGTGTCCGTGAACAGCACGTCTTTGGCTGGTGAAGCCAGCGCTTCGCTGTGAGACAAAGACGGGTGTATCCTCTGCTGCTGCAGCCTCTTCAGTGTAGCGTAGCCCAGCGCGTCCCGCGGGCTCGTGTACATGAAGCTGCAGTCAGCCAGGCTCTTGATGGTGGTCACTGAGGGAGACTTGAGAGACTGAGCTCGGCGGGGGAGGGTGTGCGAGGAGCCGGGCGGTACCAGAGAGACAGTGGAGGACTTGGACGTGGACATGTGGTTGGTTTGAGCCTGGGGGGTGAGGGAGGACAGCGTTTTGACAGTCTTGGCTGACACCACTGTGTTCAGGCTCACACAGTCAGAGGAGTCCGGCTCGGGTTCGGGATGCTCGGGGTTTCCGACGGTCTCCCTGGAGGGACTGGAGCTCATGGAGCTGATGCCGCTGGTTGTGGTGTCCGTGTTAAAGCTCTGACTGCGGCTTTTAAACTGAGTACCTCCGCCGCCTCCTACGCCCCCTCCCACGTTGCCTCCACTCGAAGAAGAACCGCCATCTCCGCCCGCTAGACGCTCTCGGCTGCTCTGCTCCCTCTCCCGGCTGGGGTGCTCCGCGGCCCCGTGCCCTCCGAGACCACTGAGTCCGAGGCCTGAGCCTCCTCCCCTGGCCAGCCTGCCATCCACGAGCTGCTCCTCAGAGCCCCCCCTGGTCCCGACAAAGGACGTCTCCAGGCTGACCGTGGGACTCTTCGGCATTCCTCTGCCATTAAACACAGAGGTGAAGACGTCCCCCTGGTTCGGGCTATACACTGAGGGCTCCGTCACTGTCCTGTTCCGCCTCATACTACCCGTCTTGAGTTCAGTAGGGGTCCGAGAGCCTGACGGGGTCTTGGGGTCGCTGGTGGAGCGCAGCTTCTTGCTGGGGAGGGACAGGGAGTTGAGGAAGCGAGTGCGAACAAAGCGTGTGGAGGCCAGGATGGTGAAGGGGCTGCGGTCCTTGACTGGTTTGGAGTGCAGATAGAAAGAGGGCTCGTCTGACTGGTCCAGAACGTCACACTTGTCATCATCCAGGATGTACATGTCTGCGAGGACAAAGCGTGAATTCACACAGAGCGTTACAGGACTAATAACTGCAAGACACTGCAAAATACCTGATTACTGTGATGGTGCAGCATCAAAAACACAACCGGTAGTTTTTCTGACTGTCTAAAAATGCAGATCTACGTACTCGGCTGAGACTCGCTCTCGCTGTTGTGGCGCGAGCTGGTGGATTCAGAGTTCAGACTGAGCGTGCTCGGCACCGAGGACAGTTCAGAGGTCAGCTGTGCGTCGACCTCTTCTGGAGTGACGGGCCACAGCGTCCTGCGACTGTGCCTCACTGCATCCCAACCATACTGCTTCAGCACCTCGCAGCCCTGCCTGGTCTTGGAGATCACACCCAGCACATAAACGCATGTCCTGCGGACGGAGAGGACGGTTAGTAAACGTACAAATATGTCCTGTTAACCCATTATACACATTCAGAAATATGTGCCCTGGTTTGATTTGAAGAGATGTTTCAGGTCGACACGACTAATCAGATGCTGCTTCTGAAAAACTGCGAGACGCATCTGAAGTCAAAATTGTTCAATCATTTTTCAATTTATTTGGTTTTTTTGGCACCTAAAACATCTTAAAGGATAACTTTGGTTTTTTACAACCTGGACCTTATTTCTAGCATTAAATACGACCATTTACTCACCCAGACAACTTTGGTGGCATTTGGAGTCGTTTTGAAGAAATTAGCCCCAGAGGAGCGGCGCGTATATCCGTATAATGCGAGTACTCGGGGCATCCATGCGCAGCCTCTATATAACGCATAATCTGCAGAAACTCGTTCATATTCCAATATTTAGTTCTGATATGCTGGTGCTATTCCCCTCTGAGCCGGCGGTCGGCTAGTTTAGCTGTAGTTTGGCACAGCTATGGTTCGTTATTGCGTATTCGTAGCCGACCGCCGCAGAGTCAGCCGTGTTGTGGCTGGCTGCTCGCAGCGCCCGGCGTTCGGTAATGACATCATCCACGTCAGAGGTAGTTGCCTAGAGACGCCGGATGTTGATAACATGCCACCACGGGCTCAGAGGGGAATAGCACCAGCATATCAGAACAAAATATTGGAATATGAACGAGTTTCTGCAGATTATGTGTTATATAGAGGCTGCGCATGGATGCCCCGAGTACTCGCATTATACGGATATATGCCCCGCTCCTCTGGGGCTAATTTCTTCAAAACGACTCCAAATGCCACCAAAGTTGTCTGGGGGAGTAAACGGTCGTATTTAATGCTACAAATAAGGTCCAGGTTGTAAAAAATGAAAGTTATCCTTTAAGTCCAGAGTCATTCCCATATCACTGCTGGGAAAAGCTTAAAAGACTTTTATTGTCATTGTTTACATGGTTCAATTTATGTGTGAATTATCTAAAAAATACATTTAGATGTTCTCGTTTTCAGTTTTTGCACCTTACTCTTCACTGTTAGTTAACGCAGTTACATCCTGAGCTGTTCTCACACGGTGCTGTGATTGACAGAACGACCTTACCCTCGTACTGACAGCACCTCACAGTGCTGAGCCAACGCCAGGATGTCAGGAATGACGTTTTCCTCCTGCAGGAGATTCAGACCCCAGTTTGAAGAGCCGATGTTGCCCTGAGAGGAAAAAAACAACAACAACAATCAGAGCCATCTCTCTGTAACTATTAATATCATAGTGACATAAACTGATAGCAAGTGAAGCTGACCAGAGCCCAGAGAGCAGCCTTCAGCTGTTTAATGCCCTCCCAGGTGTCCAGCATCGGGGAGCGAACCGTGTAGCTGAGGTCAGGAACCACACTCTGCAGACGGAAAAAGACAGACTTTAGGAAAAAAAAGGCTGATAAATCTACTAAACCCACAGACCAATAAACATGGAGAATGAAACAACTGAACGAACAAAGACGTTACCTGAGCCTCCAATAGGTGACAGCCCGTCTTATCGTGGACCAGCTGACCATACAAGTGCACAGGGAGATAGACATTTGGTCTCTGTAACCTGGAGACACAGTAGGAGAAATTAGCAGCACATTCTGCAGTGCATCGTGTGGCTCGACAGCAGATGGCACACGCCAACTTCTCACCTTTGGTTGCTGCGTCTGACGTAGTTGTCTCCATCGACGGGTTTGCGGTAAGTTGTTAGTGCTTCGTTGAGCTGCTCCTCTATCAGGTCCACATACTTAAGGTTGTATTCCTGCAATTAAAAAAAGCATTTAGGCCAAAGAGTCAGATAAAAACCTCTATTAGTGTGTGGTGTTATCATAACATAATAGACAAATATAAAAGAAATCACTAGAAATGTGATTTTATTTCGCTGTATTCTAATGTCCTGATAATACCTTCTGCCATTTATCCAGCTGTTTGCTGACATAGCCCCTCTCATTGAGGTAGGAGAAACCTTTAGGAATGGACAGGAACCTAAACAGCAGAAACAAGAGTGTATTGAAGAAGGTGTGTCAGAACGGATCATATATATATAATAAATGAAGCCGTGTTTGGTAAGCAGTGGTGCCGTGGTAACACCCACCTGAGGAGCAGCAGGAGGCCCTTGTCTCCCAGGTGGGACAGAGCTGGTTTCAGCTGGATTAGAGCGTGGAGGTTGGCCTATGAATCAAATCAAATCAAATCAAACTTTATTTATATAGCACTTTTCATCCATTTAAAATGCAACACAAAGTGCTTCACAAGATGAAAGAAAACAACAACAGAGAGAATAAAAGCGTATAATGACAGACAATATCCCACTTCCAGATATACACACATGCGCTCACACAAACACTCACACACACACACACACACACACACACACACACAGTGCTGAGACATGGCAGGGCACTGAGGAACCATGTGAGGAAACACCTATGGGAGCCATCCACACCGGGAAGCGCCACAGCCTACGGCCACCGGGAGCGCCGCCACAGAGACCACCCAGACGCCGATGGACAGGGGCAGACTCCGCACTTAATGCAGAGCCACCCAAGTCCCTCGGGCCCAGGCGGCCTCCAAGCAACGGCCCCCGTGGGCAGACCGGGCATACACCCCAGTGTGGAGGCCCCCACATGAGGAAACACTGAAGCTAGAAATTGAAAGACTAAAGAAAAAATAAATAAATAGATAAATAACCAAATAAATTTAAGATAAAAGCAGGTATAATGCACAAAAATTAAAAGCTTTAAGAAAGTTAAAAATGTAGAGGAAAAATAGACAAATAAATAACTAATAAATAGTAAGTAATAAATAAAAGTATTAAGATTTTAAGATGTAATACTGATAAAGTGCATAACTATGAAGCAGCACAAACAGGAAGAAGTCAGAGACAAACGTCAGACAGACATCATAAACTCATCTAACTGCCTTTCAACACATTAATATTTCAGCACTGCCTCTCTCAATATCCATTAACACTGTTAATGTTTTCCACAGCTCAAGAGAGGGAAGAATTAATCTGCTGCACCCTAATCTGACAACGCTTGTGCTGACAGCCCTCTGAGTGTGTTTTCAAGCGGTCACCTTGTCCTCGCAGGCCTCGTCCAGTATGTCCAGGGCCTCCATGGACACAGCCTTGCTGTGGTCGTGGAGCTGCGTGACCAGCAGCTCCATACCCCAGCTGCTGAAGAACTCCACGCTCGCACGGAGCAGCACCCGGAGGTGTTTTGTGGCGTACAACCTGCACGGCTGCTCAGCAAGACAAGAAGCATTGTGGGAGAGAGAGGGGACGTTAGGATGCACGAAGAATGCAGTGACTGGGAGCTGCTGATAGAGGTCAACTTCTTCTGACACCCATCCCTCCGTACACACCAGGCCCAGACATTGTTTTATTTTTGCAGTAATATGACTTTATCTAATGATTCTGACTCTGAAATGTGATGTTTTTAACAACATGGACTGATTTTCCTGTCCTTGCTTGTTTGTACGTGACGCCCTGTTGCTGCCGTGTCTGTCTTACATCAGTAGCAGCAGTGAGGATCTTGGAGAGGATCACTCTGGCCAGACCGTCTCTGCTGTAGTCCAGTGTGGATACAGCAAGTTTCAGCACGGCATCCTGGTTCTTCACAGAGCACAGATTCAGCAGGCTGCAAAAACAGAATCATTGATGAAACACGTCAATTCGTCGAACAAACATTCCTGAAAGTCTCTGAGCGTTTACCGGCTTTTTTCCGTACACTCACCACTGAAACAGGCCGCATTTCTCCAGCAGTTTGACTCCCTGCGGGTGTGCCGAGAGCGTCCCCAGGAAGAGGAAGTAGTGTTGGCTGAGCGTGGTGAGCAGGCCGTTGCTCTGCAGACAGCGCTCAGGCTTCAGCCCCGAGGACGAGGACAGCCATAACACCATGTCCCTCACCAAGTCCTCCAGGTAGCCTTGGCCATCCTGGTGACAGTGGGAAGAGGAGGGAGGGGGGAGAGCCGGCCGAAGTGAGAAAATGACAAAAAGGTAAAACAGCAATGTGTGCTTTACGTGTGCACATCCCGAACCTCATCTGAGTCCATGAGGAACTCCACGAACTGACAGCCGACCACAGTGAGCTGTCTGGCCTTCGAGTGATCCAACGCCAGCCCTGCATACAGCTTACTACTGGGCTTATAGAAGTACAGCAGCCTGCGCACAAACCTGCTCAAAGCCAACAAACAAATATTTAAAAAGTCAGAAAATTAGTAAAAATGCTGTAACGGCTTCTGATGGTATGACTGTCGCTTACTTGTGCATCTGTTCATCTTTGTTGTTCCTGAGGTTTACATTTGGCCACTGGGGGAGAAAAACAACATTTAAACATTAGACTGGGGGGGACAAAAGAGTCTGTGGTGCTGCATGAGAACAGCCTGACCTTAAGGATTGTGGCAATAAGCAACCAGTTCCACTCCAGGTTCTGCTTGTGGTTGAGAATATGACTGTCTCTCAGGTTCATCATCAGTGCTTCTTCTGTGTCCTGAAGACAAACACAGAAAACAGTGATGTGATGCACTAATTATAAAGAATTTTCACAGTTTTATTCATTTTATCTATTTAAATAATCTTTAGATTGTGGGAAAAAGCACATTTGTCCTCCAGTGGCAGTAAACTACGACCTCTTAGGTGTGTTTAGCTTAGCTTAGCACAAACACTGAAAGCAAAGGGAAACAGCTAGCCAAGCTCCATCAAGGCAGCTTCTAATAATTTGAAATCTGTGTCATTCTGACACTGTATCTTGTGTGTTAAACACATGTAGAAGAAGGAAATGCCACACTGGGATTTAATGTGCAGTTGGAATACATACTGAGGCCACTTGCTGACTAAAAACAGCACATTTTCCAAACTCGACACAATAACCAGGTCAACTGTCTGCGCCAAGTTAAACTGAACACACCCCAGACCTTTGTACTGACCGCACAAAGATTAAATCAAGCATATTTCCCAACATGTATTCCTTTAAACTACCTTAATACAGTGCTGAGACAGGAGGGCAGACACACTTAAACCTAGAATCCAATGAACGTGTTCATATTTACCTTAATGACGTAGATGTCCCTGTGGACACGCGAGTGCGACTCTCTGCGGTTGTGTGAAGACACAGACTTGCGGATGATGTGGTCTAAGTAAAGACTGTGTGGTTTCAAGCCTTTCTTCTTCTTCTCGTGGAAACGCTTCAGATTGTTGACTGCTGCGCTTGCACGACTGGAAAAACAGAAAACACGCGGGGGATGTTTGGTGTTCACTATAATCCACGTGACGACACGAGTTAAGGTTAGAGGTACATGTTGGTTTTAATGATTTTTGTAAGGGACAACAGACGCGCACGTCTGAGCGGACTCACAGTCGTTTCTGCTGTGGGATGTCAAAGGAGGCTGCCATGTTGATGAGGGTGGGAAGGCAGTGCAGGTGGTGGCTGTGGGAATGAGGAAGGATGGTGTTTGCCTAAACAAGAGAGGGGCGGGTGGAGGAAAAAGAAACAAATGCATTTATTATTAGAATCCCAATAACATGGTTGTTTTTCTAAAAGCACAAATCTTCCAGACTTACGCCATGTTTACATGTTTAGCACAAGCATTTAGGGCTAGTTTCTTCTTTAGCGTTTAGCACAACAAAATAAATAAACATGGAAGAGATATTTTCTGCATTTGAATATTACCATGTGTAGAAGCTCTCCCAAGAGGATGGTGGCTCTGACAGCCAGCTGATCATCGCTACTGGTCACAACTTCAACGAGGCCCTGCAGTGACAGAGAGGATGACTCGATAGCAGCACTCACAACCTAGCGCTGGTGTGCACACACGTAATGCAAATGTGTGTCTTTTTTTAGAAGAAAGTGCAGAAAACAGCATCAGCTCACCTCTAACAGCCCGCTGGTGATGAAGGCAGACAGAACAAAAGCCAGGTAGTTGTCCATCAGATCAGGCCTGATGCAGCAAACAGAAAAAAGACAAATTTCATGACTCATACACAGACTGAGTTGACAGTCAGGTTTGGTTTCTATCCTCTCATATCATCTCCCACCTCGAGCGGGCCCGATGTGGAAGGATGACTTTGGCCTCAGCAGCAACAAACCCGTCAGACAGCCTCCAGGTGTCCTGGAACCTGGCGGGGTCTGAGGACGACCGGAGAAAAGATCAGTTTTCACTGTGCGTGTCAAAGTAGTATGCTCGTTGTCATCATCATCGAAGGCCGCTTAGCCAAACCGCAATTACATATGAAGCAATGCATGTAACAACAGCCAGATTTCTGGGTACAGAGACACTGGGAGGAAGATTTAACAGAAGCTCTACTCACCAACACTTAGAAGACCTTCCGTGAAGTCTTGAGTAACAATGGGCACAGGGAGCCGGAATATCTCATATAACACCTCCAACAGGCCTTTCTGTGAGGCAAACGATATTAGAGAGATCAGATACACACATGTTTGATACAGCACAAGTATTCAGAAGAGGATTCTGCTGTCTCAGTGTTGCTGCTGTGTAGCACAACACTCGTTTTCCTCTGGATCCAATAGAAACAGTGATAATATTGATTTATCTATCATGGCTGCCTTATATATCTCACTCTGTGCTGTGAAATGCTGACTCCAAACAGACAAGTACTCCTTTTTTTTTAAATACACAGATCAATAAGGTGCCAGTACTTGTTGTATTGGAGCATTTCAGGCCCTACAAACAGCAACATGACACTAAGGCTGCAAATGCGGAACAAATAAAGTTCATTATTTCAGCTTCAGTACTCACCCTAACTTCCATATTTGGTATGCAGAGTAAGCCAATTAAAGACTGGATTCCAGAATTTCCAGCCTTGCATAGGTTGATAATCCCTGAGCAAAGAAAGAGACATTTAAGCTACATGCAACAATAAAGCACAAGTGATACGAAACAAACTAGTCCAGGGGTTGGGAAATGAGTGGCTCGCGAGCCAGATGTGGCTCTTTTGACGGCCGCATCTGGCTCGCAGACAAATCCTTTGCGCACGTGCGAGCCAGCGACTAGAAAGCTGGTTCGCAGTCATTTCAGTGGGAAAGTGGCAAACATACATGTCGCTGTGTCTATCTCTTTATCTATCTATCCATCAATCACAAAGGCAACGCAGATGAGGCAACGCAGATCGGGTAGTGACAGGCACTGTTTATGTGAGGCTGCTGTATTTTGCTGTCGAAAATAGCGGTCGATGTGCGCATGCGCAAAGGGGCGCACTACGGCTTGTCGTTAATCCCGCTGTCAGCAAACTCATCATTAATTAGCAACAGCATAACAATGTTATTAAAAAGAATTCAGAGACTTATTGTACTTTAAAAGTGTTGAAATTACATAAAATGCACACATTTACTTGTATTTTTAGTTTTAAACATATTGTACACCTGGAATTTCATTCAAAAATATGAGGTGTTCATGGCTCTCTCAGCCAAAAAGGTTCCCGACCCCTGAACTAGTCTGTTTTTACTTCACTTTTTTTTATTATTGAAGTCCTTACCAGACCAGGAGCGAAAGGCCGCCACTATAGCCATTCTACTGGACAAGAAACGGGACTCTCTGTCCTCCCTGTGGACGTGTCAACACACACATTATTAACAGGACACCGTGTCCCAAACACACTGCATCATTATGATCTTTGTAAGGCACTTTTCACAAAGGATCCAGCATTAATGGGAGTCAAGGAAAATCAGTAAAAGATCTTTTTATATAAAAGGAAATCTTTCAGAGTGCCTTAAAGGACTATCGTGATTTAGCCTGCTTCACATCCTCAGGCAAGTCATGCTGGAGTCAAGCAGCCCTGATAACAAGGGTCCAATCACAAAAACACTGCAAACCGTGGACTTTCTCAATGCATGGTGTTACCATTATAGGAGCGCAGCAAACGGTAAACAGAGGGAAATGTCAGAACACTATCTTTTTGTTTCTACTGTAACAGTGACACTCTTCATACCCCCCACACACACACACACACTCACTTGAGTTGCCCTTCAGCCGTGTCTGCGTTGTGACGGTAGTGAAAATCTGTGAAAGGCGCGAGGATTTGCTGGAGGACCGAACACACACAAAAGACGGATGAGAACAGAACACAACACAGTTTAAGGCTCATTAGTTCTTGGAAATTAAGCGAATGCATTCCTAAACACTCCCACCAAGCATCCTGCGGTAAGAATTAACCTGCTTTAGATCTCATATGACACCCGTGTGGATGTTATGACTGTGGTGATGAGATGCTCCTGTCCCAGGTGTCTGTTTACAGACAATGAGGCTTTAGAGAAATGCTGTAACTGATTACTGTAAGCTCCATGGGAAAGAGGCGGGCAACCTACGGCTGCTAATAGTGACTGGAATGACTCCCAGCACACAGGCTCATTTATCAACAGCAGCTTCCACTGAATTCATATCTGTGTGTGTGTGTGTGTGTGTGTGTGTGTGTGTGTGTGTGTGTGTGTACCTCCAGTTCCACGTCAACACGCACGTACTGACGGGTACGTGGGTGGTTGAGTAGATGGAGGACGGTGGTGATGAGAGCTTCGTTGATGCGACTCAGCTGACAGTCAATCACACTCTTCAGGATGGTGCTGAGGCCTCCCCGTTTGGCCACCACCTCCGGGTTCTTCAGGGCTACAGAGGCAGTAATTCAGCCAGTCATGAGAGGCTTTTCACATTTTTTCCTATAAAACTCTGTATTATACAACATATTTCTGTCCACTAACATTGCAACTTCCCGGTGACTCCTCACAGAGCCGCTGTGCATGCAGAACTGGAGCTTCTTTTACTTGTGTGCCGTGCACTCACCTAGCTCACACACGATGGCGATGGCAGCTCGGACCATGCGGTCTCTCTCCTGTAGTCCATCGGTGCCCACAGCAATTAGAGAGTTCGCAATGGAGGTGGGGAACAGCATCGCATTGACTGTGATAATCTACAGAGGGAGGGAGAGGAGGAAAGCATGAGTCATCAAACAAGTCTGGACAAACAGAAGCAGAAAAATAACTACCATGTGTTTTTTTTCTTATTTTCTAGCCATCTAGAATAATTCTGAATCATTTTGAAATACAAAACAATAATTGAGCGTTTTGAGGGGGGGTCGAATATATAGGCTTTACAATCCAATGCAGAAATGTATTTTATGATAGGAGGCTCGGCTTTAAGCCACAGAATGAGGACAGGGGTTGCATTACTGCCAGGGTGGCCAATAACACTTTCTTGAAACCAGACCCTGACTCTATGTGTGTGTGCACACATGAGTGTGAGCGTGTATGTGTGAAGACAGTTTACAGTAAACTACAGAAAGCACTATAAATAGCTTCGCCTGCAGACTTGTGCAAACCATCCACACACTGACGCCGCTGCTAACCTGAGGATCTTTCTGGTGGCACTTTGCTGCCAAGAAGGCAAATTTCTTCAACAATACAACAGCAGCTGGATCAATTCGAGGAAGAGTAGGAAGAGTAGAAATTAAAAACAGACATTATCTTACCTTTCGGACTAGTCTCAGGGCCTGAGTCCTCTCGCCCTCATTGCTCTGCTGGATGTCAATGCATCTAAACAAGCAGACAAAAGTAATTAGTCACGTCCTTTTCGCTTTGCCGCAGACAGTCAGTAAGAGAAAAACAAATGTGTCAGCAAGAGAAAATCAAGTGTGACTGAAGCATAACATGTCAAACCAACTGGCATGCCTCTGAACAAATTAAGCAACTTCCCATAAAAATGAATATTCTTTGACCAACAAAATGAAAAGTCAGCCAGACAGCACGTTTCCATCGGACTGGTGTGGTCAAGCAGGATCTCACCTGGCTACCAAATAGTCCACCTGCAGTCTGAGGACCTTCTGCAGCACAGTGGTGTCTCTAATGAGGTAGCGGAGCGACCGCAACCCTGCAGCACGCACTTCCTTGGCCTCATTCAGAAGAGCTAGTCGCAGACTGGGGGTTAAAAATCAAACTTAGATGAGTAAATGGACAAAACATGAGATTTATTAAGACTTCACAAACTTGCTATTTCCTGAATTCTTTCACAAGTCTGATGATCTCTGACTCTTCTCATCAGATTTATGTTGCAAATGCAAAACATCCCCACTGATGAGCCAGAGGGCCTGACTCACAAACTATTTCACTTAGCTGCATAAATTACAGGCCAATGAATGGGAAAAGAGCACGCGTTGACAAACAGAACATGGAGAACAACCAGCAGCTACTGTGCTGCTGAAAGCACTTACCAAACGATGATTTCTTCGTACGTAAACCCAAAGTTTTCCTCGCGGTGGTTAATGCTGCATAACAGCTACAACACAGAGAAAGGACAAAAAGAATAAATGAATTTGTTCATATAAAAAAATGCATGAACATGGTATTGATAAAGGACAGAAGCAAGCACAGCACAGGCTTTATGTAGAACTAAGGCCCCTCAAGGTGTTTTTAAGGGAGTACAGCAACTCCAAAATGGCATCATACTTCTCCAGCTCACTGTTTAACAGTGTTTGAGTCAAAAAAGCATCAATCCAAGTGTCTATCCAAACTACTGAACAGCACAGGGTGCTGCAGGAGCCATGCAGGTGTGTTTGTTGTATTTTCCCACTTGTCTGTTACATGCTGACTTGTGTGCGGTAGGTGAATCGTGACTGGATCGTGTCATGCTCTCACTGGGGGTAGATGGAGGTTATAATTACAAAAATGTTGGGGCAACACATTCACAGGTCCAGCATCGGGTGTTGGCTTGTGTCACCTCAACCATTTGTTGTTTATGAGCACACGTGCTTTTGTGAACATGTGGTCGATATATAGAGGGAGAAAACAGGAAGAAACAATAGGCCGCCTAATTCTGTTCTACTCTTTGACTATTTGCTCCTGTTTTCTTTACCCTTCCAGGCAATGAAAGCTGTTTTTAGCCTGAATTGCCACTTCTAGCAGTTCCCTCACCACAAGTCCTCCATCATTAACAGAGGCCCACACACAGTGGGTATATTCCACATTCAAATTGTATGTGCACAAAAGCAGTCCATTATAAAAACAATAAGTCACCTGGCAACAGCACAGTCTGAAACTCAATATATTCAAAAAGCAATGAGCTCCTTGAGCAAAGGATGCTGCCATTTGAGGACTGCCATCCTTCTTTAAGGTACCCTAAGGCAACTCCACGCTACCAGCACATCAACCCGTCACAGTAGATCAGTCTACCTTTGCCTTTCCTGGTGCAGCACGAGCAGGCGAGTCAATGAGTTAGTTAAACTAGTAGTTTTTGTGTGAACTGGATATAAACAACCTCTCTCATCATCTCATCTCAACAGGAGGAGGGACGGAGCAGGATGGGATGGGTGAACATAGTGAGTAGGGGGTTTAAACCAGCTGTGATGTCAGAACCCAAGCAGGCAGGAGGAGGGGAAAGGAGACGGGCGAGGGGCATGTGACACTCTCCGGGGGGGGGATTAGGTCACCCACACTGTCCTGGAACCCTTATAAGGAATCAGAGGCTTGGTGCTCTACCAGGCGTATACACACAAACACACACACACACACAAACACACACACACACACAAACACATCATGGCTATGACCCTCCTGTCAGTTGTAAACAATAGAGTTAGGAGTACAGATTACAGACACACACTCATCTTTCATGCTGCTACAATGCCAGCTACACAAAGCCAACACTCAGTGCCTCCACAATGATTGGTCAAAATACGTCCATGACAGACAGTCAGACCTGGTTTGAGGCAGCGGGCTGCTCAGCAGAAATCAGCAAAAATCTAAATTGGAATCAGTGTCCAGGGACGGTGAATAAAATTGTTCCTGGAGACTATTCAAGTATGTGTTGGGAGGAACGCAGAAAAACACCCCGGAGAGGTCACTGGTCCATCACAGGGCTGAGACAGGCCATGTCCACGCAAAGAAAAACAATGAAGTCTAAAACCACTGTTTATCTGCACATGCTCTTACTCAGCGATCAGAGACATTCCTCTATCTGCACTGAAAGCCAAAACAATACAAAACCAACTACATCTTTTATGCTTCCTCCTTTTTTCATTTGCAAACAATAAACCTGTGCATCACAGCTAGCAGGTGCTGATAACAGACACAGCCCAGTTATTCAGCAGTTTTGTTGCTTCCTACTATTCAGGATCACCCGTTTTATGCTTCAGTTTACCTGAACACAATTTAGTCGCTTTCACTGACGTGAGATATCTGGATGTACATCATACAGTATGTACTAGGAAATCTTCACAGTGATAGTGCATCATCCATGCACGAAAAGCTCGCAGTTAAACAGGCGAATAGAATAAAGTTGGGATTTTACAAATGTGAGTGTCTGAGGTTTATAAGAACAATAACCAGACATTAGAAATCTCAAGTTTCAAAGTCAGAGTGCTGCTCTTGATGCACATCAGGTCAGAGTGCTTTCACATCCCAAGAGCTCCAGTTACATTTACTGTCAGCGTTACAATGACAGGCACGGCGAGGCCTGCTGGCAGCAACACCCAAGAGAGGAGGATCAAGGAGAGGTTGGTGGTGACACTACAGAGGAGGGGGAGCGCAGCCAGTCAATCTTTACAGATATCTGAGGAGTGTGTCAGCCTTCTTGAAAGGCTGTATGCTTGCATCCACAGCTTCAACAGGGTCTTCATGTTGGTTTTGGGGGATAAGAACAGAGCAACTTTGACACTTTCACATCAACACTGCCTAAAATAACAGACTGCGGTAAAAGCATCATGACTTGGCAGCCTTACCTTTATGAAGTTGTTCAGGTGGCCCAATTTTCGCATGTTACTGACTCCGTGTGGTTTGGCCACATTTTGAAGGATTTCACGGAAGTTTTCTGATGGTTCTGCAGGAGATAAAAACGGAAATACAATGTAACCAAGACAAGCATTAAGCTATATTGCCATAATATCAGTCAACGAACCATAATTGTTATGTTGCAGGAAGGAAGTTGGCTTAGCTGGTCAAACTAATTTAGTGTGTACAGTCAAAACAAGGTCTGAGCAGTAAAAGCAAGACTTGAGCGGGGAAACGTTCCTTTAAACTACTATGGGCTTACTTTGAAGTTCTTCACAAAGGACTGATGGTTTTTAAAACCTACACCTTAACAGTAGTTTGGTTTGCATGGAAACCAGTTTCAGGTTTGCAGTTTGCTATGAATGAACCATCTTAATGCATTGCATTCAATGTTTTCTCCTCAGTAACAAGGTTTACCAGAGATGAGCCATATTTAGTTTGAATCTGTCAAAACAATAACTTAAATGCATGAAAAGACAGTTAAGAGCTTCAAAATATCAGACTATGACAAATTGCTTTGCAATTACTGTATTTATTCTAGCTAAATGAGTACAAAATGTACAAATGTTCTTTTATCATTATGAGAAAAATACTAAACCATAGCGTTAGCTCCTCTGCACAGCCAATCTTGTAATGGTGCAAAAATGTATCAGATACAACCAGACATCCATCAGTTGACAGGGCAGCGATGGGAAGCTATCTATACATGCAGGAGTATCTTAAATGGATTTGGGGCGAGTTTGAGCTTGTGTCCCATCATGTAAGGATGTGCTTGCAATAAAAACAGATGGCATAGACTTGCAGAAGAACCATCACTTCATGATCTTGGACTTCTGGACACAGATGTGTTGGTCTTCAGTTTTAGGATTGTACAAAACTCTTGTGTCATGCCACCATAATGTTATGAAGCACACACCCTGACGGGAATGACACTGAGGTTGATCAATGTCCTACATATATTATATTGTTAGATTATTATTTTGCAAATCCATGATGAAACTGCTCATAGTGTGTGTGTACCCCACCCCTTTTGTAGGGGGCAAGAATCATGTCAGGGGTCAAAAATACTGTTTGGCCTTTTGTGCTGCATACATCTGCCATTTGAAATGCAAAATGTCCCATGGTGCACACGGTTGGAATATCTATCTATGGAATATATTAAATAAGTCGGTGGATGGGTCCCAAAGAGAGAGAACGGACAGCGAACCGCTGCTTCATGTAAACAAACTGGTATGCTGTGCTGCCTCTGGAGGGGTAAATCTGAGCAGACTGTGCAGCTGTGTCACTGGAAAAAACACCCTGCGTACCCTGTCCTGTCTAAGTGGTACCCAGCTAACAGCCTTGAAACCCTATTTCTCATAGAGCCAGCGATGACCAATACATGACTACAGCGTTTATGACTGGTTGGCTAAATAACAGGCTATCTTGCCCACTCACACCAATCACAACAACAGAGCGTCGTCATGGCTGGTTAGCCGTGGCAGCTAGCTAACGCTAACTCAGCTAGTTAGTTAGCTCGCTACCGCCTGTTATTATGATATCGCTAGCGATGTTATTAGACGAAACAGAGAGAGAAAGCTGACGAGATGACAGCAGCATTGGCAGGACAAGTACACTGACTAACGGGACTTTCACTTTATAGGGCTGGTGTTTGCAGAAAAGCTCCTCATCCATTTTGAACAATAATCGCTTTCAGGGTGATGTGATGAAGCCTCTGCTTACCTCTGGTCAGATCCAGCGGTACGTTCTCTTCCCCGCTGTCATTCCGACCTATCAAAAACACACACAGCGGACATGGTGAGGGATCACTCCAGGGCCATCGCGTGCCTGACAAATTCTATTTTTGCAATATCCCGCTATTACACAAACCACTGCATCAAGTTTTACACGCTTACCTCGCATCCGAAGACTCCGGATAGGACGGCCGCGGAAGCTGGCCGCCATGTTTCCAGGAACATACACAACACCGGAAACTTCGCGGCTTCTCGCGAGAAAACAGACAACGGGGATGTCACGATACAGCCGCAGCACACAGACCTGAGATCAGATGGATCCTCCTTAATCCCCCTCTAATCTTATCATGGATAAAAACCTACATCTGACCTGGCGACAGTATCGAGGTCTGTGAAGAGGGGGGGGGGGGGGGGTTTAACGGCGCGACAGTGCGTAGTTTTTGTCTCAGTTATAACATTTTCATTTAAAATAGAATCTAAGAGGATTAGAGGTCAAAATCGGCTGGAAAATGAACTTCACCACATTCAAACATGCGTTTAAGTTAATAAAAGTCACAAGAATTCCAACAGTAAGTGTATGCATCAGCAAAAAGAAGAAACTATGCCAAGGTAAATCAATCTGTTTAATGTGCCACAAGTTGCTCAAACAAACGCTGATGACTACACATTTTACCCCAACCAAATCATCTACAGCCAACACACCGACTGGAGATAAACAGGATTTGTCCACATTTGTAAAAGCATGTGATCATTGCAGTGGTGACTGCTCAAAATCTCACCACTGTCAGTTTTAATAACATACAGCAGTAGTAAAAACAGGTTGCAACATATTCGCCAATATCATATATTAATCATAAACCGCATAATGCATGTATTAATGGTTCTTTATTAACAATGCTCTATGAGTGTTCATCAACAACATCCAAACACTGCGTAATGATGTAATGAGCTGAAAATGATCCAGGATTCTGATTCATGCTCCTCACATTGTCACGATTTCATAGATGTAGTCTGTAGAAAAAAGGAAACTTTTAGAGTAGTTGAGAATAATAATAATAATTATTATAATAATAAGAAGAATGATAATATCTGTTCTAGTGGTGGAAGTCATACTCAGAGCCTTTCTGCTTGTAAAAATAGAAAACCTAGTAAAAGTCACAGTTACGTAAAAGCATATGATTATTATCAGTTTAATGTACTTATATGGAACAAATTAGTCATGTTGTATAAGTTGCTCTTGATTTTTTAAAATCTAAAATCAACGTATGTGCAGAGTAACTGGTATAGCTGTTAAATAAATGTAGAGGCATAAAAATATAACCCTCCCCTAAAATTTTGCTTGAATACAGAACAGTAAATGTAGTTATATTCCACCTCCACTGCTTCTCTGTTTATATTATATTTTTAAGTCACAAGGACATACCTTCTTTGGCATCATCATCAATATCATACCTGTGTAAAAAAATAATCAGTTCTTTAAGGTGCTATCATACAGATTGTACCATGCAGCAGTTGGATGCTATTGTCTGTTTGTAGTGAGGTGAAATAAGAAAACTGTCTGCTGCCTTTAAAACACAATATGTGGGTGAAACTATTCTGACATGTATGTATCATTGACATTATTACCCGTCAAAAGGCAGCTGAGGACTCTGGGAATTAGCATCTTCATAAACATCATCTGTGGGTGCAGAGAAAATTGATTTTTAGTTGGTAATAAAGCCATGATCTCCACAGTGTGTATGTGGAGCAAGTGCCAAAACTATTAGAAGAAATGCTCTTTACCATCATCTGTGGCTGCTCGTGGAAGAGGAGAAACTCTGATGGGGAAAGAGAAAAAGCATGATGAAGATGCAGGGCGGTGGGCTTAAACTGACCTGAAGGTTGTATATTTAAAAGTTTTCAATAAAGTCAATGGACAGGAAAGCACAAACACTTGCACTTTTAACTTTTAAGTGTAAAAAAAAACTGTACATTAAGATTCAAAAGGTAGTATTTGTACAGAGGCAGGATGTCGGATTAAATTGGGTTACACAGATTTTCAAGGTTTCAGTTGTAAAAACAACATGGCAGCAGTTTATGATCGTTGCAATTATAATATTAACCACTAGATGTCACCCATACATAATATACATTTTGAAATATCTGAAAAAAGAACTGAGATAATTCTAAGTGACACTTAAAGTGCTGTATTAAATACTAAAGTATTTATATAGAGAGTGAATTGTTTATTTCTGTGTATTAGTTTTACATGATAGACCTCCATCGTGTCTCATCTCATTAGCATAATTCAAATGCACCTGCTGTGATTTCTACAGTAACGGCAAATCTGACCCATCCCTTCAAAACAAATGCAAAAAGAGTACAACCTTGTGTCTGGATTATCCACATTGTCATAAACACAATCCTCCCCAACTGCTTGAAAAACAAGAGAGAAAAAAATGATGACTGTGTTATTAATGAACTGTCATATTTAGATAAATTCAGTGAATTAAAAGCAATACAAAACATCTTACGATTCTGCACAGTTAACTCACTAGAAAGGAGAGAAACCATCAAATTAGCAAGAGATCAGATTAATATACATGACAAGGTGTTTGTGCAATATATTTTAGAGGTATTTTGCACCTGCAACACTCAGCTGGTGTCCCAATGTCATCATAAGTGTCTGATTCTGGATCAGACTCCTTGTCCTCTTTTACGTCATCATGGCCTGTATTGACAGATTCAATGTTCATATAGTCACCTGAAAGAACATATGACCATGTATCAGCACAGATCACTGCTTGGACATGTGTATATAGATTCTTTTCTCAAAGTAAGTCTGTTGGTAACATGTTCCTGGCTGGCTGTCGTCCCTGGTTCACCTGTGCTGTGAGCGATCTCTGCAGCCGCACCTTGATTCAAGTCTGATTCTCCTCCTTTAGGGCAGATAAGTGCCTTTCCTTTCTTGAAGAAGTGAACAGATTTTTGAATCTGGTTGAGGATAAGCAGATGTCACTCATGAGTTTGTTACTAAGATGTTTGTAGTTTGCATGAAATTACACATACAGATACTGGAGTCCCAGTGTGTCTGAATGTGTTTTAAATACAGAGTGTAGGTGTTTTGGATTTACCGTGGCCTTCTTCTTTGTGTCTTGGTCCTTCTTGTTTTTGGCTTTCTGCTGTTTCTGTTGTTTTTTCTTCTCTTTCTTAGCTTTTATGTCTTTCTCTTTCATTTCCCGCGAGTGGACGGTTCCTTTTGGCCGCTGATTATCAGTAATCATTGCATCAAGCCTATATTAAAGACACCATTTTGGTAGCAAGTATAAATTACAATCAACAAAAAGCACTTACTGCCTGTTTCTCCTCTGCAATGCTGCCGTTGTTTGTGTCCTCTTTTCCTCTGTTATGTTCTTGTTTTTTCATTTTCTCTTCTTGTTCCATCATTTGGAAGATATATATATATATATATATATAGTAAACTATGTTGTTTTACATATAAAACATCATTGACTCTTACCATCTATCATCAAGTTCTTCATACATGTCTTCGCTCAAATCTTCCTGTAAAGATGAAAGATACAGTCAACATAAATACTCTAGTTTATCGTTGCACCAATCACCTTGAGATATATTACCTCTGCCCTCTTCGAAGGATGATCTGTGAAGACAATGAAACAAACAATTCAGTAATCTCCTCTTTCAGTCTGACCTGACCGATTAAAATAATTGCGGATTCATATAGTAAAATCATATAAAATGAGGCACAACCTTCAGTGGGGAGCGGCGGCTTGTTCACAACATCATCGTAGCTCTCATCCTCGCCTATTTGTTGACTCCTTGATTACAGTCAGAAAGGATTTTGTCAATTCAAAGATTTTCTGGGCAGAGTCGGGTCATTTTTTTTTTTTTCATACTGTGAATAATGAAAGTCCCGTTTCTTCAAGGGTCTAGCTGAGACCAGCGAGGATCTGATAAAAAGCTTCCTGTGAGAAGCAGCAACTGTGAAGCCTGAATCCACAGCAGACCAGTTTGATGACTAACCAGTGACCTGCAGCGTATATCTGCGTGATAAGGACACTTACAAAGCATGGTTGGATGATTGGCATGAACGTGGAGCTGGAAGGGCAGGTGGAGGAGCAACAGGATGTGGTATCTTCATCCGTCCTGTCACACAAAAATACCATTTTTAATCTATTCCTGAACATTCAGCTGCTGTCAGAAACAACAACCATGTGTGGGAAAGATGATGCTCTTGATTTAAACAGCATTTAAAACTGTTCCTCACCGTCATTCAGAGATTGAATATGCCTTCTAAACCGATGAATGTCTACTCCCGGAGGCCTGGTGGGCTTTGGAGGAGGGTTTCTCAGAGAAAGCTCATCAGGAAGGCTCTTCCGACGAACAGGAGGGTCTGCGCTCTCCCTTTGGACGTTATTCTGGGTTCCACATGTTCTGTCATATTTAGGTTTCTGTCTCTGTGGAAGTTTGGGGGGTTTAAAGCAGATTATGTTTTCCACCCTACTATAACTGCCAGTCAGACTTTGCTCTTTGGTTGCACAGTTTTGCTGCGCCAGAGAGAGTTTGGTGTTCTGGTGCGCTTTGGGAAACGATGGCACTCTGGATTCCTGGGTTTCTGGTTTCAGAGTAGACTCCGATCTTCTATAATTAATCCATGCTGGCTTGGCTGGTTCAAGAGAGAAACTGGTTTGCTTGGAACCACCAGTATTTGCTCTCCGTGCAGAATTCATCACCGCATTTTTCGGACGAGAAGGCGTAGACGATCCAGAGGAGTCCGAGCGCGCCTGTGTCTCAGCTGGTTTAAATGATCTGAGCGACGACGGCTTCCCAGTTTGTGTGACAGTAGTTGTGCATCTTCTCTCGAACACAGGCTTAGGAGCGAGAGGACTTCTGGTTGTGCTGGGAGCAGCTGATAGATTCTTCTCCAAGGCAGCGATTCTTGCTTTCACAGAGGATTCAGGGCACACCTTTCGTTGGAGAGCTACTTTATAGGAAGCATCTGAAACAAAGCTGCAACTTGTGTTGAAGTGAGCCATGAGTCCCCGGACGTGTGCCTCGTCTTTCCTAGAAAGATGAAAATGACATAATTCCTTTAGTTTGGTCTAGAAAATCTCTGCTTGTCCCCCCTTTTTAATTTAACCACATATTATTGAAGGAACAAAAAACCGAGGTCACTGTGTAACAAGCATTAACATAAATAACAACACTGCATGCACACAGCAGGAAGCAAAAAGATGAACTATGAAGATTTTAAAAGGAGCATCAACTGCATGAAAAAAGTGCCCATAACTACTCACCTGATGTAAGTGCTGTGAGCGTCTGTGTGGCCAGAGACTGTGTGATAACCAAAGAAAGATGCTCCACCTATAAAGGAAGCGCTGGACTCTTCACTGAGCGAAAGTCATGTCTGCTTCGTGTGATGAAAAGGCTGTAAAACCCATCTCAACACACATTTTTTAAATCAATGATTCAATAATTTCTGCTAACATCAGCATTGTTGCTGGGAATTTGTTTGAGCGTGCATTGAAATATACAAAGCTCTGACGCTCATCAAGAATACCCAATCATAAAGAGACATTAAATCTAAACAATAAAAGTCACATAATGTGAAATGAGGAGCTGGAGGACTGAAATCCAGCGTCTTTACAACAGAAAGCTGGAAGCTTTTTCCTGAGAGAGTTCTGTCCTGCTGTTTCTCCTTTTCAGCTCTAATTTTTTGAGAAATTAAAATAGATCATAGAGTGTATGTTTATTTTCTCCTATATGTTTCAAACCCTTTCAATAGAGGATCAAAACTGCCATTTAATAAAAAATGAAAATGAAGATTGTAGCCTTGTTCGCTGATATGCATATTGCGCCTGATGAATATTGTCACACACAAGACTGCAGCTGGTTTGAGTGGCCACATTAACACTCATGCACTCAAGTCAGGAGTAGTGAAAAGTGAGTGTCATTCTGAGACCCTTTTTATGTTTTATATTTGTCATGTGTGGGAGGAAACAGAGGTCTTAAAGCCACTTTGCACCATTGCAAGTTCTTATCTCTAACCCTGACAGGAAGGGACCGTGTGGTGTTAATGACATGGTAATTTGCAACTGGGAAAACACTTTGTGTTGGTGTCATCTGATATAAAGTCATTCTGGAATTGTATTTTTGACAGTCTGTGGGTAAATACAGCTTTCTATGATCATGTAAATACAGATCAAACGGTTAAAAAGCCATACAGATAAATCTTTATTTACACATTGCAGTGAAACTTAATATATGTGAAGTCCCGAAGGATCCTTCTTCAAAAACTTTTCTTCTAATCAGGACTCAAGTCAGGGTGGCTGCAGATATGAGGGCATCAATGTCCTGTATGGCTCTGGATGTTCTCTGCAGAGCCTCAGCGATGCAGCTCTCACTCATTGCTTCTTGCGTCACCTCTTCTGCAGAGTTACCTTCCAGCTCTGCACATCGTTTCTCACCTCTTATCAGATGGTTGTTCTCCAGCAGAACTGGGCACAGGATGTTAAAGAGCACACATGCGTGACAGTACATGCAACTACAGTACCAGCTGATGAGATGTATATATATATTAATGTCCACAGCCCCTGAGTGCCGTCATCTCAGTGTTTAAGGATACAGTTGAACCGTTTTATCTTCTCCAGCTCCACGGCTACAAGATCTGAGCTACATTGAATGGGAAGAAACATTAAATACAATATGTTCACACAGTATCAGCTTTCTATAACATAACGCCAAAGGAGTGGTCAGAAAAACAGAACTCACCAACTTTCTGCTGGCTGTCTGACATTCACATGCTGCTCAGCAGAGAGAGGGTTGGACAGATTTTCACCAGTCATGGCTGGGTTAGAAAAATGTCTGCCCTGGAAACCAAATCATAATCAATTCACAAGCTTGAACACCGTGCGAATACTGCAGATATCAACATCTGCAGTAATATCAGCTACTTCTTTGACCTGTTGTAAGCAGCTGGGTGTGGCCGGGAGCTTCAGCGACTGCACGGCCTCGTTGTAGCAGGCGAGGATCCTGTAAGACAGCGACATGACGATCAGGGACGAAATAAAGTCATCAAATTCATCAGAGCGTGACGCAGCGGCGGCCTACCTGCTCGCACGACTCACAATAGAACATACAGAGTACAGCTGTCCAGGTACGTCAGGAGGAAGGTTGTTCAGGTGGTATGTTACCTGTCTCACCTGTGAGATACACGCGATCAATGAATTAGCTATCGTGCATTCATGGGAAGATACAAATGAGTTCATGCTTGACTGGCGTTGCATTTTTAAATATTTTACCAACTTTTTGACAGTTAAGCAACCCTGATTCCAAAGAAGAGACACTGAGTAAAAAGTAAATCAAACCAGAATCAATCATTATCAAACAAACTGAAGTGTTCCTGAGTCCAGGTATTAATCTCCTTTATCCAATCATGTGTTCACAAAGTGGTGAACCTCGCTCCATCCTCGTCTACCACTGAGCCTTTCCAGGACGATTCATACCCAATCATGATACTATCACCTGTTACCTGTGGAATGGTCCAAACAGGTGTTTTCGGAGCACTTTTGTTGCTCCTGTCCCACCTTGTCTGAAACGTGTTGCTGCATCAGATTCAGAATAAGCAGATATTTACAAAAATCAATGAAGCTGATGAAATAAAATATCAAAAACGATGACTCTGACAGATACGCAAACGATCACATTCTGTTTTATTTGTTTTTGACTGCGTTCCAGCTTTTTTGGAATCAGGGTTGTTTGACACTGAAACTTACCTGCCCTGACAGGAGCTCAGGTTTGTGATGGGTAAAATAAGTGCTGAGGACACCATTAGACCGGATGACTGATCCATCGCCCGGGGAAACCTCTACGACTGAAACAGCCCCGCTCAGTATCCTACATGGGAGACATCCAGGTAAACACACACCTATTATATAGCAGTATATATGACGTATCACTTCTTCTTAAAGTAGACAGTGGTGGTGATTAATAACTTCTGCTAGTTGTTGTTTCAGGGTTCTTGTTAACCCTGAAAACCTGCATACCTACCTGTAAGTGACTCCCTGACACCACATCACTTTTACCAGCTCCGTTGGAAGGTCTTGGTCTGAATGTTGTTTTTTGTCCAGGGGGTCTTTAACCTTCCACCTTAAATGCACAAGTAAGGAAGCTTAAATCAGTCAATGTACATTGTTAAATAGTGCTCCGCATCTCTGTTATTCAGTCAGCTGATCGTACAACCTGTGCCAGTGAGGTGATGGACATGTGAGAGGCAGCCCCTCAGGCAGGCGAGACCTCCTTTCTGTTGCAGGTATGTCCGACATGTTTATCGTCCTGCGTGCCTGGGTGAGATCGCTGGCCTCCTCTGCTCTGACATCTTCAGGTTTAGAGAGACGAGTGGTGCAGAGATGGCGAGCCAAGGAGAGAGCGTAGCTCCAGACGGGGGCGACAGCGCAGCAGGAGTGATGCTGGACCACTGCGGTGGATTGGTACATCCCCTCTGGCTGGGAAGGGAAGGGGAGTGAAACATTTCACCAAAACTGTGATAGAAGCACAGAAATGCAACTAAGAAGTTTTACCTTTGGCTGAGCAGTGCTGGTAATGTGAGGCGAGCAGGATCTCGACCTAACAGACTCCTTCCTTCTGCTTCCTCTTCCCTGATGAACCTCTGTGGCCTCCTCACTGGTGGTCCGACCGATCAGACTACTCACGCTGCTGCCCGAGTCTCTGCTGAAACCCTGCACGCTGTGGTGCTGATTCTGAGTCCGACTCAGGCTGCACGCGAACTCGACGGAGAATTCTTCACCTGAGGGCGACAGCGTCAGCGCAGCTCGTCCCTCCTCAGACCTGACGATGGTCTCGCCTGCAGGTCCGAGCTCAGCATCACAGGAAGACCGCTCAGGCCACTGCACGTCTGAGTCGATGCTGAAAAAAGGCTGCAAAAAAGCACAGACACTGATATCATCGTCAAAACGTGATGTGAGGGAGTGATAGTGGGCTGGATGAGAGCTCTCGGTACCTTCTTGCGGTCAGCGGGGATAAGTTCCTCTGGCAGATATGGTCGACTGGCATATTTATTCCTAAATGCCAATGCAGCCACCATTAACTCCTGTAACATTACATCACAACATTGAATATGAAAGCAGCAGACACCCACTGTGTAGCCGTGCAAGCAACAGCTTATAGCTGGTGGAGGAATGTAACTAAGTACACTTCCTCAAGTACTATACTTAAGTACAATTTTGAGGTACTTGTACTCTACTTCTATCTGATGCTGCTTTCTGCTTATATTTTTCAGACAAATATGACACTTTTTACTGCACTACATGGATTTTATAACTTTTTACTTTGCAGATTCAGATTTTTAATACAAAATATAAATAGACAAATAAATCATGATGTACTGTTCAGGGTTAAGCTACCCAGTCTATAAGGTGTCAAACAAAATTAGTCAAACCTTTACCTTTAGTGATGCTTTCACATTAATGCATCACTAATTATAATACAGGAATATAAATCTGTGTGTTTTCTGGAAAGGGTCATTCAGTAATTTTACTAGTTGTACTTTTGTATATTTTCATGCTTGTACATATGTGCTGAAGACTTTTCAATGCAGGACTTTTACCTGTAACAGAGTATTTCTACACTGTGCTGATACTCCACCCACAGGCCCAGCTTGAGCCTCTTAAAAAACACACAAAACAGCCTGAAACCATTTCTAAAGAAATACCGCATGTTGACACCTTATAGGCGCTGATGGCGAACCTCGTCCTCTGTCGGACCCTCTCCGGGGGCTGCAGAGGGTGTCCGGAGGGGTCTCTGGGTTTAACCAGCACGAATTCACAGCCACACGGCGACAGCTGTAACTGGGCTCCGTTTCCGTAACGAACATCCACCGACTCATCCTCATACATGATCATCAAACCGACGCTGGCGCTGGTTTCCATCGTTAAACCTGCGAGAGGAGTCAACTTTTTCCGGGTTGGGGACGCGCTGAAACTCAAAACACGGTGACGCGTCGGCCAATGTCGACGTCATCAGGAAGGGACGCTTGTTATTGGCGCGCTCACCGAGAGGAGCGAGCCGGACCGGAAGTGCCGTTATTAACCTTAGCAACGGTTTTTAAATTATTATACCAAAGTATCACTTTGTATATTACTGTGCAGTCAATCACAACGAATAAAGCAAGCATTACAATTAACAGCAACGTAAAGATCCATCAAAACTGGAAATATGAATATTAACATTTTATTTTGCAAAATTGATCGTACAAAAATACTAGATTAGATTAGATTAGATAAGACTTTATTGATCTCACAATGGAGAAATTCACTATTACGTTATTTTTTTAAATACTTGAAAGATAGGTCCATGGTTACCAAATTTAGCTACAATAAATTACAATAAATTACATTACAATTGATTAATTTAGTTTTTTATATAGAATATGACCATTAAAAAATTAAAAACGATTAAACATTTCATCGACACCTAATAAGACATATTTAAAGAAAAGTGTAAAATCATCATACGGGTGTATTTTAATAAATTCGGGAATGTCAGATTAAAAATCTTCCTTGTGTGACCAAAATTAGCTGACAAAGGTTTCTATATATTGTATTCCACAGCCACCCCTGAGGGGGATGTAGGAACACAGTTACAGATATGATTAAATGTGTAAGTGATGCGAAAATATCTTAACAGTGAACCCTCCTGACCATCTGAAATCAAACACTGGACAGATATGGCCTGTGGAGGGCAGCAATACCACGGAGCAGCGCGCAGGCTGCCGCAGCATCGGAGCGAAGAAGAAGCATCAGCAGCAGTAGCTTCAGCAGCGGCAGTGCTCGGGTTTCGACCGTTGCTTCCATCACACCGAGACGCTTCAGGCAGTTCATCTAAATAAGTGACGCTTCGTATTGCAATGGTTACACCGTCAGTCTGTTCTTTCTCAGTAGACACGCCGGAGCTACAATGAAGGTGCAGTTTCTTTACATAACTCCCATTTTTTTCTGCTCATACTATCGCTAGCGGCAGCTTGCTAACATTAGCTAATGTCGCCGTATCGGGGGAGCTGACGTTATGTTACCTAGCCTGTGCTAAATCGTCTAAACCGTCGGCAGCTCTGACAGCTGTCACTGAACACCGACTTGACAGTAATGTTAAGCATGAAATTATTTCAGTAAATTTGTTTGCAGGTTTGCTTAGTTGTTTTTCTGCGCTCATTAACGCCAGCTTGTTATCATACATATTTTAACTCTGTAGCATAGGTAGCTTAATTGTCTGCTTGTGTTGTGTTTTGACAGTTCTAGCTGCTTCCTCTTCCTGTCTGCACGGTTTGTGCTTCATTGTGTTAAACCTGCAGTGTAGGTAAAGGCATGTAGTCATCTCATTTATAATATGCACTCATATGTGGCCTCTATGCAAACAGTAGGACTTGTTTCTGTGGAAACCATTTGCATTAATTATGCTGGTAGCGATTAACTCATTCATGTTTCATACACTTTTAGTGTCATCACTAGCTTCAACAAGATTAATGTGAAGATAGCAAATACTGAAGTGAAGGTGTTTGTGACTGTCAGGCAGGGGCCTCGTCCATGTGGGCTTCATGCTGTGGTCTGCTGAATGAAGTCATGGGTACTGGGGCCGTCAGAGGCCAGCAACCAGGGTTCGGGGCCGGTGCTGGACCCTTCAGATTTGCCCCAAGTGCGGGATACTCCACATACCCGCCCACCAGCTCAGGGAGTCCCAGTCTTGTATGCAAGGCCTGTGGCCAGGCCTTCTCAGTCTTCAGGAGGAAGGTGGGTATCTGGATGATCTGTGTGATGCCAGTACATGTTAATTGGTCTGCTGAGTTAATGAGAAGGAAAAAGGTGCATGTGTAGAAGCAGAGGGGGATATTTAATGAATATTTTAGGCACAAGTACTAATTACCTGCTGTACTTGGCTGTGGAAAGCCATCTAGTTTTTGTCACTTATGTAGATAGAGTGCACCTTTTTAGGCTCATATTCAAGTCTACATTTATATGATGGGTTTTCATGTATTTAGTGTTGTCTGGCTGAAGGAGTTAACATGAAAACTGAAATCAATTAAGGCTGTTCAAGCATAAAGCAATAATTATTGTTTTGTTTTTTGATAAAATATCCTTAACCCTTAGTCATTACAGCTAAGAAAATGTTGCATATTGCAAATTGCATAAGTGACCACTGTTTTCTAAAGAGCTGAAACAATATTTTGAAGTGTGGAAATAAGCAGCTGAGATTAATTTGATTTAGACCCAGAGGCGACCAATCCAATACTGTGCTGTTCTGGCTGATTGCAGAGACAGATGGACGAATTACTTGTTCTGTAATATCACCTTCAGAGTGCTCATGTTCATGCATGACTCAGGGTCTCATTCTGTCTGAACCCTGTGCTTCGCTCGCTCGCCATGCCAGGCGAATCCCACGTCTTGCATTTATTACTGTTTGATGTTTGTCACTTAAAAGAAATGAGCTGCCTCCTGTCTCTGTGCCTGGAGAGGCAGAGCAGATGTGAGTGATTGAAAAATTCAGGAAAGGTCTATTGGCACTGATATGCTTTCCAGTGCATGTAATTTGTTTAATATTATCTCTCCATTTTTCCTGGTTTTTTTTCTAATTTTTGCGTCACAACTTAATTTTGAGGTAAGCGTTAAATAGGCACATTTGGCTGTATTTTTTTGTCAAATGCAGCATTTTTTGTGGAAGTTTCGGCAGTAACACGTGGTAGAAGTTGTGGCTGTACACCAAATTTCTTCATTTCCATCATCTTGTTTTTTCTGCAGTATATTTGCTACGACTGCAAGAAGAGCTTCTGCTCTCTGTGCTCCGTGCTTCAGGAGAATCTGCGCATTTGTGCCACTTGTCATTTGCTGAAGGCAACAGCCTTTCAGCGGCCGCGACTCATGCGCCTACGAGTCAGGGACCTGCGTCAGTACTTGCTGCTCCGCAACATCCCCACCGATACCTGCAGGGAAAAAGAAGACCTGGTGGACTTGGTGCTCTGTCACCAAGGCATTGAGGAAGAGGAGGACCCTGACACAGGCAGCCTCCACTCACGCTCCCTGTATACGCCGACACCTTCCACCACGCAGTCTGCCTCAGAGCTGTCTGCTTTCGTCGCCTCTCAAGAGGAGCCGCTCAGTAGGAGTGACAGCTCTGATACCAACCAGGTGAGGACCGGCTAAGCCTTGTATGTTTTTTACACCACAAAACAGCCATATCCCTTTAATTTGTCGCTGAGGCACAGAAGTATGCCTACTAGCCTCTCAGTTTTGAAACGACTCTTCGTGTTTGTTCTTAAAACTTAGTTGGCAGGTAAAATAATTAATCTGACTGGTAAAAGTTTGGATTTTCGGTAATGGTGGCCTGCAGGCACAAAGCTTTCATCTCTGAAGAGTCTTTTTGCACAGGTTTTGAGGTCATTTGTGCAGATCTTTGTGCATCATGTGTTGAGCTGCCACAAATGAGTCCCTGGGAACTACTTGACATGTCACCATGGACACATATACAACCAAAGTGATTTAAGACAGCTAAAAAGAAAGAGAATAAGAAGCACCATGGACTGAAAAGGGAGCTCAGCTCCAAGCAGCCAGGATCCACTATAAATACTTGTACTTGGCCTGCTTAGGGAGCAGTAAGCTTTTCTATGAATGGAAGGTAGAGACATTGTTGTTCCCAAGGTATCAATGGGCTGACTGAAGAGCATCTAATCCTAATCCTCAGTTAACTGGCCCGGTCTTGCATGTAGAGCATACTCACGTCTGTTATTGCTGCTGTTGTGTTGCAGGATATAGGTGATGCCACGTCTGTGTCTCTCCTCAACTTGGACCCCAGTGAACACACTCCTGAGGTGACCTGTGACTGATCACATTCCTGCTGTCATTAATATGACATCATTCATATGTGAAGTATTGACGAATGCATTTCAGTTCTGTTGCTGAATGTTGATACTGGAGTACAGGGAGAAGTACACAGTAACACAGGTATATATCTAATTTTGTGTTGCAACTTTTGTAGTGCACGGGAAGAAATTAATAATTGGAAATGGGATGTAAATGCCTAAAAATCCTTGGCTGGATCTGAATGAAAACAGGATGAAACGCAGTTTATTAGCCAGAGATTCTGCTTCACACCAGAAAGTTTTGCTAAACATGCTTTCTGAAACAGCTTTCTCCTGTGCTGCAAAACATCCAGTGTCTCAGTGTACTTCAAATTAAAGTAAAAAAAAAAAAGAACAACTGCACCAGAGAAGCAGTAATAAACCCCTTTATGATGCACACTGAAAAAATAGAGTTTGAATTGCAGGAAGTGTCAAGACTAATTACATTTCTATTGATTCTGAGTGCAGCTTTTGTCACAGGTGTCACCTCATTTCACTGTTTTGCATGAAACTGCTTGTCAAGTAATTAAAATATTTTGCTACCAGCCAAGACTGTCATGGCAATCTCATCTTCCAACCATATTTCGTCACTAATGTCATCTCTAATTTCTGCTCCACGTAGGTCAGTCCTCAGACACGCCATCGGGCCAGAGCGTCTCTCTCAGACATCTCCAGCTTGAGGGACATCGAGGGGCTGTCTGTCAGGCAGCTGAAGGAGATCCTGGCCAGAAACTTTGTCAACTATTCAGGGTGCTGCGAGAAGTGGGAGCTGGTGGAGCGCGTCAGCAGGCTGTACAGAGAGACGGAGGAAAACAGGAAATCATGTGGGTATTAACTGTGTCACTCTGAGTCAATACTGTGGGCTTTTGTGTATCAGTCGTCGGCTCTAATGCTATTTGAATTAATCAGATTTACCATAGAATGTATCTACTGAACACGGAGTACTGGCTATATTCTGTAGAGCTGCCTATAATTAGTTGCTATAGTAACGGTAATTTCTTTTTCTTGCAGTGGAAAATGTGAGCAGTACTGTAACCACAGGTAAGACACCGCTTAATTTGTGCACGCACTGTTGTCGATGTCAGTATTTGAAACCACATCCTGTTTTTAACAATAGAAACCTGGTATCTCCATCAGCTTCCTCTGACGATGTTGTATACCGCAGGCAATAATAATTACAATGATATTAGTAATAAGCAGGGAGTTTGGTCGTGCACTCATGCTGAAATGTCTCTTGCTTGCCTTGCTCTTCCCACACTAAAGTGGTGGCCTTCCCTCCCACCCCTCCTATCTGCAACGGTGCCATTGGAGGTAAGGCTCGCAGATTCCTCGCCACTGTTGCCGTGGTCACATGTGCCGCCTGTGACTCGCCTCTCCGTCGTACGAACAGTGCTATCACCACATCTGTATTCACCGTGAACCCGTTCTCATTCGTTCTGCCCTGCATGTGGCCCCCCCCCCCTGTGGAACGGCATTCACTGTGAGGTTCTGTTTCATCGAGGATGAAAGTGGACGTTCATTAATGCCCGTCAGGAACAGAAATTTGAACGTTTCAGTGTCATTTGTCATGCTACAGGAACATTGATCCACCGTGAAATCAATGTCCCTCGGTCATCTGTGCGTGTGTTCAACATGTGCAGCTAATTATACTGACAACTGCGGTAGTGATAAAGACTGTGTGGTTGTCATAGAAACATCATGACATGTAGCCATAACAGGCATTGACATTTTTAGGAGATTGTGAGCATGACCTCACCAAGATAAGGCGCCCTGGATAAGATGAGGTGTTTTATTCAGCTGCCCCCCTCCTCCTCGGTGCATGATGCATCACTCTGTCTGTTCTTAACATTTCCAGTCACCTCTCTGTGTCTCTGTCCTGCAGATGGTGAGAAGGGTCCGCTGACGATCCACGACGACAACCTCTGCCGGATCTGCATGGACGCTATGATCGACTGCGTTCTCCTGGAGTGCGGTCACATGGTCACCTGCACGAAGTGCGGCAAGAGGATGAACGAGTGCCCGATCTGCAGGCAGTACGTCGTGCGGGCCGTGCACGTCTTCAAGTCCTAATGCGCCGCTGCAACACCGCAGCACCCGCTTCAGAGCGGCAGCTCAGACTGAGACTGTACCTTAAATCACCCATGCAGCTCACAACCTTTGAATCCACAAAAGACCTTTTCTGTGGATGCTCCATGTTTGTATTCCCTAAATTCTCACATTATTTGCACATTGAAATATTATGAGAAACATGTTTTTCTGAAGAATTTGACTCTTCGGTTTCACGAGTGGGCAGGATGTAGGACCGTACCCGCCAATGAGTCATTCCTCAAGTAAACATATCTCTAATCTGTGCTCATTCCTAAGTGTCTGTTTTGCTTTTCTTACAGTTTTTCAAAGCAAAGAATGTGTGGCACTGAGCCACGTGCAGTCTTGTCAAACACAACTCATCACCCTCAGACCTGCCTGTAAACTGTAGCTGGCACTCAGCACTGCTGAGGATCTATAAAAGCACCTCTCTTTACAACTGCTGCAAGTGACTACATATCTTAGTAACACACACACACACACACACACTGAACCTCACCACAGGAGAGAGGAGGTGACTGAATTAGGTGCCAAATAATGGGTAACACCCTGATGCTTCTCACCCGTTTTTCCCCCTCGACTGTGTTGGGCCAGTGCGTGGCTGTTGTTTCACCAGAGAGCACTTTGTTCACACTGTGTTAACACACCACAGCTCACACCCCACAGCTAACTATGACCAGTACTGGTGGCTGAGGTAGCACGTGTACTCACTCTTGAATACTTACTGAAAACGTAAGCTTGACTGATGGAGCTCGACTTCGTTTAGGTCAGTGGAAACAACTAAGTGCAAATCATCGATCCTGTTTTCTTTTCAAGCGAAACTTTGCGTTACTCGGCCCGCAGACGAGCAGGCGCTCTGCCGTCGTGATCTGAGGAAATCTGTGATTTATGATGAAGTTAATGCATCATCGATTTTATTGTATTCACTTATTTTGTCATAGAAGTGCTTATCGTAATGCATCACACATTTAAATGGTGATACGAAGTCGGTCATTACAGCAATAGCTAACCTCCGCTGTCACCTCTGTCCTGTCTCAGCACTTTAGTGGAGACTGAAGACAAAAACTGGTGCTAACTCATCCAACCATCTTCCCTGATTTCCAGCTGAACTGTGGATGTGAATCTCTGAATGTTTTTATTTTTCTCGTTGTATATCGTTGGAGGTGGAACGAAGTGTCTTAATGCGTTTTCGTTGATTTTCTCTTACGTAGGAGTGATGTATCGACCTAACTATTCCAAGATATAGCTATGAGTTTACTGACACCTGTGGTATAGAAAGTATATAGAAACAATGACTTGCTAATGTACAGTTGCATATATTGATCCATATGAGATGTATATATCTATATTTTTTCCATTTGATTTAAATTGTGTAATATCAGATTATTGAAATGTCCCTGGGATTGGGTTAGTTTATTATAACAGAGTTTGTTTTCCTGTCAAGTGGTTGAAAATGTGTTTAATCAGCATAGATTTGCTTGACGTATCTCTCCCTCTTGAACCAGAGCATGACGAGAGCCTGTATGACACTGGTTATGTTATTCCCCTTCTTCTCCACCTACGAAACTCAATCTCCTGGTTTTCTTTCCCCCTAATCCTGCTCATTAAGAAGCATCCAGCTCTGTGCTGTCCCCACTCAAAGTCCACACTGCTGCTATTACAGTAAAGATGTCCCCTACAGTCATGCACAGTAGCGGAGCAGGACGCACTTTTCCTTTAGAGGGGGTGTAATCATGTGCAAGGTTTGGTCTTTGTATTTGGGAATGTTGAACTTTTTATTTTGGTAATTAAAGATTTTAATTAAAGTCTGTTTTTTGTATACACGTGCATCACAAGCTGTGTCCCTGTACCATCTTGGATATAGAAATAATTACAGATGAAATGATCAGTTGATTAATTAACACAAAATAATCAACCATTTTGATGATTGATTATCTGTTTTGCATCATTTTGAGGTTGTGTTTGTAGTTCGTCAGATATGAGGAGTTGCAGGATTTCACTTTTCTTAGGATTTGGCTCTGGGAAATTGTGTGTAGCACTTCTTCCACAGGTGCAATAGAAACTCCCTGCACTGAGAAACAATATATGAGCTGTACATCAGTGGTTCCCAACCTGGGAAAAGTCTGGAGCTTGAGCTTAAAATGCTAACGTCAGCAGGACACGCTGATGTTTAGTGTATAGTGTAGGATATTAGGTATAGTCTTTATCATATTAGCCGTTGCAGTTAAGTGTGTTAGCATGCTAACATGAAGTACAGCTGATGCACTTGTCTTGCAGACATTTAGTCACAAGTCTTGTCCAACGTAAAACTGTGACCTGATGACGGCGCTGTGTTGAAAGTTTACTTTTGGATCACCAGTTATCACAGTTCTTCCTTCACAGGAGATGTGAACCTATGCACCAAATTTAATGGCACCCAGTTGTAGAGACGTTTCACTCAAAACCACAGATGTACATCACAGCATATGCAGTATATGTGTACTGTTACTGCACAAGTTTACATTAGTTTTAAATATTATACCATTACATTTTATATTCTAGCTGTATAATATTTGTCTTGCAACACTGATTCCAAAAAAAGCTGAGACGCTACATGGATAAAGGGCCCATGTTTTAACATCCTTTATCCAGGCGTGTGTTCACTAAGTGGTGAACCTCGCTCCATCCTCGCTGTCAGCAGCTGAGCCTCTCCAGGATGGTCTTGAACCACGAAGTCCGTAGGATTCATCCTCTGGGGAGCATGAACATTTGTACAAAATGTCATGAATGTCCATTGAGTAGTTGCTGATCTTCTCCACCTCCGCTTCAAGCATCGCATCAACCAAACAAGACTCGGAGATGGTACAAATGAAAGTCTTTTAATGCATATTAGCACTTAGTTTTTGGATTTACAAATATAAACATTATCACATCCACCTGAGGTGATAGATTACAGCACAACACACCCCAAAATACACACAACACCTACTGTATGAAGTTATCAACATTTGCAAGTGAGTTATTTGCAAAAGTCTTTCACTTAGCTGTTAATTTAAGCCTGTCTGAAGAGCCAGATGTGTGAGGCTGACTGCATGATAGGAAGTCAGTGTGAGGTGAGCTGTTAGTCACACGTTTGGCATGACCGCCAACTTCCTGCCGCTGGCTTTTTGGGTGTTAAACCCCATCAACTGGATGCTGCAGCAGGCTCAAAGCACTCACTGATAAATTATTTGTAAGCATTATTTGACCCAGCGCTGACACGTCAAGTTACTGAATAAATGAATAAATACAAACTGTGATAAAAAAAACAATAAATTAATGTTGAAATGTTTGCAGAAACCCCGTCAATCACAACACTAAACAGTTCATAAAGGTATTAAGGTAAGTGTCGACATGAGGGTGCAACAGGAATCTGAATATGTTTACTCGTTTTATCATCCTTCAAATACATTCTAAATATTCGGGTAAGTATTTCTGATCATTAATCAGATATTTAAGTTACTTTTTGTCTGATACTGAAGTTATACTGACGTCAAACACAGGTTTTGGCACATAGAGGACACTCGTATGAAGGCAAACTGAGGAAGGGGACAATGTTCAGTTCTCTCTGTGACATTTAGCTCCTGACACGCTGTAAACGATGAAATGATGCTTGTAGAAAAATACTGTTTTCAGATATTTAAAGAATAAAAATAAACAACCCAACAGCCAATTACAAGCTCGTCTTTAGAAAAGTACAATCTCAACACGGATACATGCATGCCATTTCCTCTTCTGTTCACCTGCTGATGTTAGAGTTCATCTTTGATCTCCATGCAGAAGTCCGTCTCACTTCAGTTTCAGAGACTTCTCACAGAAGCAGTTCAAAAAGAAGAAAGCTGTTCCTTTAAGTGCAAAGCGAGTCTTTCATCGTGTCTGTCCCGTTAGGAACTAGCTGGACTTCTGCAGCAGTTTCTCCTCCTTCAGTCTGAACGGTACGCTCACTGACATCTCTGCGATGAACCTCTCGCAGGCCGTCTTGGTCACCTGCTTGCAGAAGCGAAGGTCGATCTGACAGATGCTCCCGCAGCGCTTGAAGAAGTTTAGGGAATGATCTGTGACCCGGTTACAAACTGAAGGGAAGCAGAGAGAACAAAAATCAGTCACAGGCTTCATATTGGAAAAGGGTTTGTGGCTTGATAATCTGAAAGTCATTTAGTTTTCTCCTCTTTTCTTGATGCATTTTGCAAAGAAAATACAAGATCCCAAAGCACATGGAGATTATGGAAGTAGGGCAAAATGCTAATTACGTAGCAAACAGCCAACTCTTTCCCCTGGGCTCGACTGAAACTGGCCTCAGCAGGCTGACTCATTTACAACCTATTTACAAAGACAGCTTCGACTTTCACCTCTAACTGTGCAGCATTCAAGAGGGGCTGCATGACGTAAAACTGCAGTATTATGTGTATATTCTGTCATTAAAATGAGCTGTGATGCACCCTGCCTGCACTGTGTTAATGTAAAACATCCATCCTCCACAATGAACACTGGAAACCTTCAGACTGAAGGTGTGTCTGCTCACATGGTCCAGAATGAAGGAGTGCCCAGTATGGATAAATACTGTGAGCACAGCTTTGTAGCCTCTTCTTCCTGCCTATCCAGGTGCATCCAAACAGTAAATTAGTTACCTGTGGCAGCAATTTAAGTACATTCTGTGAAGCAGCATGAAGCCTTTCAGACTGAAGACATTTCGGGATGTCACAGTGGGAAAAGCACAGCAGGATGGGGGAATTTAATTGTAAGAATCTGCTGTGGTTTGAGGGTTGTGGTGTCCTGACCTGCTGGCTCATCGTCACCTGTCACCTTTACTTAAACAGAACAAAGTGATGTGTAGCTTTTCTAAAGTTCAGTTTATATTCACAGATTTGCAGGACGAAGCTGCAAACCGGACAAAAAAAATACTTTCTATTAGTTTGATCCTGGCAAATCATCCCAAACCGTTTGTTCTCTTTAACATCACACCAAGTTGACTCTTTATTCTGTTTTTTTTGGGTTGGTTTTCCAGTTTCTATCCAGTATCTGCTGCACACATCTTGGATTACTGAGGATGTGATGCACACTTGTCTATTAAAACTCCACAGAGACATATCTGGATCTGGAAACACACACTTCTGTGTCAGCCCCTGTAACGGTGCAGGACCCCCTGCAGCTGTGTGCTCCTGCACTGCTGCCGCTCACTTCTCACCTGACAGGTTGATTTCTGTGAGGGAGTCCCTGGTCGTGGTCCCTGCAGCCGTCAGCAGGTTGACCGACTGGTCGTTGATGTGGTTGCAGTAGCTCAGGTCCAGATAGGACAGGAGAGGCATCTGTCGACTGATGAGACGTAAGGACGTGTCGGTGATGTCCAGCCCCGCCAGCCGCAGGTCCTCCACGTTCCGCAACTTGCAGCGGTTATCCAGCTGACCTGTCAGGCGGTCACGTGCAGAAGACCACCGATCGATTTTTATGTTTCGTGGCACAACGCATTCAAACATTTAAGCAGGGAGGCAGGAATAAACCCCCACTACTGACGTACCTGGTCTGTTGTCTGTCGGGGGGGACAGCAGGTCCCTCATCTGAGCGTCTTTGAGCCCCTCCACCCACTGGACGTCCAGGGTGCGCAGCAGAGGGCAGCTGGAGGTGCAGAGCGCCGAAACAGCGGCCCAAGAACACCCCGACAACTTCAACACCCGCAGACCTGAAGGACACAGCAGCATTTTAAAACTGAGGCAGAACGAGCAAACCAAACGAGAGATGAGAATCAGTCACAGTTCACGTACCTGGCAGTCTATTGATAAGCCAGCTTAATTGTTTCTTGGAAATGTTGGTCCAGCTGAGGTCCAGGGAGACTGGCTGCCGGCGGATAATCCCGCTCAGCATGAGGGGGGTGATGGAGGTGCAGCGGTTCAGATCGATCTTCGTCCAAAGTCTCTTATCGCAACACCTGCGCGTCAGAAAGAGAAACCTGTGGTGAGCGTTACGTCTTTGTGCTACTCTCAGAGCAGAGTAGACGAAAAGGTAAAGAAGGGAATATTTGTACACTCTGTGCACGTTAAGCGCGGACAAACATGTGTTTACCATCTGTTCCAGGTCCTGCAGACTCTCATACAGACACACAGCTCCTGGTGTGTGAGGTGGCCGAAGATCTTCATCCAGACCTCGCGCTGGATCGTATGTGTTTTACCATCTTTCAGAGGTAGTCTGTCGGGGGGCGGGCTTATCGGAGGGGGCCGGATGACGTGCCTCTCCATTTGGACACACTTGGGCGGGGAGTGTGGGGGCACTGGCCGGTTGGTCGGGGTGCTCCTGTTGAAGCCCAGTGGAGTGATCTGACTGGGGTAGAAGTGGCGCAGCTCCCAGGGGGTCCCGTTCATCTCTTTGGTCTTGAGGTGGGGCCTCTGATCCCCGAGCTCGCTGCCGTTGCGGAACAACCTCTTGGGTTCCTCGTTTTCCGTCTCCGGCTCCACCTTGAGGGGTTGGCGGTTCTCGTTGGCCAGGCAGTCCTCCGTCTTCTGGATTTCCTGGTTCAGTGCTTTGCTCAGCTCTCGGCTCAGCTCTCTGTTAGGTAAACGGCGCTTACGGCGAGCTTTCGGACGCGGACCCTTCTCCTGGGTCTCACTTCCGCCCTCGCTGCTGGGGCCGGCCTGCGGAGAGCTGCAGTGAGACTGATCGCTGTCTCCAATGGGCGTTTTAATGAAGGGGTTCAAAAGTTCTTTCTGGGGGTCCTTCTCATCCCCTTCTTCTTCGACGTCTCCAAAACGCCCTTTCCTCTCTACAACACTCCGGAAGTGAGGCTCCCTTCCTTCTTCATTCTCCTCCTCGTATGCGTCTTCGTCCTCCTCTTCTGTCTTGATTTGGTGCAGAAGTTTGGAAAAATAAGGATCATCTGATTTTTCCTGCAGGAAAAAGCAGAATGAGAATTGTTTGTTACTGGTTTGGTATGAGTGGAATTATCCCGAGAGACTTACATCTAAGTCGCTGTGAATGACACAAACCTTCTTCCTCACACCGAGATCCTCGTCCTCGTCCTCTTCAAACAGCCTCCTCTTCTTCCTCAGCTTGTCCTCGGGCCGGGGCCGGGGCAGGTTGCAGGGGGAGAGCAGTGGCGGCTGTCGGTGCAGAGACTCCTCGGGTCTGAACCTGGGGGTCTCCTCTCGGTCTGGTCTCCTCTTGGCTGCAGAAGAAACGTCCCCCTCCTCCTTCACAGGCTTCTGTTCCCTCAGCAGAGAGCCGGGGAGGTTGGACGCGTACTTGAACCCCGGACCCCTTTTTTGCTTCAATACCAAAGGGGGAAAAAATTGCGAGACAACTTTATACCTTTAGCCTATCGTGACCGGGAAAACCAAATGTTCTACAAGCTTTAATGAAGGTTTAATCAACTCATCGCTGTGACCAAAACACAACAGTGTGCCAGCGGTTTCCTGCTTCTGCATCAGACGGTCACATGTGAATGACTTTCTCAAACTAGGAGAGCATAAACAGGAAGTGGCAAACTGATCACCACACATTAACTGAAATACAGAACGCAGTACTGCCTTAAGAAAGCAACAGGTATCGATGAGTTACACTCAAAGTCAGAAATCTTTAGTGGTAATTGTGAAAATACTTCCAACACATTCTTAGTAAACAGTTACATAATCTGAATCCTGTGACTCACACATATTTCTACTCACTTTTCCACTTTTCCCGGCGTGGTTGCACTTAGGACATTCCCAGCAGTTAGGGAGTTCATCGTTCACCACTCCTGAGGCGTCGCTCACCTGACAAGAAAACAAGCAGGACTTCAACAAGAACAACAGGCTGTAACGGAGCCCCGTGTGCCGTTTGTTCAACACAAACAAGACAAGGGAAGTGAAAGGGACTGCTGTGATGTGTGCCTGTTTGGCAGGTCAGCACAGTCTAACCTCAGCTATAGTTAACATGCAGCTTCGTGCATTAGATAGAAAAGGGAAGTGGAGTTAAAGACGTGAGGAGCTTAAATATGCATGTTACGTATAAACCAAACAAAAGATATATAATACCTGCACTACGCTGCAGAACAACTAGACAGCGCTTGTCTGAAAAACTGGTTTGACCAAGCCTGTGCTAGCGACGACCTGCTGAGTTTTAACAGTTACAAACAGGGTGTGTTCAGCTTTACATTTATTTTTGTCTTCATCTTACAAAAAGCTTTTAACACTGCGACTAGTGAGGTCTACCGTCTCACATCCTTTTAATGCAACAAACTCAGTTTTTGGTCATTCAGTTAACGTTTCATCCCCAGTCCCTCGCTTTCTTTAGCATGTGGTGGGAGTCAAACCCTCAAACATGACGGTGTCACACTTGCGCCATAAACACGCTGAGTGTGTTCAGTGTTATATAAACAGCACTGATTCCACATCCAGTTACCTTCAGTGAATACAGTCCAGCTGCCTGAGTCACTCACATTAAGTTAAGATGTCTCGGGATTCCTGGCACACTACTTTAACAGAAATGAGTCACCGAGTAAATGACTTGACTGAGGTGGAGTCGTTCAACTGTTCCCAGCCTGGCCCTCTGTACCTTGAGACAGTTGGGGTGGACGATCTCGTTGCAGATGGAGCACTCCATCAGCATGAAGTTGAACTTGTCCTCCTCTTCCTCCAGTGTGTCCTCTTTCCCGGCCTCTTTGCACACCACACACACCGCCGTGTGAGGCAGAACCGGCTGCATGGATTGACAACAAAACGTCATGAACAGGCAGGAATGAATACATTTAATTTAACAAAGCACGTTATGTTGTGTCATAAAATATAACCGTTTCAGATTTTTTTCTAAAACTCCAACTCCAACGCAAAAGTGCTGCCTTTAAAGGATAACTTTCGTTTTTTTACAACCTGGACTTTATTTGTAGCATTAAATACGACCATTTACTCACCCAGACAACTTTGGTCGCATTTGGAGTCGTTTTGAAGAAATTAGCCCCAGAGGAGCGGCGCGTATATCCGTATAATGCGAGTACTCGGGGCATCCATGCGCAGCCTCTATATAACACATAATCTGCAGAAACTCGTTCATATTCCAATATTTAGTTATGATATGCTGGTGCTATTCCCCTCTGAGCCCGTGGTGGCATGTTATCAACATCCGGCGTCTCTAGACAACTACCTCTGACGTGGATGATGTCATTACCGAACGCCGCGCGCTGCGAGCAGCCAGCCACAACACGGCTGACTCTGCGGCGGTCGGCTACGAATACGCAATAACGAACCATAGCTGTGCCAAACTACAGCTAAACTAGCCGACCGCCGGCTCAGAGGGGAATAGCACCAGCATATCAGAACTAAATATTGGAATATGAACGAGTTTCGCTGCAGATTATGTGTTTATAGAGGCTGCGCATGGATGCCCCGAGTACTCGCATTATACGGATATACGCGCCGCTCCTCTGGGGCTAATTTCTTCAAAACGACTCCAAATGCCACCAAAGTCTTCTGGGTGAATAAATGGTCGTATTTAATGCTACAAATAAGGTCCAGGTTGTAAAAAACTAAAGTTATCCTTTAACTAACTTACCGCAATGCACTGTCTCATGATGCATGACTGCTTCATGCGTCCTGGCCCTCCAAACTTCTTCATGTCCTTGCAGAAGTGACACTCTCCACACTCTGTCCGGAGGCACGCCTCGCACTTCCGGCAGCGCGTCCTCCGGCGTCTGGCTCCGGACGAGCTGCGGTTGGACGGCAGCTTAACGGCCGACGACGTCCCCACCTTGGGCTTCGGCCGGTTGGCCGCCCGCTGCTGGAGGACAAACAGTGAGAGGGTTGGAGACTTTAGACTAAGTGGAGGGTGACAAGTTTATGCCTGGAAAAAAACAAATGTGACGTGACGAAGGTCTTTAAGCGCGATCATGGTTGAAACTGAAACTGCAGATTAGGCAGCTCATCGGTGTTGAGCTGCTGAACCTGAGGATCAGGACAGGTATGAAAATGATGCCTACATGCATCAACACGACATACGGATGATTACTCTGTTTTAGTCCTAACAGGCTGTTCCCGCTGCTTTTTGACAATTAGAAGCCAACTTAAAACATCTAGAGGTATTTATTTTCAATCTTCGTGTATTTCTTTGTTAAGATGGGGGGGATCTCAAGGACCCTCCTGGTAGAAAAGAGTTGAAGCTGAAGAGGTTTTTACATATTGTTCATCAAATGACAGTGTAAGAACAGGGCATTGTTATAGGACATCAGACATGTGCTGGTATTTAAGTAAAACACACAAATTTCTCTCAATCACTAGAACAATGCTTCCGCTGCAGCGCGGAAACATGAACGCAGACCACTCCCATATATTCTGGCTATGCCCAAACATTCAAACTTTTTGGGGTATTGTATGTATTACTGTGGGAAAGATCTTGGGATGCACAATTCCTAATGATGTGATGGTCCTCTATTTTTGTGTTTTAAACGAAAATGTGATTATTAAAAAAGACTGGTATTTATGTAAAATAATGTTGATGGCCTGTAACAAAATGCTGGTATAAAACTGAATCTCCAAGCATTAACCAATGGATTGACAGAGTGAAGGAGATGTGTTTAATGGAAAAGATGACGTTCTCTCTCAGATCTAGTGGAACAATCTTTCACAGGAAACGGAAGAAATGGACTGCTTTTATCAAATCAACTGAGGATGGCACACACTAACAAGTAAAGACACTGGACATTAATTATAGTGTTACCATTCGAGGAGCCCCCACGTTCTTGTTTGTGTTCTTGTTTTACTTTCTTGACAGTCTGTTGTCAACTTGTTCATTTGTTCTTTCTTGTAATTGAAAATATTAAATAAATAAAAAGTATCAAAAAAAATAAAGTGATGTACAAATGTCTGCTTTCTCGATGAGTGATTGGTTGGTCTATAAAATGTCCCACAGCCCAAGGCCACAAATTCAAACAAACAAATTCAACACACTCAAAAAAAACCCTCACAAATGTTCAGTTTACACTTTACAGCTGAAACTATGAATAAAAGAATAACAGAAAAAAGTCACATTTCAGAAGTTGGAAACTGAAAATGCTTAAATGATCAATAGATTATAAACTTCCTGTTGATCAACTAATCAATTAATTGAGTAATTGTGTCAGCCCTGGATGTGAGAATCTGGACTGGCGTCAAATGAAATGATGGTGGAAGTTAGCAGATCAAAACCACGTATTTAATCAAAGTGTAGCACAGCTCTGACCTTCCTGGAGAACAGTGTACATATGATCTGTGTGACTCAGTGGGGTGAATGAAAGACAAGGCAGCCTGATGATTAAAGATTTGTGAGGGAGCGCACACGCGCACACACACTCACACACACACACACACACACACACACACACACACAGTCTTGAATCTATTATTCAAAATTCACTTTTGCCAATTTCTCACATTTATTTTTAGCCTCTTCCCTGTTGCCATGGCAGGACTGTAAAGCGCTATGAAAATGAGACAAATCATAGACCATTACAGTGATTCTTGTTCTAGCAGGAGAGGTTACCTTAGCAACACGTTTGCATTGCTGGTGGCAACTGTTTGAAGACTGCAAGAGATGGATAAAAATAAGCCCACAGTGGGAGGCTGTGATGTACTGCGAGGCTGTGAGGACTCTTCTGATGTCATTTTTTTTCTTCTTCTGTTGCTGCGTTGCATTTCAGCACATGTTGATTTCTTTTGTGCAGTGTGATATGGACAGGTCAAACAGGTAAGACTGGAAGCAAACGGAACCAGACGTTCCAGGCTAACGACAATCTAGACTCGTGTTTTCTGAGTGATTTTACCTGGAAAGGGGAGAGAAAGCCTCCCTGAATCTGCTGACTGTGTCAGAACCATCTCAGCAGATCATTAATGCTCTGATTTTATTTTTTCCTCAGGAGGATTTGGAAAGATATGTTTTCTTTTAGGCACAATAGGTTGTGTTTTGCCTGCTGTTACTGATGGACACTTTGGTGGAGATGGGGAATAATCCATCTGACAGATTTCCATAAATCCATTTGACGACCGTGGAAATATGGGAGTGGGACATCAAGGAGGGGCTGCTGCTGCTGCTGCACGGGTGGCTGTCAACAACACACTGTTGTTTTAGTTCAGCTGCTTCATTATTTCCCTGACCAGTGTCACGCAACCATTTTTCTATTATCACACCTAAAATCTGGCTTGCAGACTGAATTAAAGTGTCCATGCAAAGTTTTACCACAACAAATACTTGACATTTCTTCCATCCTCTATATTTCATCTCGTTTCATCATACACTGTGCAATCGGGAAATGTTTGGATACCTCGCTCCAGGACGGCCCTCTACCTCGCCACTTCGCTCTTACTACAATAAATAAGCGGCATAAAACTGTGGCTACAAACAAATCACAGCAGACTCATCCACTCCGCAGAGCGCGGTCACCAACGCAGATATCAGCTGACCCGCCTTTACTGTAACTCTGTGCAGTAATATGTCAGGAATTTGGGATTGGTTCCTGAGGTCTGCGAACAAAAACATGGCCTATATTCTAAGCGCGGTTGTCTGACTCAGCCTCAGCGTGGATTTCAGTGGGAGGAAGTCACACGGCTCGTCATTTGCTGCTCATGTACAGGGGTCCTCAACACGAATCGGAGTGCGTAACCGCCTTCAACAATCAAAACAGACGAGGTCAAAAATACCCTCCCTGACGAGCTGTTGGCGGGTGTTGTAGGTATAAACACATTGTGTAAGAAGCACAAGGAGCTGGCTCTTATGTCAGCACTTCTCATATTTCTTCTGAGCTGTAAGGGCCAAATGTCTGAAGGAGACTTGTGCAACATCCCAGACGCCCTCTTGCAGAGCATTCATGCAGCGGCCCCCACTACAGATGCACTCCACACCACAAATGAAAACTTTGACTCAAAGAGCCTCACAAGACAACATGCATCAGCAGTGTTGTATATTCCTCCTCCTGGTGCAAAACAAGTGGAGAAATTTCTGTTTAAATCCAGCAGGAGCATAACTTTCTGGGGGGGTTGAGGGGTCACTGGACCCCAGTTTGAGAACCACTGGACTTCCAAGTAACAGAAGCAGAGCTACTTCATTGTTCCCTCTCCCCATCCCCCTCCTGGGTCCCTGCCTAAACAACACGAAAGTCTTCGTTAAAGGCGCAGACTGCTGAGGTGAAGCTAAGGAAGTGACAGGAAATAAATCACAAGTAAAGCATTTTCTGAGAGGACACATGGGGTGTTAGTAAGTGCACATGTGTAAATCACAGGTTTTGCTAATACAGTCTTACAGCTAATTAAAGGAAAACGTTGAGTTTCTGGTCACAGCCACTGATTTAAAACACGACTGGATGAACCTGCTCGGTGTTCAGAGGAGGTCAGCACAAAAATGGGTCAGTTGTAGCTAACATGATGGATGGTGTCCACGGTGGAGAGGACACGGTGTGTTTGGACGGTCGGGGTATCGATTCTGATCGGCAGCCGAAGTGTATTTAACTGTGAGAACAGTAGCTTCCACCTAACGTTAGCTAAGGTAGCTAAATATTCGTCTGTGTAACCCGATGAACTGCAGCAGAAGGTTTAAAAGACACATTTCTCGCTTCAACCCGGCCAGATACAGAGAAGAAGAGCGGGTGAAAACCTAACGTTAACCCGAAACAAGTGAAGAAAAGCCCCCTTCCGCTCACAACAGGCTTCCTTTCAGACGGCACACTTTGACAAAAACACACCGTGAGGTCACATAATGAAAAGTAGGAGCTCTGACCTGCTCAGACTCTGAATCATATTCCTCATCGTCTCCGCTCAATGACAAGGCCATGGCTCCTCTCTCTCATCGTTCGTGAACGGCAGAGAAAACTAACATGGCTGAACGAGCCTCCAGCTCGGCTCACCTCCCCCCTCCTTCACATCACGGCGGTACGGGCAGCTGCTCGCGCTGTTCATCGTGCTGTGTTCAGGAAACATGGGAAACGCCAACTTCCTGCACTCACAGCGTTCAGATTCGCAAAAAAATCGTCGCGCTAAAAACGTGAAGGCACAAAGATGGGCACAAAGTACTTGCGCACGTGTTTTGAATACAAAAGAGTGAGTAAATCAGCAAAGTATGTTGAAAAGCTAAGTGAGTATGAAAACTGGCGCTGCACCGCGCCCTAACACCGTTACCATCGGTTTATTAACGTACGACTTGACAGCAGCATCGATGCTAACAGGAAAAGAAGAGAAGCAGCTAACACAAGAAGTTTCACTCCAACACACGTCCGTCTTCGCTTCTGCTTGTTGTTGTGGGATGAGTGGGTTGATTACTCTTAAGGTTCATTTGACTTATTCAACATCTTAATCCTCAAGGGCGCATTAGTTTATTAATGTTCTTATACTACCCCGACACGCCTTTGAATTCGTTTATATAACGGTGTGTGTAATGGGTTTGGTGTCACTATTGATTATTCATATTTCCTACATGTTGTATTGTATTGTAACATAATATTAATGGCCCAACCATGCAATGATTTATGAATGGCTAACTCAAAGTCACCTGACCTCAATCCACCTGAGCAGGTGTTTCACCTGCTGCCAAGTACAGGTGTCACTAATATTTCAAGTATTCACATAGACCTCTTCACTGATTGCACAAGAAGTGTTACCACATATCAAAAATGAATACTTTGTTCATTTGTTCAGTACATACATTGTTCCCCTGATACTGGGAGTCAGTTAATGCATTAAATGTTACAGTTTCAACACTCACACTCTTGACCTGATGTTGATAATCAAATAAAATGTGAGAGACAACATGTTCACACCACATTTCTTGCTTCATTTTAGATTTAGTGTGCTTGTTTACAGAGCCAACACAACAAGGACTGTGTCACTGGCTTACTCAGGACTGGGCTGTATTATGTAAAGATGATATTATAATGAGTCATGTAGAGTCATTGTGTTTAGAGTCTTACTTTAGTGTCATCCAGTGGTAATAACAGGAATCAGTCCCTGGTAGACAGTTTGAGAAAACAGTCTATAGTCTAAAACGTATTATTTTAATAACGTAATTCAGTTTAATGACAAATGAGTCAAAGAAGTCTGTTAAAGATTAGAGATGAGAGATTCTTATTACAGGATAGTGCGCATGTGTTTCAGCTACTGACTTGTGGCATGAAGCAGGGATTACTTTGTTCATTCTCTTGTATCTAGTGATCAGAAGTGTACATTTGTGCAGGGCGGTGTGAAAAACCTCCTCACTGAATGACCTCCATGTGATAACACAACCTGCTGTTTCTGATTCTGTGTTTACACAGTTCTGCTTAATCAAACTTTAACCTGTGCTGCAAGAGCAACTTGACAGAAATAAGCCTTTAGCCTCAGTGGTAGTAGAAGTATTTGGGCCTTTTATTGCATAAAAGTAGCAATACCACAGTGTAAAAATACTCTGTTGCAAGTAAAAGTCCTGCATGCACAATCTTATTCAAGTAAAAGGGCCTCAGTATTAGCAACAACATATTTAAAGTCTCAAAAGTAAAAGGACACATTATGTAGAATGACCCATTTTTAAGATTATAAGTTGTGATGCCTTAATGTCTAAGCATCACTAATGCTGCAGATGGTAAATGTGGAGCTAATTCCAGCAACTTCATATACTGCTTAACATATAATAATACATCATAGTTTATTTGCTGTTTCATATTTTGTAATATTAATCCAAATCTGAAAAGTAAATTTGCCTCCAAATTGAATTAAAAGTATAAAATCAGTACTCAGCTTTGAGTCAGTAAGTACTCAAGTAAAGTAAAAGTACTTTACTGTTTCAGTAATATTTGTTTTTACCACTGTTAATAAGAACAAGAATCTATTGAACTACTGTAGTGACAAGACAGTTAATATGATATTACTTTATTAATGTAAAAGGGAAAAATAGATGCAACCATGAAGAAGAATGCATCATCACAGTACTGTAGTATAAATACATGCACACTGTTTCATAACCATTCTTAATGGTAGTAAAAGTTGTAAGAAGCTTTAATGGCTGTTTGAGATAAAGGACAGCACCAGACCTCAGTTAGATTCATGCATATTTTTGCTGAACTGGAGGAGATGACACAGACCCAGCAGCTCCTCTGAGAGCGGTGCGTCAGTGGCACCGTGAGGCGAAGCGCCGCAGCGCCTGCACAGAGCGTTGGATTGTGGGTATCTTGCGTTTCCTCATAGACTCTGACAGCAGGTCAGCTGTTGCAGGAAAGTTTTGACATAGTTTGATGTCTCTCTCTGTCTAGTGTTTATTAGATGTCGCTCCTCAGTGGAACTACTTTCTCTGCCAGCGCTTCTCTTCCGTCGACTTCACCGAGCGCCGCCCTGTAAATCCGCCCGGTTTGCGCTGAACTCCGCGCTGATCAAAACAAAGAGCCGCTGACTTGGATCAACTTTCGGAATGAGTTTGAACGAGCACTCCATGCAGGCTCTGTCATGGAGAAAACTGTACTTGAGTCGAGCCAAGTTAAAAGCCACCAGCCGCACTTCGGCTCTGCTGTCGGGATTCGCGATGGTAAGTGAAGCCTCCCTGCCTGGACCCTGGTCTGCGGGATCAGTTTAGGCCGAACCGCGCATACAATTGTGACGCAGATGAGTGTTTTCAAGGGCCGCGGCGATCATGACACTCCGCGGGCCGAATAAGGGCCCCTGTGCGCTCATATTGACCGGCATTGGTCCCTTTATGTCCGCGAGGACAGAGCAGTGACCCTGGCCCCTGAAAATGAAAAGGTCACATGTAGTCGCGTGTGACTTTGCGCGAGACGTCTGTCACAGCGGGGTAAATAACGGATCGAGAGGATAAAACAGTTTATGCAAAGTGCAGAGGGCTCGCCTACACACCCTCAAATCCGGGTTTATCTTCCGCCATAACAAGTAGACCTCACAGTATCACAGCTGGAGCATCCATCATTCTGTTTTATTTGTTTTTTGCTTTGTTTTTGTTTTTTCAACTGAAAAATCTGCACCAGTTTCCTATAAAGTGAAGATTATGATTGGAACTGCAACGATAAATTGATTAGTTGTCTCTATTTTGATGATAAATTAATCAGTTTCAGTAATTTCTTAAGAGAAAAAGTCTAAATTCTCTTAATTCAGCATCTTAAAAGTGAAACTGATCTGGTCTCTGTCCTCCTGTGTGACAGTAAATGACCAGTAGTTGCAGCCATAATTATGATGCTATTAAGATAAGGCAACATAAGATAAGATAAGATAGAATTTTATTTATCCTGTGTTGCAACAGCACCTTGACAGAAATAAGCCTTTAACTTCAGTGGTAGTAGGAGTATTTGGGCCTTTTATTGCATAAAAGTAGCAATACTGCAATGTAGAAATACTCTGTTGCAAGTAAAAGTCCTGCACACACAATCTTATTAAGTAAAAGTGCCTCAGTATTACAAAGAAAGTATAGTCCCAAAAGTAAAAGTATGCGTTATGCAGAATGACCCATTTTTAAGATTTAAGAGATGAGGGGAATTGTTGTGCAGCAGTTGCAGAAGGTTAAAAAAAAAATGCAAATATAAAAATCAATAAAGTTAGAAGCATAAAATTTAATTAAACAGATATACAAAATCCCCAAAATGAGAGTATGCAGCAGTAAGATACAGCGTTTATAACTAACTATAGCTTAATAATGACCACAAACATGCAAAATAATAATCTCAATCCATTAAACTAAAGTCAAGAGTTTAAAAAATTATATATTACTGTTTATCATAATTGTCCATGCTTCTTTCTCCAGAATCAACTCTGAGTGACAAATATTTGTGAAGAGGCATATTTGTAGAAATTTGTACTGTATGTAAGCAAATCATTTGCCCCGTGGCCCTAAAACCTGTTTATAATAAGGTCTTAATTAAAAAAAATTTGCTTGGTGGAGACACCAGCAGGTAAAGTGTCTCTGTTAGACTTTTTATGTACAAACATGCAATAATATAAATACGACAGCCATGTTTACGGTTTGGTTTAAAGGATTTCAGGTAGGAAAGATTTGTTTTTGTGCACTCATATGTTAATATTCAGCTTTAAAGTGGAGAGGAGTATATTGTCAGTGTTGTAATATGCTAGTTTGCTGCATTTGTCAACGGTCCAGATTTTAATTCCAAAGCTTCCTGAAAGTGCATGAATAAATCATAATACAGTTGCTTGGTTGCTTTTTAAGATAAATACAGACACTTCCTCTGCCTACATAGGTTGCAGGTATTGACATTTTTCCTGCATGATTTCCCAGGTGGCCATGGTGGAGGTGCAGCTGGAGCGGGATTATAAGTATCCTCCAGGGCTGCTGATAGCCTTCAGCGCCTGCACCACAGTCCTGGTTGCAGTCCACCTCTTTGCCCTCATGATCAGCACCTGCATCCTCCCTAATCTCGAGGCTGTCAGCAACGTTCACAACCTCAACTCTGTCAACGAGTCTCCCCACGAGCGCATGCACCGCCACATAGAACTGGCCTGGGCTTTCTCCACGGTCATCGGCACCCTGCTCTTCCTGACGGAGGTGATGCTCCTGTGCTGGGTGAAGTTCTTACCCCTCAAAAGCAACACTGAAGAAAGCAACGGCACCATAAGTTCGGGTGAGGCCGCGGCCATCGCCTCCACCTGCATCATGGTGCCGTTCGGACTCGTTTTCATCGTGTTCGCCGTCCACTTTTACCGCACGCTCGTCAGTCACAAAACGGACCGACAGATCCGGGAGCTGGAGCAGGTCATTCGGCTCCAGAACCAGCTGGACCACAGAGCTGAGAATGACGACCTGAAGGCCGCTGTCCATTTCCCATGATTAGAGCCAGTTAGCATGCAGCAGCAAACGGACATTCAACAGTGCTTTTATTGTGAAATGTCTTCAAAAAGCTTTTATTTTTTATGTTTATAAACTGTGATGCTTTTTTTTTATTTGCTAGCTTCATCTGTCGAGCGTTGCAGGTTTCAACACAGGCCACTTTTGGACAATGCATGCTCACAAACATCTGCACGTTATATTTTAGGAAAACTGTTTTGCCTTTGATTTGCAGGTAAATCTTTTGCTGTCAGACACAAACCTTTCAGTGGCTTGTTAAATGACTTGTTACATCATATTGAACTTTACTTATTTTAGGGCTAAAGCCACTGAAGGACTTCTTATCTGTACTGTCATAGAAATTGGAGGGATACCCACTTGTTTTCATTTTTATGAAGTTAATCAGTCTTGTTGCAAATTATGCTACAAATCTGCTGCACAGCAATGAAAAATATGTCGTTTAGTTGTTGATAACTATAGGAAACAGTGCTTAGTATCACCCACACTGGAAAAAATACGAGTCAAATTGTTCAACTCATGGTTACTGTGTGCTGCTGGCGGGGGCATATGTATAACCCACCACCACTGCAGCATCCACCTGTGGCCTTAATGATATGATGTCCTCTGGTGGGTTGCATTGATTGGTCCTCCTCTCATGTTTACCTGGGTTTAAATTAGACTTTGTAGGCAGCTTTAAAGGATAACTTTGTTTTTTTTTACAACCTGGACCTTATTTGTAGCATTAAATACGACCATTTACTCACCCAGACAACTTTGGTGGCATTTGGAGTCGTTTTTGAAGAAATTAGTAGTTTTTGAAGAAATTAGCTCCAAATTAGCCGGCGGTCGGCTAGTTTAGCTGCAGTTTGGCAGAGCTATGTTTCTTTATTGTGTATTCGTAGCCGACCGCCGCAGAGTCAGCCGTGTTGCGGCTGGCTGCTCGCAGCGGTAATGACATCATCCACGTCAGAGGTAGTTGCCTAGAGACGCCGGATGTTGATAACATGCCACCACGGGCTCAGAGGGGAATAGCACCAGCATATCAGAACTAAATATTGGAATATGATCGAGTTTCTGCAGATTATGTGTTATATAGAGGCTGCGCATGGATGCCCCGAGTACTCGCATTATACGGATATACGCGCCGCTCCTCTGGGGCTAATTTCTTCAAAACGACTCCAAATGCCAGCAAAGTTGTCTGGGGGAGTAAATGGTCGTATTTGATGCTAGAAATAAGGTCCAGGTTGTAAAAAACCTGCAGTAACAACTCAAACCGGCGAGAATCATGAAGTGAATCAACTTCTTCAAATGTGCTGAACTGCTTCAAGTGCCACAGTTAGAAACAATAAGAGGCAGAGAGAGAGATTCTGGATTCTGAACAGAGGAGTTTCAGTCTGTGCTTCGGTTTGTTCGATACACACGCACACACACACACACGTCATCACTCACTGGACTGAATGTTTGCGTGTTGGTGCTTTTTTATTTTAGCTTCCAGTTAGTTTAGGTTGCTTCAGCTGTTTGCTGCTTTCCTTTTCCCTCACTTTTGATTTTTCAGTCGTCTGAATAATTTACATTTTACTGTTTGCAGAGCACCAAACGTCTGTATGCATCTGTAGGAAAATTGCGATGTGATTTGAATTGATTAACACATCCAGCAGTATTTTTGCGTGCAATCTGAATCTCTTTAAATGACAGCTAGTCAGGGAGTGTTTTCAGCCAAAGTGTGTGACATGTTTTCATAGCAGGAAAGACTCAGATTGAACCTGACGGTGGAATCTACGTCCAAGAGCTCATTTTTCACGTTGCTTTCGCAGTTTGAATCCTCTGTAATCTATGAAGGTGGTTATTGGCTTTGAAGAAGTATTGTTGAATGTAGTATTACGCAGCATGCTCGTGTTGGAACTGTTGTGTTCAGATGTTTTGTACCTTAGTTTACGAGCTCGAGCACGGTCACGCATTGTTTTTAGGTCATAGACTGTTTGAGTGTGGATTCTGGTGTGTTCTTTTTGTCCTGTGGCACATTTTGGAATTGTTTTATTCGGGTTTGATCGTTTTCTTTTCTTCATCGTCTCCAGCTCAGAGTAGGAAAACGTGCCCATATTTAGAGCTGGAGGACAGTTCATTAACATTACTTCTACTCTCATGTGACCTGACACAGTTTTCATATTAGTGTATCTTATTCTCCCCTAAACATGTTGAATTAGTAAAGATAATAATATTCACATTTTTTATTGTACAACCATTTTAATCTAAGTGATGAACACAGCTCTGTATTTTTATCATGTGATTCTGAATTCTTAATTGAATATTAGAGCAAACAGCATTTATATCCAGGCAATGTTATGGTCCTTATGGTCGCCTCAGACCTGGTCTACGCTGAGTCGTGGTATGTCATAGCTTCTGGAGACCACAAGCTCCTAAAGTTTGCATTTAAACTGCCAGATGATGATATCTCTGCTCAGTGAAGCAGACAAAAAGGAGCCATTACCGGTTAATAACTTACAGACTGTCGGCCATTATTCTCCAAAGCACTGCTGATGATCTTTCTGTAAGACTTTTCAGTGTGTATTAAGGTCAACTGCCTTCGCTGTGGGACACTTCTGACAGGAATCGCCACAGATCAATGCACACAAAAGGCATTTTTCTGGTGTTCGTTTTGTGGTTTATTTATTTAACCCTGTGTATGTTGCTGTATATAACGAGGTTCCTCTGCTTGCTGACAGCTTCACAGTGAATTTTTAGCAAACGCTGTATCGTTAAGTAAGTTAAGCAGCTCATGATGCTGCAGCTTTTTAAGCTGTTAAGAATCACCAGGTCTTTTTTGTTGTTGTTGTTTGAGAATAAAAAACACATCTGAGATCATTTTTGAGTTTTATGTACATTTTTTTATGAGCATGTTTTTAAACAGTCGAATGCTTTAAAAAAAACGGCAGGAGAAACAAACCAGTATAATCTTACACCAGATGTATTTAAAAAAAAACTGTGAAGTCAAAAGGAAAACCACGCAGGAAATGTGTGCGGACATGCAGTTCGAGTGCAGCCTCCTGTCAGTCATTCAGAGCCATGAGCAGGCACACAGACTCCCCCTCTCCCTCACTTCTTCCAGCACTCTTGTCTCCAGCAGCGCCCGCTTTGTCGCCTCTCTGAATAAGTCGTCCACGTTTTCTCTGAGTTTGGCCGAGCACTCTAAGTACAGCACGGCACCGAGCGTCCTTCTAGCCTCCTCTCCCTGTCAGAAGGGTCCAATTCCCACAAATGATCAAAGGTGATACAGCAGGTAACAGTGCACGGCTAATCCTGTTAGTTTAGCTTGAGTATACCTGAATATATGTGACGGCGTTCTGGCCCGATGACCACAGCTTCTTCATCAGGACTTTGTCTTTCCGTAGGTCTGCTTTGCACCCAACAAGGATGATGGGCACCCCGTTACAGAAGTGTTGCACCTCAGGGAACCACTGCGAGACATTGATCGCTAGTTCAGGGAAGCACAAACTGCAAGATGATCACAATGAATAGGTCACCTCAAGGTGTGCTGCACTGAAGAGACAACTCAGAAACACCTTTGTGAAGACACTGTCAAAGCTGGAAGGACACATGACATCGTAGCAGATCAGCACCACGTTAACGTTCTGGTAGGAGAGAGGCCGCAGGCGGTCGTAGTCCTCTTGACCTGATATTGACAACATCAAAACCTGCACTTGAAATGATCAGATTCAGCACTTCAAAATAAATCAAATGACTAAAATAATTAAAAAAAACCCCTCTGGAGTCATTTTAACCAAGACAAATGTACGGTTTCTGCCACTTTAGGTTAAAAACAAACAGGCATGTGATTGTATTTATCCTGCTGAGGAATGATGGGGCACGCCTTCCACAGACTCGGACTACCTGTTCAACAAGGTGATTTGAAAAGCGTGAGCAAAGAACGAGACCTCACCTGCAGTGTCGTAGAGATGTAGCCGAAAGTGTCGCCCTCTATACCTCGAATTCACAACACTTTTGTCAAACACAGATGGGACATATTCCTGAAAGAAAATGTTTTTTGTGTGTGTCTCAATACTTGACGGATGTTTATTTGAGTTCTAAGCATTTTATGTTGTTTCAGCTTTACATTCAAGTGGATTTCAGGCAGCATTCAGTCCCACTCTGAGAGACAGAAAACACTGCAGATACATTGACGAGTGTGTATCACGTACCTCTGGAAAGACTCCTGTAGTGTAAACTGTGAATAGCGACGTTTTCCCGCAACGCTTGTCTCCTACAATAACAACCTTGAATTCCTCTTGCTGGCTGGTGTTTCCTCTGTTTGCTCCTGATCCTTTCTGGGACATGTTTTGTGGAAAGACAGACGAGGAGAGGATGCTTCCAGTGACCGCAGGTCCTGGCAGTGTAAATACTGTAGAGATAATCCAGAGAGAACCAGAAACTGTGACTGCAGCTGCAGCTAGAAGCCGAACTGGCCGACAAGTCATGTGTGCGCCATCGTGGAGGTGGTGGTATGAACAGATGAAAGGGTTTGGAAATGCTTTCTGGGACGCTCACACCTTGAAACACACCTACAAATAGTTCACCCTCCCTCGAATGAGCAGCTCCTTCTGTCTGAACATCTCAAGTATTTCAGCTGCCTTAAATATACAGACGACAAAATATGTCTTCATCTAATTATCATCTATATCTATAGTTTGCAATAATATAGCATGTTATTTATCTATATTATGTCATGTTCTTATACTATGCTGCTGTATTCCATTATATTTTATGATCTTTTATTTTTTATAAATATATACATTAAGTACATGTTTATTCATTTTCTTAGTTATACTTGATTTTATTCATTATGCATACTCATCTATATTCGCCAAACATGTAGTATCAATTATGTTGGTCTATAATAACACATATACATTATATTTATGCTAAGTGATTTACATAACATAATCTTGTGATGCTGTCAGACTAAAAGTCCCTTCTTGGTATCAGTTTAATCGAATTTCATGTTATTTTATCTTTACTTATCTTCTAAATAAACTTGATAAAGGTCAGCTTTGAGGTTTTTGATTTAACTTTACTTCACTATTTTTTTCACTGCATTATAAAAATGCTTAGACACTCCTGAAAGTGCACAAAAATGTCACACCTGTCCACCTTCCTCCAACTTGTTTTGTTCTTCCGCCTCATCGAGGGATCTATATTCCGCCTCTGCCTGCTGGCGGAGGGATCCATTCTCCAACCTGGGCGACGCAGGCCGACTGTGAAAACACCGAAAACAACAACAGCTTTTCCACAATGTTGCTCCATCACAGGATGAAACTTTGGTGCAGGTAAGGGAGCTAAAATTTACCTGAAGTACCTGGACACGTTTCATTTGACGGCCTGCTGCGCTTAGGGGAAGGATAACGTTCCAGGTGATGCTCTTCATCACCTGTCGGGGCGTGTTAACCTGCAGTGGAGGACTCGCCGACAGCTGCGTTTATCATGTCGTGTTTCTTTTGTTCTGTTTGCAGGTTTTGACGAATGTGATGGAAAGCGACAAACAGACGACTGAGAGAGAGACGCCGCCTCAGCTCTGGAGAAGTTGCAAGTTGATTATTGATCCCGCACTGACGAAAGGACTGTACAAAGTGTACCGTTATGATGGACAATGCTTCAACATACCCGTGAGCATGTCCACATGTCTCTTTATTGTTTGTCTTCCATTGAGCTGTAATATTGCGCCACACAAGCATGAATGTTTTCCATGATGATGATGATGATGATGATGATGATGGGTGTTGTTTACCTCAACAGGTGGAGGACTTAGGTCTATTTCCTGTGGATACAGTCAGAGATCCGCGCATCTGCCGCCTCTGGAGCAAATACAACAAGACTGACCTGTTGGTTGCTAAATTTAAGGTAATCTTCATCAGTGGAGGATGAAGTATTCAGATTTTTTACTTAAGTAGAAGTACTAATACTACACTGTGTAGTGAAAAGTCCTGTGTTGCATTATTACTCATCCATTAATATATAAGCAGCTAATGTTTAACTGTTCTATACAGGCATGCACCTGATGACAATTCATTCATTCATAATCGATTAATCTGGTAACCTGGTGAAGAAGTAGTTTACTTGAGTGTATTGACATATAACTTAAGTCATTAAAGCACACTTTTACTGTTTGTGCTTAATTCAAAGTATGTTTGACATCTACTTTTTAAAAGTCTACTTCTAAATAGATGTCATAAAGTTCTGCTTAAATGTGTTAAAATGAATATACTAATTCTACAATACTGAAAGTGATATTTCAAACTTAAAGTGTACTTTATTGTAAGTGTGTTATAAATTGTACTTAAGTGTACTTTAATACTTTTAACAGTAATAGAGTGAACTTATTTTCAGGTCCTTTGTAAAACACCATCAGCAGCTTAATTAAAGTGTACTTTGATTTCACTTCATTTGAAGTATATTTAAGTACATTTCCAACACATTGGTGAGATAATACAATTTTACTGCAGGTGTGTTTTGTGAGAGACATGCTCAATATTTTCTGAAAAAAATATGTATGTTTCAGGTTAATAGTTAAAAGCAGAAGCTGGAACCATGAAATGTTTTTGCATGAATGATTATTATCAGTTATCAATTTTTTTTTCTGTTGATTGACTAATTAGATTGGGTAGTTTAGTAAGTTAAGTAACAGTAACTACAGTTCTCAAAGAAATGTAGTGAAGTAAGATTGAAGTACCTCGGAATGTTTATGTCAGTACAGTTCTTGGGTAAATGCACATCTATCTTTATAGTCACCATAGTAACAATAATAATACCAAAAGGTGTTGTTGTTATGTCCCTTCAGGTGGATGAATGGTACGTTGGCCCTGTTCCTCCCAAAGAAGTGACTTTTTCCAGGTTGAATGACAATGTAAAGGAGGCCTTCTTGACTAATATGTGCAAAAAATATGGCAACGTTGAAGAAGTGGAAATATTTTACAACCCAAAGAACAAGAAGCATTTAGGAGTCGCAAAGGTGGTCTTCGACACGGTGAGGGCCGCAAAAGACGCCGTTCAGCACCTCCATCTGACGTCAGTGATGGGAAATATCATTCACGTGGAAGTTGATCCTAAAGGTAACACAGACTGGAAAAAACAATCTCACATTGTTATACACTGAACGTATAAATGTTGCTCTTGTTTACTTTGTTGCTTGATTGCAACATGCAACCTTCCTCAGGTGAAAACAGGGCGCGATACCTGCAGCTGCTCCTGCGTGGTCCTTACACGCCGTGGACGTTGCCGGTGGGCAGCAGTGAGGAAGCTCTTCAAAGCTTAATCGACAGTATGCTGGTAAACCTTTTAAAGCTGCGTGTAAAATATTCAGGATTTAGAAACCAGCTGCTACATTCAGATGTTTTCTCTGTGTTGTCCGTCTCTTACAGAGCAGCGCAGCCTCTCAGCGACCGGCGAGCATCTCCAGCCCCACCAGCATCGCCACGCCGCTCTCTCTGGACACAGCCTACTCCAGTATTTGGCAGGATACACCTTGCAGCTTCGGGCTCACACCACGTTCTCAGGGAACCCCCCGCACTCCTTGTTTGTCTGCGACTCCTCTCTCCCAGGACTCTTGCTACTCCAGTCTTCAGGCGACTCCGGTCCTCCAGGGGGAGCCCTCCACTTATAGTGTTCCCAAACCTGTAAGACGAGAGCTCTGCCACCGCAAACCGGCGAGGCATCACAGGGGATCCGGCGAAGATGTCAGCTTGGTTTTGAAGCATTGCCAACCACAGCCACCGCAACCCCTCTCTGCCCAAGTCCAAACCAGCAGCCAGCAGCTTGCACTGTGGGGTCACAATGCACAATCCTCTACGCACAGTAACACAGAGCCTTCCTCTAACCTTGCCTCCCCCGGCCAGGAGTCCGAGGCTTTGCATCTGAACTGCCACTCTTTCAGCATCCTGAGCATCAATTTCACAGCTGACCGGCAGACAGCGGCGTCCTCCCCACCTGACGACCACGCATGCATAACAGAGCTCCCTCCACCTGCTGTGAACTGTCCCACCTGCAGCCCCCAGCCGGGGGTGGAGAGTTTGGACTCCCGCATTGAGAGTTTGCTGATAAACAGCCAGAGTGCAGACCCCTCATACTTTGATAGAGAGACTCTGGAGGCGGATGTGCACTCTCACGACAGCCCAGCTTCACCCTGCTCAGCTAACACCTCCCCTCTCTCGGACGACTCACTCGCTTGCACTCCGGCTTCTCGTGGCGCCTTCGCAACCAGCCGCCGCCGCTCCTACAGTGATCAGGTGGATGTCAGTCCGACGTGGCTCATTGAAGATGAAGAGGATGAAACCGCTCAAGCTGTTTCGTTTCTTACGAGAAGCTCCCGGTCTCCCGCTCCATCTGATTTCACACATTTTGAAAGGAGGACTCACGTGAACAGTGAAAAAGATGCAGAAATGTTCCCGTCATTATCTCGTCCAGAGGTACTTCCTCTAGATCTCAGCTTATATCATGATGACAGTTAAATAGGAGGCATGTTGTTATGTGTAGGGCTGTCAGGATCCTGAAATTATAGTTGATTAATCATCATTGCGATTAATGATGTTGCTTTTCTGTTATTTTATGCCACTTTAAAGCAAAATTTGGTCTCATATGAGCTGAAAGAAAAGGATCTGTCCACCAGCTGTAACGTCTAGACAGCCAAGCTCTTCTTTTATGCCGCCGCGTTGACGACAGCTGTGGCTGGAGGCATTATGCTCTCAGATGGTCTGTCCTGGTCTTGTGACGTCTCAGCAACACTTTGAGGGAATTAAAGTAATCATGACAAAATTTCACACAAATGTCTCAGAGGATAAAGTGATGGCATTTTATATCCAAAAAGTCAAAGGTCAGCTTCACTGTGACATCATAATGTTGTACAGAAGCACTTTCTCTGTCTGCCATTAGGGCATCCACTCTGAAACTGTGCTGATTGTAAAGATCTTCTGTGCTGCAGGTTCAACATGTGTGTGAAACTGTTTTAGACTCTGTAGCTTCTCTGCAGCAGCGTCCGTATTTGAAGCATTGTAGTCCACCACGAGCTGATTGGTCGTGCTGATAATGATCTTCAGTTGATTGTCGTTGCACCATGTGATGAAGCTCTCTATCAGTCCTCTGTGCTCCTCTGGAAAAATAGTCCCTATTGCAAAGTGCAACTTGGTTATCGGAGGCATACGACCGTGAGGCGGTAATGCTCGTTTATGCTCAGCTGACAGTTTATTTGCCTCAACCAGCTGATGGAAATACAACTAATTCACATTCCATTTGTTGCAACATGATTTGTTTTTTATTTAATTTGATGTGCATTTCCTATGTAACATTATTCAAATATTAGAAGTGAAGCGCCTCAAGATCAAAGCTAATTCGCGGCAGTAATTCTCGACCTAATTGGCTCTCGTGGCATTAAACCGTATCAGATTAAGAGGGTGCAACAAAGTGACGTCATTGGTGCCAAACAGTGGAAATGGTGATGGAAATATGACACTTCTGCCGGTCAGCTCAGATAATTGCGATTATGTAATAATTGTGACATTTCTGGTGTAAGTAAGATTTTTCTCTGTCTCACTCAGGATCATCGTGCAGCGAATGAGGATAAGGAATGCTCAAATAACAGACCGTCTGGAGCTTTGACACCCTCAGAAGAGATCTCCTCTCATCCTCAGCCTCCATCCTTTCCCTCTCTCAGTAGCACCACCCAAACCTCCAAAGCTCCTTCTGTCATTAGGCCCGCATGCCCCCATCCAGTCACCCCTCTCCCTTTCCCCATTCCTCCCTTTCCCCCGTCTGTTCCACCTCTCCCACCTCGCCTGCCAAATGGCACCATTCCCATCCCACCTCCAGGCTGGATCCCACCTCTGGGCCATCATGCCAGCATCCACATTCCTCCTCCCCCTATTCCACCTCCTCCTTCTATTCCACCCCCACCAACTTTTCTCAGACCCCCTCCATCTTTGATGGTGCCACCTCCTGTGCATACGTACCCCTTACCCATGCAGCCTGCAGGTCCTTTAGATAAGGGGACTCCTCCAAGGCCCGGCAGTGCACCTGCACCTTTCCCTCGACCACCCTGGCCCGCTCCACCTTTTCCCATGTTTAACCCCTTCGTGCCACCACCAGACTACCTGCTCGTGAGGGAGAACCCTCACAAGGTCACAATAGAGAAGGTTTTAGAAGTCATCGTGGATGAATTGAAGTCAATCATTAAGAAGGACATTACACGTAGAATGATTGAAGGGATCGCTTTCAAGGCATTTGAGGACTGGTGGGACTCTGAAGAGAGGAAAATAAAGGTAAGCTACTTAAATCCTTTAGTATTTCACAAAGTGGTTGATGAAATCATGTGAATGTTTAGTGGTGATGCACTTTTTGAGCTGGTAGATTCATTATTATTGTTGTTTTATTCACAAGATACAAGTTTCTCCTTTGAAAAGTGGAGCGACAAGTGTCCAAGAGAGGAACAAACTAAGAAATCCCCTCAGTCACATCCCAGGACAGGGCAAAAAGCCTCCACTGCCGTCCTTCAAGGTAAACCAATCTGCTCACTGTAGTATGAAACACCAGCATCTGACCTCCGAGTTAATGTCAAATAACTGTTACACAGGTGAAAAGGAAAAGAGCCGATGATGCTGCTGCATCAGAAGAGATAAAAAACACGTCAGGTCCTGCTCAGGAAAGTGCTGGTCAGTGCTTTTAATGCAATTAACCCTCATTTACTATCTATTAACTACTAATACCACTTAACTACAACTGCTGTAGGCTGATCCACTGTGCTGGTCTCCCTCCGTGTGGTTTTAGATGTGAAACAGGGGGACGACGTATTAAGACCTGCATTAGAGAGAGCCAAACGCAGACATGCAAGACCACATCAGCTTGACAGTGATGACGATGATGATGATGAAGGGAAAGAAGAAAACGCACTTCAAGAGGAAGAAACCGGATCAGACAAAGTGGAGGCTGTTGATGATGATCCTCAAATCCTGGTAAATAAGGATTTTGCATGAAAAGTAAAAAGCTCTTCTGCATCGCGACTTTATTTTCAGTTTTTAATAGAAATATATGTAACAGTATATTTACTACATACGAACTGTTAATATGATAAACTGTCTTTGTGGTGACGATATGAGATTCTTAAGAGTGTGTAACCTAACTGGTGTTTTAATTAGTCTGGCAGAGATGATCGTGATGATGGTGATAATCATCCAGAGGATGAAGATGCTTTCATCCTCCAAACTGGTGCTGGCGTGCAGTGCTTCGATGGCGGTACGTTAAACTTCACACAGCTCCAACGCTAAGGGAATAACTACATGAGTAAATATTTATTGTCTCTTCTCTTACAGAGACTTTCTCAGAGAGCAGCTCCTCAGAGGACGGCGAGTATTCGTCAGACTTCGACTCCTCTGACTCGTTCGCCTCGGACAGCTTCGAGGACTCGTCCTACTCCGACCTCAGTCCTGAGGATGAAGACATGGAGGAGGACGGCGAGGATGACACCAGCGCCGAGTGCATAGTCATATCGTCAGATGAAGAGTCGATGGAGCTCGAGCCCCCCGCCACCCCCTCAGCTCCGCTAACCCCTGGCGCTCAGCTGGAGCTGGGCCTGCAGGACTGGTCAGCTCCTTCGCATGCAGAAGAAACCAAGGAGAACCAGTGCACCTCCTGTCAGCAAGACTCCTGTGACTTCAATGCCGTGATGGAGCTCAAAACCAGCGAAGCCCAGGACCACCCACTGCTCCTGTCCCCTCTAGGACGTCCAGGTTATATGTCCAGCAGACTGTGTAACACTAGATGAAAATAGTTTACAGCGTTAGGAGACTTGAAATAATGTTTTATGTCCACAAACTAATGTGATAATTGTGCAAAAGTTTGGCTCCTAATGGGAATAAAATCAACAATAAACAAGTTACAGATATTGTTTCAGTATAATGCATTAATCCTCAACGTGCATGACTTAGGTTAGCATGCAAGCATTTGCCAATTAGCACAGCTGAGGCTTAGGGGAACATCAAGTATTTTTTATGTATTGGACTAAGATGAATTTTCACCTAATGATGGTGCCTGATGAAAAGAGGATCGAAGTTCTTAATTCTTAACAATTAATCCTCTTGTGCTCACGACTGTGTGTGAAAAGTTTCACGCCTATAACGCCACTAACGTGACTAAAAAGGATGTAAACTGTGTGAACGAAGGAACAAAATTATTGATAGAATGGTGTCTGTTTGATTTTGTAATATTTTCCTATTTTCCTCTGTAGCAGTGGAGCCACACCTCGATGTAGAGATGGAGAGCCCTGAATGGACGGTGCAGTCTCTGGAGAACATAGAAAACCTGCGTCCTCTCACTCCTACTGGCTGCTTGGTGGACAGTGACCCGGACCCTGAACCAACATCCCCAGCCGTGGAGGAGGTGGAACGACCTCAAACACCTGGCAGGGGCATAGTGGCTGACCTGGACAGTGAGGATGAAGTCCTCGTCCTGTCCCCAGCAAGCACTGAGCTTGTTCTGGCTCCCTCTGGTCCCCCGGCCTCATCGTACCAGAATATGCCCAAAACTCCTGGTAGAGATGATCGAAGTGGATGGACCCAGTGCAGCTCTGGGAGACCTCCATTGACACCAGGCCGAGAGACGGCCGTGTCAGAAGGTAGCATATTGATGTTCCCAACTCTCAGCAGCCCGCCTCCTGCGCCATGCCTGTCTAACAATCCATATATCACAGCCCCAAAGACTCCTGGAAGAGACATCATCCTGCCCCGAAGAGCCATAGTCCACAGGAGGAAAGCACAAATAGTGGCCACCTCACCGCCTTTGTTAGGTGACTCTCCCTTCTCAGAGTCCTCCCCATGCAGCCTCTCTGAGCCTTCGCCTGACTCTGCTGATGGGAGGTGCATGTGGATCATTTCAGGTGTGAGGATGAAGCCCCTGCAGGGACTGGAGAACATGCCTGGGCTTCTGGATGAGGACAACAGGAGAGAGACGGAGAAATCCTTACTGAGCAGGAAACAGCTAAAGAGGAGGTGGAGAATTCGTCAGCGGCAGAGGTCACTGAAGAGAATCTCTGGTCCTCTCTCCTCTCACAGTCCTCCTCGCCGGTGGCGCTCACTCTGCGAGGAGAGGAGGATACTTCACAGGGTCTGGAAAGAGGGCCTGGATGAAGAAGACGCAGGGCTGCTGAAGTGCACGTATGACAGGCTGCAAGAGCAGGATAACGGCTGTGGGTGGATCAGTGACACACTGTGGACACCCCACCCTCATATCCTTTGATAAAAGATGAAATTAGATGAAAGTGGGTAGTGAGTGCACATCATATTCTGTATCTGACGTCCTTAACTGCTGCTCACTGACTAAAATCCCCACAGAGAAGGTTGACGAACACAAACCCTGGCAGCTGCACCACAGGAGCGGCTCGGCTCGCAGCGAAGGTTTCTACAAAATCAGCAGGAAGGATAAACTGAAGTACCTCAACAGCACAAAGCTGACCACAGAGCTTCCGTCTACGAGCGCTCAGGTACGATGGAGGGTTCGCTCTCATGTTCGCAGTGCCCAGTTCGTTCCATTCAGTGGTTAAAGTCGGCATTTGTTTCAGCAGGGAATGTGCATCCCAGCCCAGCAGCAGACCTCCCTGCGCGCTGGATCGGACTTCCGGTCTGAACAGCGCCGCCTGCTGTCCTCTTTCAGCTGTGACAGTGACCTGGTCAAGTTCAACCAGCTGAAGGTGAGTCTAGCTGTATTGTCTTCTTCTGTTCTTCTTAGCAGTTAGCGGTTAGCATTAGCATTAGCTAAATGGTAGCATCGGTACTGTATTGTCTTCTTCTGTTCTTCTTAGCAGTTAGCGGTTAGCATTAGCATTAGCTAAATGGCAGCATCGGTACTGGCCACTACCTGGAGCATCTTCTAAACAGGCCTGGGTCAGTTGAACGTGGCATTGCTGTTTGGATTGTGTAGGAGCAGTGTGAACTGGCACTAGGGGGGGTGACTCTGGGAAGCCGGAGTTCACCGCCTAGCCTCCTGGAGGTGTCGTGGGACTAAGTAGGCGAAACACTGTTGAAGGGAGGTTTCCACCTGATGACCCCCAGAGACGTGTTAGGAATCACTGCTCTTTGGCAGGTATAGAGGCAGATTAGAGCTCCAAGGTTCTTCACTGAGAATGAATCCTCTTTTTGAGCACAAGTATCTTGTGTTACACTCAACGCTGCCATCAATTTGAAAGAAGTCTCATATGAATTAATTAGCATGTAGCATTACTAGATCACATGGTATATTTTATTCTGTTGGTACATTTCACTGGTATAATTTATTGTTTAGTATATTTTTATTGTCATAGTATATTTTCATTTCTGGTATATTTTTATTGCATTTACGAATATGTTTTACTGCATGTTGGTTTATTTTATTCTACTATCTTAATTTTATTTTAGAATCTTTCTTATCTTTCTTATTATCTTGTTTCTAACATGGGGGTTGCAATGCAAATTTCGTTGACATGTCATGCTCAATGACAATAAAGAAATCTTGAATCTTGAATCTTATTTATCAGAATAAAGCAAAAACCAGTGAATCAGTGCAGACTTTTATCAGTGTAACTCTGCTACACAGCAACTTAAACGACCACCTGTCACGTCAGCATTTGCAGCAGTTGGAACCTGTGTTAACAAATGGCAAACATATGTCTCATTTGGCATTGAAACTCTTCATATCTTCTCATATCAGTTCCGCAAGAAGAGGATCCGTTTCAGCCGGAGTCACATTCATGAGTGGGGCCTGTTTGCGATGGAGCCTATAGCAGCAGATGAGATGGTGATTGAGTATGTGGGCCAGATCATCAGACAGGTAAACAAACTAATGACAGGGCTTGGAATAAGATTCATAATGAATATAATTTGTGAAAAATGTCACCGCCGGGCTTTTAAGCGAACCGCTTTTCTCCTGAGAGCTTCCTGAATTGGCCCAGCGGCTCAGACGGCCCCTCCGGTTCTTCTGGGTGCTTTCCAGGAGTGTGAGCAGTGATAAACAATGGTCTCATGAATCTGTTTTCTTTCTCTTTAGGTCATCGCTGACATGAGGGAGCAGAGGTACGAGGAGGAGGGGATTGGAAGCAGCTATTTGTTCCGGGTTGATCAGGACACCATCATTGATGCTACTAAATGTGGGAACTTAGCCAGATTCATCAACCACAGCTGCAATGTGAGTACGAGCTGGTAGTGAGACTGAAGTGAGTCTGAATCAGATCGGTGGTTTGTTAATAGGATTTTTAATAATAATAATAATAATAATAATAATAATAATAATAACTTTTCATTCTCATTACAATGTTTACATTTGTGGGTTTGTTGTCTTGCAGCCGAACTGCTATGCAAAGATCATCACTGTGGAGTCTCAGAAGAAGATAGTGATATACTCCCGGCAGCCGATAAGCATCAATGAAGAGATCACGTACGACTACAAGTTTCCCATTGAGGAGACAAAGATTCCTTGTTTGTGTGGAGCAGACGGCTGCCGCGGCTCCTTGAACTGAGCTCGAACGACGTGTCCCCATTATGTCAAGAGCCAGAGTTGCCTGAGGAACTGTACGATATAAACACAGACCCTGAATATGTGTCAAAAAGTTTTAATGCTATTTAAAACTGTACAGCGAGTAACTGTCGAGAGGCCATACAGGAGCTCCTAAAAGCACTGCAGACGATCGTCAGCGCTGCTCAGTGAATGATGGGCCAATGAAATGGACCAAGCACTTAGAACTTTAATCTGTTAATGGAGGCTTGGCATTGAGTTGTGATGTGCCACCTGCAAGCACAGGTGAAAACAGAATCCTGATTCTTTGCTAGCAACACTTGCTAACGTCTGTCCCACCTCTGTTACAATGAAATATCTGCCGACCTCATCGTCCAAATGATAACAGAAGTGTACAGTTAAATGTTTTCGTTTATGAGAGCTTAAATGGTGTTTTGCTTGAGTCAAGCTGGTATCGGTAATGTTGCTTTTCCTGTTAATATTCTGTAAAAAAGGACGTGTTGCATTGTGTTAAAGTACTTTTCAACACATAAAATAATGTCACGTGTTGTATGTTGTAATAAAACATGCAAATCACAAAATAAAAATCAAGAATAACAGCTTTAATAAACGTGCATCGACGTAGAATATAAACCTCCTAAAAGTAAAGTGTTTTAGTAATTAGTAGTAATTCATATTTACTGAGACTGTAAAGCATAGTATCACTGGCATCACATGTTCTCTGAAACGCCATTCGGCGTCAGGATGGTCAGATTTCCCCTCGCTTGCTGGTCTGCCTCGATGGCTTCAAACAGAGACTTGAAGTTTCCTGCACCAAAGCCCTGTGGAGAAATCGTGTATTTAGCTCACTGAATTTTGCACCAAACATATTGACACATAGAATAATGTGCTGCATGTTTCCTCTTGTGAAAGTTGTCCGTGGCGCCCTCACCTGGTGGTTGTGTCTCTGAATGACTTCTAGGAACACGGTGGGCCGGTCCTGAACCGGTTTGGTGAAGATCTGAAGTAAATAGCCATTGTCGTCATAGTCCACCAAGATCTTCAGCTCCTGGATATGAGAAATATCATGAGAATACATCTGTCTGTCGCAATCAATTTCTCCATTAAGTTGTAGAGAACAGAGTTGGATAGTAATGGATTACATGTAATTGGGATTATGAAGTCATATTACAAAAAATAGCATCTATAATAAACCCAGATTACATTTGAAAAAACGTGTACATGGATCATAGCTATACTATCAAGGATTACTTGATTACGTTTTTGATGATGTCTTTAAAATACGACAATTTTGAACCGCTGCTCTGTTTACTAGTGAAAAGGACGCAGGGTTGATTTCACCAGTAAATGCTGAACATGCTAAATTTTGAGATGCTTGAAGAGAAAAAAGGAATATTAATGGAAATCTAAACTTTGTAGCTGCATCCTTTTTATTAGAATAAGGTGCAATATTTTGAATGTTTGATTTTGAAGTAATGAAAATGTGAATATTCAGACAAACAATTGCATTAATAATTACAAAAATTGCCATATAGTTTGCATTGACTGACTACATTTTAAAGTAATCCTGCTGTGAAGCAGGAGAGATCACTCCAGTGTGTTGTTTTTTTTTGCTTATTACAGCCGTCAGTGAATTAGATCCTCAGACTCAGCAAAGTACAGCATCCAATCAGCTGACAAGGGAAGCAATGCTGTTCTGCAGTGACTAAATATGGGCATAAAAACATGAGCTTCGTAGTGCATCAGAACTCCAGATGTGATAAACTGTGATCTTGGTTCTGACCTGCAGGACATCCAGGTCCTCTGAGAGTTTGACCTTTGAGTGTTTGAGGTTCTCCCTCAGCTGGTCGTAGTAGGTGTCTGGCACAGACATGAAGTCCATCCCGCGCTCCTTTAGGTTACGAATCTGCAGGTAAAGAATTGATCCGAGCGCTGTTGTTGCTGCTGCTTTGGGATGCATCGACGTGCAAAGCCAAACAGCGTTTTACAGACTTACTGCGGTGATGATGTCTGATGTATTCATGGCTATGTGCTGCACTCCTGGACCTCCGTAGTACTCCACATACTCCTGTAAGTCAAAATGTACAGAAACAACTTAATCATTTAACCAGGGTTGTCCAGGAACATCATCTCTGGTGCACAGATTTGTCGAATAAACATGCCTGGATCTGTGACTTCCTCTTCCCCATGGCGGGCTCGTTGATGGGCATCTTCACCGTCTCCTCGTAGTTCGCCACAACGATGGAGCGCAGGGCGCTGAACTCTGTCTGAAGCTGCTTGTCATCCACTGACCAGAAGCGGTGAAAGAGGAGGTTTCTTTGATACCTGTGAGATCATGAACCAGAGATAAAGAAGCATCACATGGTGGGTCGAGCTCCGCTGAAGGGCCTCTTGAAGTGTTAACCATGCTAAATGCTCAGTGTTGGTGTTTTAACTGGTGCATGGAAGCACAAAACGTTAACATGGCCGGAACTGATGCTGCTGTCATCTCGTGATTTAAACTGGGGAATTGTGGCCTGCTAAACACGAATGAGTGACTTTTTGAGTAATGAGGCGTCTCCACGAGGTCTGTCACATCTAAAAACCTCCAGCCTGTGCTACACCCCTCTTTGCAGGATCAACCAATCAGCTTGCTCATTTAGAGAACTGCCTTTCCACACAGTTTCATGCCTTCATGATGAGATGAAAACCAGATCCAGATGTGGAGGACCACAGGAGTCCACTTCAGAAAACGCAAAGTCATGCTGATGCCTCACTTAGCAGAGTTACGCAACGATCAGACGCCCTCTGGCTCCTCCTCTCATCCACCCGTCTGGGTTCACATCATAGCAGAGGCATGCACTGCAGGTAGGTTGTTAACACATGTGCTACACTGCATGTGTCTGCATTACCAGTCCACCACTGGAACCATCTCATTGTCCGACTGGTTTCCCACAACGTGATCAATGAAGTTCAGTTTTCCACTTGGTCTGCATGGAAGAATGGAAGACAAATACACAGTGCATCAGCTGTCAGCCTGAATTTATCAGCTTATAAACATCATGATCGCTTGTGCACACTCACAGTCCGGCTAATAAAGGGTCCTTGAACAGAGGGGGGTGGAAGCCTGGCAGGAACAGCCCAGTGTATCCCGTCCTCTCCACAAACGTGTGAGTGGTGTCACCGTACTGCAGCAAAACAAAGCAAGTCTACAATCCTGGCTTTCCTTTTAGAGCATTTTCAGCTTATTTCATGATGTGCTAGTGGCTCCGTGTAAATCACAGAGTTCATACTGAGTGACTTCTCTTACCGTCTGAAGCACAGCCAGCCTGACTTTACCATGCTTGTCCTCCAGGGTGTAGGGCTCCTTCACAATAACTGCACCTCGCTCTCGGGCTTTCTGTGAAGGATAATATGGTGAGTGCATAACGTGAGCAAAACCATAGTTACGATACAAGGAATTAAACGTAACCTGAAAAGTGAATCTTGCGTTATAAAATAGCTCCTCTAGATTAAAATCTGCCGTATTTACCTGCACAAGAAAGTCACAGTCCTTCACTGTGAATGCAATATCCTTCACTCCATCCCCGTGCTTCACTAGATGATCCCCCATCTCTGAGAAAAGATGAGAACGTTTTAGCCACACATATTTTTATACGCTTCACTAATTATCTTCTGCTAAATTTATAGGAAAAACTGTTTCAGTAAAATATTCCTCTAGTCTTGAGCTAGTTTTACAAAAGCATGTCAGGATATATTTCAGGAAACATTTTGCATAATTCTTCTGGTTTATGGTTATTTTTATGGATAATTAGTGAATAATTACTGAGCTCAGAGTTATTATATGTGAGTACAATTAATGAAAATAGGTGCAAGAATTTAAACTAATGTGTTTATTTTCATGGAAACTGCACCGTCTTCACAGTGATTTTTAAATATCACAGTAGCCTGATTTCGTTCAAGTAAGTGCTTCAGCCTTGAGCACGGCGAGACCTCCAGCTCCAGATCAGTACCTTTGTTTCCAGGATTGAGGGCGGATGAGAACACATAAATGATCTGTGAAAACATCAACACGGTGAAAACAGCTCCTGCTTCCTCCAGACATTAAATTACATTTGATTCACTCTGTACAAACGAGTCGAACAGTTATTTATTGAAAACTAGTGTTACAATCCACATTATTCTAGGAAGCCAGACACTAAGAGAGCAGTTTCTCTCTTTGTTTGCCAGTTTTGTGGCATTAAAAGACATCTTCTGACATCATCACTGATTCTGTCTGGTGTGTGCTGTGCGTCCAGGCTCCAGGCACCGACGGTTTATTTACCTTTCCTTGTCTGACTGCGTGGGACACCACTTCTCTGCTGCCCGTCTCCAAACCCTGATAAGCCAAAGGCTCAAATCCCAGCTTGTTACAGTAATATGATGCAGCCTGTTGAAGACAATGATTTCCACTCAGCAGAAAGACACCGAGACGAGTCTTACTACATGTTACATTGAAGTGAAATTGGGCACATCAGAGCCTTAAACGCTCTCATAGTGCCATCTCCTGGTGAGGCTTGACTCAGTTTGTGCAGGGTCATAATTAGCCTGTGGTCTGAGGTTTTACACCCTGTGTGCCCTCCACCCCTCTGCAGAACCAATAGCCTTTCTGAGTGTACCCCTCCGTCTGTGAGAGGAGATGGTCAGAGAAAAATAATATACCAAAAACAAAAAAAAAGGTGGAGCATTTCTGAATGAACTTACCTGCTTTGCATTTCCAACCCAGAAGGTTAAGTGATCAAAGCAGAGGAAGCTGCCCTGCTCATGCTGAAGACAAGAAGAGAAGACACTTTAATGAATGAACGGAAGATTTATTTTGAAGCTTTCGCCATGATTAAAACATATCTGACAATCTGGAGCAATATTAGCACTAAAAAAAATGCTGGATAAAAGCATCAGAGGCGTTAAAAGCCTGTTTTTATCGCAGTGGTTTTCCACTCAGTGTCTGCCTAATAGCTGCAACATCACTGAACCTCTGCTCTGTAGCACATATGATGATGTTACCTACCTTTTCGCCTTTATCTGTGTACGTTGTCTACAATCAGAAAGCACACCATTAAATCATCATATTATAAAGAAGCACACACACAAGTTATTTCTGTGTAAACACAAACTCTCAGTCACAGGTAACAACAGAAAAGACGCTGTATAAAATGACTCAACTCACCATCTTGCCTCCGGTGACCTGACCTGACTCTCAGAATGAAATCTACCATGAACTCCTGAATATATAAGCTGGGATGGAAGTTTCCAGATCCACACCCACCGCTGAGGAGGGGGTACTAGTGAAGGAGGAGAGGAGGAGGAGGAGGAGGAAGGAGAGGACTGATACTTGCTCTCCTGCTGTTATACAATGATTACTTGGTGAAACATGTCAGCGATTAGACCTCCTCATCATTGATAAACAGCCAGTTTGATGCTACTGACTATGATGCTTATGTTATATCTGCCTAGAGACTTAACATTTATTTTGCAAACAAAACCTTCAGTTATTTTTCATGCCTTCATAATGCATCATAATCAGATTTAGAAATTAATAAATCCACTAAAACTTTTCTCTGCAATGGGATGAAGAAAAAAAAACAGTTTGTCCACTGAGGTTTAGAATTACAGCTGCCTCGTTTCTAGAGGAAGACGTCCATATGTTAGCGTTTAGTGGGGAGAGGAGGCTCACTCATGCAGGACTCTTATTGGCTCACGGGGGTTGAGCTAAGTGAGTTGAAATGCCTCCATCCCATCAATCCCCTTCACCAATGGAATTCTAATAATTGCGATTATTCTGGTTGTAGACTTAAAGACTCATCCAGAGGAGTTAAAGCTATTGTGTGATACCTTTGTAGAAATGTGATACATGAAAAATCAAGTTGATCCAGTTGTGCTCTACTCTGTTGACATTATAGGTTGAATTAATGGGTTTCAGATGGCGTCGGGTTTCTGATCTTCAAGACAACAGTGCAGAATAATGGACAAAATCAGATTATATCAATTTATTATATACTTTATAGCACAAGAGAGCAAAGGGAAATATGGAACAATATGTACAACTGAAACCTGAAAAGTGAACCATACCTGTGTACAGACCAATTTTATGAATGACTACAGCAGCTATCTGCAATATTACAGCCACATACAGTAACAGCTACCTGTTCTGTCAGCTACAGTTCCCTCTATAATTTAGTTTCTAAGATAAAATCATAACTATATACTGAATGCATGCTCTTTAAGGCACCACTGCAACACCAGAATCCAGCAGGAAAACATGCTATATTCCTGATTTAACACTAAAAAATTCATTTTGACTAAAAGAATCCTGCAACTGATGCAAAGGATTCGACCACTGAGTGGAATCATCAGTGGATTCAGGGACCGAGTGAAAGAATGCGTCACAGCAACAGATTAAATAAGTTAATTAAATCATGCAAGCGCACTATGAGCAGTTTGTGACACCCAAAAAACAAAGACACAGCAGCTGAACTGAGATTTCTACAGGGACAGATCAGTCGCTCGTCATCAGCACTAACTTTAACTTTATGGTCCATCAGAAGGATCTCATGCTGTGTGAGATAAAGCTTCAGTAAACCTGTGCATAGACCCAAGAATCATCCCTGACTGACAGACTCAAAGAAAATATCTTTATTTTAACCCACTGTTTTATGTGTGAACGTTATATGACATATATATGTCTCTTATATGTATTACAGAGGGTGACTACATTCAACTGTGTTTTTGCTGAGGAATTCACAATGAGTTCTTTGAGCAAACCAGAGAGTCTCAAACACATCTTTAAATCATCATATGCACACCACACACACATTAACATACACATGCATGTCTTATTCTGTGGCATGAGCGATGCTGTCATCTCAAAAATGCAATAAACAGAGCATGTAAACGAGATTAAAGGTTTGACCAATGAGCTGTGTTCACTGTGGCTAACTAATAACTGCTCTCACAAAGTGAATTTAGATATTTACAAATGTCTCAAAGTCCAAAATAAATTTTAGACTTGTAGAGAAAATGCAAAAATAGACGAAAAATATCAGATATTCAAGTACAGAAGAATTTCTCGGTATATCGCTTTACATGAGGGGGCACAACAGAGTAACTAACGATTTGTCTCTTATCAAATATCTTTGATAAATCCCTAAGATGAATTGGCTTATTATGACCTTATGATTTATCAGTGCTGTATATCCAGGTCTGTGCTCACCTCCTCGAGTCAGAGTTATTCATTGGTTGATTAATCAGACTTCTCTCATCTCTCACTAACTCATTTCTGTGCACTGCAGAGTTGCTGCTATTCTTCATGCATGTTTATTCAAGTCCTGCAGAGAAAACATGTTGATGAGCAGCTTTACTACAGTGGCACAGATTGGTTAGTTGCGTGTTGCCGCTCTGCATTCCAGTAACGGCTCACTAATGAGAATTTGAAGCCTGCCCCTCGGCGCTCCTGCGGCGACTCTCCCTGCAGAGCTTTGTTTTTCATGCTGTTACCAGGAGGCTCGCTGTTGTCATGGGATGCAACTACAGACATGCAGAGGAACACAACATGTGGGATTAAATAATGCCAGCCACTTAACATAACGACAGCTGTTGGATCATTTAATAGTGCGATATGGGAGCTGTTGTTCTTTGTAGTTAAAATGCCAGTGGACAGAGGTGTACTATCACAAACACAAGTGCTGCGTTACAGAGCAGAAGCACTTATTCCACACTTTTAATAGTCTCAACCACTTTAAAATGCTGGATGTCGACAGATGTGATAATTTAACTGATTTATTTTGCATTGGTGTTGTCTCACTACAATGTTTTTGAATGTTATCTCGTACATCGTGCAGGATTACACCAGACTGCAGGCCTGAATCCCCGGGGGTTCGGTCTCTCTCAGGACGAACACCTCAGTCAATTAGGTCATTCCCACGCCAGCACTCCTCACACAAGTGTAGTAGCTCAGTTCAAGGGAGCAGAGGAGCTGTCAAGACGAGAAATAAAAATGAGTGAATTATCATCTGAAGCGAATCCACAAATACTGGTGAACGGCGAACAGCAGGGCGACGCTGCCGCAGCAGAGGAGCAGATCTCCTCTGCGCGCCTGGACCAGAGGTGTTCGGAAGACAACGTCGCTGCAGAAAAGGAGACACAAGCAAAGATGCAGTCTGTTTTCCAGCAGGTACGTAACCAGATCAGATCACAAGTGGGTGTGAAGGCCTCAAAGAGCGGCCTGCTGGAGCTGATGCAAAGAGTCAAAGACAGAGAGATGCTGACTGCACAGGTGAGCGGCGCACCTGAGGGCGAGGAAGTCAGCAGCGAGGAGGAGAAACAAGCAGACGTGCTGACAGATGAGAGCAAATGTGAGATGGATCCAAAGCAGGAGTTGTGTGCACTTTTTGAAGAAAAGCTTGAGGCAAGCAAAAAGACCTTAAGGGATGAGTTCGACGTGCAGATTTCTCAGGTGCGCGCAGAAATGCGGGCCTACACTGACCAGGCTCTCAAAGACTTGGAGTGTAAGATGCACAGCAGGCAGCCCGACCGTCTACCACAGCTGCATCCCAAAGAGCAACACCAGAGCAAAGGTCCAGACAAGAAGAAGGCTTCAGCACCTCCCTCACTGGCATCCAGAAGAGGACGAGTCCTGACTCGGACCATGACCACCATCATCCCTAAGACGTGTGCCCCCGTCATCGTTGGCCCGCGCGCCAAATCAGAGACGCTGAGCTCCTCGAAGGGTGAAATCTCTCGACTTCATCTGAGAGATGCAGCGCACCTCCTGCCAGGCAACAAGCCGTGCCAGAGCCGCAAGCCGCTGCTCCCCCCTACTTGGCCCCCACTGCATCAGCACAAAAAACCTGTCCGGGCAAAAGCTAAAACAGGGAACTGAATCATTTATGCAACTGGCCTGATACAAACCAGAACCACGTGCATTCAGGCCACATTAATGAAGACAACCTCTGTTATTGCTTGTTACAATGACCAGACTGTAGCTGCTTGCTGAGGGCGGTGTTACCTCCCCTTTAGTCATATTTGTAGCTTTATGTAGAAATAAAAAGTGTGTTTGAAAATTGCTATTATAATGGTAACAATAATAAAGCATCTTGTGAGAGTTTGAAAGGAGGTTTCCTATTTCCTACTTCAATACAGCCGATGTATTTAGTTCGTTTCACAGGTGCAAGGTTGACTATTTCTGAACGAGTTTGGAGGAAAAGATCACAGGTTATGACTCAAGGTGTACTGTATGGGTTAGCTTCAGGGTCCTGGTGTTGTTCCTGCTACCTCACTGTCAGGCTGTCATAGTAACACCTGCTATGACAAGTAAAAATGTCTGTTTTAAAACTATGATTCCCAGTTACATGGTTTTATAAAGGAGGAATTATGAGACATCCTGACCTGAGGGGTTGCTGATTAAATGCTCATCTTGGATTATAGCACAAGGGGACTTAAATATGTTAAACTCTAAATTAACAATTATTGTAACAATAATCTCGTTGCCATTTATCTGCAAGAATTCATTAAATAAGAAAACAATATGAATTGAACCTTGAGTACACAGTGTGACAGTTCTGACTTTCACTCGAGGATAAATATTTTTGGTAATTGTACAACCTCACCAGCAGGTGGCAGCAGTTCATCTTTATGGGCTTCCAAGAATCCCATCTGGATGAATAAAACGTCTGTGTCATCTTCTTTGCAGGGGATGATGAAGCAGTTTAATAACCGAGCTGTGGCAGAGCAGCGTGAACTGCGGCTGAAATGTTTTGTCCTCTGCACCACCCATTTAGAAAGCACATGTGCTTACATGACCCTGAATGATGGTTGGAAAGGTTCTCGTCAATGAGCAAACTGTACAATATTACTATTGTGATGGAATAGGGTCGAGTTCTGGACCATGAAATCACCTTAAGGAAGGTAGAAACCAGCCTCCTGCAGGCTGCTGCTGCTCCCCAGTGGCCACACAGCAGAGGATGAAGATGTCTAACAATGATGGAGGGATGAAGAGGGGCATGCAAAGAACTGTTTTACTCTCCTTTGATGTGGCTTCCTAATGACAGATTTGAGATTTAAATTCTTTTGAGCAAATTATTTTTTTTCGGTTATTTGAATATTTTTCCACCATGATGGACACAAAGCATCTGGATGTGTTGATATTTGTTCATTTCTTTGCCAGCGAGGGTCAAAAATACACATCAGAAACACTTTAAAACTGACATATTGAACTCTAAGGTGCTTGCTCCCTGTTTGTGAGGGGCCACACTACCATCAGTACTAACACATCCTCTTACCTAAACTGCTGAACAGTACAGGTGTAACTTGTGCAGGAAAGCTGATCTGAGCCCTGTCGTTTACCTCTGACAGTCACTTGTGGAGACCTGAGCACCTGAGTGCCTCCAGCAGCTGAACTGGCACTGGGACCGGGCAGTGACAGGAGATGCATTTAGCCCTGAAGCAGCCGAAGGAGCCGTGTGCCTCGAGGCAGGCCCTTCACAATGGACGGGATAGAGAAGGATGTGAAGAGGATCTTTGTGTCTAAGGGATGATGAGCCCTGAGCAACCATATCCGGAGGGGACGCGAGCCCAGCACATTCAGGTCTGGCCAAGCCACGCTGTCCTCGGAAGCAGCGTCTCTCGCCTAACGATATCCAACAGCAGCAGCTCATTGCTATGCACTATGCATCCAGGCCATGATAGATAGATAGAGAGAGAGATAGATGGCATCTTTTTCCACATATGTGCCACATATGTTACGTTTAACCCTACGGTTTAACCCCAGTCATTACAGTGCGCCGTATATCCTCTTATATATTTGCACAGCTGACTAAAATCCACTCAGTAACCCCATCAGATTTAGTAGGTGCAGTAACGGGTGGAGTGGACATGACCCTGAACAACAGTGAGTAACAAAGGCAGGGAGGCGGTGTTCAGGGGGTCCATTTGAAAACCCTGACTTCCTAATCACCTCTTGAAATGCGCCACAAGATAACAAAATTACCACGAAAACACTGATCTCATGTAAACGCTGTGTTTTTCTGGGCTGTTGTTCTCAAGGTCTGGACAATTACAGTGAGAGGCCACTTCCAGGTGGAGACAAGCTGATTTGAATAGTGATTCCTGAGCAGACGTGGTAGCAATTTACAGCCATCACATGGGGCAGAAGTGGAGGAGCGGGGCCGCGCTGTTGGTGTGTATTGGATACTCGAGTGGCCACGTTTGTGAGGCATGATTAGACATGTAATACCCCCTTATTTGTGAGACCTTATTGATTAGATTTGTAGTGATGTGGCTCTGTTCCCAAAGTTTGTGGAATTCCATTGATCACTATCAGCGCAGATTCAAGCAAAGGGGGATATGGTGGGAGGGACAAACTGGATGTTAGTGAAACTCTGAAGCCTTTATACTTTTACTCCACCTCATTTCTATATAAACCATCCTGTAATTTCTAAAGGCCTGCAGCTAAAATGGTTTTCATTATTGATTCATGCGCAGATCAACTAATCAACTCATTACGACATCACATGTGTAATTTATTTGCATATGTTTATATAATATTCTTTTACAATTAGTGTCGCAGCTCTGTAGCGTGTTAGCTCGTTTTGAAGCTAAAAGCTCATTGTTACAGTTTTCATTGAAAGCATCTCAGGGCGACATCAGCTCCGTGTTCACGGTGTGTAAACCGTAAACAGGCAGTGAAACATGGTGTCAGCTGGAGGGGACGGGGGCTCAGGTCTGACCGAGGTTTCTGAACCGACTTGTTTTGGTGGATCAGGGGCTCTGCTGTCTAGACTGGTGCTGGGCTCATACTCAGACCACAGACTCAGACACTTCATGTTATTAACTGTACAGTGTGAGCCTTAATCCTCTGGACAGTTCCTCGTCTCAAAGCTGTCAGTCCACGGCTTAAAGGACGGTTCCTCATCTGAAATCCCACCTGGTCTGGGTTTGTTAAGGAAACTGGCATCCTACTTAAAATATTTATTAAAAGCAACTTTCAGTTAAACTAAAGCAGACTGAAGCTGCTTATTACATATTAAAATAATTATAATAAAGCTATTTTTTATTAAACTAAAAGAGAAGAAAAGACCATCATGAAAATAATAAGGTGAGTAAAGTGGGAAAGGGTTCATTCTCCGTTACATTGCACTGGAACCACACACACACACACACACACACACACACACACACACACACACACACACACACACCAGCTTGGAGAACACACATTGCAACAACACATGTTTATTGGACACCTATTAACTTCTGGCTACAGAACTATGAATGAAACATAATTCACACAAAGCTTTTAATTTGATATTTTATCTAAAGCACAACCAAGCTAGCTGTCTTTATGCTAAGCTAAGCTAAGCTAAGCTAAGCTAACTGCTGCTGGCTCCAGCTTCATAGTGAGAGTGGTATTATTGACCTTTTGGCAGGAGTGAAAAGGTGTATTTCCCAAAATGTTTTCAAAAATAACTTGTCAAAGTAATACTTTAACTTAATAAAACTGATACTACAGCTGTATGTTAAATTAATAAACTTTAAAAAATCTACGGTTGTCACGTCTAATTTGAGACCTTCTTCCACTTGGCTCTTGTTTCATTGTGAGACATGAAAAATTGGTTTCAAATGGAAAGTATTTCTTTATAAAATTAAATATTCAACAATCAAACTTATATATGTATATAATTTTTTACTGCTTGAATTTTGATATTTTATTCTGCAGTTTGCTCTTTTTAGTCCTATATCACAAATTTTCACTTTTTTCACGGTGTTATGCTCACAGTCATGGTACACTTTATTTTCTACACACTGCCATTTGCTGTAGATATTCTTTTTTGTGCAATACTTTTTAATTACTACTGTTTACTATTTTGCTATTTTATTATTATGTATATAATCTTTTTACTGCTCGCTATTTAGATATTTTATTATGTATAGTTTGTTCTTTATAGTGTTATTTAACAATTTTTCACTTATTTCACGCTGCAGTGCAATTTCCCAGCTTGGGATAAATAAAGTCTATCTATCTATCTATCTATCTATCTATCTATCTATCTATAATTTGCAGAAAAAAACATTGTTAGTATTATTAAGAGTCTAACACTCAAAAATTCAGCTACTCAGCTAATTAAATCACAGTTTTCAGAGAGAGCAGGTGCAGGCCATACTTTAATTTACATCAGACATCGGCATATGAATGCTGCTAAACTCTGATTGGTGCATGGAAGCATGAGACATCACCTATTTCTCAGTTGAGCCACGCCCACTAAGAACAGCACAGTGGAGAATTAGAATTTAGTGAACTTAGAACATTTAGAACATGTTTTTTCAGGATCTTTCAAGAATAACAGTTAATTGGAGAAAAGGGGATAAAAAAAAGTGAAGAAAAACAAACACACCACATGTACCACACACACTCCTGCTCACATACGCAACCACCCCACCCACACACACACACACACAGGAACAAATGCAGCCCGCTTTTCAACACCCTCACCCCCTCCACCAAGTCCTCTTTCCTGATTTGGGGGCTCTGGACTCACAGGTAAGACAAACAGGCAGTCAGAGGGACACCCAAAGGTCCTTTTGATCTTTCAGACAAAGGTTTTGGGTGGATGATCAGCGATGCTCTCACCACCTCCCTCCTCCACCTCCTCCCTCAACAACTAATGGATGCAGAGAGACTTTCCCTAACTGCGTCTTTTGTGATATGTTTGTGTTGAGAGTGACTATAGGAGCGAGGAGCTGATTGTGTGTGTGTGTGTGTGTGTGTGTGTGTGTGTGTGTGTGTGTGTGCGTGTGTGTGTTATGGTCTTACGACAGGTGGACGAATGTCACAGAGAAAGTAGGGTTAGCGTTGACAGCCCATGGAATGTGTCAGATCTCTGTTTACATGTGCATATGAACACACACACACACACACACACACACACACACACACACACACACACACAACAGAGTGCATTTGTTGCTGCCTGGGTGGGATGGAACAGCAGGGAGATCTGAGGGGAGGCGAGCAGTTGTGTTTTGGCTCAGATGGCCCATTTGGGTTTGGCAGCTCACACAGACGGCGACGCTCAGATCACCTGTGTGTGAGATCACCTGTGTGTGAGATCACCTGTGTGGGAGATGCTACAGTGAGATTAACAGATAAATCTGTGATATTCTAGATTCTTCTTATTATCCCCATCCTCTGTGCGTCCGAGCCTGATGTATCTCATCCACACTTACATGTTTTTGCTTTGTTTACGTCGAGCGTCCACGTTACTCGTTACGCGTTTTGGAGCCACTAAAACAGAGACTTTTTGGAAACGCTGCTGACCCGGTTCAAGTTTGAAAACTCTGGGATTACATTGTAGTCTGGAGGGGTGGAAATGGAGGCTTTTGTTTCCTGATTGGCTCTTTTGAGTCATGACGTCCTTCCCTGATTTGTCACGCCTGTGTGACTCTTTTTTTGAAGAAATTTTATATACAGCAGCGATATACATCTATGAGCTTTGACTGGCAGCGGTTATTTTAACATGTATAACAAATTCCATGTTCTGCTGACATTGTTGTCTGTGCTAGCAGTTGTTGCGCAGCTAAACTTTGCATTTTCTTCATGCATGAGCAGGGGGCGAACACCAAACACCTGCAGGCGCACACCCAGTGTATTAAATGTAAATGTACGTGATATGCATTATCAGTGTGATACAATGCTAAAACGTCGCCTGGTTGTCGAGTGTTTTCATTATGAAACACTGTTTTAAAAGTAAAAGCATCAGTGTGGATGTAGCCTCAGTCCTCTTTGCCATAGAGCTTTATTGTTGCCCAAAAACCCTTAAAAAAAACACATGAATGAAGCACACTGTAACACTGGGTGACAACTTCTTTTACTACCATGAACACGCGCACTGTAGTTTATTTTTAGTCGGCCCCACAAACGCCATCCTGCTGCTGTAAATACTAACCAGGACCAAATGTGGATTAATATGCGGCAGAAAATAGTCCCCAACAAATGCACTATTTGCTTCCATTTGAGTGACGCTTGCTAAAAACTACAGAAAGCAGCTCTCTTGGGAAATTATTGAGCCCATTTTTAAAATGAAATTATACATTTGAGACTAGTTTTAAGAGATTCGCGTCATCAGTAACAACAAATAGGTTTCAGGACTGAGAGCCACAGACAAGGTTGGGACGCTATTTCATCTTTAGATATGACAGGAAGTCCATACGATAATAATAAAAGATAGTAAAACAAACCTTTGCTTAAGAAATGCTTCTTTTCATTCTAGAAAAGCCTCATTGTGGTGATTAGAGAACCGCTGCAATGGGCAGTATGTAGTATTTTTGAAGTAGAGGGAGTTTTTTGTGAGGTAGCAGCTGTACATTAAAAAGTTCATGCTCTACTGTCCTGAGAGAATACTTTGGGTGCAGCGTCGAGCCCACACCCAAACATCCATACAGACAAACAGGTCACACGGGCCACACACGAACGCCAACAACATTTATGTGCATTTGGAAGCCCCACACAACTGTTGTTTTTGTGTTGGCGGTGCCCCCCTGTGTACGCCCGGTGCTTCGGTCGGCTGGTATTCTGGGTGAGTTATCCCGAAGTGGACTTGCTGGCTAACAGCATCAGACAAGCTGTCAGCCCAGCTCATCTCAATAACAACAGCAAGTCTGGCCAGCCCAGCATGCATGATTGACTCCACCCTGATTCCACTGTCTTACTGTCAAACTCATACTGTTTAAAGATGAGGCCTTTTGTTCTGGTCCTTAGATGGTGTAATTGTTCTGTAAAAGCCTGTGTTATGGGTTTGGGTCAGCGCTTGGTAACTTACAGCACTCACAGGACCTTAAAAATCTATAAATATAGTAAATCCTTCAAAACGAGTCAACTACATGAAGAATAACTGTGTGTTTAAGCAGCTCTGCTCTGTCTGTGTGTGATGAACAAGCCGAGGCCTCACATCCATCACTCCCAACCATCCTGTGATCTACTTCAAGCTCTGTCAGATCTGCTCCACATAGCCAGGATGGACAATAAGCAACATATGATCTCTCCCTCAAGATGAATCACGAGGCTTCGCATTCCCACCGTTTCACACATGTTGTTACTTTAAGGTGTGATGCAACTTCCCCTCCCTCCCTCACCTCATTCACAATTTCTCTTTTTCCGAGAAGTCCTCCGCTCAGCGTGTTGGAGCATCTGCGGTCGGACGCCCTCCTCCCGTCACCCCCGTCAGCCCTGCCCTGCACCCCAACAACCGCTCTAACTGCAGTCTCTTGTCAGCGGGGACAAATATTGACTTGTTCGGTGGGCCGACTTCTGCCAGGATTAGCGCCCCACTTCCCCCCGTCGCTGCCGCCATCTCTAAACGCTGATTATGTCCAGCAGAGCTCATTACTGTCAAATCAAAGGACCCCTCAGAAGAGTCACTCGTTGGTAATGACCCTATTATTCAGTGAACATGTGGGCTTTGGTTGGCTTTACCTCCTGCCGGTAGAAAGTCCTGCCTAGACGCCGACAGCCTCTTTGTGACAGTAAATAACATTGTTTTACATGAATTTTAAGTCCTTTAAAATGGACTTAACTTGCGTGTTTGAATAAAAACACATTGGCTGCTGCCTCCTACAGCTGGTTCTAAATAAATACAGTCTTTTAAATGGAAAAAAAACCCTTTGATTGTATCCCGCAGGTGTGTGTCATCCCACAGTTAAAGTACCACATCTGAGTATCGAATACACACTTTCAGGTTCGCGGCTGCTTTGCATAATCCGGTTACAGTCTGGATACTAGCTGTGAATCAATAGAGATTAGAGGTCTATTAGTCTGAAGGTGTAAACCAAATGCAAGGCATTCATGACAAAGCTTTGACCCTCTGGAGATACTTAACAGTGAAACAGCAGGATGGTGTAATGAAACTGATGTGAAACTGCAGGTTCAAAGAAAAAAGTTGAACTTTTAACACACACACACTCTCAAAGGGATCTGGTTCATAGAACACATCTTTAATACAGTAGTTAGTTACAGTGATGTCAAAAAAATAAAACATATGCATCAAACTAAACATTTATTTACAGAGTTCCTTTGACCCCTTTAGTGCCGTGACTACACTGTGAAACCCCTCCACCCCACCCGCCCCGTTCCTGTTCCCCAACAACATTTGTCAACTGCCATCTGCCTGTCTGCCCCCGTCTCCTCTCCACAAACTATATAATTAAGCTGCAACACCTTTTCTCCTCTTACACCCCCCCCTCTCCTGCAGCCCAGACTTCTACCTTCACAAACAAGCTTTAAAGAGGACACTGCTCTGTTTGGTTTCCCTGCACACGCGTTTCTTTAACAAGTGCTTCTAAAACAAAACAGCAATAGATCTGAACAAGAAAAAAAAATGCTATGGTATGAAAATACTGTACAGCTTCTTTATGTTTCATCCAGTGTAAACAGATTTCATGTCAATTGATTTACAATTCCCAACATCACAGAAATGACAAATGAGACTTTTTGCAGAACAGGACAAAACTAAAAATATACTTTTTTTTCTCTGAGACTTTGAGGAACGGAGTAGCGAAGGAGCTCAGCCGGCTGGCTCCTGCCTCGAGTCCACACAACAGACAGAGCGTCCGCCTCTCCGGCTGCAGAAGAGGAGGAACTTCGTATGGATTTCATGACTGTGAGCAGTGACAATTCAAAGTTCATCATCTCATCTTACCAGCTTTGCACAATGGACACGTAAAGTCTGATTTTTTACAAGTGTTCCAGAGGTCGGAGCTGGGACCAGCCCCGCTCCACCTTTCCTTTGACTCTCTACACCTTGGTGGCCAGAGACTGAACCTCTGACTTCTGAGTCTGGGCGCTGAGCGTGGACGACATGGAGCTCATCTGGCCATGCATAGCCTTCTTCAGGTTGAGCAGGCACAGACACTGGGAACGAAAGCGCAGGTCGAAGAAGGCGTACAGGAATGGGTTGAGGCAGCTGTTGACGTAGGCCAGGCAGGTGGCGTAGGGGTGAGCAAGCAGCACGAAGCGCACTAAGCCGCAGGAGCTCGGAGCCAGGTTCAGGTAGGACAGGGCGTCCATGCTCTTTAGGACGTGGAAGGGAGTCCAGCAGATGGCAAAGACCACCACCAGTGTGGTGATGATCTTCAGCAGCCGCTTCTTCTTCTGGTCCTCCTTGCGCAGGTTGTTGAAGTGGCGCGTGACGGTGCAGCCAATGAAGCAGTAGAAGATGGTCATGGCCAAGAAAGGTAGGAGGAAACCCAAGGCGGAGGAGGACAGGCTGAGCCCGGCGATCCAGAGGTACTCGTGCCTCTGGTTCCCCGTCACCAGGCTGAAGTCCATGGCGCAGGTGGTCCTGTTGCTGTTTTGGTCGTTCACGGTGGTGCGGAAGAGCAGCGTGGGCACAGCCAGCAGGCCGGACAGGAACCAAATAGCACCCAAGGACGCCAGCATGGTGCCCCGAGAGCGCAGCCTGCTGCTGGACAGAGAGTGCACGATGGCCAGGTAGCGGTCAAAGCTCAGGCAGGTGAGGCAGAAAACGCTGGCATACATGTTGACCAGAACAACGTAGCTGCTGATCTTACACAGAGCCACACCGAAGGGCCAGTGGTAGCCCAGCGCTGTGTACACGGCCCACAGAGGTAGGGTCACAACAAAGGTGAGGTCAGCGAGAGCCAGGTTTCCAATGTAGACATCTGCAGCCCGGCGCTTCGATTTGGATCTCCAGACGGTGAAGATGACCACGCCGTTACCCGACAGGCCCAGGATGAAGATGAGCATGTAGAGGACCGGGATGAGGGAGTAAGAGGGCTCCCACTCTGAGAAGTCACAGTCAGTCTCATTGTCATCATAATACTCATAGTTAACATATTCCCCAGTGGTGGTCTCCATGCTGCGGCGGAAAAGAGCTCGAAAGAAAGAATCCTCTGTTCTGAGAGAGTCCTGTACAGTTCCAAGTCCTCCGAGGTGAACCAGAGCAGAGACGAGCCTCAGGAGCTTCTGCTGGGCTGCTGCTGGGAGCTGGGGGAGTGGGCAGACTGTGTGTGAGAGTGAGTGACTGCTGGCGCTGTCTGCCTTTTTAAACTCGGCCCTCCACAGCCCCCCGGTTCCCTCCCAGGACGACCCCCTCTCCTCCGCCCCCGGTGAAACATCTCCCAGCCCTCCCCCTCCTCCTCCAGCTCACCTCTTCTCTCCTGCACCCCCGCAGAGAGGTCAAACCGTCATGATGAAGTTTTCATACAAAATTCTTTCTTATAACTTTAAAGACCTGCAGGAAAAGACAAATTCAACATTCGCCTTAAAACTTCGGCAGTGGTCGACACACCCACCCTGCTCCAAACAATAAAACTCATTAATCAATCAATCAGCAGATTAATTAATGTTTTTTTCTGGCAGTTTAACTCGTTTTTCTGCTGAAGATCAAAGATTTAACTGTCATTTAATGTTAACATTTAACCGGACATCGCAGCTAATTCTAATTATAATAACAATAATAATATTTAAATGTATAAATGTGGATAAAAGCAGACAAACAGAAGCAGACCTGTGTGTCGGCGCCCTTTTTCTCTCCTGTTCAATCTTCCAGTCGACAAATAAAAAGACTTTTCTGTGCGGCTTTAGTTTCTCTGTGACTTCGTTGGAAAAGATTTCTCTCTGAACATCTCAGCTGCTCTCGGTTTTAAAGACAATAATCACAATTAATCCGCTGTTTTCGTCTCCTCTCCGCGCTTATTGGTGAAAGATAAAGTTGCTGCAGCCTTTACGCATCAGAAATGCTTGAAATGACGATTTAATTAGATCGACAGCAAACCGTGTGAAGATTAGATTAAATGTCAGTGGGCAGTTTAGCGCAGGTGTGAATCCAATTCTCGAGTCTGGGGATTCATTTCCATGAGAAGAGGACGAGCAAACACACCGGGCCGAAACAAAAACAGAAGGAAACCTCACATTGACACCATCATCGTGCCAACAATCGATCTCTAAATCCTTTTCGTTTAATGCTTAATGTTCCTTTCACTGCTGCGCGCATCTGAGAGGGCAGGAAGGCTGAAAGTTGCTCCACGTTTGATTGGAGTGAGTTTACGCATCAGTCTTGTTGTTTGCGCAGTTGTGCGCCCCGCTGCAAAAACACGGGAAACGGCTTTTTAAAGGATTGTTAACATCCCAACCGAAAGAATTAAAAGATTTAATTTTGCATTATGGAGATTTTTGCTGAGCACAACCAGCTGCAAACAACAGTTTTGGCGAATCAGCTCACAAAATGTGTAATTTGTAGAGCTGGAATGAGACTGGGAGCCAGCTCAAGTGAATGAATGACACAGAGAACAGTGCTGAGCCTGAAGTACAGCAAGTTTAGTTTGCATAAAGTGTCCAAAACAGGCCTCCTAGTGGTGATAGCAGGCAGTTACTGCATGAATCCTCACAGTGGATTATTACTGTAAATGCAGCAGCTTGGAGGAATGTCTTTGGTGAAAGGAAGGACTCTCTCTCTCTGATCAGCCTGCAGCTAGCGACTGGTGATTGTGCTGTGCGTGGAGTCAGCTGAGGGGAGTCGAACACGCCGAGGCTTCGTCCTTCTTCCAACATCTTTCTCCTCCGCTGCAGCACACGTCAGCTGCAGAGAAACACTGAGCTCAGTTTACATGTCGAACCAGTCACTGCTCTCAGTGTGGTTATGATAAGAGAAAAATGCTTATTCTAGTTGTGCTTGATCCTCCACTTACCCACCCACACACACACACCAGGTGGGTCTCACCTCTACCTCATTCCCCAGGGAGAGGATTGGGCGCCTGCTGCTTGCAGGCCCGGCATCCCTTAGACAAATAAATCAGCAAATTTAAAAAATAAAGGCGAGTAGATAAGAAACAGATGGTCAGATTAGACCACGGTCTTGGATATCTCCAGAGGACCTCCTCACTTGTTGATCGCAGCCTTTAAAGGTGCCAAGATAAAGTCCTGCTGATGATCCAGAGGCCAGTTTTACGGTGGGGCGGGAGGATGACTATCAGCTGGGACTGGAGGATTTACTCACATGACTCTCCAAATAAAATATGGGTGAAATAGATTCATTCTTTTTTTGTTTTGTGTCATGTTTTCTTTGTCACCTCGAGCTGCATTGTGTCACAGGGTTTTCCCTCTGAGGCCTGGACCACACATGTGTCCCCGTCCACAGCTGCGACTGCTTTTGATCTGCCGCTGTAGCGCCGCTGCTGCCGCTGGGATATGGCTGCTCCTGTCTCGCTCCGACCATGAGCTTAATCTTCACTCACATGCATCGCAACAGCTGATATTTCACACAAAGAGAGGGAGGTGTGTGATAGTCGTCTTTACAGAGTTCACCGGAGTCAGTGGCAGGCGACTTGGGGGACATTTGTAATGGACCCATGGCAGCTCCGGTCTGCTCAGAGGACAAGATAAGTGTTTGAAGGTGTAATCTGTGACCTGAGGTTTTGTTTGAAGTGTAAAAATTGATGGCAGCACACAGATCCCCCCACCTTTCTTGATTTGCGGCCAATACGGCAGACCCCAGGCCCCACAAATCATGCTGAGGCACCCAGGCCCACAGGGGGTCTGGGGTCACACTGTGGAGTCCTTTGAGAGACAAGGTTGATCCCTGAGTGCACACCGTCCCTGCTGAAAAGACTTCATGTGGAATAAAGGCTACAGTAACTCAAACTGGACCCTGTTTCGTGCTTCCATCCAGTCGAATCACATCGCTAACTGTTAGCCGCAGCTTTCACATGGGCCTGCTAAGTGCCGACTCTGCTGTGTCAGACGACGTCGCACCCCTGTGCCATGCAGCCAGCGCCACACCCTCAGATGTGCGAGGGCGCTGCTCCTGCGGAGCGCTTTGCTAATTGGCAGAGCATCTTGTCAAACTGCAGGTTATCTGAGGATGGCTGGCTGCCGCGAGTGGCTTCTGCACGTCTTCATTATCGGCGCAATAAGAAATGAAACGTCTCGAGAAAGCACGAGAAATAAGTACGCCCTCACAGTGCGAGATGTGAAGCTCTGTAAATAACTTCCAGAGGACATTGTGCTCTACTGTAATTAAACCCTTCAGCTCGAGGTCAGCCATAACACAAACAGCTATCTCTTCCCCACATCTGCCTTCTCTTGACCTCCGCACTGAGCTGATCTCCACCCAATCATAAGAAACGTTAGCGCTGATAAGGCTCCTCTATTGTTTCGTTTTTGTCGCTCTAAGCACTTTTGTCTTAACGAGCAATGCACCTGTTGATGGACTGCTTTTAAAAATGTCATCATGTATCCAGGATTAGGTTCAAACAATGGATGCAAATAAATGTTTGACGGAAGAAAACGTCTCTCGTTCAGAGATTGGCGTGATTTTTGTGGCATGAGCACAAAAGAGCAAGACCCTTCCCAAAATTAATGCATTTGTCTTTGCACCCAAGAGAAAAAAATCTACTTTTCTGTTTCTATACTATTTCGAAACAGCACAATTATTTTCACAATTAACTAAACATTCAGTAGGAATTTAACACAGTACAATCTTAATATGTTAAAGGAACAATTTTCACACAGCCACCAAATGCTATGCATATGTTCAAATGCACATTTATGGTCTGTGGTGCATGCAAATGCATTTTTATGTTACAATTTTAAGGAATTGTGCAGTAAATCTCACAGGAGAAGAATAAAACAAAATCTAAATCGAGCATGAAAAGACGTTGAAAGATGTCACCCTTCCTTTTTATGACCACCCCTTTCATCTAATCTGTTTTTGGACGGTTTCCACTGTTTAAATTGCCTCAAGTGATGTCACTTGAGTCAGTTGGATCTGAAGAGCTAACAGTTAGCAAAATTAAAAACATCTGTTGGGAGTTAGTAAGAAGTGATCCGACCAGACCTCTGTAGCCCTCGTCTCTGCTTCAAGCTGCATTAGCTGCTAGCATAATACAGCCAAACCTCTGATTGGATTGCTAGCAGTCGAGCTGCATTATGGGTAATGCAGGCGTGACGTTTTAACAAAGAAGAATGCATGGAATGAACAAGCAAATATCTCTTGCTCTGCTCCATTAATATGGATGTTTTTTTAAAGTGGGAGTTCAACATTATTATAAAGTGCAATGCTGAATCAGAGGAACTTTAATGCACTGAGAGCTCACTGCTTCCCATCTGATGCTGCCATGTGAAGAAGTAAACCCTTCCAGATTTACTGCAGCATTTACGTGTCAGTGAACTGAACATGTGCGTGCATCAAAGTGGAGTTTTCCTTGGATGGCTCAAAGGGTTTATCTGCAGCGCTCGTCCCGCTGTCTGCGTCTGGGAGACGGTTGTGTTTGACAGACATATCAAAACCCAAACATGGTCCAGCCGGAGCCAAACGACAGCAGTGTTTGCCAGTCCATTATCATTGTTGCCACGAGAAACAAAAATCCCGACTGTTTATTTGTGACTTATCTACCTTCCTTATTGCGCGACTGCCAAGAAATAAAACACACACACACACACACACACACACACAGGCACCATTTCTATTGTGACATTTCAGCTAATTTGGCCCCAACTTCGTTTAGATTTTCTCTTTTCTCGACAGTTTTTCTTCCCGATTAAAACGTTTTTAACACGTCATGAAAGCAGCAGGTCTAAGCAGGTAACCATGGCGTTGAATGTGAGGCTCTCTGCTCGTCCCGTCCATCCCTGTTGTCTCCGCACCTCCAGTAGCTTGGTCAGGAACCAGGGGGTCACAAGGTGTTTCCCCTCTCTCTTCTCAGGACCCTGGACCACCCTCCCTGCTAAACTGCGTGCGTGTGTGTCAATGGACAAAACAGCGAGCGCCACAGGATGTGCTATAATAGGACAGTTTGTCCTCTCCTACTGAGATGCTTCTGTCAGACGTTTGTTTTATAGCTGCTTGAGGTAACTTATTTATTTAAGAGACGCTGTGATTGAATGATAAGATAAATATTAAATATTTTTTCCTACATTCCCAGACTGATGTTTTTATAGAGACGTAAAAATGGGTCAGGTTGGTGCTTTTCTGAAAAGAAGCGGCACGATCATTTCTCATATCTTGTCACTCTTCAGGCAAGTTATTTTTTTAAGCCGTAGCGTGCAGGTGAAGCACAAATCTTAAGTGTTTCACCTGCACACAGGTTTCCTCACCAGGGAGGAAGGAAGAAGGAAACCTTGTAGAAAAAGTAGGAAACAATAACCCAGGAGAAAATAAAGAAGCGGGAGATGAGTCTAATGAAAGAGAGGATGTAAGGGAAGAAATAAAGGGACAAAGGACAGGGCTGATGAGAGGGTTGTGGAAGGCAGGCAGGCCGCTTCTCTCTGTGTTGTAGAGTTAATGACAGGGATTAAGGAGCCGGGGGGGACTGCTGGGATCTCCAGGCTCTGCTAGACTCCAGCCCAGCCCTCCCATCATCCCAGGAGATCTGCGGGAATCTGACTCCATTTGGCCTAAAATCTCCTGACAAAACAAAAACCCCGTGGCTCAATTAGGAGGAAATGAGTCTCTCCCTCCACACTGACATTTTACTCACTCCCCTACTATAGTTTCACCGCTTCTTCAGCGCATGCAATGAGTAGCGTGAGTGTCAAATCAATTATCTGGGCTGCTTTTAAGATCTGCTTCTTTAAAGTTGGATGCTTATTCTTAACTGTTAGACTGGGAGACTTATTCTGAAGTGGCAGGAAATGCCTGGATCTCATAATCAATAAGCGGCGGTATGATTTTCCTTTAAACTAGAGACACGGAAACCTAAAACGCGTCCCTGTTATGAGACGTCAAAGTGAAAACCCAAACAGCAGCCCATGTGAAAACCAGGTGCTTTGCAGACTTTTCGTCCTCAGTCTCGCAACGCTTGAGTGGAACTTTTGTCTGTTGTCCTCCCACTTCCTTCAGGACGGGAATGAAAGAGCTGTCACAGACCGGACTGGCACTGAGAAAGACCAGGAGGGAGTCCCTGACAGAAACGGACAGTGAGCAAAACCATGAACGCAAATCTGAGACAGTCGTTAGACTTTAATTGTTAACTTTGATCTCTGTACGATTTGAAGGCCTAAAGATTTTCTCTGCGCAGCAGGACACAAAAAGAAAACAGGTCTGAGTGCAGAAAGTCCAGCCCAGAACTGGAGCCGAATCTAAAGGAGCCTTTTCTGAAAACTGCTAAAGTAAGAAGCAAGTTGTAGCCGACACTATGAGCACGTCAGGAATATCTAGACTATTAGTATCTCAGAGGATTTACAGCCGATATGACGTCTGTTTCATCACAGAGGAGCACTGTGCTATGTGTCTGTTCTTATTTCAGGGCCATGGATGACCATGTTCTTCAGGAGTTTTAAAAAAGCCCTTTCAAATCTGAGCAGCTGTGTTTATTCACCACGTGGGTTTAGTCTGGATTCGGTGGCAACTGCTGCTGAATGCAGTTAAACCGGGGGCGGATCAGGCCTGCACTCCGCTCCGTTAAAGGATATTTAGCAGGTTCAGTGGTCATCGCAGGTACAAAACAATAAAGTGTATGCTCTACTGTTACACTTTTATGGTAGCTGTTAACCTCCCCATCAAACTTAAGGAGCAGTCCTCGGCATTCTCGCCACCGGTGAAACTGCAGAGCATCTGACAGTGGCGACAGTGAGGCGGAGGCTGCTCTGTTCTCCCATCTGTCAGCTGTTTGACAGACAGCAACAAACTGTAAATCAGTCACCTCTGAGACGAGGCCGGCCCTCTCCCCGCTCAGAGCAAACACAGCGCAGTGTGTGTGTTCGTGTGTGTGTGTGTGTGTGTGTTTGTGTGTATTGACCCTGACAGCTCACAGTCTCATTACTGCAGTCATGTGGCGCTGATGCTACGTCGCTATCTGGTGGGTCAGGTGTAGACAAACTGTAGGATAAAGAGCCTTTAGAGTAAGTTTTGTGAGGCTGAAACTAAATCTTCCTCTTCTAAATGAAAAGTTGAATTCATAATCAATAGATTTTATTGAAATTCTGTTAAGGTTTCGTTACATTTGGACGGATATCAGACTTCAATAACATCTTTAAAGCTGCTAAATAAAGAGGATCTTGGGAAAAGCAGGCAAATTCATCTGCTCTTATCTTAAAGCAACCGTTGTGGTTGCTGTTCAGCAGAGGTTACAGAGTGCTAAACTAGAAGTTTACGTGAATAGAACTGAAAATGAGGAAGAACTATTGCACCATCGTTCACATTTAGCATCACAAGTTATGGGACCTGAAACTGAGCGTGTTTGTGCGCGAGTCGATCCCACCGCTCGCCGCCGTGTCTTTGCAGGGAGCGGTCTATTCTGGGGCTCTCTTGGGCTTGACTGCAGCCAGAAGCTACAGCGCCTTTAAAGACTGACAACAGCTTCAAGGACTCAGACAATAAAATCAACTTTAACACTCTGTCGACAACTTTGATGTGCAATCACAAGGCGAGAAGAGGGGAGGGGCGACAGGGTGGGAGCAAAAACATCCTCCGACTTGCCCTAATTGTTTCAGCATCTGTTTTGCCGTTGCTATCAACCAGACAGGCTGAAAACACAACTGAAAACACACATTCAAAGTTTCCACTCGCTCCATTTCCTTTAATCAAACTGCCCTCGCAGTGACTGATTGCCGGACCAGACCTCGGCCTCGTCTTGCCTGTCTCTCTATCTCTGCTTACTGTGCAACTCACGTTAAACTCTACAAGGTCTCAATAATACTGTTCTTTCCCCTCCAGGAGACAGCTGATAATTACATTAACTCATTACAGCTGATGATTATTATCATAAAATGTGATTGCAGGAGGAAGGGTAGGATTGTGCCAGCAGGAATAAGCTGTGTTTGAATAAGAGTGCGAGGCCAGGGTGTGCTAATGAAACGAGACCAACTGGCTGTGGAACGTGGCCTTCCCATTATACACGTACTTCAGGTTTCTAAAAGAGGAAGCGGGACGCTGTTAAAACACAAAAGGTCCAGATGTGAGGCCCCCTGAAACGCATCTCACTGTCTGCCTCGTGCTGAATGCTGACAAATTGGCCTTTAACGATCCCAAAACAGGCCTAAAGTCAATGTCAAAGCCATGTGTCGCTCTTCTGAGGCCGGTGTGGGAAGGCTAAGTGCCTCCAAAAAGAAGCTGGGACTCTAAGAAAATATTTGGACAAAGCCCTGCACTATTTCAGCCTCCGAAAAGGGCCGATCCACATACTCGGCACTCAGCACATGTCGTCGCACTTGATCCGGCTCGTGGATTGAGGGCTTGGAAACACAGCTGAGGGATTTAGCAAGACCTCTTGCATTATTGATGAATAGAGAAGACATTTCTAAAATTGTAAGAACACATTTTTTAAACTTTAGATGGCAAAAATGGTGCTAAAGGTTTGATAAAGTCAATGATTTGGCTCCACGCTCATAATGTGGCCTAAATTTGAGCTTCCAGGAAGTTCTACAGCGTTTCTTACAAAGAGAGCTCCTGGGTGTGATGGGTGACGCCAGCATGTGTCAGCTGGCAGCACGATCTCCGATGAAGCCAGATGTTTGGACCCCACACTCGTCCAGCTATGATTTAGCTGAAGCAGACAGCTGCGTAACACACCCCTCCATCCCTGACACCACCACTCCTTTAATCTGCTGCTAGCCACCACAAAAACACTCTCAGCATTTAGTTTAACATCAGCGTGACAACCTCCATGTATACATCACTATCCCACACGCAATACCAAAATATGATGCTGCACGTGAATCAGTGGTGTAAAGTGTGAGGAATAGGCCTATGAGCTGTGGCTGACGCTGACCCGGATATGAAATACGATTTGATCTTAAACCTCCTCACAAATCTTTGCAGCTACGTCGTCATTTAGTACATGACTTCCATATGGCCTTAATACCACCGAACAATCAGGCAGAGCCGTCTCGAAATATGAACTGTGACAGCCAGACACTCACAAATCAGTGGAGCAACACTGCTGACTTTCATTTATCTTCGTCTCTCTGCTGATCACATAGAGATCAGATCAAACCGTTATTGATCCCCTGCAGGGAAATTTGATTGTTGCAGCTGCACATTGACAAAAACAAGTTAAGAATGATAGAAAGTACAGGAAATAAATAATTGCATATAAAACTGACATTGGAAAACAGTAGAAAGTTTAGTTTCTGTCGGGGAAAAACTAAATTGACATAATTAATAATTAATGTAATAAAAGTATTATATAGAATTTTAAACACACACACACACACACACACACACACAAAACTGACAAGAATGTCGCCTTCCTGCAGCGACGTTAGCATTTGAGCATCTCTCTCAGCTCTTTATACAACTGCTCCTGTCGTGTTTGTGCAAACTGTAAGTGCAGCACGATGAATTCTTTCAGGAGAGATCGTTTGACAGCGAGCACTGTTGTCTCATCTCATCCCTCTCTGTGACCTTCAGACGTGGTTTGACGACAAACTAGTTTGATTTCAGCAAACTCCCGCCTATAGGCACAGTGGTGCTTTGAGCTAAATGCTAACATTAGCATGCTAAAATACTCACAATAACAATGTTAACATGCTGACGTCTGTGTTCACCACCTCGGTTTATTCCTCTAACATTTGCTGCACAAAATGTACAACTGAAACTGTGATTACTGTCATAAAACACAGTTTCACAAAAAATCACAGCAATCCATCCAATAGTTGAGACATTTTTAGACTGGAACAGATCAACCGACCAGCATCACCATCCTCTCTCCTGTTTTGAACCAGTGTCTTCCTTCATGCGCAGCCAACAAGAACAAAGTGTGTGATTCCTCCACCCAATGAGCAGCCTCACACTACTGTGTGTTCGCACCTTTACATTTCAGACGTCTAAACATCCCGATCGGAGCCGTGATTTGGGAGTGTTTACACTGTACTTTAGACCCCGAGTGAGTCTTTGAGGGAGAATCAGAGAGAGGGAACAGGAAAGTCTGCGGAACCCATCACGCTGCACTGACACTACGCATAGGATTGATGCTGTGGTTTGGTCCGGGTGCAGGGTTCAACGACGCAGCCCTTCCTGCCTTTGTTGGTCTTTGTTTAGGGTGGTGCGCCTTCATCAACCAGGGGTGCCTTTGTGCATGACCCCTGCTCTACAGGTTCCTCCTGAAAGATCGCACTTCATGCTGCTCTGCAGTGTCACTTGAAATTTGATGTATTTCATTTGTAAATTGAGCAGAACCAGGAGGGACTAGCTGTCTTCATGAGTATCATGGAAACTGAGTGTTTTTTTTAACAGATGGTTGCGGTGGGTACAACCCCGAGGGCCTTTAGGATTAGGGCTGAGAGGGCAAGCCTAGACCTGTTCTTTTGCCTTCCGTTCATGAGCCTGCACACACCACTGACTTTACAAAACATCATTTTGTTGAACAGCTGATATCTGGTTACACGAACCAAATTACAAAATTCGCTGATGATGGATTAACAAAGCTGATCTGAATCCTCCATAATTAAAAGGGCTGAACATTCTCCCCTGCACATCTGTGCAAGTGTGACTGCATGGGTCCATGCAGAGGGCAGGACGCTGCATGACAGCAAGATCAAGGTCAGGGAGTTTGGAGGGGGGGAAGAGAGGAGGACACCCAGGCTCTTTTCAAGGATAATCTCCGCTACCACAATACAGAGTGACAAGCTTTCACAGCCCCAAAAGGCAAACAGCTCTCAGCATTCCAACATGGCAGACTGATCGGTCCATTCATACGCAGGACGGATGACGACTCATCACCTCGCTCATCCCGACATGCAGGGTGGGGGGATTTTGGGGGGGATTTGTCCTGCAGGAGAGGAGCCTCACCTGTCAGAGGCAGAAAAGCCCTTTGGCTAGGACACAGAGTGTCAGATGCTTCCTGTAGACGCACGAAGAAGAAGAAGAGCGGCTTAGCAGGAAAAATGAACCTTTGCTTGAAGTAAACCACACATCCAGAGCTTCCTCAGGTTATGACTTTGTGACACTAGCAAACAAACGTGGCTTGAATTGAGGCAGGAAACTTGAGATTTGTGTGCATGAATGTTAGAGAAAGTCTCTTCAACAAGGCGAAGCCTCTCAGTGATCCTTATCTCAGCTTTAACATCCTCCCTGCATGATGCACAAAAACCTGCTGCAGCAGATTTAAATGTTAGTTAGACATTTTGAGAAATACCTTTAGCTACAGCCAGCTAGCGTAGCTTAGCACAAAGACTGGAAACAGGGGGAAACAGCTAGCCAGGCTCAGTCCAAAGGTAACAAAGCTCGCCTACTAGCTGCTGGGTCTAAACAACAGCTTCATATTTACTGTACAGACACGAGAGGAGTATCAATCTTCTCATGTAATTGATGTCAAGAGAGCAAAAGAGCATATTTGTTAAAATGTTGAACTATTGCTTTTAGAGCTGGAAGATTTTTTTTACCCAGAATGCAGTGGGAAATAAACAAGTCACAAAGTCTCAAAATAAGTTTTTGTCAATTGTTTCCAAGTTAATCAAGCACTGCTGCGCCGCATTGTTCAAGATGCCATTTGGCAGCAGGCCTGTAAATCATATTCTGGTCTGCGCGCAGCAGACACTTTGCAGAAAATGAGGGAGAATCCAATTGTTTTCGCCTCCTTCCCCCTCTCCCTCTGTGGCTATCAGCGGGTCTCTGGAGAAGTGCTGGTTTCCGCGAACGTGATGGGGAGATGTTTCCTGTGGCAGGTCTGTCTGCTGCTGATTAGAGCCCATCCATCAGCCGGACCTCCTTGGAGCGGAGAGGAGGGCACTGGTCAAATCTGTCTCCCAGTCCAGACCAGCTTCTCATATACTGGAAACAAGGTTAAAACAGGGACACGCCCTGCCCCTCCACCCCGGACGACACGGCCTGATAAACCCCTCAGCTGGCACTCACTGATTCAAATTTGGAAGTCACACAATAAACAATGCACGAGCCTCAGCCAAGATTTCCTTTCTAACTGTAATTTGACACATCTCCAAGTAACTCTTATCTCAAACTCTTTCATAAAGATACACAGCTCCAGCTCTCTGATTGGTCAGCTTGGGCCAAATGCTGTATATGACCTGAAACTCACACACGCGTTACATGAACTGTGTTTCTGGGAATGTGCAGCGGCTGCCTCCAGGCTCGCGGAGGTCAGAGTTGCTTTGTTTCTCCGTTGCAGACATGATCCTTCATCAGCTCTGGTCTGCAGGCGCTGATTGCTCCGTGCAGCGCTGGGGTCGGTTTCTTCCTCTGTGGACCTCGGTGCCACTCTTGGGTAAATCGGCCACAATGGCAGGATGACTCCAGTCTAAAAACAGGCCGCCGTTCGTGCCCCCTGCTGTGTCGAGGCATTTTTCTCCCCAGTCCCCATCACTTTCTTTGGCCTCCAGTGTAAAGTGTAAACAGGAGGCAGTGAAGTATCCTCCCTGGCCAGGCAGAGGAAGCCACACAGCGTCTGGAGATCGAACCCTCCTGTGGTCAGCTGGTCAACCGGGAGGCAGCTCTACCGAGTCTGAGAAACTGTGTCACGGCTGTGGTCTATTGTGTTGGACATTGTTTGTGGATGGATGTCAAAAGCAGTGTGACCTTGCATGAGAAAGAAACTTTGCTCCAGTCTTGCAATTGTTGAAGTGCCATTAGTAAAAAAGGGAGATACCCAATGGGGATCAGCTCAGGGCATCAAGACCCAAACAGAGATTTAGTTTAAAGTAGTGATCTGCAAGATTTACGTCCTGGTTGATTTGGTGAAACCTGTAGTTACTGCTGGTAACAGCAAATTCACTTTAATGCTACAGATCCCAGAATTCAGGGAGCAACAAAACAAACTTTTGTCACATTAATAAAGAAAATCAGGTAATAATCATCCTTTAAAAATCGCCCTGTGAGCAACAGTGATCTGATTTTCTGCTGCGTGGCAGGCGTGAGTGTCACTCAGTGCATCTCCAAGATCAAAAACTTCAACAAGAGCAGCAAACGTCTCAGCTGGTCAGACTACCATCAGTGCCGCTCTCTCAGGTCAGGAACCTTCCTCCAAAAACAAAAAACAAACCTGAAGCCCAGAGGTGATAAATTGTGCTTGCATTCAAAAGGAAGACCTGGTCTCTTTTTATGTTTACTCTCTCAACACTGTGTAATCAGCGGGTATTACTGTTTATGACACAGGTCGCTAACAGTAAAGCTCCAACATGAACGTGTCTTGGAACTTGTTGTAACACAAATTCCTTTGTAGTACAACCAACACAACATAGTGGACCACGTCAGAAGAAGGAATTCGGTTAAATTTATGCTGCACTTTGACTTCAGGCTCATGTGCTTTTAAAAGGCCCCTTCCAGGCATGCGCTGGTACGGATGTAACATTCCTCAGAGAGCAGTAAGTGACAGAGCACCGCTGACCGTGTCACCTCAACCTGTCGGCCTGTTGAACCTGAGGCTGACGTAGACAATACCCGGGTCATCAGGCCTGCACTGCAATCACTACGGGCAATAGAATCCATTACTCAGGTTTGACCTCTGACCTTTGAGGGAGTGTCAAAATAAGGTAATTAATAAAAAGGAGGAAACAGCAACAAACATCAGTCAAAGGACAAATTAGAGGGTGGAAGATACTCAGTCAAAAAACATATAAAAAGTGTCTTCAGCCATGTTAGCAGCCTCTAACCCCTAACCCGTGACACTGTTTGTGTATGTATAGTGTTGACTGTGCTGACAGTCTCAGAGTAGCATGCTAAATTTGCTAATTAGCAGTTAACATTTGGTCATAAACCAAAGTATTAGATTAAAATTAAAATGTGGCCTGATTATGGCTCTAAATGGAAAGAACGAGAAGTTATTGCATTTCCACCTGAGGGGGAGAAACTGTCAGGAAACTCATCCTCTGGGGACCACAAATGTCTGCACAAAATTTCATGGCAATCCATCAGATAGATGTTGAGATATTTCAGTCTGAACCAGCTTGACGTAAAAATTCTGTAAACGGTCCTCTGAGCATGGCAGGATGCATCTTATCAGGCTACAATCTCGGGTTAATTGCCATCTGCATGCATAGCAACATAAAAAGCAGCCAGAATTCATTCAGATCAGCCTTGTCACTGGAGTTTATCTTCTGGCAGGAATACAGACAGAATATGGGTCAGGAGAGTGACCCGGTATGCTGGAGGAACTTGGCTTCTTGGGCTCGGAGTTATTGAGCAGCAGCCGCAGAGGCCATCGCTCTGCTGCTCTGGCAGGAGAAAAAGGGAAAGAGGAACTTGGGTCTTCCCAGCTGCACCGCTGAAGGGGGAAATGAGGTGCAGGCTTGGAAAGATTTATAATAAATTTCACAGGAAGGATTACAGCATTATATTGTAAGTGTGGCTGTAGTAGAGGAGAGGCAGGCAGCACTTGGCCCAGACGGGAATGGTTCTGTTAATAGCTTGGCCGCCGCTGCTGTCATTGTCCGGGAGACGCTACGCCGGGCCGACTGCTCTTCAGATACAGCAGGTCTCAAAGGCAGACGCTGAGATTTCCTCTGTGCCATCCAGCTGCTATCTGTCATGACCGAGAGGCTCTGAAGTTTCAGCCAGCTGCGCCTGCAGATCGGCTCATTGCTTCATTCTCACTACAGTGCAGCTGGATGGGAAGCACTGAATTACACACACATGCAAAAAGTGCAATGAGATTTTACCGCTCCACAGACTGTTTGGAGGGAAATTTACATCATCATGTCCTCATGCTGCACATTAACTCCTCTTCTTTCCGTGCATAATTCTACAGAGAGTTTCCACATATCTCTCATTCATGTTCAGCATCATTGTGAACTGGACTGTTCCAGGACAAACCCACCAAATTCCACAGCTAACAAGCACCATGGGGCAGAAGAGGAGGGAGGCCTGCTGACATTTCACCAAGGAATATCTTATCAGACAAAATACCACCAGCATGCAATTAACCACCGAGCGAGGCCATTTAAAGTTAATTCCCTGTGATAAAACAACTCATGCTCTCATTCCCTGACCCATGCAAATGTTGTGCAACTCTGCAGCAACTCCCAAATGCTAAATGTGATATATTTGCAGTTAAATAACACAGAAAAAATGTTTCCAGACATAAATTAAATTGCCAGACTGAGTCAGTCCAACAGTACAGTACATGTGGAGAATACCCTCAGCCCCGGCCCTCCTCTCGCCTTTTGTTGCTCAGGCGTGGGTTGTCAGATCGCATGTTCGCTAGCTGTCCTACACTGTGTAAGAGGAGGGCATGCTCGGTAAAAGGCTGCAGAAACCAGCGGTGTGACCTGACGCTGGCCCCTGACCCACACCCAATGGGAGCGAAGCTCAACAGCGGGACGCCGCGGCTGACATGACGGCTCCTGCTGGGAAAGGGAACGGGCGAGGCACAGTTCACCCCTAATCCACCAGATCGGGCTTCACCAGGCTGGTAGCCTTCCTGCAATGCTGCACTCACATTCCTGCACATCCCAAGAGCGCAGAAGCCCCCGCTACACCAGAGGAAGAGCCCCTGTTGAGCCTCATACAGAGAATGAAACTACAGTGTGGCAAATGATGTCTGACAAGTGAAAAACGCCGATGTGAGCGTGCAGACATTTGCTCAATCTTTGTATGTAATACAACCGTGTGTGCAGGACCCACATGCAGCGGCATGTTTCAGACAGCATGTCACACACACGAGGCTTAAGATGTTGCCTTTGGGGCACAATGCCCAAAGCAAATACTGCAGATCTCTGAAGAGTTGAAGCAACAAGGGTAAGGCATTCAGGGCTCCCTGAAAGCAATTATCCTGGCATGCACACACACACACACACACACACACAGAAAGACCACGGTCAGTCAGTGGTGAACGGCTTGACTCCTCAGGCTCTGGTTCTCCAAACACACCCTCTTCCTGTTTTAGTAGGGGGAAAATGGGAGCAGCACTGGAGAGGAAGAGATGAGAGACACAGCAGGGTGAAGTATCAGCATTCAGCAGCCAGGACACAAACCTGTGTGCTGCCTTAACTCTGCTCAGTCCAGCTGACACCAATAATACATCCACAGGAGATCCATCGAAAATTATAAAAAAAGAAATGTGTTGCTACTTGAACATGGAAACTACAATAACCTCATGGGCAGATAGCATTGTTGCTATAATTAAAGCTGGTTTGAGGTGTTTTTTGTTAGCGTGTAGGACAGGTGGACTTTAATGCCACCCAGGACGTAACAACCGAGGGGTCAGAGTCAAAAGGTCCTGATCATGTTGTTATTGAAGCTTCAGTTGATGAAGGTGGTGATGATGGTGGCACCATCCTGTACTATAATATTTATCATATTTCATGTAAGTTGATCAGATATGAAGACACCGAGGTTGAGCTGCTCTGTTTCATGTGTGTTGCTGGCTGTTTTGATTTGGACATTTTTCACTATTTTCTGACATTTTATAGGAAACAGGATTCATCAGCTAATCAATACAATACAAATACAATAATCTGCTGATTGAGCAGTAATGAGAATAACAATATGCTGCTGCTTCAGTTTTATCTTTTCTACCCAAATGAAAAATATTATATTAAAATTGTACTTTTTGAAGTAGTACTAGCGTACTTTGTGGTATTTTTGTTGCCCTCAAGTATACTTAAGTGTACTCAAGTAGTCCTTGAATACCACTGAGTAATACTTGAGTATTCTTGAAGTGTAAATAGTTAAACTGGTTTTTACAAACTTTAAGTTAACTGAAGCATCAAAACACACTCGCAGTACATTTTTGTTTCATCTCACCAATTGGTTGAAAATATACTTTAATATACTTCAAATGAAGTGAAATTAAAGTTCACTTTCATTAAGCTGCTAACAGCGAATTACAAAGGACCTGAAACTAAGTTCTCTTTTCATAGGTACAATTTGTATTTGTATTTGTATACAATTTGTTAGTGTATTACAAAGTACAATTTGTAATACACTAACAATAAAGTACACTTAAAGTACTTTTAGATACCACTTTAAGTACTGCAGAATTAGTATATTCATTTTTTAATACATTTAATTATTCCTTAATGATGTCTGTTTAGAAGTAGACTTTTTAAAAGTATATTTCAAGCATACTTTAAATTAAACACAAAAAGTTGAAGTAATGACTTTTCTATACTTCAGTTATATTTCTGATCTAAAGTACACAACTTTAGCCTTAAGCTAGTACAAACACAGGGCATCCAGCTGCAAGAGTATAAATAATGCTGACTAAAAATTCTGCACACTTTACCATCTTTGGCTGGTAAAACATGACTATGAATATCATGACAATCCAAAACGTTAAGATAAAACAGATGTGTGCGGTGATGTTATTTTAGATGATGCAAAAATGGCTCAAGGATAACAGGAAGCAGGGGAGGGATGTGCAAACCGCCAGTGTGTGAGTGCGCATTGACAGGGTGATACTATTCATGAGCAAAACACAAAACATAATGAGTGCATGTAACGGTCCCAGTGCACTCGAGCAGGGGTGGGACGTTCTAAGCACATGGTTTTCCCACATAAAAGCAGAAAAACAAGAGAAAACCTTTGGCTTTCATCTGCAGGCACGAGGCGAGCATCAGCTAAAACATCAAGTGTTTTTAAAAAGCAGGGGAAATACCGGGATAACGCCAACATGGAAAGCTCTGCTAGTGTGAGCGGGGATCCAGCGTTTGGTGTTCAGTGACACACAGCGCGGGAGGTGAAGACACTGGACGCCGTGTTGCCAGTCTCTCAGGAAAAACTCTGTTAGTTCCTCCCATGAAAAACAACACACCAGTCACGGTGTGAATCAGAAGAGCCGTATAGCGTCTTCCTGTCACCGCTTTTCTCACCGCGGTGAGCTGAAGGCCCAATCCGACGAGTAATCAGCGGAGCTCAGTGTGAGCGGTTGGACGGACCAATCCTGTCGTCACACCAAGCGGATTCCCGGTTCCTATGACTTCCTGAGGGGCCCCTGGGTCTGCATGGCGTACAACCATTCATTATTACACTTTCAGCCACACTTATCTGAAAGCACACCCACCGGACACACAGCATCTGCTCTCGTATGATGCAATTCATGTGGAGGCAACATCTACACACAGCTCTCTGCAGACATCCTGAGGGAGCGTTGCAGAATCAGGGGAATGCACATGAAAACGTAGGTTTTATAAACTGGATCCTCTTAGTTTTTTGAATGCTGAATGAAATTATTTGGACGCAGGGCGGAGAGGAAGACCTTGGTGCATATTTCTTTGCAGCCTGGGACATTTTCACCTCCTCTCAGAGGTAAAGAGGGCCTCCTGTTCTGACCGTCATGACATCAGGGCGGCCCATGGGGCTCCTCGTCTCCTCTCCTGCTCTGCCTGCTTCACATATCACTCAGAGGTGGAGCCACAGCTGGACCACTTCCACCCCACCAGGGTGCAGACCTCGTTACACCACACCAACACACATGTGCTGCAGCCGCCCCGGGATCCATCCGACCTGCACTGGATTATTCATACTTGAACGAGCTCCTGTATTTTACACGTTCTGGCCCCTCTATGACTGCGGAACAAGTGGTAACTGATGAGGTTTTGCTTGACCGGTCAGAGTTCATGTTGATGTGCCTCTAAGTGGGATTCATAATAGTTAAAGGATCCTTAACTGTGGCCAATTTAGTAAATCCCTTCAAGTATCAGATAACATACAGCTAAATGTTATTGCTTTTCTCTCCCTGCAGTTAATCTTCAGCAAGAAGGAACTCAAGTTATTACTGGTGACCAAAGCTTATACATCTCAGATAATTGATTTTTTGTTCTTTAAATCCCTCCCCCAAACAGCGATTGACCAATCATAGCTTAGCAACTATAACACAGTCAATCTTTGGATTTCTCCAAATGCAGAAGTGATGTGTATAGGAGGGTGCTGTCTTCTTTCAGCCTTTCCACAATGAGTGGATTTAATTGTCTGCTCGAATGTAAGCTGCAAATTTTAGCCTGTGTGGCTAACTGGACCACATTTTGCAACTGGCACCTCCACCATGTGGGATTCCCCATCTCTGTGGCAGCTGTTTCTACTGTATGAGAGTGCAGGGTAAAGTAGCAGCTCTGTTGGCTCTGTATTAGATTTGGGCAATTAATGTTTGTGAAAAATGTTAACAATAATGGACAAAATATCCTGCTTGTCCACGTATGTGAGCTCAGCATCCAAAAAGGGTTATGCTAAACTACTACAGAGCAAAACAAGAACAATCCTGTTTATTTCCATATCTTCCACATGGATGTTTAACTGGTGAAGATGCTGACTTTCTGCCAGGGACAAGCAGCTTTCGCTTCGGTCTTTTAGCAATACAAAAGCTTTATGTACACATATAGCATCCAATTTATATTTTAGACCCCTTTTACAAGATTGTCTGATGAAATCTGTTGTTGTAATTAAAGAGCCTTTTTTTAATCTACCTGCCTGAAGTCAATGACTCATATTGTTTCAAAATTAAGATAATTTCAAGTGGTTAATCAGCCACTGAAAACAATGCTCTCTGTGCTGTTTGAGGCTGGCAGGCAGGCTTGGTGACTGGTCTGTGCCTGGTATATGATCCTGTATTAACAGCTTCCTTTTAGCATTGGCTCTGTACCATCACTTCCATTATTAGTGGGCAATAATGGTTAGTTGTGCTTCATCCCAAAGGACCTTTGTCATCCGACCTCTTTCATCCAGCTTCTCCTGTGTGGCAAATTCTCTCTAAGATATAATTATTCACAGCAGGCCAGAGGTAGATTCAGGCCTGTGAGATGTCTGTCACCTGTTGTTCGCACAGCCAAACATCTATACCAGGCCTGTTGCTCCCCCCCTCCTCTTCCTGTGCCTATGTCTTTGATCAATAATTCTGTGGCCACCCATCCACCATCAATATGTGCACCAGAGAGGGGCCCATTGTCATCTAATTACAGGCCTGCTACTCTCTGAGACTGAGCCAGCGCCTGGGTGAGTGTGATTAAAAGTCAGCTGGGGCATGCGGCTCTTTCAGCTGGAACCAGCAGCACAGCCAACCAGAGCTCTCCTCAGCACGCCTGACATTTTAAACACTATTGCCGCTGACGTTTCTCTCTGATGGGGGTTCACAGGACTTAGGAGTTACGTGATTGAGCATCTAATTTGTAATGAAATTGAGAGCACCTGTGACATCTGGAGAGGCTGGAGCTGAATCGCGCATGGGTTCATCTTCAGAGCGAGAGGAGCGGAACATCGGGACAATGGCTGATGGCATCAGGAGGGGGACATCAGCCACCTGAGTCACGAGGCCACGAGTTACGAGCCAGAGCCATTCTTTGTCTTGACTGAGGTGAAGGATAGATCTTGAGAGCTTAGATGTGTATGCGTATGTGCTTGCATGTCCATCAGTATGTACTGTGTGTACTTTAAATCCCCTCCCGTCCTGTGATAGCAAGGATCAGAAAAGTTTTATTTGATTCACAGCAAATCAGTTCAAGATGGCGACCGAGCCTTTAGCCCACATCCAGTCCACTGTAAACGTACAGGAGTGGATGGAGGAGGACTTTTCCTGAGGGAGCACTCACAGGAAACACCTTCTGCTTTATTATCTTTCCTGCTGTTATCGCTGGCAGCGCCGGCTTGCTCTCTCCTCTCCTTTCTAATCTCCACGACCGGCGCGGCCCGCACGCCATCCCGGCATAACTCCTTTTTTCTCATGCATTCTCCAAGGCCAGTCTGTTCCTATAACCTCGCAATTCAATCAAAAGCAGCGATCAGAGAGCAGAAATTAGCTTGGTTTGTCGGAAAATCACACTTGAGCTTGCTCGGCTGCTAGTTAATAAAAGCAATGCACTGTTTCTGCGTCTTAGTGCTCCTTGTAATTGCAGCTAAATGGAAAGAGCAAAGTGACTGAAGCAGCTCTGACTCACTCATCTGTCCGTGTGTTTCTCAGTGATTAAGAATTAGTGCTCACCTCTCATCTGCAGCAATCATGTTCTTAAATCCATCACGATCTGAGGCCCGGAGCAGATGCAAGGCTGGGGTTGACTTTAGGTGACAACAGCACACGTAAGCAATCATGACCACAGCGAGATTTATGACATGCTGTAATGAGTTCATATTAATGCATGAACAAAACCTTAGCAGAAGCTCAAACTCCAGATGTGCTCTCATGTGGCTTCACAGGCTCCAGTTACAGTCAGGATATTTAGTCCCACGAAGAGGTTGTTTATTCTCATTACAGTAAAGTTCAAAAGTCACTGATGAAGTGCATTATAATTAAATTAAAACGTGGGTAAACTATTAATTTCAGTCAGGAATTCATCAAACATTGTAACTAAACAAAGTTCGCTGATCAGATAGTTAGTCATCATTAGTCTTTCAATATTACTTGTTTTCATTTTAAAACATTTAACACATGTTATTATCATGTAGCCTATTATGGTGTTGAGTGTTTAATGTGATGTGCTGCTAATTTACAATCTCTACATTAAGAGACTAAGTCAACAAAAGTGAGCGTGAACTGAATGTGGGTGCATTTAGTCTCACTAAATCCCTGTAATTTTTGCTTTTTAGCCTCATGCTTCTCTGAGCCACCACTGCAACTAACGCTTTTTGTGCTGCATAAAGAACCCGTGTTGCATGTTGCGTGCATCTATAAGACTTGTGCATATATTTAGGATTAGGGGTTTAAAGCGTTGGGAATTGTCCTGCAGCTGAACCCCCTGCAAATGCCTTTATGTGCACAGAGAACGAGCTGGCATCCTTGTCAGTCATAATCCAGAATAAACCAACAATATTTGCCAACCAGATCCAGCTCGCGGGCAAAAACTGTGGCCAGCGGTCTCTAACAGCGGTGTTAACAAGCCCCACCGCTACTCCCTGATCCTCCTCGATCGCACCCCGGTCTGGAGATGAAGGGGCTTTGTTCATGCGGCTCTGAAGACACAACACCCTCTGTGCTGGTACACGAGCTGCTGTTTTATCCCCGCAGCTCATTGTAAATAACAGAAGAGCCAAACTCGAGGTCTTTCCATGGGAAACAAACCTGCTTTGTGTTCCTCGGTGCGTACTGTATATCTACCCCGCTCAAGCACTGCGCGCCTGTCTTCCTCACAGGCCACGTTCTTTTAGAGGGGCCCCGTCTACATAGCTGAACATCAAAATTGCTGGTTAAGTTTATGGTTTCTGCTCTCTTACGCTCAGGTTTCTGCTCATCTGGTCTGTATAACACACGAGCTGTGAGGGGGTGTCTTCAGCTCGGGAATCTGCGCTGTCTGATTTAGGAGAAGAGTGGCTCCACAACTATTACAACATTCTCTACATGCAGGATCAGTCCCTGCTGATTACTGATACTTTCCAATCATTAACTCCACCAAAGGGAGTATTCAGAGTGACATAATGGTGTATTGTTTATTTATCATTGTTCTGATGAGGTCTGACCTCTGACTTATTTTAGGAAAAGAAGGTTAGTGGAGAAAACAGAGCATCACCCCACCACCACCACCACCACCTCCACAAATTCATGTTATCATGTCGTCCACTGAATGTCAGTGTGTTGGATTCAGCAGCAGTGAAAACCGTCTCTCTCTAGAGGCAGTGCTTGGCTTGTCTGTTCTAGGCTACAGCAGAAACATGGTGGTGTGATATGGGCTCCGTACTAAATACAGTCATGAGGCTATGAGTGATACTTTTATCTGCTCTAACATAAGATGCTAAATGTTAGCATGTCTGGCTATCTTGCTTATTACCTATAGCAGTGAGCAGGCTGCATGCTATTAACTTTCTAAATTATTTTGTGGGGTTGCAGGTGACGTAAAAAAAAAAAATTGTTCAGGGCCTAAAAATTCTGTATGTGAATGCAATCAAAATTCATAATTTGATTTTAATTGGAAAAAGCAGTGGTGCTATGTGGCTGGATGAGTATGCACGAATCAAATGTGACCAGGTTTTAGGTAAAATATACATTTTCATGGTGCAGTAAGGCGCTTTGGATGAGAGCCATCAGACAACAGCGTGTTTGAGTAAATCCTTACAGGCTGAGAGAGACCCATCAGTCAGATCCGAGACCCATCAGTCAGATCAGAGACCCATCAGTCAGATCCGAGACCCATCAGTCAGATCAGAGACCCATCAGTCAGATCCGAGACCCATCAGTCAGATCCGAGACCCATCAGTCAGATCAGAGACCCATCAGTCCAGCTGAGCGATGACAGTTGGAGTCATCAAAGAGACTTTAGTGCTACTGCATCTCACAAAAAACCCCAAACAATGGCAGGAAGGGGCTGAGAGTCTTCAGGAGATGAGCCACACACAAACTTCTTCAAGCAGGATTCACTGGCGCTGAGGTTGGGAGGGGGGGGGGGGCATCCATTTCCTGTTTTTACCTCCCAGCTAAGCGGTGACGAGGGCCTGCATGTGCCAACACCCCTAATGACTCAAAACTTGTGTGTTGCGAACAACACAATCATTCAATGCTCTATTATGCCCAGAATGGAAGTGGAGCAGACCGTGCATCCTTGGGTCCACACATGTGTATTGGCAACAACATCATCTCATCATTAATGGTGACCAGAAATGATGCCAGTGACTGTGTGTCTGCAGCCATGAACACAATGGTTTGTTAAGAGCCTCCTAGCACAGAGGACATCCTCCCCATATGGCTGAGGGAGCCTGGCTCCAATACTAATCTGGTCCCACTGTTTATAAAATAAACAGGCCCCTGAACACTAACCTACAGGCTGCCCAGCTCCCCCCCCCCTGCACCCTCTACATCGCATCTGGCTGACCTTTGACCTGGACTGTTTGAACTGTGCTTCCTGTCCAGTGCAACATGCATATGGCATCATGGCAAAATCTGCACTGTAGGCACTTTTCATGCAGCGGAAGAGGGGATTACCAACACGTCCCCATGGAGGTGGCACATGTGGCAGCTGCCATCCCACACATGAGCACATAGAGGGCTACAGCCCAGACCTTTGATTATGTATCATAAAAAGTCACAAAGGCTCAGTAGTTAATGAAAAAAGGAGGTTCAACACCTTGACGCCATGCTTTAAAAGTGCAAATGAGCATGCTCAGAGATAAGGCTTCATTTAGCGGCGTAAAGTTACTTCTAATTACAAAATCTGTGCCGCTTAAAGGCAACAGCATTACCTTTTCAAAACAAGGCTGTTTTCACACAGACATCCCCACCAGACACCCCCCACACACACGCCCGCCCCCTCTCTCTGGAAGCCCAGAGCCTGCTAGGCCCGCTGATGCCGGAATGAGACGAGATAAGCCCGTGGTCAGCCTCCATCAACACATGAGGCTTGCCAAAGCGAGTAGAGTTACAGACAGGCACTCCTCTGGGGCTCAGTGGGAGTGGGAGCGGGCTGGGACGGGGCCGCTCAGACACGGGAGGCTGCTAATCTGCCCCCAGCCAGCCCGCTGATGCCCACCATCTGTGTCTGTAACTCATCACCCACCAGCCAGGAGCCTCCGCAGGCACACACACAAGTAAACAAACACCCAGAGAGAGCCTTTTCACAGCTAAGTCCCTACCTGGCTCTTTAATTTCTGATTATCAGAGGACGGGAGCCAGTGGGGGGAGGTGAGAGGAGAGAGCGGGCAACTTCAGGCTCTGTCACCGCCCTCATTATGGACAAAACGGCTCAATCAGAACCCGAGGATGCGAAAAAACGATTGTGACAAGTTTAATAACCGCCAGCGGGGAATGAAGGGTGAGTCGAGTCGACGGTGGTCACGAGTGTCGGGAAAAATGCTGCCGCTTTATGCTTCATTTACTCGACAAGTCCTCACAGCTGTAATTGTGCATGCCTCTGGCGCTGCTGAGCCAGGGGTTGTGGAGGGTTAAGAGGTCAGGAGGATGGGTGCGGGGGGGGGACAACTGACGGAGATTAAATGAAACGCCTAAAACTCCTCAAGGAGTACGACGGCCACGCAGGTGTGCAGCACTTACCCCCCGCATAACCCCCACACACCCATCGTTTGGAGCTAAAATATCCCGTGGGCGTAGCAGCAGGTGATTAGCAGAAGCAATTACTCTGCCTCACTTACCTTTTTACCGCTCGCCCGCATGTTTGAATCTCACTTGACAGAGACGGCCTTGTTGCTTCATGTGACTTGAAACCCCTCAAACCACTAAATGCTCTGGTTTTTAGCCTGTTTCAAACATCTGCTCAGGGACTGTTTGGGTATTTTTAGTTTTCACTGAAGGGAAGATGGTTTTACATTCTTGGGAGAGCAGGAGGGTTTTTAATTTCTCCTTGCCCCAGATTTGTGTTTTATTTAATTGCTTCCTTGTGAAACATACTGTGAAAAAAGACTGAATAGATACATCAGGAACATGCCTTCTGTGTGCGCCGTGGACCCCAAACGTGTGCAGACGACGACGATCACGTCTCTGTATCAGGATTTATTTTCTAGCTGCTTGTAGAACCAGTGGAAGTGGATCTGAACAGAAGGGATTGAATGTTATCTCTCCAAAGAGCAGACGCTAACTGAACTGGTGAGATTAATCATATAGTGTCCAGCCTGCGCGCTGTTACTCAGTGAAAGTGGTAAGAAGTGTTCATTTAGCCGCTCTTGGTTTGAACATCAAGCAAACACAACGTGCTATTGTTCCATTAACATATAGCGAATCATAACGTAACATAACAAATCAGGGTTGAGTTGAGAAATTAGTTGGAGCGTCCTGCATTTTTTTAAGGGGAGGGTCCAAACCGAACATTAACAACCCCGAGGAGGGTTAGAGTCAAACATAAGGTTAGGCCCCCTCCCAACTCCAGCCGTTTTCTCTAATGCCGGGTGGTGTGTCCGCTGGGAGTGGCTGGAATAAGAACTGTGATGACATTTAAAGTACTTTGCTAAATGCACCCGTGAGAGTTTTTGGTTGTTATTCTATGTTGAATTCACCAGCTAAGTATTAACCGTTTATAGAGCCATTTGTAGACCATAAATGGAAGCAAAGTTATACAGTGGAAACAGTATAGGTGCCAAAGCTACATGTCCAAGGTACACAGAGTCTTGTAATGACATGACGGAATAGCTGCGCCTGCAGCTTAAAACACTGGCAGCCATTTATAACATCGTTTAACAGTAGTCTTTGCTTATGGTGGTCAGACATAACTGACAGGAGCCAGAGGATGGAGAATTTTGACCAAGCTACGTCTGGAAGTCATGTTTCTATTCAAGAAGAAAGCTGCGGGGCAGCATTCATGCCATGCATGCTGCACTGCTGTGGAAATAAAGAGCAGTTGTAATTTGTTTAAAGGCCTAACACAGTCATCCATAACGCTCGGAGAGGAAAATAAAAGTGAGGGCTTTTCCTTCCAAACTGAAAGAACAACACAGGGATGGTTCAATTATCCGCCCCGGCCCTCGCACAGGGATCCCCCCTCGTAATGCCACAAAGACTAATGTTTTCCCTCGTCGCAATAAATAACTTTTTATTCCCGCTGCCACGGAGAGTTCACCTGCACAGACGATCACAATGTCTGCCCTCATATTTGTTACTGCGGCCTTTTAATTTGACCTGAGCCAACCTGTCATGCTCCATCAAACGTGGGAATCGGATACCTCAGGAACACAGGCGCCTTTGCTTTGCGTTATGCCATCCCCACCCCCCAACCCCCCCACGCCTTAACACATTGAGCCTGGGAGCAGAGAGAAAGTCACCCGCATCACATGAATCAAGCACTGTGACAGGGGTCCGTTGGGTATGGGATCACACGAAGGATCACAAGTCTCTCTTTTTACTGCTCCCTCTCCCATCTCTACTCGCTGGGGGTGAGAGAGGCGGGATGGCCCTCTAAAGGCATATATTTCCGTTGATGAAGAGATAAATCAGATCATTTCTGGAGTAAGGAAGGGAGCACAGAGAGCGCCTTCTTGGTTGTCCCCCTTTGAGATGTAAATGGAACGGTGGCACTGAAAGAGGGCCAGGTGTCCGATGCAAAGAGGGAAAGCGTGACGGTGCATGCATTCCTCAGGGGCCGGGACCGTTAACTGTTGCCGTGCCTCATGAGGGCAAACATCAACACAGCCCATAATGGCCTCAGTGGAAAGACACAATGGAAGTGTGGTTAATAGCTATCGACAGGCACTTCCTTTCAAGTAAGTTATTAATCATCTACACACAGCTCACCTGCACTTACACTGATAGTATGAAACCTATCAAACAGTAATTACAAGACCCAAAATCCCAACTCACGTGCAACCTGCTGCCTTCTCTTTGACTCTCTGCTCTGAGCCCCTGATGACCGGAGGTCAACAGCTGCAGCTCACGCCTTGCTGGACGATTAGAAATGAGTTAGCAGGCTTTCTGAGGTCATCAAGGTAGCAATTTGCAGTGAACTCTTCAAAGCCCGAGGCAAAAATCTCCAATATCCCACACCTCAAGGTGGAGAAACGAGGCATTTGGCAGCTCAAACAGTGAATTAAGAAAAGAACAGCAACCTGTTATTAGTCTAAGTGAGGAGGGGTACCAGGGATGACCTCTGTGGGGGGAAGCTTTTCATGCTGAGGAAAAAGCCTTAGAGAATGTCCAGACAGAAAAACACCAGACCAAAGACTCCCGTTTGATAAGACTGTGCTCCACGTGGTCCTGTCTGAGGTGATAGATTTGACAATGCAGAATTACACAGTGGAAGAAAAGGAACCTGATGACTGTGGAGACTAAATTCTGTCATTATATGATGTTTAACTAATCACAGGAAGCTCCAGCAACTGTTTCAAAGGAAAAGTTCCTTACTTACTTCTTTGCATTGTAAGATCATGTGCTGGCCTAATTCTGGTTCTTGATTCGTGAGCTTTGGAGCTGCTGGTTGGAGGATTTTATTACCTTTGGAGCGAGCCAGGCTACCTGTTTCCAGTCTTTATGTTTAGCAAAGCTAACTGGCTGCCGGCTTTAGGTTGGCTCCACGTGTCTGTCTTGTCTTTGCTCCTGATGGTCAGGCCGGCACCGTGCATGGTTTGTGGCAAGTTGTTGGAAAGTGCTACATCAGTTACAGTTTTAAACTCATTTATACCTTAATTTAACCTGTTTGCTCTACAGATCTGCAGATAATATCAAAATAAAACAGAAATTGCTTATGCTAATTGGTTGAATTGTTGTATTTCTGTAATTTTGCTCAGAAGCAGAGCTGTCATGTCAGCTGTGGTCTTTGGTCTGAATATTTCCGTGATTTTGAGTCATTGCTTATTGCATATTGTATATTATGTTTTGATATATTTGAAAATGTAATTGATCTAACTGTTGACAAATGTTGTGAGGTGAAACATTATTAAAAATGCACAGTGAAAATGGAAATGAACACATTTGGATGTACCTCCTGCCCTCCTCAGGACGCTCCAGGCTGCCACAGCACCACGCACACACCCGCTTTGAGCCGCTGCTTCATTTCAAAGTGACGGCTCCAGAGCGCCATCTGGTGGTGAACAAGAACAAGACATTACATACAAAAACAGCTCTCTGTTCAATTACAATTATCCTCATCATGATGACCAATAAACATGACACAGAAGATTGAAGTCAACTTAAGACAAAGATTTATTTGGAAAAATTAAACTCATGATGATGCATACTGCCCCATGGCTGTCAGACATCTCTTTTATAACCCTAATGTGAGTGGCACAATACCAAACTGTCTTCAGAGGAAGAAAAACATTTTCACTTGCAAAAATTAAAATTTAAGCTTTTTCTTTCTTTCCTACGCGTCAAATGATTCAGATATGCAGTTTCTGTGACTGCTCAATAAAATATAGCATTATAGATTGAAAAAGAGTCCATTACAAAACAAATTATTTTACACGTCGTATCTACACAATGAGCGTTAAATTAAAATATATCCTCAATGAAATATGAGGTGTGTAAATAAAAGCAACTAAAAAACCAACAGAAACAGCTGAGTGTCTGCTGAAAAATGTGTTATTTTCAACCCCCTTGCTTTTAATAACTGACCACACATGCAACTTTTAGCAGGAACTTTTTTATATTAATTATGTACACAAACACATTATACACACGTGTGCTTATGCTTGTCAAAACTCCCTTTACTTTTTATCATTGTGATGAAAGTTAGAAAACAGACTTGGATCGTCACAAAAAAAGATTGTCCAATAAAGTTTTGAAAAAACGCTTCACAACCTCTGCAGGTCTCCATATTTCCCAGAGAAATGAGCTGGCTTTTCAAGAGAAATGCTACAAATATCCCCCAAAAAAATCTTGAATTCACATGATCCCTCTTGACTGTACTAACCGAATTAGCCGGGTCACAGGTAGCGGTCGAAGGGCATCTCAAGAACAACAGTCTCGATCGGCTTTGGAAATTCTAGCAAAGTATTTAAAAACAGACCACACACACGAGATCTTCTTGGCTCCAACTGGATGTTTGAGCAATGCCAAGAGGTCAGCACCATCAGGTGATTTGCAATCACTCACTGTCCAAGATGTCACAGGAAACACATGCAGAAATACATACATCATATAGACCTGTGTTTGGCGAGAGACAGCTTTCAGGCTGATAAGCTCTTAACAAGGCGGGAATGTGTCATACAGTGAGGAATGTCCAGTGTTCCCCTCTCTGCTGCCAAAGTAACATGAATTACTGCTGCTCTAAAGTGGCTGGAAGTGCCTGGCACAGTGAATAATGGAGTTTATACAGAGTAACACCACATCGATTCAACTGATGCTGAAAAAAAATGTGAACATGTGTGCACTCGCATGGCACGCACAAACAACAAATTCCATGTTTTAGCTGTTTTTTTTTTTTTAAATAAATAGTGCTCTGAAGAAAAGACCTGTATGGACATACTGTGGTGTGACTCAATTTCAACTGTTCAGGAAGATGAGAACAAAAATAAAACATGAAATGCACAAATTGCCCTATTAGATAAAAAGACATAAGCTCAATGTTAGAATAACAATACCTCCCAAACGTTGTGAATCCTTGAAGGAATCCCATCCCTGCTGCGAACAGCTTTACTAACAGGGAATGTAACAGGAATTACAGATGAAACCTCTGCAAGGCTGCCCCCTAGTGAGCAAACCCCCTAATGAAACATGATGGCTTCAGAAATCAAACAGCATGAATTTGTATGAGGAGTTTACATCCACTGCTGCACAGTATTACTAATGCTCTCTATAGTGTTGAATTTGAGTGGAGATGTTTAGAAAAACTGCATAAGCTGTGGCACCTCATAGTTCTTTAAGTTTAAACCTTGAAACCAAACTGCTCCGAAGAAATGACTTTGCTCCCAATAACTCAGTAACATGTCTCCCTGGAATACTAAGACAAGAGGAGGTAACATTAGCTTCATGTGGAGAATTGGCATCAGCATCTAAGTAGTTTACACTTAGCAAAGGTCCCTTAGTGTACAGGTATACCAATATCATCACAGGCAAACTGGTGTCTAACACGAAGAAATGAATACAAAACAGTCCAACACGAGAATAATAGTAATGCTGGCCAATCAGAGACCTCGGCAAGGCTGGCTGGTTGTTGGCTGAAGGGTGCTGGTGCTTCGTCCACACACACAGACACACACACTGACAGCTGTAGAGCTACAGGTATGTATCCTGCTCTGTGCTGCTAAGGCTTTGTGTGGATCGCTGAAGAGGAGATTCTTTGGCAGGGGGAAGGTCAGGCGGAAGCGCTCGCTGCTGGTGAGGTGAGTCTGTTTCAGTCTGTGGCACGGTCTCCGTGGTCTCGCTGCTGACTGGTGGTGGCGCTGGTGGATCTGAGGGTGGGGGTGGTGGTGCAGGGTCACTGGGAAGAGAGTAAGGATTTGGGATCTCCTCAATGGGCTTGGATTTCTTCATGCTCTTCTTCTTCTTGCTTTTCTTTTCCTCCTTGCCCTTCTTCAGCTGCGGGGTGGGCATCTCAAGCACAATGGTGGGATTCTGCTGCAGGTCCTGGCGCCTCGGCGGCTCGGCCAACATGATGATCCGAGCGCCGTGCATCCTCGGCGGCGACTTGAAGTTCAGCTCTCCGCGATTCTTCCTCCAGCGCTTCAGCTGGGTGTGATGCTCCCGTTCCACCTCTCGCGCCGTCACCGGCACCTCCAGAATCTGCAACAGGAAGAGACACGTCAGCAGGTCGAAACAGATCGAGGAAGTGTGCAGAAAACAGTATGTTCTTTCCATGTTTGGCGATCGTGTTTAAAATCTGAACTCTGAACTCAGTAAATGCCAAAGAGCCTCGGGGCTGGTGCGGATGTATAGTCACCCACGGTCAAGACAACCCCTGATATAAGGGGCGGCATTGTTAGCCTGGACAGAGACTCACACAAAACTTGGCACAGGAAGCAGACACTGACCAGCCAGCACTCTGGTCTATCAGTTTAATTCTCAGAGTCTCTGTCTGCCGTTTCCTCGGCTGCATCGCTGAACGCTCGTTGTTCATGAGTAACACAACACCCCAGCACATCATCGCAGGACTGTGCCAGTGTAATATGACTTCCTGCCATGAACAAACAATGTTCATGACTTAACCAATCCTCAGTATACGTTTATGTATGTCTCAGTTTGCCATGTGTAAAAACTGTTCATGCTGAAAAAGTAAAGAAAATACTGATAACTACACACAACTGAACTTCTTCTGAATTGACCATTTGTAACGGCTGGATTCCATTCAAATACATCCCACAGATCACACTGTCTGTGGCCAGTTGTGATTTAGGTTGCTTATATGAGCAAACAGACACTCAGAAACTGGAAAAAAAAAGCATTTGAATGTGTGACAGGTCAGCTAATGAAAACCTGAAAACTGAAGAATGGAATTTGGGTTGTAGATTTATTAACTTGCATTCCAGCCTTTGACGTAGAATGGCCCAGCCCTTGTGAGACATAAATCTTTCAGTTTTCTCATTAATTGAACTTCTCCTGTAGCTGGTAGAGACTCAGAATTTCACACACAGACAATTAAGCTAAATGAACGCTTGCAAAGAAGTGACTTGGCACACTGTTACCTCTCGGACGAGGAAGCCCTCCTGCATGTAGCGAGGCTCTATGGCCCTGAGAAGCTCCATGGTTTCATACTGGCCCTGGCAGGCCTTCAGCTTCTCCCGGGTCCCCAGCATGCACTTCAGCAGCACCAAACCCACACGGAAGATTATCTTCACTCCTGAGAGAGGGAGAAGAGCCGGGTGATTGAATGACTGCTTGTCTACAACATCTGGCACCACTGCAACTCCGGTGCTACGAGCCGTTGTTACCGTCACAGAGGAACATGTCCCAGACACGCAGCACAGAGGCCCAGGGCAGCGTCCTGGAGAAGGCACACATAAACCATTCAGTCATGTAGAGGATGGGGTCGATCTTGTGTTTCTCCAGATGGCGGAAGGCTAGCGGGGAGACCCGTCGCAGCAGAGCGAACAGGATCTCTCCGTCTAACTGTATAGCTTCCTGAAAGAGACACAGGTAGGAAGACGTCAACAGAGAAAACAAAAGCCATTGTACTCTACACTGTCTGATGTGCGTGGGGTTGTTCATCCATTGAAAACAAGCCAGCCTGATTGCATCATGTTGTTGTTTGCTGTATTCATAAACTTTTGTTTGCATGTAAAATGAATTATATTAATGAAGTTGAACCGCCAGGCAAAAGCAACTGTAAATTCATGGTCTGACAAGACTGACAACGCCTGTTGGTTTAATCTGTAAGTCACTGCGTCACACTGTCCATTCTGCAGCAACAACAATGCATTCCAGTTTTATTGTACTCACAGCAGAAGCACAGCTAGTTTATCTGGATTATAGTTCCTGTTACAGCAAAGTCAGATGAAACAATATTCTCTTTGCATTTCCAGCACCTGCTGATATCAGCATGCATGCCTGCACGTGCTTCAGTCTTACCAGGCCAGGACTGTAGTAGCCAGGAAGGTACTTCTCACAAATCTGGACCAGCCCCCAGAAGGCATCCTGTGGAAAAACACACAAATGACGTCAGGAGACTAAGTGGAAATGTTCGTTTTACAGGACATTTGCATGAGCTCAAAGGTTAAGACCGGAACTGACTTTGATAATAAAAGAAAAAGCTCCAATCTAGCAGCTTGTTTTCTTAAACCGTTTGTCTGCTTGACTAACAAGACTTAGATAACTTTCTTTGTCCTATAATTTAGCATTTTTAAGTCCGACAGACTCCCCTGTTTAGAGCTCTGTTAGTTTCTCATGTTACTCAGAACTCACACATCAAAGTGATAAGCAGATCAGAGATCAGTAGACGATATTTACAAGCCCAAACAACTGAGCTGGGAATGCTGAATTGAAACGAGCATGAAGACTTGAATTGACAATCATCATCATCATCAGATGACACTTTTTGGAAATTATCCATTGACACAAAATTAGTGATGTACTCCATGTGTTCAATGAATTGTGTTGGAGACATATCCAGAGTTTTACTGGAATTAAAATGGATTATGGATATTAATGAGAAAATCTACATCTACACCTCAGAAAAGTCACTGTGGTCCGTCATAATGCTCTAAAAGTTGATCATGAATCAGTCTCTGGAGCAGCTCCTGGATCTAACTCCAGGTGACATCATCTTTGCAGTCTATCTGTGAAGCTTAAAAATAGACCAAGACCACAAAATGAAACAGAGCTGTCAAATATGACAGGGGGAGCGCGTGAGATTTCCATTTTAGGGTGGATTTCACATATAAAGACCAAAAGTCTTCAGTAGCTTGTCTTTTAGCACTGACCCAGACAACTCATACCTCCACAGCTAAAGCCTACAAGCATATGGAGACAGCACACTCACACCAAACAAAGCCATTTATATGGAGTTTGTGGTGGAGGGGAGGCGTACCTCAGCAGGCATGTGCATAAGCAACACAGCAGCAATGGGAGCCTGAGCCTGGCAGTACCCCTCCTCCGGTCTGTACAGAGTGTAGGCCTTAAGGACACGGAGCAGGTCCTGCTGCCTGTGAAGGGTCAAAACACAAAACCCCCAAAGGTTAGACAGTCAGAGTCATACTGATGACACAGACCTGTTTGTAATGTCACATCGTGTCAGGCAGCCTACCCGTGTCCTCCCCGCGCCACAAACATCTCATGGAAAGGAAACTGTCGATGGAGATCTTTCTCAATCACATCCAGCCATTTTGGGTCCCCAGGCTGGCTATCCAGCTCCTGACAAAGCACAGAGAGAGAGACAGACGTCTTCATGCACACTGATTCATTTTACATTTTGAACTAACTGAATTTAACGTTACATGGCTCCAGCCCTGTGTAGAACACATCAGAGTCACCAACAAAGAAAGAAACAACGGTGGCAGGGCCACAGTTTCAGGAACAATTTCTAATGAAATGAGCCCAAAATACAGCATAAACAAAGCAGAGAGGAGGAAGTGAAAGAAACACCTTTCTGACCTGAAACTTTCCTTGGTTCTGCTCTTTCTTCATCTTCCCCCCTGACAGATAGAGCCACGCACGGCCTCGGAGGGCAGGAGGGATCCCTTTCTGGCACCGCAGCCTCACCTGCACCACAGAAGAACACAGTTTCTTCAAACAGAGAAGGAAATAAGGGCGACAATGGCTTGCCCCAAGCCAAGACAGGCAATATGCAAGCCAGTACAGTGCGTGTAGTCACTGGTAAAAGCACTGGACCTGTCACTTGGTTTTGTTCCTTTTCTTGAAAACAGACAAAATGCAGTTTTGTGTTCAAACCACTGAATAACAGCTCACTGTTTTCTCCAGGCCTTTTTACAGAAAACATGTCGTCAGGTCACAACAGGTAACAGTTACTACAAAGTTCTTATAGAAAGTCTTACAAAATGTGTTGGATAATAAACTCGAAAAACAAAAAACATCCATCCTTGTACTTTCTTCACCATACATGAAGTTACTGACCATCAGTTTGCAGAAGTTTGTTGGTTCTTGTCGCAGTCGATGAATTAAAATGAATGACAGGACTGGGACACATGATAGAACAGTTACTGTTAATGTTATCAGTAAGACCTGTGCGTATCATACTATGACAAGTGAAATGCCTGCTGTGAAAAACCCCAATTAGAAATAACGAGCAGAAACAGTTATCATCTGTGACAAGCCAACATTCCTGGAATATTTACGTTATTTATGTCGTTATTTGAGATACTAACCATGTTTTAGTCTAATTTCACAATAATGCATTTGCCAAAAATGATTAAAATCAGCAAATAACACTCCTCAGGTTATACGACATTCCTTTTTTTGTCCTTAATAAGAATTTTGGCCTGGAGCAGCCTCACAGCCAAGTTACGGTAGACTTCAATTCATGAAAGAAAGAAAACCACTTTCCTGCTTTGCATTCAATCTGAATGAAAAAGAAAAAACAGTGGGAAGATAGTTCACCTTAAACATTATTCTGGCAGGGTGTCCGTGTGGAGGTGCATTCTTGACAAAACAGACTGGCTGAACTGAACTACAAACTTTATCACTGTGTTCCAGTATGGCTCTGACACTGGTGTTGGTTTGATTTGCATCAACATTTGCTTTTTTCTGATATAAAACTGTCACACTTCCCCAAGGAGAGCTTGCTGCTGTAAAGTTACAGTGAACCAACGGAGCAAATAAGGGATCAGAAACCTTGACCTTCACTACCCAACCTTTGAGCCTTTGCATACAAGAGGCAAATGAAAACTGCTTGCAGCTCAACGCCGTGTGTTTCTTCTTCTCATGAGGTGTTTTTCACTCTGGAAGTCTGTCTTGCATTGCAGCACAGCTATCGTTTATACCCACAGCACCTTTATTACACGGTTGTCTCATACGAAGTCAATACAGCCCCACCCTGAATCTGAGACTGTCAATTTGTCACATGGTGCGTGGGGTGATAGAGGGATGGGTTGTGTCCTGCCCTGCTGCTGACTCACAGAAATGAGGTGAAGCTGCAGCTCTGTGCTGAATTGCTGAGAGCATTTCACACAGAACCAGCTCGACAAGTGAAGCTGCAAACAATGTGTCCACAAAAGTCTTGTCCTTGTGCAATCAAATACTTGAGCAATGCTATTTGCCTTGTCTGATCATGTGTGCAAAACTACCCAGGGGTAAAAAGCTGCTGCCTGGAGACATTGGTGGTAAAGCTGAGACTCCCACTGTAAAACTTTTATATAAAACTGAACCAATTCCCATCTTCTTATCCACATAGCTAGCACCAAAGACAACATACAGACAAGCCGGTTGATTTTTTGTGTTACAGAGTGCTGACCTTATTGAATCTCTTGATCATCCACTTGTCCCAGTGGCTGAGCATGTCCAGCCACTTCACCTCCCTTTGCCTGAGGACCTGTGGAGGCACATCCTGAGCTCTGGAGACACAACAGAGAAAAGATGGGAAACATCAATTTCATTAGTTTGCACATTAAATCAGCATTAAACCAAATTAGACTTTTAAATCTACTTTTATTTATGGAAAGGGAGATGAAAAAAAGAGTGAATATTTTGCAATAAAGCCAGCCTGAAATAAAACTTTTAACTGGATAAACATAAAAAGTAGCATGTATGTAGGGAGGGTGTGACAGAAACAAGAAAACACTGTCAGAGAGGCTGTTCATCTTTCTGCATGTGCCGTCAGATCTGCGTGTGTGGCCATCACAGTTAGTAAAAAAACCCCAACTTCTACCTTGTTTTGAGGAGATCATAAAAAGACAAAAACTCAGATCTAGCCAATTTAATAGCAAAGCCTGTTTAACCTCAACGAGCTGCAGTGAGGATTTGACTGTGCTGTGATGTAATTAACTTCAAAACATTTACAGGCAAAAAGAAATTAGGGACTGCACATCATATTCTCCAGCAGAAAAAGAAATCGTAGGCAAGTCTAACCTACGTTATGAACGAGGTCTGATGCTTTACTAAGCCATGTTATTATCTCATCAGCACAAGCCTGTAATTGTAGGGTTCAAAAGTCTTCAAAGAGTTTTTTTTTTAGCTTGGGACGCCCTCTTTCAGTTAAAAAAAGGAGTTGTAAGCTATATGTTGGGGATCAGTACAATAATATGTTATACCCCAGCCTCAGTTTCTAAAGACCTTAAGCAACGATGAGTTACTTTCAATCACGGCCAAATAGTGTAAGTTATAACCTGGGTTTGTGACCACCTATAAAACTGTGAGCCAAAAGAGGCCCTGTAAGTAACGGGGCACCAGAACTGTGGCTCCAAGTCTGCCAGGACTCCAGAAAACAGGAAGCTCCCAGCCAGCCAGTGCTTGGCACAACTTTCACTCACTCCTTCCACTATTTCAGTGCTGTAATGTGGGCTCAGGGCCCACAGTAAGGAGAAGAAGAAAGAAAGGCCTTCTTAGAGAAAACACTGAAACTTGCCTCAAAGGCTATGAATAAATTAATCCAAATGAAAACTTCACAAACAAGACTGTGTGAATTGCTTTTTCAACTTTCCCCACAGATCAACTGGGTTCTAACTACAACATGACAAAATGCTTTACATGATGGAAAGAAGGGGAATGATGCCAAAGTTATAAATCTATCTTTATCTTCTTGCGTCCAGCTTTTATATTTGCCATGTTGAGGGAGGCATAAAAAAAACACATTGTGCCACGCAGCTGGTTGGGAGCTATGTTTTGCAGAGGCACCAAGACAACAACACAAACAAAACTTGTGACATGTCATCATAACTAGATTAACTGCTTAACTGGAGACCAGCTCCCAGCTTTAGCTACGGTGGATTCAGAAATGTGGTGCCGATATTTTTGTTTGCTGAGAGGACACAAGCAGGACGACACAGATAAAGTCAATGGCAATGAATCACTGCAGGGTTGAGACAAACTTACGAGTCCCCCGTATGCTGCTGTGCCCCACCAATAAATCCATATTTATCGGTTTGTCTGTCGCTGGTGAAGCCGTTGATCTCGGAGTCGGATCCCAAAGAGCTTTCATCGTCAATGTGACTGCTGCTAATCGTCCGGATACTCCGCGTATCCACTGATTGACGGCCGTTCTCTATTTTGGCCATGGTAGCAAAAGAGCTAACTGGCTAGCCAGGTTAGCTAACGTCAGCGAGCTTGTTGACAGCCCAAAGTCAAAACTGCTCCGCTGCATATGTTGTCGAATCAAACAGCATCGACGCCATGATTTCTCGACTTGAGTTAAACTTTCCGACTACTGTTCTCTCTGTAAATGCTAGCTAACGTTACGCTACAACTGTCAGACCACATCAAATAGGTTGTGCGTTAGCTAGCTAGGTTAACTTGAACGCTTATTCAGATTTAACATTAGCTAGCTAACGGTGGGTGCTAACGCAAAGTTAGCCTTAACTGCTCGTGCCAACACAGTCCCAAACTGTTTTTACATTAACTCTACCTTCAACAAACTAACGCTATACTGTCCGCTTGTTTTTCATAGTTAACCATTAACAATGCTAGCTGGTTAACAGACTAGTTTATCATGTCCTCGGCTAACGGCGTCTCGGTTCGCTGCCCTGTCATCCACAGTGAGCTGGACAGATTTTGCCTCGACCAGCAGCCCAGCCTGCCGTCCTGGGTCGGTTTTACCGTCTTAAAGTTACGGTTACACCTAGCGGCAGCCCTGGGAAGTAACGCTGGAACAGTAAACCTCGTCTGGAAAAAAAAATGCACCATTTGCTCTCTCCTCCACCCCAGTTCATCTGAATTATCTCCTTCAGAGCAAGTAAACCTGCAATTTAGTCTAAACTATTCACTGTTGTTGTTCAGTGGTGGAAAGTAACGAAGTATGTTTACTCAAGTATTGTAATTCAGTAGTTTTGAGGTTCTTGTACTTTTCCACTTTCTGCTACTTTACACTTGTGACATTTTAAAGGGAAATATACTACTTTTTACTCCACTACATTTTTTTAAAAAAAGCTTTAGTTTCTTGTTACTTCACAGATTCATAATAATACAAGATATAACTAGCACCTGAATATTCTAAACTGTATAGTCACTAAAATGAGCTCCACTTTGGGAGCTGCAGCATTAAAGTGATGAACATATTAATGCATCAATAATTAGAATCCAAAGTGTTATTCTGAAATGGATCATGGTTCTGCATAAGCACCTTTACTTTTGGTACTTTATTTTGATGCAAATACTTAGAGTATTGCTACACTGTGGTATTAGTACTTCACTTGGGTAAAAGATCTGACTACTACTTCCTTCTTCAACCACTGCTGTACTTACTCTACATCACTAATCCTGAGCTTTGTGTGCACTTCGTAGTCTCTACAAAGAAGAACATGAGGCCTACATTAATCCATGTTGTTATCAGTCACACTGTTATTCACCAGTTTCTAACCTTACACATAATAATGATGCAACAAAAGCAAATTTTGATTTTTATTCCTTTATTTAAATGGATGGACATTGTGGGTCTCTACTTTTTCTTACAAGTTACCAATACGGTCGATCATCATAAACAAATCAAGAGCTTAAACAATAGTGTGAAGCCATGCCTGCCAGGCAGCGTACAGTATACTTTGTTTAGCATGCTGAGAAACATTTAAGAAAAAAAATCATACTCTTCACACAATGTTGTGAGAAAAGCACAATTCTGAAAAAAATGTCATGAAACTAAAATAACATGACAGGAGGGAGAGACAAAACATCCCGCAACCTTGCTGCTGCTGCATGGTTTACTTCTTTCTTCCACCTCTCTCCTTCAGTGCCAAGTGAATCACTGAGCCATTGCTCATGTTATAATAAGCCAGGGAGTTGGAATCCTTAATGAAAATGCCCTAAAAGGAAGAAAATATAGAATATTATTTGATCAGTCAAGTTAAAATATTTAAGGAAAATTTATGTTAAAGGTGGATTAAAAGAAAAGTTACCTCATACTGTAACTTCTGTTTCCCTGCTGGCATGCCTGTAGCTTCATGGATTTTGACTTTGATGACAGACACCTACGAAGAAATTTCATTCACACATCCATAAAATTATAGTAGGTATACTTGCTTAAACTCACTAAAACGAAGGAAACAACAAGCCGACATTTGCATACCTGATCTGTGAGTGGAACAGTGAAGTTCAGCACTTGGCCGTTCAGCTTCCATTCAGTCTTGTCCTGCATGTTAGGCACCTGCACTTTAACTGCCACGGGACCCTGGAGAGAGGCAAAGTTAAGACAGAGCAACTTACAACTAGACAGTAACTGAACTGTTACAGGCCCAATCAGAAATTCCACCATATTTATTAGAGCTAAAGCAGCTACTTATTCCAGTTGAACTTTGACTGCATGCAGATCGCACATTTTGCTATTAACTATTAAAAAAACAATGACATTTCACTGCCGTGACATACCTTATTTCTACGAAGGAACTCCTCCTCTGGAATAAGGTTGTCCTCCGTCTTCATCTTCTTGCTGACTGGCTCATCCTCATGAGGTGGGGGTGGGTGGGCCGGCGGGGCAGGAGCAGAGCTCGGGGGTTGTGGTACTGGAGGAGCAGGGACAAACGCTGGAGGAAAAAGAAGCAGTTAATTGAATTAATTTCCTCAACAGTGCATTTTCAATCTGAACGTCAGCATCAGGTGTTTGGAGACCTTCATCTTACCGGCTGGAACAACCATGGGAGGTGGTCTGGGGGCCATAATGTGAGGTGCTGATGGTGGCATGGGGACCACATTGATGCGGGGAGCAGGAATCATGGGAGGCATGGGTGTTATAACTTGTCCTGGTGCAAGGCGCACCACAGGAGCGACGGGCGGCCTCGGGATGACGGGTACAGCAGACAGGAGAGTGGTGCGCACTGGAGGTGCCAACTGTGTACAAAGAACATATTCATGACAATCAGAACCAACTTTATTGACCAAGTACGCGTTCACATACAAGGAATCTGACTCAACAAAGCTGAACAAATACAGGTAAAGAATAGACAGGACTAATGTAAACACGTATGCAAAACATGTGTGTGTAAGTATGTGAAATGGTTAAATTTCATTAACAAATTAGGTTTGTTTAAGTAACTCACAGTGGAGGGTGGGCGGGGCACCGCTGTGACTGGTGGACTGGGTTTAGGCAGAATGGCTGCAGATGAGGGCATGGGAGGCTGGTGATGAATTTCACTGGGCTTGCTTGGGCCGATTTTCTCCTTCGTATCGTCCTCTCCCACCAAACCTTTGGCCTTGTGAATGGCTTCGATCTGCTCTTGCAGGGTGATGTTGGCCTGTGCTGCCTGCTGGGTGCGAGCCATGCTTCCAGAGTGGCCATCCCAAGTAACCTGGTGACATGAAACTTTCAAACATCAGAACTGTGCCATCTCAATTTCATGTAACTCAGGAATGATGTTTCACCCAAACTGTGTAATATAAACCCACTGCACTCACCTTCTCCTCTGGCTTCTGGATTTCTTCTTCCCCAATCTTCTTACCGATGGCCGTCTCTTCCACACCGAAGATATCAGTACGCCTCTCAGCTAGTTGTTTCAAGCTGCTCTCGATATCCAAACCTGGAGCATAGACTTCATCTTCGGTCTGCCTCTCTCTGATGCTGCGGTCTCTCTGCTCCAGCCAGCGTGGATCCAGCAGACCAATACGCATGTGCTCTTGCATCTTACTGGCTGGGATCTTCTCACCAGTAATTGGTGAGATGAGGTACTCATCGGGAACTGCAACTGAGGTCTGAGGCTTGGAAGCTGCGAGGAAAAAAAATAGCATGAGATTAGCACACACTGTACATAGCGATAGTATGTTATGCACTTAGTGTTCTCCATCTAAAGGAGCATTTGTTACCTTTGGGGTCGTAGTCTTTGCGAATAATAACCTGGTCTGGAGTTGGAGGCAGTGGGGGTGGCATAGGATTGTCTGGTGGCAGTGGAGCCTTTAGGCCGTCATCCTCATCATCAGATCCCTAAAGAAAGCAGAAGGCCAAGAGTGATGGTTATTTTATTTCTTTTCAAGCTGTTGGTTAGCACACATAGGTTGTGAAAATAGCACTGGGTGATATATGATATCAGCCGGTTACAATTGGTCCTGGATGGATAATGAACAAGGCAAAGTGATCAATTACTTCATCAGTTCTTACCTCATCCATGTCCTGCAATTGTGTGTCTTGATCAGGTTGTGAGGGGTGGCCTTCGTTACGGTCCTCCCGGTCATCATCATCATCCTCACTCTCAACCTCCATCTCCACCTCCTCACTCTCTCCGTACTTCTCGTAGCGCTCTTGGATCAGGATGCGAGCGCCAAGCTCCTCCGGTGTTGTAGGTGGCGGGAAGTGGCCTGAGAAAAAACGACATGCCGATAAAGATCAACCATTCTAGCTACAATTATCATGTATGTTAAGAGATTACAATTATTGTGGTTAAATTACCTTGTTCGTTGGGCTGGAAATCCACCGTCTCAACCACTACAAAGTCATGCCAGTCGATTTGGGCGTACGCCACCCGTTCTTTCTCTCTTTCCTCCTCCTCCTTCTTCCTCTCACGCTCTTGGAACTTTGCCCACTCAACACGGTACCTGCCCTGAGAGTCGTGCAGTAGAACAGCTGATTAACATGGGCAACTTGCCATTAAATGCTTGATCTAAGAAACAGTCACAGTTTAGGGAAATCACCTGGTCCATAACCTCTCTTGGATTCTCAGCCTCTCTCTTTAGCTTGGCCAGTAGACCTTTGGGAGGGATCAGAATCTACAGGTTGAGAGACAAAATCAAGATACAGTTTAGCATCACCACCCCAACAAAGAAAAACATTAATATCAGAAAGGCAGAATTTGTCAGGTCACCTTTGTGTACTGCTCAACCAGTTTGGTGAAGTAGTTGAAAAGGCTGTGCTGTGGCCGTAGGAAGTCAAACTGGTAGTTCCTCTGTTCTTTCTGCATGAGCTGAGTGAGAAACTGGCGGCCATTGCGAGCAACAAACTGGGCAGTGAGCTTGACAACATCCAGATCAAATGCTGAGATTGATGGAGGATCTGCAATGAACTCAAACTCAGGAGGGGGTTCTTTGGGAACAATGGTCTCTTGAATCACCTGTGACTGCACCTATTGACGAACAGAAAATAGTACATGTTATGAACAAACACCAGTAATTATATGCAATGAAAAGCAAAAACAAAAGCAAAATTAGAGCAGACTGAAATGCAAAGTCTTACTTTTTGAGGAAGCTGTTGGGACTGCTGCATGGTCTGTTGCATAACCTTAGGCACTGCTGCAGACGGCTCCTGTGCCTTGCCCTCCTTGAATTCATTGACCTTGTGACGGTAGTAGGCATGGTAGGGGTCATTAGGGTTGAGGAAATTAAACTTTGGATTGTTGATCTCATTCTGACGGATTCTTGCTTCAAACTCAGGCCCGTTTCTATAAAATGAGAAGAAATCAGTTAAATCACAGACATAAAACTCAGTTAGGGTTGCCGCTACAACTGACAGATGTCGAGAAACCAACCTGGCAACGAAGCTGGCTGTCTTGTCAACTATATTTCGGACCTCAGGGGGTGGGTATATGATGCCGACAATGGGTTTAGTGGCTGGGGTGTCTTCAACTCCTGCATCATTCTGTTGACAAAATCGACCTTCGTTAGGTTGTAGTATGTAAGATTAAACATAGAAAAAATCTACAAGTCACATCTAATATTACTGACCCACTACGAAGTCAGTTCACCCAAATTGGAAAATACCCCCTTTTACCCCTTGTGGTATCATGAAATGCAAACTAATGCGCTCAGTTTTATTTGCAGCCGTTTTAACCTATCTGATAAAAGATCAATGCTTCTGCCATCATCCCAGTATTATAGGAAAATGAAATTCAGATTGTGGAACTCAAAGCATCATTAAACAACAAAAAGACAAAAGCCATATTCCTGTCTAGAAAAACAAATCCGGGTTGCTGTGGTTAATGCACATATTTTGTATTATTCATACATATTTAACATTTAAGTACACACACACTTAACTAAATTATATACATTTTAGTATATTGGTACATTTCATTGGTATATTTTATTGTTTACTGTTTATATACATTTTAGTGTATTTCAGCTGCTGTCGGTTCATTCACTGGTATATTTTATTCTGTTGGCACATTTCACTGGTATATTTTTATTGTCATAGTATATTTTCATTTCTGGCATATTTTTAATTGCATTTACGAATATTTTTATTGCATGTTGGTTTATTTTATTCTAGTATTTTTATTTCATTTTAGAAGCTTTCTTATTATCTTGTTTCTAACATGGGGGTTGCAATGAAAATTTCATTGACATGTCATGCCCCATGACAATAAAGAAATCTTGAATCTTGTTGTACTTATCATAAAAAGCCATGGTAAAAAGGGTATGATTTCCGAATCCCAATAGTTTTTGCAACGATTAATTGACAAGTTGTCAACTATTACCAATTATCAATCTTCACCTATTCTGATAATCAGTTACTCTACTTGAGTATATTTCTTTTAAAGAAAAAAAGTCAAAATTCTCTGATGCCAGCTTCTTTAAATGTAAATAGTTTCTGGTTTCTTAACTCCTCAATGACAGTTAACTGAATATCTTATGGACAAAACAAGACATTTGAGGACGTCATCTTGGACTTTGGGAAACATCGATGGACAGTTTTAACCACATTCTGACATTTTATAGGATGGAAAGAAAACTAAAGCAGTTAACGTTAATCCAAAACATCGCATGAACTGATGCTGAACGCTAGCTACGAGCTAACAAGAGCTAACGTTAAGCCTTGTGGTGAGTATCCAATATAGCCGTTAAGGTTAGCCTTTCTACAATTCACATTCACAGTAAGATAAGTTGTAAGTAATTGTTCATTAGCTTCCCAACAGAAGCAGTACGTTAGCTACTTTGCTAACATTAGCTAACGTGTAGTGGCGGCGTCACCTTGTTGTTGGACTCCGGCTGAACAATTTGAACAGGCCCCGGCGGCATGGTTACGTCTTCTGTGGAAAACTAAAGTTATCTGTAAATACACAACCAACAACAACAGTAAACGTATTATAAACACCCTTATCATACAACATAAATGGTTAGGAGCACAATCTCAAACAGCTAATTGCCTACATTTGCTCTAGTTGAACACTTACTGCGTCGCGGTTTCGTTGACCCAATGGAGGACTATTACTTCCGGAAACACGCAAAGCATTATGGGACCTGTGGTACTTTATTGGTTGTCAAGGAGACGTTTAGCCAACAAGCTGGATCTACTCGCTGTCATTGCTGCGTCAAAAGAAATATAAGTTAGCTTGTCAGACATGAGTCAGTTCCTCGGCCGTCAGGACTGCATCGAAAGCCTCCGGAAAGATCTGGTCGACCTTCAGGGTGCGACTCTGGACGTGTTTTCCAGAACCGGACCGGTCCGCTTCTCCTCCTGGAAGTTCCCCGATAAGATGTCCTGTAATCTGGACATGGTAGCTCTTCTGGAGCAGTATGACTTTGTGGATGGGGAGGATGCGTTCAATCAGCACTCCCACATTGTGTTACTGGAGCTAGTGATTGACAGGTAATAATACACCGCGTAACGTTTTATCACATGAGCAAATATTTATTAAGGAGTAATCCAGGACTTGTGTGTTCTCTCTCCTGTCCCTGAACAAGACTCCTGCTTCTTCTACAGAGCTTCAACGCTTATGTTGAACAAATCAGGTGCAGCCACAGGAGACAACAAAGCCAGCAGAAAGGATGCCTGTCCGTTGGTCTTATAGTCAGAAACTATTGGAGTAATTTGGTTCAGTTTGCCAACCGTAAGGTAGGTAAATAAACGACTTTATTTAAGAAAACAATGAAGAATAATGGGAAAATATTAACAGAGATGTGATAGATCTTGTTATTTTTCTGACTTCTTTTAGGAGATCTATAAAGACATCAAGAAACAGACAAAAACACAGACATTTGACAGTGCTGAGACAGAGTCAGTGTCATCTGTCTCCCACCAAATAAGCTCAAGGAGTGAGTCTTGCAGACATTGCCTATCTGCCGGGTCTTCCACAAGCTCCTGTAAGTTTTTGCAACATAATCATGTACCCTCCAGTCCTACCCACAACCCCCCATGCTCTCCTAAAGTTGACAGCCACAGTGTAGGCTGCCAGACAGTTGAATCATCCCTTGTTCCCTGCGACGCATGTCATCAAGTGCAGTCCGTTTTGAGACAAACAGGAAATGCTTTGGTCGAGCTGTTTCAGAGTGAGGGCCTGCCCTCATCTCTGCAGCCACTCTTGGCAGCGGTGGAGGACACCCTGGAGCTGGGACACATGACAGCAAGCGATGTCGGCCAGTGGGCCAATGAGCAGCTCCGAGACATGCGCCGGCTCGTGAAACATATTGAAGATGTGCGTGGTACAGTGCAGCCTCTTAAAGATAGACTCGCGGCAGCAGAAACAGAGCGTGAGAGATTCAGGTCTCAGTTGGAAAGAGCACAGAAAGAGTTCCAGCAAGATGTGGAAAAACACCAAGCAAACATAGTCCAGCTGGAGTTTTCACTGCGGAAAGCACAGAGGTCCATGAAAGAAACAGAGCAAAGGCTACAGGAGGAGCAACGGCAACTCCAGAGAGGTGCAGAAAATTCACAAATGCATATGAGAGGAACCTACTAAGATCAAATTCACTAATATATGTTTAATATAACAGAAACTCTGTGCTTGGAGGAGAGTAATTCCAGACTGAAAGAGAAAGCCGTAGAACAGCAAGATGCATTGCAAGCACTCGGTAAGGACGTGTGTGATTTAGTTTACCATCATGCCACCCGTCTTATATTTTGCAGAATTCTATGAAATACATTTGTCTTATTTATACACATAGAACAACCTGATATGCTGTAATGATGGATCATTGTATCTTGTGGTAGAATGTGAAAAGGATCTGCTGCAGGAGAAAGTGAGACTCTTGCACGTGGAGGAAGAGGCCTGTTGTAAACTACAGCAAAGGATCCAGCAGTTAGAGGGTCAGATCACTGAAACTCAACTCCATCTTGACAAAGAGAACACAAAATACCAGAGCGCTTGTCGCCAGCAAGAGGTCGGTGTCATGACAAACGCCGGGTTATTTGTTGTTTTCAGCTGGAGATCATGACCGGCTCACCCCAGTCTCTCCTTTTGTTGTGGTTGTCGTGCGTCCAGTCAATGCAGGCAAAGCAGAAAGCTTTGTTAAAGAGAGTCGATGCTCTCGACGAAGAGTGTGAAGAGCTGCAGAGGCAGTTGGGAGAGCGGGAGGACAGACAGATCGACCTACAGGATCAGCTGCAACAGGTGTCGGAGGAGAAGGGACGAGTTCAGGCTCAGCTCACTCAACAGCAGGTATGTTTGAGTTCTTTAGAACCGAATATGCAGCATTTTCACAAAAAAAGACTGATGCTGTGATGCTTCTTTCCAACAGGAGCTGTGCTTAGAGCTCCAGAAGGAGAAGCAGACGCTGGAAACAGACGTAGGCGAGCTGCAGAACAGCGTGGCCGACATGAAAGAATACACTCGAGCCTTAAGGGAGAGGGAGAGGCTGTTGGTGGCTTTCCCAGAGCTTAACCCTCTGACTCAGGCTCAACCACAAAGTAGGCAATTATTTATTATTTGTTTATAAAAGAATATCATCCTGCATGAATCATCCAGTGACATGCAACTCACTCAGTGCTGTTTACACTCCTCTACTGCACCAGCTTCTTCTTCTTAACACACACAAGACTATTAACACTGTATTTATTATCTGTTTTAATGTGAAAGCAACAATACTCTCATTATCCTGTATATAATGTACATATTATATACTGTTCGTTCTGTTTTTTATTCTGTATACCTTTGTTATTGACTCTTTTTGATCCTCTGATGTCTATCTTTTATTGCCTCCTGCATATAACAGTTTAATTTCCCCAGCGTGGGATTAATAAAGTGTTATCTTATCATATCTTATTGACCATAAGCATTTATTACAAGCACATGTTTTCCAGCTACCTGTTTTTTGAGTACTGTAGTCATGCTGTAGCTACGTGTTGTTCATTGTATATTTTCAAGCTACAGGAAACGTGCTTTTGGATATGGAGCAACAATTGCAGGCAAACAGCATTCGTATACAAGTTCTGGAGCAGGAAAACATCACCCTGCACACCAGCATTGTGAAACTGAGGGAAAGAGGACAAAATAATGCCACCACGGTAGGATGCATACAAATTTATTATATTATTATTATTGAAAGTGATGTAAAAATACGCATTTTTATCAGCAGGAAGTCTCACCTCAGCAGACATGCAGCCCCTCCCCGCCCAGCTCACCAGCAGAAAAACATCACCTGCCTCAAACACACGAGAGTCCATTGTAAGTTGAGGTTGTAAAAATGTTACTTTTGAACAAAAACATAGATTTTTCTAAACGATTAATCGTCTCACGTGTTTCCCGTACTGCCGTTTCTCTCCTCTCTAACACAGGACGAGCGGCAGTGCAACACGGCTCGGATACAGTAACAGAGCAAAGGAGGCAAAATGGAGAGAAAGTGGTCTGGAGTCAGCTGGGTCAGAGGATCGCATGTCCGCCCCCGTCGCCGCCTCCCCCTCATCTGTGCAACTTCACCTTCAAACCCTCCACCTCAACTCGGCCTCCACTGCTGCTAAAAGCCACAGGAAAGCATGCAGCGGTTCTCTCCTCTCTAGCTTGAATCAGAGGAAAAAATAAAACCCTGAATGTGTTGGTGCATTTCGACTGGAGGCAGCCTTGCAGTTGCAGAGAGGATGAGGGATCTTTGGCAACAGCTACACTGCTCATAATAGCACATTGCCAGCATAACATATCATGATGTCTTATTGTACATTACACCACAGTAACACTGATGTTTTTGTAATTTTACAGACTAGATTACTACTGTTGCCTCATGTTTAGTTGAATGTACTGTATATATAATAAACTGTGCATATGTAGAACAAGGACTATCATTTTACTCCTGTTAAAATAGGGCATTGATGGATGTTGCACATTACAGAAGCTTTCTGGATATATGATCTGCTTCTCAAACAAACCTGAATGGGTAGCCGTCACAGCAGATCAGTCACATGGTTCTGAGTAAATGGGCGGATTGGACAGCCTTGAATGGCACACAAACAATGACACAGATGTGTTGATAGCTTTTAAGTGCTATCTGACAAGGGCGGGGCATGGGAGTTTCCATGGAAACGCAAGTGCTCAGGATTCATGCTCTGCTGAATCACCACAGAGCTTTATTTCAATCCCTCCAAGTTGGTAAATCCACAACTGAACCAGGCGAAGACCACACATGCTGCAGATCACTGTGAGTTGACGCCTCTCGTTTCTGGTTTTGCTCCACACATCAGCAGGTTTTGCAGTGGAAATTTGAGATGTCATGAGCTCAGCCGTGTAATCTGAGTCTGACAGGGAGCCCAAGAGACTTGGCTCATGTCCGAGACGTTAAAGTCAAACACATCTCGTATTTCTGTGTTTTCATAAACCTGCAAAATGATGGAAAACAGGAAGAGCAAACACCTGATTAACATTACTAATCACCTTCACTTTGATCTCTCACCAATACCACCTGAACGGACTGATCTATCACTTCTTTCAGTTTAACGACAGCTCGTGACCTGAGGGTTAATCCCTAAATTGGGTTAACCATACAGTTGTGTCATCAAGCATGTAATTGAAGTTGGTCTTAAGATCTTTCAGGTGGTGCCACAGATGCCAGTGAACATTATGTCAGCACTTAACTATGGCGTTTAGTCATGTTAGTCAAGATGACTCTATTCTAAGATGAAGCTGTGCGAATAGAAAGAATTGTTGTCGTACTCATTAAACATCTGGACTGTTTAAACTTCAGTAACTTTAATAACTCTGTCTTTCTAAGCAGCACAAGGCTTCAACCTGATCAACAGAGAGTAAGTATAGAGGATCTGAAATCATTTAAAGGATTAAACATTGCTCATATGGGTTCAGTATTCAGCAGCAAGTCGCTAGAAATCTTTTGCATAAATCAGGGTGTCTACAGGTATCATATACTTCAATTTAATGCTTTTTAAGACCTTTTCAAGACCATTTTCACCAAATTTATGAATATTTTTTCTTATTCATGCACTGCAGATAAAAAGAAAGTAGTATTTATGTGTTCCCGTGCAGAGGTAGGTTTGTGTAGGAATGTGGTTCTTAAGTTAATATACGTTTTGCCAACAGGTAAGTGCAAGTATAAAGGGAAAAGACAGTTATTGGGTTTAGTTGTAGGTTTGAAGATTTATAACATCAGAATTTTGGACTGTCACACAGACGAGCTTGACTCATTTGTTCAAAAGGGACAGTGCAAAAAGCAGGGATACCAGGATTTGCGGGATGCTTAGAGCATACTAGCATGATTTGGCATCAGATTCAGACAGCTAAGAGGGAGAAAAGAGACTTGAATGTGTATTTTTAGATCTGGCTAATGCGTTTGGGTCAGTGCCACATAACCTTATTTGGAGTTCCTTTGACTACTTTAAAGTGCCGGAGATAGTTGTTAACTTGGTGAAAGCATATTTCCAAGACATCAGACTGTGTGCAAGTATCGCAGAGCTCACAACAGGCTGGCAAAGATTGGAGGTTGGTATTATGGCAGGATGTACAGTGTCCCCGCTAGCTTTCACAATGGCTATGGAGGTAATTATTAGGGCTTCCAAGTGGGTCGTAGGTGGAGAGAGACGGCAGAATGGAATGCGTCTTCCACCAATTAGGGCTTATATGGATGATATGACACTGCTAACTTCAACAGTGCCATGTACAAGGAGGTTGTTAGATAAAGTCAATCAGAATCTCAAGTGGGCTAGTATGAAGATTAAGCCTAGTAAGTCAAGGAGTATTTCAATATACAGAGGGAAAGTAAGTGATAGAAAGTTCGCTATAGATGGTGAGGAAATCCCAACAATTAGGGAGAAATCAGTTAAGAGTCTAGGACGGTGGTACAATGTGGACCTGAATGATGTTGAACAGGTTGTGCAATTTAGAAAGGATGTTGCAGAAGGGCTGGAGAGAATAGATAAATCAGGGCTCCCAGGAAAACTGAGGTTGTGGTGCTTGCAGTTTGGCTTGTATCCTAGGTTAATGTGGCCAATGTCAGTATATGAAGTCCCATTATCTGTAGCAGAGAGAATGGAAAGGCTAGTTAGCTCTTATATTAGAAAATGGTTGGGTGCTCCCAGGTGCTTAAGCAATGTAGCTTTGTATGGGAAAGGAATGCTTCAGCTGCCAGTATCCAGTCTAACAGAGGAGTTTAAATGCACTAAGGTTAGGACAGAACTTTTATTATCTGGGAGTAAGGACATGTTAGTTAGCAATGTGGTTCCGAATCCTTCTGGGGGGAGGAAATGGAACCCAAGGGCAGCAGTGCAGGAGGCAGAGGCAGCTCTTAGGCATGCAGAAATAGTAGGAAATGTTCAATTTGGCCGGGGAGGCTTGGGGCTTGGCCCAGGCAAACCAGTGTGGAATAAAGCAGGTCTAAAGGAGAAAAGAAAGCTTGTAGTGGAACAGGTGCGTAGGCAGGAGGAGTTGTTAAGGGGGGCAAAAGCAGTTGGTCAAGCCAAACAGGGACAATGGTTGAATTGGGAAGGTGTTGAGAAGAGGAAACTTAGTTGGAGGGACCTGTGGAATATGGAGGAAGGCCGTATTAAATTTCTGATAGGGGCGACATACGATGTGTTGCCAACCCACAGAACCTAAGTCTCTGGGTACAGGGCGATCAATCGTGCCCACTCTGCTCAGGTACAGCAAGTTTAAAGCACATTTTGTCAGGTTGTAGAATTAGCTTATCACAAGGCCGGTATACATGGCGGCATAATCAGGTGCTGAGAAGCTTAGCCGCAGGCATTGAGGAGAGAAGGAAGCAGGTGAATACTGGAAGTTCTAGAAAGGAGAGGTTAGATGTGCAGTTTGTTCGAGAGGGGAGAAAAATAGAGCTGCTAAGTCAGGGAGAAAGCAGGTAGGTGGCTGCCTGGTAGGGGCTGATGATTGGCAAATGCAGGTCGACTTGGGAGGAAAGCTAGTTGTGCCCCAGGAAATAGTTTATAGTAATCTGAGGCCGGACATTGTCTTATGGTCCATGAGTAAAAAGACTGTGTATTTTATTGAGTTAACAGTCCCTTGGGAAAATTCAGTGGAGGCAGCTTATGAAAGGAAGAAGACTAAGTATGCAGATTTAAAGACAGAATCTGAGCAGAGGGGATGGAAGACAAGGGTCTGTCCGGTTGAAGTGGGGTGTAGAGGTTTGTTGCAGGGTCAGCTGTTTCACTGTTGAGGGAGCTGGGAGTGCATGGGCAAAATTTAAGGAAGACAGTGAGGGAGATGTCAGATGAGGCTGCTAGGTCTAGTCAGTGGATATGGATCAGGAGAAATAATAGTAGTTGGGGGTGAAATAGGGACGGTGAGGGGGGGGGGGGGGGGGGCAGAGGACATGCATGCCTAACCCGGCAAGAGAAGAGGTTAAAGTCTTAACAAGACACCTCTCCTCTGCTCTGCTTTCCCCGCCCCATCTTCTCGCTCTGCCAATAGGAAGAGAACCAGGAAGTTTAGATAAGGTGGGGGTGTGGCCAGCTAGAGTCTCTCTTTGGGACCATGCGGCCTGTTCAGGTGAGTTTGCGTGGTAAGATACAGAGTTGGCTTGTTTTTTGATCTTTTGGTTGTTTTCCTGTTTTGTTTGCTTCTTGAAGGAAATGTTAGGGTTTGTTTTCCTACTCTGTTTGCTTTTTGAAGGAAATGGTAGGGTTTGCTGCTTCTTGAAGGAAATGTTAGAAGAGGCTGTTAAATCTAGTCTGTGGTTTAGGCCTCCACCTCCAGCACCCTCTAAATTTTCCACCCCCTACCGAACAAGGGTCTGTATCCAATCCCTACTTCCATCTTTTGACTCTACCTCTTTATTTTCTATCCCCACCCGAACCAGGGTTTGTATTCCCACCCGCTTTTTCTTGGTGCAGTTGGTGAGAGGCAGGGGTAGATGTTGGTAGTGTGGCAATCGGCAGTTACATGTGGCATCTAGGCCTGTGGTAGCATTGTAGCAGCTAACAATAGCTAAAGCGGTGAGAGTATGATAGTATCTTAGCAGTTAGTATTGGTAGCTAGCAATTAACATTAACAGTATAGGTGAATCTAGCTTTATTGTCTTCTTCTGTTCCTCTTAGCAGGTAGCGGTTAGCACGTAACATTAGCTAAATGGTAGCATCGGAACTGTATTGTCTTCTTCTGTTCTTCCTAGCGGTTAGCAGTAGCATTAGCATTAGCATTAGCAATAGTTAAATGGTAGCATCGGTACTGGCCACTACCTGGAGCATCTCTGGGTCAGTTGAACGTATGAATGAAATTAGATAAAATGTCACAAAAATCTAATTAAATTCAAGATTACTCAATTACTTTTAAGGCCAAATGTTTATAAGACAACATTTAGAGGTCCTGCAGATAAGACTGATTTATTTCATTATGTGTGTGTCCAGACTCATTAGTGTCTTTTATCTAAATGTGCTGCATGTTGGTTATTGACAAAATGAAACCAAACCAAGGCTGCTTGTGTTCCAGTTCCTTCTACCCTCCAGACCAGTTCACAACTTAAAACTACCACGCGGATGAGACTTTCATTTAACTCATAATTATTCTAAACTTTGCAGGGTGCAGTGGCGGGGGGGGGGACTGCCCCCCCTCGTGGCCCGGTTTTGAAAAACGCGCGATTAAGTGCCCTCTTGGACTCCAAAACGCACGCTAAAGTGCCCCTGGGAGCCAAAACGCACGCTAAAGTGCCCTCTTGGCCGCCAAAACGCGCTCTAAAGTGCCCTCTTGGACCCCAAAACGCGTGCTAAAGTGCCCCCTGGGAGCCAAAACGCACGCTAAAGTGCCCTCTTGGACACCAAAACACACTCTAAAGTGCCCTCTTGGACCCCAAAACGCGTGCTAAAGTGCCCTCTTCAGTGGCGAGGACACGCTATATGTGCCCTTTTTTTCCTTTCCGCCCCTGCCCTTCAAAAAGTCTGTGCACGCCACTGGCAGGGTGATTACCTGATGTGAAACTGCTGCCAGATAATTCCACAATGTAAATTTTTGTAAATGCTGCTTCAAAACATTTATTTTTCATTTATAACACAGTCGTTTGCATTTTATACAGACAAACACCATAACAGAAAGATCTGAGAACTTAATGTGCAAGTACAGAGTACAATACTATTCAGAAGTGAGAAAAGAATTGGATAATTCATAACTGTGCTTCCTGGCACAAAAAAGACAGAGAAAGAGGTGAGAGAACATTCAGCTTAAAAAAAGCACCGCAGTATCAATATCTGTCACTGGCCCCGACATCAAAAGCGTAACTGTGACACAAAATTACCGGATAATAGATTTCAGTGTGCAAAGTCGTACAAAATTCTCTCCCATTTTGAAACGATGCCAACATGCCTCCTACTGCACGCTCTGTCTCTCCACGTCTGTGTTTTGTTTTAATGATCAGAAAGCATGAAGTCCTGTATAACAGTTGTTTTATCTAACAGACAAATAAACGAACCAACTAAATCATAAGGACTGATCACTTCAGCTTTGGAATTCGGTCTGCATTGATTACAATATGTTTAAGGCCATTGGTTTCTTATGTAACACATGCAAACAAACTGAAATTATTTAAAGCGTACAGTAAAAGTACATTTACATATGCAATAAAAACTAAAGCCTTGTGTTCACTTCTTGACACCGTGTTGGCTGAGGGAATGTTATCTGTATAATATGAGTGTTCTCACATGTGTGCTGTTGTCTAATCTAGGTCAGGCTGCTGGCGACAGGGACGGCCGCAAATCTGCTGGGATTACGGAGGCCTCGGAGAGACGAAGCACATCCCAGGTTTAACGTAACAACCGCTGTCTGCCTGCCTCCCAACACTCTACCCTGTGTGTGAAAATTCCCATTCAATAGGTTTGTGCTTGTCTCACATGGCCAATAATCTAATTATCTCTCAGGTTATCTCAGGAAATCAGTCATATGACAATAAAAGCTCAATAATCTGTTCTTTGATTTCTAATCTCATGCCAACTGGGCAAAAAGGGAGAGGACTGCTGTCTAAATGTCTGTGGGAAAAGACAGCACAAGGACCAGATCAGAGACACAAAGAAGAACAGGGTCATGGGACGAGAGCTCGGAGATTAAGCGAAGCACTAAAGTGTTGTTCAGCCTCTTAAAAGGTGAACGCAAATTCCTGATGGACACAAACAGAGATACATGCAAAGCATATATAACACAAATACTAAGACCCACAAGAAGAAAAAAAAACAAAAAAAATGAAGCTAATGAGACCTTCATAAAGCTATAAATAGATAGAATAGAAAAATAAATACACATTTAGAGTATGAGATTAAATAACCGTATTTAGGGCAGTCTGTGAGAACCAAAAGGAGGAGATGGACTAAGAGGATCCAAATGATTAGAGTCTGTAGTTTCTCCCCGGGGCTTTGGGGAGAAGAATTTGAGAAAAAGGCAAAACTGTAAACTCACAAAAGCCTGTGCATTCAGAACGTTTACTATGGACAACATGATAGCTTCAAAAATGATGAATTTCAAGCTCCAGATGTGCCCTAACACATATAAAAATCATCCAAGTGTATCTAACTAACGGTACAGAAGCACCGAAAAGAACCTACAACCACATGGGTTCTGGCAAGGTTGCATGAAAAGAGCTGGTCTTAAAGGATTTAACACAACTTTGATGCAGGACAGTAAAGCTCTCTTCTAAACATTCAAGATATACAAGTGTGCTTCACAACGAGACAGAGAGCGTGCATCCCACCCTGTGGTGTGCTTATATTTGCAAAGCAACGAGTACAGACTGTGGCAGGCCGGTCACACGTTAAAGGGAGTGAGATACAGAGAGTACACAGGTAATAGTAGAGCGTATGAGTGGGAGACGACAAAAAATACCAGGCAGTAGTACTACTGTATGTTTGGTCACACATCATCTCTTTCCTGCGTACTCCTCGGCTGTCGAGTCGGTGGAGGCGCTGATTTGGTGCGCCGAGTCCACCTGTCCATCGGGCTGGACGGACTGCACTGTCTCTACCAGGCTGCCGCTGGGTAGCACCACGTACCGGGCGGCCATATCTTTGGGCTGCAGCTCCCGCATGCCCTCCTTACTGTGCCAGATCCCGTAGCCAAAATACACCAAGAGACCTGCGAAAGAGGCGGCACGAAACACTTGTAACGGCAATGTCATAAAAGTTAAAGTCAGGGCACGCTGTGCACAGGTGAGCAGTATCATCACCTGAAAGTTCTGCTTTGTGAAATGATGATTTCCTTCTTATTTTATTTTCTATGGGCGAAATCAATGTATTATGTTACAAAAACCCATAAACAGACTGTTAATTTGACTTTCATGTCACCATGTGCTTAGCACATATAACGTTTACAATGTTCGCAATCATAGTTTAGCATGCTAGCATGCTAACATGTGCTAATACAGCTGAGGCTGACGAGATCTGTTGTGACTTTTACAAATGTTTTGCTTGAAAGTGAAGATTTGACCTGATGGTGGCACTCGATAAAATGTCTGACAATCACCAGTTTTAATATACTTCATCCTGAGGGGGGCATGATCCATATATCATATTGTTGTCGTTGTGCATTATTTGTTTGTTCTGCACCAAAAATATGGGACAACCGACTGACAGACGATTGACTGACAGACTGACATTTTTATCACTGGAGCCGTGGCTAGAAAAGTATTTCAGAAGCCCTCAATGTAGTCAATGAAATCCAGTACTTTAATCGCTTTGTATTTACTCTTTGGTATAATAATGATTACAAGGCTTTTTTTTCAGTGGTCTTTATGGAAGGTAAGTGGCCATTTCTTTCTCTAGGGAAATGAAGAGTCCAGCCCGAGCCCTGTCAGGTGTAACAGTCCATGCGTGTGCATCTTGTTAACTTGCTGCAGTCTGACAGCAGTGTTTAAATGGTTTACTGGTCCAGAGAAGCCTTAAGCTAATACAGCTAATCGCGTTTCCCCAGTGATCCTGCTTACTGACAGGGCATTATCTGCATTTAAGAAACCAGAATGATTTTAACAACATGCAAAGCGATGTTTACGTAGATCAGCTCTTACAGTAAATCCATTTTGGCGGCTTTTAAGCAAAAAATGCATTTGTTTTGCAGGAATACATGAGAAACTACACAAGAGAGTAGAGTTCTGATGCCTTCCTACCTATAGCGATCCATACGGTGAATCGAATCCACGTTAGAGAGCTGAGCTTCATCATGAGGAATACATTAATGAAGATGCTGGCACCTGGAGTCAGTGGAACCAAAGGTACCTAAACAGCAACGACACACCAGTCATACAACAATCATAGTTCATGCAGGAGCAGATGTAAGTTTTTCTGCAGACCAAACTACAAGTGAAAGCCAGCAGCATTCAATCACCATATTACACAGTTGTGTGATAGTTGTGGGAACCATAAAGAGGCTCACCTGGAATGTTTTGCTGTTGGCTTGTGGCTCGTGAATCCAAATGAACGCCATGCTGAGAACAAAAGCTATGCTAAAAATCACCAGCAGCATTGTGAAGCTCCAGACCGGCAGCTGCAGCTGTTTGTTTCCAAATTCTAGCACAGCACAGAGGGAGACTGAGCTCACAATGAGGGTCAGCACGCAGAAGGCCACCACCTCGCCCGGCTCGCAGTCCCCCAGCAGCCTGCCCAGGTACGGTTCCCAGCAGGCCTTCAGCTGCCCCACGCCACGCCGCTCTCTAGACTTCTGCCTCTCCACCAGCTGGAGTTTGTCGGAGAAGGACTCGTACTGCTTCAGCTCCCCGCTGTCCTCGTTTATGGTCTGAGACTCTGAGGGGGCGGGCGAAGCCTCAGCGTTAGGGTTGGGAGACGTGGAAGTGCTTCCCTTGCAGCTGGTTTTCTCAGGCTGGAAGCGCAGCACGATAACGCTCGCTGCCACAAAGGTGTACGCCAGGAGGGTGCCGATGGACAGGAACTGAACCAAGGCCTCCAGGTCAAAGATGAGAGCCATGGTGGCCATGAGGATCCCGAACACCAATATAGCATTGACAGGGACTTTGGTGATGGGATTGACCCGTGAGAAGATGGAGAAGAACAAGCCATCCTCTGCCATGGCGTACACAATCCGAGGGAGGGAGAAGAGATTACAGAGCAGCACGGTGTTCATGGCTACAAATGGGAACAGAGAGTCAGAACATAAGTCAGACAATTTAGCACAGAGCAGCAAATACTACTGCCAAACATAATGCACTTCCATTTAACTGCATTTAAACTTCTCAATTAAAGGTGGACACTCACCACAGATGGAACCCACTGCCACAATAACTCCAGCCCAGCTGTACCCACGCCGGAAGAACGCATCTGCCAGAGCTGAGTTGGGGTCCAGGGTATGCCAGGGTACTATCAGTGTGAGCACTGTGGAGACCAGGATGTAAGCCGTGGCTGCCAGTCCGAGGGAGATCGCAGTGGCAATGGGAACAGCTTTCTGCGGGTTCTTTGCCTCCTCGCTTGAGGACGCGATTACATCAAAGCCCACAAATGCGTAGAAGCACGTGGCCGAGCCTGCCAGTATTCCAGACAGCCCAAAAGGTGCAAAGCCCCCTTCTTTCTGGCTCCAGTTGGCTGGTTCCGCCAGCATAAATCCGAAGACCAGGATGAAAACGATGACGCCCATACTGATGATGGAGAAGATATGGTTGAGGTAAGAGGACACTTGAACGCCAAAGGAAATGAAGAATGAGGCTACAACTAGAATCCCTGCTGCAAGGATGTCGGGGTAATGGGCGAGGAAGGGCACGTTCCACTGCATAATGTGCGTCTCCGTGAAGTTCTGAATGGCGTGGTTAAAAATGGAGTCCAGATAGCCACTCCAGGCACGTGCCACAGCAGCGCCGCCAATCATGTTCTCCAGAATCACATTCCAACCAATGAGAAAGGCCCAGACCTCTCCCACAGAGACATAGGTAAACATGTAGGCAGATCCTGTTTTGGGGATGCGTGCTCCAAACTCTGCGTAACAAAAGGCGGCCAGAAGGGAGGCAAAACCTGCAAACAGGAAGGATATGATGACAGCAGGCCCGACCATGTCTTTAGCCACTGTTCCTGTCAGGACGTAAAGCCCAGAGCCCACCATGCCGCCAACTCCCATCAGGGTCAGGTCCAGGGTGGAGAGGCAGCGTTTCAGCGACGTGGCCATCATGTCGTCATCCAGCGTCTTGAGTCGGTTCAGTCTCTGACAGAGGCGCACCGCTGGGGTGCAGCCTGTCGTACAGGAGGCCATAGCTACAGATTCAGACGGGCCAGCTGGGCAGTACGGTCTTATAACACTCACACTGGATCCATTACCTGTCTATGGAGCTGACCTGCAAGACAGAGGTACACATCAGAACAGGAACAGCTGCTGCAGGGTTTGTGGTCAGGCCTGTTCAACCTGCTACTGAGTATTTTTACTGTTTACTGTCGGAAGTGCTGTAGTAAGTCTGCAGGGTGAGGTGTGGGTCTCTGTGAAGAACGGATCTAAACTAAGCACATTTTTGACAGTGAGCAGCATGGCCTCTATATTCAAGGAAATGATCTCTTCATCCTTGTGATCTGGGCTGATAACATTGGTGGCATTAAATGTTCAGTATTAACATTTAAAAAAATGAAGCAATGAATATACATGTTGGCTTTGGTGATTATGATGAAAATAAGTCAGTCAAATAGGAATAATTTAATGTCATGTTACATTTCTAATTGTAATATCAGTACAGTAGTGACATATTCCTTTACATGCAGCAATAAAACAGCCTTCAGTTAAATAATATAAAAGACATATAAAATAATTCTGATTAATCCCACGCGTCAGGAAGCCCTTTGAAGAAGATCTGGCTGTTGCTCAGTTTATCTGTCTATTCTATGCATCTATACTTTGCAGCGAGGCCTTAATGTGGCGCTGGGCGCTCATCACAGGGCCGGTCCACGTCATCTTAAAGGTGCGCTGATGTGAGAAATAAAAGCTTAAATACAGTGGCGACAGAAGATGTTTTTTTATTTTTTTATTTTTTTTTTAAATCTTTTGACTGCCACCAAAATGTTAGATCTTCTCCTCAGTGAGCAGGCGGATCCATCCTCCCGGTCCGGGCGGTGCAGCATCAGACGGCATATGGCGACAACACGATGCCTCCGTTATAATTACGTAACGTTTTATATCCCTCTAGAAATAAAACCACTGCCATAAAGTACACGACACGTTTCCTCTTCACATTCATTTCAGCGTGTGTCCGCGACCACACACCGAACCGTGCCGGGAAAAAGTGGAATAAGCGTCGTTTTAACGCCAAATAAATAATTGATAATAAAATGGAAACGGACGCGAAAAGAGCTCGTTAGTGCGCTAGACTTCCTCTCTGCTGGATGTTCTGGACTGAGGCAGATGTGATTATTCTCTTTGCAACCACAACAGAGAAATAATGAGATAAGAAACGTAACAGTCGCTTTACCGTCGCTGTTCAGGGCGTCTCATGTGCGCTGCAGGTGCGGGGCTGCTGGAGGCTGCCGAGGTGCATCGTCTGGTGATGGAGCTGAAGGTGCGCCGAGGAATAACAGAAACATGAACAGCCCGGACTGCTTCTTAAAGGCGCAGTCACCTCCACCCGCCTGCTGAACGGGCTTCCCCGCTGCGCCCCACCCACATCACAGCAGAGTGGGAGATTAACTGCAGCCGGTGGTCTCAGAGGGGGTCCCCGGACCCTGCCTGTAGGAGCTCCCTCAATATACATGTGAATATGTTTGAGATTCATGTGTATATGAGTGTGTAAGAATAGTCACCGGTGGAAGAAGTACTCAGATCCTTTACTTAAGTACAAGTACTTTAGTATCACACTGTAAAAGTACTGTTACAAAAGTGCTGCATTCGAAATCCTAGTTGAGTAAAAGAATGATAAGCATTAACAGCTCAGTGTACTTAAAGTATCTTAAGTACTATGCAAAAATGGCCCGTTTCAGATTAATTATGGAGCCTTAAAGAGAAGATTATATTCTAATCTTATGCACACAAGATAATACTTTTTACATGTGTCAGGCGGCTCCTGTTAAGTTTATTTGCAGGACAGTTTGCAATTTTATAATAGTGCATGATGACCTCATGTAAATTCAAGCTTCACACAACTCCAGTCTGAGTAGGTCTAAACAGCAGTGTAACTACTGTGAGGGTGAGGCCTTTAATCTATATGCATGATATTTAAAAAGATAAGCATGTGTTTTATATGTATGTTTTCCTCAAAAGTAGCAAGTTACCAATAACCAAATAGTCTGGTTAAAGAAAACACCTGCATTTCTAAGACTATAGGCCTCACAGGTAAAGACAGTAAACCAATATGTCAGCCATAGATTCTGTTCAGCTGCAGTTTTTTCTCCTGAACAGGTGCAAGTATCAATTAGCTCCACATGATATGTTGAGTACTGGCAGCCTTCCAGTGAAATAACTTGTAACCCAGCTCAACACAAATTACTGAAAATTTACATTATAACATATTATAACAGAATTTCTCAATTTTGTTAAGATCTAAATGCTTTATGACAATAGATACTCGTGTCATGGACATACATTTAATGACACTGTCTGTACCAGTTTTGTTCATACTGTATATCATTAAAACAAACTGAACACATAAAAATTATACACCATAGTTGCACAAATTAGAAAAAACAAGGCAGGAAATGTATCACAATACTGTTCAAATAAATAAGACAATAAAGTTTGTTCAAAACAGAGCCAGATGACTGGAACTGACACGTTGCATACCTTATTTGTTCATGTCTCAGTTGGAATCAACGCCCTGAGGCCAGCAGTAGCTGCTCCATTCTCAAGAGTCCAGTGGCTGATTTAAATAAACAGCAGGTAGAACAGCACAGCCTTCCAAAACACCATTACCATTACAGGCACACTGTAGTGGAAAGTTACATATTTCAGCTTTTGCTTTGACATCTGTATATTATTGCTGCCCAGAGTTCGGTCGTGTACACGCAGCAACACAATATTTATTTTGCCCTAAAATGGAGCTGACTTCTCCAGAGGCATCAGGGGGCTTTTATGGAGAGACCACCTCACTTCAGGAAGGTCACAGCATTAATACATTAATCCCAGTTACAGCCAACTCTCCGACCTTAAGCAACACATCAACCCTCTGCTATTTCTCATCTGGGAGAGGCTGCTCCCTCAATACTCTGCTTAAATGTGGATATAATCTGTCTCCAACATTTTACTCATTTCACAATGTGTGATATGGCCATTTAAGTGCTTTACAATTTCTGCTGTTACATCCTGGTACTGCTCTCTTCCAGGACTGTAAACGCCTTGTATGCTCAAGAATCAGCCTCCTCCTGCGCGTTTTGATGGCAAACATTAGACTCATAACAACAAGTTATAGACATTTCCTGAACATTTTGGGGAGTTTTGGGGCATATTTATGCCTCCTTCTCAAACGATTCCGGATTGTGACTCCTTCTGTTGAAGCTTGAGGATCAATTCAAGTAGGTTCATCTGCATCGTCAGCTCCTGAAATAACACACAGCAGTTAAGGCAAACGTCGCCACCTGCTGGACATCTGTCTGCATCACATGTGCCTTTATTCTGTGTGACTATCATTTTTGGCTTCAGTTAGCATTTTAACTACCATGAGTAGAAAGGTGTAGATGTTAACCTGAGGATTAGTGGTGATATAAAACCCAGGGACTCCAGCCTTCTCCAGGGTGTTCTGCTGATCTATCACTTTTTGATCAATTTCCGCTACAATCTTCTTATCCATCATTCTTTGCTCCTCTCGCACACGGATTTCCAGAGCCTGATAACAAAATACACATCTATTAGAGAACCACTGTGGAAAAAAAAACACAGCCCTTTCAAGAATCAGGGGTGGAGGGAGTTCAGTGTTTTACCTCTAGTTCTGCTTGTTGGTTTGATTTGAGAAGCGCAAGGTTGTGAGACTTGCATGACTGCAGAGCGTCTTTGTGCTTCCGTACAAGTTCTTGCTTGAGTGCTGCAGACAAAAGGGATAACCAGTGAAGCATCACAGTGACATTTGCAATTATAAAATCAGACCGAGGGCCGGTTCCGTTTAGTTTCCTCAGCAATTATCCAGGTAACATGCATGATCTTCTTTCTTGCGTATTTATTATAGTTCTTTGTGGAAATATATATTTTATTTTAGATATTTTTCTTTTAAAGTCTTTTGTATAAAATGTACATACATGTAGTCAGCTTTTATTTTGTATTTTCTCTATTCTGTTGCCCCACTGCTGTTGCCTGCTGCCTATAATTTCCTCGGCTGGGGATTAATAAAGTCCTATCTTGCTTTTTGAAACAGGCCACTTTAGTCACTTTTCAGTAAAGCAGAGCACCAACCTTGATGTTCACAGTGCAGCTTCTGCCTCTGGTTGTACAGATTTTTCTCTGTCAGATGCTGGATATCCAGAAGACCCTGCACAATCTCATAGACCGTCCCATCGATGAGTGCTAGGGCCAGGTCACCGAGGGTGCTGTAAGACAGGCGCTGCTGGAAGGAGCTAATCATGGAGAAAAACAATAGTTGAGAAGATTAAGTTATAAATCACCCATACAGTTAGAACTGAAGCTTTTAGTGGTATAGCCAGGTCTGTGGATTCTGTTAAGGAAGTCTGTCTTGAGGGGTGAGGTGACATTACCTTGGTAAATCTTTGACTAACGTTTGCAGTTCAGACAACAAGTAGTAATGTCGTTCTTGTTGTTTTGTAGAATCACCGCCAATAACTCCGGGATAACCATCCATCTCCGCAACTGGCAAGATGACAACAGCGCCAGGACGGCGGTTAACACATTCAGCTAGCTAAAAGTACGGGCTAATTTATCTATTTTCTCGCCAAAACTTCCCAGAAACAAGATAAATAGGCTACTATTGGAGACTGGTCTGCATCTACTGATGTGCGTATGTTAACAAAACGCGGTTGAACTTTCTAAAGCAACTTAACAGAAAGAAAGTGACTATTTTTCAGCTTTAGATTTTATCCGTTGTTTATTAGCTTCCATTCACTTCGAAGAGGACCCCAAACCTGAAGTTGCCGCCCGTTAAGATGCCTGTCTGTAATTGCGCGTGCAGTAACTCAAAGTATTCGGCAGCAGGTGGCGCTGTGTGTCAAAGAAGAGGCGCTCCTGATGACCAGACACTTAACCAGGTATGACCGTACATTCACGGGGATTACAAATTAGCACGATGTCGTAAATAAAAAAGAAAATAACGCCAGTTCCAACGAGACGTGAACGATATCAAGCATGAAATCAAATAATCTATGATGCTGTTGTGAAATTAAATTTATTCGGTCATGTTTATTTCAGAACGGACATATCTGATGGTTCATACACGTGTCCCGTTCTAAAAGAAGACCTGGTGTAAGACGGACATAGCCAAAACCCGGCTCAGCTGCCCACCCTGTGTCCCACCGTGTGTCCCCTGCTGGACTCACGGCTGGACTGACTGGGCTGGATGCGCGCCTGTGTCGCGCGCTGCTGGTGGGCTGTGCGCCGTCACGCGCCGAAGGTGCCATGAAATGAAGAAAACTCGCAGGGGAAGAGCACTATTTATAAGAGCGCGTATGGGAACATAGGAGGAACTGGATTAACAGCTCACTCGACTGAAAATGGCCAAAAACACATCTCTTTATTTCAGAATTGTCGAGGGCAGGAACCTCCCCGCCAAAGACGTGTAAGTAATTCCTGAATGGCTTCTGTGCTCAAGCTCTCACAAGAGACAGGTGCCGCCTCAGCATTGTTTCATAGCTACTAATCAGATTAGTTAGGTAAGAAAAAAAAAGTTTATTTTAAAATCCAATTCCTGGCACGTTACTGCTGAAGGAATTAGAGAGTCAGGTGTCACAGCTCAAACTGACCACAGTGACAGTGAAGGCGACCGGGCTGTGCTGATATGTCTCATGCTGCCTTTCTCTTTTCATCTAAAGCTCCGGAACCAGTGATCCATACTGCATCGTAAAAGTTGACAATGAAGTTGTGGCCAGGTGAGTTCTCTCTGATTGCACACGTGCACGAGGTGGATCTTGTTTTATTGTGATCTGCAGCTGCAGGATCTCTGCTGTCTAAGTGCTCAGATTTGAATATCTTTCATCTCAGTGGAGATATTTACCTCTTAGTTTTCTGGCTGTGCTCCCGCTACACGGCACGTGTAAACCAGGGTGTATGATCAGTGCGGTGGCGCCCACAGCGTGGCCCCACCAGCGCAGAGAACCTGATACTGGTCTGGCCTTTAAAACACTCGCAGGTAACCATGGAGAGGGTGCATCAATTATTACAGGGAGCTCCTGGTGTAAGCAAGGAGAATGCAGGGAGCACAGGGCGCTTGTTCAGAGGTGTTTGAGTGCAGAATTACAGATGATTCATCCTCTAAAGTATTCAAAAATATCTATATATATATATTTCTGGTAGCAGCTATACAGTAAAATGTATCATTCCCAAGTGGTGCTTGTTTGTTGTTGGCTTTCATAAGAACTGGGGTTGAATTCAGCGGCTATTGTTCCATCTGGCATCACGAGGGAAAACGGCACAATGATTCACTGCAGACACTCACACTAATTATCTTGTACTTGTAGTGTTACTGGCGAACTGACTCCTCCAGTGTGATGGTGTGGCTGGTGGATTGTGGTGGGAAATGATGAGTACATGTACGCTCTTAGAAGTACAAGGGTTTATTCTAACAATACAGGGTTCGAAAGTTATTCCTACTGCAGAGCACTCTTTGAAAACCTATTTAAGATGTATGGTTAGTGCTGACACCAAAACATGACTGAGGAATAGAAACCTCTTCTTTAAACGCATCAGCCAAACAAAAACTTGCCTTAATAAAAAAAAGTCTTAAATTGATTTAGATTAGGAACGACTGATCACACATTTAGTAAACAAGACTCTAAATTTGACCAGGCCCTTTAAATACTGTGTGTTCTGGGCACATTCAGTCTCAATAAAAACCCTTTTTGGCTTTAACAGAAACATTAAGGGGCCTTATGAAATGATATATCCACAGAGATTATTGGAGCCTGCTGTATTTTTTTAGCAGGACATTTTCACTTGATGGAGAGCAGCGAATCCCAACCTTTGTACCATATGATGCCCTAAAATAAGTTGTGAGCAGACCAGCTGAAGAGGGATTTCTCAGATTGTTTCTTTTGAATAATTTTAGAGGCCTGAACAAGTCAAACTATTCTTTATATCACAAAAAGCTCAGAAAAAGATCATTTTATTTCATGTAGCGGATGTATGTATGTTTTATCTTTCCTGATCCCTTAGAGAAACTCCAAACCTTAGTATTTTTTGCACATTACTTGAAGAACATATGATCTGTCTACCTTCAGGTGCACAAGTGGATAAGAGCCTCATTTCTTCCACTGCTTTCTATTGTTCCACACATTCACGTGCATGTATGTTTCTGTATAAGGTGTTTGAACCTCTCCTTTCAGGACTGCCACAGTGTGGAAGAACCTGAATCCGTTCTGGGGTGAAGAGTACACGCTGCACCTCCCGATGGGGTTCCATTCGCTCTCCTTTCATGTCATGGACGAGGACACGATTGGGTAACGCCGTCGTCCGAAGCCGTTTGAAAATGATCCTTTATTCAACCATAACTTGACTGACGGAGCTTGACGGTTGATTTACGGTCCTCTGAGCCGCCAGTGTTTGCTTAACTTGGCTTGTGAATTTATATGTTTGGGTTGAAACCTCGTGTACAGTTCGAATGTTTTGGGAAAAAAAAGAAGCTTTGACTAAACAAACATCATCAGGCAGATGGGCGCCCAGACTAAGCGATTAAAGGTCGTTTTTTCCTCGTCTACTCCGATCAATCTGTCTTCCAATTCACCTCATTTAACTCCCGCAGGATCAAACAACTTTGATGGTATTTTCAATGGCTTCAGTCTGATAATCGCCTCTTTTATCTTTCTCTACAGCCACGACGATGTTATTGGAAAGATAACTCTGAGCAAGGATGCCATTGGATCTCAAGCTAAAGGTACGACTGAGTGAATCTGCGTCGGCGTGTAACAGGATGGGCCAAAGCTCAGAGGTTAAACACACACGAGCCCCCCCCTGAGCGAGGCAAAGGTCGCGGTGATCGAAAAAGAGATGCCTTTTTTAGACTCTGGAGAAGCTTCTCAGGCTTCTCTTAATTTGATTCGCTTACGTTGAAGGCAATAAAATCAGCATTCACAGTGAGGCCTCTCCTGGAGCTCGTCTGCAGAAACTCTGGGCTTTTTTTTCATTTTGCATTATGAAGCATCCTTTTGTGTGGGAGCCCACGGCGCTGTCAAATGAGGCGAGCAGCCGAAGCGTTTCAAATGGCCCCGAACCGTTTAATGTCTGGCTGTCTTACAAAAGCTTCACATTCCAGAAATTAGACACAGTGTTTACCTCAGCACGAGCTCCAGCGCTCTCTGCACCGCCTTGGCCAGACATACGGCACTTAAAGTACGCCGTATCGTGATGATGCTGTAGTTTTATTCGATCGCTCAGAGTGTTTACCGGGAGATGTTGGCTGCATACTGATGTCTTTCTCTCTCGAGAGCCACCTGGCATGGCCTTCACTCATGTGATTCACTGCTGCATGGCGGCACTGAGTCAGTCTCTCCCTCACAGGAATCTTCTCACAGTCTGGCCGTGACATTGTGCCCCCGCTTACGTCTAATATTCCCGAAGCAATAAAACAGAGCACATTGAATCTGACGATGTGAAATATAATTTACATGTCGTTCAGACTATCAAGGACTGCACTGCAGGTTTTTCTTTGATGCCTTCATCTATTCGCCTGCAGCTGGGATCAACATTTGCTATTTTGAAATATGCAATCATTAATTAATTAGACCATAAAAATGTCAGAAAGCAATGAAAAAAATGGCCTCAGTGATGTTATCAAACTGCTCGTTTTCTCCACGAACACTGCAAATCCGAAAAAAACTCAGTTTATTCCTGAATAAGACAAAGAAAAGATGCAGCTCCTCACAGCTGAGCTGACAGGGAATGTTATTAATGGACCATCAGAATAGTCGCAGATTATTTTTCTGTCGATCAACTAATTGATTAATTGACTCAAAGTTTTAGCTCAATTTTAATTTCTGCCTAATATTTCTAATGTTTCCTGTTCAACTCTCTTTATTTAGTCTGGACTAATATTACTTTGACATGAGGGCTGAAATGATTAGTTGATTAGTTGATTTGTGGATCAAAACAAAACAGTCAGATGATTTGCATCCATATTTTCTGTGTCTTATCCGTTCCTTCTGTTAAATGCTGCAGGAGAGTTTTGATGAAGATTGTCTCTATGTCTCAGGACTGGATAGCTGGGTGAACCTGACGAGGGTCGACCCTGATGAAGAAGTCCAGGGGGAGATCCACCTGAGTCTGGAGCTGCTGAAAGACACAGAGAAGATCAGCCTGCGGTGTCAAGTCATTGAAGCCAGGTAACACACCTGTGATCCTGCAGGAAAACGAGCTCATTCAGAGACAGAAATGAGAGTAGAATAGAAAGCAGGTGTAAATGTGGCGTGACAGCTGTGAAACTATCAAATATCTTATTTTAAAACGATTAAACTGTCGTCTGTGAGCGGAGTGGAGTGTTTGTGTAGCTGAGGCCTGTCAGTGCCGTCGCTGCGTCTGTGCTGAAATCTCCTCGCCATCACCCCGCAGGCCTCCGCGCTCCCCTCCTGAGTCATATCGCACCACTCGCTGCCCCATCTGTGCGTCCCAGGCTGCAGTCTCTCCCTCTCAGGCAGGCCACTAATGAGCATGTCAATCAGGGCTTGACACTGTGTTCTCCAGACATGCTCGCGTGAATGTGAATTAAGTTTGAAAGGATAAGGTCAAGTGGAAATTGGTGCTTTTTCCTGTTTTTCCTTCACTGCCCCTCACATTTCTTAATTTAATTTGCCGAACAGCTAACAGGAGCTTGTTTAGCATTTTTAGTGTATTGATCACTTCTGTTGTCTTTTGGTCTGCTGATGCCCACAGAGACTTGGCTCCAAGAGACATTTCTGGAACCTCTGACCCATTCGCAAGAGTTATTTTCAACAACCACAGTGCAGAGACGTCGGTGAGCTCTATGGGTGCATGTGCTGGTTTCAGTTGATCCGGAAGGACACGTTCTTCCATTGCATTAGACGGCTGTTTGATTGTCTGTCCTTTTATTTCATGTGAGTCCGGTGAGGTTTAGTGGAGAGAGATCTGGTTTTAGGCTTTCCTAACAGCCCAGTCTGCTGCGTTTTAGATTATTAAGAAGACCCGTTTCCCTCACTGGGGAGAGACCCTGGAGCTGGAGCTGGATCCAGAGGAGCTGAGCGAGGAGGGAACTGTCACTGTGGAGGTCTGGGACTGGGACATGGTGGGCAAAAATGACTTTCTAGGAAAGGTGAGGATGCCATAATTAGTGGCAGGAGGCAATGCACGAGCCACTCGGCTCTATAGCTCAAAGGGCTTTTGTAATCTCTCGTGTTTTTTCTTCTTATTTTTCATATTCTGGCGCGTAACTAGTCCCGCAGCTTTGAGAAAGCCCTCGCAAACTATATATCAAAATGTGCGGCACGATCAGGAATGGTGTGCTCTGTAGTTATGACAGGATTCGTTAATAATTTGCAAAGTTATTCGCAAAAAATTTCCCATAAGAAATGAATGGGAAATTTCCTCAAATTTCAGCCTTTTTCAAGTTTCCGCTGCTTCGCCGTACTTTCTCCTAGAGACTTCATTCAAACTTTAAAACGTAGATAAGTTTGTCGGCTCAAAATGAACCTCGGCTCACTTTTTGATATCTCTTACGGTTTTCAATCCCTGACCATCTGAAGACCATAAAGTTTCTCAAAAAAATGCTCAGAATTTCTGCCCCTTGAGTGGATGATGTCATCAGCTAGAGAGCGAGAGGCAGTGAGAAATCGCCTGAATTTTTTTTTTTTAAATTACCAACAATGCCAAACGGTGAATAGGAGACACATCATTTTTGGATCCTTTTGTAGACAAATGTCTCTTCTCGCCTCTGATTTCAATTTTAAAGGGTTAGCCCCCACCAAATTTAAATAAAGAGGGATTTTGCACCAGCTGCAACACCTGATTCAAATGCTCAGCTCGTAACTGGGCTCTGCTGAGGCCTGATAACGAGCCATTCATTTGAATCAGGTGTGCTGGAGCAGGGACACGTCTAAAACATGCAGGGCAGTGGTACTCCAGGACCAGGCTTGAGAAACCCCCCCCCCATGTCACTGTCAAAATTTCGGTGGCGCTGGAATTGTCTAGTTATAATAATTGTCCATATTTCATAGATTTCACGTTGTGATCATTACACAATATTACCTGGAAGTACAGCACAGTACTCCCCACTGTAAAAAAAAAAAAATCCTTGATCTGTCTGATATTATATCCTTGTTTGTTCTTTATTTCCTCAGGTGGAAATCCGTTTTGCTTGTTTGCACAAGACACCTCTGTTACAGGGCTGGTTTCGTTTGCTGCCCTTGGGAAACAATGAGGTCGACGCTGGGTGAGGATTATGGGTGTGCTTGTTTGTGCAGCGTGGCGAGCTTGAGTGTTTGTATAACTGGGACAAGCGTTTTTGCCTTTGGAATTTGTTAAGACTCAAATTGAGCAGCATTGTTTTAAGATGCACTCCAGGAAAGCATTTCTCCACCGCCCTGCTTTCCTTCATGCACGTCAGTGAGCACTCGCAGGTGTGTAGCCAGGTCTCTGACAGCATCTGTTCCTTCAGATAACTTTAGAACAAAGCAAGCTAAAGGGTAGTGCAGACGTAAAGTGAATCTCAGAGATTTATGAGGACATGACCCGCAGTTAAAGGGTTTATATTGACGGACACGCGCTGCCGGGTGGAAGCTGGTTAGAGCTTTACAAGTAACTGCAGAAGCTCTTCAGTCTGAACATCTGTTGCAGCTGTTGGTTTGTGAAATCTGACAGTGTCTTGACCAGAAGGACTCCTTAACACTTAAAAAGACAATGCAAAAAGAGATTATGTGCAGTTATTTCAGTTTCTTGCTTGCTTGACACTCTTACTCGCTTACAGAAAGTAACCCAGGAGCTCATGTTTATTTGAAAAGTGCCTCTTTTCCACATTAATGTTCTGGTTTGCTGTCTTCTTTTCCTTCTCTTTCAGGATATTTTTAATGAGTTCTTACCTCATTTTAAGATCAGGGTGTGCAGAAAATCTCTCTCTTTTTATTCTGTGGTGTTTTCCTCTGTTGCCAGTGGAAAGCTGGGAGCGCTGCGTCTGAAGGTGCGTTTGGTGGAGGATCGGATCTTGCCGTCTGTGTACTATCAGCCCCTCATTCACCTCCTGGTGGAGTCAGTCATCTCCCCTATGGAGGTCAGCAGCACAGTTTGTCTTCAGTACTAATTCTGATGCTCTGCAGTGTTTCCCCTCGACCTTATCCACGCTTATCTGGACTCCATGTGAGCAGCGTGTCGTGACCTGAGTCCTCCTCTCACCAGGTGGAGGACAGCAGTGCTCTCACCATGCTGGAGGAGGTGACCACGGTCGAGAGCCGGCAGGATGTGGCTATGACCCTGGTGAAGATCTACCTGGGGCAGGGCCTGGTGGTGCCATTCCTGGATTACCTCAACACCCGGGAGGTCAACCACACCAGTAAGATTAGAGGACGTCAGAACTGTCAGTCAGAGCCGTTGCAGAGCGTAACACTGGATGTGTGGCTCAGAACGTCACAGATGAATGAAACTCTGCACTCTAAATCATGTATTCTAATCAGATAGAGACATATTGTTTTGATTTTTGCACAATTAACGCCTACATATATTAGTACAAAACATCCAACATGTACATTACGTAACACACAGCGTGCGTAAGACCTAACTTTATCTCTATTAGTCATGTTCGTGTTAGTCAGAGTTGGGACACGTCTGTTTGCTTCCTCTCTGCAGAGACCTTCTGAGGGCTGCTACTCTGAACTGACATTAAGTCTCTGAACAGCACGTTCGTGGTCTGTGTGGGGGCAGTTCAGATCTGCCAGCACTGTATTTACTACCCCGATGACAATTATTCACTCACCCATCAGCCTTTTCATGGCTCCTCTGCGGTCTGCATTAGTCAGGTTTTTGCCTCCACATCTCTCCTGCGCTGGTCTTTGGGTTCTGTTGGTGTAGTTTGAGATAATAAGCATAGTGCCTAAGTTTCCATAGCAACTCCACATGATCTGAACGGTAACTGCTTGATCAGGAATAGATGCTGCGTGCAGCCACACATTAAAGTTGGGCGCGGGGGTAAAGAAAAGGGAATGTACCGAACGCCCACTGGGCTGCCATGAAAAACCAAGCATTTCCCCATATGTCCCGATCTTTGAATCCAAAATATTTCACCTGGCAACACAGTCCTGTCACCATGGATATTTCAGTATCGCCTTGAAGGATTGCAGTGATGCTGCGGCTCACCTTCCGTTGTGGCGCTGAGCTGTGTGTTTGTACAGCAGATCAATTCTTGCACGTCCAAAACAGTTGCACCAGACCAAGAGCCTGAGTGGGGGACAGGAGCAGAGAAAGGATCCACGTACAGTATCATTAGCTCTCAATCAATGTAATGAAGCCATGTTTCAATCTTTGATTTTCATCAAGCACCATTATGTGCCTGATGAGGCTCTCTGTAATGCTGCTTCATTACATTCATTCTCTAAGCTGCTGCCTCCCTGTTACAGTTTCATTTAATATACTGTATGTGTATATGACATGTGTGTTATATTTTCTGTTAAATTTGGTTGTTATTTGGCAGAAATCTCATCAGCCTCTTCTCTGTTTTGCTCTCATAGCTGATCCGAACACTTTATTTCGCTCCAACTCGCTTTCCTCCAAGGCCATGGAACAGTTCATGAAGGTGTGTGTCTGTTTTACATCATCACAAGTTGTCAGCAATTGATTTTTCTGTCTTTAATGTGAGTGAAAGCTTGACTGTTAGTATTATTCCTATACTCTCAGCCGATCTTAGTCCCCCTGAACTATCTCTGTTAAATGACTCACATGTCTTATGGTCCCCAGCTGCTTCGTTCTGTCTTTTTAACTCTTTCTACAATGCAGATTCACAGATTTAGTAAAGAATCCTTGCAGCATAGATGCATATAAAATGTCCTGTGCGTTTGGTTCTGTTTGGCTGTCAGGCTGTTGGCATGCTGTATTTGCACGAGGTGCTGAAGCCCATCATCAACCGCATCTTTGACGAGAAGAAGTACATCGAGCTGGACCCATGTAAGATCGACCTGAACCGCACAAGGTAAAACAGACCTGAGGCATTTCCTGCTGGATCTCACAACACCACGATCACGTTCTGGCCTAAATATAATCCAGATCTGCTTCTCGGGCGCTTGTCTGAAGCCACAGTTGACACGTTTGGGCTTGTGGGTTCATGTGCGTGGTTCGCAATCTGTGTGTTAAAATGGCCAAAAGGTAAAAGCTGCCACAGGCGACTGCCCACTTCCTCTACACTTCACCCCTGAGAGGAAGACATCGCTGTGAAAAAAAAAAAGGCTGTAAAAAGGGGGAAGGCTGTTGCTTGGCAACTGCCATGAGCCCCCTGAGATGTCTATCTCTGACATGGAGGGAGATCATCCAGGATCTAACATGCTCTGCGTCTGCAGTAGATCTGCCTGCCATCACCTTCTTTGTTGTCTCCGCTGCCTGTCTGCGTGTCTCTGCAGACGATTCAGCGCTCAGTATCTGTGTTTGTCTCTCTGGTCTTTGGAATTACATTCCCTCACATGTGATAACACAATCAGGGACACGGAGGCTTCAGCTATAAGAGACACTGTACATTTGAGTATATTTGACCAACAGGCTTAATGGAGAACGGTCTTGATCAGCCAAATCTATATCAATACTTCGTCTGATTTGATTGATTATACTCGATTTGTTTCTTGACGCAGGGAATCAGTCATTCGTAATTTCTTTCTTTCTCTCTGAAGGCGAATTTCATTTAAGGGTGCGGTGTCAGAGGCAGAAGTGCGGGACAGCAGTGTGGAGATGCTGCACAGCTACTTAACCAGCATCATCGAATCAATCGTGGGCTCGGTCGATCAGTGTCCTCCTGTCATGAGAGTGGCCTTCAAACAGCTACACAAGAGAGTCGAGGAGCAATTTGCCGAACCTGAGAATGAGGTCAGTCTGGAGCACAATGCGCAGAAGGAAAACAGCTTGGAAACAGCTTTTCAGTGCATTTTCATGGATCTGTTGCACATTATACACTCAGCTGAGAGACAATCCTCTTTTTCACGAACTTTCCTGTCTAACCCACTTCACTCTCACAGGATGTGAAGTACCTGGCCATCAGTGGTTTCTTTTTCCTGCGTTTCTTCGCACCTGCGATCCTCACACCTAAGCTGTTCCAGCTGAGGGATCAGCACGCTGACACGCGCACAAGCAGAACGCTGCTACTACTGGCCAAGGTACGATTCACAGCACAGACGTACGCACAGACACGGCTGTGGATAATTTATTCACGTCCAGACATCACACTTGAGTAAAGAAGTGGATGCACTCGCAGGCTACGTGCTGTCTGCCAACAGTGAGACATTTTAATTTGCAGGTGTAAAATAAATAAATGTGAAGCAGGAATGCCACATATGATGTCCGTCCATGTGTAAAGTGCTTTTGTATGAAGTGGACAATAACAGCACTGAGCTGCTCTTTGCTTTTTCTCCTCGTTAGGGAATTACATGTTGCTGTCGCTTCAGTTAAAGCTGTCAGAATATAAATATAAGGCAGTGTCAGCATCCTAGAGGCTGGAATTAAACGTGACACCTCAAGATCATGCACAGCCCGTCTCACAGCTGTTTAAATCGCCAGCTACACCAAGTACGCCGTGGCTTTTACTGCCATTGTAGGCCAAAAAAACTTGAAACAACAAGTGAACAATACCTCCTCACATGCTCCGCTCAAACATCCTGCTTCAAGTGGGAAAAGATCAAATTACAAAAGAAAGACGATCAAAAAAAACATTTCCTCGTGAATGGCGAGAAAGGCGTCTAGTAGGTTACACCTGAGAGCTCGCCATGCTGTTAAATGGAAGTGACCCCCCCCAACTCGATGTCATTAAAAACAGGGGTGTGGTGGTCACACGTTAGAAGAAAAGTGAAACCTCGTTGCTCTCCCACGTGTAGCTTCTGTGGTTGCTGTCCATGGTGCTGAAGTGCTGTTGCCATGGGTCCTCTACAGAGGAAGGGAACGGGCTATTTTTACCTCCGTGTGCGCCGCGACCAGACAGCGGTTCAAAGCCGAGCTTCAGAGAGGGGTGTAGAGAGGGGCTTCCTCCTCGCCGTAGGCCAGGTGTGGGCTGGACAAAGGGCCTCACAGCATGCTTGGCCTCAGGGACCCTTTTGATCTTCGACTTTGAGATATGCAGTCGGTCACACTGAGTTCTGTCAGTAGCTGCAGATCTGATGTGCTGGAGATGTGAGCGTTGACTGGATGTTGTGTCTTCGTGGTCGCCAGGCGCTGCAAAGCGTCGGGAACCTGGGCCTTCAGCTGGGTCACGGAAAGGAGCAGTGGATGGCGCCTCTTCATCCCATCATCCTCCGCAGCGTGGCCTCTGTCAAAGACTTCCTGGACAAGCTGATCGACATCGATCACGACATTGGTAAGGCTGAACACAGTGAACACAAGAGAAGAGGTCACGCTGTTGCGCTAATCAGCCACGGGCCACCTGCTAGTCTAGCTGATATCAGGATTAGGTGAAACAATACAGCAGCTCCGCGGTGAAATATTCATAACTAGCTGGAAGCTTAAAAAGAGATGACACGGTTAGCGAGCTGGCGAGGAGCTGGAGTGAGAAGCCACATGCACTCGTGCACGCCACGCTGGTTACCCAACATGTCTTGGCAGCTTTCTTACTGTCATGTGTCCGTGAGGCTGTTGTTGTGAAACATCTTCCCCCTCTGATGTCTCATGTTTCAGCCTCCTTCTGCACATCACACCCACTCTTTTCTCTTAAAGGCCAGTTTGACATTTAATGCTCTTCAGGTGGATTTGTTGGACAGAAGTGGACGCTTGTTACGCCTCTTTGAAGCCGTCCCTCATGTGGCGACGGAGGAGGCTGAGGCGGCGTCAATAGCAACGAGCTGAAATTGAAGACTCGCACTGTAGTTTAACAACAAAAGCCACCGTGTTTGTTTACTGTCACAGCACCACCTTGTGTTTGTTTACTGTCACAGCACCACCTTGTGTTTGCATGGATGAACATGCCGCTACAGCGCGCTCCTCCACATTCTCTGATTAAAACTCTCCCGACTTCCTGCTGCAGCGTCGGAGGTGCCGCAGAGGGCTGTGTTCATGCCCTCGGTCACTGTTAAAGAGGGGTACCTCCACAAGCACAAGGAAGAGGGACCCCAGCTGTTATCCCGCTTTGCCTTCAAGAAACGCTACTTCTGGTTGACCAGTGAGACGCTGTCCTACGCCAAGACCCCTGATTGGCAGGTTTGTATGGAGCCAGAAAACATTATTATTATTATTATTATTATTATTATTATCTGCTCTACTAGCCATTTTGGCAAGCAGCCACTGTTACTAGGTAACAAGGCACTGCTCTTAAATCTGTCTTCTATTGTGACTTATGGATTTCTTAGTTTTTAATAAGTAATCCCTGCCAGATAGATGTTGTATATATAAAACCAGATGAGTAAACTTTGAATCAGAGTCATGTGAAAGTGACTCATTCATTATTAGAAGCTGATATGCCCTCTGATGATGAATCAGCTGCTGTGTTCACCCTTTGAAGGATGTTTATCGACTCACAAAAAGAGGAAACATTTCAGTCGTCCCCCGCTCGCCTCGCTGTATTTCTGTTGATCTCGTGAGAATGTCATTAGCGTTATTACCATGTGGTGCCTAACCTTGTGATAATGATCTCCTCTCATTCACCAGCCAGAGACCGAGAGAGAGGGGGAGGCGGAGAGGGGAGCAGGCTCTCTCCGTCCCAGTAAAAAGCTGTCTCTTTGAGCCAGTCTCGGCTTTGTGCGACTGGAATAAAGGCGATGGGTAATTGAAGGCAGTGGATATTCATGCTAACATTGCAAATCAGATTGCAGACAATGTCCCGGCCCCTTTCCTCAATGTCGGAGCACTCCAGTCTCAGTGAAGCGAGCTCCCATTGGAAGTGGCTGATTTACACTTTAAAGTGGCCTTTGCTGCCACGCTGATCTCATCTTCGCTTCCTCCTCGTCTCTCACTCTGTTCCTCCTCGCCTAATGTGTGCAAAATATTTCAGTATCAGACGCCGCTCCTTTTAATTCGCTCTGTGATCAAATGTCACTTTTATTTCACTTAAAACTTCGCCCCAGGCAAAAGCGTGAGCCGTCGCTGCCGGCCTGCTCATACTTGTGTTAATTGGCGTTGTGGTTTGTGGCTGAATCGTTGCAGGTGCGCTCCTCGATCCCTATTCAGTGTGTGTGCGCCGTGGAGAGGGTGGATGAAAATGCCTTTCAGCAGCAGAATGTAATGCAGGTCATCACCCAGGACAACGACGGGCAGCTGCACATCATCTACATCCAGTGCAAGGTGCGTTGGTACTGACGGCAGCCAGTCACCAAAAAAGTTCATGACCTTTCTCAGTTTGATGCATAAAATATGTTTTTCTTGGTTTTTGCACAAAGCATTTTTCCCTTCAGCTGTTATTTAACTGATTGATTAGAGTTAAAGATCAAATGAAATACTGATAACTGTTATTTTTCATGTAATTGATGCATTAGTTTAAAAGGGGGTGTAAAGAAATAATGATTTTCTTAAACTTTATCGTTAAAGGCTTATTAGCTGGTTGCAAATTTTCACCTGCTTTGCTTTAAGGGATCATCAGACTCATATTTCCTGATGTTTTTCTGTCTGAATAGAATGTGAACGAGCTGAATCAGTGGCTGTCGGCCATCAGGAAAGTCAGCATCTACAATGAGCGCATGCTGCCCTCTTTCCACCCGGGGGCTCATCGCAGTGGCAAGTGGACCTGCTGCCTGCAGGCGGACCGTGCTGGTAATCCTGCTTTTACTGCTTCTGATGCTGCGCAGACTTTGGCATCCTTCTACGAGGACTGAGGATGTAGCTCTCTGACCTGTTCTCATTGTAGCGTAGCTCAGATTTCCGCTTACAAATGTGCTGAATCGCCCCCAGAAGGATCATCAGGAATTAACAGCATCCCAGAGCAGAAGCGGCGCTGTCCATCAACGTGCCGGCTTACATCTAGATTTCTTACTTCCCTCCCGGTTGACTGACTTGTAGACTGGCTTCAAAGAGCGAATGAGCTCCTGGCGATCCATATTTAATAACTAAGCCCTCAATTTGTAGCCGCCATGTTTTTGTTGCTTCAGTGGAGAACGAGGTCTGAGAATCAGAATTTTCTTCTGCCAAGCTTGATTCAGTTCCTCGTGTTTTTTATCAGTCTTTGTGTGCGAGCAGGTTAAACTCTGGGTTCAGCCGGGGTTCAGGGTTTGATTTCCACTGATGCTGTTCACGCTTGTTGAAGGATATGATAGGTTTGCTTGTGTGTAGAGCTCCTCTGTTCAACAAAAGGCTGGTTCTCAGTTACAGGCTGCAGTAGAACCCACTCAGCCGTGACTCTGGGCGACTGGAGTGATCCACTGGATCCTGATGTAGAGACGCAGACCATATACAAGCAGCTCCTCCAGGGAAGAGACAAACTCAGGTCAGCCTGCATGCAGTTCATTAACTGAACACTAGAGGTCTATGTTGCGCTGCTCTGCTGCTGCTGCTTCCTCACATCATCAATCAAGTGCTGCCACTCTTTGAAAAGACAAAGCAGCCTCTGGAGAACAATCAGTGATCATGTGATTAATGTTTCTGATTGGTACTGCAGGAAAAAACACCTGGAGAAGCCTGACGCCGATCAGACGTCCAGCAATAAGGAAAAGAACATCAACTCTGACATCCACTCAGGTGCGGCTGCAGCTGCTGCGCCTAAACTGTCGACGAGTTTTATTGTTGTGAGTGTCCCGCTGCTATGATCATCGTCACACTTTCTGTCTCATAGATGGTGCCGAGTGCAACGTCCGGCTCGTGAAGCCGGGTCAGAGCGTCGCTGCTCGGCTGTTGGCGGTGGTAGAGGATCTGGAGCAGGCTCACGCCACGTTCCAGCGCAGAGAAAAGGAGGACGGCGCCAGTGTCATTCTGAATCCCTAGACTCCGCATAGAACGGGATCCACTAATGCCCGAGGGGGGGAGGGGGGGTTCCAGCATCCTGCACCAACGCGAGTGAGCATCACTCTCTTGATTGTCAGGCAGAATAAAGTGGCCACAGGGTGCAACCTCTTCCAGCCTTTTAGTACATTTCCCACTGTAGAGAGCAGAGGGAATCCTGCCACTGAATATTTTTGTATTCTCTGAGTGCCACCGGCTTCAACAGCGCCGGGGAGAGATTATCATACTTGACGATTAAGAGGGCCGGGGGACTTTGAAGCACGATCTGACTCGATACTTTTTATGTAGATAACAAGCAATCCCTTGCATGGCCCGCATCCACTTGTTGTGAAATGTGAAAAGAAGCTTTTATATTTTGAGATACTGTACAGGACCTCGGTCGCACATTTTTATGCAAATTGCTTGTTGTAGTGTAATCTACTGAATGTAAGGTGTTTTGATATTGCTTTTATCAACGTTTTGTATTTTATTGAGGCAATTTATCACCATGGTCGCAATGTAGCAGTGACATTAACCTCACAGGTCATCCCACCATGAGTTTATGAAATGCTGGTGCACGTCACAGTGTAACTGCTAATTGTTGCTTTGGTTCCTTTATACAAAACAATGTGCTTTTGTTTGGTGCTATGGCCAGTCAACTTGTTTGGTTCTGATGTCATTTGCAAATTTAAAATGTCCTCACATTTGATGTAGCAGGGTAATATTTACCTGTTAACAATATAGTGTCCAAACATATAAAGGATCAGATTAACTGAGGAAACAGCGAAGCGAAGTTTACATTTTCTTGAGATTTTGGTGCCACTACATTTGGCTCACAAGTGTCAGGATGTGTTTGAGATGCCAAATTTGTTTTAAAAAGTGTTTAGAAATTGAATTTTGAAGCACTTGAATCACACAAATCGGTTTTCTTATCTGTGAGACACACAAATGGTCCGCGGACGTGTCGTAAAGCCATTTCCCGCAGCGCGAGCAGGGTTTGGTGTTTTTCCCTTAAACAGAGAAGGTCAGTGAGTGTAATGGAGATCAGATCTGTGATCTCTCAGATGGCCTCAGCAGGTCGAGCTCCGGCTAACGTGGTGTCTGTTTGCCTCTAACAGGAAGAACTGTGGAACATTTAAGCTTGGAGTAAACGTCCTTCCTGCTTTTTACACACTATAGTACACCTGCCAGACATGACAATCAGTTCTTCAGTGTTTTGGTATTTGCTGCACTCTAATATTTGTTTTAGTGATCTGCCACTTCACACGTCACACAATCTTTTCAAAACTAAACATCAGATGTTGCTTGTGAATCTTGATATTCCCTGAAGGAGGGCTTTTATTTTGAAAAACAAAAAAAATGCCTGTATTTTATTTTGCAAATACACCATGATGGTTTGTTGCAAGTGGATAGGTACTGTGAACTAAACCCAACTGTATCAGTAAACTCTTATTTCAGCTTGTACGTCTGTGTCAAATTTGTGTTCTTTTCCAGTTAATTAAGAGTTAATTATTAATACTAAGAATCTAATATTCTGTTTTATCTCCATTCCTCTCCTGGTTGGTTTTAAAGTGGAAGGTCTGACTCAGTGCAGGCAATGACATTCATTCATGGTATTACAGGAAATGTCATTACGTGGCTGACAGATCCCAGAGCAGCCTCACAGTGTCATGGTTACCACACCGCCCCTTTGTTCAAATGAATAATTTAATCAAACCACCACAACCGCAGACTTCACAATCCAACAGGAGTCAGAATCTGATGTTAAATTATGCCACACAAACAACGTTTGCAGACGTTCCTCCTCCCGGCCTTATTTAAATGCTAATATGAGCGGTGATGCAGCAGAGTCCCCCTGCTGGCGCTCTCATTAGGCATGAGAGGTGAGCGATGAGAGGAGGCAGGGCAGGGGGGTTAGGTACCAGAACTAGGAGGAGACTGACCCCGAGCTGCTGGGTCAGTGCTGGAAGGAAGAGCGGTGAGGTGAAGGGGAAGCCGATCTCCCGCAGGCCCGCTTTAGTATGCGATGCCAACCGCAGCTCTTCAGCGCAGCACCAACATGCAGCAGCCAGTGACAGAAAATGACCATAAAGCAAATTTACTGCCGGTGAGAAGCGTTTCTTCTGCGCTCGCAGATCCAGCAAAGCTCATTTATACCCACATAACGAGGCTGCAGAGCACAGAGCTGCCCGGGGAGAAGGAAACGCTGGAGCTAAATGAAGGAGGACATGCCAGCGAGGGGGGAACGAGGAAGAGCCAAGGTGACAAAAGGTCAAACAAACCACCCCTGTCCAGGGCACATTTATTTTTCCACAAGAAACACACAAACATGCAACAAGGTCACAATTCAATAAAGACCGATAGATTAAGAAGCCCTTTATAGTTGAATCAATGTCTCTCAATATCTTGCTTATAGTTTATCTCAGTTTCTCTTTGTGAACCATTTCAAATAGCAATATGTGGACACTGCTTAAGAGAAATCAAGCCACAGAAATCATGATTTTGAAAATGTCAATTAAAATGGGCACTTAAAATGCAAAACATTCAGATGTTTTACATGTTGTCAAAAGAGTGAGGAGTGCAGCCAAACGCTGTCTCGCCCCCATCTGTGGAAATCAAACCCGACGGAGGATCAGACCTGTCTAACTAACCGGAGTAAGATGCAAAACCACAGTGCTAAATCACCAGAAGACCCGATATCATCTAAAGAAGCTATGATGCTTTCACACGCAAAAAGCTATGCATTGTCAATAAACTTGCTCACAGTTCGGTTAACATGCACCTCTAGGAGAACATCACTGTATCTTTAAAGGACATGAACCTACGATTTGTTTACTGGACGCACACGCAGCACACATCCACGCACGCTCGCACAGACAGACAGGTACACACAGACGGTATATCCACACGAGATGTTAAGGTACAGTCTGAGAGAGTACAACTGTAAATACTTCATATGTCAGGACAGAGTGATTTCATCCCTCATCCCCCTTCTAATCAAATGGAAAATAGTATGAATGAATCTTAATAAGAGTAATATAGCAATGTTATGTTATAGTTCTTTTATAGACAATCATCATTCCAAAAAAAAGACATCAAAAATATACGTTTTCTAATACATAGCATGTGAACGTCCTCGGGTCGCGACCCCTTTGTTTAGAAACCTGGAGGTAGGCACCCCATAAAGAAAACATCCTCATTTAAACCAAAGTCTTCCTCCCGTGCTACACGTAAATCATGTATTAGATCTTAAAAATAGTAAATTGCATAAACACCATCTCTTTCTCTTTCTTAATCAGACAAAGACCAAACCGCCTTTCATTCATCATCCCCGTATAAGTCTGTACACACCTGAAAAGTCTAAAGGGCCTGCACCGTTCACACTACGAGGCCGACGCACGCGGAAAGGAAAAGTCCAAGAAGCGAACATTTGGATTTCTCTGGTTGATGAAACTTCACTCAACGTGGAAAAAATTCCCTGATAGGTTGGAAGCATTCTCACCTGCTGTCCCAGATTATAAAGGGAGTCAAAAAGGTTGTGGAGGAGGAAACTTGAGATGGAACGATTCTCGACACCTGGGCCAAAGCCGACGGAGACTTTCAGCGGTTTGTTTTAGCCTGTGCAGGCGGCAGAAGGTGAAGAGTTTCACACAGAATACACAGAAAAGCCCCTGAAAACGCTGTTTAAAATCTCTAGATTTCTCTAAAACAATTAATATTCACAACTTCATGAGCAGCAATTAAAGCTAATATTGAAAAATCTGCAAAATTCTATCAGAGCTAGCTCACAGCAGCGTTCATTGTAGAATACATCACTGCTGCTGTTTTTGAAGCTAATCAACACAGACCGCACGAACAGCCCGGCAGTCACTTCTAGGGAATAATGAGAGGAGAAAATGTGTTTTTGCTGCTTTAAAAAAACTGCACTGCACTAACTAACCGCAAAATAACCCAAAATGTCCAAACTTTGGGATGAACTGTGTTCATGTAAGACCTACAAAGAGAGAACGGACGCAGAAGATGATTGAGAAAACAGGTTTGCAGGGCCTTTAAAGAAATTCATTCAGAGTGTTCAGATTGACAACTGACCGAGGTCAACCCCACCGATCTGCCGCTCCACTTAGCTAAAACAAACTCCCAGAATTCTTTGCAGCTCCTGTTTAACCCAGGCGTGCCGCCTTCATCTGCAAACTGAGCAAAAATCGCCGACTGCGTCCATTCTGGACACGTAGAAAAAGAGAAATGGCCCATTTGGAGGGGTGAACGGTCATCTTCATGCTGCTAAAGCTCCCCCACCAATAATAAAGACACATTTACTGTAGTTATCGGGGGTCCCACGAGGGGTCGACTACACAGATTCTACATTAAGGTAACGACAGCGGCATACACGCTAAGACTACTTGTAATATAAGACGTCCATAACATGTCGTACATATTTCAACAGTCCCTGACATACTGACAAATTTATCTTTGCCAGATTTTATGTATTCATGTCACCATGTGCCTGTGTATAGATATGTGGGCCAGTCGATATCTGTATATTTTCTATATAGAAGAGTATAAAAATAAATTAAACTTACACCATCGACTCAAATTGAGCTTGAATTTAAAGGTATATCACATCTGCAAATGTATATTATATATATATTTTTTTTTTCAAAGCATCGCAAGCTAGTTTATAAACAACAACTTAAAAAAAAGACAGATTTAGTTGCAATTTTCCTAAAAATTAAACAACCGATTAAACAAAACTGTTGCCTCAAAGTGCTATGGAAGACTATGATTCACTCCAAAATTAAGCTCACAGCTGGGGGCCCGCACGATAAACCTCACATCAACACCCCCTCTCATTAAAATTGATCAGATATATTTATGGAGAATTATGCAGCACTGCGTTATCTTTAATTTCAGAGTAAAGAAACATCACAAGATCTCCAACAAGGACCTTCAAAAAAGGCTCACAGGCATAAAATCTGAGGGTGGAAATAGTTCCCGGCCAACATCTTAGACCAACATTTGCATGGTTCAGAGAGTGAAGTGCTCTGCTGCTGAGGAGGAAAGTGGGGACCGGGTCACACATCAGAATGGACCCTAACAACCGAGTGGGCTCGCACAGCTTGCTGTACGAGCCGTGCAGCCCAGTGCACTGCAACAAGCTCACTCGCAGGCGAGCAGGAGCGCTGCCCAGCATGCATCTCCGAGGGAAAACCGCTCTGGAGCCTGAAAAAAGAAGCGTCCGTCTGTGAGGAGCGTGTTCAGCTTTCCTCCTCGAGGACTCCAGCCAGCATTAAAACCTCAGAGCACGCAATCACACACTCACCCCTCACGAATGGTCGGCGTGATGGATCGCGCCGACGCCTGGAGGGGGAAAATAAAGCAGGCTTTATATTCACAGAGGTCGCCATCGTCAGCGTGTCAACAAAACAAATGAGTTCAACCTTGGAAGCATGACGACGCCCGCTTCACAACCTCGTAACAGGCATCAAACTGACCGGTGAGACGCCTGTTTCATCTACTTCACGTCTCCTCTCACAGACCGTCCACAAGGTTGACCGTGCGACATACGTTTCTAACCAAACACGAACACTCGGCAGCCTTTAGCTCTCTGGATTCTACTTCATGCACTACAGAACACGCTGATTTTACAGAACAACCGACCGAAGGTATCAGAAGTGGAAAATGTGAGAGATGCCCGGTGCAACTTTACAGTCACCAAAAAGCCAAAATCCTCCCAAGCTTCACAACTGTTAAAGAACAATAATTCATTACTAGAAAAAAGGGGAAGAAATGAATTGATTCAGATTCAGAATGCTGAAATTCTCTTAAATTTCTCCTCACAATATCAAGCGACAGCTGATCTGCCGACACCTCACCGTATTGCAGATAATTGCCCAGCATTCATTATGCAGCGTCGCTCTGGGCCATGCATTCTGGACCGGTGTATAGTGTTGGCCCCTCAGTGCAGCTGCAGTTTGAATCTAAAAGGGGCTCAATACCATTAACCTGCAGCTGCCGACATCAAGACACAAGTATCACCTCGCCTTTCATTCTTCAACCCTCTGAGAAAATCTGGCATGAACGCAGCATGCTCAAGGCATGGATCGAGAGACGGCAGGGGAATCTTAGGCCAAACAAATCAAAATATTGATCAGAACCACGTCATTTATTTAGCGTCTGATGCTCTTATGCCGCCACTTCTGCAGGGCATCTTTATTAGTGGGGAGTGAAGAGTTGTCGGCTGCATGTTGGCCCGTCATGCAGTGTCCCTGTTCTCTGGGAGACGGCGGGGCATGGAGGGTTGCGTTCCTGTGTACCAGCTCAGCTGGACATCAGTCCTTCAGGTTGTCCTCGCCGACCCCCTGGGCCGACAGCTCTGTCAGGACGTTGTCCAGGTAGTTGGGGTCGGGGTAGCCGTGGCCGGTCAGGTTGGAGCCAAATTCTGTCTTGTGGTGTATCTCGTTCCACACCACCGTGTCCGACTCGCCCGTGGTGCTGGACGTGCCGATGGTGAAGATGAGGCGTCGGTCCCAGGCCATGATCAGCAGCTTCAGGACCTAGAGAAGGGAGAGGGAGGAGAGGAGGAAGTTATCAACACGTGCAGGACGAGAGGCTCACAACACCTGAAGCAAAAGCACACCTGGGTGAGTAATGCTGCAGTAATTTCCATAATGTTGGTCCTCTTTCAGAACATTTGTTTGATGTCTCATTATGGTCTGCTGACACATCGCACTCATGCTACTCAGAGAACCACGGTTACACTCAAAGTTTTCCAGTTAAAGCAGTGAAACTCCGTGTGAACACTGACGGAAGGTGAGTCATCTCAGAACTGACACTGAATCTCTGTGCCCAGATATGAAATTCTTAACTTTGGTTTTACTGAAACGAAGTCCTGTACTAACACTGGGCATCACAGTCCGTGTTTTTTAAAGTTAGCCAAGGTTTCACAGCCAGAATAATCCATTTAAGCAGAATCCAACAAAATACGAGCACAGGCTGCAGAGAGAACAAAGGCGGCCTGTGCAGACGCTGGAGTCCAGCGCGCTTTCAGAGCTTGTTGAGCTTTCAGAGTTAGACGTGTTTTCCTGGAGCGGCGTCGGGCCTCACCTTCCTGCCTTTGTCATTGTCGGGGAGGTAGCAGTGTCGAGGGAACCCTCTCGCACTGAACTTCTTCCCGGGGTTGGGGTGCTCGTTGGTCTGGTGAAAATGCCAAGAACAGAAACAAACGTTACGACTCCTCCTCTTCCAATTACAACTTAATTGCTCAGAAAATGTCAATAGCACCCACAGGACGAGCTTTGATGTTCAAAGTGCTTCCAATGGCTGCTCGTACGAATCATCTGAGAGATTCGCTACTGTAAATATCAAGCAGACACGGCTGCTAAGAACCTAGTTTGAGATTTTGGGCTGTTTTGCTTCCACGTCTTTAGAAAATACCCACAATACACATTTAGCTTTGATATTAGCTCAGATTTCTGTTCTGGAAATTAATGCAAATTAGCACATATTTAATTCGATAATAAATCATTTGCATTTTTAAAACTACCGATCCAGAAAAATTAATCTAAGTAATCAACTGGAGGAGTTTCCTGGTGATACCTATTAGTTAAAATTTACTTACTCACCTGCAGTCTGTCTTTAAGTCTAAAAATATATAGAATTTTATAATGCATACATATTAAAAGGCCATTTTCTCAAACTTTCTCCGGAAATCTCCACTTCAGCAGCACTTACATACACCAAGCTTTCCAGTTTTATTTCAGTTTATATTCACAAGGTCTTTACAGGAGAGTTTGTTCACATGTCATTCATAACCTGATTTATGCAACATTTTATTCCTAAAAACATGGTGAAAGTGGAAATTTATGGCTGTTGACAGTATTTTCTGATTTTTGGAGGGATGGAAAGGTGAAAAGGAAATGTTGAATATATAATGTCTCATTTTTTTTAGGGTTAAATTTTATTTTAAACACATTTATACAAAAATATAAGTGTCTTAATGTAAGTAACGAGCCTGAGAAGCTTCCTGGTGGTGGTCACCTGCAGTGTGTTGCATTAAATACCAGATTGAAGTTCCTTTCAAGGCTGTGAGGTTTAAAAAGTAAATCCACTGTTTGATTAAATCCTAATGTGTCGACGGGTCGGACGGTGGCGCAGAGGGAGCACTGGTCACCAGACTACCCTCCACCCTTATTAATGAAGGAATCACATGTGTTGTTATGACAAACCTTTCCTCATTTGCAGTGATTTTTAACTGTTGTTTCCATTAGGCGAACTAACTGGCAGATTCAGGTTCCTCACATATTTTGCATTGACTGTCTTCAGCTCTTTCTTCACTGGGACGTACATGTGGCTCAGTGAAGAAAGAGAGGCAGAGACCAGCAGAAACGGTCCCTGGTGATCTTGCTGCTGTGCTGACCTGATTGGTCAGGTGACCCTCAGCGCTCTCTGTCTCCTGGGACACCGAGCCTGCTCCTCTGGTGGAAAAAGGTCAGTTTATTGACTCTATTAAAGCTCCTCTCAGCAGCCAGGATGAAATACGCAGCCTTCTCATCTCACCGACCTGAGCCCAGGCTGCAAAACATGCTCTCCACTGCAAACGTGACGAAAATGTAAAATGACCTTCACGGGATTAAGCTCAGTTTTATTTTCATTTTCATTTGATAAATAATCTAAGGGATGAATTAATCACTGAAACCTGCAAATCAAGAGATGATGCAGATAATCATTAGTCGTAGTCCTGCTATAACGACGGCGTCTGCGTTTGTATTCTGAAGAGTCTACCTCTGCCCGCTGCCACTGTGTGATCTCTAAGAAGGCTGTTTCCTCAGCGACTTACACCTCACCTTCCTGCACAACAGCTGCAGATAAGCAGCAGCTGAAGACGGGGCACCGACTTAGAGAGGACAGACAGTGGATCAGGGCACAAAATGCCGGATTTAGCGAAGTGACACGGGTCTGACCTGGATCCCGGCAGGAATGTCATACACGATGCGGATGGTCTTGGAGTCTGGGTAGCCGGGCAGGCAGTGGGGGATGACGTGGTACTCCATCTTCCCAGGAGGCTGCGTGCCTGTTTTCTCCCCATAGATGGTTTTGCATGTTGGACACTGAAGGCTGCCATCCTGGTTTTTAAGAAAAAATAATAATTGAATGACATCATGGACATAATAAGATTAATTATTAAATTGATTTCTTATTACTTTATCGCTTTAAAGAGTCAGTTCACTCAAATGACATTTTTTCAGTTCTCTGCTGGTATCCAGCCGTGCAGATCAGTTTCTGACATTTCCGCTTCACTCCAAAACAACGAACACGAACGACGAGCATGATTGAATATTTTTATATGAATGATGAGTCAGGTGTTTAAGGTGAGAGGGATTGCTCGTAGTGGTTTTGTCTGCAGTTCCCCTCAGAGCATTTTGCAAACTTTAAGCTCGTTGTTTTGGTTTCACACTCCACACTCTGGGTTACTATAGAAACATGGCGGCCATGACTGGAAACCTTATTTTTACTGTCAGGTTGCTGATTTCACCCAAAAAAAACACCCTCAAATTAAAGTCAGCATATGTTACCTGCCTAGCACCAATCAGCCAGCAGACGTTTTTAGTAACTTGTTAGTAAATTGAGTAGAATATTTAGCAGTTAAAGAGACAGATATTTCCCTGGTGGAGACCAAACCAGAGTTAAAGGAAGTGATTGATGGATGTGTAAATAGACACGTTAGCCATATCAAATTCATGAGGTGACAATATGTCAGTGCTGACCCAAAGGTCAAAAAACACTGCCTTTAACATTCAGCAGCAACATGTCCGTCCAGAAACACGGTCCTCATTAGTTTCATAGAAAAATGCTGACAGGTGCTTTTGATATTCTTATTTTGATATTCATTTGCTTTGGATATTCTTTTTTGTGCAATACTTTTACTACTGTTTACTAATTGGCTATTTTATTATTATTGTTATGTATATAATCTTTTTACTGCTCGCTATTTTTATATTTTTATTATGTATAGTTTGTTCTTTATAGTCTTATTTTCACTCATTTCACTGTGTGTAATGCTGCTGCTGCACTGCATTTCCCAGCTTGGGATAAATAAAGTCTATCTATCTATCTATCTATCTATCTATCTATCTATCTATCTATCTATCTATCTATCTATCTATCTATCTATCTATCTATCTATCTATCTATCTATCTATCTATCTTCTGTGAAGAGTAATTTTCAAATGTAGTTTTTCAGTACTCTGACCACCACATGATGTTACAAAACCTTAATAAATAAAACAAAAACGATCCAGATACCAGCAGAAGTAAGTGAGGAAACATGATTTTTGCTATTTGTGCGATCTGGCTGTTTAATAGTAATCGATAAACTGATTTAATTAGACCAACTAAAATAGTTTAAGTAACACACACATGTGCCTCTTCTGCATTAGCGAGCAGTACATTAGTATTTCATGCAAGTTAACTGAACTGAAGGGAGCGGAATTTATGATTTTACAAAATATTGTGTTGTCAAGACTGGTGTGACAGATCTGATAAGATAATATAAGATCCCCATCTGTGCACAACAATACTGAGGCCTGATCATCTGCCAGCGCCGAGCAGTCCAGCCAAGCCGTAAAACATCGCGAGTTTATCATTTGAGCCGAGAGTGACATAATAACAACGTCTGGCTCACGAGCTTTTACCCACCTTATTGCCATTGTTGTACATGGCCACCAGGCACAGCAGATGGTACATGTGCCCACACTTGCCAAGTTTGCCCACCAGCTCTGGCTTGATGCCTTTGTGCTGCAGGATGCCTTCATAGCCTGATGACATGACCAGCCTCTCCATGCAGATGGTACAGTCCTGGAATAGCCAACAGAAATACTTCATCTGCCATTCTACATGACTGCGTATTTATGAGACTTTCACACTTCGTCGGGACATCAAAGTGCATCTCTTTGTGAGCACAAAACTTTTAAATCCCGCATCTTTTTCTTACCTCATCTGGCACCACTTTAATCTTCTCTGTGTATCTTCGCACCACATCCTCTGGGTTTTTCCCTTGTTATGGAAAAAAATCATAAGAGAGATGAGATGACCATCAAAGAGAAGCAAAACTTGCCACTTACTTCCACCCACACACCACAATAAGGATGAAGAAGGGCAAGACGGACCACTGGATGGCATTTGCTTGTCATTTGAACACAAGAGAATAACAGCCAGATCTTGACGGATGACTAACTTTCATCGGCCGCTCTGGCCCGGGCGTGACTGCAGCCTCGCTTTTTTTCTGATAGAAGAGTGTGAGTGTGCATGTGAATCGAGTATGCATGTCTGTGATGTCGAGGAGGAGGTCACCTTCAAACTGGCACATAACAACCAGCCATCGCCACATTCTCCGATAATCCCCGTGCGCAACCAGGCTAGCATGGCTGAGAGCACACCCACAGCTTACACCCCTAATACGCTTACAGGCAACCTCTTTTCCCCCGGAGCCTTTGTTTGTTCACTTGAGGGACAGCCAGTGAACAGAGGTGGGGGCAGAGCAGTGGAAAGAGACGGTCTGAGCAACAAAAAAATGTTAAGGTATAAAAGGGAGGGAGGGAGGACAGAGAGCAAACCGAAAAAAGGAGGAAAAAGACAGAGTCAATTATACATTTTACACTATCACTAATTGATGGCTTCATTAGTCGGATCAAAAGCCTTTCTGACCTTTTTCTGTACAGGGAGCAGAGCAGGATAAACCCAAATCTCCCTGCACGAGAAAAACCACACAACCATTCCCTCCACAGTCCTGCAGTATCTCTGAGCTCACACTGTACCTGCAGGCGGCACATCTGGCTGCTGCCTCATCCCTCAATCTACAGCGTCACCGCTAACACAGCTCCGTAATTTGCTAAGAATTTCCTGGAGAGAACTATGCAATTTGGCATTAATTATGGGGAAAGATGGATGCAAAGTTGTAGTTTTTAGTCATGCTGGCGACATGGCTTCATGGTCTTAATGGGTCTGTCATGTTGTGGCTGTAGCGGCTGTAAACTCTGTTCGGGTTACGTCAGTTGTTGATTTCCAGATAAATTTTCATGAAAGAACTGCTTTTTTCAACCTCTAAATATCTTTCCATTATTTCTTTACTATTGGATATTTCATTCTTCAAATACAGTATGTTAAACTGCAGACGGGCTCGAGGTTATGCTCGTATTTAATTGGAATTGCAAGAGTACCAACTGAGCACTGTCTCCATTTTCCCTATAATTAATACCAAATTACATACTATAATCCGTTGCAGGAACCTTCCTATAAATTCCTTCCTAGTAAATTATAGGAAACTATGGGACCCGTAAAATAAAGTGGTGCTGCATCATCTCCACACCAGTGAGTAATGGAGAGGGTTGAAGCCGACAGTCACGGCGCAGGGATGGAAATCCAACAGCCTCGCTGATCAATTAGGACAAAAACTCCTTCGGGATGCCGGCGGTTTCCACGGCTTCCATCGACCAGCACTTATTCAAGCCCAAAGCCCTACAACTATAACCAGATCCCAGCTCAGCACCACAGACCCCTGTTAATTACTTTCCTTACGAGTGTCAATCTGCATGCAGTGTAACATCAATAAAATTGTTACTGTAACACTTTCGCTGCGTTTGCTCATAAATCCGAACGAGCCGTCGTCATCACATTTTACTGGAGCTTTTTGAAATGTACAGGAGTGCTTTCCTGACTAATCATCAGCGACCTTGGGTGAGGTTGGATTTATTGTTGCGCCCTGATGGAGCTTGAATGGGAAGCATTTAGGCAACAGCTATGGTCCCTTGATCACAACAAAACACAGCTTTGGTTTTGTTTGCACACGAAACAACAGACTTCCAGACGGCTGCTACGGAAACAGCCTGCAAAGCTTGGCAGAACAGAGAGCGTCTGCTGACTATCAGTGGTTGGCCTGCTCCTTTGTTTTCATTTCATTTCCTCGGCTCCTTGATTCCTAGCATCTCACCTCTCCTCAGGTGTTTTTTCTTGGTTTTGCGGCGCATGCCGTTGATCCCTGGCACGGGCTTCATGTCGCTCTTGTTGATGGGCGGTGGGTGCAGGATGGGCTTGGGGGCACGAGTCAGGCAAACCGGCAGACCTGCAGCGCACATCAGGATACCTGTCATACCTGATGCATATGCACAGCATGCACACGCACATACACACAAAAACAGAAGAGTGGGAAAAGCACTGAATGTGAATGTCGTTCAAGATCAGTGAGTGTAGACGTCTAACTTTGACCACAAAAAGGCTGCTGACTGAGAAGGTGATGTTAATGTAGTCTAACCTGCTAGTGCTGGGTGCACCGGTCCAGATCCAGTCAGGTTCTTAACTGGGAGGGCAGGAACCCTAAAAGAGGAAAGAAAAAAAGTGCATTTTTAAAGTCTCTCATGGCTACAGAAAGTGACTTGCTCACATCCTTCATTCATTCACACTAAAGTCTATCTTATGCTACCACATCCAGGTCTGCAGAAAACACTGTGTCCAGGTCTGCTTCATATCCTGCCAGTCCACTCCTGTTCATTTTATAAAACAAAATCTAGTTTCACAATCTTCAAGCAGCCCTGTGACCTCTAAAATGGACAGTAAGCTGTCCTGATTGTGCCGCACTGCTTATTATGCCACAGTCGAGAAAACTGAGAACAGCGGCTCATTCTGCTCTGCACACCCTAAAAACACTCAAGTTAAAATGTCACATGTGCTCCACTACAGAGGCAGAGACAACTGCAATGGGATGAGACAGCTTGACTCATGTACAAAGCACTGCAGCAGAGCCTGATTCAGGATGACATTTGGAGAGGCTGGAGTTCACGGCAAACACAGATGACAAAGACAGTTGACTTGCGCACTCTTCAAGATCTGTGGAGCAGAGCGGACAAAAGCACTCGGGGCATTAATATGAGCATACAAGTCAGTGAGTTTCTTTTCAGACGGCCGGAGCCTCGATTCAAGCGGCATCCCATAGAGCCAGGGCCACAGAACAGCAGCGCTCCACGACAAGTTTCCTTTCCGCAGGTTAAACGTAGGTCTCGGTGTGACAAGCCAACACAAGCAACGACAATCAATGTGAGTTAAATGTTGGGTTCATTAAAGCTGCAACTGCAATCAATATCTTGTTTTAAATCACATTACGATTCACAGAGAGGCAACGAGGAAATTCACACCGGATGCGATTTGCATGTGAAGCAGTTAAACAACCCCAGAACATCAAACAACTCTCAGCTTCAGGATAGAAGGGCCCCGTTCACACCTGGTCCTGCCATGCATCACCACACGCTGAGGTGTGGAATTTGTTATGCTTTCAAAGATCTTTCAAGTTGCTCTGTAAATAAGTGCAGTCTGCGTGTTGCTTTCAGGTAATTACTCTTATTCTGTCTTTAGGTTTGATTGTGATTTCTGTTTTACATGAAAAAGTTCTAATACGCTCTGAACATGCTAATATGTCATCAACTTTATGAACATGTTGGTGTTGTGTTTGTTGCAATGCAAGTTAATGCAAGTTTAAAGCCTGACCAATATGTTAAAAACATTTCCTGCCTCATAAAAATGAACAAAGCTGATTTTTCGAAAGTCTGGAAACCTGCATTGTTTACATCTCCTATATGGTGCCGCTTTATGGCACCACCTACAGTCAGTCTGTGGAACTGCGGGCTAATACGTCCCTGTTTCTTGCCTAAGTAGGATGCTTAAAAAACAATTATCCTTAAAAACAAATAGCCTTATTATTATTTTAAGATCACAATGTGCTAAAAAAAATAAACACCCAACACAGACGAAGCGTCAGCTAGCTGCATGCTCAAACTTTAGTTATTAGTTATGGAGGCTACATCCATGTTTTATACAGTCTTTGTTTGAGTACTGTGCTGGGTTTTTTCAGGGATTTTGTCAACGCGACAGTTTCACACTCACACGTGATGCAGTCAGGAAACTGCGGGCAGAGTTCGACCAATGACTACAGAGCACTCACATAACGGCATCAGTACTGAGCACCCATGGGTCGGATGGTCAACATGTTGACGGGCGTCGAGGGTGGTCTCAATTCCAAATCTTTTCAGCAGAATGCAGATGAATCATTTTGCAAATCTGCTCAGCTCATTCTTCTTCATTCCGTCAGACATTAGCTGTACTGTCGCATGCAGCTGGTAGCCATGTGCATGGTGTCACGCACCAGCTTGTGTAAAATGTGCATAGTTACATGTGTGCACAAGAAACAACACCACTAGTGGTCAAATGTGTAATTTATAGTGACTGTGCCATCCAGGAGGCACCCTGAAGCCTCGATCATCTAAAGTATGGAGGACGCCTGTGGTTGTATTTACTCAAACTGGAACAAAGGCCATCAGCTATCTCCTAGATTAAAGATCTAGATGAAAGTGATATGAAATGAGTCACTTAGTTATCTCAGCTCAACCCCCCCTCATCACACACACGACTGCACATATACTTCTGTATCTTTCTGCTCTTTGACCATGAAGCGACTGCGCTCTTTGGCCCAGCAGCTCCCGGCGCTTCAAAAATCCGCATCAAGAGACCGCTTTGATATTAGCGAGAGTCTCTGTTCCTGTGCCAGGGGAGGCCCTTCAATAAGCTGAGTGCAATAAGAAAAAAGGACACGAGGCCTGCTGAGGCTGATGTGTCCTATCGCATCTCTGGTAGGGACTCAGACACACTGTGTCTCACACCGGAGGACCAGGCACCATGATCAGCCGACTCCCGCTGTGCGAAAGACTGATGTGAGCCCAAATAAAAGCACAGCGGTGAGATGAGATGAGCTGTTGTGAGAAACATCTTATGTTATGAATGTGGAATTCAGGGGTGTGAAACCAAGACAGGTTTGACTTTGGCTGCAGGATTTACTTTCAAGCAAAGACTACAGCGAGTGATTTCACACTTCCAACCGCAGTGAGAAGAATTAATGGGCGAGCTCGCCTGCTGCAGTCGCAGTTGCAACAAAAACGAACCAGTCGATACCTCGCTGCACCCGGCTGCCCACTGCTTGGTGAAGGTACAGCTTCGAGCCAGAGGATGGCAGCTAAATGAAGCTGCTCTCTGTGTTCAGTGCTGAGGACAACGTGGAAGGCGGAGGAGGTGACACTTCATCAAACGTGAATATCAAAAGTAAAAAGTGATCGGCTGAAGCAGAATCTGACAGTCATCTATAATAAAAACAAATGAGGGGCTGCACAGTGGGAGTGTTTAAACATGCACTTAGGCCTAAATCTAATCAAAACACATGAACAAGATGCATCCCTTCATGACTGCATGTATAATTCAGGTTGTTCACAGAAAGCCGGTGATCAAACAGATAATTTTCATTAGGAGAAGAAACGGGACAGCACACCACGAGAGCCCTTAACACCATCTCATCGTGAACGCCGCCGTCTGCACACTCTGCACAAGCTCCTATAAGCACGCAGCGCAGAGGATCTGTCAAGGATCCATAACATGACATTAATTAGGAATGCTTTTCATCTTTATGGCTTCCCAATCCCAGCAAAGACCTCACCATCAGCCCGAGAGCACGTTGCATAATAAATATGCAAAGTTGATGAAACAGCTGCACACTGTGTGGTTCCACGACCACCGAAATAACAACCAGCAGCAGCTCCTGAAGATCATTATCTGCTAGACTGAAGGAAACAAGCTAACACACTTATCTCTTCTGCGTTTCTGGTTTATGTTTACAGAACAGATAGATGCACATCTTGCAAGCCATTTTCTATGGCGCTGTACCTCATTATTTGTGCCAAGCTTGTGACGACCTCTCCGTGCTCTGCAGATATTATTCTTGCTGCAGCCTTAACCAGCCAGTCAACCTGTGGCCTGTGTGCAGCTGCCACCTTCCATCTCATTCTGCATGCTGCTAAGCTCTTTTCTCTTGACTTGTTTTTTTCAGAAAAGTGCACCTCTGGAGGCACTGACCCCGTCTGTCCTGGCTGCACCTTGAGCGCTGGGGTTTAAGACACATGCCACCTCCTCACAGTCTGCAGACAATCCCTAATGCTGGATGACTTCCAGGGTTTAACTCCTCCCTCTCTCATTTGTTTAAACAGCATCATCACCGTTCTATAGGAGTGCATAAAAATCCATTCTCATTACTAATCTCTATCTATTCTAAAAAAACAAATCAATGCAGAGGGTGTTGAATCCTGAATGATAGCTTGTGCTGGCTCGTGCTCAGATCTTAAGAGCAATTATACCTCATCATCAGTGTAAAAAAGGAGAGACCTTCGGCCTTTCCACCACGACGCTGCGGCTCCAGCACTCCAGTGTTGACGAGGCGCATTCAGCGAAGCAGACCGCGCCTCGTCACCTCTGCGTTTCTCTCGCCCTGCCAACTCTAATTTTTCTCTTCCGCGTCCACGTCTTCGCTCCCGTCTGTCCACGTTCAGTGCATGAAAGACCGACAGTCAAACCTTTGATGGAGGACAGTGGTGTGCCTGTCAAAAATACTGCTGAGGAATTACCTCCAGCAGCACTTTTCACGTGACATAAAACCAGTGCAATTAAGTGATAAATCCAGCCCTTACATACCTAACCCATTAACAGCACATTCATCTTGACCCCTGTCAGGTCAGACCACGGAGGTCCCTGTCCCTCTGCCTCCTGCTCAGTGTCAGCCTTCCCTTTCTGAGGAAATCTCCAGCCTGCCTGAAGGACTTAATCAGACTGAGAGCGATTAGATTCCCCAAATAGAGAGACCACATTAGGCCTAGTTAGGAAAGTGCTGACGGAGGACTAATATCTCCTCATCTGTTTATTATGCACCATAAAGACAGTGAGAGGGGGGCTGGAGGGAGAGAACTCCAGGAGTGCTTAATTGCATATTGATGTGGGTAGTGGGAGGCAGAGGCAAGCCCTACCCCCTGCTACACCGAGGGGAGGGGGTTACAACGTGGCTAATGTACTTTACAATACACCTGAAATGCCCTGAGAATTAGCAATAACGACACCAGGAATTTCCAAATTACATCAGTTTGGTCCAGATGAGCTCTCATGATTTATTCATTAATCTCAATATTAATTTTTATCTTATGGTGAGCGCCGGAGCAGAGCGGTGCAGCGGCCCACTGAGGGATAATGATCTGTGCACTCGACACACAGCCCCTCCAGTCAAAGCTCAGACGAGGAGTCTTAACGCAGGCGAGTGGAGACACAGCCAACAGCGGCGTGCACATGCAAACACACACTTATTCCTTTTTTCGTGAAGAGGAGCGGACTTCTTCTTCTTCCCGCCTCTCATCCTTCACCTGTCTACAAGTGTTCAGGCTGAGCGGAGAAAACAATACCACACAGTAGTCCTGTCTGAAGACGTGCAGGGCAGATCTTACACCAGTCAAACACCAAAGTGCACGAACAAAGTGCACAAGAGGAAGTGGTTTGACGAGACGTGAGAAAAAATCCCCAGAGGTCTTGAGAAATTCTCTCTCGGTTCACTCCAACTCATAATATAAGTGTCTTTATCTTTTAAACAGACACATGATTTAATATCATCACTTCTCATCTCTCCATGAAGTCGTAGCATGAAAAGAAATCTCATACCGAGAGACTGTGATTCACATTTGATTTCATTTCACCAAAATAAAGCACAGGGTGGAATACTTCAGAATATTTAACAGTACTTATATTATTGGTTTTTTAGATATACAGCACCATATTCTAGTTAAATATTATGCAACCTGGTAGCACTTTACTCTGGCCCCTTCTAGTTAACATTTAGAAGCACTATATAAACAGTGTAAGCAGATATGTGTTTATTCATGTATTTTCCAACAGCTATAGCTCCTCCTGTGGGCTCCTGTAAGTGGAAGCTGCTGTACAAACAGATGATGAATGACAATGTAGTAAAACACTGCTGTAATAATACAAACCATGCCTTCAGAGGAGAGTCACCGGCAGACCTCAGGAGGGACAAATCTCCTGAAATCTTCTTACAACTACAGTGTGTCATAAAACATCTATTAAATCTTTATATAGCGCTTATAAATGCTAAACAGGAGGTTAAAGTAAAGTGTAACCCAAAAACCCATTTGACTCAAATGGATAAACAAAAGTTAACCTTTTAGCAGGTCATTTTCAATTATTTCATAACTCATAAGCAGGTCTTGTAGGTTTTAGCCTCTAAAGTGTGCTAAAGTGACGTTTAATATTGCTTTAAACTTAATATCTGTTTAAATCTACTGTTATGTTTTACAGAAGTTTAAGTAAAACCTTGATTGAACCTGTTTACCTGTGGAATGATCCAAACAGGTGTTTTTGGAGCGTTCCACATCTTTCCCAGTCTTTAGTTGCTCCTGTCACAACATGTTGGAAACACGTTGATGCATCAGATTCAGAATAAGCAGATATTTATAAAAATCAATGAAGCTGATGATATCAGACATTAAATATATTGTCTTTGTGCTGTTTTCAGTAAAGTTTATGTCAAAAAGGATCAGCAAGTTATCACATTCTGTTTATTTATGCTTCACAAAGTGTCCCAACTTTTGTGGAATCAGGATTATAAGTAAGGCACAAAACCTTTTCCTGTTTCTGGCACACGAAACAGTGTAAATCGTGTTTGTGCTCAATCGTTAAAAACATCTATGGCAGCCTGCATGTGTAGTTTACATTTCCACAAACCAGGTCCTCACTTCAGAGCAGGTAACGCATGAAGGCAGGTGGTGATATATAAGGCTGTGGCGAGCCAGTAATAAGATAAACTGATGTGTTTACACATACCAGCAGATGGTGCCACTTCTAATATCTGTGCACGTATGACAGATGCATGAAGCGGCACAACCCTCCGCCATTTACAGCACACACACAACCACTGGTTTCTGAGACAATCACAAGATCGATATCTGAACTGCAGACTTCATCATCAATGACACGCGGCTCATAAAAACACGTGTTGTGCTGTGTTAGCTTACGCAAAGACGAGATCAATCACACCCATGACAGGTTTTTGTTTTCATCATCTGCATATTAATATAGTTGGAAGAGACTTAGCATCAGATGGAGTATGGCTGTCTGCGTTTGTAAAGCAGCAACAGAAACGCACGTAAATAAGCCACAGCGTGCCAAACACCTTCCCTGTACCCAGCACCAGTTATATTAGGGTGTGGGTGTGTGAAAACACATCTGATGTTTTACATTCTGTGTGGGTTCCTCTGTTATCTGTTTGTAGCACGCTTGTGGGAATTTACGAGGGAGTTCACATTTCAGTTTGTGTGTGTGCGTGTCCTGCCGTGTGCATGTTAACCACACTCATCCTGTATGTTGAGCCACTCGCCTGGGAACCGACGCACTCCGCTTCACTCCCTGTCTCCTCCTCCCTCTCGCTCGCTCGCGCTCTCTCTGTCTCTGCAGAAACCCTTTGAGCTGAGAGGTGACAAACTCACATTTCATCCGCAGCACCTGAGCTTTCACTGAATTCTTAAAATACAGCGGAAACGCTCCCCGAGTAGGTCAACCTATGCTGGCTTTCTCTGTCACATATACCTCTGCACGGAGACGCATCATTTCCCACCTGCTCGCTGGACGAAACAAGGTCATGGCCTGCTATGATGAACGAAAAACCCATGCGCTTGCTGTCAGTGACACAGAATTAGGCCACAGAAAGTGAAAGCATGTGTGTCTGGGTGAAGGACGGTATTATTCAAACATGCAGTAAGTGTGTCTCTCCCCATGAGCGGCGAGAACAAAATGGAATCAAATTAGATCAGGGGAGGGTTTATTTTAGAAAAAGAAAGCGGGATGGGGGACTGAAGTATCGGTTACAACACTAGACACACTTCTTTTCCTCTGCTCCTTTCGCTGAATCGCTCAGAGGTCAGAGCGCTCTGCTGAAGCTCCCATTTTTCCTTGATCCATTATTCATTCTTCCCCAGTGGAGCTCTGCCTCCATGGCAAATAGGTTTCCACAGCTACACCAGAGCCTGCTTCACACATCAGGCAGCACACACACACACACACACACACACAGATCCAGATATTCCACATACGACAGTTTTCACATCCCATGACACAACAATCGCAGCGTAGTGTGGTAGTAACAAATTAGTTGAAAGCAGAAGCAACAGAACGGCCGGCCGAGCTGCAGTGTTTCACGCCTATCGGGGCCGACGTGAGCTCATTATGGAGCAGTAACCATGGCGAACGCACTCAGTGAAGGAGAATCAGCTGGACTTCTTTTTCTGCCGATCATCGATCAGAACGTCACAGAGAGCAGAGAGGAAGAGGGAAAATGACAGAGTGTGATGCAGCAGACGCATGCATGCTGAAGCCCCGCGAAGCAGACAAGCAGGAACAGAGATCGTCTCTTTGCTTTTTATACCCCCCCCCCATCGCCTCAGCTGAACTGTAAATTCACCCAAATCCCAGCATTATGCCGGCGCTGTAACAAGTGACAAGCTACCGCAGGCTCCGGAAAATCCAAATGAGAACAAATAAGGGGAGTGCATGATTGTGTCTGCAAACATCATTACCCCGGCGGGATGGCGCCTCTGGCAGAGCCCACGGAAATGCGCTGGGTGCCCGGCCGGTTCAGGTTGTTCTGTCCGTTGATGGTGAGAGCGTGGTGGCCATGGGCGGATGAAAGAGATGGCATCACGGGGGAACAGGGGAAGTTGGCAGTGGACAGTGGCAACTGCACCTGTTCCGCTTTGGCTTGCCCACCTCCCACACTTATGTTATTGTTGTTGGTGCCGGAGGAGGCGGATGTCGGAGACCAGAGGGAGGTTCCAGCGAAGGTGTTGCTCTGCCGCACCACAGCGAGGGTTCCTGCAGCGCCCGGGTTGCCCGCCGTCCCTCCGTAGAGCTTACGCCGCTGAGAGGCCAGGATAGCGTTCGAGGCGGCTCTCGTACTGTTGACCAGGATGCACTGCTGGCAGGAGCAGGGCTGGCCGGAGCTGGCTCCCACGGGCCAGGACTGCGACTTGGGGATGGAACCCATGATGAGCGGGTAGGCCAGGTCCATGCGCCTCCGCAGGCGCCGCTTGCGCTGGCTCTGCCTGTTGGTCTGAGACATGCTGTTGAAGTCGATGAGGTAGCAGAAGCCCAGAGAGGTCAGGTCGAGCCAGGGGTGCTGCTTCTCGTAGGCGTTCTGGATGGTCACGCAGATCTCCATGTCGTACGGCGTCCACGAGCCGTTGTCGTTCTCCCACTCCCACACCACACCTTTCCCCGGGGCGGACGACGGCTCGTAGAAGTTCCTCTGCACTGGTCTCATGGTGCCTGAAAGGAAAGGACAGAGGAGACAGGAAGCGTGAGTGAAATCACTCTGGTTCTGTCTGCAACAGCATGAACGCGACTAAATTTGTGTGCCTCACGGTGGCTTTTCAGTCATATATGAGTGTAAATCATTTGTTATGTTCAGCTTCTACACTGTGTGAGTGAGCAGGAGATTCAAAGGAGTGAAGGAAGCACTGATGATAAATGTGCAGAAGAACAGACTGAAGCCAAATGTCTGCATGCTTTTATCAAGTCTGACACCTCCGCTGGCCGAACACATTCAAATCCATTAGCTGATGTCTCCATAGCAAACGGTTCTCCTTCTGAAAGCTGTTTAAACGTTTCAGTTATTGGAAGCGGACTGCAGCAACTTAGCATGTCATTTAAATTTAAGAAGGAACTTTCACTCGACCTCTCCTGCCTCTGACATGCCTCCTCCAGAGTGGCCCTTTAATTAATTTCAAACTGTTTTGTCCACAGGTGGAAAATTAGATGATTCTTATTTAATGAATAAATTTCTTTCTCGCTTTTCAGCATTTCATGACACCAAAGTGTAAAGTCGTGATGAGAATTTTCCATCATATTTGACAATTAATGAAGTCAATGAATAACTGTGTGAATGATGCAGATGAATGGCGACATCAGCCCGAGGCAAGATGCAGTTTTTATGTTGCCTCGGTTTCAAGCTCATCAAGTCAGCTAACAAGTGCTGAGACAGCAACGAGGAGGTGAGGTGCAACGCTTCAGTAACACCTGGCTGAGGTTACAACCTGAGCGATACAAACAAGCCGGGGTGCATACGTGCTAGTAACGCTGCATGCACGGCCTTTCATTCCCACAATCCCCTCCTCTCTCATTCTGCACTCCCCCCTTCTGTACGGGAAGAAGGGAGATGAGAAGCCGGTAGCTTTGTCCCACCTCCATTATAACACAATTACTGTAGTCACATGGGAAATCAGGACACCTCAGCCTATCCATCTCCTCGCTGCACATCAGCACGGGTATCCAGGCGCACCATCACCCCCTCCTTCCCCCACCTAATTTAACGGGTAAATGCACACTCCCCTGCCAGGGACGATCAGGGTGATAATGCAGGGATGGGAGTGTGTGCGGAGCATGAATGAGTAGAGGGGTTGGTGGGCAGCGGCAACACCTCATCCAGCAGCCCGGTGTTGGCTCCGGAGACTAAAATGCATCAGCAGAATTGGCAAGTCTGACCTTGAGTCTCTGCTGCAGACTGCTGCTAAAGGACTCGGCTTGATGGCTAATTTCATTTGGAGCAGCTGAGAACCACACACACACACACACACACACACACACTCACAGATGACTGCTCAGTGAGCCAGCTGCCTGTGTCTCTCACGTCTTCAGTCAGTCAGCCGTGCACAACTTTCCCTGCCAGTTGCATCCGTGCCTGCTCACAGCTTGCCTGATTTCTTACATTTTCTCCGAAGATAATAATGAAAACAATAATGGGTTTCAAAATGAAACGCTCATTGATTTCCTCTAAGTTGGTAATTTTCCCTGAACTTTTGGTGAGCCGCACGCCGCGGCTCCTCTGGGACGCATTAGGCCCGACACTTGGAGCCCAGCTGCGTGTTCCTGGCCTCGATCGATGGTGGCACAGCTCTGCACGGTCTTGCTCAGTGGTTAAGTGTAACACAAGTTTTATAAATATTTGAACATGTGCAGATGTTTTACTCCCAGGCATCAATTTAAACATCTCAACTTTGGTGAGGAGCGATGAGCGGTGTCTCTCTTTGAAAGCCCATCAGCAGCGGTAATTGTTTATGAGAGCTCTGACGGAGCCTGATGCATGAAATGTGCTCAGCTGAAAGACTTTCTGTAAACAGTCCAGTGGGCTCGGAGGGACGTCTGCCTGGCAGTCAGGTTTCTTCAGTGCAGTCAAAGCGAGGCGAGCGCGGAGCCTCGCTCTGCATTCACAGACCCGGCCTCAGCGTGTGACTCTCCTGTTCCGAAAAAATAAATGGATCTTTTATTTAACAAGACTCACGGCTGCTCTGAAGGTATTTCCACAACCCTCAAACGCTTGTCTGATCGTGCGGATGAAAAACACATCTGCTGCACCACAAAAAAGATTTTTAAGTACAACACTATTGTTACGGAGAGAAATGATGGCCAAAACTACACAAACAAGATCCAAGTTTTAAACAAAGCAGAATTATTCTTTAAATATTTGCATTCTTCTGCGGGGACTGGACGGACCTGATCCGGGACCTTGAGAGGACGGAGCAGAGGCCACAACAACAGTCCGGAGGCCTGAAACTCTGCAAACTGCCTCCTCTTCTGCTGTAATTTACTGCTGAATACCTGCCTCTGCCAGAAAGCCGAGCCTGGGTTGTTGATGTTCTCTCTGTGACCCTCTGCTCTTCCTGACAGGAAACCGAGCGAGAGTAGCCACTTCCTGTCAGACCAGCCATCTTTCCTGCCCACCCCTCACTTCCCTTGTCCTCGCTCCCATGATGTCCTCCAGCTGTCCTCCTTGTCCAACGCGAGCGCGGCTCCCCTCGGGTGAGCTGTGGCTGCGTGATGTATTGCCACATCAGGCCTCGCAGTGGGACTCTAACCCCACTGTCACGCATGACCAGGTGGGTTCAGGGTGAGCTTTGCTGCCCTCTCACATCTCAGCTGGAGGGAACACTCCCTGTAGTCTGCTCGCCATATGAGGCCGTGCCAGTCTCTCGTCCTTGATCGCTTTGTTTTCCTGTCTGAATCACTCTTAAATGGAAGGACGTGCAGCGTTAAATCATAACATCCTCCACTGCCCTCAGAGGCCTGCTGCTGGGAAAGACGGACAAACTGATGCTTGGATGGATGCTTTTCTCACAACCGTTGAAATTAAAGCTCACCTTGTATTTTTCCAGTCTCCTTTAATAAGTCAAAAAAAATGTTTTCTGACATTTTTTAATACACAAGCATGATTATTACTATCATCATCACCTCCTGTATGATGCATTCACATTGGTGATGCACTGAGGGAGCAAATCCACTGTGGATCCACTAAAACTTGTCTCTCCACACGGCGGGCAGTCAATCTAAATCTGTCGCTGAGGTTATTGATGCGTGTGTTCCTCTCACACCTCTGCGGCCACACAGGAAAGTGTGATGAAAACACCCTGAATGGAAACTGTAGGTGAGCTGATGTGTCACCACAGGTAATACCCACACAGCTGCTGCAGAATGAGATTCAGGCGTTGTTATCACAGAAACGCTGGGGAAGGTTTTGTTGTCATGGAAGCCGTCCCAGGGGCCGGGAGTAGTGAGAGGAGGATGGCGCGGGGGGGGGGGTTGCCCGTATGTGAACGCTCCTACTACTCCTTTCCCTGAGCACAGCGGACTCCTCCTCCACCCGCTCATCTCATCTGCTGCTGACGCCAGCTTTCCCCTCGCTCGCCACCGTCGCTCCTGGCTCCTCACCAACGCCGTCTCGCTGAGCCATTCTTCACATTTTCCACTCTGTCACTCAGTGGACCCCGTCCTGCTCTCACACAACGCTCAACTCTCGGACAGGGAGGACGAATATGTGCCATTGAATTAGAGCCTGCATCACCTTGCAGTTAATGTTCTTCCTCACGCTGCTGCCGCCGCCGTGGGAGGAGAGGCGGACGAGAAGCACCCGGATCAGCCGCTATAATACATCCTTATAATTGACAAGCCTCATCAATTTCCCCGAGGCTGCGTTGAGCCTATTAAAACATAGTGCTGCATTTTTCCTTTTAACTACAGAAGGAGAGAGGCCAGTAACAGGTCCAGCATCATACGGCTCGATGCTGTCTGAGAGGTATTTAAAGCTTGCTAATTTATGTCCTCTGCTGGAGAACAGGCAGACCTCTGACTGAGAACATCCCATTCCTTTAATATTAACTCAACTTTCTCGTCTACGCTACCATGAGAACAAAATGCAGGATTGTCCATTGTTTTAAGACTTCAGACTGCTTTAATCTGTCTGTTGCAAGTGCACCAACTTTATGGGAGTACAATAATAAATCACTTCACTGTGGCGACAGAGTGTTTTGCATTTCTTCCATTTGCGTGTTTGGTAATCCTCTTTTCTTTTCTCACAATTAGTCAAACACAGATGACATGAGATCTGTTTCCAGGACAGATGCGGTGCACATTCGCTGAGCAAGAGCGGTAAAATTTAGACTCTCTCTGGTAAATCTGGAGCGACGGATGAGGCGAAACAACAGAACTGGAAGGGCTTCCTTTCGAGGCTCGCTAATTTGCAACAATTCTCACCGATCGGGCGAGGTGGGATTCATCACGGCGGAGACAGAAACGTCAATGTCTGCTCGAGTTCCAGCCACGGAGACGCAGCCACAGCTCGTCTGGAGCGAAACAACAACAACGCTCGCCTTTCGTTGGCTTTGTGAACAGGCACGGTGCACCGCAGCACTGCTCCCGCCCTTCTCTCACTTTACTTCACCAGAAAACCTTTGGCGCTGTTGTTTTGTTTCCACGGGTCTCTCTCACACTGCGTGAGGCAGAAAGTTCCTTCGTCTCCAAAGGGCTGCTGAAAGTCATTCTGGGAGGCAGAGAAAATTGCTACCTTACGCAAAAGAGGACGAGACAGGTGAAGGAGAAAGAGAGCACTTAAATATATACATCTGACATACATGTCATCATGGTACGGAGTAAATATCAACAGTTGGGTGGGCTTTTCCTTTTAAGATGCTTTTAGCCATCTATGGTGTTAACACCGGTCAGTCGGTCCACAGCTCTGATCCAGACTGAAATATCTCCACAGCTGGTCCTCTGGTTGGACTGTACTGAGGCTGTACCTTTGAGGCTGATACTGATCAATATTTGAGAGTTACAGATAAACAACGGTCATCGTCGGCCTCTAATAAAGAGAAAGACATGAAGATTTGAACACACATTCATGTCCCACAAAGAATGAATCCTACTGACTTTGACCCCCTGACTTTTCCTGTAGCGCCACCATGAGGTTGATAAAGTGGAACAAACTGATGAACTTTGGTGCCCAGAGGATGAATCCCAGAGAGTTTGGTGAGGCTGCTCAAAGATCCCCTGACTACTGATCTGGCGCCATCATCAGGTCAAAATATGTCCAAAGCTAATCCCCATCAGCCTCAGCTGTACTTTATGCTTAGTGCCGATTAGCAAATGTTAGCATGCTAACATGCTAAGCTAATTTGGTAGGCATGGGAAACATTATACTTGCATGCTAGCTATGTGACCATGAGCATGCTAGCATGCTGACATTAGCGTTTAGCTTCAGACATCACTGAGTGTAAGCACAAGCTAGCATGGCTGCAGACTCGCTCGAATCTCTCTCTAAGCTAATCCTGCACATGCACGCTGCTCGTAGATCGCTTTGAACACTGGCGACTGTCACTGTGTGATTGTTGCGCAGAGATTTAACGATTGATAAGCCTTTAAACATATTAATTTCTAACTCAATTCCTGATCAGATTCTTCTGTCTGACCCTGTGCAGTTTTAAGGAGGCCTGTTTTCAGTCTGAATCCTCACTCAGCCTTGTCGAAGAATTTCTGAGTGTTCTGAAGCCATCTTGGCTCGATCTCCTTCCCGACATCATCAGAAACACATGCAGCCCCTCCTCTGTCAAAACACGATTTGGCACACAAGTTTCTTATTTTTCAGTCAGAGGAAGATGTTCTTCATTTAATTTAACAGTTAATCAGCTTTCGTTCAAAACAAAAACCCTACAGAGCAGCTTCAGTGCAGGCACAGACCATGAATTATCGTCATACAGCCTTCATCGCATCCCACTACATATGAATAGTGAACACATGATGAATATGCTAATAAATTCTACAGTATGGGGGAAATAAAATAATTGAAGCGCGTTTGATGTTTTCACATAAACCCCAGAGCACAGATTGAAAAAAGAAAAAAAAAAAGGACTTTCATCTACCAAAAAAGGCCTTCACAAACAATAAGCCCAAGCTGGCTATTAGAGATGATGAAGAGACAGAATACTGCAGAGCGCTTAAAAATGCATCGCAGGCTGAGAGAAAACATCTGGCTCAAAAAAGATCTGATGGTACAGTTTGTGAGTATGATAACAAGTGAACTTTTCATTTGAACGCACGCACCGCCGAGGCTTTAGATGTGAACACTCTCCCGCTTAAAAGGCCTTGTCATACCTGTGCATCAAAGTCGGAGAGATCTGTAAGAGCATTATCTGCTCATTAACGAATACCCGGAGATCACAGACCATAATAATGAGGATGACAGTCTGGCATTAAGCTGGTTTAACAGCATTATATGTAACAATATCGCAGCTCCCCTGCTCCTCTCACAAAATCACACATTAAAGCTCATTTTCTATACTGAGATGACACGTTCGTTTTCCCAGAATGCAATTCTTTATAATGAGTTACAGTAGTGAATAGCGACTTGGATTCCCTTAAGCGTCCTCGTCCTCTTTGTCGGCAAACGTGACGGATGAACAAAAGCGGGGGAGCCGGTGTCGGTTGGGAGGCAGGGGGAGGCTCTGACGGAGGAGAGAGGAGACGGGTGAGATGGAAAGGAAGAGGAAAGGACAAAAGGAAGGAGGAATGAAGATGGAGGGATGTAAAGGGGGCCAGATAAAAGGGACGAGGGAGAAAAAGAAGAAGAAATGCTACATGAGTATGTGAGGAGGGAGGGGGTGGACACCAAAGGAGGCATGTGATGAGTGGAGGTTTTCTGCCAAATAACAATAAAAAAAGAGGATGTCTCACTTCTGCTCGAGCTCACAGAGTGAACGCTGCAGTAAAGCAGGCCCCACTAATACAGCTCTGCTGCCAGCAAGACAAAGTGGCGAAGAAAAGTGGCTTAACTCCCACTGCAACCGTCCTCATCCTCAGCCCCTTCACTCTCCAAACTCTCCCACAGCCCGGCCCGGGGAGCCGGCCAGTTAACGTGCACTTGTGCAGAGTTTGCAGTTACTGGGGTAACAAAGAAAAGAAAAAAAAAAGGACAGAGTGGATGAAAAAAATCTTGAGACAATGAAGCTACCGTCCTGTCCACCTGCCAGCTCCTGCACTGCAGTGAAGCAACAGACCCTGAAACAACCTCTGTGGACGTCGTGACCGTCCTCAGCCGAGCAGCTTCGGCTCCGCCGAGGAGGCCCAGTGACTCACTCTGTGTGTGTGTGTGTGTGTGTACGACTACCAGCTCATGTATCTGTGTGTGCGTGAACACCAGAAGTGGTGCATGCCGAAGAGGTGAGCGCGCCTGAACGCACCGTGCGTCTCACCGTTCCCACTTCACACCACCTCAGCCTCATCGCGTCCAGCAGGAACCTCGTTAGCGTGTCAGCGCCGCGCTGTCGCGTCACAAGGACAAGGGAGACACACACACACACACACACACACACACAAACCTGCAGCCTGGGCTACACATGACAGCAGCCAGCACTGCTGGTGAGCGGTGGCAGGGTTACAGTAAAACAGGTTTCTCGTTAGCAGAGCCGCTTTCACACCCGGAAAACAAAATCCTCATATGTTGGGTTTTCCAGGAAACACGGCAGATCTGGTTTACCACGCCGAACACGGCGACAGCTTATTTGATGCAGCTCCTGACAACATTTCAGCATTTCCTTCTGAGGTGCGACATTTGCTAATTTTCTGGGATTTTTGCCTGCTTATCCCTCGTGCACTCCGCAGGATTTTTATTTCAGCACAGTCCCTGACAGCTGCCAGCTGATGACTTCTTATTTCTGGGTGCTACAGAGCTTTTTTTTCTCCATTCTGGCAGCAACTTGTCGCAACTTGAACGCAGTGCTGCCAAGTGATACCGCGCAGCATATTAAAAGACCAAATGGCGAAAAGTATTTCTCTAATGTGACAATTCAAAAATCAGATGCCTGTAACACGCTTCACATCAGCAATGTGCATCAAGGTTTCTATCAGACATTCAAGACTGATGCTGCTTTTAAAAGGGAGAAATAATGCACGATTTGTGGGCAGTAAACAGAGATTTTAACGTGCATTCTACCCGTGGACATACCACAATGACTGGAAATCACTGTTTTTCTGAAACCAAGACTCTGAGCTGCAACCCCGGCTGCCGTTCTTCAGACTTCGTGCGCATTAAAAGTGTAAAAGATCAGATGTGATAAGAAGTAACGTCAGGGTTTAGATTATTTTCATTTTGACGTAATTTTTCAATTTCAATTTCAGCTTTAGGTTTAGTTATTACCTTCCAGAGCAGGAGATGACTGATAATTAAGGCCTAAAAAGTCATTTTGCAGCATGTGAATGCTGCATCTCATAGTATGCTCAGCACTGACTAAAAAGAGGCAATATTGACGCTTTTTTAAATATCCTCCATTGAGTCATATTCAGTTTAAACTCAAGTAGACGCCATCCTTTCAAGGATAAACTAGCCGCGGGCTGTCTGGAGTCTACAAAATGACCTTTGAACATGTTTATGAAGGTTCAGGGTCATCATATCACGATATTATCTCATCATCTGATGCCATCCTGCACGTTTCTGTTGCCTAAATTAATGATTCTGGGTGAATTGTAAAATTAAAAACTAATAAAGCAGGTGATTTGTGCACATATTTGCCATATTGTGACTTACATCAACATCAGAACGTTTACAGTATAGATATGAATACACTGCATGGTGACATTAATGTGATTTCAATATTAATGTCATGATGTTTGCGAATGGCTTCAAACACATCACTTAGCCCTACAGCTGACCTTGTGCTGCTCCTCCCCGCATTTAATACAAGTGACACACACACACACACACAGGTACAAGCCCACCGCCTGACATGGTGCAGTATTCATCTGTGACAAGCCCGTATTTCACGTCAGCCGTCACAGCGTGACAGACTGTACATCAGTGAAACCGTTTTGCCTGCTCAGCGGAAAGCTGACTGATGGTCGTCCCACGTCAGAGGAGACTTTGAGGCTCAGATGACCTCTCCCTCGCTGCACATGCAACGCTAACTGCTACATGAGTGGATCAGGATCCATCACGCTCTTCGAGGTGTGCTGTGTTTACGCACCGAACGCAGTCGGAACCGAGCAAACAGCGGCAGCAGAGGGTCAAAGACAGAGGAGGAAGTTTTCCGCATGATCGCCACCTCAGCTCTGGTTGTGTGGTGAGCGTTTCAGACGTCATACATTTCTGACTCACTTCCAGAAAACCTGTAGGTGGCTGTGTGGATATTATAGACTTATCATATCGTACACGATGTATGTGGATCGGATCTTAAAGAATCTTCTGAGAAAGGGTCATTACATCAGTGACTCACTTGAGTAAAAGCATTAGTCATACCACACTGTAAAAAGAGTCCTGCATCGAATGAATGTTAATTAGGAAAATGTGCTTAAAGTATTAAAAGTAAAAGTACTCTGTGACTGTGATACTATTATATATCATTAAATTATCTCTCATGCATTCATGTACAAGCAGGATTTTACTGTAGCTGGTTAAAGTGGAATTCATTTTGCACTATTTTGCATATGACTGCAACTAATCAAGATTATTTTCCAGATTCATCGATTAGTTGTTTGTCAGAACATTGCGAAAAATGAAAAAACAACCCAAAGATGTTCAGTTCAGTGTCACAGAGGAGAAACAAAACCAGAAAATATTCACACTTAACCCTCAAAGACTGATCAGGTCAAATTTGACCCCTTTTTCCATCTGACAGCAGTAAAAACAATCTAAATGTCATTTTTTAGTTTTAAATTTCATTAATTTTACTGAAAATTCACTAAAAATATAATTTTTATTTATTATTATATTATTATAATACATTATTATTATGAAGTCTTGTAAAATATTGTACTTTCATATAGGTGGCACACATTTCTGTAGCTGTTCTGGGTCAAATTTAACCCGATCTATTGAAATGGATTTTAGATCCACCAGCAGGGAAACTGGTGGTTTTAGGGACCCTTGAAACTGTGAAACTGTATATGCCATGTCTGTGTATATTATTTATGGGGGGCCTTGACACTGTCACGAGAACCGTCTGCGTTAGATAATGTTGAATTATAACTAACAGTTATAATTAGACAGTATATGAAGATTTTTTTATTAACATAGCAGCGAGGACAGTGTTTGATGTTTGTAATATTAGAAATGGTTATATAACAAACCCCACAGTTCACAAAATGTTCTTCCTTACTTTCATTTCAAAATCTTGAAATCATTACGGCTGTTGTGTTTTTAATGTCTGAGGTAAAATAGGGCATGATATTATAAAGATAAACAGGTGGTGTAAAGACACACTCCCTGCTCTCTGAAAGAATTAAGAATTAATTTATTAATGTCAGTTATTTATACATTCTAAATACATCCGTGGATCACAGTTTAGCATTGATTCTTGTTATGATAGGACTCTCGGCCTGGGTCAACGTACTGTGAGTGTAAAGAATATGAACAGTATGTAAGCGTTATGAGGCTCGAATCAGAGATTTAGACTTTTTTTCCTTAAAAAAATCACTCAAACCAATCAAAAATTGATTGTTTGGTTTGTAAAAATTCAGAAAATAGCACCACCGTCTTGGTATTCACTTTGTTTAAGAGTCCAAACTTCAAACTCATTGAAAACCCTTAAATGGTGCTGCAGAAAAAATGACTTCACAATTATCAAAGTAATATTTTTACTTCCCTCTGAACTGCAGCGGAGTAGAAGCAGAAAGTGACATGAAAGGAAAAGATTCAAGGACCTGAACCATGAATAAATGGACTTTTTTCACGTTTCCCCACTGACAAACAAGAACACTGGTTTCTAACCGATGACATCATCCCATCAAAGCCGTTCACGGGAAGCGCCGAGAGGGAAGAAACTGCTGCGAACATTACATTTGACAAATAAAAGGAGTCTGACTCATTGAGATGAACAGCGTGCAGTAAATGAGTTTGCTGAGACAGGCTTTTATAACCCACTTCATGGCTGTCAGACGCAGTCAGGCCTTATCAGAGGAAACGTCTGGCCACATTACAGCACATTGTCACCGCGCCAGACTACACTGGTCAGCTTTGATCAGCAGTAAAGTGGAGCCGGTGTGAGAGAGGTCAGAGGGCATCCGCCCAGCCTGCAGGCACACCAAGGTTTCGTCCGCATATCGATTCACCGAACGCAGCGTCTGCTTAACTACGATCTGCTGTCCTGAGGAGTTTTTATTATTTGGCCCACAGCTTTTCCCTGCTGAATCACAAGTGTAATCACATCTCCTCTGCGTTCACGCCACCAAATTAATAGAGAGATATTCATTTTTTTTACTATTAATAGCTCGTCTTAATAGCTCAATTATTTTTACTGCTGTATTTGTGTGATGTACGCTTCCTAAATTTGACTATTAAGTCTATTACAGGGATCGGAGCTTATTCAGGGCACCAGCTCGTGCTCGCCGAGGCTAAGTGTCAGGGCCTGGAATAAAATCAGGGTCATGTCCTGGTTGGGAAGTTGCTGTTGGTTCGCTAAAAGCTTTTATCGAGCTTAAAAGCCTGAACATGAGTCCGATGGGCTTTATCAAATCCTACAGAGGTGTAACTGTGTGTGTGTTTGTGACTTTGAGGGTCAAAGCCTGAAGAGAAACTCGCTTCACGAACCCACTTTTCAGAAGTCGTCAGCTCTGTTGCGGCAAAAAAGAGGAACGGAAAGCAGCCGAATGTGGATGTTATGGGAAACTGTGTGTTGAAGGTAGACCCCCTGCTTTTATTGTATCATAATGAAAGGTTGCTTACGGCGTCGTAGCAGTTCAAGCAGATGACTTCGTGCTCTCCGGGCTCTAATAGCTGCAAGAAACATACATAATTTACACGGAACTATAATGAATAAATCATTTATGATTTTATGGGAGGCTTAATTACTCCTGAATAGATGAGGGTCAGCTTTGAAGCTCAATTTATGTTGCACTCACGTGGGGGGAGATTATTGGGCTAAAAGTGACGCACCACCCAAAATACACAAGCTCACCCTGAGGCGGTGCATTTAGCCTCGGTTTGGTGAAATGATCACAGTTTGGAACATATCCATCGATCGGAGAAGTGCATCAGGCTGCAGTGGTAGTTTAAACCTGCTCATTAGTTGAATTCACCTGGAAATGGCAGAAATTAAGCTCACCACAGGACGAAACACCCACCTGTCCAGCCCTGCAGAGGTGAGTGTTTAAAGCCTGTGAATCACCTTAAAGAGCCCCGGAGCGTTACGCAGCTTCACTGTGCAGGATGATGTTTGCACAGTTTTCACGCTCGGCTGCTGGAGGAGGAAAGTTTCTCTGTGCTCAATCTGAGCTGAAGATGTGTTGATGTAGCGACGGCACAACTGGGGGCCGGAGGTGGTCGAACATGCTGCTTACACGAGCGTGATGCCTCGAGGTGTCTGGAAGTATGACTCCCTGCAGAATCTTTTCATCTAAACATTTTTTGCGCACCTCCGGAGCCTTTTTAATCCCTTTTTGTTTATCACTGACTGTATCATACGTGACATGTTGCTGGAGCTGCTAACTCTCACATACTGAGTGTAATTCTCACGGAAGGGACTCCAATTGTTCGCATTCCGGCAACACCTCCAATTTCCCACCTTTGGAAGAGCTGAAAGCAAAGTTAACATTTCAGTTAATATTTTGAGACACTGCAGCGTGCAGCTGATCTGAACGTCCACCCGTCCAATGAGAGCCAGTCCTGCACGCTCGCTCTCAGCAGCAAAGCGTTAGCGCTTAAACTTTAACTGAGACGCATATCTTCAGTGTGAGACCTGCAAAAGATGCACTGTGGTGTTCAGCCTTTGCTTTCCTTTGCCTAAAATGAAACACTGAGTCCTTACGTGCTGTAATGTTTTGACGGTGGTGATGGGCGGGTAACTTTATTTACGTCATGCATACGTCTGTTTCATCGTGTGCTTCTTGGATCTCAGTTGCCAGTTCTCTCATGACTACATGAATACTGCATCTGGTAAAGCCACACATCATCTGATCTCATTCTAAGCTGTTTATTGTCTTTTTCGACAGCTTGAAAATGGACACATACCTACTTCAGATCATGTTTTGTTTGTATGTTTTTCTTTCTGGAATAATGAATCTGCTCTAAATATTAAGATCCATGATGAAAATATCAGTGGTGAGTGTGAAGCTCTTCTTTTCTTTTTCTATTATTTTAAAAATAAAATCACTTCCATGTGAAGTAGTAGGTAATCAGCCTTTAACAACATACATTTCAGGCTAAATATATCGCTGTAGTAACTTTCATTCCCTTTCTTATTGACAAATGTCTCTTTGACTGAATGCATGCACACAGAGGACAGGACAGAGTAGAAGCTATTACCATCGAAGTCTGATAAAAATTCACCTTGAGGCACCAGTGACATAAATTTCTCGAGAGTCTGCGAGCTCTCGTTAATAATGAAATGTCAGAAAAAGTGATGGCGTGTGAGCAGCTCCTTAGAGGAGCAACAGTGGAGGCTGGAGGGGTCTCTGCCAGGAGCACCCGGCAAATGTTATTCACCTCACAGGCGACTGCAGGATGCTCCTCACACCGACCCGTCGCCGGACTTGGACTCGGACCAGGAGCCATGATTTAGAAGCATTTACAGGCGACGCAGAGAGCGAGAGGCTCACATCGATATTCTGCAGAGCGTCGCGGCTGCAAACGATCAAAATAAGTGATTGTTTCTGCGTGGCTGAAAGGAGTGTGAGCGAATGTGAACCTGTTATGTGCATGCATGTGCTCGTCCCGTGCCTTGTCGCAGTAATTCCTCCTCTCAGCCAATGACTGCGCAGTCAGAACGCAGCCACGGCATCTAAACCTGGAAAGCAAATAACGGCGGCAACCAACCATGAGCATTACTACACGTCGCGGACACTGCTGTAGCACTATTGATCCTGCAGCTGCAGCTGCTATTAGACTATTTACTGAATTACAGTACAGATGACGGGCAATTATGTTTTCTATTAATTCAGTAATTCTTTAAAACTACTTTAAAACAACAAAATCCATACTGTCCTCGAACGGCTCATTTCAAATACTTTCAATACACAAATAACTCACACATCTCCACACTGGAGCAGCTGAAACCTCTCAATTTCTGGCAGTTTTGCTTGATAGAAAACATAAACAAAGTTTTCAATGTAATAATTTCTGTTTAAAATTAAGATAAAATAAGATAAGACTTTATTAATCCCCAGCTGGGGAAATGTGGGTGTTACAGGCAGCAGGTAATAGTAGTAGGAATAACAAAAGAATAGAAAAATACAAAATAAAGGTGGACTATATATATATATATGAATATTTTGTACAAAGAAAATATATATTGCCACAAGAGAATTGTTATTGTTAATAAGATTTTCTGTTGATTAGCTAATCTGTTCAGCACTATCTGACATGTTATGAGGCTACTACAAGAGTCCACGGCTACGCTAGCAGCTATTATTGCATGTGTTTTATGATTTGTCAATGAGTGTCAGCTTGTCTCAAAGAATTAGATAAAAGTCAGGGGAACACTGGTGCTAGTGTGGATTAGCGTGTGCGTTAGTATAAGGATTAGCATGCTGAAGTAGCCCTTCAAGCTGGAAATAACCTTCCTATCTCACTCAGTGTGTGTTTCATATGTATGATGTGTTCAGTTTAAATTGCCCTGCATGGAATAAATAAAGTGGTAGTGTAAATGGAAAGAATATATTGTCAGTAGTCTGTGTAAATCATCATGAAACAGCGACCTGGTTGTGTTTGAGCAGCTCATAGCAGAGATGTGACTCCCGCCTGTGTGTTCGGACTTATTACGGCGGCTCACGCTGGAACAATGACGCCTGTCTTAAGATGCTTTGGAGAAAGCCATCCCAGTTTCGGCTTTAGCGATTTGTCATGCTGCCACTTCGCCAAAGTGGGCTAAGAGTTTTTTGTGAGTGAAAATGCTGAGACCAAAACAAAAAAAGTCTCACACTTCACCGAGACCGATCAAGGCGGCGCTGAGCTTCGCTCGCTGCAACCGCCGGCAGCTCGAGTTGCATGAGTGCAGCTCTGGTGTCAAACAAAGCTCGCTGTAGATGTTAGACCACACACTCATGTAGATCACAGACACCTCATTTGTTCCACAGCTGTGTACGTGACATCTGCTTTGTATACTGACCCTGTTGTGCTAATGCTTCATAATGTCTTACTTTTTAACACAATACAGGTTCACTTTATTTATCAGATTTTTGTAACAGCTCTGTTGATTCAAATAATGTTTTTCTGAACAAAATCTTTTTTTTTCCAGTAAAGACATTGTAGAGGAGAGTAAGAATACTTTAAGGATTTGATTCAACAGTTTGGATCCGGTCTCCAGGCCGGTTGCAGCTCATGAGACTGTCTGATCCGACCTGTGAGGCAATTCATAAATATACAAATACAAAAAATAAAATAGTAGACTAACAGTCCTTCTGGTTGGTCCCTGAACACAACACACACATAACAGTTGATATCACATCAATGCATCATGGTTGGTGCCAAGACAAGCTTTGAAGCTCGCAGTGATCAAACAGGCAAATCTCGAGCATCATTACAGCTAAACATGCTAAACTGGACGAGCTGCAAGGACAAATGATCTTGGATAAAGTTAACGCTCTTTGGTGGCGTTTGGATGCCCAACAGGCAGCTTTCAGCAACAGTGTTCTGCAGGCGGGTTTTGTGCTGAGCGAGCTAATGGCTAATAGCTTAAACCTCATTGAGAAGGAGTTTTTTGTTGCTGCTGCGGAGCTGCCAGCGCTGGACAAAGTAAAAGTGTCCAAAGTGTCAGTTTGTCTGGAAGGAAAACCTGACATGAAAACTCATCAAGTGTCTGTGTGATTTGGTCTTCATGGTGGACATTACCAAGAACCCCTCAGAGCTGAACCTCAAGCTAACTGACCTGGAAAACTAGCTGCGAGTAGCATCATCATTATCACTAGCATCTGACATCAGACCCTTCGCCAAAGAGAAGCAGTTCCAGTCATCGCATTAGAATGTGTCCTGAATAATTTAACATTTGCCTGGAAGCATGCTGGAAAACTGAAGTGGACTTTGATCGGAGAAAGGTTGCACATTCGAGAGCATATGATGCATTTCAACCAGGGATCTGTCAATCCATGTAACACCGAGATGGCAAACTGTTTGGAGATGATGCCTCCTTCCTATTGGAGGAGCAGCAGCAGGCTGGGGCTGAGGCAGACGACAGCTTACGATCTGAGTGACCTCCCACACTGGCCTGATAAGCAAGCAGTGCAGAGAGCAGCTTTAAAGCCGCTGCGCCGATAAAAGAGGAAGATATCCACTTTGGAAGTTAAAAGTGGTGACTCGCCGGATGAGAAGTTAAAAGGAGATGTGAAGGGACGCCTCTGCTCTCGAGGCCAGAGACTGCCAGAGGCTGCCAGAGGCTGCCAGAGGCTGCACAGGCCGCTCGTCACTGTAACGCAGGGAGGATGTGGACAGAGCAGAGCAGAGCAGCACCACCCTGGGAGCAAGGTCGCTCTTCAGAGGAACACCAGCCTGACGGATGCCTCACGAGGATGAGACAAAGTCTTTAATAAGTACGGTGATGAAATTATTATTCCATTCGCTCATGCACAGAAAACTCATTCCATTAAATGTTATTTATCGGGAAAAAACATTTGCAAAAGTAAACATTTGCTTTTGTCTGTTTGGTATATTGCAATATCATTTTTCACTCTTTCACTACAGGTTGAAGATTAATGAAGTTTTATTTGCAGCCCTGAACAAGTAAAAGTATTCTTTTAAAAATGCTTTATTTTGGTGCAGTAAAATGGGTTTCACCCCTTCAGAAAAGCTCAAATTTGCTTGATTTCTTGCATTTCATGCCGCACAAACAAACTGTTTTGTGTATTGATTCTTGTGCTGGCTGCTGGTCAGACCACATTAATGACTCTGGAGCTTGCGACAGGCGTTCACGTCTTATCGTTACATCCTGTAAACCAGATAATTGACAAAAACATGATGAGCTTAAAGCTTAGTTAAAACACCTTGAGGGCCTGGACGGGAGACTTCGAAGCAACAAGGCCGAAGCTGCATGTGTGAGAGCGAACGAGCACAGCTGAGGGTCTTTTCAGCGTTATTATCCCTCCCTCCACCCTGACTGTCACTTTCCATCAGGAAAACGCTCCACCTCTCCCTCTGTTCCTCTTCTCTCCTCACCTCCGTCAGCACCCCCTCCTCCCTCACCGCAGGGCCCCTCCAGTCCCTTTCCTGCCGACATCCGAGTGGAACCCAGCCAGCTGCTCGGGGCCATACCGGGCCCCCTGTGCACAGTGACACCTCAGCACCGTGTTGATTTTGCAAAAGACCTTCACAGAGTAATTACACTGATTACAAAAAGTTCAAAGAGAAAAAGAATTTGAACATTATGTCTGCATGTTTAGTTCATGTGACTGAGAGTGTGGTCTGGAGGTGACCTTCTGGCTCTCTGCAGAGTCCTGTACAGTATGGTCCATCATTGCATGAATAATTTGCATAATCAAAGCAACACCCTACAGTGTCTAAGCCACATAGAAAACACGCAGTGCTACAAACCGCACTGTGTCAGCCGGCTTCACAGTGTGCATGTACTAATAGATGCATTCAAATATAAAAACACACACTTCTGCAGCACCTGCTTCTGTCTCGTTTCTATTCCTCCTTGTTTCTTGATGTTTCTGTGCTAAATGTGGATTTTAGAGCGTTTGGGCTCCGCTCTGCTCATTCTGCTTTCTTCTGACGCAAGTGGGATTTCACAGTGAGAGCTGATGCATACAGCACCTGACCTTTAGCACGTACATAGCGGGAATCCTTTTTACAGCTTCCTCCCACAGACCACCAAAACAGTTCCCACACACATTTACTACATACTAAACTTCATGAAAGACAAACACAACCTAAAGCACTGCCCTCTTTGACAATGTGCAGCGTTACATCTGCTGTGCAGGTTTACAGGCAGCATCCAGACCACAACCACAGCTTCTGCTGTGTGTCAGCTTAACACAAAACAGACATGAGAACACGACCGGCTCGTCTTTGTCTTCTGCTGTTTTTCACTGTAATTAGTCAGGGAGGGCCGTTAGCCGAGGGAGACGAGCCAGAGGAGAGGAGGTTCTCACGCCTGTGGAAGCAAAACAAACAAAGCCCGGCTCCGGCAACACAGCAGCCAGCAGCCGCTGATAGGGGTTATCTCTGCAGTCACACATGGGCCATCTCACAACGGCGAGCGCCGAGCAACTGTAACGGCTTCACAGCAACGCCAGCAACACAAGCAGCACAGACGTCAACACGCCGCCAATGTTATAAACGAATGATGCTGCAGCTGCAGTGCACTTATCTTTCACATCAGGATGAGCAGTTTTCAGCCATATTTGTGAAAAAAAGCCTCTAAGTTTCAAGCCTTTGGGTGGAAGTTTGCAGCGGTTGACTGACATCTGTGGGGCGGCGTTGCCAGGAGACAGTCAACTGCTGTGGTGTACTACAACACGTCACAGCACTGTACAGCCCGCAAACTGCAATACAAGTTCTCCTTTTTCAACAAGCTCACATAGTGTTGGCCATCAGTGCAATGACGGACTTTTTGGGACAGTAAAGAGCAGCTGCAAACACAACGCCTGACATATTATCACCTTTTACGCTGATGTGCCGAATTTATCAGCATAAAGCTGGAGATACAGAGGAGCATCAGCAGACACATTAAATCCAGTATTTATCCTTAAAGCTGACTGTCTGTCTGTTATTTGGTGTCGGGCAGGTGGCGTACAATCACAGTTTTGAGCATTTTTAATGAAAACCCATCATATTGTTAAGCTTGTGTTCCACTTAGCAAGAAGAAGCTCGTAAGCTATACAGAATGGAAGCTATTTAGTCTAGCTTGTGAACGTCAGCACTTATTCCCACTGTGTGTTTATTACGTTTTCCTGTTCGTGGGTCCAGCTGTTTTAATGCCAAATGACCCGACTGTCAACACACAGAGCTCCATACACACCGACTCCACCCAGAGCAACACACAGAGTCAGGGAGAGGAAACACTCGAGCAAAAGAAGGGACTAAGCAACAGCTGACAACGTTAGAATAATATTCAAATTGTGAATAGTGCTGATGTTCCAGCTAAGATTTAGCGATCGCAGCTGATTTATCCATCTTTCATGAAGGCGAGCTTGCTGGTCTCTCTGCTTTATGTCATTAGAGGAAATATGGAAGAGGTAAATGCTTAAAAGCCAGGCAGCAGCAGAAGCAATAGCTGCAGTGTGAAATCCATCAGACAGGCCACAAGTGTTGCTATATGATGGAGATGGCAGATAAGCCCGTGTGTTTTGCTATGGGAGTGGGCGTAGTGAAAGGGGATCAGTCCACGGCAGTGTTTAGAGGTTCAAAAGCCCCTCTGGGGAGGAGAACGGATCGATCTTGCGTGGCCGGGAGCCAATCCTCTCCCCGCCTTCAGCCAGATATTCATCCACACTATATATAAGCCTCTAAGCCTTCAGCGATGCTGTATATACAAAGCACTGGGGTCCAAGGTTTCACCACAGACTGCTGTTCTTCTACCAGCAGTCACATTACCATCTCCACGCCCTGTGCTTTCCAATGTCAACTAAATACAGATGTGTTTAGGCTGCTCTCCACAGAGAGCATCGTCTGTGGCGCGCGTGTTGTCGTCATGACGCTCTGATTAGAGGGAGCCACGGAGACAAACTAAAGCTGCTGTCTCATTAGTCCGAGCAACTCTGCTCGGTTCCCACCCACAGGAGCTCCTCCCAAAGCCACAGGAGAGCAGGGCACCCCCGAACGGCCTGCAGGGACAGGACGCAAACACCACAGCTGCCACAGCTGGCAGGGTGCACCGTCACACACACGTCAGCAGGCTCCAGCACACACACACACAGGGGAGACAAAGCACACTCAAATCCCTCCCCAGCTCTTGCCAAAAACACAGCCTCAGAGGACGATCACTGGCTCGGCGACAAAATGGGGTTTCCCCACAGGGACGCTCCGTAAGCCTGCAGCAGAGCGAGGGGCTGCGGGTGACCTGCTGAGAAACAAATATAGCAAACACTGGATGTGAAACAGATGCATCACAACCCACGTTAAAACAAGCTCACCGAGGGCCGCAAGCAGTGGTGCAACAACACCACTACGGCCTGGAAGCTCGGCCTCGCGGGAGCCGGGATCGACGGCTGGGGCCTGGCAGACGTTTGGGGACAGGAAGAGGGGGGCGTGCAGAGGGCGTCCGGGCCGCCGTCCGTCAGACGCTGCCGTGACGGGTTCATCCCAGCCGAGGGAGACGGGAACACGCCGAACGAGGACCGACATCCGGCCGAGCCCCTGCGCCGCGGCAACGGCTGACAAACGGCTCGGCAGCTCATCTCGCAGCCAGTCAACCCGAGACACGCGTGCTGCTCTGCGTTATGTTCTATCAGAGAGAATAACGCCGACCAGAAGAAGCTCCTCGCACTACAACCTGCCTGACAGACGTGCACAGATCTCATATTCTGCATTTCCAACATTCAAGAAGGACATTTTTTTCATAAAGGAAAGAAAACTGCTCAATAACTACGCTGCATACAGCCAATACATCTCATGTTGGACTTCAGAGCTCATCAAGCCTTCACGTCTGCTTTTGACTTCTTCATGCAGCTCATATAGGAACCAAAGGAGACAAAACACTAGTCTACATGTTATTATTCTAATGATATAATAACTAAAATGGACTGAAATATTCCTCTAAGTGTAATAAAGATGTTTACTGCACACACAGCAGGATAATAACATGTTATTCTACCGTAAAAGAACAGCTAAAAATCTACTCTTGATTTTTTAAATATTATCTTAATGTTCGCATTTATTATCAAAGGGTTAAGAACCCACAGCTTCGACCGGCCACGTACCACAGAATTTATAGCCTGAGCCAGTTTGCTACGCCCATCTGTACATGGGTTTCTATAAAAACACACACAGTGTAACAAGCTGTGGGGTTTTTTTGCAGTTTTGAACCATTTAGAGGAACATTTCATTACATTTTGACCGTTTTTTTTTTTAGACCGACAGTTACAGATCCATGCACACTGAGGTCACCTTCTGTATATCCCGTATGAAGCTCATGTGATGCTCTGATGTTACATAAAACCTTCAAATAGAAGACTGGAAGTCCTCTTCGTGCTTCGGCTCATCAATGAAGTAACGAAACATGTTTTTTTTATTATTGTAGCCCTCACAAAAGTGGATTTCGAACTGACTCAAACACAGACAAACGCGGCTGAATCAGACGTGAAGAATAATTCAGGCAGCTGAGATCTGGTTCCAGCAGATGTCTAAAACCTCCCCCACATTCTGGCTTCAAACAGGAAGGTGAAACAAACACAGTGTGTTGAGATTTGTGCAGAAACATCTGGTCATATTTAAAAAGGTGGCAGTCACCGGGAGAATTACTGCAACCAAACAAACAACAACCTACAATCTACTACAATCATCATTACTATTGTTATCATGCTACTGCTCTGGCTGGAGGTAAAATAATCCCTCAGTCTACATCATATTGGTCTCATCCTCTCTTCCAGAGCGTCCATAAAACATAAACTGAAGAGCAACTTTTTGATTGACCACTCGATAGCTCGGGCACGGTGAGATGTTGCTTCAGTGTGTAATAAATCACCTGCATGAACTGCACATCCTTTGCATTGAGTGCAGGGAAACAAACGGAGGTAAAGTGGCAGAAACCAGGAGCTCTAACACAATAACTATGTCCCCAGCCACTGCTGTGATCGCCGTCCTTACACGGGAACGACGTTCAGCGAACAGGAAAGGCTGAGGAGAGCTCCAGGACTCGTCCGCCTGATGAATGCACAGCCCCGGCGAACGCAGCGACCTTTGGCAAGGTCACGGCTTTCAGCGGCAGCCGCATAAAGACGCTCCTGAACGAATGAATGATTGCTTCTCTTTTGTCGTGCGGCTGCTTTGTGTCCCGTCTGTTGCAACGCCTCTGAGCTCAACCTGTGGCTCACGGACGTGAGTCCCAAAGCCGACGGGACATTCAGGACTCTCATCTATTCCCCTGAAAGTTACATAAGATGTGTGTAGCAACCACATGAAGGCTGGCTCTGCTTTAATCGGTCCCAATGTGCTAACATGGCATCTCTGGTGCTGAAGGCAGCCACACATTATTGATTTATGGAAGTGCTTCACACATTTGACCCACTGGGCCAACATCCACATGATGCATTGATAACTGCTGTGTTTATCTGGTCTTTCCTTGACTCCCCCCACCTGTGACGTCTGTGTGCGCAGACAGGAAGCAATGTCTCTTACCTGTGTCCTGTCGAAACTGGTGCATGGACTGCAGGTCGATGATGTAAGGAGACAGCTGACCGTCCACCTGCCCCAGAACTACACTTCCCCGGGCGTCCCCCTTCAGCACATTCTCAATGTGGTGGCAAACCGCCGCAGTGTAGGGCCTCCAGCGCCCGTGTTCGTTCAGCCACTCCCAGACCACCACCCTGGCCAGGTTCTGGGGGGGGTACCCCAGCCCGTTGACGGGCACCAGCAACCCTGATCCCGGACGAGCCATCTCCTTTTGTGCGCTTCAGCTGCTGGCGATGTCCCGGGCTCTGCCAGTCAACTGACACACTGGAACATTTTCATCAGCTCCAAACAGGAAAAGCTCGAATCAGCAACCAGTACAGTGGTCCTCAATTATCTCATGCTGCTCTCACGCAGTCATCGTCCACAGGTCCTGCGTGACTGCCTGCGCTTTGATCAGCCGAAAGCAGCCTGTCCTCTTGTGTCTTGTCGTGTTTGAAGTGGCAGACGTTGAGGGTGATGATGCTGATGATGATGATGAGTTTTGCAGCTGCAGCAGTCTCAGTCCTCCACATCCGACCACAGCAGATCAGCGGCAGGTAGACGGGAGGCTCTCTAAACAAAAGACGAGGAGCAGAAACACACTGGTAAACAAAAGCTGTGATATGTCCCCTGAGTTATCCCTGCACAGTCTGTCTGAGAGCGGCTGATACAGACCCAACCAGCTCTGTGCTACAGTCCCATTAGTGGCCTGTGCCTCGGGGCTGTCCTGTTTACTTAAAGTGTAGTGACAAAAAAATGTGCATATGAGCCTGTGAGCTGCTTCAGCAGCAAAATAAATGTGACTGTCATCAGATTTGTGCAGAGAGGACAGAGCAGAGCGCAGAGCCAGATGCTGTCCGAGCAGACACAATATCACTGAGACATTTTCCACGGGGAAAGCTGCTCAGGTGCGGCGGACGCAGAGCAGGGGACGCCGTCTCTGTTGCTTCTGTGATCCGTCCACAGCATTAAATCTCCAGGCTCATATTGAATGCACAACGCGCACGCATCGACTGTGGCGATACAGACCTGTAGGCTGCAGCTGCGGTGCCGCACATCTGTCAGGTAGAGGCTGCATTTCAGGCTCCGGCCGAAAATCTGATTGCAAAAGAAGAAGAAGAAAAAAACGAGGTGCAAATGTCGAAACGCACCTGCTTTTTCACATCTGTGGTTTCCACATTTTCTCTTCTCCTCAAAACTGAGCTCTTCCTTCAAACGCACCTCCCGCAGCTCCGGTAATCCGGCGTTATCGCAGAAAACCAAGACGACGTTTTATCCCCGCCAGTCTGCCTCGGACTACACCAGCTTGTTGGTCCGCTGTGTTAAAGTGGATGCATGCCCCAGTTGCACGGGTGTCAGTGTGCGTGGTGCGGAGCCTCTCCGCTGTACACGCGCATTTCTGCCCGTGACGCCTAACGTCACGCATTCACAGAGAAAACGCGCATTTCTGGCTACCCGCAAATTACACACAAATGTCCAGAACACCTGTGAGGACGGCCGCTGACAATCACCCAAAGAGTCAATTTCACGAAAAAAACACAAAAATATACAACTTCCGGTATCTGGTTTCAAAATAAAACCCCTGCTGACATGTGATTACACTGAAATCAGAGTGAGTGAGGAGGAAGCAACATAATAAAATAAAATATTGTCAGATATTTTGACTGAGATCATCGGATGGAAATATTTTATGTTCACAGAACAAACATTCAGGGAGACATCTGACATCCTGCTGACACTGAGGCTGTTACACACAAACAAACAGGAAAATAAAATAAGATAAAACTTTATTGATCCCACGTCGGGGAAATTAAGCTGTTACAGACAGCAAGAATAAACAGGAGACTTAGAAAAAGAGCAAATAGACAATAAAAGGGGCTACAAAATATATAATATAAATATATATATATGTACTACATATTACACACATAAAGCATATAAAAATAATATTGCCTTGATATAATTAACAATATTGCCTTGACATGGACCATTTTGGAATTAAAGATTTAGATAATAAAATACAGTGTTTTGTACTTTTGCACAGTAGAAAAATACATATAGCACAGTAGCACAGTACAAAAAGAGAGTAGCACAGATGTGATGGATATCAGCGAATGTTAAACACAGATAACGGAGCAGTGCAGACAGAGACAGCAGGTTTTAGATGTGTTGTGATGCTGGATTAAGTTGCTTAAGTAACCTTCAGCTACAGAGCGGCACTGGTTACACTTTGATGAGAGCTCTCCTTCACAGGCTCATCAGAGGGGAAGGCAGGAAGGAGAAGACATAAATGAACTTTGACAGTAAACCACAAGCTGTGGCCCACACAGGGAACACAGCGACCACGATGAAATCAGCACTGCACCCAGGATTTGGGCTGTAACCTTCATGTTCGTCTGTCTTGGGTCTTTACAGTTGCTGTATATGTATGTTTCAAGTGTTTTTGAAATTTTGAAAAGTAAAAAGCATTAATTGGTAACATTAATCCTGGGTGCATGATCACATGATTCCTTGTTTCATGGAAAGAAAATAGAGATGAATTTATTTGAAGTTGCAAAATAACTTATTCATAGATGCGTGTATATAATAAAACATACTGATAATGTGATATTGATAATGTTTATTGATGAGATTGTTCATCCTCTAGTTGGTCTGTGTGCAAAGCTGTTTTCTATGGACCGTGCTGACCTCACAGGATGCATGTAGTCTTAAAATTGCCCATTGATCAGTGTTTTGTATGCAGATGATTTGGTTAGATTATTTTTCTTGGAGTGCTGATCATAATGTTTTTTTTTTTTTTTTTTTTACAGAATAAGACTACTTGCAGATGCTTCTGAAGAATCAACATTTCAGACATGATTTCATGGTTGACTGATGATGACGCTGTTGCTTGTGATAACACATTTTTGCAGATATTCCACATGTGAAACTGATGTCAAGGTCTGCCTGTTGCAGCAGTCTGCCACGATAAAACAGTTTGAAGTAAAGTTCTGCTAAATGGGACAACAGCACCATCTGCTGCCAAGATAGCGTAACTGCAAAAACAAGGACTATTAAGAAAATCCTCGGCAGAAAGAAGGACTCCAGAGATCAGAGCTGTCCCTGGTTTACTCACTGGTTATATACAGTGTTTTTTTATAATCTTGCCTCGCTGCTCAGTTCCTCCCAAAAATATCAAGTTTCTGCAGTTAATCATGTGACACTCACACAGGTCGCTGTATGTCGATGCCACCTGTGTGGATGGGACAGCACCTCTACAAACTCTGTTGGGTCTTTATCAGGTTTGAAGGGGATTAGCTGTTTAAATTGTCACAGTCCAAATGACCAGAGGATTCAAAGTTTTTAATGTTCTTCTCAGTGCAGCCTGACTGATGTGAGACATGTGGGGGAGTGAAGGATGAAGCTCAGCAGAGCTGCGGGGAATAAAAGTCTTTCTTTTTAAAGAAATACTCTCCTTTGTTCAAACCCAGCTCTTTTCATTTGGCTTCATCAGACACACTCACTTGTTTCACATTTCACTCTGCACATGACAGATAGAGAATCAAACGAACCCTCTCAGCGCCTGGAGGCTGGTTAGCTTTGAGTAACACACGTGAAGTGGTGATGAGTTATGTGGAGAACAGCACCATCATGTGGCCTCATGTGGAGGGACATGAACTGAATGCTTTTTCCTGAAGTGAAGCAGTGTCACCTCTGGAGCTACAAACCAGAAGCTGAACCACCACAAAGCTCCTGGTTTGGCTCTCTGAGGGCTAATTTTACTTTAAATTGTACTTTCTGCTATGTTTTACTCATATTTTTATGTATTTCAATTCACTGTGTGTAAGCTGATGTCATGATCCTGAGCTTTATTCCTTTCAATCATATTACATTATATTTTATTACACTTTGATCATTTGAGTTATATTTCAGTTTAATGTGGTTAATCTGACATATCTAAGTTTACATACGATAAAGCGGGTAGAACTGATGCTGACGATCACTGAGAACAGAATTAAGTCTTTATTTTTCTCCAATACTACACATGAAAACTTATGTGAGGATGGTATAAACCAAGTGTTTGTGTTCAATCGACATCATTTCAAACCCAACCCTCCCACACGCACACACAGTAAATACGATTCAGTGGAAAATGTTTAATAGTGAGTAAAATACATTGAAGTCCTTTCAAATCAAGCAACTCTTTGTTTCATTACATCCAAAAATGCAAAAGTAGAAGATAACTGTTTCTGTGCTTTCTCATTCCAAACTGAATGTTTTGATTTCAAACACAATAATGCTTTTATACAAATATACATGAGGATATACAGGATCACAGGATATGTGAACAGTGTTGTCATCCTACATCAGTCATGGAGATGTCATCACCGGCTCGACCCTGAAATGACACTCAGTGATCTCATGAAGGTCGTTAACAGAGACCAGCGTGTTTCATAAGCTCTCTGTCAGTCCGTCAGGTGAAGCGGCAGCGCGGCCCGACGGCGGCTCACAGAACAACGTGTATGAAGAGAGCCATGATGGCAGCGCTGATCAGCCCAGAGATGGGAACTGTAACAAACCAAGCGATGAAGATGTTCCTGAACAGACGCCAGTCCACAGACTTCCTGGAGCGCAGCCATCCCACGGCCACCACAGAGCCGACCTGCGTTCACACGGTTTAAAATCAACAGGTGCGACTACCGGCTCCATGGATACGCAGTAGCTCTGTAGCTTTGAATGTCCTTACCTTGCAGTGTGTTGTGCTGACAGGAAGACCGATGTTTGATGCCACAACAACTGTGAGCGCTGAAGCTAGCTCAATGCTGAATCCACTGAAATGGAACAAAATGTGTTAGCATGCATCGACGCAAAGACATAGCAGAATTTGAGTTGTTACAGGATAGAAATGTGGTGCATGCCTGGAGGGTGTAATGGGTGTAAGGTCTTTGCCCATGGTCTGGATCACTCTTCGTCCCCACACCCACAGTCCAGCACAGATGCCCACTCCGCCGTAAAGAAGCAACCAAATGGGTGTCGGCGAGTTGGACACCACAGAGCCGCTCTCATACAGAAGCCAGAGGGCCACCAGTGGACCGATCGCATTGCTAGTGAGAGAAACGGCTTCCGTTAATCCTCTGAACCAACAGCGCAGACGTGAACTCCTCAGGAGAAAACCGGCCTCTCCTACCTGACATCGTTACCTCCGTGGGCGAAGGATCCAAAGCACGCCGTGAGTATCTGCAGGAACTGGAACAGCGAGGAAACGGCTGGCTGGTCGACCTCCAGCTCGTCCTCCTCCACGGGGAGGCCCGTGCCGGCTTCCTGGGTCACGCTCCCGTCCTGGACCGTGCTCCCGCTGGTCACTGCTGAGCTGTAGCTGCTGTAGCTGTCCACCCTCGACCTTCTCTGCAGCCCGCCGTCCGGCTCCTTGTACTTAGGATCTCCTTGAATGCCGTAAATGGCCATGGTGTAGGAGGTGTAGCTGTTGTTCCTCCTGATGGGCCGCTCTTCTGTATCACTGTCTCCAATGCAGTCTCCCACCTTAGCCATGTGAAGCTTGTGCAGCAGGTCTTTGTAAAGGCCAGAATCTTTGTGGATGGTGTGGGAGCGTCCGCTGTGAGGATCCGTGATCATCATGGGGCCGATGGTGCCGTTCAGACCTGCGGACACAAATCACATATTTTAACTCCTTTTGTCTCCGCAGACGTTAAATATTTGGAAATTTATGTGTTTCAGTCCTTTCATTTCTCACCATTGATGGCATCCAAGTCTTTGGTTTCCATGTCATTGCTGTCCAAATCAGCTTCCTCTGAGCCTCCCAGTTTGAAAGCCACCTTCTGGCTGTCTGCTGGAGGCGTCTGGGGGCGAGGGTCTCGAGGCGCCGGGGGCTGCTCGTTCTTCTCCATCAGCGGAGTTTCGCAGGGAGCAGCAGCCGTCCCTCCTGAAGTATATCAGTGCTCAACATTGTAGGCAAGCTCCCCGTGAAGCCCGAAAGTGTGAATATACTCACGTTTGATTTTCTTCTCGAGGCGTGGACAGACAACGAACCAAACGACCAAAGCTGTGACGAAGGCACAGCCCAGCGAAATGCACAGTGTACCCCACCACGGCACTCTGTCAAAACCCAGCACTGTGCACACAGACAGGGACACGAGAGAGAACAGAAACTTAACTGCCTCTTTCATTCATTCGCAGCTGAAGCTGTTCCTCTGAAAGCAGCCAGAAAAGAAACTGTTAGTACTTAAACTCTCCTATAAACATCCTTATAGGTTTTATAACATGATAATTATGGCATGTCATCCTTCCAAAAAAAATAAAATCATTATCATTATTTCCAGAGTAACCACACCTCTTCCTCTCTCATTAGGTGTGGTCATGTGACATGTTCAAAATGATAGAAAACGTCTGCTCCAGTGTGTCAGCGTGTCTATCAGCAGGAGCACACAGCCCTCCAACAGATAGCGAGAAACAGGCCGGCCTTGCAGCCAAGTGATAGCACACTGAGAGGTCCCGCACACTTGTGGTGGCGGTGCCACTTTTAATGCTCGCACAGGATGGATTAATGCAGGTTAGTATGACAACACTGAATGTTCCCTGACAGACGCAACTTACCTGTTTGCTCTTGTGGACAACAGCAGCTGAACAACGAATGAAAAGCCGATAAAGTCAAAAGAGGCGTAACAGTCCCAAACCACATGCACACAGAGAAAAATAATGCCTCGTTCTGTGTCTCTGTGTCAGAAAATAAAACGCCGGCTGGAACATGTGTGAGGTATCAGTGTGAGAAGTGCGCTCTGCTGTATTACGCTGTGATTTTGCACAGCGGGAGTTATGGTGTGTTACACTCCTTGACCCACACACACCGGCCTGCAGCCTTCAGTGAAGGGCCCAGGCCAGTTGACTTCTTGATAAGTTCAATCCTGCAAATGAAACAAAAAGGAGTGGAAATTGTCCATTTAATAGTTGTATCTTTCTCAGATTCCCATTCAACTTTATTCTTGCTGTGTTTGGTGGCTTTAGTCGTCTGCAATCCTGTCTTAATTAGCGTCTGCAGGTTTTGTCACTGGTTTTATCTTAAAGGGAGCAGTTCATGAGACAGAAACGCCAGAGCAGACGTGGTTTTAGTTGAAGAAGTGATCTGGAATATTCAAAACGAGATGTTTCCTCTCTTCTGTCGTGTGTTCAGACCTCACCTCGCTCCAGGGCTGTCAACAGCTGCTGTGTTGTGAGCGTGAATCAAGCGAAGCGTGGGTGTAGGAGTGCGGTGCGTGGACGGGGTACTCACGTGGTGCTCCTGTAAACATGATGGAGAAGAGATTGATGCCCATGGTGATGGCGTAGAAGACGGGAAGAGCTCTGAGGCCGTTGGGGACGGGGTCAGCCTGTGGAGATCAGAGTGTGAGCGCTCGCCGGGACACGTCTGGGTCACGTGTGAAGCTGCTAATGAGTTCCAGTCGAAGCACATTTACTCAGAAACTGTGCTCCACATCAGGGGGAACATTTGCTCTCAAGAATGATACCACTCTGAAGTAAACAGGAAGCTACAGCTAGCAGCAGGCTAGCTTAGCTTAGCACAAGGGTCTGGTTGGGGCCTCTCGTCATGTTTCAGATCGGGTTGTTCACAGTTCCAAGGAGCCATTTCTCCTCCACACTCCTTACATGGTTTAACTTATTCAACTGTTCGAAGCCCAAAGAGTCAAAATAATCAACCAGCAGAACTTTTCTTCTTTCCCGCACCTTTAATCATCTGAAGAGCCCCCGGACTGATCTTGTGGCCCTTAGTTTGGCAGCCACTCGACTAAACTACCTACTAGTTTATAACAGAACAGAAATGCTGCCTCAGCATTGATGCAGCAGCATTAAAAATGTGCTAATGTCACACATCAGTCACAGGAGTCACTTTTCTGCTGCAAAAAATACATTCTGACAACAGCAGCGATGTACTTTTACGTAAGCACCAATTTGAATGCAGTATTTTACTCCTAATGGAGTACTTTTATATTGTGTTACTGCGACTTTAACCTCTGAACACTTCCTTCGCGGCTAATGACTTCAAATAACACTCATCAACCATGTCCGGTGCTTGGCGTCAGGGTTTGTCTTACCTTGTTCAGAATGAATTTACGAACAAAATAGAAGAGGATTCCTGACATGATGCCTGACAGCACAGGTGAGAGGAACCAGGACGCCACTGTGGACAGCAAAAAACATTAGAAACAACATTAAATAACGAGCGTGTAGCGACATTTGTGTTTCAGATTCAACAGACAGCTGTTTTAAAATGTGAGGAGCAACAACACGTTCTCACCAATGCGCAGTATCTCCATCCATCTGACCCCTTGGTGACCTCTGGCTACCATGGAGAAGCCAATTGTTGCACCGACAATACAGTGAGTTCCAGAAATGGGGAGCTTCAGGAATGATGCGGCCAGCTGCCACGCAGCAGAGCCTTCAGGACAAAAACATGAGCAAGGCCTGTTCTCACACTCTGAAAACACACTGGAATGTCTTCCTCGCCGCATTTTCACCGCACAAAAGAAAGAAGCGAGCTAATTCAACAGGAATTCCTATGAAGCATGTGAGCGCTTACCACACATGGCGCTTATGGACCCTGCCATCAGGACGTGTTCGGAGCCGTTGTACATCCGGACGTCGATGATCCCCTGGCGGATGGTCTCGCTGACTTTGGCCCCCAGCAGCACCGAGCCCACCGTCTCGAAGATCGTGGCCAGGACGCAGGCCTGGCGCATGGTGACCACCCCGGAGCCCACCGCCGTGCCGAAGGAGTTGGCCACATCGTTGGCCCCCACGGAGAAGGCCAGGATGAAGGCGATGATGAAGCCTACCACCAGCAGCCACAAGTAGCCTGACATGTCAGACTGAGAGGCCAGAGCCACGGTGGTGGCAGCGGCCAGGGTTGCTAGAGTGGTTGTATCCATCATGAGGAGTTAAACCAAGCCGATTTATGAGGTTTGGCTGTGACTTGTGAGGTAATGTGTCTTTATAAATAAATTTCTACAACAAAATGTATGACAGAGCCCCTTGGTTCAGTTCTAAAGGTGCTCATTGAAAGAAACGTGTTGTGAGCTGGGTAAGCAGAGTTCGTCTGTGGGTTTCATCATCGAATGAAAAGGTAAAGAGACGGGAGAGACATCCATCGTGACAGCGAGCCTCTGATGACACACACTGCAGAAACACAGAAACAGTTAGTGGTTAACGCTCTTTATTGACTGGGTCCAAAACAAAGGCCAGTTACATATTAACAAGCAAACGGTGACGGGAGCAAACAGCACGCAGCGTTTTGTTCTGCAGGTGTGATTTACACAGGTACGCTGTGGCAGAGGGAAGTGCTCATGACAAAGTGTTTTATATCAGTCATTAGTGGAGCTATATGTCTGTCTGCTGAGCTAATCGTGGCTCACTTTCTTTCACGTTATTCATGATAAAAACAGGAAGAAGACTCTGAACAGCTTCATAAACCATGCAGGTTTAAAGGTTGATCATGTAAATCAAGCATATTGGGCACAGACTGTGGTAGAACAGGGACTTTATACTAACTTCACTGCATTTTACAGAGTGTTTTATACCCTGGGGAGTTTTAATAGGATTTCAGGATCTTGGCCCAACAAATGAAATGAAATCCATCCATGTCATGAAATCTTGGCACTAAAATCACTTAAATATTTAACACATGAGCGTCACATAATCACGCTGCCTGGTCTCTCGGACTCCAGTTACGTAGTAAAAGCACAAATAAATCCACTTAAAACTTCAAAACGGGGACTTAAGGAATAATTGGTCCATTCAGGTCCGTCAGCGGTCCGTCATTCTCAACAAACTCAGCATCAGTATAGAAAATAGCGGCGCGTTAATCTCCTTAGCGGCTGTTGCATAATTCAAATGCAGCGACAGCAGAGGAAAAACAAAGAGGAAACGGCGGAATAACAGAGGGAGAGAGAGAGAGAGAGGAGAGAAAGCACTTACACCTGGGCTGGAGAGGAGGTGAGCGGCGCGGCGAGGCGCGGCGCGGCGGCGCGGCGGTGCGTCCTGCTGTCAGCTGAGCGCAGAGAGGATGCTATTAACAGCTCTCAGTCATGTTTGGAGGCTCCTGCTGGAGCTCGCTTTATATACCGAGCTGCTCTGAGTACACGCCTTTCCGCCCCGGTCATGAGACTGCAGCTAATGTTTAGCTTGTTTGTTGGCAGGGAGGAATAATTACAGTTGTCTTTAATTATGTTGCTTTGCTGCATATGAAGCCGAAATCCCCAAATGCTGTTTTTCCGAACCACCATGGAGACACAGATGTCTTTTGTTTTTGCTTAATTATATCTTGTTGCTAAAGAAAAATAAGAAAAAGCATTTCAGGCCACAGAGTGTTTATGGTAATCAGGTTTATGCTTTTTATGCAATCACTGAAATATTCCCATAATACTCCTGGATACTATATATAGTTCTGCTTATTTTGTGTATCTACAGTAAAGAAAGCAACGTGCTTGGGCAGCTGAGTCTGTCATGTGCTGAGGTGACCACAGGTTGGAGTTAAGTAACAACATGGCATCCACTCTGGTGCCACCTACTGGCCAAACTTAACATTTCATTCCCATTAAGGTTATTAAAATAGGACAATCTCTCCATTTTCCATGCAGGTTATTGGCTTTTCTCTCTCTCCCTGTTTCTATCTGATTGTAAGGAAGTCAATGTTTAAGGTTCCCCTCCAGAGAAAAACATATTCTGCCTAAATTTAGTCTATGGAGAATCATCTGTAGTGTGCACAGCTCATTAAACAAGTGTGCAAACCAGAAGTGAAGCAACAGTCACACACTGTTACTGATCAACCCTTTATTCTCCATGAATTAGTGAGGAGCTCCACCAGACCGTCAGCAGAACGGACTCATTTCTGCGGCGCTACAGTACATTGCCTCCAAATCTGCTGATGAGTTCCTCTTCATTACTCATTGATGTGGTGCCTGCTGGATGATGTAGTTTCTGTGACAGCTGACAAGTCACACAAATGCTACCTGTGTGGAACATTGTGGCCTCTCCAAAGCATGTGACAAGTCAAGAGAAAGGTGAAGGTGGCAGAAAACCTGCAGCATATCTGAGCCGGACGTGTGGGCTTCAGGTGACCATGAGCTCGTCCTGTGTCGTATTAAAGTTCATCAGTTCGTGTCAAGCAACAAAAAGTGTTTCACACAACACTTTAAGAGTGCAAGATAAACGTCCATTCACTATATTCTGACATATACCAATATACACACATACAGATAAATGTCCATCATCCACCCACAGATTCACTCTTCTGCATCAATCTGCACTTTCTTTGGTTTCTTTCCAGGAGCTATAAATCAAAATGTGTTATGATATCTGCAGACTGATCTGTGCATTGTGTCTCTACTGGATGTTTTATCCAGTTGTAGCAGAGGCATCACTTCTTCTTCTTCACATTATAAAAGGAAATACTTTCACTTCCTGAGAGTTAACATGCAAACCTACAACAGCCATGACTTTTCTTTGAGGAGAACGCTGACATCCGATGGTTTTTGCTCTAAATAGAGCTGCTGCTGGATCAGAAACTTTAACTAGTGAAACTAGAAGAAAACATAAAACCGAGAGGAACCACATCGTTACATCTGGGACAGTCAAGAGACTTTATTGCCATGTCTGCAAAAGGTCACCAGATGTTAAAGCATTCAAGGCTGCATTCAGGTCCTAGATACCAGGTCCAGAAAATGTGACGAGCGTTAAAGCTTTTTAGGCTGCTCATCTTGTATCGCAGCTCCCTGATGCCATGTTACGGTTTTGTTCTTTTGTAAAAGCAACCACAAGCACATAAAGTTTAGTTTGAATAAGAAAAGTGTCTGCAGAGATTTCACAGCTGATTCTTTGCAGTTGCTGCTTTTACATTTTAATATGATTTTTCTGTATTTAAGAGTTGTTTCCATGCTGAAAGAAGCCGTTTATTGTGCTGCTGTCACTTCACTCACATTAGGCTGATATATGTGAGCGATGCTTGTGAGAGTTATCTGCTAAAATCTTCCAGGTGAGTTTACAGCAGTTCCTCGCACGGACGAGGACGAGGAGGGCTTGCTGCTGAAGGTTGTGTAAAGTTTGGTCTGAAATTGAGCAATCGTTATCTGAACAATTATCCAATTTTGATCATTTAATCTGAAGAGGTTGAACGATGAAGCTCACAATGCTCCACAACAGAAACGCAGTCATTCCACGCAATCATGTTCTCATGAGATTAGAGCTGCAATTTTGATTATTTACAAAATGCTTCGCGCTTTGTTGACAGTGATCTAACTTTTGACAGACAAGACAAAGTGCAGGAACTTTCCCAGAGGGCTTGGCCAATCTTCAGCACTGTGGTGCGTACTTAATTGCTACTGTTACAGGCAAATTGACTTAAATGTTGTTTTCTGCCTTGTTTGAGCTATTCAGGATTGTAATTATCTTTTATTGTTGCCTCCAACAACAATGTGCATTTGTTGTGGAGCAGCTTGAGAAGTTTTTTCTCTGAACATTCTCATAGCCAGATGACGACCGCGTCAACTCAACTGCGATGTGCTCGACAGCAGTGCAAATTTTTTTTATCTTAAACAGAAATCGTGCATGTTACTGTGGTTTAGATGCATATTTAAGAAATATTCTGAGATTCAAGTTCAGGTTTAAACTTAAAATGACTGATAGAGACTCAAATCAGCGTTAGTATTGTCAGGTAAGACGTGAAGTGGATTAAGAGGACATGAATGAAGAGTGGTGTGCAGCTGTGAACACTTCTTATTCCCCCTCTTTAGTTTCTAAAGGTCACTCCGTCAGAGATCTCGCCGACTGCACAGTTGTGTTTTTAGCTGTTTGTGCTGTTCGTCTTGCAACGTGAGACCGTTTCTCATTCACAGTGTCGGCTGTGTCAGGTTTACCTTAGGGCCTCTAGATGGCATCAATGCCCCAGTTCAGGTTACACAGGCTAATGAATATCCTCCATGTGGAAATACCAGTTTAAACACTTAATGAGGGAGAGTAATAACCAGCAGTTTGGTCACCATTAGTTCCTTTACATGTGGACCTGCTGTTATGTTGCTGTATTGTGGACTTTAAGAGGTTTGGTGCAGACGTCTTAACTCAAATCACATAATGCCATAACCATATGCACTTTTAATGGTTTAGCTTAAAAGTTTTTATGCAAAAACACATTTAATCCCCTCTTTTTCGTAACAACTTTCTTCCACAGATGCTCAACTTGTCAGAACATTTCAGTTTTTTCACACTTCTTTAAAATTGACCAACTCTGTAATTTCAAAGGCAGAAGCTGTAAACTTTTATGTTGCTTATCATATTTAAAGTTAGACAAGATAGGACATGCAAATAAGAAACTGAAGAGCTCGGCTGGTTCTCATGCTCAGACCTATATTAGCCCAACCCTTCCTTCCACTCTCCTCCCTCCTATCCCTTGCCAAACAGGATCTGTAGGATCTTACAGAGTCATTTTCTCAGGAGACAGGAATGTCAGAACACAAGGCCTGCTGCCTGCTGGAACATGCACCCTACATTCCCCCAAACTTACAGGAAAGAGTCCCGAATGTGTTGCTCACACATCCATTTGATTTCCACGCAGTGTGTGGCAACAGCCCTCTGTGTAAAGTGTGTGTGTGCACCGGACGTGTTGCAGACGCACACTGACTCACTACTGAAATTAGATTGTCTGGTGCACCACCCTGCCCAGGTTTTACAAGGTGACTTGACGACATTGAGTTTAAATGGGAGTTTTATTCATTTTGTGGCATCCGTAGCGAAACAAAAATCTAAAAGTTTTCATTTTTAACATATCTAACTGTAGAAATGTGCTTTTACAAATAACAAACACAAAACTATAAAAGGATTTTTGAGATTTTTATTTTTCCAAAGTCTTTTTGAAAGTCTTTGTGTTGTGTACAGCTTATAAGCGTGATATCATACAGCAGACAGGCCAGTCATTTAGACTACAATGAACCCAGGTGTATCAGAGTATAAATATAATACAATGAAATTGTGGCATTCAGACTGCGTTAAAAGAATGACTCAAAATCAAAGAAATGTAAAGGAATACTTGGCAATCATCCCACATCACCATCTACAGTATCGCAGGTATTCAGATGCTATCGACAAGCAGAGGATAGAACTGTAACAAAACGAGGACATCCCAAATCATGCTACATTCATCTGCGTCAGAGTGCCTGAGCTTTGGACCCGTGGGGGTCCAAAGCGACAGCACACCTGCATCCGTTAGCTCGCCCTCTCGGCACTAGCGCCGGCATTTCCGTCGCTCAACAAGCAGAGCTGCACGCAGTGAAATGGTAAAATTCACAAAGTCCAGTTTCTCCCCACATCGGAGGCCATCTCTGCTTTAGTTGACGGACCAGCGGCTGGAAGTCGGCGATGAGCTGCTGGTGGACTCTTTGTGGGACTGATTTGGGCTGTGGCTGTAGGTGGGGGAGTGAGTAACACTGGGACTGCTGGGAGGTGTGGAGGAGCAGGAGGAAGACTTGGACTTAATCTGCAGCCACTTGTCTCCCAGAGCCTTGGCGAAGTGGTCGTCTACAGACACGCTGATGGAGAGCTGCTGGGAGCGGGCGGTCTGGTAGTTGACGCCGAGGCTCCTCTGGAAATGCTCCTCGACCACGTGGTCATAGTTGCATTTGGAGATCACTGGAAGAGAAAGGGCGAATGACAACCATCACACACACACACCTCAATGAGTCAGTAAAAGTGAGCGGATATGTGCGCTATGAGGCGTGCATGACGGCGAGGGAGGGACCGTCTGCCGGATGAGCTCATTCAGCGTGAGACTGACCTGATGAGTGTCCTCTGTGGACCTCAGATCTGCAGGAGGGGTTTCTCGACGAGGAGACGCAAGTGATCACAGACGGACGCATCTGGGGAGAAAAGAAAGCTGTGGCGTTAATTAAAAATCCAAAAAGACTTTCCTGCATTTATAACACAGAAACCCTGCTTTAAGTTTTCTATTTATCCCACAAAATGCTAAACATCGCCTAAACCGGACTGTTCACTTCATCCCGGTACAAAGAAATTAGAAAACAAAATGATTTGAAAACCCATTAAACTGGTTGGGTTTGCCCATGACAGTCAGATCACTCCCAGTGTGGTGGCATATGCAGGTCAAAGAGAGAGCAGTCTGTTTGGTCTTGTTGATGGCATTCCTCCCTCCATTGCTCACATTTTCTTCCCGAATCCGGCTGGATTGCATAGCTCGAACAAGCTTCGGCCTGCACGCGCTCTGGGAGGAAGAATGTCTGCGCACTCGGATTCACTGACTACAGAGGGAAAATGTACCACTGCTGTGGGTAGCCTGGAGCTATGCTGAGACTACAAAGGAGCACACAGTGCTCCCACTTTCCATGAGGTCTGACAGCCCAAACGTGCGAGTGGCGAGGACACTTGCAGCGCTTGTTTTGTTTTTGATTACCTGGATTTGGGTGGGTGCAGAGCTTTTGGTCTTTTCCTCTGAGCTTTCAGGGTCTTTTCTCGGTTTCTTGATGAGGGCAAGTGGTTCATCCATGACCGGTGCGTAGTACACATGGCTGGGCAGAGGGCTGGTGGGGCTGGGTGTTGGACTCCACACTCCGGTAGATGTGGGGCTCTGCGGCCTGTTAAACGCCGCCGCCGCCGCTGGCGCCACTCTCTGGGCAGCTTTGCCAATGCTCCTGCTCAGCGCCCGCTCTCGCCTGAAATGATTATCCATTAAAAAAATGTCACATCTCCGGCAGAATCTGCATTTGGTTCATCATGTTTTACTGTGAAGTATCGCTGGAAACAGGAATGCACCAGTTTGACCAACCTTTCCTCCAATGTCAGGCCTCGCTCGTGGCTGCGCTTGCGTTTGATTGGATACACCGTTGGGACTCGAGCCCGGTCATTCGTGATATGTCTGTATCTGTCTTCGCTTCTGAGGTGTGGCTGACCTGAAAAACAAAAAGTGTGGATTTAGAATAAGAGCCTTTTAAAAATAGCGTCCCATCACAACTGTTTGGCTATGTTTCAGTTTGTAGAGGAAATTAATCTGGCACTACAAACCACCGTATACTGGCAGTGATGATTTTAGTGTGTGTCACTCACTGATGGGTAACTACTTGTTTTGATACGTGACATCAACCTGCATGACAGCTACTCGTGGGAAATTTTTTTTTTTTTTTTTGTGTCACCGTTAATTGTAAACTCCGTTAACTTGTAGAACCCGATCTACCTGATCGGTGACGCTTACAACACTACACAGCTGATTTAATGCTACGGTTTAACGGTAAATGTTGTTTTTCAGCATAATGTTGGCGCTCAGCCCTATCACTCAGTCGAAAGGGCACAATCAACAGGTTTTGTTATTGAAGGGGAGCCACACGTCCAACAGTTTTCGGTCTATCGGGCCCCTGATTTGGGCGGCACCCATTTGTAAAAGGGCCATCGAGGAGAACGCACAGCGGATTTCTGCAACCGCACAAGTTGAGACACATCAACAAGAAGCCGATGATGTCAGTGAAATGATGAAGACGAGAGATTAAGTCCACATTCAGACTGCATCAATGATTTTAAGGTGTTTTCATGAGGCTGAATGAAAGCTACAGGAGCAATGCTTTTAAATCCATCTGCTCCCGCAGCCTTCGTCTCACATCGGTGAGCTCACATGTTCCAAACAGTCACGCATACAGTCAAAACACAGCACTGTTTGGAAATGTAAAGGCAGCGTAGCTACACTGTGGCCCATTGTTTGCATGCATGCATGAAAATCCACACTGATGGGGCAGCGGGAGTCCTTCACAGCTCCTTCAACTGTATTCAAATGTGTCATTCAGAGCTGTAAAAGAAGCCACAGTGACATGCACGACCTTATTGAAACAGAACAAAAAGCTGATTATCTGTTTTGAAGTCAAACACAATAGAAGTTGTTCACGGTGCCCTCGTGAGCAAAGCCACTCCGCATTTCCTACTGGCTGAACACTCCAACACCTGTGAGCTGCTCCTTCACACCGACTTCCATTGTGGAGGTGGGGGGAAGGTATAACCACACCTATGCTGATTTTCTAATGCCTCGGGCATGGATATTTCTTCCTTATTAGCAGCGGGAATACGCATCCTGACCTTCTGTTTTGCTGTGTTTAATCAGATTTTGGGGACATCCAAAAGAAAATCAGCGGAGCTGCGAGTGGGAACACAATTTACAGGAACTTAGTTTAAGCTTCAGGACTCTGAAAGCCAATGAGCATGAATGAGGAGTCTTTTATTTTTTAATTCTTTGTAGATTTCCTGTAAGAAATCTAGATAACTTTTCTTTATAAGAAAAAAGCAAAACACATTTCACAAAGGATATTTTGTACGGTGAAAGATATTATCGTTACATAGATTTTTTTCATGTGACTTTCATCACATCTAGTTCTTTCCTTTTAATTTTGTATTTCCACAAATATCCTGCAAATAACATGGAGAAATGCCTCTGTAGTGGACACAGGTAACATATAAGGTCATGACATGGCACAAGAACTAAACAGCTGATACTTAATTCTCCTGCTCGTGATAAGTATTCAGTGTCATCAAGAGGCAATAAAAGAAAAGGGATAATCGAGCTCACCTTCTAAAATGTAGACCTTGAAGCCGCTGCTCATCCGAGTGATGTAGTGGAAATTAGCCACGGCCATGTCTCCTGGTCTTTGTCCGAGCGAAGCCAAACACACAGGAACACCTCGACTGCAGGATCCTACAGGACACAATGAGCCTCAGTTTTGGATTGTATTGGAAAGGTAATGAGATGCTGGGTCTGTGCTCAGCCAGGTAAAGTATCAGGTGAGTGCAGATAGGTGCAGTAGTTTGCTTGTGACTCATTCCTTGGATTCAGATTGGCTGCGGTCTGGGCCAATCAGAAGCCACCCTTCATTCAGGTTGTTATTGTCCCACAGGCAGAGTGAGCTCATGGGTAGACCTGTCTCAAAGGTAGAAAGTGTGGTTGCTAAATGTCACAGTACCACAGAATCCACAACGATTAGAGAAGCTTCTGCTTTATTCACACTTTCTTTTCCACGCAGTATCATGGTGGGAAAGTACACCTCTTTGGTCAGAAATCTCCTTTTTCCGCACATTTTTTCCATGTTTATCCCAGAGGAAAGTGAAGTGTGCCTTTTGTTTCCCTGCACGTAGTCTGCACCTGTCCCACTCCCCTCCCTCCCACCTAATCTGCAATCTCACCAAACTGCATTTTTTCGAGCTCTTAGCCCACCGGAGCTCCAGTCATTCCAGTGACCTGCCCATACACGCACGCAGCTGTACTGTGTGCCTGCCTCACCACTAATCCAAAGGCTTTTGTTGATGGCCAGACAAAGAGTCCTAAGTCCTGAAAATGCGGCTGCCATGAGAACAATCCTGCCTGAACGTACTGAGGAGTTTGGCCGCATGCAGAAAGTCTTTGGAGGCCACTGACTCGGATACTGTGTGTGCTGCTGCTGAGGAAAGACTGCAAGAGTGTAATTAATATGAGGATGTGTGCAAACATATGAATCTTATGTGTATAATTGACATGTTTGCACATTAGTAAAAAATGATCCTCTGTGCTGGGCTGCTATTGGCTGATCCATTAGCCTGTTTCAATCCATTTAATACTGCTGGTGATTAGTGTCCCCACAGAGTGATTGAAGATCAACTTTAAGAAGGAGCTGCACAAATAAAGGTCTCGCTGTGAAGACATGCATGAAAAGTGTTCTGCTGAGCTCAATTTAAGCTCAGCACTGCCCCCCGAAGTCACACACTGCAATAGCATGCCGTCAAAGCCTGCTCTGGGCTGTTGTGTATGCATTTAAAAGTGCTGTTTACTATATACTAATCTTGAAAAACTCGTTTGCTCACTGGCACATTCCACGCAGAGTAAATATTTGAAAATACACCAAGATCTGGGAGCAAAATGTGAGGAATCTGTCAGCGTGCGACCAAGTTTTTCTTGTTTTGTGGCGTCATTTATTTATCCTCATGACTGCAGTCAAACAGCTAAAACGGCGTTTCCATTTAACTATTTGAACTATTAGTGTGTTTTTGGTGTATTTTGTTTCAATACACAAGAAATTGTTCTCCATTCTGTCTAAACCAGCCACTAACACCCAAGATAATGCAATACTCCCATATGAGAAACTGTGAACCCCTAAGTGGATGTTGTGAGTAGTAGGAGAAGGCTCATGTGTTTACACCGCAACATGCACATCACTGTTCAGCTTATAATTAAATATATAGTTGCTAATGCTATTTATTAAATGGGGAAAGAAGCTACAAGGATAAACACAGGCCATATATTGATTTTGCTCTAAATACAGTAAATAATGGCGATGTGATATTTTTAAAAGAACTCAACAAACACTTTAAAGATTTGCTTTGCTTTATGGAGATTTGTGCAGCTCTGTGAGTGATGCTGTTCCCACCCCTGTTACACACAGCAGCAACAACTGAGGCTGTTCAGAAGCTCACTCTTTGACTGAAATGGCAGAATTTTGGACTGAACTTTAAGGGTGTGATTTAAATCAGTGTCCAAATTGATGAACTCAGATGAACAGAGAAATATACTCAATAGAAACAAATGGCCTCCATAGAAAATATAGTTAATTGTCTTGTCAAAATATTTAAAAATGTACACCTGTTAAGTTATGCAGAAAAGGGCATTAAATATCTCATTTTAAGCTCAAACACCACAGGCCTACATTTCTAATAACTGAAACATGAATCATTTTCGTAGACTGAAATGTTTTATATGAACAGCAGCAATACAGCACAAATTTTCATCATTATTTTGTCAGCATAAAATAGGGTATTAATTGATAAACCAGTCCATTATTCTCCTGGTTCAGGTCTGAAGTGCACCGTGTGAGTGTTCACTGTGATGGTTCAGCATTTGCCACACAGTGCAGTTTCCATAGTGGAGACCTGGGACTCCCTGGGGGTCTGTGTTGATCACTGGCCCGAGGTATCATCAACAGATCTCTCACGATCAGTGTTGACTCTGCTGAAAAGTAACACCCGGTGTCAGACGGGCCCAGCGGCCACTGCTGCTTTATTGGACACAGCAGGATGCAATATCACATCAACATGCACCCCGTGGAGTCAACAGCATGCTCGTGTCTGACAGTGAGCAACGCCCCTGTCACCCTACTCTCATCAGCACCACCATCATATCCCGACACAGAGCTGCGTCAAGTCAAACAAACACCGGCTGAACAATACCGGAAGTTTCATAATATTCCTTTCAATGCACATTAAAAGACTTGAGTGCCTTAATAGAATTAAATTTTCCTATTTGGAGTCCAAAAAATAATATTAATATATTAGTATGTTTTGAATTTTGATTAGCCAATATGCATCATGTCATAAAATGCAATAAGAATATTTAAAATATATATATCCAGCTACACTCTAATTAACGTGCGTTTATTTTGAAAGTAACGCCCGGAAGTCTTCTTCCCAGCACACCGTCTGACTTGACTGTGGGCCAACCTCGCAGGCCCCCTTCCCTCAGGATGACTGGGAGTGACGCAGGGCAGACGGAAAAACTGGGGCTGGAGGGGGAGGACAGGGAGAGCGGCGGTGATGCAGGGAGGACCGAAGCGTTAATTTCACAGGTTCAAGCCCGATGCACGGCCTGCCTGCCCGCCCGCACACAGGACACGAGACACGCGTTTATGTAGGATTATAAGGCATCTTCAGCTCATCATCTTCGGGGCGGATCAGGTTTCGGTACACTCCCAGGTAGGCTTCATCATGCCTTGTTATGACAGTTACTACACGAGTGGTTGCTATGATGTGAAGGTTCATTAACAAAATCAGACACAAATCAGATAGAAATGTGAACATAGTTGATTTAAACTGAGTCAGCCGCGTGGAGCCTTATTTTTCCAGCTTTCATCAAGAGGCTGTGTGATGGTTTGCTTCACGTTTGTTAATTTCTGAAGCTACTCAGTCACGATTCCTTCATGAAACGTGAAGATGTGCTTGTTCCTCTTCAGGCAACATTGATCCCGCTCCTGCTCATGGAAAAGTAGCCTCGTCATTCCCTTTTCTCACCGAGCACCAAGTTGTAAGTCGCATCCAGCTGGAGGATATTTGGACACCTCCTCCCGTCATTTTTATCAAGCCTCCATCATGAACTACCTGCGTCGACGACTCTCGGACAGCAATTTCATGTCCAACCTGCCCAATGGCTACATGACCGATCTCCAACGCCCCGACCCGCCGCAGCAAAGCCCCGCAGTGTCGCCGGGGCCGGCGGAGAGGCGCCAGTCCACGAGCCAGCCGCAGCCCGCAGGTGGAGGCTCCGGCTTCTTCTCATCCATATCCAATGCTGTCAAACAGACTACGGCAGCCGCGGCTGCGACCTTATCCGAGGCGGCCGACCGGGCAGGAGTCTCCAGCAGTGCCAAGATCCTCCTGGTTATCGACGACCAGCAGACCGACTGGTAAGAGCGGTGCGCATTGCCGGCGCGGTGCCTCGTCTAGACAGGAATGTGTGGCAGACAGTGGGCTGCAGGGCCTAACATCTAGAAGGTCATATGATTCATCCCAGTGCTGAGATACATCACGTGCAACAGCCCATTGGCGTCTTGCTCACACCAGAAACACCTTGCAGATGCATTTGTGCGCTCGTAGTGCCATGGCAGGAGCGCAACACTGAGGGCAGAGGAGCCATCTTTATTAGACGATCAGCTGTTGCTTGTGTCGAAGTAATCTTGGATTCTGCCATTAAAATGCTCAAAATGATGCCGGTGTCCTGGTGAGGGCTGATGGCACCATGATGATGCAGGTATTTTCCAATCGAGTGGCTGTAAGCGCCAAGTCTGCACAAGAAAAAAACAGATGCAGGGCAGCAGGGCCTCTCTGCAGCGCACATTCTGCATGCTTATCAGAGCTTCTTCAAAATGACACCCTAGATGATAATAAACCAAGCAGATCTGTGCACCAGCACATCAAACCCCCTGCCATCTCACAGCACAGATCCCATGTGGTTCTCTCACTCTGCCACTACAGGCAGGAGATGTGGACATCTATATTTCATGCAGTGGATGTAAAATGCAGGGACCAGCATTTATGTCCTCATGGCCAATTCACATCCCCCTCTGCTCCTCATAGGTTCAAATAATGTTACATAATATCCTTAATTTAGCTTTACGTTTTTGTTTATGTTGCATGGTGCCTTCAAAAGGGCTGAAACAGCCAAAATCCTGATGCACTGGCAGCAGTTACAGTAATCACAGTACTGTATGTGCTGCCACTAACAGATTACTGTATCTGTGAAAAATGGCATCGTCTTCCATCATGTCAGCTTATTTGCCGTATCTGGCTTCACGTTTTCGTCGGCCAGGAATGTTCTCAGAGGTTTGAAAATGTTCTGCAGACGCTGGAGAAAAATGTCGGCTGTCGTGAGAAGTTTGCAGAATGAAATTTGTGTTTTGTGTCTGCATACAGTCAGACTGAAATCCCCATTTCACGCACAGGGTGAAGGTCTTCAGAGGAAGAAAGGTCCACGGTGAATTTGACATCAAGGTAGAACAGGTGGGTTTCACGTATGTAGCAGTCTGCTTTATTCTGTGTTAGCGTTCGTCTTTACTCCCCGCCAAGAGGACAGGAGACTAAAATAAGCTCTGGAGAGACTGGACCAGGCAACAGAAACCAGCCCAGGTTTGCTGGGCTTCGTGACCAGACTGTGAACTTCAGTTTGAGGGATGTTTCATCATTCTTTCAGAAGACAGGAGCGTTTTGTGTCGTTTTGATGGATAAAACTGCCACTGATCTATCTATGTCAAGACCTGTATGCTTCACTTGCCTCTAGATGAAGGTATTATTATAGGATGAGTTGATTATATTTATTGCTGGTCATAGATTATCCATAAAAAATGTACCCCTGCCCATATTATGCATCCTTTGTCTTCACTTTGATTGTATTTTGGTTTCATATCTTTATTTTCTGAGCCAGTGTCATGTGTAAATCACTTGAAGAGATGTTTTGTTGGGTAAATCTTGCTAATTTGTCCACTTGTGTTTTAGGTGCACTGATCATCACCAGGCTTTATATTAACATAAATGGATTTATGGTTAATAAATAACAGAGGACCCATCCAGTACAATCAGAGCCAGAGTCAGAATAATAAAGTCCCAGCGGCCAGATCACTAATATTGGCAGGAGAGGCTGCATTCATTCATTCATTCATTTTCTTCACATCCAGTTAAGATGAACACATTTTGTCTGACTCCACAAACCCATTCTGAGTAATGCATGTGTGCACTAATCTCTTCTAAAGATAAATGAGTTACCTGAGCAGTAATAATTGTGGTAAATCTGTGAGTAGTAAAGTGTCTAATGGAACAGTCTGTGTCGGGGCGGTTAATGCAGTAATCCAGCCAGCAGCAGTGTGAAGACACCCTGAAAGTTTTCAAATCTTTTTCTCTGCCCCAGGCATTTCTCTCCTATTTTTGTCCCTCTGCTTCATGTTGCGCTTGCGTTTCCATTATTTCCCCTGTGGCCTCTTAAACGGAAGAATACGCTTCAGATAAAATCTGCCATCTTATAATTGTAGCCTGTTCGACATGGCTCGTGTAGGATAGTTGGTGTGGTGTGTGGCGTTTGTTGGGGACTGACCATGACGTTGTCCTTTTAGGCAGAGTTCTCTGAAATCAACCTGGTGGCCAATTCCACAGGCACCTACAATGTGGACGTCGATGCAATCAGGAACGGGCATAAGGTCACTAAGTAAGTTCTCTGCAAAGTATTTCTGGCTAAGAAAGCTCGATAATCCACAGTGCTGCTGCAAATTTGAGGCTCTGTTGAAATCTGCTGAAATGCCACCACACCCTGCATGCTAACAGCTCAGTTCGTCTTGCAATGCAGTTTAATATTTCGCTAATGTCCTCTGTCCCAGATCCTTTAAGCCAGACTTTGTGCTGATCAGACAGCATGCCTTCAGCATGGACAAGAACGGAGACCACCGGAACATGGTGATCGGGCTGCAGTACGCCGGACTGCCAAGTGTTAACTCTTTGCACTCTGTCTACAATTTCTGTGACAAACCATGGGTGGTAAGGATTACTGAATTAATTAATTTGAAACCATGCTGCACAGACCTTTAAAACTTAGAGTATGGATTACAAATGCTCCTTCCAAAACGTCTATTTCAGTTTGCTCAGATGTCTAGACTCTACAAGCAACTGGGCCCAGAGGAATTCCCACTGATTGAACAGGTTTACTATCCAAACCACAAGGAAATGGTGAGTCCTTTGCCATCTGCTCTCCTCCACTCTCTCCTCCCCCTTCCCACTTGTGTCTTCATGCTAAGCAACCCTTAAAGGGACACGCACATGCACAGGGACAGGTCTTCCCTCTGCACGGTTCACGCTCACGGAGGGTAATTCACTTACATGTCAATACTCCATCTCATGCAGCAGCTGAGGCCAATCTAATTTCCTTGGGAGTGGCTTGTTTTTTTTTCTTCCTGTGTAGTTTTTTTTAATTATCTGTGTGCCAAGTCAGTGTCAGTACAGTAAAACGGAGCCTGTTGGTGCAGAGCAGTCATCTCCACCCCTGCAGTCGCAGGCTGACAGTACTCGGCTTGCTTTCAAGCCACCAACATGAATCAGAATTTCCTGCAGAAATAGCGGCATTTGTCACTTCTGTTTGATTGAAATGGATGAAAAATGGGTGTTAAAATCACTAAGCACTATGATGAAATTCATTTATGAGCATGTGATAATGCTGTCTTACAGATCACCTCCCCTCGGTTCCCTGTCGTGGTAAAGATGGGCCATGCTCACTCAGGAATGGGAAAGGTAGTGCTGAATACTCATTTTACTGCGAACACAGTATTTCCAGGGCCGATAATGCTGATAGATTTATATTTTGACCTTTGCTGCGGTAGGTGAAAGTGGACAATCAATATGATTTTCAAGATATTGCCAGCGTCGTGGCACTGACCAAGACTTACGCCACATCTGAGCCATTCATCGACGCCAAGTACGACGTCCGCATCCAGAAGATCGGTGACAATTACAAAGCTTACATGTGAGTGAAATCGGGTCTCTGCTGTCTTCAGTTTCAAAATGTCAACACGCTGGTGTGTTATGAGAACGGATGAAGATCGTTTAACATGAAAATGAGTTTTTAATTTTAACGGACAGGAGAACATCAATTTCTGGGAACTGGAAAACCAACACTGGCTCATCTATGCTGGAACAGGTGGCCATGTCAGACAAGTAAGAGCTCAGAGACGCAGATGAGATGAGAAACAGTGCGTCCTGTAATGTCTCGCTGTACTATTATAGCTGTGTTTAACATGTTATTACAGGTACAGAATGTGGGTGGACTCGTGCGCTGACATCTTTGGAGGGCTGGATATCTGTGCTGTGGAGGCTCTACATGGCAAAGATGGCAAGGACTACATCATAGAGGTGCTAGCAGGCAGTGTGATGATATCCAGGGAATATTTGTCTGTGATCATAAGTGAATCAACTAAATCCACCATCTTGTTGATTTTAAGGTCGATGACTGTTCAATGCCGCTGATTGGGGACCAGCAGGACGAGGATCGCGTTCAGATCGCAGACTTGGTGATTTCTAAGATGAACCAGGCTGTTCCACACACATCAAGCTCTTCCACAGTCCGTTCAGCAGCAGGACAGCCAGCACAGGTGCTCAGACCTCAGATGCTCAATATTTCCCACAATGCACTCTCACATTTCTTTATTTTCTCCACTTAAAAAAGTCCGATTTTATTTAGGTTGCACGGTCTCTCAGAACAGCTTCCTTTAAAAGATATTTAAAAGATAAACCACAAAAACTTCAACAGGAAAACAGTGATGTCAGATGTAGAAGGCACTGCACAGCATACAGATCCAGACTCCATCTGTATGAACAGATAGCAAATACAAACATGTCCAGGTCTATGGAGTGCCTCCACGCAAGGATTTAAATATCAAAGCAAGGACCTTTAAGTCAGTAGATGGTGTCGGAGTGTAGAATTTGTGTTTTGTGGCCGACCTTTGTGATAATATGAGAATTCCAGCGTCAGCACTTTGACCAAACTCAAGGCAGTTCGTGAAAACGACCCTGAAAATGTGAGAAGAACTGAAGGATACAGTCTTTTTATATGATTGATTCAAAGGACAGAAACCGGTCAGACACAAATATTCGTAACATTCTGACTTTGTGAAATCGGAGGCATCAAAATTCACGTCTGAAAAGATATGTCTGACTAGACCAGTACTTAGCTCAGTCTCACAGTGTGTGCAGTCAGGTGCAGTGAGTGAGCTGACATTTACGTCCGAGGTATCAGACGTGCAATTTCAAGGGTAGATGTCGTATTTGTACGGGCTTAATGGGGACATATAATTGAGTGTCATCAGTGGAGATTCGTGTCACATTTCTGGCGGATAGTAACAAAGAGACAACATAAAACTGACTGAAAACAGACTTAATAGTTGAGAGATCTGAGGCGTTCTCATTGCAGATCATGTCAGAAATCACCTGTGTGACAACAAGTCGAACGTCCTGCACTGGCATCATTTTCTACTCCATGGTCATTCTATTCTCCACGAGTTTTTACAAATTTGTGACCCATACTTTCTGCAGCTGAAGACCTCTCTGCAGATTCGGCATAGAATCTAATTTTCTTTGATGCTGTCTGAGGCTTTCTCTCATTTTTTCTTTCTCGTTGGATGAATATTTAAGGTCTTCTCCGCCCTTTAACTCCTGTGTGTTTTGTAGAAAGCAGTGTCTCCTCAGCCTGTCTCACAGCCCAGAGTCCCACAGCCTCAGCAGCGCCCCTCACCTCAGGGTAAGAACCTTTTCACCATCACAAAAAAGTGAGAGTGAAATCATGCTGTTTGTTTTTGTTTCTTTATCTCCAAGTCCAGGCAAGTTTATGAGGAAAGAACTGAGTGTGATGGCTGCTTTCGTTTTTCTCCTCTAGGTGGTCCTCAGCAAAGTCCCCCACCCCAGCAGCGCCCACAGCCTCAAGGTCAACCTCCTGCACAGGCCCAGCAATCTGCTGCCAGCCCTGCTACGGGTGACCCCAGTGCCCAGACTAAGGCCAACCAAGGACCTGCAGCCCAGCCACGGGCACCAGGTCAGGGAGCTCCTCAAGGCCAGAGACCTTCTTCTGGTCAGGGCTCTCCTCAGCGAAGCCAGGGAGGTTCACCTCAAGCCCAGAGGCAACAGTCTGTCTCCCAGCAGCAGCAGAAACCAGGAGGCCCCGGCCAGAAACCCCCAACAGGTCAACCCCAGCAGCAGAGGCCCGCACAGCCCCCTAGGCAGCAGTCGCAGGGGGGCTCACAGCAACAGAGGGCTCCTGGCCAGCAAGGTCGCCCTGGGGCAGCCACCACCCAGCAGCCCCGACCTGCCGCTCAAGGCCACGGGGGCCCAGGAGGACGACCCCCACTGCAGCAAAAGCCTCAGCCCCCTCAAAAGCCCAGTCAGGACAACCCGGCTATGGGCGGCTCTCCACAACTAAAGTAAGTAGCCGTATGAGAAATGATCTGGGATCAGCTTCCTGTCATTTCTCATAAAGTGAACGTCGCAGCTGATCTGAGCAGGAGATCCTTCGCTGCCGTTTGCCTGCAGTGAGTCGTGCATGCCACACAGGAAACCCGTCCAGTGATCCACCGGAATGTGCATGATTTATCGATTCTTACATTTTTCAATCCTTCAGCAGCCGTTTCACAAAACGTAGCGTTTCAGGTCGTCTGGAGAGATCGTGACACGTTAAAACAACAACAAGCGGAAGCCGGCTTGCAGTTGTTCATAACCACAACATGTTCTAGGATGCAGGTGACCAAATTCTAATATATTCATATTGTAATAATCAAAATGCTCTCCTGATGAATTATGCAAAACTGTACAAGTGTGCTCACATTTCTTCAGTATTTGATGAACGCTGTAGAAATTTTTCCAGTGGCTTTCACTTTAAAAGAATCTGTACGACTGCCTCTACCTTAGTGGTCAAAACATCCTCCTGCAATAGTTTCCGTGGATGAATGACCCACATAATCCTGCTTTTGGATGATATTAATTGGACCGCATTATCGTCTCTTGAATAGAGACATTAAACACTTTGTCAGTCCCTGATAAAACATGAGTCACTTTGCATCCAGGAAGTCATTCACTATTCATATCATATCAAACTGCAGCTTGAAATGATAAGGAAATACTGAATAACCATAGAGAAAGAATGCGCTTTTATCATCTTTTACTGAGCCTTTTCTCTCCCGTCTCTCTCTCTCTGTCTTGCCGTGCTCTAGTCTTTTCATTCCATGGGTTTGCTGCATGACTTTAATAGCCTCTCCCTCTCCTCTATTGCCATTTTCCTCTCTTTATAGCAAGTCCCAGTCTCTTACCAATACCTTCAACATTCCAGAAACCCCAGCGCCGCGAGCCAGCCTTAGCCAGGATGAGGTGAAGGCTGAAACCATACGCAATCTACGCAAATCTTTTGCCAGTCTCTTCTCAGACTGAGACGGCATAAGCCCCCCTCCCCTCCTCCTACTGACAGAAAGATGGACAGGCAAACTGAAGGACAGATTCCCCCAGCGAACAAGGACCAACAGGATGCCGTCTGCAATTCATGTGCATTGACCCTGATATGAAAATGTACACACACACACTGCCTAAAGAGTCAAAATCTTTTAAAATGAACAAAAAGTAGAACACAGTAAATTTAGGCACTGATGTCTGAAACATTCCTCGCCTCGCCTCAAGCTTAAGTAAGTCATCCAGTCATTGTGTCCCACAAAACAACACCTTACAAAAGCCTGAATATGCATGCACACATACACAAAAGTAAGAAACAAAATACTGCTCCCACTTGTTCGTTGGTGCCGTAAAGTCATTGTGATCTTTATGTTTGAATTTTGGTTGGTTTGCTGACCAACCAAATGAATTAAGGGACTGTATGGGAATTATTAGCGCTGGGAGGAGTGCTGAATTTTATATTTTATGAAGCAAAAAAAGCAAGGACTTCCCTCATTATTCAGCATCTCAAACGACAAATGTAACAAACTAGTGAAAATATAACGACTCTCTTGAATAAGCTGCTAAACTTAGAGGACCAGCAGCTCTGTCCTGAAGGACTTTTGCAATATTTAACCCCACAAATGGCAAAATACACCTTCCTGGCACACATTAAAAAACGTCTTTTTTGATTTAACTGTTTGATCTCTCTTTACCTTATTAAAAATGACATATGAAATTAAAAAAGAATATGTGCGAAGAAATAAAAACGACCTTCGCCTGCTGAACCAAAAAAGTTAGAAATGACAGACCTCCTTTGTCCCCTGCCGCTAATAATTCCTGCACAGCCCCTGCCTCAGCTCTGCTGCACACATAGGATGTCCAGTGTTTAGCTAATGCTAGATCTGTTCGAGCTGTTGACCGCTCATGGTGATGTCTTAGCTGCATGTCAACAGGAGGCAATGGTTGCATTTTCCAACCCCTGACATTGGCGCTTGTAACTGTGTCGTCACACGTAGTTGAATTAGCTAGTAGAGTAACCTAGTAGGTGTTGTGAGCGTGTCGTTGCTGCCACTTTTCTCCCCGTTTTTCGTCGCACATGAACAAACGCCTGAAAGCTCTCCACCTTGCAAGCGTCAGATCAAATGGAGCTGTCTCAGGGATGTCCAATTGATTGTGGCACTTGTATGTGGGTGAGGGTCTTCCATTACAGTTTTATCGTGGTTGTTTAACAGCAATGAAGGAAAAGCATGCATCTTAATGAGCTAGAATGTTTTTATTATTTCAAATGCATTTGCACACAGAGTATACTGCAAAATTATACTTGAATACAGTGACACTGACTGATGTATGAAGTCTATATTTTCAGGTTTATTCATCTGCCACATGACAAAGCAACAACCCGGCGTTCCCACCCCGGGGTGGTGCTGTGTCTGGTGTGACAGGTGTGGTACAGTAGGATACAGCACAGGCAGGGTTGGTAACTGTTCAGGTACAGTTAGTAGAAAATGAGATTATTTACACACAGACAGTTTCATTTCACATTCGCTTGATTTCAAAGCAATGTAATGTAAGAACCTCTGACTGTAAACCAGCTACGCATTTAGTGGATGTACAGTAAGTTAGTGCATTATGTCAGGGTTTAGCCGTTAGTCAGTGCATTGTGATTTTGCACCTCACAGTCCTGAATCTGGATCATAGAGTGCAGCAAAGTTTCTGCTTCCACATATGCGTCCCGGTTTTCACCGGGTTCAGAGTCTGTAAGAGGCTACACAACAAAGAAACGAAATACTGTAAAGGTAAAGGAATATCAGCTGTGGGATGCACCTCTGCAGTGGATTTAGCACTTCCTGCCACCCCTCCTTCGCACTGACAACCCTCTTTGATCACTACTCTGAAAAACGATTCTGTTTCCAGGCGCCAAAAATGTCTTCCAGAAGGAGTTCTTTCCATTCGAATGTCGACGTAGTATGGCAATATCATGCTTTTTAGAGAAGACCCAATAGCCAAAAGTATAAAGGAGTCCTGGTTCCCCTGCAGATTCTCCATGCTGCCTGTGTTTTTCAGTCTATTTGTGTAGCCACAGTGACCCCTTGTGCTCAATGGTGCATAAACGTGTGAATGTTGTTCTGTAACTGGTCAAACCAAATAGATGTGTCGTACAGAGCTCTGAGTGATGCAGATTGTTACTTTAATCCCCTGCTGCTATTTGTGCTTGTTGATATTCTGTGTGTCTCTAAACTCTTTGATCTTTACTTTCAACATGTTGGCATTTTCCTTTCAAGTTGTTTTGTACATGCTTCATTTTTTCTAAGAGGCAGGACTATCTGGGACTTCTCAGTTTATGCATTCGTGATTCAGGGCATCATTTTTAAATTTTACAGTGACTCAGTGTCAGTACGTGACTGTCAGATTTATCGTGGCACAGCTTCCTGCCAAGAGAATCGGTACGAGCAGCCTTGTGTAATTGTTACACTGAGTGTGTAATTTATGAAAATGAGCCATCACAGTTAGCATGGATGGTTAACTTTGACAAAATGTCATTCTGTCACTCAGAGGCCTCTTTGCCATATTAAGACATACCATTTGGCACCTCCTGAGAGTGACAGGATGAGCTGTGACAGCAATGCAAAGAAGTAGTTTTCTGTATTTCTGTTTTTGATATTCACAGAGTTTTTCTTACGTTATTTATGGTGGATATATTTGACCGTGAATGTACATTCTTCGTTACAGCTAGATTTATTGTTTTCTAAACGCGTCGTATAACCATTGTGAAAAGATCAAATCCTTACAAATTTGAGTGGAACTGATTGTCAGTCGATGCCTGCCAGATTTAAAAACGTACATCATAAATGTAATTGCAAGAATCAAAAAGCTGAGGTTTTTGTTAATCAAAAAATAAGATATTGCATAATGTAAATCATGGTGGATTACTGAATTAAATGTAAAAAAAAAAATATTTGATGTTATATGCAATGTAGCTATATTATGTGAAAATGAGTATGTAATTAAGACATGCACATGTCTAATAAAGTCTATGGCCAAAAATGATGCTTTGTTTGTTATTGCTGAATGAATATAGTTGTGCTAAGACTTTTTGGTTTACTTCGTCTGGATGGTTGGATGGTTTTTGTTGTTTGTGGACTTTTTTTCCTTTTGCAAGTTGAGGTAAGAACAGAGAGTGGTGTGTGTTGTTCTCATTGTAAAATCCAAAGACTCAAAGATTTTAGAAGAATGAAGCTGTCTCTGCCTGACATGGCTTACATGATCGAGATCAAGCAACGTAAAATATTATTTTTTGGCTTTAAAATCGCCTGCGTGAAACTTGCAGTGCTCATGTTTCTGTGTGTAGCACTTTTGCTATTAGTTCTGTGTACAGTATCATTTAAAAATGATCTGAAACGTGAGGTCAGGAAGGAGCTGAAAAAAGGCTTAAGGCAATAAAAAATGCTATGAAAAGGATTGGGTGGATGTTGCAAACTGTGAACTGAGCACACTTTGCTCAGCAGATTTAATAGCAGACACTTCTCATGTCACCACAAGGTGGTGTGGACCTGCAGTCTCACTACCACAGCCTTCAATCCTGCACGAGATCAATCAGGTTACATAAATGATTTTACGCTGGTGTCACGAGCACAGCCTTGCATTTCAGAACCATTCATTATATTACATTCATTTGGCAAATGCTTACAATATATGCCATGGAGCATGAGGGGGATATCAGCGAAAACTGGAAATGCATCCCTCTTAAAAAATAGTAGAAACGTGTTCAGTTCTACAGTTCAACAGTTTTTGAGATGTTAGTAAATCACTGACTGTGGAACCATTATTCTATTGTAATGTTGTTCGAGTTTGGTCTTGTGCTGTGCTAAAAACTCCAACGAGGTCTCATTTTCATTGGGTCTTCTGAGACATACATTTTACTTACACAATTCTGAGTCATAATCACACCGAAAACACAAATACCAATGTGTGCACAATCCTATTAAACAAAACTAATCTGGCACATGAACAAATGGCTCCCTGAAAGCCGCTCATCATAGTTTGGTTTATTTCGTCTCTGTATTATAATGGCCTAATTCATGGTGTTTGAGGAAAAGCACTTGCATTATGTTCCAATATCTTTTGGCCTTTCATTAGCGCTGCAAATCTGAAAGGAGCAGCTGCAGCTGAGAGAGGCCACTAGCATTATGCATCCCAAGTCAAAAGAATGACTGTTTCATCGCCTTGTTTTGTACAAATCAATGACTGCATCTCAATTCAAGATTCAAGATTTCTTTATTGTCATTGAGCATGACATGTCAATGAAATTTGCATTGCAACCCCCATGTTAGAAACAAGATAATAAGAAAGATAAGATAGATAAGATAGATAGATAGATAGATAGATAAGATAGATAGATAGATAGATAGATAGAGAGATACTTTATTCATCTCCAAAGAGAAATTTACATTTCCAGCAGCTCAATAGGTGGACACACAAGGGCATGCAAAAAAGAACAAGAACTACTTTCAAGTAATGAACCTTTTCAAGTAGGAGGTAAAAATACAATACAAAATAACAATATAAGAAAAAATAGTGAAATAAAAATAAAGAACTAGGCTATCCAGGATAAACATCTTAACATCTGGCTATACAAGATAAACATCTGTAATAGGGGATAATAAAGATTAGAAAGAATAAAATTAAGACAACTACAATAAAATAAACCAACATGCAATAAATGCAATTAAAAATATACCAGAATGAAACTATACTACAGCAATAAAGTATACTAAACAATAAACAATAAAATATGCCTAAACACATTAAAACTGAGACATTTTACTTTCCCCTCATACAACTCGCCCTCTCCAATATTTTGGCTGGTAGGTACAATGAGGGAGAGAGGTCAATTTTAATCACCAAGTGGATCAATTTCTTTTCCCTTTGGAAGTTTTCATTGCAGACAAAAGTGTGTGGAGTGCAAAATCCAATTTGCAGGCGGGACGTTAAATAGCAGCTCGCTCACGAAAGGTCAGTGTGGTTTTTACAGCTCTGTCTGCTTGCTTGCGCTTCTCATCCGGCTGCCCAGCGAGCCATACCTCTCTCACCTATTAAATCCAGCGGTAGTTAGCAGTGAAGACGCTCTCCTGATCAGGAAAAGACAAAATGAACGGTGTTCTGGAAGACAATTACGTTCCACTTTTTTGGGATCTACTAATTGTAGGTCAGCATCATTCAGACGTACCCCTTCACATCCTGATAGAAGACAGCAGACTGTCATCGGACAGAGTTTATCACTATCTGCCAAACTAAGTGGTTCATTCACAAGAAAGCATCAGGAACTGTCATTTTCTCCCACTAAAGTTACACCTGAGACATTGTGTAATCATTCTAGTACAACTTCTATGACCTTGCAGGTCACAAATAAAGGATTTTCAAGGGTATTGCCAGCAATAGTCTTTTTTCTGTTACGGACAGAGAGAAGACAAAAGGGGAGGGGCGCTCACGACTTCTTCTCTGAGCCAGGATATTTCTAGAGCTGACCCATTTAAACAGCCCGGAGAAGCTGCGAGCACAGGTGCATCTGGATGGCTGCAAGTGGCAAGCAGAATGCGTAATTACATACATTAAGCGTCAAAACGGATTTGCACATGTAATTTGATGGGTGGACGCGCAAACTATGCAGGATTTGAATGGGGGGGCGGGGGGAAATCCCAGGCATGAGGATTTGTTTCATTATTTCCAAAACTAAAATAAACATTCAAGTGTTTTCAGTCGTTCTCATTCTTTTGTGAGGAAAAAAAGAAAAGCTGATGTCAGTCTGCAATTCAGTTGTTTTGTTCTGCAATCAGGGGGGAGTGTTTGAACGGGAAACGGTGCCTGCTACAGCTATTATACGTGGCCTACAGACTCGCACAATTAGTGCAAGTCAGTACTGCTTTGCATTGTACTGCTGCGGGACGGGGACTGAGAGATATCCATATTTAGAAGGAGCTCATTGATTCTTCCTAACCGCGGCACAAAAGATTTGTTGTCTGTCCAGTCTTGAATAGAGGGACCTTAATGACAGGCCTGCATTATAAAACCTCCTGCTGACCTCAATCAGTGTTTGAAAATGTGATGAAACTGAGCGAGAGCCGCTCGCTCCAACTGTAATATAACCGCATTCTGTTTCTGTGTCGTTACGTAACGATATCACAGTGACAATGCACAACCACAAATAATTCACACCATCAGGAGCCCTCGGAAAGATGCTGCACCCAGCGAGAGGCCCGTCTCCTCGTTCCAACTGTTTCCCCCTTTAATAAACTTGCACACATGACTGAGTGATTCCTCAGCCAAAATGGCAGATGATGAAGGATGAGAGAGGAGTGTATAGTAAAGATTTAATTAAGACTCACCATGGGATGTCTTACTGTGACTCCAGAGACCAGGACAGAGGAGTTTGTGTTTGCTCACTGCAGCTGTGAATAATATCTACACTATTCTTACTTTGACCTACATGTACTGAGAGGAGGATGTGAGCGTATGCCCACATGAGCGCAGGCCTTTGTTCCTGCTTTATTTTCAACGTGAGGCTGCCAGAGGGGGTCTCCTTATGGTAAACCTTATGTTAACTTTAAATTGTCAATCCCTGCTGGAGATAATCAGGGACGTAGGAAGCTTCCACACTGTATGTTTGTGCTGAAGGTACAGTGGATGCGAGGCTGCGCAGCTGAATCCCTCCTGCGGTGCTTTTGCAGATTGTTGAAGGTTTATAAGCAATTTTCGCCTCCCTTCGTCTTTTCCTTGTGACGTAGATTTTTATGGTCTCCATGGAAGACTCCCATCAGCACTTTACTTCATTCCCTTTGAAATCAATTCAGTCTCTTTTGCTCCTACTCAGTGTGGGTTACCATGGATACCGCTCCCAAATGGTTTGGCTTGTACATGAATTTGTTTATGAGTGTTACTTGGAGTGGATTGGAATGTTCTTTTTTTTTTTTTTGGTGCAGCCAAAGTAAACATTATTTGCTAATTAAACATCGCACATTTACACTCGGATGATTATTCTGGTCTATTTTATTCTATTCTTCAAGTCTCACGATGTGGAGCAACCCATTTCCTGAAGGTTTCTTCAGGGAGTGATTGTGAGATTGTTTATTCGACCTTTACAGCATGCTGTATCAGCTACATGAGGACAGTCACAAGAGTCGCTCCAGTAACTAAAGTGCACTAAGGAAAAGCCTAACAATCCGCTGAATATAATCTAGTCTGATCCACCAGGAATCAAAGCTATGCCATCGGGGCTGCTTCGGTTACCCGTTGAGCCAAAAAAGCATCCAAATACTTCACTTGGCTGCGTCTAAATCCTCACAAAAACACACACAGCCTGAGTGGCATGCGCCCGATAAAGACTGTCACAACTGTAAATTATGTCTGGAGCAAGAGCGTTGGAAGGAGGGGATTGGGTGGTTTAATTTGTTGAGGACTTAGTAAGGGTTCATTTGGAATTAAGGGAAGACTGGATGCATCTCCCACTGAGTCTTCAGATTCAGTGCTGCTGCATTTCACTCCCCTCAGAGTCCACCGAGTCAGAGCATCTACATATTTCATGCAGGGTATGAAAAGATCTTGTACGATCTCAAGGAACCACCCTCATTCAAACATGCGTCTATCTAAGACGGGGTGGGGAACCCTTTTCCTATCAAGGGCCAATTCAATTTTTATAACATCCTTTGAGGGCCATACTAAATTATTGAACACATGTATCACACTAACCTCTGAGGTGATGGCTGGAACTGCTTCTCTGTGGCGAGGGTCTGATGTCACATGGTAGTGATGATGATGATGCTACTCGCAGCTTGCTTTCCAGGTTTGGGTGAGTCACTCTTGAGCAGAGCTGAGTTTTATGCAAGAAGCAGTTTTAAAAAGGAGCTGCTCACAGTAGCAGGCTGTTGCTTTGCAGCTCAGTGATTTCATGTTGTAGGTTGTCAGATTACCTCTCACCAAATTCCTGAAGGAGTTTTCACACACAGCAGCATATTCAGATGCCACAGCAGCTTTCGTTCTTGCAGAGCAGGAACATGCACAGTGTTTCCACTTTAGCTTTAATAGGTTAACGTCCACCATGAAGGTCAGATCACACAGATACTTGCTATCACTGAGTTTCCACATCAGCTTTTCCTTCATCTTCATGAATTATTCCAGACAAACTGACACTTTAGAAAAAATTGACTTTATCTGGTGCTAGCAGCTCCACAGCAGCAACAATGCTCTCCTTCAGAAATTCACCTTTTGGAGGTTTTAGCTTCTTCGCTGTTAGCGCACTCGCCACAAAACCTGCCTGCAGAACACTTTCTCTGTCAGAATGTGGTCTTTGAAAGCGGCTTGTTGGGCATCCAAACTCCGCTGAAGAGCATTAACTTCATCCAAGATCATTTGTCCTTCCAGCTCACCCAGTTTAGGATGTTTTGAGTGTGAATGATGCTTGAAATTAGCCTGTTTCAACACTGCGAGCTCACCACAAACTAACCTAAGCACACTGGCTCACCTTTTACTGCAACAAAAAAAATATTGTTTGTCCATTTTTGTGGAAAGTACCACACTCTGCATCTGCTTTTGTTTTCTTGACAGCTGCAATGATGTGATATCAACCCTACCTGTGTGGTGCATTCAGGGACCAGTGTTAGTCTACTATTTTATGTTATTTTCTTCTATCCCTGGAAAAAAAGTAATTGCTTTTTCATATTTCTGAATTGCCTCATGGGCTGAGTGAAATGGTCTCGTGGAGGCCGGAGGTTCCCCAGCCCTGATCTAAGATGTCTAATTCTGGATGTGTGAAATATTCATCACTGCAGGGACAACATCCCTGGCATCCCTGGGGATTTCTCGAGTTGAAATGTGTTTGCCTTAGCTTCTCTGTCTAATGTGCTTTCCTTGTTTCCTCTGACATATCATAGCAGTCCAAAATAACTGAAGCTGAGAGTTGCTTTGTATTAGCCTGCCACAGTGGCTATTTTGGGCCGGACTTTGTAAGCAATGGGGCCTGGCTGTGTGTGCATCCTCGCATCTCTTATGTAATTCCCTCCAATGGGAACATAGAAATCAGAAAGAAAGTTTGTAGAGAGTCACTTAATCTTACACAGAGTTAATTGGAGACAGCTGGAGAACTGAAGGATGTTTACTGTGCCAGCATGAGCGGGGAACAGTGTAGGAACAAAGCAGAACGTCCAGATTCTTCCTTATGGCTCATTATGGCTGATATGCCAGAGCGGCATGGAAGCTTGTTTGAGCATCGGAGGCAGAGCGAAGCAGTGTTCTGCTTTAATGTTGTCACTTTGTGGTGGTATAAGCCTGATTGATCCCTGTCAGAGGGGCCTCTAATCAACAGAGAGCCATTGATTTCCTTTACACAGAGCCTACGAGGTGCCTAAGACACCTGCTAGCAGCCAGCTGACAGACACTTATGCCTGCTAACCAACAGCTGACACAAACTGATGCCAATGCACTGTGCTGGAGAGGGTGAGTCACACATGCTCAGATAGATCCCACTCTCAGGGATGCTGGACGCCACACAATGTGAGATCCACTGTACTGTCATTCTGAATCATATCTTATACACGTGGTGTGTCACAGATGGAGTCTCGGTTAGCTGTGGTGTTTTGTAACCGGGATACAGATAATAGAAAAATCGGCCGTGCGGAAGCAGCGCAAAGCTGTCCTTCCTGTAACAAAATGAGCACTGTCAAAGCAAAGTATCATTGCCATCTTCAGCCTGATCAGCACAGTTCGTCTGTGGTGATTTCTATCTGCCGTGTTAGTGCTTGAGTAAGCAGTTTTCCAGCGGCAGTCACATGCTCCGGGCTGGGGCTCAAAGCCAGCTGTCCCCATCATCAGTTCAGACAATGCAGAAGCTGTGGCGAGGTGAGAGTCTGGGGCAGATGTGTGTGGCGTAGGGCGGGCGAGGGAAAGCACGATGTTACTGATTTTTCCTCTGGCAAGATTGCAAACGAGCAAGATGATGTTGTATCAAGACAGACTTCCGTGAGGTACAAAGGCATCTTTATCAGGTGCCAATCTGAGTCTGTGCACAAGCTCTCAGATTTCATCAGGGTGAGGAGTCGTTCTCCAGAGTCCAGGTTGTTATCAGGGAAGGAACTCGAGGCCATGCGGGTCATGTTTTGATAAACTGTCACAAGAGCTGCAACGATTAGTCCATCAATAGTTGGCAACTATTTTGATCGTTGAATTAAGTCGTTTTTAAAGCAAAATGCTGAACATTTGCTAGTTCAAGCTTCTATAATGCGGTTTGATGTTTTTCGTTGTCATACATCATGATGTATGAATATGTTTGGGTTTTTTGGCAGTAGGTTGAATAAAGTACCGCAGCTGAAGATGTGACTTTGGCCTACGGGAAATAATAAAAAAGGCAGTTTTCTAAATTTTAAAAGATGAGAAAATGAGCGGTACATTCATGTTTAATGAAAGCAATCCTTACGTCTACTTCCATCACAATTAAGTACAAAATGACAATATATTGGCAGATCACCATGTCTAATGCATGTTCAGGAGTGTAGGAGGAAGACAAGATGTGACCAGTGAGGTGGAGAGGCCCAGTCCTGCAGGCAGCCTGCAAACTTTCTAAAAACGTAGTTGTCAGAATTGCTTTGCCTCATGATGAGGAAAGCTGATTACAAAGCACCTCAGACCGCAGGACGAGCGAACAAGCAGCAGCTCCCCCGGAAATGCCCATGCAGTTATCCTCAGGGCTCCGTACTCAGAGCTGAACGGAGAGACCGCATTGCTGCTCCGAGACCGAACACCCACCCCAGCCTCCTCTATAGCCCCCAGCCCCCCCACCCACAAAAACACGCACAACCACGCCTCCAGAGGCACGCGCACAAGCGCAGGCTCGGACACACCTCCTCCTTCCCCTCCATCGCACACAAACACAACGCACGCACACACGCACAAAGGCAGCGGCGGGTGTGAGAGCATCGCCGGGCGAAGCGGACAACATGTAAGGCAGCGGCATGAAGGACGGCGCGGCTCCGGGAGGCGCACGGCAGGTGCGGCAGAGCTGAGGCTGCACCTCACGGAAAACGAGCTGCTGCTCCACCATGTCCACCGCATCCGATCAACTCACTGCTGAGACGGTAAGGCCCCTCGTCCACTCGCCAAATCTTGCATCTCCAAACTTAGCCGAACTCCTTCTCCCCTGCTGCTCCCCGCCGGGCTCCGTCCTGGTTTGAACCCGCTGTTTTAAATGATGTCATTCAGGGCTCAAAGGCATTAGGTCAGCCGCAAAGGATGGAGGGCCGTCCGTGCCGCAGCACCAAAATAAAAGGGGTGCTGAAGTGCGTTAGAGCAAGTGTTTGGTAACGCTTCAAGGCTGAATGCGCCTCGGCATGGCCCCGTGAGGAGGCTTCAGGCGAAGCTGCATCACATTTGTTATTGTCTGGAAAAGGGCAGCCCAGAATTCAGCCTTCGTTTTTTTTTTAAAGTTGCATTTAGTTACAAATCCAAATGAAAATTAGCCCAAATATTATCAGACCGCGCGCAGAGGCATAACATCATGCATTTAAACTATAGCACAGGGGAATGCAGCCTTTTGTTGCATGAATACAGGGCTGTCACTGGTCCGTTTTTTGATAAGGTCAGTACAAAGTAGGGTGTCACAGATGGATTTTGCCCACACAGAGAACATTAAAGCAATTCATTGCGCATGAGTCCATGTTTTAGAGTGAAATCTCGCCCTCAGTTTGCAACTCTTGCAGTGTTTCATGGTTTCTTAACTGTGTGCTGTAGCCATGGAGACAGTATGTGGCATGTGGTTTTACACTTGTGCTACAAAGTGAAGTCCCTCTATTGAAGAATGGCCTCAGAGCATGAAGATGAGTAGAGGAAGGAATGCATGCACGTAGTTAGTCCAAGCATCTCCTTTAAAAAACAAATCTGCTCTAATCCGAAATCAGTGTCATCGAACACATTCACACTTTTCTGCAGGAAAAGCCTCCTAACATTTGTGCAGGGACTTACAAGTGAGTCTGTGTTGATGTAGTGTAGCTCTACAAAATTAATTCTGATGTTTTATTAATCTTTTGTGCCATTTGTATACTACAGCTTTCATGTTGGGATTTGGTACAGTCGCTGTGCAGGGCTATTTTTACATTATCCTTGCAAACCCATTCATACAACAATAGTGGGAGCTATTGTTCACAGCCATTAATGTATTAAAGCTGTGTAGCTGTTTGAGACACGTAGATTGTGGCAGTGAACTACTCACTGAGTGTTCACCTTCTACATCCCTCACATTATGAGGCCTATTTTTATACTGTATAAAAAAATGAAGTCTCATCAAGGCTCTTGCATCTTGCTGACACTTCACCTCATTCATTTAACCCTAGAAGAACAGAAAGAATGGTGGATTTAAGTAATACTTTCACTATTTAGTGGCCTATATTTTAAACTTCAGTATCCCTAAGTGACACAGAATTAGTCACAAATTGTTTTCATTGTGCATTTTAATAATATTCAGCCATCAGGCCTAGTCATTGGTGACCATGGTCCCAGTGGTGTTAGAGCAGCTGGTAATAGTACAGTCTTTAATCTGTATGTTTAAGAACAGCAAATGAAAAATTGGATTAGGATTTTAAAAGATGGGAAATTTGCTGTTAAACTGCAGTTCATTTCTTTAATACACTGTACACAATAGGTGAATTTGATTAAATTGATACTTTGAGTTACTTTTGCAGCTTAAACATTTGCACAGTAACATTAAAAGCTGTTGTTGTGTATGGAAATGACCATCCTAAATTGCTACTGTAGCTGCTGTGTTTTTATTTTTATGAAGGGCAAACACATGCAGGCGTCGCTGAAACATGGCATTATGAGGGGTCGAGCGAAACGGTGAATATCAGTGTCGGTTTGTCTGTCGAGGTCGGTCGTGTGTGAACAGACGTGATATTTAGGTGTGTTGTGGAGACCTGACGGGAGATGGCTGGTCAGTCCTCTCCCTTCACGATGAACAGATGGTAACTCAGGGTTAGCTCGTGGGTGGGTGCCAACAAGAAAGCCCATGTGTGTGTGACACATAAATCCATTGTTGAAATGGACTCGTTTTGTCCATGTAATGTTCAAAGGCCTAAAAAAAAAAAATACTCTTCATGTTCTTTAAGATGAGATTAACAACACTTGTCTGCATGTTATTTATTTATAAGATGTGAATAATTCAACGAGGAGAAAACAGATGCTGTGTGTTGTGAAAATTTAAAAGCAAGTAAAGTCACTTTCTGAAACTCAAACTCAGTTTTTAGATAATTTTGTTGAGGTCTCTAATATGTAAGGCAGCCAAGACATACTGCAGTACTGCAATAAAATTACTATTACTACTGCTACTATTTATTTTAAATTCTATTTAATCAGAAATAGAATAGAATAGAATAGAATAGATAGTATAATTTAAAAAAAAAATTTACTACCATTAATTTGGTATAATGTGATGCAAGTTATGTTTGGCATTTAACAAGAAGTCAGCAGTGAAAGATAATGTGAGTAGATCATTTCAGCTCACAGAGTCTCCTGTTTCATTAAAATTAAAAATTAACTCATATAATGTCTTTTTGCCACGTTGCTCAGATACAAAGTTGGGTCGCGGCTGTAGGCATGAACTCAACTTGGCTAGTAAATGAGCAACTACATCTGTTACGTTTATTCCCCGTCATCACCTCGGGTGTCTGTGTCATGTGGTCAGGCTGTTTTGGTCAGGGAAGGTCGTGGTTGTGGCGTTGTGGTCAGGGTTAGGGTTGTGAGCCAGCAAACTTCCAGTTGTGCAGATTCATTAGATGCTTTTACATAAAAAGCATTTAAATGATAAAGAGATTAGGTTCACAGACTAATCAAATATAAACTGATCCTGCTGTAATTTTACAACATAACCAACAAACAACTTGTTAGCAGAACATTTATCTCATATCTATGCATTTAAATTGCACTGATGTGTATTTGTTTTAATGTGTCTCTTTCTTTCCACAGGCTGTGTTGATCTTGAATCACATTGAATGGAGAGCATTGAAGTTCCTTTAAGATGACACGAACGCATCCCCCTGATATACTGGCATCGACTCTATATCAGGACGTTACTTTAAATCCCCTTACTGACCACTCCATTTCTCCCCACTCCTCCCGGCAATGTGACTTGAAAATGATTGACAAACCAGAAATTATCAACAAAAGACACTGCCGTAGCTTTGACTTCATTGAGTCACTGGATGACCCGCAATCCTTCTCTTCCTCAATGGAGTACCCACACAAGAGGGCAGAGCATCAGACATTAAACAAAGACCTAATGTGGAATGGACTAGATCAGCCGGGACACCTCCGCTTTTCATCTCCTGATCTGTTCAACACCAGGCAGTTCCAGCAGCAGACCGCCCAGGACAAAACCAGCCATCTTACATGGTCCGATTCTAAAAAGAGAACAAGATCTAAAAGCGCTCCAAGAATTAAGGCCACCCTCACTCCTGTGCCCATCTCAGTGTCTCCTCCAGGAGCCAGGAAGGGGAGGGATGCTCCTCAGCCTGCATCAGATGCATTAAGGACTTCTGAAACACATCGAGAATCCTACTCCTCAAACAGGGCTTTTTTGAATGATGTGCATCCTATCAAACTGCAGCCCCATTCTCCCCTCTACGTTTCAGACTGTTTTGAGGAGGATAAACCAGACAAACCAGCCATAACCCCTCATGTCAGGTGCCGTGTGGACATTAAACCGGATGCTGCGGTACTGCAGCACACATCTAGGCAGGTTCCCAATGTACGGACTGAGCATCTTTGGCAGAGATACTCTCAGGCCAGTAGCAGTAGAGGTTTGTATGTACCACGACAGATTGTCTCCTCACCAACGCCCACTCCGAGTGAATGCTACAGTGGAGATTTTAGACAAGGATACCACTATACCACTAGCATGTCTCCTATCTCTTACCAGCATCTAGACATGCACAGAATGCCGTCACCAACAGCACCATATCTGAGTCAAGAGCAAAGAGCTTACTCAAACCCAAACATACCAACCAAGTTTTTCTATACAGAAGACCCTGTTCGCTATCCAGTCCATCCCTATTCTAGAGCATACTTTCAGGATGATCGCTCCAGTCTAACTAGTCATGGTAGTACAATGACTAGTCAGTATGATCCAAGGACTCGATGGGTGCACAGCCTTCCTGTCAGGTCCTATTACACAGACCACCTTTCCAACCGAGAACCAGCACAATCTGTATATAGTAGGCCTTATTCCACAAGTGAGGCAGGATCATACTTTCCCCAAACTCCACTATCTAGATCGTACTATGGAGAGGACAACCGGTTTAATCCATACCATATGAGTAGCTCAAGGTTGTTCTATTCCAAACCGTACAGCTCTCCCGAGGAGCTGTACTTTCCAACAAGGCCGTATCATACGGAGGGTCGTCGACGCCCTCGAATGTCTCAGGCCTTTTCAGATGACTGGTATCGCTCCAGTATATCCGGCTACTCTAACCACTCCTCACAGCACACACCACCAAGAGTAAGGCAAGACCCCACTATACCCCCGTGGTTTACTAACAGCTGTGTGGAGACAAGCAGACTAGGAGCAGAGGTCAAAAACCACTCCAAGTCTTGGGACAATATTCTGTATCCACGGCATGACAGAGAGCAATCAGTGCCCCGTGGGCGTAGCTATGAGAACCTGTTCCACCAAGCAAGACATGGAGCATCCTCAGATATTACATCTCAGCCTGTTATACTTAACCTCTCAAGTTCACCAAGGCGCTATGCTGCCCTTTCTCTCTCTGAAAACTCGTTAGAGAGGGCCTCAAGCAATCCATGGAGGAATACCAAGAGTGGGCACTGGTTTGTAACTCCTGAGATCACCATAACAGACAATGACTTAAGTGCTGGCAACAACAAGCGGCGCGATGTGCACTCTGTCAGCTGGGATATGCTGGAGGGAGAGAAGACACCATCTCCGAGAGTAATGCATCAGAAGCAACCATCCAACACAGCGGACATAAGCAAAGAAAGGAAACACAACAACTTCTCCCTCCAGCAGAGTCTAGAACAACTGGACGAACTCTTAGCCGATTTGGTCGTCGACTACAAACCACCAACTTGCAGAAAGTCAAGTGAAGACCTTTTAGACCAGCTAAAGCAACTTATTACTGAAGACGACGACAAAGACAGAGAATCTTCTGGACTTGAAAACTTAGGATGTCTGAACACACAGCTCCCATCCTCTAAATCCAGCCCTGACACAATCAAAGACCCTGACAGTGGATGTGATGCTTTACAAAGGAGCGCAGAGGAATGTTCTCCAGACCACAGCACTGATGAAGATGACGCTATGGTGTGTGCTAACAAGAAGTGCAACCGGATTGAGAGTATGTTCAACGCCTGCTTGTACTTCAAATCATGTCACAGTTGCTACACCTTTTACTGCTCACGAAACTGCCGCAGGGATGACTGGGAGACCCACAAAGAGACCTGTCTGTACGGTCGTGTCAACAGTGTGTGTCGACACACTCTGAAGTTCTGCAGAGAGAATTCAGAGATCCACAAAGCCTTCTCTCGCGTTGCTAAAGCTGGCTACCTCTCAAGAGGGAGAGGCGTTCTCTTTCTGGGTTTTGCTAATCCGGAGACAGCTGACAACTTCCTGCAAGTTGGGCTCGAGAGCCTCCTCATGTCTCCCACATACTTATCTCTCAGAGAGCTGGATGGCTTCAAGGACAACCTAGGTGAATATTGCAAGGAGCTGCAGCTGGCAGGTAACGAGTACGACCCCAATGAATGTTTCCTTCTGAATGTATCCGTGGCTGTTGGTGAGCTAGTGCCTAACAGACCTTCACCGAGAGTCCAAGCACCAACAGTTCGAAAATATGCAAAGGTGTCGTTGGCCTCCTCAAGCCCTGACAAAAAGGTACTCAAGAAGGATAGTGAAATGGAAACTCTCATCCTCACTCCGCCTCCAGGCACGCCGGACATTGACAAGGAGGGGGAGGAGGGAAGAAAAGCCAGAGAGGTGTGCTTTGTCAATATCCAGCGTGAGCTCAGGACCAGGGGAGTCTTCCTTCGTCACGAGTACCCCAAAATCTATAATCAGCTGTGTGAGTTTGTGGAGAGCAACAAAAGGTTCACTCCAACGACAATTTACCCAATAGACAAGAGAACGGGGAAACAGTTCATGTGCATGATCATGGCTGCGTCCGAGCCAAGAACGCTGGACTGGGTGGGTACGCCTCATCTCTTGGATGATATTATATAGTATAGCACTAAATAGTAATGATAATGATGTCAGCTACTCTAAATGTACATAATGTAAATACGTGGTGTGGTTTAGCAAATTGAACATTGGTATGGAAATATGTGTATACATGTGACCAATCGCTCTTTCCGTCTCTCTCTTTCTCTTATTTCACTCTGTTGCCACACACACACAAACACTCACGCACACGTTCAGTATATACACGCACACTTTAAAGAGTTGCCCTATGTTGTTATTGGCTTGTTTTGATCCTGTTGCACTCAGAAGAGTTAATAGCCTGCATGTAGACTAGGCACAAACCCAGTTATCCAGGTGTTTAAGATGTGAACATGTATGATCTGTGCAGTTTCTGCAGGCAATGTATGAAGCACACAATGTTTATGAAGAACACATCTCATCGCCACCACATCATTGTAGGCAATACAACCAGGTCTCATTTTCTAAGAGTCACCAACTATGATTTTGCCGAAATTGTTATATCAGAAACTTATATTATAACTTGTCACAATGGTTGTAATATTACAATTATTTAGTAGTACTTAAGTATTATTTCCTGAGTATACTGTAGTTGTGTGGGTATTTTTTTATTATTATTGCTATATTAGTTATTCATTGATAGATGAAGAAGTACAATCAAACCACCTGTTTGTTTCCCCACTTCATTGAGAATTTTGGTTGGAACTTATTGCATCTTGTGATAAGACTTGATGTCATTCTCGTATAAATTGCTTTGTTTGAAAGTGGCCTTCAGTCGGAAAAAAAAAATGCATTTGACACAAAGCAATGTATAGATTTAGCTGTTTCTAAAGGCTTGACAGCTCTTGACTTCAGTTGTTTGAACTACCATTGTAAATGAACAATTATTTTGCTCAAAGCATGTTATTTATATTCAGGTATTTTAATATTGATATTGCTTATGATTACATTTATTATGTTAATGAGATACCATTTGATGCTTAGAAATGTAAGAGGTATATATATATATATATTGAATATTAGATAATTTGAACATCATAACCTTGAGACCTTATTGTAACTAATACCACAGTATGTTCTTAAACATTATGCAATAAAAGAGCAACCTTAACATCTATATTGTAAATCCTATTTTATTATTAATATTGAATAATCCCTTGGAGCCAAGAGCTGCAAAGACTTTGTTTGCACTAAAACATAAATTATAACATGAGAATGTTCTAACACAGCTGCAGCACTGAACACAGATATGATGATATGCCTGCTTTCATTGCCATTGATGACTAATCTAAGGTTGCTCTTTTACTTGATTATATATATCTTTGTGCAAGACCTTCCTGGACTTTCTATTTTGTGATGTTTATAACCCATATATAAATATATAATAAATGGAATTTAACGAGCAACCTTGTGGCTTTGCATTTCGCTTCCCCAACGCTCCTTATTAGGCAATTGAACAGAAAGGAGAATTATACATTTCCCATCATTAAGGTTGCTATACACAAAGATCGGCATGCCTGAAGACATGAGCCACCCGGCCCTTTCCATATTCAGCTTCAGCTTCAGCTGTTTTATGGCACACATGCAGGAGTATTCAAAAAAGAAAACTAAGAAGAATCAACTGCATCCTGGAAAGGGTAGGAATTAACTCTACATTAGAATTCAGGATAACTTATTTAGCTTTGTGTTAAGTGCAAAAACTGTATCAAAGCTCAAAATGCCTTTAGGTTGAAATCCTTCAAATTGTATTGATCGGGCACCTTTACTTTGAGGCATCAGCCTTCATCCACCTGATGTCAAGATACTGGCAAGTTAGTGAGTGTAATATATACAATATCTGGTGAGTGTAGCTTCATATGGTTCAGTCATCTTCTAAAGTTCATACAGGTTTGACATAGGATATGAAGGGAACACATTGTTATCGCTTTTAATAAGATGCAGTAAGTGATGTTTTGATGAAAAAAGTGTAAATTGATAAATGAATTCACTCTGACCAAGACATGATGTTTGTCAAATCCTGCTTCTTTGTCCTTTGTGTGCAGGCACTGGTTTGAGTTTAAAATTAGCTAATGCCATGAGATTCCCTCACTTTTTTTGATTCTTTATTTATCTATTCTTACAATGAATGTAACATATTATCTGATTCATTTTACTGTAACAAGTTGCCTTCTGAAGGTTCGGCAATGCTTTCTTAGGCATCATTCATCTATGTTGTTAGCCCACCACCTAGTGGAATAATGCATGTATAACTTTTTGAACCTATTATGAGCAGCACTGTACCCATAATACTGTCCATAATTGATTGGATTGGAACACACACACACACACACACACACAGTTTATTGCTTACTTTATGTTTATTATCCACTAAGCCACTACATATGCAGTGGAACTACACTGCTGATTGACTCAGCATGTGTCTTCATTCAGTTCTACCATATTAATATTCTTTATTGAAAAATTTTCCCTTAAAAAAATAGCAAAATGAAAAATGTGATGGCTTTTTGTTTAGCCGGGGTTATTGTACTACATTGTAGTATTACAGTACTGTCAGGGGATGAAGTTCGGGTAAATGTCCTGGTCTTTTTAACCGGTGTAGATCTGAATAGTAAGACTGCATGTCAGTCAAAATATGTTCGGATTCATTCGATTATGGACAAGCCTTTATTGACAGTGTTGGCGTTTTTAATCACTTTTTTCATTTCCTGTAAATACCGTATATAGATTGATATAATTTTCCTATAAATGTTTAGGTTGTTGTGATTTTTGACAGCCAGTTGCATTCAAATGCATGAATAATATTTATGTATATGCTGAAACATTATACGATTCAGTTCAGTTAGTGACATGAACATTATATATTAATGTTAATCTGAAGCTAGTATGACCTTTTAGCAGACTGGTTTACCAAATCAAGAGGATATATTCCAAAGTTACAGTCTTTTAGTTTAAAATTCCCTTTCCGTTTCCAAAGACAGTGTTTCATGGCTGAGCTGCGGTGGAGGGACAGAAAGCAAAGAGGGAAATTCAGATTGAAAAGACTTGTAGATACTGACTTGATATGTCTAGCTTAGTCTGCTGAAACCTCATATTAGATTAACTTTCTTTGATAAACTTATGAATTGCTTTGCCTCCATCATTTACACTGGAAGGGCATTAGAAAGGGATCTCTTACTGGTCAGTATCAACAGCAGGAATGATTACAGCTAGCAAAGCCAATTTCACTGTTCATGTGGGCAACTGAAGATTGATTTTAAACAGACTTGAAAAATGTGAACCTGTCCTGTAACAGCTTGAATGTTTTCCTGTAATGATCTCATCTTGGCACACTGCAGCGGCTAAATCCAGCAGAGAACAAATTTCTAGTGTGTGTAGCCACATCATGAAAGCAAGCTAAGTCAGCTTTACTTATGTGAAAACGTGATGCGATGGCCGAGCACTGCACAATATCAATACACAGAATAAAAACCTGTAATAAAATAAAAGAATAAAATGATTCTAAATGGCCGATATAGACAAACACATCACAAAAACAAAACAGGAAGATTTCACAAATCATAAAGCATTACAACAAATTCGATTTCAATCAGATGTAAAATCCAGACAGAGAGAGAGCTGTTGGTCTTTTCAGTGCTCCACAAAGGGATGTGGTCTCTGCTCTGCTTAATCTCAGAAACATTTACTGCATTGTTTGTCTGCTCTGAGTGGTTAATAGCATCATATGTCTCAGTTATCAATATCATGTGGCTTCAGTTTTATGTGGGAGAGGCCATACAAAGAGGCACAGTTTGGCCATGGTACATTCAGACTGGGGCTTAGATACAAGTGGCATCACTTCATCAAATTTTGTTTTTACAATTAAAACAGAACATCAATCCAGTGCCACAAAATTACCTGTGTGAAACAGGATCTGGGAAGATTTACATCTCACAAAGTATGGACTGAAAGAATATGAAGAATAAAGAATATGTAACCATGACGACAAAATTTCAACTGCTATCTGAGCTAATGTGTATACAAATGTGCATCTACTTATTGGTAGTAACATATCAACATTTTTGAAAGTGGCAATGAATTTGTGAAACATAAATATCAATTTAGTATTAGATATTATCGAGTCATACAGGACATACAGCGTTTGAATCAGAAAATCACAAAGGATTGGGTTATATTGTCTAGTTCTCCATTGACAGCAGCTGTAGGATTTGTTAGAAATCGCACATAACTCTTACATCACAGGAGCAACATAAGCTAAGGCCTGTTTTCTGTTAGTGTGAATGCTCCCTTTAACAAGCCTTTGCGCATGCGGGTTGCGCAGGTCTCCTCGTGATGACAGCAAATGACAGCAGTGCTCGCTCCTGCAGTAGCCAGTGTGAGACGGCTAACCGCCAACAAACAATCCCTCTGATTCGAGAAATCTGATGAACAGCCGTGTTTAGAGAAACTGCGAACAACCAGTACACGCTAATTACGTTAGGTAAGTAGCTGAATTCATGGTAACATGTTTTCCTGATCACATTTGGTCACTCAGGAGCTTGCAGCCCCAAAGCTAAGCTAACGTAGCTAACTAGCTTATCGTTAGCTTGCCGTACTTGACTAGCAGACGTTAGCCGAGTTTAACTTGATCAACGTTAGCAGGCTACCGCTAGGTTAGCCAGTTCAGCAGTTTGCTGTTTGAGCTCCTTCTCCAAGTCAGTGCAAACACAAGTCCCTCTTCACTGGTAACAACCCGTGTAGCACCTGGGTGTCCTGGGTTGTGTCAGTTTCCTCATAGCGTTTAGCTGACCTAACGGTAGCTACGCGGTTTATTAGATATGATTCTCAGATCGTCTGATGGTAATCCAAGACAAGTTTACCAAACGTTAGCCGGCGGTAACAGACAGTAACTTTACCTAAACCATCTCGGTTCGTTGGCCGCCTCCCTGGCTAAATCTGGCTAATGTTAGTGCAGCATCGAATCAAGGGCACTATAAACGTACAGTTTAACGTTAGCAGCTCATTGACGTTAAAAACGTTTCGCCTTTTTGTGTCAAATGTGCCCCCACCCACCCATGGAGCCTGCGAAAGGAATTTCTAAAGTTGTAGCCTGTTAACATCACCGCTCAGAGCCTATCTGCAACATTAAGGCTTGTAAGGCCTTGGGATATAATGGCATACTGTCATTTCACATCATAGTTTAAATATTTAAACAGTGGCTATTACCATTAACCTTTTGTAGCATAAAAGTACCGCAATTATCTCCTCATCTTGTCCGGTATTAGTAGCAAATGGTCGTTGATAAAAAACACAAGTCAATTAGGTTGATCATTAAAGTACTAATGTTAATTTATAATGCAGAACATTTGCTTTTGACTTATCAGTCTGTTGTTACTGTGGGGTTATTGCTGCTTTTCTGTTTATCAAATTGAACGCGTTTGCATTTGTACTATTTTCCAGCCAGAATAAGATGACAAAAGACTGGGAGGTTCAGTGAATTTGTGACTGAGGTCTTAAATTATGATGACTTGCAATCCACACATACAGTCATTACCTCAGACTTAGACAATAACTGCTGTCACAGTGAACTGGTCCTGAATTAGCCAAACCCGAAATACTGCTCACCACAAAAGGACTAACTTTTTTACCCTGTACCAGATGCCACCTTACACAACAAATCCTACCTTACATTATAACTTCAGAAGTCAGTTTCAGTAAGTCACTATATTGTATGATTAAGTCTTAATCATAATCCGACTGAGGTTCAGTCAACAGAACTTTCTTTCCTCTGTAGTGATGACTGCAGATTGCCAGAAAATGAGGTCACTACTTTATGGTTTGAAGTGGAAAGACTTAAGTTCAAGTGTGACCAAAGGTTCACACACTATTTGCTTTGTAACTGGATTTATATGAAATCCTCAGCTCATTCATTACTTAGAAAGAGGTTCATCTTTTCTTGTTGGGATGCACAGTACTAAATGCTTTGCAGTTAACAGACAGCAGCACTGATCTTGTTAGCTGCTGCACATGACAACATTAATATTCCTTATCCACCACAATCTGTCTCCTTTCTTCTGTAGCTGATGCTTGGTTTATATGTGCTACAGTCAGCGTTTCATTAGTTCCTGTCCTGAAGTATTACTAAGTTTTATACTGCTTATGAGAATCTGCGCTCACTGAAGGAGATGATTGCAATTTGGTGGCAGTTAAGAGGATATTGAGCTGCAGAGCTGGTGGCGTGTGTGTATCTGTGTGTTTGTGGTATTACTTCACTTTGTCATGGCAGCTGCTGTACATCTGTAGGATTTTGTTTGGGGTAAAACATTTGTGCCCTAATATTGGACACTTCAAATCCAGTGTTTTCCTAATTACCTCGATGGCATTTCATTCAAAAGTGTGGATTGGGTGTCTTTGGCAACAGGACATGGTTCAACTCACCTTCATGGAGGGCCTGAAAGCTGGTCTGCCTTGAACATGTCAAAAACTTGTAATTGTTTGAAGTTGCCCTCAAGACAGCAGATTAAGTGACAGCACCTGTGGTAAAGTGGGTTAAGTTCCATGATACCTGAGTTCACAGTACAAACCCTGACTTTTCAGCACACAATGGACAACTGATAAGCAGTGTTCCATGTTATTGGTAAATACTGTTTATCTATAAAACTTCCATTTACCATCCTGTGATTTACTACAACTCCAAGCTGATAACGACCGACTGAATGTGGAATAGCCACATGAAGCAGCTCTCATCAGCCCTTCACACTGTATTTGGTGTAGAAACATGGATTTAGGAAGATTGTATGGTGTATGTTGTGTTTTTTCTCTTTTTACCACCACTGCAGCTTCTCTTGTCAGAGTGGGTGATCCTTTGGGTCAGTAGGGGCCTTAAGGTTAGAGAAGAGGATGTGTAGCCAGAAGGTCATGTCTTCCGCCCCCAGATAAATCTAGATGTGGAAAGTGAAAGACTGGTGCTTACCCCTCCCTCACATTCCCCATTCAAGCAAACCTAAGAATCTGACCTAATGCTCATCGTCAGCCTTCATTTCTTGACAGCTTTTATTTAATTAACGGTGTGGAAACATTTCAGTCATTACTGGAAAAGTATTGAGGTTCAGTGCCCAGCCTGAATGGTGGGAAAGGTCCCTCATAAACGTCATATAGTTGATGTACAGTATTTGCTTGGTGAGCAGTGTAAGAAATTATCTGAAAAGGAAGTGTGAAGAGGATGTTAGCTCAGAGCTGTGAATACCTTTTGTAGAAAGTGAAATCCTTTGAACATCTATAAAAAGCACTTGTTCTGTGTGCGTGTGTGTGTGCGTTTGTGTGTGTTTGTGTGTGTGTTAGATCATGAAGTGGGAGGAGAGGGCTATTTTCCAAACACCTTTACACCTTTTTAGTTTTTCGTGCTTCTCATTTCAAAAATAATTTTAAACGGTTGTATTAAATTATGTAGGTGGCTGGATTTGCTTAGACATTTTAAAACCTCTGTTTGTCTTTGCCCTGGCTTTTGCCTCTTCTGCTATCTTGTCATAATTTTGGTGCTTACACAGATGCTATGGTTGAACGCTTGGCCCTCTTGTCTCTCATGTGAACAGTATTCATTGGCTGTCCTGCCAGAGTGACGTTGATTGTCACACAACTCAGAAGGTTGAAAATTATGCCTTCCCTCACACTGTCTGTTGTTTGGTTTCTCTTCTGCTTTAGAGTTCCTCAGTGCTCTCCATGACTGACTCACCAGGTAGCTTCATGCAGTGGATTGTATTGTAGCTCACATAGGGCCATGACAAATGGCAGTTAACCTCTCTGCTAGCCACTTGATAGCCTAGTTGCCTTTTCATTTCCCTTCCAAGTATGTGAGGAATGTGCTTATTCAAGAGTATGCGTGGAAGTGCACCATGTGTGTACTTGTTAGTCAGTTACCTGTCAGTTCATTCAGATGTAAACTGAAACAAAAGAAACCAAAGAAACTGTAGAAAGTTTGACCTTTTATTTATCTAGATCAGTCAGCTTAAGTGTAGATCAGTTGACAACAACGTAAAAATTGCACCAAGTGGTTGGTTTTAGTGCAGCCCCCTTCTGTTTCAGCAATATGCTGCCTGACTTTCTGTTCTGTCCTGAGATGCTTCAGTCAGATGGTATTAGTGACTCTACTTTTAGAAAGAGCAGAATCAATGATACCCAACTGACAAACGAAAGATTCACAATGTGAAATTAGGCCAAAACTAATAGTTATATTGGTAACATTTAGCATTTATAAGCACTATATAAACATTTAATCAGTGGTTTGTAACACAATATAATGTAGTTGTATGCAGTTACAATGACATTTTTATTATTTTTATTAATGTTCATTGTTTGCCAGCAATTATAACTTTTCCTATGAAGAAATATTTAATATTATTACAATTAGGATTTAGTATATTATATCCATATCTGTTCATACAGGAGTTCTAGTTGTTGACAAATGCATTAATAAACACTTATATCTGCAAACAACTACAGTATAATGTATTTAAAGCACATTTATAAACGCTTATTAAATGTTTAGTAGGCTATGAATGACGATGAATGACTGAGTGAACAATGTCTCTAGACGTTGTCTGCTAGTTTTTTGTTGATTGATTGCAGCACTACCTCCAGGTCGCCATCACATTTCTCACATTTGTTGAAATTATAAATGTGCATTTTTCTCCCCAAACCATAAAAAAAAAAAATTTTTTAATAGAAATTATGACAATCTATTACAGTAATTGGAGATCAGTAATCACAGTTTATTCTTGGCTTGCCAAAGGAATTCAGTGTAGAGCCTGTGTGTTTAAATCTGCATAACCAATTTGATTTGTCAGGCATATCAAATCTAAAGTTGTGGTTGTCTGTTAGCTTGCGAGCACTGACACTGCCTTGCAGTCATTCCCACTCTGAGGCAGTTTTCTCCAGTCTAGTCTCATTCTCCTCCCAGAACCATAACTCCACAGCTAAATCTGCGTTTGCTATGTTAGCAGCCAGCCACAATGGGGCTTTTGTACGAAGGATTCACCAAGAAATCATTCAAATTTCATGCACTCAGCTTGGTTTGTATGTCTTGGCTGTGCATGTTTGGAAAAGGATGAGTGATTTGCATATACTGCTATGTAGCGTCTCCTGAAGCTTGTGAACCAGTGTGCTTTTGCTTTTGTCATTGGGCCAGTGTGTGAAGCACTTGGAATGCAAATGACTTCCCTTGTATGACGCGAGCATCATGTGTGAGCTTGTGTTCAGCCAGACCTTAACAGAAAAAGGAACCATTTCCTGCATCTCCCCCAAATGCATTTACTCTTAAATGCAGTGTAACTCACATAGTAAATACTGATACTATTTGCTGCTTTACTGTTCAATGAACTAACTTCAGGATGTGGTAAATTAAGTTAAACTGCTGTATGATACTTGCCAACCATAAGTTCAGAACGCTACAAATATGCTAGCAGCTATACTACAAATACACATGCTAGACAGTCCCACAACAACTACTCCCATGCTAGAAAGTTACAACAATGATGTATTGAATCAGGGTTTTCTCAGACTTGACACAACATCCACAGCAGACATTACACTGCTGCCTTCACATGCTGAGTAGTACTACTAAAATTATGTGTAAAATTGGTGGAGTTCCCCTTTTACGCATTTGACTTTTTTCTAACATTTTAATAAAAGGTTATGGTAACTTTTCTCAAGTTTTCCTCCCACATATTAAACCTCATTTGCCTATGTCTGCTCCATCTTGTCCCCTTTGTCCTCCAGTCATTTAGCTCTCTGTCTGTGTGAGCTGGTGAAGATGGTGAAGCCAGACATCCACACTCTGGCCCACCACCTGAAGCAGGAACGGCTGTACGTGGCATCGGAGAAGCAGCTGATCCAGAGGCTCAACAGTGATGTCCTGAAGACTGCTGAGAGGCTGTACCGAGCTGCATGGATCGCCAAGCAGCAGAGGATCAACCTCGATCGTCTCATTCTCACCAGGTCAGCTCTGGCCTTTAAAAAGAATAGCTCAAATATGCTTATTTGCTTTCTTTGTGCATTAAGTACAAAACTTGAGCTAGGATGCGATTAGCATAGCTTTGAATTAAAAACTGCTGCCCTGGATCTCTCTAAGGTTTAGAAATTTGTCTACCAGCACCTCTAAAACTCACACAAAGCTGCACCTCTTTTTTTTTTTGTTATTATGTTCCATTGTTTTTTTCCTTGTGTCACAAATCGTACTCTTTACAGCATTATTTTTGTTATTTGGGTGATGCTTTGCATTCTTCTGCATGGCAGCATTCATTAAATTTTGGGAAAATGTGCTATGTTGTGATATGTAACATTATTTGGATATGAAATGACCCATATCAGGATATGAGATTTTGGTCATATTGCACAGCCCTACATGAAACCTGTGACATCTGTATCCAAACAGGAAAAAAGATGGAAAGTTGACATTTCCTGTTATGCCTGCCTATGATTTATTATTGCATCTTTTTCTACTTATGTCAACAGAAAGCAATTATGAATAAACGAAAGCCAATTTTCAGTATGTTGAATTAGGTGTGGGTGATATGACCTAAAATTTATATATTTTTTTGATGGTATTATATCATGGTATCATGAAACTACCTACTGCTTCATTTTATTTAAATGAGGCTTAATGTTGACAGTTTCTCTTTATACTGATAGATACTACTAGGGGAGGCGAGGAAAATAGTAGTTAGTGGGTGTAGTTTCACTTCTGTGAGTACATGCGTAGCTCTCTACCTGCATGGTTTGGTAGCCACAGTAAACAGTAGAATTTTTAATATGCTAAAGCTTTTATCGTGGTAATGACGGTATAGCAAAATCCATGTCATGGCATGGCATGACGTCACACTGGTGATGAAACCGGTATACCCCCCCACCCTATGTTGAATCACAGTAACTAATAATAGCAGTTGTTGTTTGTTTATGATAATTATTCGTAATGAAATAACTCTGTTCATCAGTGCGGAGGCCTCTCCAGCTGAATGCTGCCAACATGCCAAAATGCTGGAAGACACGCAGTTTGTCGACGGCTACAAGACTCTGGGCTTCCAGGAGACCATCTATGGGGAGTTCTTGGCTAGGTTGAGAGAGAACCCCAGACTGGTGGCATCATGTCTGGTGGCAGGAGAGAGGCTCAACCAGGAGCACACCCAAGGAGTCATCCATACAGTCTTCACCTCTCTTTATGGCAACTGTATCATGCAGGAGGATGAGAGCTACCTGCTGCAGGTTAGGAGCCCTACCTTTGCCTTGTGTTGTAAAACAATCTGATTGGCTCTCAGTAAGATGAGATGTTTTTATCCGATCTTTCTTGCCAATTCCCAGGTGTTGCGATACCTGATAGAGTTTGAGCTGAAGGAGAGTGACAACCCTCGCCGTCTACTGCGACGGGGAACCTGTGCCTTCAGCATCCTGTTCAAGCTCTTCTCGGAGGGCCTGTACTCAGCCAAGCTCTTCCTCACTGCCACCCTCCATGAACCCATTATGCAGCTGCTGGTGGAAGATGAAGACCACCTGGAAACTGACCCATCCAAGGTGACAGAACGCCTCACTCCGGCCCAGCAGGAACGCTTTGGAGAGAAAGGCTCTGAGGGCTACAAACAACGGGTGCAGGCGGCTGTGGAGGCCAACGAAGCCAAACTGGTAGCTCTGGTCAACAAGTTTATCGGGTACCTGAAGCAGAACACCTACTGCTTTCCCCACAGCCTGCGCTGGATTGTGTCACAGATGTACAAGACTTTGTCATGTGTGGAGCGTCTAGAGGTGGGCGAGGTGCGCACCATGTGCACAGACCTGCTACTGACGTGCTTCATCTGCCCAGCTATAGTTAACCCTGAGCAGTACGGCATCATCTCAGATGCCCCCATCAATGAAGTGGCCCGCTTCAATCTAATGCAGGTCAGTGGCACAGCATCTATTTTGTTCACACATTCCACATGTAAGAATCATTCCACAGTGTAGATTGATAGTGCATACTTCTGTTATCCAGGTGGGGCAGCTTTTGCAGCAGTTGGCCATGGCTGATGATGATGCAGACCCAAGACGTAAAAGCAGTTTGTCCAAATTTGATAAGGTGTGTGAACCATTGTGATCTTTTATTTATTCCAGCCTGAATGAACATATTTCTCCTTGTAATACAACCGGTTCACATTTCTTTTTTTGTGTCGGCAGAGTTGTGTTGCTGCCTTTCTGGATGTGGTGATCGGCGGTAGAGCAGTCGAGACCCCACCCATGTCCTCAATGAACCTTCTCGAAGGCCTCAGTAGGACTGTGGTCTATATTACACATAATCAGCTGCTCGTGCTGGTAGGCTCTTGTGCAAATTTATATGCAAATGTACCATTAGCACCATTTAAAGGTTTGAATTATTACGTTCCGCCGCCCTTTTACAGGGTAATCCTAAAGAACAGTATGTTCTAAAACGGCCATGCTTGTATCTTAGGTACACCCTACAGACAAGGTGATGTGATAAGATTTACGAGCACCCTCCTGCCTACATTTACATATTTCATGAAAATCCAACAGCTACTTAAAATTTTCCATCACACAGGTCATGTACAGGTAGAACAGTATACATGTGTGCAGTAGACATGGTTTTGGAAATGCTCAGTATATTTAGTTTTTTGAGTAGAGGTGTTGATTAAATTCTGTTATAAATGTTTAAGCCATAGTTTGCTGTATTGTTGAACAAATATCATGCTATTGCATCTGTCCTCCGCTCACTGCTGTTTATGGTTTATTTGTGACCAATTGCCTTCGCAGCTTTTCTGCTTGTCTGTGTCCTTTAACTTATCGCCAAATTACATTACATCATTTTGCAGTGTTTACAAAAAAATTAAGCACTACAATAATGAATATGCATGTCAAATTTTTAAAAGGGAACTACTCAAGTGAGTCACATTTATGTGAATGCCAATAGCACTATGGGAAAGCTTTAATAGTAACTCTTTAGTAGCTTTAATATAGGCTTCTGTGTTAACTTACCTTGTGACCTTAGTGTGACTTCAGCATACGTTATGTATCAGTACGTTATGATGTTTGTCAGGACATAAGGCAGCTCAAGTGCCTTTTGGTTTGTTTGTGTATGAACTCTGTTTGTGGCTTTCTTTGCCTCCATTCATTGCAAAATATCTCAACTCAAATGACACCGTGTATAATCCCACGTTTAGTACCCGCAACAGCTTACATTCATGTTGCGCAAGGCCTTGGCAAGTGCGAACTTGTCATCTCGCACCCTTCCTGAGAATAACTGTTGACGTCCAGTGATTGATTCATTGTGACGGTCTGCAGAATAATGTCTTCCACTTCCTGCACAGGTGGACTTTGTGCGGAGTGTGATGGCAGGGGACCATCTTCGAGAGGAGGAGCACATGGCTCTGGAGACCCTGCTTGCCAACGTGCCCCAGAATCGAACTGTGAAGAGCAACAGTCTGGAGCTCACTCCCTCCAACACCCCCCAGCTCTCCCCAGCTACCACTCCGGCCAACAAGAAGAACAGACTCCCCATAGGTACCTACCTCAGTGGTCTCTAAGCCTCTGTCCTCCTGCCACTCTGGTTTTTAGAATGGATTTATTTATGTGCTCAAAGTGATACAACCTCTTGTAATTTCCCGATGTGAGGAAATAAAAGAAAATGTTGCTTTATAGGATTATGACAATTTGAACCAAGAACTGTAAGACGCAAATGTAATATTTTGTCTAATGAGAAGCAAAATAAACAAGTAGAGTTGAGTGTTGATGGCTAGTGAAAGGCCTGTGTTTTATAGGAAGCTAATGAGCTTCTTCTCAGCTTGTTATAAAGATAATTAGCATGGCCTGGATTGAGGCTCAATTACAGAAATGACAACCAATTAAATTACCAAATATAAATGAACGAATTTTAATTGGAATGGATAGAAAAGATGCATAGACCACCTTCATTAGCATTCTCAAGACAAATGATGCTGTAGCAACACCCCCTTAATTAGAAATGAACCACTTGTGCTTGCTTCTCTGAAATATGACGTTTTACACACAATCTTGACTTGATACTTGAAACACTTTAAATTCTGAGATGTATTCTGTATTCTTTCTCCAACTCCCTACCTTGTCCTTCTCCTTTCTTCTTGTGCTGCCAATGAATGACCAGGACAACACTTAGCCGCTATTACATCCTGGGACCCCACAGCCACCTCTCTGTCTGCTCACATTCCATTAGTAACCCCTTTTGGTGGGTAGCCTGTCAGTCGTGTTAGAGCTGGAGAGAACTTAACCCATGTATCTGTTGTTTTCACCCAGTTGTGTGTTAGATAACACTCATCTAGTCCATGCTCCCAGCTGCACAGTAACCTCCCTGCCTCGCCACTTTTACCCAGCGCTGCTGTCGTCCATGTGCTCTCACCATGCTTGCATTGCCCTGCACAGTGCTCTGGCTCATTATTAGAGCTAAGATGTTTTTACACTCATTTCGTTTTCTAAGTTTTCCCTTTTTTGCTCCCTCATTCAGCAGATTATGGCTTTTCATTACCAGGTATAGTGGGGAAAAATCTGTTTTCCACCTTTGCTCCTTCTAGTCTGTGTCTTAGTTGTGGTCAAAGTAAATGAGACACTAGTGCAATTACTTTCCACAGTGATGGTAACTCTGATTGTGTAGTTTTGTTCTTAATAGCATATTAGCAAAACTAATTATAGTGACAAGGAGTTTGAGTGATTCTATTGGCTCTTTGTGTTTGTTAAGGACTTGGAGGAGGTATAGGGTGTAAGTGTCAGATATCAACTGAGGTAATGCATCATTATTGAAGAATATGTGATATAAACAGCATCCTTTTGTGTTTTTCAAACTGTTAATTCCCTGTACATGCTTTGATGAAGCATTGTTCCTATGAAACACAGCCCAGGATGAGTTTAATGTGGTCACATGTCTTCACTGTGTTTATTGAATTCTGTTGGTGGTTGGAGAAGTGAATATCAGGCACAGCACCTGTACTGAGTTGTTCTTTTAAATTTTTTCTAATTTGTTAATTGGATGGGGTTGACGAATCGGTGCCATTTGCTGCAGCCACAAACACACAGGGCTGAAATATGTCAGAGCCGGCTATAGAGTGCTATGAATGTCATGTGCTGCCTGAGAGCTTCGTTATGTCAGGCCTGTCGTGTGTTAAAGTATGGCAGATATAGTGTCTTGTTTTCTAGAGAAGTTGTGAGCAAAGCTTTGTGCTTGTTTGTCTGTTTTCAGCTTGACCAATGAACTGTGCCAAGTGGGAAAACCATTTTCAGATTTCAGAAACACTTTAATGCTGTTATTGTTACTAACTGTCTAAGATTGAGAAATGAGGCATAAAGTCGTCTTTGGTGTCACACCAGTGTTGAGCTACATAAGGAAAGAACTGACATTCAAACCGTAGTTTCCACATTTCCTTTAAAGCCATTGTGACTTATGGCTCAATTGGAAGTAAACGTTTTATTTGCTGCTAAACTCATTCTCATTACTTACGATTAGCAGTTAGGGCAACTCATTTGTGTGACATGCCAGACGAAGGTTTTGGTTCTCTGCTGTTAATTTTCACAAATACTGTTTGGTTGGAATTCTCGAGTGTGTTGACTACATGACTTTAAAGTTTAAAGCATCACATGTTGTTATTTACTGTCCTCTCAGAAACTAACAATGTTCCCCTGCGAATTCTCTCCAACCGGCCAACCAGCAGCTGCTCGGAGCCGCAGCCGTACCAACATCGCCCAGGAGGGGGAGGCAGAGGCCAGCTCCCAAGAATCCCTACAGGAGCTGATGCCAGAGGAGGTGCTGGTGATTTCACTAGGAACTGGTCCTCAGACCGTCCCTGGGATGATGTCAGAGAATGAGGTAATGTGACTTGAATTAATGTACTCATTTGCAGGCGACATGATGATGTGATAAATTCAATGTCATATTTTTTCCTGTCACTGAAGGGGAGTAAGACTTCTTAGAGCTGGTGTCATGCATTTTGTAGCGCTTTGCGTGTGCTTGCAATGTTATGCAACTGATAAGAAACCTTGTATCTCATGTAAAACTAACTCCTCTCTTGTCACCTCCCATCTTTGAATGAGGTAGAGCCTCTGGCTGCAGTGACTCATGGCAAAGCAAGTTTGCTACCAAACATAAGTGATGTTTTTTTTTTTTTTTTTTTTTAAATGTATGCATGTCCTGTCTCTTCTGCTCCCTAGGTTTTGAACCTGCAGATGGCTGATGGGGCCCAGGGGGATGGCCATGCCGATGATACTAAGCTGCATGGTAAACCAGACAAAACCCTGCGCTTCTCCCTCTGCAGTGACAACTTGGAAGGCATCTCAGAGGGTCAGTCTGATGACGCATAAAGCCAAAGCATGACAAAAACAAATCGCAGCTATGTTTTTCTTTTACAATTTCAGAGGAAATGATCAGAACGCTGGGAAAGTTAAGTGGTTTTGGTTTGGGGGAAGCGGATCATTGTGATTATGAAAAGTCCCCATCTGCTTTGTTGTTCTGTCACACAGTTATATGGACAAAACCACACAAATAAACACAAACAAACAAAAAAGGAGCCACTTGTACACTCTAATATACATTTTTGAAGGTCACAAGGTCGTAACTGGTGTATGATCTACAGCTGACTGAATATTATGATTGACCCTAACAACCTGTGTATTTTTATTTATGAACCCCCCCCCAGGTCCATCCAATCGATCTAACTCTGTGTCATCCCTGGACCTGGAGGGAGAGTCTGTTTCTGAGCTGGGAGCCGGACCATCAGGGAGCAACGGGGTGGAGGCTCTACAGCTTTTGGAGCATGAACAGGGTACGAGTGTGTATTTTTCAATAAAGTTGAGTTGGAATCATGAATATATTTTTTCCGGGTACACTGATTTTGTAAACAGATGAAAGCTAAGAGTACAGATGAAAGACATTCATGAGTCAGTCCCTGTTAGGGCCCAGCCTAATAATACTGAATGTGTCCTTCAGCCACCACTCAGGACAACCTGGATGACAAACTGCGCAAGTTTGAGATCAGAGACATGATGGGTCTGACGGATGATCGGGACATCTCTGAGACCGTCAGCGAAACATGGAGCACTGATGTGCTTGGCAGTGACTTTGACCCCAACATGGATGAAGATCGGCTGCAGGAAATAGCAGGTGCGGCATGGCTGCGTTTCTTGTATTTGTAGACATTCAGTCAGTGCATCAGTGAGCTAATTGATTGATCTGCACAGCCTGCGTGATCATGGCACCTTTAATGAGATGAATTTGCTGCACACAGCGACCTTCTCTGATTGTTGATTAAGTAGATGTAGGGAAATGTCATCACCTTGTGGTATGTAGGTGAAACAGCATCCCAGGGCAGGTCTTAAGTTTGACTCAGGTTCCATATAGAAATGCACCACATGTCTTCTGGCACTGCTCATACACGCATGGTTCTTGTGATGCATTTCTTCATGATAGTTTTCTATGCTGTAAAAAATGAATTTGAATTAATTTCTGCATTTAAATTGTGCACATCATGATTACATTTGTTATGTAATTGAGCTGAAAGTAAGAATATAGGCCAGTGTTCCCATTTGTTTCTGTGAACAAGGTTTAATACAATGTAATGAGCTTTGTAATGATGTATGAAATTTGGCTTTTTGTGTTGCAAGTTCAGTGCTATTGCTCTAATACAGTTTCTTGTCTCACTATCAAGTCTTAACTTTACGTGATGCTGAGTTTGAGTCATACAGCATATCTCAGTATTTATGCTTTTGCATTTAAAGAAAAGTAAAACACTGGATAATAGTTGATAATATTCATCTTTTGATTATGAAGTTTGAGGAAGAAGCTGGAAGTTTCATTCTTTACCCCACTGACTCTTTGACTTGACTGAATAGGCAATTCCAAGTTACTTTCTTTGTGCCTCTGGAAGCATATCCTGAGCCAGCATGCATTATCACCATGACCTTAGGTAATAAGTACATGCATAATCATAATATGCTGGTATGTAAGATTAACATCTTCAGCCTCGGCACTCTGTCGAGCCAAAACTATGACGGTAAACACGGGTCTTAAAGACAACCGGTTCATCTCATGTGAAGCCATCTGTAGGTAGAATATATGGATTTGTTCAGAATGCAGGCAAATCAGATTGGTTTCTCAAATCAGATCTTTAAGACACACTGTCCTCACTGTTATTTGCAAGTGATCAGATCAGATTCGTGTGTCCAGACACCATCAGCCTATCCGCATGGGTGTCTGTGGTAGCGACGTAGGCGTCGGTTACTATGTACGCACGGCTTTCCAACACAGAAGCATGAGAAATGGAGATCCATCATCTCGCCATACTAACAATTGTGCTGTCAGTTCGCGGTGGAGAACATCTCTGTCGTACCTGACAGCCCTGCTCAGCCAGTTGGGCCCACTTCCGTCACTCTGGATTTGACATTGTCGTCGTTTTGCGAGTGGAATAAAAGACACTTTGAGAGCCGATTTGAGTGGCCAGCGCGTCCTGACGAAGAACTATCTGTAGAAATCTGACAGGAATCGCATTTCAAACGAGCTCCACTTGTGGATTTGATCCCATTTGTAAAAATCACATTTCGTGTGTTTTTTGCTGTCCAGACTGTATAAAATGAATCTGAATACAATCTGGTTCTGCCATGAAATGGATGTGAGCTGGCAGCCTGAACAAGGCCTTTGAGTCTTCATATTATTCAGACCCCCATCTTGTCTCCTCTGCCTCAGTCTTTTTCGTCACAGCCTTCCCCCTGCCCATCTCTCTATCCTTCCCTCTCTCTCTCTGACATTCACTCAGTCCCCGCAGTCTTATTGACCTTGGTTCCTTCTCATTTGCATCCACCATTTTTCATTCTTCGGAATATGGCGTTGGGGGACTTTTCCATCATTAAGTGAATTTACAGCGATTTCCTTATGTGTTTTCTCCAAGGGATTGGGTTATGAGATGCACATTAAATATCCATTAATACCTCATTATCCCACTGATAAGATTACCATGATAATGAGGCAGAAATTCTAATTGTTTCACTTCTTGTTGTGCCACTCATTTAATCATCCACCTGAAAGACAAGTACTCTGCGCCCCTACCTTGAAGACTGTAAACACGGACAGCAGGATAGAGCTCTCCCACTGTCATTGAGAGCCCTGCCCCCGCCAACATCAGTACACACTGTTGCCTGGGCGCTGGCATGCATGCATGCTCATGGCGTGCGTGTGCCATGAAGTGGAAGCGTGACATACCAGGGGGCGCGGCCGCCACAGCTCGGCTTTTTGGTCTTGAGCCTTGGCCACTGACTCCCACTCACACCTGCTAGCTCTTTCCCCCCTCCTCCGCGTTCTTCCGCCTTGTTAAGCCACGGCTTCCCAAATGGAGATGGAGGGACGTTGTGCTGAGGACTTTGTGGAAGGGTGGGTGAAGCGGTAATTTGGTTGTGAGTAATGCTAGGCTTAATCAACAGCTCAAAGTCATGGCCCTGGAGGCCAGGGAAGGGTGAGATATTGCCATTAACCTTCGACCTTTGGCACAGTGGTATATGTGCCTGTGGGTCCCAGCATGAAATGCATGCGACCTCCAACTCTCTCTGTGTCTGTGTATACAAAGCTCACCGTCTCTGAAGCCTCATCATCACAACGGTCACAGACGGTTTATCTAGTGTTTTGGTCATCTCAGGCATTACGTCCAGGCCACAGTGTTGTTTGACAATCAGACCTGAGGGTTTTAATTAAGATATAAGATGAGAAATCATTCAGTACCATATGGTGCTGAAACAATTACCGGCTCAAAAGAACGTCTTTATATCAAAATAAATTGAATATATTTCTGTTTTGACCTGTTTAAAAACTAGCAATTTGAATATTTTACTTTGGGCTCACAGAAGATGAAATAGGCATTTTTAGAATTTGTATCATATTATAGATGGAATAATTCAATTTCTTAATTGGAAAAAGAACAATTGGCTCATTAGTTAACAATTTCAGTAATCATTGGTTGCAGCCCTAATACCAAAAATGAAATAAAAGTTTGATATGTTGTGAAATGGAGCATTAATTTGAACATGCATGTAACTGAAAAGGGCTTTTTTATCAAAGGCGTCATTCCTGTAGCGGCATTTTCAAGTTCACATGTTGCTCATATTTAAGATCTGAATAATTTATTAGAGCTAATTACAGAATATGAATCAACACAGTGCCTTAACAACACTTAGAGGCTTGGTAAAGAGCAAAAAGGTGCCTTCAAGATGACTTTGTGACTATAGACGAGACTTTTTGCTGTTCCAACACTTTTCCAGACAAAAAAAATTTTGCTTCATGCTTTGGAAGGTTAACTCTTTGTCTTTCTCTCTGTGCTCTCAGGGGCAGCTGCGGAGAACATGCTTGGCAGCCTGCTGTGTCTTCCTGGCTCAGGTTCAGTGCTGCTGGACCCCTATGGCTCCACCATCTCAGAGACCACAAGCGAGGCCTGGAGTGTGGAGGTCCTTCCCAGCGACTCAGGTAGGGAGTGTGTTCTTTTCCTTTTTGTTATTGTCTTCATCTCCACGGCAGTCTCAGATGTGGTTGCACGCACATTTCTGTTAGTTGGATGCAGTGGGGGCTGGGACACCAGGTGTGGCCGCACAGCATTCCATACGAAAAGTGTGCGTGTGCATCTGTCATCATATTTGTGTGAACTTGTCTGTCTTTCAGGGCAGATCTGCACGTGCCAGTAAAAGGCAGCTCAGAGTTTCCTTAGAGGGACCACCAGGTGTGTTTGCACCTGTGGTGGAGCAGTGGGGAGGGAAGCACGAGGACAGCAGCTGTCCTCAGTCATGTGGTGTCAGTTTTTTTTAAAAATCTGGCTAGACTTACCATTGCATTGCTCTGAGACTGTTGTTTATATCTTGCATTGTTAGGACGATAATCACACAGGGCATCGGTTTATGTCAGTTGTGTCAGTGTGCCAATACAAACACACGCTTATAAATCATATGTTATACTTTCTTTGTCTGTTTTTGCTAATTTAACATCAGCAGTCCAAACCTTTTATTAATGAGAGATTATGTGCTTAACTCCCCTGTTTTGTTTTGTGAAAATCAGTAGAGTGTTTTATTAACTGTGTTAAGTGTTTCTTTGAAAAGCCTGGGCCTTGTGTTAATTGAAGTAGTACACCACTTCAATATGTGCAGTGCAGAAATGACATGCATGAGTGTCTTGATTGCTTTTTGTTCCGTTTGCTGCCCCTGTTCTGCTCAGTAATAGCACGATCGGAGGCTCGCTTCGAGTACAGTGCTTGTTTCATGGCTAGGCAGCAGAAAACTACACTCTGAAGAGCACTTCACCAACACATTATTACTAACGAGCATGCAAATGAGTACTGCTGTTAGTATGGAGCCTCTGGGTTCGACCCAACAGCTCCATTGGGTAGCCAAAGAATTGGCCGCGCTTGCTTTATGGTTTGGTTTGGCAGTTATAAGACATGATAATGTATGCTTTGTTTGATGTCATGCATATGTGTGCACTTGGTTTCTCAATGATCATAACAGGGGGGGGTTTCCAGAGAGAATGACCATCATCTGTAGCAAACTGCCACAAGTACAGTGGATTATGAGTTTCTTTTAAATGGTGCTTTATTCACACTTGAAGTGAGCAATGTACAAATTCTTGTCTCAGATGGCTTTTTTTTTTTTAAAGAGAGATTATATTTTTTTCCTTTTGGGTCCATTCACAGAAGCCCCAGACCTGAAACAGGAGGAGCGTCTGCAGGAGCTGGAGAGCTGCTCAGGGGTCGGCAGTACCTCAGATGACACCGAGGTCAGAGAGGTCAGCTCGAGACCCAGCACACCAGGCCTCAGCGTTGTCTCAGGTATGAACCTAACCTTCCCTCTCCCCCACCTCCTCTACCCAACATCTTTTCCCTCTCTGAAATGGTCAGTTTATTTCTGTTTTCAGTTCTGTCTCCTATAAGTTGATAGAGTCATAAATTTACATGCACTGTTAAATTCTGGTTAAATGAACTGACAAAACTGCCAGATTCTCGCTCTCCTTGAATCTGTGTAGAGCGGTCATGTTGCTGGGAGGGTTGTTAACCAGTGTAATGGGGTCAGTGTGAATGTTTCTGTATGACACAGGCGATTGCTGTTTGTCTTTTCCGTGGGCTCAGGTGGACATGCTATGTTGACATGCATGAAGTAGTATCCTAGATTAAGAAGCCAGCGGTGATGTTCCTGGCTCAGCTCACAGGAAAACGTCCCGCGGGATCCGGTCGATGGATAGTCTGCATCTGATGATCACTCTTATCTATGTCTTTCCCCTCACCCATGGGAGCTTACGCTACCAATTTGGAGTTCCCAGTGGGTTCCCATCTCAGAGAGACCATGCAGTGTATTCTAAAGAGAAAAATATCCTCTTTTGTTTGAGAGACTTTGAACATGCAGCTTTTGTTTTTTGACTACTACCAAGCTAAAGTATTTTACTGTACAGAGTTGCTTCTGTCCTGAATGTCGGCTGTTTTTGTGTCTTGCTTTTTCCTGCTGCAGGTATCAGTGCAACCTCAGAAGACATCCCCAACAAGATCGAGGACCTGCGGTCAGAGTGCAGCTCAGACTTTGGCGGGAAGGACTCTGTGACCAGTCCAGATGGGGAGGAGTCAGGCCACGGTAGGGTAGTGTCACATCCCCGCTATGCTAGCTAAGCAATCATTCCAGTGTCTATCCAGTCTGAACAGCATCAGCTGGAACTATCAATCCCTGTCACCTTCACAGCTGCCACCAAGCCAAATTACTGATTTAGTTCTCAACTATTGTCATTGTTACATAAAGTTAAAGCAGAGGGTAAAATAGTCCTTGTCACCCTGGTTCTAAACTATTTTTTAAATGTTTAGTTGTGAGTTAATTTAGTAAATGGTCTTAATTGCCTTGTGTCCGCTTGTGTTTTTACAGGAGCTCACCATCTGACATCTCCACCCTCACAGACTGACTCCTTACTGGCCATGTTCGATCCCCTCTCCTCTGGTGAAGGTGATTTACACTCCCAGAATGTCCTACAGTCAATCAGAGCTGGAAATGAGTATCATTAAATCCCTACCCTAATGTTGTGGGCTCTCAGAACAGCATGAGCTCTGTGAAATTAAGCAAAGGAGTGCCTGCGCCCCTCACACAAGCCTTACCCCAATTACTGGACTTATTATAAGTGCAAGTGAGATGTCATTTCATTTGGCCCTTTTAATTTCCCAAATTATTCTTAGCGGTCATCGCGTCTGTGCCTTTTGTTTGTAGTGCAGGTGGAAAGTGTGTGAGAGAGGAATGGTCGTGGCTGTGTGTCTGTGGCAAGGTGAAGGGATGACAGGTTGAGAGACCTCACCCCAGGCTCTTTGGCACTGTCCCCTTGTCCCACTGTGCTCATGGCACGAGGCTGCCATTGGAAGCTTTTCAGGAGAGAGAGCGTACCCTTGGAACAGGTGGCCTACCTATACCTAGGGCTCATCTCCCACCAACATCTCTCTTTAGCACTCTCTCCCACTTTTGAGGTGTTTTTTTCCCACTGGTTTTATAATATTAAGCAACTACTCTTTAGAGACAAGTGAGGTTTTGTGCCATAGAACAACACTACATCTTAGTAAACCTACTTGTTTCATTAGAATATTTTAGGCTTTGAGAACACAAATATCTGCTTAGGGAAAAAAGTGTTTGTGAAGCCTGAGCAATGAGCTGGTAAATAAGTAACTTAAATATCTGAGAGATTATAATGAAAACTGTGCATTCACAGTGTACAGGGATGTTTAAATATCTGTTTTCATCAAGGAAAATTCCATCAGCTCTTTTATTTTCTGTCTTTTATCGCCTCAGGTTCCTCCACCGGAACAATAGTGAGGCCTAAAGTGCACTATGCCAGGCCCGCTCACCCTCCCCCCGATCCTCCCATCCCTGAAGCCAGTGCCCTGGGGCAGGAGACACGCCACTCTCTCTTCACGCCCCACTGCCTGGCCCAGGCTGAGCTGGAGCACACCAAGCAGCGCCACTCCTTCCCCGACAGGCTGGTCCGAAGCCGCAGTTCCGACATCGTGTGCCCAGGCCGCCGGCCCACAAGCGACCCCGGCCTCAACCGGCGGGTAGCGGTTGAAGAGCGTGACCCCGCCGGGGCCTTTGCCTTAGGACCGTCCTCGTCCCCCAGCAAGGACTCCCTGAAAGGCGAGGTATGCAGCTACAGCGGAGTTCTTATTAACTACCAGAGACGCTTGTTGTCTTAGGCTGCTGAGGAACAGCTTAAAATCTTAATAATCTGTCGGTGTCTTGGAAATTTCCATCCAAAGGTAGAGGACAGGAAAGATAGCGACGATGAGAAGTCTGACCGCAACAGACCATGGTGGAAGAAACGTTTTGTGTCGGCCATTCCCAAAGGTAAGGAAGCCGAGCACTCGGTCATTTAGAGCATGCCCTCTTTCCCAAACTGAAAAATGACCTTTTCCACATTTAAAAGTGATCTGTTTGATCGCTGCGCTCCTTTGTGTTTTGTTGCGGAAAAAAAGTTCTCCTAATCACAACCGACGGGAAATATCACACTTTAAAGAGCAGAGCGAAAAGCAATTTATAATGTGAGAAGGAGAATGATGATCCATGTTGTCCACTCCAGTGCTGATGCTCCAGTTGGAAAATTATGTTTCTTGTTGTTTGAAGTTACTCCGGAGACGTGTCCAGTCTTTTTTCTCTCGCGTCTCACTGGCTGCAGATTTATATAGACTTTTCAAAGCCAATCAGTCATCAGAGAAGCCTTAGCTGTGTAGATTGTATGGCTGTAGCCCTCCCAGCAGTGCTGTCAGCCAGCGGCTAATGGTCATTAGATAAACCTTTCTGTCATCAGCACTGATAGATGACACATCTCTTGTTGCAGTTCTACTCTGCAACCATCTCTCACACATCTGTCTGGGAAATAATGAGCTGTGCCCACACACAATGGCTGCTTATTACTCTTTGAGATAATGATGTTTCTTAAGTAAACATTGAATTGATATTCATAAAGTGGAGGACTGCGTGCAGCCACGAAGCTTAAACCACCAAACCCGCCAAATCTCTGTAGAGCACATTGTGTTTGTCCTGTTGCTCTGCATGGTGACGCACAGTCAGTTGTCCGGCAGAGCGGCACCCTGTGTGTGAAAGGCCAACCCTGTCTGTTGTGTCCCTCACAGTGCTGTATTGGACGGCTGAGAGTGATGTCCCAGGTAACGCTTCCACGCTGTCGTCATTGAGCTAGCTTTACTGCTGGAGCCAGCGGCTGCGCGCCCATGCTGCTTCGTAGATGTCGCCTTAGAGCTTTAGAGCTGTGATGTGACATGGTGTAGCCTGAGTTCCTACGCCCACACTCCTCATCCATGCATCCGTTTTACCACCCTTTTTTATTTCATTTTTGGATGTGTGGAGAATACAGAATATCTGCGTATATACTCAACCCAATGTGTCCTTTGTGTGTCATCAAATTGTAGACTCTATGTCTCTCTTGTTTGTCCTGTTTGCACCTTTGTGTTAATAGGATAAGCATCATTATATTTTTGTATTTACATCTATATCAACTGGACTTAAAGGATAACTTTGGTTTTTTACAACCTGGACCTTATTTGTAGCATTAAATACAACCATTTACTCACCCAGACAACTTTGGTGGCATTTAGAGTCGTTTTGAAGGAATTAGCCCCAGAGGAGCGGCGCGTATATCCGTATAATGTGGTGGCATGTTATCAATATCTTGCGTCTCTAGGCAACTACCTCTGACGTGGATGATGTCATTACCGAACGCCGCGCGCTGCGAGCAGCCAGCCACAACACGGCTGTCTCTGCGGCGGTCGGCTACGAATACGCAATAACGAACCATAGCTGTGCCAAACTACAGCTAAACTAGCCGCCCGCCGGCTCAGAGGGGAATAGCACCAGCATATCAGAACTAAATATTGGAATATGAACGAGTTTCGCCGCAGATTATGCGTTTATAGAGGCTGCGCATGGATGCCCCGAGTACTCGCATTATACGGATATACGCGCCGCTCCTCTGGGGCTAATTTCTTCAAAACGACTCCAAATGCCACCAAAGTTGTCTGGGTGAGTAAATGGTTGTATTTAATGCTAGAAATAAGGTCCAGGTTGTAAAAAACTAAAGTTATCCTTTAATGAGTTACAGTGGACCTTTGTGATATTCTGGTATGAACCAATGATTAATTCACCATTTCAGTATTGTTTTGCTTTTTTCTTCGTAAAGTTTCACACTTGACTTTTTTTGGTGCTGTACGACCATACATCCTATATTGAGATATTTAGTCTCAATGCAAACCATGAAAAAAAACTACCAAAGATGTAGCAAAGTGGCTGTGAGCAGGTGACTCATGATCAGCTTGTCATACAGTGAGAGTGAAAGTCGTGTCAGTCCACCAATCGTGCCTCTCCTCTGCAGCTCCTATTGCAGCCTTTCGGAAAAGGGACAAGCAGGAGAAAGACGACATTTCCCAGGAGCGTATCCCACAAGGTCTGTGCTGGTTTGGTTTAATTACACTCCCCACGTTGCTGAACACATCCTTTAGCATGTGGATCTCTATTATTGTGGTTTTAATTTCAATGCATCCTGTGTGTCGGTGGGTTCATCAGATGACCCATTGCCCAGACACAGCTCTCAAGCACAGGCAGCTGAAGACATCCTGGACAAGTACAGGAACATTAAGAGGACCAGCCCGAGTGATGGAGCCACCGGTGGAGCTTCCTACGATGGGACAGGAGGTCAGGAAAAAACCCTTGTGTTTATGTGGCTGTCACACAGCGCAGTAGAGAAATAGTGTAACTTGCCTATTTTTGCTTGTGTTGACAGATCTTTGTGTGGAGGACAATGTGCATGACTCTCCTAGAGAAGACACTCTGCAGAACATTTCCACAGATGACCTTCCGGACTCAGCCAGCCAGACAGCACAGCAGCACGACTCCAAATTCTCATTCAGGTCTGAAATTTGCAGTCCTGCAGAAAACCACAAAAGCCAATTTGCAATCACATGACACTTTCTAGTTTAACAGACATTTGTATCCATTGCAAATCCTAATTATTTTTTCTGTTTGTGTATTCCAGTGATGCAAAGAAGAAGTTGAGGTTGGCGTTGTGCTCTGCAGACTCAGTGGCTCTGCCCATCATGGCTCCTGCAACCACACGAAATGGACTGCCTGACCACATGGACTCTGAAGGTAGGCAGTCCTCATGCATCTATGCTAAAATCTATCCTATAATAGTCATTGGATTTATAGTAGCCTGTTCTTTCACAGGTAGGACACTGGAGATAACCAAGTATTACAACTCCTGTTGCTTTCTCTTTCCTGAAAAGAGGGAGCATTTTATTTTGTAGCATCTTTCCTTTTGAGGCAGAGCGTTCGTGCACCATGCAGTGAACGGAATGAGCACAGCAGCATCTGTGTGGTGCAGCTTTGTGACGCGTGTGCGAGAGACACGGTGCTAAAATGCTCATCTGGATGGAGACCGTTTAATTAATTAAATGAATTCTGTTTCAAAATGAAAACATGTTAGTGTGGTCAATCATAGCCAGAGCCACTCGTTTTTGTGAGGTGAGGGTTTGTGTGCTTGTTTGTGTGTGAGGTGAGTCGATGACGCATCGCTGTTCTACCTACCTGATGTACTAAGGGTGCATCGAAGTTTCCATGTTCCCAGTTGGAAATCTGAACTGGAACTCACCCTGCAGTCATATTTCTGAAAGTCGAAAGAGCCTCACCAACCTCAACCTCAAATTCCAAGATGGCTGCTCAGCGCATCAACAGAAAACTGTTGTAATATACGGTTTAATGACACTTCTGTCTTATTTGTGTCTCAGTCAATCAGTTGTACAGACAGTTTGCAGTACCGTACCATCTGTGGACATGTTGCCACGCTGTTGGTATGAACAAAATACTGTGTAATGTATCATGATCCTTGTTTTCCTGGAGGCACCATCTTGGTATTCCGAGGTGAGTGGAACCCAGCATTAGTCTATCGAGGCAGGAGGTCTGAACACAATTTAAAATCATCAAGTTGCTTAATTTTCTACCAATTTTCAAGCAGTTTGTTTTTGTTAAAAATGCTGGACATGTATTTATGAAATATGGGATGATTGGTTAAATTAAAAATGTGGATTGTCATGCCAAAAAAACTAATTATATTTTATATTTGTGGATAAAATATAATATTTATACATAAAGTCTCTAAATATATTCTTTTTTCATACACTAGCTGCCATGATATTATTTTATTTCTACTTTTGGAAATAAATCAAGACTTAATTAAATAAAAATGGCATAATTACAATAAACTCTAAAGGTAAGACTAAACAAACGTGTGACAGGCTGGGTCTGGGTCTGGGTGGTGGGGGTCGTGCTGGACAGGTATCAGTGCTTCTGTAGTGACAAATGGACAGGTGAGGACATACAGACAGATCTTGAAGCACAATTCATTTAAAGCATGTCTGGAGTTAGAGTGTATTATTTTAGAACTTGGGACTGTCTAATAGACTTCAGGTATCTTTGTCACAACTCTCCATAGGGAGCAGGGTCCAAGCCCTTAATGTTGGCAAGCCTCCAACCTGCTGAAAGTGTCCTTAAGCAAGACACCAAATCTGTACCACCTTCACCTTCTGACTGGCCTTCCAAGGTTTGGGGCAAGGTTGGAAGAGTGGGGGATGTTAAAAGAGAATTCCCATATGGCGTCAGTAAAATATCACATTATTAAACCAGCAGACGTATTAGAAATACTCGTGTAACCACATAAATGAATATTGGTCCAGCATTTTATCAGAAACATACAAGTGTTCTCGTGCTGCACAAAGAGACAGACCTGCTAAGCTTTCCTCACAGCCGTTCTGCAGGTTTCCACCTTCACAGCCTGAAGCAGGACGATCACAGGCAAAATCAAGTGACATCCTGTGAAATGGTCACCAGTAAAACCATAAGACTCCATCTCTGTGGCCATCAGTCACGTTGTCACGCGGAGGCAGCAGGGTGATCAGATTACAGCAGCCAGCCGTTCCTTTGCGGGCTGCGAGCAGTGTCGTCTAATGCCGTCTCCCTACCGTCCTCTCCCTCAGACAATGAGATCGTCTGCTTCCTGAAGGTTCAGCTAGCAGAGGCCATCAACCTTCAGGATAAGAACCAGATGGCCCAGATCCAGGAGACCACGCGCTGTGTCAGCCGCTTCGACGCGCGCACCTGCAGGAAGCTGCTGGCTGCCATTGCGGAGGATTACAGGTAACTGTGGAGGCCTGGGGAGGCGATGCAAGCCCACATAACGGGTGTTTCATTTTGTTATCTTTTTTTTTTCTTCAGTGCATAATGTTTTAGGCAGCCAGCAATACAGCGGCAATAATAACCTAGAAATGCTTGTGTGTGTGTTCCCTCTAGAAAGCGGGCGCCGTACATAGCTTATCTAACCAGATGTCGTCAGGGCCTGCAGACCTCTCAGGCCCATCTGGAGAGGCTCCTCCAGAGGGTGCTGAGAGACAAGGAGGTGGCGAACCGCTACTTCACCACTGTCTGTGTTCGGCTGCTTCTCGAACACATGGAGTCCAAGATGCTTGACTTCATCAAAGGTATCTCTGCATTTTCACATTCACAGCTGGAATCCCGACCTTCCCGACATATTTTGGCAAATCATACATGACAATTTACAAAGCTGTTGCTAGTATCAGTCTTCATAAATTGTTGTTTGCCTTAAAAATGACAATTTAATGTCAGCATAAGTGAAAATTACCACATTTTGTCAGACATTAGTAGAGATTTGTTTCCTTGTTTATACATCAGAACGTATTGTTAAGTATTTGAAATGTCTCTAGAAATCATTTCTTCCAAGCTCACCCCTGTTGTTGCGCAGTTGTGGTTGCAGCCCCGTCCTGTGCCGGTGTTACATCTGCTGTTTCTCTGCTCCCCTCCAGCGTTCCAGGGTTGCACAGCGGCCGATGACAAGACGGCAGCAGTGGAGGATTTTCTGCGCTACTTGTACGGCGCCATGGCCCGTGATGCCATTTGGCAGTATGCAAGCGAGGACCAGCTGCAGGATGCCCAGATGGCTATCGAGCGCAGCGTTATGAACCGCATCTTCAAACTGGCCTTCTACCCCAACCAGGATGGAGACATTCTCAGAGACCAGTGAGTGGCCGGAATGACACCGGTGCTGCACGGTCTCACGCGGCAGCATTCCGTTTTATTTCAGCTGTTTCATGAAGAGTTAAAACCTCGTTAGGATTAAAGGTAACACCAGTCAGAAAATAGACTCTGATGGCGCGCCTAAAAAAAATCTGGAGCGTTTGATTGGGTGTGTTGGTTGATAGCTGATGATGACATCATGCTGTAGGTCTGTTTTGTTGAGCAACAGCATGTGAATATGTGGAGTTGAGAATCTGTCCTTGTATGTAAGTAACTAGAAATCATGTTGCACATGCAGAATATGCTGTGAGGTGTGGTGATAATTGAATGTCATAATGTTGCATCACCAAACCCTGTATGGAGATACTGCACAGTAAGTATGGTGCTATACATGATGCATGCTGATTTTAGCTACTAACATTTACTTTAAGCCAGGTAACTCAATTTTTGTATTTTCTTTAAACTTCAGAAAGAACTGAAGCCACTTAATCAGTCACTGGAACAGCAGAGAGGAAGATGACTTCATGTGAATATTTGGGTTGATATGTCATCAGCAGCTGCGCAGCTGGATTGGACAGAATGTGTCTCTTTGTCTCACTGAGCTGTTTTGTCTCGCTCAGGCTTTTCCACGAACACATCCAGCGGCTCTCAAAAGTTGTGACGGCCAATCATAAAGCTCTTCAAGTCCCAGAGGTATCGCATCCATGCAGTCACGGAGACCTGTTGGCACACGTAGCTTCAAACAGTGTTCGTCATTGTTTGTTTTTAACTCCTCTGGCTGCAGGTTTACCTGAAGGAGGCCCCCTGGCCCTCTGCTCAGTCTGAGATCAGGACCATCAATGCGTACAAGACACCACGAGACAAAGTCCAGTGTATACTGCGCATGTGCTCCACCATCATGAACCTCCTTAGTCTGGCCAATGAGGACTCGGTTCCTGGAGCGGATGACTTCGTCCCTGTTCTTGTCTTTGTCCTCATAAGGGTGAGTCTGCTCTTCATTCTTCCACAGAAGCACAGTAAGCTGCATTTTTGAGAAACTCTTCAATTTTTAAGCACTTTCACGATCAGTACTGACCACTGATTAACTTTTTCTGAATGAGGACTAAGAATGAGCAGAAAATCTTTCCCCTAATGACTGTATTGTAACTGTAAGGCACCGTAAAGACTGCGTCCTGCTAACCTGTGTGGATATATTTTACATATTTACATATTTATGATTGTAGTCTGTACGGCATTGCGTGAGGTTCTTTCAGCGGCTAATGTGGGCCCATCCCCACATCTCCTCCCCTCCAGGCAAACCCGCCCTGCCTGCTGTCCACCGTTCAGTACATCAATAATTTCTATGCCAGCCGGCTGAGTGGGGAGGAGTGCTATTGGTGGATGCAGTTCACCGCGGCGCTGGAATTCATTAAGACCATCGACGATCGCAAGTGAAGCAGAACAGCCACCTGTATGGGCAGACTGCGGGGGAAGGAGCCGGGAGACTGGGAGACTTCCCAACCAACTGCTCCCTCTGCACAGCTTATCAAACCTGGCCCTCAGCCTGCTCTTTATTTGTATAGCTTGTACATAGCCAGAGACGTTGAAAGATTGCAAAATATATATTATTGTACGTATGTGGACAAATCCAGGTTTTAGCCGTGCTGAAAAAAACGGCCTTGGGGGAAAAATTGGCAATATGTTAACTTTGAACCTGATTTGGATTTTTCCTTTTTGTCTCTTCAATCATGTTTCACTTTCGGGGTCTGTAGTAGAAATTGTATATATTCACAGTTACCATTACCAATATGACATTAAATCAACCTAAAAGATTATCCTATATAAAGGGACCAGACTTCCTTCATGTGATCACTGATCTTTTTTTCCCCGAGTGAGAGGGAAGGGCTTCCAATTAAATTACAATACAATGTCCATTAAATGCATTGTAACGGGGATTTACAGTGCGTGATAGTTACTGACGGGATTTCGTGACTCATAAACGCTGAGATCAGTTCACAACAACCGTACTACTCATAAGGTTAGTGCGTCAAACAGTAGGGCAGCTTATTTCATCAACTGTTTACTTCATCGTATTCCCAAAAACGAGTGTGTCAGTGACAATTTGGACATAAGGGCCCAAATATTTATATGAAATAAAATGTATTTATTTCTGTAATTCTATTTAATGCTTTGTTTATCTCATTTAAAAAAAATGCAGATGCATATCATGCCCATTCAAGATGTCTGAGGCAAGTCCAGATACTGTAATTAGGACGGCACCTTAGCGACGAGTAGCCCTTCGGTGTGGATGCTGGGCGGTTATCACAGGGTCGACTCATGCACAGAGCAGTGGCGGCATTTATGGAAATATTAAAAATAGTGCCTTTGACGTGGGGCGCTCTGTACAGGTAGTTATTTTTGATTTTTCTTTTTTTTTTTTTTTTAAACCCAGCATAGGTATCAAACCCCCCCCCCCCACCCTACCAAACATACACACTCTAATGGGCCAACCACGCACCACCACATCACTGATTGCCATGGCTCAGTCCCTTTAATGCACTTGAGTTTGAACAAATATCCCCTTTGGTATTCTAGATCCTACCTCAGAGTTGAAACCAATGAGCCTGATGTGAGTCTGCACACAGTAACTGTCCTGCATTGGTTCACAACAGAGGACTGGATCGTCTTTGCACTGGTAAAAAAAACATAGTAAAACAGTGAGGGGAGGGTGGGAAAAGTTGAGCTGCTGTGCTGCTTGTTGTGGTCACATCACCCGTACTTAACTGAAGCCTTTGTTAGCGAACAAAGACGTTTTATTTTCTGATCTCACACCTGAGACGCCACATGTGTCCACATGGGCAGACTAGTGAACTATTGGATATTAGCTCTCTACCTCCTCATACGTTCAAGAAAGGGACTCGTGTTTATGTGCACTTATATCTTTTTTTTTTTTTTTCCCCAGTTTGGCGTGCTGTGATATCCCAGTGTCATTGTATCTTTCCAATTATAGTACGAGCATGTCTTTAATTATCCAGAAATGACTAAAATTCCTCTTCTCTTGAAATGCTCTGCTTCATTTTTGTGCACAGACGTGCCACACGTGTATCATAGTTTTCGATAATCCATAACTTTTCACGGTAAATGACCTGACAGCACAATACACAGTAGGATAGAAGTGCAAATAATCAACACTATTGACTTGTTACTGACTTGCAGTTTATGCTAAAGTGGTTGGTGTAGTACGTGAGTGTGGTTTTTATCTAGTGAGTGAGTGTGTGTGTGTGTGTGAGAGATGATCGTGTGATTGCTTGACCCTCTGCCTCCTCTTGCATGAAGTCATTGGATGGTCTGTACATTCTCAATCATGATAAACAACAGAACAGGATTAGTATCTGCCACAGGCCAGTAATTGAACCTGCAAGAGGATGCAAAGCTTCTCTTTGTGTCCGTGATACTTGCATATCAAAACTCGGTGATTTATTTTGCACAAAGCGGATGTTTTCCTGAGCAAATTGACAGGGAGCAGTGCATTTTGAAATGTCGTTACTTCTGGCCTTTGCAGTCATTTCACATGAACATGTCGCGATTAAAATAATGTTTGAGTAGTTACGTTAAGCGCCTGACTGTTACTCTTTCGAGCTGATGAACGCTCACATATACGGGCACCATCACAAATGCATTTTCACATGCGCCTGCAGTAGCACATGCACCAGACTCGTACGTCTGTGCAGTATACTTCCTTGCAGAGTCTGTCTAATCAATTTGATGAGAAAACCATGCACTGGAAAATCAAGTTGCAGGTTGCATCTATACTAATTAGGTTTATGTGATGTCACTTTAATTGGAAATACATACTCTACAAATCTGATGAAATTATTTGGACCTGGCTTATGTTTCAGCCACTCGCAGCAGCTGCACGTGACTCCAGTGACGCACTGATCAAAACATCACATTACCGACACACAAGAACACACGACTGCGATAGCAACTGTAATTTTAGCTCTGATTGTATGCAAGCCACTGGACAGTGGTGTCAAGTAAGCAGAGCAAGAGTCTGCTCTTCGAAGCTTTACTGCTCTGCTCCCTGTGCAATTGAGTTGAAAGGCTGAGCAGAAAAAAAAGAGTTTTACATCTTACATCTAATTTTACATTTAATTGTAAGCTTGCACAATTATGACATGCGGGGAAAGCCGGTTTGTCTTTACTGTGATTAATGCATTATGTAATTCTTTAAAAACAATAAAAGACGCAGAAGTTTTTTTTCCTTTTTTTTTAAATTCTTCTTCTGTGGCTCCAGTGGTGCGTCCTGCAGGAGGAGGATGTCCTACCTCCCGAACACAATAGCGTTTCATTATCGTGCGCCGTCTCGGACAGTTGCAGGTATATCTGGCCGACAGTTCACACAATAGAAGAGATGGTAGGGAAATTTATGCGTGGAATATAATTGTTAGTGGGGGCAGTGGAGCAGCATCATCCAATCTAGCAGCCACAAATAGCAACCTCTCAGCAAACATTTCATTACTGCTGACAAGTGTACGGTGGATTGTAATTGGAGATATCCCCCCATCTAAAAGCCCTCCTTACTTCACCGATTGCCTTCTCTAATACTCATCTTTTTTTCATCATAAACTTCTTCGCGGGGTGCTTTGTGTCCCCTGATGATATCTCACAATTGTTAATTTAAATTCAAATTTTGGTGTGTGGAGTTAATTAGTTGCATAAGCCAATGGCTAGATATGCCAGATTTGGAGATTGGATCTTTTGACTATGTGGCACTTAGCTGATTTGAGATACAAGGAGGCTTGGTTTTGTTTTGTATTATGCTGCTCCACATACTGTATTATTATTGGCTAATACCGTCTACAGCGGCGAGCTGGCAGCGGCACGGTGCTGCGCAGACGTCACACACGAGGCGTGATATTACTTCCAGTTTGTAGAAGGTATCAGTGGAGTTAGTTTTACAGGTGATGGCAGATGGATCGAGTGAAGAAGAAGAGGGGATTGTTGGACTCATCTGAGGTTTACACTGATGTCATTCTGCTGCCTGAAGACATAAACAGGCCCGAGGTCTCACCCAGATGGCTGAGGAATGACAGATGATCAGTCCAGCGGGGCTCGTGCATGACTTCACACGTTGGTCTCCTACTTCCTGGTTGAAGGAGAACAGCGGAAGAGGGCCTCCCCCCTGCTAAACTAACCTATGAAATCCCACACTGACATCCTGCAGGCCTCACTATGAGACTCCTGCTAACTTTAGACAACAATGGGAAGTTACTGCAGAGCTGAGAGCTGGTGGATTTTGCAGCAGAACAATACAGTTGCCCATCATAAATAAAAGAAGTAATTCATAATCAATTATAAAATCTGGCTGGTAATGGATCACTAAAGATGGATCTGAAGTGAAGTGAAGTGATGCACAGGATGACATGATGTGCTGCAGGCACTTTTCCCCCATGTTACACTACCTGCACTATTCCAGTGATTTCAGCTTTATTCCTGTTATCATATTTCAAGCGTGCATCCGGGATTTCCATGCTAAGCACGCAGCTGCAGGGTGTACTGCAGCCCTCAGTGACTGCACACGGACTCACTGTGCAGGTGCGTGCTGTACCCTGAGCGTCCTGCAGATGGCAGACGCACCATTCCCCACGACGGTCTGCAGATCTGATCTGAGAGCGGCTCAGACAAAGAACACCACAGGGCACGACGGCTTGACATTTAAAAGCAGCGGGGCTCGCTGTCTGGAACCGGATCTGTTTAGTTTATTGTGGATATTCGTCAAATTAGAAATGTTATTGTTGTTAATGTTATTTTCCTTCATTGTTTCAGTAGGTTTGAAGCAGGACGGACATGAAACACACTTCAAGCCTAATAAAAAGGTAAAACATGCTGATAGTTTGCATTACTTAGCTCATAAGAATGGTCTTTTGGTGAAGGGTCCTCGCGCATGGAAAGTGTGTCCGAATAAGACCACACGAGCACGCGCCCTCGTTCCACCCCTCACGTGCATGTGCTGCACGGTGCAGGTCCATGTTGTGCACATATCTGGCTGGTCTAATCTGCTGCTGGTGGCGGGAAATCTCCACTAAGGACAGAATAAACAACACAAGGCACATCAATTAAATTAACTGTGCGTGCATGCGTGCGTGCGTGAAGGGGTGTGGGGATCTAAATGAACAAAAATGTCAAATACACATATTAAAACTTAAATGAAATACCCGCAAGGATGCAGGCAGAGGAGGAGATTAAAACTCAAAGGGATACCATGTCTGCGTGCCCTGAGGTGCTGATACTGTAAGAGATGCAAATAGTGAAAGTGAGCACCGTCCTCGGTTATAATTCCAGCTTAAACTGCACAGACAAAAGGCTGAGCAGGAGATCTGCGTCCTGCAACAAATAACAGAATAGCCCTGGCTCATCATGAGGCTGATATAGAGAGTCAACATTAAACAATGGGAGTACAGTAAAAGCTGACCCTAAAGGTCACCTTAAAGCATCCCTCCAAAGGCCGCTACGTGGAGTTCTGCATCTCTTTATGAGTTTATGAGTTTAATCTGCGGAGTTTAGTCTGAAATCGTAGACGCAGGAATAAATGGCATTCCCATGTTTTCCTGCACTGCACATGACAAAGGATCTCAGTTAGGCAAAGGTGTTAGTTACAGTGGCGCTTCTGAGACGGCCGCTCCTCGCTTATATTATGCTTATATCATTAGAAAAAGAACAATTTCCAGCGGCATAGCTAATCACCTATGAAAGAAAGAGTGGGTGGTGACATCAAATTGAACCGTGGAAATGGAACAGGAATTAGATGCACTTAGCCATCACATGTTAATGGCAGCAATCAACAGCCAATTACCCGGCGTACTTGAGTACCTTGACAAGTGCAGGTGTACCCTACAACGAACACAGGCCTCTTTCATACATTTCCATAAATTCGACAGTAAACTCCCTCTCTGATTGAGCATGCATGTTTCATTGAGGTTGCAATTAAGCAGTATTGTTAGGGAAGTGTCAAGCGTGGATCGCGAGGAGAAGCAAAATCCCTTAAGGGCAACGATAACACATATTTTACCTGCATGCATGTAAATCAATAAAGTTATTTGCTGGTTTTAAAACGACCTTTGTTGTTATGGCCTACAGAAACGTTCACATTGCTTCTACGTGTTTGCGGATTTGAACATTTCTGAATCAGTGTTCAGAAAAGTGTTGGCAGGCAGCATTTTTTTGGTGCCACTGGACAGCGCAGCGGTGTCACTGCCTGGCACAGCGCTCGTTGTGAACATGATCTAGGCTGAAGATCTGCTGCTGATGCTGATCATCTCTGTCACTGGGGTGGATTTCAGGGCTCAGCTCTGACTGCTGGCCTGACAAGTCCGGGAAAACACACACACACACACATGCATGGGATGAACACATCAGCCCTGCACACGCTGTGAGGACAGCGTCCCAGTATGACCCACTTTGATTATTCTGTCCTTAAGCAACAGGTGACGGGGCTTCCCCGGATGTCATCTGTGTCGTTGGCCTCTGTTCAGAGACAGCGTTCAGGATCCAGGGAGAGCTGGCTGGCAACATGCCCGATCTACAAGTGAGCTGTCCTATCATTGACATCAAGTAAGCCGAAGATGTCATGTCTTCATCTTGTGAGAGTTCAATCCCCCTTTCAGGATGGATCAAGCTCTCTGTCGCTGGAGAGAGGCTGTGCACATAAGTGTAGCGGGTCATACAGCGCTTCCTCCGGGGAATGTCTAGAAAATAACCCTTGGGATACAGACGTGCTTAATAAAGGCTGCTTTATTGGTGATCATGGTGCAATAAATTGGACCAGTAGGAGAGCGCTCTGTGTCCTGCAGCACTGGATGTACAAACCGTCATGGAGAGCTGCATGTTGCGTGCTGTTGTTGCTGCTCTTTCTGTACGTCCAGGCACAGGAACGTGTTTTGTGCGAGCCCTGACTGGCCTCGTGTTCAGGCTACAGTCCATCTGGTGGACAGCACTGTAAGCTGCAGCAGCTGACTCCACTCTGCAAAGGTTGCAAGATGCAGGAAAAAGACGTAAAAGAGAAGGTGTGGAAGCATGTCAATCGTGTTAATCTGATTAAAAAAATATATATATAAAACAGTTTTTAATAGAAAAGAAATATGACAGAAACTCACTGTTGTGGTCGTAAGAATCAACATTGTTCAAATGAAAATATGCAAATCAAATAGATTTCTCATCTGTTAACATGTTTTTTTTTTTATATTATTGTTGGTCAGTAGTCTTGGTTAAATCACAGACAGCCAGTGACTAATAGCACCGTCTTCACATGAAGACAACATATTTTATAATATTCGATATAGTACAATATGACCATTGACAGTCCATTAGCTTTTAAGAATGACCTGTTCTTTCCCTCCTCTTTCTCTCACTTTTGTTTGCCCTCGAGCTACTTGACTTGTTCTACTTGACTCCTGAACCATTTTAATATCAGGCTGCCATGGCTTTCCTTCCTGTAAACCAGCACCTTCATATTTCTGTTTCTGCCCTCCCAGAACCAGACGTAAAAAGTGGGGTACTAAGCATGCCGTTGGTACACGCCACCAGTGTTTATTAATAGAGTCAGTGACCCTGTTAATGGGCCTTTTAAACACAGTGGAGGGTGTGTGAGGAAATATTTTGTATTAATTTGACGATGATATTAAGATAAAAGGACAAAATGCAAAAAGCTGATTTCCTTATAAAGAAGTAATAAGAATGTTGATCTTTGAGCCCAGAAAACTGCACAAAAAGATCATTTCTAGAGTTTCTTTCTGCACATTGGCTGCAAATTGCAAAGGACATAAACCCTAATGTCACTGTAGTTTGACATCGTACTATAAGAACACATTCATTTCATCCGTGCACAATGTTAGAAAAATCAAAGGAATCAATAGAATTCAGCGTTCAGGTTCAGCTTTGTTTAGTGCTGAATGCAACAGCTAGTTAACAGTTCATATTAATCACTTTTGAAATGATATCAATAAAGCAGCCCAATGGAAAAATGGCAATTAAGCATTTATTGGCCCAACGTGATCAGTGTTGTCAGAGGTCATGTGCAGACATCAATGGCAGTGTGTGCGTGCGTGTGTGTGTGTGTGCATGTTAAATCCGGCCTGAACTTTTCTCTTTGTGACAAACAGCCTCCATAAAAGATGCAGCCTGTCTCGCTGCAGGAAACCTCTTATGCTCCGTCTCTCTGTCACTGGCACTTCATTGCTTACTCACACAGGAGTCCACAATGCTATATATTAATTAAGGGTTTCAGAAACAATAATGGTGACAATAAAGACAGTCCTCCCTCTTTGTCCTCCGCGTTCTGCCGTCAGACAACATTAGGAGGCATTTGAGAGGAGATAGGGGAGGAGGAGGGGATGGAGGAGAGATAGAGCTCCTTCTCTCCAGAATGTAATCTCCCTGATGTTACATGGTGCAGCCTAAACTGATAAATTGCAGATTAAATGGCGGCCACACTCCACTTCACCCTACAGCCTGCACCACACCCCCTTAGTTCCACACATTTTTGCTATTCACTGCCTTCTTGGCCTGTCAATTCTGCCTAATCGTGAGAGGCACTAAAACACCAGGTCTTGACAGAGCCAGATCAAGAATGATGAACATCTCTCAATGGCAAAAGACTCGTGCTCCTAACTCTACTAGAAGGCTCGCATCACTTATGCAGAAATCAGCGGCGTGCCAGCATCCAGGAATTATGCCTGCTGACAGGAGATGCATGAGGTACGCATTGTGCGGCTGGAGCAGCCTTGACAAGTTATAGTTAACTGCAGCAATGGCGACCCCGAACACAAAGGATGCAGCGGCTTATTAATGGTGGAGCATCCATGTCAATAATCTCTGCTTTTGGGTTGTGTCCAGAGTCATGCATCTTGCCAGTACAAGTGGCACACATGCACTTGGTTTCACAGTATATATTTGTATATGTATGTGCACACACACGCTCACACATACACAGCACACGACTCCTCAGTGTGTATAGCCAGAAAGCTTCATTTCCCTATAGAATGAATAGAACGGCAGCTGGAAAAAATAAAGACAGGTGAATATAAATATCAATATATACACCTGTGTTTAATTATTTATCTGTTCCCTCAAAACGTCTGCCTCGGGGAGGTGCCCTCGCAACCTAATCCATGAGTACGAATACAAAGAAATAAGTCATTAAATTCCTAACCGCATGTTGCTGATGTCGTCTATGGAAATATTTGTAATGTATATTCTAATTTTTCTGAATAAATTAGGCACAGATGCATTTCCATGTAAATTTATTCAAAGAGAAAGGAAGAGGAGTGTGGGGGGTGCGGTAAGATCTGCCAGATTATGCATAATTGTAGTATTGTAGCCCTCATTTCTACATCTAGCTCCGTATTGCGTGGTCATTAAATTCTAAAATAATGGCAACCTCACAGCTTCTCTGTCCTAATTGCCCCTTCCATACAATTGCCTTCTCAAGACAATATGATGAAGTGTGCTGTGGGATGTGTTAATAAGATGGCATTTCTAACTGAGGAGGACAAAGCTTCAGAGTCGTACTCTCGGTTTACGCCAAGTGGAGTGACTTCGCTCACTCACTGTCTTTCTGATTTGCTCACCTTTTTGCTGTTTGATGTCTCCGAGGCAGCAAACGACCGAGCTCGGTGCAGCCCTGACATATGAGGAGGAAGCCGGGATTTCAGCTTGTCTCCACTCATTTCAGTATGTGGAGAAATCAAAGAGGGGAAAAAGGCTCATTAATAAAAAGACGTGCCTCTAATCCACTCAGCGGTCGGGAGGGAAATTTTTTTAATGAAATGCAACACGTTGCCTAATTGCGCGGCTGCATCAGGAGCACGGTATACATTTCAAAGGAAAATATGCATGAATTTCAAATGTAGTATCTCTCAATTGAGACCAGAGACGAGTGAGAGGAAGGGAAGGAGAGATCAATCTTTGTGATGATGTGTGAAAAGGCCAAGCTCCTCGCTCAGCATGTACTTTTCCTCATTACCTTTCATTTGGCAGCCGAGCGTCTTCCACTTGATTCAGAATAAACAAGTTGAATGTAGCGCGAGGATGCCCGGGCGAACCTGCGGTTCCTCATCCGGGCACATTTGTAAACACACGTCTCAGACTGAAAGCTTTGGTCGCCCTTGCATGATAGAGGGTTATTATAATGCGTTTAAAGTGTCCCCCAGTGGACATTTTGTCCACGCTGAGACTTGGTTGACTCATCACCAGCAGTTCTGTCTGTGCTGCAGCCCCTCACACACACACACACACACACGGTGCTCTCCTCGTAGCCTAACGCACCTACACATCCACTCAGCTCACTCTGCCTCTGACGCTCAGCCATGCTTCATCTCCGCATCCTTAAAAGCAGAAATTAATGACAAGCACAAAGCTGCTCATTTATAATTGCTTCATTATACTGTTGTGTTCTCCTGACAATAATGGTGTTGCTGGTGTTTTTCTAATTATATGGCTTTTTTTTTTTTTTTTTTGCTCGTTATCAAGGACTTCAGGTAATTGTGGAGAAAATAATGACTGCCTGCCTGCTTCCTCCGTCTCTCATGGATTGCACATCACAAACAGTCTCAGTGCAACCAAGAGCCTTATCAAGGAGGCTGCTGGGTTGCCTTTTAAAGCCGACTCCATTTACACTGCTAGTCATCAGCGGCCCAGTGGCTCAAGCGTCTCTAATGAGCAACTTGTATTCAAGTGTTTAACTCAAGGTTTATGACAGATTACAATTAGCTTCTGTTTTTGTTGTACTTGAATCACAGCCTTTCGTGCTAATTCACATTTCACATTTGTTCTCCACTTGCAGCGCTGACACCTCTCTCTAGGTTTGAGGTGATTGGAACATCCCAGAAAAAAATGAGAATAGTCTTCTTAAACTATTAAAGCACACATGAATAATAATAATAAAAAAAAAACATGCATCAAACCCCATTCTGTGAGCGTGCACGTCTCATATACGAAGTCTCAAATATGATTTGCAACAGTGACGATAACATCACTAATAATGCTGTCTGTGTATGTGATTTCATTCAGCTGTGGGGAGATTAGTGATTTGCATTTAATACCCGGTGTGCTCTGCTGTTCCTTTTTCATGCAACATTGCCGGATATGGATGATGACATTATAATAATTAAAGAACATTATGGACAGAGGGCGCTTTGCTATTTGCTACCGTGCGTAATGGCGGCCAACACTGTTATTTCTATTTGAAGAATGCATCCAAGTGTGAAATAATAATACTCCCTCCAGGAATACCATTGTCATATTTTATTCGTCAGTATAAAAAGATGAAACAGAAAAACATAATAAAAAATGAACTCTCACTCTTCATTTCCATCCTTCTTCCTTTTGTTTTTTAATTCTGCTGTTGCAGCATCCAGCACCGTTGCTGTCTGAAAACCTCAGAGGCGGACTTAATTAGTTGCTAAGAGAAAGCTGCCAGTGGTGGGGAGCTAAGAGAGTGGGGCAGATTTTAGTTTGCTCTGAACTTTGCTAATTATCAGGTAGGATGTAATTTTCTCCGTTCCCAAGAGGCGCCCAGCAGAGAGCTGCAGCTACTAAAGAGAGAGGAATAAGGCTGAGCCCAGAAAAGCTATGAAATATTGAGTGTTCTCGACAAATTTCTTCTTCCAGATCGCTAAGAGTTATTCTTTTTCTGCCATTTCTGGAGGTGTGATTACAGTCTAATGCCGTGACACGTCGCAAACACTACCTGAGAGGGTGTGAGGGAGAGCGTTCGCACAAAGTAGTGATCATGGACAGGTGGAAACAGGATGCAGTGCGGCTCAGGCTGGGGAAGGCGAGCGCAGGGCGTATATCATTTATATCCAGCAATGTCTGAGCAGTGACAGCGACTGTGTTTAGCAGGTTCCTATCCCACATGCATCACATTATGATTCTGAAGTGCCTCAGACGAAAGAGGAGGTTGAATTGCCGTTGACCTGAGTGAGCTAAAATGACACAGATTCAGACAAATAGAGCACAGAGCTGAGCGGGAAAACAAGATGGATGTCTGGTGGCAGCACATCTGCTCAGACTCCCTCTGTCTGGCTCTGCGTGTGTGTGTGTGTGTGTGTGTCTGCAAACTTTTGACATTTTCCCAAGACACACCACATCTAAAGCCGTCTGGGTAATAGGCTTGCATGCAAGCAACTTTAAGAAATTACGCAATTCCTTGATTCACAAACGCACATTTCTCGCAACGCTGCCGTGACTCAGAGAAGATCCTTTGACTGCGCACAACCTGACATTAAATTTAAGGACTATTCAGAGAAATGTCAACGTGAAGTTTTCAGAGCGGCTTTTACAAGCTTCCCGGTTTAAGTCTTGGCAGACTCTTCTGTGTGTGAGTGTATCACCATGGTTGCAGCGTCTAATATGCACGCCCCAGTGCATTGAGAAAAGAGAGTACTTCTTCCTCACTTGGTTTAATTGTCCCTCAGAGACCTGTGGAATTGGAATCTAAGTGGAATACCAGTCTCTTTCTCCAGCCTCACCCCCCCGACACCACCACCACCACCACTTTCTCCTCCACTCTCCGGGGTTGGAGCGGCCTTTCGGAGACTCTTGATTTGGTCCTGTCTTTATTTCATCACAGGCGTCTCCTCAGCCTGCTCCTCGCCGTGCTGCTGTAGCGCCACAGCGTTCAGCTTTATTAACCCCCCTAAGCAAGAAGTACCTAAGGGAGGTCAGACACTGGTCGTTAAAAATCTATTGTGACTTGTCTGAAAAATGAATAAATGAGCACATTATTTCCCCCGTTCCGCGGCCCCGCTGCGCTGTTTGTCTAATCAAGTGCGGGAGCAGGCAAAGTCAACCAGGGTTGACATGCACATTTTATTTAAGTTTTTGTCTGTCAGAGGAGTTTAAATGTGTAATGAACAAAGGAGTGGTGATTTGAAATATAATCCCATTACACTGATGAAATTACAAAGACGGCGAGAGTTCACAAATCATGCTCATTGTTTTCTATCATGAGCGATGCCCCTGTTGAGGTTGTGGCGCAAGGAGGAAGGGCAGACCGTGAATGAATAGTGACAGCACTGTAAGGGGATTGGGAGTGCAGCACGGCCCGGCCTCGCTGCACCTCCCCGTACCGGGAGACGTTAAAGGGCTTTGTTCTCGCCTGTGCCGAGGCTCAGGATGAACCCATTAGAACCGGCCCGGCGCAGAATTACGGCGCCAAAAGAGCCGCGTCTCGCTCAGAGTCAGGCGGACGTATTTAGGAAGACTTTTTCCAAAAGTTGTGCAGATAAATGAAGCAAAATAGCTTTGACCCAGTGCAAAAAAAGAGACTTCTGACAGGAAGTTGTGGTATCAATGTGTGTATCAGGCTGTATTCATGAATGGAAGCTGAGATAGCGCGCTGTACTGCCATGGCTAAGCTTTGTTCATCACCACCGGTGCTACCTTCAAGCAACTGTGAGGATGGACAACATCAACAAGCCACGACTGAACTGTTTGTTTCTCTTTTCGACTCAAGCTTGTGAGATTTTGTCTTTCGGATTAATATCTCCGTGTGTGCAGAGGCTGCAGAAGTCCTTTGATGTCTGCCTTTGATAAGGAGGGCGCTAACAGTTGGGCTCTTGGCTTAAAAAAAAAAAGTTGCATCTAACTCCAGGAAAAAAAAAAGCACTGGAGAAACTTCTGTTTTAGTTTTCTGCAGCTTTAATTGGAAGCCTCATATGCCCCTTAAACAACATCATCTGAAGCTAATAAGACTTAAAAAGTACATCTGGCTCTAAAATGCTTACCATTTTTAACACTAATGAACTGAGGCGTGCAGTAGAGATGGCCGAACTGCGGGGAGATGTACAGTATATTCTGGAGAATTCCCCTGCTGCACAGGAGCTCATAAAACACATCTGAAGACAGGAACTTGTATCTGGTTATTCGTGTTTAATTGGAGGCGCTGAGTGATGCAAACTAGGTTTTAATGCCCTCCCCTGCTGCCTGACTACAAGTAGCATCAGTGTTGCCACCCCTCCTTTTCCATCTATCCTCGCAGAAATGGCCGAACATACTGCCAACGACGTCCGAAACACACACTTACAAACTCCCTTCTAAATGTGGCAGCACAACATGCAGATATTAGACGCTAAATGCGTCTAAACGCCACAGTTTTGTTTTATTTCCTGCCGCGTAAAGAAACACAAAAGACGATGCGACAGTCCTGCCAGAGGTCCTGCTAACGACTCATGTGGGAACTTCACTGAATCATGTTCGGTTCAGATTATTTTTGGCTGGCCGTATTAAAGTGCTGGGATTTATAATGTGATAGTTATGCCATCGGTCCCGGGAGGTCGAGCCCCCGCTGCCCTCTGAGGCTTGTGGCGGGGCTGAAAAACCAACGTGTAAAGTGAGAAAGCTGGGTGTCATCGGCGTGATGCGTTACATCTCGACCCAATCGAGTTGACGATGACATCATTTGGAGCACAACGACAGGGAGGCTCCGCGAAACCTTCCGACTGCGGGCCAGTTGATATTCATTTTCTCGTGTTCTCTGGCGAGCTTCGCCGTACGTCCGTTTTTGCGTTAAACGCCTGACACGACGCTCTGTCTCGCGCTATCACGCTCTCTTCCGGGCTTTGATCCTCTCCGTGTACGATATAATAGCTCATCCTGTAAACATGAGAACAGATTGAATAAAGAATACTTTGCTTTCCCGTGGCCCTGGAAAACACTTCTGTCATGTGCTGTCCGCGCTCATCTCAGCTCCGGGCTGCTTGTGGCGCCTTTATTCAATGTGACAGAGGAGAGCTGGGGACTCTTTCTCCTGGCACCCCGGTACGCGCCACACTGACACTCTCCTCTGAAGTGCCACATTAATTCTAATAAAGCGCTGCCTTACCAGGGCCCATGAAGACCAGGGCTGTTGGGGGGGGGCGGACGCTCGTATAAATACCAGGCTTAATGAAGGGAGGCAGCGGTGGCGCAGGTGGTGTGGCAGTGCAGGTGGCACCTCTCGCCCCCAGGCTCCTGGGTGAGTCCGCTGCCACCGCCGCTCCGGGGGGCACAGCAGCAGAGATTGCATTTTAATTACCAGGTACACCTTGTCCTCCTGATGGGTCACCGCCTTGGTGGGAGTGAGTCTGCCTGTTTTCAGACCGGCTTTATCTCGACCTGCGTGTTTACAATGAGGCACTCCCCTAAACGCTGTGGCGTAGCGCTCGAGCACGAACACCCGTCTTATTGTTCATGCTCGGCCTGTCGCCGCTCAACATAACTAATTCTGTATATGGGAGCGAGAGCGGCGTCCTCCCTGAATTATGTGCACCTCTTTCCCTGCGGGGAGGCATCCATCCCAGCCCCAGTCATCGCTAACCCTCCCCATGAGGAGCTCTATCCACAGGGAGGTCCACACCTGTTTCCTCCCCCTCCCTCACCACTCTGCAAAAATCATCTCTCTCCCTCCTCCAGTGGTAACTCAAAACTCCTGACATGTCGGATGCCTCTTCAGTTGGGGTTTGGAGTTGTGTGCGTGCCTGTGTGAGGAATGGACGGCACCCATCCCTCCTGTGCGAGGAGGCTGTACAGATGGGTGATGAGAGGGCTTGGATGGAGGGAGGGTTGCATGTCCAGGACATGCGAAGACACCACCAGCACCCCCACTCTCCGGGGACGCTTCTGTCAGCGCACAGCAGCACTCGGCAGCACAGATGTTGTTGCATTGTCTGGAGCACCAAAGCCCCGATCAGCCCAACTGGGAGCTTCTACTCATTAGCTATTGTCTGTGCGTGTCTGACTAGGCCTTTGATGAATGCAGCAGTTAGCCGAAGATCAGACGCCAGGCAGAGAGAACAGAGAACAACCATCTATCCGTCTGAAAGACGCAGCTCGAAAGATAACGCCCCGCTATGTCCGACATGTTCAAACGGCCGCTGCAGAATTCACGTTCAGATTCATTAAAGATTTGCACCATTTTTTAAAGAAATGCACGCCACCGTTGAGGTGCATCTTCTCCTTGATTGGACAGTTTGTGTTTTGTTTTTTTTCTGCGCTCAGCAAACACAGTATATCATCTTAAGCTTTGTATTTACCATGAAGAGCATGGGCTCTAAGCTCCAGAAAATAAAAGGGCGCCGTGTCTGCCACTTGGAAACTCAGCTTCCCTCTTTGCTTACTCACCCAGAGAAAGACCATGCTATTATTTATTTAATTCCCCCTCCCTCCCTTCTTCTCTCTTCCCCTTCATGCACCCACCCAGCCAGCCAGCCATCCACCCAGCCAGCCAGCCAGCCAGCCAGCCAGCCGGGCTATGAACACATTGCGGGGCCTGAGGGCAGCGCTGTGGACAACCTGCGCTGTGTTCACATGGCTGAGCAGAGAGCGGGCGAGGAAGACTGGCACGCTGAAACCAAACAGGTGTATGATTCAGAGGCGTGAGCTGTGAAGGGTGAATTTCTTATACAAGTCAATGTTGCTTTTGGAGCAAACAGCGGCTTGGAGCTGTCCCAGGAAACATTTACACGCATTGTGACTTTTTCCTCTCATAAGCCAGAATGCGCTTCTATTGTTTCGTGGTCAGCTTTTCAGCGGCTGGGAGGAATTTCGCATAATGGTATGAATCTGCCTGATGCTAATAAGTGCTAGCCGCATTTCCATCTCTGTATTTTTATAAAAAAAAAAAGTTTTTAATGCTCGCCTGAGGTGGTTTAAGGCCTTTTCAAAACAGAGTAAATGAACTTCATGGAAGATGGAAACACCTTTTCCAAATAAGTTCTGACTCTGAGAACATTTCAGTCACTAATCGTGTTTTTATTATTCAGAGAATAATAGGAAGACGGTGAAGAAGACGAAGAATTCCTAAAGACCTCTCTCCATTTTTCTCTCATAGTTTGCCACAGTGACTGGTTTTCTTCTTCTTCTTTTTTAAGGTTTATTGGTAAATAACTGGTTTTGTTTCTGGTTGACGACTTCTACTTCTTCTACTCTCTTTATTACAACCATGCGTAACGTAGCCTGTACAGCCACCCCCTGATTAATTAATGATGATGAATCAGATCATTTTATTCCGTATATCATACGGACGAAGAGCTGTTCATGACCGAATATACTCTTAGTCATTACAAGAACAACTACAGGCACAAATCATGTCTCACCAAAGCCAAAAGAGCTTTTGAAGAGTTCTCACCTCAGGCTGCTCAAAGGTGGAATAAACTACCTGACATCACCTGGGAAACGGATATGACTAGTTTTAAGAAGATATTTTCATTTAAATCAGTCCAGATCTCAAATTATCACTCAAATCGAATCGGACAGCAGACATTAATGCACTTCCTGCTGGTTCAATTCTTTGATTTCATATTATCATTTATTGATATCAAAGTAAATCAGACACTAGCGTCTTTACGTCCTCTACTAGCTAGCTAGTTAGTCTGTAAAATAATGTGGTTTACTTGCTTTTGTAAAAGTTTAACCAGGAAGTCAGTCTGTACACTGCAGCAGATGTTTATAACACGTAATATTTCCACCATTTGACTTTTAATCTGGGGGATTCTTGATCAACTTTAATTGATTGTATTTCTTAGTCCATTGGATTACCTAAAGCAACGTTGCCACATTCCTATAATTACCTTATTTAGTATGATTGCAAAACTATTAAAGAAAAACGACTCATGTTGTATGAAAACGCAGTTTTCCTTTTTAGGTGACTTACTAAAACATGTAATACTCAGAGCTACAGTGCAATTTGTTTAAGTAGCGTACGGCTAGTTTCAGAGGTAATGTGACCTGTTCTAACAGGGAGCTTTCCGTACATTCGTCAAACATACCACAGCATCAAATGTTAGACTGACCGGCCAAGCTTCACAGGCTGGTTTTTAATGTTTCTTTGCTAACGCATCACAAATAAAGAAACAGAAGAGCGAATGATGAATGAAAGGCTGTTTTTCTAAACTAGTTAACGTTAGCTACCGAAAAATAATTGATATGACTGTGTCGCTCAAAGGCTCCCAGCAGCTAGCGGCAAATTTTAAGGTGGAATGTTTTCTGCTCGATGCATGATTGCATCTGCAAGCATTGAACTGCAGGTGTTACTGGAGAGATTTGAGTACATTTGTGTTGAGTTGTCTGACGGATTGATTTTCATTCTGAGCTGCATTCTCAGTTAACCGGAGCTCCAAAACATGAAATATCATTTTGAGCAGCAATAAAGTCACACAATTTTAACGCATCTCTTTTACTACCTAACTTATAATCAATGACAGTTAAAGAAGGGTATAGAGCAACACCAAGCCATTTCATACCTCATCCCTTTTCACTGCACTTCTACAAAAAGATTTGACCTGCAAGCTGTGAAAGCACCGCGTTTAATAATGCGTTTTAACAAGAAATCAACAGACCTTTCCACACTTTGGAATACAGAAATGACACAACGTCCCGGAGGAGTCACTAAGGAAGCGGACATAAATCTCTGTGCAGTCAGTCCTTGAAGGCTGGACCTTGAGGTTAAGATAAGAGACCATGTTAGTGGTTATTAAGTGAAAGTTTCCAATCGATAGCCAGAGAGACGTAATCAGGGAGGGTTTAATTGCAGAGGGGAAGACATTTATTCACGTTATTGCAGCAGCTGTCCAGAAAAGCTTCATTTTTTTGCCCCACAGTCTCCCTCCCACCGCCTGACCCCGGCTGACCTCCTGAAAGGCTGCAGCTCGCTCTGTGCAGAGGTGTCGCTCATTTAGTGATATCACTCCAGTTTAATTTTGTGACATTCGTATGACTCATCTCTCTGCAGGACCGCAGTGTGCTGCTGACGTCAATGCATTGTAAAAAAATAAAGCAAATAAGAAGAAAAAGAAACGTCAGTTAAATCATCACCGCTACCTTCATCCACAATTATTTATTTTGCACGATCAGTGCTGTTGAATATTCTGCAGACAATCCCGCTTTCTTCTGAATAAATAATGCCATTTCACTTTTTGTCTTTGTCTCAAAAGTTGGAATCAAATGAGCGCGGAGGAAGAGTTTATCAGCTTTCCAGAAGGAAATGGAAAACTTATGAATACAACTCCCTTTTTATGACTCGGAATTCTCCAAAGCATTAACCTTTAAAAATTAGATTTACATCTGCATTTGTCAACCTCCTCCGGGTAAACCTGGCAATAAACACCTTGGAGACTCCAAACATCTCCCATGACCTCAGAAAATATTTGACTCTAGTTACATATCAACCATCAATTACCGCTCACGTAATGAATCACTGAAAACAGCAGTTAAGCCTTTGCTACGTTCTGTCCAGAGCATCAGCAAAGGAAATAAAGTGCAATGATATGGTTCAAACTGAAAGGATTTTTCACATCAATCACTTGAAAATTCATTGTATTTTTTTTGCTAATAAGGCTGCACTCAATAAGATGCTTAAAAATAAGGATTCAGCATTACAGATAAATTGGATTCTCACATTATTCAGCACAGTGGTTCTCTCCTTTCTTATTCAAAGAGACTCGACATCATGTTGCATGATCATTATAAGCATAAAAAGCGTCCGCGTCCACGCGAGTCTGTTCCTGGTTCATTTCTGGCTCCATGTGCTGCTTGATCACCAAAATCCAAAGGCGACTCATTGCGGGGAATTTCATGCCATGAAATGATGATGATGTGACTGGATGGCTGATGCCGTGTCAAATCCAGTAGATGTCAGTAAATTGGAACATATGTTACTTAAACTATAACATCATGATAATTCTCCTCCAAGATGGCTCATAAAACTGGAATTTATTAGCCTAAATCTAGGGTGATGATAACATAGATAATTTTTAATGGAAGGTTAATGTGAGAATCAAAAGATAAAAATGGACCCTTTGGCCTTGTATCAGCTGGATCCTACAGTGCCGTGCTAAAATCTGAACAATTTTTATGCGCCGTGGGGTGTTCCCCTTTCATTACATTTTATAGCTTAAAGCATAAAAATATACGGAACATTTTCATGGCTAATAAAATCCCAGATCCGTACATGATAAGCAGAATGGAGACACAGTGTAAAGGAAATCTAGCTAGAGCAAAGCTCCTGCGAAATATTCCCTCCGCTGTTTGTCCCTCCAGAATGAGGAGTGTGTTCAGCTGCTCGCGAGCCATACCTCCTCCCAGCGGGGACCGGAGAGCCCGCTCTGACACAAGCACCGAGCGCTTCCTCTATTCCCACAGACGCACTTTTAAAATAGGCCACATTGGAGAAAACATGACTTTTCACTATTCTAATAAATGGGAGCCTGCCTGTTTATTATTAATGACATCCCAGCACACTTTTCAGATTTGGTTGGTGTTACGCTATGTGAGTAATTTATATTCATGCCAGCGTGAGAGCCTGCGTGTGTATGCTTACTGTCTTTTTACTGTCAGCTGTGTGTAGTAGCTCCATGAAATTTTAATGTTTACCAGGTCAGTCCTGACCTTCTTAATCCTCCTGGTTATTAATATGGTAAAGCCAACACAGAGGAACAATTAATCAAAAACACCTCTTTTCTTCCTTTCTCACCTTTCATACATATTAATTATATTCAGCTGCCTTGGGCTGAGGAGTGCATTAACATGTATGTACCAGCGCAGAGAAATAAGTCAAAAAGCAGAGCGAGCGCGGCCCTGCAGCGCGGGGTACTTCCCCAGGATTAGCCTTATGAGGCTGAGTGGCAGGAACTTGAACATGACAGAGCACTGATACACTTTCTTGTCCAGACAATTATCTGTGGCCTACTTTTAAAGCTAATTCTACACGGGCCCCCCAGGTTGTGTGTGAAGCATCCTGGTGGGGGGGCAGCGGCGGAGGGTGTCAGTCACAGGAGGACCAGACTGCCTCGGAGCAAAGCTGCGGGTCCCTTCTCAGAGGGAGGAGGGGTGGGGGGGGGGTCGGATGATTGAAATAGAAGTTGAGATGTAGGACACATAAATAAAGCGATTTTTTTTTTTTTCCTGGAATACACTTCCCTCTCCTCACATTTACATAATACTCACCATGTGCACCATCACTTCTATCAGCCCCAAGGTTTATGGAGTCATGTGATGATGCATGGAGCAGCGGGATTGGCCAGTAACTCACATCAGCTTCCTAAATATTAGCAGTACCACTCAGACCATCATGTTTACTGCAGGTAGATCTAATTTTTTTTTTGGGGGGGGTTTGTTGTTGTTGCAGTACCTGCTCCTAATTTCTCCCCATTTGTGCTGGATCTCATCACGTTTAAAGGACGGAGGCCTGGATTCACTCACGCTGCTCAGCCTATTGTACTTGCTCACTGCATGACCTCCAAGGAGAGATGGAAGACAATGCGAGCGTGCTGGATGAAAGGGCATCGGAGAGCGGCCGCGTCCATGGGTGGGGGAACGGGGAGGATGGGAAGCAGATGGCAGTGGCTCCGTCCCATCAGCACAACAGAAGGGGGACTCAAGATGGCCACAGGCCCCCCTCACATTAACAGCATTCAGGGAGACGCCTTATCATCCCGCCAGCGTGATACGTTTTTAACAACATCCAGCCGCACCCCCCCACCAACCCAACCCAACCCCTAATCACACCATACTGGAGATGCTGAATCAATCATCTGGGTACTTACAGTATTACATTAAGAGTCAAGGGTAGAGCCTATCGTATGTAGCCTAAAAATGGGATCTCCACGAGGATATATATTCCTGAAAATGAGACAGAATAAAATCAGGTTTAAGATGACGGGGCACGACCCGCCTGACGCGTCTCGTGGTCGACTATGAATGAGGCTGCGGCGCCTCTGAGCAGCTTGTCTGGGAGATAACCTTCAGCAGCCTCCCATCCCTCGCCTCTCCTCGCAGTGTGAAGAGCATGTACTGAATAGGTGCTAATTAAGCTTTGTGAATATAAAGAAGATGCCATACTGTTGCAGTCAGGATAAAAAAAAAACAACAAAAAACACAGCAATGCACGCCACGCTTTTCTCCAGTCAAGACATCACGGTTCGCTCAGAACATCCAGCAGTGCTGCACAAATTCATTTTAGTGCATCTCCCTGTTGAAAGAGAAAATCCAGCTTGAGAAATGTATATGTATATAGCCACAGTAAATCAGAGGTTGGATCTAAATTGTTCATCTGATGACTTTTCCTCACGCAGCACAGTTCATCATACAGGCCAGCGACAGAGCAGCAAAAAAACCAAAGAATCATGCATCTTTGCGAGTAGAAATTAATAAAAACACTATGTCAAGGAGCCAGGAAAAATGGTTTCCCCTAATGGATTCTCCACAGAAAACAGCTTTTAGACAATCAATCTTTTCTTTGAAAGCCCAATTATTTAAGTAATTGTTCCTTACAATTGCCACAGGAATTTGTCCTCCGGACGCTGTAAAAGTAAGCATCTTTTGTCACTCGTAAAATGGCTCATACCATTTTTATTGTACTCATTTAATTTCTCCGCTACAGTTCTACTTAACACCCTTTGTCTGCATTTATAAAACTGTTCATTCTCTATTTGTCACACACACACACACACACACACACACACACACACACACACACGCAGGGTTTGCAGTCTTATGGCATAATGGAAAGTCACACAGAGTGCAGTGTCAATCAGAAGTGGAGCTTTGTTTACAGTCAGCTGTAAACACCTGTTGACTGACGCGCTGTCATTCCTGCAGTATATGCTAATGACTGTACAGCATGATACCTTATTGATTTAACTGTGCCATCATTCACTCAGCCTTCATGGCTCAGAACGAGGCCGCTAAGTGAGAACAAATTACTATTCAAACAAATATGATTATTAATCAGATGCTAGCAGTTTTAGCCTCTCACAGTTTTTTTTTTTTAACAATTGATTATTTCCATGTTTTAAAACGTTCACTTTTTAAATCTCTTCGCACAGTTTGGCAGTTAATGTCTCATCTAAAGCTTTTTAAGCCTTATCACTGATGTTAAAAGCAATGATTCTAGGAATAAGTCTGAATGCTGCAATGCTTTATTTGCTTTATTGAAGCATTTGTTTGCATTAAGTTATCCCAGCTTGATAACCAGCAACTGCCCCGGAGCCCCAAACCTCCAGGGGCCCCAAGTGCTCCAGATTCACTGTGTGTGGATTGGGGTTTGGATCTGCACACTTACGTTTAGCATCGACTAAAACGGGTCCTGCATTATAACCTTATGTTGAGACCCTCTGTCAAAATGCAGTTTTAAGACCACAATAGTTCATGTTGTGCTCACGTAGTTGTGTTTAATGAAATGACCACAAATTGGTTCACACGCAGAAGTTCTGGTTCAACTGGGGCCTCAAACGGGTCAGAGAAGGCCTTCAGATAGATACAGAGTTAAAGATAAAACTGTAATCCAGTAAAAACAGCAGGTGCACTTGCTAACCAGGCTGCAGCACAGACAGATAGCTGAGTTTAATGTGATTTTGAGGTGTGTTCTCTATCAAAGTGGAACTACTCACTAAGCTAATGCAGAATTGACTGCTGGTGTGCCAACTGTTAAGGAAAGGGGATCTGAAACCATAATGAGAAACGCATTTCAAAACTTTCACACAATAAGCAGATTTTACGCAGGCGGATAATTCAAGCCGGTCGGGGAAGTGGAACACAAAAGAAACAATTAAAGCTAAATGCATTTTAGCTCTCCCAGAAATCTGCAACATAGGCCAGCAGTCCTCTCAAAGGCTTCACTTGCATCATTATTATAATTTTGTTTTGCTTGTTAGTGTCCAGGTTACTGACAGGCTGCAAAATACTGCTACAATTAGGTCTGGCAGCAGTGCCAGATGTTTCTCCGAGAGGAGAGAGGGAGATGTCAAAACACCTGTCTGATCACCATGGTGCACATGCTGCTGCAACCAGCAACGGTGCAACCAGTCCTTGTTAGTTTAGTCTCCTCTTCAAGGCCCAGCCTGTGGCTACACAATGGACACCTCCGCTGACAAAGACGCTGCAGATTGTTTTCAACATGTGCAAGAGGCGGAATTTCATTTTTAAAGCCTATCAGCAGATTAACCCTTTTTCTCACTTTTATAATTGACAAGAGACATAAAATAAATTTGTGACAGCATGTAGAATAACTAATTGTGTGACTGTCCTTCCATAATAAATGTGAATATTTCTCAGGTAACATGTCAAATTAGATTTTCTGGAGTTAGTGGAGTGTTCTTGCCACTTTTTAGCCTGATGACTGATCACTGATTGATTTTTAACAACTAAATACAATTAAAAAAAATGTTGTTTAAACAAGCTAAAATCAGGTTTTCTACCTGTCACCAATGTGTTGCTGCTCACATGGGCTCAGGGCACAGTATTTACTCACTTTTCGCTCAGTCGCATCCTGGACTTTCTCTTTTCTCTCCTGAACTCGTCTGCATAAATTAACTGAAACACACACACACACACACTTTTTTTTCCCCCATTTATTATTTACTTTCAAGTCAGCTGGCACCTTAAATATGTCTGACTTTCTCGAAAAATTAAATCAGGATGTAGAAATCTCCCAGCACTGCGCTTGAATCTTCTTGAATCTGCCATAATAATAAAATCTCTTTGAGAAACTTTGATATTTCTCATAAAATCAAGAGCTTAATGTAGAATACAAACATATACCAACTGCAGGACGCCATGATTACGAGCACAGGGACACTTTAAGAAGATGCTTAATGATGCTTTCATGCAAACATTCTTTTTTCATTGCGGCATCTAATGTAAAAATACACAGAAATAGACGACCGAGGGGTGAACGTGACCGACGATGAAGCCTGATATCAAACCTTTTCTCTGCTTAACACTGAGCAGCAAACGTTAGAACCACATTAAGCCGACGTTACGTCAGGCTTTCATTGCTATATGTGTTCAATAAATTCTTCCAGTAGCTTGTGGGCCAATATATACTGTAGTGTTACTCATCCTTTCAAGTGTTCAGGTCAGTTACTATGGCAACCTGCACAAACTGGGGATGAGATAAGGGCCGGAGCCGTGGCCTTGAGGGAGTCGTTAAGCATCTGTCTCCTGACTCCCCCCTTCAGTCTGTGTACGGAGGAGGCTGCCAGGGAGGCAGCACATAAACAACAAAGGTGGCTCACCCTTGCTCCCTCTCCAAGGGCTGACCATCATCACGCTGAGTTAACGGTGCCACCCATCACCGCCGAGCCCGACGCCGACCAAGGAGATCATGTTGAGGAATCAGAGCGTTTTGGGGGTGGATATTTTTCTGAGCTTGTAGTTTGGAAACTGAGGGTGCTTCCCACATAAAAAGATCATGTTAGCTCGCAGGTTTAGCTTCGATAGCACCGAAAAACACTCGCACTACATTCATCCTCGGCTTTTAACAAAGGTCACGTTTAAAGCAGCACAGCAGAGGAAGAATAACGACTCTCTTGTTTTCTCGCGCACATGACGCCGCTTTTATGAGTCAAAGTGTGACTTCTCGTAATTACTTTTCCGAGTGAAAGCGAGTGAGAGACATCGCTATGGATACCACGGCGGCCAGGATCGGCGGTTTAACCCGTGCCGAGGCACACGTGCCGGAAAATGAAATACTGCTTTAAATTATTCTGACTCCATCGGCGTACAAGTGTGAAGACAAGAGAGATGTCAGAGGCTAAGTTCATCAGTGGATTCTGATGAGGTTGGTGCTGCTGCTGCAGCGAGTGAGCACGCCTCACTGAGTTTCAATGCAGCTGCGCTTCTCAAGATGTTCCAATCAAGATGTTACCGTCTCCTTTAGAGGAGCCACTTTTGTAGCGGGATACTAGACCCTGAGTTTGTGCTAAAAAGTCTTGATAGTGAGATGTGGGGCTAAAGATTTAGAAATTGGCACAACCTGGTTTATTGAAGTCTTACAGCCCTCTTTGGTATAATTCTGTAGAAATCCAGTGACCCACAAAACCCCTTTAAGAGAGGAAATATATTTTCTGTTTAATATTATGTCACGGACTTTTGACATAAAGGCAATGTACATTTGTGCTCACAGCCTTTCTTTTTCGCTCGTCAGCATCTGTCTGTGGACTGAATCCAGCTTTTCTCCCTCCTGAATGAATTAATCATTCTCTAAACACACAAAACAGCAAGAGTCAGCTAACAAGAGGCCCCCGCTGGTTGACCACAGCACGTCAATGTCAATAACAGCAACATTTACTGGACTCAACACCACCGCGCAATGAGGGCTACGATTTGGATGCTTGATACTCCTTAAGATAGCGCCACGCAGGGCCCTACAGGGCTGCCTCCTATGTTAAAGTGTCATGTCGCAGCCTCACTGCTGTTTAAACCCCGAGCACAGAGCGTCAAGGCTGCAGTCCACCTACAGCCTCACCTAGCAGCGTGCGGACCTGGAGCAGCCAGCCTTGCTTTAGAAACAGATGATAAATAAATCAAAGTGCACTAAGCACTGCTTCCACATGGCAATCGCCTCCTTCATAGCGTCTGCACCTCATCAATCACGCCATTGTCTGCTTGAAAGGCGAGCCTTGTAAATGTCATATCCACTCAAACCCAAGGAGAGGCGGATCAGAATGCGGCTCAGTTTTTTCTTTTTTAATTGGATAGTGTAATTAAACTAAAAAACCCTGCTAGGCTGCCTTTTGACAGGACAGATGAAGACCCCTTTTAATAGGGCTATGAAACATATTTGTTAAAAGGATGAGGCAATATGTACCATATGATTGGGTGCCCTTACGTGTCATACTTTTCATTTACGATTAAAACGGCAAAAAGGTGTCTTCATGAAAAAAGAGGGATTCCTAAAAGGTCTCGATATATAAGAATAATTAATAAAATTTGCCATCCAAATGATAAAATTTCTTGGAACCGCTTGAAAAAGAAAGCTCGTATATTACGCGCACCAATCAGATGCATATATCAAAGCATATGTTCAGCAGCATTTGTGAAACATTCATCTTGGGACCAAGCGATTAAGAGAGGTAGAGCTTGTTCTTGATTAAAGTAACAACCGAGAGAGGCCAAGCTATAATATTGATTACATGCACAAACGGGATACGGGTCACTTTGCTACCCACACATGCTTTCTATTTAATTTCATTAGCAGCGTTCTTTCCTGATGTACTAATGTTACACAAACACCGGAGGAATACATGCACGCATGCACTAAAAAAAATGCACCCGCTGTCACATGTCCGGGATCATAAAAGCAGCACACACACACACACACACACACTCAATACCCCGGCGCTTTAGAGTTGATTTTGATGGTTGCCGGTGAGAACCTGGCTTGAGAGGTCTCTCCTGAGAGGCAGAGTAAGGCCTCCGTACGAAAGATCGATAGGACAGGGGTGCACAAATAAATCAGCGTGCTCCAGTGACGTCTGTCATAAAGCACCCACCACAGTTGCAGCTCTTAGGTTTATGGCGCCGTTGAGTGTTATTGCAATCTTTTGATAGCTTTGGTTAATTTATCTGATTACAAGAGCGCCCGAAGAACAAGCCGCAGTCAACCGGTCACAAGTGTTGCATCTAAGCAGTTCTGGGGTTTTAGTGTGGCGTGGTCATGGTTAGCAATGAGGCGCGCCGCTCTCTCCCTTCTCTTTGGAAAGGGACGTCACACGCCTGCTTGGTCAATGCACCTTTGCTGTAATCAATATTCTTACATTAAGAGTGGATCTAGTGACTGTGTGTAATGTGAAAGGGTTTGCTGGTATGAGGAACCCAAAGGGAAATTATCACTCTGCAGTTCCTCTCTGCTGTACAGAGCGTTTTAGTAGCTTTTAACTCACTGTTTGGGATTTAAATGATTAAATAAAGGTTAAATGAATGAATGAACTGTTTGCTTTTGCAGCCACAAATGTGATGTTTTGGTTCTTCGTCTCTCATCGGGAAGCTGAAACCCTCCTGTACCAAACGGCAGACGGACATGATAGAGAGAGTTGGTAGAGACCAAAACAGAGCTAAAAGCAGAGTGAATGTGGGACATACATTCACCAGGTGGCCAGAAACTCGACTCCACAGGAATGCTAATGCTCCTCCCTGGATGCTAGATGTCTAACTAAGCAACTGTTTGCTACCACAATTAGCCATATTAACTTCAAGGTCATAAAATATCAGTCACTTGTTCCCGCTGTCGCCAAAATAGTTCATGCAGATTTAAGATGCTTTTCATCATGACAGTAAAATTAGGCTGCAATCCAGAAATTAGTGCTTATCTCAATAAAAATGTTATCTTTCATCACTTTGACACCCAAACAAGAAAATAAGTGAATACGGGTTGAGGTCAAAGAGAACATTTGAACGCAGGTGTGCAGGTGATTACAGTTTCTGTGTGCGAGGGGCTCTGTTGTGTTTTACTCCTGGTTTCACATTGAGGACACATCATTTCACTCTTATCGCTGGCTCGAGATCAGCAATGAAACCCTCTCAGACAATATGAAGGTGAAGACTGTAGACCTTATCCAACGGGGCATTCACAAAAGTGAATGAACACGTCAGCTACCTCATGGTTTTAAATGAAACTGCATAAAGGCTTGCCCTGCCGTTCCATCTGCTGCAGCCTGTGTGAATTGTGCTGCAAAATCTATTTTGGAGAGCTGGGCCTTTCAATTCGGAGGGAAAAGACTGACTGCTGTAGCGACATCAATCAAACAGGACGCTGTGGTGGCTGTGCTACACAAGTGGAAGGTCCAGAGTTCACGGGTTAAAACAGGCAATATGAAAAAAAGGTGAAGAGGAACGGCAGAGCTGGGGGCTGACTGTTGTTGGTCTGTGCTATCTCCTCAGTGGAAGTGTTGGAGAGGTACCCCCCCCCCCCTCCTGTATTAGCTGGACTTCATTAATCTTCATGCCATCTTCTTTAACTAGTCATGTAGAACGGCTCAATAGAAAGCCGTATAATGGGGAAGGCCCAGTGCCAATTACTAGGTTAACATAGTGTTCAGCCCCAGTGCAACAAAGGAATGAGATGGAGGAGGAGAGCTGGCTCACAGGGAGGGATGCACTGCATTTGAATTGACAAGCCATGCAAAATGGAAGTTCTTGCAGTGTTATTTGATCTGTAGAAAAACTCAAAGTTGCCAATAAAAATATCACGAGAGTGTATATTTATGTGGCTCCTTCCCCAGAAGCCAAGCAGAAGGTCAGACTAACAGGCAGTTTGGCATCACGTTGTTAAAACAGATGTGATGATTAGAGCAACAGCAACATAATGTGAAAAATCTCTGACACATTTTAATTTAAAAAAACGCAGTGAGGTCGCTCCTTTTCTTGCATTTGTGGCACCAAAAAAAAAAGAAAAGAAAAAAGTTGCGAGTAAAGCTCTTAAAGCAGCTTGTAAACGTCACAGTCTGAAACATCTGAACGCAATTTAGTGGAGTCAACTAAGATTTCTTCATTTTCAGTATCAGACATATAGAAGCTTTATTTATTTTGCCAATTCAACCTAAAACTGCCATTCCACAACTTAGAAACAACACAACAAATTATATTGCTTAAACAATATTAATACAATGTGAAGGGATCACTAGTGATGGAGAATTATCACCCGACTCTGCAGCTTCCATTGACTTACGAAGCTTCACAGTGAGTTTCACGTTTAGCAGTCTGGCAAGCAGCTTTTCTGCTTCGGTTCTTGCTCACCGCTCTCGTAGCAGCGTTTTCAGCTGCAGCAGGTCGCTGCTTCTGGCTAAAAAGCTTTAAAAAACTCTCTGTAGGCTACAGCTCCTGTGCCGAAGCTGAACGGTCAGATGTTCCGCTCAGGAGCTGGCAGAGACCAACAGAAACAGAGCTAAAACAGTTTAAATACTGGACTTCACTTTGCAGGTGACCAGAAACACAAATCCTGATCATCTAACTGTAACTGCAGGATGTGTAAATAAGCATCTGGTTGCTAACACCATGATAATATGTCAGGGTTATGTTCGCATCATGTTTCTGCTGCCCCCAAGTGGCCAAAAAACACTCAGTCATTGCATGTTGCTTAAGAAATACGGTTATCATATCAGCAGACTTCCCAGCATGCATTATTTGAGAATTATAACTGAGAGACTGCTCTTTTTGAAGTTTAAAGAAAATATTTCTGATTTAAACTTGATGTGTGTTTTTGATCCATGTTACAGTAAGGACGCTCACTCATCAGCTGACTTTCATTTAAATATTTAACTTTAGTTAACTCAGCAAAGAAATCTACATTTTTCTGTTAAACCTGCTGAAAATGTTTTGCAGTGCATGTTATCACAATTATTTTAGCTTTTATGTAGTTCGATCACTTTGCTCTTCAAAATGAAACACAATGCAAATAAAAATAAAAAGAAATAACAGAGTGACATGAATCTAGTCATAAAAAAATCCTGCTGTCTTTTAAAAAACCTCATTTCACTGCAGTCCTCAGTAATAGTAAGTATCACTCCTGCCATCTTCAGCCTCCATTTACTTTGTTTTTATTCTTTATTTGACTAGAGGGGAAGTTTGCTGTGCAAACTACTTGTCATGACTGCTGTCAGAACAAGTACAGTGTTAAACTGTAGTTATTTAATTCCATGTGATTAAAATGGGACTGGGTCCGTTTGGGAAGGGCCTGTAGGCTACGGTTTTATTTAGAGGACCAAGATTAAACTCGAGTAAAATGGAAATGTCACACCGTCATGGAAGATGCTGCGGGAGTTGTGAGAAGGATAATATTATTGTGATGTGAAGTGATAATTCCGCCCTGTCCACCCTCATTATCCAGCAGCCTAGTGTATTTGTGGCTCGCAGCTGTGTGTGTGTGTGTGTGTGTGTGTGTGCAGATGCCCTTTCCGTTCTCCACACACTCACTGCAAATTCACAGAACAGGAAACATGGGGAAACACATTTGGCATCTTTGCATTTTTATTGTTGTCTAGGCGCCCAAATTGGGGCACAGGGAGGACACGGTGCGTGTGTGTTTATGCCTGTGTGTGTGTGTGTTTGTGTGCAGGGTGTGGCCCTGCATGAGTGTGTGTTTGGATTGGTGATCATGTTGTGTTTGCATAAACTCGAGCCCACTCAGTCTCAGAAGTAGTTCCCCACACTCCCCTCGCCTCCGACAGCAGCGACGACACGAAGCAAAGCAGAAGATCCCGTCCTGAATTACATGCAGAGGAGCAGCAACACAACAACAAACAGCAGCAACCCATCCAGACGCAACACAAAGAAACCGAACAAGAGGATGATCTGGAGAGGCTCCACATTCATGCGGACCCCAGCAGTCCGAGATAAGGTATATTTTTGTCTGGCGAGATAAGGGAGAGAAAGCAAACATATTACAGGGCTCAAAATTCTGTATCTATAGCTCCTTTTCGCGAGTCCAATAATTCATTCATTCATGGCCTCTGTTTCCTCTGCCTCTTGGAACATCTGCCTCATACATACATCACTGCGCTGATAAAGATCGCAGACAGAATTGGTAATACACTGTGAATGGGAGACTGCAGCGCTGATTAAATAACTTCGGTGGCACACTAAAATTGAAGCGGCCGTGGGATGAAAGGGGACTTATCGGGGGCTTTATTAAAGGCGGCGGAGGGTGATTTTAGGTTTAGGGTGATGTACACAATTTAAGACACAATGTCCTGCAACACTGCCAAGAGATTTAAAGGAGAAAACAAAAATGGCCTTTTTGACCTCTGTCAATGCATTTCCCACTACACCCCCCCCCCCCCCCCCCCCCCCCCCCCCCCCACACACACACACACACACACACACACACACACACACACACACACACACATATAAAGGAGGAGAAAATATTATCCCATATGTGCCGGGAATGAAAAGAAATCTGAGGTTACGACATGTGAGGGAGAATTTAAAAGTTTTGCAGACAGAACTTTTTCAGGAAGTTGAAAAGTTGAATTCTGCTCTGGAGAGTCTCGCTGATTTTTTATTTATTGCAGCTGCGTTTTCTCAAAATTAATCCTGAAATCATATTTTTCTGATAAAAGTGTGAAAAACTTCTACAGTTTGCTTTCTGATGCGGCCGCGGTCGGGCCGATTCCTCGCACCTCGCAGTGTCACTTCATTCAAAAGTAAGGGGTCCTCAGACGGGTGAAACACGTCACATGATCTCCTCTTGGCAGCAGATTCCTTCTCAGCTCGTACTCGTCTTCCTGACATGTTGTGGTTGCACCTCGCTGTACAAATACGCTGCATGAGGTTTTCAAGTTGACGATATTGAAAAGTACATAAGTAGCATAAGTACAAAAATGACCATAAAACATTATTACACCAAATGTTTTATATGTTATATATGAGTTTTGCATGAACAAATACATGCTAATGATATAAATACACATATTTAGTTCTAATCTGTTACAAAAATCCAGTATTAGAAATCCAAATATGCCTTTTTTGGGAATTGTGAGGTACAAGCTGTCAACACTTATCACAGATAAAGAGCAAATTAGTGAATTTGATTTCACAGCTGGTGTCTCTGGGACCCCAAACTGAGTAGAGTGTCCTTTTCTGAAGTTTCTTAAACACAAAAGAACGTTAACAGGGTTAACATGCATTGATTTACTTCACGTTTCCTGTAGTGTATGTACTGTAAATGCTCTAGCGTACGTTGTCAAGTCAAATTATTTCTGTGCGTATATCCCCAAATCACAAATTCGCCTTGAGGGGCTTTACAATCTGTACAGCATATGGCACTAAAAGGAAATCCTTCCTCCAGAATAGCCTTTAATGGGAGGGAGAAAGGAGGATGCATGTTTCGTGGATATGAACTAGTGAACATGGAGCCTCAGCTGTCAGTTGGAATAAAACGGTTAAAAAGTTTCAGTGAGGTGCAGCTTTGAGTTAAACTTGCAGTTTGACTGAGAGTAAAACAGAATTTATATGATTCCGGAGCACGTTGAACTTAAACACAGAGCATTTTAACAGGAGATTTTCTCCCTATTCATCCTCTGTGTGGTTTTTATATCGAATCACCTCCCTGCAGAGCTCCTGACAAACCACACAAGTTTTAATTTCATATTTCTATTTTTCCTGCGCCGAGCCTACGTGTAAAGATTTCACTCAAATCAGATTCTATTTACGTTCGAGTCAGAGAAAGCCTCGGCGGAGTTTACCCGCTGCAGTTAATCTGCACTGATGGTCTAACAGGGATTGTCTACACGGTGTCTCCGCAGCCGAATCATACAGTATGAAACTGTATCAAATGAACAGATGGCAGTGACACGAATTAAAAGCACAGAACAATAGTAGAATATAAACCAGAAATGACACCCAAAGTGGCTGTTGATTTATAGCCGCGGCGAGTTTGGTACTGGGCTTCCATGTATATTAGTGCTACAAATCTGGGTCCATTTAGCAGGGAGATGCTCATACATACATCACCGACTCCTGCTCCAAGCCAAGGTCAGTCCTTATTGCATCAATCTTTTCAGCAGAGGCTACTCCACACAGCAGCAGTTTTGTAACTGTCGCAGCTGTAATGGAATCTTTTTTCTCGCGCTTCATCTTTCTCTTATCACATGAAATATATATTCAACTTCTCTTCTTTCCCTCATTCTCCAGATTCTTTTTATTTTATCTGTAAAACACTCCCCGGGACCTCATTCCTTTTCTGGGGGACACACTCCGAGTAGCACAGCTTTTAACCCCTTCAGGTCTCCGTCACAGAGGGTCACTTGTGAATGCATGGATATAACAATATGAAAATTTAAAACGCATTACGTAAAGATAGATTTGTCTCATTTATAGGATGGTTTGAGTCATTGCAAGACGTTTATTAAAATCCTTCCACTTCTCCTCTTATATATTATGCACAGTCATTTCCCAAAGGTTTGACAGACATAAAAGCACTTAACATCTGAGCTCCACTCAAAGTAGAAATAGGATGTTTCTTTAAATAGGTTCTTTTTAAAGCATGGAGCATCACTTTTCCTGATTTTTATCCTAAATGTCATGAAAGCAGAACATCTTCCATGTGGCTAAAAGCTCATAAAGAAGGGACGAATCCGAGCTGCTGAAACGTGAGGTGCCAGTTATAGACATTCGTGCTGAGTCAGTTTCTGTTGTCCTGATTACTCATGCTGCAGCCTCACGTAGTACTTTAATAAATGAAGAAATAATAAAATCAATCATTTTAAATAGCGCTGGACCATTTACAGCAGAGGGAGAGAAAAAAAAAGAGTGGACTTTTAATTGATGAACTTGACCTGCTTTTCCCTGATAACAAATTTCATTTGTTCTATAAAAATTATGCTCAAGTGACATTATTTGACGGGATCTTTATCACCTGCAGAGTAAATAAGAGTAATTTATGCTGTTTAATTCTGAGCATGCATTATAAATCATAGCTCTATCATACATTACGGAGCTTGCATTGATGAGGGAAGTGAGTGCGGGGCCAGCTGATTGGGTTGTTAAGGTAGCAGCACAAAGCAGCAGTAACAGCAGAGACTCATTCACCCAGCATGGGTCTTTACAGCCGGGCAGATTGATGCGGATGATAAATGATGATAAACACGCAGCAAAGTCAAGTGGTGAAAGATAGACTTTTAAATAAATTATAAAGTATGCATCATTAAAAATCAGACACCAGCTTGATGCAGAAACAGATTACAGGTATGTATATTGTCTTCCCTCAAATAATGTAGTTCAAGTTAATAATCATCACTGTAAATCCAGTTGTGTGTTCATGCTACATTGCTTTTGCAGTGATAACAACAAGATCGAATGGTACAATAAAGTGCGATGCATAATAATAATAATAATAATAAAAAAGCTCAAGATATATCGTGATATGACAAAATTTAATGTAAATTAATACAGACATCATTTCATCTGCGAAGGCTGATTGCAGGCATCGCTGTGCTGCAGGTGAAGCCTCGCAGCGCTCTGAAGCAGTCATACAGTACGCCGTCTCTCGGCTGAGAAGACCCTCAGATCCTCTGTCAGAGGGATGGCTTCTGACAAATATCAGTCTGCAGTGATGAAGACATGACAGCTGTCAATCATCTCTTAATAACGGGGAAGCAGAGCAGCTCGCTCGCCGTGAGTTTGACCTGCGAGGCCACATAGACACACAAACACTTTGATTTATCTATCAGCTTTTATTAGCGCATATAAAACAGCAGGGGGTGAAAAAAAAGAGTAATATTTAAAACAGCGGTGCAGCAGTTAACGATGTCGGAAAATATAATTTCACTCGCCGAGCATAAAAACAATCTGCAGAATATGCTCAAAGAAATAGTTCGACATTTTGCAAAACATGCTTGTTCTTCTTCTTGCCGAGATTTAGATGAGAAGACTGACACCACTCACACGCCTGCGCAGCAAATATGAAGCTGCACCAACTCACAGTTAGCTTAGCTTAGCATAAAGACTGGAGGCAGAGGGAAACAGCTAGCTTGGCTCTTAATATGTACAAATAACCAAGTGTAAAAATGAAATACTGAAACTTAAAGGTTCGTTTGCTGTGATGTAATTCAAATCAAAGACAAGATCTGTTTCCTGTTTTACTGCTCATGATATGATGACGTGTCGAGTTCCTCTGGTTGGACGGTAAGTTTTGTCGGACCTTTTTGTGACTGTTTTTGGAGAGCTTAAAAAAGGGCACGCAGCTCTTTGCTGAAATGTCATGTTATATGTAAGAAGTGTTATTCTTGTCCATATGGGCTGAGCACTTGGACTTTATGTGCACAAAATAATAAATAAACAACATAACCAACTAATGGAGCATAACATGAGATTTCACTTTAAAATCAAGCAAAAGTTTCTGAGGCTAACAACGCCATCTGCAATCCGCTAATGTGACGCAGCGAAATCCTGCTCCCAAGCCTGGATGCTGCACAGAGCGTCATGTATTCAGATGAAAAAGGATTAATAATGCTCTTCCTCCTCTCGTCTCATCCTGCAGAGCTTTATGAGTTCCTTCGATCCCTGCTTTCAGAAGCCATTAGCGCTCTTCCTCTTGAGAGATAGAAGGCGAAGCCGGGAGCCACAGTGAGAGTCCTCTTCCTGCTCTAACTAGAAATGACACAATGTCAATAAGTATACTGATTATTCTGTCCATTTGTTTTGCGCAATGCAGTTAACGAGCTTTATTATACAAAAGACATTGTGAAAACCCAATAACCATTCTTTATCATTTGCTTTGATGAGAGTAATAGAGTGGCTCATGTGGACGGCCTGCTCTGAGGAAACTTCTGTTAGAGGAGAACACGGTGGATGACTCCACCCATCTGAAGTGTTTGTGTTCCTACATCAGCTGTCCTCCCAATTCACCATTTATCTTCCCTGAACTGTCCTAACCTTTTCAAGCTTTCGCTCATGACAGATTTCAGATGCACTGGGCCAAGCCTCACTGGAAGCCAGCTACAGTATCATACACACAACTGTCAGTTTAAAAGGAGGCCTACACATGGCCTGGCACGCTGGATTGGCCTCCTCCTATACAGCCACATAAATCTCTGCAGCATCAGACAGGTGGGAGGAGGCTCCAGCAGATGTAGCCAGGAGGAATGGAGGTAGTGATGCCTCCGACAGGTCCTCTTCCCGACCTCTGGCCCTGCTACGCTGCACAGAGCGAAAGGGTTGTGGGAGTCGGGAACAAAGGTGAGTTTTCTGGCGCTCACAAAAGTTTGGCAGCAGGAATCCACGTCTGCAGCATCACCTGTCAAAAGTTTGGTCACAGAAATGAAATTATTAGAAATCATAAATGAGGTGTAAAAATGCATTTGGTTGCAATGCTAATAATGCTTTATATTAAACAGCAGAAAGCAAGTGAACATCTTAAAATGTTAAAGATCTCAGGTTTTTTTTAAATTTATCATCTACGTTCAATAATATTCAGAAAATGCTGAATAAATAACCACAAATTTAATATTTTTCCCTTCATTTTTTGCGCTGTGAACATATGTTTGTGGTTGTTGTCTTCAGCAGATTCCCAGGTCTCATCTTCCTCTTACAACCAGCTCCAGGAAAAAATAGAAACATGAGATCTCTTCTTGGACTTGTGCTTTCCTGTGGGGATAGCTGAGAACGTCATTTCTAACCGAGAGCCTTAAATGAGCAGTTCTGAAGCGTACTTGATTGACCGAACCTTACAGCTTGTCATCTAATCAGCGAGCTAACCGAGTCTGTGCTGTACTTACCTTGCCATTCACTGTCTGTTGTTGTTGGAAGGCTGATGGACCAATTCGCTTCTCTTCCTTCACAGCTACAGTAACAATGCCAAGGCACACAGCCAGTCTGAGGTCTGGGTGATTCAGAGCGATGAATGCATGCGGATGCCATTTGTTTAGTTTGTGATTAAAATACAAAATAGCAATATAGTAAAAAGGGGAGAAGAAAATGATCCAATATAACCAAAATCTTAACGTGTGTGCTCATGAAATGCAGCACAGCTCTGTGTCACTTACATTTGGATTTCGCAGCATGGCGACTTGTCATGCCACACAGCTGCAGTCAGACGCGTGGTCTCCTCCTGTGGGCAAACAGCGAGCGTAATGTGGGTTAGTTTCACCGCTTGTTTACTTATCTCTATATGAGCGATGTGACAGGCTGACGGACGAAGAGCTGCTGAATTTTCTTGGCCCTCCTCTACCGTCCAGCCAGCATCTGACGGTCTTGATTAACATTATCTAGCTATAGGCTTTATGTAAAGCACTTGTGTGACAAAAGCTCAAAGATGTTTGACATGTTTATGTCATGGCTTAACATTTGGACATACACACCATGTAAAGATGTAAACTGATACGGTAAGTGAGAGCAAAACACTTGCATGCATCATATCATCCACGTCTGCAGCAGTTTTTAGAAATCTAGACATTATAAACATATTTTTTCTGTATTGACTTCACTGACCCACTTCACCCACTGCATTAATTTTGGTTGTTTAGTCTTGACTGAACTATGGGACTCTACAAAAATGATCTGGGTGTGGAATCAGGTCAAATGTTAGATTTTATTTAGTTAGAAATGTTTCTTATCGAGGTGTATGAAAGAAGTCTGAACATAATTTCCAACACTAACCACTCTGTACCTGAGTGCTGTTTCAGACAATAGATCATGCTGGTCTTTATACAGGTTGTGGTCTCTGTGCCCTCATTAGATAAAATACAGTATGGTGTCCCACAGGGCTCTGGTCTTGGTCCCATTTTATTGTCTCTGTACATGGTTCTGTGAGGTCATGTCATCCAGATGATATGTTATTATTATTATTATTATTAGCGTTAGCGTTTCCTAGTTCATTCATCATTCTGAGAACATTATGCATATACTCTTAATTGTGGGACTTTTTTATGGTAAAAGAATCTTTTTTGTTATTACACAGAAAATAAGCTTATATTCATTCTTATATTCACATGTTTTTAAATGATAAATTGTGCAGTTGAAGAGTTTTATATCAAGTTATCAGGCAATTACAGCATAATAGATACCTAAAAAATACATAAAAATGTATTGCAAGCCCATCAAAAGCTACTAATTAGCAAACGATGCGAAGGGAACGTCTTTTAAAAGCTAAGTTAAGTAAACTAGCTTTTTGATATGAAATCGTTTTAGTGCAGAAAGCTGCATTGGCTCCACAAAGCACCAAAGACAGCAGGTTAGCAGTAAGGATGTTTGCTCTGAGGCGGGGTTGGTTGGAGTGTGGGGGGGTGGGGGTTCTTTTCAGCCATCTCCTTGATGGGTTTGCATTTCAAAAGACCTTGGTCCAATCCATTAGGGGTGTAGGAAAACAAGATGTTCCTCTCCAGTTGGACTAATTAGGTTTTTTTGAGGGAACCTTCCATATCCTTAAATTGCTGTGGGGATCCAGATGTGTAACTAGGCTAATGACTGACTGGCTAACAAAGAAAAATGGGCTTTAATCCTTGAGTAGCATAATAAGTCACCTTCTGTGAGGCCGCAGTGAATAGTCATTGTCCACGGAGCGCTGCTCACTCTGCCAACCTACAGCATGCAGCCAACCTTGATGTACTCTGGGGTCAAAGCATATGCAAGCTCCACATTAGATACACTCTAAATAGAGTGATTACAAGTCCATTTACATGTGACAACATCCTCTGCACGGACACAGAGGAGATGAAAAGTGACCATGAGAGGATGGGAGTGGCCCGGGGGGTGAAGGGGGTGAAGGGTGAGAAGGCGCGGCAGTGTTGTGCTCAAGCCGGGTGTCTGCTTTGAGGAGGAGTAGAGCTGACAGAGGCCACCTCAAGAGACTCTTCACTCTCCATCAAAGAGCTGAGAAGAAGAGGCAGGGTCTGTCAGGGGTTCCCAATTCCAACAGAGCACCCACATGCTGCACCTCCCACCCTAAACACCTTTAGTCAGTCTCGCAAAGCTCCTCGCGCTGCCACAAGCCTCCAGACTCATTGGCAATGCATGACCAATCCCCAGCTCAACCACCCAAACATCAGCAGAGTTTAGCACTTAGAACATGACAGACAGGTCCGGGGGCTTCGTTTCCACCCAGTCTGCAGACGCTGGGATCATATGTAGCTCGGCATGCAGCGCATGATAAAATCTTATTACAGGCAGCATCAGATAAAATGCACAGTACTGTTTCACAGCACAATTATCAAACAATATTATATTATATCTGATAGAAATCCTAAACTATCGAGACAACTAAGATAAGATTTCTCCCAGTGGAAGCAGCCCGGCCATATCTGCACAACCAATTTGACTTGTTCCCCCTGCAAATTGAGATTCCTTCACCTCCCCACCCCCCTCTTGAAAAAGGGCTATCAGTTTTAATTTTCCAAACTTTCTCCTCTCCGTCAAAATTGGGTGGGAGGAAAAGGGGAACGCAGAGGCAGAGACCACCATTCCAAGTTTTATCTGGTCTACAAAATGCCGTTATCTTAGCGCGGTGTCAAGAACTCTATCTCTTTTTTTCCAGGTGACAGGCACAGACGAGAGATAAGATTGGAAAAGAATCCCACTCCACTGAGTAAATAAATAATCAATACTCATCTAAATGTAAATGAGAAAGTAGCCCTCTTTGATAGGAGGGTTTTTATCAACCAACCAATTTTCTACAGGCACTCACTGGGCCTCAACCAAATCACCATCATTCAGCTCCCATGTAATGGATAAGAAAGGGGGGTGGGGGTGGGCTACGGGGGAGAAAAGAGGAAGGGTCATCTGAGATCAGCCACGTTCAGAGGGCTGCATCAATAGCACAGTCTCACTGAGTACTGTATGCACACGCTCTGTTTGTGCAGACATCTTTGAATGCACACACTGCGAGGATCTTTGCATAATAAATAAAGCTACGCAGGATTAGCAGGTGATAAATGGGAAAAATAAAAATGACTAGATGCACACATTTCTGAAAAAGATTAAAGTTGAATAAGAAGAATCAGACAGATGCTGATCAGAAGTGACCTTCCCGGATTAAAAATTAAAGACACAAACAGCTTGTTTTGCTAAAAGCAGAAGAAGCATTATTCGACCTTTTATTATATCAACTTAACCTGTGAAACATTATTCGCTCCATGTTTGGTGAACCGACCAATCACATCCACTAATGTCAAGTTCCATTCCAGCTGAATTTCCCGTAAAAAAATCCAGAAAAACGAGCGTGTGGACGCGGTGATTATTTCTGCCGCACTCTCGCGTGAACATTTCTGATACCGCTGCACTTTTCTAACCTTTGTTGATGTTGTATACGCGGGACGAGATTAGCATTTTATTGTCATCAGAATACACGGCTCGGACTTTAAATTGATCCAATAAAAACCCTCAAATACTATTTTCCTCATCCTCATTGCATTAGGTTTTATTTCATAACTCATAGATGTCAATAATGGAAACCATTATAAAGCAGTATACTCAATAACAGAATTTTCCTGCTTGAAATGCATGCAGTATTGATTTCATGTTTTTCTGGGTCCATAAGGGCAAGTAGCGTGGCGGAGGTTGTTTTACTGTACTCAGTCAGCAATGCAGAAGACGGCATGGAGAGCTTCCCTGCTAAAAAGAACAGCTTCAGGACAATAATAAAAAGACATGCGGTAAAACAACACTTTCATTACGCTTTAATAGGAAACAAAGGAGAATTCAGACATACAACCTCAATTTTTTTATGTTTTGCATTCATTTTAATGTAAAAAATACTGTGCACACATTGTTACTCCAGATCTAACATCCAATCACATGCTATTTAAACTACAAACACTAAGTTTGAGATTGCAGCGAGTGCAGTGTGTGTGTCCCGGGCTACTGCTGTGCAAGAAAATGCTTATTTTCCAATGATAGTCCATTGTTTCATAAAGTAAAAAATGAATCTGGACAGCAGTGTTCTTACAGCAGCTGTATAGTGTCTGAGGCTGGGACTGTACTGTGCAGGGCTCCAGGTGAAGCTGTGGTCTGTGGCCAAGCTGCGTTTGATTTTTATTGTGCTGAATTGGAATGACAGAGCAAAGCATTTCACAGAGTGTGTCTTCCATTTCTTCCCTGGGATCCCTCCAAGCTAGCCTCTCGCGTCCCACGGGAAACAGACCCATCCAGCTAATATGCCATAAGCTGACAGCCCTCCTCTGAAATGTGTGTTAAAGAGCCGAGTTTGGAAACATAAAGGCATTCTTCAGACGCTGACGCAATTGCTGTAGAAAATCACACCTCTCAGTACACGCTGAACGCTCATTGCTCTGTTAATACACCACATGCCCATAATGCAACTGTCCATCTGAAATGCATGTACATTTTCTATTAATAACAAACAGTATAATGTTTCAGAGGAACTGCTAAATTCAGCACAGCAACAAAGTCGCAGTGATGCTTTCAGTTCAGAAAAAAATGGCAAGAAAATGGACTTTACGGTATTATTCGCCTCTGACTCACGGATATCTGCGCTATTTAGCAAGTACATGAAATTGCCCCAAGTTTTCCAACCTCAGCTGTAATCCGCTCAAGGAGGATTTGCCGACTGTTCCTCCAAACCATTTTTAAATCAGACAGAAATGCGAGGGTGAAAGAAATAACACTTTGAACGGAAATCTTGACGGGATAGTGCAGCGTTAATGTTACAGCACAGCTGCTTTTGTTTAAATCCAGCGCATTCACACCTCTTAAAATATTGCATCACTGCTGGTTTATAATCTGTATGCAATTTCACTCTTTGATGGTCTTAAAGAATAAAAGTGCCGCTTCCTGACTTATTTCCAGAAGAATTACAGAATACCTAATGTGAGCATTTATCACGCCACCCAGGCCAGGCTGAATTGCAACACTTATACTATATCCACACCTACTGAGACTTCCTGTTGTGCCGTTATTCAATTTACACAAAAATATTAAAGCCAGAACTTTAAGTACAAGAGGCAATATTGCTGTTTCATAGAGCAATCGTTCACAAGCGCATTGTTCAACAACAGAAGCACCAGCCGTTTAAAGACCAATACCAGAGACCATAACGCCTTTATGGCTGGTGTTGTCAACTCAATTTTCAAATTCCACCCCACACTCTGGCTCTTCTATTGAAGTGTCATCTGATCTGCTGAATTACTGACAAGGCCACAGTCATCACCGTATCGCTCTGCCTCTCCCTCCAACAACAGCCATCAGCAGCTGCATTACATTCACCTTAAACCAGGGAAATAACAGCTCGGTGGGAAAAAATGCTGCTCGGAGCCGCTGCGCCATCAAACTCTACCAGCGCCGGTGTCTTTTATCTGAGGGAGTGCATGTCCACTTACTGCTGCACCCGTTCCTGCCTGTGCCGCAGCTCCCAGTATAGAGACACGATTTCATTCATTGATTTAGACGCAAAATCAGAATCAAGTTCAAGTTGTCTCTGACCATACAGTAGATGACAGCGGCAGCCAATCAAAAGAAAGCACAAATAATGATGATACGAGCTGCAAAGCTTCAGAGGGAAGCACTTTTAAATCATCTAAAATGAAACGTGATTAACTGTTAATCAGTTTTTATGCATTTATGCTAAAATTACATTTTAAATATTCTTTAAATTTAAAAAACTTAAAAAGGTGTCAGAACGACAGAAGGAGAATTGAATCTTCTTTGGTGCACATCGAGCAGGAGGGACAGGATTGCATGTGTGTATATAAACACAGGTAAAGCCATGCAGGTAAATAATCACTGTCTCCACTGTTCAATGAGATGTTTCTCATTTTATAGGTCAACAAGGTTGCGATCACCTTTGCAGCGGTGAGACCAGGACGACCCACATTTTATCACCTCACACTGAAAGATCCGGCCAGCTCACCTGAGACTTTGGTCCCAGGGGGCAGCAGAACGGCTGAGGGAGGTCCTCCGGGAACACATCGAGCTCGCTACCAGACAAAAACTCAAGGACGCCGAGTGTGGAGAGGAAAGTTTGCCGATATGACCGCTGAGGAAGAGGAGCCACACGGTCAAAGCCGAGAGGAGAGGCTCCACAAGCTGGCGGCGCTCTCACTGCTCGTTGGTGAGGTTGTCGAGGACTTGCTGAGATTCAGTTTGTGACAAGGACACTGGGACACTTGTGGGTCAGTGATAGTGACTGTTTTTCCTGCAGCGGTTTACTGTAATGTTGCTTCTTATCATGCAGGAGAGTGCTGCCACACGCATGGCCGCAACCAGGTAGCAGCTCCTAAAGATGATGTTTACCTGCCTGCTGCTTTGTAGAGAGATGAGGCTGCTTTTCACTGGACGGAACACTTCCTTGTTGCTTTCCAGCAGACGATCTGCATTTTATTATGGAGATTTCCATTTGCCACTTCCAGTGGGTGAAAAAGCGTCCCAAGCTACAGCCACAGTTTCCATTTGGGAAAACAGATTTAAGTGATTAGTTTGACTGGAACTTTGCAACAAGTCCTTCTTTTTCAGACTCTTGAGCTCAGTGCAACTTCGAGAAAACAGACAGGACACATCCTTTCAAATGCAGCCACTCGTGATCATCTGAATGAAACATCTAAATATGATCTCCTTTGGAAGCCCTGCTGGGCTTGTTTTTCTTTTTCTTCTTCAAGTAATTGCACTTTCTGCCTCAGGCACCATCGCGTTACAGGTCATGAGAGACCTATGTAACTGCTTCATAGACTTAAGCCCCTTGAAGACTGTTAGCACCTCTATTATTCATTATCAAGTGGCCGAGCTGATGCAGTCACGCTGAGAGAGGGTAAAGAAGAATTTTTGACCTGCAATATGGAGGACCAAAATAAATGTCCTAAATACTGTACATTTTGCAGTTGTTTATATATACTGTCAGGGACGGGCTGCTCAAGAGGTGTATGCAGACATCTATGAAAGTTTAATTTAAAATGAGCAGAACAAATCATTTCTGACAATAATCGCAGGTACGCTCCTCTCAGAAATACCCTTCCCGGGACAATGTGGCACCCTGTGGAGCTAGCAAGGTGCAATGTTTTTATGAGCGGGCCCCTGCTCTGTTTGCATCATGCACTGCTACAGTGCACAGTGGTTGGACAGACGGTTGGAAAATGCATTCATTGCTTGTTAGACCTCGGCGCATTTTGGCAGGAAACACTGCATGTAAATGTAACTTTGTATACAAGAAAAGTCCAAACACTCACCTTTAATTTTTGTTCAGCTTGACGGGTCAGTTTATCCTTCTAACCGCTGCTGAGGTTTAATCCTACGCTGAAACCTCAGCTCTCATTCTGTTGTAACTCTAATTTTAATTCTAACTCATTTGTTTTTATTGGAAAGTATTTTACCAAACATATAAAACACAGTTGACAGTGCTCTGTGGGTTTTTCAGTTTGAGCTCCAGAAATGATTTTCCATTCACTCCCATTGTGCTAATGCGCTGGGAGAAGACTCTGCTAATGCAGCCGACATTATCTACATGGCTGGATACCAGAGGGGGTAATTGAGGAAATATGGGATGTTTTTTTCATGATTTGAGTGAACTGACCCTTTAAGTCGTCCGCGTGTACAGAGCTCGTTTTACAAGCCGGCCCTCCTCTACACATCTGCTCCTGGTAATGCCGTCTCCTCGCAGCATTCCTGATGCTCAGGTGAGTGTTCTCCTGGTGTGAATTGCAGACCTTGTGCTGAACATTGATGCACTGCCTCCATTACCGCCCTGCCTCCTTCCGAGGAGTCGACGCTATTGTTTATGACACTGACACATGCAGTAATGGGTATTTCACTTCTGCACCTATACTGAGCGCGTGTTGAAACTGGAAACACAGATAAATATGGTGCGTATCCACAACATCAGTAAATTTCTATTTCATCAACTGAAGCATTAGACTGATCACTGGAAAACCACGGTGTAGCGGTAGCATTTCTCACCGCGCGTGCCGCTATTAGAAACTGAAATCATAACGTTGCCTTAAAAGAGCAGAAATAATCCCAAGGGTGAAACAGTTGCCTCTACAAATTCGCCATCGCTCTGTGTTCTGGTCTCTCTGTTATAAACGTTCAGGGAATTCAAGGCGTAAAACTTCTGAAAAGATTTAACTGGAACCTCTCTTCAGGAAAATCATCAAACATGTAAAGATGTGTCTCGGGGGATTTAGGGAACTTCAGACATACTGTACAAGTCAGATGAATCCTCGTGTACAGTACGTCCCTGCAGACTGGGGAACATGGCAGCTGTCACTAACAAGGAAAGTCACATGCCACTCTTCTCCTTTATGTTCAAATACAAACACAGACTCTGGTGTATTAGTGCCACATATTTTCAATTATCTCATGTCAACCTTTATCTCTTCACGTTTACCGCCGTTCGGCTGGATTGATGCCTTCCTTTCTTCATATTTCAAGCACTGTTGTACTTCACAGGAGAAGATCACAACAGTTCCATCCAACTTTTATGTAGGTCTTTTAGATTCTGCTAGCCTCGGGGTATGCGGCGCGCACTGTAAAATTCTTTAACAATGCTTTTAGCCGAGCGGTGACTGTAAATAAAAACGAAGGCTCCCAGGAAATGTTGGTCTTGAACAAATCTTGTTCTACAAACAGGTCATCCGTTTCAAACGCAGGAATTATCAGTGCAGATGAAAGAGTTTGCAGACGCACAAAAAAAAATCCGCTGCAGTCTCAGTGTTGATGGTATATATTTGTATCGCAGTGCAGAACACAGCGTGGTTTTACATCTCCTCAGTAGTTTTCTATTACAGTACAACAAAAAGCCTTTTTCTGTTTACACAGCCAGCTTGCATCAAATGGAGGATTGTGCACATACAATTACAATAATAGGCAGCCACCGAGTTTGCTAATGTGCTTCTCCGGATGATAGGGCGTGCAGAGACTTGCTGAGGAGCAGACAATGTGGCAAAAACAAAAAAAAGCCTTCAGTATATCCTCATTTTTCCAGGCCCTGTTTAGTACATGGGTGTGCAGCCACCCCAGGAGCAGAGAGGTTACCCCACATCTGGAGAAATGAGTTTGACCCTCTCAAAGGGCACAGGAAGTTGCCCCTGAAAGCTGCAAACAAAAGCAGCAGTGGCGAGCAGGAGCCCAGAGCGCCATTCATCGCGGCTAATGACTTGTTCATTAAGAGTGATGATGGATAAAGACTTCTCACGCTGAGATGAAATCAAGATTTATATGCGTTGTTTCCTCACCCAACTTGTGGGAAGATCATCATCATTTAATTCTATCTCTGCGGCCGGTGATGGGCATCCAGAGAGCGGGCTATCAAACGGTGCAGTCAGCTGGCAAAATCCAAAACGTGCCGTTGGCACATCTGGAGCTTGCCGTCGCAGCTGAGGGTGAGCAATGGCTGCTGGCGGGTGGCCAAATTACAGGCAGAGACGCTTCAGGACTCCACAGCCTCCACCCTGGCTTCTCCTCGTTTAGATCATCATCATTATTTATTTGCTTATTTATTATTTTTTCCATTATGTGTGCTGTGTTGCATTTCAACAGCACTTTTTATTTTTTCCTCGGCATCAGCGTATTATCACACTGCGCGAGACCCTCGACCCACCTCTCTCTGTAGGTTCTTATCTCGAGCTGGAAATAGGCCCCAAGACACTTCATCAGTGTCCTTCACCCAGCTATCTGCTGCTCCCAACTTTTATTAAAACTTCAGCCTTTATCAGCTCCTGGGTAATTCAGGCATGACAAATTGGGCACCAGATGCCACCTCCATTTGAGGCCGCTGTACATCTCGTGCTCCCCTATCAAGACAATGGGAGGTGGCGGGCTGCAGCATTGTGGGATATCCACCTTCAGCCCACCACATCAGGTTGCTTCCACAAACTTCCTGCATCCGTCTAAACGCACCCCGTTGACATCGGTGCAGTCCCACTTTTTAAAATCTGTATCCTCAGAAAGGAGAATTACCACATGTTAGATGTGACCAAGCTTCCTTTCTGATTTGAAGAAAAGTAAAAATCATCTGAAGTGTCCTCTCACTGTTGATCAGGGTTTTTTTTTCCCTCACAGCTTTATTTTCTTGTTAAAATATCAATTTCTAATAAATAATTTATGTGTCAGGTGTCGTCACACACAGTTTATTCTTTTAAAACATGCACTCATTATCATACACAGCATTACTTAAATACTGTAAATATAAAATGCAACGATTATCAAGAATGTTTTTCATGGTATAGAAGGCTACATCATACATCCATCTAAATGAAGGAGTTATCATAATGTATTATTTATAAGTTAATACGTCTACCTTTATGGTTTCTGCTGTGCAGTCAAGAAAAATCTGCATCAGTGTTTGTGCTGAAGGGTGACAGGTGACGTAGACATGTCAGAGTCATTATTTTGCGTCTGTGCATGAACTTCTTAGCATGAATCTGTTTTCGTCTTGAGAACACGAGCTGTACAATCATTAAAAACAACAAATAAATAAAAAATATTTGTGTTTCTGGGCCAGAAATCCACAATTAGCTTTCCATGGTGCTTTTGAATGCACTCATCTTGATGACATGGACAAGAGGAGCACCGGACAGCTCATATTTACTGTCTCCTCCTCCTGCACATTTCATTTTGGGCATGTTTAAAGATAGGACATAATTTATGATGCATTTAAAAAGAGGGAATGTGGAGCAGAGTTGTACGCTCTGTTAAATAAAACCACAGCAGCTCCGGGATATAGAAAAAGAATCAGTCAATGCCATTAGTTCATTTATATTACAAAGATTAATAATGTGCAGGGTTTCAGCTGACTGTGGTTCCTGAGACAGACAGCAGACGTCCACTCGCATGTGACATAACCTCATTGTGGAGTAAAAAGGTTGTTCAGTTGACAGCGCTCGCTGGCCTGCTCACAGGGAAGGTAGTTGGATCGGTTACTCGAACTCCTGAATGGTATTCATTGTGATAGGGACAGTATTCATGGGATATGGTCTCTACCTAGACCTGCACATCACCTGCTCCTCAGGGGATTCAGTGAGGGTCCTGCCTGTAAATAAGAATCCATGATAGAGGGGCAGCAGGCGTGAAGCATGAGATTGGAAACCAAAGGCATCACACTGGGCTGCTGGATCTTAGTGATGTTTAGCAACACATAACTCCACACATAGACCCTGGATTTGGCATGAGCTAGTACACGCTCATGCACACTGGGGCAGCCATGCATGTGAGCACTCTCTCACACACTGCATTACAGTGAACGCCCTCTTTCGCAAACATATAATGTCTTTCAAATTAGTTGGAAATAATCAAAGCCCGCTCTTGCAAAGAGTTGCCGGTTCAGACGGCGAATGTGCTGCGGCAGAAAAGTGCACCGACACCGCGGCATAGATCCACTCTCATTATTCCAACTGGGTTCCATTTTAATTTCTCTCCAACATCCACGTTTGGTCCTTCCATGCCCAACGCAGCAGTGCTGGCCAAGATGCCAGCTGTGTTTCAGGGCTAAAATGTGTTTTAAGAGCTGCTGCAGGATGGTAATGTGTTGTGCAACCTGCCAGCCAGTGAGCATCCTGAGGCAAATGGGAGAAGCAGTGGTTAAAAAGCAGGCTTTTTTGGGCTGGAGCCAGAGAGTAATCTACCACATAAAGGCACGGCGTAACCGGGGGCTATCATATGGGATATGTTTCCCAAAAGACACCATTTTTTTTAGGAGACCCCCCATTATTTGGTGCCAATGGAACTTGGCAGCGAAAGCCTCTTTTAGTCAATTAACATTTAAAATTAAAAAGCACTTTACAGAGGCATGTTAAGTAAATTAGCAAACAATAGATTCATTTGTCAGTGATGCTGCAACCATCACAGCACCACCGCGGAGAAAACGCTCACAGTAAACAGGAAATGGAGACTGACCCTGAAGACAGGACTGGGATGTGCTGCTTTTCCCCCCCACATTTGCCTATTGGTTTGAAAAATATACCAATTCCCCGGCTGGAAAGCCTTTCATTTTGGCAATTTGTTATGTCAAATAAGTTTGCTGGGTAAACTGGACTTGGGTACAGAAGCCGGTGATGAATAGTGTCCATTAAGCTGGAATCTTGCAAACCTTAAAGTGAAAACATACCTAAAACAAGAGCATCATTAGGAAAATGAGCAAAGACCTGAACCTGGAGTGTTTCTGAGCAGAGATGAATGATGGCATCACACCTCGGTCCATTATAGACTCTATTTATACACAGGGACACAGAGGAGCAACACTAGTTAGAGGCTTCTCTCCAATTAGGTTATTACTGGTCTGGGAGCCTTTCTACTCAAGGAAATTTCAGAATAGAAATTGTGTCTTTAATCAAGCATAAGGAAATCTGTCATGGAACGGCTCGAGTCTATTGCAGTTTATTTTAGCTTAGCTTCCCACTTCTGTGTTTCAGTGATTATTTTCATTATATTAAATTAAAGTAAATATTCTGCTGATTCACTTCCATTCACTGATTATTTGATTTGAAAATGAGGAAAACGTACAGCTGGAATGCCATTCAGTATCCTCAGGAATGACACTCCTACTGGACGATTATGCACGTCACGCTTTACGTCCAGCACCCTGACGTCACACATTTTAACCACTGCAAAATCATCATTATATTATGAACATGTTATGATTCAGCTATTTACCCAACAGATCCCATGAACGACCAACACAAACCCACTGAGCCCACTGAAGATGCAAATGTCCATAAGAAATGGGGCACAAATATATGCTTTCATTAAAAGTGATTTCCTAAAGCAGCTGGGAACTGTAGTTTTTCACAAACATCACTCAGGATCAATAGTGTGTTTGTTGGGGACTATTTTCAGCTGTGGATTAATATGCACCATGTGCATATGTGGGATTGAGTCAAAATAAATACAGAAGAGGAAAACATGCTGGAGCTCTGTGGCGCAGCAGGATCACCTGATTTTTTTGGCTTCGGCCTTTTCGTCCGTCACGTTCTCGTTTTGAGGGGTTGGGAGAAGGTTAAGAGCGCCGACGTGCCGCCAATAAACACGAGGCTTAATGTGAGGCGTCGTGCGGTCCCTCGCACGCCGCCTGAGTGACAGGTCAGCGTGCAGCCCTGGAATTCCCCCGCGCTCCTCCTCATCGCAGGACATGGTGGCCTCACTTGAAGTCGAGCGAGGAATAAAGGATTGCCTTCTGTATTTTTTCATTAGACTTTTCTTTTGTTACTGAATACATAAATCCATTGTGGCAAGATGCAATATGTATCATGGCGCTCCACCTGCGGACGTCTCATAATGGCTGCCATGTCCCTCCAGTCAGGGATGATAAGTGAACCCCCCGTGAATGTTAATGATAGTGATCATTCTGAAGCAGCCCGCCTCTCCGTCTTCGCTCACAGCCCGGGTGTCACACGCGGGGTGGCAAGGTTCAAGGGACTAAAATGAAAACAAACACTCACGGAGATATATAAATAAATAAAGATGGAAATGAATGAACGAGTGAACACGGCCGCACCAGGAAAAAAGAAGTGGCCGCATGCAGCTCGGGTGCTTTGACGCTTTGGATTACTTTTACTTTTATGAATGTTTTGTTTTGTAATGTTGATTAATTATTGTGCCATTTTATTCAAAGTGCATGCCGCTGTAATATTTCTTATGCAGTTATAGTACCATGCTGGACTTATTTCATTATTTACAGGGCTGGTAAACACTGGGGAGCAGGTGGGTTCAAACAGATGTGGCTGTTTACATGAGCGCAATAGTCTGGGCATCATATCTGGTCATTGCTCGTAAATAGCTTTGACAACAGGCACACTTGCATGGCCAGACAAAGGCTTGACTCCGCTAATCAAAACTGACAGTACTGAAATCACAATGAGCCTTTTTCTATCAAGCGCTATGAGTCAAATGGAAGATGAGCTTAAGTGTCCCAATAATCCTGACCAGCACCCGAGCAGCAGAGATAACCTGGACAGCGGAGGGACTCTGCTGCCTGCTACCAACGTTAGACCAACACTTCCACAGCCCAACACGTAGTGGAAATCTCATTTAATCACATTTCGCTGCGACTTTCTCCGAATCTGCGCTCGGTGCATTGTTTTGACCAGCCTCTCCAAGCAACACGCCCAGCTCGGGTAACAGGCAGGGGAGAAAGCAAACACAGAGTCCATGCCAGCTCATCCCCCTCTCTACATCTCACCGCTTCCTCCTTGTCTAACTTTGCCAAAGTCCTTGGAACTTGCCAAATCCGGTCATGCCTGCTTAGCTTGCTGGACTGATTGTGCCAGAAAAGAAAATAAGACACAGATGTATACAAACTCTTGGTGGTGCCAGTGGAGAGACAGCTAATGGCTTCATCTCGACCCTCCCATTGTAGCCGGGCACAGGTGGGGATAATTAGAGATCTCTCTCTCCGCTCGAAGTCGTTTCTTTTCCGGTTGTGACGACCGAAAGGAGGCTAGGACGCTCACATCATCCACCCCCCCATCACAGCCTCGGTAAGAACAACAAAACGTCACCCCTACAGCTTCTCCTTTATAGTCAGTGACACCACTGGACCCTGCCTATACCGACGGTTTGCGTTGGCAACAACGGAGGAAACTCTGAGTTCTCCAAACAGACACCATGAGACATCCCAGTGGAAAAAAAAAAAAAACGCTCCTCGGCAGACCTTCTCCTGTCAGGCCGGGCTGTGTCATCGCTGTGGAAGAAGCACAGCGAAACCACAGGCAGGAGGGACTCAGGGAGCGTTTCATAGCCAAAACTAATCTACTGCTCAAAGCAGCTCGAGCTCGGTCGACATGAAAAGCAAGAAAATGTCAAGAAATGTAATGTTTTTCAGCCTTTGGAAATCGAATACCTTCAAGTGTACCATGAAAAACAGCGAGGTGTCTCCATCCAGATTGCTGCCTCATTTAATAATTTATGTTCCTGAACTCCAGATGTTTGAATGAGCTCCAGAGTGTGACCTCTGTCCTCTCTCTGAGAGACTTGTAATGAAATAATCCCGCATGAGCAATTCCTGATGCAAAGCGGGAGCGCCGTCATGTAGCCCGCGTGCTTCAAAAGGCTCGAAAAGCCCTTTTTCCCCCGTTAGCCTGAGTGACAGCGGAGAGACATGTGTCTTCAGATGAGAGGAGGCGAGTCTCATTACGCCGTATTTGGTTGACACTGAGTGATTCAAGTGTTCCTGGACAATTCAGACACACTGATATAAAACACATTAAATGTCTTTCACAGCACTTTACCTGACACTGTTCATCTGCGCTCATCTGTTATCCCTGACGAGCCGGCGTCTGTCGCCGCTTCAGGTCTGGGATCAGGACTGTGGTGAGTAAAACGGAGCTGGAATGAAATCCACACACACAAAAAAAAACTTCAAATCTTAAGGTATGAAAAATCAAATCTTCCTTTGATGTTTTCTGCAACGTTTATGCTCCTCATGACTAGAATATTAATTTGTTAATAAGCATAGCATCTCGATGCTATAATGCATGATTGGAAATAAACAGCAGGTACAAGCGGATGTGTACTTTTGTCAAATGTGCCTGCATGCAGATAAAATCAAACCCATCTTAGCTGATCATATGTGGGCGTGTGACAAGGCAGCGCCTCCTAAAAATGATATTTCCCGTTGCGCAGTAATCGTATATGACACACCGTAATGTTATTTTGACATCCTGCATTGAAAGAAAGGCAGCAGTAACGCAGGCAGGCATGTATATGATGCACAGTTCCTGTAGGAGTGACAGGCATCCAGACACGATGACACAGTGAACTGAGCAGCCTGAGAGACAATCGCCGTGACGATGACGACTTGCAGCTCAGTCAGGATGAAGAGGAAGCTCCATCTTCTGCATACGTATTCAGCACAGCTCAGCGAATGAAAGTTGTCCGGCTCGCTCTCAAGTATTGCACTATTTTACACTCTGTGGCTACGAAATGCATGCAATCAGAAAAAAAACTGCATTCTCTGTATCAGACACTTACGTTGAAAGGTTTGTCACTTTGTCAGACTGGGAGAATTATCAAAAAACAACAAAGCGAAGTCAGCACCTGGAACCGATACTTGTAAGTCCGCCGTCAGAAATTGTTAGCTTACGTCTCTCCTCTTTGACACCGAGGCGTTGATCCTCATTCCCGCTGCAAAGACTTTGAGGTGAGAGTGAGGCGAGGATAGAGATACGGCGGAGGCGGCGATAGGGCAGGTGAGAGGAGAGGATGCCAAGCCCAGTGGTCAGCGGGTAGCAGAGAGAGGGCGGCTGTCACATCCTGCTGACTTAGCCAAGACAGATGAGACAATCAGCAACCCGAGGCCCGGACAGTTCTTCAACCCTGCCTGCATCCTGTGTTCGAGGGCAGCTTTCCACAACATCTCAAAGCTGAACTCACCTTTCACTCCGCTGCAGCGTGGAGGCGAGGCCACTGAATGTCGGCGACGCTAATTCTAAAAGCTGCATGGATTTTGACGTTAAAGGAGCTGCAGGAAATGAAGTTCCTCTCAGCTCATTTGTTTTTTTTACTGTTTCGGTTGACTCGCTCACAGTGTTTTCCAGCCACAGCAGGGAGCTGCATTTACCCTGATAAAGCCATTCAAAGCTACCTGCCCAGCACCAAACTGCTGACAGGAAACACTGTGAACACGGTGAAGCATTTAGCAGCGCAGGAGCCCAATATTTGTTCTCAGGAGTTGATGGAGACCGACACAAAAAGGAGCAATGATTGGACTGAATGATTCAGAAAAGTAATATTAATAGTCAGTATTTGGCCAGAAACACAACTCTAAGTTAAAGCTAATGTTGCTCCATGGCTGCTGGATGTGTAATTGGTGAATATAAATATAAAATGTTGTTAAGGTGAAGTTTTTTCTTCTGTCCTGCTCACATTTTTAACCTGAAGGCCTGTGCATTAATAAATAGATTAAACACCAGTCCCTGTTCCGGTGCCCTTTGTAGCACCGAACACAAGGAGGTTTCTTTTCTTCTAACACAGACGGGGGTGCAGATTCCTCCTGCTAACTTGCTAAATGTTGATGGCAACATCCAAACGTTGGACCAGAGGAGAGGTGTTGTAAGAAAGGGGGTTTATGGGGAATGTGTTCTTAATTTTGATTAACGCTAACATCAATAAAGGTGCTGCGAGACAGGGGCAACCAATCATCATGGACCGTTGTCTCATTTGTTTGTGGTAATTATACCGAGATGTCACATTTAATTTGACAATGACATATTGATGTTTTAGGACGCAGCACAGCGCACCTTTAAGCAGCTCTTCAGATATGTTGCAGAGCGCTTGCTGGACAGTCAGTGTTACTGCTGTTAATGACCTTCGTATGTCTCAGATTAAAAAAAAAAAAAAAAGTTTTGGACTGTGTGTGTGTGCGTGTGTGTGCGTGTCAAAAATGTCCTAAAGACCACGCTGGACCCCAGGCCAGCTTCCAGCCTCTCTCCTAATTGCATTGATTTTTAGCTCAGTAAATCTAGCTGTGTCACAATCTGCACTCCCCAGGCATGATGTACTGCTCCACCGCCAGCCTGCACGCCTGCTCCCAAATTTGCTGGCTTAAAATTTGAACTGTAATGGCGTGATTAATGGTTAAATTAATTAATTGCTAAATGTATGCTAATTGTTTAATTGGTTGCCTGATCTATATAAGATCATTTATAAATTAAATGAGTTGATTTACAAAGTTTATTGATTAAATGTGACAATGAGTTATACGGCTGACTACCTGATTTGCAATTTTACCAATTAAATTCACAAAGTGTGGTTTTGCAAAGTGTGGCCTCTCCAAGTGATCTATACCAGACCTGACACTGCTGTACTTATTTATGAAATCAGACAGCTGATAATGATGCATTAATATTAATGCAAACTGTAAATTTTCATATTGCTCTGCAGAAACCAATCCAAGAACATTTGTCACTGTAAATCCGTCCATATTTCACATTTTTAATGCAAATTAAAGTGGAAGTCCTCTGCAAGGTCACGTTTCTGGGAGGAATCTGATTTTTTGGCGCTAAGAGCTACAGGTGAATTATCTCGGGAAGACATGTGAAGGACAGTCTGGAGGAAATGTTCACGAATAAGCTGCGAGTTACTCTTTTGTGGTAAAAAGTGCAACAGTAAGTATATAGATTTTCCCTTTTTTTTCATTGAGAGCACGATGACGAGTTTCCCAAAATGTCAAACTATTCTTTTAAACAAAAACACTGATAAAATACATCAGCGTGCTCAATATATGTTTACAAGGCCCGACAATGGTGGCTGTAAATCTGCCTGACTGCCTCCTCAGCGCTGCCTTATAAGACACAACACAGCGAAGCTCTCAAAGTGTTTAGATCCTCTCAATAAAATAAGAAACCCACAGAAACAGTCACCAGCAGCTCAGTATGGCACTATGCTAAACTGTGAATTACCATTTTTGTTGTGTCTTCCTTGTGGGCTGGAGAACACGCAGGCATGATGGGAAATGTTGCATTAAAGCAACTGCACCTTTAGGTGATGGCGAGGGATTGTGTGGTACTACAGCTCATATATTATTACTGCAATAACATCACCTGTGATGCTCAGCTGCGGTTTAGAGCCAATGAACACATATGATGCAGTTGTAAGCAGATATAAGGTCAGTTTAAGTGTTTAATAATGTATTTTTCAACATTATAACTAAGTAATGATTCCTATAAAGCAGGAATTGAGTTAATTGTCCACTTAATGCATTATCAACTATCATGTTTAATTAATGAACACATCGATTGTGTTTATTTTTTATAATAAGTGATTGCATATTATGATTATATTCATTATTAATGTGGCTGAAAGCTCCGGAAGAAATCTACTGAGTGGACAATGAGTGTCTTTGCAAAGCGTCACATCAATAAAGGAATATAATTCCAGCTATTAGTCGTCAATTCACTGTTTATATACAAGTTATAGATGCTTAATACGAGGAGTTAACTTATTCATCAATAAACACTAACTAATGTGCTTATATCTGCTTAAAATTTCATTCTAATGTCTTATTAGAGTGATTATCTCCTGCACATCGATGCTAAATAACGCTAAGAAGCTAATCAGGGGTCAAACAGAGCTTAACTGAAGTCTAAGGTGAGATGAGATGAAGGGTCCATGTCTGTCCTGAGACAGGAATCCCTCCTCTGCTGCTCGTCTGCAGGTTTCTTCCATTTTCTCTCCTTAAAGGGTTTTTTTGGGGAGTTTTGTCTCTATCCGAGTGGAGGGTCTGAGGACAGAGGGTGTCATAAACTGTCCAGACTGTAAAGCTCCTCGAGCCACACTGTGATTTGTGACACTGGGCTATATAAATACAAACTGACTTGACTTGACTTGTCACTCTTTTGGTAATGGGCTTCCCTGCTTGAAGTTCGGTTCAGCCATCAATACGCGTCTGACAGATCGTACTTTTTACGAATGTGCACTCATGTAGATATTTTACATAAATACTGTAGGTAATAAATAAATCGCTGCTCCAATCTTGCTTGCTAAGCTCAGCACGAGATTGATGGCGGGGGGGTAATTTACAGTATTGAGCTACATGGAAACACTTTCAAATAAGCGCATGCACTTTGCGTGTCCGCCACAGTGTGCAGGGCAGCCGCTGTCTGCTGCAGAGCGTCTGGATGGGATGGCGGCTGGGATGCAGAGACGGAGGCCAGAGCTGAGAGCAGTGACGAGGCCTTCAGGATCTAAGATGATTCAAGTAAATTTCAGCACTTTTTTCTCTGAATCATGATCTATCTGTACAATCTCTAATCTACTACAGTCATTACACGCACAGATAGGATATCTAAGACATTTATTCCAACTTTACAATCAGTAGACTTCTTGACACACTGAGTGAAGGACATTTTTTTTTACATACTTGGACAAATGGATGTCTTTTTACCTTCATGCACCATGTTGACCAAAGCTGCAGCTGGCAGGAGAATCAAAGGCTGTCCTCGTCCAGCGTGGCTAATTAGTTTTAGTCCACGGCCAAAACTTCTATTTATAAAGCATGTAGAAGTGCATGTTTGTCCCAACAAACACTGGAAGTGTTTTTCGTGGAAACAGATGAATTCCAAAAATGAAATCCAGGTTTTTTGCTGAATTCAGAACTGCCAAGAATCCTACCTTTCAGACACATTCATCTTCTTCTTTGTCTTGTCTCCCACCGTCTGTTTATTCTGGCATTCATCAGCGCCATTACTGCCATGCCCGTCAGATCTCTTCGAGGGAAATGAAAAACAGCAGTCATTTCAAGGTGCGGGCTAAAGGTTAGTTCGTGTACTGGGAGTCTGGCACATCGTTTCTAGCGTGCGCCGCTCCCATGCTGGCGTATTCTGTATTGCGGCGTGCATACCAGAGCAAGAAGTACAATGAGAGTTGATGAAAGGCCTCTGCAGCAGGAGTTCTGACACAAACAGGATCAGTTCTTAAAATGACTCAAAAAAGTGAAAAAACACACAAAAAAAAGTGTCCTAAACTTTGCACTCGACACTTACGAAGAGCTTCACTCTCTGAGAAGTCGTTCCATGTGAGAAAGTCATATTTTCCATCTCAAATGCCTCGTTACATTAGATCCATCCCCCCGAGTAAATGAAGAGCAATTAGCTCCGTTAAATCCTCCGAAAGGCCACAATGGCTATAAAAAGGAATGATTGTGCAGGTGGCAAACACCGCCTTGTCTTCAGGAGAGGAATGCACTTTTGCTAATGTTGCTGCTGTTGGTCCAGAGGTTACACGGGTAGCTTGTGGTGATTTTTTTTTTTTTTTAGCTTTTTGTAGTTCCTCGGAGGTGATGAATGGCAATGGGTATAGTGCCAGTAGCGATGTCTCTAGAAGTAGCTTATTCTGTGCTGCCAAGCATGATTTATGACAAGAAAGGGAGGGGGGAATCTCTGACTTCACCATTTGCCCTCCTGCACTTTTCCATATTGTCCAAGAGGAGTTTGGGGGTATTGGATTGACACAGCAACTGCACACATCTGGTTTGGAGATATAGCCAGGCCCCTCTCAAGCCAACAACCATTTAAAGGAAATAGGTGGAAATGGGACAATGGAAATATGATGTGGCAAAAAAAAAAAGAAGAGAGAATCGTATCCATGACAAAGATTATTATTGCTTTTTTATAGGTCCCACACTTTGAATTTCAGGACTTTTGTTGACAAGTCTTCTTGGAATAAGAATAATGAGCCTGTGAGCGTCGGAGAGGATATATCTTTTAAGCATATGTTCTCACACAGAAATATTGGATGCTGACTGGTGATTCAAATAGCACTGCTGAGTGCAGGTTTCTGGAGGGGGTGTCAGCTGAAATATTACTGCAACATGACTGACTGGAAGATTTAAGTCTGTTTATGTTTTTCCTCAGATGTCAGAAGTGTGATGCATTCACGGTAGCTGGAGCTAATCGAAATCAGCAGCGTTTGCGTTTTTTTTAAAGGTAACGTCAACCTTTTTTTAAAAAATATATATATTTCATTTAAAGAGCGTTAAATAAAGTATAACTGCACAACGATTTTTGTCCTTTTCTGTCTCAGTTCGCCTCTAAAGTCACCTCCTTCCCACCTGTTAGACGGCCACTCAGACCAAAGGACTGATCAATTAAACGAGAAAGTAATCGGCAGATCAATTGAATTTTAAAACAATCTTTTTAACTGTTTAATATAGAAGTTTTACAGCTGTAAGTGCAGCTACAAGTGCTGCAATGTAAACACTTTCTTACACTTTAAGTACATTCAGCTGATTATACGTCCATAACTTTACCCTTGAATGCAGGATTTTTCATTATTATTGTGGTAAAGCTATTTTCCACCACTGCTAAATGAATTAAAAATGAACAAAAACAACAAAAATCCTCCTCTAATGAATCATTCTGAAGAGATTTTCAGATTCACTTCATGCTGTTCATGATAGGAATGCGTACCTCGGGTCAAGTGCTGCGTTCAAACTCATAAAAATATGGTAAATATTATAACCTGCGATGCCAGCGAGCTCCTTATCTGCCCCATAAACTTTGCTCTTTAACAGATTTGTGGCATTGAAGGGGAATTCTGTGTCCCTGTGACCTCAGGCCATTAGTCCACTCAAACAGCGCTCCAAAATTTACTTTGGTTTGTTTTTCCCCTCAGCCGCGAAGCTTCAACATCAAGTGACGACTTTCCAAACAATCCACTGTGATGCACGGCAGCGATGATAAATCCAACGCTAATGATGCAACTTCAGTCTCAAGTAACTCTGGTTGAGCATTTTATTGTTCAGACACGCTTTTAAGGACCCCTGTCTTCCTAAATAATATTCATATAAAATCAATGTGGTTAAAATGCTCAAGGAGGATTCCAGCAGCAGAAGGATGAATTAGACATTCAGAAACTCTATTAATTTCAGCAGTACGTGGCGTCATATTTAGATTTAATAGAAAGTTTTTAATGAAGCAGATTGGAAAAGGGATCCTTGCCTCCATTACCGGATGATGGATAACTGAGAAAGGTTAGCACCAACTCATTAACACTCTCTTAAATTACGAAAGTACTTGCCGCTTTTTTTCTCTCCACCTTTAATTTTTTCCCTTAAATGAGATAAAATAATATTGAGAGGATGAGCGTTGAATCAAGTCCAACCATAATTAAATACACTGATGGGGTTAAAGTGTTCTGCAGCGCCGGTGGTGTTTGAAAATGTTGCGGTGAGTTAAGATCATGTGAAGCACTTATGTTTCAGTGCACACGGCTGTCTGTGGAGTGTAATGGATACGTGCATAGTGCAGGTCTATGTGTTTGAAGAGAAATATGGTTAAAAAAAGTACACACTCGTGTGAGTTGTTAACCCTTTAATGGCCTCATTCCAAAAAAAAAAAGTTTTTTGCATTTCTTAGTTCCACTAAAATGATTTTTTCTTCCACATCTGACCTCTACTCAATGACAGATATGTCAATTTACAGTCAAAGCATAAGGAAGGCTCTCATCACGTCCATTTTTCAGCCTCTTAAAGTTCGTCATTTTCTTCAAATGATGGCACATTTCTTTCAAAAATAATCACGACTGATTAAAAATTGAGATTTGCTTGATGTGAATATATTTATACACTGTACATGTGAAAACATCACCTCCTCATTCTGTGGTCCAGTTAGTGATGATAAGTATGTAACGTCCAGTTAGACTTTCAAAATAAAGCTTTATGAGAAACATTTCAGGGCGATGGTTTGTTTTGATTGGTTTAGGTATGAAAACCTCTTTGTTAGTTGGTTAGCTAAAACATCATCGTTTGACTTGAAATAACTACGTCTTCTAAACAATCAACACCGGTTATTGGTTTTACACAGTAAAGCGTGTGTCCGACCTCCACCCATAGTCCATCTTTGTCATCCTTCCTTTGCCCTTTCCTAACACCATTATCGCCCCCTGCTGGTGGTTTTCACACGTAGGCGAAGTGAACCGCCACGCTGTCGCGATCCTCTCGTGGATCGTCGGGTGTATTTCACTCTTCAGCCTCAAACTGGGCTGTTTTTATCACAGCTGCCTTGAGATTGATAGAGCAAAACAACAAAGATGAAGTAGAATAACACCACCAACTGTGATGCTTGCATATGGACTGGATCGCCATAGTAACACAAAAGCAGGGGTAGGATAACTCACTTTGTTTGTACGGACCAGAGCTGTTGATCTGTTGACTCGTGTGCAAACTTCACTTAAAAAGTGGAAAAACTGTGTTGTATTTTGACTCAGCCAACAAAGTCGTCTGCTCCAAATGAAAACACAACGCTAAAAAAAGGGACGAGCCTTTAATGTTTCCTATCTGTAGACTTTTTAGAATACAGTATACCCTTGTTTTTCGCGGGGGTTACGTTCCAAAAAGAACCCGTGATAGGCAAAATCTGTGAAGTAGAAACCTTTATTTTTTTTTAGTTATTATACAATTAAATACTCTATTATACATTGAAAAGAAAGAACAAACCATTTTACAGGCTCAAGCATTTGTTTCACAAATAAAAGTACTTTAGAAACGTTTTTTTCAACAAATAACTTCTGTACTGTGCTGTCAAATAATAATTTTAATCATCGATGTGAACAGAAGGCTTCAAATTGCGGAGATTAGCACCGCCCACCGCGACCCGAGTGATTGGATTCAACGGGAGAAAATTAAAAATGATTATGAAAAAAATACAAAGTACAGTCGGACAAATAGTGACTCAGGTGTATTTCACTGCTCTTCAGACTGAGCCGCTGCATCCTGACTCCGCTCTGCAGTGTTTTCTTCTTCTGAAGCCCGCGGTGCAGGTGTGTAGAACACAGTGACAGGCAAAACTTAAAATTACAAGAGAATTTGCATGTACGTAATGTAAATTTGGCGAGCTGTTTTACGTACGTGTTCATATTAAACTGCAACGTTATTGACGCACAGGTAGAGAAGACGCGGAGTGACTTTTTAGCCAATCAGAATGCAGAACACAATGCACGATGCAAATCCGTGAAGTAGCGAAACCGTGAAAAGTAAACCGCGTTATAGCGAGGGATCACTGTATACATGTAAATTCTAACCTGTCAGATTTATTCTCACGGCAAGTGAAGAACTACAGTTGATACACAAGGAGGAGACACGGGCAGCAGAGCATCTGATAAAAATAGAGGTCATAAGGTATTCTTCGTTTCGCTGAGTGCTACAGAACTGGAACCACTTGGGATGTTGGTATATAGGACACCCGCTGCTAAAACACCGCCATGCGGCACCATGATTACGACTTGATCCTTCCTCCGCTGAAAGCTCACGCTGGCGGAAATCAAGTACCCCGAGGCTTACAGCGCGCAGCCCAAGGCCTAAAAGGTAATAGCATGAAATATAGATACGGAGGTGACAGATGTTTACAGTGCGTCGCGAGATGGCATTGAGACACAACACAGTGGCTCCCTCCATTGGAGAGGAACCTGATGAGTGGTATAGTGGAGAGATGGAGTGATATAGGAGGTGCTCTGGCAGTGTTTGCAGGCAGATCATTAGGGCCCCCTCTTTAACTCAACCCCCAGTGACAATCTATTGCTCTCCTCCCCTGTCAGCGAATCATTATGGTCTGATCATTAGTGACATCGCCACATGCCCATCACTCAGGCTGGTGCCATATTGGCAGATGAACAGCCTCTGCCTCAGGCCCACTAATCTAGAGACTTCAGACAGGGAGGATGAAGGAATGTTCGCCGAGCGTCAAAACCGGCCGGACTCGCTCGTTGCACTGGGATCTCAGCATCAGTGTACAGGAGGGGGAGCCATAATAAGTGTGATAATCAACCGTGAAGTGCACGCAATTCTACCTGGATTGTTTTGTGTTGGGAGGCGTCCGTAGAAATGACATGACGTCCAGGTATACGTCACATGTGGCTGCTTCCATGCTGGTGCTAAAAACTGAGCTGGTGAATTTGTAAAACCTCTTCCTGACCCCCAGAACTTCACCCGAAACCCTCGAGTAGGCTCAAAGACAGCGACCGCTGCGCATCAGGCTTTAAATCTTTAAAAATGATGCACAAGACCTCTGAGAGGGTTTCATTTGATGCGACGGTGCAGCCATAAAACACACGAAGCTTTCCGTTTCGATGTGCTTCACTCAGTGTAAACAACATATAGCTTCAGTGAAGAGTGGATACATGGATATACATCTAACTCACAGATCTATCCATCACTTAGGTTTCAGCAGTTTGAGTGTTAATCATTTATTATTTACACGGCATGAAATCATAAACGGCTCACCTCCTCAAAACTGCTTTTAGCTTCACTTTTTGGCGACTCATTCAAATTCAGCATCAACACGGCAGCAACGATGAACGAGAGGAAAGTGTCCCAAAAAATATTCGACCTGCATTATACTTTTTAATACCTTTGTGTTATTGTTGTTGCCTTCAAGTATACTGGAGTAGTTGCTGAGTAACACTTGAGTATACTTGAAGTGTAAATAGTTGTTAAATTGGCAGAACTTTTTATGAACTTTGAACTTTTATGAACCAGTAAAAATCATCAGCATTCAAAACACTGCTGCAGTACACCTGTATTACCTCACCAGTATGTTGGAAATGTACTTCAATATACTTCAAATGAAGTGAAATTAAAATACACTTTAATTAAGCGGTAAACGCTCAATTTTATAAAGGACCTGAAAATAAAAAAAATGACTTTTCATAAGTGTACTTTATTATCATTAAAAGTATTTTAGTTCACTTTTTAAAAGTACATTTTAGTACAATTTATAACACACTTACAATAAAGTACACTTTAAGTACTTTGTTTCTTTCTTTGTTTCACATTTAACACATGAAATTAAACAGTTCCATCAGTAAAAAACCAAACCATGCATTCCAGTTGTTTACCAAAACCAGCACAAACAGTAAGTGTTGAACATAATATTCATGCTGTGAGTGATTTCAGATCTCAGATCTGCGCTGTGCGTTTTGAGACGATGATGCAACAAGAACAGAAATGCTTGGCCTCTGCTCTGTGACCTGTAAATAATTGATAAATCAATTTTCTTGACTAGAACACCAAATAATGAAGCAATGCAATTCTTATCAATTACATTTTCGTCTTAATTGTTGACTTCACTTAGCACAAAGCAGCGCAGCGAAACACCACGCCATTTTTCAATTAAAAGGTCCAGATGTTTTTGGAGGCTTCAGTAGACACAGGCAGTTGTGAGAAATGCTTTATCTGCATTGTAATAATCACTAGAACATCAGCTCCAGGCTGCATTTACATACTCATGTTTTATTCCAGCCCTCTTTCTAATGCACCGCTTAATTATACTGAGCGCAGACAGTGTCAGACCCCCATAGCCCCAAATTTATTATTGCACTGTGTGAAGCAGCAACCATCAAACCTAGTGCCCCTCATCACAACACACCACACTCATCGCTGCTCTCACATTATGAAATACATATAATGATCAGAGTCTCTTTAGATTTATTTAGTCACTTTATTTGAAAAATAATGTGACATGTGCGGTATAAGAATTTAATGTCTTTGTAAAGTTTCATGAACTGACCTGGAAATCACGTGATTAATTCACCTTCTGAGCCTTTAGATTTAGTGGGAAATGATTCCAGCATCAGAAACGTGCAATCAGCAGCACAACCGAAGGATGTTTCAGAGGAGTATTTAGAGGCGGCGGTCAGTATCGACCCAAACATGCCAAACAGCAGAGGTGCCTCACGGCGCCCAGTGCAGCGGCTAACGGCCGTGCACGCTCATTAACGTCCTCAGGATGTCTGAATAATCGCTATTGAGAGTCTGCATTGTTAACCGCACGTGTTGTTTTTCATAAGAAAGATTACATTGTTTTGAGATTCATATTATAAATTGGATTCAAGATGTATAATCATGAGATCTAATTACTTTCAAAGGCCGAGCAGCGGTCTATCACGAGGAACGTCTGCCTCCAAACTATTGTCTTTGTTTCAATCATTTGCTTTGATGGAGACGTTTCTGTCCTCGGTGAACACCGACGACTCTTCATCATGTTCAGCAGTTTTTGCTGCAGGAGGAAACATTCAGATCCTTCGATAAAGTAAAAGTATCAGTGCCACACTGCAAAAATACTCATGACAGGTCACATTACTGCACTCATTAGCAGAATGCTTTTCAAGTATCTTTAGAGTTATTATATTTCATATCATATTATTGGATTATTATTAGTGATGCATTCATATGTAAGAAGCATTTTAATGTGGATACATACTTTATATACTGTTGGTAAGTTTGATGTATAACAATGGATCATAATACATTTATCATATGTTCAGTAAGTAATAACTAAAGCTCTAAATGAAATGTATTGGTGCACAAAGGTGCAATCTTTCTGTCTGATGTGTGAAGTAGACGAATAAGGTTGCACAGAATGGAAGGTACCTCAGAACTGTACTCAAGTACAGTACTTCAGTGAATGTAATCAGTTACATCTCAGCACTGATCATTCACGTTTCACATCTGGCAAGACTGTAATGTTTATGTACATGTACATGCAAGTCATGTTTAAGAGGCATCCTTCGCTTTGTTGCTGGTAAATATTTACTTGAGGACATCAGGGGATCATGATTGTACCTGGATTCACCTGCAGAGTGTGTACATCAAACAGGCCGAGCAAACAAATGAAATACAGCTATCAACTATCAGTGCGGTTTATATAAGAGGCTGATCCGTGGATAAACCAGACATCCTAAGTGCACAGCACATAAAAACAGTTCCTCCAGCCGTACGAGACGACACCTCCAGTTTGGTAGGGTCACATAACAGTGAGCAGCACCCCCCCCCTCCTCCCCTGTTCACCCAACAACTCAGCCCTGCTGCACACCAATCCTTCTGAGAACAGCCAAGCATGGAAGAAATATTCGTATTTAGATGAGGGCTCTGCGAGGGGCATAGCATGGGATAACAGAAGCAGAATACAATGTACTGTGGCATGCATTGAGAGTGACTCCAACACGGCCCCCTTTACAGAAGGCAATCAAATCTGGCAGTCAAGTGTAAAGATACTTATCAGCCTGGAGAGGATTTCTACACCATATTTCTGTGAGAAATGGAAATCAATGCTGACAGCAGCATGTCAGCGTTATATATTCAGAACATCTGATCTCAATAGAGAAACTTCCTCGAGAAGCGGGGAATAATGAAGAGGTATTTGGTGGTGAAAGGTCAATCCTACATTGTGAATAAAGTTAAAACACAGAGCAGGAGAGATCTGCTGGTGCTGATGAGAAGAGATATTTCAGGAAAACTGATCTCACGACGCGCTTTTTACACACTTCACATCCACATTTCCTCCTGGTTTTGGTTGAAATTTGGCACATTGCATCGGTTCGCAAATGAGATCCAGCATCCGGCTCCTCTGCCCCGATGTGTTTTTTCAGATATGTTGTTGCACCGTGTTCCCTTGACATATCTGTGAATTTAGTGTCAAAACTAACCACAGTGTCGCCTTCTGGGGGCTCGTGAAATACGACGGCGCTCCGGCAAAGAGAGACTTCGGCGTGGACAAAGGCACGTTTTATGAGCTGGTGTTCCTGCAAATGTGGAATTATCGCCCAAGCAGCGAAACGACTTCACAATCCCAGCAAGCGGCGTTAATCAGATTTCCCCACCAGAGCTGTAGTTCATTGTCATTGCTAATGGAGCCTCCTCTGCAGGTTGTTGCTCTCCACTAAATTAGTGTGAAGCCTTATCCCAAAAACATTGACTAATACCGCAGTTAATCTTAGAAACTCTCAACTCCCGTGAAAAATCTCATCTGGAGTGACACTGATGCATCGGAGCGTCGGCCCGCGTTGCATTCATCATGTTCCTGACAAAATTAATCTTGATAGACTGAAACCAAATTACACCTGAGTTCACACCCATTGCTCACCACCGCCGCTGAATAAATATTTATTGATGATATGTGTAATTTCTCCCGCCTGTGGTGAAGTTGTTTTAGAAAATAAAGATGAAATAAGAAACTTTCAAAACAAAACGCTGAGTGTTTGCGTCGGGCGAGCTCGGATGAAGAAGACGCAGAGAGGAGCCAAGGGCGTTTCCTCAAGGTGGAAAACTTGAAAGGCTTCACTGAAGGCGAGCGGAAAGCGAACAATTAGCAGCTCAAACGCTGCTCGGTGCCTCGACCATCCCGGATGTCGGAGTCATTCGTTATTTGAATATGAGCCGACCTCGTAAGACACTCTTTTACCTTGATGCTGCTCATTGTGCCAACAGAAAAACTTTCAAAATGTGCTCACAGATTAAATCGACGACAGAAACAAGTTAGCCAAATAACCACTGTTTGCTTTTTGTCGCTGCACAGAGCCGTTAACCAACGCTTTAATCAAGCAGCATTGGACGTGATTGCAGCGCGCATTATGCTCATAATTTGAGAATGTTTCCAATAAATCCCTTCCTCGACCATTACTATTTTATTTGCAGCCAACTCTGTAATTGTATATTATTTTAAAGGATTATGAGACCATCAGCGAGCCCGTTTAAGCGGCTTCGTAAGATATGCAAATTGTGTCTCTCTCCCCTCTGCGAGATCGGGGTGAAAAACACCCGTCTTTAGCCCTGCCAACCAAAAACAGACACGCACAGCTCACGTTGTTCGTCTTCCAAATGAACTCATTCTTCACGACTAATTAAAACATGTCGCGATGAGGAGGAACATGGAGGAAGGGGAGCATTTGTTTGAGAACTGCGGAGTCATTCGTTTAGACACGTATGTTTGGCTTCTGTTTAAAGGAAGCAGAGTGATGTACGAACACGGAGCAAGTTGTTGTCACTAATAGCGAGCGGGAGTCGTTTGTATTGTCGCCGTGGCGCCGGCGCACCGTACGGATTGACAGACCCTAAAAATATTGGGAGGTTTGCCAACCTTTTTTCGTTGGCCGTGTTTTAAATAGATCATCCCGTCGCTTCTTTAATGCACGTTAATCTATTAGGTGCACGGCAAACCAACAAGAGTATTTTTAGATGACGGGTTTTACGGCTCTGTGTTTGTGATTAATTGAATAAAAAGATGGCATTTCACAAATCATCCCTTTAATTAGTCTGTGAGCATTAGAGTGACGCCGCCGCCTCTGTCTGAAAACACGGGGACGGGGCTGGAGGTACCAGCCAGAGCTCCAGCAGGGGCCGGGGGCGGTTAGGGGGCTTTGAAGGGAGGAGGGGGGCGTTGGGGAGTGGTGGCGGTGGTGGTGGTGGGGGAGCCAGAGCAGCCCCAGGCAGCCTGTGCTGCACACCCAGGTGCTGTTGTCAGCTGGAGTCCTGCTCCAGCTGCTCGCCAAAGATTGATTTAATTATTTCCATTCCCTCTGTCCCTGGATTTCTTAAATTCTTTGTCTTCTACCTTGTTGCCATTTGGCTTCTCCCTCAGTCCCGATATGAAAACCTCGTGGTCTATTGTTGTCAAAACAATATATAATATATATTCAAATCTAAATCTAAAGCCCCCCCACACACACACCACGTTCCTCTCGTTTCAAAGCAGCACACCGAACGTTAAATTGAAAAACACTTAATAACTCACGTTTTCAAAGCCAAATTTTGACTCTCGTATCACTTAATCTACTTCCTTTGGTTCGGTTCATTTTCACACATAATGAGACAGATTCGTTTTCTAATTACAGATGTTCTGTATTGTTACAGTCCATAAGTGCTGAAGGAGATTCAGGCTCCGCTCGCTGAGTTTGAGGTCGCAGGACTCGTGTTATCAATTCTCAATGATTTAAATTACCAAAGTTCTTTTTCTCTTATCTGATCTTTTAAAGGGCAATGAAAAGGCCCATCTTTCCACCGAAACGCGTCCTCAATCACTGTTAATGTTAACTCCATGTACATATAAGAGGGCTGATAAAGAATCATTAGTCTCCTTAATGGAATCACAGGTCCAATCCCTCTATCCTTTTCTATTGAAAAGCGCTCTTCATTTCAAAGTTGTTCTGCTTTATTAAAGCTCATTACCATTTCTCTTTTAATAAGCACTCTTTAAAGTCATTACCTGCAGTGGAGTTAAAGGCTCAGCTATTAAAAGGTTACTTTAATGTGAATAATGGCCTCGCGATATACTCAAGTTAATTACTATTGGATACTGGATCTGGTTTAATCTAATGCTTAAACCTTAATGAAAGATATGTCACAGCACAATGAAATGGCACAAAAAATTGTTCCCGATCAACAGAACTATTTGTGCTATCTCTCCTCAAACAGGCAGCATTCCTCCACCTTCAGCTCCAAAGCAGCCGTGCAATACTTGCGCTGTGCAGTATATTCCCAGAATATCAATAGACACATGGTTAGCACGCTTAATTGCAATTGAAGTCAATCTTATTAACGTTGTCTTCATCAATCACTTTTTCTAACATTATGTTGCAGTTAGTTGCCTCCGTCTCCTTCCTTTCATCCTTCAGACAAACATGTTATACTCTTTCCTTTTAAAAGCAACCAAGCTAACGCAGGCTACGGTGTAACGAAGCTGCAGACGTGAATGCTGCGTTCAAAAGCACAAAAGAGTTACTTCCTGTTTTTAACTCATTCCAAATGTCTTTTTTTTTTTTTTGTTCTGGAATCACAATCCTGTTTCCTATGAATTAACATTAAATCCACCTTTTTAGCATAATTCTGCTGCCAAGGTGCAAAACACTCACATCGAACAAAATATTCATCAAAGTCTTTCATTTGTTTTCCTGCAAAACTACTTTGAAGGGTGCGCAAAGCCGCTCACGACACTTTCCTGAAGTGGCTGTAATCAACATTTTTACGTTAGCAATGAATCACATGACTACTTGATTGTGACGGGGGTCTTTTAAATCCACAGAGAAGCATCACTCCGCTTCCCCTCAGCTCTGCGGAGCTTTTTTCGTGTCTCTCAGCTAATTGTTTTGCAGCTTTACAGTTTTGGTTCACTCTCAGTGTCATTTTCAGCCCCAGAAACTGGCCGTACGCTGTGCAGACACACAGACAACGTTAGCAACCAGCTAGTGAAGATGCTAGATATTTCCCACAGGAGCTGGTGAAGAGCAAAACGGAGCTAAAAGGAGAGTGAATATTATATTCAAAATACCCAAACATCCCCACTGAATATAATTCTGGCTGCAATTATATTTCCCTAAAAACATCACTAGGAACATAAATACGTAATTTCTGGGGGACAGGGCGGAATGAAAGGTCCATCGAGCGCAAAAATTTGCACATATTTGTAAGAAAAACAGCCAAAACCCAGAGTGAGCACATCAAATTATTCACCACTCAAGAATTCATCGTAATCCGAGCCCTGTAATGCGACACCTTTGAACTCTGGGTTGTCTTCCTGTCCGGGGGCACATGGTCAGATGATGAAAGCTGACCTCTTCATTTCAAGCAGTTTTAATTCACGAGTGAAAAGCCTAATTGCGGCGATCTGCGCGGAAGGCCAGAGGTAAAGGCTCCTGAGAAGCATTAACCTTGAGAACTTTGTGCACAACACTTTGCAGGGAAATCTGCGCTGCAACTTGCTGAAAATTGAGCTCAAACGTCGAATAAATCTCACCTGAAACAACAAGTCAACACATCTAACAGCGCCGTTACAGCAAAAACTTTCCACTGCTCTTCCAGTGGGCCTGACACACACATACACAGTGTAATTACCAAACTCCAAGATGCTCTCGCTGACACACTGAAAACCTTTCAAATCAGCAATTTTCCCTAATTTACATATCATCTCAAGAAAAATAATTACAGCCACGATGATATCACCGGTTAACAAATTACATGTAGACCTAATTGCACAAGAGCAGAATCCCTTAATGTTTAAGATAGAGAAAAGAACGCATCAGCCTCAAACTCCATTTTTATTTTTCCTGAAGTGAAATATGTGTCGTGTTCATGCACAGAATTAATGTGCACCAAATGTACCACATTAGCATTTTCCAGCGATACGTTTCCCTCTCTCTTAAGGTCATGTGGCTTTAACGGGAGGCTTAAGTAAGACTCATGTGCATGTGTGTGACCCATTTCATAAATCCCATCGCCTCCTCAGTGAGATAGTGGATACTAAATGTCACAAACCACTGGGTCATCTAATCCCTTTCCTCCACAAACTGCATTAAAACAATGATAAGGAATGAGCGGCGGTTGCGTTGGGGGGGTCTCACCGCGCTAAAATACTCTGATGACAACAAACATTTTCCATCATGTCAACAACAAACGGTGCATTCATGAATAGGTTTGTTGAGATGTGGTGGACAGATGTTGTTATAGTCGTTGGTCTCCACGCTTGACAGATTATTTGCACAACTTCAATGTATCTTTGAAGCCCGGGGGTCGCCCGCCGCCAGCCGAACAGAAATGGCACTGTCAGAGAAGGGACGGACAAGCGACTTCCAGCGAGGAGCATGATGAAAAGACACAACGTCGTTTCTTGATCAAGAGCACGAGGCTTCTGTTGCATTGGCTTTTAAGATCAAATATCTCAGCGGAGGATCGGCTGCAGCGCGGGCTGTATGGAGGTGTGCTTCATAAACGCGCCGCTGTATGTTCCACATGAACGCCTCGCTAACAAGACGAGCGGGACACAGATAGACATATTCACCCGGAGACGTCTGAAGAGGGCTGACAATAAAAAGTCGAATCTGGTGACTTCATAGACGCTAAAAATAAAGACTTTTGTCTGCATTTATTAAAATGCTCCTGATTACACAAACCGGGCTGACTGCTGAGATGCTTGTGGTGTTTCTCCCGCTCCCTTCTTGTTTTCGTTCTCCTTTCCTTTGAGCTCTTCGTAAAGGACGCTTAAGAGAAAAAAAAGACAGTTATTGGTGAGTACGGTCACATTCGCACGGCGGCTTGTCAGCACTCCAACATTAATGAACTCACTGCTGAGTTGTTAGGTACAATAGGATTATTTTCTGTCTGCTGTGTTCATGAGAAATAAAAGATGACAAATGTTTGGAAAGGGGGAAAACAACTGTCTCGACTACTGCGTGACATGTGTGTCAGCATGTCAAAATGAAATGTTAAAAGCAAACCTCCTTATTAGTGCAGAAGGCTGTTGCAAGCTTATATTATAGGAGTCTGGGGCTGATTTCAAGGCAGCTCACAATCATTAGATCTCAGTTTGTGTGCAGAATTTGTTAAATTTAAGTTCATCATTTTGGGAATTACACTTATTTACTGTCTTGTTGAGAGTTAAACAGGAAGAATAATACAACTCTCATATCTGTACGGCCTAAATGAAGATACAGCCAGCAGCTGGTTAGCTTAGCTTAGCACAGAAAAAGCTACCTGGCTCTGTCCAAAGGTAACAAAATGCAAACAAGTTCAAGACACAATCACAACAGGAGGCACAATACACGACAACAGCAGGAGATAGAGCCAGTTGGAACTGATTTTGCAGAGGACTGACGCTTCTAGCAGCCAATGAAATTTAGCTCCGGGCAACTCAAATCAAGGAATTTAGCGCTAATTGGGACGGTACAGACAGTTTGAACCATGCATGTTTTTTAGACAAATTTTTACAGAAGTCTAAAATCCACAAATGCGAGAGAGAAAAGCTGCATTTCCACAGAACAATTCAATAAAGATGAATCTGAAATACCTGTGTCAGCCTGTGCTCAGCTTCAGCAGCTAACATAAGACAACAAACCAGGCCAGACTTGGTGTAGTCATGAACTCTTCAACAAGAAAATCAGCCTCCTATCACATTAAGAATATATGAGGAATTAGAGGACGTGCTTATGGCTCATGTGTCTCAACTACTGTAACGCTGTCCCTACAGGTCTCTCTAAAAAAAGTCTGATCCAGAACTCTGTGCCCTCACTAGGACCAACAGAGAGGATCACTCAGTTCTCAGATCTTTACACTGGCCTCCTGCGTGTCAAACAATTGACTTTAAAATAATGTTGGTTTGTAAAGCACTGGGATGGGGCGAGGATACAGGTCTACATTACTGATCTGCTGCTCCGGTATGAACCGTCCAGACCTCTTAGATCACCTGGGACAGGTGTCTTACTGTCCCCAGAGTCAAGACTGAATTCAGTTTCTATGCAGCAAATATTTAAGCTCTGCTCCAACAGTGCTTTAGATAAATTTATTTAAATTAGCCTTTTGGTAAATTAGATTTGGGATGTTTCGTTCATATCATGCACGGCACTGTAGCTGTGCTTCAGGTGTTGTTCTCTAGCTTTGTCCTCGTTGGACTACTTTTATTTTCTGATTTACTTTGACTTTATTTCTCTTCTTATTACCTTTCATGTCTTACGTGAAGCACTTTGAGTTGTTTCATTGTTTAAAGGTGTTATAGAAATGAACTTGCGTCGCCTTGTCTTTCCGAGCTCTTGACAAGAAAGCAAAATGTCAGACTTTAATTTTTTTCACTGATGAAAACATTGTCAGGTTTTATGTACATGCAAAATATCCATTATGCCTCCTTTGGCTATTGTTAAATTGATTTTCCATCCAAAATGCGATGTTTGTTAGCACCCCACTATTCTTTCATGCACCAAAGATTTTCAATATAACGACAATTTTAGATAAGACAAGCTATTTCTGAACAATGCACAATATACTGCTCACACTAAACTCTCCCTCAACTGAGAGAGAAGATAGCAACACTGCACCTCCATAACAGGCTCATAAAAATAATGAAACTCTGATGCTAGCTGCTCTCCCTGCTTCCAGCAACACTACATTTGAACTGCATGTCGACAAAGCAACAAAGTCATCACTATCTGCAGCGAGCGCTTGCATTTTGCTGATGAATGGAGAGCCCTGCCAGATTACTTGATTTGATAAGCAGTACAACCCATCGGTAACATAATACATCACAAATTGTTTTGTCAACAATTTATGATACCATTTATCAAATGACCATCGCAGTGGGCTGAGTTATGGTGTCATAGCTGGCATAATGTCAATACTCAAGCTGAGTTGAGGGCAGTCTGGCCACAGTGATTTAGACACGCCACACTCTGACCTCTTTGGAGATTTTCTCTTCATTACCAGACAAATTGATGTTGGAGGGAGAAAAAAGTTGTAAAATTTAATGCTTAAATCTTTACAATTAAATATATGAAGGAGATAAAGCGAGTGAGATAAGGTCCGACGTCGATGTGCAGGGCTGCTGCACTTTGATGAAGACGCGCAGTTTAGCTCAAATCTCACTTTTGACTTAAGAAATGAGGCAGCTTATGTTCAAAAGAAAATAACAATACAAAATTTAATTAAAAACTGCTTGATATTTATGGTTTGAGTTAAAATCTTTATTATATTTTTTTATTTCTACATCGATTCGTCCTCTTTCTAGCAGCTGATCTGCATCGGTGGCACCAGGACGAGCAGAACGCTCCAAACGTCCATCTCTCCGGCAACTTCCTCCAGCTTTTGGTCGCATAAAAAGTGAAAACGAACGAGAATTTTGCAATGAAAGCACTGCAATCAAGGTCTGATTTTATTGAGTCTGAAGAGAATCAATTTGGGCTGCAGCCTGGATGACGATTAAAATGTAAGGCCTTAAATTGCCTCCTCAAGTCAATCCGCGTCTCTGGTATTGACCACAATATATGGCCCGTGTCCAAGCCGCCACCACCCGCCAGCCAATCTTAAAGGTTACTGCAACCACTACATGTACCCACATTAGCAGGACACTCACCTCTCCGGGTTTATGGCCTGTGTAATAATTTTAAGCAAAGAGTGAAGTGCATTCAGTGGAGACAGTAACAGCGAGAGAGTCGAGGGAGGACAAGTATAGTATGATTGATCGTGGTGAGCGGTGTAGCTGTGTAGCTCTCACCTCCACCCCCCCCCCCCCCCCCCCACCCCCCCGATTACTGCCTGCGCCTGATCTCTCACATCTGTCTTGACTCTAAAGAAACAGATTCCTTAGATATGATACTTTTCACTCTCGGGATTAAAACTTCGTGAAACGGTTGAATTCTTAAGGACCGCTGGTGGATGTGGTAGCCGAGGTTACGATAGGTGGAGCGTGTTGCTTACGGGCTCGCAGAGGCGGAGGAAACTTCTCCTTTTGGGTGTTTATGAACCCAGTTGTTTTCCAGCTGGTCCGGACCAGCGAGCCTCAAAGTCGCCGGCTAAAATTCGCTCCCGTCCCACAAACGTGTTGGAGATGTATCAGCTTGCTAATTGTGCATTTAACATTCTGTTGAGCAGTTTATTAGTTTACCTCCCACACTTACACTTGAGATGATTTAATAACTGCAGGGGGAGTTAACAACACTCATTAGCACAGGCAATATTTCCTACATAGTTATCTTCCTTTCAAGCACATTACCGTATGTACAATCTGTGGTGGGATGCACTTAAGTACAATTTTAAAGTTGCTTTAATATGATACAAGTCAGAGGAAATGATTGTACTTTTTACTTCACTAAATTTACTTGAAAGTGTTAGTTTCTATTTTGCAGGTTAATATTTTGCATGCAAAACACTTCAGATCATAGAATCTGACACACTGCTGCAGATTAAACCACTCAGTTTTATGCGAAATATTACAAATTAGCTCTTTCTCAACCTGCTACAACAGTAAAATGCTGAGTACAAGCATATGCATCAGCATCCATATTGAGTACTTTTGATACTTTAAGCACATTTTGTTGCTAATATTCCTGAATGCACTTTATTTGTTGTGTTTTTTATGCTGTGTTACTTTTACTGACGTTAAAGATGCTGCAACACACAACTCTCATCTGATAGTTTGAACTTTGAGTATCAGCTCTGACACTCAATTCACTGGCTATCCGTTTCCTGCACGACACCGAGGAGCAGATTCAACAAATATTCATGCTACTTCTCTCTGCTTTCACATGTGCAACCTTAATGAAGACAAAGTGCATGAATACCAGCGACAAATACCAGGAAATAAATACGAATAAAGTATCCAAACCAAATGAAAGACTGTTGATAATTGGGTTAGTAATGTCTCTGGCACCGTCTGCTCGGTCATTTCCTCCAATCTCCCCGGGCAGCAGGGGATCGTGCAGGCGACACTCAAACCAGGAGCCACGTCGCTGCCCTGTGACAGGCTGCCGTCACCGGGCTCCGGCATCCTCCCGCCGCCTTCGGCACCGACTCTGACAGAAGGAAGCTGAGAGGAAAGACGAGCTCCATCCTCACATGTGCAACACGCAGCGATTTCACAAATCTTTTAATGATTTGTGACCCCTTTGTGGACGGCAAAATTGTGAAATCATGCACCCATAACTTCTCACTTAATCTGTATTACTCTCATCACAACAGAGCAAGCCACTCTATCAGTAAATGCTAATCTCCTAATTAACAAGCTAATTAGGCAATTACAGCTTTGCAGAAGGATGCCTAAATGAAATATGACAACACAGTCACTTTCTACAGCACCTGTGGGTCTTTTCAGATGTCACAATGAGAAGCATGATGACAAAGTGTTGTCTCTGCACTCATAGGTGCTAATTCCTATGCCTCGCTTAGCTCGTTTTGTAAAAATATTGTCGCTTTGTTTAACCTCGTGCACGCCGCATGTGGAAACAACTTGTCAAGTTACACGTAATTTACGTCTCTTCACATAAACTGACCGCGTTTTTCCGGCGGTGTGATTTTAGGAATAAAGTGTGGAGAAAGCGCTGGATAGCACAACCTCTTGGTTATGTAAACAAGGTTTTGTGAACTGGCAGCGCCGACAGTGTCTCCCTGTAAGGAGCTGTCACATACGGAAATGAATTATGTTGACATATGGCTGAAAACAACGGTGAACGGGCCTGCGATGCAATGCAATGAAGAATCATGCACTGCAACAGAGGAGAGGAGCCGGAGCTGTACCTTTGAGCCCTTCTTGACAGGTATGTAGTGTGACTTGACAGCTCAGTATTTCAATGATAAATGCAGTAGTCCTGGGACTCCCAGTCACTAAACTCAAGAGTGTGTTGCTCTGATACTTCAAGGTCAAACGAATGAGCAGAAGCACACAGACCCTTAAAGACAATCTGGGTTTTATTCCACATATTGAGATGTTTAAAGTGATTAACATATGCAGCCATGCTTCAGCATCAGCGATGCCTTTTAATGACACCTTAATCACAACACATGAAGCGGAGATTTTTATTGATAAAACAATATTTGTGAATCCATTTTGAGTATATCAAACTAAATGTACTACACTGACTGGATGCTCTCCTTATTTTATTCCTGCACATCTTTGACTCATCCTCATGCAGTGACTCAGGAGTGGGAAGCGTGCAGGTGCCAGCAGGGTGATGCTCTTTTCCTTTTCCGGGAGGACAATCAAACATTATTTAAAGTAATGACTCACTGTGTCTTGACCTCAGTTGGACGTCTTTTGGTAAAAGTTGCTTCCTGAATGAATCAGGATCTATTTGCTGCTTTGAGCTGAACAATAAGAACATACAGTATTTCTGTACTGTATTTTAATGGGTAACTCAGTGTTCTTAAGACATGAAATGGTTGTAAAAAATGATTCAGAAATGATGGAATTTAGTAAAATTTTAATGAAAAGTGTGTTCGATTATCAACCACATGATGGAGATTAAAGTCTCAGAAGGGTTAACTGAATATTATGGAACAACACTTCTTTTAATGCTTACCATAAAACAGCAGTTAGCAAACTTTTTCTGCTTCACGCTTCACTTCCCCCACCCACAATTTCTATCAGTCATTAACGGTGACTGAGGACGTGACTAATAAGAAAGAATCAAATGAATTTCAGTGGGAAAAAGTCAACGAGATCCTATCAGCAAACTGCTGTTTTGTTTTATTTCCCCTCCATACATGCTCTTCCATGTTTTCCCCTGGTCATCCAGAACCGCCCCCCAGTCTGACAACCCCCGCCATCAAGACATAAGACCACGAGCCTCCATGTCAGAGATGTTGCTGGTGCTCATAAAGCCTGTAGCTTCGAGTCACAAAGACTTAATCTCAGTGTCACCATGCAAATATACAGAGTTTCAAGTCTCCTTTCAGATATTTTTGACTAATTTCACAGTCCCACCACAAAGTACTCCACAAAGTACTCTTTATTTTGCTGAAACTAAGTACATTTACTAAGTACCGTACAATTTTGAGGCACTTTTAGTACTTTAGTCGATATATTTAGTTGCTGTTCTCTTTATTTCAGTGCAGTGTTTTTATTAATTACCTTTGGAGTTCCTTCCTCAGCAGATCAGGTTCCTCACCACCATGAGCTCGTCCATGGGGGTGAAGTTTGTCAGGACTTCAGTCTGTTAGTTTCGTCAGTGCACAACTTCCAAAACAGAAGAATGAGGCTGAAAGTGTTGCAGACTGTTACCGGCTGGTCTAATCCAAGCTACTCAGAAGTTGTAGTTTAGCACATTCACTGATTCTCTGATAGCTAGTTTTGGGAGAAATGACGTCCACTATTGTTATTTTGTCTGTTGGATTATATGTCATGTGTGCAAACAGTGCTGTGCAGTTTATGTTGACTCTAACTTTATTTCATGGTCATTCATCATCAAACCCACATTACACAAACTGCAGCCAAAAGTTCAGCATCAAGGCCCGATGTTGCACGAGCTGAAAGATGTGTTGCCTCTCCTCTGAAGGAAAATCAAACCTGTCTGTAGCTCCACTCTCTTTATTCCTCTATCGTTCCCATGAAATGCTCCTAAAAGTGGAAGCAAACCTTTCTTTCTCTTTATAACTCCGCGATCTGGATGCGTAATGAGGATGTGCACTGTATATTTGCTGCCTCGCATCCAGCTCAACAACTCGTCTGCTGCCATAGCAACTGCGGAGGAGCACGGAGCAGCGCCGCCTGCTTGTGCAATGGATGTCACTCGTAGCAACGACCAATCAGAAGTTCCCATCCCTTTGTACAAGCAGTGCGAAGATGGAGGGATGGAGTGGGTGGGCCTTCAGCATCATGCATCTGCCAGCAATAGGACACGCGGGTCGTCAGTCTTCGTCACTCTGGGCCGGGATTGGTCGAGGAGCTTTACTTTCCAATAATATAAACATGTCTACTGCTTGCCTGGCTTGAACCAAGGCTTCCAAGGGACTATGCAGTTCTACATCAAACTGTATAAAAACTCTCATTATGTGCTTGCCTGTGCTGTTGCAGGACTAAATCTTTATTATTGGTAGAGAATATGCACATAGCTGCACGTGCACGCGTGAGGAAACGAGGATACCCTGCTGCCGCTGCCGCAAGACAGAGAGAGGGGACTGTGCCGCGCTTTCATCATTATAATCACCATCCTGAGTACTAGCTCTTAACATTTTGTTTTTCGGTGTTCGGGCGAGAAGTGACAAGAATCTAGACCCCTCCTCTGCAGGGCGGAGCGTGCATTTTCATTTCGCATTTTGTATTTTTTTTATGATTTTTTTCTCGCCCTGCTCCCCGCTCTGACACGTCTGCACTGAGTGAGTGGCATTGGCACACTGTCAATCGCTCACCGCCGCTGCCATCAAACAACATAAAACACACACAGGCTGAAGCTGGAGCTCATAAATTTCAGCAGGGCAAGATCTTTTTTTGCGCATCGCCTTCCTCCAGCGCCGTGTCCTCATTAATTTCTTCTCGTGGTTGCTTTTTTTTCTAAACAGAAAATCTCCCAACTTTTTTTTTGTACATTTCATATTTTTTATAGTCACATTTGGACACCTTCTGCCGCAGATTGTGTATTTTTTGTAATACTGTCAGTTGTCGCGGGAATCATTTCTGCACATTTATAGTTGGTAACACCTGCAAGATTTTTTTGTTTGTTTACGCGTTTCCACATTGGATATTTTGGTGCCGGTGCTTCACGAGCAGGATTTGGACATTTTTTGGAGAGGAAATGCGCCGGGAATTCCCATGAAGAGCGCTAATAAATGAGAGATCACCAAGGAGCGTTTCCGTCCGTAGCAGCCGTCAAATCCCAGAGAAAAGACAGATTGGCGTGCGGATTCGTGCGGGATACGATGGACCGTCAGTTCTGACAAAGAAGTGTTAAGAAGAAGAAAAACGCTTCATGCATTTTTCTACAAACACAGTCGCGCGTTGTGGCACTTTGGACCGCGCGTAAAAAAGCGAGAGGACAGCGACAACTTGGACACAAGATTTACGCTAAAAACCCCACTGCGAGGCATTTTGTTGTTTTTTTAAAAGAAACGTGTGTGTGCTCTGTTGCGGGAAGAATCTCACATCAACCCCCCTCGTCTGCGGCACATGTTGTAGCCGATTTCGTATATGAGTTTTTCAATTTGTGTGGCTCAGTGCACAGACTCTTTAGCGGCTACTATGGACGATCAAGCCCGGATCATGCAGTCGATCGGCGGTGTCAGTCTGGCTGGCCACTCGGTACAAGGAGGCATGGCACTGCCGCCTCCTCATGGACACGATGGGACAGACGGAGAGGGAAGAAAACAAGACATTGGTGACATTCTCCATCAAATAATGACCATAACTGATCAAAGTCTGGACGAGGCGCAAGCAAAGTTGGTTGATTTATATGTTTTATTAACTTCGCCCCCTTCAAAACGCTGAACGCACCACTATTGAGATGTGGCCCTCTAAACTCCCCCATGTGTAACAATAGGCTGGAGTGGCTTTAATGATAATCTCACACTAAGGTGTATTTACTGCCTCGCAAAGCTTTAACACACGAGAAAGTTGTCACTGGGGGAACAGCAGCATTTTATTTAAACTGCCTGCGTGAACCTGAATGAGCATGTCCAAAAAAGTTTGTGTGCACACATGTCCTGTAGTAAACGTCCATTTATCAGCACAACTAAAGCTGGTGCTGCAAAAATGCAATTCAAGCCAGAAGGCTCATCACATAAATTAGATTTATAATGGAGCATTTTATTCATCAAAATCTTTTTACCTTTTTAAAACTACTGAATAGTGATAACTTTTGAGAGACGTGCAGGTTGGGACATTGCAAGGCATGACAGTGACCACCAAAGTTAATATCCCAAATAATCTATTTACCTGTTAATATCTAACATGTGATTTATCAGTGAATTTATTTCAGTATTATTTCTTGTCTTATACTGAAACAGGAAACATGGACTGAACTGTCACAGAATGAAACCAGCACTCTTCAGCGTTCTCTGTGAAATCAAAGAAAAGACAGGTAAGATCTTTGTGTCAAAAATATTCTGATGTGAACGCAAAGAAAAATAATATTGGAGCCACACAGAGATTTTTTTTTTTTTTACCTCCCAGTGACCTGATGCCAGCCTGCATCCAGGTTACAGGGGGACCTCTGCCCCTATTAATCAATCACTTTTTTAAATATGTCACGGTGCCACGCAGAAGCAGCCAGAGGTAGATGCTTTTTGTCGCTGAAGATGCTCTTGTTCGTGCTGGAGCGTCTCCTCCAGCACCGGTTGCTCGGATCTAAACAGAAAGTGCGCTCCAGCTTTCACTCTGGCACTGAACAGGATGGGGAACTCCCGCAGCATATGCTCTACATAGCTGAGATCACAGTGAATTCATGCTTTATAACCTGACAACAACGCCACGTTTTCAGCGTATGGAGGCGACGACGCTGTCAGCCAGTAATTGTATTGCAGTCGTGTGCACACTCCTTTCCTGCAAATGTGGACATTAAAGCTAAAATGCAAACAATAGAATCAGCTTGTAGGAAATTGACTGAAAAAAAAAAATTTGAAAAAAAAAAATTTTTTGCTGCATATTGCACATTTGCTCTTTATAAACATCAAGTCTGCAGATTTCTATGGTTGAAAACTTTGTGTGTACACATATATGATAGACAGCTGAAATTATACTCAATGTTTTTGTCTCTTATAACTTCCTGTGGCTCACACTAGGATATATTGCAAAAAAAAAAAAAGGGTCACCATTGGACCCACAGATTGCTGTTTCTACTCGTTTCCCTCACTGATCATAGGACACATAGCAAACTGCACCCCTTTAAATCCTTAAATGAAGACTTAATTGATTTTTAGCTGTAACGTCTTTTTCCAGGCTGTGTGTGTGATGCCTTATATTTATGTGATTGTTCTGTTTGAATTGAACAGATATTCAAACTGCTGTCCATCACTATTTATTTGATTTGTGTGTTTCTCAGTCGAGGCAAAAATAAGAATAGAAAGAAAACAGTGCTGTTGGGTTTGGGTGTAATTTACCAAACCTGATGACGTGTCAGATTTGTGACCTTTGTGCAGTTTATGAGGAAATTGGCTCGGCGGAGATCATAAAAGTTTATGAACTTCCCCAACGCAGGTGGCGTCCACAGGGGCAGGCGGAGGGTCCACAGCGTGGCCGAGACGCTCTGCTGTGCGTCAGCCTGTTGAGTTTAGACTGAGAAAGAGACAAAGCGAGAAAGGGTGCAGATCGCACATCACATGCACTTTCATTTGGTTTGCTGTCGCTGATTTGATGGGGAAGCGACGAAGCACTGTTGCAACTGTAGAAAAAAAAAGCAGACAAGTGATTTTATTCTCAAAGTTAAGTCATTTAAAAATCCTGTTAGGTGTCAGTTACCCTGCAAAAGTCTTTAATCAGATGTGTTGTGTTTCTGCTGGGATGGGGGCTCGCAGGTTTAAGTGAGCCCCTCAGAGAAGCACGAAGAAGTAAATGAAAATGACACAAATTTTAAATGAACACGTGTACGTGTGTGAAAGAGTGTACGTGCACTGTGGAATGAGTGTGTGTGTGTGAGGAAGAGATGAGATGGAGGAGGAGAGGGAGAACAGCGTGTGTGTGTGTGTGTGTGTGTGCATGGTTAACCTGTGGTTTAGAGTCACAGCCTCCCCCTCTTAGCCATTGACAGAGCTCAGCTGGTCTGGTGGCCTTGTTGACCGGCCTGTTTTTCCAGCACACAGTGAGCCTTTGACTGGCTGCTGTAGCATCGTTCGCAGGGCTTCCTTGTCCCTTTCATGTCCGCTCGGATGGCCCAGGGGCCGCTGTCTTTTAGCCGTGGGATCCACCGTTGGCTGAAAATGACTTTTAATAATAAATCTGAAAGCGGTCCAAGAATCATCGGTGTAATTACTGCGCACATGTATCATATTATCCAGACTTTTTGTCTCGTGCTCAGACCGACAGCGAGTCCAGGGTTCAGCTTCAAAGCTTTACGAGTGTTTACGTTAAAAACGTTATCTTGTGACGAGACTCAACGAAAGGGGCGAGGACGATCTCACGCCTGATTTTCTTTGTCTTTTTGTAGAGGAGATGTAAAGAAAGGCTTTTTCTAGTAATAGCAAGATGATTTGAAGACTTTTCAGGGTGTTTGGAAGTTTCTGGCACTCTTCTAACTGTTACTGTAGAGCTACAGCATATTTCTGCATTGCTAATGCCCTAGAAGTATTAATTCACTTTGATATGCTAATTAGAGAGCATTATGCAAGAAATGAGATTAAGTGGCAGCATGAAGTCATTTGCCTGTCACTAAATTGAGTGTTTTTAGCAGGAGGGATTTTTCCCCCAAATTTTCTTGGTTTTGCATTTAGATAAGCTAAATGTGAGATTCAGTTGGCAAGTGGAGTTCTTTGTCCTTCAGCGTGTGATGTTTTTCTTTTGGTACATACATAAAAAATGCCAATTAAATGTTTCATTCCCTCGTGTTTCAGGCTGTTTCAGGACAAAGGATGCATTCATGTTGTACCTTTTTCCCCGTAGGCTGCATGAGAGGACAATGAATGCATTGAGTGAAAATTGCCTGCGATTCAGATGAGTTTTGCAGTTATTCCTCTGTGCTGGGTTTGTTTTATCCTGCTGGCTACTCCCTTGTCTTGCTCTCATGCTTGGAAGAGAGGCTCACAGCGGCAGCAGCAGTGGGAGCGGCAAGAATAACAAAGGTGAAAGATTACCTCCATATGGTATTTCTGACCAGGAAAAGAGAGGTTCTGTAGCAAGACTCCTCTTTGATGTGAGGTTTAATCAATAGAAAGAGATTACAGAAAACTATTACAGGCTAAATCACGGAGTGCCACAGAGAGGCTTAGCCTTCTCCACAGCTCTCTCAGCTGCATGGCGCTTCTTTTGGCTGCGTATTGACTTGTTGTTTTCCTGACCTTTGACTCATCAGGTTCAGAAACAGGGGGTCTGGAGAGGCAGGGGAGGGAGAGAGAGAGCGTGGCAGATTCAGCCTGATAAATGCTCCGACCCAGTGTTTATAGCAGTGGATTAGGGAGGGACTACACTCACAGTCCGAGCCAATGTCGGTGTTTCGTTGCACATGTTTGATTTGGCTCCTGGAAAACTGCTAAACGTGCTTTCATGTACAGTGTGGTTATTGTTTGTCTGCGATATATGTAATGCTCAGCTAGGAGAGACTGTGTTAATTAAATACAGTTCAGGATGAGCCTGTAATTAACCACATGCAAGGCTGACTAAAAGCATTACCTGGAGTAAATAGAGTTAGGACTGAGGAGGTAAGCATTTCTGAATTCTGCAGGGAACATTAATTTCAATGTATCCTGACAAAGTTAATGACCCCTCTCATTCCAATTGGGTTATTATTATTAATACAAATTTATTATTATTATTATTATTATTATTATTATTATTATTATTATTATTATTATTATAGCAGCTCAAATAAAAGAATCCTTCTTGCAAGCCAGGGAACAAAATATATCTTATCTTATTTTTTTTCTACCTTATGAGGGTTTTTTTTCATGCTGAAAAAGCTCCAGTAAATGCATGACAGAGAACAGAAAGCTATTCAGCAGGAGAGACAATTGACTTTGGCTGCTTTTTGTCTCAGAGAGCCCCAGCGATGCGGCTGCAGTGACTAGATAGTGTTGTGCCGAATAGCTCGCGCACAGCTGGGTTCCTGACTGGCTCAATGGCAGGGCCACTAGTGCTTCCTCCTCTAAAGCACAAGGGGGACCGGGGAAGATGTGGCTATTATCTAAGTAGCTCCCAAATACCCTCCATTTCCCCATCAGCAAAGATGAAAAGAAGGAGAGCCAGACAAAGAGGAAAGGGGAAAAAACAAGAGTGTACATCTCAGTTTGATTTGGAGGGGAAAACGCCGTTGTGCTGTGGAGATGGACGCCTCTGCACCGGTGCTGCCTGCCTGGTATCTGCACACACGGCTCCTCAGATCTGCTTTTTCGTGCGATGATGCAGTGCTGTCCCTCCATCTGCACACACGAGCCCCCATCTTGCAAACGTCTCCCTCGCTCCCCCTCCGTGGCTCCGAGCGTTTTCTGCGGGCTCCTGCGCGATCAACAGCTCATAATTGTTTTTTGCACATACGTTATGCAAATGAGACTTTATGGCAACTGGCATAACAATTAGCATCCTCCAACAATATTTTAGTAGGTTAATTGCGAAATTTTTTGAATTGTACATCTGAGTTGTTAATTAGGCATGACAGAGGTGGTGAAATAGTTATCTTCAGGCGGTGGCAGCCAGCAGAGGCTGCTTGGGATGCAAAAAGGAAGGATTGATTGAAATTAGTTTGCAGCAGTAGGAGCGTGGCTGGTGGAGACTCTGCTTTCTTCTGTCTGTCGTGAATGTGAAAGAGCAAAGCTGAGGCAGAGAGGGAGAAGCTATGACCCCCTGCAGAAAGAGACTGCACCTTTGTGTCCATTTGAGGAAATTATGTAAATAGAGACGTGAATGATACAACTTGTTGCCAGCGTGAGTTTGCACAGATTTTCTTTTTTATGCATCACAGGGCGGCACTCTTGTCAAAACAGTAGAAGACCTTTGAACTGCCGGGCATAGTTAAACCAAATGTGCCTTTTTTTTTGTTGCGAGTTGCAATATTGAGTTTTCGCTGCTTTCAGTAAAGCTAATGTCACACACTTTTAATATTTCATCTTTTAAAGGCAGAATTACAAAAAAGGTCAAATTTGTGCTTTTTCAAAATGATGTTTAGCACCAAAAAAAAAAAAAAAAAAAATTAAAAATCCATTAACCTGTTTTAATGAGACACACAGAAGCAGGTTAGAACTTTTAATGCACTCGTGATTATGAGAAACAAATGTGTTATTAGGTGTTTTTCTTTGATAGGGGTGGCAGCATACTTTCGACTTTCAGTAATAACTTATTTATGAAATCTCATTAATCTACAGCTGAAAAGAGATAAAAAAACACATGAACTTTTCCCTGAGCGTCTTGTGTCGTGATGTTCATTACAGTGTCACTCGATGGCCGAGTCTATGTAATGCTATAGAGCTGGTTATTAGTGTAAAAAGGGTTAGAGTGAAAGACTGGTGCAAAGCAAGTCCTCTCTCAGTAATGACTCTGCTATTTATAGGTCCCTATTTCATTAGCTCTAGTGTTTCAGGGAAGAGTTTTCCTCATGGGACAATAGACACCATGATGTTCATTTACTCTGTACACATTACATGTGGACAACTAAATGACCCATCATTTGTGAGTGCAGGAACACTGAAAAAATCCTGCTTTTCTCCCCACTATTTTTGCTTTTGCTCAGTTAACCTGAATATTTTTGATAGATGAACTGTTACTTGAATGTTTGTAGGCTGTTAAATGCCTGTATTAGAGACTGTTTTGCAGTGTGTGTGTGTGTGTGTGTGTGTGTGTGTGTGTGTGTGTGTGTGTGTGCAGATGTCACTCCCACAGGTGATGGATTTCTGTAGATAAAGTGATGAAGGAATTAGAGGCAGAAGTCAGCAAATGTCCACATTTGAAATCTTATCTGTAATATTCTGACACTGCAGCAGTCTGTGGCTTGTTCCCTGACAAAAGCAGAATGAGATTGTTGTCACCTTTCTTTTCTTTACACGAGATTGTTTCCAAAAAACAGGGGAAAAAAAAGAAATCTGTGCTGACTTTTTCCTCATTTACGAGCTTGAAAATGAAGCCCCTCTTGCCATTGTTCCATATGCCATTGTTCCACATGTTTCATACATTAGAATGATATATTGAAGGCAGAAATGGGAAAAAGACTGCAATGCAATGAAATTTTAATCAGCGTCTTCTGCTGCTTTAATAAGGCAAATAATTCTTATTGGCTGCTGTGTTAAGATTTCTAATATTTAATTCATAACAAACCTTGCATTATTCTGCTTTAGCCCTGAGACAAGCTCCACTCTGCTGCCTGCCAAAAGGCAACTATGGGGGGAAAAACGATATAAAGGGAACTGCACACTGAGCGTTTTTCTTATCAGTGGTGGCATTATACTCGCACAATGTTTTCATACTGTTTGTGAATTTAAACATGTTTCGGAAATAATTTTGAATAATCGTGTCACTGGAGCCAGTCGTGGTGGAGCAGGACTGCTGCTGCTGTTCATCAGTGCAAAACACTTGAAAACTCCCGCATTTGTAATTCCGTCCGGAGAGTATGACCATCCGCTACCATCTTTTTATTTTCTTAAGTCCTTGAAGTTCATTTCTGTGCCTGGAGTAATGGAAAGATGGCGAGGGGCCAGCAGCTAGGTGCTGGCTCATGTTACAGTGAAACGGCGGGCCCTGTTTTCGTCTCTCGGTGAAATGGCTTAATTGGTGTCAGAGCCCCAGGGATAAAGGCCTCTTGCTCTGAAACACAGCCACACAGGCCCTGTCTTCCCTCAAACCAGGAGGAACGGCCGGCGTCTGCTGGTGAATGAGGACTAAGCCGTGGCATAACAATACCAAATGATGTTTGGGATGACAGAAATTAATATGCGCTTGCTCCCAGAAAGCTATGATTAATGACGGCGAGCGGGGGAATGCTGTCCCTCCTTTTTGCTCCTCTTTGATGGGGATTGAAAAGCAAAAAAAAAAAAAAAAAGAGGCTGGTTTCTCCTCTCTTTAGAAAGGGGAGGTCATCCAGAGTACATTACTGCTATTCTTCTCTTGGTTTTACCTCAAGCAGGAGGCAGGAAAGGACTGAGAGCTCGTAATGAATTTTGGAGTGATTCACTAACATGGCGAGCCAGCGCATTGTCCCACGGCGTGTGGCTCAAAGAGACACGTACCTGTGCACCTTCGCAAAGACATTCCCACACTGCTCATGTGTTTAGCTGCAATAATTGATAGCCTGAATCTCGCGCTGATAATTACAGATATGTTTTTTTTTCCTAACCCGTGCAGGATCATTTGAAGTGATCATCTCTAATTTTAATAACGGAGTCTCCTTTTCACGTGGAATTTCGCACGCACACACTGATTCAGAGCCGAACGTGTGAACAAAATGGTGGTGTGCTGTTGCCATGATAATGATCTGTATCTGTTGTGTCCTAGGAGGAGACACATGAATATTTAATTGTGTCTGCTAGAGAGATCCCCAGACCCTTCTGTTCATTTCTTACTTTCTCTAATGTGTTTCCACCCTCCCAGGTACTTCCTCTCTAAGTAATGGAGAATTAAAGCGTGCATTAAAATGATATAAATTGCAATGTAAGGGATTTCTGAGGACATTTGTCTCCACACAATGTGGTTGAAAATTCAAATGGCAAGTTTTGACAACGGACATTGTGCTGACGCGGCGCATTTGCCTCACGTTGGCTCCTCAAATAAGCATTTCCTCTGTCAGAGTGATTGATATGTATTAAGTATGCACTTTTACATCACGGTGCTCTGGAAGATGATGTGGGTGCGAGGATATGAGTTTTAAACAGTGAGCGAGTTCCCCTCATATTGATCTATTTGTGCTGGCGGAGTGGCAGGTGCTATACGACGACTGTGTCAGCTTTGATTGTTTGTGTCAGTGATCCGAGCCGACGCTGAGCTCTCTTACTGTTCGTCGCTGCACTTGCTTCCTCTTGATGAATGGCAGCACACTGCACAGATCCTCAGAAAACTTGTGTCTCCGCTGTCTCACCAGCCCTGCGAATCAGCGCTGGTCCTCAGAGGTTATTTATCGCTCGTGCAGCTCAGATTTCTTCTTGCAAAATTGTGGGACGCACCTGTATTCTTTGCAGGAAGTGTCCCGAGGGTTGTTTTGGCTCTTTTAATGCAATTATGTAAAAGCTTTCCACGTGAAAGTGAACATCAGTCGTGGAGAGACAGGAGGTGTGGTTCCTCTCCTTCTCTAAATATTCAAGATTAGTTCTTAACCCGTGTGTGTGTGTGTGTGCGTGTGTGTGTGTGTGTGCGTGTGTGCGCGCGCTGGCAGGCGCCTGCCAGGTTGTGGCGTGAAGGTGATGTGCGTGTTGCTCGGAGCCTCTGTAAGTATGCAGAGCACGGCGGGCCTCTCGCGGGTGCTGAAGGAGAGCATGGAGTGGCAGAGTTAATTTATTTAATGACTGAGCGTCTTATATCTCCCCAGCCCTGATTAGAATCCATGCTTGATGAGGGAAGCGATAGAGGGGTGTGCACTGCCCTCAGGCCCTAGCACGTACGTTCATGGTTTTCTTTCTCCAGTGCCTTCTTTCCCCGCCCCCCACCCACTGGGTTTTGCAACAAAAAATAAAGAAAAAGGAAAAACGCAGCTCAGACCGGCATCGTTTCCGCTTCCGTGTGTGTGCGATATTTTGTGATTACTTCTGTACGTGTGATCGTTTTGTTGCACGCTGACAGGAAATGCAGCTCTGAGGCTGATTAAACGTGTGTGTGTGTGTGTGTGTGTGTGTGTGTGTGGCGTGCTCCGTGATAAAGACGAAGTGCTGTGGAGCTCTATGAACGTGGGAAAGCCAAACAGAGTGTGTCACTTTGGCAGCGCGGGCTGTCAGCGTTGGGGAGCTGCAGTTGTAAAAACCATGACCTTCCTCTTTGCCAGCATGTCTCTTGCAGAGCCAAAGCGCTGCCCTGTAGATCTGGGCTGGCTGTGGGAGGGAATACAAACACAGAGAAAGGCCAGACAATGGAAAAAAACGGTAAGAGCCATAATTGTGGGCGGGGGGGTGGTGGTGTGTGTGTGTGTGGGGGGGGTGTTTGAAGTAATGAAATACTTCTTGGAGCTATCATGACTGAGAAGGTGAGGGAGGGAAAGAGAGAGGACTGGCGAAGAGGGAAAAAATACTCCTCGGCGTCTAACATTTCCATGAGCCATCATCAGTAATGCCGCAGCAGCCTCACAAACCAGAAATTATTTCTTCAGGCGTCGCTGTCAAGTGTTATTCAAATAACACCAGCCTCACATTTGAATAACAGCCGACATTTTGAATTAATTAATCAGACAAGATAGTCCGGGCCTTTTCTCATTAGTCTACAGGTCAGGCTCGGGAAGATATATGCGCTGGTGATGATATACTTGTCTTTAATAGTGATTTATGGAGATTTTGGATTGTACTCGATTTGTCAAAGGGCCCGCTAGCAGAGAAATAGGACAGTGCATATTTCATTACCTAATCTTTGATACGTTGCATGATGCTAAAAGATACAATCCTGTTGTTTAGATGCTCAGGAAGCTCTTTTACGTTCAGTCTTCTTGAGTGAACAGTCACACACACACACACACACACGTTTAATCTCCTCTCATAGACCTCTCCCATTTTACTTTTCCTATGCAATTAAGCGAGGGCTGTAAATTATAACTGTGTCGTACTTTAATTATCATGGTGTAAAAATAGAGTTCCTGTCTTTGAGAGGATTTCATTAACTTACTCAATATTCCATGTCAGCTCAGAGGATCACGAGATTACAGTCAGGCTTGTGCTCAACATGCTTTGAATAAAGTGTGTTATTTATTTAGATGTTACTGAAACTCTGGAGAAAAGTTTTTAAAAAATGTGGGTTTACAGATAAATATGTTCTATTTTTCTCCAGGACTATTTGTGGATTCACCCCCGTGCAGCCTGTTCACCGGCTCGTGTGACTTTTTATATTGGGTTCATACAGGGTAGTGCGTGTGGTCATGGAGGTGTAAATGAAAATGTATATTTTTAAAAGGAGAACGAGCGCTAACGACGTGCTCTCACCTGCTTTATTGGGTGTTAAATATTAATGAACACATTCAGTTTGCCAACGCTACCACCTATTTTTATTTTTGTACATATGCAGGTTTTAATTATCCAAAATAGAAATGCAACACATGCAGTATGCATCTGTGCTAGTCCAGATGTGTGTGTGTGTGTGTGTGTGTGTGTGTGTGTGTGTGTGTGTGTGTGCAAGTGTCAGGATGCTACGAGCTGTTGCCATTCCGGTGAGCAGCCCACACAAAATGCACCAACACCAGTGTGACAAAACATTCAAATAAATTGCTGTCAGGCTGCCGAAACACCAAGTGCAGCGATTTTTATCTGACATGTGGAAGACCCAGACATGCAGTCCTGACAAGTAGCGCCGGAGCACCTGTGAGAGACGGGCGATAAAAATCAGGATATGCCTGATCCTCGGCATAACAATACCTATCATTACTTGATATTATTACTCTTCCTTAAGAGAGAGCTCAAGATGGAAAGATAGTGCGCACGTGCAGGCTTTTTTTAAAAGTCCGGATAATAAATGATCTGAGGCCGTTGTTTGCATAGACGCACTTAAAATGTTCAGTGGAATTAAATTATGCAGCCTGATGGCATATCAACAAGTACTGAAACGGCTTTTATATTCGCGCAGAATTGTTTATTACTCGGAGCAAACTGCCATGTTTATTTGTCTGCAGGTTCACTGCAAACAAAGTCCAAGGTTAGGACATTTATTTATTCTGGTCCAGCATCGTTGTTCACAAGTGTATTTTTTAGAGGACACAGTGAGATTCACATGTACAGTAACTGTGAGGGATTTAAATATTTTTCCCAAATGACAAAACTTTTAGTTCCAAATTTTTCCTGCATATTTAACGGCTTTGTTAAAAAAAGCTGAAAACGCGATAATAAATTCCACTTTGTAGTCCTTAAAATAGAATTTAGTCCAAATTCAATTCGACTTATGCGACCGACTTTGTTTTACTGTGTAAAGCAGCGTGCAGGCGCAGATAAACACTAAGGGAGCCTGTGTTGCTTCACTTATTCTCATTCAGTCTACAAAATTGACTCAGTAATTCTTAAATCCAATTGAGAAGCGTAAAAAAAATGCTTTTCAGAAACTCCGAGACAAAGGACTCACTGTGGAATGTGCCATCCATTCTCTACTGTATTGTTATTTTCTCCCTTATAGGTTACTAATGAGGAATCGGCCCTCATTATGATTTTAAGGATGAGAGAGGAAAGCTTTTAATTAATGATATGTAAATGGTTCTGAATTGATTATGTTAGAATATCAAGAGAGATGGGTAGAAGCTGTGGTGTAATATATTTTAATTAAGAATTAATTAAAAATGATGGCAATTTTATAGAGGCTCACAGAAAATAGAAGAATTTATTCTCTGTCACAAGTAAATCAGCCCTTGATTAAATAAACAGACACATGCTGTATTCATTGAAGAGTTATCTTTATGCTTTGCCAGGATTTTTTTTTTTTAAAAAAAGATCAGTGCGGTATGTCAGTGGTCGACCACAAGCTGGGCTCTCTGGGGTTAATGGTGATTTATCTCATTCCTAATTCATGAGATCCTCCTGGTCTGTGTTAGTGGATCAATAAAGCTGCGTTTCCTTTTTGAATTCAGTGTCTACAATTAGATTTGCAACGTGGAACACAATTAGAAGTAAGACATGAATGCGTGTTTTTATCACTTGTGGCAAATGAATGTGCACCCCGAAAAGATATCAATCTGTTTATGAGGTAAAAAGATTTGCGTGAAAAAGATGAGTTGTGACTAGACGTGGACCCTAGTTAACCTTTTTAATTGCTATCTGCTTTCTTTCATTCACTCTTCAGGGCGGAGGGAAACAGAAGACGTTAGCTGCATTAGCGGCGTGCGCCACTATTAAAGGGAGAGAGGTCTTTGTTTTCTGCTAACGGTGGCATGCGTGCTCTGTGCTAAACTCCGCGATCAATGGCAGAGAGGCTGCTATCACAGCACTCGGAGCAGGCGTAGCTCAGGGGGGAGGGAAGGGGGGTCCCTGGTGGTTCATTTTGATTGGAGCGCAGAGTTTTGTGTTGAAAGGCGAGGGAGAGACAGGCTGTTGGAAGCAAATCCCCCTGGATCAGTTAGAGCTTTGCAACAAAAACACCTTGATATTCCTGGGAACATTTGCTTAGGAAAAAGAATGAATTTAAATAAACGGGCAACGAGAGAGCGAAATGATCTAAAGCATTTCTGAGGGTTTGTGTGTTCAGAGAAAGCTTGTGCATCTCAGGCTTAGAATTAATTTAGAAGCCACATTTAAAATCACAGTAAATCACTGCAGAGTAAAACGGGGAAATCGATGCAACTGTATGCCGTCGATGTGGTGGTCCATACTTCCCGAAGCGCTTTTCCAAATGAATTAAAATGTATGTTGGAAGATGCTGTGATTATGCTATAGCTCGACTAGCAGACAGAGGCAGCGTGTGAGCCTTTATGAGCTAACCAATCTGCTATGGGCGGCAGGGAGGATGTGCTGCTTGAGATGGAGGGAGTGTTGAATGGATTATTAGTCAGAGTCCCCCCATAGCAGGTCACATGTAAAGGCTTAGAGGCATCATGAACATGTGCACACACACATCGCACGTCTGCGGGCGCACACACCCGTTGTACACGTACACCATGTGCAGAGGGACGCGCATTCGGAAAAACATGCAGGGGCGCAGACGTGTGCATGCATGCATATATACAGCGCATGCACGCCAATGGCTGGCGGAGCATCTTCTTTTTGACACCTGCAACTAGTTGCAATACATCACTGTCAGGATCGCTTTCTCCACCTATCCGCATTTGTGCGTTAGTTATCCGCGGAGGCCTTCGTCAAAAAGTTGAGCGGTCTTGACATCGGCTCCCTAGTGGGAACGGAAAAGGTGAAGCTGTGCCGGGAGGTGCCACGGCGGGTGTCTTCGCCGGCTGTACTCTCCGCACCCAACAGCATCCTAATGACACCTGAGGAGAGATATGATGCTTTAGCATCCGGATATTATGCCACAATTAATCCTGTAATTGACACGTGAAGGGAAATTCTGAACGGCCAAAGAAAATACGTGGCCTTGTTGTTCATCACGAGTCACACAGATAACGGCGCTGTGCGTGGACCGGATTGATGAAGCGAAGGTGTGGGAGTGACACGACAGGAGGTTGAGGTTTATTTTGCTTCGGCCTCTTGCAGTGAATGCTTATGTAATTGACAGTGAGCGTAGCTGTTGAGGAGGAAGTGGGGGCACAGCGCCTCCTGTGTGAGCTCACTGTGGAGACGAGGAGAGTCTGCCAGTGGCACCGCTACTGGTGAGCACCAACAGCTCCGGCCACGACAGCAGAGAGGAGGTGGGGAGTGAAGTGGGAGGGAGGGGGGTCAGTGTCTGAACTGGCTGATGGGAGCCAGAACATGAAACAATGCCGGGGGAACGTCTGGTGGGTTCGCTGCACAGAATTACAAGCGAGGGAGCAGGCCTGCTGAGGCAATTACAGCTTAATGGGGTCATTTGGAAGGCAATTGCCAGGGGTTAATGTAGTATGGAGAGATGAGGTGAGATTGAAGTGAAATTTTTGGCTAGAAAATGTGTTCAAATGAAAAGGGAGCAGGCAGACAAGTTGTGCACTGATGGGGTGGGAGGTTGATTGGGGGAACTGGAATGTAGGCTTTCACCGCCACACAGATAGATGCGAGGCCTGGTCGCTCCCCCGTATGCACAGCGCTGCAGGCGAGCGCAGGTGAGCGCAGGTGAGCGTGTCCACGCAGGTGCTTTTTGCGCTCTTTCCCCTCTCCGCTCCTTCGACCGAGCCTGTGCACACTCATCTGGCCTAACGAGAGCGCCGCTATTCTACTCCTGCTGCTGAGCACTGTCTGTTTTAGTCGGGCACAGCCCCCCAGTGGTGGTTTGCTTTTGCCGTGAATTACCTGTGGTATCATTTGCTGCACTGGGAACACCAACCAGCAGGACGCAAAGCAGAAAGCAAAGCTGTTTTTAAGCGATACAGAGAAAGACGTGTCAGAGAAACGACAAGAGGCACCTCAGAGGACGAGGATAAAAAGGATCATTATGCGTTGTTACGTTAGCCAGTTCATTACCTTAATTGCCCAACATAATCCAGTGTTGGAAGGGTGCACTGGAGCTTTGGGAAGTCTTTGCCAGGACCTCCTAGCCCAGGTCTCATCTCCCTGATCCCCTGATCTGCAGCAAGCGGACTGATCGTGCTAAACTTTGATCAAAGCCAAACTTATTTAAGGTCAGCCATGTGAAATCCCCTGGGAGCCGCCGTGTTCGCCGAAGCGGACTGCAGTATAGGAAGTAGTACAGCGCTGTGCCTTGCTGCTGCTGCCTGTGACCGTGCTGGATCACTGGACAGCAATAGCATTATCATCAGCCCTTTCAAGTCTTCAGCATTTTTTCGCGATTATGCTCAACAGTGGAACTTAACATCATCCATGGGTGGAGATTCCTTGAGAGTTTGCTCGCTCTCCCTCTCTTACCCTCCTCTGTCTGTCTGCCTCTCTCCCCCTCTCTCGCTTTCTGTCATCTCTGTGAAGTCTACGCCCCCCCCTCCCCTTCCCCTCTACACAGGGTTTTGGCCAAGAGCCGGCCACTTCACTGAGGCAGATTTTCCCAGGCTCCCCAAAGGCTATTTTACCAGGATTCCCATTAGGTCTTTACCCATTACCAATGTTCCAAATCATTTACAGAAGAATCTATTTACTTTATGTGGTAATGGATTCATTTGACATGCCTTGCTCTAAAGAAATTCAGCCTTTAACACGCACTTTCCCCCAATTGAATATCTTGTATTTTCTACATTTGGTTTATTTTTATCTGTTGCAGTGGCCACGCTGCGCTTTCACAGTGTGATATTGCACAATGTAGAGGTGGTGGAGCATTGTGTCAGTGCTGCAGGAAAAACAAGTATGATGCAACTCCGTTGTCATTTAAGAGTGACAAATAGACAGTGGCAGACCATCAGAAAGGGGGAGAGAGCGGAATGGTGTCGCTGACAAATTGCTATGACCTTTGGGTCCTCTGGCCTCCAGAGTGCAAGGCACATGTAGTGTTTACCTCAGGTCAGCAGCAGCGTGAACACGCCGGCCCCCCATGGAGAAAAGCCGGGCCTGTTGCACTCATCACATCTGAATCATCATCAATAATCAGAAACCTGCAGTCAAATTGGATGCATGTGCCTGGAATAAGATAAAGTGGAGGATGCAGCCTGGTTGTCTTCTTCCATTTTTAAAATACTGTTTGTTGGTCATGCTAAATCATACTTAATTCAAAAGCGAAGCTTTTACAACAGCAAAAGAGAAGCATAGCGCCTGAAGCTACGGCGCACTTCTCTGCCTCGGTTCCATGTCACCAAAGCATCCCATCAAAGCCTGCCTCCTTCCTGTTGTAAGGTAGGAAAAAAAAAAAAATCAATGCTGCAATCTTTTCTTTTTGCCTCGTCCAATCCGTAATTGAAATGGAAAATCAAATGAACGGCAAGCAGATAATTGTTTTATCAATATTCCCTGCCTGCCCTACAAGGGTCAGTGCAGAATGATCATGAGTCGGGGATATGACGAGGACAAAATGTGAAATTGAACAGCTAGGAGGCAATAAATCAGCCTTGACAACTAAGAGTGACCAGCATGTAGCTGCAGCAGGCAGCTCTCCCTTCAGAATTTGTCCTAAAGCTGTCTCCACTAAATGGGGAATATTCGTCTCATTATTGTTGCACTTAATATTGCTATCAAATATTATTCTTAGAGTCCAGACGGGAAGTCAAGGTCACTCGTGCTATTATTGTTGTCATTGTTAGTGGGTGATATTGAGAGTATAATAGAGGGCAAAGCCATATGGTCTGCTAGGCTTATGAAGAGGCAAAGAATAAATTAAGCCATTTGTTAGAGTTGGGGAAAGAAGTCGTGTGCACGACTGTTAGCACTGCAGGGAAGAGATACGAAACCAATCAGCATCAATAGCAACATCAGCATCGTCGTCAATAATTCCAGTTTCTCTCGTTGGCTAGTTGATGCAGCTGTTTCACTGTCACGCTGTCGATGTTTGCTGCATTCTGGTGTGTTATCTTTCAGTAAGAATGAAAGGATTCAGATCTAAAAGAGAAATTAGTAACAAATAACTGACATTAAAGCTTTGATAATCAACAAACGTCCCTCTGAGATTGGATCATTGCAGACGGCTGCAGATATTTGTTTTGGAGAGTTTGAGTCGTGCTACAACTAATTAATGTTTTCATTGTCCATTAATGCTGATTAGTTTCCATTAGTCACCATAAAAGGTCAGAAAACAGTGAAAAATCATCAGAACTGTTCGTTTTATTGGACCATCAGACCGAATGGTAACCCTCTACTCAACGTCTCAATATTTCATGTTCATAAACAGTCAACTAGCATTTAATAAATGGTTTAAAACGCACTATAATGTAGTTGTAAGCTAATATGAGTGCTTATTAACGTATTTATTATTAACTATAACTCATCCAGGAGTTGAGGCAGGTGTATACGCAGATAGTGAATGACAATATAGCAAAATACAGCTGTAATAATTAAATCTGTCTTCATCAGAGACGTTGTAGGCATTCAAAAACACCTGAAATGACCTTATATGTGCTTACAGCTACATTACAGTGTTTAATAAAGCATTTATTAAACCTCTGCATGATGCTTATAAATGCTCATTTACTAAGTGACCAGACAAAGAAGCAGCCACTCCTCATAGTTTACTGCTAGATAATATTTAGCATTCATGCTCAAAGAATTACTGAAATGATTAATTGACTGCTAAAATAGTTTAATTTTTGTGTTGCTCAACTAATTGATTAATGACTGATTGCACAATAATGCCGTCTTATTTGTGCCTCCCCTCCTTTATATGTCTTTAAATAAACCCATTGTGCCGGCTCTCTGCGTCTTGTAAAAACTGCAGATAAAACTGTTGCCAGAAAATCGACATCCTAAATCATGTGACGTCCCTTCCCATCTGGCTCATCCAGTTGCAAGGCATTGACAAAAATATGAAATTGATTTGGTTGAAGGGTGTTAAAGAGCCGACAGGAGAATGTCACAAACAATGAATGGTCACAGCTTGGAGGAAAATCAATGACAGAGGTTGAAGCCAGTCTAGAGTGCTACTTGGCAGCGTTACACTCTTCCTGGAAAAGAGCTGTCTTCTGGCCTGTCTGATCAAAAGGAAAACTTGATAGGTTTAATGAAGGAGGCTCCGGCGAAGCTGACAAATGAAATATAGACATTGCAGCAAAGATTGTTTGACTTCAGTGTAGGTGGCAGCTATGCACTGTTTGAAATTCCTTTTTAATTTTCTGCTGACGTCCACACCTCACATGTATATGCAGGACTTTAATGGAGGATCACTGTGACTCTCTGGTAGCTTGTAGGGCAATAGTTGTCACCTTGTAAAGCCTTTATGTTTTATAATGTGTTCATATCATTATCGTGTTTGCAACAACATTTTGGAGATATGTAACAGCATTGCTCCATAAATCACACTAGCCAAGAGCCAACAGATGAGAAAAATGTCTGAATTTTACACAAGTTATGTTAATTTTACTGTGCAGATTATGATCCTTGGAAGGAGAGGAAAAAAAAATGAATTGGCAGAGTGTCTTTCAAGTGGACAAAGTGATGAAAATCCCCCCTACTTTGTTGGGATTGCAGTTGTAAGCTTTGCACCATATGCTACTTTCCTCTTTAGCTGGGATTATGCCATCATTATTGCTGATAAAAGCTGTTTACTGCCTTGGCTCCAAATCGATGCTCGGGGCGCTCTGAAACTGGCATTCCCTCTCCAGAAGAGTTCATTCCATGCCAGCTGCTCAGGATTCAACCCCCTTTGTTTAAGATTTCACAGTTTTTGTAATGTTTATTTTCTATTTAGTTGCTACCCCCCCCCCCCTCCCTCACACATGAGGTTTTTCCTGCATTAGCATATGTTTGCAACAATTTGACATTCACATTTGATTTGCTTACAGCAGATTGAAGGTGTCTGAGACGTGGTTATACAATACTCTTGGAGCTACAGTGCTAGTTAACACAGCGCGGACTATAAAACACGAATATTAAGGCCTGTTTCGAGATGTTTTCGGTACCAAAATGCAATCGTGGTACTGAAAAGGCTGTGAATGCGGAGCAATATCCTAAAGGCTCCCTTCTCACAGTGTTACCAATCAATGGCCTAATCAGTCAATGCAGATTCAGCCCGACAGCTGTGTTAAGATAACAACTGGTTCTCATGACTATAGCGGCCCCGATGACCTTGTGTGCCTCAAATTAATAATGTAAAATCAACACAAGACAACCACCCCCCTGGTTCCCATGCAGACAATGATGAACTACCTTTTTGCCTCACCATCAAAGGCCACTCAGAGGAAGCCATGTTTCAAGGCATAGACCATAATGTTATGTTTTTTTTTGTTTTTTTTTCCAACTTAGGCTCCATGTCCCTTAAATAATGTCTCTCACTCTTCCTCTACAGCCCCCCAGTACCCAGGGAAATCACACTGATCAATATTTCCCATTTTAGAGGAACTGCAGCAAACATTCACAAAGGATTTACTGTAGCCCTCTGTTAGACCTTAATCAAGCTATAATTTAGATCCAACAAACAAAAGATTTTGTTGAAAGTAGATGGAAAGTGTATTTGCAATTTTACAGATTTTGTCCTTTCTTTGGTTTATCACCTTATTACTCCCCCACAGATGACGTTTTATTTGTATGTCTTTTATCCTCATAGATGATATTTTATTGTATTTTTTTTATCTATCTATCTTTTAACATTTGCTTATTTTTGCAGCAACCGTGTGTGTTAGCGTTCATGCATGTGCTCGCATGCATTCATAATGTCTTCACAGGGCATAAATCAGAACATGCTATCTCAGTGCTTCTTTATATTGGTCAAGGGCCATTGAGCAAAACAGCTTAATGCGCCCTTAACCATTTCAGTCGTGGCAGAAAGTGGAAAGACTGCTGACTGGCTGACACCCTCTGCAGTCTGTTTTTGTTGAGCACAATGTGTCGGATTTTCTGAAGAGTGCTCCAGAGTGACAGTTGTTGAAGAGTTTAAAATGGATAGAAATGAAAAATGAGTTGTTTTTTTTGTTTTTTTTTTTTTTAGCAGGCTAGCAATTTTAGCTTGCTAGCGTACTTTGCCAAGCAGACAGTGACGTAAGCACTGATTTGGGCACATTTTAGGCGTAATGCAACTAGCTAACCTTATGCTAAAACTGATTTGACAACAATGCAAAACCTCACTTGTGGCCTTTCATCACATTAAGGGCCGCTGCTATCATTGAAACTGTAAACGGCACAAAGTCATGACCTGCAAAAAAAAATTGAATTAAACTAAAAAAGAGAGAATGCAATGGTGAATGAAGTGTTTGTCTGGTCCTCTAATGCCAAGGTCTTGGCAGTTGATATTCCTTCTATACCTCTTGGGTATTTTGCAGCAGCTCCTCGTTCATGCATGACTGTCGGCACACAAGCTCAAGCTTAGCCCGATCGAGGGAGCTCTCCCACAGCTCCCAAAGGTTTGGCGAGCTCAGATAGGACTCGGAAGTCTTGTGTGGATCGGATCCGTAGTGAACATACAGTCACAATTTCAGTACATCTGCATCTGTAGAAGGAGAAAATGGAGTTGTGCAGCAGTGAGGAGGTGTGAAGAATGAGGTGCAGGATGTGTTGCAGCTTTTACCCGCTGTGCATGTTGTTTAAAGTACAGGACATTGCTTGAACTTGAGGATAACTGCAGGACCAGAGTGCAGACTGTTGTTGACATGGCATGTGTGGTCCCCATCACAGATGTGTGCAATTAGCCTGACAGCTAGCCCTGGATTGCCGTGAAATAAGACCTTCAACTGTTTATGTGACTCTGAGTGTGTGTTTGTGTGTGTGTGTGTGTTTAGCGGTCTGCATGCTAGTTAGCAGCAAACATAAAGCGCTGCAAGTCCACAAGATCCTTTAACGGAGCAACTGTGGTGCAGCATGTTGTTGCATGGTGCTATAGAGTACGTGGTGGAGATCCAAAGTGTCTGGTTGTTGTTGGGAACCTGTGTGTCATTTATTCAGCCCGCTGTAATGGGGAATGGGCTTGGAAGAGAAGAGAGGGTAATGTATTGGAAAATATCCCTTTCAGCACCTCAGCATTACTTGTCATAGGTCAGGCTTAAAACGTAGCTTGATACAGTTATTAACTCTAATCCGGGCATAAACACAAATCCTCAAGCACCAGCCCAATTAATAATTTGCATAATTAACATGCATTTTAAATAGAGGCTGGTGCTGTCGTTGCCAAAGCAGGGATGGGGGTAATTAGGGCTAACGGAGCAGTGCTTAGGGCCCTCGCCTGCAGACGTGCTGCACTCGTTTCCAGCGAAGGGATTGACAACTGCAAGACAAGCTCTCTCGGCTTAGAGCGAAACCCCCTTTGACAGAATTAATAGTTGACAAACTGCTCCTAAAGCCCTGGCATTGTTTCTGTCAGTTGTTTGGTTTGATGTCACTGTTAGACATTATAAATCAATAGTGTCAGGATTTAGTAATGTTTATCGCCATCCCTGCTTTATTATTTCATGTGACTGTCATGGACAAATAGTATTTATCATAGCCGTCTATAAATTACTGCAGACAGACTGTTGGTTTACCCAAACCCACTCTGCTCTTACAGGGCCCATTCCAACGTCCACTTACATATTTAGAGTAATTTATTTTCTCAGCCGTAGGCCCACATTAACCCTCTGCTTTCTCGCTCTCCTCTGAGACTTATTGTTGCTTGATTGCTGCGCCTCCGCTGACACATTAACACATCAAAAAAGCTGATCAAAGCTTGTTCAAAACAGCTTGTCGCATCTATTTCAAGAACATATTTTATCTGTGAATTTGTTTACGGAAGGTCTTAAATTACGGCTAACAAAACTGACAGCGGGTCCTTTTCATGTTTTTACAGTACGCGCTGCCATTGGCTGCTCTGTCTCAGGCAGAACATGGAGATTATATATTTAGTTTATTCAGAAATAAGTCGTTCTTAAGCGTTTGCTGTGAGAAGGTCCAGTCCTGCTCCATCATTGTCACACTTTTACGCAACAAATTTATAAGGCATTCATTCAAGCAGCCGGCTTTCAATGCAACAGAATGGTCTTAACCTTTGCATCAGTGCCACACTCATCAAAAACAATTAGAATCATCAGTTTTAATGAGATGATTGATTGGTCAGCTCTCACAACACTTTGTCAACACAGAGCAAGAGCCCGGCCGCTGCGTGCAGTGATTGATGCTATCAGGTAGCATTACTTACATTAACACATGGATTTGTCTCGTTTACATTCTCCATCATAATGAATACGTAACAGCGAGACGTTATTGACCGCCGTGCTCTGCGCTCAGCGGCCGCCGTTCAGGTGCGTCTATGACTTTCGAGCTTGTTTTTCATTCAAACGTGAACATGATGATGAGCAGGTTTAATTTGGCATTAAACTGTCTGTGATATCTTTTCTAAGGCTGTGAACGGATTTCAGTGAAGACTAAAAAGAGAGGGTAAGCCGGGCTGAGGCGGTGGTATTGATCAGCTGCGCCATGGATTATAAGGTCCACTTTCAGCAGGGAGGTCATTAGTTACTCCTGTGTGCTAATTCATCCCCGGGTTGAGGCGTATCCGTTAGAATGCTAATTCACTACTATGATCTGACAGCTGGGGTAAAGAAAGGGGCAGGCAGGCTGCCGCAGAGAGAGAGAGGAAGAGAGGAGGGGGCTGCAGCGGCCTACTGGTCTGGTCTTGTGTTTGGGTAAAGAGAGGACTTCTGTACGTGGGATGTGTGCATGGAAAAAGGGGTGCAGAGCTGACCCCTGCTGTCTTTGCCCCCCAGCACTAATGATGTAAAAGAAAGATGACATTTGGTGTCCACATTTAACTTGCATTTGCAGTCCACTTGAGAGGTCCAGTATGTGTGACCTACCTTGATTAAGCCTGGGGCTTCCTAGGACTGTACCCTTTAGACTGAAACAAAAAGTGGAAGCTCGCAGGAGAAAGCTGAGCCTGTATAATTGGGCCAAGTAGAGCTGCGGGAGGCAGCCAGTCTCCGCTTTGCCTTTTGTATATTCATGACCCCCTCGACTTGATTGATGGAAGGATAGCATTTGGTGACACTGTCATTTGCAAGTTGAAAAGGTAGTGCAGTGGCTGGAGCGGCGCTGTGGCTGTGCCTTAGAAGGGGCATCGAGAGGAGGCTCATTTCTATGCTGATGATATCCAGCCCCCTCTCATTTTCTTTGTCTCCGTTAGAAGGACATCTGCTGACAACACAGAGTTTAAAAAGAACCAAGTTGAAAATGAAAAGGGGGAAAGGAACATACAGCTGTGTGTTTGCATGTGAAAAGCACATGGCTGAAGTTGGCTGTTTGAGATCTGCGTTATTGTGTCTTACATTTCAGGGAAATGGAGCATTTTGAAGCAGGTGGCTTAAGAAAATCTTATATACTAATGGGAAGGCTCTTTGATGCTTGGGCTTTGATCTTGTGTTATTTTACCTGTCAGAGGATCTAATCACTAAACATTTAGAACAGATAGCTTCTATAATCATACCTAACTAGTGTATTGTCCATCCATATAAAGCCTTCCACAGTTCTTTATGTTGTATTGTAGTAAAGGCTATTGTCCCTTTAAAATAACTAATGACAGTTGATTTAATCTTCTGTTTACACTCACAGGTTGCATTTTATAGACTTTAAATCCCAAAAAGTAGAATGAAGGAGATCAGTGCCAGTGGGCAAGTGATGATTTTTCATGATCATGCACAATAATTTGAATAATAATATCATATTTGTTGCCTTAAATCAGAGTAACATTGATGCAGGAGGCATGAATATGGCATTATTGTTATTATTATTATTATTAAAGGCAGAGGTTGCAGCCGTCTTTAGTTCCCTGTCGTTAGTCCTGATCATGTCACAGTTGAAATCGTGAAAGCGTCACCCCATCGTTGAAAGCTCTCCCTTTCAGCAGTGCAACAGTCAGTTTACAATTCATGCATCCAAATGGGAGTTTGCTGTAAAGTTACTGTACGATTTGCATAAAAGAGCCAAACTGTCATGTTCATACTCTAAAGACATTAAGTTGTTATTTTATAGTTTCAGGCTTCTACGTAATTGCACAGAACTAATTTCTAAATATATATATAGTGTTTGCTTTAATTTTAACATGTTTGAATGAAGCAGATCTGATAGAAATGCAGAACCTTTGTATTCATCCAGAATAGAATCACTCTCATGTCTTTACAATTAAGTCGACATCTCTGTCTTGAAATAGTAACATTTGACATCCAACAGCACCTGAAACTTTCAAAGCCAGACCATGCGAAGATGTCTTAAGCTGTCCAAATATTTTTCAAGCTGTACTGCGCTTTGAATGTGTAAAGAAGGACGAGGGCTGGTGTCAGAAATATCAGTTTCCAAGAGACACTTCTGCTATCCCCTCAGCACTACAACCCACACTTACCACAGCCACAATTTATAGCTGCGGTGTGAAGTGTTCGCCTGCAACTCCCATCTTTGTATTTACACCAATTAGCACATAAAGTCTAATTACCGAGATCAAGGCAGCCGGGAGTCCATAAATGCAAAGCGACACGGAGAACCGAGTCAGCTGACAAGGAGGGAAGGTGACAATAAATAGGGAAGTATCAATTAGGCATCAATGACGCGATGATGCATGCGCGTGTTGGGAGGTGTCACACAGAGGGAGGTGGGAGTGTGAAGCGTGTGGGGGCAGCGGGGTCCGCAGAAAGTTGCACAGGCTGTGGGGTCTTGTAACTCAGAGGCTGACACACGGCGCGGTGACACGTTGACTGTGCAACACGTTTCCGTATTAACACCACGGCACAACGAGCCACCGCTCCCGTGTCTCGGTGAAAAGCGGCATTTATCACAGCACTGCGCCGCTCGTAAGGTAACAATTAACACGCGCTAATTTCAGGGGCATGTTGCCAAGTCAAAAGGTATAAAAGTTAGTTCAAAATAAGAAGACGTTAATATGTTGCAGCAAAGGGTCATTAAAGAAACGTCACCAATGGAGGACAGGTTTGACACTTTTAACTCGTGGGTAATTATAAGGACTAGAAACTCAGTCGCAGCTGGAGAAAATAGAGTTCTTATAATGACTTTAAATGCATCATAGAGCGAGCTTGAATCTCAGGTTAATCCCAATAAACTAAACTTGATCAAAGACTATAGCTGTAAAAAGTATGGCTCTGCACATTAATCTAACAAACACATAAAACGGGACCGGCTCAGCTCTATAAATTAAACTCTGGCTGCAGTAATGCTGATCAGGGGAAATTCTGCCAGCATTGGCTCAAGCCGCCTCTGTATGTCTGAAGTCTTGTTATCCCCTTGTCTTGATGTGGAATGGTGTTATCTGTTCCCCTCTCCTTGTGCAGCTTGGGTTTTTTTTTTTTGCAGGATGGCCCAGTGATGGATTTGCAAAGAGGCTGTTTACAAGAGAGTGTAGAACATTAAAGAGCTGCCAGAAGGTCCATTAACATAAATGTTTAAATCAGACACACAAACTTATGCGCCCAAAATGAAGATGTTTCCTGCATTAATCTGCCACAGCTGCCTCTGGTCCAACAATTAGTCCCCTCCCGTCCCACGCACCTCTCCGTCAGTGGCCGGTGTTACGGGAACAGAGACGGAGGATCGCAGATATGTGGTGTCGCTGCTGAGGCAGCAGCTTCCAGAGAGCTCGCCGGGATTCACAAAATAATTGTCAGTCTTGTGTGTTGTGATGGAGTTTGCGGCGTTACCGTGAGGTCCCGCAAACCTGACTCGAAGCACCAGACGAGTTTACTTCTTCTTTTTTCACTCTCTGTCAACACATGGCTCCACCGCTGATTTAAAGCCTTGTAAAAATGTCTCATTTTAAATACTGTTTGCATGCGGGCCCCTGGAAGACATTTCATACTCAGCAGATTTACATTATAGCCATTATTATGATTTTATGATGCTGGAGCCTGAAAAACTATTTCCCCAAAAAAAGCTTGGGAATCGTCAGAGTATTGCTAAGTGTAAATATTTGCCTGCGCTGTGTCTGAGATTTCCTCCCAGCGAAAGGCCCCAGACGTCACCGCTCACTCTTTTTTTTTTTTTTGTCTTTTCAAAGAGATAAAAGCTTCTCACGGGGGGGACGGGTTAATGACATGTGTGTCCTTGACCCAAAATCAATCTCTCAGGTTTAAGTGGGGTTCCCAGAATTTAGAGAAACAATGAAAAATAAAGTGCCACATGAATAGATTTCCTACCAGTTTTCATGGATGACCTTAATAATGACGGATTCTACTGGAGTTTCGTGTTCCTCACCTCTTCGCCGTGAAAGCAGATCGGATGGATTCTCATGCTGCTAACAGCAAGGATGAGATGACAGGCGCAGATTAGCATTAGCCTTGGCGTATCCGTGTCCCGTCTATTATCTGTTCGGAGACATCACGCCCCTTTTTATGAAAACTTTGCAGACATTTTTCTCCGTCTGCTTCGCGTCTCGGAGGTGCTGGGAGCGCGACCGGAAGCAACCGAATGTAGCTGCGACGAATAAAGCATGTGAATTGATTCCTCCGTCACCTGGATGGGCTGTTGATTTTGGGGAGAGTTATCACTGTTTTCCTAAGTGTGGCGTGGAGATTTGCTGGAGGGCTGAGTGATCGATTCAGCAGCCTGGAGCATCCTAGTGTGTTTATACATGGCTTGTATGGCAGCTTTCATAAGACATTTACCCCATGATTTGCGATGAGCTTATGTGTGAATAATTAATGGCAATTAATCCTTAATTACAGTAATTAGGCAAGTCACAGGAAATTAGGCTGCAGCTGGAGAAGCCCGTGCCTAGGAAAGGGAGGACTGGGGCTGAGAGAACGTGCCATTTAGTGACAGTGGAGCCGATGATTGTGTGGCAGGTCTGCACCAGTGTGCTCGCTTGCCAGCAGAGATAAGAGTGCAGGAAGACACAGATGCTGCTGGCCAGTGAGCCTTTCAGAGCCTGGCCCGGAAAGCAGTCAGGCACCAACACACCCAATAAAACCCACCCATAAAAGTCCCAGCAAGGTGACCTCTGACCTCAGCATCGCTTAAATTTCTGAGTTTGCTCAAAATTACATGCTAAGAGGTGGTGAACCGCTTCAACAGGTTGTGACTGATGAGCTAATAGTAATTGGTTAGCGCTGCACATCGAGCTCCTTTTCTCTCACTTTTACACAACTAGATTTACCACTTACTGGGGCCCCTGAGGCTGCACGCTTTAGCACCCAATGTGCTGTTAACACCAAGTTTATGAATCTGCCGTGGCTGGAAGGAGAGACGGTCCGAGAAATATTTATTTGTACCTCGAATAAAACAATTAGCCTGCTTGGAATTATTAAAGGAAACTGCGGCAGGCAGAGTTGTTTGGTTGCTGGTTTCATTGTTTGGTAAATGGTCGGGGAGATTAGGTGGAGCTGTTCTGGGCAAAGAGGGAGCAGAAGAATAGGGACGAGGCTCTCGGCGTCTCGCTCGGAACTCATTTGTGCTTTTCCATGCTTGCCTTGATGAATTTCCGCTTCTTTCTGCTCCTGTTGCTTTCAATTACACTCTTATTCACAATCCTAATTGATATGCCAGTCTCAGTAGATGAACCATGGACTTTTTACAGTCCATTTTTCTATTCTTAGACTAACGTTTCCCCATGACAAAATGGGCCGATGGAAAATCACAGATGGGAATATTTGAGTCTTTTGTTTTCTTTAGACGTTATTTGACAACATTATAATAATGTGCTGCTTGATTGAAAACATTTAAACATGATTTGCTTTGAATCTATCAGACTTATTCTTCTTTTGCAGTAATGCACTGGGACTCTCTTTGGGCCGTTATGGACTCCCACAATCGTCACCTCCTTTCATGCATTGCATACTTCTTTTTTTTTCACATAAGGACTTTTAAGCTAACAGGGAATGTAAGTGAGTTGAGGAGGCATCCAACTGTGATATTACATTAACCCATAGTGCTTGGCCATGTCTGTCAGTGACTGCAGAATAAAGAGAACATGCTCTGCTCTACTCTTTAGCCTTCACAACTGCTATTAGAAATAATGAGGATTTATAGTGAGATAAAAGACGCTCTCCTTCCTCCTGAATTCTGAATAGCCGCTCATATTCCAGCACCAAAAGCTAAATAAGCCTCGTGGATATATATGACTGTAGTAATATGATTAGTGTTAGCGTTATATTATGTATTGCATTGCCTCTCATCTCTCCTTGTGTTCAGAAACCAGCACCAGATATGTTCAAAACCAGATATTTGCCTTTTGCTATTACATGCAGTCATGTAATAAAATCTTTTAATCAGAGCTCAATGGGCATGTTATGCTGCTCCGCCATTCAATAAGCAACTGCTCTGCTGTCACACTCAGAGGCCCTTAGTTTATGCATAACACAAGCAGGAAGCCACTGTGTGGTTGGGTGGCTGCACCTGAACACCAGCGAGGCTCCTCACTAGCACGGGGAGATGCTGCTAACGGTGACAAGGTCAGCATGTTCTACAGGCCTCGCGCATACATTCCTCACTATAAGTAATATAAATGAGGCTGTGTTAGCTGTAAACTCACAGCGTGTTGCCTGTAAGCTAAAGGGTAACTGCGCAAGAGCAACGCCTCCAAATCTCCTCCTGAGCAGCTCTGACTGTAGGTGGAGGGTGCAGAGTGAAAGATGGAGCCACCTGCTTGGACTGCATCTCCAGTGTGAAGGTTTCTACGGAAATGAGCAAATCATAACCTTTCCGAGGAAGTTTTGTCAAACATGGTTAAATTGCAAAGCTGAATATATGCACAGAAGCTACGGCTGGATTTTTTTTCCCTTGATAAATGTGACCGAGGAGAGTTCATATGCAGCATTAGCATGTTGTTGAAAACTCATCCAAATTTGTTGAGCGTACAGCTTTAAGTGGGAGCAGCAGTTTGTGTTGTTAGGGGCATTCTTGTATCTACAGTGGTGTTTACTCACATTGGCAATTAATTATTAATGCAGAAGCACTGAGAGGTTACAGCGATATGGCGCTCAGGCTTTCCAAGCACTGTCTATATATGAACAGTCAACATAGTGAGAGCTTCAAAGAAGCCCTCTGAAATGTTTCAGACTCTCGTGGAGAAAGCTTATTACAGCTGAAATGTTTTTCTAGGAGCCCCAGATATTCTTTGTGAATGCTGGAAAATATGGGGTATTTTTGTTTGTCTATATCAAGAGACATGTGAACAAAGAGACAGTCAGCATTTGCAGCTTACTCGGCGTGAGAATTGCAGTTCACAAGCGAGAACTTGTTTGTGCAAAAAAAAAAAAAAAATTGTTTGCCGAAAAACTGTGAAGATTTGACGTCGTGCAAAGATGTAGGCTTCCATTTTCCAGTCCAAGAATCAGTTTCTTTTTTCTAATGCAACAGAAATGACATGTGCGCAGTGCAAGGCTAATCAATTTTTCCCATTAATTTCAGAGATCATATGTCCGAGTGGACGCGGGCTGTGAGGGTTTTAATAATGAGTCCAGAGATAAACATCAATTGGCAATCTGCTCTTTTGGAGGTGTCTTTGTCGCCTGCAGAGCCCTCCTGATGACACCTCTGTGGATCTGCTAATGGAGGAGGACCTGTAAGGCTATCCGCTGGCCTTCGTCTGACCCCTTTGTGGAGCTGAATTCTTCAGATGTTTGCAGGATCAAGTCACTTAATCTGTAGCACAGACCAGGGCCAGAAAAAAGAGGACAGGGAGAGCATTGGAGAGGGAGGAGGGAGGAGGGGGGAAGGGGGGGGAGGTAGCAGACAAGCGCCTCACTCTGTCTGAGGGCAGAGCGTTCGGCGAGCAGGGTAAAGAACTGCAAATGTCTGCCTGCTCTGTTATGCACCATTGTTTCATACAGAGCTCGAAATAGACAGAACCCGTGTAGCAGACGAGCTCTGGCAGGCGCTGCGTTTTATTACCACCAGACCATAGACTCAGACATTAGTGAGTATGGCTCATTAAATGGCATGGAATGTTACCATTTTACATAATTCCTCCTGTATCGTTGTTGTAAATGAAATCCTGTTTCTGTCTCTCACTGCACTCCAGTCACTCAACAGCCATTACAGCTTTCCCATCAGACCCCAGCACTCCTTGAGAGCTGCTATCTATAATTTCAGGTCTGTGTCACACACAGAAAAGCGTGCTCTGCGAGCCTAATGGTTTGGCGTGGTTGATGTGGAAAGGATATAGCGCAAATAGGAGGAAATCTGAAGAAATATTTGAGAATTAGGCAATGATGCATTCAGATGACTGGAGAGACTGGGGTGGGCAACAAATATAAATAATGTATGTGGCAGGGCTCCTAAACATAAGCTGGAATTTGCCGCCGCACTTTTTGTTCTCAATCACCTTGATGAAACAATCCCGAAGCAACGGCTGCGTGAATGAGACCACTGACAAGCTGATTTTCCACCCCGGGCGTGAGGCTGCTTTCTCCACTCAATGTTCGCCGATAAAGTGTTGCACAGAAGTAAACTAGAAGAGCCTCCACTCCTGACACATGTGACAGTATTTGCATCAATTATGCAGTCTGCGGCAGGAGGGAGCGGGAGAGAGGGGAGGAGATAGGAGAGAAAAGGGTTTGTGACAAGATGCAGAGGCAGAAATGAGAATTTCTCTTTAAAATGCATTCTTTAGAAAATAACATTCAAGATCATTTACATGAAAGCGGCTGCAGCGGTGAACTCGACAAAGCAGCGACAAAGTCTGTGGAGCGTTTTGACAGTAAAGACTTTGGCAAACAGAGTACAGTATAATGGAGAGTTCTTTGTCTCCTCTGTATTCACTGTACGCTGAAGAGGAGCGGAGGAGACAGCGAAATGAGGAGCGAGGGCTGAGAGGGAGGCCTGAGCTCCTTATTGCTAAGTTCAACCAAAAGGCGCTGGGTGTGGAAGGCCAAATAAGACAAATAAACTGTGGTCTGCGAGGGCTGGACTGGGACACACACACACAGAGAGAGAGTGTAATCATGATAGTACAGAAAAATAAGGTGTTTTTTAGAAGAAAACTGTGCTAAAAGAATGAAGATAAAAGATTTCGTGTTGCGCTGGCTAACGACCATTTCCAGAAATGCGTGTGACAGACAATATTAGCAAACCCATGCGGCCGTGATTCCCTTAAAACGGCAGCGGTGGAGGGAGATGCCTGCTCGCTGGCAGAGGGAATAACTTTTAAACCGTGTCCCAGTTTCAACAGACTCCAGCACAGCATTTTATGTCACTGTGTCCAACCCTATTTCACATCCTAGTTAAGTACACTTACAAATCTGCTGTGCCATGGTTTCTGACTGCTCATACACATGCGAATCCACACTAGCGCACACACACATGCACGTATAGTATACACACACACACACACACAGAGTCACATCACTGGGCCTGTCACTGCCTTTTATCCATCGTCAACCTTCAGCTGTATGGTTTATCCGTAGTGACACTATAGCAAAGTGCTTGACTGCTTTTTGCCAACAGACTGCAACACTTTAACTGTACTTAGTCATGCATCATTATGGCAGACTCAAAGCGGTGTGTCTGGGAACGCCTGCAGATGGCGGAGGCTGAACCATTTGGAAAGGAAGCCTCTGTGACAATGATGCTTATTGCATGAGTAAGTGTGTATGGACACAGGAGTGTATCTGCGCTGAATAGAGGAGGGAGGGGGGGGCAGTGTAAATAAAACGGGGCACCGCTGCTAATCCAACAGGCTTGAAAAAACAGCATCTGCACGTGAGATATATGAAATCTACATGCAGGTCTTTGTTAGGAGCATCCTTTTATGTGCGTATTGATCAGTCATTGTTTGCTCCAATCGATGCTGACTTGGTGGAATGCGCCCTCGCCTCAGTTCTTCATAGAGCTTCAACCCTCTTCGCGCCGCATCCTGCAGCTTTGTTCTCCTCTTCAAACCTTCCTTCAGCCGAAAATGTGATAGCGTTACTGTCACTTGTCACTTTCTCTTTATTTCAACAGATGACAAAGCTTTTACGTTCAGTATTCTGCTCCACACGTGGGTATTTCCAACAGATCTCCTCTGCTATTGAAAGATAAATGTTAACTTCATTCAATAGAAGCCTCGTTCAAGGTTCATTCAGAGCTGACTTCTTTATTCTTTAAGGAAATGAAGAAACCATTAGCGAAATATTCACTCACGGAGAAAGGGAATCTTATCTTTATTCCGCATGACCATGCAGAGCCATATTCCTTTTGACATCATTATGTAAAACCAATTTCTCTTTCATATCATTTCCGCTGTGCTGCATTACCACATCTATACACTCACTATTCTTTATTACAAAGTAGGTGGCCTGGAGGAAAATATATGCATTCGTTCCCTATGGCATAAAATATGCATATAGGTGCCTCATTTCATCTCCAATCTGTGTTATTCCTTTAAAAATTCACCACTGCCTGCAGTCCCTCTTTAATATTTAATTTGACAACTTTTTAATCTGTCTTTATGCGATGATGAAGTAATCGTCAGCTGTCACGGGAATGATTGAATCATACAATGGGATTGAAGTGACTCATAGGTTGTAGGCTTCATTATTTGTTTTGCTTCAGCCGTAACGTGAGCTTGAGGGAAAGAATATCCTTTCACACACTAATTTATCCTCCATCTTTATTCATCTCTCTCCCCCCCCCCCCACACACACACACACACACACACACAAAGCAGAGCCATGTGTAACGCTCATACATCATTCATACTTTTGTTTACTAGCTTTTAGTTTGACGCAGATAGAAACACGACAGCGTGCCGGTATTTAAAAGACGGGGCATTTAATTGTGTGCACTGCTACGTCTTTTCTTAGCTCTTCCGATCTTTAATGATCACAGATTATCCATCACGCCAGCTAAATAATTAGCGGGAATGTCCCGCGAACTGGCCACCGACAGATGCTCCAGCAGCCACGAGGTGGACGAGGGTGCGGCGTCTCCCCGGCGAGGTGACCGGAGAAGAAAACAAAACAAACAGATAATGGAGGAACTTAAATGAGCGGCGCAGCAGATGAATGATCAGCTCCTGCTAACTCCGTAGCACCACCTCTGCTGGCCTCTCTGGCAATCTGGCCATGTTGGGCCCCCACTGTGGAACAGCATGGCGCTGGGAGTAGTGGTAGCCAGTCCCCCCATAGCCCCAGGCTGCCTCTACCTTTGGTATGCTACTCAAGGTTAAAGGGATCCCAGTTGGGTGTTTAACAGTGTTGTGCTCGGATCCGAATGGCTTTTTCTTCCCTTTATTTGACACCATCTGCGCCGAGCAGCGCGATCCTGGACGACCGGACGGATCTGTGCATCGCTGGAGCCTGTTTGCATCCGCAGTGTGCATCCCAGTTCATTCTCCCGGCTGTAATATTTCCACAGCAGACCTTTAAATCCCTCCACCGCTGTAATACTCGTATAGAGTAGCAGGGGTAAGTGATCTGAACTGTTTTACCGTGAGGATCTGCTGCTTGCCGTACACGTGCAGCTTTTGCTGACATTCATTTTGAAAGCGCTCGCGACTCGGAGTAACAATGCTGAGGGAAAAGTGCCTGCTGAGCTCTACAGTGAATATACCTCTGACCCAGAGCGAGGAAAGGGAGATTTATGAAATCCACATGTTTAATACATTTCATTTTGTCCAAGGGATTTGTATTGCTTACCACAGTATTTTAGGGTTGAAACATTCTGTATAGTCACAGCTTGTATTGTCTGAGGAGAATAAACCCTGTCCGATTCTGGCTGCTGGAGATTTGTTTTACAGCACCTCCTTTCGCCTTCCTCACATCAGCCATGCGCCGTCTGAGGTATTGCATTTTGTTGTGCTGAGGTGCTTGGTATACACACCCTTAATCTTTAATGCATAATCCCTTGAAAATCCGCTACGTAAATGAAAAAGATAACCCTCATATCAGTGTGGTGACAGAAAAGAAGATAGCCAGGTAATTTAATAAAGGATTGACGCTGGCCCCGCTGTGATATGGTGCGTGACCTCTGTGTATTCATTGTGTTGCGTGGAGCAGGTGAGCCACCGCTTGCAGAGGAGCAGTTCTTCCTGTTCTAAAAAAAAAACCCCATCCTGGGAGTGCAGCATCTGCGCTGACAAACAGCATGCACCATATGGATTAAAGCGCAAGGAGGGTAGTCACTGAAATATTTGCTTTCCCAAAGTGTTGACACACCATGAAAAAAAGCAGAAGCACGGCCGCGCCTCCCCGCTGTAATCAGGTAGCAGTTATCGCGCTGAAGTGTTTGCCTACCTAATGGTGTTTCCATTTTGTGTGAGTCCGTGTCATCGGCCGCCCATTTGGAGCAGAGGCAGGAAGGATCTGCCTTCTCGCAAAGTGAGTCCCGGCCTGCCGAGGCTTAGCGGGCGCCGTTTGTTCCGCCCCGCGAGAATCAACAAAAAGACGAACTGATGAATGCAGTGAGGAAGAGGAGACTTTTAAAAACATCATGACCCCGGTTCAGCAGCTGACCGCGGCGGCTCGTGAACGGGCTTCCCGGGGAACGCTCGCTTTACATCTAAAAACGCACTCGAGTGGAGTATTGACAGATATAGCTTGTGACGAGTGATAGTCAGAATGTATGAGCGCCCATTATGCCGCTGTCAACCTCCGGTGCCAGACTGAAAATAAGCAGTTCACCTCTGTTTTCATTCAGGAGAGTGCTGCAGACAGCCCGGGCTTCTCCGCTGTATTTATTGACTTGTTTTACTAGCCTGAAACAGGGCGCTTTTATACGGGCCTGCTCAGTCTTAAGGCTCTCCAGACATTTACATTATTCCTGACTGAGTTACACACACGTATAAAGGAGCACGTCCGCAGGCGAGCTCAGATATATGCTCTCTTTCCACCTCTCGTACATTCACACACACTCATGCACCATTTTATTACCCCACCATTTTAGATACTGTTACGCTGTACTTTTCTTCTATTACTGCCTCATATTCCCAACATTGAATGATTTCCGGGTGTATTGAGGCTAATTAGTTGCCTTGAATGTGGATAAAAACTAGCATTCTGTTTTTCAGGCTTGATAAATTCTGTATATTTCAACACTGCATTAAAAAAACCCTTTTTTTTTCTGTTTATGCTGAAGCCGATTCAGTCGTATAAAAGCGCAGATTTCACGAGGCTCTAAAAATCATCTTTCGCTGACTAATCTGCACAACTGCAGCAGAAGATAATGAATGCAACGCCGGAGTCACAGCCGACACTGTGATCCCCCACCCAGCCTAAACCTCCAGCAGTATTTAGATGATATTTCATTTTAGAATAAACCTCTTTTCTCTCCCACTGTGAAGATATTGAACTCTTTCACACAGATGTCATCTTAACCAAAGCTTATTAAAAAGATGGACATCAAAGTTGTGGGTGCCCATTTATCTTATAGCACTCTAATTGGCCACCACAGGCAGGAGAACAACTAACTCCAAAATAGGAGGCGTCGAGTGGTTGGGCTAAAGAAGAGGATGTCTAAAGACCTCTCAGTGGATTCATTTCCAATAAATCCTCCAGAATGAAAGCAAGGCTTTTCTGGGGGGTATGGAATTTCGTAAATACATTATGAAACCTGATACGCTGAATTAACTGAACACTTACGGCCACGGGCTCTGGTTTCTTTGTTCTGCTGTGTTGTTGCGGCCGTCCTGCGCCTGACCCGCAGCTTCGGCGTTGGCTCGGCGTCGACCGCGAGGCGATGCGCTCTGAAAAGGTCAAACGCTAACTTTCATTTTGCTAACTCTTATTCTGAACTAACCGTTCGGCACGGCGAATGAAGCCGATTCTTTAGCCAGAGTCGCCGCCGCTCCATCAAACGCCACACACAGGCCCGAGGTGAATAATGTATTATGTTTTCCACTCAAGTGGGCAATAAAAACACAAAAACAAAGTCATTAATTGCCCACATACAGTAACCAAATGCCATCAAGAGCCTGTGCTCTCATTAACCTGGCACCTAATTATCTGCCTCCAGTCTGAGTCCTGACAAGCCCCACCGTCTGAACCCTCAGCTCGGTTGTGTTGTGTTGTGTTGTGTCAGCACTCGCCGACCGCAGCCAAGGCACCATTAGGTACAGAGAAGACAAAAGCTTCTTGCAGCAAAGGTTCCCTCTGCAAGCGCCGCCACAATGTTCCTCCTGTTAATGCCTTCCCTTCCAATTAAATCTGCAACTGTTAATTATTGTAATTATGAGAGCGAGCTCCCAGCTCTGCACCACCCCCCCCCCCAACCCCTCCCTCGCCCGGTGTGCAGAGACGCTACGGGAGCTGTTGTGTTGCTTCAGTGGCGCCTCGTCTCTGCTCCAGTGAAGCCCTAGCAGGGAATTGGATGCGGAGGGGGACTCGGTGCACATGACAGGGGTGACGTGAGGGAGATTGCACGGTTCATCTTGGATAACTGGGCGAGCAAGTCACAGCCAATGGCCGTGCCTCCAGTCTAACTCATTAAATGGTGTGTAAAGTACATGCTGGGAATAATTAGCACCAAGTAACCTTTTTCGCAACCGTGTTCGCAGGGTATCGCACAACAAAAAAAAAGGTGGAGTATCGTCTGTAGGTGTACAATGAAAGGATTCGGCGGGTCAAATGAAGTGAGCGAGATGATATTCTCCCAGCAATCATTCACTCATTTGCTTTGAAGACGCCGCGGTTATTTCCCTCCTTTCTTATGGTAATGTGAAAGTCTATTCTTGTTCTTTGAGAGACACTTGCGATGGATCCGAAGTGATGTGTTGAGTATAAGGAGAGCTGAAAAAGAGTGGATGGCAGGCCGGCTGCCTGTTAAGTCTCTGCGTGTCTCAGCATCCTCTCTGGCCTGCTTCTGTCACAAGCTGTTGTTTGGCCTGGACCTGATCTGCCCGTCCACTCCTCGCACTGCACTCTGCAAACCTAGCAGTAACCTGCAACATCAGGCTCGGGATGCTCGCGGAAAGAGCGTTCTTGTTCAGGTGCGTGCAACCCGAGACGCTGGAGGTGGATGTGTGCTTGTGAGCTTTATCAGTCCTCACCAAGAGATGCTCTGAGAATCAGCACGTCAAGCGCAGTCTTATTCCGGTGTCATAACCTCAGTTGCCTCGTAGCAGAGTCCTTACACGCTAGCACAGCTAGCAAAGGATTCTGGCTTCACAATTTGGAGCTGAATTCTCTTCTCTAAGAGACACTGAAGGAAAGAGCAGCTCCTTCTGCTTCAGGCAATGCAGCCTTTTCGTGGATACACTGCAAAATCTAAATGATGGACTGTCAACTCTCTTGCAGAAATGCCACTGCAAAGAATAATCTCTCTGGCAGTGGATCATGGTTGGCTGTATGCTACCAATGCCGTTTCTTTGTTTATGCGAGCATGTAGCCTTCACACGCACACATGCAGACATGAGTGTATGCACAGGCACAGATATGCACACACACACACACACAAATACAGAACACATACACAAAATGCTTCAAGCCTAAATCCTTTCTTTGGGAGCAGTGAAATATATGGGATTAATAACCTGAATAGCATTATTTTTTTCACCTCTAGCCTTTAAAATAATGCATGCTTGGCTTGGTGTCTGGATGAAGTTTGCCTGCATATTTGCCTGGTTATCGGTGTGTACAAGACCTGCTGTGTGACCTGGTTTCATGCAATCTCCATCTTCTAATTAGGAGGCTGCAGAAAGGCTGGAACGAGAGGAGGAGTGATTAGTTGCCTTTGGGTATTTCATAAGTGGCTTTCAGTGCTACATTTGCATTATTTGCTTGGGGTCTGAATAACAAATCAGCCTACCTTTGCACCAAATTGAGGCTAGCAGCTAGACCATCAATACATGAAATATAAAATGAAACTGAAGAAAAGAAATAAGCAAAAGGCGCTAACACAATATAGGAGGATAAAATGAAATATTGAAACACGGGACACAATAAGTGTCTCAGACGGTCTAAACTCCACGTCGACCTACAGCACAGATATTCAGATATTCTTTGACTCTCGCGCATTTTCTTTTGCGTTGGTCTCAGATTGGCGTGTCAGCGATTGCGGCTCATTCTGCGACCAGCAGACCATGCGAGCCATGCGAGCCCGACGTCGGAGCCCCACGCTGTATGTGTTGTGTAGGGTCAGTCAGTGTGCTGATCTGTAGCGGAGGTCCTGTCCACTCATTTGGCCGGCCTCCCCAACCGCTGCGTGCGGCCGCCACCGCCAGGCCTGGTCAGCCATCACTGCGCCACTTGGCCGTTTGCCCGCGTCGAGTCTTAGAGGGCAGGAAACAAAGCGGGGGCGCCCGCACACACGCCCGCGTATAAACACACATCACGCGCACGCACACACATGCACACATGATCGCAGCGAGTGACAGTGGCTCTTGTTTACCCAGCCCTCCCACCCTCCCTCGCTCTCCTTTCATCCTCTCCCTCGAGTCTGTCATGTTGTGTGTCACTTCCCACAAATGTCAGTGCCACCGTGGGACAGTGATTAATTTTGGTGCGCTTGGCAAAATGTCTTCAAGATGTTTGTTTGGGTTGTCTTTTCCCACCCCCTCGCCCACCCCCGCTTTAAGTCGTGGGTCGAGAGTGGCAAGACCCCCTCCTCCTCCCCTCACGCCCCTCGCCCCCCGCTGTCGCAGCCTCCTCCTCCTTTGTGAGGGGAGGGGGGCTCATCATCATCCAGGGACAAAGGCTACCTGAACTGACAGAGATCTTCTTTTCTGACCAGAGCCACTTTTTGTCACCCCCCCACCGCCACCTCCACGCGCTGTCTGTTTAGTGTGTGCTGCTGGTGTATGATGGGAGAAGTCTTGACCCAGCACTGAGGGGCTGTAACACTTCACTGTCAGCGCGGCTGATTAGCTTATCACTCACCGCACTGGGAGGAAATACATCATCATTCCAGACAGGGATTCCCCAGTTTAGGGCCCAGTCGCTGCCTGCTCGTACTCCACATTTAATCACCACACCCTCCACCGTTTCAGCCGGTCCGCAGAGGTTTCCAGTGAGAGCAGCTGCGCTAGCGTGGAAAACTTCTGCACACTTTTTGGGTTAGCGTGCCGCGGGCACACGCGCAGGAAAGCGGCCGTCCTCCCGAATTCCTCCTCTTTTGAGCTCGCTAGACGAAGAAAGTGAAACACAAAGTGGCAAATGTGCCTTGGCTTCCCCGCAGTGTGGTATCAGGTATGGTAATTACTCTGCCATTAACATTGGGAATAGTTAATGTGTATTAATGTGTTAATGGCATGTTAATTACTGTACATGCTAGAGAGAGCCCGCAGGCGTTCTCTCAGATTCTTTGTGCCATGTGGATGTAGGCCAAGCTTAAAAAAGCCTTTAAGAACGTCGATGAAAGAGGATCCTTATGTTTCATTTGTCAGAACAAAAGATTTTCAATGGTAATTTGATCCAGCTCCCCGCTTCTGGAGCTGAAAGTCACTGATCCAGGCGCCACGACAAAGGAGATGATATGAAGTCAAAGGAGACGTGGAACGCGGCTGTAGTGACACTGGCCTCTTTGTGAAATGGATACTCTAAGCCCTCTGTAGTCTCCAGTGTGTTGCTTTGGCAGCGGGTTTTAATAACACGGTGGATTAGAAGCCTTGGATCGTGAGTGCCAAGCCAGAGTTAAAGCTCACCTTGGACGAGCCTCAGTAACAGGCTAGATGCCACGGTCCTCCTCCTCCTCCTCCTCCTCCTCAGAGCCGCCTCTCTGCTCACGCCGTCTACTCCGCGGCTTTAAGAGAGATGACCTTTGCAAATATTGACAGAAAATAAATTCTGTTTTCGATTAGTTAGCTTTGGGAGACCTTTGCGGATCAATGCAATTAGATGAACAGAGTGTCGATTTGTGGCCGGAGCCTTTCACTGGAGGCGCTGGCGAGGAGAGGAGCTGCAGGAGGTCAGGGTTACTTGTAATGAACAGGATGTGTGCATCGTCACTTAAACGGCATCGCTGCAATGCACATTCTGCAAGCAGCACGGGACATTTTGCCATCTCGGGGAGAAGAGTTATTGCAAAAAAAAAAAAAAAGTATTACATAAAAAGAGAAATGTCTGGCTTTATCTGCAAGAAGCGCTGCTCTTCTAGTGTATTGTCTGGCGTCTGACAGTGCAGTCAGTGCAGCAGAATGAGGTGCAGAAGCCCAGAGCCACCCCTTCCCTCTTCAGCAGGCCACATTAACCCAGCAGGGCTCTGCCTTTATGGCTCTCCTGCTCACACTTCAGTGATGAGAGTAAACAAGCAGCGGGCCAAAGGTCAGCTAAGCCCACAGAATAAAAGAGGGCACAGGGGGAAAAGAGGTGGGAGGAAAGGAGAGCGGCCCGAGGCAGTGCTCAGATCACTGTCAGGGCTTCAAGCAGGGAATGATGTACGAGACGACGGCCCAGGACCGGAAATGATTATAAACAGAGAACAGGGGAGAGTATATGAGAGAAAAGGGCTGCATTGTCTTTATCTGTCAAATTTGTTACTTCCTGGGATCTGATACCGACGGTGAAACCTGTAAAAAATGAAAAGAAGAACCACCCCTGACTGATAGGGATGGATTAATCACAGTGTCTCCTTTTGTCTCCGTCACAGAGGAGAAATGAGGAACAATCATATAGGCAAGTGCTTTTTCCCCAGCTACTCCACCTGTATTGTTGAATGACAAATGAGGCAGATTAAGGACATGTTACATTATTATTATAATTCCTGATTTTTTTCCTCTTACATCATTAAATTCATTCCGCTAATTAAGTGAGCCAGCATCATCAGAGTTGTGTGAAATAACTACACCATATATAGATTTTTCACTCTCAGGTTGCCATTGCTTTCAGGCTTCACCAAGGTGACACGACTCCCGCGCTTTCCCTCTGCACTGAGATTAATTCCACTTTAACTGTGGAGGTGGATTAGAGCTAAACTCGGGTGCCCAAACTTGTTTTAATACCCATATCATCAGACAAAAACAGGATAAGGATTTGAGCAGGCAAGCAGCATTGCGCTGCTAGAATGTGACTGTGGCTTTGCAAGTTGCCGTACAGATTTGTCAACCGCGCAGCAAATTAAAGATATTATCTCGCTCGAGCCTGTTTTGTGGAAGTTGTGTGATGATGCTGAGCTCAGACAGCGAATCCGCAATCTTTAGCTCCTCCGACAAAAGGTGCACGGAAAGAGACGGCGCACCTGTTTTCCCGTAGGCTATGTTCTTATTTTTTCTTAAATTTTTCGTATTTATGTGCCTGAGACGGACGCACCCCCCCCCCCCCAACACACGTGTGTGTGTTATGAATGGCCGGCCGTAGCCGCCGTGGCACAAACACACCCTGGTGGACTCCTGCAGGGCCGTGTGTTTCTCGGGGCGGCACAGTAATCATTTTTATCCCGCTGATTTCCCAAATAGAAATGGACACGTATGATAAAAATGTCACGGCCACTCCACATGTCAGCGGACTAACAGGATTACATGTCACTTTCTAATGTCTCGCTCTGTTTTCCTTTGCTGTGAATGGCCACATTATTGCACACAGGAACTTTGTGGTAATATATGGTAAGAGACTGGTAGCTGTTTATGGCCTGTGATTATTTAGTTTGAATGAAACCGGTGATTTATGCCCATTTAGCTGAAAAGCCCTGTAAATTCCCCCAGCTGCATTTCCCCTGGATATAGAGTGAGTGGAGTGAAAGTGACAACTGGGTTTGGTGGGGAAATGTACGCTGCGTCCCAGAGTTATATTTAATATACCTGACATGAAAAACATGCCTACCTACTCGCCGCCACCCGCAGCACGAAGGAAAGTGCAGCCTGCTGAGCTTGTGTTGAATCAGAGAGTGGGAGTAAATACTGAATTAGGAAAATATGAGCTGTAGTGGCAGACAAACCACCAGCTATTAGAGCACGTTGAGATATGCAGCCAGGCATCTGGTCAGTCAACATTTGAATCATGTGCCATTTTGTTTCATGCCGCACAAACTGGAAGAGAAACAGTCGAGCCCGTCCAGAACGAGAGCTTTGGGTGGAGTTGTGCAGATGCAGCGTGATGTGGATGAGGGTTAGTGGAGCAGCGGCATATTGTCCACATGGATGGCTTGGCTCTGCAAGCCTGATGGAGCCTTGTCCAGCATCTCAATGTCTCCAACACAAATAGCCACATTCATCCACTCCTCTCACACCATTACACCTAAAAGACTCAAAGCCAGCCGATCCATAAATAGAGGCAAATTTGTTTTTCGGTGGCACTGCAGCCGAACGAAACGCCGACAGAGGTGAAAAAATCAGAGGAGCCGCCACAATATGATGTGTTTCCTGATTTTTGTTATTCAGGAACGTGTTTGTGAGAAAGATCGGCAGGAGAAGAGGAGTGTTTTCTTTCGAGCGTTTCCTCCTGTGGATGGTGTGCAGGGTCAGTCGGTCAAAGCGTGGTAAAAGGCCTCCTCTGATTGCATGCCTACTGGCTGACACAATAGAGCCACTAATCTTCTTATTTAGAATCCAGAGGCTGGCCATATCTTAATGAAGCTGTAATGAGCTGTTGAAAATCCCTGAATTGCGGGAGGGATTATTGAATTGAAACAACTCTGGTAATCATAACGTTCGAGTAGCCACTCAGTATTTACTGCCCATTGAGCCACATTTATATCCACTTATTAGAGTAGATTGCTCGAGCTTGATTTTGTTGTAAACCCGCGGTCTTTTTTCTGTTTTGTTTTGTTTGTTTATTCTCTGCAAAGCCCGGAATCGTGGCCGCATTGCCAATGCATCAAGGTGTGCATGTACGCTGTATCTGCCGGGTGATTACGACGTGCTGACAGACCGGCGAGACAGAAAGCCGGAGGAAACAAACAGCAGGGTCTCAGAGCAAAGACAGAATTCATGAATTAGCACTTTACATAAAATTGACTCTGCACTCGTTTTGCCGTATTTAGATTCTTATTTCAGCAGCTCATTTTTATTACTTCTTAAGACATTGCAAAATCAGGATGGGGAAATAATGCAAGATTCAAACCTTACAAGCAAACAGAAATGAGGAAAGCGGGAGTTGCTTTTTGGAGTTCCCAGCGTCTCTGTGTCAAAGACAGAGATGCTTACTAGAGGTATAGTTTTCTGTTTAGCATTCGTTCACAGAGCAGAAGTGCCACTTCACCATTGAGCATTTGTCAGTTTATGGATGTTGCTGTCATGTCAGCCTTCCCGTACACACAGTGTGCGGCGCAGTGTGTAAATAAAAGAGAACAGGCATAGACATGGGCGACAGGAACACAGCGCATACGCAGGAGGCACCCAGTTCGTACCTGCAGGGGAAACATCACACTATAGCACCCTACGCAGACATGATGCTTTTGATTGCAGCGATTCAGCCTGCGCCCGTTTGATCTGTTTTTGTTTTTCATTGTTTGGATGATGAAGTCTTAACGTGTCCCCGGATGGCATCAGCTGACCCGCTGTCCCTGTTTGTGCGTTGCTGCAGGTCTCAGCATCCGTGGTGCCCAGGAGGAGGACCCCCCGGACCCCCAGCTCATGCGTTTAGACAACATGCTGCTGGCAGAGGGCGTGGCGGGACCGGAGAAGGGCGGCGGGTCCGCGGCCGCCGCAGCCGCAGCCGCGGCCTCGGGCGGAGCGGCCGACAACTCCATCGAACATTCCGACTACAGAGCCAAACTCACCCAGATCAGACAGATCTACCACACGGAGCTGGAGAAATATGAGCAGGTGAGGCGGAGGCGTTGCAGGTGAAGACGTTTTTGCTTGAAATTACACAACTCTTCATGCACTTCTTCTCAAACGTCCAAAAAGAGAGAGAATGACGGATATTTGGTTCTTTGACTACCAGCTAGTGTTCAGATGCACGTGTTGAGCCTCACTTCATACTTCACATCATTTCTCAGCACCCAGAGCAGCATAATCCCTCCATTAGCAAGGAAATTACAGAGAATATGCGTGATGTGGGAGACTGTGTTAGCAGCTCGGAAAAAAATGGCAGTTTTATTCACTGTGTTGTAGCTGATTATAGAGATCCGAAGGAGCACCTTAGTCATCTGTGTTAAATGAAAGTATGATCGTCTCCTTCACCCAGCACTCTGAGCCTGCCATTAAACACAGAGGCATTATGGGTGAAAATAGAAGGTGTAACAGTGATGCCTCAGCAAGCCAGTGAGGTAAATTAGACTAATTTACTCGGTGCTCTCTGAGAGAGGAGGCGGGTTTGCGGGGGCACACAACACTTCGCCTGGAGTAAATGCATCTTTCTTAAGGGTGTTTCCAGGTTTTAATTATCTAAATGTAAATACTTAACGAATTTTACTCAGAGTAATGAGCTAAAGTGTGCACTACGTAAATGAGTTATTCTAATTAATCATGTATGAACTACTGGTTTAACGAAAAGCTGTTTAAATTCGCTCCGCATTAGGGCCGAGCCAAATTGCAAATCTGCATTTATATTCAAAGATGACTTCACCTATTATGTCATCAAAGTAATGTATAAACAGTGCACTCTGTTGAAGCTCTTAATAAAAAGCTTGTGCGTAATGAACTCGTTTCCTATATGAAAAACATGCACAACTTCAGAGCATCGGCCGGAGAGTTTGTGCGAGTTGTGATTTGCTGATCTCACTCTGGCTGCCTTCGTCTCTCTGTCGCTTGGCAGGCATGCAACGAATTCACTACCCATGTGATGAACCTGCTGAGGGAACAGTCTCGCACGCGGCCCATCTCCCCCAAAGAGATTGAGCGCATGGTGGGAATCATCCACCGTAAGTTCAGCTCCATCCAGATGCAACTGAAGCAGAGCACCTGCGAGGCTGTCATGATCCTGCGCTCCAGATTCCTTGATGCCAGGTCAGTGGATCGTGTGTGTGGTGTTCGTATATGTGTGTGTGTGTGTGTATGTGTTTGGTATCTAGAAACTTTTATTGCTTCCATATGACCCATATAAGCAAATCCAGTGGGCAAGGTCATTTTTAGACTGCGTGCAGGCCTGAAGTTTGTTTCTTCTCCCACTTTTCTGGCACAGCACACAGTGTGAGCACTGCAGAGATGCATGATTTTAATTGCGTCCATGTTCCACGCATTATCCATTTTCAAGACAATCATGCCCCGCACCTGAGAGCAGTTAAGACCAAACGAAATGGGGGCCGAGTCATGTGTAATGGATGGAGGGGAGGTCATCAGCAGGTGTTGTGGATTACTCTAATCACTAACAGTGTGGTGCAGCGCGGGGCTCTGCGCAGAGCGGCACAAGTTTGGGCCAAACAAGCCAAGTGGAAGCACATTTGCTGCCCACTGCCTGTGTGAAGCGCGGTAAACAAGGCAAAATAAGCAAATGCTCAACAACATGATAAGTAGTGCCCTTGGGAGGGAAGGGGACCCAGATCTAGTTAGAGTTTGCTTGTTTCTACTGGAGATCCCTGGGGCTGTGGCACTTCAGGAACAATGCTCAACTGTGCATGCCGTGATTTCTATAATGTACCGAGATGCACTCCGACTGGGCTGCGCGCTCCATCACAAAGCCCACCCATCCGCTGCACTAAACTCTACACATTACACGCTTGGACTGGAGATTGCAGACCAACAGACCAAATTAAACATTGTATGTGTTTTGTGACTGTTTGTTTGTGTGTGTGTGTGTGTGTGTATGTGTGTGTGTGCGCGCTTGTCATTTATTGGTTGGAGTCTGGTCTTCTGTGTGTTGACGAGACTCTTGGAGCAGGACACGATATTCTGCTCCTGAGGGCCCTTAGAGCCCATTCCTCATTATTTTCACCATTTATGTGTGAGATTGATTGTGCAATTTGTGCAATCCAAATGGATGAGTTAATGCTGGTCCCACTAATAGGCTCGCTCGGCCTTTCTCTCATTTTGCTCCCCACTCAGGCGGAAAAGGAGAAACTTCAGCAAGCAGGCGACGGAAATTTTGAACGAATATTTCTACTCGCACCTCAGCAACCCGTATCCGAGCGAGGAGGCTAAAGAGGAGCTGGCCAAGAAGTGCAGCATCACAGTTTCCCAGGTGGGTAGTGCTCATCTAACAGTAGCTGGTGGGTAATCAGGGTGGGAAAGGCTAAAGCCTAGAGGGATAGTTACCGTGGGTCACACCACCAAGACACAATGTCCTTAGCTAACCTTGACATTGTGGCTGCCTAATGATGCTTCAGTCAAGGCTGGTCCCAGTCAGTCAGAGCAGGGCCACAGGGAGGGGAGGCCTATATCATCTTGGCCTCAATCAAAGCACTATGCTGTCCTTCCTTAGTCGCCCCAACGCCGGGTCCCCTGCCATTTTTCCCTCTCATTCCCATCCACCATGTGTGCTCCCTCTGTTGCCTGGTCAGTCGCTCAGGTCATAAGCCGGGAAGAAAAATGGCATCATCCATTACTTTAAGAAAAGCAGTTAAAGTCCGGCGCTTCAGAGCACCGGATGATGCCGGGTAGCTATCTGTATGTTTGCTGTTCAAGTGACCTTGCAGGACTCTGCTAATTCACAGTTACATTTCAGAGCTAAAGATGCGACTTTCCCACTTTATATATAGCGCAGCCTCCTTGTTGGGTAAACCTGAAGGCAATATCTCTCACACCTACCCCCACATCCAAAGTATTATTATCCTGTGCTCTCTTTTTTCCTGCTATGACTGTGACTACTATCTAGATTTTTTTGATACTCTATTGTTCTATGGTTGTCCTCATGAGACACAATATCACAGAAACATGAATCTATACAATAATCTGCAGTGTTTTTTCTGTGTGGGGAGGGGGTGTTGAGGGGTATATTGAGTGTAGTCATGAAGAGTCAGATACTGTAAAAGCCCATTCTTTTTTGCCTTCAGGGGGTGGGAAGCACCATCACAGTATCACAGGTATGTCATAACTTCTCCTGATCCACTGTTTTCATTTTTTGTACCTCCTTTTGTTCATGTATGTAATAGCCTCACAGTTTTCCACTGCACAGAACCTCCCCCCCCCCTCCCTCACACCACCGGATCAATGCTAATGCTATCATGAATTACAGTGTGTTCAAGTTTGAACTGACATTTTTTTAAAAGAGCGGATAAGAATTTCAAGCATTTACATCCCACCTTCAAGTCACACAGGACCACAGACTACGTTTGATTGACTCATGCTTTGAAGCTACACCCATGTTATCACCATATTATGTGTGTACAAATGTGTCACATGAAATTTTACTTTTTTGGCTATTGTTTACCACATTATTTTTTTTGTTTGTTGTAGAGCGTCGGCTAATTGTGTGGTCTCTGAGTTTATCTACCCCAACCCCCCCGCCGCCCGCCCGCCCGCCCGCCCCGCGAGCGCTGCGTGATTTGCAGCGGTTAAAGAAACGGCGAGCGACCCTCACAAATGGAGCCCCACTCTGTTTTCTGAGTGCCACGGTGCTAGTTCCCATGAGGACGAATCGGTCTGCGCAGAAATTAGAGGGCTTTTAAAAATTCACTTGAGCTCATCTCAGGCCCCATTAGTGGCGTCCTCCTCGACAAGCGGGGGCCACGGCAGACATTCTTATTGACTTATTCTTAGTGCTTCGGCTCATTTTAAGTGAGCAACAAAGTCGGAGGCTCGACACGATGCCGAGCGCGCCCTAAGTGTGTTATCCCTCACCGTGTCCCGGCGAGGGCTCGCCCAAGTAATTTTTCAGACGCCCCCGAAATACATTTTGCAGGCTTTGTTGATTGCACAAACAGTTCATTAAGTAAAAACCATCCGTCGTGAGCGGTGCGCCGATATCGGTCCGCGGCCCCGCTCGATAGATCATCGCTGACGAAACACCCCGCATCGTGTGAGCGGGGATCGTTTAAAATGCAAGTCAGGCACAGTTGTCTTCCCCGAGAGCGAAGCCTCTTTACCTCAGGAGGTCCCTGCAGTCCACATCCAGTGTTTTACTCACATTAAAACGCTGCAGTGACGACTTCGGACGCACAAATGGAAAATCTTGAACGTACACGTTGTCTGACTGTCGGTTTGTCTGATTTGATGGATACTGAATCCAGCTTGTTTAGAGGAAGCAGCTTTGGTACGATGAGCTCTAAAGGCAGGACGCCGTCTGATGCCCTCTGACACTTTGCATGCGCTCTGCTGGAATCCGGAATGAAGGCATGGGATTGGATGGCTGTGGTTTGTGTCAGGGTTGCGGAGGCTGTATCTGATATAATCTGTGTCAGCGGCTGTGTCATTTAAGGCAGACTCCAGTGCAAAGACTCCTTTATATTGCTTACATTTTTCTTCTGAGTGGCACTTTTCAATATTTCAGATCATAGTGAATTTAGAGAAGCCAAGACTTGAGTTCTTATTCATTATTAATGTGGCCTGTATAATTGATGGTATCACAGCTAGTGAGACCACCTTTGTCTTAGTATTTAAGACTGAGGGCATTGTATCCTCAGATATATTCAGATCATAGACAGATCTTGCATTGCCTTACATTGACTAGCGAGGAGTATTGACCTGAAATGGGGTGAAATAGTCTGAATTATTAACAACAGCTCCGCGGCCTCTCTAGTGGGCAGCATGAAGGCAACGGTATCGTGTTCTTGCAAGGAGTGTGCATGGTCATTATACAATCGCTGCCTTTGAGGCTGCTGATGTCAGGTAATTCAATCTCACAACCTGGTTCTCACCACACATAGGAGTCAATTGAATGCATGGCCTGCCACAAGATAAAAGGGAATTAGTTCTGTAGATTGGGTTGTGCTCCACACCTTACAGTGCAGTGCATTTGTTCAATATTTAGCTGAACCCGAGAATCACTAAAGCCAGAGTTCAGTGGGCAGGAGAGAAATGTGTGTGCAGAGCGGAGAAGGGTGGTGTAATGTCCAGAGGATTTAATGCCAGCGCTGCTGAGTGTGTCCAGGCTTGTAACACCATGTAGTGGTAGAAAACAGTCATAACACACTCCATCACTGCGGACGAGCTTCATGTCATTCAAGTTTGTGTTGCCAACTTATGAAATAATCCCATTTTAATATAAAAGTGTGGAATTGTCGTGTGTTCCTGTGCGGCAAAAAGCAAACTTGTGTTTTCCACCGCTGTCAACTCTTAGGCTTAATGATACAAATATGTCTTCATGTGCAAACACCACGGCTGACATTTTAATAAATGCAGTTCTGTTAAATCCACTGGTTGCATGAACATTTTGTTAAATTAAACAAACTGGTGGGCTTTTCGGGAACATTTTCTATGATTTCCTGGGGTTTGCGGGCACTTTGTGAGCTGTCTCAAAGAGTGAGAATATTGCATCGTCTTTGGCTCTACAATCCACTATAAGCAGGTTAAGTAAAAAGGATGATGGCCAGGGCTTTCATTGCTTCCAATTAAACCTTGCTTGTTAGTTTAACCTCTAGGTAAACCCATCAAACAATTGATGTCAAGGAAACCCTGCCAACAGTGGGCCTCGCCTGAATGGTCATTAATTTTAATTGCCTAGATATTAAAGATTTAGAGCACAAAGACGTGCAGGATAGAAATGATCTGATGTCCTGCAAATCCAGTCAGTTTTAACGCCACAGCATTGGCGGGCTGCTGGGGATATTAAAATTTAAGCACATGGGTGGAAATTAAATAAAGCGTCATTAGGGGCAGCTGCTCTTTGGCTGGTCCAGCCGTGGGCTGCGGGGCCTGAGAGGGGGGCGGCAGCACAGCGACAAGACACTCTAATTTATAGAACCATTAAAAACAAGCATCATCTCATTATTATTCCACAGTTATTGCAGAGCCAGCATTCGCACATAAGGTTCACCCCGCGCACAACTTTTCAGTGTCTGACTGATGCTGGACGTCATCACTTCAATTCAACTAAATGAGCATTTCCAAGTGCTCGAAATCTGAAAATCCCCAGCTTCAGACATTCCTTTGAACGCAGTGTTTCCTTGTGCCTTTACACTTTCATTTCTGTTTTTCTATTTTAACATATCAATTAACACCGACTGATAATCTGTGTTTGCTGCTTCACGTGTCTGCAGGTCTTTACCCTCCAACTCTCGTTTTTGATAATTACAAACAAAAGTTCTCACAAAAGCACACACACAAAAGCACACACACATGCACACATTTACACACACACACACATATACCATTGCTGTGTTAATGCTTAATTTTCTTAATTAAAGCACTTAAGCAGAGCTAGCCAAATATGAACATTTAACACAAATAAAAAATGTTTTCCACTTTTCTGTTTACGTTAAATCTGACACGCAGCTCACATATAATAAACAACCTCCGGCTGCATTTGCATTGCCCTGTAATATTTAACAATTCGTTATTTGTGTATTTACATGAAGTGTCAATCATCAAGACTCACTGATCTGGAATCAGCGAGTATTCTTTAGAGGGTAAAATATGAGGATTCATAAATTTCACTGAGGGATTTGTATCTTTAACAATCAGCCATGATATGAGGAATATATATAATACACTGACTTAAGTGTCTGTGCAGCAGGAGCCCCTTGTGTTTTAGTTTCGTCAGGAGACAGATCTGAGAGCGTGTCATGCTCCCATCCATGAGAAGACACGAGTGGCTCCTGATTATGGCTTAATTAGCTTGTGTACCCGGCGGACATTACTGCAGGGGCTGGGAATTGGGTACTTGATGGACCCAAACATGACATCTTGAAACAATCACACTGCTCAGTGCACGGTGCTGTGGCTGCTTGACGTCTGACTCCTCTGCTCCTCCTCCTTCTGCTCTCCCACACAGGTATCCAACTGGTTTGGCAACAAAAGGATCCGGTACAAGAAAAATATCGGCAAGTTTCAGGAAGAGGCCAACCTGTATGCCGCCAAGACTGCTGTAAATGCAGCACACGCTGCAGCCGCTGCAGTGCAGAACAGCCAGGCCAACTCCCCTACCACACCCAACTCCGGTAGGCACTCCTGCACACAGACAAAAAAAAGATGCGCCCTCTACCTCAGCCCTTAACCCGCTGCCTACCTGCCTCGCTCTCTCATGCACGATTCACACAGGCGAGAGTGACAGGCTCTGCTCCCAGCTCGGGGATCACAGTGTCTCCTGTCTATAAGACAGTTGATGCCAAGCAAACTCATGCATAAAGAGAGCGTTCCTGACTTGTGAACCGAGAACACATGTATTTTTGGCAAAATAAAAAAACATTCAGAAGGATGCCATGGGATTTGTTTTCCCTTGACTTTCTGTCAACTTCCTGTCATTTGTAATGTAATGGTATGTAGTCCCACTGAATGGTGCTGCTTTTTTTTTTGCTAAATAAAGTGAGATGTAATTGCTGGGAGCATTTTAACCTACAGTAATAATGTTATATCAAAGTGGCATTATATGATACTGAATACGAGTCATGTAGCAAGAGGAAGCCTGAAAGGGCATGTTTAGTGCGGTTTATTGAGAAATGTAATGCTGAGTTTGGACTAGGTTGACCTGCGTCGGGATGTGGTAAGCTTATGAAGTGGTCCCTTTTTCTTGCACCCAGGATTCCAGATGAAAGATGAAGAGTTTCAGCTGGATTCTGCAGAGAGCAAAAACACTCTTTTAACCAACATGTTTACTGGTACTGCTCTTTTCATAAGCTTCTTATTGTCCTTGTCATTTACCATGTGATACCTCCTTGCCAACGTTAGATTGGAAGTAGGCGATGTGGAACAATTGGGAGCTTAGGCGACCAACCGCATATAGAACCGGTCCCCCTGTGTCATGTGATTTTCATTTCATTTGTGTCCATTCGTAAAAACGATCCTCTCGAGTCCTTCTGCACATCGTCCTCTTCTGTTCCTTTCTTTTCCTCCCTTCCTTTCCTGCCTTCACCCTTGTAGTTGCTTGCTTTTTGGGAGTCTTTCTTCAGTGTATTTTTCTGCCTGAGTTGGGTCTGTGTATGCAGACACGTGTGTGTGTGTGTCTGTGTGTGTGTGTCTGTGTGTGTGTGTGTGTGTGTGCTTTCCCTTTATAGCCTTCTCATGTATTCAGCTACTTACATCCTCCCTTTCCAGGTTCTTCAGGTTCTTTTAACCTCCCAAACTCTGGGGACATGTTCTTGAGCATGCAGAGTCTGAATGGGGATTCTTACCAAGGGGCACAAGTCGGAGCCAATGTACAGTCACAGGTAGGATCCACAATCAGGGACAGTTCCTGACTACCAGTGCAGAGAGCTGTCCTTGTCTTGCCTGTGTACTGAGCCATCCACAGTGCAGTCTGAAGCACAACCAAAAATAGAAAATAAGAAATGCACGCTGCTCATGCGAGGGCAGTTCAAAATTGCCACAGCGAGGCCTCCTGTAACCTCCCATTGACTAACGTGTTGGCTGACTTTTTCGCTTTGGATGGAATATTTTGGCAACCAAAATATAATCCCACCCCACTACTATCATGCCACAATTTACTGGTCACTCTTCCAAACACCTTGAGTAAAGATTTTGTGAATGCATTTGGCTTTGACTTGAACTCTTGGGTTGGTATTTGGGTTTTTGGTACTGTGTTTTCCCTTTTTATTATTTTTTTCTGTATTCTATATTGCTATCTTCCTGTCTCATCCTGTTATTGTGTGTTGTTGACGTCTTCCATTCTGTAAGTTTAACGCAGCTTCACAACTGACACACAGTCGCTACCATGCACAAAAAAAATCTATGCTTCCTCATGATTACGGTCAAAATAAAAGCTAATTTAGAAGAGCCGTAGTGTTTTTGTTCCGTTATTGTCACTTTTGTTTTTACTTACTGTCTCATAGCCTTTATAGAAAACGCAATAGATCCGAGCATGCTGTAGTGTCAGTTTTGCCTTTTTTCATTAGAGAATCTTTTAGCTGTGTTACAAATCTGGTTAGTACGTTCGCTGTCTCAGGAGTCCCTTTGTGATTTCACACTAGTCAGTATCTGTTGCTTCACCGAGCATGTTTGCAGTTAGTGTTGGCCTGCTTCGAGACACTGAGGTGACCAGCTTGTCCACCTTGTCTGTCCCCTCAGGTGGATACCCTGCGCCATGTTATCAGTCAGACGGCAGGATACAATGATGCTCTGGGGGGAAACACGATGTACAGTCCACACGGCTTGAATGTAAGTAGAGGTTTTATTGGCTACTCGCGTAGATTGTCGAGACCGAGGTCGTTTAACGAAGGCGGCTAAAGACAGACACAACCCTGCGTGTGCTTTAAAGCGTGTGCCGCACAGTGTTAGACGTCACTTTGTCACCTGATGCGAATAAAAGTTGTGTTTAATAAAACACATTACACAGCAGGGGAATAAAATCTGCAGCTCTACTTTAATAAACGTCCTGTAATACTTTGTTTGAGATGAAAAAAGGCTTCGCTGCACGGTATCCGTCGCATTTAGCTGTTTTGAAATGCTTCACAGAATTCTTCCGTTGCCTTATCTTCATGATAAAATGTGAACATGTGATCGCCTGCGGCACTTTTCCAGACACGAATTCCATCTTCCTTGATGAGGTTTGATATGGCGCCTTTTTGTAAAGGAGCGCATAATCTGAAGCTATCAGAGTAAAGATTAATTTTGTTGATGAGAGAGGATGAAGAGAGAGCGAGAGGAATGCTATCAGACATCTCTCTCTCTCTCTGTCTGCAGTATATCTGAGCCTCAGTATTTGCTCTCTTTGCATTGTTACGCCTGTTGGGTAAAACGCACGCATGTTTAACATTATTTAAAGCTTAAGCATCAAAAGTAAGGTATCTTATTCACAGCGGTTTTACTGGAAATGATAAAAAAAATGCTTTCTGTGACAAAAATGAACATATTTGATGTAAACAAATGGAGGAGGGGGGGGGGGCTGTCGCCAGCATTCGCTGCTTTTGGTGTCATTTTGGCTTTGCTGAAGCCTTGTTGCTATAAGCTCTTTAGACATGTCAGCTCCTACCAGGATCAAGTGTTTTTCACTTTCTCACAAGGTTTCTCACTTCCATGCGAGTGTAGACCTGTGCCTACTGGCTCACCACAGCTCAGCACGACCCCCCCCCTCACATACACACACACACAACAGCAGCATCTGACGGCGCTGAGCAGGCTCACGAAAAAGAGCCAATCGGAGCAAGAGGAGCACAGCAATAAAACATTTTTGAGCAAGTCAAATTGTGACGCAGCTCCTGTTTTGTAGCAACAACCCTGAAAGTGCCTCGTAGATCCATTAGCATAGACTAACCTTTAGCTGTGTAGCTGGTGACGTAGGAGGATCCAGCAAAGGCTAGGTCGCGCCTGGAGCAAAGCAAAGTCAGGCTGGCTAAGACTGGCTCTCTTGGAGAGGCCCTGCCCTGTCACTTCCACTCAGCTCTCCCCACCTCACCCGGCCCGAGCCCTCCCTCTTCTTGACTGACAGGAGAATATGTAGCGACAAGCTGTCGGCCGCTGCTGAAATCTGCTTAGACACTGATTTCGGGGGCTGCTCCCATTGGTCGGGACGCGGGACGAATTTGTTTCCGAGAGCGTCTTTGCTGATGCCGCCGTAATGCGGAGAATGCCGGAGCGATCGAGCAGCGTCACTGTGTGGCAAACAGCGTGATATCAGCTGACACGAGCAGAGAATATGAGTCTCATTTCCATATTGGGGGTGTTGTGTTACATTTTGGGAACGCGCCGCGCTCGTGTTGCAGAGAGCGTGTTTGTAATCTCAACCTTTCCCGTTTGTGTCCCAGGCTAATGGGGGATGGCAAGATGCGACGACTCCGTCTTCTGTGATCTCTCCGACGGAAGGACCAGGAAGCGTGCACTCCGATACCTCGAATTGATCCGCCATTAATGCATCTTCGCCTCAAACTGGGCTCGGACTCTTTCGACCGGCTGGCCAACAGCAGAGGACACGCAAAAACTTTTCACGGCAGATTGAATTTTCCCGTACCTTCAAATTTCCCGCGACATCCCCCGCCACCATCGGCCAGCGTTTCCTGATCGTTCGGTGTTTTCTTTCCGTCTTCATGACTCCACTTTGACCGCCATGCTCTTCTTTGTTAGTCGTAGGGGTAAGCACACGCACGTACAGATAGCAAACAGCCCTCAGATGATCAACCTTCAGGATCTGAACTTCAAACACCGGATGACACTCTGTTCCTTCTCATTTATGACTTTTTAAACGGCCGTTTGTTTGATTCTTGATTTAATTACTGCTCTCCATTTTGATAATTGAGTTCCCGTCCAGTTCATACAACACATAGATTAAAGCAGCTGTTTCTTTGACTGTAATGCGCTCGCAATCTTGTCCAGCAACTCAACAATGCTGCTGTTGACAGCTCAATGGCAGCTTTGTAGTTACTTTCAAGATTTATTTTTGCCTTACAGCCGTATACATTAGTAGAAGGGGACGACTATTCAAACTCTGGAACATAAAGAAGTGTAATTGATTGCTTGACTATAACATGACACCACTTCCATATTTTATAATTTGGTGTTTAGTATGTACATATGTAAACATTTTTTTTGTACTGCTTATCAACAAATCCACCCACAGTAGATCATTCCTTCACGGCACCAGGAGTGGGCCCCCGTTATACACAGGAAAAGTTGTACATAATATAGCTTAAGAGTAATTATACACCCCACCAATCAATACACAGCTTTATTACCTCATTCAAATTCATACCAACCAATAATTTCCAACATTTCTGTAGCTTAGAGTGCTCACTTACTACCTCTAAACAATATCACCACCATGGTTTCTTTTGTCCTTATTTAACGTTTTTATGTAGTTATTTCATCTTGTAACACTGTAAACTCTCCATCCTCTATGTAATCTAATGTATATTTTAATCTTTTAATAAAATGCTGTTGCTGCACCGCAACTGAAAATGACAAAAATAAAAAAATGAAAATGATAACGATATTAATACCATGACAAATGGACGGGGAGGGGAGGGAGGGAGGGGGGGTTGGGGTGAAGTTGTTGGTCTGTGGCTTTTACGACGGGGTGCGATGATGATGATGATGAACATTGTTGATAAATTAACAGCAAACAGTGAAACTGTTGTAAATACTGAAAAAAACAAACATTTTGAATGTTGCTCATCTTGTTACTAAATCATGCAAAAAAAGAAAAGGAAAAAAATCACTATAAAAACTGTAATGCATAGAGGTTTCAGTATTCAGAACTGTACATTCTCAGCTCTGTTCAACAGGGTTCAAAACTTGTTTTCTCTTTTTTCTATTGTATGTGATTCTGAAACTGAAAAGTCATGACAAACGATTTGTGGCAGTGATTCTAATGTATTAAAGATGTTTAGTGTTTCTTTCTAACCAGACTACACCCTGGACTGAAAAGTCTTCCTTGTGGTAGTTGTGTAATTTCAAACATGAATAAACCTTTTGCTTTCATGACAGCAAGTCGTGCTTTCTTTCCGCCGGAGGTTCGCCGCTTTTCTCCTCCCGCAGCTTCTGTTTCCTCTCATCCATGATCAAACCTTCATGCGTTTTCAGGTTTTTAAGCAACTTTGCAGCATTTGATGGCAGGATTTCGTCTTCTGAATCATTATTCATCATTTGCATGCCCATGTAGAAGAAGCTCCTGCCTTACACAGTGGGTAGAAGAAGACTTAACCTGGTTTGCAGCTGCTGTGGAGCTGACGTGGTTAGTGCAATTAACTGAAATGTCAGCCACTTCTAATTCAGGCTATTTTGTCTGTCTGTTGTGGAAAGGCTGCCTTAATGGATCATTGGTTACCAATTCCACATGGAGATTGACATCCATTTATCCTCATTTTCTCAGCAGAGTTCTTCCTCCTGTGCTTATGTCCAGCGTTTGTGTCTCTCAGTTGTTGACCCTCGTGGGTTTTTGACAGTGTGTTTTTACGCTGCAGCAAATCGAGTATCCCCACTCATGAGGTGCAGCTAATTTGCGATTTTTCTCTCTGTGTGTGTGTGTGTGTGTGCATGTTACATATTTGTTTGGATTTCTACACAGACAGGAAAAAGAGAAAAGAGATGTAGCAGCAAAGCACGAGTTTAATTCAAGCAAAAGCACAGACGGTTTCCCGGGAGAGCATATTTGTCCACTCAACCAGTGCAGAACTTATTGAACACCTTTCTCTGGAAATCACATCTTTATCCGGATATCACACACCCGTGACACAGATTTCCAAATGCTTGAGGGAGATTTTGGAACATTTAACATGTAGTGCTAGTTTTCTCTGCGCCGATGCTGCTTAAGACCGTTCTTTCCTAATGAAATGGAGTGTGCATATCTCCTCTCACAGGAATTATGAAAGCATTTGGAGTCTGAAGTCCAGCGCTGCTGAACCCTGCCATTTGGATTACAATCTATTTGCTCATTCTACCTTTACAAATAGACACATTTTCCTCCTCGGGACTCCAACTATTGGATTTTAAGTACTGCACTCAGCAAAACTGGCCTCAGAACCTTTTAAATAAAGAAGTTACATTTTCTGAGATTATGCCTATTAGAGATTTGTCTAAGGTTCATTAAAGGCGACATTTTCTAAGTAAAATTCGCCATGAAAAGCATGCATCATTAAATATGGAAATCCAGAGTTATATTAGCAATATGCACATAGCCAGTGCCAATTAAATTAGAGAAAGATATCATTTGTATTATTAAGGTAGAGTTCATATTAGATTAAATATAAAATGTGATTTTTTCACGGTTTGATTTATAGCTTATTGAGCATTGTTCACAGACCCATGTTACTCTGGATTTCAATAGAGAGATTGTTTATATTAAAATGTAAAAAGCTGTAATTTCATCGCACTGTTGCTAAATTCAATTGGTCGGAGCTTCAAACAGGAATTCATGAGCACATAAATATTTTTCGTTCTTAAATGTGACTCTATATGCACAGCAGAGTACACACGGAGCCCTTAAAACACAGCGTCTGCGACTAGTTTGTTCTTCACTTTAGATTTGATTTGAATAAATTCCCAGTTTCTGCAAGCCTTGGAAGTGCGATACCAGAATAAAATATGTTAGTTTGAGTCCAAATATGCAACATGTTGTAGCTTTGATCCTTGATCAAAGATGGGATATGAGGAAACCCTCACAGATCTGAGTTCATTACAAAGTAACATGAGTCGTGTTCCAGAAAGCAGGTTGTTCTGAAAGCTGATATCAGCTCATTCACAGCAGCTCGTTCATTTGATGTAGTTTCCCGAAGCAAACTGCGAACATGATGACGAGTCCACAGTCCAGACGCTTAGAGCACCCGACACGGCAAACACGAATCTCACCAGCTCCCACCGAAGGAGATTTGAAGAGACAGATGTTGAGAGAAGCACGTGCAGTAACAGTTAAATGTGACTGTTGGTTGTAGATTGTGGATCAGCAGCTTTGACGTGTTTCGGCGCGTTTTGCCATTAAAATCCTGCTTTTTTGTGTTTGTTTGTGTGCAGCGTTTAATACGAGGGACAAGGTTTAGCTTACAGGTATTAAAAACCCTGGCAACCTGTTTATTTCCCCCTGTTTATACATTTAATGGATGCTTAATAACACTCTATAATGGAGTTGTAAGCATCTATAAGGACATTTTTAGATATTTTAATTAAATCTCCTGCTGAGACACATTGTATATTATTGCAGCTGAGTTTTATCTGTTTATACACCAGCATCCACTTATTGTGTTGGTGCCCACCGGAGGAGGACTGATACCTACGACTAAACCATTTATTAAATGGTTATATAGTCCTTATATGAACATAACATAACCCTCTAGATTGGTTTTCTGACACTTTTCAGTAAATTCTTCAGCAAACTTTAGTTGTTTTGATTTTATTCAGCCTATAGAGCATTTGAATGAGAGTTAATGGTGAGCATGCTGCAGTAAAAACGTGACATTAGTCCAAAATCATGTGCTTTGTGAAGACTTTACACAAACATGCAGGATGTCCTGTTTCAGGGCTTTTCTGTGAGCGATGCATGTCAAACAGAGAAATCCACCATTTCCCTTCATTTCAGTTTTAACACATCTGGTTAACTTCCTATTTCACGTCTCCTGGAATATCACCCCTGGATAATGATTTTGCTTTGTTAGAGCTCGCTTCATGAGATGCTCATAAAGCCAGAGACGTGAGCCTGAGAGCAGCGTACAGGGGTTTGATTTACTGAGCAGGACTATAATGGACCGGAGACTTCCACTGACTTCTATTAAGAGATGAGTCCTGTGTGGCCTTTGAGCTTAAAACAGTGGAGTTAATTAACATTTGATCCTACCTCTCCTTACATCTTTAGGAGTTCATTTTCAATTTCATTTCAGCCCATTCACCCATTTTGGTGCTTGAAGATTGCTTTACGATCACACGAGGCCTCGTCTCTGAGCTGATGGGGGCTTATCAGAGTTTGTTGGGCAAAAGGAGGCGTGTGAAGGCTTGTGACAGGAGACAGATGTTTGCCTTACCTCTTAGCAGACGCGTGTCAGCAAGCGAGGGCTGCCTTTGTGCTGCTCAAATATACTGACACCAAGTCAAAAAAAAAAAGAAAAGAGCAGAGAAACAGGACCTGCATCTGTCTCTGCTCTCTCTCACACACATGCAGGCAATGCACAATAAAAATCATCTAATGTAACTTAATTAATCAGTAGCTGCACTTACTTAAGGTTTGGACTTCTCTAATTTGGCTTCATTACTGAGCCACCACCATTTACTGAAGTGCACAACTTAGAAAGCAGGTGCAAGTCACCGAGGCAGATGATAGATGCAACCTATGGAGCGCTGTTTCATATAAAGCCACCAAAGGTTTAAGCACCGTAATATAAAACTGATTACGGTGACAGCTCTTAAATTCATTTGATCTACAGAGGAGCAGCATCTGCTTTTGATTAAAATTTGTCCCTCATGGCCTCATTCGTACTTAATCCCTTACTTACATTAGGAAAATGTTAGCATGTGCGTCATTTCTGCGCACAAACAAACGATGCGAGGTGTGTTTTAGAGGCGGGGATGTCATCCACTGACACCAACGCTCCACAGGTCTTGACAGCGGTTCACGTTCCAGTTAGGCTCGCTGAATGTTTCCACCAAGCTGTGACTGGAAATACTGGGAAGCTCAACACCTGAAGCTGAATTCAGCGCACTGTGTGTCTGTGATTTTTATTTTTTCAACTTTATTTTTCATTTTTACATATTACAAGAAATATGCATCATTAATCGAGACAAAAGTTGTGGACCCATCCCCCACCCCTCACCCCATCCAGGTGGCGTCCCCACAAACACATCACAGCACACACACACACACACAAAAGACGTACAGACTCAATATGGTGATAACACCAAAATTCTGGACCTCTGGCGTTAGAAAAAAGGTCCTAACCGTCAAAATATAGACCCAAAGCAAGACCCGGGTGGCAGACAAAACATTAGTAAATAAGAACCAGGAGTCAGGTAAAAGGCAGGCTCTTCATATGAGTTATGAACTGTGACCAGGTTCTGTCATATTTATCTTCCAACCTGCGTACTGTATACCTAATTTTACCCAGAGTCAATCCCAACATCACTTCTCTAATCCACTGAACATAAGCAGGAGGGTTCTTCCCTTCCAGTTCAACAGCATCAAACGACGGGCATGCAACGATGCAAAGGCAGTTGCATCTTTGTGGAGACGGGACAGCTTTATCTCATCACTGACTACCCTGAAAACGGCTATCCAAGGGTCAGGTTGCAGTGTCTTGCTGTGTATCGCTGAGAGTGACTGAAAGATGGAAGACCAGAACCCATACAGAGATGGGCATGACCAAGACATGTGTCCTAAAGAAACGGGAGAGTCCTGACATCTAGGACAGCTTGGTGTAACATTAGGGTGTAATTTAGACAGTCTATCATTAGAATAGTGCAACTATTACCTTAAACTGAATTAGGCCATGTATAATACAGAAAGAAGATGTGTGTTTATGCTGTATAGTGTTTTTCCTGTGTTCGTGATTTTTGATAGAGATCAATAATTGCATTGAAACTGTGATTTATTTTGGCAGATTTTTGGTTTATTTGCAGTAAACTCCAGCATTAAAGGATAACTTTCCTTTTTTACAACCTGGACCTTATTTGTAGCATTAAATACGACCATTTACTCACCCAGACAACTTTGGTGGCATTTGGAGTCGTTTTGAAGAAATTAGCCCCAGAGGAGCGGCGCGTATATCCGTATAATGCGAGTACTCGGGGCATCCATGCGCAGCCTCTATATAACACATAATCTGCGGCGAAACTCGTTCATATTCCAATATTTAGTTCTGATATGTTGGTGCTATTCCCCTCTGAGCCGGCGGTCGGCTAGTTTAGCTGTAGTTTGGCACAGCTATGGTTCGTTATTGCGTATTCGTAGCCGACCGCCGCAGAGTCAGCCGTGTTGTGGCCGGCTGCTCGCAGCGCGCGGCGTTCGGTAATGACATCATTCACGTCAGAGGTAGTTGCCTAGAGACGCTGGATGTTGATAACATGCCACCACGGGCTCAGAGGGGAATAGCACCAGCATATCATAACAAAATATTGGAATATGAACGAGTTTCTGCAGATTATGCGTTATATAGAGGCTGCGCATGGATGCCCCGAGTACTCGCATTATACGGATATACGCGCCGCTCCTCTGGGGCTAATTTCCTCAAAACGACTCCAAATGCCACCGAAGTTGTCTGGGTGAGTAAATGGGCGTATTTAATGCTACAAATAAGGTCCAGGTTGTAAAAAGTTATCCTTTAAGTGTGTGCATCAGTCGAACTGAACCCCTGCACTCCCCAGGCCCTCCGTGTGTCTGCAGTGTTTTCTAAAGGAAAGTCCAGGACAGCGTTTCTGTTGTGAATGTTTGAATTCGGTGCATGGTATGTACGAGCATGAGCCGGCAGGGCGATTGTATAACTGTTAAGGCTGATGGAGAAATTTGATTAAATTGGCAGAGCGCCGTAAAATGAGCGCTGAATCAAGGGCGCACCCTAAACTTGTGGCTGGGCAGCGGCATGAAAAACGGACCTGAGACGACATGAGAATGAGACACGGAGACATCTGAGGGCTGAGGGAGCTTTTACTGGACGGAAATGTGAGAATATGGCTGCTTCTGTCTTCTTTCCTGGAGACATCTTGTCCTCTTTCATGATTATACAGGACATGTCAGGACAAGACTTCAATATGTTGATTTATTTATTATTTAAAATAATGCTTTAACTACTGATTAAACGTTGATCTCCGAGTGGCTTAAAGATCTTAAGTATAATATGTAAATTCTTTGTTCAAATGCCATCCAGGATTTTGTCTCTGTGTGTCTCATCTCTGTCTCCCTGTCTTTTCCTGGATATATGTCCTGACACCCAAAAACAAATGATCCTGTTGTCAACTTCTGGAAAAAAGATAAAGCAGCTGAACTAATTTGTTATCCAAGATTAGGCAAGTGGGTCATTGAATGAGCCCACCAGACAACAGACAGAGTTCATTTACAAGCTTTAAAAACAGTAGACAGTGACAGGTCGACCTAAAGTGACAGCATGTTTGTGACTGCATGCCACTGATGTTTTTTTTATTTTTCCAGAACATAAAATGGCTGGTTAAATATCCTTTGCTGCGTTTTCTCGAGCTGGATGTGATTCAAAGAAGGATGACAACACGCTGGGAAAGATTATCAAAAGCTTCCGCTTCACTAAAGGAGCGCTACAGTCAAATTTGAGTTTTATAACCTGGACGAACCTCGTCGTCCACCCTCATCACTGTTTGCTGCTGCAACACAGGAGTTGTTCCAAGTTTACAGTCATTTGTTCTTCGTGCAACGAGGCTCTGAAATGAAATGAAAGACTAACGTATCGCCTCGGCGCTTCGTTCCAGCAGCACAGATACAGATCACTGCTCGCAGTGCAGCGAGATGCTTCTCTCTGCTCTTCTTCTTCTTCTTCTCCTGTGTCTGTTTGTCTGTCTTCTTTGTGCTGCAGTGTGTCAGCTGTGGAGGCATCATAGGATCATGACTACTGTCACTTCAGTTTAGCGTAAAGAGCCGGACGGTAAGAAAAGAGTCTTTATGAGCCGATCTGCACGTCCATCCTGTTTCACTTCACAAGAGAACCGACCATTTGTCTTACTGTGTGTTCAGACCATTGACGGGATGTAAAGATGGATGACGTGACACCTCTGGAAAGGTGAAGCCAAAACACATTGATCGCCCCCTGGTGGCTGGTTGCATTATAGCTCATAAACCCCGCCTCCTCCACGCCACCGGAAAACGGAAAAATCAAAACACACGTCAAGCACATTTTTACAGATGGTTTCTGGTGAAAAAATATTATACTCACTTAGACTTTTTGAAGAATGTACAAAGCACAATTTGTGTTATTTTTGTCGCCTTCAAGTAAACTTATGTGGACTGAAGTGGTCCTTGAGTCCTGAGTATACTTCAAGTGTAAATAGTGAACTAAAGTCCACCAGTGAAAATCAGAAGTTGTGTGTTGGAAATACACTTGAATTAACTTCAAATTAACTGAAATTAAAGTTCACTGTAATTAAGCTGCTGATAGTGTTTTACAAAGGACATGAAAATAAGTTCACTTTTCATAAATACACTTTATCACTATTAAAATTATTAGCATTTTAGTATAACTAAGTACAAATTATAATACAATAAATATAAAGTCCACTTTTCATAAGCACTTTGAAATACCACTTTAAGTGCTGCAGAATTAGAATATTCATTTTAATACATTTTAGTAGAGCTTAATGACGTCTATTTAGAAATAGACTTTTGAAAAGTATCTGTCAAACATACTTCAAATGAAGCACAAACAGTAAAAGTGAACTTGTAATGACTTTTCTATACTTGAGTTGAGTTTCTAATACTCCAAAGTAAACTACTGTTTGACCATCATTATCACAATGTTGGATTTAAGTGTTTTTTCTTTTCTGATCAATTCAGACTATGACCGATTCTTTCACCACAGAGTCACTGAAGTAATAATTGGACCTGTTTTCTGTCTTCGTCTCTGCAACACAGACATTTCAATCAAATCTAATATCTATTACTTTGACATCCACCAACAGGACGTGTCCATTTAGGAGACAGGAAGTGCATTTCTTAGCATGGTGCAGCTTGTAATGCATCATCTTTTGTTACACAGCATCTTCGTTTTGGCTTCATTTTAGCCGAGTCCGTCTTCTCATACATGTTCAGACTGTGTGTCCACACCGTTTTCATTCAGCGTTAATTTGCAGTAAAACGGCATCATTTTCTAGGCTACTTGTTTCACCTGTTTTGAGTGCTTATGCTAAGCTAAGCTAACCTGCTGCCGGCTGTAGGTTTATATTTAGTGGACGGACTTTGAAGCAGCGTTGATCTTCTCATTTATGTCTCAGCACAAAAGCAAACACACGTATTTCACGAAACACCGAAGTGCTGCTTCGACTGTCGTGGCTTCACCGAGCCTCGTTTCATCAGGATTAGTCTGAGCTCACATTAATGTCTGAAAAACACGATGGAAGTGAAAAACACGACAGTAAAGAATTCCTCTGAACGATCTCCAAACCTGAAATCCACCATCCAGCTGCTCTGATTCTGGTAATTGTGTGAAATAGCTAATTTTTGCAGCACATCTTCCCTCCTACATGCACCAGTGCAGTGTGGCTATAGGCTACGTTGTGTAATGGGAAGTCATTAGCTTCTGGTCTGATGCAGTTTGTTCTCAGTCCCTCGCTGCTACATTTATATTTCATATCTTATGTTTCACACTGTATTAACAGCTGTGGCTTGTTTTTGCCATCTGCAGACAATTACTTTAGTTTACTTGGCTTTGTAATAATAACATGTTTTCTTCTTGCAACTCTCTCAATAGACAACATACTGCAAATTCCTGACAGGTGCTGAGGCATTTGCTCGGGAGACATGGTGAGGAGGATTATTACTGCATTATTTAGTTCTCCTGAAATAAACAAACACGTTCCCTTCCTGGCATCATGTGCGACTACCCAGTCAGCATTGTGTGTTGTGTTGCATCGCTCCAGCTCAGAGCAGCCAATTATAATTTACGTCGACTACCAAGAACCTCGGCGCCCCTTTTCACTACCAACAAGACCCACTTAGTGTCGAATATTTTCCCTCCCATACCCTCTCATTTGCTCAGTATCTCCTCCTTTTATGACCTTTTTACATTCACCTTGCCTTGTTTCACCTACTTGCTATCACCACAGTGGCTCGGGTTCCGCTCCACAGTCTAGTTTCAGTATAATAACTTGACACTTCACATTGCATTAGTCTTAGTCCCGACAACAAGGTTATGTGACCTATAGTGTCAGAGAGCATACACCATACTTGCCTGGAGTAGCTATTTATCAAGACAGCTTTGGGCCACCTATGATTCAGAGCAGAACAAATACAGATGTGAGGCGGTTATACCGAGGACGTATTTGTCCAGCGAGCAGAGTTTTAGCTGTTTTCTCTCGCAGGGACTTGAATGGGACATTTAATCCTTCCAAGTCACCGAGATTAGTAGTTAACATAATAAAAGCACAAAAATAATATTCACTCAGTGTGTGTGAGCTATGGAGGCTAAACAAAAAATGCTCTGTTCAGGTGCTTTTTTAAATGTAAAGGTGTTTTTATTCTCGATTATTGATTAAGGACAACAAGCAGAGAGGCTGGAGCTAAGTGTTGACGGCCATGCAGCGGGTGGATGGGGACTCCGGGCTGCAGAGAGGAAGGAGGCCGGCTCTGAACCCCGAGGAAGTCATTAGGAGACCGGCGACCTCACTGGCGCAGCGCTCAAAAAAGCTGCCCACTGGCAGGATGTCATATTTTACATGCCATCAGTCATTGGACCACCCCCGGCCATCAAACCTGACGAGCATACAGATATTGACCGCTCGAAATGACGAGGAAGGAAGAGCTCGTGTTCATGTGGACATTCGGCTTTTATCGCGACAGATTACTTTTGGGCTTCTTGTCACTTTAATCCAGCGATGTGCAAAAATCAAGCCCAGGGCAACATCCTCCAACACCCTCCCTCCTGCACATGTGGCCTCATAACAATCTCACACATCATGAGTGAAGTTACAGGCAGCTTTATTGTCTGTATTCATGCTGAGGTGAACACCCTGACCTGCCGAAACCATGTGGGAATAAGTGATAATTACTGGATGAAGGTGCTTTAAATTTCTTTATAAATGTGTTCCTGCATTTTTACAGTCACGGGCTGGCAAGCTCTTTAAAGGGGTGCCCCATTGCATCATGGGAAGTGTAGGTTCCAGGGGGGGTGTTTATGCTTGAATTGTGTTGTGGGTGATATTTGGTTTTAAGGGCAACATGTTTGGGAAAAATACACTTGAATGGGATTCAACCATGTAGATATGAACCGCTGACGCTGATGCTGGAACAGAACATGATAACGTGACACCAACAAAACATATTTTCTTACATACAATAGAATCATAAACATAATCTTTACATATATGTACATTTTATTTGTGTGTTTTTATTCAGTTAGCATTTCCCTGTTCGATGAAACTTCATTTCCTGCAGGCAGCAGCTGTGTGTTGTTAACAGCAGCACACAACAAGCCTGCAGACCTTTGATTAACTGACACCGGCTTATCGTGATTAAAGGAAAGAATGGTCGGGTAGAAGCGTTGAAACAACACTGTGTGCGTTCACGTTCGAGACTTCTCACATGCCTCTGCGTTTAGCTTCATCGTGCTCTCAGAATGGCCGGAGAAGGCAGCGTGAGCAGAGCGGCTGCTATGTTGATCTGTCCGACAATCTGCACCACTGTGCTGCATAATTTATTTTATTGCACATGAAGTGAAGCCCTATCACTCTTCCACACAATCGCAGCCTTAGTAAATGTGTTTATCTTGTTTATTCCTCTCTCTCTCCGGGTCTCTGGGGTCTGTGTGGCCCCTGTCTGCTTCCTGGTGGTGTCTGGGAGCCCAGGTCTACGAGGCACCAGGATCATTTTCCCTCTGTAGCTGTTGTCACTAGCGTGGACCCAGCTAATTCATCTTGCTAATGGCAGGTGAGTCAGTTGAGCGCTATAATTGTGATTTCCGCTTTTTTCCCCCTCTCTTTTTTCGTGTGGCTGTAGTTCCTTCATCTAATAACGAGCTTTAAAAGACGACAGCCGTCAACATCGACGTGTTCACGCTATGTTTAACCAAGATATGCAGATTCAACTTAATATTTTCAGCTAAAAAAATCACAAATTATAAAGTGTTTTCGAATGCCTCCCTCAGCTGGTTGTTTGATTAACTGTAAAGACTTTTATTCCAAACTGGACACACATTTTGTTTAAAAAAAAAAGGGAGTTGTACCAAATTAGGTTAGGATTTTAGGTAATTTAAGCCCTTGAGTGGCACTTAGATCGTGTCTGCTCTACAGACCCAACGGCTGCTCATGAAATGAATTTCTTCAGAGTGGATATAATGAAGTCTATGCTTTTTAAAGAGTTAACAGATTTTTTTTTCGGAGTTACCGGAATGAAGTCAGCAGTCAGTTGGAGTCACTGGGGCATGAATCTCCAGAGAGCGGCGGACATGGAATGAGCCCGGGCTGATTTCAGTCAGGAGGAAGGTCGTCACCACACAAATGAAAAACATGAGAAGTGGTTCAAGGTCTAATCAAGTCCTCAGACTTCGCTCACTGGGAGCAATTAAGTTCCTCCCTCTCCCTCAGCATAGGTAACCAGATCCTCCTATTGACATTCTCAATAAAAGGTCATTTACTGTATGGATAAAATGATCAGCCTCCATTGCCTGGGAACCTTATAGCATAAAATGAAGTTGAAAATCGCGGTCACAGCTTTGACCAAAAATAGCGCGTTATTTACAAAACCGACACGGACGTAAAATCGATGAAATGATTCACATACAAGAAGGAGAGGAACACATCTAATACAATAAATGCTTGTGCCGTGTTTTCGGCATCTACATGCAGGATCTTCACTGCATGAATTTCAAGACCTTGGCACAGAGTCCAACCCAACCGCAGGAATTCATTACCATCATTGCTAGTCTGACACAAATTAAGTCCTGGTACTTTCTGCCTTGCCTCTCAGACCACAATGCTTCATCATAAGTCATCCTTAATTTGTATGGTTGTCGCAGGCACTTGTTGTCAAGTCAGTTAGCTCGCAGCTCCCTTTGTCAAAGCCTGTCAGGGCTGCACAGAGTGGCAGGGAGAGAGACGAGACTTTCACACTCTGATCCCACCTAGAATGCCTAAAAAACTCGTGTTTGCCTCTGAGCCAAAATATGAAATATAGTCCTTGAAAGTGCTTGTTGCACTGTCTCCCTTCATAAACACAGGAAGTGTGAAGTCATAGGGGAAGGACTGTATAAGATACCGCTATAGACAGAATTCTACACAGTCCAAGCTGTAAGATGATACAGTTTGTCTTTAAAATCAGGGTTTTACTGATGGTGAGAACATGTTTCCGTTCTCCATTTTTCACCCCCAGGAGGAATCAACCCGTCTCTGTTTCTCCTCCGAGCATCTGGCTTTTACATCACATCCCTAAATGAAACGCAACTTCGATGCTTATCGAGTAAAACTGAATCAGGGGTGAAAATGCTAAATGTTGCTCTCAGTGCTGAGAGAGGTAAAGGTTTCAGCCACAGAGAAACACAGATTTAGGACACAGACTCTCTCTTCCGAGATCATCCTAAGCTTATAACAGAGTAACACATATTATGGCCTTTCTTGTGAGCAGCACTTGAGGGTTAACGGCGTTGTGTTCCCAGTCAAGCATGCGTGAGGGTCGGGAAACCATCCTCGTCTGCATTCGGACCAAAGAAGAGTCCTATGGAATCTAAAAATACTCTGCACTCCAGGACAACATTAAGACGACTCAAAAATAGCTGCAGAGATGAAAAATTCAAATGTCTGATAGCGGGGAGTCAGCCGTCATTTCTCTTGAAATTCTTTTGCTGCCACCCCCCCATCTCTGGTAATTACCTCCACAGCAATACGCAGATTCCCCTGGGCTCTTCACCAAAAAGCAATAAACATTGTATCACACTGACTCACCAATTGGCAAACAACTGGAAAACAAACGAGAATACATGTAACCAATTAAACAGAAAAGCCATTTGCACTGATGGCTAAAACTTTAACTTTTCAGAATCAGAAACGGTTTGTTGACCCAGTATCAGCATACGGGGGGTTTCCCTCGGTGTTGTGGTCTAGACAAAGCAAGACAAATAAAAAAACAGGTACTGTGACAGCCGAGAGTCAAAAACATAGAGCAGAATAAAATGAAGAGCCGTGCCGTGTTTAAACTGCACAGGATGGAAGCTGCAAAATATTGACTAAAGAATGTGAAAATGCATAAAAGCATAAAAACATGCGCTATTTCATTTTCATATCACAAAAATAGTATATGCTTATCAGTTTGTAATAAAAATCTGATGTAATTAAATACCTATATGACATCTATAAACACTTCCACTTCCAGGTTTGCGTTTTGGGAAATCTCTTGTCCAGAGTTAGATGAGAAGATACCACTCTCATATCTGTACAATACATATGAGGCTACCCCGGTTAGCTTAGCTTAGCACAGAGACTAGAAAAAGCTATCTTGGCTCTGTGCGAAGGCAACAAAATCATCATCAAACCACAGCTTGCTGGTTTGGTCTAAGTATGCTTCCTCATGTTGCTGGTCTTTGCGCTAAGCTAAGCTAACTGCTAGCGTCCTAGCAAGAAAACTGTTTAAGCTGTGAGTAAGGTCTGCATTTTGTGTCCATTATAACACAGGAAAACCCTTTTGAATGATTTTATTCCCTGCAGTTTAAAGGCTGTTTCTTCCCTTACAACGACTGCATCCTCTTTCAGCAACATATTGTAAATAATCTGAAGCTTACTTATTTGCAACCAAATCTAATACCTGTAAAGGAAAGTTACCATGTTTCCTATAAAGAGTTTCTTCAATCTCCAGTTTTAGATTATTCAGTTTCTTCACATTTTATGGCAGCTGTTTTGTCTCAGATTCCGGTAATTTAATACAGAGGCAATAGAAAAACACATGAAATTCATTTTTTACAGTGCATTACACATTTTGGCACTCTGACTCTATTGCAATGTGCAAAATCTCATGAAGCATTTATTACATTAGAGAGAAAATTGTTTCCAGAGCAGTACAACAAATTCAATGTCGCACGTATCTGCCTTCACTTGTTGAATTATTGTTTTGTGTTATTTGGAAATAGTTCATCATTTGCTTATTTCTACCGCGTTCACCTGCATACATGCACGCTTCATTTTACCAATTAGATGAAGCAGAAATGCAGCCGTGTGAAACGAGAGCACAAAGACCTGGGAGGTGGCAGCGGCTAAATGGCCGATTTTCTTCATTGTTTTCTATCATTTGAAAGCACGAGCAGCAGCGCAGCAGGCAGTGCTGGGACTAATACAGAGAATATTGTGTACTTTTGGTCTGTAGTGAATTTGGTCCAGCTTCAGCATGCACCACGCCGTGCTCTGGCTGGGTTTCCTGTGGTAGCACTGCAGCAGGGAAATAAATGCCAAGTAGTCTGTTTCCTAGTTAGCACTCTTGTGTCCCTCACACTCAGTTTAATCAACATTTAAAAGCAGGACGACTGCGCGTGGGCTGCAAAGGAAGGTCATAATGGAGTCACGAGGGCCGTAATTTCCTGTTTCACATTTTTGTCATGGTAATTGTGCACTTTGAGAAAGGGATCTTTAGTAAATGTAAACCTTTACCAAACATTTTATTTGTTTCTCACAGACATTTTTTCTTTCTTCTTTTGTTGCTGAGATTTAGATGAGAAGACTGATACCACTCTCTTTTCTGCACAGTAAATATTTAGCTAGAGGTCGCAGCCTGCTAGTTTAACCTGGAGTAAAGACTAACAGGGCGAAACTGCTAAAAACAGCTGAGAAGCTCGCTAATTAACACGTCATATTGTTTATGTGATTCATTTAAAAAATGCAATTATTGTGATTTTAAGGGGAATTTGATCTTTTGTTCAGGGACCAGTGACTCTCTGGCATTTCCTCTGCAAACCTCTCTGTGATAAACAGTGATACCAGGCTAGCCGTTTATAGCTAAGCTAAGCTAAAGTGGCTACAGCCGACAGAACTGAACGCGCTACTTCTCATCTAGCATTCAGCGGGAACATGAATGGCTGTTTCCACAGACATATCTTCAGCTATTACTTCATTTTTCCATGGTTTATAAGTGTCGATGTTAGGAAACAATGCAGCTGAGTCTCTTGAATCAGTAAAGAGGCGCTGATACAGACACGTTCGTGTTGGCACTGAGCCACTGATGTGGTATTTATCTGAGAGAGGGACAGGGACTGAGGAGGGTTTTCAACAGCTTCACACATCCACTGATTCCCTTTGAGCGAGACGTGCCACAGACCAGGACCAGCATCTAGCAAGAATTATCATCCTGCAATTATCTATGGAGCATTTAAAGTAATTATACTGCGAGTTTGCACCAAACACACCAGGCTGTGAGGTCTTCGTGTTTTTATTGTCCCCGTCAACCGGTTTGTTCTGAACGGCTTAAATGGAAAAGCGCATTTCAGCAAAAGGTGTCACACTCATACATCTTGTTATGTGGTCATAGTGCTTACTTGCAAAGTGCCATTCTCACTCATGTCTGAGTGGGCATATGCCACACAGGGAATGACTCGTCGTCGGCGGGCGCCGGCACGGGAAGCAGAAGCAAAGCACGACGCGACATCAAAGCAAAACCTCGACATCAACACGTTCTGGCTATCTTTGGAAAGTGATGATGATCTTAGCTGCGCTTCTCATCAACACTGAGAAAGATTGCAATGTACAGCTGTCTGCGCGCTGCACCTATTTGACACGTTGACACAGTAGGTCCTTAAAAGTGCATGTGTCAGGAGCTCGGAACTAATAGCGCAATGTCTAACTTCAGAAGATTAGCCAAGCAACGACATAAGCTGTGGCTGCTCTGCTGTTGAGAAGCCGGTTTTGAAAAATGTGCGTGGCACTCGTACGTGAGGAGAGAGAAATGAAGGCGACGGGAAAGGCTCTGCAAGAGTGGAAAATAAGTGAAATGTAAGTCACAGGTAGCAATATTTTGATAAAGTAATCATGCTTCAGGAGCAAAGCTCGGACTCTGATATCAGCCGTTGGTGATTCCACGGAGCTCCTCCGAACATGGCAGCATCAGATTTACAAATTGAAAATCATTAATAATTCTAACCAGGATGTGATAAATCTGGAATCACTCCCGATGAACCTGGACACACTTTCATAAATCATAAAGATTACTTGGAAATTTTTTAAAATCTGATGTCAAAGTGTCAGGCTTACTAATGGTTTTTGTAGATCCCGCGCCGTGATATATCATTAATCTGAGATGCATTTGAAGTGTGTCACAGGGGCAATATGTGATCCCTCTAATATTTGGAATATGCTGGTCTGTGTCAATACAGGAGATAGAAAGGATAAAAGCGGGCGGAGGTGCTGGGGAGAAAGTTGCCGTGGGTTACATTTTGATAAGGAGGTTCGATGAATATTTCAAATGACCGTACACAGCAGGAGCCGAATATCCTTACATCTGAACGTAACAACAGTGCTGCTGCTGCTGCTGCTGCTTGTGCGTCGAGATAATAGCGATAATGATGATGATCACCCTCTGCAATCAAAACAGATAACCCACTGTACAAATGATGATGGCATCTCTTGTATTTTAATGCAGCGCCTCCTAAATCCTGAGAATATCCGCACAGTAAACTCTGTATCCCCAAAATCCACATCACCGCTGAAACACCTTCTTTATTCTGAGCGCAGCGCCGCAGAGACTTCGGAGTGCTATTGTGAAGAAGGAGGTATTGACCGTGATGGTGAACAGGGCACCTCTGTAATCTAAATGTCATTCCCTGAAAGGCATCTCCCACACAGCCAATGGCTTTCATCTGAATGTGCCTCCAAAAGATTCAATTACTTTTTCTCTCCTTCTATTTCGTTCACCCTCTGATCTCCACCCTCCTTCCCATGCACTAGTTGCTTATCTGCTGTGATTATAGTCATTATGAAGCAGCCGTGTCTGTAGTGAGATTTCATCAGGAGCAGACATGCTCAGCCAGCTGCCTCTGCAACCAGGTCCCCTTTAGTAAAGGAGCTGTACAAAGAGCTGCTGGCTGGAGATGTAATACTGGATATTTCAACTACACTTCCTGGCTTAGCGCGGATTCCGGCAGCCGTGGCGTAGCATAGGAGTGAATTACTATTAAATATGTAGCCTGTGCTGTGTATCCTGTAAACATAATTCGCATTAGCATGAGCGGCTCCATGTATAGAAGTGCAGAAAGGTTATGCACAGCTCTGACTGTGTTTTCTATTCTGGTGAGGCGAGGGGAGAGGCACGGCAGCCCGAGGATAAAGGGCTGTATCAGACAACACAGCTGCTCTTTTCATGTTCAAAATCTGTTCCTCGCACGTCTCCGTCTAGGTTTCAGCGGAGGGGGGCGGAGTTTAAATGTGATGGAACAAAACTCATTTTTTGACAATGACATCAAAGGAGATGGCTGCTTTTGTGTTTGAAGTGGAGCATGTTTGAAGTGTTCTGAAGACAGTGGAGTGGTAGGGCAAGTTCATTGTTGCTGCGCTCTGGGGATGATTATCAGCTGCTATCGGCGCGAATCTCTGAAACAACTGTCAGCATGACATGTGAATAATGATCTCCCTTTTTCACCTGCTGACGCCTAACCAACTCTGACACCTAAATACCTACAGTACCACTAGAGTTCACACGTTCCCTTCTTCTTCTTTTAGACAATTCCTGCTAATTATTGGAAATTATGGCAACGCCCACCTTCCTACTTAAGCACCATGAAACAATTCATAAAAGGTTTATAACAGATTATAATGCAGATATAAGCAGATATAAAGACATTTTTAAGCATTTATTAATGTCTTATAATTATTACTCTTCCTATGAGGCATTAATAAGCGATGCTTAAACAATCAATAACATAATGTCACACTGTTGTTATCACATCTAATCATATATCTTCAGTGGATTTAACCACATCTTTAAACCAGCTGTGCAAACTGTTAATGCTTTATAACACACTGTTAATATATTAATGCATCCATACCTACATCTTAGCATCATTATCAATAATAAACAGCTCTAAACTAAAGGGATTTGGACATGTGCACAGTCATCTAATAAATGTTAAGTACCATAAGAAGTAGAAAGCTATAGTGATATCTGCTGAGTAAAACAGATAACTAGCATATCCAAATAACTCTGTAACGCTGATTCATGTACTAATAAACACAGAGTACTGTCATGATGACATGATTGTTAACTATTTATTACCCTTGAAGGATAACCTGCTCTAATGTATGCATTACATGCTTATAAAATGCACAAACTTTAAGTTCCTTGTCAGAAGCGTGCAGCTTGGTGCATCATGTTCAGAGTCTGTGCAGTACGATGGAAACATTTCCCGATGCAAGTGTATTTATCATCTTTGTACATTCGACAATTAAACTTAATTAATGTGGAATAAACATGTTAACCATGTACTCGCCAAGAGAAGAAGGTGGATCTGAGTGCACATTTACACAAACAGCACATTATGGGCTACTGTGTTATCAGTTATACATTAACTGTTGATTTACCAGTTAGAAACGCTTCATAGGAGGAGTTAGAGCCATTAACAAAGAGACTAATAAACCCTTAAAAATGTGTTTACACCTTTATTGTAATGTGTCTTAAATCACGTAATAACTGTTTATATAATGCTTATATATAAAGTGCTTCGTCATCACACAGTTTGATTGCAGCTATGTTGTACTGTGCTATAACATTACATTATGTTCATAAACAGTTCAAATGGGCTTAAAGTTGTTTACGCCTACATATAATAACATATAAACCATTCATTGAGTGTTACTCTGCCTCTACCTGCTAAACAGGAGATATTGAAATAACAGTGTGAATTTGCACCCCTCCACCCTACCTGACTCTCCACCCTACCCGACCCTCCACCTTCAACATATTTGCTACCATTGTCAGATCCTGCTACATGCACACTTGTGCATTTCCAGAGGAAGCTGCATGTTTTCCTCTCGTCTCTGCTAACGGTGTGAGTCAGAGAGCAATGGCTGACACTGCCCTTAAATATAAACCAGTCTTTGATATTAGCAACTATCACATAACTGTGTGCCCTTAATGGTTACATTAACCTAGTAAAATAGACAAGTTAACAGTCCTCCCAATACATGTAGTGAGCTCTAGATTTAGTTGGGCCTCTAAAACCCTCCTCCACTAACTATTATTGTACATGGGTTGGCAGTCTATAGTCCAGCCTGTAAAATCTTTCAGGAAGGGTCATTAAGGATATTTCATTATCTCCATATTGCCAAGGTCAGGTTGTCCATATATCCACTTTACGGCTGCTAGGGGAATATGCTGCGACTGTAGTATAATAGACCAGAAAATGTCCACACCAGGAATGATGGGAAATCAATATTGGGCCCAGCTCATCAATACAAACCCCATTTTCACAAGCAGGAAGAAGGTACTCTGGAAAAAAATGTTGAGGAAAATAGATTGAATCAGAGAAAATAAAATAAAGCAATGTTTTATTGTTAATAAAATGTTTGTTTTTTGGTGTACAGTATGCTGGGAGACTCGTCACAGAAGAGGTTTAAACCGGTTTGGCTTGATTTTGTTTTAATCTGCCAGCACTGGATCAGGCAGTCCATAAATGTCCCGGCACAGTCGTGTAACCACGTTAAAGGAGAAAGAAACATGGGTTGTGACAATGATTTGCCCCATTTGTTAGAGCAGTGGCAGGGGCCTCAATCTGCCTTTGGTTTGTTAGAGGAATGTTGATGCCTTCGGTTTATTGCAGGGTAATGGCGAGAAGAAATGTAGGATGCCGACAAACAAAGGAACGTTTATATCATTACAGCTTAGAGAGGGAGCGCAGTGTGAACCGTTCAGTCATTACTAAAACAATTCCACCATCATACTCTGATGATAATTGACACAGTTTAATGTTTGCCCTTTTTTTTAAACTTTAATTAATTAAAGCCGGAACATAAAACATACACGGCTCTCTTCTGAGGTGTAAACATTATAAGGTGAAATCGTCAGTACGTGTCGGCTATTTGTTAAATAAACGTAGCGGAGCATGTTGTGGTCCAACAAGGAATTTTCAATGTGCTACGGTGGAGAAAAGAGAAAACAGCCTGTGGTTGTTTAACCAGCCAGTGGTAGCCTTGGGCGTTGTTTGTTTATGCAGCACAGCTTCCAACAAATGAATATCACACTGGCAAACTGATGTTGGAAAGAAAAAAAAAGAAAAAGAAAAGGACTCTGCATACAAAAGCTTCTGCCTTCCTTTCCAAACCACTACGAGCATCAAAACAATTCAAAATACTTCAAGTGGCTGTTGTTGGGTCTCTTTCTCCGGACTGTGAAATGTGCATTTTTGCTCTGTATTATGGTATGGCCCAAGCTCTGACTCACTACTGTGACTGTACAGTAGATACATTGTCTTTGTGTGAACATTATATTGTCTGCTGCATGTTAATGGCTTATTGACCATGTATGGTGTAATGAGACCTTGGGTGCAGGGGCAGCCATGATATATGAGGGTGAAAATTGGCCTCTGCTGCACTGATGACCTAATTTCAATATTCAGGGACTTGGGGATGGAAATGACACTTTTCACATTTAAGTGCTTTGTATTAGCCCCTGGCTTACTGTACCTCTGCCTAATCCCAGTCCGCGGACAGAACCGCACACTGCACGGTGCACTGGCTCGTATGGACCCACCAAATTACAGCCATTCATTGCAGACACAGCGAGGTGTGCACCCTACAACCACCGGGCTGCGTGCACGGGGAGAGAGAGGGAGTCACCTTCATCTTTTCCGTTCAGCTGACTTGATGCATGCATTCAAGAAAATAAAGCAGAGGCAGATTCCAAAAGGGCTCTGTCTTCAGAGATAACCTTGAGGATGTATGGCATTTAGCATTCTGCTCAACCCCGGTCATGGCTTCCTGAAAGCGGTCATGGCTTCCCTTAAGCACATATTTTGATCCCTAGCCTTACGTAGGGAAACATTAATACCTTTTCATGCTAAACGGGAGAGTTTCCTATATATATTTTTTTTCTTAGGGAAGTGGCTTCAAACAGGAATTTAAAGACTGTCATTGCATGTTAGGGCGAAAGGGGGATGAAGCCCAATGACCTATTTGCATTTCTGTGCAGGAGAGGAGAAGAACAGGAGGGTGAGGTACACAGAAACTGCAGACTTATTTATCATTCATCCTTTATTTCGCTTGTATTAGTGAGTGGAGGTGTCATGTTTGGCACATCGAAACTCTGTGTTCTGCCAAAGAGATGTGACGCCAAGAAAAAGAGGTGTTGTTTTAACCTTGAGCCTGATTTAAGGAAACATGAATATATTACGTGCAGTATCCCTCAGCCCCCAGCTGACGTGCTCGCACTGTATTCTCCCTATGCTACTGTATATTAAGTGCAGTTTTTACTGCAGACGGGAATGTGAGGTGTCAGGTTGTGCACAAAGGACAGGTGAACCACAGCCTGACAGCTTTGCTTTCTTCCTTGACAAGGGGAAAAAATCCTGAAAGATGCTCTGTAAGCTATTACAAACGTACACGCAGACAGATAGATAGAAAGATCATTTATTTTTCACTCATTGGAGATGAAGAAAGAAGAGCAGATGGGACATTGTGCTAGCCCACTGCTATGTAAAGAGCGTTTGCAGGGTGTGTGTTTGTGTGTTCCTGCGTGCCGTGGGGACGGCGCAGTAGCTCATGGTGCTCCGACAGGTCCACCGTGTGTGGTGTTCTGCAGCATCAGCAGCCGGACAGGGGCCAGACGGTGGATTTATGACGCCAGCGAGCGGAAATGACCTGCTTCTGTCATTGGGTGTGTGCCCCATCACGAGAGGCCCTAAACTATATTGGCACAGCGCTGACAGACATGTTTGTCATCCAGTCAGTTCTGAAGATACCAAGCAAGGGGTATTAGTCCTTTGACAAGCCCTTCCACTCAATCTGTGTGTATGTGTGTGTGTGTGTGTGTGTGTGTGTGTGTGTGTGTGTGTGTGTGTGTGTGAGTCGCGTCTGTCTCTTCTGCTCTGTCTAATCTTTCTCTGCTTTTTTGCTTTCAGAGCTGTTCTTTCACATCAGCTCTTTGTTTGTTTGTCAGATTACACCTCATTTCCTAAAAGTCATTTAGAGACACTGACACTGACACTCAGGAAGTCAAATTATAGCAGCTTACTTTTAACAATTCACCCCCAGTAAGTGAGCACTGAATGTATTTTATTCATGTATAAAGTTCATCAGTTTGGCCAATTATAATCCTTAGTCTGTTAAACTGTTTTAAATTCAATACATCACACAATTGATTCATCTCAAATCAACAACACCACATATCGTGTTATAAGCTATTCAGATGTAATTCACGCAGGATGGTGCTTTCAACTTTCCAGGAGGAAGTGAGGAGGTGTTGCATGAACAGTGACACCTTCTGGCATTCAGAAAAGGCCAACTATGACTTCATTTAGAATTTCACTCACTGCCTATTTCACATTGAAAACACTCTGTGGTCACACAGGCTGAATTCACGTTAGGAGCTCAAAGTAATAATTGGCACTAAATGCTCCACCTGTATGTGCTGTGGGAGACGAAGCGAGCTGGTGCTGTGTGCAAGAGAAGAGAAGAGAAGAGAGCTTTATTTTTTCAGAGGGAAACTGTTGTGCAGCAGCTGCAGTACAAAGCAGCCTGTAAGGGCTTACCTTAGTTCAACTGAGGAAACCCTCACTAAAACCTGGGACCACATTTTGTCATTCTTTGCTTTGAGAAGCATTAGCATCACTAGCTAGTTCAGGTACAAAAAGGTTAATTTATGTGCATCTGGATGCACAACATTTCAACATAAAGCCACGTGTTGTTGGAACTAAGAACGCCTTTTATATAAAAATACATCTAAAAAAAGCTGTTATTAATTGATTGATATTGATTAATGAGTCAGGGCGTCAAAACATTTCTTCATGCATAACGGTGCTGTGCTAACTTTGAGCTGTCCATATCTTTAGCAGAGGTGCACTGTGCCTGCATATCCCTGCCAGCAGCATGCACTCCTGAGAGGACACGAGCTAATTGCCTTAGCGTTTGTGTTTAAAACCTCATTACTCACCATTCATTTTGTCGGCCAATTATCAGATCAACAATCCGTATTGAGCCCAGTTTGGTAATGTATTTGTTTATCCTGGTGCACGATGAAGAGTAGCTGTTTTCACTGGAAATGTGTGATCATTGCAGGTCACATGGTAGTTTCAACTCGGAGGGTATAGAGAAGGCCTCAGACAGCCAAGTGAGTAATAAAAGATCCAGCTGTAATTTAATCACGATCATATCTTAAATCAATCTTTTGTCTGTGTAAAATGGATGAAACATGCTGCAACAAAAGCCATCTCACAACAGTAAATCACTTGATCAGCTCATTTTCTAGATGCACATCATTTATTAAGGGACTAAAAAAAAAAAAGCCCTTTGGCTTTAACCGCAGCGCAAAAACTCCTACTGATTTTTAACAGTTTTGGCATTAAAATGTCTGACCTACTTATGTGATTTACACGGCAGACACCAAATTCTTTTTCTATCCACTTGAACTTCCAAAGATTTCCTCCATCACCAAGCAACCATCTACGGAGCCTCGCCTCACCCATCCATTCCAATGAATATTTTATAAAGATGCAAAGATTTCCTCCTTCTCAGTGTGTAATCAAATGCACACAGTGCTGCAGGGATTTAAAGAAGAGATATAAAGTCGCATCTTAAGGAAGAAATCCATTTTTCTCTCTAGCCTTGCATTCATTTAGGAATCAATGCGCCTCTCGAGAGACTGGCTATTCGAATCACACACACACACGCACGCACACGATTGGAAACCTTTTTGTTATTATTCTGATCTTCTGGGCTTTAAATGCTTTCAGACAGCAAGCATCAATGGACTGCAGACACTTGCTAATCAGAAGGTAATCATGTAATGGTGCTTAATATGAAGCATGTTAATCAGGAGCGGAAACAAGGTCAAATAAGTGAAGTAAATACAATAAGATTTGCATTCATACTCATAATGAGTGAGAACTTTTAGAGAAAGACTTTGAGTCTGTTGTCGTTGCACATTCAAACAGACTCACATCACTTGATAAATGCAGCTGTGACTTCTGCGCTTTAAGTGACTAATGTAATAACTTTTCTCATTCTTGCTCAGAACTGATGTTTGTGATTGAATAATTTGTTTTCATTTCACAGACGCCATTAGAGAAACACAGACAAAAGGAAAATACGGAGACGCGATTAATTTAATACACATATATTTTTCTGTAATTATATACTTTTTTTCTGCTCAGCTACATTTCCATTAGAGTGAATTCAATGCCCTTTGAATATCTGATCCAGTGTTTTTCTTGGAACTATTGGCACAGTGTGCAATCCATTTGGGTCCTCTTGTTATTTTTATTGTCATGTTTGAAATGCTGTAAAGCTGAACTGTTTTAATTAGTACTCTGCACTTTATGGAGATCATTGTTCACGCTTGCCTAATTATGTTTAGATGGCCCAAATCTCCATCAAAGGAAACCATTATCCTACATCGATGGTAAAGCGACGGGATTCCATCTTCGCCCCCCAGACAAGGCTATTACTGCTCTGCCTTGGCTTGGACACGCTAAATAAACACATCAATTTCATAGGTCTGGAAAGTTAGAGATAGTTGTTATCAGCTGCATATGGTTGATGATACAGATACTGTACTGTACATCAGTACATGTTTTTGCACCAGATGGATCGACCGGCGCTGCCGACCTCCGTTTAACCACAAAGCTCCTTTCTGACGAGAAACCAGTAGAAAGAAATGAAATGCTATCCTTCCATCACTTACATATTCCTTTGTAATGCCTTCCTAATGGTGGTATTAAAGAGCAGTGGGGGAGGGGTATGATTGGTGATGTAGTCTTTTTTTTTTTTTCTCTTTGCATGCATCCTTGCCTGAGAGCCTAGTGAATGTGATGGTTTCAGATTTGATTAGGCAGCCCAGGGGCCTCAGCAGTCCAGCCCTGCAATAGGCCAGCAGGGGCCTTGTACAGGCGTCTCATTGCTCACCATGCCTCAGTGGTGATGTACACATCGAGTGTGACCGCCCGCTTGATTTAAACAGCAGTCCAGCCACGATGTGGGAGTGCGCTCACTCAGTGCAATATTGTGGCCCATTCATCCAGTAACCACTGGACATTGGTCTCTGCCAAAGACGTCGGGCTCGCCACCACATTTGTGTTTGGAGTGAGAGAATCGATGGTGCACGAGCGCCGTGAGACTACACGCTTGTGTGCCATGTTCCCTTAACACTGCATGAAATAGATTCCAACACATGAACCGTATTGACAAGAGCAGATTCGGGGCAGCAACACAGTGTTCAGCCCAATGAATGAACACTTAATTTACATATCAGCGCGCTCTCTGTCTCGGTGCGACCTGGCTCGCTCGTGCGGTGGCAAGTCTGCAGGGCGACTGTGAAACCCCAAATTTGAAGGGAGAAATAACACAGTTTTCCTCTTTGTTACGCAGATGAATTCACACGCAGCGAAACACACCTCCGCTCTCTCGAGTACAGTCAGGAGTTTAGTTGCTGCAGTCTTGCTCTGTCTGGTGCGACCAGGCGAGTATGGTGGCTAATATTAGCTAACGTTAGCTAGCTTCAGGTAGACATCGCTGCTTATTTGCATCACTGAGTCGCTACATTTTCAGTGCGCTTTCAGAATTTATCATTACTTGCGCCAACATAGCTTTAATGTTAGCAACTGAACAGTCTAAAACATAGCTTTGCAAATATTTGCACTATTATATGTGTTATTGTATTGCTTTTTTATGTATTGCTTTAGAATAAAAAGAAGATCAAGACTGTAAATATACACAAAATTCCTGTTTTTATTCTGTACATGAAGGTTGGGTTATGATTTAGACTAATGTATCTTCAAAATAATAGCTAAGTGACTGGGGGTGCCTTATATTTCCATTTTCAGTTTTTTATAACTTTCAGCCTAATAAAAGTGTAATGTTTCAGACTTTAGAATAAAAAACTGTATGACCCACTTCTGTGAATCCTCTGTGGATGCAGATATAAGCGAAAAGAAACCCTTCAATAAGAAGATGCTCTAAAAATATGGTGAATTGTTCTCTTTACAATGCACATCCTTGCACTGAACAATGCGATACATTAAATTTCACAATACGTCGATGTATCCCTGCATCCACACAAAATGAGTTTCACTATTCACTGATGTCAGACTGATTCTTTTGCATCAGGGATTATGCCAGCTGCTACAATAACAGAGTACAAGTTCATTCTGCTCTGTAAAACCAGAGCTGTTTCACAGAGAACGACTGTGGTGATGTTTGACTGACTGACTGATACGAGCTACAGATGCACTTGCCCACTGTGGGTGCCCACAAGCTACATCCAATGGGCTGAAAACAGCTGAAACCTCTTTGGGGTGAGGTCACCCGAGCTTCCAGCACAGCACAGCTCACGTGCAGTCGCTCAGCGGCGGCAGCAGAGAGCGTAACGAGGAGATGCACGATGAAGTTTTTTTATGTTTTGATTTAAATCTCTTATTCATCGCTCTGCACCAAACAACGATTCTATTTACAATTTAGTGCCTTGTAAAGCAACCCATCAGACCGTTTCTTTATGCTAGAGCACAGCAGCCTGTGAACGCTGAAGTTATATTTAGAAATTCAATTCTTTACTCAGACCCTCAGCCTTAAGGCCTTTGCTTTGCACAAAATGAGCAAAGTTATTTTCATTTCCTAACGGTCACCACAGCCAAGCGGTAATGAGCAGGGCCGAGGAGGATTGTTATTTTCTTAAGGACCAAATTAAAAAAAGAAAGAAAGAAGGAAAAAAGAAAATCCTGAGTAGTTCTATCATTAGAAAGGGAAGCCTGGAGGAGAGTTTCTAGTTCATTAGTCTACACGCTTGGTCCTCCTGGTCCTACAGGGTGAGGGAATATGGGTGATAAATTGTGCATCCATTCACTTCCACAGTGTAAGTTGTCATTAAAGGCCCAATCTGGAATTGGAACATAGTGCCACCTTTGAGATCCACCTGCTGCTGGAGCTGTGTTTGTATTTATTTTGTAGGGCTGGAGACTTTTATAACTCCCAGGGAGAATGACTGAGTTCCTGAAATAAGGACTTCCAGGTACGTATCGCCTTTAAATGCATTTTGAGGCTGGAATGATTTAGCTTTGCAAAGTTTAGAAACACAAGGAAAAATGAACCTGCGTTTTCTGTTGGTAATGTTCTTTATAGGAGAGTTAAAGGAAGATTTCTTTACATCAACCAGGTGATATTTTTGGTCCTTAAACCCAAACCTGCAGAAGTGCAGTTACTGTAGCTGCATCATGACAAAGATTTTCAGGTGAACCTCATTAATTTACTCATTTCAAATACAAATGGGTCACTTCCTTTGATTTATAATGAATGAGTGTTGATATAAATATGATTTTAGATGAAAAACATGATGATCTTAGTGTAATTACCACAATCAGATATTCATAATTAACTGTTGCCTGTGTGCAGACACACAAAACAAAATGAAACACTCAGCTAAAATATTCAGACTGTTAAAAGACCTGCAAAGTCAGAACATAGAACAAGAGATTTTTTTGTTTGTCAGGCCTGAGTATCACTCAAAAGTCTCTTCCAACATTAACCTCAGACTGCTTTAAAAAAAAAGAATCAGCTGATAGAATAAACAGGATGATTTCAGCCTGATAACAGCATGTTAGCCTCAATCTCAATCACAGGGCTCTGATGCACCCATCAAGAAATGCTCTGTACTGTATGTTTGCATCCTTAGGAAGTGAATATACTTTACATCTCACTGCTGGGTTTTGCTCAGTGCAGTATTTCTCATTGTGTGCAGGTACGGTACCACAGGTGATGCTCATCTGCTTGACTCTCAGGTGAGACCACTGCTGTACGTCAAATAGCGGTAAAGCTGTCAGGTAAACAGTGTAGTTTCTCCAGTTTTGGACTCTTCACTAAGCCGCCGTGATGAAGGTTGACATGTGAAGTATGACATCATGCCAGTGGGCAGCTTTTTTGAGCTCTCCACCAGTGAGGTCACTGGTCTCCTAATGACTTCCTCGGGGTTCATAGCCGGCCTCCTTCTCTGCGGCCCACAGGGTCTCCCCCCTCCACCCAGCGCACAGCTCACCCGGCGCGGGCAGCTCAACGCTTGGCTAGCCTCTCCGCTCATTGTTCTTAATCAAGAAACGTGAGGCATAAAGACGCAGCAATTCAGTTCATGCATGCCCAGTGGGCTCCTGTTTGTCAGACAGTCAGATGAAGCCGAGTGGAAAAAGCCTCTTACACTGTACACACACACACACACACACAAAGAGAGGAGCTGTGTGAGGGAATGATGGCTACTACTGGCTGGCTTGTATGTGAGGTGATCACATTTTCAGTTTACATCAACATAAGCTCTCGCACATGATCTAGTGCTGGATACAGTGGTTGTACTTTGTGAGATAACAACGGCACGTCCTCGCATCTTCAAAGCAATGCATTTTCCACACACTATATATATTTTTTCTTGGTCCAACTAATGGACCACAGGCCTAGAGTGATTTTTTTTCTGCATCTAAAGGCAGGATGAGAGGCATGTAAATCAGGCAGCCCATGTACTTCTTTAATATTTAACATAGGTTATTAGACAGGGCAAAGATTTGACCCCCGAGCGCTTCTGCACATCACATGAATAACTAATGTTGGCTGATTATGTTAATCAGTAGTACTCGGCAGTGATGACCAGGAACGCAGCACCACTGCTGCAGGAGAGAGCTATAATCTCAGACGCATCACAAAAACACAGCCCGAGCCCATCATTAGCTCTGAAACACAGCCACTGCATACTGTGTGCAGCACAGGGGGATTTACACTTCACATGCTCAGCTTGAATTTCCCTTTAATATGTATACTGCAGATAAACATGCTGCATTTGTGAAGCTACTAGCTGTGATCTTCCTTAACAGATAATCAAATATTTGCATAATGATAAGGACACCGAAGCTGCGCCAGCCGACTCCGCGTGACGGCAGCTCCGAATGGCAGCGGCTGAAAATGCTAAACTTCCATATCTAGAAATCGCGTAATGTGACTGCAGCTCAAACACTCACAGCTTATATCACCAGCCAGCAAAGACACAACAACAACAAGATCGTCGGAGAGTCCGACACTTGGAAGAAGTCTATATTTCACTCAGAAGTTTGGATTTGTGAATGTATGCAGGCAGAAAGGTGCGCAAACTGAACTTCAGCAGGAAGTACTTTGAGGAAAATATTGCAGATCGACGGTGTAACACACACACATACACACACACACACACCTGTGTTACAACCTTAACTGATCAATTAGCGCTATTGATGGGAAAATTCTCCAGTGTGTGTCTGTGTGCGTTCAACAGCTGACGTTTTTATCATACGAGTGAGTGAACTTCAGGTGGGCTCAGTGAAAACGCCTACGATTTTATTTTTTTCTCAAACACAACAGCGCTGATTTTGAAAGCTTATTGCTGCGTCATAAAGCAAGCGCCTGTCTTCTCTCCCGCTTGTTTTGAGCCAAAGATAAAAACGTACTCTTGGAAAGCCATTTAGAGGCAGAAGCGGGTTGATCGTGGCTATATTCCATCCCCATCACCGGCGTTCTTTGGCCTCCACCATAAAGAATTCCAACGAGACAATTTTGCGCAGTGTGGGGTGAGCTGACAGGGAGTGTTATTAAAGCGCGGGGTGCTGACCGCTCTCAAAGTTATTAAAGTGCTGTGAGATTGTGTCTGTGATAGCCCTGCCGGTCAGGATGTCCTTCACACACACAGGTACATTACAGCGGGGATGCGGTCATCGCAGGGAGACGGGGGTGAGGAGGGGGGGAGCAGACACACCAGGACCCACTGTGGAGCACTGTCATTGTCTTCATTCCTCCATTAACGATAATCATAGTAACCCCTGGCTGGACATGCATCAGTGTGAATAATCCAGAATTAAACTTTCTAAAAGTTGGACGCTCGATGGTCGTGCAGGACATGACACCTACTCTAAAATGTAGTTTATTCAGATTAAATTATATTATCTGGAATTTTATGACACATTTATCATTACAGGAAAAGCTGAGTTGAAGGATTCTTCTTGGCGAAAAAAAGTTAAATACATGGCGAACGTTGTTTTGCCTTCATGGTAAAGGAATCGTTTGATATGTCGGAAAATCTGCTTTTTCATTTTCCTTTAAGACTTCGGTAAGATGAGCTGGCTTGACACCACTCCCATGTCTGTACAGTGAAGATGACACTACCTCTAACAGCCACTTAGCTTAGCTTAGCATAAATAAACAGAGGGAAACAGCTAAGATGTCTCTGTTCAAAGGCAACAACTCCACCTATGAACATGTCTAAAGCTCGGCAGTGTTATTTCTTTGTTTAATCTCATACAAACACCAAAGTATAAAAACTATATGTTGTGGTTTTACGGGGGGTTACGTGCCAAACTATTTCTTGGCTAAACCCCATTCACTCCCAGGTTCATATTTAGTGATATTTAGTGGTATCTCTTGTAAATCTTAACAAAATATCAACTATCCCTTTAGGGCTTGACTTAAAGGGACGGTTAAGTTGCAGTTAAAGTTGCAGTTGGACAAACATCTAGCTAAGTAGTATCAGGTGATACCATGGATGCAGTAGGTTGTAATTAGCATTAAGCAATACAGGCAAATGAAGACAGATAGTTTATGTTTGAATCTGAATTGTGTGAATTCATTTACTCATTTACGAGCATCCATCCTTGGGAAAAGTTGCAGTCAAACTCAGCTAACGGGCCTTGAAAACGTAGCTAAGCTATCTTAAACTTCCTGCAGGTGTTGTGGACGCAGAGCAAACTGGCCAAGTCTCACAGGCTGGTTTCTTTGCAATGCATCACAAATGAAGGGACCATCAGACGAGTGAATAATGAATGAGGTTAACGTTACGTAGCTAAAGAAGGTGGAATGTTTTCTGGCATGTTATACACATTTTAAAGCTTAATATGACATCTTCGTACGCTACGCTAGCAACTATGCTACTAAAGAGAGCATCTCCTGCATGAAGCAGAGGTTATTTTCATGCGGAAAACCTTGTCAAAAAATAGGATTTTACATTAAAATGATGCAATTATTATTTAAGAAGTGCAAAAATAAAACAAAAAAACCCTGAAAATGAGATTTACCAGACTAAGACAGCTGAAGGCTGAAGTGGTCTGGTGTATGTCGTTGGTTCAGCCCCTAGGTGAGTCTCAGATTTGAACGTGGGGGCAGCTGCCGGTGTAAAATGATAGGCAAATGGGAGGAGGGCTAATGGACTGATTCTGTGGGTTTTAGAGGAGAAGGAAGAAGCCCGGAACATCAATCTACTGTCAGCTCCCTCTCAATCTGTTTCAGCTCCACTCTGACATGACAGCATGGGGGACTACAGCCCTCGATTCATCACCGGGTCTGGAAATAACAGGACACCTCCAGTTTGTCATACTAGATTAGTCTGTGGCCCGTAACCACTGTCCTTAATAGAGTCTCCAGCGTTTCATCTGAGGTGTCCACTAGACCACCAATGTAGACCTCAGGGGGAACACAGAGGGGGTATCGACATCCCTTGTACTGGCTTACATGCAGAGACAGCTGTAGTGGATTTCACTTCTATTGTATACCTGAACAATTTAATTCACGGCTTGTGTCACTAAAAAAACAAAAAAATCTTTTTCTTATTTATGAGTATTTGCATGGAATTTGCATGCTGCCCACAGAGAAACTGAAGCTTGAGGCACAATTCTCTGAGGCACGTAAGTCTGTATCTTGCACATAAGATCAATTGATTGTAATCCATAATATTTCTTAATTGGTGATTAGCTGTTACTCTGTGGATCACAGGTCCTGGCAGTGGAATTAGCCTCAGTCTTTAATAAGCACTTGACCAGCCAGTGGGGAAATGTAATGGACGGAGCGGGGCTAGGCCAGGACTGTGATACAGTAGCTCCTCGCTGCTTCCCCTCCTGACCTTGACTGGCAGTATGGCTCTTTGAAAATCTAAGTGCCCATCTTACAGTATGCCTGAAGCAATTTAGAAGTCCATACACATTCATATAAGTCCTGCTTATTGATTCTTTTGCTGCTGTTCTCACACAGTCTGGCAATGTAGAGTTTCAATTATCACTATGTGACCTGCCATTGTCTGGGGAAAATGTGATCTATAGCCAGGGAACCTGAAAGTTTGCAGACAAAAAAAAACAAAACAAAGAAAATCTGTGAGGCATCGACAGCACCAGCGCGTGTTCAATAAAGAGACGTTTTAGACAAACGTAGAAATTGAATGCAACTTTTTAGACAAATACAGGAGATGTCCAGGCTCCCGGACCTCAGCTCTCCAACTGGACAAACAGACCAGTTCTGCATCAGCCACTCAATGATTTCTCCATGTAACTGTTGTCAATTTTGTCTGCAGCCATGTACTGTATAGGCAAGAGAGTCAGGCCTCCTGATGGATACAGGACCGCTGGGGGGTTGCTTATTTAGTCTGGGATGATGTGCGCTGTCTCCGGCTCCAGAGGCTGCCCCTCTTCCTGTTTACCTGGGAGTCCTTTGGGGTGAGGTTGAGCTGAAAAGCCCAGTCGGAGCCAGTCAAAGGGAGCGTGGCGCAGTCTTGACCCCGGCGCTCCACTCATTGTGTAGTGCAGCGGTGTAATGAGGCCCTGTGTGGATATTGATATGACAGAACAAAAGGCCAAGGTGCAGTAAGGACAGCAATCCACACGTTTCACACCATTTGTTTTTCACACCGTATCCATCACATTAATGGGTCACCTTTCTGTGACAGCTCATGATTACCTGCTTACCCATGGAGAGAAAAGGGGGTGAGGGAGAGAGAGAGAGAGCCTGGTAAGTGCAGAGAGAGAGAGAGATAGGTAAGAAGATAGGGAGCGAGGCTCCAGTACTGAGGGTAAAGGGTGAGTTGGGGTTGGAAGGAGGCTCAGGGAGTGGGGGGAAGGGATCCCAGTGCCATTTTTTTTATTCTTCTTTTTTTTTTTTTTATTCTTTCATGAAGATTGGCTCCAGCCCTGTCATCATCCCCACAGAGTGAATTTATGACAGGTCAGCTCTCCATGTAGTCACCTGATGGATGGAGAACATCCAAGTTTATTTGGGGCATAGTGGAAACGACCGAACAATTCCCTAAAGCGCCAACAGATTTTTTTCAAAGCGAGGGGAACGCTTACGTTCACCAGAAGAGTTACCAACAAAAATCACTGTCACATGTAAATAAACGTATATTTTGTGTTCTCATTTTTGACCTATTTCTCCTTCTAAGAGCAGCTTTTTTAACGTTGGAGTTTAGAAGGAGCAGGATGAATCTGTAACGCTCGGTGAGTGAATAATTATTGACAATAAAATACAAGAGAGCAAAGCTTTTTCTCCCATTGATCACATATCTTGATATGAAGTGTTATGAAATATGAATATTTGCTCGCTTTTTTCTCCTTCTCTCTGTTGATTATTGCCCATGCATGGCTCATTTGCTCTAATGTCCGGCAATTTCAAATGCTGAAACTCTTGACTGGGATGCATTTTATTGCTGCAACAACGAGTCTGCTGCTGATACTTTGGAAGGAAGATTTATACAGAATATCATTTTTTACTAATGAAACCTGTTCTGACACTCAGTCTGGTCTCACTTGGACATTACAAACTAATGCAGAGGTCTGCTTATGCTTGAAAAGTCAGAAGACACTCATTAGCGTACAATGAATACAAAAGATCTTTTGTTCTCACCTTCTCACCTGTATTTTTTTCCTGTTTTCAGTTCTCGCTCTGCTTGGATCTTGCAAAAACGTTCTGCTTAAGCTCAACCGCTATTGATTTCTTCCATTCCCACAGCACCACCACCGGCGTCATCTATGAAAATCTTAAGTCACTTAAGACGAGCGTTTCAACTTCAATTCATTGGAGGGAAATGGCAAGATCCCATTTTATGATAAAATAAGGCTACAGCTATCTTTAGAAAGGCCTTAGCTCAGCATATCAGGTGAGAGGCTGGGGAGGATGAACGGGGAGGGAGAGAGATCACTTTGTCCCAAATTAAAAGTCAGAGTGTCATCTTTCGGTCTAATTGCCTGGAACCATTATTGGACACCGGAAAAATAGTGTCTGCATATGCATTTATTTTGTAATCCATTGATGTGCTTCACTCTGAGCGCGGTCTATAGGGACCAGACCCAGGCATGCAAACATGCCCTTTTTGTATGAATGGGGGAAGGATTGCAGCCTATACTGCAGAGAGACAGTTTGCCATATGTCATAGCACCCAGCAGATACGAGGTGATGGTGTCAATACATCTTGCGTCTGCCCAGTGGAGGCTCACTCTGCATTACACTAAAACATGAATTATATGAGTGGAACAACGCCGTGTTGGGCCGGGACGTAAATCAGAAGGGAGAGAAATTGCTGACAAGTTTTGCTATTAAAAGATAATTGTAATCAAGGTGCAAGACGAGCAATGAAGTGGTGATAGCAGATAGATAGACAGCTGCAAAAGATGGATTGTTTTAATTTGCACCAATTAAATTGAAGTTCACTGGATCATCTTCCTCAATCTTCATGAATACTTGATTTTCTGGCCGCTACAAAGCTATTAAAAAGAGTGATTGGACTCTAACACTTGCTATACCATATTTTATGCTATACTTTCATTAACCCTTTGTGATGCTCTTTTTAATAAGAGGAACTAAAAGACATACTACTAAGAACAATATCGTATGTGCAGATTATGCATCGTCTTGCACCAACTCATAATAACAACTGATGAATTTGAAGGTGGTCACTGGGTTCAGGGGGTGGGTTCTGCTTTCATAAAGAACGTCTACTCTCACTGTGCCTCATGTCCACCTCAGTCATCACTTTTTGCTACATGACTTCTACTTTTGCTTCAAATCTTAGATAATATTGTTGAAATTTCAGGTTCATCAAGGAGCTTTTTGCCAACAAATCGTACAAAAATGCCAAAATCAACAATGCATCAGTCCACCTATCAATGCTTTCTGACTACAGGCTGCCTGGAGCACTGCAACGTATCACCAAGACCATTAGTTCATTCATCATCCACTGTCACTATCAACTTTACTACATGCACACTGTAAATTTCATTGTATACATTCTTTTTTGTTTATTTTTGCACTACTGAACTTATTGTATGTCCCCATTTCTTGTTCCTATGCAAGCACATTGAGTGCATTGTTTAAACCAGAGTAAAATTCCATGTATGTGCACACATACTGGGCCAAGAAAGCCGATTCTGATCCTGTTGGGGACTGTTTCAGCCACAGATTTATTCTCATGAGTATTTAGAACAGGGTTGAAACTGCAGTTCCCTCATTGGCTCGCTGGTGTTTCTTTAATACATTCTGGACAACAGCTGATATCAAGGTTTGACCAGTACAAAGGTAATGCTTATCGATAAGATCAATTCATTGTTGGTTCAGCTGACAGTAAGATAAATATGTCCCGGCCTTGCTCTGTAACGATGAGCAGCTTCAGTGTGTCAAGGTTTGTGTTTCTTTGTTACTTAACAACATATTGAACAAATTACAAACCTCATCAGTCGTTAGGAACACTGCTGGAGGGTGAACGTAAGTGGTCATTATAATACCTTCCTTATGGTTATCCCACGGATGAGGAGAGAGCAACTTAATGCTGCACACACACACACACATATGTGCATGTATAAAAACACATGCACGTACACATGTATGTGCATCATGCGGCAGGTAGCGATATGTTGTTAATCTTCCTCCAGAAAGCTGTTTTTTGTCTTATTCTGGATGAGCACATTTTTCATGGTCAGTTTAAAAAGGATCTAAACAAAGTTACAGATATGTGCGTGTGCGCCCGTCTGAAACGCTTCACCGTTAATTGATGCTGATCCTCTCTTAATGGTAATGTTGTTGTTCCTAAAGGTCAGCGGTGGTCATGTTTGTTTAAGCCTGAAACAGCACACGCTTGCAGTATGTTTTCAACAACCTCGGAGGGAGAACACGGGCCCTTTGGAGCAGAAACCTCATGTATTTAAGGAAAAGTTATTTGGTATTGGCAGATGTAAATTGATGTTGTAAATCACAATTTCATACTCGGGAAAGGCATCGAGTGTGGTTGTGTGTGTGGTGAGGCATTGCGGCGGGGGCTGGGAGCAATGTTCCACAGTGCTTGCTTCTGAGCCAGACTCGCTCCAAGGCAGGGGTGATTAGTGCTTGTTGGTAATTTGGCAACCTTGACCATGTAACCTTGCTAAAGCTGGATTAACATTTTACCCTGGAAAAGCCAGAGATGCCTTAAAACATGTTCCATTTTTCCGCTGCCTTATTATGATACAACAGCCTACAGAGGCTATTCAAATAAGTGCCCATAGTATGCTGCATGAGCACTCAAGGAGAAACTCTTATTAGACTTAAGCATGCTAAGTGTCAAAAAAATCTTGACATATCCATCTGATCAGTCACTGAAAACATCACATGCGTATCACTTCACATGTTGTGAGCATGTGGATCCCAGAGGTTAACCTCACAGATTAATACACAAGTTAAAGCTGTGTTCAACGAGCAGCAGGAATGATATGTGCATGTGAAATTACATCATTTATTATTAAAGAAAACACACCTTTTGTTTCTGTTATGTGAGGCGGTGGAGGTTTGCAGTCTTACTGTACTTCATTCTCTGCCGTTAGGGACTGTATGAAAATTACCGAGGTGCTTAACTCTTTTAAAAAGCAATGCCCTCTACAGTAATTTTAATATTTGCTTTGGACTCTATCCTTGACTTTGGGAAAAATGAAGGTAATATAACCCTTCTGATTGGTGCAGTTCATTGCTATTTATGACCACAAGCGTGTAAGATGGGTGCCATCAAATCGCACAATGGAAGTGGAAATTCCCCAAATTATGGCAAATATAACAAAGAGATGCTTCCTGTTTTAAATTTGCTTTTTAAGATGCAGAATAAAATGGGGGTGGACGCTGCTAAGGGATAGTGACACATGACGAGCTCTCCTCACCTCCCCCACCCTTAATAATTTTCACACAGTCCCTTAAGTGGCCTGTTTCACATGAGCCTTTCATATTAATTGTTCTCCATTTTGCTTAAAGCCCTCTTTTTCATTACAATACAAGGTTGTTTGCTCTAAGTCCACCTCCTGTTTATGTGACATTGGTGTATCTGAGGTAGGTGGTACATTGCCCTCCCACAAAAAGCTCAGGATTATTATTGAGCCTCTTTATCTTTACTGTAGCTAAGTTGTTAATTAGCTAGACCTTGAATTAGATTATTTGCATGTCTGAACAAGGGCTAAGGTATTAATGCTCCCTTAGGACAAACTGTAATAACCTCTTCGGTGGCTCCAAGATCCCTGTGGAGGGGGCTGCATGGACGCTAGCCCCTGGAAGGAGGGAGAGAGCGCAGCCATTTCATCCAATTAGCTGTGGATTATACTGCTCCTCTCCCTTTGAATCCTATTTGCTGTGATAAGGTGTTCTCCTACAGGGACAGAGCTGAGCTTTGCTATCAGGAAAAATGATTAATTCACAACCCAATATTAAAATGCAGTGCCTTCCATTTCACACTGTCTGACATAGGAGGAAGAAACAGCTCAGAAATCAATACAGGCACTAAACAACCACACAGGAGAAGGAGAGCTTGGCCAAGTAAGAAAATACCTCGAAGAATCTCAGAAGCAAGCCGCATTTCATTCTACACATCACACTTATACGGCTCTCCGTGGTATGGTGTGTCCTTGAATTATTCAGAGCCCGCTAAACCGTGGGAATGGTTTTAAGACTAATGTGGCACAATATCATGGTCGCTATTGTTATTGCATTGTACTGTGCAATTTTCACAAATATTTATCTCTTTCTTCTGATCTTCCCAAGGGCGTGGATTTTAATTCTACAATTCCACGCTCCTGCACCTCTTTGAATAAACACCGTGGTCACATGCAGGACGGAATCAGAGCGACACTCTTACAGATCTTCACGTCTTTTCCTGGTCTGTAGCCGGGATCAGTGTGGAGAATCCAGAGTCCGGATTTATATTTTCCAAGCCCTCCGACGCCGTACAAATGATGTTTAAACACCCAGCACCTAGGGTTTAATTAAGTCCCTCTAATCGTGTTCCAATCAGAAGCTTGGACTGATGGGCTGGAATTCCTGATGTGCATTTCTGTCAGTCTTAATTGGATAATTGATTGCCAATTTGAACCTGGCCACACACTGCATACACAATAAAGCGCCTGGCCATGTTCCTTGAGGATTCATTTTCCATCCGAATAAAGATGCTGCTTCGATAGGCAGGACTCCAACTATTGGTCTTGCTGAAAAATAAGCCCTGGCTGCGGATGTAGATTGGAAGTCCACTTATGAATGCCTTTTGAATTTTTAGTGCATGAGCACAGTTTTTGTTTGCGTCGTCTTCTGGCTCTTTGTGTTTTACACTCGTGCTGCTTTCAAAGACGTGGGCAGCTGAAGCTCACACTTCCTGCTGCTTGTTTTTTTAATGTTTGCTAACAGCAACCTTTCACAGAACGTCTTTACCTGTGATTTTGTTCACATACTGTTTCAGACACAATCTAAAAATGCAATTACAGTATACCCTTGTTTTTTGCGGGGGTTACGTTCCAAAAAGAACCCGTGATAGGCAAAATCCGTAAAGTAGAAACCTTTATTTTTTTTTTTTACAATTATTGTACAATTAAATACTCTATTATACATTGAAAAGAAAGAACAAACCATTTTACAGGCTCAAGCGTTTGTTTCACAAATAAAAGTACTTTAGAAACGTTTTTTTCAACAAATAACTTCTGTACTGTGCTGTCAAATAATAATTTTAATCATTGATGTGAACAGAAGGCTTCAAATTGCGGAGATTAGCACCGCCCACCGCGACACGAGTAATTAGATTAAACCGGAGAAAATTGAAAATGATTATGAAAAAATACAAAGTACAGTCGGACAAAAAGTGACTCAGGTGTATTTCACTGCTCTTCAGACTGAGCCGCTGCATCCTGACTCCGCTCTGCAGTGTTTTCTTCTTTTGAAGCCCGCGGTGCAGGTATGTAGAACACAGTGATAGGCAAAACTCGAAATTGCAAGAGAATTTGCACGTACGTAATGTAAATTTGGCGAGCTGTTTTACGTACGTGTACATATTAAACTGCAACGTTATTGACGCACAGGTAGAGAAGAAGCGGAGTGACTTTTTAGCCAATCAGAATGCAGAACACAATGCACGATGCAAATCCGTGAAGTTGCGAAACCGTGAAAAGTAAACCGCGTTATAGCGAGGGATCACTGTACATTTATTTACATTTCAATCTGAGGCACATTTTTTTGCACTTTATCACTCTGATCTCCTTTCAAAATGCTGTTTGTTGACATCATGGACGACAGTGTTGTTGAGATATCATGTACAGGAAGAGGCAGGTTGAGGCCAAAGGAAGCGTAAGTCCTAATAACGCCACCATTTCTGTTCCACACCAGACTCAATGAGATGGAATGGAGTTGTCACAATCAATGGATTTGCAAGTGAACCATGAAGAATTTTTTCATATCCAGTTCAACGTTGGTGAAGTTTGTCATGCTCTGTTGACCTCTGCTGACCTCCCAGCTCACTCCTCCGTATTTTTAAATGAAGCAGAAAAATCACCAGAAACGCTTTCAAAATGAGTTCAATGAAACCGCACCAGGAAACAGAGCCCAGTCAATGCACGGCCGACGGAGCTGAAGCGTTCATCGACTTCTGCGTTGCACTGCATTGCATCATAACAGGTGTCCCTGTTTTTTTAGCTCAGGGTGTTTTGTGGTTGTATTTGTGTGTTTTGTTAACGCAGCAATAGCTCGGAAACTATCAAAAGGCGATGCTGAAAGGGTGAAAGGGTCGTGAAGAAAGACAAGGAGAATATTAATATTTATAAGGCGAACGCTGTGAGATGATTGTGAAGGACTCTGTGGAGACAGACATGGATGTATCATCTCTCCAGGCAGACTCTCGGTGTACCATAGGCGTACACGTACCTCTACCTGATGCAGAGTATTGAATCTACAGCAAACCGAGAAGACACACACTCTTGAACTTGAACTTGAAGATATCAACAGTACAGCTGAACCCACATGTGATTTTAGGTAAATGCATTAAAAAGTTCTGACGTTAGCTCTGAAGAGAAGCTGTAATTTGCGGTGAGCGTTTTTTTCGGTGACAATAATGATTTTGTTCTCACCGTCGTTCAGGTGCAGACCAAAGAGGTAGTTTGCAGGGTAATTGATCATTTCAGGTCAACTTTTAGGTCTGTGAGCATAAACAGTCTGTTTCCCATCAAACCACAACGACCTGATGGGAAACAGATTCGAGCAACACCGTGCTGGTCACCTGTGATCTCGCTCATCAGTGACCACGCCGCTCCCCTCTGGGGGCAGCTGTGCATTTGGTTCCATTTAACCTTCGCCGCTGGGTTGTGTGTTTGATGGTGTCCTTCGCTTTCAACGTGTCACCAAACACGCCGCCATTTAATAATCTGTAAGAATAACATTTTCCCAACTTTTCACTGCAGAGTGAAATTGTTTAAGATGAAGGTGCCAAGGCGAAAGACTCCAGGGGCCTAATTTTGTTTGGACAGCCACGACTGCCTGTGAGTCCCACTCTGGGTGGGCTTAGTCCCTCTCATCTACTCTACATTTCCTCCACTGTTTTCTCACTAGACATTGCTTTCTCTCTCTAAATAAGAATTCTTCCACGGAGCCAAACGGTGAAGAGAGAATTCTCCTATTATAAATGGCCTTTCTCAGCCCCGTAACCTCGCTACAAGTTTTAGCACTCAAGTGCAACCCTTGGTGGGATTAGATATTTTGGCCACCATTTGTACAAAGTGAAGTTTCTTTGGAGTCTCCTTGAGACAAGTGACCAGCGCAGGGCTAAGTGAAGGCCTTATCAGTCACCCCACAATGGTGCCACCCCATGAATTATATTAGGGACGGATGTGGCTCGCCAAGCCACTGCATTGTGGACCATCTGGGTGACAATAAACATGTCGCCACATGGTTTCCTCCATCACTCAAGTCTAGATAGCAGATCTGGACCTTAACTATAGCTCACTATCTCCTGGATCTCGGCATGACCTGTTAGAGAGATGGAGGTGAGGCTCAAGGATATCTCTCAGAGAGTCTGCTCCAACACCAGGAGGTTATTATAGCCATGGTGGGGGGAGGCAGTCCGTCTGTCTGGTGTGCTGCTCGCTCTCTCGCTCTCTCTCTCTCTGTATGTTGCACACAGAGGGAAGGGAGTGAGAGAAAAATGTTTCAGACACACATGTAAACACGTCGAACGTGGAAAAGGAGGATTGTTCCAAAAACATCGATTAAAAAGCATTTTGAAGCAAATTATTCAAAATTCCTTAATCTGGTATTAATGCAAATAAAAGTGCAATGTTCACCCTCCTTTTCGCTCTGTTTTGTTCTCCACCAGTCCTGAGTGGAATATCAGACTTTAATTTTCCATCGTTTTCATTAGCTATTTTGCTAATTTTAGCTGCTAATGTTAGCTTGTTTGCTGCTGGCCGAGGAGCATCGTTGTGTTTTACAGAAACAAAATCTGCTAAACTGTGAAAACGGAAACAATGAGCTGAAAGGCCCCGCAGCGCCCCGCAGCGAGGAAAACTTCTGCGATGTTTCGCTGCTGGTTCATCACCGTGAGATCACCAGTGTGATCCTTTTTTTTTTTTTTTTTTTTTTTTTGCTTTAAGGTACATCAGCCATGTTTTCTAGATGAAGAGATTGCATTCATCACATGTTTGTCATCATCAGAAAAATACCAAAAAATTCACTTTCATTTTTCATTTTGAAGAAGTGTTATTCATGTTCCCGGGTTGGCGCTCCTAATAAAGTTTAGAAGGAAAAAAATCAAATAGTGACGTCACAGTTTTGCATGTTTTCTGAGCAGCTGGTCGGGAGAGCGAATAGTTCAAAGTAAGTTGAAAATTAAAATTAATAGAAGTTAAATTAGAATTTCGTGATGTTTGACAATAAGCCCAACATTTATGCAAATGTGCTTCTTTTGTTTATCACTGAGTGCAGGTGGTCCGACGCCGGTATTTGACCATTTCAGCAAGGCTATCTGTGTCTAGTTTGCACCCTTGGTAGGCAAAGAGAGGTATGTGTTGTCTTTGTATTAATGGGCTGCTGGGGTGTTTTGTGTTAATATTAGAGGTTGATGTTTTGTACCATTTTGCAGTATGTGTGTGTGGTTTTTAAGGAAACGCGAAATATTATTTTTTGTTGTTGTAATTTATACATGAATTGAATGTTGATGTATTAAGGAACTGATTTTGTTTGTTTGTTTTGCTACGTGGTTTTACTTTCACGGTATCCTAACGGAAGAATAAAGTCGTACCAGTCAAAGTCAACGCTGTGATTATTGATGCCAAGGGCTGCTGTAACATTAAACATGTGTAAACCAGTTTTTTTTTTTCCATTCCATTTTGGACATTTCACATAAATAGCACATTTTCTGAAGTAAAATGAAACAGTAATGGGTCTGATCTGTGATGGAGTGAAGCTGTAAACATTTGTTTATTTGGCACCTGCATACATTTCATTTGACTTTATCAGCCATCCACTGCGGCCACATGTGAACCGCACATTAAAAACACTGGTGTACGTCCTCATTTCCTCTCTACTCTGAAGCTGTCAAGCCAACAACCGGATTGTTCTGCAGACTTAAATGAACAGAAACTTTTTGCTGTGGTAGCTCCACCTGCTTCAGCTAATGGCTAAGCCGGTTATTCTCTGCTGTTGTTGCTGATAGAGAACCACACAGATTAATCATTCACGAGGAAAAGGATTCAGCTGGCTAAAAAAATGTGGGGGTCCACAAATGTGGCATGAGGAAAAATTGGCTAATTTGACTTAACATGCTAACGCCTTGATGATGAAACCTGAAGTGAGACTTAAATGAAGCGTGCTAAGGGCAGGCAACAAAAAAACAGCGGAAGACCAATGAGGAAGTGAAAAGTGAGGCATAAACAATGGCATTTAATACGATTTCATAAAACCACTTATAGCACATGACAGGGGCTCACATGTAATCACTGTAAGTGGAGACGAGGATGGGGGCTGCGGTGTCGTCGTCACGATGCCAGGACACTTCTCCATGACACGTCCCCTGCTTCTTCTCATTAATCCCCTAAGCTACATTCATTAACGGTCACTCCCTCCGCTCGGCGAGCCTGCACACCCGAGTGAAGTCACACTCGCCATCACAAAAATAACCTGCTGCCGAAATGCAATAGGATAATTCGTTATAGCTTTCCGATTTTAATACTTCCATTTTAATTAATTAGTACACACTGTTACTTTATTCATTATTGTAAGATTTAAATGGAAGAGGGTATTATGCATGGCTTGGATCCAGGTCAGATCACAACAAGTACATTTAGGCAAGTGTTGGGAAAGAAACGTGTTTCAGCAGACAAACAGTGAAATCAGCTGACACTGAAGGACAGTTGTGTGAGGATGGCAGTTGGGGGGGAGAGGTACAAGAGGAGATGATAAATACGAGAGATTTACAGGTCCTGGGAGTGTCAGATCCACTGTGAAAATAGTGCTGGGTGTGCTGTTATCGAGATGGGCCAGTTAGTGGCTTTTGGAGGATCCCCTCTTCCGAACAGGGCTGTAGTTTCGGGGGCAGCCTTTATGGCTCACCAGTGCACTGACCACAGCCCATTAACTCAAAGAGCCTCCACAGGAGCACTGGAGCAGGGAAGGGGGCCGTGACCTGCCCGAGACCATCTTATTACTTTAACACATTATGTCTCCCACTGCGATCTTTTTATTTAAGTGACTTCAGCAGAACGCATCATCTCGGGCCAAGTCGGGGACAGACAGGGGCTCCGAGACAAGAGCCGAGAGGAGGGGTCAAGTGATTTATTGGAAACGTCTGCTATTGGGTGCCGCAGAAAGGGAGTGCAAGGATGGACAGTGAGCAAAAGTGCGGGGGGAAACAGTTAGTGATGAACCTGACTGAGAGCTGTTTATGGCGTGGGGAGGCCGAGCTGACCTCAGAACAGCTCCTGGGAGGATTCTCAAGTTCTCACTGATGAGCTTTTGCAGCCCTCTGATGGCCATACGGCCCAGACAGTGAGGAGCAGAGGGGGTGGGGGGCGAGGGGTGGGAAGAAGGGGGGGGGGGGGGGGGGGGGTCCGGGGTCGAGGGAGTGATTTATTTTACCACCATGTCACCCTTTATGGGCCACACCACTAGAGATGGCCTCAAATGTTACTGTCCTCAGGAGGAAGATCAGCACGCTTTGCCTAAGTGTTACAGCAGCTCAGACAGACTTACTCACCTCATGAGTGCCCCTCCTGGCTTCGTCTGTTTGCACCAGCCACAGTTCACCATTCCAGGGCAGCTGACGCAGGGTGTGTCCCGAGGATGCCTGAAGGGAGTCAAAGGTCGAATTACAGCGTCGCGTTTAAATCTTTCGTCATTACAAAGACAGGGGGCAGACGTAGCATAGCGTAGCATAGCATTATTTAACAGCAGTTTATTGATTTTGAAATGCAGCAGAATAAACACACAAGCAACAAATGCACAGGAGGGAATAAACAACACAAAAAAACATCGCTGCAGCTGACCTATTGAATCACTCGCTTTAATTTTTCAATCAGACTCAACAAAAGTTTGCTAGATTTTCTCAAAGAGTGCATCTCTGTATTGACATACTGTATTTTTAATGAACAATCGTACCCAGTTTCCTGTGACTGCTTCACAATAAAAGCTTCCTCATGTTTTGCCAATTTAATGTTTCTAATGTGAAGCAGTAGCAGGAAATGTTTTTCTTTTCTTTTGCATTAGCAGTAATGTTCGTGTTAATGCGCTAAATGGGAGATGGAAACATCTTTGCCAAATTAGTCCTGATGCAGCAAACAAAACTCACGTGATAGATCAACTGTTTCTGCTACAAAACCCACAAAGAAGAAGAAGAAGCTGCTTCCGCTGTCATGCTGGATATTCCGGTAACGTGCAGCATGGCTGACAGCCCCGACAACAGGTACGTGAAAACATGGCCGATACTGGCTGACATTAAAGAAGAGCTACTCCTACTCATGAAAGACCTCGCTCCAATCTTCTCTCAGGTGGTGAAGGCAAACTGTTTTATTTCCAGGTTTCAACATTCTTCATCTTCTTCTACTCTGTTTATTATAGCCAAGCGTAACATAACATAACTTATACCACCAACTTCTAAAGCAACTACATTTTGCGTATCCTAGTTTAATCGCACCAAACCAGTTTATAGAAATGCACCTAATTCACATTGTCTTTATTTTTTCTTTGCAATATTTCAAAATTTCAAAAGTTCTCTTGACCATAGATGGAAACTGAGGCTACTGAGGTGAAATTACAAGGAGTAACTGTTTCCTGGGATTCCCTGCTCTTGAGTGGATTGCTGGAAAAAATGCCAATAAATAGCATTAAAAATGGAGAAAATGAACCACTGCAGATGATCCCACGTCAATGTTCTGGTCTGGTGATAATGTTGAAATTCATAATGCACAAGCATCAGAGAAAACCACTAAAATGAGTCGTCCGCAATGTGAAAATGAATATTTACGGCGGCTGCATTCAGTCCTCGAGTGCATGGTCGCCCGTAGAGGCGCGGGACATATTCTCTTTTTTCTGCTCAGAATCTTACAGGCCCCTCAGGTTCATGACATGGGTCACGGACATTCCACCATGGCTGATTTATTTCGACCCATTAGGATTACAGAGACAAATCTGCAACCCTCCCATCTTCAGAGGCTGTCCCCTCTTTTCCAGCCAGCCTTCCCAGACAACCCACACATCAAAACTACCATTACGTTCTTGTTAGTTCACACTGTCGATTAGAGAAGGGCAACATAGATTCATGCCAAGGGCTAAATGTGTTTATTCTAATTCCTCCCCCGTCTCTGCTTTGTCAGAGACAGACACCCACAAACGCAGAACATCTGAACGGCTCCAACAGCTCACATCAGAAGGACTCAATCCTTCAGGAAGTGGAAGTAACCGATTAGATTATGTCATTGCCACAATCTGTTACGAAAAATAAACACTGGGCCTTTTCATTAACCTAATGAAGACGAAGCACGTTGATGAGCTCTTAAGTCAATTAACGATATTTAAAAACAGGCGGTGCAGCCCCAAGGTAAATTAGCATGCAGAGAGTGAGGAGGACCCAGGTTCAAACAAATTGTGCGTGGAACCCTCTGGTTCAAGCCGCTTGACTCTCTCTCCCCTAATGTACACCCCTCCTCGTCTGCTCAAACAAGCTTTCATTAGCCATAATTAACTGCATGCTTTCTGTCTTTGCAATACCAAGAGAGTTCAAGTTGAGACCGAGGGGACGGAGGTGGAGGAGCCTGCAAAAGTCTGCTGAGAGGGGACGTTCAGGTGGCTCTTTTGTGTGCACAAGGTGTTTATTTTCAGTGAAGAGTGAAAACTGGAAGCGACGCCATCGCTGCGCGCATTTGTCGTGATGCACCTGAGCGTCTGCGGTGCAGCGAGCACGCCACAGGTCACGTGACGTGACAAGAATTAACCAATAAGCTCCACAGGACTCGCTTCATCTTTTCCCTCCGAAGATGTTGCAACATCTGGTTGAAAGGTCAGTGAAACTGAAGATGGAAGAGCGGCCGTTTGTAGTCGTTCAGGGAAACTCGGAGCTGCGCGACCTGTCCAGTTCTGACGATTCTGACGCCAACAGAAGGAAAAACTGGTGAGCACAGTGATTCACTGCTACTAGCTGCTAATTTCTGGCAATGCTGATTCGCACAATCATAGCAATGACAACAGCGAAAGCTCCCAAGCACCTTGGATAAACGGCTAAAAGGCACACAGCTGGCGTTTTTCTCACGTTTTTAGACGCAACATCCGAACGACCCCTCTTATACTGACCGATTGAACGCTTCAGTCTTTGTGGACTTTGATGCGATTCAAGAACAATGTATAAGATCACAACGAGAGCACAGTGTGGTTGAAATAAGAGCATCTTCACTCAGAAGTCTGCTTGCTTTGTTTTCATGCCTTTCCTCTCTCCTGCTCTTTTTTTTTTTTCAGTAAACTTATTTGAAATCCTCCAGGGTTTAAAACCTCTCCCCCTCGCTCTCTTTCTTTCTCTCCCTCACACTCGCTTGGTCTCTTGGCTGCAACAAGGTCTGAAAAGATTGCAGTTCATTTCGACCCACGGTGGATGGAGGCCTCATTTAGTGGCTGCTGGCAACTCAATCAGCCTGCCTCACACTGATGAGTGAGTGACTACTTTCAGAGCACCAGTCAATATGTGTCTGCTGTGATAGAATGTCAGCACCCATGCCCTGTGTTCTCCTGACCCAATGTTATGGCTTTTTTATTTTGTCTAATCAATGATATATGAAACAACACAGACACATTTGAACAATAGATCTTTTTCTGCACACATACCACCGCTCACCGCGCTTTCTGGTAATGCAACCGCTGTGATGTTCAGGATTAAATAAGCAGTTTACATTTTTTGTAGCTTTTTCTTTGGCTGTCTGGATTCAGGCAGAATTCAATATAAATGGAAAACAAGCAATAAAGAGTGTGCTAAGAGTGATCCAAATAAATGAAAACACTTGCCTTCTTTCAGTCGACTTGCTTAACAGTGGTGGCTCTGAAACTGGCGCCTTCTGTTGCACGGTTTTGGCTATTTTTGAGAAGAGGAAGAAAAAAGCACTATTGTAATATAACAGTAAGTATTGCACATCCTTAATGCTTCGCGGCCCTAACCGAGAACAGCGTCTGTGCCATGTTGTACTGGGTGAAATACAGTGTGTAGAAATTTCTTCTCAGGTTTGTTTTCTGTGCTGCGAGTGAAGAACAGCCCATATTTTGAGGCTGGCGAGATGAGCCGAGCTCGCTGTCCCCTGTGTCCTTTATTTCACACAGCCCACTGCACATGCTCTGCAGTCTGCCGACCTCTTGACCCGCCTGTCACTGTGATGGCCTCTGTTATCTGGAAGTAGTGATTTCATATAGATGGTCTCCCTCACTGCTGCTCCTTTATTGAAAATAATCATTAGTGAGATTACTGAGGAGGAGTTTGAGAAACGGACTTTCAAGTAATATTTGATTTAATGTGGAGGATTTTTAGTATCTGTATGTCCTTAATAATAAAGCCATGAACAGTCAACTATCGCTGCAAATGGAAATTCCAGATTATGTTCTTTTTCATCTATTTTTGAAATTCTAAATCACATTTTCCAGGTTATTCTTTGTCTTTTGGATGCTTTTGTTTTTCTATATGAATATCGTTGAGGTGTTCGATGTTCGATAATATTGTAAAAATTTTAGTTTCTATCATAAAAATGGCCACTTTTGCTGTTATACATTGTAATTGTCTTCATATTATAGGTGTTTTCTTTCCCTAATCACCTGAATGACTATGTGTATGTTTTCTCAACCAGTTGACCTACTTTCTGTGCGCTTTAATAATTCACCCACACATCTATGTAAGCTATATATGCTACTGCCATACACGCCACTGCTGGTGTCCATATATCTGATTGAAGTCATATAAACCAAAATGTTGTAAATACGTCTACCAGCAGCAAGACAGTGTGCAGAAGTTGTATCCAGCTGTAAACGCTGAGAGAAAAATTCTGCACATGATACTGCACTTTAAAGCACGTTTAATAATTCACATTGCCCATTTTCATTTAACCTCCATGTTTACTTGTGGTGCGACTTTGGGTTAAATTTTCATCATCTTAGGTGTCGAAGCCTCTCAGCAGAACTGGGAAGTTGTGTTTATTAATGTCTGTAATCTTTCTGCACTTTTAGCTGCATTACCACACAATAAATTAATGTTGACCATAAAAAAAAGAATAGAATGGAAATCAATGGCTACCAGAGAGGCTTAAAATATTTTTAAAAAGTCTTTTGACGTAAGCAGTATTTTTCACAAAAGCTTAGAAAATTAATATTTACCACAAACCAAACAGTCAGTTGTATAATCCACTTAAATATCACAGTAGCTGTAAGGTTTATACTTTGAAAAATGTAAATCAAACGCCTGAAAGAGTGATGAGATGCAGATTACAGTAACTTCTTGTTATCCCCAGTCGAGTCAATAGTGAGTGTGGTGAGACTCACTGCTTTTATCAAAGGTTAAATGAATCTATAAGTTATTGAAGTGTTCACATTGGCCATTAAATAAATGCACTGAATTCATGTGAGGCAGAGGTGGACATTACATAACCGGAGTTAAAATATTCTGATCCCCAGTCTGATTCATCCTGTAGACCTTTAGGTTTAATTGGGTATTACCAGTGCCCAGGAAGCAATGATGACTACAGACATGCAGGATAAATCAGAAGGAGAAGTCACAGGTCAGGAACCTGCATGAGAGAGACATATGTAGAGGAAGATAGCAGCGGAGCAGTGGATCTGCCATCACTGTCCAGCCAAATCATCAGGTTACAGCAGCATTAGATGGAGCAGAGTGCATGAAAAAGACTGCGGATGCTGTCATTAGGGAGCCATCGCTTGAATTCTCCTAAAATGTTAAGTATGTTGTATAGACAAAATACACTGTGCTTGTGTTGTGCATGTTTGAAAGCTGGTTATTGAGATATTAAGAAAAAAAAAGCACTAATAGATAGTAAATCAATCAACGTATGGATGTCCTGCCTTCCTTGCCTGTCTCTTTAGTGTGTCTATCAGTGGATGCATTCAGCAGAGATTTTCAATTTATTTCTAATCAAGCTTTATCTAATATTCTCCCGACAGGCAATTAAAAATTCAAACTACCCTGAAAAGCCATTGCTCACTTTTCACTCTCTCCCAGTGTTCATTTAAGGATGTTATTTCATTAAAAGCTCTTGCTGATGAGTTTGAGGTCATTTGCAAGCACATTTGATTACCATATTCTGCATTTGTTATTACCATGCTCCACGGGTATTGTTTAGATTTTATTTTTTTTGTGAGTTTTTTTCATTTATTTATTTATTTTGCATCTAACTAAATATTCGTAACGAGCTGAAAAACCTCTGCTCACCACTTCAAAACATCTGCAGTAAATGGTTCCTGCAGCCAAGACAAGGACAGCGCTGATGTCCCATGCACACCTTTTCATTTGTCAGCAGTGTTGCTGTTAGAAAGTATATCACTGTCCCGCCCGGTGCACTACTTCACCAGGTTTATGGCCAACCGTGAACAAGCCGAATCCTCCGCTCACAAGATAGAGCTCTGAAATGGCAGCAAATAATTGCGAAGGGTGAATTTGTCATTACGAGTCATAATGAGATTCTCCTGGAGAGAGGCTTTGTTTGCTGGTGTGAGAAGCTGCTCCGCTTTAAAACCTCATAAACAAAAGGCCACAATGTGCCTCTCTCTTCGGAAAGGATCAGCCGCACACTCTTTTATTCTATACATCATTTCAACTTGTTTATTCACAAAATAATTGTGTCCTTGTTTATCCTCTCAGGAGTAAAATAATGCAGCGCGGTGGCTGCAATTAAATTAGCAATAAGTCTAAAGTTGGTTTGGATTCGTTTGGAGTAGTCATTGGATGTTAGAGCTTGTAAAAATCCTGCCTTCAAGACTCAAGACGACGGTCGTCAAGCGTGTTTGTCCTTCATCCCCTGATTTAATCAAATATCAGTGAAGTGGTACAAATGTCCATGAAGGAAATGTTGCTAAACAAGCAAAAACACAGATAGATAGATAGATAGATAGATAGATAGATAGATAGATAGATAGATAGATTACTGTCTCTGTATCTGCTTATTTTATTCAAAATCTCTGTATTTAGATGTGTATTGGAAGTGGGCGGGGCTTATACCAGAAGTAGTTACTCCTGATACGTATGTGTAAATACACTAAATACAGCCTAAATACACTAAATAACATCTGTAATATGATATTTTAACCATATGCCTTCATGAACAATAATATATATATATATATATATATATATATATATATATATATATATATATGTAGAGCGAGAGAGAGAGAGAGATACAATAAGAGTGAATGGCCCAGGCAGAAATGAGTAATGGAAATACAACCGGAGAGTCTCACAGTACAAGTGGGAATTGCATGATTTTGCATTAAAGGCTGGATGTTGTGTGCAGTAAATAATGGGAGGGGGTCTAAAAGAAAATGATGCTAATTTGCAGTGGCAATGGGGAAAAAAAATGAGAAAGCTATTAACAAAATTCTCTGAAAAGCTCTCTTTGCATGCACTTTTGAGACGGTCCCTAACATTAGCCGCTCATTTTCTCATCGACTGTCAAATCAGACAAGGTGCCAGCCTTCAATATTAGATCATGAGGTAAGAATAACACCTGTGCAACATCATGCAAGCTTTAGTCTGCACAGCAAAGCCTTTCACACTGAAGAAAAGGTCTTCATTTAAAGATTGTTAGCCAATTCTATTATTCCTAAACTTATTGGCATTTATCCTGCATAGATAGATAGATAGATAGATAGATAGATAGATAGATGAGCAGCATTTCTATTCAAAGCCTGAGTGGCTTTATCACTGGGCTTCTTTGATTTTCATGCTCTGCTCCATTCAGCTGTGATGTTGATGGGTACCGGGGGCGTGCAGGGCCTACAGCTAATGTGAAATAAATGCCTGGAAGGGCCTTGATCAGTATGTGCTGGAGGTGCCTGAAAGAAGAAGAAGAAGAAAAAAACACATGGAAAACAAACCACCCTTGAGTGCTGCACGCTCTTCGCCTATTTAGGGCAGCCATGTCCAGCAGTGGATTTGAATATGCATGACTATCCCAGCTACCCTTGCAGCACAACTCCGTGTCCAGGCACCAGCCTTTTCAGAGAAAGAATACGCATGCATCACATTTGAATATGTTACAGGCCCTGTCATACACAATAAATACATGTCCATGAAAAATATTTATTGGGTAAATGATGGTGATGTAGCATAAAAAAAGGAGTGACTGAATTTATGTTAAGTGGATGATTGCCATTAACTATAATTAGTCGTTTTGAGAGTTTCTAAAAAATGTTAAATTTTGTTTTTTTTACTGATGTCTGAAAATGTTTAAGCCTTTCTCTAAAAAGAACATTCCTGACAATATGAATTTTAGGAAATAAATTTATTCGCCTTTTTGAAAACAGAAGATTGATATCGCTCTCATGTCCGTACAGTAAACATGAAGCTAACGCTAGCAGCAGGTTAGCGTACCTCAGTTTAAGCACAAAATCCCTCATAAAACCACAACATGTTGTTTTTTAATTTAAACATGATATAACATGTTAAGCAGGTGCTGGTAGGCTGATTTAGTCCTCTTTGTGCATAATTGTCTCCCTCTTTCCAGTCTTTATGCTAAGCTAACTGGCAGCTTGTAGTAGCTTTTCGAAATGTCTAACTATTCCTTAAAGTGACTTTCTCAAGAGGTTCCCTCATAAAATCATATAGCAGACAAGACAAGCGTCAGAGATACAGACGGTATCTTACATTTCCCTTTTCTGCTAATAAAGTCAGTTTGTGGTTTGGTCGTTTCTAGCTCATTGAGGTCACGCCTTGATAAGGATGTCAGGGCGGCCATTGCCTCAAATCCCACTCGAACGCAAGGCGAAGACGCATCTGTGTGTCAGCCATGAGCTGATTTCAGAGAAGCCAAGTCTGCACATTGCACCTCAGAGCCACGGGGTCCCTGCAGAGAATCAGACTCCCTTCCAAGCAACAAGTACTCACATAATACGCTGCTTGTAAGCCAGGGAGCAGGAGACCTCCAGTTTACATCTTGGAGACTTGGAAGGTGGCAACATAGTGGATGTGAAGCTATCTTCCTCGGTCCCTGTGCTAGACTGGCTAATTAAATACTAAGGAAGGAATAAAATCTTAATGAGAAACACAAGCTTGTTGTGGTGTTTGGCACTGACCAGCTCCCTCTTATTAGGTGTACTTGCCCATATGTGCTTGGGTGAAGTGCCCATTAGAGCCTTCCCTAATGGATCTTCATCCATGGCGCTGAGATGCTAGTGGAATGTACATTTCGGCAATTTCCGAACTTGGCAGATGAGTGGGCCCTGCTATGAAATTTCTTAGCCACAATAAATATTTTATGCAAATTAAAATTAAATTCTTTGCTTAGTTTAAGCAATTTCTCCTGTAAGTAGTGTATCCGTGAAGGAGATTACAACATTTGCCGGTTTGTTTATAATTTAATTTTTTATGTTGTGGCTGGCGGTGGGGAAAGACAGAACACCTGTGAGTGTTTATAATGTCCCATCTCCCTCACAGCTGCTCCTTTTCAAAACACCTCACTGGTGCAATAATTTCATAAAATTTCATGATTTACCATCTGGTAGACTGAGCTATAAGCACATGCAATAAGCATTTGTATGGCGCCGGTCCCAGAAAGGTACAATAACTGTATATTTTAACTTAATGGCTTTTCGGGGCATGCAAATTTCCACAGAGCAGATTGCAGAGATGCTACAACGTAAGTCTGCCGCCGTCTGTCTGCCTCTGCCTCTCCCTCCCTCTCTCCCTCACGTTCCCACCTATACAGTACATGCCTCCCATCATGTGCTATAAAGCATCCGCACACAGCAGCCCTCCATTGCTTCTGTCTCTGACTGTGAAGCAACCCATGTCAAAATCTAGATATCAAACTCTGGAGAATGAGAGACACAGTAGGAGGTACAAGCAGATTATTTTCCTTTTAGCATTTAATGTCTCTGCATTTGGGTAATTAAAATGATTACTACAACAATTACACCAAGTAATTAGAAACTAATTACACTGGCATTTTTTGTGATTACAGGAGCAGATGAAAATAGTGTTCAAAATTAAATTCATTGCATATTCATGGAAATGAAATTAAATAGTGCTGGGTGGATGAGATAATAGAAGCTCAGAGAATGGTGTTCTGAGGGGTTTGGGGAGCCGTCTGTGGCTAATGCTCTGAACAGGCATTTTGTTAAATCAGTGATAATCTTTTAATGGCCTTAAAAGAAGTTCATATTTAGAATACTGTCAAATGCACTAAAGGGCGCGATGCTTTTCTTGCTCTGCCTCCTCTCTGTGGCTCTGGGAATGATTAAACCTTTCAGTTGTACAGCACAATAGAAAACATTTAATCATTATCTTCTCAAATGAAGGAAGAAGCAAGAGTCTTTATGCCTCCTTTATGTTGCTTCATGCACAATGATTAAATTAAATATCCATTCCTGAATTCATTTTTTTTTCTGCGCATCATCTTCTTTCTCGGCTTCCTTTCTTTCTCCCCCCTGCCTCCCTCCTACCTCCCATCTATCGACAATAGTCGGGGCTTTAGCTGCTGCCATGATCGTGTAATGAGATTCTTCAGATTAAATAGATTTCCTGTTAAACTTGGGGCTTGGTAGATAGGGTGTCAGGAATGAATGGTTATTAACATTTAAATATATCACAGAATAAGAGAGAGCGGGGTGTGAGTGAATGAGAGGAGGGGGGAGAGAGAGAGAGAGAGAGAGACGGAGAGGGATGGGGAAAAAAACAACAATATGAATTTTTCATTGTTATCGAGTATGGATTTTCCTCTTCGCCAGATTTCTGTAGGACCTGATGAAAGCAAAGTAATTAGAGAGACACAAGTGGGGCACCTAAGAGCCATTACAGCAAAGAGAGCTCATTGTTTATGGAGTGAAGCCAATACAGTTTCACTGGTTAGAAAAGTCCATTCGTGTTTTATCTGCTATCCCATGCCTGTGCTGCAGGTTATTACACAATATTAACAATGTAAATTTCTCTGACTGGTCTGCTTGTGAAGGGACTCATCGTGAAATTGATGGTCTTGTGATCCATCACCATCTTGTCAGATGTTTTCATCTTTCACTACTCCTCAAAGAGAGGATGGACCGGGAGAAGGAAGCGAGAGGTCGTACCTCGGCATCAGAACGTGACCGTGATGGAGAGCGACAGCATTTGTCTTTGTTAATGCCGGAGTGGAACGATAATAGACGTTATTGCAGCCACACGGAGCTGGGATAAAACCGAGCAGGGCCGCTACAGGTTGTGGGTCATTACGTGTCAATCACAGGCACTATCGTGGGTGCTACGAGGGCCGGCTAACTGATGGAGTGTTAAAGAGCAAACACCATCAGCTGCAAGGGAGCAATTCGAGAATAAGTTAACGTTAATGTCAAAAAACTAATTTATGCAAACTCCTTCATATTCGCACCACTGAGGGACTGTAGGAAAATTATTAGTAGAGGAGGGTTATGGTTTTTTTTTTTTGTTGTTTTTGATTTTTTCACAGAAGATTCATGTTTTCTTTTTTGCATTTTAATTATGTGGATGCTCGGTGTGGGCGAAGATGTGGTGGTCAGGGGCATCAGCAGCCGTCCTACATGTCCATATTCAGAGACAGTAATAACTTTATTCATAAGCTTTAATAAATAGCTTAATAATAAACTACTTTCTAAATGTGTGCATTGGTGGTTATGATGAAACTCATTGTTAAACTGATTCGCTTCATTTACTTTACTAATCGTGAAATTAACTGTATATGCGCCGTTCATTTTTTAAGATCTGGTGCAGAGGAGTTTTTGTGGAAGTCAAGGGGCGGGCCTTGCTTTTTTAAAAAGTGAAGCATGCCCCAATAAATTTAACACAGTCCCTTACTGAATTTTCTCACAGATGCTGTGCTTATACAATATCTCAACCCTAAAAGACAGATTTTCCATAAGCCAGGCACGTCAACGAGCAGACAGGTGTGCTATTTACATAACACTGCGACTCGCCGGCAAGCAGTCTCTGTAAGTAAATGTCACATATCCGCTTTCACTTGAAGTCTGGCAGTCCCAACTGACATCCGTCAGAATTTAGTCCAGTCCAGTCTGCGATGTGTCTGCGTCCGCTGACATTGTTCACTGAGTAAATAGCAGGTTTGGTATTTGATCCAAAATGGTCAAACGTAAATGTTGCCTCTCATATTCTCATCTGTCATTCTGAGGAAGAACTTGAATTTATTTTAGCGACATGCAGGAAGGTCTGCGTGTGAGGGAGAGACGGTTTATTTATTTTGCCATTGTTGTTAAATGTTAGACATCATATACTGTACCCCATGATGTCATTCAGGAAATACAAACCAGAGCTCTTTATTATCTGGGATGTGACAGACCCCAGTGCTGCTATGTGTTAAAAATGAGATGAAGGATAGCAAAATTAATAAAAAGTTTCATCTGGCCCTATGTAAACTACAAACTAATATGTAGGAAAGTGTTGAAGTGAACCTTCCATTTACTTGCCCTGTGCCAATGATCGTCGTTTTAGGCTAATTTTTATAGGTTAAAGTTATTAGTGTTGCATCTAAGGAAGCCACCTCCTTCCTGCGTATATGTGCACAGCTGTAAATCTTAAATTAGCCAAATCATAACTGCAGCTTTAGTGTTTGCTGCTGATAGGCTACCGTACTGAACTGTAAACTAAATTGTAATTGTACGGCTGTATAAAAACCTCTCGCTGAAGTCTTGTGTTTGCTTTAGTGATGGGGCTAATGATGACAAAGCTGCAGAATTCAGCTGTTTTTGTGGTCCTGAGCTGCAGACTGTTGTCAGAAACTCTCGAATTATCAAACAAACAAGACAGGAGAGGTGGCTCGCTTTCCCTGGAGTTCAGCGCACTACAAGTCATCCTTCATGCCGGTCCGGCCTGGCTCGGCGAATGTGGAAGCAGGTGCGGTGGCAGGACAGTGGACGGCCCCTCTCCGGCTTTGCCTTCACTGCTGCCCACTTGTTAATGACTGGGCTGCGGGAAGCTAGTCCTTTGTGTACGCTGTTATAAAGCACTCAAAGCCTCCAGGATGGCAGCAAGCTCACTCCTTGGCCCCAGGGCACTCTGTGGAGAATAAGACACACCTCATGCTTTGTTTTCCTGCTCCACGGGATCCCACACCAGAGGAGAGCCAGAGCACAAAACCAGCAGTGTCTCACTTCCTCCTATTAAAATGCACCTCTGCCTACACATTCTCTCAGGTAGGAAACTTTTTTTTCTTTCCTGGTGAGTGAAATAATGCAAAAAAAAAAAGTTAATTTAGCGGAAATGTTAAGAGCATTAAAACATAAAAAGACACCGTTTCTGTAAGTTCAGCTCGGTCCTGACAGGCTGCAATTTGTCTCATAGCTGTGGGCATAATTTCAGCTCATCACTTTTAAGAGAGTCAGATAGTGCAGCTGCAATTTGTAGCACAAAGTCAATCTCAGCTATAATCTAAGGCACCAGTGTGTAAGATTAAAGGGGATTTATCGGCAGAAATCACCTGAAAATAATAATTGTTGTGTTTTTGTTACCATGAGTTCTTCATATCTAGAGAGGGAGCCGGTCCTCCTCCACAGAGTGTTGCACCACCGTGTTTCTACAGGAGCCCAGAGCAGACAAATCAAACACTGGCTCTGACAGTGTGTTTTGTGCTGTTAGTGAGCTTTGGCTTCCCCTACATGCTCGGACAGGGGGGGTGGGGCGGGTGGCGTTCAGTTGGGTGCATCCTGTAACCTCACAGGCAGATGACACTAAATCCTGCACGCTGGTCCTTTCACATTAAAGGAACACTTGAACATTTTGGAAAACCGTGATTTAGATGAGAAGATGATCGATACCACTCTTGTGTCTTTCTGTTGAATGTGAAGCTAATGGCAGCAGCTGGTTAGCTTAGCATTAGATAAAGACTAGAAACAGGGGGAAACTACATCCAAAGGTAAAAAAAAAAAAAAAAGCCTAATTACCTGCACCTCTAAAGCTCGTTTATTAGCATATTATAAATAGTTTGATGGGTTATGTGCCAATCTATGTCTTGCAAATTTATCTTTGGAGATGAATAAAGTATCTATCTATCTATCTATCTATCTATCTATCTATCTGTCTCTCTATCTATCTATCTATCTATCTATCTATCTATCTATCTATCTATCTATCTATCTATCTATCTATGTCTTGTTATGACGGCTTGCCTGGCTAAGCTAAGCTAACCAAAGCATTTAGTAGATGTGATGGTGGTATCGATCTCCTAAATAAGTGTATAATACAGCTGCTATAGTCTCATGACATCATTTTCAACCATAGTTGGAACCCGGTAACAACCCGGGTAATAACCCGATGCACTACCTGCTCAGCACAAGGGCAGACAAGCACACTTACCAACTGAACATGTTTGACCATTAAGCCAATCAGAGCCAGATATTCCCACCTGGAATTGGTAGAGGCCAAAAACGGAGCTAAAAGAGACTACTGGACTGAACTCCAAATGAATGATCGCTGTAACTGCTGGTTGTGTAAGTAGGAAACAAAGGTGATACACCCTTGATACAGCTTCTATCTGCTGCCCCCAAGTGGCCAAAAAATCAGAGCTATGAGCATTATTTCTTCTCCAGGGGATGTGAACAAGTTAATATATTTAGTCTGTGGATATCATCTGCTGATTGATACAAACTACTGGCTCGAGTTAGAGCCACGCTGGCGTCTGATTTTACGATGCCATGTTCAGGTGTTCATGTGTGGCATGGATCTGTAAGTGTGATCTCATATGATTTCCAAACTGCGTGTCCCTCTCAAATTTTCTCATTTTCCGTGGATCAATAAGAGTTTCTGTACAAGTTCATCAAGTTCAGCTCTGGTTTGGTTTGTTAACCTCCTGTTTTTTCCATCGCAGTCCATCTTTCCAGAGTTTATTCAATTTATATTTAGGCTCTCAGAATTACACCCATACATTCATTTGACATTGTTATCAATATTTATCGCATTTATCACGCAAACGTACAGGATTTCACTGGTCAGTTACAGAGACAATAAGACTGCAGACCTAGAACTCATAATATTTTGGTTCCAATTACTATTGATTTTACAATTGGTTTGCAGCAGGATGTTGTTTTATTACTAATATATTTAATGTGCTAATCAATAAGAACACTTGCTTGGCTCATTCATAGGAAGGCCGTAAAATCAAAGATGTGGACTTCGAACAGCTGTGGACGCTTCCTGATCCTTCCAAACGGCTGCAGCAGACGCTTTAATGCAACGGTTAAGGACTTGTGATGCTTAATGAAAACAAGGAGGAATCATTTAAGAAAAGCACACTATTGTCTTTGCACTTTGCACCCACAGCAGGTGAAATATGTGCACGCGGCTTAAGACTGGTTATGTTGTCTCGTGTTTAAGAGCGCTGTGACTCTATTGGCTTGTAGCGGGGGCTAACAGAGAGCCAGCTGTGGGGTTTACCTCAACAAAAGACCATCAAATGTAAGTGCAATTACTGCCACAAGCAATAAAACAGCCACTGCATTCCATAGCAACGGTGAGAGGGCGCCCAGCAACCTGAGAGCTCCGCCGGCCTTCCCGTGTGGGCCTCAGTTTGAGTGATGACGGCACAACATGATGGAGTAAGGCATCGAGAAGCAGACCGTGTGGAGTACATTTATAATCTGTAATTGATAATGTAATAAAGGCTGTGAATAGGCTCGGAGTGACTTCTCTCCGTTTGCAGTCACTGTCATGGCAGGCTTGTGTTTTTCATGCCTGGATGGACGTTTGCTTGGCGACGTGGGTTCATTCTACCAAAATTACCGGCGTTTCTCTCTCTATCGCTCTGCTTTCTGTCAGCTCACTCTTCATCACAGACCACCTCCACCTCTTTTTTCGCTCTGTGGACTGTGTGACACGGAATTGACATGTAGGTTCGGAGGCAACGCGACGCTATTGAGCTGTGATGTAAAGGTAGCTACCAGGCTTCCTAAATACATCCATGCTAGAGCGGGCATGGCGCAGGGGAGCGGGCGGGCAGGCCTCACCGCTGGGTTTAGCTCAGCTGTAGGCCTGTTAGATCAAATGAACCGCTCCATGTTTCTACACCAGCAAGGTCAGGCTGGGGATCTGAAGTGGAGGAGGTCACGTGACCATGTGGGATTTGAGGCTGCTGAGATGGAAGTCAACATTTATGAAAGCTGACAATGATTAACCACGCAGGAAGTGAAAATGTGGACTTTCAAAGGGTGACACAATGCGCGGTGCCGTTACGTAATTGGAGACATTTGGATAAAGATGCCTGGGACATATAAATGATCATTAAAAAGGAATGGCGCACAGCTGTGTGAGTGAGTGGCACACACTGCCAGTGGACTCTTCAGAGGCTGCTTGCTACTTGACAGCGTGTCTCACTAAAGTGTCGAGGTTGGGGGGTGTTGGTTGTAGGGCTCTAAAGTGAGATGGAGGTGCACACTGGTCAAATCGAAGGGTAAAGTGGTAGCTTTGGCTGCGCTCCTTCCTAATGCCCTACGGCACCTCCACCATTAGCATTCCCCACTGCGACTTGAGTTCATAAGACTAATGGAGTTGCTACCTGGGGACATTAATTGTGCGTGACACCACTCGGGGGCTTTTGTGCACTCACACTAATATCACTGCGCCTGCCTGACAAAGCGCCCAAAAAGATTACAAACAAACCCCAAATAACTGCCAGTGTTGTGTTGCTGCTTGACAGGAGAGTATGTGTGAGTTTGGTGTGTGTGTGTGTGTGTGTGTGTGTGTGTGTGTGTGGAGGTTTTGGGGGTTGAGGGGGCTCAAGTTCACTTACAGGATGTTATACAACCTGAGGAGCCAAGTGATATGTAAAAAAATAAAATAAGTGTCTCACCCGAGTGTATGGATGACTTCACCGTGGCGGGACAACTCCCCGACAGCGTTACGGCTCACATCAAACTTCTCCTTCGCTGTGACACATGCATGACATCATCCAATAAAAACGCAGGCCTGGCCGTAAGCAAAAGGCTGCCTGCGAAGCCCCCATGAGTGTCTTCAATCCACGGGGCACAGCAGGCAGTGGGGTAATGGAGGAGCTGGGCAGGGGTGTTCTTCTGTGTCTGTAAAAGTTAAAGCATATTAATGTACACTGAGTTCCAGTTTATTAGGACCACCTGTACAACCTAATGCAATCCAAGATAACAGCGCTGCAATAAATCTACTGCACCTCTGCAGAGCTTATGCTGTGTATTTGTTGTTGATGCTGTCTCAATGACGCGATGATTAAACCTTAGTTTTTAAACTCTTTTGAGCTGTTGTTGAGATGATATCTGGAACCTCAGGAATAAATAAATGCATGAGCCAAAGTGTTTTTTTTTTTTTTTTGCATTCACAATGTGCAGCATCTACATTACTAATGTGCACTATACAGAATCATTTGTTAATACACAATATACATCTGTGCATGCTTAAGTATAACATACTGTAAATTACATTAATATTGCTGCACCTTCTCAAGTTCCAGCACCGGATTCAGCTGCATGTTGGACCTTTTTCGGACATATCTTACATCTTAATGGTAGTTTGATAATAAAAAAAATATGATTGCAATCAAATCCAGTGTTTGGACAACAGTTGCATGAAAATAATAAGTCTTCAACACCAAAATGATTATCCTTCTTACTCAAATAAAGAAATATCAGGATTTGTTATGCAGAAACCTTTAGCATTTACATGTATTTAATTGCAAAAGTAAGAGCTCGTATTAAGTGTCACTCATCTGGAGTGCATGAACTACTGAGCATGTACATGACCTGCGTGTCCATATACTCACAAGACTCACAGTGAAACACTGGATCACTGAAAACGAGGACAAATTGCAGTGATTCTAAAAGCTGTGATCATAACGTATTGGAAAGAAAGGTTTGATGAGGCCAAAGTGTTTAATTAACTACTTGTGCATCTTTCAACACAAACATTAGGTAACAAACAATTCATTAGTGCAGCAGGTGCCTGTTATTAAGTTTTTCCTGTTCTGTGGATTTATTGTGAAGAAAGGGGTAAAGGGTGGCGGCCCCTCTCTGGAGAGTCAAACCAATTTACACTTCCATAATTACATTTGTATTTACATTAGGACACTGAAAGTTGATTTGTCATTTCTGATCCATTTTTCTTTTTTTTCACGTCCATTCTCTTCATCGCTGGCACGAAAAATCATTATCCCCCTTTATCATAGCATGTACTAGCAAGCCACAATAAAGCAAGAGTCATGTAATGAATGTCAAAACTATTTCCATCAGATATTGTGAAATATGGGTTCAGAAGACCCATTCAAAGAGATAATATGATAATTTGATTTCTCAGATAGGCTGAACGGAAATGCCTTGTCTGGACATTTTGAAAAGCAGAATCCATTACTTATTCTTAATTCACCCTGGCATAAATTAAAGGATTTCTGCAGGCCATTAACTCATCCATTAATACCCAGGGTCAAGATTATTGAAGCCCAGGGTAAGGCAATATGAAGGGCTATTTCTTCAAGATGTGTCATCTAATGATTACAGTAGGGTTCTGAATGCTCTGCCATTAATTGTGAAATTATCTCCTCCTTTTGCTCCACATAAACAGCAGGGAAAGATAATAGTCACACGGGTAGATAATCCTGTTGCAAAAAATTAATTTCCATTTCATTTGTTTTGTTATGTTTCAGGCAATTTCAGGGCCGCGGTTGATTGTTTCAGAGGATATGAAGTGTAAGAACAGGGGAAACTACTGAAAGGAGGTGTAAAATTAGGTTTGTGTCAGCACAAAATTGAAACCCGCTGAGCTATTTTTAATTTGGAGTGTTGGAGTGTATGATGAAGGTGGCTCCAAATGCAGAGGAGTATGAAGAGATAAAAACAGGGTGCAGAGGCTCCACACGTGCACAAATTGCTGTCCCGCTTGCCACCATAGACATAATATATAGCCCCTCTAATTTGCTTCATGTGTCCCCGCAGTGAAACGCAATTGTCACACGATGTGCTTCTCACTCCAGCTTACTGGGAGCTGTGGAGTTTTGCCAGAATGGATCCACGTGGAGACGAAAGCTCCTGTAAAAAGCGTCTCTGTGAGCTGCAGAAATATGCTCAGGTGCTCTGCCGCTCTTGGGACCTGTGTAAAAGAAGATGAAATTAAGGCAAATAAAAATCATATTAAAGAATATTACAGCCTAACAGCCATTAGTCTGCAGCTTCCTGTCAGCTTTTGATGGATTCCTCACTTAGTTCAATGAATGGTCTAATGACATTGATAAAATCACTTGCATCCAAACAGAAAGCCGGGGTAATCCGCTGATGCACACATGATACGGAGAACAAATTCACTTAAAATGTGAACTATTATTCATGCTTTCCGAAATTTTATGCAATATTTACATGTTGGGAGGAAATATAATGCAAACGCAGCCCCCACAGAAACAGAAATCCTGTGCATTAAAGCAGCTTATATCTCCCCCTCCTAACTCCCGGGATCTTCAGCCACACTCTGACACACTAAGGGGAATTAATTTTACAAGCAGGGAGTTCCTCCTTATTGCTTCCCGGTAGTGCCGAGGCGTCTGGCTTCAGAAATGATCCTGACATACACATGCACAATAGATGAGCTGTATGGATGCTCGCAGCCCATGAATACAAAGCCGGACCTGCAGCCGGTGGAGTTGAGCCGAGTGGAAATCCTTCAGTATTCACTGACCTCTTTGCTATTTCATCCTCTCTCAACTATTTTTCTAGTTTGGGGAAAACACTTTCTATCACTGTCAGGTTGGGCAAGGATAAAAACTCTCTACTAGCGGATTAGCTGTCTGCTCGCTCTCGCCGCTGTACTGCAGCAATAAAACACAGGCTTCTTGCACAGCTCCCTTACCTTTAGTTTGAAGGCTGAATTGGGAATTGGATTTATTTTGTTTCATAATTTTAGCAGACGATGACTCCCACCGTGATAGAGTGTCAAATTGTGACCAGGCAGGTGACGCAGACGCAGAGAGGATTTACAGCGGTAGTTTAGAAATTATTGGCCGAAAGCAGGAATTTTCTTTGTGAGCAGAAGCTTCGATGGCAGAGAGCTTATAACCTTCCCTTCCCCTTTTATTACACACATTATCTGTGAATGGGCTCTCTCGCCTTGTTTGTCTTAAAAAGTTGCTCTAAAATGTGCAGATAAGATGGCACAGTTCTGTGCACCCTGCGACGTGACAGTGCAAAAAGATATGAAACCGTTCAATCTATTTAATTAAGACAGCTTAGTAGTGGCACCCGGTTGCAGGGTGTTTAAGCTAATTACAGTATTAATTACAACATTAATTAAATGACATAATTGCCTTTCAAAACAATGACTCCTGTATCCCTGGTAAGGTAAAGGGTTAATTTAGTGTGGAAGCAGGCATGCATTATTTACATGCTTGGATGAATAATACATTTAAGAAGTGGGCTTATAAATTTACTGGCACAAAGAAAAGCAAAGCTTAGTAGCTGAGAGAGACTGATTTAAATATCTGTCTTAAATGAATATTTCTGAGTTATGGTCACACCACAGTGGGGTAAATCTGTTTGGTTGCTATCTATGTGGACTCGGGGGAATAAACTTCACCGTGCAAAGAAATCAAATGTGTAATTTCATTATTCCCGACGCTGTATGTACGTTCAGTGGTGTATGATGAATTAAAACGTAATTAGCAATTGTAATCGTAGATATAACTTCTGTAATTCTGCAGAAATTCACAGTGTTTCCTTAAATTCTGCTGAGGCATCGTCATCTTTACCTTGAAGTCTGAAACGTTTCATTCAAAATGCAGGCGTCCCTGCAGTTGTTTGTGCTTAATAAACATTTACATCTGCTGTATTTGTATCTTGTGTATTTCAGATCAGCAGAGAGCAGAAAACCTTTATATTTATATACGCATGTGTGTGAAAAGCGAGAGAAGGCTTTCCAAAGGCTGAAGAGGTAAACACGCTCGCAAAAATAAAAGAAAAAGAAGTAAAAGGTAGAGCAGAGGAGGCTCCACGCTGAGCCGAAAACACTTTCAATTTCCACGGAGGAGACATACGAAGAAAAAAAATTACATCTCAGTCTGACGAGTGACTAATCAAGGCGAGCGAAATGGTGCTGCAATAAATTACTCCACTGTGAAATAAACCACACAAACAGACTGATGATAATAAATGTAAATTATTTCTGGGGAGAAATTTTCCTGGTACATGAGTAATATGAACCATCAGGAAGGAGTCTTCCTTAACATTAATTACAGAAAATGACAAGTGAGCTGACAAGCAGGAAGGCTCATTATCTGAAAACATATTCACAACTTCGCAATTTGCGCAAGATGGACTCCAGCTAAATTAATCTCCTTTTTTTGCATGAGCCCCTTCTAATTTTCATGTTATTAACAGGTTTGCAGTATCACTCAGTGCTTGTCACCCTAATCAGGTTTTTCGGCGTGTTCGGGAAACCGTGGTGTCATTTGAAAAGGATCAGGCCTCATAATGTGCTCTCCATCACGCGTCTGAATCTACAAGGTTGCTTTTAATAAGGTTCCTTAATCATTTCTCCTTTTTGCTCAACTTTTGGCCTGGATGGCTTCTATTATCACTCTTTTCATGGAGAGGCGCCATTAAAAGAAGAGCTGGCTTATCTAGGAACAGGAAGCATGGAGAAGGAATTCATTGGGTCATTATGGGATAGACATTTCACATGACCTCGCATACATGGAAATGTGGCCACGTATTGTTTTCTTATGTCAGTGACTCTGATGAAGCTAATCTCTAAATCCCCAGTGATGGAGTCCAGCCATCATTTTTAAGGAAATTTGGAGTCAAAAACAATGAATTTTTGCTTTTAGTTCAAAATAAACAGCTGCAAACTGTAAAAAATGCTTCTCTGTGTCCACAAATGTGGTCTCCCAACAAAACAAATGCACAAATAAAGACATATGATTTCATTTCACGCATTAAAGAACAATCACAACTGAAACTCATTTGCATTCGTTGGCTAAACAAAACATCTGCCAATCACTTCTTTGATATTTGGGCTTTTAAACTAACATGAGGACACTAACAAAGCTCCAGAGAAGGTCTTAACTGCAGCTGCTGCAAATACTTACTACTTTAAAGGAAACTGGAAATCACATTAATATGATATTAATATGAAACAGCAAAGACGTTCTGAAAGAAACATAGTTGTGTTTTATATCAACATAAAATGAAGTGTTGTTAATTAGCAAGTATGCATGTATCTGCAACATTTTATTTCATGTATTTTATTTGTTTTTCTACAGTAAATTCTTGCAATCCAAGCTGCAGCATCCAGTCCAAATGAAAGCAGGACACAGTTTCTTTATTAAGCTCAGGCACGAAGCATTTGGTTCAGATTAGGGAGAGTTTGTGCTTGTTGTGAAATATTCAAGTAAAAAACTGAGTTAAAGCACAAGATATAATGTGTTTACTCTATTAAGGTCCACCTGAAATCACAATATTTCCTCAACCTTGACCGTCACCACATGCAGGACTCAGGAAATGAAGCCCAGACTCCTGCACCTCGAACACCTGCCGCCTCCACACAGCTGAGTGTGGTACAGAAATGTAGGATTTCAGACATTAGCAAAAACGTTAATCAAGGCAGCAACCATGTTTCCTGACAGCAGGTAAAACAAAGTATTGATATAAGCAAAAGTCCCTATAGGCTGCAACTTGCATGAAACATAATTTCAGAATTATTTTGTTTGTCTTCTGTGGATTTCAAGCTATTTTTAGGTTTCCAGAGATGATTCACGCATTTAAATCAAAGGTGTCCCTCCTCTTCGACACCACCTCAGGCGCTTCGGTTGTACTGCAGGGACCTGCAGCTCCACCACACATTAAGCTTTAATCCAAACACAGAGCTCATATCACACAAACGATGATTTGGGAGGGTTTAGATGGCAAAACTACTCGGTCACGTTCAGGAAGAGATCATGGAATAATAAGTTACTGTTCCACATGTGATGTAACTGTAACTAAAAACAGGTCAACGATGACTTTTGGTTATAACTCGGGACTCCACCCCCACCTTCCTCCATATGTGGACTTTCTTGCTCTTTATTCTACGTCACCTGACTTCCTCCTGTCATAATTACTACGGCCACTAGAGGTCGCCTTTCATAATAAACGTAATTATGGGTTGTAATAACGTGCCTGCACTGGGCTGTTAAACAACAAACTGTATGTTTGTCATGTTGAGTGTTCATGAAGGCTGCATTTATATTATTATAAATTCAGTTAAAATATTTTCTGTTTTTGAGAAATTCACATTTGTCTCCAGTGTTTCTGTGTCTCCATCATGACCAACGCTTCTCCATCTCACATCTTCTGCTCTGTATCAACATGCACAGAACACCAGCAGCAGCAGTCGGGAAGAATGTTGTGAGCTTTGTCTGACTTGAATTAATACATCATAGCAAATATGAGATATCTGCATGTCCAAAATGTAATCTGGAAATTTGTTGCATTGCAAACCCAGTTTAATTCACAGGTAGCCTCACGATAGCTGAAGCAGAAATGCAATATGTCATGCAAAATTAGTTCAGAGAGAATAAGTTTCAGGGGGAAGCAAAATGTTATGAGGGAGTCCATAATGGCAGAGGCAGCTTTATCTGTGCTGCTCTCTCACACACACTCTAATTACATTTCACAGATTGTACTACAATAGCTGCTGGTAACCTTTAGTGGATGGGCTTTTCAATAATGCAAAGTACACATTTTCATATCTATTTTTCCCACTGTGCTTCCCATTTATTAATTTGCTGAACACAATAAAACAAAGACTCGACGTAATGCGCTCCTTTGCTCAAAAGGCACCCAGCAAGATAAAAACACAAAGCCATCTCTCTCTAATGAAGAATGGGCCTGCATGCAAACCGGCAGCATAATGTCTGACGTTTCCTGTTTGAAAAGCCATTTGGCTTTTAACTGTGAAATGGATGCAACATTCTTTTGTTTCTGTAAATTCCAGTTTGTATTTATCTCCCCGTTCAAAATAACTCACATCCTTTGCCACAATTTAGCCTGCAAAGCCGAATAAAACACTGCATCGCTCAGATAATAACCGAACATACATCATATCGATATTTTAAAGCAAAAACGTCTAATTTACAGTACAGCTATGTTTGCTGTTTGTTTGTCCATCTGTCGGTAATTCATAAGGACACGTTGTTTGGAAGAAAGCCAGCTGTCTAGAAGCAACTGGACCCGTCTAACTAAACTATCAGAGGCAGAGTGAGGAGCTGGTTCTTCCTCACAAAATGTTTGTCCACTGATAACCTGCAGCAGCATTCACCTCAATCTAAAACCGCTGCTCCTGTCATACGTTTCCATGCATGCTGTGTTACCTGCAGAGTGGACTTTTCCTCACGATACAAAAGTCAGAAACCAACCACTCAATCGATCAATCAGTATTTTGGGAAGGTTTGCTAATAAATGCATGGAAACGAAAGTCTGTGCTCACATTAAGAGCCCCTGTGAAGCTGCAGCGCTCAAAGGAAAGAGAGATTTTTTTGTTTATGCAAACATTCAGGTGATGCGTTCAAGAGCCTCGATAAAAGACGGCCAAACAAAGTGACATTTGTTTCTAATTTATAGCAGGTTAAGAATGGCCGGCATGCCGCTGCTTTACAAATTCTTCCATCTCTCATAAAACCTTTGCTGCCAGAATGAAATGTATCCACAATAACGCATCGCCGCACAGGTCAGACAATGTGGGCGCAATTTGGCAAAGAACAGCGCCTGCAGATAAACTGTAAAGCTGAAGTTTGTGACTTTCTGCTGTTATTGTCGGTTCCTCTTAAAGGCTGCACGGATGGTTGGCATTCAGAGGAAAGAATGGCCTGAAACATGATCATTATTTTAATTAGAGAAAGTTAACACTTCATTTTATTGGCTGTTCACTGACAAATGTGTAACCACCTGCAGCCGGTGGGCACAAGATTGTGAAGTTTAGCCTGAGGATGACATCACTTTGTTACCAAAATGTACATATATGCATTGATTTGATTGGTGCACTGCAGTGTTTTATCTCCAGCCCATCAGCTGTTTCTATTTAAATTATATGGAAGTTACAGGATAAATTCAGTGATGAATTGGCAGTTATGCTTTTTAGTTATTTACATTTTGACTTTCTTATAAAATGTATTTAATGAGTTTGATAACATTGTAATATATATGTAAGATATGTGTGTTTGTGTGTGTGTTGTGATGCTGCCCATTTACAGACCTAGTTAAGTAAATATTTCATCAGTGAGCCTGAAGGTGTGCATGAGTCCTCCTCCTTTCCTCTCATTGTTTTCCAGTTGTCCCTTCCTCTGAAGCACCGGTCACACCTTCAGGTCTGCAGAGATGTTTCTAATTTTTCAGAACACCTTGCTAGCGAAACAAACCAGCTGTATTGTGTCAGCCTCGGCTGTCTTTTTCACGCCTGCTCTGTACTGAAGCTCAGCTTTTACAGCAGGATTTCTGGAAGGAAATCCATTTTAAGGATTCTTTGTCAGCGTAAACTGCTAGCTAGCAAACAACTATGTGTGTACGTCAAAAAAACTAATACACACAGTGAACAGGCATGTTAGTAAGAACACAGAAGTTTTCTCAACAAGTGAGAGAGTTTCTGCCTCTACAGCAGCTCTGCCTCGCAGATATTTTACAACTTAAGCTCCATTCTACAATGTCTTGCTCCCACATGCAGATATTGGCGTAGATCTGGCAGCACAGCGATGAAACTCGCTTAAAATGAGCAGTGAGAGGATTGTTTTGCCACAGATCAGGTGGCCAAAAATAGAAATGATAACTAAGAATTGAAGCAAAGAATCCGTCTGAGAACACTTTAAAATCTGCAGGTACAGTGATGCATTACTCTCTGCAGAACGGCAGATTGTGGCCCTTGGTTAAACAATTTGCCTCATACCACAAATAACATGTTCCTTTGATCCAAATCAACCATGGCAGCTGCTACAAGGGATTTTTAATTGAATGATTATTGTATTAAATAGTTGCTTTTAATGGAGCGTGCACCTCTGCAATTATTTCCGCTTTAAGAACCTGAACCCTGGGCAGGTCTTCGCAGCCACGGGCGTTTGGTTCACTTCCAACTGAGTGGTCACTGTTGGTGGAAAGTCAGCCTTTCATCTGCAGAAGAAACATACAGAAGGACCAGATTAACAAGATGATGCATTTATAGAATTTACATACACATACTGTACACAATCATTTACAAGCCCAGTTTGTCCACAAACGCTTGGCTGTGAGTGGAGCCTGGCAGCGACACCCCTGCACACATTCACAGCACAGAAGGACCCTTCAAGTATCATGTCTGTCTTATCCTTTTTACAAGGATAAAAAAAGAAGTCTAATAACTACTAATAGAACAAATCTGAGTAGCTTCCTTAATCCTGTGATATTTTTCTCTGATAGGATCAATATTTGCCAGAACAGTCCTCTTATCCACACGGCGTGATGAAATATTGAATGTATGAAAGAGGCGATAAGGTTAGCCACAGTCTTTTCTGAAGCTGAGCACGATCCCAGATTATGGGATCATTTATGAGAGATTCTGCTGTTGTCTGAGATGATGTTTTCACTGACATCGGGAAGATGGAAAGCCCACGTGATCAAACATCGGAGGGAAAGTCTCCTGCGCGCTGAGGGACGGTTCAGTGCTGACTGTTACCCAGAAAAATAAACCAGCCGAACCAAACCTCACATACAGACGCATGCAAATGTTTAAATCCGGGAACACGAGCAAAGCTAAGTCCTCCTGATCAGGAGGCAGGGCGTGAACATACAGAGGTGACGCACAGTAAGGCAGCATATTTAGGCTAAAGCTGCACCACGTCTCGCCTTTTCTTCACAATTAGAGAGAATGTCTCATTTTGTACTCTTGGATTGATGCTTGGGGACAGCTTTCAATAAATTCTGCATTTTACATGCATTACGCACAGTTATAAAAGTCATGGACGTGATAAGGACGTTAAGTTTTAGGAGATAAAATGCTGCAATTAGAGAGAAAGCTTCAAGCTGGTATCTTCTGCAGGTTATTGGGAATTTACAGCTGCCAATACGCAAGTGATCTAACTAAGTGAAAAGACTGTTCTGTACTAAAGACACTTGAGTCACACATTGTTAAAAAAAAACACCCCAACAGCCTCTCTGAACAATAAATTGGAGCGGGGTGAATGGCAAGATTTGTGTCCAGTCCTTGGCTTGAAAAGAGGCTGTCATAAGAACAATTTAACACATATCAAATTGAGCTTGTCTTTATCAGTGTAAGGGTAATTTACGGCAGTGTCACTGCTAATAATTGTCTCAAATCCTGATTTATTAAAGACGCAGTGAGGAGAGATTCGTTTACTGTGAGAAGCCTCTGCACCTGGCTGGTAGCTGTAGCAGGAAACAAATGTTACAAATATTCTCTATTTGTTTAGCAGCTAAATTCAGCATGTGTCCACTTTAAATATATATTTAACATCAATAAAAGTGCAGGATCACCTAATTACTGATCAAATATTGCAACACGTGATTTTGTAGCATAGCTGAAGTTTTTAATACTCGTCTGTTTTGTCTTTATTGTTGTATTGTTTCTGTTTTTACCTTCATATTTTTTGCATTCACTGTGAGACTGTGACAGACATTATTTCAGTCCCCTGATATGTCCTGTGCATATGGTGTAATCGACTATAAAGATGACTGTGGCTTTGCAGAAATAGTCTGGCACATTACAGGAAGTCGCTCCTCGCCAAGTTAAAACCACAACACATCCGTTCTCACTCTGGATACCCGTTTAACATCATTTTTCTATATGTAGGGTTGTCCCATAGGCTTCTACAGACAGCCTGTTGTCACTTCACATCAACACGTCAAATGAAAGAACATAAGAGCAAGAAAAGTCCCCCTATGGAGGAGGCTGGGGTGGAGTGCAGGACTTTCACTCAGGAGACCTTAAAGTAAAGTAACTTAATGTACGTAAGCAGCGTACGTAACTAACGTTTTAATATCTGAGGCAAAGCAGGGAACAAGAGGTTCTTCATTAAAAAAATGCAGAAGGGCTAAAATATGGTAATAGATTCATGACTTTACTAGAATCCAAACATTTTGCAATATTTTGTGAGGGGAGAAGTGTCTCGAAGCACCTTTGGCCCCAACACTGGGGAGGAAATGTTGAAATTTTACAAAGTTAGCATGATGGTACGAAGTATTATTACTGTTGTGATTGAAAGCATTCCTGCATACGTATTTCTTGTAGCCCGTTGAAAAGAGTACTCCAGTGAATTCGACCTGCTCGCAGTGTTTCAGAATGTTTCATGCTGGTTTATAATGTGGCTACTGTATTATAACAGTTCATCAGCATCTGCTTCAGTTTCACAAACATCAGCTGCACGTCCATCATCACCATCCTCTCGTGTCATAGAAGGCCGTCAGACAAGCTGAAGTCACTTCTAGCTGTTGTTTTCAGGAGGTTTGTGACACAAAATCAAGCCGTCTGGTTTATTGTAGGCTGTAGAAGCAGGATACAATCTCACTTTTAACATGCTTATAATGCAGCGTTTCCCAATACCCTCTGAAATCAGATCTGAGCCGTATCCTTTAGTGTCTTGATCAGTTTTACGACTGTATGTTTGAATGTTAGTGGTGCTAATAAACCTCCAGCAGCATCAGATAATGTTAATAACTAAGACTGAGTCATTAATTAACATTTCTCCCTGTTTTAAGAGCAGTCGTGAGTGATAGTGAGAGTGATAGGAGCTTCTAATCCTGGTTTCTGTTGGCTTATGTTTCTAAAGTTTTATTACAGTTCTGGACCAGCACATGTTGGAAACTAACTCACCTTAATTCTGCAAATAAATCTAGATTCATCTGAAGTTTTATTCATTTGTCTTTTATTATGAAATACAGTAACACAGTAATCCGTATCAGCCTGGATGTGATGAAAGCCCAAATAAAGTGCAGTGATTACTCTGAGAGCCACTGCAGGAGCATGTGTTTACTTGTGTGTACAGGTTAGACAATGAATGCATTGAAAGGGGAGTTTGTGTGTGGGCTACAGCCTGGCTTTTTATTTGGCCCACATCTCTGCTAGAAGACGTTTACAGAATAGTTTTTCATAAGCACACAGTGGCTGCTTCGTGGACTACCTCACATTTAATGCAGGTGTTGCCAGTAGAAGACATAGTTCGCAGTGCACAGCAGAAACACTTCCAACACAGCTGAGTTCATGCATGCTGCATAGTAAAAAGTGTTCACAATTTATATGTGCAGCACACTTCTCAAATTAAATGTTAATATTTTGGTACACCAGTTGGCCTACATTTTTCAGCACAGGTATTCTGTGCAACTCAAAATGCAACTGATGTAAATGAATCAGATTCATGGAGACCACCGGCGTTTTCAACGCGCCTGCAAGGCCGTTGTAATGTGCAGACCTTAAACATCTGCGAGAACACACGTGCTGTGGCTGCGGGGCATTGAAATCTGAAGGTGGTGGGCAGAGGCTGGGGGCATCACTTGTCAGCTGATATGCTTTAGATTCTACATGTGGCCACAGAAGCCTGATGTTCAGTGAGGAAAAGCCACGAAGCATCCATTCATTCACTCACCTAAATCTCACTAAAAGGCGGTGAGGAAAAACGGTTCCAGAGACTTTTTTTAATACGTATGCAGATAAATGGCTAAAATATGATCATGTGTAGATTATTTAGAAGTAAAAGGAGAAATCAGCAATAATATTTAAATGTAGTGACCAAGTGTTGGGTGGAGTGGTGGAGCAGGGGTAACATTAAGCACAGACAATATTATTTCCTTCCTACATATCTTGGGGTCAGACAGGACCCATTTCTCATTTCACTGTCTTTGATTTAATAATGCAGCCATACTCTGGAAAATGAGTAACACGAGTGATCGCTTTTTTTTTTTTTTTGCTTTTCTCTGAAGTTAGCTTGTCATCGCTCTCTCTCGCCTTTAACAGCCCTACCCAAACTCAAGTCCACCCTCTTCCCCCAGCCGTTCTAAAATCCATCACCACACGTCTCTGTCAGTGCTGGAGAGACTCGGAGTCGGGTGCACTGAGTTGTCCACGCTCACCCAAGCACCAGTGGACCTCCGATGGGGAAATGCTTGGCTGCAGAGAAACCTGCACGAAATTAAATTCTCCACTTGGCTGACTAGGGTGACTCGTCCTGGTCTGCCGGCCTGTTCCTTCATTATTCCTGGGCTGATAACTGACTGAACGGGATGTCTTGTCTGTTTAATGCCAGCTCAGCTGCTTCATGGGAGGAACGGGCTTGTCACTCTCCGCTATAACACACTGTATTACCATCTCCACTTCATTTATTTGGCTCAGATTTCGTACGCCCGTCAAGCCACCCGTTCCCCCAAAGACACTTGCAATTCACCACTGCTCAACCTTCTGCATCTGTTAGGAAACTATTCAAAATAACCTGTCTAAAATTTTCATTAAAATGTCATTTAGATGTCACAGCGACGGTTTAGGCTGGAAACAATAAAGGTGACCTTAATTGTAGTTTTTCATACCCCATCTTGCTCTCTGTGGAAAGCATTTGTGAGGCTGAATTTTCTTAACGCGCACCTTCGATCGGCAGATGAAAAAGCGCCATCTCCCTGCGTTAAGCACAAAACAAACAAAGCGACGAAGAACACCCAGCGCCCGCAGCGAACGCTGCACAGAGGTTGCAGACGGGAAGCTTTGCTTGCCTGCATTTATGAGCATTGAGTTAAAGGTTTCTGCATGAGGGCACTGCATGATTGAACGTTGTGATATGGAAACACGGGCAGGCAGCCACTGTCAAAGACACGGCTCGCACTTGACCCCGCAAGCACTCAGCCCCTGGCCCCCACCCACTTTAGCGGCTCCAGAAATGGCTTTCTCTTCTCAGCTGGCTTTGTGGCATTTGCAGAATTAGAATGAATATATCCCTTCCTAATGCACTGCGATATAGTATACTGTACTTATCATAATTCATAGCCTTAATGTAGGCTTTTAAGTGCACATGATGGTGTTGAGTCTTCACTGCTCATTAAGGCTAATCAGTGGCAAATGTTATTGTCGTATTGGCACGCAGTCACTCAGCACACAGCATCAAACGCAATCGAAGGCTTGCTTTAAAGCAAAAGCATCTCAGAGTGAATAGTAATAAGTGTTGGGGGGGAAAAAAGAGAGAAATCAGTATTTGGAAGTCATTAAACATCCAACGCCCACTCCTTCTGTGTAACCACAAAGCCAATAGCATCGTGGGACAAAATGCTTTCCAATGTGACAATTGATTGCTTTTTGAGGTAGTTGTTGGTTGATTTCATAATTGGTATAATTTTTCACGAGTACATGAGTGTCAGGCCATGATGGGCTTTAGAATCCTGGTAATGCAGTGGCCCGTAGTTCAACCTTAAGATCAATAATGTATTAAAACCAAGAGCTTATTGAAATAATAGAGGGGTTTTTGCCAGGGAAGAAAGGCAAGGAGAGAAAAATGCACCGAAGAGAAGCGTTTGATTCGTCGCCAGACCTTCACTGAGGGCTGCATTGTTTTCATGCCAGTGCTTTTACTCCAAGAAAGAAAAGGACAGAGAAAGTCTCGGCGATGTGAAAACTCTGGACCGCTATTGACGTACGGTGCAATGTGCGAACAGCATAAAGCAGCACTTGATAATTCAGAGTCCAAATGAACTGCAAAGCCAAAAGTGTGAAGACAAACTGCTCATTTTTTCTTGTTTGGATAGCAGTCGGCGTGTTGATCAAGTAAATGATCCCGGACCATTTTGCCTCCACAGGTCATTATTTGCGGTGCCTGATCAGTGTGTAACATTTGGCAGTGTGTGGTTCCCCGCTGCTATCTCTTCCTGTTGGATCTCCCTGTTTTGACAGTGTTTGAGAGAGGAACACTCTGTGAGGTGTCAGGTGAAGACTATATGTGACAGATTTGGAGGGGAAATCAAGAGAAGACAAACAGGCAGCTAAATGCCCGGGAAATGTCTCAGCGCTCAGACAGAAGGCGATAAGTGCTGTTGACGTGGACATGACAAGCTAGCAACAGTAAACCTCAGGACACGCAGTCCCACCGGAGGCCCGGGAGTGGACGCGATTCTCCATGACTGCTGAATGCGCTTAACAGCTCTTATGAAGAGAATTAACACACACACACAACACCTCCACCACCACCTCCACCACCACACACACCCAACTTCCACCGCCTCTGCCTTTCTACTGCACGCTCTTTGATGTTCCGCTGTTCCTCCCTGACAGTCAGCTTTGGTTTTGATTAAGGTTTGATTTCCTCAGACATATCTGATGCACTTTATGAAAGCCATACAAGCGCTCGCAGAGAGGCGGGCTGTCTCGAAACTTTGACTGCCGAACAGGGCAATGACAGAAGTGCAGCTGCAAGAGGAGCTAAATCTGCCGTACGGGTGGAGCGAGTGCGTAAAGTTTCCTCACGCTGGTGGTGATTTCTTTTCCAGAGTGGTGGTTATGACTGTGCACAACCACGAGAGCCTGACAGAGGGAAGAGAACATCAGAACAACAGAACACCTGGCTTTTCTCCTCCAAACACAGAGCAGTATCACACAATCAGCTTTTATTATGCAGCTCTTATTAATGTAATATCAATAAAATGTTAAATACGACATCATGTACAAGGAAATACATTTTCTTCAACATGCCTCATTTCCAGTGGTGGAAAGTATCTGACTGCATTTACTCAAATATCCTGCAGTACTTCTTGAGGTTCATGTAATAGTAATAATAAACTTTATTTGTATCCTGTATTCATACAGGAACGACAGCTCAAAGTGCTTAACAAGACAGAAATCACATGAACCAAGTGAGTGATTTACATAGAAAAGACAGAATGGACATAAAAACAGATTTAAAAAAAATGTAAAATAAGATGGAGAATAAAACCTGACCCAAACACCTAAAAATGCAGCCTAGTTTGCTTGAATATTTCCATTTTGTGTTCTACTTTGTACTTTTACTCCACTACATTTAAAAGTGAGATACTCACATGTATTTGTACTTGTAAGGATTTTACACACGAATCATACTCTGAGGTTATAAAACATGTATCTTAAACAGCACATAAAAAAGGTTCAAATTAGCTCCACCTAATTAAAATGATGACAAGTTAATGCATGAGTGTTAATCAAAATAGTATTTATACAATTTAATATAACATTATTAAATTGCAATAACAATGTTGTAGCAATATTCTTCTGCAATGATGATAATTAGTACTTTTACATTTGGCTCTTAAAGCACATATTTCTGATGCTGCATTAGTGCATTTTTAAATGTCGAACATTTATTCATACTCATTTATTTAGCATTTTGGCCGCTCATGAGCAGGAAAACAAGCTGTGCACACAGCACTGACATATTAAGTGAAGCTAATTTGGCTAACTTGTTAGCAAACAGTTTCTCCTACAAATTACATTGAAAATGTGCAAATACGTTTTGAAGGAAACGCAATACAGACAGAATTAAATATTGTATTAACATAATGAGGAAATGTTCATAAATGCAACTGAATGTATGTTGTATATTTCTTTTTTTCTCCACCACAATGGGGAATCTTGGAGTGCACGATCCTCAGTGACTGCAGCATGTTTTATTTCTTTATGGTTATGCACTTTGATAAACTTAGAGAAACATCATGGTCTATTTTAGCAGGCTGCAGATAATGTTAGCAGTGACTTGAGAATTTTTATAAACATTTACCAGATTAAACTTTCCCAAACCTTAACCAGAATGCTTTGTTGTCTAACGTGAACCACCGACAGTCTGGATGCAAACACTGGATTCTGGTCTCACAGTCCTGCACTTTATATCCCCACAGTCCACCCGGACCACCTCGCTGCCACTCCAGCACAGTTGGAACTACAGCATATTTAGCAGATGCAGATTAGTTGTATGTAAAAGTAAATTCTAGGAGACAGGGTCCAGTGTTCGCGCTCCTTGTAGCTGTATGCACATGTATTTAGCTGCTAAATGCTAGTTAGCTTGTCGCTAACTCGGCCTGTCAGCATTTGGTGCCAGCAGAAAGTCGGTTTTTAGAGCTTTTTTGCTGGAAACTCTCACATTTAAATAGTCATCTGATCGACTGATAGCACACAAATATTGATTATGCCCTCTTTAAGTAAAGAATTGGAATTCATCCTCCACCACTGCTGGATGCCTAACGCATGCTATATGGCTAATGGTAAACTCAGCGTGCCTAATCTGTGAGCATCCCAGAGCCCTTTCAGTAACACCCACATCACAGAGCATTCGCCCCAGACGCCACCGCTCCATCCAGATGTAAGATGCCTAAAAAAACAAACTGATGCACAGCCTGGCTCAAACTGTCTGCACAGGATTGTACGGCGAATCAAAATTGGGATAAAACATTTGAATTACAGAACACAACTGTGATGTCTGCCCTCCTGGACCACCGGATCATGAATATATATTGCATTATGAAGATGTGATGACATTTAGAGCAATCACATTTAACCCTCTCCTCTCGTGCCTCTGTTTCTCCTCTCTCCGCTAATGCATTTTGTAGCAAGGGTTGCATCTTAAAAGATTCAGGGAGAAATGTCAGCCAGAGCAGACACTGCATGAGAGCCGGGGTCATTTCAGACTGGGTTCTGAACACACACACACGCACACGCACACACACACACACACACACACACACACACAAGGGTGCTCTATCCTTCACATCCCCCTCCCCCTCCCCCCCTTTTTTTTTTTAGCTATTCCATCCTGTCTCAGCCTCCTTCCACTCTAAATATTTCTGTTGGTTTACCCTTGTCCATGTGACTGTGCTGGCGGTAGCACAGACGCACTACCACGAGCGAGAGGCTTGACCAGTTGGGCGCTGTCTCCCACCTCATTACCAGATGCAAATGAAACGCGTACACATGTTTAATATTTAGTGGCAGCAGAAATGTCAGGCTGGCACAAGATGGAATTAAACAGCACTGTCAGCGCAAGTGAACTCAAGGCTTTCTCAGCTATTTCACTTCATATTGAGTTACTGTCACAATTTATTTCACAGCGGTGGGACGACTAGTGTGAAAATGTTCTGTGATGCCTTTAAGGATGGAAGGGGAATCAAGGAAGAAGTGTGAAGGGTATTGTTCAGATGAGGCTTTGTATTTATTTCTGAGCTCTGTGACAAAGCTTTATTGTCTTAACAAAGCTCCACTATTCATTAGGATTTATTTTTTTTTAGATTTTAGTGAAGGCATTTCTTTGTTATTGGATACTGATTAAACAGAAAAGTGAGAGCTGGCAAACTCACAATGCTGTTAAGTACAGTAATATTATGCACACTGGACTACTGAGGCGCAGACCTCCCAAGAGAAGGCTTTGGTTTAACTAATCCTGATGATCCATACCCGTATCAAATGTGTCATCCAGGCCACACCAAGAAGGCACGAGGGATTTAAAGCAATGTGGCTTCGCCCAGCCTGAAAGTGATGTTTCTAATAGCTCAAAGAAATATGATATGCTGAAGAAATACAGTGCAATATGTTGTCTGCAAAAAGATGTCCGGCTGGATTGGAGCACACACCGAAGCATATTATCAGACTCAGGGCTAAAGCAAGTTAATGTTCGTTCTAATCAGCATGGCAGATAACACTGGGACCCACAGGGACCTAATTAAAGATACTGTATATGAGAGGTTTATCTTCACAGCACTGGAGAAAGTCCCCCCACTCCGGTTCATCCAGGCACAGAGGCAGGAAGTGGATTTCAGGATCTGTCCGGCTGATGCTGATGCTTTGTTGTTTCAAAGCGCTTCTTCTTTCATCGCGTCACGTTTAAAGGGCTTGTTGAGAGGTCACATCAAAGAGAAAGGGGACCTTGAAAAGAGGAAATGTTTTGTTTTGTTTTTTTAATTAATTCAGAGCATTGCTGAACTACATTGTATGAGTGAATGGAAAATTAGAAAGTTTTGCTGCGGACAGGCAGTCAATGAACTCCCACTGCCTTCGAAAAAAAATTGAAGCGTTTCATTATTCCAAGGTGAGGGCTTTAAAACAGCATTTTAAATGTTACCCCGCTGTTCAAGATCATGAAAACCTTTAATTTCATGCAAATGAACAGCAAGGAGCATGGAGTTTAATGTAAACGAATGCTTCTTTTGTACTGCTGTGGAAGTGAGCTGGAGAGAGAGGCCGGGAAGAAAATTCCCAAGGATTCTTTAATTGCTATCTGAAATTATGTAAATCCCTCCGCTAGGCTGAGTGCAATTATCCAGCGCCTCTCGCTGCCAGCTTTACTAATGTCTAACAAAATATCGGTGGCTGACATTTAGACGTGGTAATGCAAATGAGAATTAATTTTTCTTCCAAGACAAAGGGCAGTGGAAAGATCACACCATTTTATACAATAAAGGCTGGAAAAAGTAGGGTCTGCAAGATGACAAAAAAATGTTGATCAAGAAATGAGCCAAGCATTGAAGCCCATTTTCTCTCGGTGCGGCATGATGCTGTGCACGATTATTTTCTTTATTCTGCACTATTAATGCATTTCTACTGCCACAGAGAGGTATGATGCAAGCGGTAGGCTAGATAATCATTTAAGGCTGGAATTAATTGCAGAGCCTGCCTCATTTTCAGTAATGATATGGGGAACCCTCCCCGCTCGCCATTGTTAGAACACGCTCCTGCCACGGCTGTGATGTTGGACTGTTTGGGTCACATTTTTCCATTCATCTCCCCAGGTACAGAGATGGATGTAGGCCAGGCACGGCAGCCTGGTGAGACTCCCCTGTGTGCAGCACAGAACACCTGTCCCGCTGTGCCTCGGCACCCCCAATCTTTACCAGGCCAAGGAGGAGCGCCATCTCTCTCCATAACACTTTCCCCGACCCGCCGTCTCCTGGGACCCCGGCGGAGCAAGACGACGAGGAGCCGAGGGGCCGATGTTCACTGGGAGATCTGCCGCCCAAAACTGCATTTCTTAAGCAGAAATCAAATTACAACATGCTGACGTGGAGGAAAACCGGCTATTAATATTTGAGTATGGAGACACCCCCAGCAGAGAGTGTTCTCAGATAAAGCAAGAACAGCATTGGGACACACCAACAAGTGCCTGTCTGCAGAGCTACTAGCATAATCTGACAAAATGCCATAGCAAAAAACAAGCAGAGCAATGACGCACACGTGGAGTCACGGGTAACCAGGCTGCATCCTGCGACGCTGCTGTGGGAGGAAAAGCCGCCACCATTGTAATGCTTGATGTCGCAATCCACAGAAAACCACGTGTTTCCAAATTCGGTGACATTGAATTTTTCAGAAAACACTGAAGGATTATGTGTTCCGTCATGGATTGAGAAAATGTTCCTACCTCTGAAGCCAAATAAGCCCCGATGGATTAGCTGAAAAATGATTTGTCTCGAAGCTGAAAACAAGGCTGTTTTTCTTTCGCTCGTGAAAAGCTGACGTTTCGGAGTTACGTGGTTTTCTCAGGACGGTGGCGCGGTAGCTCCTAGCAGCTAACTACAGGTGATGAAGCGCACGCTAACGCCCGCGCTTCCGCTGGTTTGTTGTTAGAAAAACTGATTGACAAACTGTGATTGAACGCATGACTTCTGCAGGCGCCACTGTCGCTATAATTTTCCAAACCGCCTCCTTCCTCAGAATCATCTCAGCCGACGGTTCTATGCAATCATTTTTTTTTTGTTTCCTGTAATGTCAAGAATCTATATGGCATTGCATGATGTGTCAAACTTTGATGTACAGATATTTTGATTTTCTAAATTACTTTCAAATGGGCTGTTATCGCCAGTCTGTTTCATATAGAGAACAAATCATCACAGGTCACAAGAAACAGGCTTTGAAAATTCACCACACAGGGCCTCTATTTTGTTTCGGAGATGGCCTGTCCAATTGAAAGCTTTATCGTGCATGCTAATGTTATCTCGGGTTCTGCACCTACTGCTAATGTGCTGCATTTGTAGGTATTTACTATTGTATATAACCCCCGCTGCACCTCATATCACCCTCCGTCTTCTCCTCATCTCCAGCTTTCTAGCCTCCATCTTCCCTGCCCCTCCACCACCTGTACATCCATCAGAGCGCTGTCATGGTAGAGGGGCTTCAATGCTCCTTCCTGATGCGGCCATCAAGGCCCTCCATCTAACACAAGCCGACACATCATAATAACAGTAAGAGGCCTTTCCTGTCCAGTGTCATGCTTGGAGAGATTAGTTCCCCTCCACAAAACCCAGGTAATTTGCTTTTGCTGAAACACATTTGTAGATCGTATTCTTTCAGGTTAACTAGTTCACGAGAGGAAGATGAGACACTTGCTGCACAGTATTTGCTTCTTTGTGCCATTATTCCTCTCATCCATTTTAAGCACAAACCAAACAGCTTTTCTTTCGTGTATATGGCGGGCGACTGTGTGCAAGGGAAGGTGCACGTCTGGTCCTTTAGCAGCAATATATATTTGACCATTTTTACTTTACATGCATGAATATTAGTCGTGGGTGCATCCAACACAACTGTGCACTAACTTAACAAACCCAGCGTCCCTGTGTTTGCTTGAAAATATACATACAACATCCTGGATATGAAAAGAAAATTCCCTTATGTTAAATCACACAGAGGAGAGAAGATGACCACTGAGGGACACGTCACTGAAGAACTCTTTCTATGCTGAATTACTGGGTGGGTGTGGTCCACATATAGGTAAGGGTTTGAATATGTAACTGACTTAATGTGAGATGAATCCATCTATAACGCTGATGTAAACACTGTCGAGTATCAGTTTTGCTGTGGGTTTTGAAAAGATATTTAAAAATGAGACACTGAATATCATTTTCTGAGTGGCTGGAGGAAAGTCTTTGAGCAGGAGTTAATTTCTGTGGGTCTAATGTCTATTTCATTCTTTATTAATCACAGAGGGGGATGCTCTAAATCCCCTCTGTGTATGAAGGGGCTGTGCTCTGTGTCTTCTCACATTTGCTGCACGATCATATTTCATAAACACTGCATTTGAATTTTTATGTACAGAGTATGCAATATTCATGATAAACTGAATATGTAAATAGGTAACCTTTATTTATGAGTCGCTGCCAGACTCCTACTCTTAAGTATTACTTTGGATGATAAGATGGATGGACAAAAATGTTAGTTAGGGGAATACTTGTGTGGCTGTGGAGTGATTGATAATTAACAGCATAATCTATACGGGTTGGAGGTCATAATTCTCCTGCTCCCCTCTACGTTTTTTTTCTTCCAGGCTTAAAAAAATAAATGATCGTATATTTAATTCCAAACAATGGCAAAAAAAAAAAAATCTACTTTTAATCTTTCCAGTGAAAGAGGGACAAAAAGATGTGCTCTTACGCTGCTCGCTGACTTCTATTAGGATGTATAGTGCTGCTGTACAGAGCTGAGAATATCTACAAATGTATTTGAATGAATCACCCAGGAAAGGGCCCAAAACTAGTCAAGTCTGTATCTTTTAGTCACACATTTAATCCTAATGCTACATTCCATTACATTTCCAGCCTGTAAGTGCCTTGGAATTACACGTCCCATCCTGAAGGAGTCCTTTTTCTTATTGTTTAGAGAGTGGTTAGCATGCCGGGGATGCTCCAAATACGATTTTACATCCACTTATGGAAATCCATTGTTCCTTGAACATTTCCACATACAAACCAATATATGCTTTTCTAAGAGGTCTAAGACCTCAATTACATCAAAGGCAGTTTGTCCTGCTGCTGGGCTGCCTGCTGAAGGGCTTAAACAACTGTGTCAATGCTACCCCCTTGTGACCGCACTGCGGCAGAAGCATTTCCTAACAGCCATCTTTCACTGCAAGAAATACTGGAGGAATGGTCCACTTCAATAGCACAGAAAACAATCAGCAGACAACATTTTAACTTGGATGAAATATTACAAAGAGCTTTTATAATGCAAACAATTTCAACATTTACAATGATGATAATAATAATAATAATAATAATAATGCCCATTGTTGTGCACAAGTATTTCTGTGTAACACCTTTATTACAATAGAGTCTGTGTTCTTGTTTTGAAGGGCAATTGTCTGACGTCTTCACAGTAGTTTGAACTATGAAACGGTGAATAATAAAGATTAAAAGAAAATCTGAGAAATTCTATTTGCACGCTGGAATTGAAATGTGTCATCACAGCACCTACTGCACGTGTAGCTCCCAGATCTCCTTCATTAAAACCAAAGACGTCTAGAAAGTTGCTATGCTGACGTGCAGACAGATGTGCATGTCAGAGGCATGAGAGGGAATATTTTGGAGGGCACTCCTCCTGCTGTCCCAGCTCCGGCAAGAGGAAAGCATGCAGTCTTTTATTGTATGGACTTGAAAAGAAATAATTAGACACACAGATATATAATTCTGCAAAGCTGCATGGCTCACTTGTCACATGTGGCAGAAAGAAAAAGGGGGCTGAATTCTCTGAAGTGCAGTTTGCCATGGGCCGGCACTTTTATTTCCCAAGTTTGCTCTACCTTCAAAGACAGAGCAGGTTTGAGAAGTTGGAGGTTTTTCTTCTTTGTTATTGTAGTGGAGTCTTGGGGAGCAGAAACGGGGAAATATTTTAATAATATTAGTATTTTATTTGAAGATAAGCCACATTTAAATCTGAAGTTACACTAAAACTAAAGCAAATGTTGTTCAGCAGATGCAGTTTGGAATATATGTACAATAATAACCTAAATCTGTTCCTTCTGATGGATATTTTAAAGGAACTAACCGAAACTGCAGCAGCATGTTATAAAAGTCATGTTCACCATAATCACAGCAATTTTCTGTTAGAATTTCTGTGATGGAAATTAAGATCAACTTCACCAAAGAGTGGGAGGAAGTAGATCATCAATCACAATGAATATGCCAATACTAATAATCATCAATGCAAGCCCCAGAAAAGCATTTTAATCCTTTAACTTCTGATGTTTTTAACATTTCACAATATTCAGTAAAAAGCATTTAAACCAGCTGACGCAGTTTAAAGGATTTCCCAGTAAAACCTACACATAACCTACAGTTTGGTCCATAAGTCCCCGTGCTCCTACGAGGCGACGTCAGCTGGGGCCATATTAGGGGGCTGCGCTACACCTCACACAGCCCACGTCAATCACGGGACATGTGATTGCAGGAGTCCCCGCCTGCCCTCTCATTGACACCTCCCATTGACTTTCCTTCACGCAGATCAGTGAGCCTAAACCATTTCATTCAGGGTGACCCACCACCACCACCACCACCCCCAACACGCAGGCTGGACAGGTTGATTTGTGCCTCGCTGGCAGGCTTCAACGCAGCTCTGACTTTTATCCACTTAAATATGTATATTTTACCTGACTGTATGGTTCCATCCCTCATTAATAGTCTGCGCACACTGCAAAGCATGGCTCCTAGCACCGTGCATGCACGCCACCAAAACAATGTTCGCTTGAAAGGAAGAGAAATAGTGTTTGAATTATTTTCTCCCCTGACCTTAGGTCCATGTATGTAAACATGTGACCTAATATCATGCTACAGCCCTGTTATTTATGTCATATAATCATTTCAACTCCCTCAGGATGCAGTCGGCACACAAACACGACCAAAATACATATTTAGATTTATTTGTCTGCAACTGTCCAATAAAACATATCCTTTGCATTTCCATCTCTGGGCTTTGGTCCCAGTGGGAGTTGCTGGCTGAGAAATGTTGTGCTTTCAAGCTTCAGGGAACAGCGATGTGAGCAATGTTCAGGGTAGAAAAAAAAAGTGGTACGCTGCCTAAGTGTTGTACTATAAAGAGAGAAGAAGTAGGTTTTCACATTCCAAAAGCCTCCGAGGGTTTTAGCTCTGCAGTGGAATGTGGGTGCAATCATCATACTCATCTCAGGAGAGACTATAGCAGGCTCTCGACCACTCACTCAATCTCTTAGTTTCATTTTCCTTTTATCCCTCTGTCTGTAGCGTCGTTTTCTTTAAGTCTGTCCATCTTCTAATGTCCTCCCTCACTGAAATGAGCCATCTGAACGGCATGTTTTCTATCAGGGGGAAGCATTTTGAAATACCCAAATGAGCCGCGGTTATGTCATTCCTATTCGTGGAAATAAAATGTACAACTTTGTAATGAAACAAGTCGATTGTAAAAGCGGAATGAAATATTTTATGATGTGCTTATGAAGAAAAAAGGAATGTCTTGATGAAAGCTGTGCCCTTCAGTGCAGTGTGGATTTCATCCTCATGCCATCCACACATGTTTTAGGGTGTTTGTGGCAGGGGAGGCATCCCCTCTGTGACCAGAGTCATAAATGAATTACTATAAAAAGGGTTACTCAAGGGCTGGATGGCTTTTACGTAATTGTGCGGTGGTGAAAGGGGGTAAGGGTCTTTCCATAAAATTTCAATAAATTGTGCATTTTCTCAATGACTTGTTGCCCCAGTGAGCAGCACAGTCAGAATACCAGACTGGAAGAAATGGGGTGCAAATGCTGGCAGGGCCAACGTAATTTTGAAATGTGAACCGTTAAAAAGGTAGCAATATGCTTTTATTGTATATTTAGGCTTATTTGAAATGTCATCAGAGGTCGTCTACGTGTGACATCTGTGCAAAGATTGACTGCTAAATGCGCCTCATATTCACAGAACGTTACGGGGCGAAATGAAATTCATGACCAGACGGCCAGCCTCCCTTGAGGAAATCTTAGTTAACACACTGTTAAGTACAACAGCAAGTTAACTGTGTTCCAATATGAAACATTTGTGGCTTACATGATCTCATTTACCAAAGAAAACTAAAATAAAGTAAAGCCAATCAAACATTTTTCATGCAGACTGGTCCTGACGCAGCTCAGCTCCAACAGTGTGATATTCCTCTGAAAACTGGAATAATTATGGCTAAACGAGCAACAATCAAAGTTAAAGTGTATTAATTAACCGTTTAACAAGGTCAGCAACTCAGTTAATCTCCTCATGGGTGTGGTTTGATCAGATATGATTGACAGCATTGCTTTATATCGATTGGTGCATGGACGTCTGATCACTGACTTCAAACTAGCGAGAACAGCTAAAAAAAAACACACACAAAAAACAGAAATCTCCCACATTAAATGACCAAAACTATTGAACTTAGCCTAAAAAATGTAAGTTTATGTAGGATCCCAACTATCATATGAAGAAAGTGACTGAGGAAATAGGTGTCCAGAGATCTTAAAGTTGTAAATTAGCTTAATTTGAATCACAATGCGTGCTGCTCATATTAAAACGTCCCGTCTTACGGCTCTGAAATGGTTGGCAGCTGCTCTCTGGATATCTGGGATATTGGTTTCTCCCACTTTCTGTAATTAGCAATGATCAAGAGGAATTATAAGCGGCGGTTAACAACGTTGGACTCCTCAATGACCCTGATAGATGGTCAATTATAGTGATCAGGTCGCGGCGTTTATTGGATTTAAAGTGGCAGTGATGGGCCCTTTTGGCCTAGTGTGGGTAATTATCACATTTCTGCATGATTTAAGGCGACAGTGTAGAACGCGAAGGACTTGACTTAAATTTAATCATTTTCTTATCTATGTATTTATGCAAGAGTTAACAATGGATGGCCATGAGTGGAATAATGCAATGAGACTGGGATTAGTGTGATATCCACGTAGTGTATAGCTGCTGCGCAGGACATGTCATATCTGAGACTGGAGGAAAATCTACTGCTTCAGACAACTGGTGCCAGAACCGGGCGCTTTGCCGGAAACGTCTTGCTTTGTTCGCTTTTTGTACTTCACAAATGTATGAGTATAATTCACTCCAGTGCATGAAAGATGTGTTTTTGAATCTCGCTTTAACTTGTCTTCAGCTCGGGTTTTTCTGTATTTTATTGTGACCTCCGCAGGGAGCTACATTTTTAAAGAACGCTCCGACTAAAACATCTCATGGTCAACAGCCTCTGGTTTAGCGAGCAGTGGGAGGATGCCAATAGAGAGCAGATGCTGTACACTGATCACAGTTGTCAATAAATTCTTCCTCTTCCTCCCCATCATCCATTATTCTCTGCCTGTTCCACAGCAAAGGCATCTCGCCACTCTTGCTTAGGAGCCCACAGACAGCTTTCTGAATCCAGACACCTGAATATGATCAACTGAAAAGCTGCTGCTCAGCTTCTCTGGTAACGCAGGGAATACATCAGCGCCTTGTTTATTTACTTTTCCCACATGCCAGAAAAGGTCAGAGTCAGAGGTTTATACTGCACGGCCCAAGTAGAACTCAATAAAAGCCCAGCAATGAAAACAATATCATCCATATTTTAAACAGCTGGCACCAAACAGAGGGAGCCTTACACTAGGGTGCCAATTATTCTACTTCTCAGGGTTTCTGCAGCAAACCACAGTAGCTCAGGTGTACTTCCCAAACAAAACCATTATTTCATACAGTTTGTGATCATTCGAGAGACAAGTAAGCAAATGTGATAGCTATCATTTAGATTTAGGTGCATTTTAATCACGAAACACTAACTAATGCTTAACGCTGAGGGGGAAAACACAGATTTACTGGTGTTTAAATGCAGATGTTTTTCAGGCAGCGAGTGCGGTTGTTTTCATAGTCTGGGTTTGTTTTCCCTCCATGGACTTATTAAAGTCAGTGCAGCACAGTCTGTACTCTATAATCCTGATGTATTATTAATCATGTCTTCCTGTGCAACTCCAAAAAACTTCCCTTTTTGATTTTTTAACGTGAAAGCGCAGTAAATTTGAAACGCAGCCAGGTCCAGGATGACAGGATGCTTTATTTTCTTCCTGTTACAGAATCCAAAGCAAGGAACTACAATGGCGGCATTGTCTGCTGCTCGAGAGTTTTTGGCACAGTGCGCGCCTGGTATGTCCATGCACAGTGCAGCGCGCACGGAGCACGGTGTCACTCGCATCTGCTTTGGTAAGTCCACAAGTGCTGTCATGCTATCGAGACAGCTGTTGACAGCTCAGAAAAAACAAGACGTTTCATAGCTGATCTTTCTAGAATTGCATTAAATTGTCATGTAAGCAAACGTCTCCTTCTAATAAGGCCTTTTACCCCTCATCAATTCAAAGGACTAATGACTTGTTTCATTCATATATTGTCAAATTTTCCTCATGGGAAGTTTTCAAAATGCCATCAGCTATGATGCTAAAAGCCAATACTTTGCTGTTACAATACCCTGAAGCACATATCTACCACGAAAGATGAAGGAAATCATGTTTGTTTGAAGCTTCAAGCTTTGTCAAAATGAAGAGAAAGAGCAGTTCCATTTGAACTGAATCAGTCAAAAACAGATTTTTAGAAGACAGTCTGTCTCAGGGACATTTGATGAGGGAGAATTTTCTTTATCAAGGCTACACGAATGATATAGATGTCAAATATGCCAAATATCACTGCTTCTTTCATCATATCATCATATTGTGTCTCCCTTGTCATAGTTTGGCTAACATCTCAAAAGAAAGCTTTGTGAATGTATATGAGATATACCAGCATGCACCTTGATCAATAGTCCCAATATATATCTCTGCAGCAGTGTGAGAGTCGTGCTCACATATAGCACCCTGCCATCATGGCAGGTGCTCATGGCATTTTTTCTCCTTTTTTTTTTTTTGCCTCGCTTGGGTAAGATGATAATCCAAGCCTAGTCCACTGACAGACTGCAACATGATTCACTTGGACAGTGACTGACTGCACATCCAATTTGTTTCAACTCCGGAGCAGCAGCTTATTATCTGAAATGCATGAGATGTCTGTGCATGAGAGGCGTGATCAGCTGGGGCATGCGCCGGGGCTGCTGGGAAAGTAATCAATAAGGGATTGTCTCTTGTAGTTTAGGTCGACACATTATGACAGAGCTGAAAATTAAACAGGCAGATATTAATAATAATGGAAATCAGAGGCTCATGGGTGAGATCGGGGGGAGGGGTGAAACTCAAAATATGTATCATGTTCGGCTGTGGGTGTATGCGTGCAGCAGGGGGGTGGAGGGTGAGTATTCTTGGTATTTTGGGTTTTTTTTTCTTCTCTGGAAGTATGTGAAATATGAGACGTGGATGCAGCAGCGATGGCTCAGAGCGTACGTCTAAAATCACCTTACATGAGCAGCATTGGCAAATATTATTGTGCCCCTTTTTGAACTTATTAGAAATGTCCACTAACCACAATCATTAAAAGAGGCTTACATGTGTGCTTGTTTTATGGTGTTTCAGGTCACACAATGGAACTTTCTGGCTCAAGCATTAAGCCCCTTGTGGGTTTGGCGTCTAATTGATCCATAAAAGTTCCCCTCGGATTGATGCTCATAATAAACAACAGCTGAAATGACACAAGAGAAATCAGATGAACTCGATCTGACTGTAATGCATGCATAAGTTATTATTTAAGATGGATTTAATTACCGTTATTTTCCACGTGTCCACCGCATCTACTCTTGTATTGAGAAAGTATCGGCACAAACAGGAAGCGCTCACACGTGGCTCAAGGCTTGAGACGATGGAGAAGAAAACAAAAAGGCATCTTGTTGCATGTTGTGAGGGGTCATGAGCAGTAAGAGTAACACGGAGAGACAGCTAAAGAGAGATTCCCCTGCCTTGTCAATTAGCCACGCAATCCGTTTCTATTGTTTGAGCAACAAACGCGGCATTGTGGGTGGGGGCGGGGTGCAGTGGAGGAGTTAACAAACTGCATTACAGCCCATTACTGATGCAGTGTCATTGATTATTTATACCCTTATAAAATGCCCGGCTCCCTGGTGGACCAGGCTTGCTTGGCTAGCTCTGATAAAATGTTCCCTCTAAATCACCACACCAGGGCAAACAACACATTCAAATACATGAGAGAGCTGAGTGACAAAGTCCTGTGTGTATAATAGATGTGAAGATCAGCGTATCAACAACAAGAAATACAGAAACTGTTATGATCACTACATCTTATTAAACTAATAACTCTTTGTGTTGCCAGTTTTTTTTTTTCTTTCTTTGGTTTGTTTGTTTGACGTGCGTCTGATACTGTACGTGCCGTTTGATTAATCTTGTTTGGAGGAAGCTGCTTCTTGTAAGAAAAATTGGACGGTACATCACATCCCTCCTGCACATTTGTCCACAGTGGATATTTTGCATTAGTTAGCAGGGGAGCAGATGGCCGCTGCGAGCCGAGCTCACGTTCAGCACTTTTTTGAACTTTCATGTTGTAGGCGTCTGCGCCGGTGCAGGACCTTCTCCAACCAGTCACCTCACCATGGGAATAGTCCCTCTCAGATATTAATGGCCGCCCTTGCCGAGCCGACCACCTCAGCATAAAGCCCACTGGGACGTAGAATATAGCAAATGCCACACCTTTCAAAGCCTCGCTTCTTAATGACACTACGCTGACTTTGTGGCGCCTTCAGACACTCCCCGAATAACAAACATCAACCGCTTAGTCAACTAAAACACCCATGTAGTAATTTGACATGCTGCCCTCTAAATATTTGTTATTAGTAAGATATATTGCTGCTCATGAAACGCATCCTTTATCATGCAGGTTAAAGGTCCAAATTCCAGATGTCCCATAACACAGCAAGTGGAAAAACATGCAAGAAATGCACAGCGTGTCCGGATGGTGACAAACGTGTGCCAACTGAATTGCAAAGAGGTAAAGTAAGTCCATATTGGACACACTTCCCAGAGCACGGAAAGTATGAAAGAGAGGACAACATCTTGTATCATCTATCTTCCTTAAATGCTGAAGCCGTGACAAAGTGGATGGAGAAATTATGATAAATGATAAGACGTATTTAGTCAATATCTGTAATTCTCTTTCTTCACTCTGCTGTTTTTATCCTCACATTGTTCAGTGGAAAAGACACCCGTTCATTTAAAGAGCACTTTGAAGGCCAGATTGTGATCAAATTGAAATGGGCATCGTACATGTTAATATCAATATCTCCGTCCGGGAGATAGATTGTCAAGGCGCCCTTTTGTGAATTCATATCTTATTTACACGGTGAGATAAGTATATATGGACGTAGGTGTGTCTTTGAACGCAGCTTTCACAGAAAGCACAAATGTGGACCGTCTGCATAGCGGGACAAATTTTAGACTGGTCTAAAATATTTGTGAATGTTCAGCCACTTCATCAGCGCAGCTTGAGAAAATCAACCATTTAATTCAATTAAAAGAAATCTTTGGGTAAATGTCAAATAATCTTATGATATTTAGGAAGGGGGTTATTGATGCTTGGCTGTCCATCTGTGACATGTAATACACATTTTAAAGAAATGTGAAGAACTTATTTAATACGTCCACTTCCACTGAGTGCTTCACTGGGAGGGGTTACTGTGTTTCAGGCATCCAGGACTCCAGAAGTGAAACAGACTCTGATGCTTTGAAGCACGTCCAAGTCTTGGATGCACATAAAAGTTTCTGAGTTCAGTCGTCTGAACAAACAAAACAGCCAGAATCTTTGAAAAAAAAAAGCCAAAGGTACAATAGTGTGTATACTCGCCATTTAGGCAAATAATTAACTCTCAGAGACATCTCAGAAACATCCCGTCATCAAGCATGAGATACAGCTGCCTGCACCACTGAGGGCATACTGGAGATAACATGAGTGCACATCATCTTCAAACCCTCTGAAGTTTAAATCGATTCATTTTGAGATTCAAGACACATTTTTCAGTTTCTGTTTTTTTTTTTTTGCTTGTTTTGTTTTTTTTTCACTTTAACCAGAGCGCTTTCAGTGAAAGCAACAATCTCTTTCTCAGGAAGACCTTCACAACAAAAGATGTAAACATAACAGGAAATACAAAGATATATTAATGAGAAGTATTTTAAACTCCATTGTGAAGCAGAGCTTTAGTCAACGATGAAAGGATAATATGGTGATGTGATGCTTCCACACTCTCAGAAATGAGCTCAGCCTTGAACTTCTGTCGTTTTAGAAAGGAACTCAAGCTTTATTTTAGCATTTTGTGTCCTATAGATAGCAATCTGAAGCCAAGTGGACAAAAATCCTTCAGTTCATCCTACTGTCCCCAAACGACTGGGGCGACAGTCAACCTGGTTGCAAATGTTTCTTTCATGTGATTCTGCAAACCACAATAGACATTTTTTTTTTTTAATTTGGACATGTCATAGCAGGAAAATCACAGCTGTGTTATCTTTGCCAGTTCCAGGCTGTGGTATTGAGCATGCAGGGCCACTCCTGAGCATTATTAGTTACTCCTGCTGTGATGAGTCTGAATGTTTTACCTGTTTTATTCTAAAAAAAAAATGCAAGATTTTAAAATTGAGTGAAGAAAATGGTGACCACTGTACTGTACTGACAGTGGATAGTGGGCCCGTCTAGCAGCGGCTAAGAGGAAGTGCTCCAAGCTGGTAATGAACTGTGTGAGATGTGTGTCAGTATGAGCAGCCCTGGGAACTGAGAACATGACAGGAAGATGAGTGAAAAGTACCATGCAACACAACGCAACATCCCCTCCAAGGAGAGAGACGTGACGGTGGCTCATAATGTGTAATATCTTGTTACCCTGCTCACACACTCACACACCAAACCCAACTATTCAGAATCCATAAAGGATTTCAATCTCCAACACAAGATGCCCGAGAAACATCTAATTACACGACTGAGGAATGACTGAAGGGTGCAGTAATGGACTGAATGGTGACGCTGTGAAACACCTTGTTACAAACTGTTTCCTGGATGCCATCAGTCACACTGCAGCAGGGAAACGCTGCAGCAACAGGTAGCTGACTATACAGTCAATGGACCCCAACCTCTCTGTGTGCTTTCACACGCAAAGTAAGAGCGTCCGAAGGGAAAGGACGAGGACGGGGACGAGAGCGAAAGACAAGGGGATCATTCTGCCCAAAAATGTTTGCAGAGTCGATATTGAACACCGCTGTTGAGGTTACTATTTATCTCATGCCAGCCAAGTTGGCACGCACATCTGGCGCTGGGTACTTAGTGCAATTATTTATGATTTCCTCCAAGATTTAAAAGCTCTTCGCCCGGCCTTGTAATGCAGTAACTGATTGCACTGCTAATGTAATTAAGGGGAGATTATGATGTCCACGTGGCACACCAGATGGTGGCATTCACAGCGATGGGGGAAGGCACAACTGGCACACCACTGCACAAGGGCAGTGAGGCGCAGTCAGTCGGAGCAGTCCAGACTCCCCACCAGACGGAGGAAAGTATATGCGTGTATGCATGCGTGTGTGTGTGTGTGTATATGTGTGTGTGGTGTGCATGCACGGATGCATGTGAGTGTGTGGGTGTGTGTTTGATGATAAGTTGAGCGATAAAGTGTAAGCTGGTAAGAGACGAGTGTATGTAATGTACTACCAAAGAAATTACTTAAACTAGACTGACCATCTTTAGATGTTTGACATGGACGCAGGCTCAAAAATGCACCATACATCCAATAAATTCATCTTGGAAAGTTGTATGTTATCTCCAAGGATTTTAAGAACTCTCTCCTTGTCTTGATGTGATTTATCTTTAACTACAAATGTGAGGAAATGAATCTGACAGTTCCTACATTTTCAACTTGTGCAAGTCAGTGCTTCAGCCAAGAAAACAGATGGCATAAATGGAAAATTAAATCAGATTTGGCAAAGCCATCATGTTTCAGGAGATTTTTCAGCCAAGGCAACAACGAGACTGGACCAAACTGACCTTTAATTAGAAAAAAAGCATGATATTATGGAGCCTTGCAAGGCTGTATCCTATGGGGGCACTAAGGGTAGGCTTCTTAAAGCTTGTTATTATAAGCTATTCAGGAGACACAGGGATTTTTTTTTTATGTGTAGACAGAAAAGAGAGGAGGAGGGGGGTAAGGGTCATATATGAAATGAGACCTGCAGATTTCTACACAGCCCATAATGGGTTCATGCGGGTGATGGGGACATTGGGGCGCAGTAGATTTCCCAAGTTGAGATAGGGATATTATTACTCTCGGGGTGGCAACACAGAAATCTCCATCTTCAGTCCCCAGACTAGTGTCAGCAAATTACACAACACAGTGTATGACCTTTACACATGAAAAGAAAACCTTTGCTGTTTTTTTTTTTTTTCATTTGGGTGTAAAGTTGTTCACTGAGGTATAATTTTGGTCCAGGGGGCTCTTCTGTCATCCACTGATTACCACTCTCCACTAACATTGTTAAGACTCACCACAGTAAGTGTGCGATACTTTGCACGTGATAAGATGATCCAGTGTTTATGGGGTCGACTTTAACTGAGATGTGCCATAAAGTATGCATGAAACAAAGCGTGAACGAAGAAATCACAGTTTTAATGAACCTTTTCAAAATGCCAGCTGTAATGCTATGCATCCTACACTGGCATGCTCCCCCACAGAAATCTGCCACAGCCATCATTCATCTTACCCCACAATCCTCAGCATGCGATGCGCCGCACATTAAAACACTGTAATAGCTGATGGCTTTCACAGTTAGCATGTGTTGCTGATATCTCCAGACTCTCAATGAGTGTTTCATCACCTATTCCATAATTAGACCATTACTTTAGCAGGTGTACATCTTCTCAGCCGGAGCGTGTGATGTTTTTTCTTTTTTTTTTTCCACTGACACCTGAGATTTTAGCTTATCAACTTCAGCACTACCACAAATTCTACATAAAATGAGCATGCCTTTTTCAGTGGGTTGTCAACACCTTGACATGGAAGCATGTGTAGGATTGGGTATGTGTGAAGCGGGTGGTGCTGATGGTCGGGGTGTTGCAGTAGCTGATGGAGTAAGAGTATTGTAGAAAGGAATTCTCATCCACCGTGGATATTTCTCTGCTACAATTATTTGTCAGTGATACTGACACACAGAAAGCTGCAAACATTCAAATGCTGCTGTATATGATCTGCAGTGTCTGGCTGCAGTGTTTTACTGTATATACGGTTGGTGGTCTGTTAACCACATGCAGTAATTCTCAGTTTCAACAATTATCACCATCACTTCCTTATTGACATACGTTACACATACATATGCTTAAGAAACCCTTCTCTTTAAGAAACTTCATTGAGCTACACCCGTTTATTACTAATTTACTTTACTAAAATAAGAGAGTCAGTAGTTTAATAATGTTTACTAAATCTCAATTTTATTCTCACTTATTTTTAACTCAAACTCGTTTTTTGAAATACTGAAAGGTTCAGTAGGTACACAGCAGCCTTACTTCTACAATTTGGACAAGAGTAATTATATGTTAATTAGTAAGCTTTAGACATGCTGGTATGAGGATTTGTTTGGACAGAGCCGTGCCAGCTAGGCTTAGCTGTGTGCTAAGCTAAGCTAATAGACTGTGGTTTTATATTCAGACAAGCAAGACGGCAAGACTTGGCAAGATAGCAAATAGTTAATATTTAAAAATTACTGAGGAGAAGAAGATGAAGTGAGTGTAAAAACGTTTTTGCAAAATATAATCATAACAGAACAGCAGGAAGGTGCTAGCAAGCTACTGGTGCAGCTAGCTTCATGCAGGCCTGTTGTTTAAATTGCATTTAAATATACTGTATCCGTGAGACGCCTACAATCAGAAGCGATACAAAGGCTGGAAACGCATGAATTTCCCAAATTAAAAATTTAAACTAACCCAAATATTTGTCAGCAAACATGCAATATTTTGCCAACGTGGAGGTGGTGGAAGTTGGCGGTTTTCCACTGAACGTCTCCCCTCTAATTACAGAAGCCTTAGAAAAATGTACAAAAGGGAAAACTGATCGCATCATGTGCAGCCATGTAAGCCCATAAATACATTTCACAGTGTGTGGCCCCAATGAAGACACCATGCTGGCATATGGCACCATGTCACAGAACAGAGCAACAAGTCTGAAATTTGAATAAATTAGGATAATAGTTGCACAATGAAATAATTTATTTGATTGGTATGATGGGGGTAGAAATAATAAACTGGGTGATGGGGAAGCATCTGTCGCCCCTCGGTGTTTTGGACAGTCTACAAAGACGCTTTCAAGTTTTGTGATCTGGAAGATGTACATCCTAATGTTACCACTAAGCTAATACATTGCTCTTTATCTTACTTTATCTGATTACAGTAATGACATGTGATGATTAGAGAGACAACCAACTGTCAGAAGCCATGACCCATAGATACATCTGTGTAATGATAGTCGTTTAGTGAAGCACAACCTTAATTTCGTTACCATAGCCAAATTGGATCTCAAAAGTTATTGCAAAGAAATATACCCACGAGTCAATGGGGCATTGTTGGCCCAGGCCTTTATCCTCTATGTGTACACAGCTCACACTGACAAAGTAAATTGGCACATTTAACCTTCATATAGCTGTCTGATGGTGCTTTCATAAAATGTTCTCATCTGCCGAGTTAAATGTGGAGAATGCAGTGCTTCTGTGTTGCTCATTGACCCAGCAGCATCTTTTGATTTTTGTCAGCAACTCATGATGTCAAAAAGCATATATGATAATTTTTTTTTGTTAAAAAGCAACTATAGTGAGTAAATTTAACTGCAGACTGAAGACTTATTTAGCATAAATTAAAACTATTTTCCAAAAGGAATTGTGCATGGCATCTTAAAACAATATAGGCCTATAATATCTTATAATAAACTAGGAGGAAGTGAAGGGATCACACACTTAAAAGACTGTGTAACTATAAAAAGTGTCCCCTGAAATAAACAAACATATTTTAAAATGGTTTTGATTTTATTAATTTATTTATTTATTGTCCAGGAAAAAAAGACATGAAAACGACAACCCAGAAGGAAGATTGGTTAATCAGTAATTATCGATCGTACCCGGAAGTATTTACTTCCTGCAGGTTGGCGGGGGTCGAAGTCCGAAGTTGAAAAGGTGACAGCGTTCAAGAGACCAACCAGGTAAACAATCACCAAACCAGTCTATTCTGGATTTTAGTTTCACTTTCTAAAGCTCCGACAGTTTCTGGTGGTCTTACAGTAATTACTGTTCATCTGTATAGCAGCCGGTCGGCAGGTTACTCATAATTTTTATTAGCCAAACGCGCAGTTGTGACGTTAGCTAACTTTGCTAGCTAGCCCTCAGGCAGCCACTGAGAAAGCGGGGATCCGGTCATGTGACTAACTTACTGTAACTGTAACGCTAGTGAAGAGGTTTTCTGGCCACTTTCAAAAAGCTGTACAAACATTTAAATACACAAATAATCGAAGACTATGTTTGAAGGATGCATGTTACCACTTTAAGCTAATGAACAACATGAATGAAGTATTAGCTAACATCTAAGTAGCTGAATAAAGAGAAAGACAATGTGCGCATAAACCGCATTTCTACACCTGTAGCTCCTGTTTAAGATTGAATGGGCTGTTAAATAGTACAAGTATTAAATGTGTATTAGTAGCTATTTTCATGGCCTCTCCATCTGCATCTTCTTATCTGATTAAATGGCTATTGATTAGCCATTACTTCATGTATGACACAAGAGCTAAACATGAATGTAATCATCATAATCACAGCAGTCCTGCAGTTATATTCATATCCATAAGTATGTTACAGAGCCATGGTGTTAGCTAGATAACTGATGTGTGCATATTGTTGCAGGGTGTATTTACAATATTCACAATGACACGGTAACTCCTTTGTTTTCACCAACTCTTATTTATTCCAGCTTTTCAACACTGAGGTGACGTCTGCCGCCCACAGTAAGATTTAGACCAACTCACAGGGACTCTGTAGTACGGCTGTACTGCTATATGTAGATAAAACTTAATGTTTACTGGAGTTATTGAATATCACCGACACACTATCCCAGTTTGTGTATCATGCAGGAATACACAGCGAGCTGGAAATAAGTTTGGATGGATTTCTCTTTGGTCTGCCTGGATGAGTCTCTAAGCCTTAATGTTGTGCAGGAAAACAAAGCTCGTTTTGAACAAATTAATGTTACAAAGAGATCCTTCATTCTATTAGCTAATTTGCTATCCTGTTTCATTTGAATAAGTACAGCTATCTAGCATTTGTTAAAGAGACAGCTGTTTCTGGAGTAAATCCCCTAATTTGATCAGCTTAATTGCAATAGATTTCGTAAACATCAAGATTGAATGCAGCAACTTTGTCAGTTAGTACAAGAATGCTTTAAACCTAATCGAATAAAATTGCGTAAGGGAACCATTGCAAAGCCACTTACCCTGTAAAAGGCTCGCATACCCATTAGGGAAAAATTCCCTTAGACAGGAATAGATAGCAATTGATTGGGACTTCCTTGAAAATATGTGATCACTCCCTCTAATTTGTGATTTGGTGAAGTCATTGGGTGGTCTCCAAATGCTGTTTTGTCATTGGTCTCACTTGTCATTTGATCCTGGATTAGGTGACCACTTTTTCTTCTAGATCCTAATAAGCCTCATCCAGAAGTCAATAATGTGGTCATCTTAGCCAAGAAAAACCCCGTCCATCCTCGATGTAATGACCCTGAAGGGTGCACTGCTAAAGTTGTTTCACTATCTGCATTTTGTTCGTTTTCATGTGTGTTTAAACGCACCGTGTAAGCAAATAGTGCATTGAATTGCATGATGTAAGCTCATTTTCAGAAGGAAAAAAATCTGGATCATTGTGAGTTTTCTGTGGTGAGATGCCAAAATATGATGAGGCTGTTTTTCTAACGCAGCTTCGACATGTCCGAGGTGAGCAGCCAGCTGCCCGCAGATCCCATCACTGCAGTTGGAGTAGTCACTTCACTCAGCAAGGCCCCTGACGACTACTATGTTGTGAGTATTCATTCTGAACTGTGGGGGACTCATGGTTTTGAAACACAAAGTCAGGTTTAATGACATTGGATTAATCTTTTAAAATCATTTTAACCTCTTTTACTGTAAAAGCCACAGAAGTACAAAAACAAGAGAAATAATTATTTATTTAATCGCGTGAGCTTTTAAAATGGTTTGTCAGCTTTGTAACATGACCTAAAAATCACTGATCGAACGTCTGAACTGAAATCTGATCCTGTTATTTTGTTAAGTTCGTGTTTGCTCTCTGCTGTTGGTTGTACATGTAATTGTTGTAACTGTATAGCACAACTTTCAGCCAGGATGTTGGCAGCCTTCCAAGGTGTTTTTGTCAGAGCTGTTAGATGACTTATTCATGAAGTTTACTTTGATGATTAGGAAGATTCCCTTCCTGACATTGTTATTGGTTGCCACCAGTGTTGCAGACACACCAGAGGCGAAGGTTTAATGATGTTTGGTTGATGCCCACCAGAATCATGTTTCCCTTATATTCAAGTACCACAACAACTTCAACAATAATAGAAATCTGTGAGGATATTTCATCTCATCTTGTAGTTTGATTTATTTCACTAATTTTACAAAACAAATAACGCACTGTAGCCAAGACTACTTATACATTTTCCATGACCGAAAGAGGAGAAGGAAGAAGAAAAATGGATGTAGTGCAGGATCGGCTGGTTCATGTTGACGTTTCTTTGTTGTGAAAGAGTAGGAGAGGCTTAAAAAGAGAAGAGTGTGACTTGAATTCAGCACAAAACAAGCTCAAGGGCAGATCTCTCTTCCTCCCTCTCTCTTCCTACTCTGACTTCTTCTCGTTTTCACCCCACGCCCGCAAACCCTCCCTGTTCCCCCGGTTTCTAGCTCTTCCTGCTCCACCCTACACACCCAGCTTGTTTTAATCTCTGGCAGATGATGGTGGGTTGGCATCAGAACGCAGCCACTGGCGAGGAAACTGCATACATACCACACGGTAGTGACAAACAGACAGAAACCCCATCAGACTTCCTCCTCTGCTGCTCCACTGTGCCAGTACATTTCAGTTGATGTGCAAATACTGTGCATGTTCTTTCAGGCTAAAAGCAAGACACTGCCTGTTAATGACACTTGTTTATCTCTATAATAGATGCTTAATCAATTTCAAATGCAATAACAAGTATTATTATGGTGATTTTTTTTTTAGCAGCAACATCAACTTTATGCTGACCACCGTGAGGCTGACATTTTTTTTTTTTAAGATGGAAGATGGATGGATTGATTGCCATGAAATTTGGTGCACATATCCATTGTACTCAAAGGATGAATCTTTAATGAATTAATCCTAATAACTGATAATAAATCACATTCCAGTCAGCCTCAGCTGTACTTTGTGTTAGTGCTAATTAGAAAATGTTAGCTTGGTGACGCACTGAACTAAGATAATGAACACTGTAAACATTATACCTGCCAACAATTTAACATTGTCATTTTTAGCTTGTTAGCTTGCTGGCTCTAGCTGTAAAGGTTAGTCAATTGAAAGAAAATTAATCAACCATTTTGATAAACGGTTAATTGTTTCAGTCATTTTTCAAGCAAAAATTTACTGTCACAATTGGAAGGATTTCTTTGTTTTTTGGGATTGTAAATGACGAGTCTTTGGGTTTTGGACTGTTGGACGGACAAAAGAAGCAGTTTGAAGACGCTCTGGGAAATTGTATTGAACATTTTTCACAATTTTCTGACAATTTATAGACTAACAAATGAGTTGTTTAATCATAAAACTAATTGTTAATGAAAATAATCATTAGTTGTAACCCTGTTGCTCACATTAGCATGTAGTTCAAAGCACTGCTGCAAAGTACAGCCTCACATAACCATTAGCATGGCCGCACACTCGTACTGTTGTTCTTGAATAATATTGCTTCCTGTCTGTGTGACATGTTTGCCGCCTGTTAGGAAAATACTCCAGATAGCTTAAAACATATCTTTACTAAAATCATTTTAGTGGCATATTTCAGTCTGTGCACAACTTTCAAGGTAATAAAATATCGCCATTATACCTATGACTAAAAAGTCAAGTACAAGTTGGCCTCTGAGATAAGATTCAAGGCCTTTCAGACTCTGAAGCACTATTTCAAATGCATTTGTCCCATCTTCAAGAGCGTCTTTTGAACATCACTATGTGGTCTTTCATCTGCAGACTTAAAAAACAAACAAGAATATCAACGCTCGGCATCAGTGTATTAATGCAGCTCTGAGAAGGGGAAGTCTCAGGATATTACGCTGTATTGAATTTTTTCCCTTTCATTCTAGACTTCTTTTAGAATTCCTCCTTAATACTGACTGCTTACCGTACTTACCGTACTTTTTATACAGCAGATCAAAGGGCTGATTAACTCTTTTGCTCTCTGATACGATGCACTCACATCTCTGAACTTGAGCAGGTTGTTCCAACACAGGAGAGCACAGGCCCAGATCAAACACCGTTCCACTGGGATCAGGAGCTTTGCTGAAGCACCAGCAGCCACCCGACATCAAACGCACGCTCACACTCTGTGCAAGGGTTGCAAAGGGGATACGCGTGTACTTCAGATTCACCTGAGCATTTGACATGTTATGCTCATAAACTCATTATTTGAAGATGCCTACTAGCTTATGATTAGCTAGGATGCCTGGGTTTACAAACCCAGTGGCTCCTTGTCCATCTTTCTATTTATGTAGTTTGAATATTTGGCAAATAAGCTTATTGGCTTTCTCACCAGGAGTTAGAAGAGAAGATACCGCTCTCATGCTTAAGTGTGAAGGTGCTTAGCTTAGCATGGAGAGTGGAAGCAGGGGGAAACAGCTAGCCTAGCTCTGTCTAAAACACCTCTAATGATCACTAGCTAACATGTTTTGTACAGAAACAGAAATGTTAAAATGACTCTTTATTGCCAGACGATCAGCAGAGACACTGCACACATTTTTTTTTACGTATTTTTGGATTTGTAGGGATTAAACAAACGAGATATAGTTTGTTAAGTGAGCTTGGTGGCAGGCATATTTTTAAATTTTGGAAGAATTTTTATTCCCTTGCTTCCAGTCTTTGCCTAAGCTAAGCTAATCATGCCCCAGTGCTAATGTTACTTTAAAATCTTCCCCTTTAATTCTCAGCAAATAAACCAATAAGATCAACATTCCACAAGATGTCAAACTGTTACTGAAAGTCAAAGAACGGCTTCAACAGCCGCGGCTGCTGAAGTAATGTGACATATAGTCAGTAGTCAGTTTATTTATTTTACTACATTTTTCAGTCTCTTTTCAGTTTTTCTGTTCTTCTTTAAAGAGACCAGTTTGTTCCCTGTACCTCTCTCATATCTTCTCCACCTGGTTTCACTCCCCAGAGATATTTTTGATTGTATGCCTTCATATCTTTTTATTCACAGCTGTGCCGCTCAGTGCTTCATAGTAACTTGCTGGTGGTGTCTGTCTCCAGAGATCCTTCATCGGAGTATTCAGCAGCCCCCTAAAGACTTGTTTCGCAGGTGGGCTTTTAGATCACTGCAAGCTTTAGATTTTGGGAAGTGGCAGCTGAATCTGTCATTGCCTTTTAAATCAAATGATACAACCATATTTCAATATCAGAGCCACGACGTCTCTTATCAGAAACGTGGCATTCTTCTCATTGAAGTCTGTGTAATGATGGAGCCATACAGTGCCAAACTTGAAAGTGTTAGAGAAGAGCCATCGCAACTTTACACACGCCGTCTCCGCCGTGGCTCAGCAGTCGGCGTTTCACATTCAAGCTGCGTCGCATCCTTGCTGCCGGCGGCTGTGGCAGGATGATGCCTGAGGTGCCTCCGAGGAGGACCGTGCCCTCGTTACTCCTCAACTTGACTTTGGGTTTCACAAAGCGAGCCCTTTGTTTACGCTGACAGGATACGCTGGCTACTGACCTGGAAAAAGTGGCCAAGACGGGTTGTCTTGTAAGGAAGAGGGAGGCTGGTGATGTATAGGCTCCTTCTGGGACCTTTCATGGAACTGCTGTTGGAGACGCCCCGCAATCCCTCTCCCCGCTCATCCCCTGCTCTTTCTCTCTCTCTCATCCCACTATCTATCTCTGTTCTCCAGTCTAGTCTCCGCTCTCATCCCATCTAGTCAGTGGTGGTTTTTCATGAATCTCCCCATGCCATGTTTCCCCCACCCAGTCACCGAGGTCATTCATCATTATTGTCAAGGGGGTAATGTGTGTGGGTGGGTGCAGAGATCTATGACTTCTTCATTTGAATGAACCTCATTAGATTGACTCTTCTTTGTAAAGGATCCCTTTAGAAAATAACTCTGGCAGTTATTTAGGTGATTCTCACATGATAGCCAATGGAACATGACGCTTCAGCCGAGCATATTTGCTGGAACGATGGAAGAGTCAGTGTGATGCAGTCTGCAGGTTATATTTTGCTTTATCATTCTGCCCTGCAAACCTGCATTTACATAGCAATGTAGTGTTGGACCTTGAGCTTGACTCGTGGTGCCTACATGCTGTCAATATGAAGCAATCTATTATTTTTACTGACTTCCACTGATCATTTACAACTGAGAATGAGCCTATTGTACAAGGACAGGCTGCTCAGGTCTTTGCATTTAGACTTATTTAGGCATGCACATGAGATTGCTTTAAATCCTCTGTAATTTATTCTTAGAAGACTTGTCTGGTTTAATAATAGAGCGATCCACGTGGGGTATTTAAGGTGCATGTGCAGTGTTCTCAGTTTACCTGTGTCTTGCTCAAGGGATACTACAGTAGGCTCTAAAAAAAAGATATATTCCACATTCACCCCAAATACAATCCCTGCTTTCCCACAGAAGCACGTTGAAGTTTGGTTTCCTTATTAGAGCAGATCCTTGTCAGGGCATCTTTAATCAGCCCGGTCCCGAGAGATGATATTTTTAGCCACCTTTTTGGAGGCTAAGACTCCTTTACCCACGCAGAGCACTAATGAGATGGAGCGCTAGTGTTGGCAAGCATTAATTAAGGCTAGTATGCAAGGGAAGAGGCAAAAGCAACACGCTCATGGCATACATACATTAACTTTATCCCACCTCCTGCATGTTTTTTTTCCCCCCTCCTTGTTTTTTTTTTTTCACGTAGGTTGCACAAACAACAGATGGCTCTGACGCCGACCTGTGGAAGGACGGTTTATTCAAATCCAAGGTCACTCGCTACCTCTGTTTCACCAGAAAAACTGTAAGTGTGAATGTAAACTTCTCTCTTTACCCATGCATTCTGCACCAGCGCCTCATCTGCAGCACTTTTTTTGTTTGCCAGCGGTTATTAGCTCGGTTTTCTGCCGCCAGAATATCTTTATGCGCTTCGCACTTTGATCAGTGAAAGCCCCCTTTAAAAAGGCCAGCGTTGGCAGTGCAGTTTTGAACTTTTACATATAATAAATTTGCATGCATATTCCAGAGGAATAATACCTTGGTGAGATATTTTTCATGTTTTACGTCCTCCTGAGAATATTATTTATGTTTATTCATGAAATAACAATGAGCTGTATTTTAACTATTCCAATTTATTCAATCAACAGCGTCCCCGTAGAGAAAATGGTTGCCAACCAGTGATTCTTGAAAACTGATGCACATATAATTGTGAATATGAAAATACTCCTTTTTATGTAAGAAATTACTCCACAAAAAACACTTTCAGTTTGGTCGTGCTATATATGGAGCTCCCATTTTAAGCAGCAGCGGGCTCTTCTGTGGCTGAAACGGTCTTTGAAGGCTTCTCACAATGCTGTTGGGTCATTTTTGGCCTCGTCTCCCGCCTGCAGCCCACAGCTGATGGCTTGTTGCGTGGCTGTCATCTGCTCTGTGACCAGGCTTATCAACCTGTCTCACCTCAGCTCAGACAGCTTACTATTGGCTGTCTATTCATTTGTTTCCATGGCTGCAGGTGGATAATGCAGACAGTATTGTAAACAAAACCTGCATTTTTGTTATTATTTCGCAACAGCTCAATTTTAGGACTTAATCAAGTCTTTTTTTTTTCTTTTTTTAACAGTTTGTCCTCTAAAAAATAGCCAGGCCACTTGGCAGCGGCTGCTCGTGCCTGAGCTCAATCTGCTCTTCAGTTTAGTATATAGCATACAAATCGCCTTCCCCTAGTTCCTGTATATTATCTTAAATGTGTGTCCACATTGTTTTAAAGATTTTGACACAAATAAAACATGACAGAGCCATCAACAAAGGCTATTTTGTCTGCCAGTCAATGGAGCTCCCACTGTAATTGTCTATGACAAAAACAGATTCTGTAAAATTAGCCCCTGAATTACGTGGGGGGAAGTAAATAGTTTGTGATTTATCATACTCTAGGTTGGAGGTAGAAAGCCCCTTTTGTCAGGCCCTGATGGAAGAAATCTCTCCAGCAAAAGGGGAAAACACTAAAAAAAGGTTCCATGCATAGTAATAACATTCATCCATATTTCTCCTTAAGTCAGTATAAAAACTATGAATAAAAAATGTCTCTAATGGTAATGACTGTCGGGCAACAGTAGCAGTGAAATCCAGCCTTTTCGGACGCGTCGAGTCACGCCTGGCTCGCCCCACTCTCCACCGCCGCTGTGTATTATTGCAATTTATTATGGCAAAAAATGAAAATGTAATGGGAGGCAGGGAAGAGTCATGCTTGAAAATGTCAACTACACAGTGCCTGATTGTTTTTAACCAGTCCCATTCTGTTGATTAGGCTGCCTCCTCTGTCTCCCATCATCCCACAGCTTCTCGCCAAAAGGTTGAGAATGATTACGAGTTCACAGATGCATTCTCTCACTGTAAAAAAAAAAAGAGATGCTATTAGAGAGTAATTACTTCAGCTATTTTGTCAACCCTTCTCTTTAGAGACTTCCTGAGCTTTTAGTAAATCATTGACTCTTATTATCTCTACATTTTATTTCCTGAGTCCTCCAAAAAATGCCTAACCTTTTCTTTTTCCTGCTCTCTTGTCCTTTAAAAGATGAATTTGCATACATGACTTTAAATTCCCTCTCTATCTTTTAGGGGCCCGACGTTGTTGTGGACATGAAGGTGATTGACATTAAGGACGCGTTGCCAGAGGGCTTCACACCTGTGGAGGAAACAATGGACACAAGTGAGTAAACAGTCAGTAGCGACCACGGGCTCGCTCCCCCCCTCTTCTTGTTTTTTCGCTCTCCGACCAGCTTATGCGGAGGTCCTCGGGGGCAGCTTTGCTTGAGATAGTGAATGTTTTATGGGTGCAGGTTAGCTTAATTTATGGCAGACTGTGGGAATAAAATAAACATTTTGCCCTAGAGGTACAAGAGAAGAGAATCATGAGTCATTGTTTATCTCAGCTGGAGCTGTGCTTTTCTTTATGAGGGGCTTATTTATTTATGTATTTATTTGGGGAGAGGACGAGTGGATGGGGGTTATCTAATATTAATGAAATGCATTCCCAAATGCTTTAGTGCTTTTTGAGTGCTATGTATTTCCCCCTCACTATCCATGCCTTGGAAATGTAATAATATTTTGGTGTGGGGAGTGAGGACAGCTTGTTTATTATTTTTATTATCATTGCATTTCCACTGCACTTTTCTAGTGCTGCAGTGGAAATAAATGAGCGAGGCACAGATGCAATATAAGAAAGCAAGGCAATGCTTTTTTTTTTTTTTTTTTTTGCCGGAACGAAGAAAAGAGATTATGCTTTGTTTGGCTATGTTGTAATTTAATGTTTTATTACTTTATGTGAATCCATGTTTAATGTATACATGTGACATTATGTATGAGTTTCTATTGAGAGTATCCGATTTAAATCCCTGTTGGCACTAAAGCTGATGGAGGATTCACTTGCTTCTGTCATTTTACCGACTAAAATGATAAAAATGATAATAACACATGTGGATTTTGTGGCTTTCCTCTGTCCAGTCATTTCCCTTTGAGCACAGCGAGTCACCCAGAAGCTGATATTAGCTCATCTCTTATTCTGACGCTGGTGATGAGTAAATAGCAAAGTCTAAGTGGGATTTGTGAATATATATATTTCTCCAAGAGGTTCAAAATGTCCATAGATTTCTTTTTTCAGCTTGAAACTCAGAGATGACAGAATTAGATACGCAACCGCCAATTCCTGTCTGACACCCTCATGTGTACCTGACTCATCAGAGGAAACTGCCATGAGGAAGAGGAGGCTCTGTGTGAAAATCAGCCCTCGCGCTGCTGCCAAGACGGCTGTATATGACATCCAGATCATTGCAAAGTCCAAGTACCAGCTTGTTAACTACACGTGTGTCGGGTGAGCTGTTTGCCACTGGAAACACATCAGTTCATGGTGTATCCTCTGTCAATCACCATACTTTCTGATTGTCGTGACGAATAACTAACCTGCTGTTCGAAGCTAAGTGAAACGCTCTGAATGTGTCTTCTTCATCCTCACACAGTGACATGAACAGTATGAAGGTGTGGTATCGAATCGGAGATGTTCCTCAGCCTCTGTCGTCCCAGGAAACGTCCGCTGCGGCTAACAGCGACGCAGCTCCGCCCGACACAGCGAGGTAACACGCCACGATATTCAGCAGGGCCTCCTCAAGTTTAACTTTCCTCCTTGTTTTCGTTTGTATTTCACGCCCAGCGTACTCTTGAGCTGTTGTTACGCTCGCGTACCGTATGTACGACAATGAAGACACGAGCAATTGATCACTCCCGGGCAATCTGCCGTAAAGGTTGTGGCCGGACAACGAGGCAGCGAGGGCGAACCGGAGAGACAGGTTAACTAGACAGGATCCCCCGAACAAGAACACGAGTTCAATGAGGGCTAAACTCCTGCTATTTGTGGTGTGTCCCGGGAGGCCGAGGCAGGTCGCTCCACCGACTGGTGACAGGAGTGTTGTTCTGTGCAGACAAAGAGGAGGAGACGTAGCCCGGAGAGCGAGCGACAGCTGCAGAGGAAGGGAGGAGAGCTCCAAGATCTCCGCCATGCTGGAGTGTGTGCGTCCCCTCCTCTGCTCGCGCTGCTCAGGCTTCCTCCGCCTCAGGCCTCCGAGTGAATGGAGCAACCCTTTGTACTGTGTCCAGATCAAACAGCTCAATTATTTATCGCGACGAAGAACTGGGGATTTCCACAGCAAATTGTAAATAAACAATCGAGACTCCTTCGGTGTGGCGGCGCTGTGGAGAGGGAAGCTTGGCACGGGGCGCTGGTGGGTTTGCCAGCTTGAAGCGCTGTGCTTTGCCATCCTGTGCTGAGCTGAGTAAAAGCCACAACAGGCCAGAGTGGTGGATGCCAGCAGGCGTATTCAAAACAGCGCTCCCGCTCACATGGCCGCTAAGCGGGATGAGAACAATAGAACGGATGGCCGTGAATTCAAAAACGAAGTTCAAACGGGGTAGAGTTTTGTGAATTGTCCATATTTTGGAAGTGGATGGTCAATAATGTTTGATGTGCTGAAGTGATGGTGGGCTCATGTGTACGCCTTCGCAACTCTTACCGGTAATCCTCCGTTCTTTTGAAGCCCACTTTCAAGTTGGTGAGGCTCAGAGGTTGGAATAAATTGCACCTCGAAGCGACTCGCACCCCCTCCTGATGCCTGCTGAGATCACAGGCTGCGGGTTTTGTATTAACATTAAAATTCATTCCACAGTCAGAGTCTTCTTTTGAGAGTATTTCCATCCATAATGCACTGACACATAAGGACGGCAGTGTGGGCAATTTAGACAGCGGCAGTTCTCTGACTGTTTATCTGGCATCCTCTCTGTGTAGTTACATGCACTTTAGACAACCATACACACAGCGAGGAATATTTCTGTAGTTTCTTTAAAGTCTCTGATTAGATGGTTTGACACAGTGATTTATAAACAGCTCTTCAACACTCACTGATTGCTGAAGTAATGCAGTACTGCAGTGTAGCTGTCTGTGTAGTATCAGCCCACTATACTTTATTCATATTCAGCAAGAGAAAATTCTCTCCTCCACGCCTCCTTCGGGCTATCTATAACAACTTTATGGCCTTTGGAGAATAGCACCTCTTAAATTTAAGTGCTCTTTACAGTCAGTGGAAAAGATGTTTTAAATACAGTCAATAATGTGTAAATTTTTAATGACCCTTATAATTTTGAAAGCTGCAGCGATCCCTCTCAAATGTTAAGTTGCCTCAGGCGGTGAGAGCTTGTTAGAGTTGTGTACAAACGTAAATCGCAAATCAGGTTTTTTCAGCAGCGCGGAGCCGCGGTGCACAGCAACTGCAGGGTGTTGCATCATTATGGGATGCACACAGTTATTGCATCAAGGCTAAGGTGTTGTATTTGAATTGTTTTCGTATTGTTTTGTCAGCTGAAAACAGGGCATCTGCAGGTCTTGGAAAGTTTTTGAAAGCTCTGCTTCCTGAAAAAACGGCTTGAGAAGGTAAAGATGGGCTGAAACGTGTTCTCTTGCCTGCTGTAGGCACTAATGTCACTTATGAAATGTTTATACATCTGATTGTGAGCACCCTTATAAACTAGCAGTGTGTTTGTAGTGAGCACTGTCAGTGCTGCTAGCTACAGTAGGTAGGAGGCTAATTGCCTCATACTGGGCAAAACAAAAAAGTATGACTGCAACTAATAATTATTTTTCTTATCAATACATCTTCCACTCCCACTCAGTGAATCAGTTATTCATTTAGTGAATGAGATGTAATTAGGGATGCATGATAGCTGTTTTTTAAAACCGATACCGATAACTTTCAGCTCCTAAAGGCCGATACCGATAACCGATAACACACGCATATACCTAACATCATGACATCAATACCACAAACAAAACCAAAAACAGCGGCGCACAGTGCGAGGCGGTTGCTACGCAACGTACTTGTTTACTTTCAGAGCCTCTGTGCAGTGAGAGATGCGACAGACGAGTAGGCTCATTTTAAATCAATAAAATATGTTTTAATCACTATTTTATGTCACATTATTGAATGCTTTAGCAGTAAGCCGTGTTCTAAGCGGGATAACCTAAAGTGAGCAGGTTCCTATGGAGAAATAAACCCCACCGCTTCGCATCGGGCTTCTATGTCATTCTGAAGGAAGATACATGATCCCTTACTTAGGCTTATCTATGTAAACAAACTGAAGAAGGGCAGTCCATAGTAAGTCAAGCACCATCACGTCCATGATTTAATCTTCAATAACCTTAGCCCGTGGGTCATCTTTGGCAAATTTCTTGGACTTATCGAAAGCCTTGCCGACGTGTGTCAGTCCCGGTGGCTTCTTTGCGGCTGCCTTGCTAACGTTAGCGTCTTTAGCAGGCCGCTTTCCAAACTCCGTCAAAGCGGTGGTTATGTTTCAGGTGACTGATCAGGTATTAAAGCTTGTGCCATGTCTCCTACCTCGTGGAACTCGCTTGGAACATTTGTTACGAATAACCAGCGAACTGTCTCCTTGGGAAACTTTGAAGAAGTCTGAACTCTGTTTTCATAAGCACGCTGTGCTGCATTCAAGGTGTAACGTACATTCCCCCGTTCCCTCGTTTCGTAGTCGTTCTTTCGGTCGGCCTTTTTAAGTTCATGTTTCTATTTTTTATGTGTAACATGTGAAAAAATGCTGCGAATGTTAATTCAAGTCAGCAACTAGCAAAATTATGACCGAGTTATCAAGTTGTTTTCTGGCATGAGGAGGTATTCTTGATTTTTCCCAGTGACAAGGGTTTTTCTGATTATGCCAACGTCACATGAACGCAGCATTCACTGCAGGCCATTCGGGTCTCATAGTGGGAGCGAGGCGCTGCCGTGCTGACAAAAACACATATGTTATCGGGGCTATTCATCATGATATCGGACTTATCGCAATGACGTCATAATTTTCCTGTTATAACTATCGTGCACCCCTAGATGTAATCAAAGAGTTGTGGAAAATGCCCATTAAAAATGCCCCCCCCCCCAGCTCAAAGGGACGTCTTCAGGTTGCTTGCATTGTCCATCCAACAGTCCAAAACATTCATTCCTATCAGAAAACAGCAAATGATCCATTACAGAGGTAAAAACCAGCAAATATTTGGCTTTTTGCTTTGAAAAATGACGGCAGTAAAAATAACTCATCAGTTTTAATTGTTTAACCCGTCCATCCATTTTCTACCACTGATCCACATTCAGGTCACATTCATCACATTTATTGTATCATGAAGGAGTTCTTGTTGTTTACTGCTGGGAAGTACTGGTGAAAATGTGATGCAGTAGTGTATTGGCGGTTGTATTGTCTTTTCCATCATACTCTCAGTCTTGGTATGATTGTAAAACAGGTACTGAATTCATTCTATGTTGTGTAAAAGCAGTCAAAGGGAGTCCTTGACTTGGTGAACCCAGCACAAACCTTGTAAGAAGGATTTAGTAAAGGAATAATTATTCTCTCAGTTTGAGTAAGTTTTCTCAGTTCAGGCAGGATCAAGGGTAAACACTAAACCTAAAATAGTTATTTCTTATGGGCTCATGCTGTCGCACCATATTGAGCCACTAAAACCGTTAGGGTGCAGGCCTCTTAACGAGTCTGTGGTGTGTTTAATGTCTCTTTATCAAGTTAGTCTGAAGCGTTTGAGCGTTGTTCTGTTTTGATTCATCGCTGCTGCTTGATGTCAGCTTCTTTGGCTTGTTCTCTGTCAAGACAGACCGTATCGGCCGCTCTCTGATTTTATAATGTGAAAAACCTGCACCGTCCGGTCAGCCTTTTAATATGTCCAGTAAAGTATCCCCCTCCTTCCTTCTCCTGGCCAACGCTGCCATTTGTTCTCCTGATAAAACTGTCATTGCTGAGGCTGATATCTGACCTCTACACTGACTGCTAGCATAAATTAGCCTTGTCCTAATATCGCAATTTCTTTCGCTTCACTCAGAATCAAGGTTTTTGACATTTCTCTTAGAATAATAGGCCACTGTACACACGGACACTTTTTAAATCAAACTGTAGAGCGATAAAAATGTCAAGGCCGAGTATCTTTTCTCTTTCATCGCATGCTGTCGTTGACTTTTTCTTCAACGCGTGAAGCCTAGAGAGTCGTCAGTGTCAGAATTGGCATGCATATCAATACGTTTTGGATTGCACCGTGTTCTACCTGTGACACTCCACACATCGCTGCAGCTCTGCAGGAGCATTGTATCAGCTTTCATTGCTCGCTGGTTAACCAAGACCTCCCACTGCACACGACTCTTGAGGGAAAGAGATGCCGTGACTGTCAGCGCGTCGCCTGACAGATCTCCCATCTGAAGTGCCGAGGAGCAATCATTCCCGGCTCAATCTCACTCATTACTTTGTTGTGCTCTCAAAAGTTGCAAAAAGTAGCGGAGATCAAGCAGAGGGGATGCGGAGCGTTGCCGGGGATGATCGAATGATCAGCGAAGATCTGATGGGCTCAGACGGTTCAGCGATTTGCCGCCAAATTCGGAGAGATCCTCTTTTCAATACCTGACACCGAGCTTAAAGGAGGATAATGATGGGTGAGGAAGCAGCTCCCACAAAGCAGCACTGTCGGCACATAGAGGAAGGTGTGGAGATGTTGTCATGGGAGAGGCTGGATGCGTGTCAAAACAAGAGCTTCCAGCTCTCTGTATCGCAGCTCCGGCTCTTCAGTGATATTACTCTCATCCTCATCTTACCTCTCCACTGACTCCTGCTTGTCTGTCCCCACTGTCTCTCCCACTTTCTCCTCTTTTTTTTTTAACCCAGACACCTCTTTTCCTTATTCCACATGGAACAACTTAAAGATCCCATACAAAAAAAAATCAGTTGAACTGCAATTCATGTTGTCAAGTAATCCTCAGTGTCGTGGTTCGCTTTGCCGCGCTAATATGATTTTAACTCCGGCAGATTTCATGGGAACATAAGACTCTTGATCTGCGTTGTAATTGCGTAAATCTTTCAGGCCGTGTTCCCAGTTTTACTATAATTTGATGAGGAACTACACTATAATTGAATATTCAAATTAGGAATATGTGTCAATATGGCTCTCCTTGCCTGAAATGAGGATTAATTGTTGTCAAAACTCCAGTGGCCGACATAATGTGAGCCCCAACGCTGCTGTTGATTAGCAAATGCACTTTCCATGTTTTTGTTTTAAGAATTAGTTGTCTAATTGATTTGCCATATGTTACCCTCTCCAATGCACCTAAAATTGTATTTAGAAATCACCAATTTGGATTGAGACAGTTTTGTGTTTCAAACAGATGGGAAAAGCAACCCTGGAGGTTGCCTGTAGGAAAGCGTTTCATGAGCACATTTCCCTGCTTTCAAGTCAAGTCTTTGCGATTTTAAGTGCCACTTTCCCTTCGTCAGATATACAGGTAAATAGCCAGACTTAATACTTTCTCCCTTCTCTTTGTTTCCTCTGAGTACTAATTTAACAACGCAAACACAGACGCCCTAAAAATACATTTAAAACATTTCCCCGCACTTTATGGCTCCATTGGGTGTCTGTGTGCTTTGAAAGATGTGTACCTTTCTTCCTCAGCAGTGGAATCAACCTTTTGAAAGGTAAAAGAAGTCTGCGTTGAATATGGCAATCCTTCCCGCAAGATTGATGCCAACCTTTTAAAAATTCACCATTGGCCTGGATTTAACATGGCCAAATGCTGATGTAAATGAGGGGGAGAAAAGTCGACCCTTTCATTGCAAATAAATCTGAGTTGCAGGCTTCAGCTCATAAATACCACAGCCTGTCAGAAGTCTTGTTTTATTGCTCTTGATGGAAATTATTGCATTTATTTATCTCATCCGAAGAGATAAGGCTTTTGGAAGCCACAACTCATGCATAGCACCCTTGGAATATGCAGATCTGCCTTTAGTCTTAAATTTTAGGAATTTTGATTTTACACCCCCCCAAGGAAAGAATGATTATGTTATTCGTAAACAAAGCAAATACAGAACACGATGCACAAAACACACTTCATTATTTGCAACTTCACACCTGCTCACCCCCAAAATCTGTCTTGTTTTCTTATATTTCAGCGCTGTCTTATTCTTCTCGTGTACCTCGCTTTTTTGTCTTTAACAGCAAACTCGTGCGCCTGTGTGTCCTCTAATCAAAGCAATTCCCTTTTTAATGATATCGCCAACTACTCTGCATTATCATTATAAGATCGTTTGTTTTGTAATGCCATCCTGGAGCTCATTTTACCTTCAGAGCATGTCATGTTATGCAGCTCTCCTGAAGCTGTGAATTTTTTTTTTTCCTGCTTGCTGTGGATTTATCGATCCGTAGGGGTGAGTCACAGGGTGTGATTCATGATAGCTTGATTGATGAGGATTTCAATCATATATGGTTTGTTAACTTCAACTGCCCACAAAGTGCATTCTGTGCTGTTTTCTGTAATACAAGGCCATGAAACGGGAAAAAAGCCAGACTTCCCTTGAATAATGGAATCTCTCAGTTCCTCCAGAATTAACAAGATCCTGCTCCAAGCCCCCGTTAAAGGTCTGTTCAAGCCCCTGGGCAGCTGAGGCATGGTTTAACGTTTACCATATTTCTCCTCTTCACATTCATCCTGTTATTTCAGTGCTCTGTTTTTCCATCAGATAGATAAAAAAGCCTCTGTCTAAGGAGGGAGTTTCCATGCTTCCATGCAGAATAAACTCTCATTGCATTATATTCTCGTGGCCTGGACCATAGTCGTCACTGTCAAATGCAAAGTTTACATGCATTTTGGATGTTTTTAGCATGATGGTCAATGAAATAGATCAGTTGAGAGAACATTGTTGCTTTCTTTCTGCCAGCAGGAAGACCATGAGCAGGCCGGACTTGGAGAACCAGAACAGTGGACACTACACCATGACAGGTAAATGGTCTCCCACTCCAAATGTATGCAAGTCAGTACCACGTCTGACAGTCACTATAGACCATTAGAGGAATTTAATAGTTTGCCCATGTTGTGAAACTGCAGATCTTTTACTTTTAGCCAACTTACTGCAAGAAAAATTCAACATTTTAGGAGAAAGGGTTCAACACTTATCCTTTCTGTATACACTGAACGTCTTGCTTCGTCTCCTTTACATAAAGGCAGCTCCTCTCCTTCTTGATCTACAAACGCTCTATGTCTAGATCTCCTCACTGATGGATACTGTACAGAGCTTTGCTTATCTGAGCGAACGTGACTTCCCAGAGGAGCTGCGCATTACACTCAAGAGAACATTTAACAGCTGTCAAAGACGATCCATCACATGCCATACTTACATATGTACCGTGCATGCACTGGACGAATTCCCCTCTCTTTGTCAGGGAGAAAGTCAACTCTAGCACAATGCTCCGGGACTAAAACAGAAGAAAGGCTAATTCGTTAGGAAGCAGAGCTTAGCTATGACAGCCTCAGAGCCACAGAGTCAGAGCCGGCTGAGACGCTCCAGCCTTAAAGAGCGTGTGATCCACCCGAGGTGAATGAGGCAGGCAGGTTTTTATCCAGCTGGAGAGAGACACCATGTGGTGAGGATTCCTCCTGCTGCTCAGGCAGAGGCACACCCAGGCTATGGCCATGTTACACCCTGCCTTTTTAATACAGGTCTAGCTGTTGGGTGCATGTGATAGAACTGCAGAAAAAAATAAAAAAAATTTAAAGTGTCTCTAAATTCAAAATGTTTTTTTTTTCTTTTTTATGCCGCCACCCAAAAAGGAAAAACAGCTCGTAATTGACATAAAAAAAAGATTAATACATCATTGTGTCAGTGTGTCAGTCATGTTATAAGTTAGTCAAGACAATTGTGCAAAGTGTGGCCCTGAAGGAGCAGACATTAACACACAGCTGAGTGGTTTGTGGTACTGGGTGTGCGATCCCTCCACCGGGACAGCGTTTGAGTGACAGCGAAGAACATGCACGTACTGTACAGCACGCTGCCAGCAGTCATCATTTATCTCCAGGAAACTGCCCTGTGCAGCTGTACAGACTCCCTCTGTTCTCCTGCCTTTATGTGTCCCTTCACGAGCTGCTCAGGTTTTAAAGAAAAGAGGATAATGGAGTTAGCCTGAGACGGTTCTTGGCTTTATTTCTTGAGACTGTGTACTCGTCAGCCTTGCAGCATCACGCTGTGAATGTGAGAGGACGCAACTTCCCTTCATTAACAATGTGATAGCCTGCAGACCAAGTGTGAGGTCGTAGCCGGCAGCCTATTTGTGTTAATTGTTAGCGGTGGTACCTCTGGCGTCTGTGTGTGTGTGTGTGGTGTGTGGGTGCCTGCGTGTGCACGTGTGTGTGTGTGTGTGGGCTGACAGCTGGCCAGGTTCGAGTTGGTCTAAAACCATGTGCGCTCTGTCAGGGTTGTACAGGCGCCTTCTTTAGGATTGATGAATTGCCTGCTTTCTTGATTAAACCCTCCGTCACTTCCCAACAAAACAAAAACCCCAACACACACAAAAAAGAGCGAGTTGAGGGGAGGAGAGGTAACATGTCTGGGAAATCTGTCATCTGCAGTCACATCATGCACAGATGTGATGTGCAGGCGCTTTGACATTTATTACCAGAATATTAAAAACTAATTCACATTTATTTTGCAGCCCTCTTTCACTTGACAGTTCAAGCTCATTTGAAAAGTTATCAAGTTTTCACCGCAGCTCCAACCTTTTGCTTTCCTTCACCACGTTGCTTTGATCCACGCCAATTCCCTTTGCCAATTAGGTCTGTTATTCATACATTGACAGAAAAGCAGGATATTTTAAAGGTAATTAAGCTCGCATGTGTTTGAAAAAAATAAATGCAAAGGTGTTGCAAAAAGTCTAAAACCGTAAAATGAAGCTATGTGACGTTCCGTCTTTCTCCATTACCTACAGAACTACATATAGGATTCAGCAGACATCCACCTGATAAAAAGGTAAACCTAATAAAAAGTAATACATTTACATATCTATTGCATTAATCAAAAATAAATCCTGACATTGGCCCTGATCTAACGTAATATGGAGAGCAATTATTTCCCTATCCATTAGAGGAACTTCAATTAACAGACACGAGACAGTTCATCCTTCAGAGGAGGAGGAAAAAAATAGGAGGCTCAAAATTAACTTGGGTTTGCAAAATATCTTGGCAGGATGACAGTGATTTTTGATTCTCAGGAAACAATATTAGAATTCTTATTAAACTATGTGCATCTGCTTTTAATTTGCTGCAAATAATTGGAAAATGCAATGGAGCTTTCCAATTAAAGCTCCACTTTATGCTGTTTAATAATACCCTCATAATATTATAGCTTATGAAATGACAGGTGAGTTGGTGTATGAATAAAACATAAAGCCCTGTAATAAGAGACAGAAAAAAAAAAAACGAGACAGTTGTTGGGGGGCTTTTAAATGCTCGACATAATTTGCATATATTAATCTCCTCTTTTCAGCCTTATCAAGTATTCCACTGTATTTGAAGTTAAAATAGTCGTGACAGGCAGGGGTACGCTTCGTTTTTCCAAGGATTTATTACTTGTATAATTCTGGATCTTTAATAAGCCAATATGACTGATCCTCTGAGTTCTGTGGAATTTGGTTAATTGTTCCAGATGGTGCTCACTGATTATGCAAAATTACTTTCTTTCTCCTCTTTTTTCCCCCAACTACACCATTTCTTGATTGACTAACATGGAGAAAAAAGATTATTTTTGGCGCAGCACTTTCATTAAGAGGGTTCTCATCAGGTTTCAAACAAAAGTTCCATCTTATCTCCCTGTGTAGTTCTGGGCGAGGCTGTGCAGAGGGAGGAGATCTGCCGCCTCTTATCTCAAACCGTGATGGATCTCAACTGCTTCTGCACCGCTGGGGTTATATTTTAGAATAACACAATTCTTTAGGCTGAGGGATTAAAAAACACGACCTCTGGATGGTGACACAAAAGTTATTATTAGTGTACGCCGGTCTCTTCTTTCTCTGTTCTCCGCTCTTTCTCTCCCAGAGACTGATGAAATTACTAAGCAGCGGGGTTGGTCCTCCACTCGCAGCTCGGGCTTCATCCACAACTCACTAACATTCTGTTTTGCATCAGCTAAACTGAGCCGAATGAATCATTTATGGAAGTGTTATGGGGGAGTATAGGGCAGATTTACTGCCGAGCTTTTACTTTAGATGGAATGGGATTTCTATGAAACCGATCTTGATGTCTGAAGTAATGCCAAAGCTTACATCAAGACATGAAAGGAACGCTCTTAAAACCCACGTTTTGCTTCTTAATTCCCCTGGTCAGCAAAAGGCGAAGCGGGGGGAGGGGGGTGAGGGTTTAGCTGGGAGAATAGTATTTACACCTAATGTATACACACACATATACACACCTCCTCTAACTGTTTACGACTCCAGCAGCTAATGTTATGAAGGAGTGTTGAATTTCTTCTTTATAATTTGATGGTTTGTGAAGAACACGGTAAATTAAATTTACCTTAATCTATATTTACATTTGAGCTGTTCCTACATTCTCCATCCATTGTTTTAAGGTGAAAGCTAAATTTAACAACTGACCAAAAACCACACCAGCATGCAATGAACAGAAGTGTTTTCCTAAAAAGATAAGGTAAGAGAGATGTTAGGAGAGTTATTGTTGGTGTCATTCAGTGAGATTCGGTTAGAAATTGCTGAGAACATAAAAAATATTTCCAGAATCGTTTTCTGGTCTGAACATCAGCTTTGTTTCCCTGTGGAGTAACAGTTCTTTATGCAGAGATCATGGAATAAGTGAAATAAGGCAGATTTCTCCAGATTAACAGGTTTTTGTGTGATTCTGGATTTATTTTATGGGTTTATTTGTTTTTTCAGCAAACAAAATTATAAAAATCATCCTAACTTCAGTGGTTCCTGGTCTAATGTGGAATCTTCTACCTGTCAAATGTTCACGAACACTAAAGTCTAATTTGTGCCAAAAATACCTTCAAACTGTGACCGAAGCCAAACCCCATTTAAGAACTGAAGGTTTTTATTTTGTGTGTCTCCTCCGTCAAAAAGCACTTTTGGATTTCAGCAGGTGAAACGGCCTTTCAGTAAAATCCTGTTGACGTTCAGCCAAGTGATACGTCAAAAATCCTGTCGGACTCTTCAGGTTATTTTCAAAACATGATCGATCCCAGCGTGATGGTGCCATTAAGTATTTGGGGATCAATCCTGGATGACTCATAATGGAATTTTTCGGGCCCTCAGGCATTTTTGGACCTTTATTACAGTCAAATAAGAGACTTTAAATGGCTTTGCATTTGCAGGCCAGACTGGACTCTGGAGTCTCATCCCTCATTGCTTTCTATCCATCCCTGAGATAGAAGCAGTGCTCCATTAGTTTCAGTGTCCAGACGTGGACAGCCTCAATGGATGGGCCTGTCACGGCTCCCTCATTTGCCCCATGTACAGCAGGGTTTGTTATCACACATCTAATTAGAACTTGATAAAAAATATTTCACAAAAATCCAGTCATTAAATATAGTTTAAGGAGATTTATGGTCAAATATGCCTTAAAGATCTTTTAATGGCTCTGCTGACTTGTTAAGTTTGTAATTAATGATCTTCTAATACATACTGTGGTGTGATTTAGAAAGCACAATGAGATTCTGGGAATGAAGTCGTTTTGGAAAAGGGCATCTGGGGCTCCCAGAAGCTATATTAAATAGTTCTGCTCAGACTGGTTTGCTTAGAGCCATGAAGTCTGCTGTGAAAAAGTTCAAACACATCCGGCTCTTTGCATAGATGAGGCCATTTTTATGTTAGGGTGCATGGTTACGAAACAGTTGATTTGTCATTTTATAATAGTCAATTAGTGTGTACAGAAAAGTCCTGGGCTTCTCTGTAGTGGTACATTTGTAAAGTGCAGTGTATAACAGCTTTATTTAAGCAATGGAAAAATCCACTAATCCACACACAGTAAAACTAATAAGCAAATGCATATGTATCAAACTGTAAATGCATTATACTAATAACAGTCGCCTGTTTCATCAGGAGAGTAATGGTGTCCTTATTAGCATAATTAATGACAAATGGCAGCGCAGCATTGGTGGATTGGTTCTAGGGGATGATAAATTGGTGGATGCCCAGGTTAGTGGCTGCCAAGGAGGCCTCTTTGGCTGTCATCCCTCCTGCTTCCACTCTGGCACAGTTCATTACTCACCGTGTGAGATGCCACTTTACATTGCCTGGTACTGTGAGCATGGAGAACTTAATAATGCCACCCATAACCACACAGGGCCTGCTGCTTTACCCACAGTCCAGAGGGCAAGTAGCTCAGCGAGGGCTAGGGGTGGTGGGGAGCAGGGCGACATGGGAATCGTCTCCTGCAGCTGCACTGATCAAAACAGATCACGCGTCAGTCACTACTTGAGGGGAACCGGGGCCATATGACCCAGTCTCCAGTGCTGGTGAGTGTTTCTTGTTAGGATTTCTGGGGCTCGCCACATCCCTCGCATCATTACGGGTTAGTTTGCCCACAGAACCGCTAATTAAGAGGGGATTTGTGTAATTGTGCCTTCTGCTGTGTCCCATCCGGCACATGCAATTTACTGTCAGCCCTCTGCCAGCTTTTACACTTGTCCAGAGAGGCGTACCCCATTTATACACACATTCTGCTGCACATTTACCAGCAGCCACAGCTGGGGATCAATGCCAGTGCCATGGCAATGTCTTAAAAGACACTGTGCTGCTGATTAAAGTCTGATTGTCCATTTAATTTCATGAGAGCTCTCAGTAGCTAGCCAGCAGAAAGGGCTCTCCCTGTGCTTCTCCATCACCGGCTGCTTTTAACAGTCAATGCAGGTTTTCTAATTGTACCGAACCATTGAAGCCTTTCGGTATCTACTTTACGTTAAATAGTTCTTACATGTGGAACATGTACCGAGCCCGTATTGGAGAAGTTATCACAAATGTCCACACCTCGTCCGAGTAGTCGCTGTTGTGCAGCAGTGTTTGTGGCCAGCTCACCGTAGGTGTTGCTGGCTCTGCCCACTTTCTGGAAGACTGATGGACCAGCGCCCGACTGGGACTGCCTCCTGGCCCCCTCCCCACAACCAGATTTCAAGGACTGCTTGTCACAGATGGAAAAGTAAGTGGGTCATTCTACATAAGCTTGCCATTTTGCGTCCCTCTGTTAAGAAAAAAAAAAAAAAGTTGAATTTTAATGTTATTTTTGTAAATAAACTGCCTCCCGGTGATGGCGTCTGGATTCTGTTGTTTGTTTTTGATTTTTTTTTTCGTATGCTCTCATTCTGGTATTTGTCATATAAAACTTAACTGTTCAACACTAGTTAAAATCAGACTATAAAAGCTATTGTTTTTGTATTTAATGATGCATTTAATACACTTCACGAATCTTCTTTCAAAACGAGTCAGTACATCGTGAGATGGTTCACCATCTTTTCTAGCCAAAATGCTAAAAAGTCTTCATTAAAGTGGACTTAACAGCAAGCTTGTGTAAAATGATTCAGCTTCTCTCGCCTCCCTCGTTTCCCTCCAAGTGTTTAGCAGCCCCAGCCTCAACTATGTAAATGCATACCACTCTCAGCATTAAGAAACATTTAAATTTGTTTACATTTTTGAACATTTGGACGAGATGAAATTAATATTTTAGTATAAACTAACTGGCCTGCTGTCAGGAGAATTGCAGCTTGCACACACTGCAGCGAGAGTGGGAAAACAAGCTGCACACAGGCAGCAGAAACAAATAAAAATAGATGATCAGAAACCCTCAGCATCATTCTCCTGCGCGATCTATTTTCGTATCAATGTTGTACACTTTCTAGAATGTTAATTGACTCCCCAGTAAACATTTAAATAATTCAAAAGTTACACTTCCACTTTTGCAAGTGAGATTTTTAATACATTGAAAAGTTTTTTTTTTTTTTGCCCCCCCGCTCGTCTGTCTAGAGGGCTTGAAAAAGCAAGAGAAAGATAAAAGAAAAAGAATGGGTTTCATAGAGCCATAGTCATTAAAAGAATCTGAAAATAGCAACTCGCTATCATCTGTTCTCATAGCACGGGTCAGGAGCTCTGACACCTCCAAAATTCCTCCTGTCAGGGTAGGGGGCCATTTGTATTCTCTCTCATTAGGCAATTTGACTAATGACCTGCCGTGGCTGCAGAGCTACTGAGGGACCCGGAGCCTCGCACCCTCTCTCCTGCAGCAGCCTGAACACACACCCTCTATTGGAATGGCACAGATGGCATGCCCGGGCGACAAAATAAACTACAATATGTCTCCGAGATGCTGTCAGGCCTGGGCACTATTTCTCATGTCAGAGTGGGGCTAAGGGCTGTGAGTGGGCATAGGGGGTCCTCCTCCAGCTCTCTGTTCATCTACTCACCATTATCTGCAGAGGTGACAGAGAGCGGGGTCTGCAACTAGAATAGCATTTCCATGGTCTGCATAAAGAATCCGCCTCAAATTGAGAGTCACGCCGACAGGAAAGGTATTGCAATGTCTAGCCTGGCTACACAAAGAGAGAAGGCAACATCCGATTGTTTGGGATATAAAATACGGCAGGTTCCACATAAAGCTCGAAGTAGTTGAGCAGCCTTACTTATTTCTTATTGTTTTATGGTATTAAACAGTAGAAATCAGCTCGATCGTGAGTGAAAAGTTGTAGTAGATTTTCATTCGCACTTGCAGATTATTGCCCTGACTGCGACTTTCTCACTTAATTCAGGTGCGAAACAGATTCACCCAAGTAATCATACTAGACAGAGATCAATGCCATTCTGCAGAATTAGTGAAGTGTAAAATAAAAGTTCATCAACATTCCTAAAGTGTTACTCTTGAGTTGTGGTTCAGGTAATATGGGGTATGCTCGATCACCCACGCATATTTTCCCATCAGTCAGTGTCGGAGCACAACTCGCTGTGGTTTATGTGTGTGTATGTACGCTTGTGTGCATGGCCACGTCCGTTAGAACCCTGGAAATGCAATGTATGGCGCTGCTGAAGTCTTGGGTGACAGTGCATCCAACAATGGAAGAGTGAGGGATTAGTGCTCAGCCCAGCGTACGAGGGAGCCCTTCCCGCCCTGAAACAGCCATTCATCTGTGCCCAGGGGCTGGAGATGACAATGCAGCCATTGCTCATCGCACCTGACGGAGCCATTAATAAGGCAATGATCCACACGGGCCCTGTGCTGACTCCGTTCTTTACACTACAATCACTCAAGCCACAGGGTCCTCCTTACTTAACGCCACCTCTGCGCTCGCCGCCGTCGTCATCATCATCATCATCATCATCGAAGTCATTGTACCAAAATTCCTGCCAGATGTTTTCATATTGACTGCGCCCACATGCCATCCAAATGCCAAATAACTACCCAATTCCCTACACTGCAATACACTCGTGAGTTAATGGACTGTAGCCTGGCCATTTGAGCGGCGAGAACATGCTTCATAGTGGGATTCCTGGTCAGAAGATTGGATTTACATTATTTTTGCCCTTTGCACCTTTGTATTTCTCCATGGTATCAATTTCTTACCACCAAGTCATCTCCCGCGCCTCTCCATTTGTCTGGATGTAAGATAGCCTCTCCGGTATAGATGGTGGAGGAATACAAAGTGAGATCTGGTTTAAAAATGTAATCCTTGAGCAATAAAGAAGCTCTCTGGCCTTCAGCTCCGTGCGTTCATCTGTCCACGCCACGCAGATCCATCAGCAGCTACAATCTCGGCTTCCCATTGCTGCCTATTGATTCAAATGTATTCTCCCTGCCTATCTCTGCCTGGTGTTCGTGCTCCCAGCGACACAGTGGTGCGTGTTATTCACTTGTTTTTATGAGCTTAAACAAGTCATTGCGCACACCCAGTCGCTGCGGTTTGCTTGCCGCTCCCGATAGCCACACATGCAGAGATGCCACAGGGAGGTGGGTGTCGGTGCTGGGGCATTGGGCAGCTCTTTGGTGAATGGAAAAGGAGCCGGGGTTAAACCTTTCAAGCTTTTTTAGCTAGTTCTCTACGGGATGGCAGCGACTGTCTTTAGATCCGTCTGTTGATCCGGTGGTTTGGTCCACCGCTTTGAGTCAGGCAGAAATACACCACCCTCAGCCCCTTACACCACCCTGTGGTTTTAGCTGGGATGGGAGATGTGTGTGAGCGGTCTAGTAAGTAAACAAAAGAAGAATATTCTTACACCTATTTTCCTTATTGAACAGAGAAATACAACCTCCCCCTTCTGACAGAATAAAGTTTACGTTGCATGTTCTCATTGGCGTATGATCGCGTGGAAATAATAATCATTGTGTTTTCATTACCTTAGAATGAGCTCCGTACAGCTACAGATGTCCGCCATGTTGGACCGCCATGTTTCCACAGAACAGATAAAACAAACACTGGCTCTAAAGAGGGTGATCCCTTAAAAAATTCAACCTCAGTTCTTTTCTTAATTTTTAAATCTGTGCAAAGATGAGTTTCCCATCGTTGTTATGTTTTAGTGCTAATTAGCATATTCCAACACACTAATCTATCATGGTGAACATGGTTAGTATTTGTCAGCCTGTTAGCATTGTTATTATGAGCATGTTAGCATGCTGACCTTAGCATGCAGTTCAGAGTACAGTGTCGCCGTTGCCGCTATCATGGCCGTAGACTCAGGTTACGACTACATTTGCACTGTGGGAGATGATTGGAAGCCAGCAGACTACGAAAGCTTTCCTGTGGCCACGAGGGTGAGGGTCATGCTTTGATTACAAAGATCACATTGTACTACACTCGTGCGGAAAGTGCCAAACCGCGGATCTGTGTAATAACCAAGAAAGGAAAGCAAGTCACATAAGTGTCAAAGTGAGGGATATTTTAGAATTTCATACTTTTGAATATTGCTGTGAACAGGAAAGACCAAAAGGAGTGTCTGCTCCAAAGCGATGACTCATGAACAGCTTTGGCTTACATTTATGAGTTCCTTTTCCTGTGCCAGCGGCCCGATGGACTGTGGGTAAAAGAACACCAGTTGGAAGCTTGGCCTCTTGATATTTGGGGCTCCTGTCGGAGCCAACGGCAGCAAGTTTTGTGCCTCCAGATTTGGGAGTTTTTTAATGAAGTTGAGCAGCTGCAGTTTTCCCTTCAGTCTGGAAACGAGAGGCTTTGTGTCCCCTGTCACCCTGTGTTAATTTGGGCCCTAATGTATTTTATAAACAAAGGGCTGCTCTCTAGCCTGACAGTCGTGACACCTTGATTCCAGTGCAGGATGCATGCAGTACGGGGTTACACCATTAATAATCAACTGGCAGCCATCACACCATTTTAACCACGATCATTATGATAAAGGGCATACACTTAATTACAGGCCTGCTTAATTATAGCTCTGTTGAAGCTCGTTTGTTTGGTCAAATGCTAATTATACCACCACGCTCTTGGCAAGTCCTCATTTCAATCCACTTTTTGCCGGCTGAACAGTGTGGCTTATTTTCATGCAAATTTGATATCTGGTGAATGTTTTGTCTCTCTTCTTTCCGCTTTTCTGTGCCTTGTGTGAGTGTGTCTTTGTTTCGGAGGTGAACATCTCTCAGACAAGACGGAATCGGGAATAATCAAGAGTAATTAAACTGGAAGAGGGTTGGGAAAGGGTTGGGTTGGAGGAGAGAGTGGAGGTGCTCCAATACAGCGGAGAATAAAAAAGCCTTTCATCTTCTCTCCATAGACGGAAGGAGGGGAGGCGTCGGGGCGGCTGGGGATGTTGATAGCTTTGCCGTTTTATAAATCCACCTTTAGTCTGGTGGAAATACACAGGATCAAGAATAGGGAGTAATATTTCTGTTTTTGTGTGGAAGTGAACCTTAAACGTTGTTTTCTCGTCTCTTTTGCAGCTCTGGATGATGTGCCCTTTGCGATCTCTGAGAAGTTTTTTGAAAAACCCAAAGAGGTAAAAATTCTTTGAGCAATAAGTGACAAAATGCAAAACTATGGTTATAATATGTGACGGGTCATGATCGGTACTGTACAGTTAGATGTCCTGCAACCTGTTGTGTAGCTTGAGCCACATTGTGATCAAGATATTTGGTCTTTTTTGGAATTGTGCAGCCATTAGCCCCTTTCCTTTCCTTTCCTTTCCTTTCCTTTTTCCTTTCCTCCAGACTGAGTGATGAATGCGTGCAGTCAGGCAGAGCTGGCTCAATGCAGTCCATTTGGCTGGCTGGCGGCGGTTGTCACTATAGCCCCGCTTGTATTGACACCAAGAGGGAGAGGATTAAAGATTTTAAGCATGCTTACTTAGCCATGAGCCTAACCGCCATGTTTCTTGTGTTTTTTTTTCTTCTTCTTCTTCTTCTTCTTCTTCTTCTTCTCCCCCCTCCTCTCCCTGCTTTTGATTTCAGATGCAGCAAGTCAATTTAATGGGCATTACGATCAAATCCCTGGCAGAGATCGAGGAGGAAGTGAGTAGAGGCTGCAACGCTCGGCTGACGCTGACGCCGCTGGCCCAGAATGCAAAGCAAACGGTCTTGGGGTTGTAATTAAGTGTCTGAGACAGCGAGGCCCTGTTGGCTCCACTAAGCCCCAATTGAATAAAAGCATGGCCAAGCTAGGCAGCCATTCTCTCTTAAAAGCTTCGTCTCCTGTTGCAAAACACTTGACTTTTATTCCCCAATTCTTCCCTCAAACAGCTCAATCTAGCATCTCAGTGCTGCAGATCTCGAGGAGCTTTTTCTGGTCGGATTCGGCACGTTTAACTTTTTTTCCAATCAGCTTCAAAAAAGAAAAGTTAGAGATCATGTAGAGCAAATAAAAGCACCGCAAAGTCCTCCCCATTTCTGATGAAACACTGTAGCCTGCAGGCATCGCGAGGAAGAAAATCATCTGTGTGCAGCTCCTTCTTTTGGAGCTCATGTGTTTGTGGGAGCAGGAGAAAGAAAGGGAGTTAGTGTGTGTGTGTGTGTGTGTGCGTGCTATAAAGAGAGTGACAACCCCCCTTCTCTCTCATTAGCACGGTATCTTGGTATCAGAACTGCCAGGAAGTGACAGACCACTGTAAAAGAACAGGTGCTGTTGGGTTTGAGATGTGTTACAGAGCAAACACTCCCTCATCAAACCGGGTGTCTGTTCTGCACTCTGCCTCTGTCTTCTGTCACATACTATCCAAATCACACAGAGTCGCCATCTTGTCATATGGTCATCTGAATGAAGCTCATTGTCGGCGAAGGTATTAATGGCGTGTGTGTGTGTGTGTGTTTTCCAGGCTGGCTGCTCATCCTATACGCTCTTGTCTTTTTTTTTTTTTTTCTCCTCCGTCCTCTCCTCCTCCTCTCCTCCTTCCTTTCTTCTCCGAGAGCGTGATTAGCAGGAGGACACATGGTGAGCTGAGCTGGGAAAGGGAAGGGAAGGGGCATGAGAAATCATTAATTACAGCCGCGCTGGAGCTGATGAAGTAAATGTGAGATAGTGTAACACACAGGATTTAGTGAAGTGGACGACAGCACAAGATTAATGGTGGGGCCAGGCTGATGAGGATGAAGTCACAGCTTAGCTTGATAATTAGTTTCCAAGTGGAAACATCCCTCACCATTGTGTTATTTTTACTTCTCTCTTCTTATTATTATACCACGATGATATCTGCAGAACAAGGGGGGAATACGGACAGCACAAGTGTTTCTTTTAGAAAGTGATGCATTTTTCCTTCTTTGTCTGCTTATTTTTTCTCACTACAAACATAACGTCCTCTGTGTCTTCTGTTCTCTCAGCTCCTTCTTGGTAATTTAAGTCACACAATTGAAATTCAGAAATCAGTGTTTTTGCTCAGAAGCTGCGCCCCAGTTTTCTGAGTGTTGTTGAGCATTTCCTCCCCCCGTTGTCCAGAAGAGGTCACTGTCTGTGCTCGACTGTGGGCTTTTTTTTCCCCTCTCCAGAAACTACAGGCGCTTTCTGCACAGAATCTAATTGCCTCATTTCTAAACCCATTAAAAAATATAGATTCATGAAAGAGATGTACTTTCTGGAATTATACATATGCACATGTAATTGAGGAAAACTGTTGTAATCACAGCCACAGTTGTAGATAAGACCATTTCCTAACAGGCATCACTTAAGCCGTGTCTCGGATGATGTTGGTTCCAGCAATTAGGCATTCTTTTCATTTCCCAAATGACTCACAAAACTTGCGGATATTATAATTGCTTTTAGCCACGCATATCTAATTTGTGTCTTTTTAAGTGTTAATTAGTAAGCGATTTAAAGTGACATCTTTATGTAGTTTGCTCTGCTGAAAAATGTTGTTGGCGGCTGGCTAATGATTTTCAGAGGGAGTATGCTAGGGTGGAGAGAAGTGTGTGTGCACACATGACAAGATTTTCATTAGCACCTATGTATGATGGGTTTTCAGTGTTTGTAGGAAGTTATCAGTGTGTGTTTCTGTGCCTGCGGATGCGTGTGTGTGTGTGTGTTGCCATGTGAATGTATGGAGGGACAGCCGTGTACAGGGGTATGTGAGAGGTGTGAGAGGGAGAGCTCCAAATAGAGGTGGAATTAATGAAGACAACATGTCACATATTTTTGGCAGTGGAGCAGGGACAGGAAATGAAGCTCGGCTCGTCTGGGTGACTGCCGCCCATGTTCTAGTGTGTCACTGTCCTGTCAGCCTGTGTGTAAAACTGGCAGACATTGATACATGCTCTCCCTGATAACACCCCATTCCCCCATCCATCATCCACACACACACACACTCTCTCTCTCACACACACACACACACACACATGCGTACACACAGGATTATTTATTTACTGTGCCAGATGTTGAGACTGAATTTTTGTGTGGTGGGGGGCTGAATTTCTTCACAACTAACAGGCCTGTGATATGTGACAGGTTTGGGGTAACTTGCAGCTTCCGCTCAAGTAGATGAAAATCAGGGAAGGTGGTGTTTTGATGGAGAGAACCGGGTTTGAGGCGCCGTGGCTCCGCGGCTTCTGCTGGAGGTTTGGAAACTTATTCCAGTGATCATACAGCATCACCTAGTGCTGTGTGGCAGTAGTACAACTGCTGGAGTGACTGTGTGTCACAAAACTTCCCTGTTCAGCCAGAGGAGCTACACCCACAACAAAGTCTTACATGTGTTATTCATTTTAAAACAGTCTGACCATCAGCTAATCAGACATACTGTTATTACACTGCACACAAATGATGCTGTTTGTTATTCTACATTATTTAACTGCATATGATTTCTTAATATCATTTCTTGATTTGGATTTATAGAATAGAATATTTTTTGGAAAATGGACTATATTAAGTCAGGGCAGCTGCTAATGTTTTTGGGATGCACAAATAAAATGTTTTATCCTTCCCATAAAGGTTCCAGTACCTCAACTCAGGCATCTGCTGATGCCGAATAATCAAATACCAGTTCTTTGTTATGATACCGTTAACCAATAAGTAATTATTAATGTGAATCTGTCACGTTATGGTCTGCATCGAGACCAAAAGCGATCTGGTGTTACCTTTGACCTTCGATCTAACCTCCAGTTCTTATGTTTGAGTTTGTGCAAAAGCAGATTTCTCTCACCAAAATATGATGTTTCCCCAAAGCTGATCTTTGCAATAGAAAGGAGGTAAAATAATGATTTTACAGAATCAGTGTGAGTGAATAAATATTACAAGCTTTGTTGTCTTTTAAAGCCACATAAGCCAAGAAGGTCTGAAGCTCTCTGCTTTTTAGAGAGTCATGTCCATGATGTGCCAGAAGGGGGAGGTGTTTGTTTGTATTTTCTCACCGTTCACTCTGGACGACCATCTGACCGCTCTGCAGGGCTGCGTGTGGGCCTGTAGCTTCAGAGTGGGGGAACAACATTACATCAATACATTTTTAATGTGTAGTTCAGTCTATCACTCTCAGAGAGCTGTTTGAATTATTGTGATGGTTTGTGATAATCTACATTTCATTGCAGCATTTTAAAAAAAACACTCTGGTATAAATTATTAAGATAATTCAGGCTGATGATGTCATGTTTTATTGATTTTTATTCATCGTTGTGTGCTTGTTTCCTCCTCCTCACACAGTTTTACTACAGCTTCAGCGCAGAGCGAAGCATTGCTGTGTAACTTTCCGCCCAGCTTTCGCAACCTGGCAGACGGACCGAGGACTGAAGCTACAGAAGGACTGAAGGATCATTTGGAAAATAATGAACTGAAGAAATTAAGAAAAAAGTTCTGGATGCAACTGGATATTATGTAATTTAGGATATAAAATGTATTTGACCTTGATGGATTTTATAAATTCTATAGACTGTGGAGTTCTTAAAGTATTTTAATAATGTCCAACCTTACACATTAAATTTTAGAGAAAAATTCAACTTATTTATCTTGAAAGTCACTTTTATACATTTGTGTTTTGTCTCATCTTACTCAGGAAGTCTCACAATAAGTGGTGAGCTCATGCTCAGAATAAATCCGACTAATTGATATCCCTAGCTGTGACTCGTGGCTGCTCGTCAGGGCCGTGCTGCTCGTCAGGGCCGTGCTGACAGCGAGTGGCTGTCAGGGAGGACGGGAGTGAACGGAGGAGCTCTGACGTTCAGTTTTGCCGCAGAAGCATCTTTCCATCACGAAGTTCATCATGAGCAGCGTGCGGCAAGAGCGAGCAGAGCTCTGAGGCGCCCCCAGACGCCCACCCACGTCAGCGGTGGCTCCTCTTCTGAGTCAGGTCTTTAAGAAAACACATCACACTTCAGCTTCCACATGTCCCACTGTTGTTATATTTACAGCTGTATGGAGATTTAGAGTTTCATTTGCATTTATAAAGTGAATATTTTTCTCTTTAGCAAACTAAATAACACCCTGCTGCCACTTTGCTGCCACATCCAGAAGCAGAATGTGTCATTTGGCTCTAATTAAAATGTCAGAAACCATTTTTGCAGGTGTAATTAGTATTAGAAACTCATTAATGGATTAATGTCCCTATTGTTAATTAGACTCCTCCTGCTGAGTTTGTGAACTTATGGATTCTGCTAACAGTGCAGGTATTTTTTTTTTTCCTGGCCAAAGTTCCTAATGGCTCTTGATATTCACAGGTGTTAAATGAAGCGTACAGCAGATGACAACCCTCCACGAGCGTTCGCGTTAACTCCTCTGTTCTGCCGCTGAAATCAGAGCGACGGCCTGAAGAATCCTGTGCAGGGGGGAACAGCTTTCACGCTCCTTCATGAAGGTGACACTCATGTCAGTGATGCCCTGGAGCGCAGTGACAGGCTCCGACAGCCCTCCTCCCTGCTGTGCATAAAGAGCGTACTGTATATACTGTGTGCACGGCGTATCCACATTCACACAGACTGAAAAGCAAAAAAAAGCAAACGTTGGATCTGTGCTAACTCGTCATTTTGCACCTTTACTCACATGTGAGAAAAACCTTTGTTACTAATAACTAATAATATACTAATCACTGAGTCCATTCAAGTTTAGAGTGTATAATCTCATTTCAGGTGATGTATAAAATGAAAACATAATATTTAGAAGAGCTACAAAACTGCGTCATAAGGGAAAAAAGCAACATTTGATATTTTTCTTCATAACGATCCCTCGAAAAGATCAAAACCAACACTGGATGTATCCCACTAAGAAGCCATGTCTGCTGTATCTTCGTCCTCGGTGCAGGAGGCCTCTGTTGTTGTGCAGAAACTATTAGAATCACATCAGTGAGCTGCAGCATTGCACCGCGCGACACCTTCCCTCGTTACAAAACACGCCCGCTGTACTTTAGTTTGGTTCCGTTCTTACTTTGTCCTGCTGCTGTTAATCCTCACTGCACCACCAGATCCCCACATGGAAATAGTTCCACAAATGCACCATTCATTCCTGTTTACTGAACAGCTGCTCTGGGAAACAATTTAGCCTTTTTAAATAAGTGAATATTCTTGGTCTAGATTGACTTCAGCTGGGGTTGAAAAGTATTCAGACTGACATTTGAAGTGTCGACAGTAAATGTGAAATATTGACGACTTTATCCTTAAAAAGTGTCACCAGTGAAGGCGTTGCTGTTATCAGATGGACAGCAGGTAGAGTCTGACGTTAGCTCTGCAGGTTGGATGTGAGTTTTTAGATGAAGCTAATCACCGGGTTTGTGTTCCTGGTCGGAGGAGCAGTGAAGCCAGACTCTCCAGATGGGCACGGAGCAATCTTACTTTCACAGAACCACAACTCCCTCGTGAGCCCTGCCCAGCATCGCCCATCAAAAAGCTGCCTCACATGGTTTCACTTTTCCTTTCGCTCCACTTTATGATATAGAAAATAATGATGATTTTCAGAGACCACATTTTCAAATTAAAATGGAAACAACCTTTTTTGTCTGTGAGCTTTGCAGCAGTTTAAAGGCTGGAGGAGCAGTAAAGGGCTGTTGTGTTTCTTTAAGCGTTTCACATCTGGTGAATCCGTCTCAAGGCGTCTTTGCTATCTCTAACCTACCAGGCCCACGTTAGGCTCCCCGGTCACCGCTGCTGCGTCGCTCGGAGGATTCGGCTCCGTCGAAGTTGAGCTGAACTGCAGAGCAGCACATCAAAGCCCCACCCTCTGAGTCTGCCAGATGTCCCGTGGTCATTTTTAAACTCACACCCCGGCACATGACATGGAGCAGTGTGTAAGCATGTAGACAGAGGTGGATGGGCTGCTTGGAAATTGGAAAAGGAAGCCTGTATTTATGAGGTGGTTTGAGGTGCTGTGTTAAGACAGGCTTAGCCTGCCACTCTCCCTCTGACAGCCCTGTTTCCCCCTGAGCTGGGGTGACCAGAGGCAGAGAGAGGTGAAGGAGTGAAGGCAGGAGGCCTGTCAAAGCAGGACCAGACCAGACCTGGACCCATGGTGAACAGACTCACAGGCAGGTGATGCAGCAAATCACACTGACAGAAGATGTAAAGCCACGTCTAATTTTCACTGGATCTGTGTTTTCATAAGAAGAACAAACAGGAAGCGTAGAAATTGTGATCCCTTCAGCCAAGTGCATGCTGGGACATGCTAAACCTTCCGTGACCTGAAAGAGGAAACGCTTTGCAAAATACGATTCATGAATAATCACGTGCTCTGCAGAGACACGCGGGCTGTAAGCCGTGCAGCTCTCACTGCAGCGTTCACGTCTACCTCCAGCAGCCTTTTGTCTCCTCGACGCACGTTGACGTCATCACATGTCGGAGATTTAAAGCAGGAGGTTGGACGTGTGGTCTTCTCCGTACCGCCACCTTAACAAGCCCCCAGGCTGCACTCCGGGGGGAGCAGCACATCAAATCTGTCTGTTCGTACCTCAGCTAGAGGTAAGATGAGTGATCTCCCAGAGCAGGGATCCCCTCTCCTCCCCCACACAGCAGCTCTCCTCCCCTCTCTCTCCGCAGCGGCGGCCAGCCCATGTGAGTCAAATTACTGTAATTGAGCAAGGATGGAGTCGGGTGTGAGGTGATCTCTCTCTTCATCCCCCCCCTCCCTCCCTCTCTCAGATATTTCTGCACATGTTGTGAAATGACCAGCAAGCATCTTTTTTTTCTTCCCTCTAACACTGCCTGTAACACAGAAATCAATTAACTGCTTTCAAGTCAGATCAAAGGCCCAATACACCGTCCAGGTCTTTCCAAAACCTGTGGGACAATTAACTCTCCCTGCGGACAGCGACCGGGCTGGACAGATGAAGGAAGGCTGCTGCCACTGTTCACACACGTTTGAAGTAGCCATAAACAAACGGGAAGTGATTGGACACGATTTCCACCAGCGTCCACCTAATTTAGCACTTAGCTGCGCATGAATCCAGCAGGATGACGGATTCAATTAATGTGCCGGGGACATCGTGAGACAAAGAAAAGGGACGCTGACCTCTGTGTGTATGTTAGAGGATGTTTGCTGCATGAATGAATTATGAGACGCCCCCCCGGGCACAGACATGTAAAAGACCCCCCGTCCACAGGAGGAAGACACTGCGAGTGAAAGAGACACAAACGACGGCAAACAACATGGCTCCATCGTTTGTGTTGGTTTTGTGTCTCTTTGCATCATTTCTCATGTTTCTTTGTCTCTCTCTGCAGTATTTAGCATCTTTTTGTTGGTTTTGTGTCTCTCTGTTGTCTTTCGGCTTCACTGTAGTTTTGTTTGTGTTTCTTTGGGGTTGTTTTGAGTCTCTTGCGAGTCGTCTTGTCTCTGCTGTGGTTTTGTGACTCTTTACAGTTGTATTTCGTCTCTGGTCATTTTGTGTCTCTTTTGATTGTTTTGCGTCTGTGGTTGTTTCCTCTCTCGTTGTTTTTCATCTCTTCAATCTTTTTGTATTTCTTTGTAGTAAGTTTGTGTCTCTTTGTGGTCTTTTTGCGTCACTGTAGTTTTGTTTGTGTGTCTTTGCAGTTGTTTTTTGTCTCTGTGGTAATTTTGCATCGCTGCGTCATCATTTTGTGCATCTTTGCAGTAGTTCTGTGCTTCATCCCAGTTGTTTTTGCCTTTTTTGTCATCATTTTGTGATGGTTTTGCATCTTTGGTCATTTTGTCTCTCTTGTTATTTTGCGTCTCTGTCGTCTTTTCGTGTCTCTTTGCGGTTAGTTTGCATCTGTTTGTAGCCAGTAGTGTCTTCCTAGTTGTTTTGAGTTTCACTGCAGTCTTTTTGCGTCTGTATGTGGTCTCTTTGGCTCTGGCCTGGGGCCCGAGGGGTCAGGGGGCCTGTGTCCGGTAGGCCATCAGTAATGCTTCCCTGGGCATGTTGGTGGCACAACACAGGAGTGTGACATCACGCTGATTGGACAAGGGGGAGCGAGTGCAGCTTTCGTCCTCAGACAGGTGCACTGACCCTGTCCACCCCTGAAGGTGCCACTTGCATTTTATTGGACATTTAGGGCCGGCCAGCATTTTTTAGCAGCCACCTGGATGCAATAAAGGGCCAGCTCCTGAGCTCTGGCTGCCCAGAGGATTTCCCAGCAGCCCCCGTGGGACCTCTGGCTAGTTAAGATGTTTATTAAGCTGAAAGTGGTCCAGTGGGAAAACACAGCACTTCTGAGAGATTCAGGCCAGCAGTTTTCTTGTTAGCCGGAGCGCTCCCTGGAGGATTGGGTTTCTTTTCCTTTCAAACCTCGGAGGGGGGGCAGGGTCAGTTCACAGGGCATGAGGTTGACCAACTGGTAACTAGGCACATGAACCCAGGAAGGGAAATATCTTGAGACCATCTAGGTCAGCTTGGAGCAGTTCCCACAGTTCCCAAACAGAAACAGCCAAACGCGTCCTCTGAAATGCACTCGTCTAAATTTCCGGGAAATATCTTGCGAAAGCGGCATCAACTGTAACAATCCGACACCACTGATTGGTTGAATGAGGCTGAAATGTAAACGGGAGCGGGTCTACAGCCGCTTCTTTCTTTTGAAGGCTGAAGTTCTTTAAAGAAAACGTCCTTCCAGAACGTTGTGATGTTAGCTCTGCTTTCTGTTTGACAGATCTTGACCCCGCTAAGCTCTGCTAGACTTCTAGTTCAAAGCGCTGGTCTTTAGCTTCAGGCACTGTGCCCTAATAACTCCAGTTAGCCTGTTAGGCTTTGTTTTGCTTTCTAAAAGTTCAGCAGCTTAACGGAGAAGAGTTTAGAAGAAGTCATAGAGGAACGGCGTCCTGAAAAATGCTTGATAAATCTGACTTTTTTCTCGTTTCATTTTGAACTCGGTCGGGGCCGGACCGCGGAGCCTGTGGTTAGCACGCCGTGAGCTGAGCAGCACATGCGGCCAGTGATGGGTTTTTAGTGCTCTCTGCCTAATGTTCAGGACAGATTAGAAATGTTCGCCTGTGACAGATGCTGTCTAGATCTTCACCACCAGATCCACCCAGCTGCAAAACATCTGGTGGATTTCTACCTTTTCCTCTGAAGTGCAGCCTATTAATGACACACCCACAATCATGCATGTGCACATACACACATCCAGCGCACACAAAACACATCCAGCCTGTTTTATTGAGACAGAGAGAAAGAATCACACGTATGCAGATGTCTGATTAGAAGCAGTTTATCGCTGCTGGCCGATTTAATCAAGCGTTCTGCATATTTTGTATCTATTGCAATGATTATCTCCTGATTTGTCTTTTATTTTGTCTTTGTGATTGTTCGTGCAGTTTTCAGAACCGTTCAGTTCCAGCTCTGTGTCACAGCCAGCTTATATGTAGACGTATTTAGAATATCTTTCACTACTTCAGCCACAAAGTCTGCGAGCGCACGCAGTTTATTCAGCAGTCACAGAATTTATGCATTCCACATGAGGAGCGGGCAGCGAAGGCCTCCGCTTGTTGTTAATGGCACACATCCTAAACTCATGCTCCTGGCCTCCTGCAGCCTCCCTTTTCTTCTGTCAGAGGAAACATTATTTTTGCAGAGACAAATCCACTGAATAACATGATCATCTGATGAAAGGCGCTGCAAATCTTGCCCGAGCTGAGACGCTCCTGCTAACGATGAAAACGGCCACGTAGCAACAAAAGCCACATATCCCGCCGCAACATGACAACCTGGTTGCTTTTGTGCTCATGAGCCGAACTTTTGAGTCTTTTCTCAGAGGACAAACCTTTGTTTTGTCTCCGTGTCGCTCCTCCACTCAGCACCTCTGCGTGGGATACTGAATGGGCCTCGTTGGAGAAAGATTTAAGATTCTTTAGGCGCTCATCAACAGCGAGAGAGTCGCAAATACATGTGGGTGTGTGTCTCCCGGAGACATTTGGAGACCATGGTTTAATTTAGTTAAAAATGACCGTGCGCTAAGTTGTTCCTCATGTGTCTGAGCAGCTCAGGCTCACATGAAGACATGTTTGGCCGTCGCCTGTGTGTGAAGTGAAACAGAAGGGAAGGGGAGATCCCCACATCACAGGATAAAAGCATTTTGTTATTGCTGGCTTTCATAATGCGTCATCTGTTACCATCTGTGGCCCAACTTTGAACAAGTTTTTAAAAATGTTTCGAAGATAAGCCTTTGGAAAAGAAACACTCTAATTTCTTTTTATTATATTATATTATTATACTATATTATTATTATTATTATTATTATATTGTTGTTATTGTCTGACAATGCAGAAAAGCTCTCACTCAGATTACAGTTCAGTTTTCATGACTGTACAATTAAAAACTTATTATAATACAAATCTTTAGCAAATTCATGATGATAAGATGTAAAATGTTTTTACAATTTGTCTATTGAAATGCAAATATTAAAAACATGACCTATATTACAGTAATTTAGCAATGATTGTATTATTAGTATAGTTGATATTTTAAATTATGGTATCTAAAAAATAGAACTTTAGCACATTTTTGGTAAATTTAATTAATTAATTAAATTAAAAATAATTTTTTTAAATGTTTTTTTATCCAATAGCAATTTGTCTTTTTATTGCTCCTTTAAGAACATTAATTTCTGAAGATGGTTTTCATTGCAGATGCAGAGAAGTGAAGTTATAAATTAAACTTAATGTGCACACAAACATCTTTTCATCCACGAACTTCTGTGAGAAAAAACAAATGTACTGCATATTTTATGCTACGTTCGTAACGTATATTGTAATATTTTTTATTGCAGAATAGAAAAAACATCAGGAATAATATTAGAACAAATAAACAACACAGCATCAACAGTTTAAAACAAGGAAATGACAAAACTGACAAAATACAAGTGAAAATACAAACACAAAAACAGATTCAAGTAATGTGATATTACACCTTGTTGTAAAGTAAATAAAACATCCTTTTAATTCCTGATGGACTTCTGACAGGTATTATTTCTTTTATGTGACAACACCAGATGACTTACTTCTAATTATATAATATATAATAATATAAAATTCAGATTATTCATGCTGGCAGCATATACGAGTCAGTGGAAAGAATACCAGACATGGTGTTTCTATTAATAATCTATTAATATCTCATCAAGCAGAGAGTTACAGGGGAGTTAAACAGAGAAATTAATATGTGAAATACAAATTAGCTAAAAGCCTGCTTGTAAATGTTTTACCAAGTATTCAACATGTAGCAAAAAATCCTAAAATAACATTCTGTATATTTCCTATCAAGGATAAAAACATAGTTAAAGTCTAACATGGACCATTATGAAAGAGACCTTTACACTAGCATGAAATTAAAAGTATTAAATCCAACATTGTACTTCATTGAACGTTTGACAAACAGTAATATCATGGTATTAATGTGACTTGAAAGATTAATCTTCATTTTGTTTTTATTCACAGCATGTTTTCTTTTCTCTAGCTGCCTCTCAGTATTTTACATCAGCAGTTACTGAGGCTTGAAGAGGAGTTTTGCTCTGGAGGAGCAGAGTGAGTTGTACTGCCTGGTTTTTTCCAGCAGGGGGTGATGTTGTAGTTCAGATAGTGGGGTTCAGGGGGTGGGGGATCATCTCAGCCTTCAGCTGTGAAGTAGTATGAGTGTTTACACTGAGCCAGGGGACCAGGTGCATGAATATGACTGCATCCTGGATCAGTGTCGTCAGATGAGCTGGACCGTCATTAAACCTCCAGCAGAGGATCAGGTGACGCCTTGAGCTCAGAATGAGGATTCGGAGCAGTGATCTGCTCTAAAATGACAAAATGTTTCATGTGTTTCACAAAAAATGCCTCATTATTGGGTTGTTTTTATTCTATTTTTATTGCATGATTATTTATATTATTCTATTCTCTTTTTTATGATTAAAAAAATCAGTTATTGAAATTCAGAAACATTACAGTGAATAATGTGAATACAGTTTACAAACAGGAGATGAAGGACTTTAAACTATAATACTCGTGTTTACATGTGTGTCTGTGATATTTAGGTATTATTGAGGTATTTTCCTGTAATTCAATAGTTCATATTTACTCATAACTACATCTAAATTATAGAAGTTTGATTATTTTCACAAAAGGTATCAACAAAACAGTCAGTATTCACATTTTAATTATTAAATTATCGACGTTTTAGGGACTTTTATTTTTCTTTAGGTTTAAATAATTTCATGCATTATGGCTTTCAACAAAAAATATTGTTTGGTCATGTTTTTTTTATTACATTAGTAGTTATTATATCAGCAAATTCTAGTTAAAAGTTAAAAGCTCTGCGTCATTTTATCTGCATTTTTATTTAGTCTCAGTGGTTGGGAATCAGGTTATTAGAGTTTATGTTATTTAACATTACAGATTAGTTTTGCTCCATATTTTAAACTACACAAATGCAGGTGAACAGTTTTGAGGATGTGTCAGCTGCTGTCTGTCAGGTCTGTCAGGCCATCTGTCAACAACTCAAAACGTTTATCAGTGGGAACAAAAAAATCCAATAAATCATAACGTAAACAAATGGAGCCACGCGCTGACAGTGCTTTATTACACTTTGTGTTAATCCCGGGGGGGTCGGGATTATCCTGCAGTGTCATTTTTTTGTCTGTCTCTGGATGAGGGGCCATGTTGTTGTTCAGGCGAATAAAAGCGGAAATGTGGGAGTTAGTGGAAGAAGAAGCTGCAGGGTGAATGTCTCCACATCTCTGCGCATTTCAGCATCGAAGCAACATTTTAGAGGAAATCTAAAAAAAAATGTCCAAAATCAAACGGAGCTGATCCTGTGTTAGATTAAAATGGTGAAATGGAAACGAGCTGTTTTTGGTTTGTTTCGCATCCAGTGGCCCTCAGGCCCGAGGCCCTGCAGCCCAGCAGTGCCTGTTGGCTGCTGCGTGATTTATTTATTTTTTTAAGGTGTGAAAGCTGCTAAAAAAACAGCACAAATCATTAAAACTCCACAAAAAGCAGATGCAATTACAACCGATTCGTCGCAAATTGGTGCAAACCTTCAGAGCTGATCCAGGAGCGCTCAGCGGCTCCGTGGACGCGAGGAAGGTGTTCTGCCCTGGAAACCCTCTTTGAGTCCCGGACTTGATTTTAGAGCAACGTCCTGAAGAGAGAGTCGCAACGAGACGCTTAGACGTCGATGCTGCTGCTTTTTAGATGCTGCAAACAAATTAAATGAGCCTGTATTTTTTTTCCTTTCGAGCTTTTAAAAAGCATCATGGAGAGCTTAGAAACTCTCATTAAAAGATCAAAGTGAGTGAACTCTGAGTCCTCCAGCCACGCACTTCAAGGAGCCATTATGTCTTTGCTGGGTTCCTCCTTTGAGGATGTGAGGTGTCCTTGCCGTTTCCACTCAGCTGCGTGTCGCTGCGCTTTGTTTCAGCTCAGCAGACCTCTGCTGGTGTCCGAAAAACCCACATTATGACATAAATGCAGCGTTTAACAGCCTCGGTTTGCAGGTATTTGATTTGGAGTCCTGACACAGTTGGACTTGTATGAATGGATCCTGCGTGGCTTATAAACAGCTGGATGCGCCTCGTGTTCCATCAGCTGTTACCTGTGTTACAGCGTGATTGATGCGTCCTGAAATAATTTGATTGATTGTTGCCCATTAGCGGATTTAAAGTCAGTTATGTGTTTTTATTTTTTTTTTAATAATCTGTACATTAAGTCAGAATGACGCATTTATTTATCTGATATTTAAATGGACATAATCAAATAATTAGCGCTGATAATTGTTAATAGCAGATTAATCGTTTTCATTTTGCGCTTTCTTTGAACTTTTTTCTGTCGCATTTTTAATTTTAAATCTGCTAAAACTGCACAAATTTCCACATTTTTTTAACTTTCCTCCCGCTCAGACATTTAAATGTGGGCTCTTGTTTTTCGCCTTTTTGAAATCATCTGTCCCTGCAGCAGTGAAGCGGGTCGTCCAGCTCGTCTGATCCTGTCGGTGTGGAAATGGCGCAGAGCCTGCAGGAATGTGCGCGTTGTGCTGATATCTTACCTTTCCGATGGATGCAACGCTTCTGCGTACTTTAAAGCAAACTGCTAAAGTTTGGCGCGCTGCACACCTGCTGCAACGCTTTTTCCTGCCTCTTGAATGGGGGGGGGGGGGGGTCACGCAGAGGCTCACTAAAACACCGCCGGCTGAAAGTTGGCGGATTGATTTATTGAATGAATGAATGCTTGATGTCCTCATTCACACAAGTGACCTGGCCGATAACTGCTGAATGAATGCGCGGGAGGGGGCGAACACAGGCTTTATGTGTTCCTAAAAAAATGTATTGATCATAGTGTATTGATAGAGCTCAGCTCATAATGCTGCTCAGAGGTAAGATAATCCAATATAGTGTGAGGGGGAGGTAATTGACCCCATGCTGATAGAAGTGCTGGAAAAAGAAGGAAAAAAGCTAAAGCCGGGGATGGATGTCTTCATGAGTGGCAGCTGTGGGCTGATTTCAACAGAACAAGTTTAAATATGACAAATATAAACACCTCAGTATTTATATCATATTTATTTACTCTGTACACATGCGTGTGATGGTTACATCCCTCTAAAAATGTGAGAAAAGGTGGAAAGTGGCTGTTCCTGAGATGCCTCCAGCTGTTCTCCCACTGAACGCCAGAGGGCGTCGCCAACAATCTCTTCTCTGTTTTCCAAACTGGGCTACAGGTCATCGCCTTGATGCTTCACAAAGGACACCAGGGACAGCAGCAGCTCGGCCTGCGGACCAGAGGTGGACACTGAGACGTGAGTTCACTCTGTACAAGCATTTGGATATCTATTTTTTCTTTATTTCCTCCATTAAATAGACAATCTTGCAATAAGGAACATGCAATATAATTTATAGAGTTTCCAGCATTATTATCATTATTATTACAGTAATGTCCTCATCACCTTTACCTGAGCAGGTATTTTTTTTAAAGTAAAGCTGTCCTGGAGGTTCCAGCACGAGCTGGTGTGCGTCCCCCCCCCCCCCCGTGCGTCCAGTCTCGTGGTGTTTTCCTGCCGCTGCAGCGTCTTTTAAACACGTTGGTCACAATGAGCCTCTCGTGCAGCGTGACACGAGAAGCAGCTCTCAATCCCATTAGCAGCCCTGTAATTTCAGACAGACCTCAGTGCAACACTCCTCAGCACCTCCAAACGTCTTGATCACACCCTGACAAACTCACTCATCATGCCTGAATTGTAATAACTTAAAATAATATATCATCCATATATGATATATATACATATATAAAAAATGATGGTAATTTATTCACACTGGTTTTACTCTGCGCACTGATCAGCTGGTGAGCAGCAGAGATGTATAGCTGCTGTGTTCCTGCAGAATAAACACAGGCCTTAAAGGACCAGCCCGTTATCACCACCGATGTTCTTACTTTCCAGGCCGAGCGGCGGGCGGACGCACCGGGGCCGGACGCACCGGGCCCGCCGCTCGGCCTCCTCCGTGCCGGACACGGCGCGCTTATCACCGCTGATCGCCAGGTGCGTCAGCTGAAAGGGGACAGCAGCCTCTCCTGGAAACAATGCACAAAAGAGCAAAGAAGGCAGTGGATGCTCACCTGTCCCGTTCACTGCTGGCGGAAATATCATTTATCATCAAGATGGATTTTTTTTTTTCTTTAAATCTCGCTTCAGTAGTTTTTTTTTTTTTCTAAAGTCACAGAAGGATTATTTTTTTAGAGTGCCCGATATCAATACGCCCCAAAATTAAATTCTAGTGTCTTATTATTATTATTATTATTATTATTATTATTATTATTATTATTATTATTATTATATTGTTGCCTCAGTGTCCATCCAGGCTTGTGTAAAATATCACTTTTCTCTGGTCTTTGCCCCTGTGCGTGCGTGCGTGTGTGCATGCGTGCGTGCGTGCGTGTGCCTGTGTGTGTGTGTTGTTGTTGGACTGTGCGCACTGTACTCTGCTCCAATAGCATCCCAATGGCAGTGAATGGGGAATGAAAAAAGTGTAGCCATGCATGCAGGAGTGGGAGGATCCACTCGCTTCAATCTCGATCTCAGACTTTTGCAGCGACAGGGGCACAACCAACCAACCAACCGTCTCTGTTCCTTCCAAAGAGTTACTGCCGGGACATCTGCATACACACTCTCCTGTTTTTTTATGGGGATTTGTTGTCAACTTTGTCTTCTTTTTTTCATCCGTAACAACACTGTTATTCCGTGAAGAGATTCCCCGCGTCCCCCCGTCGGCTTGTGGACGAGAAGATAAAGCTTCCTCGGTCCTCTGCGCATAACAGGTGACTGTTCAGACAGTTTTACACCTTTATTGTTTGCTTTCTGTCCCTCCACGCTTCTCTGGCACGTCGGGGATCTGTGTAGCCGGCTTAGACTTCCTTTACCTTGTAGCTACTGCGAGCATCAGATTCGACTTTTTTTTGCATTTCTCCCACTTAAGCTCATTTTCCGTTTTTCCTCCTCCGAGCTGCAGTGCTGTGCCACACGGAACTCAAGCGGCTTCAACAGGTCTCAGCCTCGCCTTCGCTTCTGCCCCGCTGCAGCTTAGTGTGCCGCAGGATTTTCTTGTCCAGTCTGACCGTATTCTTATGGATATTGCAACAGGTCTGGTGTCACTGGAGCGCCTCTCCGCGGGAGAACAGCCCGAGACGTGCATCATGCTGGACGGCATAAAAATCGAAGATCATCCCCTGCGATCGGGACAGGCCACGCTCGGAGTCATGCTCGGTGAGTCTTCCTCCTTTACTGGACAGAAATATCAGCACATCACCGCTGAACTGCGGGTACAAGTCAAACACTGTTAGTCCGGTGTGGATGCCATTACTGTGCCCGCTGCTGGTTTGTGTCCTGGCACCTATACGACCGTGAAATCTGGTAAAAGTTCACATTTACGCGCGTAAAGGGCTAAAACAATAGAGGCGATAATTAAAAATGTAGTTTTATTCTCATGTAATTGTTAGATAAATGCATCCTGAGCGGTGCAGGCATCTAAAGGCCGGATGAGTGATGTAATCTGCAGGCCTTATTGGAGAGAAAATATCAAATCCATCCGTTCAAACTTGCTTTTTTTATTTGATGAAGTGCACACACCCTCATTGATTGAGTGCGGGCCTTTAACGCCTCACGGGTTTCAGCCCGGCGCCGCAGTGCTTCACTCAGGCCTTCTCTCTTTGGTGACGGGCCCCAACTCCTGTGCCGTTTTCCAGGGACTGACTGTCACCATCCGTCCGTGTGTGAAGGATGCCAGCGTCCCATCTCCGACCGCTTCCTGATGAGGGTCAACGACTCCTCATGGCACGAGGAGTGTTTGCAGTGCACCGTGTGTCAACAGCCTCTCACCACCAGCTGTTACTTCAGAGAAAGGAAACTTTACTGCAAACACGACTACCAACAGTAAGCGCAATTTCCCTGCTCTTCCTCTCCTCTTCTTCACTTTGCTTTGGTTGCAGTGATTTTTAAAAAATCAGGCTTTGGCTGGCCTGCAGGCCTCGTGTGTGTCACCCGCAGTGCAGAAATGTGGAGTGAAAAGTCAGCTGGTGGGAATCTTACTTGAATTTTAGATTTTTTTTAATTGATGTAAAAACTAAATAGCTGAAACAACATGGAGGTTTGGTATAAATTCACCTGCTGTCCTCGCTTCTTCGGCTGAACTTTAGCTCATTTATTTCCTGTAAAATTTAAAAAGCCAGTGACAGAGCGACAGGAGCAAGTGGAAATAAACGGGAGCTTTTTGTCTGTTAAAGAAAATGTAATAATGAGTCAGAGAAGTCGAAAAGTCAGTGCACACGCCGGCTGCAGGACGCGCGCATTAGCGCTCATACAGCCTGTCCTGGTTGGCTTTATTACTACAGTGGCCCACAGTATTCATGCCTCTGCGGGACCAGAGCATCCCACCCAGGCCCGGGACTATGCAGGCGGCTTTTTATTCCCTCTCATGTATTTCCTGCAGCATCATGTGTCTTCTCTCCATCACCATCAAGCGCTTCACGTTCACGCAAAATATAGAAACCGTGTTTTCAGAAGGTTTTGTTATGAACTCTGAGCCCGCAGCGCAGTTTGCATTTATTTTCCGATCAGGCCAAACTCATTCATTCTGAAACTCTGATGCCTCAATTCACCTTAAATATCACATTTCTATTTTTCTATATTATTATTTTTATTTGACCGGCCCAATTTGATCATGTTTTTATTATTATTACTATTATTTTATTATGGGCTGTTTTTATTCTATTTTATTTCATCCTTTTGTATTTTATTGGATATGATCCGTTTTAGCATTCGGCATTCAGCCATAAAACGATTTAATAAAAAAAACATCCGCGCTTTTTGCTCCATCTGACTTTTACTCACCTGCAAGCCAAACACACCAACGTGCGTTTAAATAATAATGGAGAATAATTACAAGTTCAGGCATTTGCGCACGCACACATACACAGACACACACACTCACAATTTTAAGGAAATTAATAATTTAGTGTTTGGTCGTAGCAGTGTAGTAATTGCGAGTTTCACAGTTTGATAACGTGAACAATTTCGGACTTATTCTGGTTCAAAGCGCTCGAGTGTGATTAAAGCAGCAACTGATGTGATTAAATTCAGATCGTTGATTTGATAATCAAATTCACAGCCACACAACAACAACAACAACAATAATAATAATTATAATAATGATAATAATGATAGTAATAAAATCGGCATTTTTAATATCACAACGACTAAACATAATAATTATATAAATTATGGATATGTGATTATAATGTAGAAATGGCTCCTTTGTGTTTTTATAGTAAATTACAAAAGTTTTACTTTCTAAATTAGGCCTGACAGGAAGTAGCATGGCAGCCATTAGCTGTGCAGTAAGATAAATGAGTGAATTGAATTAGTAAATTATCACATAAAAGCAGCAGAGATGGCAGATATATGGCAGATATATTGAGGCAGAGTAGCAGAAGCAACCACAATGCTGAGGGTTGCTGTTTGGCCTGCGAGGACCCCGGGGGGTGCCCTGTGTTTCTCATCGCATGAGCGCTTTTCATGCTTGTCACTAAATTTTCAGCTTTTTGTGGCCGGCCTTTTTAACAATTCTACTTCGATTACCGGGACATTATGGCTCTCTGCTAGATACCTCGCAAGCAACAAAGAGTTACATCTATTGCCATGCGTGCCATTCATCCAGCTTTGTGACAGGAGTGTAGTCGGCCGATAACAATGGAAAATTCATAGCAGTAACTATGGGATACCAGAGTCACGGCTCAGAGGTGGCTGGAGGCTGAGACGGTCCGGCGGAGAGAGGGATCTCTTTCTCATGCCTCCTCCAGCACCCTCCTCCTGCAGTTTTTTTTTTTAATGTGTTTGGTGTGTGTGAAGAGAAGAAGACGGAGATACAGATAAGATCTGTTTTGCTTCAGAATAATACTCATTCCCGGCCTTTTGTTTCTGCTTTTGAGGTGCCATGTTGGGGATATAACTGCCCGTCTTTTCTCTGCCACGTTGGGCTTGTGTGGCGAGTCCGATCACCTCAGCCAAACACAACAACCCGCTGGGCGACGTCCTGCTCTCACACACTGTTATTCATCACATCTTTTAATTCTTCACCCTCCCTCTCCTACCTTTTTTTTTTTTTTTTTTTTTACCCCCCAGGTTTAAAACTAGCTGGAGGGTCCTTCCATCACACAGACGCGGCTATCTCCTTTTTTTCTTGTTTATTCCATTTGCATTGATGGGATACTTAAAGATGTAATTGGCACCTTTTTGACTTTTATGACACCCATTTAAGATGCATTTGTCAGCCCACAAACTGCTTTGGGCTGCGAGGAGAGCTCCTAGCCTTACAGAGGTCTTCGTGCCTAATTACATTCCTACAGCAACTGATTCATGCCCCGTAATCAGCTCTCACTAGCTATAATAAATCAAGGAATTGGCAAGCAGTCTTTTTTGGCACCTTTGGAACAGGTTTAAGTGCAGACGAGGGAAAACAATTGTGTACTGTATTATTAAAACTCCCACCAACACTGTTCAACACATCTCGCTCCATACAGTGCAATTATATAGTAACAAGGTTGGATTTAATTAGCCTTTATTCCATATGTTGGCCTGTTTTTATGCCACGCGGCCGACCCCTGCTCATCGCCCCCGTCTTGATACGAAATAGCTGTTTTTGTGAATGAGGAATATTTTTGATGGCTTAAGATTTATGGTAAAAAAAAATAAATAAATCAAATGTGCATATGTCAGGCCTATTTTCCACAGGGGGAAATAGAATTAAATATATTATAGGAGAGGAGAAATATGGACATATAGCACTGCCTTTTGCAAAAATGTTTCAGAGCGAGTTTGATAAAATTGACAGAGCTGTCAGTTGGACGGGAGCCATAGCCGTAGAGGAGGGACAAGCTCGAACGAGACGGGCGGTATGTAAAAGGTAGAGTGGAATTACACCACCCCGGGAGAGTTTGTTGTGCCCTGGTGTTTGGAGGTCAATTATACATCATTAGAAAGAGGGAGATCTTTTCCCCGGGGAGACCTTTCCTCTAACCGAGCAGATGCTTTGAAGGGAGCCATGTAATAAGGCCTATCACTGACCGTAGTGTTGGACAACACCCCTGTAATGGACTGCCTTGTTAGAAACTGCCATGGGCTCCATCCACAAAACATAACATTAACTAACTATATTATACACCATGCTGCCTACTTTTGGATCCTGCTGATGCTTAAAAACATTGCATTCCGGAGTGGATTTTTTTTTCCATGCTCTATAAAGTTTTACTGTCTAGCAAAATGTTATTTTAGAGTGTTTCATGTGTAACTTCTCCAAATAAGTCAGCATGCAGATTTTTCCAATTTTTCTAATTCACGTGCTGTAAGCGAAATGAAATTTAGGTCACGGTAGTATGAGTAGTAGGAAAACACATCGGTGATGAAGCCATAAAAACAGAGCTCCCAGAACCTGTCTCACCTCCCATGCATGCTGGACGATCCCCCGGTGTGCTGAGAAGTGCTTTTCAGAACTGTTTGGAGTGCCCTCCTGTGAAATTGTTGTTTTTTAATTAGCTGTGCTTGGGACGCTGCAGCAGTGTGTGCCGGATAGATGCTGACGGCTGGGTTTCTGTGTTAGCTCACCGAGTGTGTGTTTTACTCACTCTAGGACACTCCCGCGTGGCCTGGCACTTTGTGAACACTCACATGCACACACACACACACACACACACACACACACACACACACACACACACACACAGAAGAAAAGAAAGAAAAAAAAAAGACTGGGATGTACTTTGTGTTGTCAACCCAGCTGGGTAGTTTTGCAGTTAATTAAAGAGTGTCCTCAGTCCTGCTTAAGTATTTCAGACGCAGCTCGAATCTGTGGCTGTTCGTTCCTTTTGTGCAAGACTTTCTAACTTTCAGCTGTACTTTCTTTTTTTTTTTAATTCTCCCTAAAAAGGATAAAAATGTGTCTTTAGCCACTGCTCTTGGGTAAATAAAAGAGGACCTCTGCAGAGAGACAAATCTAATGTTAGAAACACTAAGTCAGATAATATTGCTTCAGCTTGCTGGGATTTTTAGTGCTCGGCAAGGAGCTGGCTGAAGCTGGCCCCGTTCCTCTGTAAGGAAGTATTGGGTTTTATGTCAACATGGCTCGGCCTGTCCCTGCAGCATACTAGGATGCATCATCTGTCATCTCATGGTTTGCTAACACCCCCCCCCCCCCCCCCCCCCCCCCCCCCATATTCAGAACCATTAAAGGACCTGTTGGAGCGATATTTATTTGCATCATTAACTACATCTTGGATTCTGTTTTTTGTTCTTTCCGGTTCCCACAAATAGCTCTTTGAGCGATAAATATTTGATTTAAACGTATCGTTTTACATGAACTCTTATATGAATAGTGCTGTTATAAATGTTACACCAGCTACATCCATAAAATCTTCACAAGTCTGCTGTTTATATTCACCGAATGTGGGGTTTTTTGTGATGCGCTCAGTAAATCTTCAGTGCAAGTATCATTTTATGAAATCAGGTGATTTCACGAGGCGTTCCCACCTTGTGTTTTAGTAGAAATGAGTGGGTGCAGAGTGTGTGAGCACATGAACGTGAGTGTGTGTGTGTGTGTGTGTGTGTGCATGTAGCAGCAGTTGGAACACAAAGCACTTTGCAGGACGCTCTGGGAAGCCACAGAGGCTCAGCCACGGTAATGCCCATCACCACTTTAGAGGCCAGACTGGTGGCGAGGGATGTGGAAAGAGGTCTCTGTGGCTTTGTGTGGGGGAGCTGTAGTGCAGGGGAGGAGAAGGATCTGCAGAGGGATCTGCCTGGTGTGCTCACATTACACTGGATGATAGCAGAGGGGTGCAGAGGAACTCAAGCATGCAATTTGTTGGTAGCCACAATTTAACCTCATCTCCTAAAGCCGGCTGTTAGGCAGCCAGTGGGACATGTCAGTCAATCGGGAATGCTAATCAGTGACGGTGGAGAGAAAGCCCTCGGCTCGGCAACGTACTGATTTTCATTACTGGCTCCAAGTCCTCGGGCCTTCAGGTTTATTTTCACAGCATGACAACTCTTCATAACAAAAAGGAAGTCTACCACAAACCATTAAATGCAATTTACAAATTAGATTTTGGCTAAATCTGCGAAATACTGCAACAGGCTTCTTAAAAAGTAGCCGGCCGAGAAATACACACACTCAGCAAATGTTTTCTATTTCAATTTGCCAGATTACAAGAAATTACATAAATCAGAAAAATGCAACATTTTTAGCGTCTGGATTTTTGCTGCGCTGAAATTATTCATTTAAAATACAATTTACGGCGTGTCGGTGAAAGCTGCACGTTCCCAGTATTTTTAATTACGTTCCAGAGCCGTTCGCCTCGGTGCGCTTCTATAGATTGGAAATAGCTCACACTTGTTTCTCCAGGCAGCCTGGTCGAACGTGCATGAGAAATTGAGACATGGCCTCTGCTGCTGGCTCGCAGTATCGCTGCTGGCCCCAAATGTGTATATGTGATCCCACTCTGGAATGTTTTTCCAACACGTAGGCTTTTCACAGATACACTAGAGAGGACTGGCATCATAGTGGCAAGTGCTGCATTCAGACTGTTGTGTGCCCAAGGCTTACTCTCACACTCACGTCACACATTCGAGCTCTACATGGGAATGGGCAGAGCAGTGTGTTTGTCTACATACACCCCAGGTTTTTGAGAGGGTGTGGGCGCATGTGTGTGCGTGTGTGTGTGTGTGTACACTCGCTTCCTCTCTCTGCTCCTTTCTTTCTTTGTCTCTAATCTAAACTCCTTCCACTGCCTCACATTCACTCTGGATTTTAAAGATGCATTTCAGCGCCTCATCTCAGTTGCTTCATGTCTGATTTTGCCGTCTGAATTTCAACAGTCGATGTTTTTTTTTTTGCACAGATACGACAAAACGTATTTCTTTGTCTTTTTTTTTTTTTTTTACCCCTTTTAATCTTCATCAAATGAGATTAGCCCCCAAATACCGGTATTCCTGCCCAAAGTGACTGACAGAGATTTGCACTTTTATCATTAAGTGTGACACTAAGCTGGTCGGAGCTTTGTCTTGAATGGAGGGTCTGACGGAAACGGGGGCTCCTAATCCTTTTATTTGTGTCAGGCCCAGAAAGGGGGAAGAATGGGGCCGTGGTGGGATGGGGCTGCAGAATGCCACGGCCCTTAGTCCCCTCCAGACCCGGCCTCCACAGCCAAGTGAGCATGAGACTCATCTTATGTGGTCTATGCACTCGAGCGGACGCGTACACACTCATGCGCACACGGACGCACATTAGTGCATCTACAGTATGTTAAAATGTTTGCTGAAGCACGTGCACACAATCATGTACACATGCATGTGCTCGCCTGATTCTGCACCCGGCCACATGCGCCCACGGACACGCGTGTCGTTTTAGAGTGCGTACCTGTTCGCGGCAGAGCATGTGTCCGTCTGCGAGTGTGTGGATCGCGGTGGCAGGAGGAACAGTCTAGGATGAGATTAATAAAGTTTGCCGGTTCCCTGGTCGAGGTCCAACGGCAGGCTTTTGTCTGCGGCTCACATCGGGTTGTGGGGCTTCAGCTCCTTTTGTGTGTGCACCCTTGTGGTAATCCATCTCCAGCGGGAGTCCCCTGGGGCACTTTATTTACTCATTCAACTGTTTGGAAGTCTGTTAGACTGCAGATCAGATGCAGTGAAACCAATGTGATTACTTTAACCAGCACTTCCAGATTCCTGCCCAGCATCTCCTCTCACCGTGAGCTGGTGTGCTCTGCAGGTGGGAGGGACGGTCCACACCGGCTCATCCCTCACTGTCTGCCCCGCTCGCCAGCCTCCGCTCGGGGCCCGTCCAATATTCTCTGTTATGAAAATTCTGCTTTAGGTATTGAACCTCCTGTGCCCACACACTGTAGAGCTGACTTGATTCTTTTATTATCCTTGTGTATTTGACTTTGTTATTTTCTCTCTTGCATCTCAAAAATACAACTTCCAAAACCGGTGGCTGGCATTTGTCAGGCCTCTTTCTCAGTAGATCATAACTCAGCACCATAGCAAGTGTGGTGTCACAGTGTAAAAACTAACATCTATGTTTTATTGCAAACAATGAGATGGATTTGGTTATCCATCCATCAACATAAACCCAGAGCTATGTATTTGGGGCTAACCCCCGTGTTAAACCGTTGCAGGCTGTCAGGCTCTCTGAATTTACTCTCTGTCTCTTCCCCCTGGTGTGGCTGGGGAATATGGTTGAAATCAGCTGCCAGGACCGGCATCTACAGCGAGAGCTCCCTAAACTCGCTGTTTAGAACCAGCCGCTGATTGGTGATGGCTGTCTTGGCAAGAAAAATAACCCCCTATGAAAACAGTGCAGATTGGGTTTCTATGTGTCTGACTCACTCCCGTCCTCTCTGACCGGCCCCCCCACGGCAAACCAGCATGATTTGTGCATGAGGTCCCGTGACCCATGGAAGCTTCAAAAAGCAGCGAGGGGAAATATTTGGATGATCCTGATGGGGGAGTGGAGACGTGGGAGGGAGGCAGAGATGATGGGGGCTTGGTAGGAGCGGGGCTAAGCAGTGTAAGGCAATGCAGATGTGGAGACTCTGCAGTGCAGCCGCGATGACAGGGGGGAGTGTGTGGGGAAGGTGACTGCCCATCTCGGGCTCTTACTGAGCCCCCCACACCCCCCCACCACCACCACCACCAGCGTCCCTGAAGACGGCTGCAACACAGACGTCACGCTCTGCATAAAAAGGTGGCAAACAGTAGAAGAAACTGTGCACAGAGGGTTGGAAAGAGCTGCAATAGACGAGGCATTTTATCATCAGGTACCATGCCATGATACTGATCGTCTGTACCTCACCCCCCTGCTGTACGCCCCCGATCCCTTCTCCTCTCTCTTTACCTTTCCTCTGCTGGCTGGATATTAATATTTCCCAGAAAGCTGCCACAATACGTCTTCACGGGAAATTCCACGACTCCTGAACGCTGCAAAATGATCTGGTGTCTATGAGCGGGATGGATAAGGGGATAAAACATAAAGATTTTTCACTGTGTTTTTCGTGCATGTGTGATTTCGTAGTGCTCTCCTGATGGAGATTTCTATCCGCTTGCCTTGATAAGAAAAATGTGTTGCTGCAGGTGAAGGCTGAGTTGTTTGCTCGATTCATCTAAATTTTCTCCTCTAGCTGATAGCATTGTTTGATTCAACCTCATGGTCTCATCGCACATTATTTATGCACAGCGTCTGCCTCTGGGACCAGTTCAATGGAAACCCCACTGAACAGAAATAGCTGTAGTAGGCTGAGGCTTGCTGCAAACCCAAACTCAGCATTTAGAAAAGCAAAGCTGTGGTCTGAGGCTACCTCAATCATTCTTTGGCCTCTATGCTTGTCGCTGCCTCCTCCTGAGAGTGGGTGGGTTGACTGACCCCCAGGATGTCTGTCTGCCTTAACGCTGGCCCTGCAGGCCCAGCCTCACAGGGGAGCGCCAGCCCCAGGCCGGAGTTGTGCTCTGAAACCAGAGCTCCGGAGTTGTGTTGTGATCCCAGCTGGAGAGACAGCTCTGGCTCTGAGCGGAGCCCTCTCGCAGCGTGCGGCCGGGGTCACCGGTGGCCTCTCAGCCCTCATCACTCCAGTGTGCTCCCGCGCAGCACCGACGGGGTCTGCATTATTTATTAACCCGCAGTCTTCGGTTCTTCTAAGACTCCGTCTCGCAGCAAATATCGGAGAACTGAAGTTTTGATGAGGTCATGTTATCAATTACATCTGGCTTTGGAGGTTAAACTACACAAAATGCTGGTTCTGCCTAAGCAATTTTCTAGATGAATGTTTCACATGACTCGTGCTGTCAGTAATAGCGCTCTGTCAGTGCAAACACAATGAGGCCGTCATCTGTTATGTCTATGTTGGACAGTCTCTCTTTTACACTTTAATCTGTAAAGCAACCATAAAATCTGGTTTTAGGAAAAACGCCACTTTGAGTGTTTGTGGTGTGAACGTGTCTTCATGTCTGTGTTTTTGCAGTTTCCTAATACGCCGTGTTTATCTCACGGCGGCGTTTTGTGCATTCCTGTGTGAATGTGCTTACATTTGCGCAGCCGCGTGTGCGTGCAGCGTGCCCGCTTGCGTGCGTGCATGCGGCGGGTCTGTCGCCCGGCCAGGCGTTGGACATGCTGTTGGCATGCGACACAGTCTGTGGATTCTCCTCTTGGTCATGCTGCTGCTCTGGAGGCAGAAAGCGGTGCGTGCCACCCAAACCACCAGCCACCCCCCCTCCGTCATCAGCAGACCGGCCCTCTCCCTGCTCTCCTTGCTCTCCTTTTCCTGGGCCCCAGAGCCTGGGCTGTGGCCTGTGGATGAGTGCTACATCCTGGCTGTCAGCACAGGGGTTAGCTGGGGATTGGCCTGTGGTGGAAGTGCAGTATCAGGCCCTGTCTGTCAGCTCCTCGTTCCACTTCCTCCCGCCCCCCGGCGCAGGCTACAGTCAGTGGCACTAACATACGGCGAGCTGTGACTGACTCACATCTCTGGCTTGAAAATGAAAGGATCACCCTCAGAATAGGCATATTCATAGCCATGCCAATGAAAAGGGGCTGTTTAAAACCCTTAAGTGCTCGGGTGTTGTGTTTTTAAACAGACCGCGAAAGCTTTGACAGACGGTTTACTATTTCACCCAGTATTTCATTTCAGGTACTTTTAACTGTCACTTCCTGACTTCTGAGGAGCAACCACTCACCCACGGTGTGTATTTGCATACAGTTACAGCTCCCTTGCAACCCTTTTTTTTTGTAAAGACCCATTTCCATTTATTAGATTGCTTAATGTTTGCACAATGTCACTCAAGATATTTTATTTTCTTCTGGGTCATACGTTTTCTGCCAGGATTCTGATTTTGTGCATATACCTCCAGTCTGTGTGTGGATCACGTTATCTGACACACACACACAGGTACATACATGCTCACACACACATGGACACACATCTGTACTGCACATGCTTGCAGACAGGCCTACACATGTTGGAGGATTTGCGACTATAATCAGATTAATTGGTCCATCTCTCCTTGGAAACATCACATATACACATGAAGGCCTCTGGTAGCTTTCAGCTGGATGCTGCTTACACTAACCAGAGGCCAGGCAGCAGGCGAGAGGTCAGCGGGGTCACAGCACGCTCTCTGGCATCAGCATCTCTTTATGGCTTACACGCTCGAAAAATTATTACAGCCTTGTTCTGTCTGACAGAGGAGGAATTTCTATCTGCTCCTCCTGAGAGTCCCGGCTTATTTAAGCTGCACTTTTCTTTAGTTCAATTTGACACAGAGACACTTTTTTTACGTAACATAAACATGAAAGCCGGTGTTGCTTGGCAGAAGCCTCTGCCTCTTCAAAGAAAGTGGCAAAACACACTTGGCCTTTGCGATGAATATTATAAGTACATTAACCATAATCCTGACTAATATTCTCCAAGTTGCATGCAGGTCCGGTGCCTCAGTATGCTGCGTATGTTTTTCTTATTGCCCACAAGTATGTCTATGCGAGGGACTATCTACACACGCTGCCATTCATGATTTTATTATGCAGTAGGTTTTAGCCTCACCACAGCTTCTACATAGGAAGGAGTTAAGATGTCTGTCTTTCTTTCTCCTTTTCAGATTGTTTAATCTCCTGTTTGCGACATATTCTTCTGTTTGCACGTGTTTTAGTAATTATTATGTGTTGAGGACAACTGAAGAGTCTTCATTAGCGGCTGTAAACCTGCTTCGTCAGTGCTGCGCTTGTACCCAGGTGGTGATGCTGCAGCTGCAGGGGCTCATGGAAAGATTGTGCGGCTCAAGTAATTTGATAAAATAGAAATTACAATTGGTTGAAATATGTATATCCACATATTGATTCAGCTTTAGCACCACACTTTGCAGCTAGGAGTGCATGAAAACTAATAGCAGAGAAGTTGGAAGAGTTAGCTTAAAATAAAGGGATAAATGATTGAACATGCAAAGGGATAAATGGCCAAAATGGCGAAATAGCTACATGGAAAGAGATGCATGGCTGAAACAGTAATGGAAAACAGTTATATGGTTGGAATAGCTAAAAGTAATGGAGCTTCTAAGTGGCCATACACACTTAACCAAACCAGCGTAAACACTAACAGTTCAATTGTTTAAAAAAATATTCTGACATCCACCATTATCCACTTTCACATCATCAGTGGTTGAATAATATCCAGTTTAAAATGGATTCAAGCACATTTAGAGCCTGAAGTCAATGAAAGGCTACTGGAGTTCGTCTGTGTGAGTGCGTCCGACAGAAAAGGTTGTAAACCACCAGTTTAGGGGGTAGAAATGTGATATTTATGCACACACGCAAACTTCCTCCCAAAAATAGCGGCCGGAGAACCGTTGTATGACTCTTGTTTAGTGTTGTTTATTTTATCTGGAAGTAGCAGCGAGATGTGGTCGACCAAATCAGAATAATTCAGATGGTGTTCGGTAAGCTGCCGATCACAAGTGGACCAAATTCCTCGTGATTGTCCTTATTTTCTGTCCTGCTCTGCCTCATGCGGTAAAGGCGAGCTAAACAACCCGTATAGATGTATCTGGCAAATACTGTTTCTCTCAGCTCGGGCTTTCTCAAATATTCTGGTGCTAATAAGCCCTGACACACCCAAAACAACCACCCTCTCAAAGAGTACATCCAGTGTGGAGCGGCGGTTTGGTGTCCAGGGGAAGCCTGCGGTTCTGGAGCCAGAGAAGGAGTCGTGCCCTGCCGTCCCACAGAGATGACAGGAAGATAAGAAAGAGAGGTGGCCTCTCTGCACAAAAACATCCCACCAGGAACTAACCTAACCTGGGGTAGAAGTGCACGGCTGCAGGACTCGTGTCAGAATCTATCCTCGCTGGAAGAACGTACATAGAACAAAAACAGTGTTTCTAGGAGCGTTAGTCACCCAGTAGCCATCAGAGGAACTGCGAGATGCCTTTGCGGCATCACAAATATCCATATCAAGTTTATTCTACAACAGCAAGCCTCTGTATGTCACAACTTTGGCTTTATGGCACGGCTCCTCCTAACCAATAGCCACAGAAATAAAGGAGGGGGGCGACTAAGCACAAGCGACAGACTCTTGGCAGACACAGCCCCTGCAGTTACATTATAACTTAGAAAACCGCTTATAGTTTGCAATATTTGAGAAGGCGAAGTGAAAAGGTAGCCATTTCTCCTAGACGATGCGTAATGAGGGAACCGTAGGGAAGGAGAAACAGCGAGCGGTTTGTGGAAGCGGCACTAACACAGGGATCAGCAGCATTAAAAGAGATTTACACCCACAGCTCTTAAACAGTTTTCTTTTGCTCAATGGTTCCTCTTTTACAGATATTTCAAGGAAGTAATAAACTGCACTGACAAGCGTTCGAGTGGCTTTGAAACATCCCTCATGGGCAACAGAGCTCCATCACTTCTATCACAGTGCCGCAGCTCTGGATCATTATTCCTGCAGAAGTCGGCCTGTTTCTCTCTGTTAACAGCATTTGGCCTCTCCTGGATATTATGATCAGCTTGTTGTTGTTTATATCAAAGAAATGTTGCGTAACTAACTGTAATACATCAAGCACTATGTTCTCCCCGAGGGTGAGTCAGTTCAACATTTATCTTGTTGTGAGTGGTGCCTTTGCCGTGTGGTTTGGGCCTACAGACTGTTTTTCCTGACGGTTAAGTTCTTTTGAAGCTGTCTGCATGGTCCAGAATGAGGCCCTGCACAGTGTAAGATGTCATACTCCCACTGTGCTGACCAACATGCTCTGTGGGCCTTCATGTGCCTATAACATTTAATGGTACTTTGGCAAATGCTAATGGAAACTCTTACTTTGCCTAGCAATCACATTTCATTCCCATCTGTCTGGTTGCTCTTTTTTTTATTTACCATGATTATTCATTTGGCTCTTTGATATATTTAAGTATGAACCCGTGGCTGAGAGAGAAGAGTGGAAAAATATGCATTATCTGCTAATTATTAAGATTAAGGGTGGGATAAATAAACCAGAACGAAAGGGAACATTTGTCTTGAGTCAGGCACGGTTCCCAGTGTTCTGCTACCCCACAGCATGGATGTTTGTCTCTCTGGGACAGCAGAACATCACACAGTGTCCCTTTGGATGTGGGGCTGGGTCCCGGGTTGGCGAGGGGAGGGAGGAGGAGGAGGAGAGGGGTCATGCTGTGGCACGTACGCGTCTCGGTGTGGGATGAGGAAACATCTCGACCTCGCACAGGTTCAAGAGCCTGCTTCTGATTAGTCACTCTGATCCGCAGTGATAAACAATTCCTGTGGTCTCCTGCTCACAGAAACATCACTGGCAACGACTGAGTGTTCGCGGGTGGTTTGTGTGTTTGTATGTATGCTCAGACATGCAGGGTCTGAGTCTGCGACTGTGTGCTTTTGTGTGAGTTTAATAGTATTTCCAAAAAATCTGATCTGAATGATAAGTATCTTACAAAAGTAGCATGAATTGTGATTCAGCTGCTCGGATGTGGACCTCGGTTGTATTTGCGCAGGCCTGAAACGCAGTAATGTGATGTTCTTATGGTCTAGAATGACATCAGAGTTGTAATTTGGAATTCAAAACATGAGGGTTTGTGGTGATTTTATTAACTTACTTACTTAGTCAGATAGTCACATGTTTAAATAGCAGAACAGATTAAAAAAAGACACGCATGATATCTCTTCATGCCAAATCTGCAGCCCGCAGCCGTCGAAAGCCGTAACCGGAGGACGACTTGTAAACCATTTCACTCAGCCCGGTGTCCTCTTTGCCCTTGCTGGTAACTGTTGCTGCACTTCCGTGCAGATGCCTGGCATCGAGCCTCCAGGTGATAAAAACGTCCTCAGAAGGTAAGTGTTTACAGTGAGGATCCATAAGGTTAGAGGATCAAAGCTCTGTTGAAAGGACATTAAGCAAAGAAGCAGGAATAATAAACAAACCAGCCAGTTAGTCATACGATCAGATTTATGACATGTAGAAACCATGTCAGGGAGAGGCAGAAGAAAAAAAAAACAGGCCAGTTAAGTAAAAAGAACAATAGCAGCGAGGGAGGGAGGGAGGGAGGGAGGGAAGCGTTTGAGATTTCACACCACAAATATACAGCGGCTCTTTTTTTGGCACTTTATATTGCTCTTGTGTTATTTTCTGTTTCTTGTAGAGGATTGAAATAAGACGCTGATTGGATGAAAACCTTTTTCATTGGCAGTGAATTTCTGGGTTTGCAGGGGGAAAGCTCAGCAGCCCTGTGTCCGCCTCACTGCCTCGTGCACGGCTCAGCTCGGCCGGGAACGGCTGATTGAGTCGACTGTTTTAGCTCACACCGAGGGCAAAGTTAATAAGTACATTTCACTTTTCAGACCTTAAAGAAGTCGAATCATGTATTTGTTTTCGTTTTCCTTTGGTTCAGATCAGGTTTTAGGCGTTTGGCCACTTGTCGGCCTCTTCCCACACGTTTTCTCAGCGAGGCCTGCAGGAGTCCTGCAGGAGCGGGGCTCCATTCCCTTCAAGTCCAGTCATTTGCTTGAGGCTACAGCTTTAAGTGGGAATTATTACTTTGGAGATAAGTATGGAGATAAGACGGTCCTTGCCTGCAAGATGTATGAGGTGTCTGGACGGTGGGAGAGGTGCACCTGACCTGGAAATGAATGGTGTGAAGGTACAAGTGCAGCGCATGAACCTCCTTTTTCATCCAGCCCCTGTCTTGTAAGTTCATCGGCCCGGACGTCACAAAGTGGAGACAGTTGTATTTTTTTGAGCCTTTTTTTATTTTATCTGGTGTTTAGCTTAAAGCGTCAGTACTCTCTGCATTGTAGCACGAAAGCTGTGAGGGAGCGTATAAAAATTATTGTGTGAGAAGGAGGGTTGAACCTTAAAAAACCTTCACTACTTCCTGTAATATCTCAAAATAATACAACAGTATCGGTGCAGCTTGATTCAACATTAATAACTAAAAGAAGAGAATTTAAGATGTTGAGCCACAACCTTAGTAATTACCCCTAATTATTGCTTGTTATAATTAATCTGTAAGAGAGCATAAAACACCAAATTAAATATTGATCTCAGGTGAGAAAAAATAAAAAGATTCAGCAACAAGAATACATACAAATATAATCCCGCCTAATCCCCCCACCCATGCCTAATCATTTCTGGACAGTCCCTAAGTGCTGCATTAGTTTATGTATGTTTCGCTGCACTGAATGCAGATGGAAATCAGTGCTCGTGTCTAAAAGCTGTATTGTCTTCGAGTAAGTTATGAACAAATACACAATCAAGGAATTGCAGGGATTTTTTTCCAGCACAGAAAATTGATAATTGCCTCTTCTCTAAGGTGTGTGGGAGAAACATTCCTCCTGCCTGGTATGTTAATTCACAGCCCCGGGGGCCTGTACCAGCCGTCGCTCTTTGAAGTTTCTCCCCATCAGCTGAACTTGTGGCCTCTTCGCATTTTTTATTTATTTGACAATCCCTCACATGTAAAAGATGATAAAGTTGACACGTTACAGGCGGTCGACGCTCTCGCTCGTTGAGGGGAGCGCTTTGTTCAACACCCCAACAAATTTGAGCCGTGCATTTGATGACACTCACATGCCAAAAGAGTTTGCTCATTGGACGGCTGCCAAGACACTAAAAAGAAGCCAGACCAGATCAGTGTGATCCTGCCGTTTGAGTGAGGCAACGCACCGACGGGATCATTTTATATTTACTTACCTCCCACTTTTTTGATTTACAAATCCCTTCAATCCGTTTGATTCATTTTCAGAACTTGCTGTGTTTCAGTGTGCGCCACATTTCTGCTGGTTAGCTACCTGGAACATTTCCGCTCATCTGCCAGTATTGCTTTTTTTCCCCCTCTTCTTCTTCTTCTTCTTCTTCCTCTTCTTCTCCACTAAGAATCATTGTCAGGCAGCCAGCTAATGTCCAAAAAGGTCACCCGCTGTTATGATTGAAGCGAGCACTGGTGGTTTGACCCACCGCACAAAAAGAGTTATAGGTGGCCGGTCAGCTTGTCAGTCAGGTTGGGTGGTTTTTTAATCATTTCATCTTTGCTGGGGGGCTCTCCAGAGACCCCTGCAACGTTTAGCAGTCTGCGGCTCAGGACCCCGGGGCTCGTCTAAGCCCTGCCTGTATCCGTGCTGCCATTATTAGCTCTGCTCTCCAGAGCACACCGCTCATCTCTCCCCTGAGAGGGCGGCTGAGAAATGAAGCACGCTGGCTGGGCGCGGCAGCGGAGGGCCAATAGCCCGACATGGAACAGTAATTACTCCATTGATATTCCTCACACAATAACACTGTCATCTCTCATTTGCATAACCTCGCTCGGCTCGCCGCAGCAGATGAATGCATACGATCTTGTCAGGAGGCTGCAGGAGTTTAGAAGGCGTATGAGTGGAGGGCTTTTTCACCTCCTTCCCGGCGCCAGTTTTGTTTCAAATACACGGGATAATCTGTTTGATTGCGATTAAGCTAGCAGAATGAAAGAGGAAACCACCTTTCGACTGTTCTGTACATACAGAGCTCTCTGGCTCAGCTGTCTTTGTGGTATTAGAACATAAACAACAAAATGGAGAGAGGAGGCTGCGGTGGAGCAGGTTTGTAGCAGCGCGTGTGTGTGTGTGTGCGACTGCCTGAGAGAATGAGTGTGTGTGTGTGTGTGTGTCAGCGGATGTCATAGGGCCCTGTCTCAGTCCTTGGTTAATGGCCATTGGTCATAGGCTGTCTCCCCTTTATTTCTTTTGCTCTCCTGCTCTATCCTTCCAGGTCTCCCACTGGAGCAGCGCCCTCAGGCACCGCATCATTTATTGCTGTCAGGAGTCACAGGGGAGAGGAGGGGGAAGAGAAGAGGGAGGGGGCAGGAGGAGGGGAGACAGGGAGAAGATGTGCTGCAGAGAGAAGCCAATGGAGGCGATGGGGAGAGGCAGGCACGCTAGACTGTCAAATCTCAGCCGTTGAATATTTAATGGAGCCTGGAGTGTTTATTTAGTTAGCCTGTCGATTTTTACCGCTCTGTCAATAGCGGCTCCCGTGTAGCCTGCTGATGATCTTTAGTGTCTCTTCCCCCAGGAGAGGCCAGGCACTAAATGCAATTATGGATTTTCCTGCACCGCAATGTGTTTGATATTTTTACTGATCTAATTTGCAATCTGGTAGTTTATTGTTTGGCATTTTAGTGGCGCTCAAGTGGCGAGGCAAATTTGATTTCCCCTCATAATTCTTTATAACTTCATTAATGCTGTTAGCACATTGGCACAGATCTTAAATAAAGCTAGAGAATCATTGCATGGATGAATGCATTCCTCATTTTATTGTCTCCATGCCCCATTCTTTTTACTGATTCTGGTTCTAATTAAAAATCATCCTAGTGGTGTACTGTCTTTGTGAAATATGAAATCATAATCGGATTTGAATGGCTCCCTTCACAGAGGCATGCGCATTCAACCGTACGCCCAGATCTGTTGTGGGCAGAACGAAGCAGAATCAAAACAACTTTCTTTCAGTGGCATTCAGCAGCTTCGGAGACAAATGAGGGTATTAGCAGCAGAGCAACAAAAGTAACAGAGGCAAAATAATGCGGGTGATTGTCTCCGAGAGAGACAGTGTGGTTCCACGTGTTCCCGCAGAGCCGTAGGATTTCTAGCCCTATGACGGATGTGTTAGTTAGAGGGGCAGCATTAGCTGTAATGCTGTTAGCATGTAGCCGTGTGAGTGATGTGCTAGTTAGATGCCCAGCAGTAGAGCTAATGGTGTTAGCGTGTTGAGCCTTCAGAGGGATGCAATCGGTTAGGCCGTGATGGATGAGTGTCGTGCCGCAGAGGCCTGCGAGCCTCCTCATTCGCCGAGCTGTCAGCTGCTTAAGTGGACGTGCACAATTAGTGCCGAAATCAGAGACTGCTTAATCTGACGGTGGGCTTAACGTTCAGTCGGAAGAATGGCTCATCTAGTCGGTGGTGAGTGAATGATGGCGGCTACAAAAAGACGAGTCAGAGCAGCGTAAGAGAGACGGGCCGATACGCATCTTTCTCATTCAGTGTTCCAGCAAATGTACCGTAAGTTGTACACGATGCTGAGACTTGGTCTTGGTTGAGGAAGCGTTGATAGAGAAGCTTTGTTTTAAGAACTTTATCCCACAACGCTACTTCCTGTCTGTTTCAGGCTGAAATAAGATTACCTTTCAAACGCACTTCGTACGGATTGAATGCTCCGTCATCGCTACTGTTCTTTGCCGCAGAATGACAGACGCCGTCGCGTGTCATAGAAAGCACAACACACATTCCACTTCAGAGGTAACGAGCGGCGCACGCATTCACGAATCATCGGCTTTCCAAAACAAACAGAGGAAACATGAAAGGCCGGGGTTCTGCAGCTCTGCCTCTGTGATCCACAACAAAACCTGTTCTCGTCCGCCTCGATGCGGACGCAGTCATCAGGCCGGATGAGCAGCTGTGACTGCACTCAGATGTTGCTGCGATGAGAGCAAAGTGCTAATCACATTAGCGCGTGTTTGCGACATCGCGTTCATTCCTTCATCTTCGGAGGAAATCTTGTTGATTGTTTCAGATGCTGTTATTATTTTGTCTGTTTTGTTTTTTTCCTCTTCAATTAATCAATTATTTTGGTGCTTCAGCAAATGATTTCCAAATCAGTTCTTGTAGTTTGTATGATGAGAAACATGCTGAAGATTTGAACAAGAGTATTAAAGCAGGTATTTGAAAGTTTGAGCTTTAGATCGCCTCCATAAGAGAATTTATACAGTGCCAGCCCCCTGAATACATTCAACTCTGCAATTATTCTGCCTCTCCTAGCTTTAAATTATGAGAGTCATGATTCAGACTGTTACCATTTCTGATGACTCACTCAGAAGAGATGTACTTTACACCAGAAAACATACTGCTTTTATTTACAGTAATCCCTACAATTGCTACTGTGAAGGCCTGGCTTGAGCACAAACTTATTTCCTGACAGCAAACATCCCCTCTCTCTAATTGCGGACTGTCATCAAATCAGCTGCAACTTTCGCCCTTCCCCTCTTGCATCACTTGTGGTTTGAGAGGACCCTCTCGGCAGAACCTCAGCGATACGAGCCGAGATGAGAGATGTTTGCACTCCGGCCGTGGATAAAATTCATCGTCCTTATCAGCTGAGATGAGAGGGGGAGCGAGGCCGAGGAGGATTTCTCTCAGAGCAGGAAATGTCATTTCTCTGTAATAGTTTATGATTCATCCCTCCACCTTTGACTAAATAATGAGGGATGACAATTAGAGCGGGCCATGGGAGGAGGAATCAAAGGGCTGAGATTCCCCTTGGCAGAGTCAGGCCTGTCTGAGTGCGCTTCCAGCAAACTGGATCCAGATGTCGGGCTCTGTGCTGCCATAGAGGCTGCCGCTGCCGCTGCCACAGCCACACAACAGGCTCTTTCTGCCAGCCAGCCGGCCGGCGAGCCAGCCAATCTCTCAGCCTCCACGCCTGCAAACATGACAGGAGACTCTCCCGGTGAGAGCCCGGGACAGAGGCCCCGATCCAAATAAAAGAATTCCAGCTCGCGGCCCTCGCAGAGCCAAAGGCTGCACAGTATCATTTCTCTGCACGCTGTGATTTATCTAGCCCCCGGTTCGTGTCTCTGTCCCCTCTTTGTCTTCCCTCGTCCTTTCACTTGTGTCTCTTCCTGCTTACCGTGCATGTTGGCTTGCTGGTGGAGGCACGACATGTTAAATGTTGTAATATATCTGCAGGTTGCCACGAAAATGTTGTAAGAGCACATCAGCAGATATGAAGCAGATTTATTTGCGCTTTAATTATCATCCAACTTTTTTTCCTCGTGCGTTTCTTGCAGAAAGCGGACAGATAGCCAGTGATTTGTTGTGTCTGTTGGCGGCGGGGGTGAAGTCGAGGGGGTCGGGCGCTGTCAGTCATCGCGGCGGCCGAATCAATGGCCCGATGTGGCAGAGGAAAGGCCAGCAGAGCGCTATTGATATGTTTAACAAATTAGCCGTGATGACGGCAGGTGTGATTGTGAGCGCGGCTCTGGGGTCAGCTCGTCATATGGTGGCTAACAGACACGATATTGCTGCGTGTCCTGATCTCTCCATTCCCTCACAATGGCATTAGGGGCACCCCAGGGAAATAAAGAGTCCCACTCCCCTATCCCCAGTGCTCTTCAAATTAACTCCCCAGAAGGTTAAGCTCCCTGATTCATAATTATTCAAGCCCACCACCACCACCTCCACCTCCACCTCCACCAGCAGCCCTCTCCACATCCACTTCCCAGCCCCTCTCTCCCTCTCTCCCTGCCACTTCTCCTGAGTGGCACTTGGCTTTTTGTGGGAAAGCCCAGGAATTAGATTAGCTAAGCCTGACCTGTGAACGAACAGCCAGATGACGGGAGCAGGATTGGACTTGATCTCTGCCTGTCTAGCTGTCTCTCTATTCAATCTAGCTGTCTGTCTCTCATACGCTGTGTTATTGCTTGCGAGCGTCCCTATGGATGAGACATTTTCAGCCGCAGCTATTCTGCAATTGCATATATAGCTCTCCGAGGAGCGGCCAGTGTCAAGAGTACATCTCACTTGCATGGACATGATTTGAATGATGGGAGGTGCGATTGGCCTTCAGTTCTCCCTTTGTGGGCTTGTGGCAGCCTCAGTGCTGGTCTGCTCATTAAATAAGTGCCAGCATCAAACAAAGCATAGTGACTATTAAGAAAGGTAGAGGGAGGGTCTTTCCACGACGGCAGCACAGTCTAATACGCTCACATGATTTCAGTTTGAGGTTCTCTACTATTTTTTCTTAATATCTGTGATCTAAAGAGGAATGTCGGCTCCAGAAGCAACGCACTCCCCTGCTCCTAACAGCAGTTTCATTTGAAATCAAATGCACCAGGATTATCCATGGTTTTTAAGGAATTTGCTTTTTTTCTGAGCTCACTTAGACTCTGGATTTAACTGGGAAACAAAATCTGAGTCGAGAAAGAGAACCTTAAATGCTCATTAAATCCAAAATCCACCTGACGTCTCATCAAGCCTCTGAGTGAGTTCTTTGCAGGGATGCAGGGCGAGAATCTGACTCTCAGATAACCACCAAAGGATGCTTTTACCCTCAGCGGTTTGTTTTGTACCCGCTGGATTTCCACCGCAGCAGCACTACTGTTCAGGCCGTGCACAATCAACCATTAATAGTTGTCACACTTCTCAATCAGTGCAGGAGTTCTGCAGAGGAGCCGCGTGCCTCTGAAGTCAATTGGGTTCCTCTGGAGGCCCAGATAATGTAATGAGGGACCGCTCTGACTGAGGGCCGGGCTCCTCTCTCTACAATCACATAATTAATCTCCTGATTCTACCACTCACCGTGTCATGACAGATACGTTTGTGTTTGGTGCATAATGGTGAAGTGTTCTGTGCTACCCGCACGCCTCTGTTTTGGAAAACGGTTATAAAGCCCATTCCTCTACAGCCCACAGAGGGTACCGAACAAAACAACACTCCCTTTGGGCCCTATTAGGAGACAAAGAGAAACACACACACTTCTCAAGCAGGTACCCTAATAATATGTCTGCAATTTAGATAATGACTGGGAGTGAGATAAACTGAAGTGTGTATTACAGGTAATTGGATCTGCAGTGTGTTGGCTACCTAAGCATATATGGAGTTGTGTATCGTGAGCCGGTTCTTCAGCTTACAAAGGGCAGCATGAGATGGGCTGTCAATGATAAGTATTGTGAGGCTTTCTAGCACGTGCAGTAATAATGGCTGATTTGAGATGTTTTTTCCGCCCACACCGGCAGACATCATCAGAGCCCGAAGCAAATCAGAACTGGCTTCGGATATCTCACTCTGGACGCGGCAGACTTTACATCATTTCTCCTCAGATCCCCGGCTCTCGCGAGCACGTCCAGTTAGTCGGAGGATGACAAATACAACACCCGGGGCTGTCAGAATGATCAAGTTGAGAGACTTTTTTTCTCCAAGGTGAAGCCTAGAAAAGTTGGAGCCATAATGAGAGTTGTCAAGCCTGTGAGGTGAAGCGCGGAGTGTAGCAGGCGGTGGGAGCAACTCGAGGGTGCCTTTGGGGGCCTGGTGGGCTGGATCTCCTTGGCCTTTAAAGAGATTACCTTGGCAGTGTAAGGAGCAGGTCTGCCCAGAGGGTTTAGGGGGAGATAGGCCAAGTAGCCCATTACCAATACTGCAGAGGACCCTCACAAGCTTCATTAATAATCTGATGATGAATCACTTTAATTGGACCTTTATAGCTGTTGCTAATCCCTAGCCCCACCTTCTCAACTCTATTCTTAATGGGCTGGTAGTTTGTTTTTATTTCACACAATAATAATTTTTTTAATTGATTAAGTTTTTATTACTTATTTCATGAAGGATGGCTCGGATAAATAGGAATTGTGACTAATGTGACGACTCTTTAACAAAGCGCTCCTTTCTTTCAGATGCTTAATTTGCCGTCTTTGTTCCGATACGTCCATATGGTTCAAAGCAGCGCCTGTTTTAAGACTACACACAGGGTCAGATTTCTCCCTCTCTTAATTAGATGAGGGATGGTCTAATTAAATCAAATTCATTATCCTCAGCTCTAGAAATCAAGAGGCTCTATTGGAAATAAGGTTAGGCTCCCCCTCATCCATCATGCCCTAACTAACCAATTTACAGGCCAGCCTTTTGCATGAGGCATTATTACCTTGTCATAAACACTTACCTTTAAAATCCTCGAATCAAGCCGTGATATGCTAAGCTTTTATCACATTAGTTTGTGCTACTGTGTCAGCCTCTTTCTGCCTAAGATAAAGTAGGCTCCGAATAATTATATTAGCCACATAAGGCGGAGACAGTGCAAACGACTGCTATTTAAAGCTGGCTGATAATTCTGTATAATTAAGACATAGTACAGTTCCTCACGCAGAAGAGGGATCGAGGGCTTTTCTGCGGTGAAACAATGAAAAACAGAACAAACAGCTCTGCGTTCAGGCTTTTTTTTAAAGCACAAGAGGTGCTTGAAACTGAAAAATCACATTTATCAGTGAAGAATTTCGCTCTCTGCTTTGGCCGCATGCAAGTCTTAACACCGTTAACTGTACACTTGGCCACAGCGTCTCATTCCTGCAGCTGTGAGTCACGAGTCATCCCGCGTCCATTGTCTCGAAAACACAAAAAGCCACCGTCACGAGTGTTCGGAGCTCCACTGATCTCTCTGAGCGGATGAGCCGACGTCACGTGCCTCCTCTTTGATATTGCTGATGCCAAAAATGATTAAAATGCTGCGTTTTAATAAACTGTCGCAGCACCGCTTCACAGTTTATATCGCTGCATATTTATATCTGATTACTGCAGGTTTAGCATGTGAATAGTCTGCTGAAGATGTGAGAATGCTGTTGCTTAAAATTTATAACGGTCCACCATCGGGCCACAAGGCCTTTAAATGCAGCGCGGTGGTGGAGCCATATTCTGAAACACATGAGTCCTGTCCTCTGATCTGTGTTGGAAAGTGAATTAGTAAGCTCCAGTCTAAAGCCAGTGATAGCAATGGGCTGAGAGCAGTGATTTGTTGGCAGTGTATATTACAGCCCACGGTCAGGGAGGGGGGATCAGAAAGTGTGTGTGTGTGTGTGTGTGTGTGTGTGTGTGTGTGTGAGGGATAGGACAGGGGGCCTTATCACTCAGTGTTTACTCACAGTAAATTGAGTTGAAATAATAGTCTTTCTCTGAGGCCAAACAATGGAGCAGGCTGCAGGCCGAGGGCCCGGGCTGGTGCAGAGCTGGCCTGCGCCACTTCAAAATGAAAGGCTGAGCCCGGGGCCATGAGGAGGAGGCACGGTGGGAGCGGGGGGCCTTTATGTGGACGGCTACACCAGTCGCGGAGCAGACACCCCTCTGACAGGCACCTGGGTAGGACAACGGGGGGAGAGAGGAGCTGGGGAGGCGGGGGGGTCGGCGGGGGCGGAGTGATGAGGCCTCGGGGCTCTGTCATTAGGTCGGTGGTGGAAAGGAAGATGACTGCCCCGAGGACAGAGGAGCGACAGGTCCCGGTGGGACAGCGACCGCAACCTCTCAGTCCCCTGGGTCTGCACTGGGACTGGTGGGACGTGTCAGTCTGTTACCCCCCCCCAGCTTCAACACGCTCGTATAACCTCTGGCTATGGGTGAGCTCCAGGACTCGGACCTGCAGGGGGAGTGTGTGTGTGTGTGTGTGTGTGTGTGTGTGTGCACAGAGGCTGAAAGAGAGAGGCGCAGGCAGCATATCCATGCAGACCCTCCTCTGCCATTGTCTCTGTATGTGCTTCAGCTGCACCTCAGCTCTGCCTCGTCCCCTCCATTTATCATTCTGCGGCACAGAGTGCTGCCACAGCATTATAGAAACAGCTGCTTTTTTCAGACAGCCACAGAGAATGGGCTGCTCCCCCGCACACAAAGACACTCCTGGACCGAAAGAGAGTGTAAAATTGGAGGGTGAATGCAAACCTTTTTTGCTAGCGGAGAGGGCTGACCGCGGGTGTCGCTGCGGCGGTGGACATTGTCATCGCATCTGAAGACAAATAAGCATCCACGTCGGCCCGGGCGTGTGCATAATGAGTGGCAGGGGCACCAGTGAGATCGTCCTTGTTCGCGGCCAAATATGCATAACTACAGCTGCTGCCGCATCGCGCTCTCTGGAGAATTCATGAGGCGGTTTAACCAGGCCTTATATGCATGACTCATCCGAGGCACCTGTAACTCCGCGAGCTTCACTACAACACAGAGTCAGCGTATCGAGTCCTGAGCCGAAGCAGAGGGGGAACGAACGCCGTCGGGTCTCTGTCAGGGGTCACAACGCAGTCAGCGAAGGGCCGCGGAAAGGCGACTGAGTTGTAAGCGCCGCAGGGCCGTGCAGATGGGTTCACAGGGAGCGACGTGCCGCGCCATGCTTCTCCATTCCATTCCGTGCCTTAAAGGCTCCACGTGCAGAAAAGGGAATTCTGTCGAACCTGTTCTCTTCCAACTGGAGAGATGAGATTTTACACTCCGCCAAACACTTGACAGAGAAATGTTTGGTGTGCGTATGTGTGGGAAAGAGGGGAAAGCAGAGAGAAAGAGCAGAGAGGGCATCGAGCTGCTCCTCTGCCAGACCACCTGGGGCAAAATGCACGCTTTAAGACGTGAACAAAATAGTTTCACGGTAACATTAGCTGCTACGATGGAGAGAAAATTTCCCTTTCAAGATCCACCACACAAACACACACATACACAATGCAGGTCCCAGCAAGTCCACACAATTCATTTATTGTTCTTTTCGGCTTATTTGTACCTCGTGTGGAATGTATATCGTAGATAGCGATGATGAAAAAAGTGTCGTGTGCTGCAGGTGTTTTGTAAAACAATAGAAGGTTTCACATATAACAACGGTGTGTATGTGAATCTGTGAGCGTGCAGCACCGCACAAATAAAAAAACACACTTTTGAAAGAAAGAAAGAACAAGTAACATCAGAAACAAACACTAAGACAGTCAATTTTGCAGTAATTTTTTTGAGTGTACATGTCTGCCTTGGCCAGTGATGGAAGAAGTATTTAGATTCTTTACTTTAGTAAAAGTAAAAATACTCTATTACAAGTAAAAGTCCTGCTTTGAAGAGTAAATGTATTTTTAAACAGGTATCAAAAGTAAAAATACTCCTCATTTCAACATATGGCTGATGTGAGTGTGAAACCAGTGTATATTATATTGTTACATAAAAGAAGTATTTTATTGCTCTTCTTCAAGGTGAAGCTGATGCATCATATTTTATCAGATCATAGTATGTTTTACATTTAAAGTCTGAAACAGGAAGCGGAATAAAAACACAATAATGCTGCATTAAATGGAAATAATCGAGTACAAGCAGCTCAGAGTTTACTCAAGTACAGTGCTTCAGTACCAGCTAGGATCCGCCAGTGGTCATTTATAGTGAATCTGTTTCAGATTCTCGGTCTTGCATCTGTGATTATGTGTGAATGTACAAATTGAAACCACATTTGTGAAACAGTTGAATAACATCAGTAGCAGAAATCAGTGTCTGATTATAATTAGAAATAAAAATGACTGCGTTGCTGCAGGTTAACTCTAAAAAGCTCCCTGACACATCGTCCTTAAGAGAGAATTTCACGTCAGCTGCAGTAAATGTAGCTGGATTACTGTTAACAGCAGATCTGTGTTTTCTAACATCTCTACCTTCGTTTGATTGGTTCAGGAGTAACCGAGTGACCCATGAGGTAAAAATAGGAGAAAATACAATCTGTTAAATACAAAGCGACTCTTTAGTGAAGCTTACATCATTTCTTTTACTATTCTAATATAAATTCATCACTTTTGTGTTCTGACCCCCTCAGCCAGGCGCTCTTAGATCAAACCAAAAGGGAAAGAACGCATAAAAAATAATACTGGTGGTGCAAAATGACCTTTTTTTCCCTCTCGACCTAAAGATGGCTGGAATTCGTAGGTGGTCTCGATAATGTAGCCGATGGTCTTTAGTGAAACAGCAGGTTTTTGGTTTGCTCTGCGGTGTGTGTGCGCCCCTCTGTCTGTTTGACACATTCCAACGCTGCACCCCTCTCCGAGGCTCCTAACTACCAGTCAGTCGCCATGGTTACAGCCATACATCCATGCCAGCCCTTCACACTCAAAGACATATTTGTTTGGCTAGTGTAGCTACGTTCCTGACAAAAAAACACAGCTTTTTAGCATAACACCTGCTAATCTTGGGATTTAGCTCTTTGAAGAGGATTGCTGATCAGAAATTCAAATATATTATTTGAATGCTAATCTGAATGTTAATCCCTGGCCCCCGGGTCTTAAAGCATCCTGTCTTTCAATAACAATGTTTATTTTTCATTTGCTTTGCCTTTTTCATTTTCTCTAACCCTCGCCTCCCCCCCAACCACCACCCTTTATTTAGCTCTGTAGTCTATTCCCTGGAGGATACTAAAGGTGGACTCATCTTTTAAAGTATGTGGCAGTTTCAGAGCGGGGATGATTTGGATGCTCCTGTAAATGTGGATAATTAGCATTCGTTTTGATGAGACTTTAAGGTGAAATGCTTAATTGATGCACCCGACCACAATCTGCCAGACGTCCCCACCTTCTGATTTTCTCATTGTAAAACTTTTGCTCTCTATCACCTTTAAAATTCTTCGTCTCAGGAAACGGTTGCACCACTTCAGTACAGTTCCTGTTTATTTGTTTTGTTGTTATTGTCCTAGATGTTATCTGCGTGCTGATGCATGTGGGGCTGAATGTTAGCAGCTATAGGAGACGAGCGGGAGGATGATCCGGCTCTCCTTTAAATTGTGTTTTAATTCGGATAAATAGAAGATGATGAAAGCCGGACCAGACCAAAACATATACATCCTTCTGAAAACTACCACTGCTTGTTGACTTATGTGAGTAGCTAACGTGGTGTACATGAGCTATAATGGCCGGCTGCACAGGCTCTGCCGTGCTTGGCGTCCTTCGGATATCTGCGTCCACAGCGCTGACTTCTGTCTCGGTTAAGACGCAGGGACGGACAATCAAGGGCAGCGGGATCACAAACACATGAATCCGGATCTTGTGAACGACGTCTAATTCCTGGTCGCCTCGCATTCTCTCCCCCCAAACTAATTTTGGGCTTAGACTGAATCTCTGTTAAATAAACAGAGCCCCCTCACACAACCAGCCTCCATCACAATGATCTGCAGATCATCTCTGCCCATTAAAACCTGGGCAAACACTTTACTTCACACCAACACACTAAAGATTGGAGGAAGAGAAGAAGGGGAAACACACAAGGGCTTTTTTTTTTTCAGCCGTTCCCAGATTGTCTCTCTTTCTCCTTCCCCACCTATTAATCCACTATCTTTCAGCCCTGGTAAACTCCTCAAGATGGACATTGCTTGGTTCAGGGTGGAAAGGGGTCAAGCTCCACTGGCCTCTGCACAGAGCTGTGGAATTTTTCATTAGTGCACAGCTGGGTCACAAGTGGCTCCAAAGCCGTCTTAATATTGTGTAGGCCCACAGATTAGGAGCGGAGAAAAGAAGCCAAAGCGTGATGCTCTCCACCAGACCCTGTCTTTGCATATTTGCAGACTTGTGCTTTAGAACACCTCATATTACTGTTTGTTTTATTTCTTAGACCCAGAACCTCTGGGTCAATAGTAATTATAAAGCCCTCCAATCCAAATGTTGTTTTTTAACCATTCCAGCGCTGAATCCGTAAGATGAGTCCATTTATTTTCTTAAAATAAAGAAAGTAAAGTATTTGAGCGCCGGCCCAAACTTCTCCCACTTCGTGTTTTGATCTGGTCTTTGAGAAGTTTTTCTAATTTCAGCATGAGATCATAATTGTTTTGATTTCTCCGTATAAGCATTACGGCTTGACGTTGAGTCTCAAGTAGAGCTGCAGTGATTGGTTGATTGATTGACAGCTATTTTGATAATCGATCAGTAGTTTCAGTCAGTTTTTGGAGCAAAAATGTCAAACATTTGCTGCTTTTCTTTCTCATTTCTGATAGCAGATGAAAAGTCTTTGGGTTTTGGACTTTTGCTTGAACAAAAGAAGCAATTTGAAGATGTCACTTTGTGCTCTGGCAAATTAAAATGACCATTTTTCTTTTTTTTTTGACATTTTATAGTCGTCAAAATAACGTGCAGATTAATCGATGATGAAAATGATCGTTGGTTGCAGCACCCAAAAGATACAAATAAAAAAATAAGCCTTGCGTATCTGTGGGCAGTTATAGTCAGCCATAGCTCCGTACCATGTGATAGCCATTACACTTATTGTAGCCATCACTCTCGCCGCTCCCCCAGCTCTTTCAGAAGCGGCGATCACTCACGGTGGCGCTTCGAGCCGGCCGGGCCCTTAATGGCGAGCTCTGCTCCACCTCACGCAGATTAGCTCGGAAAGGGCAGACAAACAGAGACCCTGCGACGGAATTATAAAAAATATATAAAACGGGCGCGGATGATTTTACAGGTGCTTTTAATGGGAGCCGTCCGGGGATTTGTGCTCGGCTCTTGGGGGGCCGTGTTGTAAACGTGTCACATCTCCAGCGGTGATGGCCCTTACAAACGGCTTCACTTACCGGAGTGACAAAAGGCAGAGCGCAGCGTTTCACAGCCGCCTTGTAATTCACAGTCTTTTCATTTATTTGTTTAAGGATCAACTCGACTTTGAGAACAGGTAAAAAATAAGCAGGAAAAAAGGCAAAATACAGAAAAACATGCATCTCTACAGTCAGAATTTCCTCACTGATGCTGTTGCTCAGAGTATTGTTTGTCCTGAGCTCTAAAAACTGAGCCTAAATGCAATGTTGCACTCATTTTACATACTCAGGAACACCAGCTGTCCAAACAGCATCATGTGTGCCTGCCTGCTTACTCTTGTATTTAGCTGTGTACTTAGCCTCCTCTGCTGCCCAATACACTGTCCTTTTCACTCCATGAGCTTTGTTCTACCTGTGTGGCTGGGGAGGATTATTTCCACGCTGTTTTCCCAGTGACTCATTAGCAGATACATGTGGAGGGGAAGCGTCGAGTCGCTCCATGCTGAAAGACAATTCCCGGCGCACCGCTGTCGCTGTCGGCGCTTTGCATGAACAAGTAGCCTCGTCTTTTGTATTTCTCACATCTCATTCAGTTTGAAACCAACATGGTGGACTAGTGAAAAATTCTGGAAGATGCGTGCACACTGCTTTGCAGTTTAGGTGCTCACGAACACCTCGTCCTCTCCAGACTGTACCTCAAGCGTTGAGTAATCTGTGAAAGGCAGAGCCGCTGCAGTGAGATCATTTGAATAACGACTTAAGGGTTAGGATTTCTTTGTGCAGCTGTGCAGAACGGCGTTATGCACAGATATGCCTGGGACGTCTGTCTGGCTGGCCGGGGACTCGTCTGAGGAGCCGCACATTCCAGCACATAGGAGCTCACGCCGCCATAGAAATAAAGTGGCCATATTTATTTTCACAATAGCGGACGTGTGGGATAGACGATCCTGGAGGCGCTCAGCTCCAGACTCACAGTAACCAGTGTCTTTTTACAGATCCGCTATAGTTCTGCTCAGCAGCTATTACTAAGTGTGCTCCCTCTGAGATGTAGGGCAGGTGCATGTGCATACACTAACGCACCGAACACGTCTCCGCTATTATCTCGGCTACGCCAAGTGCAATCAGCTCGTCTCATTCCTCCCCCGTGAGCTCGCGGCAGCCGGTGCTGCGCTTCGGTGCAGGGAACAAGCAAACCCTGTGGCCAGAGCCGCGTGATGAAGAAGGCACCTTTGGGCCATTAGTGGTGTACACATCTCCCGTTAATGTGTTTTACTTTTACCTGCTGGGAGTTTAATTAAAAAACAAAGAGCCTCAATTTAAAGGCCATTATTATGCTAATGTAGTAAGCACGGGATGGTGATTAAGCAGCTTTTAGAGCTGACTGGAGCTGGCCCTTGGGAGCAGAAGGATGGCACTTTTTATTTGGCTTCATTACTCTCCATGAATCTCTGCTCCAAAGAGAAATGCTGATACTATGAAACAAGGTCAGCCACTGAGATCATTTATGGAGGCAGCATTAGCGGGCCCACTTTTTTGTGCTGTGCCGCTCACGCCGACTGAAAGTTTGTTTTAAAATCCTCTTCGCCGAGGAAGACTGGACCAGGCCGTGCTTTAGCTGCATTTCTTTACACGTGCACGCCCGTTGTGTTCAAGCAACTTTCTTTTGGCGTCGACTGTCATCTGTCCCTCTGCAAGCAATCAAACACTTGTATTAGCTAAATTCAGGTTGCTTTTTTTAAACCAGTGTGGTCAGCATCTACTGTCTGCTGCCTCGAGAGGACAACAGGGCCGTACATAACAAAGTAATTTTCATGATGTTGAGACGTAGTTGAAAAGGTTTGCCTGCAACATCTGGGCATCAAATGTTTTCCTCTTAAGCTGAAGCTCTTGATGCTTTTCCTAAGAACCAATTTTCACATACTGGGGAGCTGAGAAGTGGCTGCTCAACAGTTCAGAGACCTCCGCCGCCTCTGTTGTCTTTCCAGGCAGCAAACAGAAGAATTTGGACGAGCTATGAGCCATTCATATCATTAATTTGCTAATGTGAAAACTTAAAAGCAACAGATTGACTCTTTCTTTTACATGAGAAGTTCAATACCAATCTTATATTTGTCAGCAGCCAGTTAGCTTAGCTTAGCATAAAGAAAGAACTAGCCTGGCTCTGTACAAAGACCTCAAAATCCACCTACCCCCACCTTCAAAGCTCACTCATTAACACGCCATATTTAATTTATTTAATGTCAGACTATTTCTGGTTATTTAGTTAGTTTTAGAGGTGGTGGTAGGCGGCTTTTGTTAGCTTCGGACAAAGGCAGGGCTCCCACGTTTCCAGGCTTTATGCTAAGCTAAGTTAGTTTACTACCCTTATATATACTGGAAAGATAAGAGACAATCTTCTAATCAAATTCCCAGCAAGAGAGCAAATGTCACAAAATGTTGAGGTATGTTTTAAAGTTTCCACAACCTGTTTCGTCCTGTTTTCAGTCGTAATGCTAAAGCTAACCGGCTGCTAGCCATATATTTAGCCAGCAGATGTGACAGTGGGATCAATGAATGAGCGCGTTTCCACAAAAAAATAAGATATCCCGCTCAGCCCGTCTTAGCAGCCGAAGCAGATAAATGTGGAAATAGTCAGGCCGGCCGCTCCGCATGCCCTCGGTCCTGCCCCCGGCCCTCGTCTGACCCGCCTCCCGGGCCTCCTCTCTCACCTCGGCGGTGATTGGCACGGCCGCAGGTTTCCTGCTCAAACACGAGAGCCCATCTTCAAAGTAATAGCTTACAGCTGCTGCCTGGATAATCCTCATCCCCTCTGTCTTTGAAGGGATGCGGTGACATAATAGCCCGGGCTATTCTTCCCTTAATTGTTATGGTGTTTCTGCAAGTGTTGTTCAATAGCAGAAGGGGAGTAGGTGAGACTGTTGCACATGTTGCTAAATCTAGCATGATTATCAAGCGCCATAAGCAGCTCCACGCTCAGCCCCCTTCCCCCCTTCGCTCTCTTATTCTTCTGGGTTTCTTTTATCCCGCCCAGTCCTCCTGATGCTTATCACTGCGGCAGAAGCATTAAATGTAATGTCTGTAGAAGGGAAATCATTGGCAACATGTGGCGAGAGCTTAAGATGTTGTCACACTTTAAGTTGCCTATAATCTGTTCAAAGGGAGAGTGCATAGTTCTCCAAAGTGCCGGGAAAAGGGGGGAAGAAGAAGAGCAGCGGAGAGGCCGAAGTCTCTCAGCTGCACTTGGCTCGGCTGAAGTGTTCATCAGACAAAATAACTGTCGGTCCCTGTTGGCTTTTGTCTTCTTCATAATGCTCTTTTTTTGTTCTCGTCTCGTCTCGTTTTTTTTTTTTTTCTCTTTTGCGTTTGCTGAAAACACAGCTCTTGGCGTTACAAGCCTCAACAGTGTGATAATCTGTCACGGAGAGCAGAAAACCGTAGATCAGGCGGGAAAGAGCAGGCGAGGGATTACAGGTGCGTGGACACAGGATTAAAAAGGGACGTAATGATTCCTCTGGGAAGGAGCTATGTGCTGAGACGGCCTCTTTTTTCATTTATGAGTCCAGTTCTGGGGAGGCCTGGGTAAATATTGACAGTTCTCTCTGCTTGAGATGCGGCCATTGATCCGCACAGGAGGGTCTCATCGCTTGATCTGTGCGCTCAGGTGTGGGAGGAGGGGAGGCCGGGACGCGGGTCGTCGTGCTGGTGGTCTTCTTTTGAACACAGACTAGCTTAAAGGTGCCGATCAGGCTGCCTGTGCCACACCGGGAGTCACGTTACCCAAACAGCCGAACGTCCAGAAAGTGGATTTTAGTGCGATGGGTCAGTGGGATCAAGTAGAGGCAGAACGTGGTGAATGATCAGCTAAATCGCTTCAGGTCTGATTCCCATCACACCTACAGCACTTTGATATCTTTAACATCCCAGCAGAGCTTTACAGCGAGGTCTAACGCTATCAGCCGCTGTTGATGTGTTTTTCTATATATAAAACCATCATTTACATCTTCTCCTCCATCTCCTGTTGGCATGCCGGCCCGCTGGCCTGCTCCTCAAACCACTAATCAGGTAATGTTGGGGAGGTTGAATGGCGTGCCTCCCCCTGGTCAACCTTCACTGCTCACACAGTGGTGTTGTTTTAAAGAGCATTCTTTAGCAGCTGAACTTGGAAAGGTATTAAAGTGGGATTAGGCTCCTCCACAATCCACTGCTTGTGTCATTCAGGGAGTTTGTGTTCTCCTCTCCCCACTGCCACCTCCCCACTCCTCCTCTGTTTGATTGTGGCTAGCCGCAGGAGTGGGACTGACTGTGCCTTTCAAAGGAGAGGGGTAGGGTTAAATCCCTAGTCCACTGCTCCCTGCTAATTCTCCTTGTTCCTTAGAGAAGGATTTACTTCTGCTGCCAGCTTCTCAAAGGCCTTCTCTGCCCATCCGAAAAGTCGCCGTTGCCTTCCTGTGGAGGTGTGGTTGCCATAGAAGGGGCGTCATGCATGGCTATTCCATCTGAACCCCGCTGAGAATGGGGACCGGGGACTGAAAACAGGCAGAAAGTCCGGATTAGACCCGGGGACAAAGCAGGACAGGAAGATTCCAGAAGGGACGAATAGGAATTACAGCAGCAAAAATAATGCAAAGTGACAGAGAGGGGAAATAGAAAAATAATGGCTTACAAGATTAGACTCGGCGAGGAGAAAGAAGAAAGGAAAGAGGCCTGAATGAGAATGTTTTCATCTAGATGAGAAGATTTGAGAGAGCGGTCGTAGGTGAATGCGGAGTCCTGGACGTATCAAACCCGCGCTAACAAGTCATTTCCTCAACTTTTTGCTCTCTTTCTTCGCCTAAGCCGGCAATCATTAGCTAAACATTAGAGCTGGAGCTGGGAACTTGTCTTGACAGATTCATCACCTCTTTTGCCTGATCCCAGCACGTAACACGCTAATCCCTCTAAAAACTAGAAACAAGTCCCCGAATATTCAGTTTATCTTTACAGGACTGCGTCCATGTAACACTTCCTTTAACTCATTCAGCAGCAGAGTTTCGTTTTTTAGCACCCAAACCTGGAGCTTTGTTTAGAAGATAGATCCAGGTTGGCATGTCACGTAAACTAGAACCCTGCTTGTTTGAGAAACATGCCAGCATTTCTTTTTCAAGGGATTATCCTGGAGGTTTTTCCATACTTGAATAATAATCTCCTTAACTTATTGTAATAAATGAAAGATTAAAGGATTTTATGAACCCTGTGAGTGCCAGCTCCTGATATCTCTGTTGTTTTGCTGCTGCAGGATGGTTAAAAAGAAAATAAGATGCTCTGAGTGGGGCTTTCTGTGGCGGGTGCAGGTGGCGATTTCGATCGTAATGGATGAAACTTGCACAATAAGCAATAATCAACTGGTGCGATGTCGCGAAGATGATCTGATGAGCAGAGGTGATTATTGCACAAAGCTGCACAGACGACAACAGAAACCATGCGATCTTCCTCCCGGCGTGCATGCAGCTGCTCACACACATGCACACACACACACCATATCAGCACTCAATCAGCACCTATAACAGCATTACCATAACAAAACCCTCCTTTGGTTTCCCTCCACTCATATTTACACATTATATTCATCACTATCGCTCATCCCTGTCCCGAACCAGCAGATGATGTCAATTGCTCCTCTTGCTGCCTCCCTGCCTTGCACAATGAAATAGATGTTCACCACAAATAGATAGGCGGTTGCCAGCTGTCTTCCAGACCAGGGCAAACAAAGAGGCCACTAATAAATCCAGCTTTACGGCTGGACAAGATCAACCACACTCGCTGCCTTCTTGCTCCATTTAATGTGGCTTCTTCTGAACAACAGAGAACAAATTAAATGCCTCTCAGTCACCAATAAAACAATGCAAACATCTTCCTGAAAGGATATAAAAGAAGATGGAGGCGTTGTCTAGGAAATGGTGATCGAGGCAGTGTTGCACCACAGAGGCATGATATTAGACAGTAAGATGAAATATGAACAGAGTAGAGGGCAGCCCAGTAGTCCGCAATGAATCCTGGTCTCTGATATGGTATCTGATGCGTGCGGGGCGTCTTGGATATGAAAAAAATGTGTCAAATGTCAGCAAAGCCTTGATTGGGATCATCAGGATTTGGTGATCGCTGCATTAGAACGCGATCCGGCCTCTTTTTTAGATTTGTGAGGGGGTTTGGGTTGCCCATGACTGAGCTCGCTTGGAACGACGCCGGGCTGGACCCACCCTCGAAATTTTAACAGATGAGCTGCTGCCAAAGGAGTCACCTCCTTGGCTGCACACAGGAGCAGCGAGCCAACTCGACTCTTAATCAGAAACCCTCGATGGGCGACTCGAGAAAGGCGATGGGGCAAAATAAAGCGGCGCACCTCGCCAGTGGACGCATTTAAAGTGGGTTTGTGTGACTGTTGCTACAGCAACCACTGTGACAATAGCAAGGTAACAGGAAATGGTGAAACGTGGTGAAACAGTAGCACAAGAAGAGGAGAGCGAAAACACTCAAACAGTCATGTTACACTGAATGCTTTTAGCTAACATTAGCCGCCATCAGCTACTGGTCGTACCACAAAACAGACTTTATTATTTTGACTTTTCATGTCTAAGAAAAATATGTGTTTCTTTTAGTAATTTCACTTAAAGCGTCACTCTGATCGCAGCCACAGTGGCTATAATGGCAGCTGTAGGCTGATGAAAAATGCTAAAACAAGTGTAACTATAGCTCAAGTAAAGAAGAAGACAATGAGCTGCTGCGATAATTTTAGAATAGCTGCACAGATATTTGTTTGCTAACATTAGCCACCATAAGCTACTGGTCATACCAGACCAAGGATGGCGGTAAGCAAAAAAACACTGTGCAGAGCACTTTAATTCTTATGAATTGAACCTTTTATATATAAAAACGATGCTGTAGAAAGCTAAGCGTTGCTTAAACAGCTAAAATGATCTTCATCTTTTACTCTTCTTCTGTAGGTTGTTTGCGACCAAGTGCAGCGGCTGCATGGAGAAAATCGCCCCCACAGAGTTCGTGATGCGCGCCCTGGAGTGCGTCTACCACCTGAATTGCTTCTGCTGCTGCGTGTGCGACCGGCAGCTGAGGAAGGGCGACGAGTTTGTCCTGAAGGAGGGCCAGCTGCTCTGCAAGATCGACTACGAGAGGGAGAAGGACTTACTCAGCTCGGTCAGCCCGGATGACTCAGACTCAGGTGAGCCCTCCGCACCCTCGCACACAAGAGTGAGAACAGCACCGTGGTGCTACCGTCACATGGCACCGGGGTGTTGTATTCTGTATGCTCTGCTCCATCACAGGGGTAGCCAACGTAGACATCCACTGTACCGGATCTAAACTGGTTTTAGTGCTGTGGTAGTTACATTAAAAGGAAAAGAATATGAAAATGTCCTTAAACTGGTTTCCAGATCGCTTCCAGAGATTTTTCAAAGATCTCGCATGCAGCCCAGGCAGTAAAAACTTCTAACATGGCTCCATCTGCAGCTTTTCAACGGCTGATAGCGTTCTAATTCAAGCAGGGGGCGTAGGTTTATGATACAGTAGGAAGTGGAAACAGGACGAAGCCAAGCCACCCTGTATTAATGGCTCTGCATGCGTGGGCAGGGTCTGGTGCTGGAAAGAATTAAATCACTGTATCATGGTGAGTGACAGAGGGATTTGGGGCCTTTCTGCAGAAAGCCTGCTCCTCCGCTCTTATCAGCTCTAGTGTTCCTCGCCTATAGCCTCCACACACAATGAGGCATCTCGCCAAGCCTCACTGTTCACTACCATCTGGCTCACATTTAGACATGCACAAAAGCGGGGAATTTGTCAAATACATCTGTGCCTGTGTCAACTTTTGTCAACTTGTGGGAATATTTGCTCTGCGTCTTCCTTCTCCAGTTGTGTCCCGGCGTATCGCACAGGCATGTCTTTTGTGCATGTCTCCAAGTTTCAAGATGGAGAAAATGTTGACACGAACAGAGGTTAACCTCGGCATGTGGCGGACGAAGTGTAGGTTTTCAGTGGAGAGACGGAGATGCTCGTCAGATAACAGGAGCCGTCACGTGTGTCTGTCTTCACAGCCCCGAGATCGCCAGGATTCATGAACGACGAAGAAGAATCGATGTCTCTTTAATGTGTTCATTCATTTTTCATGTGATGTTTACGTAGCTTTGTGGCCTTTGTGGCGAGTCACACTGAAATGCGTGAGTCACTGCAGGATTTGTCCACTGTTAACGTAGCATATTTCATGCCACGATTATTCAGCGAACAGCGCTTTAAACTGTATTAAAATTAGAAGGAGAAGCAATTATGAATTCATTAATTTGCACATATTAGAGGATAAACTTTGCGTGTGTCAAGTTTCACATTGCTTTCATGCTCTTTTCAGTGCAAAGAAATGAATGATCATTGCATTTAATTTCAGAATTACTCTGAAGTTATGAATCGTTCTGCGAGAGTATTGAGCATGTAGTTATTGTGTGTAATGGCTGCAAACAGCAAGATGACTTTCATGTAAAAAAAAAAAACATAAACTAACAGGCATTTCCTTAAAACTGGAACTCTAATAAAACCAAGTTATTATTTCGTTTTAATGGCACATTGTAGGATAGGAGCATAAAAATTACACCGATTTTACTACCCAAAACTGTAATATCCTGCAGCTGACGGTAAAAATTGCAATCCATATGAAAGTCGTCCTTATTATAAGCTCTGAAATAGAGCTAAAAACTGGACTTTCCTGCTGTGTCATGCGAGATGCATTTCCCACATGTACTCGTGTTTCCTTTTTCATGTTGCACTTGATGTAGTATTCTTATCAGAGATTGATTCAGTGTAAATCAGACAAAGCTGAGAGCGATAAATTACAAGTGACGCGACGTCCAGTTCGATGACGAATGTGCATATTTCATTGTGCTCCCCACCAGCGAGAAACACAGACTGCTGTAAGTCTGATCGTACATGTGGCCTTTTCCTTTTGTAACAAATTGATAACAAAGTATCAGAAACACATGTGTCTCCTTTGATTATGCACTTGTGGTGTGTGAATCTCCCGGAAAAATGGAAGAACAAAAAAGTATTTATCAGCAGGCTGTCACTGACTGAAAGGGTGTAGTCGGTTCAAGCTTGTGCTGACGACGCAGAAAAATGACTCTTTCTGCAGAGAAAAGTGACGATGAGGAGCTGGACATCAAGCCGGAGAAAGGCATAGGGGGCCAGGGGAAGGGGGATGATGGGAAGGATCCCAGGAGGCCCAAAAGACCACGAACCATCCTGACCACTCAACAGAGACGGGCCTTCAAGGCCTCCTTCGAGGTGTCCTCCAAGCCCTGCAGAAAGGTAAGACAAAGCTTCTTTTTTCATGTTCCCTGCTCTGCATTTGGAGTGATGGATATTTAGATGCCGACCACAAGCCCTACAGTAGTTTCACAAATAAAATTCACGAATTAAAAAAATCTCCCCCACCTCACAGCTGAGCTTTGAAGTGGCGAGCAGCGTTCTGGTCTGTGTTAGCCGAGGCGGGCTGGTGCAACGCACCAAATGTCGTACTGAGATAGGAGAAGTGCCTCCGCAGCCCCGGCCCTAAAACAGGCGCTGCGCCCGGGCCAAGGCTTTGAAGAGGCAATAACCAAGAGGTCCAAAAAGACCACTGCATTCATTCCACGTTCAGCTGGAATCAAAAGGCGGCGCGCCTGCTGCAAAATGTGGACGATATGTTGAGGAGGCAAAGTATTCCAGTGTGCTGCGAGGCGCTTTGTTTTCTGTGGGACGCCGCAAATGTCTTGTCTCGACCTTTTCAGGTGAGGGAGACGCTGGCTGCAGAGACGGGACTCAGCGTTCGGGTGGTGCAGGTGTGGTTCCAGAACCAGAGAGCTAAGGTGAGAGCGGCTGACACGGGATGAATTAGATGTTGTGTCAGCATACAACAGCCTTGTTCCATCTGAGAGTCCAGCTAATAAATCAGCACAACTATGTGTGTTAAACTTATCACTGCATTCCTTTCGCAAATGTTCAAAAAAAAAGAAAAAAGCCCAAGGAGTTGCAAATCTAGCTCGCTCTTGCATTAAATGTCTACGCCCTCCTCTTCTCTGATTATTATCTTGTGAAAAGCTTTGATACTTGACAATGAAGTGCACTCAGATACAGACCTTGTGCGGTTCATTCCAGGGTGAACAGCGAGGAGCATCCTTTTTAAATTAAAGAGCGCATGTTAGTTTTGGTGGTTCCTCACAACTCTGACTCCTTCGTTTCAGATGAAGAAGTTGGCAAGAAGACAGCAGCAGCAACAAGAACAACAGAACTCTCAGAGACTCGGCCAAGGTACGATACTGCACAGCCCTGCAACACGACGAGGCTCGCTGCCTCAAAGCTGCTTCTCTGGGAAGCTTTTTAACAACAGTTTATGTTGTTTATGTACAGATGTGCAAGCATGAATTTCTAACATACCGACTAGAAGCCAGCAGGGGTCCAGTATGAAACATACACACGCGTGGAAACATGCAGTATTCATAGATTCTGGACTTTTCTATATGTCATTAAACGTCTTTAAGGTTTTTATATCGTTGCATTGGATTGTTTAAATGATTAGCAGTCGTCCGCATGATGACTGCTAATCAGTGATATCATGGAAAGCATCGTCTTCTCGTCTCTGTGTTGTGTTGCATGATGGTAAAATGTGTTTGTCTGAGAAGATGCTTCACAAATTCCATAATTACACTTCACATCAAAAGTAAGACAAATATTCTGTGTGGAAGCCAAACAAAATGAACGTCAGACGTCATTTCGCAAAAGCCACTGCAAAGGAGAGCGCGGGGGGGGGGTTGGGGGGGCCACGAAGCCGCAAGAGTTCTGAGTCTCAAGTCAGTTAGTGAAGAGCAGCTTTTATGGAGGGGATTGTGGGAGAAGCTGCAGGAAGGACTACTGTGGGTTTCCATGGAAATGCTAACAGACGCAGGCGAGCGATCCAGGTATTTGGAGGTTTTCATCGCTGTCTCACGAGCACCAGACTCCCTTTATTTTTAGCAGCGTTCGTTGTGCTGCTCCAGCGGTGGAGGAAAAGTGCAGATTTAGAAGAAGATCTAAAATTACCAGGCGTGAACGGGGAACTACGAGGAAGGGACGCGTCCCTGCCGTCTGGGTTTTCCCGCTCAGGCCCACCTGTCTGTGTGGCTGCATTCACATTCTGCACACTCATCCCGAGCTTCTTTCGGTACTTTCTCTAACCCCCCCCCGTTTGCTCTGCTGCAGAGGTGATGTCCAATCGGATGGAGGGGATGATGAACTCCTTCACACCGCTGGCTCCGCCGCAGCAGCAGCTGGTCGCCATGGATCAGAACGGTTACAGCACAGACCCGTTCCAACAGGGGCTCACCCCCCCACAGATGCCCGGGGACCACATGAACCCATATGGTGAGCATTCACCACCCACCTACTCCCGCCCTAAAAACAGACACACACACACACGCCTGTCCCTTGATCAACCCCATATCAGCCCCCGGTGTGGGACGTGTTCAGGCCACAGCGGCGCTGATTTAAGCCGCTCGCCGACACACATGAGCAGCTTCTCCTCCCACGTCAGATAACACGAGCACGCTCATGAGCTGTTGTGTTTCGAAGTTCATTTTCAGATCTGTTTAATATGGTTTTAACCCTCCGCCCCCAGCTCTGAGACACGTCCCGTAACTGATGGTGTTTTCCACTGGTGGTTAAAAACATGTGGTCAGCGTGGACGGCCTGAGACGAAGTGCCGTCCGAGCAGCGACTGAGGGCTGTGTGAGCTAATGAATCAGAATGAGAAAACAACAAGTCTCTGATTTCTGTGTGATACAGGAAAGAATTAAAAGGCAAACAAGGATGGAGGAGGGGAGGGGGGGATCAGTCAATCAAGTATTAGTCCACAGGATGTAACTGGAATAACACATTTCTAAGTGATGTCCTCAACAAGCCCCAGAGGGACCATTTCCTGAAGTTCATAACTTCCTTATAATTTGCCTCCATTTAGTTCTTCTCGGTAGTAAGAACCCAAATCCCCGGTCTCATCACTCTCCTTTGGTTTGGGGAAAAGAACAATATTGGCAAGGCATTAAAAGATGTGTCTCAAATCACTGTCCCCATTTTGTGCAACACTATCATTAAGATCCAGAGTGTAATAAAGTTAACTATTCCCTCCAGAGAAATAACATGTTGAGGTTTTATGAAAGGCGGAAACAGTTGCTATTAACCAGATCTTTTAGGAGGATGCCCCTTGTTTACATGCTCCCTCATAGACCGCAATTGTCCCAGCGAGGGCAGCAAAAAGTGAGCTTTGATGATAGCTAACAAAACAGTTCTCCCAATTGTGATGACACGCAACAGCCATTTCTCAAAGTGACTATTAGTAATTATGATTTCCCAACGCTGCCGTAAATCTCAAATGTAAGAGCGCATTGATTTCAGTTGGGGGTTTGTTTTTGAATGACGCCTCTGCCACCGAGTCCTGACGGCTATTCTCCGTATCGCCTCTCCGCAGGTAACGATTCTGCATTCCATGACATAGACAGCGACACGTCTTTAACCAGCCTCAGTGACTGCTTCATGGCATCGTCGGAAGTCAGCTCCATGCAGGCCCGCGTGGGGAACCCCATCGACCGCCTCTACTCCATGCAGAACTCTTACTTTGCGTCATGAAAGAGACGAGCGGCCAACGTCAGCGCAGAATAAACTGCCCATCTCAACCTAAAGCGCGACGGCCAGGAGTTTGTACGCTAACACGGACACGGCAGAAGAAACACCTCCTTGCAGCAGCTCCTGGTTATGTGCTGAAGCTTACTCAAAGATAGTGAAACCACTTGTTGTAGGACAGTGAAGATTCCTGGGGAAAAAGACTTAAATATTGTTAGAGATTATTCGGTAGGATTGCTTATCTGTCACAGGAGATATTACTCTTTTCTTTGTTCACTTAAAGAAAACAAGTAGATATTGAAGCCACTTATTACACACTCTCAAACCAAATAACACAGTGAATTTATACAGTGCATGATCAAATGTAAACTAAAACTTTTTGTAAGCCCCCCCCCCCGGTTAAGATGTGGTGTTTGGACTGTTTCTTCTTTACACTACATGGATTCCCGTGTTCACCGTTAGCATTTTGATCACTTTCAATAGGTTTAGATATTGTGTTAATAGTAAATAGGTGCAGCATGTCTGCAAGAGTGACTGTACATTTGTGTATGTATGAGAGTTTGTGGCGAGAAAGAATTGTTTAGAGGAGAAAAAAGAGGAGAAGTCGGTGGACAAGTAGGATCAGTGAAGTGTAAATACTCTCCCCAGGCAAATTGGATGTGCATGTTAAAAATGGAAAGCATTCTATTTATTTAACTATAACAGGCTCTTGAAGGTGCATATTAAAACTGAAAAGCTTTATTTAAAAAGGAGAGCATTTTTTTTTGTTGAGCAATTAGTGAGTTCATGAGTGTCACAGCTCATCTGTATGCCTTTTTAATATGAAGATTAACCCTTTTGTTTCGTTTTTTTTTCTTCAGCCAAGCTGTAAATGAGCAATGTTGCTATTTATTTCGTACAGACCATAAACCTTTTGTTGTCATTGTCATATGTGCATTCTCAAAATGTTAAAGTTGCTAATTGACCAAAGTTGACTGGTTTGATGAATAAACAATGTCTTTCTCCTGATAACATTAAATAAATGCCGTTCAGTGATCATTTCGTAACATTAGCCTGCTTGAGTATTCCCAACACATGACATCTGGATGTTTTAGAAATGCTAGCCATCAGCTAGCATAAAGTGCTACAGTAGTTAGCAAGCGTCGACATGCTAACATGGTAACACACCTACTAAATAATGCTGCGTTAGCCTTGTTGTAATGACCACATTAGCACGGTGTTGTTAGCATGTGGGCTACAGCCTCATGCATGGATGCAGACACTTGCCGTCCTATTTACAACCGCGGCGTGAGCACATTTTGTTGACGAGGACGCTGAGCCAGAAGCATGTGCGTGTGGTGAAGGTAGGTCAGAGAAGAGTTCAGGTGACATACCAATACAGCTGCACGACTCGAGAGCGAACCCCACCTATAACCTCGGGGCTTGTCGGGCGGCTGCTTGGAAGTACCATCTGGGTGCTCCTTCATGTCTCTGACAGCTCCTCAATGTGGCCAGGCAGGCTTCCACCCACTGTCTGTGCAGTCATGTGACCACGCAGACAAACACTGCATTTATGATGTTCTGCGCTGCTATGACTCAATATATTCCCACTCCTACTCATGACACGGTTTAATAATCTCGGCTGCTATTGCTGAGCAGAAGGAACAAATGAAATTGTTAAATCTGTGAGGAGTGTATATACAGCACATATATATATAGATATAGATATACATATGTGTGTGTGTGTGTGTGTGTGTACTATCAAGTCTTCAATCTGACAGCCAGGTGTTGGACTTATTATTTATCGTCACTTGTCACACCAGTAGGTGAGCGTACCCGGAAGCATCACGCAGTGACATCATCTGAGTCTGGCACCTGATTGGATGAGATTTGTTTGACAAGTGACTGAAAATGGATCAAACCCAACTGACAAGAAAAGTTTTTTTTTTTTTTTCTTTTCTTCGTGGTCTGTTGCTTTGTGTGAGGTGCAGGAAAAGTATGTCAAGATGAACAGGAAACCCTCAGTCTGTCTGTCTGTCTGTCTGTCTGTGCTGATGTCTGTAGGTTTGTAGTATACGTGTGGATAAAAGTGCGAAAGGCTGAGCAAACAGACGTGACAAAGGCTCCCGTTTACAGTAAACATGGAGGGGGCTGCTACGCACACATGGTGTTTGCACGGGACAGACAGTACAGTTAGGCTCAACCTCTCCCTTTTCAAGGCAGGCAGGTGAGCTCACAGAGAGGTGTGCAGAGGACACGGTGGAAATGTGAGCGTAAACCCTCAAAAACCAGACATTCTCCTACATGATCGTTTTGAAAAAACTGATTTGTGCTTATTTCTGTTTTTTGTATCTTATCTCTCCCGTTATTTTTAGAAATATAGAAAGATAGACGACACATTTCTCATAATTATATAAAAATAAATATAAGACTGAAGCCGTGCAGTTCTGGCATACTGACTTAAAGCTTCCCATTGTGGCCCTCATAAGAGAGGGAAAAGGTTAAATTAAGCAATGCAGGTGATTTATGATTTACCTTTTTTTCATTTTTTATCACCTCTTCGGTCTGCTGATCTTTGCTTCAATGAGACCTCCAGCTGTGTGTCATCGTGGATTTTCGCCAGCGGAATTCATCAATCTAAAAGAAATAACATGAGTCAGACTATGTCTCGCTGCGTTGCGACAGACTACAAGCTAAGACTAAAACTTGCTAAACTAGCTAAGCAACAGTCACAGTCATTTCCGGTCTTTATGCTAAGATAACCAGCTGCTACAACCAGCAGCTGACTAAGTGTTTCAAGTCTTTATGCTAATCTAAGAGCTGCTACAGCCAGCAGCTAGCTAGCTCAATTTTTATGCTAAGCTAACGGCTTCTGGCAAATTTTACTGTACAAGTGTGAGACTGGTGTTGATTTTCTCATCTATCTCTTAGTGAAACCCTGTTTCTAGTCTTTATGCTAAGCTAACCAGCTGCCACAGCAAACAGCTACCTTTCCCCCCATTTCCAGTCTGTATGCTAAGCTAACAGCTTCTACAGCAAGCAGCTACCTTTTCCCCCCCATTTTCAAACTTAATGCTAAGCTAATTGGCTTCCAGCTCTAGCTCCATATTTTTCTGTACAAGTGTGAGACTGGTGTTGATTTTGTCATCTCTTAGTGAGAAAACCCTGTTTCCAGTCTTTATGCTAAGCTAACCAGCTGCTACAGCCAGCAGGTAGCTAGCAGTCTCTTCCTGTTTCCAGTTTGTATGCTAAGGCAACTAGCTGCTACAGCCAGCAGCTAGCTAGCTGTTTCCCCCTGTTTCCAGTGTGCATGCTAAGCTAACCAGCTACTGGCTGTAGCTTCATATTTTCCTGCACAAGTGTGAGTGTGCTTTGAGCTGTCCCTTTGGTTTCATTATTCACTGGGTTGTGGCTGCAGGGAGGGGCCCATACAGACTTTACAGGGTCCAGAATTTCGTGCTTTTTCTCTTCTCCACCCAGACTCGTGGTGCACAGCATCAGTGGGAGTAGTCGGACAAAAAAACAAAAACTTCCCCAGGATGCGTTTTATTGACTGTTCACACCTCCACACTTTACGTCCTGGTGCCCTTCTTGATTTTTTTCGTGCCGGCTGTCCTCGCTCTCCTCAGCTCAAACAGTAACAGGCAGCGAGTGAATATAACCTGTGTCAGCGCTTGTTCTCTGGCACTTGGACGTGAATCGGCCAAAGAAGACACTTAGAGGTTGAGGTAAGCGTGGCCTCGATATGAAAACAGTCGCCCTGAAACCTGAGCTCACACACACGCACACACACACAGAGAGTAAGAGTCGGCCTTCAGTAAACTGTTCACACATTTACTCTTCTGCCGTTCTGGCACCACATAGGAAATGAGCCTAACGACAATATTTTCATTAGATAACCAAAATCCTGAAATTTTCCACCTGAGACACAATTGAAGGTTTGTGATTCATTCTCTCTCCTAACTGTTCGCCTCTCCTGCCCGCCTCATGGAAAACACATGCAGCTTGATTTGTTATTCGCGGTAATTTAAAGCAAGATTCTCACCAGCTGCCCCATAAAAGCGCAGCGTGACCTAAGACAGTAGCTGAGGAGTGCGCAACAAGGCGGCGTGTCCCACCATCACTTCATCATACTAAATCAGTCAGGGAGTGACTCGTTTTCAACCATGCAACGCTTTTATTTTGAAATGGCCAGTTTTGAATTTACTGTACTTGTAATTGGCATTCCTAATTGTCATTTCTCAACGACGGGCCGATATTACATTTTTTAACAAACCGAGCCCAATTAATTGTTGCTCCCAAAGACACTCAGACGTTTGTGGGCTCAGTACAGTCTAGATTTCTTCTCATGATTTCACAGAGTTCACCGGAGTTCACAGCGAGTCCCCAGAGAGAGCTGGGGGGAGCTTTTGGGTGTTTTCGTTGGGCATTTTCCATAGCGTGTGGTTAATTGTTAAGGGAGACTTTTAACCAGCGTCTGACACATATTCTTTGAGCCTTGAGGGCTTGTGCATAATCAAATGACAGACTATGCTGCGGTTTTGACCAAGGAGAGGGGTCACAGCCAAACATCCAAGCATGTCCTCACAGCAGTGTGTTGCTTTATTGTGTCAGTCAGCAGCACAAAGCACCGCTGCCACGGTATGAGGCATTGTTTGCATGCTACATGTCCATCACACATGCAGTAACAGTGGTTTACTCTTACTTGATCCAACAGTAGGAAACTATTTTGCTGACATACCACATGTGATGCAATGCAGACGTTTGGACACTACTCATAGAGGAGTCCACACTGGTAATACTCAAAATCTTGTAATGAATAAAAATACAAGAAAGCCACAATTCAAAGGAAGGCTCAGGTGCAATCCATTACGTTCATTCCTTGTGCCTCGGAGAGAAATGTCCGTCCGAACGTCTCCGTAGACATTTCTGGGACATGTAAACATATTGCTGCAACAGTTTTTTGACCTCCTGCCTCCGTGCCTGTGCTGAGAAAACGGTGGTGTAGGATTCACCCCTCAGCGCCCAGGGGTGCAGATAGAGCCCTGGATAGGGCCCCGTAATCCCACCACTATTGCAACCCATCTGTTTTGGTTTTCATTTTTCTGCATTATTGGTGCTTATTGGTACATGGTCTAGGAATGTAGCCAGGGTGTTTGAAGTCCAGGAGGAAGGTGATGCCAGGGGCATTAGTTGAAGGAATGATGACCTTAAGGTCTAACACAAGCCAGCACTCCTAACCTCCAGGAGCCTCTCCCTTGATGTTGGAATCCAAGTCCTGCACTCTCTCCTGCCTCGGACGCCCTGGACGTCGCTTTTTGCCATTTCATCTTCTTAGATTTTCTAGTGTGATGAAGTTCTAAAAAAAACCCTCTCTCTTAACATTTCTGACTGATAATCAATCAAATCAGTAATAAAAATACCACTCATACCATTTGTGGTTTTTTAGTATCTTTCCAGGAAAGATTATTTTTCTGCTTTAAACTACAGCACAGCTATGTTTCTATTTCATATGGTCTGTTTGATATGTTTTATTGCCACTAATGTGCATCATTGCACAGTTGTATACAGTGTTGAAATAAGCAGCCATGCTAGCAGCTCTGTGAGATTGCAATTATGCACAGTGGTGTTTTGAGCTACATGCTAATGTCAGCATGCTAACGTGCATGCAATGACAATGTTAACATGCTGATGTTAAGCAGATGCAACATTTCATGTTCACCATCCTAATTAAGCGTGTTAGCGTGCTAAAATTTGCTAGTTAGCACTAAACACAGAGCCCAGCTGAGGCTGATGGGAATGCCTTTTGCAGATATTTGATCATAAACCAAAGTGTTGGAAAAGTGAAGTTGTCATGATTCATCCTGCAAGAGTTTGTGTACCTTTCGTGACAACCCACCTCACAGTTGTCAAGATTTTTCATTCCAAACCACAAACCTCAAGGTGGCGCTAGAGGAGAAGCCAAGGGATCACCAGTCATTAGGACACATCCTCTGGGAACCATGAATGTCTGCACAAAACTTTGTGCCAATCCTTCAAGTAGATGTTGCGATATTTCACGGGATGAGTAAAACATGGAAAAGCCATTAGGATTCATCCTCTAGGGACCACGAATGTCTGTGCAAACTTTCATGGAAATCCATCCCACAGTTCTCAAGATATTTCTGTCTGGACCAAAGTGGTGAACACTGTCGTCCCTGGAGCCAGGCAAGCCAGACTGCAGAAAAAAAAAGTCCTTAGTTCAGAACTTTTAATAGCAAAGTAATATTAGGTGGTCTACTACAAGGCCCTCAAAGACATGAAAGTTCAAGCAAACATGCTAATAGTCCACAAAGTGAATTTTGCTTGTATAATCAGCGTGTCAGCTGGAGGCGATGCAGTTGTGTAACACTGCAGATTACAATCATCTTTCTGTGCTTTAACTTTCGCTCTCGCCCAGGATAGTTTATGCTACCGTTCACATGCAACTCTGCTGTAATGAGCCCTCAGATCAATCAAGGTTTATTCACATGTAGAGTGATTGGTAATTAGCATGTTTCCACTTCACGGCATGCACAGCTAACCGATGCCTGCTTGTTTATGATTATTCCTTGACTTGAGTTACCTTCTGGCGAACAGACAACACCAGCACTGAGTAAGCAAACTTGTACTCGTGCACTGGATGTGCGTTTGTCAAAGCAGAGCAGAGAATTAAATCTGTCACTGAGGCAGAAAAAGGCAGCAATCATATTAACCACAAGCGCTGGAAGAGAGCGCGCGATGCAGTTCAGGTTACTTAGCAGTTTAATCGTGTCAGGGAAGATACGTGTGTTCCTCCTCTTCCCGAAACACGCTTGCATATAAAAGAGAAATTTCATCAGCGTAATCTGAAAGCTCGTAAAAGTTCGGTTTCATCGTGACGGCTGTTGTTTTGTTTCTGGATGAACTAAAAGAGGAGAGGAGGCAGCCTCTGCCGGCTCACTCGGGACTCCGGGCAGGGCAGAGCTGCCGTTCCCAGCAAACATCGCCTCTGGATGTGGGATGCAGGACGAGGTGAGCCCTGAGCCGCAGATTTAAGGCCTGGATGTTTCCACAGGACTCACCTGTGAGGCTGATAAATCACCGGCAGTGTACACTCGGAGCTGAGCGTGGACAGTAAATCTGAAAGTCAACAGCCAGCGAGGGCTTAGCCAAACTGTTAGCAACTCTGTATTTGGCACATTTCCTGTCATGTATGCCCTATTTATTATATACCTTAAAGACTCCAATGAGAGGCTTTCTGGAGGCCGTCAGCGACGTATGAGACGACATTTGCTCTGAAAATAAAGCTTGACCTCTGTCCTTCAGGTAGGAAGTTATAAAAGAAGTTTGGTGTATGCCTTTTGTTTGTTTATATAAATTAGATCCAATTACGTGATCTTTATAAAACTGTAAATCAGTATGTAGCGAGTGCGGCGCCGGCTATTGCACGGAGCTCATCTAATGACCGCTGGGCCACATCTGACCTCCTGCATGACCCGCTCTAAGTTGATAATCAGTATTTTCAGAAGACAGAGGTCGCCGCTTCCCTGCCCCGATGTGACCTTTTTCGTTATAGCGAGAACCGACACGATTATCAGTTCATCATGACGATTATAATCCATAATGTTACATATGAATATCATTTGTCAGCCGTGTCTTTCTGTCCGCTGCCTCCCCAGAGGCCGAGCTAATAGAGCTTTGATTTGGAGCGCATTGATTAGCCTCATGCTCTCCTCCAGTTAGCAGCACACAGCCATCCTTTGTCCGCCGGCCGGCCTTTCGCTGTGCTTTTGACAGCTTTATTATGAGGACTAAAACGGCCCAAATAAACCACAGATGAGCAGCCTATTCTCGCTAGCTTCTCAAAAGGTTAGTAAATTTCACCATATGGATTTTTTCGGTGTCTCTCCCCAAATGTCATGGCTTAATTATTAACCGTGGGGCCATTTTGGAGAGAGATTTGCACTTTTACAATATTGTTGTGCCTGGCGAGGTTAAGTGTTGGGAGTGCAGGGAAGGCCATTGTCCTCCCTCCGTGTTTAATGAAGATGGATTTAGAGATGAAGTGTTGGCTGTAATAAAGACAGCGTGACCTTTAAGGCCTTGTCACAAGTAGAAAAACATGCTGATGGCTTGAACAGACACATGTGCTTTAAGGTTTTTATCAAAAATGAAGCATGTTTTCACTGATTGTGAGTTTAACTGGTGAAACTACAACATATTTTATCAGTTTGTTATATATTTGCTTGAACGCTGTAATTGCTCAGCGAGAGTAATTTTTTTCCCTCTTCAATAGATCAAGATTATGAGCTTTAACTCAAGATTATAACCAGTCACGAACGCCAAAGGTCGCGACCTCCCAGCGTGGCCGTTATGAGCAAATATTGATTACACTACAGTCAGTCAGCTAAGCGGAGCCACCAGAGCAGAACACAGCCGTGTACTGTGGTGCTTTTTGAAAGGAGTAATATCTGGCCTAATCCCAGCCTCAGCCCTGCCCTCGCCCCAGCCGGTGCACTTCTCTCCGCTGTGCATATCAGCATGTGCGGCTCCGCGCCGGGTTCAGGTTTCTCAGAGCTCCTGCGTGGTGCAGGCAGACCTTCGCGGCGGCGGCGCGTCTGAATAGGCTCCTGAAACTTTAAGTCGTCGCGCTCGGGCTTCCTCGGGGCGCTGACTGGCCGACTCCCAAGATGGTACGGCGGTATCTGAGTTCACATGTTCCTCGCCCCCGCCTTCATACATGTCATCAGACTCGCCGTGCCCGCCTCAATGAAAGCTCTCTGTTGACTTCCTCTGCTGACAAGCAAGACGTGAGCGGCTCGGTGGCGTTGAGCGCTAACCACTGAGCGGGGCCTTGAAATAGAATAAGTAAAACTCTGTTATGAAATTCTTTACATTGCCAAACTCACGGTGTTGCCTGTACTGTGGCTTTCTGTATTAAATAGGCTCTTTTTCAGAGCAGTGATGTTTGATTCATGCGCCACAGAGATCCCTGTATGATTTCATGAATGTGTTTTAGGGCCTTTTCACACCTGAGAGTCTGAACCAAAGTCTGAACCATTGTTTACATTTGATCTGGTTAGTTTTACTTTCACGTTACAATTACTCAAGCGCACTAAAGAGCTGCACATGACGTGGTGTACCCACGTCCTGTCGTCACCACCTACCTGAGCTGCGTCTCCCTGTGCTCGCAGTTGATTGGTTTGTAGGCCAGCGTCTGCATGTGATGTCTCTCTCTCACCCTCTCAGAAAACACCTGAAAGGTGTCAGTTAAATATCTAATGTTTACTTTGTTGCTTTGTTTTTCCTTCCTCCAGTTATGATGGTAGCCTGCCAGAACTTTCTGTGGGGATAAAAAAAAATGTTTTCATTCTAGAAACAGACCAAAGCATCGTTCAGTTCGACCCGGACAGAGGCGACAAGGTTCGGTTGTTTGGTCCGAACCGTGATCCAAAAGTCCGGACCGAATGAGGCAGCTGTGAAAGGGCCCTTAAAAGTATTATATTGTAGAAAGTAAGATTTTCATGTCTTCTATGGTGGAAAACGCAGGTGTGGATGTAGTACAGGGTGTAATATATGAATACTGTCTTTTCTGAAGGGGTGTTTCAGAGGGAGGGTGAATAGAGGTGCTGCAGTGAGAGACCGTATTGGAAAAATAATTAGCTTTTTTGATTAAAGTATGTGAACATTGTCTAGCAGACATCACAAAATGAAAACATGAACCTGAAATGACGTTAATATGCGAGCTTGGAAGGAATAATTCTATATTTTGGACAAATACTTTGGACAATTTCTTTCTTAGAGCTAAATGAGAGGATTGGTACTATTCATATGCTTGTATGGTAAATAAAAGGCTACCACCTGCAGCCAGTTAGCTTAGTTTAGCTTAGCATAAAGGTCATGTGTCGGGCTAGAGAGCAGTGACCTGAGAGCAGTCACTGAGGTTGCCAGATAGTCAGCAGAGACTTCAGGTGATGCTCGGCAGATTTTGCTTCCTCTGGACATAACTAGACTAGCTGTCTCCCCCTTTTTCCGGTCTTTATGCTAAGCTAAGGCCAAAGCTGCTGGTAGTACCACTATATTTAATGGACAGATATGACAGTGCTGACATTCCCCAAAATGTCAAACTATCGCTCTAAGTTGTTGATCTGAGTGTCCTCGCACACATGATGATAAAATGCTTTCATTATTTATATGGATCCTAACACAAAGCCACGCAGCGGCGGTGTCGACCTCCAGATTGACAGAGTGGCATGATTTTCTTCTTCGGGTGTTTTGGAAGTGGAGGCTCAGGAGGAGGCGGCAAGCCCTGACAGAGAGCTGCCATTGCACAGAGCAGGAGCCTACCCACAAACCCTTGCCTGTGGCTTGCCCTTTGAAGGTGCATGTCTCTTCTTGACGTTTCTTGTCAACTTGCCTTGGGAACATTAGATTCCGTCCTCAGCTGGTCCACAGTTTGTGTTCAAACTGTCTGCGATGATGCAGGAAATATAAACCACTTCAATGTCTTTCAAAGCAGGTACACAGTCATTAATTCTCAAAGTCGACGTTAAGTGTTCCAAAAAAAAAAAATGAGCCAGGTTCAAAGTGCTATGATGCACTGTTCACAATTCCTCTCTGCAGGATTGTGCACCATCCTTCCTTACCTGCTGCATCCCTGCACACAGATTCGCAGCAGAGCTGACGGGGAACATGGCATATTTGCGTCACTCCAGCAATTGGAACAGAGCAACATTAATAGGCCGTGCGGGTTGTAATACAATTAAAACATAAATATGCAAAGTGCGCAGGGGTGCTGCTGCTGTGCTGCATCTGCAGAGACAGGTGCCAGCCATCTTTAGTGTTCACAACAAAGATCCTCCAGCAAACGGCATCACGCTGATCAGACTGGATTACTGCGTGTTGTCTGGGAATTTTAGTGTGACTTCAGCCTAAAACTGTAAATGATCTCAGCAGGAGGAGCCCTGCTCTGAAATAATAAGGAAATCTGATATGTAGAAGAATTTATGGATCTAGATCAGCGAGCACGTGGAAATCAGGGGAGAGTTCCTACTTTTTATACTGGACGGCCTCTTGGAAATCAAATGCATTAATGATGATGACCTGCCCTCCTGTTATATTTCTACGACAGGAACGGAGGTGTGAAAAACATTCTGCATGTCTGAACAGAGAGCTTTGTTTGCTCCGAGGCGACGGCAGCTGAAAGCCGGCGTGTTCCAGATAGTGAAAGCTGACAGGGTCCTGTCTGCTGAGCTGATTCTGGCCCTCTGACATGCCCCGTCCTCTCACCGGGCGTTTGCTTTCTCTTTCAACACTTTCATTCTTGGCGCTCTTGCGTTCAATTTGACTGATTGAGCGAACAGTCGCCGCCTGGCAATTTCTACAGATGCGCACAAACTGTCAGTCAAGAAGCGACTGTTCAATAATATAGCCTTTACAGCCGATGCCCAAGGACCTGTAGGCCATTACAGGGCCATTACTAGTGAAATCCTTGTCCGGACAAGTGGAGGGAAACTAATGTGTTGCTGTGACAAAAGCTTCTCGTTGGGAGGGTAAGAGCTGAACGGGGAGATAGGATCAATTGCAAATGAAGGTGGTGGCTGTGAGTGTAGCGGTGTGTTGCTGCAGCGAACATTTCTCATCATTAAAAAAACCAGAGGGTTGTTTTTTCGGTTCGGTCTCACGTTAAATCCTGAGAGAAACTGCAGGAGTTTCCCCAGATTGTGTTGACAGCTGTATTTGTTCGCATTTGTTGCATTCGCACCGCTAATGAACATCTCACGACTTGTTCGACACGCTTTGGATTTTAGTATCTATGAGTAAAGAGCGACACGGCGGCTCGTGCGCATTTGAGTTCGGTGGAGAAACTTTCAGCCTTCTGTTGACAGCTGCTGACAGCCAGAGCCAACAGGAGAATTATGATTTCAATCATTACAATTGATTTGAAAAACATAGGATGACAACAAATCTTGCGAAAATGACTGGATAATTCTTGCAGCGTAGATCTGACGAATTGGGGTGAACTTGGTTTTAATCGCTGTGCTGCGTTAACGTACAGTAGACAGTTTTTTGTTATAAAAATTAGCCGTCTAGACAACTTCATTGCTGCTGCTGTTTCTGACAAGCTTAATTCTGCACTTCCACATCTGTCTCTATTTTCCTTTGGGTTTTAACTGTCTATCACAGTGTGGTTTCCAGAATTTGCTGGGTGTTTCTCAGCGTACCCACACAAATCTTTCCAACTCCCAATAATAAATTTGCTTTCATATTTTTCCTGTGGTTAACCGTATATACTTTAGCCTTTCTTCTGGATATCTTTTCAGTAAATATCTAAATACACAAATATGCGTCTGTTCTTTTTGTTTGTTTGTGTTTCAGGCTTTCTGTAACCATAAATTACACTGACGGGACACCGGCGGTGAGCTCATGATCAGATAATAATGGAATTATTTTAAAGCTTTAAAACATGTTTCCAATCTGCACAATCAAGTTCGATAAAGCATAGTCTACAAGCTAATGTCTACAAGCTAAATGACCATGACGTTAAAGTGTGTTAGCGTTCACGCCGCCGCGGAGTGAAGCATTCGGGTGGGGGTGGTTGTGTCTTGGATTCATTAAGACGAGGAACTCCCAGTTTGGGGAGCTTAGCATGTGCAGGGTGATGTTTTCTTCAGAGTCTTTTCCACAGGGATAGGTTTGCACTCATCTTTGATAGTTAACCCCACGTGACCCTTCCCTAGAGCCAGTCCCACTCCCACCTCACTGCTCCTGCTTCTCATTAGAGCCTGTCCACTAGTCTGACTGGCTCTAAGTAGGCCACCACCCAGGCCACTGACGCACCGGCCCCTCCAAAAAACATTAAACACTGTGTGTGTGCAGACTCATTGTGCGAGTTTATCAGTGATTAAGACGTGAGGGTTTTAAGTCAGATAGCAAAGAAATCTCAATTTACTGTCAGATTAATATGCCTCCATGCATATTCCTCTATTTAAAGAGTTCACCTTGAATAGCAGTGAATTGATTCAAATGGCTCAAATTTCTTATATTACATTAAATATCATACACATAAACACACATTGTCTTTAAAATATAATATGTTCCTTCTAAATTCTACTTATAATAAAAGAGCTCAAAAAGTGTGCTCAGAATATATTAAAACATGCAAATAAGTTAATCTAAAACGTCTTTCACCCTCTAAAATAATCAATATTAGCTGATTGCGCCACATGAGATAAGCTGTTTTGATGAACATTTTTTACAGCGGAGGCGACAGGGCTGAAATTGCAGCTGAGTCATTACCCTGTATCATTGCTATCTCAGTGTATGATGAGACGTGAATTTGTCTGACCTCCCCGGGGCAGCACAAAGGGCTGAATTCAAAGCGGGGCACCCGGGGGCCAGGCTGGCGGCGGGCCCAGCTGAGGAGCACCAGCCAGCCACCACCTGCATACTGCTGCTCGCCCAGTCTCCCTGGATATGAACAACCCGCCCTCCCTCCCCGACTTCAGCTACCGCCCCCTCCCTGCTCTGACAAGCCTCATCTGCATCCCAGTCATATCCTACTCCCACTCCTAATATCTGCCCAGTCCATCTGATCTGTCCATCACGCAGCCTAAATTTGATGTGACGGCAACACTATGGCCTCAGCTGCGAACCCTCCTTTCATTCTGTCGCCGAGCTGTTGCCGAGCCGATCTTCAGATCCTGCAGTGGCGTTGATTGGTGCCATCTTTTATCTCCCCTCAGATTGTGATTTAAACATTTGAGGGGCTTATTTCCACATGTCGCATTTTTAAGGGACTCTAGATAGAAATTAAGGTTTGCTGCTGGAGGTTAATCTTGCTATTTTGTTTTTGCATTTCTAATAGTGTGGATAAAAGCTCCTGCCCTTTTCTTTAAATATAATAAAATCTGATAGAAATAGTAGAAATGTAAAAAGTAGAAATTATAACTGTTGCAAAAATTAGAGAATGTGTCATGCTTGTCATAATAGCAATTATCTCATTAAGCTTGACTGTGCAATGCTGCATCATTTAATTGTGTAATGAAAGTGTGTTTTTTCTGATCAGCCTTCATAAGAATACTCAGTTACACCCCAGCATTTTCCTTACCTAACAGGAGGTGCTGCGTGACAGAAAGACAGGTTTCTATTTCACCGAAGCTGTTTCAGCTACCGCGTGACAAAGCGAGCGCTGACGCTTCCTTCAGCTGCTGAATCAGGAGAAATGCTTAACGAACATCCAGGCTGAGAATCTGAGTTATCAATAAGGGTTTGATTATTTGCCTTTAACCTTCCATGTGTTCAGCCCCCACACAGCTGAAGCGTTTCTCTCAGGCTCAACAGTCACAAGTGTGTTTCTCTCTTAGTTCAATAGTGCCCCCTGGAAAATAGCTTGTGTACTGCGGCCGGCAGAGCTGGATCAGGGTGGGAAAAGATGGCAGCCCCCTGGACTGATCATTTAGTCCTCCCATCTGCCTCCAGTGAAGTTCTGGACAGGCAACGTTAGCACTTTGATTCTGGACATTTTGACAGTGATGTCAGGATGACTGTTAGACGACACATTTAAAGCCAGACATTTAAACTAATCGTGTTCGTTATTTTTCATAACGGGGAGCATGACGTCATCGCGATTAGCATACTTGCTAATAACAAAGACCCTCTTCATCCGCTCTGTTTTTCTGTTAGAGTCAGCCGCAGGTTAGATTTTCACCTTTATTATGATCACTGTTTGCAATTCATTTCCCGTCAAACTCGCGTGTCACAACCCACATGACCCTTGCCCTTGAGAAAAAACAATATCAAAACACGGGGCTGGGACGACGGCGGGGCCAGACGGGGGACGCTGGGATGCCAGTGCCAGACAATAAGGGGGCCAAACGGAGGATGGTAGAAATTCTCCTCCCAGCTGTAGACCTTGTCGGATCCCTATCCCGAATTCCTGAGCTGTCTGGAGGAGCCCTCGGGGCTGGCAGAATGGCAGGGTGCGTTGTGGGAGTCTGTCCTGTTTCTGTAAGCCCAGGCAGGGGGTCAGAGGTGGGGCGGGGGAGACCGTTTGATAACGCTGCATTTTTGACCCCCTCGCGCTCCCGCCGTCTCTGCCGCGGCGTCTGATTCACGCGGAGGCATCGGCAGCCCTTTAGACCCGTCTCTCAGATTCATGCTAAGACTAATTCACAGGCTTGTTGTGGGCGACAGTGTTTGACACCGTGCATCAGCTTCCAAGATGGACTAATGGGAGACTTCGCCAAAGGTTAAAGGGTTAGTGTGCTTTGCTGCCGCTCTAACCTTGATCACCAAAGTAATTATGAGAGGGAGGGACGGAGAACATCCCCGAGGCTATAGATGTGGCAGAGTAGAAGAGCACAGTGTGTGTGTGTAGGTGTGGGTGTGTAAATGTGTATTTGTGCAGAAGGCATGGGCGTGTGCAAATATTTGCAGTAAGAACAAAAGCAACACCCAGACACCCCACTTCAGCTTTTCATGCATCAAACCAAGTCACACTGACGGCGATGCCAGGTGAGGTTATCTGATGGCGTGTCCAGGTGCAGCATTCTGCCAAACAACACAACATCTGGCTTTGGAATAATCAGTGGCTCTGCTGAGTTACTAAATGAAATAAAGCAGAATTTAAAGCACAGAGCGGTCACAGATGTGTGGCGTCCTTCTTGCAAGTGAAAGCAAAAGCTCAGATGGAAACCAAATCCTGCGCATTGCTGCGTCAGCAGAAATATCAAACAACTGGAAAGCGCTCGCCAAAACTTGGCAATTGTTCTTCGCCTTTGAAGTCCTGCATACTCCTGCGTTAGAATAAATACATGGTTGCAGCAAGAGAGTGGTTAGAATAAACGGCGAAGGTAAGAATCAGATGCACACACGTGGCGATCTGACAGCCACATTCTTGAAGGGAGACGCCGAGGAGAAAGAAAAACCTCACATCGCCGCGAGTCTGCTCGAGGCTGTCACACTGCATGAAAGTTGACATGTCGTATCGTGTGTGTTCATCAATGCGCCGCAGCGCAGACCGCAGCTCTGAGTGCAGGACCAGTTCGGCCTCTGAGGGGGCGGTTCTGGAGGCGATCCATTATCAGTAATGGGTCAGGGTCACACAATGGGGGCACTTTGTCAGATCTGTTGGGGATGCACTGCGGTAGGCAAAGGGCTGGCTTTGATCTCGCTGCGTATGTTCACCGGAGTGTGCCATGTCTGAAAACTGATCCGCTCTCTGACATTTCCCTCCCATAACCATCTCAGGATCTGTATCTCCTCTCTGAGGAAGAAAAACCACGTAGAAAAAAAGACAAATATTGCAGAGAATCGACTGCGACTTTCAGGGGCAAAACCACAAACCCACGCTTCCAACAACAGATGCAGATAATATCTTTGTCTCTGCTATTGTCTCTCCTTTGTATCAAAGATAAATGGGCTGTTAACAGTTGGTGTGTGTGTGTGTGCATGTGTGCATGCAAGTGTGCATCTGTGCGTCTCAGATAGGAGCCCAGTGTTTGTAGTTTTTGTAGTCCTGAGGGCCCCCGGTGGGTGTGCTCACTTTAAAGGGCCCAGTGAACTGTGAGGACTTGAGACATGAGACTGTGCCGCCCAACTGGCCCCAGGACACGGGTTCACCCGGAGAATGTGAGCTGAGCAGGGGAACTGGGCCGAGACGGGCTCCCACAAACCTCCGCTCCATTCCTCAAGACAGCGACCCCGCCTGAAAGACTCAGCCGCCGCTCGTCAGAGGGAAACTCTACCTTTCTGTGGCTGCTCGTTGGGATCTGATTTACATCTAAATCTGCCGTCTTTGTCACAAGTGCAGTGTTTTCAAGCCGATTTCTTCACGTTTTAGCTGCTCATATAGAATCAGCCGTGAGTCTGTCGCTGCTGTAGATCTAATCCGACTGTAAGTCCAAAAAAAATGAACGTCAAGTTAATGTGAGCTCGTATGTTGGGGAAGATTAACAGTCAGCCAGTTCATTGAATACCTGCGGCTCCTGAGTCAAAGCTAGCCGGGCTTGTTGTTTGATAAGTGTGGTGATATTCCCTATTTGTCTTATTATTAAGAAATTTCATACCATAGACTTCCATTCTTGTCCAAACACTGTTATAAACTGGCCACACTGAGCGACAAGTTTCTTCATTAGAGCAAACATGGCTGCTCTAGTTTTTAAGTCACTTCCATATTTATCATCCTGCTGCCTTATAATCAATGTGCAGCTTAAAATAGTTCCTAACAAATCCACTATTTATTCCTTTTTGAGTTACACTAGCTAAAAACTGCAGTGCCCAGCTGTTTTGTTAACTATATATTTGTGATTTATGTCTTTGGTGCTGACAAATCATGAGAAGCAGTTTTTGGTCTTTAATGGGATTTGTTGATGATAACAAAAATATAGTCCCTGAAATTAGCTTAAAGCTTAAAGACTAAGCAGAAATTTAAGTTGAAATTGATTAAATCTAGTTATATCTCTATATAAGCTGGATAAAATAAAATAAATAGGTTCTATTTAGTCTCACGTGCATTTGCCCTATTCCACCGCTCCATCTTGAAAACATTATATGTCACACGGGTTTGACGCTGTGGGACATTTATTTCACATTTTTCAAAACCAGTTCTGACTAAAAAAAGCTGATTGTTCCACCTGCATCTGCATTTATCCAACATGACGTCCAATCACAACTTTTAAAATAATGTTTTTTATGTAAAATATTCCTCATAATTCACATCACTGCACAGATATCCATTTTTATACTGTGAAGAAACCCGTCGGACAGAAAGCCCTGCTAATCATCCGTCTCACTGATATCATAACAACGTCTGTATTACTTTTTAAACTTTTGACACCAGCTGTACTGTATGTGGGATTTATTTTTAGCCATGGAGATAGTTTGAGGAAGCCCATATAGATTGCACCCTCCCAGGAGAGAAAAACAGACACCGCAGAAGTAAAGCGAACCCCAGCTGAGTGTCGATATCAGGTTATGATGTTTGCTGTTTTAACATGAGCCTCTCTTCTCCCTTCTCCTGTTGTTTCTTCTCCTCTTCAAGGGTAGACAGGCAGACAGAGGCCTGGGGCTGTATCTCCCCAGCTGGGATCTTAGGTTAAGCTCCAAAGAGAAAAATACCACCGTTGTTGACTTTTTTTGGTGCATTTCCTTCAGTGCGACTCACTTTTACATTATCCACTGCACAATTCCTCCTCACAAGGTTTTGTTGTTGTAATTTGGACTGAGGTTTCCTTTAATTTGAGCAATTGCTTTGACGCCAGTTCATTCTGAGGTCGGAGGTTATAGAAACACAGCCGACGCGAGCTGCTGAGCTGTGCCCAGTTAGCGTCATTTAAAGGTAAAATAACAGCCGTGCATACACGCAAACTATCTTTCCTTTTGTCAGAAAACCAGAAGCACTGCAACGAGGCAGACGCTGATGAATCTGCAGTGGTGAATTGTGGCTTCGGATATTCGATATATGATCATGGGAAAAAAATGGCGTTCTCTATAATCTAATCTCTTCCGCACTTGGAGACACGGACTGAAAAACAGCACCAGCACTTTCTTTTATGTCCACAGAGCAGCATTCAGGTTGAGCTCCGGGTGAGGTCTGACGGATGTCAATTAAAGCGCTATTTAAATATTTAAGCAACAAAGTTTGCAAGTCGTCCCTTGGGTGCAGTTATTGGAGGGGGGTAATGCAGCCTCAGCTCTCCAAGGAGCAGCTGAATGCCAGGCAGGCAGTGTGGATAGTTGGGAGGCATCACGGCTTGGGTTACAGTGTGAATTAAAGCTGACACTAAGAAGCGCTCCTCACAATGACCTGCAGAAAACAGCAGACAAAAGGGTCTATTTTAAAGCGGGACAAAGGGGAGGTTAGTGGAGATACCTGAGCCCGGGCCGGCCTAGTCGGCACGTCTGTGGAAGGACGAACGGCTGGTGCCGCGGGACCACCGCAGCTCGACGCGGCAGGAGAGGAAACACACTGAGAGCACATTCCTGCGCAGCACCAGAAAAGACACATGACGCACACACACACATGCACGCACGCAGGAATATCCTGCGCACAAGCCGCAATTTGTAAGACATCATTTCTGGTATTAATATCAGCGTCGTCAGTGGTGTGACTGGGCTTGTGGTCACACACACACGCACAAAAACACTCACACACAGCACATCATTTCCTAACAGTTCAAAACAGAGAGAGATTGTCAGCAATCTGTTACGTTCCCTGGAGGACTCTGTCATCTGAAAAGCATATTTAACCTTTCAGATCTTTTCAGAAATGTAATTTTCCCTGCAGCAAAACTTACTCAATCATTACTATTGACATTTTGTGATGAAATTTACATTAGCAAAAATACTTCTGAGAGCGCCGCGGCTCTCTCGTAGCAACCCTCGCCCCCCCCCTCCCGCCCCCACAACTCTGCCTATGAATGCTTGTGAATTCCACAAGAGTTTGCGCTATCTCCCTTCATCTGCTGTCACCATGGTCCTCAGCGTGCTTTCACCTCCATCCTAATCCCCCACTTCATCTGAAAGTCAGGATGACAGCTCTGGCTCTTGTCCTCTCTCCCCCTGTTTGTGTTCGCTCCTTCGATTTTCAACAGCATCCACCTGTTCTGGGAGTGGGGGGGGGGGCTGCAGGTAGGCAGGTAAAACTAATTGCTGGAGTAACTGGGATCTTCATGCTCAGTTAGTCAGATCAATTATTTTGCTAATACACACATCTAACTATCAATATTCTCCCTGGTTCCAAGCTGAGTTGTCTTAATAATTGATATACTAGTTGATTTTTTTGTCAGACTATAGATCACGAGCTGACAGCGTCCTGGTTGAAGTAATTACTTTGTGCAGACATCTCCCAGGGTGCAAAGTGTCCAGACAACAGCCGCATTCTTAAACCGGCACTCCGAGGGTCACGGCGCGCTCCGGTACCAAACCGCACTGTTCAGAATACCATCTGAAATCTTCTTATCCGCTGCGTCGCTCTCTCGCTTACTGGAGCGCAGAGGAGGAGCCGCAGTCTTTCAGATTGTTTGCGATGTAAATGCTATCAAGCTAACTGCTTTGGGCTTGGTAGGAAAGTTTGCTCTCACATTGTGAAAATAACAAGACTGTGACACAACTTGGCACAACCTAGACGGGTAATTAGAGGAAATGTGCCACCAAGCCAGTGGAAACTGAAGGAGCCTCCTCGTGTGGGATTCAAGTGGATATAAAACAACGCAAACAGCAATTTTAGGCGTAAATGAGACAAAAGTAAGTGAGATAGTCGTAACTGTTGAATATGATGAATTCTGGTGGCTAATAATGCATCAATCTATCAGTGCATGCAGGACTACATAAATATTATATGTATATTATATAAAAGCAGCTGAGTTTACAGAAACACGCAGTATTTATGCTGTGAGGGATCTCAGTCAAAAACAATGACAACAAAAGGTGTTTGGTGATGTCGTGAAGGAGCGTAGGATCATGGGAGTTCATTGTTAAACAACCAGCAGAGGACAAGATGAAAATTAAAGTTTTATTCACGTTCGACTTGCTTCCTCACGCCACCTACAGGCGATCAAATGAAACGCACCGTTAGCTTGAATAAAACGACGGGTTTCTCCGGGTTTGAACATTGCTGGAAACATTTGGGACAATACAAGCTCACAGCTCATCAACATAGATAATATAGGTCAAGTCATTTTTAGACATTTTAATGCAGACATGTAACATACAGTGTGTTTAAAGGGTAAGTTCACGCAGCCTTAAAACAATATTCAAATACTCAGATGTAAATTTGAAAAGTTTTTGGTTGCTGTAATTGTTCCTACTTTCCACTGCGGCATGAAAAGATCTCCTCCTGAAGGGAAGTGATGGGGGACAAAATCCACAGTCCTCATTTTGTGTGTGAAGAAAAGGACCACATAATTTCCATTGGAATGGCTCGAGGACGAGATCTTTTCATGGCCAGTGCAGACGGGAGGGATGAGCACAGCAGCCGGTAACTGTGTCGATGTGCACAGGAGGAGCACGTGAATGTTGATTTACGGCAGACTTGAAAAAATGTGAACCTACGCTTTCATTATTGCGACTTTTGTTTTGTAATTTGCGCTTCAGATTTTATATATTATATAATTCAAACTTAACTGTGTACTATCTTCCATGGAATCTATATTTTTTATATTTCAAGAAGACGATAATCAAATAAAATTGAGGAAAATGTCAAAGCATTAAATCTGCATTCAAGCACAAGAAGTCATATCATTGCAAGAAAAGCACAGAAGTTACTAATAAGATGAACAGCGGCTCCGTTCAACTCAAGTGTCCCAGTCAGTGATCCAGCGTGCACAATTAAAGCACCTTCATTATTTTCATCTTTTACATCAGCGTCTCTCCTGCAAGACAAGTCCGAATGTTTAATTCAGTCCCTAATTACAGCAACATTAGAGCCGAGTTACTTGTTCGCTCTTATTTGACAGGTTGCTGGTTTAACTAAAAATGTCTTAATGGCTTTTTAATGGTAAATTTGTGTCGACGCACGTTTTGATGTGAAATGCAAAGCGTGGTAACGGTGTGCAGTCAGACAGAGCAGCCGCAGCAGGAAACCAGCAGCTTATACGTCTCCGGTCTCTACTGATTAACATGGATAACTCTGACCCACAGAACGGGTGAGGATTCCTGTCTAATTGAATTACTGTCAGTCTCCTAGCCTCCAAATATTGTCTTGAACTTATACCCCTCTCTGTTGCCAGAAACTATTTATATTATATATGTTGGAGAGTTTGTTTTTTTCCTTTGGACTTAAATGCAATTTAGTTTTTAGGCTCTGGTGCAGAGAACGGCTGCTTCACCTCCTCAACAACCAGACTGTCGGGTTGCATGTATGTTCTTGCACCACATGTCTGAACTATTATTTGATATAGCTGTGGTTATATTTCATACAGTAAAAGAAGAAGCTTTGTTTTGGCCCCAAAATATTCCACTTAAAAAGACTTTTATACATATTCAACACAGCTTAACTCTTGAGGGCATACGGAGCTTAAATCTAGGCCTCTGATCTCGTACGGGGAGGACAGAGGTTAAAGGAAAGCTCGTCTTTGAGTGTGAGTCTCATTCTTACGTTAAGGCCAAAGTTATGTCACTTATTGCATTGCTCTGGAATGAGGTGCAAAAACATGGCTGCCAGCTCTCTTCCCCCTCAGGCCCTTCAAAGCCCAGAGGCAGGACTCATGTGCCGTTTCATGCATGTTATCCACTTTGCATCATAGGAAAGCACAATAAGACCCCTCTGCAGTACGGGTCCCCAGCGGATAAACAGCTTTGTTCTCACTTGTTAGCATCAGGCAACAGTTCCCTTATATAAAATGCATTTGACTTGGACATTCAAGTCACATCGACATGAACATTCTATTAAATATGTATATCTCAAGTGTCCATGTCTGATTCCAAAGTGGACAGTCTAAGATTTATGGCACCATTGACCCTCATTGCTTTGCTGCTTCCTCAAGAGAACCTGCCACAGGCTGCGTGCCAAATGCTTTAAAATTTAAAGAGGTGATGAAGAAACTATCCAGAGGAGACAAAAACACATCAGTTCTGCCACAATAAGACTTTTCTCTTCCTTCTTTCCAGCCTCTCCTTTGCAGTTGATCTGTTTTAACCTGAGCACTCACTGCCAGCGATGGCAACCGGTTGACAACTGGCCACTCAAACGTATGGACGCTGTTACGTAAATGGAAAGCCTGGGAAAATCAGATAAACCTTCTCTCTGTAAAACCCCAACGGGACCTCCATGTTGGACGAAATGAAGAAACCCTTGGCTTCGCTTCCAAGAGAAAGTTCTTTGATACAATGATGTGTAAATGACCAATACATGCCAAGACTGCAAATATTGGAAAGTTCATCACTGCGAGTGCCATGTGAACGGCGGCTTGTCACAGGCTGCAGGATGAAGGGGGCTCGGAGATGGTGATTTGTCTGCAGGCTGTTTGCTGCAAGCAGAACACCTGCATTTTTCCAGGCTCTGGAGGACTCTGAATTTGACCTCGGCGTACGAGCAAAAGGGTATTCAACTTCTTCAAAATGTCAGGATGCCACATAAATCTATTGTTCGTGACACGTCCTCTCCTCAGAGGCCCAGATAAAGAAACACCTTTCGGAAAGTGGTGAGGCTGACATACTTTTCTAAGAGCAATGGAGGGAACAAGAACTCCCGTATTCTCAGAGCAGCTCTCTGATTTGTCCACACTTACTGGTAAACTGATAAAGTACTGTGACAATACCTCTGGAGTGTCTCATAAAGGCTTTGTATTGACCTTAAAGCGTTTGCTGACCACAAACAAAACTACGACCAGGGGGCGTCTCTCCTGTGGGGAGGAGATGATTTTCTCCGGCAGGCACACAGGATCACTGTCTTGGTAGTCTAAGCTGACCTTCCACAGATAGCAGCACCCTCCATTGCTCCAGGCCCTCAGTCTGAAAATCTCTCCTCTGCAGGATGGATTGGGTTCCAGGACCCTCTACTCTCCTGGGACTGACCCAACCCGGGGAACAGGGGGCTTTCACGGGAGATCACAGGTGCTTATATACAAAATGGCAATTTTCTTCTTCCATAATTCCATGTTACTGCATTACCAGATCTTATCGTGAGGCCAGTATCTCATTCCTGAGGTTTTAGACGTTAATGAAAGATGCTTTGCCTCCAGCCACTGGGGGCTAAATCAACAAGCCTGGGATTCCTGTTGGCCTTTGTAGGGGAATACCAAAGGCGGAGAGCGGACTGAGCTGAGGTCAGAGGCAAAGCGTGGAGCTGAGGATGGAAACGCTGCACCCGCACAAGCCCGTATGCACCAAGAGCGGCGGCTCCAAACCTTTTTCTGTCAGACGTACTTCCCACAGCCCGGTCACATGTGCTCATTAGCCCTTCAGTGACGCCGCCTGTCATGCTCCGAGCGTGTTCGGCTGAATTGGTTTGAAACGGGATGTAAATCCTGTTAATCATATAAAGGTGGATATCGTTACAGGAATGCCGTCATACAACTGAGCTGCATTTGTACCACTTGGACATGCAGAAGCTGAAGGTTTAAATCATTTATTAACCCATTAATTCATTAATTTTAGCGAACAAATGCAACCTTTGAACCATAATGTTTAGTTATTTAAGCTATTTACACATTATTTTTCGCTATGTATATCATCCACTTACCTGCAGCTTTAGCTAACTACTCCAACTGTTTAACAGCTACTTTTGGCTATTTTCCCATTAGCATTAGCATTAGCAATCTATTTTAACAATACATTACTTTTAGCTATCTATTCAAACCTTTTACCCATTACTTTTAATTCACTGTGTTGGCTCACTGTTTCATCTATTATTTTTAGTTTCTACTTGAAGCTCTCCATTTTATTTATCTTTTATCCAGCAGTTTCAGAAAACTATTAAGGCTTCTCTGCTCGCTTTTATTTAGGTTTATGATCGCTTCACAGTTTTCATGCAATCTAAATCACAACATTAGGCGATCAGGTGTTACAGCCAGCTACAGATATCTTTTTTAATCAAATCAAGTCATTTTGTTTTTTTTCTCAAATTAGTTGTGCTTCTCCACAATCTCACTCCCATGCACCTGCAGAAGCAGCCCCCGGGGTACAAGCACCCCAGTTTGGGAATCTCTGATTTAGTGCTCACTGGTGAGATGACTTTATATTCCCTTCTTATCTTTCCCGGGTCACACATGATAATCTTCGGTTTCTGTCATACACTTACATAAACAGCTAAATATTGAAATTACTGCACCTATGTACACTATGGTATAATAACACATAATGATTGCCATATTATTATTTTCACTGGAGAATTGAAACATTTTGATAATTACCTTTTATGCCCTTAGTGTGCCCTGGAATCAGACTACAACAACCTGAACAATACGTGTCGAGGATATGTAATTTCAGCCACTTAGGATCATTAAAAAGAGATCATATTGAATATCACTTCTAGAGAGGGAAAGAGAAAGCGAGAAAGAAATAAAGAAGAGATTTGTTTGTCAGTCAATTCCGACCCACTCAATCTCCTTAGCCTCGTGAAAGAGGGGGAGAGAAAGGGTCAGGGTCAGCTTTCTGTAAATCTTCTGATGAAATGTTGACAAAACAGCCAATTTTCTGTAATTTTCCTGCAGCCGTCTTTCAGCAGCTTACTCACTCAGAACCCCCTCATTTCAAACAGCAGCGCACTGCGACCTCTGACATGTATCTCGTCCCTGACTTCTTTGGGCTGGCAGAAAGACAGTAACAGTTGTGCCTTTTAGGTCAGGTGGATGCCGTTTAAGAAGCCAGCCTCATAAAGGACTCCTTTGTCTCTCAAACAGGCTCTCTTGGGCCCCAGTAAAAGGATAAGAAATGTAGTTAATAGCTCAGGAGTGGCCTAATCATCAGCTGCCATTACTGCTCCAATATCAGCAGAGATGACAGACTTATCAATAACAAAGGCCCAGCTGAAGCCTCCACCGCTCTGTCATTTTGATCTTTGCTCCACTAATCAGAGCTTTCATTTGAGCTAAGCACCAGGCAGCACACCTCTCATTCTCTTCATGCTGTGCCAGATATCACTCATCTTTACAAGCCACTCTGTATTCCCCCAACCCCAGGCCACCATTTCCACAAATTGGCTTAATTTCTCAGGCAAATATATGACACATCTGAGAGCTCATTATCCTCGCAATGCAAGTGATTATTGTAGTTCCTGCTAAAACTCTCTCAGCTTTCGAGGTTTTGTCTTGAATGGCTTTGGTTGGAGTCCAGCTGATTTTTAAAATGAAATGAAGACATGTCAAACTGACTGTCATTGTGGTATATAAATAATTCACAAGCTTGTGCTGTGTTTGCTCCAATAGTGCACTTCCAAAAACACAAAAGGCATGTTGTTTCCACTTTTTGTCCAACAAAGGCTGGACTGAGCACTCAATGCATGTGTGGTGAAACAAAAACAACACATATATTAATGAAAGGCTGTCAGTCCGTGCAGATTAATTAACTGTCTCTGTCATTAGCCTCAGAGAGTAAATTTCATACATGCAGAATATTGCAGATCCTTAAAGAGGCTGATGTATGTGTTTTCTAATGGTCATATACATAGTTTAATGTCAATATTTCTCTTGTTCATTCTTCCACAAAAAGCTCCTCCATCAAGGAGAAACCTGAGAGGGCCAGAGAGGTGCTCCCGCACCTGGACGAGCTGGCCCTTTCATTTACAGTCATGGTGAGGATCAGGCACTGACTGACTCAGACACCTGCTATTGGGAAATATGTTCTCCATCAGTGAGCTATAGACTATTTCTGGACAGGAGCACTGGGAGACCATTGTTCTCCCCAGCACTGACAGCCAAGGTATTCTGGGGCTCTTGGCACACATAGAAAACAATGTGTTATTCATGTTAAGCTTAAAAATTGGGCTACTTATTCAACATTACCCAACGCGCTGTGCTTAGAGTGGTATTTGTTGACTGCGGCTGGATATTTTCATGGCTTTTAATATTGCAAAAAAAAAAAAAAGCTGCAAACATTACATATTCCACAGAAGAGGTTCAAATGTGATGGGATTTGTCCGAATAATTGCAAATGATGGATGAAAATCAGAGAAACAGATGGATCAGAATAAGAAGAAACAGTCACACAAACGTCTTTTTCAGACAAAGAATAAATACCTTGCTTTCGTATTAAACATAATGTATAGTCTCAGGCTTAACTTAAAACAGTGGAACTCCTTATTCCCTCAGTTTGATACATGATATGTGCTCTTTAAACAAATCATCTGGTCTCTGCTCCTATACAGTCTCATACAGGGGCAGAGGGTTTGGGGATTTTGCAATGTCATCTGGGATTAAAAAGGAGCAGCACATCAGAGCCCCGGGCCACACCACCTGGAGCCCCTATACGATCTCTGGCGCTGCACCACTCAGAAGCAGCCCCATTAGCTTACCGCCAAATAAATTCCTGGTCAACTAAATGACACTGAGCTAACAAAGCCCCATTTCAGAAAAGATTACAACTTCAACAGGAAACCCTTTGATCATGAGTTTGTTTGAAATGTTATCAATACCATGATCATTACTGCGGATCAACAAAACCATCTCTAATCACCATACCTTGGCTGCGCCTTCAGTTGTGCATCAATCTCCTGAAAAAAAAAAATCACGGCGGAGAATAGAGGAGTGATTTGTTTAACAAGAAGCACGTGCAATGACAAAGCGATTCCTTTCTCTACGGTGATCACCCACCTGCACACAGATTAGGTCAGATATTCACCTGAGCTGCCAACCTGTCACTCACACTCAGTAAAAAAAAAAAAAAAACACACACACACAGCACACATTCATTTCATGTTAGTGCTCCTAGAGCGAGTGGACCGAGGACAAGAGTTTATCCGACAGAAAAACATGTGCCCTGAATTATCAAGCAAACAAAGCACAGCAGATACACAGTTTACCAGCAACTATAATAATCCAAGAGCCGAAATAGGATTCAGTGAAAACCGGCTGTGAACTTTAACCTCTGGTTGGGGTCACAATATACACAATTCAACACAATCTGCCATTTACAGACATTAAAGCTGATAAACAAAAGATTAAGAGATTATGACATGTAAAATATTGTAAGTGAAGCTTTTGTGTGAGTGCAAAGTCCTTCTGAATAATTATACTTGCAGTGCTCAATTATTATATTCAAAGCTCTATACTTAAGAGAGATTACTATAATAAACAAATGTCTTGTCTACACTGGGCGACGGCCAAACATTATGAAGATAAATTCAACTTCTGTTCTTTTTTAAGGTCCTGCGTGAAGGTTGCACTAACAATATTTTCCATTCTGTGTTTCTTTTATTTATTTATTTTGGATTAATAGGAAAACTTTGCAGATGGTCAGAAATATTTTTGCACAGTCTTGAGGAAATACTTTGATCTTTCTCATGAAGTTCCTCAATAAATGTTGCAACATTTTCCTCATTTGCCAATGCCCAATCAATCATAATACACACAGTTAATATACATGATGGAGACAACCAAAACCCCCATAAACAAGTATTTTAAAAAGACAGCATTTATGAACATGTATGAATTGGACATATTATACAATATTTTTATTCACCATTTCTGTTTAGTTTTAAAGTGTTAATAGAGTTTATTGTCTGATGCCATCTGATGGTGAAGAGCATGTTTCCCTTGGCACGCTGCTCCACCTCAGCCTTTGCAGAGTCGTGTGTTGAAAAAGAGGAAGGGGACGCAGAGTTGATCTTTCGCCATCAGTTTGGTCTCTGGCGCCCCTTTGTGGCGCCTGTGCGGGACTGAATGAAATCACTTGGAGTTCGTGAAGACAGATTATGCAACTCAATCCAAAAAACTTTTACTAAACACGGCAAATAGCCTAAGATATTTAAATAAAAAGTGGCTTTCAACCCTTCAAATGATCCTAGAGTTGACCAGTGGCTCTGAATCTGACACAGTGACGCAACTCAGATTAACTCAAATGTATTTTTCAAGTAAAACAATACCACAGTTCTGGTTCTGATAATCTAATGCGCCATCAGTTACTGGGTTAAACAGGCTAAAGGAAAAGAAATAAAATCAGGTTCCACCATTAAACCCATGGAAAGGTTTCCTGTGGGGGTGGGCGTTGGGCTGGCTGCACCGATGCACAGCTGGAAAGATACGGACAATGTCATTTCCGATTTAAATGAAGAAACCATAGAGTTACTATAAGAACAGCATTTGCAGAACAGAAGTACTGCACTAAATGCACGTAGATTTGGTGTTCCCTCCCACTGTCAGTGCTGTAAAGTGAAAGCAGATGAAACTGACCTATGAATACTTCTATGGCATGGGTGTAGTCAGTAGATAAGCGTGTGAGTAAAGCCACGTTAATCTGTTGAAAACAATTTGGAGTCGGGCTGTGGGGTGCTCCACCATCACGTCATATATGCAGAATAAGATGTGTCAGTACATAATACTGACATGAGCAAGGGAGGGGCTGCTGCAAAACACACCGATAGAATGAATGCAAAGAGCCAAAAGAACACTTCCTGTTGATGCAAAAATTGCAGCAGCAACTGTCTGACACATCTGGACTGGAGAGGGGGGGAGGCCTGGCTGTAGTGTTAGCGAACTACTGAGGGGAATGGACAACGTTCAATGCTAATCTGGAAGACGGTGAGTTTAGTGGACTTCCACTTTGGCTTGGACCGGTGACCGTAATGCGTTTGTAATGTCGGCGCGTCTTTGCTCTTACGGTGAAAGAAATGGGGAAATAATTGCCCGTCACCGTACGTCAGCAACCAAATGCTAGCTAGCGTTAGCCGCTACGTAGCACTGGTCGCTCCTACATGGAATGGCTGCTAGCAAGCTAGCGCTAACTGTTAGCATAAGCTAGCTAGCATAATAGCTATTTCATATGACAGCCGACATAGTTCGGACCCGAATTCGACGTTCTTAATTTAACGCTAGCTAATAAACCATATAATGTTGTCAAGCTGTTGTAAGCTTGTACAGTGACGAAAAGCGTGACCAAACCGCAAAACAATCCACCGCCCGAGACAGAGTGAAGTCTGTGTGAAAGTTACGCATTTTTTTAAAAATAATTGCTCGATTGTAGGCTAGCTAACACAGCTAGCGGTAGTTAGCCGTTGCTTGTGTGCTGCCTGATAGCTGGGTGGTTAGGGCCTTGTGAGCCGATGCATTTTTTTAAACTAACGTTAACCAAGCTACAAGTTATCGTTGAAATGAGAAATGCTGGAGACGATTTAAAAAAGCAGGTTGTTGTGACGGCCAAGCTAACGCTAACGTTAGCTGCACCGCAAGATAGACCCCACCATCAATTGCTAACTAGCTACCAACAGAATGGTTTGCAGTAAAGTTTGGGACCCCGCACATTTGCTCCCCGATGTATCGACACTGTGCATGTACCATGGGATCAACAGTAGGTTACATGCTCATGTAACGTTAACCCAGCGTTAATTCACGATGGAGCTAACGCGGGTAAACGTGACTTATGATGAACAAGTTAACGCTTTAAATGTATAGCCAAGACTTGCAATAATTTACACGGCTTGCTTTATTCTAATACCGCTGGCATCAGGCCCGTTTGTATTCACGGTGTCAGAACCGGAGCTGTACTGCTGCCTTCAGGGGCTTTCGTAGGATATCTGATAAGGTTATGGACTAAAGGTACCAGTATTAGCAATGTTCTTGGTAACAATTAGTTCAGCTGTAAACTAATTGTACGTGTTTACAATAAAGGACAAAGTGCAGTGATATGACAGGTTATTCTTTCAGTTATACCTGGGTTCAACCGGGTCACCAAGGACTGTGTGCTTCACTGACACCCATTTGCTCTGAAATGTCCCAATCCGCTGCGTTAAAAGCCCACTTTGAAACCAACAGCATGTGTTATTCCTGGACAATTGCGTGTGAAACTAGTCTAAATAGTATAACTACAGGGCATGTCAGAACAGATAGGAGCCAAAGTAATTACGAATTTTGCATGAGCAGGCATTATGGCTTTGCACCCATTCAACCCTCTTTCTTATTATCCCGTTTCTGTTTGGGATAAGCAGTAAAACTGAAGTGGTTTGAACCGCCTGCTGAAATGAATGATTGTGCAAGGCATATGCATGCTCCATGCAGAAAGTGATGTCTGGTGAAACAGGACTCTGAGGGTTTGTAATGGTAATCTGGAAATTCAGCATTGTAGTGATTTTGTCAGGAGCAGTTACCAGTAAATTAGCAAAGCCCATAATTCTCCCTGATATTTTTGGCCAACTTTTTGAAATTTTGCTGTGTGCTCATGATATTGCAGTATTTATTTATCAGTTTTCTAAATTATAAGGTAAAAAGTTCATTTGTTGTTGTTAGTCAAAGTATTCTCATGTATTTTTTTTTGCTAGTAGTGTGATATACAGTATTTTTGCACTATATAATTATGGGAAGAAGATAGTTGAACGGACACTACCTGTAGACATTTGCAGGCTTTTTCCTGCATGTCAGCAGCAAACGGCTGCGATGGTTGAGTTCTTTTCTACCTTAAGCAAACCTGATCATTTGGCCGTAATAAAAACCTTTTTTTAAGGGCATTGCGTCAAATGTATCACTGCCAACTGTAATTGCAATAGTGGAATCACTGCAGGGTAGCTCCAGGTGAAAAGACAATGTACCAGGATGATATCCTAGCTAATTAGTGCTGGTCATTAAAAGCACTGTTCATGCCGCAACAAGATGTGGTAAATTTGTCAAGCCTGACGCAGACAAAATGCATGATAACCACTGCAGGAGGAAAGGACAGAGAGTACTGTCGGGGATGAACTAGGTTCCCTTTCAACTAGTTACTCTCATCTGAATGCATCAGTTGCTTGTAGTGAATGCAGATGTTGGAAACGGGAAGGGCTGTCCTTGTGGATGCCTTTTGTTATCTTTCTTTCCTTTATGTCACCAAGAAGAACTTGATTATGTGATCACATAGGGCTGTGTGACATGACATTGTAAATATGGCACAAAAAGTCAGGAAATTTGTGTTTGGTAGATTATTTCATGGCAATAACTCTTATACCGTTGGAAAGCCTGTTACTTCCCTTTTAAATGGTGCTACATTTGTAAGGAACATGCATTTGTGGGATGAGCAGTAGAGCTGAGTATGTGGGTTGTTCCCATGAAAAGTTTGCCAAACTGCTTATTCTGCTATTGACTGTTGTTTGGTGGATTGGATGATTGAAGTCTGAAGAAACAAGACATATTGGCATTATGACAATTTATTAATTTAACAAACAGGTCGTGTGTGGAAGATCAATACACAGCCACAACAGCCTGGCACCCCCTCCTCATGTTGGTCACACACTGCTGTGGGATGGCATCCCATTCTTCAACCAGCATTTGTCGCAAGTCAGCCAAAGTGGTTGTGTTGGTCACTCTGGCATGCCCAAGCTGATTCCACAAGTGTTAAATGGGGTTGAGGTCAGGACTGCTGGCAGGCCATTCCATACTCTCCACTCCCAAACTCTGGAGGTAGTCTCTGATAAACCCCGCTTTGCGGGGGCGAGCGTTGTTATCTATCATAAAGTTCGGTCCCAGACTGTGGAGATATGGGATTGCCACTGGTTGCATAATCTCATCTTGATATCTTTCTGCATTGAGATTGCCTCCAATGATGACAAGCCTGAGGAAAGGTCTTCATCTGAGTGTACCAGAAGCTCAAAACAAGAGTCAATAGCAACAGCAAAATAAGCACTTAGCCATTGATAAGGAAGATTTAGCAAATTTACTCAGCTCTGCTGCTCATCCCACAAATGCATGTTCTTTACGTCCATTTAAAAAGGAAATAACCAGGCTTTCCAATGGTAGAAGAGTTATTGCCATGAAACATGGCTACAACAATGAAATAATCTACCAAACACAAAATTCCTTACTTTGTGTGCTATGTTTATTATGCTCTGTCTTTTATTTCATTTTGTCACAAATCACACTCTACATGGCAATACTTAAAAATTTTAACAAAACTTTGTGTTTTTCCACATGGCATGGATGCAGGCAGGAAATTTGCATGAAGGCCTACATTCTGATATATATTGTTATCTGGATATGAAATCCTTGAAATCACGGCAGACTTACTCCACTCCACTGTACAGTAAAGTAAAATTCTGTGAGTCATTTTTTCATGATTTCTGATCAGTGTTTTTGTAAATTAATGGCTTTTTGTTTGACAAATTACAGCAAGCTTGAGAATGAATATATTGTTGGATAAGATATTTTATATCATCTGATCAGCGCGTGAGTAGGCAGAAATGAAAGATGAGCATTTTCTTGTTTTCCAGTCATTTATTCCAAGAACACACCCGAAGGCTACGCATACAATATTTAACCCTGCACACTGAGCTCCCTCTGAATCTCAACAGTTTCCACAGTGCATGTTATTCTCACACCAGCGAAGTTCCTCACAACATTGCTTTACTTCACTCACAATCTCGTCTATTTTTATCTTGTTTTTTTATTATCTCTTTCAAATTGCTCTCCCAACCTTTGCTTGTTAAGCAGTTCTGTGCTGGGTCTGGTTTGCCCCACAAGCTGTTTTTCAAAGTAGGTGAAATGCTGCTGATGTTGAAGAAAGCATACAATGCCTGCTTGCTGACTTAGATTTTTCTTCAAATGTTCTTTTTTCCTTTTCTCTCCTTTTTTTTTTTGAGCGACATGCTACCGTTGTGGACTTAGAGACTTTAGGTGATATCTTACCGCCCGAGTTATGCTGACCTTGTGGTCAGCCAAGCTATCACAATGCACTGAGCATCCTTTATACCCTCCTACACGAAGCAGCTGTGTCTAAAAGGTTTATTAAGAAGCGGGGAGCTAGAGCTGCAGATGGAATTTTTGAGCTGAGTTTAAACATTTTCGTTTTTTCCCACGTGAGTCTAGCATGTGACCCTCACCCAGCATGTGGATCTCAACTACTGAGCATGCATTCTTTGGCTTCCCTTCAACTTGGCTCCATTCAGTATGCATGCTGCTGGCAGTCGTCGCTGATGTGTTTTAGTGTATGAACATGTTGTGTTTGAAGGCCGGTGGCGGGCAAGTGAAAATAATGTACACCTTCGTACGATTCTCTCGGTTTTGCTACATCTTTCCCTCCCCTGTGCCGGGACGAGAACATATGGTTTGTTGGACAGGTGTCTTGGCAAGCTTTGGCAACTGGGGAAAGTGTTTATGTTCCAAAAGTGCTGACAGAGACTCAATGCGCAGATCATGCTGAATTGCTAGCAAGGGGTAGGGAGGGAGAGAGGAGGAGGTGCAGCGGGAGAGAGGGGAGAAGGGCAGATGGAGTGGGGGGAGAGGAGGGTTAAGCTGGAGAACTGACATATACTAAGGTTTTGCAATTCGGAGGTATTTGCTTTTTTAACGGCACATGCACAGTATGCACAATATACGGTAATTTGATGTTACAGTTGCTGCTTTGCAAAGTGTGGTTTAACTAGTTCTGCTGAGAGGGCAGGACTATGTCTGTTAATATTTTATCAACCTGGTCGAGTACATATATTCTTGTGTAAGGGTAGTGTGCCACTACTTATGCAGCAGTTCCTTTCATTGGGGGAAATGTGCACAAGAAAGCTTGAATCTTGTGGCTTGTGTGCTGTGGAACACCTTAATGCAGGCAGAGGCAGCTGTCAGTTGTGTTCATCGGTGAGAACGAGAGGATCAACCGGCGACATCCACAATTAGTTCCAAAAGCATTTGCGTCACTGTCATTACTGGTGCTCATGTGTGCAACTGTATGACAGAAACCTTGAAGAAAGGCTTTGTAAGAGACCGTTCATGAGAGCTCAGGGCTCACCTTCCAAGCAGAACCAGATTTTCTGCTTCCTCTGCCAAATGCAGGATATACACTTTTATGGCTACCCACATGTATGACTGTTATGCTTCACCAAAATTGGCACACGTGGATCATTTGTGCCTTGTCTTCAATCAGTCGCAATCGTTTCATATACTTTTCTTGCTATTTCCTGTTCAGCAATAATAGCTGTGATGAATAATCAATTGAAATTAAAGTACATAAGTTACGAATTAAGGCTGAAATATGTGAAAATTAATTTTCAGATTCTGAATTATAATTTTTTTAAATTACATTGTCTTCTATGTTCTTGTACTCCCTCTAATACTTGCACTTGATTCTGTTAAAGTGGTGCCACCCTAAGAAAAAAACATTTTTTCAGCACTCTAATTGTGGTGCTATGGGAAAAAAAAGAAATGGATAAATACTGTATATTGTGAAAACTGGAGCTATTTCTGAAATAAGTATTATATGCAAATCATGTTGGTCATTTTCTAATTATAAATTCACAAGAAAGTTAGTTTTGGGTCTCCAGTTGTGGCTTCTGTCTGCCATTTTTTCTGAACTTCTTCTAAACTTTATACCGTTCTAATCAGGGTGTCTGTGGATCTCTAAAGATTTTAGTTTCCATAGTTTCTCTTGCAGGTCCATGTGTCCTGGAATAAATCAATATGTTGATTTCAGAGATGGACCTTTTTGTTTAACCAGAAAGAGCCACTATATCGCTCTCCCCAAAGCCACCAGACTCCATTTACAGAATCAGTTATTTTATCATGTGTAAAACACACTTCAGCCAAACTTGAAAGAAACAAAAGAAAACTCACCAAAACCGTCTTGGTTCATCTTTTCATTGTTCCAGCAATAACCACCAGCTCTGGTTTGGTTGAAACAAACCCTCAATTCACAGAGTTAGATGTGAAAATATTGGAAGAGGATTGAGAGGGAGGGCGGACATAGAGACGCAGCGGGGAAACCAGAGCTTAGAGCCAGAATATTTTCACATCTAACTCGGGAATTATTTTCACTAGCCGTTATGATCTGAGAGATTTAAACATGTTGGACTTAAACAGATTTTCCCAGTAATAAAAAAAAAAAAAACATTAATTACCGGATAGCAGAAAGGCTGAGTGTTTCCCATACCCTCCTGAACAATAGAGCCTGACCAGCACCACATTACTGAGGCTGAGGCCAATATCAACATATGGGAAAATCTGATAAACCAGTCAATATTCGTTTTTTACACACACATGCACCATGAACCTACTTTTTTTTTTATAATACTGCTGAACAGTATACTTTATTATCAAGGACAAAGGTGACAGGAACAGTAAATGTAAGAAATATGATACAACATGTTCTACATTGGACTGTACATTTCAATGGGAAGCTCTTTAGCATGAATGTCATGACAGGAGTCGGCGATATAAGAGCTGTCAATGGACCAATACAGCCAGCAAATATATTATATATTAAGCCAACTCAGACTGGCCTATGAAGCGCTGTGTTTGCTGCAGTGCAGTCGATGCTTTTTCTGCCACAGAATTTGTCATATACAGTTCTGGATGTCAAGTCTCCATCGAATGCTTATCTTAAACAGCTTCCTGTCTCTTTTGTCTTGCATATACTTTACACCACAATAGTGCTGTGTTAAATGGGGGAATATAGAAGTGCTGCAATGCATTGCAAATGTCCTGTTTTAAAATCTAATGTTTTCTCCTTCCTTTTTTCCTTTTCCCATCAGGCTGTCGGCAAACTGGAGAAACATATCCAAGAAATGGACGACGGCAGCTACATCGAGTTTGATGTGCCGGAGTTCAGTAACACTGTCCTGACCCAGCTCAATGAGCTGCGGCTGCAAGGGAAGTTGTGTGACATCATTGTTCACATTCAGGGCCAGCCATTTCGAGCCCACAAGGCTGTGCTGGCAGCTAGTTCACCCTACTTTCGTGACCACTCAGCTCTTAGCACCATGAGTGGCCTTTCCATCTCGGTCATCAAAAGCCCTGAGGTGTTTGAGCAGCTTCTTGCATTCTGCTACACGGGTCACATGTCCCTGCAGCTCAAGGATATTATCAGTTTCCTCACTGCTGCCAGCTTTCTGCAGATGCAGGCCATCATTGACAAGTGTACCCAAATCCTGGAGAGCATCCACTCCAAGATCAGTATCCCAGTTAGCGTCTGCAGCCCAGAGAAGGACGACTCTCAGACCAGCCACAATGGGGTCAATGACAGCAACCTCTTTGTAAACCCTACCCAGATCTCCCCCCCTTACTACTCCCGGCAGAGTCAGGCAGGACACGAAGGGCGCTTTGAGCTGGCAGGAAAAGGACTGGGCCGGGGGCGGCAGCAGCAAGAGGAAGGCCAGTCGGACCGAGGCAGCAGCGATAGCGTGTCGGAGCATGACGCTCCCATGGAGGGAGAAACGGAGCAAGTGGAACTGATTGGCAAAGATGGGCAAGTAACAGATGTGCATGTGAAGATAGAGAAGACCGACAGGCCCACTTACTCAGATAGTTCCTCAGCTGGTGATGACGGCTACCACACGGAGTTGGTAGACGGAGAGCAGGTCTTGGCTGTTAGTGTGGGTTCTTACGGTCCTGTGATCCAGCCTGCTACCTATTCTTACTCAGGGCTGTCCTCCCCGTGCTTTGTCAACCTTAGCAGCTCCAGTCCTTCCCGCTCCATACTCAGCGGCTTCAGGGGCGGGCGAGCCAGGGCAAAGCGCCCCTTGGCCATCCCAGCGGGGGTGCTGAGTCATATCAAACCGGGCTCAGATGACGGCGAAGCAGCTGTGGGACCCACAGGATTGGAGAACGATGTGCGGGAGCGCAGCCTGCGGAGCCAGTGGTACCCCTACAGCGAGAGACTCATTTGCATCTACTGCGGAAAGACCTTCAATCAGAAAGGGAGCCTGGATCGCCACATGCGCCTGCACATGGGAATCACCCCATTTGTTTGTAAATTCTGTGGCAAGAAGTACACAAGAAAAGACCAGCTGGAGTACCACATCCGTGGCCACACGGACAACAAGCCCTTCCACTGTCAGATCTGTGGCAAATGCTTCCCGTTTCAGGGCACCCTTAACCAGCACCTGAGGAAGAAGCACATGGGAGCATCAGAGGGCAGTAATCACGTGGACTCTCCAGAGAGGACGGAGGGAAGCTCAGGTCAGAAGGACCAGGAGGAGACGTCTGAGGGGATGGCCTTTGAGGCGCAATATGCAGAAGAGGCACCAGCCAATGATATGGAGGAGAGTTCAAAATGCAGTCCGGAGGAGGCTCAAGCATCAAGATGTGATTTTTAGGTCCTGCTTCAGGTTAAGGAAGCTTTAAGAAATGTTAAACTCAACTTAAAGGACTTTTTTCTTTTTCGATTCAGCTCCCTCCACTATGGACACTTCTTGCATCAAGGGTTTCTGTCAATTTTATGAAAGTTAGATGTTGAATGCAGAGAGCAAATGGGTGCTTTATAGAAATTTGATTCTTTCAAGCAAAGGGAGTAACAACTTACTATTTTTGAGGCGGTCACAATAATCAAGACCCCCGAATTGATTTCTCTTTTTATCTTTCCATGTTTTTTAAAACATATTTACAGAGTTATATAGGCATGTTGCAATAATTGATAATGTGAAAGCTCTGGTAAGATGCTAGTCATATCACCTTTTTACCTGACCTGTTTTTGCACATGTGGCCACAGGAGGTCACTTACTCACAAGGAATGATTTTTCTGCCAGTGCAAAGCTTCGTGTGACATATCCGTTCAATACCTCATGATGCAACTACATACTCATAACAGACAGTATTTTAACTTAAATGAAACTCACCAGGTTCTACCTCATAGCCAAGAACCTACCAGGCACACACTTGTTCACCGTTTTGAAATCCGTTTTAGGTTGTATGTACAGTATCTTATTGCCAAACCCTGTAAAGAATATCCTCTCAACACAAAGCCTTGATACTTAGGGGAAATATTCCTTGCTGATTGTATGGATTGGGGACAAAGTCCTTATCAAATGTTTCATGGTCAGCCAGGTTAAATTGATGATTAAGAAGGTGCTATGTTAGGAGTGCATTACATTTGCTAGCTTTCTTCTATGTTTGTTTTTGGCGATGGAGAGAATAGAGTAAGAAAATGGCCCTGTATACTTTTACAATATGATTTTGCTGTCTTACAACGTTTGTTCCACGAAACACTTCTCATCACTACTGGAGATCTCACTCTGTTGGCCGAGGCGTGGTTTTAGAGCCCGCCACCCATGTAATGGGTGAATTACGTCCATACAGTGAAGTCATTTGTATTCCTCTATACTCTGATTGCAGACTTATACTGAATTATCGTATTTGTAAATTGTTTTGTCCTGACGTAGGCTTCTAGGTTAGTGCTCCGTGTCTAACAGCGACAGGAGTACTCATTGTCAACTCAGCACAGTAGGAACAGCCCTGGATCTGTTCACATGCATCCACATAGAATACGAGTCTGAATAATATGCAAACAGAAAGAACAAAGGAATCTCAGCCATTCTGACATGGTTTCTTCCATTATTTGAAAGAGCTATTGGTTTGTTTCCTGTTTTTTATTCTGTCCTACCCTTTACGAGGGGACGGTTGGTCTGTGATCTCTGGTCTCTGCATTGGTTGGGGTCAAGTGCAGACTTGGAACACGTTTCCCTCGTTTGTCAATCCTACTTGACGGCGTTGACACTTGCGGCATAGCTAGATTAAGGCTAAGGGGTAAATGTTGTTAGAGCTAAGTGTTGATCCAAAGTATTGATGCACTTTGCGGAGTTCGTGGGTGGGATGGGTGCTGTCCTATTGATAAAATGTGCTCATTTCTGTCTTAATTCTGCTGCAACGGCAGCAGAGTAGGACTTTTTGTCCTTTAGATTTTTTTGTCCTCTGAGTAAAAGTGAGACTCTGCAATCACATGAATACTATTGGCTACAAGCCGTGCATATGGCACCATTGTATTTTATCTATACTGTTTGAACCATGGGGATCAGGGATGGGGGTGGTGTTAGTATATAGAGACTTGATTTAATTTCCATTGTGACTTAAAATAATCTGCATTCACAGTAAATGCATATGAGGCACTTAGAAGGCCTGATTGGTAATCTCGTCATATTTAGCTAATTTAAAGCTGGGTGGTCCCTTTTCATGCTATCCTGCTTTCTTATTGGCCATCCAGCTGTTTAATGCCTTTTTAGAAGAGCACCTGCTACACGCTTTTATTTGTCCCATCTGGTCCAGCTGAATTTGTGTCAATGAATTGAGTTAGATTATTTCACAGTTTTCATATAATTTTCTACTTTGTGTGCATTTGGTGCGAGAATATTGTGTTTTATCGCTTATGTTACGTCAAGAGTGCGGTCTTTTTATTCCACTGAATGTGCTGTCTTCGTCTTCACTCATTGACGGTCAAGATAGCAAACCAAACTTTAGGGAATTTTGCAAAAATCGGTATAGCTAGCTTTTCGTTATCTTTTTGTCTAAGGGTTTATCACAAACACTTCATCGTCACCCACAGTCAGTCAACCTGTACGATACTTTTTAGATGAATGTTTACCGATTCAAGGTTATTTCTGTCAGCCGCGGACGTGACGTGCAGGTTCGGCAGCTGATCTGACCTCAACAAAATCAGTTGCGAGCTAATTTGAATCTGCCTGTGATGATTCTCGCCCCTCACCTAGGAAAAAGGAGGACGTGTAATCCTTCTTGCATTATTGTCAGTAATGTTTTGTGAGTAATAGGTACAAACTGCTAGAACAATTTTGTGCCAAGAGTTCACACCAAAGACTAAGAGGTGATTTTTAACAGTAAATTTTGACTGTATAATTGAATGCTCATTAAGAAGAAAAGGTTCTTAGTTTAATGTAGGACTAGCTCATTGCTATTTGCAAGGAATGTACGTTTCCCTGTTTATAACAATCACTTGTGTATAATTTGAACAATTTGCTGAGAAGACATTAAGCAGTGAAGTCATAGATAACGTCATATATTAAGCCATACAAAAGCTGACAATATAAAAGTTGTGCAATAGGTATTGTAATTGTTTAAAGCCAATGTAAACAGAAAAGAGAATTCTTCACAGAAAGTGGCATCTTAAACTTAGTGCCTTGCCACAAGCTTTACCTTTTCCATTCTGGCACTCTGATTCTTGTGCCTCTTTCATTTTTGAATGGATTGAATAGAGAGATTATGAGACAATATGGCCACATCATTTATTGTAAAGTGGTGCCAAGAATGAATAGAAATTAATTCATGTCATTCTTGTCCGTGTTCTTGTCCCCCCCGTTTTCGCTTCTTATAATTTGATTCATTTTTGTCACGTGACGGACAACTGACTTTAAGATTTGACAGATTTTGTAGCAATTGATCACAATCAGATGAGGCAGAGCCGCTGCCCCACGCTCAGAGACTCTACTGTATCCCTCCTCTCGAACCACTGAGGACAATCTTAGCAGTGCACCGTAGTTTTAGGTATTTTAATGGAGGAAGGAGATGCATGAGAAACACAAATCTACTTCCTCTCCGTTCTCTCGGAGCATCTGGCGAAGGGAACGGCTGCTCGGGTATTTAGCAGATAACAAACTGAATATTTGTGGAGGAAAACAAGCTTACCCTCGTATACTGTAGCTTAATTGCACGTTGCTGAACCACAAAATTGTATAAAATTGCCAATGGATAATTTTTTAACTTGATTTTTCTTGTATTTGTGTCATCAATTTGTGCACTTACAGTTCTTGATTGATTGATAGTAAATACCAGTAATTCCATCCGGGAAGTCTAGTTTATCTCTGAAGTTACCCTTAAGGGACTCAGCTATGATGGCCTCAATCACTTCGGTCGGGACCTTCCCCCTTAAATGGTGCTTTTAGACTAGTTAGATATTTTTTCCTCTCAAATGAGTAAACATGTCCACGTAGTCATCACAGGTGAATGGAGGGGAATTGTTTAAATGCTTTTCATTAACTATTGTGTGATAGTACACACCTACCGAGCCAACTGAACTTGACACACACTCGAATCGACTCTCCGTCAGCTCTTAGTTCCACACCTCCGAGAGGAACGGGAGACGCGTTGCGGGCCACAAGTAATCAAAAGGAAGTGTTTACAGGGAAGGCTGTCAGACTACTTTTTGAAATTGCAGCTCGTCCTATTCTTTTTATAATAAACTCACTTCAGGTAGTTTACAAACACTGATACAGGCTTAGAAAAAAATCTTAAGTCTTCCATAGCTTTTCTGTCAGTTTCTGTCCACTGTGTATTATAAAAAAAAGCAATAACCTTTTTAAAAGTGGTGTATTGGGATCATCAAGCCTATTGAAATATTGGCCTGTCACAAACAAAGTGAATGTCAGGGAGCTGTTGAATTGAAGTAGGACCAGGACAATTTGATATTGATTTATTTTTTATATATTTTCTGAAACTTTGGACAGCTTGACTTCCTCTTCAGAAAAAGAAAAAAAAAGTCGATATAAATGAAAAAGTGGTGTTGCTTGCTGGTGTTCTAAATGCTCATCAAAATCCAGTGGTAGTCAGAAAACTGCAACGCAAGAACTGAGCGTGTGGTCATCGAACTCAGTGGCACTGTTCAGAGTTGCACCTCCAGCTGTGTCAAATAATGAAAGGGATTTTTGGGCTGTATAGCCACTGTTTTGGAGCGGGCGGTCTGTTGTCATGTCGAGGTTCACTGGTCTCCTTTGGCTCCTCGGGCGCTGAGACTGTAGTTGTAGTTGTTCAGGATCAGAGGGGAAGTTTATAGTGTAGCTATTGTTCCTTTTCCTTTACAACTCCCTAAACTCTGCACTATAATGTCTCTGGCTCATATGTATTTGGTGACAAGGCAAAAAAAAAAACTTAGAACTCAGGGTATATAGTGTTAAAAGTGGTCTCATTGGACATACATCTTATGTCCATAGTATAATTGTGCACTTCTCTTCAGGTGGGGAAACAAGTCCTCAGTCAGTGGTTCCCAAACATTCTGCCTCAAGGTCTCAATGAGCCCATATTTTCCACAGAGCTGAGGCTTGAGGAGCGCTGGAGACCGTGAACTGAGCCATGTCGGCAGACTTGGCCCAGCTCCTGTTTTTGTCCACTCTACACACAACCTCACAACCCAACTGTGAACCTCAGAACTCTACTGTTTTGTACAACTATGAAGTAAATGAAGCTAGCTAGAGCTGATGTTGTATCTATTGCCATTTATGAATTTATTTTATAGCATGAAATAAAATATATTTATTCAAATTATATATTTTACTCATAATCATTCTGTGCTGCTTCATTTTGGTTCTTAAGCTTGTAAATTGCTTTTTTATTATATAAAAATGTCAATAGAATAATGCGTTTGTAAAATAAAGACGCTGATTTGGCTCTGATTTGTCTTTTGTGTCTCAAAAAAAAAGTTAATGTGTTTACATGTGCATGAAAAGCAGCGATCAAAGCATAAAGGGAAGAGAAAAACATACTGCGATAACCAGAAGTCCTGTAGTTGTCTTACTTGCAACGTGTTGGACAACAAGACATCTAATACATGTTGCTGGCATGCAAGAGTCACGTGATGCTGCAGTAAATCTGCATGAAGTCCATCTGCAGGAATATCTGATGTATGTGCAGCGTTGACCCTCCAGAGGGCGCTGGAGAATAACAAATACAGCTTGTAAGGTCTCCAGGAAATGCTGGAATTTAAATGAGAGTATCTGAGCAGGCCTCTCTGACCTGAAACAAGGCTGTTTAACTTCACTGTTAAAGTGTTACCAACACAAACAGCTGTGAGTGAACGATCGGCTGCTGGTGTGAAAATTATGTGCGTTTTTCTGGATAATAATTAGCAGGCCAGATGTCTGAAAAGACACTTTCCTCCTGTGCTCTAGAGACTTTTTTTTAAAGGAGTGCTTATGGAAAATAGGACATTTACAAAAGTCACCCAGGCCAAGTAGCGGAGTATCAACACAATAAAGTGCTTTCGTCTCAGACGGCTGGTAATAAAATTAATTTATCACCAAACAGGCTCCTTTTCCTGCTGGATGTCCTGTCAAATTCTCTGCGTAATCCTCAGCAGTGTTATTGCTCCTGTCCCTGCTGTGTTAAAAAATGCATCCAAAGGGAGAAATATATTCATAAAGTGGCACAGCTGTGCTGCAGCCTTCCAGACTGTTACTGCTGTGTGTGGGTTTCACAAAAAGTAAGACCATAAGGCAGCTCAGAAACCACCAAGTTGTGCAGCTTTGGAATAGTTTTCAACGGTGCGTTCAGGCTGCAGATTCTTTCAGTGTTTTACCTCTGAAATATGTTGTTGCTGATGATCTCAGTCAATAACACAATGCTCGGCAACACGTGACGTGAAATCACGTCGCTCATTGCTGCAAACTCTAATAAACTGGATGAATTGTTTAAATGACAGCATTATGTGGCTTCATGGACACGTGATCCTAAAATAATAGGCTAAATTGCTCTGTTCAGTGGAATATGAGAATAAAAAGAACCACAGAAACAGGGCCAGGAAAGCCGAGGTAGCCGTGTTTCCACACTGCCTCTTTTACTGCATTCTGTGGCTATGATGTATTGTGGCTCTCTGCAACACAAAGTCAAGCAGCTGGAGTAAATAAGTGCGAGATGAAGCTGTTTCACACAGTCGTTAACACGTCCTGTCAGGATGATGCCCGGCGTGTCTCATGCAGCTCATCACTTCACAAAGAGTCATTTCTGCCAGTTAGCAGCCAGTTGCTCTTCTCTTATTTGTGTGCTGCAGATGTTTGTCCTCTCTCCATCACCTTAAAGCTAACCTCACTGTCCCTCTGAGGTTATTCTCTCTGCTTCTATTATGTGTCATTACTGAAACAGGGCTGGTGTGGAGGTGACTCAGGCTGCCCCTGTGGCCTGGCTCCAGCTCCGGCTCCGGCTCCGGCTCCAGCTCCAGCTCCGGCTCCTGCACTTCCAAATACTATTATTTATCATAATGTTGTTACCTCACTGCTCTGAATGAGATAATGCTGCCACGTTACAAGGACTCTGGGAGGAATGTGTGTAAGCAGTGAGGAAGAAGAGGAAAACAGGTGAGAGGTCCCACCTACAGGATGAAATCACCATCCTGTGGTTACCCGTTTTTTTTTTAAGGCTGGAGGAATTATTTCTCCAGCTGAAGCCCCCGCCAGCTGTGGTTCTCACTCAACCATCAGAGTGTTAAACCTCTTAACGGAAAAAAACATGAAGTGTCAGTTCAGGAAAGTTAACCTTTGACCTGCGCCCTGACGCAAACAGCGCCGCGGTGCGGTGCGCCGGCGTGCGGCGGCCTCAGGGCGCACAGCGCGCCGCGTGTGAACACCGACAGTACCCGACGAAAAGAAGGCCAACCAGCGCCTCAAAGCAGGTGAGGAAACACCTCCGACAGCTGGATGTTGTTACATTTAAGTGTCTGAATTTACCTGCTGGTTCGACTCTGGTGCAGCTTGACGCAGTTCGTTTGTTTAACGTGTTTCTGATAACATGAACACCTGTGGCAGGTAAGTAGCAGCTCACTGCAGGCCGCTGCTGTTAGTGTTGACTCAGTCTCTGCTCTGCTGCAGTGCTTCAACCTTTGCTGTTGTAGGACATGAAACATCAGACATTAGCAGCTGGAGTAGTTAACGTTACGAACTCTCGTTGGCGGCTGTATGGGACTACAAATCCCAGGCTCGTGACGCAGGTGTTCATGATATTGATAGCAGCACAGTAAACATGCAGGTGCACGCGATAAAACACCAGCTGACCTGCTATTGTGCACAATAGCTCGATGTCATGACTTAGTGGAACACCTGAACGCAGCACAGCCGTTGTAAATGTTATTAGTGACAGCTGTCAGCTCCACAGGTGGCAGGACACTGGAGGTTTACCTGATGGCTGAAGTTATGCAGCCGGGAGGAGGAAGAGGTAAAGTTTTCAGTTTTATAAATGAGTGAAGAATGAATCAGGTGCAGTCTGTGACTGTGTGCTGGGCCACAAAGACCAGACAGCACTGAGCTTTAACCTTACCTTTTTCTATCGAGAACACCTTCCTTCATCATTTGTTCCAACTAAAGCAGCAAATTAAAGCTCTTTGCTGAAGTGAATTATTTAAAATGAGCAACATTTTGTTGTTGTTTAGGAGATTTTTGCAGTTTTTTCTCAGAATAACTAAAGTCTGTGTTACTTCCCTTGACTGCAGTGATGAATGAACATGCAGACTCACCTGAACAAACTTTTCTACATCAGTTTGAGTACATTTCTAATTCTTTAACTAACAGTTGTTGTTTCTAATGCTGGTATGTTAAACTACTGGCAGCTTAAGCATAAACTATGCTGATAAATGCAGTACTTTCCAAAGTGAATTATTTATCTCTTCACACTGCGACACCTTCAATTACGAGAGCGTACCTGGATGAGGAAAAGCTGAGTTGAGCTGGCGTTCGTTTGCCTCGGTTGGCACGACATTAAACCCGGAGCAACGGGAACATCTGACAGATTCTTCGAAACCGCTCCTTTTCCCAATATAAGCCTTTTCATGTTGTTCATATTTTCCTTTATTAAAACCAAGTCAGTGTGTTGGACTGGAGGTGATCCAGACTCACAGTCGACTGACGCTGCAGAGGCTCTCGCTGCTGTTTCTGTGTTGAGCTGTTAGACCGCAGCTTGTTTCTTACAGAGCTTCCATCAGCCCGAGGTGGTAGCAGCTTATTAGCAGCAACAAACTGTTGTTTTTTAGGATTTGATTTTAGCTTTATCTTATTTAGAGGAGCTGGTCTCTGATCTGCGCTCACAGAGTGTGTTTTACATACTGATACATGGTGGTAAGACGTATCTGGAGTTTATTAAAATATCAGTTTTGTGCAGTATTGATCAGATTTTGATCGTTTTTGGATGCAACAAAGGATGGGTTTATCAAAGTCATGCCAGATAAGAGCGATGTTTCTATGTGTGCTGCTCATGTGTGCAGTTATTGATGAACAGAGCTCTTGGATGAGACGTGCAGGGTGAACAGAGTTTGGCTCTTAATGCTCACAGGCTGCACATGGAAAAAAATGTGACGTGCACCAAACTGAAGTATCTCTGTCCATTTCTGAAGGACAAAGTGTATTTCATTAACTCTGACAGATCTATTGTCCGACGGTAAAGACGCCAACAAAGCTGAAGCGGTGAAATACTGCAACACTGGCCGCAGTAAAACCTCACAAAATAAAATTTCCACTGTGCTGAGGAAAATTCCTGCCGTCCATCCTTGAGAGGTTTCCTGTGAGTTCCCTGCAGAGGCCTCGCAGACGCTCTGGAAGAACATGAAACAGAGGTCAGATCTTATGGCTGTGAAGCTATAAGCAAATCTCCACAGTTGGAAATCAGTTCAGATGCAGAGCTGCTAGAAGACGGAAAAAACGAATTCAACAGTTCCACTATCCAAGTAACAAACAATGAAGTGATTATTCTCCCAAAGAGAAGCTTCGCCACATTATTCCATCTTTCTATTTTTAAGCATTTCTTAATAACTCCCATATGCATCACAATAATTCTGCAGCAGCACTGAGGAGCGGTTTGAATAAATGACTTGGAAAAAGACGTCGGTTACCTTTTATTGCCGCCTTTTCTTGGATCTCTCTCTTTGCTGTTCCGCACAGTTGTGTTTTTGCTGACTTGCAGCGCGACGGTGACAGTGCTGAAGTCGGGGTTGCGTCAGCCCGGCGGAACGCTCCACTGGGATGTGACCGAGAGCAGATCCAGACTCTGAAACGATAGCGTGGCCGCGGTGCCTCGCCGTGTCTCCGCTCTGTGGTGAGTCGTGACAGGAAGATGGAGCGATCACGCTGAAGAGAGGGAAAGGAGATGACAGAAAGATGGATGTGGGTTCCCTTTGCAGACGCTTCATGATTACTGTCGGCGTAAAATGCGTTTGAGGAAAGACTCTGAGCAAATGTTAGTTTATTCTAATTATCCCACTTGATGATAATCATTTAATTTAATTTCACAGTCGTGCTGCCTCCCTGCATGAAAAGACCCCAGCAGGACCCTCATTCACGGCTCCTACGCTGCTTTCAGTGCTGATGTGAGAACACTGAACCCATCCTGGACGTCCTCAGTGCGCTGGTGTTATAATGGTTTAGAAGTTATGTGCAGGGCTGAACAATTAATTGAAATATTAGCAAAATCTCAATATGGTGCCACATCCAAATCACAGCTTCCCGATGAAACCTCACAGCATACCACAATAGATGAAGCAAAAATCACATCATCTTCGCTTTTCTGTTTTTTTTTTTTTTTCAGTGGAATGAATGAATTGCCAAATATTCCCGCTCCCATTAAAATGGTGACTCATATTTCATTGAAAGTAACCGCAGCGGGACGTTTTGTGTCAGGTGGTCTTGTCTCTTCGGGGATGTCGACATTTTGCAGTGGCAGCATGAAATGTGAGCGGTTAAAGTCCGTCGTGAGAAGTTTGCGCTGTGGTTTGTCCCTGCATGACTACAGTTACAGAAACAGTGGAGTGAAGGTGGAGGGTTCACGGGAGCACAGGGAGGCAAAGAATGGTTCTATTAAAAGTCGAAGGACGTGGACTTTTACAGATGTGAAACAACAATACAGGCCGGTTCGAAGGTTCAGGTTGGAAGGCTCAGGAAATGCGGTTGTCTTTGTGCTGAGCGAGCACTTTGTCAGCTCATGGTTTTCCATGTTGGTTGAGGAGTGGGGGCTGCGCAGGCCACCCTTACTGAAGGTTTTCCATCGCGGTGAGTCCTCAGACGTACACGGCATCCAAAGAGTCTGTCGTTTCTGTTTATGGAGACGATGAAACATCGTCTTCTGTTTTACCACGATTAGGCTGATTGACATAGCAGACTTAAACTGGGTTTAAGATGTAATCGCTATAAAAAGTATTGTCCTGTCTGAGAACACAGAAAGCTTTGGTACAAGGTGTGTTGTACTGTCTCATCCATCTTTAGCAAACAGCTGGCGAGAGTGACAGTCGCAGTGATGAATGTCTTCCTTTGTCCCATCCAGATCCTCTTTGTCCCGGGAAAGAAAGCTTTTTAGCTTTTGACTTACGAGCCACGTTTAGCTGCCAGTGTTTTGTCGGTTTAATGTAGGACAAGTGTTTTGGCTTCTGTCTTGTAAGCATCCATCTTTACTCTGGCAGCACAACATGCTAACATGGCAAATGAGGTTTTATTGGAAGCGAGGGGATTTAAATACAAACGTCACGTTCTGCCGTGCTGGTAATTGGTCTCCTCAGACGATCTCAGATTGTCTGTCTTTAAGGTTGTCAGTCACAGGAATTCGTGCCGAATTGATTTCAGATGCTCTAAACTGTCGAAACCTTCTTCAGCTCGAGGCCGCTCACAGAATGTGACGTTAATGGAGCTCGGTTCGCTGCGGTGTAGAGTCACTTTTGCTCCATTTCCAGCTGTCTTTGGAAATCTCATTGACACATAGTAAAGTAAAGGTGGTTTCTGCTGTCAGTGAACGGGACTGCTGGATGCATTAGTTTTACAAGCCTGTCACATTTCATTTGTCGGTCTCTGGTGTGCTGACTCTATACACAAACACTGTGCTTGATTGTGTTTGAGACGACATGTTTTTGTGCAGTTTAGTCTTTGTGGTCACAGAAATACTTAAAGGGTTAGTCTGGTATTTTTAAACCTCAGTTCTTTTACATATTCTGGTGTGTAAATGACTAATAGGTAGAAAAACCTTTGGTTTTGGTTCAGTAAATCAGCTGGCAGGCGTGAAAAGGCCTGCAGTGTAACCTTTGCACCATCGATGTTTGTCCACTAGAGGTGCTTGTTTTTGCCCCTGACAGACAGACATGTAGAATAACAATCTGCCTACATCAAGGAAAGGACCCCTACAGAGTGAGATCCTTTTGTTTAATCAGAGACAGCTATTATGTCACTCTGTTCAAAGCCACCAGACTCCATTGATAAAAACAGCAATTTTACGTCATAGAGCAAGAAAGTTCCTGGCTCATCGGCTAGTTTGTTTGTGTTGTTGTGTGTTAAAGGATTAGCTCCGATCCGAACTAACGTGTTAAATCAAAGTTACACTTTGACACAAAAGTGGTGTGGATGACGATAACAGTGGCTCGTAGTCTGTGCATGTTCTCATGAGAGACGCCTGAGAGCTGGAGGGAGATCTGCATCACAAAACAACGTAAAGTCACCGCAGCTAAATCCACCGAGGTACAAATGAAGTGAAGTTTTAACAAAAAAAATCTTAGTGTCAGACTCACGACAAATATACGGACATGAATTACATTTTATTATGAGTGTTATCCTACGTGTCATAGACAGTGTCAGTGAAGTTTAATGGTCGAGTCGAGAAGCCTCTTCAGGATTTAATTAACACAGTTTCTTTCCTAATAACCTGCTAATAGCGAACAGCACTCTCATGTCAGATCTGTGTCAGAGTGACACTTTTAACTGTAAAGTGTGTTTTAGATCTGCAATCTTTAGTCGATTAATCAATTAGTCGATTTTAGGAAAATTAATTGTCAGCTATTGTGATAATTGATTAATCGCTTAGTTATTTTTCAAGCAAATATATCAAACATTTTCTCATTCCAGCTTCTTAAATATTAAGATTTGCTGCTTTTCTTACTGTCATAAATGAAGAGTCTTTGAGTTTTGGACTGTACGTTGGACAAAGTAATTTTTTTTTGTCATCTTATAGGCCAAACAATCAATCAATTGTGGAAATAACTGGCATATTAATCAATAATGAAAATGATTGCTAGTTGCAGCCCCAGTGTGTTTTATACCATAAGATCCAAAAAAAGAACAACACAGACAAGCTGTACATATTTTATTGCAACTTAATAGTGACATTACAGGTTTTAATACATTATATTACAAATATCTTTTATGTACAAACACATGTTTTGGATCTATTGACATCACAAACCACTAGATTTATACAGTAAATACAGTGCTTGATTCATACAAGCAAATTGGTGGACACCTGTTTAAGCAATTCAAGATTTCAAAACAAGTATTTTTAAGAAAAAAATGGCAGGAAGTTGAAGAATGTACATCCTCAAATCGTTTAAATGTTGCATTAGCAGACTGTTAATAACGGCAGGTGTTGGTATAAGCAGTTTTGGTTCAATGTTCGGAAATGAAACGCCACAATTTTATCTAGTATATTTGATTGTCATTGACAAAACTGGCCAGAATATCAACCCTGTATTACAAGTCAATAAATGTTACTGTTCCTATAAATTACACATTTGAAAAGTGTATTTAGAATGAAATTAAAAGTCACTGGATACGTTTCCTGTGTCGGCCTCATTTACTTGTTACTGAAAAAAAACTTTACATACATACTAAATATATATTGTAGGTTTCATATCTCAAAGCTACTTAACTTAATAGTTGTTAAATAACTGTCAGCTAAGCAGGTTTCTGATCAAAGACAGTGTATTTAAAACAACTCCTGAGCAATGAGCACGAGTCTCTACTGAGTCATACGTGGAAGGAAAATGGTTGTAACGCCGCTCAGGTTCTTTCGAGTCGTCAGGAGGCACCAGCCCGTCAGCCTGATGGTTTGATATTGCACTTTCAACATCATGTTTGTCTTTGTCACGTGGCTCCGTCTGGTGGTCCTCCATGAAACAGCTCCGCTGAAGAGTTTTAGTAGCTGTGGAGGTTTCTGTTTCCGGAGGGGGATCCGGCACAGTGCGTGATCCGCGGATGCTCAGTGGAAGGTGTTCGGGTTTGGCCGGATCATCATGACCACCTTCTTCAGTGAGTACGCCCCCCCTCTGAACTCCGCCCAGTAGACCCCGTCTTGGTAGCGGCTGCGGTAGTGTCCTCCTCTGTACCAGACTCCGTTCAGATTTGAGTGTGCACAGGAGTTGTACCACCAGCCTCCCTTCTGGTAGTGGGCACAGTTGCCTAGAAACAAGGAAGAAATAAAAACGTGCATAAAGAGAGATTTTGCACTGAACTCTTGCTTTATGTTTAACACTGCACACAGCTTTTACCTGTATATGCATCATGGTCTCGGTCCAGTGTTGTGAACTGTTTGCCGTTGTGCCAGGTGAGGGAGTCTCCGGCGTTGCCATGGTAGCGGCCCACTCGTAGCTTGTAGAAGTCGGCCTCGGGCTCCAATCTGAAGCTGGCGTACTCTGCGAACACCTTCCTGCCAGACCAGTCCTCCAGCGTCACCAGCAGTTTGTAGTTTCCCTGGTTAGTGAGCCAGTAGATGTTCTCCAGACCCAGCCAGTACTCGCCATCGATGTTGCCAAAGCCTTGCTGCGAAGTGCAGTGATTAAAAAACACACTATCAGTAAGATCCTTTCTGATGCTCTTTGAAAAGCTTTCAGCAGTTTGCATGTCTGGGAGATGATTCAGGGTAGCTGCACATGATCTGGAGGCAATTATGAGTCTAGCTCTTCTATGTTTACCGTCAAGGAACATTATTATAAATGGACCCTCTGAGTCAAGTTTATAGCGAGCATCGGGTGTCCAGATTTCCACTATTATTTTGTTGTTTAAGACACAGCAGGGTACAGTGCATATAGTATGAAAGCCGACATGCTGGATGCTGCCTTTCTGCTTTGTTCTGGCTCTGGTCACAGTGTAAGTTGGTTTGTGGTGTCTTCCCTACACATGCTTTGAATCATGGAAGCACTCCTTCTCATGAGCGTACAATGCAATTTCAGATCTCATGTGGTCTCATGTGGTTTAAAGGTTTTCTTGGAAAGACCTCCATTGTTGCCCTAAGCTGAGATGTAATCATGGCTTTTTGGCCAGTGAACAAATGTTTACCAGTGAGCTGCGTCTCCCTGAGGGAGGGGTTTCCCTTTCCAAAGAAAATGAGTTCCGCTGGATGCAGAAGTCTGTTCTGTGCAGCCCTGCTGATCCAGTTCCTCCTCATGCATTATTGAGAATATGAGGATGTTTTGTCCAGAGCATCAGGAATGCTGACACAAGCAACCGATGTGACATTTAAGTCCAGTACTCACATATTTTTATGTTAGTGTGAATTCATCACAAAGACCGACTGATGCTGCTGGAATTAATGAGTCATAAGGCGCCGGCGGTGGCTGAGGCTGCAGCGACAGCACACATTTTGAAAGCTAAACAATTACCTATTCATTACTGCTTCACATCTGGTTAGTGTCAAAACAGCCTACTTAAGCCCCCAGCTTCCCTCCAAACTGTGAGGTCCTTGATTTGGTGTGAGGTTGTCGCACCTTGTATGTCTCCCAGTTCCTGAAAAAGTTGACAGAGCCGTCCACCCTCCTCTGGATGACGGTCCAGCCGCCTGGGTCATGTCTCTGGTCGCACCACACCTGCATGAGCCGGTTGGCATTCTCTGGCTTCACCAGGTACATGCCGCTGGCGGTGTGGCCGTCTTCCAGAGCCTGCAGACAGTCCTTAAATGGACCTGCACAGAAAGGTCAGTAGCAGTTAAATCCAGTCAGTTACAGCAGCGTCTGGAAAGCCAAGAGAGGGAAATGCAGGAAAAGACACAGTGACAAGAGGAGTTTTTATTCCCTGCATATAGGGAATCCCATTTTTCTGCAGAGGCTCTCATTTTAACAGTAGAATTGACTTTGGCTGCTCCTCTCACACGGGAAATGGCTGCCGGCTGTGCAGCCAAAAGAAACACTGGCATGAGGGCAAAGGGAATCCTGACTACTGAATGATGAAACAGTAGCAAAGACCTACAGTGAAAGACTATTATTTGTATTACTTACACTTTGGTTTATATTATATATGTATTTTACATGAAACGGACACATGATTTCAGTGGCGGTATCCATACTGAGGCCTCACACCGTGTTTTGAAGAGAGGATTTCCGGGACTAAATTGATTTAAGGACAGCTGGTAAATCCTTGTCAGTAAGTCTGCTGCAGCTTTTTCCAATATGACGAGTTGTTGTGTGTGGAGTAACAGGATAGCCTCTATGAAGACAGATTTCTTGCTTAACTTTAAATTATGCAGCATCGGCCCTGCACTCCCCTGCAGCCACAGAATTTATGCTACAAATGTTTCACAGATTTTGCGCAAGGTCGATATTGTTTTATTGGATTTTATGGTGCAAATCAGTGAAACCTAATTTTCCTGCGTGCCTTTACGAGTTTATCCCAAATTCCAAACCCAGTCAATATGGAAAAAACACTAATGGGGCAACTGGCTCCCATGCTTCAATTGGCTGTGAAAGATCTCAAGATTTCACACTTGTGCAGTGTGCCAACTGGCCCGGATTACAAAGCGTTTAAGTACATGGAGACAAATGAGAAGAGAACAGGAGGTCGCACGAAGAAGTCGAGGTGAGAGAAGGGGTGCATCAAAATGTTTGCAAGAGATGTAAAGAAAGAGGAAATGTGTCGTGTGTAAAAAAGTTCACATAACGTCAAGAAAAAGACGTTTTTCTTTCGGTAGTGACGTTATTCTCGGGATGATATCTGCCTCTCCCACTTTCTGCCATCCATTTTACTCTCAGGAATGTCTCTGTTGAGCAGATACAAGCCGGAGAGCTGCCCTGCCCTGCCCTGCCCTGCTCTGTTCTGCCTGATAAAGTCTGCTGCTCTGGTGGAACATATGACTGATTCTCGCCTGGTGCAACTGGAACAAATGACATCACTGTCTCCCGGTATCTCTTTCTGTTCGTGCTTTCCCCCCTCCCCCTTTTTCTTAGACTCCATCCCCCCCGTTTCCCTCTGTTGCTCTTTCAGGTCTCTCGCTTCCTCCCTCCACTCCTACATTGTGTGGAGCTCTCTGTTCGTGTTGAGGGTTTATGTAACATTTTGGGGTGTTAGTTGCACGACTGTGGGCAGGAAATTACTTGTCTCCTTTCAAAGATTCCAAACAAAGGCTACCGTTCACATTCAGCCTGGTGAAAGTGGCAAGCAGTATCCCAACATGTGAATGGAAAGAGCTCCCAGTAGTCATGTTGGGAATGGTTCCTTCTTTTTTCCACCATATTAAATCTGAAGTCTCCTGATGAAATGGAACGGCAACAGACCGTTACCACAAACGCCCGTCACGTCAATTTTAAAGCTTTATCATCCACTAACGTGTCCAAGAGCTCCACGGGCTTGGATCCATTTAGGCACATGTGTTAACCCCGCTAATATGCTTTGTGTTGTTGTGTGGGTTGAATCATGCCAATTAGTTGATATGCATCTCAAAAGGCTGTGGACAACAGCATTTCTGTTCTCACCGAGAGCCCTTTGCTCTGGGAATGTGTGGGATGTATTTAAATCGGCTATGACTGGAAGAATGGGTGCATGGAGCTGTCTTGTGATTATTATTAAGAGGTTGACAATATAGTCGGCTCAGACACACAGTCCTTTGTTTGTTACCAGTGTTTGTGATGGTAACAGGCGTGTTGCGTAAGAATGCATCAAAAATAGAACTTCAAAATAAAGCGTCTGTAGTTAGGAGTTCACGTCAGGTCACTTTGTTCGACTCACCAGAGGGCTTGTCGGTGGTGGACGGGCTGTGTGTGCCCGTGGGCATCGTTGGAAGAACTGGCGGCAGAGACTTTTGGTCGCTCTGGATCTCGTTGCTGATCGGGTTGTTGATTCGCGGAAGGACCGGAGGCTGGTAGGGCTTGTTGAGAGGTGGCGACGGCGGCGGCGGCGGCTGAGGCCGGGGCTGGGGGACAGGCACGTGACGAGGGGGAGGGCGACTTTGGCACTGCTCCTCCAGCAGGGCAATAAGAGTCGACTGGTTTGTGGCCAAAGAAGCCAAGTGCTGGTACTTGTGCTCGAGATCTTTGTATCGGCTGGTGAGCTGCTGCATCTCAGACGTTTGGTTCAGGATCTTGTTCTCCATCTGAGCCAGTTCCAGGGCATTGTCTCTTTTCCGGATGATCTCGTGGAGCAGCTGCATGTACAGCTGAGTGACTCTGGAGTTCATGTTGCGGCTCTCCTTCCTCAGAAGCTTGACCTCATTGACGATACCCCCGTCCACCTCAACCAACTGCTGCAGGGTCTCGATCTGCCTCTTCTGTTTCTGTAGCTCCACATTTAGCAGCTCTAGCTCCTGTTTGTTGACCCGGTTCTCCAGCATGGCCTCTGGCTCCTTGGAGTTGACACAGATGGCGCCGGTCACTTTCTGTTGAGGCACGATGAAAGTGTAGGAGCACTTGTCCTGCTGCTGGTCGGCTGGAGCACGTTTGCTCCGTCCAGCATAGAGAAACTCTCTCTCTAGACCATCCTCACTACTCTCAAACTCTTGGGTCCTGCCCCCGCCGTGGCTGCCGTCCGCCGGACTCCCCTGAGTCTGCTGGACACCACAGACGAGTCCGTAAAAGAGAAGGAGCCCCAGCAGGACCGTTGAAGGGGCCTCCATGAGTTTGTGTCCAATGCACCAAAGCCTGAGGAGAGCAGGGAAGAAAATGGAGAACGTGACTGTATTGCATTAAAAACCTGTAACAACTGACTCACTCCTGTCGTCTGCAAGCAGGAGACTGTATGAGTAAACCTATTCAGAAGCTTTTTTTCTTTACTGCTGTAACTGAGAGCCCTCCGGATTGGGCTGCATGCTCCTTCTGACAGAACATCAATGGAGTCCTTCACAGCTAGGCTGATTGAGACCAGAAGAAGACTACCCATCAGGATACACTGGTCCTATCCTCCATTACCTGCCAGCGGCATGCAGCACATAAACCCTCTGCGCACACATCCCAACCTCAGCAGGGCTGGAGGTCATTACAGCCTCCAGAAATATGGGCTACCGAAAAAGATTAGATCTGAAAGGCAAACGCCCACTTACCCCGCTGAGCCGCCTTAGTGGCTGCTGCGACTTTCCATGACAGGAAGTGCATTATATTAACATGCAACATATACATAAAATCTCATGGTTGCTACACGGTACAGGAGCGCACAATGTTGTTTTCCGCATGAATTTAGGTGTAATTCGTCTGCTCTTGATCCTGAATTGTGTCAATGTAGATTAATTTTCTAAGACATCCAGGTTATAATCTGTTAATAAGGTTTATTACAATTACTGTACTTTTAAAAAGAACAACGTTGAACAAGCAGTTGTTTAAATCAGCTTTCCACTATTGACCTCACTGTCCTGAAGGAAAATCTCTGTTCTCTGATGTGGTGTCGCTCTCTTTAGTCAGTTCCATTGCCGTTAGCGGAGCGTGTTTAGCTTCGTGTGCTGAGCTGGATCAGGCTCTCTCTGGGCGACTGCCACCGCTTGTCCTTGGCGCATGGAAACACTCCTCTCGGCCCTCTTCTGCAGGCCTGGACATCTTTGATTATGGAAAATTTGAGACGCTACCAGATGATGCTATTCAAGGAAGTGTTTTAAATATTGGTCGTGTTGCATCAGTCCTGCTCATAGCTGTTTCTGCTTTGCTTGTCAGACTGGAAGCTTATTTTAACCATCTAGCATGCTGATGAATGTAATCAGATATGTTACATAACATTATCCTTATGTCTCTGTATTCATTTGTCAATTAATCTTAGAAAAAGCCTCTTTTCCTCCATAACTCGACCTTGTGACACAAGGTCCGCAAGAGTTAATGAGAGTGAGATGCTCAACTGTTCAAAGTGGAGACCGTTTATTAGAAAAACTGGTGCAGGCAGTTTTTGTAGATGTTGTGGTGTTATTAAGGGATGCCACTGAGTGCTGAGGAGAATGTAACTCCTGTGTGAAGATATCAAGGCCTTGAACTCTCGGGTCACCTTAATTGAAAGCTGCTGCATATTGGATTACAGAGGGGTCCTGTGTAACACCTCCCCAGAGTCAGCAGGGGCCCGTCGAATCAGAAAGCATTATAGAGAGGCCGATATTGGCTTGGTTTTGAAGAGCCGCGTCAGAATCGCCAACCTTACAAGCGCTTCCCTCACACATTTCTTACAGCTAATCTCTGTGTGAAAGGTAATCTACCACATAATAATCAGCGCAACATCGGGAAGGGAGCAGAAATGTTTTCGTCTCGTTAATCCGGGCGTGCTGCCAGCGCATTAGGTTGGAGACATGGAGGAGAGAAATGCAGCGCTCTCCAAGAACATGACCCTGAACACATTCGACCTTCCTGGCTTTATCTGTCTAGAGTAGAATGTGTAAACACTCCTTTTTCCTGGAAGAAAAGACTTGAAAGGCGGCTTTTGCACATTGTCTGTTGTGTAACCTGTTGTCTTTTTTCGATATTACAGTTTACCTGCCAGGAGACGTGACTGCCTTGAGTAAAAACAACTCAAAGAAGGCTGCAGCGTCTTTTTAATTTTGCCATGAAGCCGTCTTCTGTCAGCTCAGTGCGAGGTCTTTCATAATCCTGCTAACAGAGCCCGGCTGCATGACGTCACCTCAGCCAGCGCTGACTGATGTGGAGATTGTCATAAATACACTCCACACTGTGCAAAGAAGTACTTCCTATCAGTTATCACTGAAACTGTTATAGTCTAATAGATTAAAGCCTGAAGCAGTCACTGATAGCATCCTCAAAGTGAGCCCTTACTAAGATAATAGAGCAGCCCAGGGCCTGTCCCTCGTAACGTGCTGATGACTGTGTTTGGCCCGTGGCTCCTGCGGTTTCTCCCCCCCGGAACATGAGCTCCGTCTCTCAGACATGCAGAGCGATTCGCCCCTGCCGCAGAGGGCTCCCATGTTGGACGTCGTTAGTCCGGAATCTCCCGCTCGAGGCTTCGCTGCACTTCAAAAGCTGAAAACGTTTGCAGCTTGCGCTGAAATGTGTGCGAGCGTGCGCGGCGCGGGCGCGCGTGTTTTTGCCGTCAATGTGTGTTTTCAGATAACAACGCTTGCTGGGCTCAGTCTCCCAGGGACCGGAGAGAGTCCCACCTGCCCCGACAGAGACAGCCTGTTATTAACCCATCCAGTCTGCCAGAGGGAACAACAGACAGCCTCCTCCTCCTCCTCCTGCTTCGCTGTTAACAGCCCCCACAGCTCATTATTGTCCTAACATCAGTTCACTTTAACAAGCTGCCATTGACTGGCAAGTAGCTGTAATGATTAACTGGTGTTGAGAAGCGTCGCAGACGTCTCCTCTGCTCGGGACCTGAAGTGCAGCTCTCATCCTGACTTGATTGGCAACTCCTGTCGGGTAATTTCTTCAAGTCTGCTTCACACCAAGATGTTTTGGTTTTACTGTCTTCAGGTGGTAAGTCTGTGTTTACATGACTCCTCCTCCTGGATTTTACTCCATGTTAAATCAAGTGTGATAGGCGGGTGCGGCGGATCGGTCGGCGCTGTGCTCCGGCCTTTTTGGTCGTGCTCAGCACATATTAATTAGAAGGTGGGCAGCCTCGCTCAGACCGATGTCTCTCACCCCAGCCCCTCTCATTTCAGCGTGAGCATGGCATTCCTCGCATTCTTCGTCACCTCATTAGAGCGAGCCGCCATACACACATGGAGAGTCAACGGCGGTGGCAGGCGGGGAGAGCTAGACCCTCTAGACGCGGGACCACTACTCCCCTTATCCCCGCCGTAGCTCTAAGACATACTGTATCTACTGACCCAATTCATTCCCAGTGTCCTACTTTCTGTGTGAATGCTTCATAATCACATCATCCTCATCCACAACAGGAGATCACAACATAACTACACAGCACCTAATTTGTCAGTAGCCGAAAAGAAGCGGGCACTTTGCGGGACGGCTTTGTGCTGAATGTTCAAATTAGCGCCGACTCCGCGGAGAACTGGCAGTCTCCTGCATGACACCCAATATGTGTTGGATCAGAGTCAAATTCAATTTGCTCATGGTAATCTGCACTATTACATTACCTTGAGGGTGACCTCATTCTTTCCTCAAGCATGTAATCCTTGTAAGCGTGGAACATGATTAACCTCAACTACCTGCTCGGTTTGATGGTGGAGGACAGTATTTGTTTTGACTCTGTGGAGCAGGAGAGTCCAGGTTTTTGTTCAGATTCAGGTCTGCTTCTGCGTCTCTTGCCGCTTGGTGCCTTCTTCCGTACCTCGCTTGTGATCTGAGTCAGACGGGGCGGCAGGGGGTCTCAGGGATTGTTTCGATAAGTTCCAGCATTCAACCTCAAAGCCCCCTTATCCAAACACCACCCTGGCAACAGAAACAAAGGCGGGATTCAGCTCCCCTGTCCTCCGGAGCCCAGGGGAACATCCTGAAGCTGCAGACTGCTTGACATCTCTTTTTTTTTTAAGTGAATGGTACTTTTCAGATATTAGAAAATAAATCTCTACATGTGTCTCAGGAAGCATCATCTTCTGCACACTCTCCTCATGTGTGTTTACTTGACCCCCTTTAGGGTCCTGTGTTTTGACGAGCTAAGTGTTTCATCAGTAGCAAAGAATGACTGAAGAGCCCGCTCTCCAGCATCCCCCTGCGCTGAATCAACCCCCCTCGATCGGAGTCACTCATCAGAAAGTGGAGTTGCCCTTTGGCACCACACAGCGAGTCAGAGAACAGATGCTGCGTGTCGACGACTGAATTTAAGATCAAAAGGAATAGCTGAAGAGTGAAGAGCCAAAGAGAAAGACCTCAATCAGTTTCACCGCCGTGCTACAGCTCAGACATCACAGCTCGTGTCACACCGAGAAAGGTCAGCGTTTGTTACAGACGTGGACGTTTGAGATGATGTTTGAGTCACTGCAGAAGAGCAGAGTCCCTGCGAAACACACCGGTAAATCAGATAAACATGTAAATAAAGGAAAGGTTAGACGATGCTTACGAGATAACTGCAGAGGGTTGATGAGGCTCTCTCAGTTGCCTTGCCCTCCTGGCACAGCTGATTGAAGTTTCTCCTGGTCGAAAGTCATCCCAAGTGTGAACGCCGCACCTCTGCGTCCTCCTCTCCCCTCTCTGCCCGTCTGCTCGCTCACTCTTTGTCACCTTAGTCCATTCCAGCCGTGGAGAGGCGGCGGCGTCTTAAAGCCTGTTATTAAAAGACCGTCATTAGCCCGGCAGAAGCTTAACTTGCCAGAAACTCTTCAGCAAACATTGAGTAGATTGTTCCAAAATCCACTTGACTGAGTTGGAGCGCTTTCTGACTGTAGCTGGGTGGCGGAGGCCGTTTCCTGATAAATGGTGGGAGTCCAGGGCAGGTTTGTGTACTGCCTGTGGCCCGTTAGGAGAAGACTGTCACTTTTCTGTGGGCTGAATCCATCACTTCTGCCTCACGGCTCTAAGAGGCTGTCTCTCTCAGCTGCACCTCTCTCCCTCCCCCTCTCTCTCCCTGTCTGCCTCTCTCTCCCTCCGTGGTGCTTTTAAATGATGAAAAATCCTCCAGCAGTGTTTCAGTAGGCAGACAAATTGAGCTCAGAGCCTCCCCCCTCTCCCTTAAAAATGAACACATTCTTGTTTAAAGCAGCAGCCTCCTTTCTCCACCCCTCCTTCTCCTCCTCCTCCTCCTCATGGCACAAAAGAGATCCACAAGCATGCGCAACACCACACACACACACACACACACAGGACTCAAATTTCCAACCCCCTGCCCCCGGGCCACTAGTTCACCACCACCACTATTTCTGGCTTCGGACTGCGTGGTTCTTCAGGTGGCGGACAGCACTGATGTTACGCCGGTCACATCCTAATTGGCCGTGAGTGAACTCTCTCTCTCTCCCGAGAGAGACGGAACAAGGCCGACAGATAGGAAGCGGATCCAGGTGTTTGACTCAGACCAGGTCTGGGGGAGCGACTGCTGACCCCGCTTTACAGCCTGGAGGTGAGATGTCTGAAACGAGCAGGATCCGCGCATAAAGCAGCACACTTGAACTCCATCTTTCTGGGGGATCATTACGTAATTACTCAAAAAGCAGAGCTGTTCCTGCTTGTGTCCATGTGTGCTGGTGGACGGAGAGATATGAAACACGTCCTGTCAGCGTGGACAATCCCGCCAATATTCAGTATAAACTATGACTTTCTCAGGCAGAAACTTGGCTTTGGATACTTTGGTTGCCTTGGCTGTTGTTTTTGTGTAGTTTTCAGCAAGATTACAGTTTTTGCCAGCCAGTATTGTTATCATAGGCTCTCCTGTTTCTGCTCACATTATTGGGTATTTAATAGTTCTCTAGTCGGTGCACATCCAAACTTCAGTATATCTTAATTACAGAGGAATATACGCATTCCTCGCAGCTTTTAAAACTGTTCTTAATCTGCTATTAACTGCTGTTAACTGTTCATCATTTGCCTCTACATGGTTTTTAGAAATGAGCAAACAAACCTGAGGCATCATTGCTGCACAACAGTAGTCAGCACATCAAGCTGCACTTTTTCCTCATTCATCACTCATTTATTTGAGTGTTTTATTGCAGCTTTGTGTTTAATAAAATGTCCAAATTTGGCCATTGAGCTTGTTTTACAGTGCATAGGATGTGTGATTCTGCCCTCAGGAGCATAAACACTAAATATGTTGCAGATGCTGACTTTTCTGTGTGTCGACTATAAACTCTGAGAGTGTCGGGATGTGTGTTAAATAGGAAAGGGAGGGAAGAAATGACAGTGAATTGGAAAAAGATGCATGTCTCTATCATGGCTGTTGTTCATGCCTGAACCTCTTTCGTCTGCAGTGATTCAGGTGCTCCTACTGACTGTTGACTGAACAATCAGCATTTTCCGTTGCATTGGTTTTAATTTGCCTCTACTGACGACCTCAGTGCATCTTCGTCATCCAGGCTCTTGTACAGTTCACATTCATGTGTTTTTTATCAAGAATTTCTCGAGTCATAAAACAAGTTATGCTTCAACTTTGGGGAAATGTTTCCATGCACTATTAACCACATGTAGTAAGACTGGGAAAGCTATTTGCAAAAGGTAGCGTTTAACCTCTCTGCTGTCGCATCCTCGGGGCATGATTTAATAGTAAGTGAGGGTGCAACCAGCCTAACCTCATCACCGCAGTAAACATACTCCTTATGTTGCATAAAGGATTACATAAGTTTCGCATTCATGTGTGATTTCTTTGTCCAGATCACGCGTGGTTTGGCATTTCCTCCACAGTTCATTCAGTTTCTTCTTTTAATGAATGGAACCGTCTAAATGTTTCCCCTGATGACACAGCGAGAATGTGCAACTGGCTTTATGAGACGATGTTCCTGGCAGAAGACGCTGGACCGGCAAGAAGCGGACAAACTCATTTCATAACATCCAGGATTAAGTCAGCCTGAAGGATGACAAGCTAATCCCTTAAAGAGTTTTTTTGATCAAATAAAGTGTGATTCAGCTCTGATGCGTCACGTGTTATCCTTCACCTGTTTATACGCATCGTCCTCTCTTTCTTGTCCTAAATGAGAGCGGTGGCTAACGGGTGAATGACGCTCTTACTCATCGGCTGGGAAGCCGAGCTGCTTTTCGGTGTTGAGTGTTTTGAGTGACTCATTGGGTCTCATCCAAAGCCACGGTGTGACCAGTCGGTGCATTTTAAAGCTGCTGGCAGCATGTAGGAGAGCTCACGGAGCGTGGCGTCGTGTTGGAAGTGCTTCACAGACGGACTTCTGTGTGTGAATGAATGAGTGTGTTTACTGGATCATGTGGGATTAGCAGGAGGAAAGCTTCTGTTGTGAGTACGATTTGCAACTGTTTCAATCAATAAATGTCTCTGTTATCTTTTCAATCACAAACAGGCCAAATTATCAACTAAATGTCTGATTCAATAAAAACTGATATCCAACCAAAATATTGTTCACACACAGACAACAGCTGCAAGACAACAAGCTCACACAGACATGAGGAAGTGAGGAGGAAGAGCAGCTAGCCTGCAGCAGGCACAGCTTTTTTTAGGCGAGTGCAGCATTTTAAAATTAGTGTTCAAGTGTTTCAGATGTTAGAAAAGGCACTTTAACCTGCAGCTTACGGTCTGTGCTGATGTTCTTCATTATGACAGCTGTGGTAGATAAAGACCTGTAGCGCCCCAGTCAAGCAGAAATACTGCTGGGTAGAGAACAAGTGGAATAGCTTGCAAAAAAAAGTAGGGGCACTCCAGAATGACGGATATACAGCGCAGGCTTTTTTCCATGAGCTGATGTTTCGGCAACAACGTACAGAACCTCCTTCAGAGCTGAAAGGGAAAACATGACTTCATAGCTTTTATCGCTCGGAGGCAACTGGATGCACGAAGTCTGCGTAAAATACACAAATCCACTGAATATAAAGTATTTATACAAACTGCAGCAGTATTTTAAAAAGGTCATGTCTTAAATCCTTCAAATCTGCAACAGGTTTCATGCGTTTCTTGAACTACTTAAAGTTGGATGAGCCACACAATGATAGAAAAAACACAAGTGTGCTGTGGAATCAGTTTAAACGTCAGTATGAAGAGCTGGACATGAACAGGTTTCACCTCTGCGGTGAGAGATTATGAGTAAGAGCAAAAAATGTGTAAGCAGATCTCTGTCAGTAAACAACCGGATAATCGGAAAAACAGACGTATGAAATATGAACAGAGTAACGATTTTCAGTATATTATGGTTGGATTTACCTAATAAATATTCTGCTTCTACTAGCTGGCCCCACGTTTTCTTTATTTCTGTAGCTTTGTGGTAGTTTAATGAAACTTTATTTAGGAAAATGCACCATATGAGCTCAGCATAAATTAAAATAATAAAGATCCTGGACCTCAGTTTTGACACAGCGCCCCTCTAGAAGGCAGGACCACAGGAATGGAACAATGCAGGAACCAGTTATTGTTGTACTTTAGTGGTGCAAATTTGCAAAAGAAATTTGCAAGTACGGTAATTAAATTACTCTGGAGCTCGGTTGCATCCTCACAGTGTGTCATCAGTTGATCCCAATAACACCTGAGCTATAAACAGAAGTCAGCGGTCGGTTAGATAATAACAGTGATTAGGTGCAGTCTACTAAAAATCCCCCTTCCTCTGTAAAAGCTGAGGTCAAAGGGCAGATGTAAAATGATTTAAATATTTAAAGCAGGAATAACTGGAGCTCATCACTGTGAAATCAATGCACTCAAATATATAATCACTCAAAAAGCCACTAATGCTCCTCCAGATGCTGAGTTACTTCCAGCCTTGGCTGACATTGACATTAACATCCCAGTTGCACAGTTCAGTGTCAAACAACACAGCTCGCATTTTGTCCACAGTCCAAAACAAGCTATCTCCACCACTAATACTTGAATTTTTATTACAAGTGTTTCAGCATCACGTAGTATTTCGTGGAACATCTTCCATTGCTCCGTGTGATATGCGTCATGAACGGGATCACGCGTATCGACGTCGTGTTTCGGCTGACCTCTGTTTAAACACGGCTCTGTTCAAGGCCAGCATGTCTCCCTGTCTGCCAGCCGTGATGGATGGCTCTCTGCCGACCCGCGTCGACCTCGTCACCCCCGGACGACTGTTTTTCCTGTTTTTTTCTGACTGACAGGCTGATTGCAACTGTGAAGTTGTTGCTGGAATGGTCTTTTTTTTGCCGTTTATTCTGCGCGGCCACATTATGAAATGAGATGGTGACAAATTTATCAAAATAGAAATATTAATATTTTCCTCTGTGATGTGGCATGGAAAGAGTTTGCTTAATTATTCCATGGCCTTGCTTTGTAGCACTCCCTGCGCCTGGTGGCTAGACCTACAAGGACCGTACTGTTGGGAGGAAAATTCAGTTTTATGATCCGAGTGGAAAGAATGGGACTGGCTCAGGATTCTGTCAAGCTCACCCCAACTGTTGCAGAAACCACCAGAAGAGACCAGTAAATATGGAACGTGTGAGAATTCAGAGGAACAGGATTTCATTCAGACTTCGTTAGTCTGATGTTGAAAGCGCGAGCAGCCTGTGTGGCCTCGTCTGAAATTCGGCTCATTTAACAATATATCGCCAACGATGCTGGAGCTGCAGATGACATCAGGAGATCTGGCCTCAGTCGCAGCGAGTGGCCAACTGTCATTCAGAGGTCCCAGTTCGTCCCTTTGCGGCCTGTTTCTGAACGAGCATTAAAGCAGCTCACTGTTCTGCATATCTGACGTTTGACATCCTGCCTCGCGTGCGGCTTTTAAAGATCAAGGTTACAATAGATGTTTGTCGTGAGTGTTAAACTTTAGCGTATGGTTTCCAGACGTGTTTTACAAGACTGCCGTCTTTACATCATTTGGAAAGAATCCAGAAGAACGCACTAAGAAGGTAAAGGCTTTTAAAAACAGGTGTTGTGATTCGGGATCCATGGACGCAGCGCAGAAAAACAAATAAAGGCCTGTGCCGTGTAAGATCCGCTTGAAAATATAATGATGTGTGAGCTAATGTGCTGCTGAAAGGCTGTGGCAGTCGAGTGAATGCCACGGAGTCACAAGGACTGAGCTGTGATGCAGGAAAGTCCTGCAGTTTTCATTTTAAACACGTATACTGCGGGTCTGTCGTCGGGGGAGGCCGTCGGCAGTGGAGTTCGGGTTTCACAAAGCTCCGCTCAGCTCTCCGTGAAGTTTGTGTGGATTATGTCAGCAGCATATTTGACCTACTTTTTCAGCCCGATGACCATAGCTGGTGCAAATACAGAGAATTCCCTTCAAAACCAGCGTAGGAAATACGGCATGAAACACTGTTTTTTTGCAAGTGTGTGCATATAAACATGGAGGGTCTGCTCAGCCATGAAAGTTAACATCCTCGAATCAAATCCTGAATCCTGGATCTCAGCTGTGTTAATATGGTCGATCCACATGTTTATGTGGCAGGTTGCTTTAACAGAAGCTGCAGTCACGCTTTAAATGTCACCATCTTGGTTCTGTCAAACACTTATTGGACGTTTCCTAGGTAACAGTATCATTTTTGAAGAAGCCAGCCTCCAGGCCAGGTGTGACCTGAAGCCCGGCCAGGTTAACGCAGGAACTGTGGGCCGCTTCTCTCTGGGTCCAGCTCCTGGACCGTGGAGAACGAGGTGTACTCTGTAGCTGTATTTAGGTTCAGGTCTGCTAGCTTTAATGGCGGCACCCCGGCTCAAGAAAGACCATAGCTCATTTCCCTGCTGTTTCTGGAATTACTGATGGCAGCAAAGACACCCCCAAACCCCCAACTCAGCCCGGCGTTAAACAGTGTTACTGTACTGCTGTGGCTTACGGCCTCACACTGATCTGTGTAGCATTAGAGAAGCATCCTGTGGAAGAGAATCATGAATCAGTCTTAATGGAGAAGCTCTGTTTGAAGAGCCGATGCTGAAATAAGACCTCTGTTACGCCACTGACTCATGTTGACCTGCTGTTGGGAACTGTTTAGGACATTTTGCACTGCTTTTGTTGTGATTGCATTGTGAACTTTTATACGCTTTCATGCACTGACACATGTGCAACCAAGACGTAAACGTAAGATCAACACGTCTGAGCTTCACTTTCAGGAATCAAAGAAGCAGAATTGGAAAGTGAGTCTCTTGGCAATTCCCAGGTTTCTTCAGATTCAGGACAGAAACTGCTTTCAAACCCAACCCGACTGATGGCCTACAGTATTCCTGTCAGGGCTGATGCATGTGTGTGTGTGTGTATATATATATAGGTATATATACTTCGTGGTCAGGCAGTATTTCATGATGTATGCTCTGTGGCCAGCCACTTGATTACTTGTCCTTTGTCGCTGCTTCTTCACCGAGCACCCAGAATCACAGGTACAGGTCTGACCCTGGTCTTGAGCTGGGACGTCTTTGTGGTTTGTCGGGCACAGAGCTGGCCTTGTGCACTGATGCTTAACTCCAGAGAAGTTGACGACTGTTGACTGGAAGTCTTTCAGGGCTCCGGTGCTGGAAGAAAGTACCCAGAGAAGTGGAAATGTTTCATTAAAACGTCTGTTGACACTTGGCATAAAATGTAAATATTGAAAGTCGGTTGAGCCTCGTCTGTCAAAGCCCGCAGACTTTAGTTACCTTGTGCTCTCTGAGAAAAAGCTCGACAAAAGAGGAAGCTTCAGATCTGCTATCACAGATCTGAATAAACACATTTTCAGCTTGCAGGTGCACTTTTAACTGTGCACTCGTTAATACGACGACTGCAGAGCTGTTTTCAACTAGACCTTTATTTTATCCCGTACAATAATAGAATCAGTCTCTGCACCAATTAGCAGCATGAAGCATAGGTCGCTCTGTTTTGATTTGAAATTTTAGCACCCAATCACAATGATTGTTAATGAACAGCATGGCGGGGTGCATCTTTTGTCTCGCCCTCATCAAAATCTGTCCCCTGAGAGTGCTTCCTGAGACGAACAAGCAAAACACCCAAATCAGAACTGATCCATGAACGGCGTCTTTGTTCCCAATGTTATCCATCTTTGCATTTTATTCAAAAATTCTCACTTAATGAGCAGGTTTCCAAGTGAAAGCCATTGACCTGAAACTCCCAGGGAGTACTCGCTCCAGTTTATGTGACCAAATCCAGTCAAGTGTGGCCGTTTCCATCGCTGTGTTTCAACAAAGCATGTGTGTTTGCTTGACGCTGCCGTGAATATTGAACCAAGTTTTCCAAGAATTAAAAATTTATTTGGCCAATCAGCAAATCTCCTAATGAGCTTTAAACCACTTGAAAGTTGAAACAAACCTGTTTATATATTCCTTTTCTCCAGTTTTTTTTATGTTGATGTTGTTGAGCCTCCACATTTCACAAACTCTCTTTGTGAGCTTGCTCCTCGTTATTATCCACAGTGAAAGCAGCACCATTGTGAGTTCTCGCCTCCTCACAGACCAGGACGAATGTTGCGTTCAGTGGCCTTTGACAACTCGTGAAATCAGAAATTTCCATGTTAACAGCTGGGATAGTTGACCTCAAACAGCTGGCAAAGTGCTAAATTCCAGTGGTGAGTGTGGGCAATTTCTATGATACCCAACCTATAAAGTGATACTATGACAATAATTATACATGAAAAATGATATCTGACACAGGAAAAGGAAAATATAGTAAACTGATATGAAAGCATATTTCCAGATCATGATTTGTTTGAACGATCTAGCAGCATTAACAACATGTCCAGGTTGATAACAGTGGATTTAAGTCTGGCTTCCATCATTTACACCACAGGGTTTTTTTCATCTCCTCTATTAACCAGTGATTGCCGACCACCTGAATTCGAGCACCTGGCAAATATAACGCAGTCACGTGATATTTCCGGATTTAAAAGGTTGATGGGAATCCCATAAACACACCGTTAAAAAGCGACTGGCATGCTGTGGATCAGGGCTGCACAGGACACGCGTGTCTGCACAGTTTGAGCAACAGGAGGCTGCATTTCCAGGCTGCGTGCTGCTGAGTATTTACCCTACAGATAATCTAATCTATTAACTCTCTGCGAGAAGAGTTTTCCAAGTATTTCCCAAGATATCGGACTTTTGCTCGGTATCATTGAGTGCAATAACAAATACCCTTCCAGGGAAATTTGCTCAATTTCCTTCAATGAGATCCTGAAAATCTCTTTATTCCCACGGCTTCAGTCCTCGTAACCTGACAGCTGGCCCTGCTCCAGCAGAGGTCTTACTCAGATTAGTTGTTAATATGAGTGAGTAGACCTGTTTCAGTTACTGCAGTCGTTGCCAATTATTCCTGTTCTGGTGCGGTACTGGAAGAGCAGCCCCCTCCCATTATGACCATGACTGATTCTGAAGTGGTGGAGAGAGAGTTGCACCAGTAATAACCGGGCATGCTGTTCACTTCTTGGCCTTTATGTTCAGTGTACAGCTCTGATTCCACAAGTCTGGATGCTGTGGAAAACAAATAAAACCAGAATCAATCATTAACAAAGAAACTGTATTTCCTGACATCACCTGAAGTCTTCATGAGTCCAGGTATTAATCTCCTTTATCCAATCACGTGCTCACAAAGTGTTGAACCTCGCTCCATCCTCGCTGTGAACCACTGAGCCTTTCAATCATGATGCTATCACCTGTTACCAATCAACCTGTTTACCTGTGGAATGATCCAAACAGGTGTTTTTGTTGCTCCTGTCTCAACTTGTTTGAAACGTGTTGCCGCATCAGATTCAGAATAAGCAGATATTTACAAAAATCAATGAAGCAAATGGTGTCAGACATTAAATATATTGTTTTTGTACAGTTTTCAGTTGAGTTTATGTCAGAAAGGATTAACAAATTATCACATTCTGTCCCAGCTGCAGTGGAGTCGGGCTGTAAATTAGGAGCTTGTATGTCAGAGTCTTTATGGGTACAACATGGCCCCGTAGATGGAAACGGACCACACAGTCAGCGTGGCTATACTTTGAAGCTGCAGACTGTTTGTCTTGGATCACTCCAGGTCAAATAAGCAGCTGAAGTTGTGTTTGATGACTTTTCTGCCACCTCAGTGTAGCTTCTCAAAATAGGAACCAGCCCGTCATGAGTCCTCACACTTACCTCACATGCGGATCTGAAGCTCAGGTGACCTCCGATAAATCCTGTATGGACCATCATGAAGGCACCGCATCTACAGATACCCAAACTATCAACCAGCAGTCAGTAATTGAGCTTGAAATCAAATAGAAAACTGATTTAAGTTTTCGGCTGCTTCGTGTTCCAGCTTTTCTTCTTCTTCTCTCCGTCGCCTTACCTTTTTTATGAGGTATTTTCCACGATTCCTCCCAGCAGGAAGCAAATGTAGATTAGATTTTCCATTTACTGTCCCTGCGGCCATTTTTGTTAGACAACATCTTACAAATCATTTGTTATGGTTTCCTCAGTGAAAACAGTAGTTAATCAGTCGCCGGAAGGCTTCGGCCGTCTCGATGTCAAAAACAGAAGGGAATCATTCCGCTTTGAAGGAAGACCTACTTGCTCCATTTGCCTCCATGTTTTGATTACTTCTCCATGTGTCAAGAGGAAGTCCTTGACCGAACACGGGATGCTTTCCACGCAGAGCAGCGAGACCTCATAACACGCCAGTGTCATCTATTACAGCTCAGCTGGCAGGAGGACGGTACGAGTCGCCTGAAAGCTGAATGAACGTTCATCTTAAATGATCTGGAGCGGAGCCAGCTTATTCTAGTGCAGACCAAGCCTGCCCGAGTGATACCTGAGGGATTTCCGCTCTTCCTGAGCTGCTCTCCAGCCGTTCTACTTCATGGTCCGGCAAGACAAAAGCCCACTTCAGAGGGTGGTGGAAAAAGAGTAGCGCGGGACGGAGGCCAAGCGGGTAGTTGTGGTGAGCTAAACTTGCAGACTGAAGCGTATCTCCAAATCACAGAGCCCAGAGGATGGAAGAGGAATCCTCCTAGTGTTATTGTTTCCCATGTTCTTCCACCCCCAGTAATATTTTCCAGATTAAAGCATGCTCCTGGCCCTTACTCCGAAGACAGACCCCAATTTCACAGGAGAAACCCCCCCAACAAAAGCCACAAAACGGGAATTGCTTTTCCACTGCACGCGAGATAATGTGTCGCCAGCCGTGTTGCGCCAAACTAGAGCTTTATTCCCGCTTTTCACAGGTCAGTTATAAAGAGAACTAATGTCTGCTGAAGACTTATATCAACTTTCACATCATCGAGCTCCCAGAAATGAGCTATTGAAGGAGAAATGGCGATATCCTCCCATTGTTTGTGGGATTCAGCAGCTTGCAGTGACGTAATGTTATTTCAAGTCGATAATGAGCGCACGCCTGCCTTCCAACTTTTTACAATATAGCCGGAGTCTTATAGCGAGGAGAAATCTGGCTACAAAATGTTTACTGCTATAACCTAAACATGGCTTAAGTGGAGCAGTAAGGCATTTCCTGGACCACATCAGAAAACGAGACAAGCTTAATAACCCCTCACTTCTGAACAAACACATGTACACAGTTAGTGTCCTCTCAGCGGCTGCTCTCAGGGGCCAGTGTTGAGCTCATGACTTGGCTGAGCGTCTGCAGGCTCTTTGTACTGTACGGTCAGGCTGCAACAGACAACCGGTCCGGCCCTCCTCCTTTGGACACTGGCAACGCTTGTGTGTTTAGTTTGGAAACTTACCTTGGAAACATTTGTGAACATGCAAGCCCAGTCCTTCACTTCTTCAGATGCAGCGATGAAAGAGATGAGCCTCAGGTTTTATGTTGGCTGCAGAATTTGATGTGAGCAGACAATGACGCGTGGACAAAGCTCGTTATTTACTACGCCGGTAATTGATCATTGGGCACCGCTTTAATCAAGGCCTGGGAAACGCATCCTCATTGTCCTCCAGCCTCCCGCTGGCAGCCCAAGGCAAACGCACGTTCATCAGAATGAGGCACGATGTGAAACTGGGGTCAGCTCTGAAATGCTACCTCTGCGCCGCAGCCTCCCTGCAGACGAATGTGTACGGCGCACACTTAAGATTGTCAAGTGTTTAATTTCCTCCAAGTGGCAGAGCACATAGTCCTTATTATTGTCTGTTTGACAGATTGCTGTAAATGTCACATGTCATTGCCGAGGACTTGACGTCGGGACATAAAATGCCTGCTGAAACTACTCAAAAGTTACATTCGTCCGGCAACAGCAATCAAATGAAATGTTTTATTAGTTTCCCTTCGCAAGGCTGGCAGCCAGTTTCACTACGGAACAATAGGGTGCCTGTCGATTGAATTGTCTCATAAGTAAAACTTTATAACATTCGCTGTTCCTCCAGAGCGATGTGGCAGATTTCTTTTCCAACAGCCTCCTGTTCTTGTCCCCCTGCCTGGGTGATCTTAAGGTAGCAATTTGCTAAGTGTTCACTCAAAAGCTTTATTGTTCAGCACAGGTTTAGCTCATTGCTCTAGTCACACACGTACTCAAACCTAAGCTCTCATTTGCACAGCTATTTATGGCAGATGCCATAATTATTAGTAGAAAATAAGTAAACAGTATAATCGTTACTGGATTACTCAGTTACAGAAAGAGTAGTGAGTTGCTTTAAAGATTATTTGAAATGCTGAGTACTATGCTTCTATTATGTAACCTCTAAATACCTTCAGCTGAAAGAGAAGACCCACAGTTACCTAATGATTGTCAGTCAGAGCTTCCATTTACTTTGTGCCAATATTTATTCTTCGTTTTGCCAGTATTTAGTCAGCTATTTCCACTGGCCCGGCTAAGCTTTGCCATTAACAGGCCGGAGCCTCAGACAGACATTATTACAGCAGTCTGTCTGTCCAGTCCCACATCATTGAACTCTGTGTTGCAGTGTTGGGTGTTATGTCAACATATATCCTTGAATGTTAATGTCAGTTCGTTAAGGGCGATAGCTTCGGGGCTAGTTCTGCTAACGTACCTGCGTCCTCTGCGTCTTTAAACCAGGGACGCCCAAACTTTTTCCTCTTGGAGGCCAAAACTGAAACTTGATGGAGGCCATGAGCCAAAAGCAAACACATATTATATTTTGCTATTATAAGATACAAAATGGTATTAGGATGCAAAGTACCTTTAAGTGACCGACTTCTGAGGCATTTTTACCTCAAACTGAAATAAAACAACATAAACACCCATTTATACTAGATATTTTTTTTATTTAAAATTTTTGTGCATGAAATTGATAGTCCAATTTGGCAGCCCTGCATTAAAGCATAACTTTCGTTTTTTACAACCTGGACTTTATTTGTAGCATTAAATACGCCCATTTACTCACCCAGACAACTTTGGTGGCGTTTGGAGTCGTTTTGAAGAAATTAGCCCCAGAGGAGCGGCGCGTATATCCGTATAATGCGAGTAATCGGGGCACCCGTGCGTAGCCTCTATAAACGCATAATCTGCAGCGAAACTCGTTCATATTCCAATATTTTGTTAATATATGCTGGTGCTATTCCCCTCTGAGCCCGTGGCGGCATGTTATCAACATCCGGCGTCTCTAGACAACTACTTCTGACGTGGATGACGTCATTTTCGAGCGCCGCGCGCTGCGAGCAACCAGCCACAACGCGGCTAAATCTGCGGCGGTCGGCTAGTTTAGCTGTAGTTTGCGACTGTTATTTTTCACAAAATGGATGAATATTTTTCCGACTCTGAGGTGGTGGACGATGACTTTGTTTACGATGGACGTCCTTACCGTTTTGAGCCAGAGTACACGGACCAGGAGCTCGTTGAAAGGAGGACGCGGAGGCAGAGAGAGGAACAGCTAGCCAAACAACAACAAACGGCTGCGCGTCCACGAGTAGACGGCTCAGAGGGGAATAGCACCAGCATATCATAACTAAATATTGGAATATGAACGAGTTTTGCCGCAGATTATGCGTTATACAGAGGCTGCGCATGGATGCCCCGATTACTTGCATTATACGGATATACGCGCCGCTCCTCTGGGGCTAATTTCTTCAAAACAACTCCAAATGCCAACAAAGTTGTCTGGGTGAGTAAATGGTCGTATTTAATGCTACAAATAAGGTCCAGGTTGTAAACGAAAGTTATCCTTTAAACCTTATAATGAGGCCCTACATTAATTAAATATCACCATTGGGACATGAATTGTTATCCACTGTATGTGTTGTGACTGGTGAACAAAACCTCTGTCAGTGTATTTACAGGCTCTAAAGTAACTTTTATTGTCAACGTTCTGCTGCAGCCTGATTTATTAAATCTTCTTAAATCCAGTTTTGTTTTTTGCTTTGAGGAAAGAACTCGTTCACACCGAGCTGACTGTCAGGTCGCATTTTTTACTGATGGCTGTAGGCAGCTCGTGGCCGTTTAACCGGGTCAGCTCGCCGAGCTGTTTAAAGTTATTTCATCCTTGTATTTGAATATTTCCTAAATGTTTGCATGTAATTTTTCTTTCTTATACGTTTGAGGGGAAGCAGGAGAACAAGCCCCATGCTTTAAAGCTTTAAACGTTGTTGGACAGAAGCTGAAGGACAGAATGTTTTTGCTTGTCTGTGCAGAGTCAGTTCATCGGAGGCTTCCAGGAATACTGTTCTGTGCCATTGACTTCTATACGCTGTCAGCCTTGATGGGACAAAAGTGAACAAAAAAAATAGCATTGCACTTTGTAGGAATCGAGCCTCAATGTTTTATGATTTCTATTTTCTCCTTACTTCTGCTGTCAGCCCGCAGTAGCTAACCTCTTAGCTACCGATGGCTGTAAAGTTGGCCCGTGACGATAATGATATAAGAGTTTAAGATGTGAGAGCTTATTCCTGAGTAGAGTCAGTTCCTGCAACCTATTCCCCGGTCCTTGACGCTGCCACAGGGGGTCCCAGACTGCAGGTTTGAATTGCAGCCCTGAAAAATGAAGCCGGAGAGCTGATGGAAAAGCCATCTCCACTGAGACAGACTTTATTGCTTTCCAGGCCTGCTGTCCCCTATGAGGTCATTTTGGAGGAATGTCCCAGAGAGTAAAGTAAAAGTCAGGTCAGAGTACTTGACCTGTTTGTTTTGAGTCGTACACCTAAAACTTTCCATTTCTTTAAACATACAGAAAAGCGGCTTGGATTTCTCCACCCTCAGCCTCGCTGGAGCTGCGACTCCGTGCTAACCAGCATGGAGCTTGTAAAGGAGCAAAGCACCCGTGGTGCATATTAAATGACTGCAGGAGACCTCTCTTGGAGGAAGCCTCCATTGCTGAAGTGAAAAGCAATCAGTGTAATAAAATTGAGTCATGGAGTAGTAGGGGATGGCACAGCGAGCCTTGGCTGGAACAGTTCTGTATCAGGTTTTACAGATGTACCCGGGTCTGCCAGTTGTCCTGATTCTCAGTGAAATATATCAGTTTTCCTTTGTGCTAATCTGTAACACCGTTCAGCTTATAGGTTTGTTCTCAGCAATGAGTAAAATGCGCAGCAACGTTTCTCTGGGGGCCTTAAAAGTGTTTGTTGAACTGATTGAACAAAGGTGAGGTTAGCAGTGGAGTGCGTTAGAGCTGAATCAATTGAGGAATTTATTTAGCAAAAATGGCCAAAATTCACTGAATCCAGCTTCTCAAAGTTTTGCTGTTTGACTTTTGGACTTTTGGCCGGACAGAAAGAAATATTTGAGGACATCACTTTCTGCTTTGGGAGAAGTTTCAGTCGTTTTACAGACTTAATTGTTAATGAAGAAAAGCATCAGATTAATCAATAATGAAAACAATTGTCATTTGCAGGACTATTCGTCAGTATTTTAAGATATATATAATATATATATATTATACAATATAAGAGATTGCATATTTTCCAAGATGGACCCAGTTTTCTATGATATCAGGCGCAAATATACAGATTTTCCCCCAAGAAGCATCAGTGGTAATTATATTTTCTAACTAGTCCAGTAGTTGTGAGTTAATTTAACGCCAAATAAAAATTGTAGCCACCAGCCAGCAGAAAGAGAAAGAGTTAAACATGTTGAAATGTTGGGATGTGATCACAGAGATGTATAAGATCAGCAGGAGAAGGAGGTGCCTGAGGGCGAGATCATTATTTAAAGCTGTGTTTACACTGAACCTGGCTCAGAGTTTAGAATACGAATCTGTTGCTCATAAAAAGATTTATTATTGTTGCGGTTGTCGCTGATGAGGAGCTGTCTGAATCCAAAGATGTTGACCAGAAACTGAACTTCTCTGTCAAACTTTTTTCGTTCCTCACACGACTTCCTCCGTCACTTTTCACGTGTGAAACATTTCTGGGCCGGAAGAGGCCTCGTCACGTCGGAGCATGTGGGCTTCACCGACTTTCTCGAGTTAGGAGGAACCAGAACTGCGTGAAAACGGGGTCCACTTCCATTAATGCACAGAAAGTCGGTGTTTTCCCTGCAGCCTGTGTCTGCAGCTCAGCTTAGCGAGTCTCTGCGTGCCGCTCGTTTAGCGTTTCCCTAATCTTTCCACTGTGCTACCCTCAGTGATTGTAAGCTCTAAAGCTGCACTGCAGCTCATTTGTGATCGGAAGAACGCCGCTGAGCCAAACGCTGAAGTTTAGATTTTATCAGTGGACGTGAATAGACTGGTAGATCAAACGCTGCTCGTGCCAAATGTTCCACTGTTGTTAAATATAATTGAAGTGTTTGATCCTCAGCTGCTCCAGAGGCTGCTCGCCGAACAGTTATACTGGGAACGTGCAAAGTCTTGATATGCGTAAGAGGAGAAACGCATGATGTGTAGGTCTCTGTTTCAAGAGGTATTCCAGCGCTTACAACTGTGAGCTGACCTGGATGAGTGATAGCTGATGAGAGGTTCCAGGCACGAGCTGCATTCACTGCTTCTTTAAAGTCTGAAAGTCCGGCATCATTACCCGAGCGTGCTGATTTATCACCCGCAGCTGACTTCCATTTATCATTCTTTTTTAGTTGTTCATCCCTGTGGTCGCTGAGTGTGCCACTGCTTCTTATTTGCAGCAACAAAGACGCAGCAAAGCAGTTACCGTTGCCATGGACGGCAGTATTTTATACAACAGCCGCAAACTGTTATGTCTCACAGCGGCGTCACTGGCATTTTTTGGCCCTGTCCGTGTTGCAAAATGTTGAGAGGACAAGCTAAATATAAGCGTGTATTGGATTTCAACAAGCATGAAACGGGCAGTGCTGAGAGGGAAGCCGGCGTAGCCGTGCTCCAGCGGGTCCCTGGGCACTGGCTGTGATGGATGGCTGTCAACCCCTCCGGTGCCACCACCCCCACCGGTTTCCTGGGGTCACGCCGCCGGAGGTCACGTCTCTCTGGAAGTTCGCCACCAGCACTCGCTGTTCCAGGAAGAAAAACTCTGATCCAATGCATCCTGGACGCTCATAAAGCAGAAAATGTGAACGTTGGACTGGCGATAACTAAATGAGGCTTCTGCCAAGACAAACAGTGCTCGTAGCGTGGGACGCTGTCTGTTAGGAAACCAACAGTCTCCTGCTAAAAACTGTGCTGTCTCTTAGAAGTGGTACAACGTGCCTTTATTGGACCCCTTTTTATTTTCACCATAAAGGTCCGTTCTTTTCTTGTGAGGTAATTCTGTTTGCAATTATATAGGGGGTGTATCCAGTGATGTCAGCCTGCATTTTCACTTCACACATTTGTTGATCTGTGCAGTGTCTGACTCTTCATCACAGGCAGGAAACAGCCGGTTACAGCTGCGACTGGTGCTGCTCATGTCGACTTCGAGAACATTTCTTGGATCGTTTTTAGGCACAAATTGCTGCTGCATGTTTATCAGTTGTTACTGTTGGAAATCTGAAAACCTGCCATGAATGATTTATAAGGGTTGTTGACATAGAATGCAGCCCCCCCCCCCCCCCCCCCCCCCCCCCCCCCCCGGATGATGAGAGTTGAGTTTTCCTCAAATCATGACGCCACAGGTCACTCCGAGTCTTGACCACAACAGTAACTCCATAGCCGCCGTGTGGGAGGATGAAGACAGATGCAGGGCTGTTTTTGGCTTTCTCTTTACCTCTGCGTTGCAAAGCTATTTATGACAGCGATATTTCCATCTCAAGCCATTCCAGGCCCGTGAATGAAGTGTCAGGAGTGTTGTGCTCTGCCAGTTGCGACTTGCTATTGATGCATTGAAGGTATTCGCGTATCGAAGCTTATCTGGAAGTTGAGAAACACCGGCCTCGCAGACGTCTGCAGATTGGAGAACAGCTGTCGAAAGCACTCAAGCCGAACAACTTGAACTTTAAAAAGTCATTTTACAACTGCGTGATTACAGACGTGCACCAGCGAGGCATCTGGTTGAACACAGGGAACTCAAGTGTGGTTTGGTTTCTGTTCTCAAGTTTCGAGCTTCCATCTTTTCCCTACATGGTCACCCCTTTTGAAGCAGCAATGCATGAGAATCTGAAATATATATTTGTATTTTATTCATGAAAGTTATCCTTAAAATACATTTCTGTAACACAGAATCCCTCAAATAGTTTTAATTGGGGAAAAAATTCTTGCCTGCTGCAGAACACGGCCTTATTCTGACTTGCAGCGTAGCATGGTAGCACGTAGCTAATCGCTGCAGTGGTATTTTTGTACATAGCCTAAGGTGCTCTAGCTTTGGCGTGAGAAAGTACTTCTTTACTACAAGTCTTACACAGCATGGGTTGTGTCTGAGAGCAATCACCGGAGCAGGATTGACAATTACCTGTCCAACAGGGCAGTAAATCTCTGCAGAGTGATTACTGAACAACTGCGGCTCTGGAAAATGGAGGCTTTGCCTTCACTAATGGAGCATCCTGAGGGGGCAGCAAACGTGCTCGCTGTCAGACTTTAAGCATGGTGGGGGAAGGGCGACTCGCTGGTGCAGTCTTCACATTATCAGGAGCTTGTTCGTTTACTTGAACGTGCATTAACACGTTTTGTGGTGACATGACGACGGCAGAAAGACACTGAGATATTATCACCTCGCTGGTTTGCACATCCAACGGCCTCATTAGCGTTTATTTTGGTTTCTGGCCGAGTTCAGCACTCACTTTCCTTTAGCTCTTTTTTGCTCTGTAGCTCTTTAGCTGCTAAATGCTCCACTAGGTGTGCTGTTTGGTGCTGAGCGGCTGGCATACAGCTGTTTTTAAGCTTTTTTTGGTGAAAACTGCAAAACATGCAGGTACTTTGCTCTTGTCTTGCCTTTTTCGATGAAAGCAGCCCAAATTTGACTGGCTGTCAATGCAAATTCAGAGAACTTTGCAAATTAAATAGCATAAAATAAGAATTTTGTATGGCTTTTTTAGCTATAAGGAAAAGCTAAGGCAAACAATTATTTTATCTCACTGATGAGATCAGTCGACAATCAGCGTCGTTACTGTATACAGAAAAAACTAAAGAAATAGGGGTTGATGAGTGTCCTTTTAGTCTACCTCCATCAAAGTGGACTAAGCTCACATATAAAGCAGCTGTATTGATCTGTCCGATGCGACATCACTGCAACTGTAACTGCTGGGTCTGCTTTGACAGCCGTTTTGCTCATTACGCAACCTTTAACTACAAGCTGAGAGAAGAAGAAAACTGCCCCACTTCCTACGTCACTTAATGCTGTTTACAGGTTCCATTAGTGGAAGGTAGGTCAGCTCAATTCATGTGAATTATTAACGTTAAAGTACTCTCTGCACCGGGCGGTCTGTCGAGTGGACAGACTGTTCTACCAAACTCCATTTATAAAGCAGGTGTTTTACTGTAGGGCCAAATTTTTCCACAGTGGAAACTTTAGTTATGCCATCGCAAAGACTCTCGTCTGATTGGCTTCGATCTGCAGGCACAATCGGCGCACGTGCCATTCACTCAATAACATCACTAATTAGCGTGTGAGGAAGTGTTTGCCACAGATGCCTTCCATGTCTGAGCGGATGGCCTGAGGTCACAGGTCTCCTCTTTCACTGTCCTTCGCTCTTTGGGGAAGTAAAGGAAATCGTAAACAGTTCTTTTTAACGATCATTATTGTGTGATGTGCATAGAGCGATACGTCAGCTCTTAGGCATTGGTAGTTCAGCCTATTTAGCGCTGCTACCTTCAAAGCACTTCACCCAACAGGGGGCGTAATCCTTCTGAGGACAGAAAAGTGATGTGCTTGCTGTCATGCAAACAGAGAGCAGTGAGAGTGAATCAACAGCAAAGTTGTGGTTGTAAAATAAAAAAAAATGAGCTGAAATGGATCCATGAACCTCCGTGGAAATAAAGGAGCTGCAGAGTTGGGTGATTATTACTGTAACAATGTTGATTACAGCATCTTAAAATGTGTCTTTGTTTTCTATTTAGCATTAAGTTTTAATGTAATTCTCAGTTTGTGTAGCAGTTAATGAATTATGCATACTTCATTCAATATAATTCAGTATTTGCACTTAACTACTGCTACCAGTGTGCTGTGAGTGTTCTATTTTAATTGGACCTTTTCTGTAAATCCTTATATAATATTTTTTTTTATTTATTTGAGCCTGGAAAGTCACTTTGCTTGGAAAAAATGTGAGAGTGAGGAACAAGGAAACCTGGCGTCTGCAGTCCTGCTGTAGTGCCTCGGCTGATGTGAAAGATATTACCCATAGAACCGAACCCAAAACAGTAGCTTTGAGACTCTGTATGGAATGCAACCAGCCAACTGTGTGGGTTCTCCCTTTTTTCCCCCCCAGATGTGGTGGTCTTTTTACCTCTTTCCATCCGTAACTACAAAACGTTGATACACGTCTCTTTTTCCTCCCATCTGCAGCCTTGGGGAGTAATGGTAGGAAGCAGGGCTTGGCTGGCAGATTGGGAAGCAGGATGGATGGAACTACTGTGGTAAGCGTTGTGGCGATGAATTCAGCGTCTGGCCCGTATTAAAAGTCAACCGTGCGCGTGCACTCACGCAGCGGCTGCATTCCAGCAACATGTTTAGAACACATGAGCGTGTTAACGGAGATAGCGATAAGCTGGTGCCTTTCTGCGTTTCCTGGAGGCAGATATTAGAGAGCGGGAGCTTTGCGGGCGGTTGGCAGAGCGCGGTCGTCCCAGCGGCACTTCGCGGTGATATCACTGGCTGCATATTCAACAGACAGCCATATGAAGTCTTATACAGGGCTGTTAACACCGGTCCAAAACTCATTGATGTGCTTACGTGTGCAGGAAATCTTGTCAAGCTGGCTGAAAAGAATGATGTGAATGAGTCTACCACACAGTCTGCGTGTCTTTTACTGCCCCACCGAGAGGGCTGATAGCTCTGAGGGCAGTGCTTCATTTAAGATGGATTTCATGTATGTAATGCACATCTGCGTGAGCTCATGCACACTCCTGCCCCAGATACGAGCCTCCAGCAGTGTTCAGGCCTTTTTCTGTTGGCAGAGATCAACATTTCGTCTTCAGGTTTAATGACACAGATGTACGAAGTGGACACACATGCATTAGAAATAAGCCCCCAGCTTTTTAACACACAAATTACCCCAAATTATCATTTGTGTGCCATGTCTGCGTTATTCCACACTTTTTTTTTCACTGGCCTACTTTTTAAAAGATTTTTATATAGGTATATTACACTGCTGCTATGGCGACAAGTAAATATTACCATCGCATCCTTTTCATCTGTGCACAAGTAATTTCCAGCAGGGCATAGGGTAACGCTCTGGGTAAGAACGCGCTGCATACGTACGTTGATTAGCACGTTTATTGGCAGCATGAAGCGAGAAAGTCAGTGCGTCATCTGGAAAATATATACTTCACTTTCATAAATTTGTCCCCGCACTTGAGCGCTGTGTTGACAAAATGTGTGCTAGAAAATGCTGTTACTGGTTTTAAAGCATGTTGCCAGCATCTTTGTATTCATACACAGCCACTGCAATGTGCCGTCTTGATTGCATTTGCATTTTTGGCGCGAGGCAACACTCATCCTGTGTGAATTAATAAGGGCTCTATCAAATAAGGAGGAAGGGCTCAGGCTTGCACAAACACACTGTGTTCTGTAGGGGGGGTGTCTTTGGACTGCTGAAGGAACTGAACCTTCTAACAAGTCCTAAAAGCTCACTTTAACTTCAAAGAACCGATTCTTAGCTTGACAGGAACATTTTTAACAATCTGGAAATGAAGTAAAACAGTGACAAACTCAAACACTGTCTGCTCGCCAGTCTGAGCAGCACAGTGTCCAAAAACTATACTTTTGACCTTGCTCCTGGAGTCCTGACATCTGGTTCTCCACATCCTCCACTACACTTTTACCATCAGTTCTCAGTCGCCACATCATAGTATTACTCAATCTCCCCACACTTAGTTACCGACAGCAGAGTTATGACAGTCTGAAGCTGGGGCATTACTCATGTTCATTACTGGTTTGGATTCCAGTTGAAAAAAGGCTTTTTCAGTGACACCACTTTGTGCAGCGTCAAAGAAAAATGTCTGGGAAATTGAATCCAACTTCTTGGGTGAACAAAAACTGACGTCAGGTTTTTTAAAATAACATTTTGTCATGTTAGCGTTGTAACTTGGAATATCTGAGACTGTGCTCTTGGACAGCAGATGGAGGCAAAAAGAGACGATGCTTAAAAAAAAAAAAAAAAATCCCCACAAACCCGATTCAGGACGCTCAGCTGCAACATGCTACCACTTCCAAACTGACTGGCTCGTCTTTTAATGTTTAAACCTGCATTCACTCATTTTTTTTTATTATTTATGTATTTTTTTTGTGCCACTGACATATATATATCTGTTCGTTCCGTTGTTCTGGTTAAAGCAGCAAACAGTGGTCTTTCTGCGCCTCCAGCAGATGAGCAGCACTCGCATTCATTTGCCGTCAAATGTAAGTTTAATATTTACTCTTCTGTGACCTCTGTTTTCTTCTCACCACCTCCTGAGGGAAATATCTGCTCTTTAGCAGCTGAATGCTTCACTGTGGTCATTAACTTTGTCTGCTGTTTGCTGCTGTGTCCTTCACGATATGTTCAGCAGAGCTTTTTGCTAAAGTGATGCTAAACTGTGTATTTCTCTGCAGGTTTTTGACAAGAAGCGACACTTTTTCATATTTTCAGCTGACCCTTCATTCATGTAAAAACGTTGATGACTTGATTAAGTTGAGTTTTTAACGCTGTGACTGAATCCTGTGTCTGATTTGACAGATCAAGGAGAATAAGAGGGTCGGACACAGACTTTAACCTGAAGAATTCTTTTGTTTGCATGTGTAATTTAGTAATGATGGTGCGCTCTGAGCTCCATTGCTTATACCTACTAATAGGCAGCAGTGTTGTGCTCATTAGTGAGTGGAGCACAGTGAGTCCCCATTTCTCCTGACATCCTGACTGTGTAAAGCAGTAGGGGAGATGTTACTGGTAGCCATCGCTCAGCCTTAAGCATTCATTTCCACTAATACTTTGTGTTTTATAGAAACGGAGGGAAGGCCTCCAGTCTGGATTATACTACGTGCATGTGTTGCAGGGAATTTGTGCAGCTTTACACAACCTTAATGAATGACTAGCTTCCAGTTGGGTGTGCAGTCCAGCTGTTTTTCTCAGAAAGTGTTTTTTTTTTTTAATGCTATTTGAGATTACTGCTCGTTCTCTTCACGTGCGTCTGCCGTCATGCCGCTGCCTCACTGCTTTAGTTTAGAGGTATTATAAACACAGCGCAGGTTGTTTGAGTTAGCTTCACATGTACCACAGTCAAAAATCATCGAGTTTAAAGGCTGTTTGTTCAGAAACACAGTTAGCAGGAAGCGGCTCAGAGGTTCATTCATTAAAAAATATGGAACACAGATTGATCTGAGGGCCCGGTCGGACAGAAGCAGCAACATGATTTGATCTGCTTCACACACACATTAAATACTAAATGTTTGTTTTCATGCTGATATTTTATTGTGGAAGTGAAAACCTCTTATAACTGCGAGAGAGGAGATTATACACTGTGTGTGAGTTTAATATGTGTTGTTAGTAAGTTACCAACATCCAGGCTAAGCTAACGACCGCATCACAGAAACAGCTAAAATCAAAACAACTGGAGGCAGCTCCCCTCCCACACACACCCACCCACCCACATACACACACACTGAAGCATCAACAAACACACTCTCTCAGCTCAGCTTTTCTTGACCTCTGTGACTCATTTTAGGGAAATGTCCTGTGTTACAGATGGCGAACTGTACAAACTCTTCGGTCCTGTCAGCTCCACGTCACCAGCGTGACAAATGACCCAATCCCGTATAACCGTGTTTACGCAGGTAAGCAGTTTTGTCAGTTAGCCGCCAATTTGCCGCCTCGCGTGCATCCATAAGTGTCGTCATGTTGACGTTCCCTCCCGCCGACATTGATCCACTAAATGATGTTTGTGTTTTGTCGCAGCCAGCAGCTCAACATCTGACTGATGACACCTGAGAGACGAGGGCTCAGCCTGAATCCTGCTCCATCTACTGCACAGCCCAGGTACTAACAACCACAGCTAATCAGAATTCAGTACATTGATGCTTCCTGTTCGAGCTGAGCAATATTACGACACATACTGTGAGATGATAGAAATCTGTCAGCCTCCGTAGATTTTGTCTTTATCTCCGACCCAACAGATACAAGCTGCTCATGGCTGTGAAGCACTAAAGCTGCCGCTAACATCTGGTTTTTGTCTTCAGTGGGAAAAGGTACAATCAGTTTTCATTCCTGGATCAAATGACTCTGCGGTAGTCACGGGTGTTTATCGGCATCCACCCAGGCGAAACATGACGCCTGGGTGGGTGCGCTCATTTTCGGGCCTTGGCCACATCAGCCGGTGCCATGTTGACGCGCAGCATCATCTTTTACATAAGAGTAAACACCATAACAGAGTCTGTGGCAGAGAGACTGTTATTAGCTAGCAGACATTTTTTACGTTGATTCCTTCTTTAGAAGAAAGCAATAGTTTTATTTTTTAATTCTCTCGCTGTTGTAGGATTCCTGTAGTGACTCATTTTACTGTAGTAACACATTTCCACCTCACACCAGCAGCGCTCATGAAGAGGGTCAGAGTTTGCTGTTTTCTGGACGTCTGACTCATTCTCGCCAGGACTGACCAGAAACCACGTGTGTCCGGATTGTGAGGTGAGATTTGACTTCATCCAGCAGAAACAGGAAGAAGTTTTTCGCTGAAGCTGAATATTTGGTTATTTAACTACTGTATGTCATGCAGTGCAGTGACAGATAATTACTTCTTCTCCACAACACACTTGGCATTATCGAATAAGCAACTAAAACTATTTTCAGCTCTGAACGTTTATATATATTTTCCTTTCTGAGGTACAAGTCGGAGAGAGACCACCAACAGCTGCATTCTATGTAAATATCATAGATGTTCTGCTGTATATGGGACAGTAAACAGGATGTGTAACAACAAGACGAGAGTCATAACAGAGCGGGAGCGAGGTTGTTTGAGGCTTAGCGAAGGTTGGGGTCAAGGCGAGCCAGGACAGGAATGATCTCAAAGCCGTGCTGGCATCTGATCTCAGGTTATACGTCATCCATTTATGTTGTGGCCAAACGGCTTTGCCCGGGTAGGTCGTGCGTATTCTCATGCCTCGCTTCAGGATAAATGTTTACAGCCGTATTGTTTGTCAGCTGCAGAACGCTGTTTAAACTCGAGCTTCGACAATGAGACGATGGTAATGACAGACAGGAACAAAAGTGTTGTACATTTTATTTCTACAAATATTTGACACTCATTTACAGCAACAGGGAAATGTTTGTTTAACCTGCGAGAGCAGAGCAAACATTCTTACTGCATTTGTGGGCATTTTACGGTTTTCAGGTAATTTCCTTTCTCGGATTTGTACACTGACGGCACACGTTTGATTACTGAACAAATGTTGAAACGAGAAATCTAAAATGTTGTGTGCAGCACCGTGAATGCAGGAGAAGACGAGTGATGGCCATGCAGTCCAGCACCGCGGTGAGTAGTTAACACCAGCACACCGCCGCCACAGCCAACGGCAGCAACTCAGAACACTCAGTACATTCAGAAAAGCACCTTTAAACTTTCTCACGTTAAAAAAAATGTTATAAAAGAGTACAAAAACACATATATGAAACACTGTCGCTAGCTACATGGCTACAAGCCACTGTTACAATGTGCCAATGAAGGTTTGCCATTACGATGCTAGTAGATACATCAACTGCAGCCAGTGGTGTGTTCAAATGACTTCAATAAATTAAAATAATAGGGGAAAACATCGTAGACTCGTTGCAGGCTGCAAACATATGAGAATAAATCTGTCCCAACGTACAAAACGAAGCAAAACATCAAACACTCCTGATTGAGATTGAGATTAGAAGGATGCACTCATAGTGCACGTGGTGAATAAATGAACAACATGTTTCGTTCATCCGACATGTTTGTCAGTTCACTTCTTCTATAACGGAGGTTCTGCTCTATAATTAATTCAGCAGAACCTTGTGAGCTCTTGAAAGGTCTTTTCTCTTATGGGACTTTCTCCACAGTCACAGCTGAGTTCCTCTTACTAACTACGTCCACCTTTTCTTGTAATGTTAGAGTGTCTTTGCGTGTCCTGATGTGTCCGAGGAACAGGGTTTTGGGGGATCGCCTTGTGTATGAGAGGCACCCAGAGGCCACTGGTCGCCAGAGTCTGTAAAGCAGCTCAGAGGCTCAGTACGGGTACGTCGAGATGGAGATGTAGATGATGAAGATGCTCTGGTATGTAATGCGGCCCTGCAGCGAGATGGTGGTGGCCTGCACCTTGAGGCGCACTAGTCCTGGTCTGTCCAGAGCCCTCAGGGTGAAGAGGATCCCCCTGCCCGCCTCGTCTCTGATGCCAAACACCCGGCCCAGCACACCGGTCTCAGATTCTTGCTCAAGTATGGTGAATGACGTACGCTCTTGCAGGACGCCCGACTCTGAGAAGGCCGACAGTCGTACCACGTTGTGATTGGCTGGAATGCCAGAGGGGAGCGTGAGCAGCTTGTACTGCAGGAGCAGAGGAGACCCTCCTGTGGCGCAGTCCAGAGAGCAGGGCCTGTAGCAGGTCCTGCAAAGGTCAGCAGGAAAGAGGAACGTGTCACTGACACATACAACTGCATGCATATGTACAACATCCACAGCCCGATTATTGTAGTTAACCACTGTACGATACTTTTCAGTCATGGAATTTACCCGGGGCTTCCTCCGCTCTGATAGGATGCAGGACAGGGTGTATCCAGGCACTGGTATCCCCCCCGGGTATTAAAACACATCTGATTGTGTCCACATTGGATGCCTTGTTCGACACATTCATTGATGTCTACAGGTAGAAAAAGGAGAACGGATCTTAGTTGTGATCATTCAAAGAGAAGAAGACGGTCATATGCAGACTAAGTGAAACTCTACCTTTACAGCTCCTGCCATTGGGTAAGAGCTGGTAACCTGGGGGGCACAGACACTGGAAACTGCCAATGGTGTTTCGGCACTCGTGTTGACACGGCTTCCTGAGCACACACTCATCTACGTCTGTAATGACAGCAAGACAGTGTGACGTGGACGTCCGTTTGAATTCTGTATCTGATTGTGAACCAGCTTCGATGCACACTCACCTACACATGTGCCGTCTCTGTTGGTGTAGCCCGCCGGACAGCTCTGCCGGGTAATGCGAGACACCCCGTGAGAACGGGACAGGATTGGCCTGCCGAGAGACGACACCAGCTGCGGGCGGAGTCTCGCCCTGACTCTGGTGCCATTGGTGAAGGTCTGGCCTCTTTCCAGCCCCGCACAGGAGCGCCCGTCTCCAAGCAACGCCGTACCAGGAGGGCACAGGCACCTGAAGCTGCCCGGCACATTGCGGCACTGGTAGGCACAAGGGTTCGGCGTCTGCAGACACTCATCGATGTCTGAAAGGCAGAACAAGACTCAGGTAAATTCTCAGGCCACAGCGTCATTGGTGAGTTGTGTTATTAATCAGACAGCAGCTGTCGTACCCAGACATGGGAGGCCGACTCCCTGGGACCTGTAACCTCTGGGACACACGCAACCGTAACCGCCGACGGTGTTCTGACAGATCTGAGTGTAGCGACACATGTGACTTCCATCCTGGCACTCGTCAATATCTGAAAAATTTGCAGTCAGCAACAATATATCAGCCAATCTTGCACAAAACACAGCATGACTTTTGCATTTCCTGTAATTCCTCTGATCAACTTTATCAAAAATGTGTTTTAAAAGTGTGATTAGACCGATGGGACGTGACTGAGACGACTAGCAGCCTCTGTCTCATGCCAGAGGTGCTTTAGGAACGTTGGGCTTCCTCAAACGAAGACCACGCTGCCATAAATTTTGTTGCATCCTGTTATAAAGAGGATCTTTGTTTCCTCGGTCAAAGGTTTTCTTTTCAAAAAGCTTTAGCTTTCTTAGTGAAAGACAAGCAGTGACCTCGGCTGCCCTAAAACAATCCTGTGAAATCTGACCTGCTGTTACGCAACGCAAAATGCGGTGAAGACATCTGCAGGAGCTGCTAATGTTATCACCAACAGGCCTGTTGGCCTCCGCCGATTACACGAATGCAGAAGAGACCCGGTTATCTGACCAACTGTCACATGGTCAGCATCCGAGGACGAACGAATCCGTGCATTAATGAGTTGATGCTTTGTCTCTAACGGTTTATGCATGGTCAAATGCTACATGCTACACCCTCTAAATAAAGAGAGTGGAGAAAAAAAAGAAAGTATGATAGCCACTGACCTACGCAGGCTCCGTTCTCGGCTTTGGTCATGCCAGCTGGGCAGCTGTCGAAGCACTGGTATCCTCCCTCTGTGTTACGGCACTCCTTGTGAGCCGGGCAGACGTTTCTCATGCACTCGTTGATGTCTGTAAGGTGCAACAGAGCTGTTATGGGTTGTTTGTTACTGCAGCTCCAGTTGCTCAGATTGAGAAAGAATATCCTAAACTAACACGCTTTGATTTTAAAGTTCTGTTATTTCATTTCCAGGAATTTCTAAGCTCTAAAGAAAGTTAGGTGACTGACCGAGGCAGCGATGTCCTGACAGCTGGTATCCGGGGTGGCAGATACAGCGGAAGGAGCCCAGAGTATTGAGACACTGATGCTGACATGGCGACAGAGCAGACTCTTGGCACTCATCCACATCTGAAACACACAACTGACACATCAATCTACTGCAGACCTCCAGCTCACTGTGTAAGCTACAGTTCGGTAAGAATGAGATTTTCCTTGTCACGCCTCCATACACAGTTTCACAGTCATTAGCAGCGACTTGCCTTCACAGCTGGTTCCCGTGATGCTGGGCTTAAATCCTGGTCCACACTTGGCCTGGCAGCGATATGTGCCCACTGTGTTGACACACTGCTGGTTGTAGTGACACATGTGCGAGCCCTGGGAACACTCGTCAATATCTGCGCGGTATGAAGAGGAACGCAAGTGTTAGGCTGAGGCAGAGGACTAGATGAAGATGAAACAGATCATCTCCCGCAGGTGTGCTGCTGCTGGTCTCACCTTGGCACGTGTTGGTCTCCGTAGAGATGGTGAAGCCGGAGGGACAGGCGCAGGAAAAGCCTCCCATGATGTTGTTGCACGAATGAGAGCAGGGAGACTGGAGCGCACACTCATCTTCATCTGATGAAGACACATTTAATCAGGATAACAGAACTGGTGCAGCGACAAATGTTACAAAGCAAATGAGGCATAGAAAAGGAAAGCAGCATACCAGCACAGTAGGAGGCTGTGTCAAGAATGAAACCTTTAGGGCATGTGTCTCCATAACCATCTGCAAACAGAGGAGGAGCCGTTTCAGTATTTCATGTGACGTGATGGTGAAGTTTTGAATCATTGGGATTTTTTCCTCAGACCTGGTATGAGGAGGCTGGCAGTGATGTGGAAGTCCAAAGAGAGAGTAAACATGTTGTAGACGCTGTTCATCCCGGAGACCTTGAGCAGCTGGAGCAGAGGGCCCTGGCGCTCCTCCTGGCCCTCATAAATAATGGTGTGATTGCAGCGCAGCACCATGGGGTTTCCTCCTCTCTGGTGGGTCTGCGATGACCACGAGTACAGCTGCCCTTGGCCCGTCTGCACGTATGACTCATCAAACTCCTGCAGGACACAAAGCAAATCAGGTCAGAGAACCTGAAGAGGAGCCAAAATATGTCGACAAATCATCTAATGAGATGTGTTTGAGGTCTTTCAAATACAGATTGTGATGACAGCAGTGAAGGCACCTGTAGGCTCAGATGAGACGATGATAACGACGGAGGCACAAATCCGTTAATTACGATGTCAATTAGCAAAACTCCCTCAGAATCCAGACCTCTGGCAACGTGGGTCAAACGCAGGATCTCTCCTGTGTGAAGAAGTTAAAAACAGTTCAATCAGCAGTGATTTGCAGGCGCAAGAGAGCATGCTGAAACTGTTCAGAGCTAATCGTCGTCATGTGTGAGCTCAGGTCAGTGGTAGTGAGTGCTGCCATCTGCTGGATGTTCTGTAAACTACAAAACAATCAGAATCTGAGGTCACAGACAAAACTACAAATTCTGTCTTTGTAGTTTGAGTCTGTTTGGAGTTTATGCTGCAAACAAACACATAATTCATCGCAATTTGCACGAATGAATAATTGATTTATCTACAAAGCCTGCATGGTTTTAAGTACCAAGTGGCCAAGTTCCCAAAACCTTTACATATAACAAGTCAAATGTTTGAAATATTCATTAACTAAGACTTTATTGACAATTGAACATGTAAAAAAAACTAATCTGGGGTGAGACTTACCAGTGTCAAACTCCAGCTGAGACTCCTGCCTGAACTGGCCCTGAGTGAGGGAGTAGCCGTTTCTGGCTGCTCCGCTCTGCAGCACGGTGGTCCAGTAGATGGGAGCAAAAACAGACACCAGCACCCGAAGCAGGGGACCTACAAGGAAACGCAACCTGTTGGCCTCTTACAGAAACACTACATGCAGAGTACTTGAGATCAGGAGACCTGAGCTCTGCTGTTTTTACTTCTGAGTGAAATAAATCAAACAAAACAAAATGTTCTCCAGCGATTCCCCGAATCCACATCGATCATCTACAACCCGGATTCCAAAAGAAGTTTAGACGCTGCATAAAAATCCTTTTTTGACAAATACTCAACTGAAAACAGCACAAAGTCAATATATTTACTGTCTGAGCTCATCAGCTTCATTGATTTTTATAAATATCTGCTGATTCTGAATCTGATGCAGCAACACGTTTCAAACAAGTTGTGAGAGGAGACTGGGAAAGATGTGGAACGCTCCAAAAACACCTGTTTGGATCATTCCACAGGTAAACAGGTTGATTGGTAACAGGTGATAGCATCATGATTGAAAGGCTCAGTGGTTCACGGCGAGGATGCAGCGAAGTTCAACACTTTGTGAACACATGATTGGATAAAGGAGATTAATTCTTGGACTCAGGAAGACTTCAGGAAACGTATTTTCTGGAATCCGGGTTGAATTTAGTCAAATGGGAAATAAACGCTGAGTAAACAAAACAAATCTCAAAGGTCTTTAAAAGTTTGCCAAACCAATTTAAAAAGGTGAGTAAAAAAGATTAACTTGCGTCGACTACACCTCGGATTTGTTTGAGTTTGCACAGTTTATATCCACACTCGAGTCTGATCAAAGACAACAACAAGCTCTAGAATTACTGGGGGATCTTTGTAGTCTACATGCTGCACTCTGCAGATACCAGCCCAGGGATAATGTGCAGTCACTCACCCACACTGGGAGGGATGTTGTCCAGGCGTGCCTGCAGAATGCTGCTCCCCTCTTCCTCATTGTCTGTAATGTTGGCCTCCAGGAAGGATTCACCGAACTCCCTCTCGTTCACCATGCCTATCAGACTGCCTCTGGTCCTGCGAGGAGTCTCTCCTGTCATCCCCAAGTGGACAGAAAAGTAGTGAGTTTACATGCATGTGAATTTATTCATTAAATGCTCCAGCTATCTCTGTACTAATACTGTGATAATACCTGGCGCTCACATACAGAAATGTTGTGTTGGTGCATGTGTGCCATCTGTAGGGTTCATGCACACCACAGCCTTCAGTATGACTGTTTCAGATGTGACCTCGTCCAGGATTATCCACAATAAGTAGTAATATGTTACAAAACACTGAAGCAATGATGTGAAAATATTAGCTGCTGTCTGAAGTGAAGAAGGACAAAAACAAAATGAACTGGTACCTGGACAGAGACCAGCTTGACATTTCCTGGAGTCGATACTGGGGCCGCTGCACGATCGGCCGCCATTGGCTGGTTTTGGGTTGTTGCATAATCTGATTCGTTCTTGAAAGCCTTGTCCACAGGTGCTGCTGCATGGACCCCATTCCTCCCAGTTAGAGTAGCCTCCATTGACTGTTCAAGAGAGGGAGAAGAGGAGAAAAATGAGCAGTTTGGAGTCTAAATGATTCCCAAAAATAACAAGAAGCTGATAGAAAAGTGTTCCTGAAGGAAAAAATGGCAGAAATTAAAGGAACAAAACGCTGAAATATTAACATCAACCGACATTTGACAAATACGAAATAAAACGCATTTTATTAATTGATAGTTTGAAATAGTTGCTGTGGTTGTGTGTATTTCTTCAGTTAATTTCATATCCTGGTACGTTGTGTGTTTCTAAGCACAGAACTCACTCTGAACCTTGAGAGTAATGGTCCTCTCAGCTGTTCCAGCTTCACTCTCAGCCACACACTGGTACTCGCCTTCATCTGCAGCCTGTAGATCAAGCAGGTAGAGGAGGACACTTTGGCTTAATTGGCACTCTGAGGAACAATTTTCCTCTGATGGGGCCACAAACCTCCAGGACAAAAGTGTGCATTAGATCACACTTACAGTTTTATGGTAAAGGAGAGCTGACAATACAGCAAAAAAAAGCTTTTTTTACTGGGCAGCTGAGACTTTATTCCATTGAATTCTTTGTCATAATAGATAATATTGGGCCGGAGAGAGGAAATTTCACATTAGAGCGCTCTGTGGGAAGGACAGTCATCTGTCTGTGAGAAAGTCTCAACTGCAGGCTTTGCAATTACAGCAGCAGTTAGAGGTCTAACAAGGTTACAGGCTAAGGAAAGAGGGCAGAGTCTGGGAACATCCAGCTCTCTGTTCATCTCCTCCCTCTGTTGCTAATGCTGTTAGCCTTTCTGAGTGAACTGAATCTGATTTAGGTGGGAGCAGGAGGCTGCAGGACAGCCACACACTGTCCCTCCACCCAAGGGAACTGCAGATGAAGCCTGGATAGGATGAACGCTGCTCCATTGTTCTCCAAGACGTGAAACATTTATAGATGGAAGCGGTTTGCTCGAGGGGGCTTAATTTTGAGAGATTAGGTTTAAAACTTGTCTAGAAGAGAGGCTCACTGCTGTAAAATTCAGGAAATAAAGAACAAAACATAAAGGTAACTGTATTTACCGTGATGCTGTAAATGACCAAGGATCCGTTGTGAAGCGCTTGAATTCGGAGGGACCGGAGCAGTGCTTTTCCATCCCGGAGCCAGCGGAGGACGGGGCTGGGGTCTCCGTGGACTGGACAGTCGAGCATAGCAGAGCCACCCTGGGTGACTGTCTGAGACGTGTGGGCTTCACCCTTCAACACCGGAGGCTCTGGAGACACACAGCACGTGCAGTCATTACCAGATCAAGGCGGTATCAGTATTTACTCGACTGTATTGGTCTCTACCTCAGCGCGTTTCCCAGTTAAAGGTTGAATGAGTTAGATGACCCACCTCTGATCCGGATGAATGAGAGCGCACGGATGGAGCCCACGCTGTTTTCTGCTATGCACACGTAGGTCCCAGCATCATTCACGGTCACGTTCTCAATGATCACGGAGCTCCTGCCGGCCTCATCCACAGCAGCACCTGGAACATTTTAATCAATCCACGTTTAGCATGTTTTAACTCGCAAGTCTGCATTAGATAAACGTTCTTAACTCAGCTCCCTGTTGCCTCCACAAAGTGGAGTCTGTGCATTACAATGCACCTGCAAGATTTATTGCTATTTTATAATTATTTCATGTTAGTGTGATCGGCAGAAGCTTTCGCCGTGGCACTGTGATACTTTGCTCATATTGAAGTGCTCGTGTAAAGGAAGAGGATACCTGAGAAAGGGCTGTTGTTGACAGTCCAGGAGATGACAGGTGGAGGTGTTCCCTGAGCGTGGCAGGACAAGGCCAGGCTCTGCCCTTTGTTCAGGGTCACGTCACCTGGCAGCTCCTTGAAGGCAGGCCTCATGTTGATGGACAGGCGGAGGTCTTGTCTCGCGGAGCCGGCTGCGTTCGTCGCCACACATGTGAATACACCAGCATCCCCTGGCTGTGTGAGGAAAGCAATCAGAACTGTATGCCCGAGACTACACAGAGATGTAGTTCAAGATGCAGTGAAGGATATGGGTTGTACTCAGGCTAACCTCAGCCCTCTCGATGATTAGCTCTCCTGATCGCAGGACGGTGAATTTCCCCGGAAGGTTGGGCACGACGGCGCCGTCCTTCTCCCATGACACTCTGGGCTCTGGTGAGCCCTGAGCAGCACAGGGCAGCAGCGCCTGAAATCCCTGAACGACCGACAGCTCTGTCTGCGCAGGAGGAATCATGGGTGGGACTGAAATGCAACAACACATTTTTATCATTAAAAGTGTTTAAAGTAAACCTGCTACATTCAGTCTTCACTTCGGCTTAACTCACCTTGAATAACCAGCCTCATGTCGTGGCTGGCTCTGCCGGCGATGTTTTTGGCAGTACATGTGTACAGGCCTGCATCACTGCGCTGGGTAGAAGTGATTGCCAAGGTTCCGTTGGCAAAGATCCTTATATGAGCGCCGTCAACCAGAGGCCTCCTCTCCTTATGCCAGGTAACTTCAGGCTGCGGCTGCCCATCAGCTACACACTCCAGGCTGACAGGCCGGCCTAGCACAGCGGTGTACTCCACACGGGGCACGCTCAGCACGGGTGGAACTGGAGCAAATATGAATTCATTCATTCAATTCAATTGTTGTATGTGACACTCTCACACAGTTTAGCGACAAAGGATGGAGAAACCAGCATTTTCTATCATCTGTGAGATCGAAACGTTACCTTGAAGGACTAGTTTGGTCCTGCCCACAGCTACGCCAGCGTCATTCTTTGCCAGACACTGGTAGGTCCCAGCATCACCAAGCGTGACACGAGAAAACTTCAGAGCTCCATTTGAGAGCACAGCAAGCCTGTGTCCTGTAGGCAAACAATACAGGAAGTCAGGAACAGCTGTCCAGGCTGCAAACATGTTCAAAGTATTGAGAATTGTCTCACAGAACACAGTGATGGACGTCATCACTTAAGATTTGCAATATACAAGAAATGCCCAATTCATACTCCAAACAAACAGGGGGCAGCATAGCGCCAGAGTAACTGCTAACTGGATCAGCAGTTAGCTTGTTAGCTCAGTTAGCCATGCAGCTAGCAGCCCTGAGCTAACTCTGCCTGGAGTGAGAGTTCAGAGCGCTGGGGTAGTGCTGGTTTATACTGTTAGCACAGGTGTTTTGGACCACCAGGAGGAGGAACAGGGAATACGATACCAAGGTGATTTACAGTGGCTTCGACCAGGAGTCTGACTCAGGGGGCAACAAAGACCTGGTGGGTTCGGGCGAGGACATGAGAGGTGTGAAGTCGAAGAGGAGTGAGACAAAGGTCTGGCTTCTGTCGCCGACCCCTGAGCAATACCATTGGACAATCACCTCTTCAGGTACAAAGTGGTATTACGAGACAGGACGGGCAGGGGCTAGCTGGTTAGCATGCTAACTTTACCGCTAACTGCAGCACAATAATTAGACATCTTTGACATATCAGTTATTTCTTCACATTCTGTTGACATTTTTTTAATGTTTTATGCTAAACTTCTTCCATGTTGCACCTTTAAATCTAGTCAGTGTTAATGTTAGAAAAACTTTCAGCAATATAAGTTGACTCCAGGTGAATTTTTCCATGAATGTGAACAATGTCAGATGTTCGGGTTAGCATCAGTGCTAGCATCTACTGTACAGTAACAGTGTGTTTCTAAATACTAAGTATCATTACCTGCTGCTATGGGAACTCCCTCTCGTTGCCAGGTGACGGATGGTCTGGGGAAGCCTTGGACCTCGCAGGGCAGAACAGTCCCATGATGTAACACCACTTGTACTTCCTCTGCCATTGGCCTGATCTCTGGGGGCTCTTAAGTACATTGGAGAGCAAATCCCTTGTTATATTTGTTTACCGTATACCATGTTCTACCATATGTGTTCCAACAGATAGTGCTGCCACGGACAGCCTACCTTGCACAGTAAGTGAGATGTGTTTATGAACCACTCCAGCTGGGTTTCGGGCCGAGCATGTGTACCTGCCAGCATGGCTTGGCACAGCAGCAGTTATCTCCAACACTCCTGCATTAAAAAGAGTGCAAAGAGAGAGAGTTTAATGTCATATTTAAGGGTTATATAGAATATATTCCCCACCCCGTGGCAGTGCTGTTCCAGTTGACTATGATGCAGTTCGGAGCGGTCGATAAATCAGCGCACATTCTCATGTTCTTAATGTCATGATTCGACCTTTTATTGAAGGGTAAGTGGAAAATGAAAAAACGCCTGTGAACACCTGTTCACCTGTCCTAAACCAAAGGGCAAACCTCACCTCATCCTAAATATCACAATAATAACAACAAACAAGCCAACCAAAACCTCATCACAGTATATTCCAACACATGATGAGCATAATGTCTCAACATAATTAGGAATCAAAAAGGCCAATCTGCAAATTGCTTCAACATATACAATAATACAAAAACCTGCAAAATCACTAGTTTCTTTTGATCTCTTAGATGTCTAAGACTTGAACATGTCTTACCGGTGGGAAGGACACGATAGCTTCCTCCTCTGGACCCCAGTTTGGATCCGCCCTTGGTCCAAGTGATGGTTGGCTGAGGGCGTCCTTGTACGTGACAAGGCAACACCACAGGAGACATTTTCACAGCAGTGACTGTCGTGACGTCGTCCTCAATAGATGGTGGGACTGAAAGAGCAAATTCATCAATTCAGTCATCTCAGATGACTCCACTGTCTGCTTATAGTATGCAACTCAAATTCAGTACCTTGCAGGATGACCTCAATGACCCTGCGCTCCTCCCCAACATCGTTGACAGCAGTGCACTCAAAGTAACCTTCATCCTCATTGGATGGTGACAGAAGAACCAGAGACCCAGAGGACAGTAACCTGCACAGAACAGCACAAGTGCATCAGATTTTAACATATTATGGCTGTGTGATTTGTGGTGGATGTGGTGGTGGTAGCTTTACCTGTATGCACCGGGCTGCTGGCTCATATCGAGTGGAGTACCATTTCTCTTCCAGGATACTTTAGGTGGGGGTATACCTGTAGCCTCACAGCTCAGCGCAGCTCTAATCCCTGTGGTTACCGTCACATTGAATGGACCTGGACTAATGGATGGACCCACTGAAAGGACACAGATGTTGACCACACTAATGAATTTCGGCGTATTTTGTAACATTTTAAGATACGATACAACCAGAACCAACACGGGGACTTGAGTGTGAACAAAACTGCAATCATGTTGCATGAAAGTACAGAAAAAGTGACCTTTTCTTTTCTATATTTACCAAACACCCGTAGATCCACTCCCCGGTGATCTGAACCAGCCTGGTTAGACACGGTGCAGTAGTAGCGACCAGCATCGCTCAGCTGAACGCCATGTACTCGCAAGGAGCCCTCTGATAACATAGTGTACCTGAAACAAATGAACAGATGTAGGAATGGATAGACACAACACAATGTGCAGCTGTGTCTGACTGGAAAAGGAAAAATATAGCAAATATAGCAAAGACAGATGTTTGGACCTACTTTTTCTTATCTTGCGTTACGGGGAAGCCGTCTTTCCTCCACATGACTGTAGTTGAAGAGTCGCCCTCAACTTCACAAGGTAGAACTGTATCCTGGCCGATATGTGCGGTCACCACTGAGCTGCCCTCCTTTATCACTGGTGGTACTAGAGGAATAAAGTGGCACGTTGTATGTAGAACCATTTAAAAACTACATTTAAATCAGCTCATTATTGAAAGGAATGCTTACAGAGAATCTCCACTGTGAAGAACAGACTGGTGCTTCCAGCCATGTTGGTGACCACACAGCTGTACTGGCCACTGTCCTCAGGCCTGACTTCCTGTATCTCCAGGTACTGACCCCCCGCCAGCCGCTGGATACGACCACCCAGCTGATATGACAGGAGGAGGAGGTACAGTGAGTCAGAAGAGATGGCTTTTAGTCCAATGCCTGTTTTTATGTCCTCGACTCTGTACCTGCAGTTTGGCCTCATCCTTGTACCACTCTATATCCGGAGCCGGGTCGCTGTCAGCCAGGCACTCCAGGGTCAGATGTCCATTAACTGGAACTGTCAGTGTCCTCACATCACCAGAGCCAAGGAGGGTTGGCGGGACTGATGACAAAGTGTGACACTCACTTTAGCATCCAGAGTGAATAATGGTACCAAAACTTTCTATATGCCTAAAGTGCTTCTTTTAAACAAAGACGAGCTGCGTAAAGACGTGGCCATGTGGAACAGATAAACCCAGAACGTAAATCAGGGGCCAGATGTTAAACAAATACACGCTTAGCTTTCCACACAGAGCACAGCATTTACATAGAAGGAGTTTTATGGCACAGCTGAGCTGAGTATGTCATAATAATGCAAAGGAGGATCACGTCATGTTTTTGGGAACTTCACTCAGAGTATTAATCTCAGCAGCAGAACAAATAGGTAGAACAAATGGTGCAGTATTCACAATGCATTATAAATCAAAGCTGTCAGTCGAAACACATGTATGAAAATGCCTTTACGCTGTCTATATACGTCATATTGCGTGCATATCAGCGGACACGATATAAAAGACTGCATGACCATAGCCGGAAAATGTAATGCCAGACCAGGTCTGTTTCTACTTTTCTGCAAACACCAATCTTCACTCCTGAGTGTGCGCACAGCTTTGTTCATCACGTCCCAGGTGCGAGTAAGAGAGAGGGCAGACGGGAATTATTTCTTTTAAGTTGAACAATACGCAAGAACAGCTTGTGTCACCTTGGACTCGGACCCAGTGGTTTTTTCCATCCTCTCCGGCTAGGCTGCTGGCCAAGCAGGTGTACAGACCTGCATCCTCCACCTTTAAAGAGACGACATTAATCAACCTGAGTGGTTCTGGCATGACAACAACGTGTTTGCCTGGATTGATGCTGTTACCTCTCGCTTGGTATTTAAGTTTTGGGTACTTTGAAATATTTTCAGATGTTGTCCTTTTGAAATGTACCTGAACTTTGCTAATCCTGACAACGTGTCCATCCTGCTCAACAATGTCCGTTCCTTCCAAGGGGCGGCCATCTTTGAGCCAGCTGAGGGTGGGAGGTGGGACTCCGACAGCTGAGCACTCCAGCTCCAGCGGACTGTTCAGAGCTATGGTGAGCTCTTCTGGAGAGCTGGAGCTGGATATCTTTGGAGGCTCTGGGTTAGAAAGCAGGTTTTCAAGGAGTTAACGTTACGACTGAAAATAAAATGAATTAAATATACAGGTTGTTCTGGGGTTACCGAGCACGGTGAGGTTAAAGCTCTTCGTGCTGCTTCCAGCCTGGTTACTGGCCACACAGCTGTACAGGCCTGCGTCCGAAGGCGCCACATCAGGCAGCTGCAGCCGTGTCTCCTGGCCATCCAGCAGCAGGTTGCGGTGAAGGGACAGCGGCTGGCCGTCTTTTATCCAGGTCAGTGTCGGAGGCGGAACGCCCCGCGCCTCGCAGGTTAACGTCACCAAGGAGCCCTGGACTACTGTAACTGGCTCCACTGGTTCAACATGATCCACACCTGGGGGCACTGTGGACCGTATGCACACGGTGTGAGACCTTCAGATCCAAAATGCTTCATGTCAGTGTGAGGGAATGTGGTATGTTATGATTGTACCTTGGACCTGGACATCATAGCTGAGCTCAGCAAGGCCAGCTCGACTGCGTGCCACGCATGTGTAAACTCCAGAGTCAGACAGCTGCACGGGAGAAATCCTTTTTCATAAAGAAAGGGAGCACATTACCTCACAGATAAACAGAATTTTAACAAATGATCATGTCAGAATTCAGCTTTCCCTCTTTAAACTGACCTCAGCACAGAGTCACCAGACAGGAGGCGTGTACGAGGAGAGAGGAGCAGCGGACGTCCGTTCTTCAGCCAGCTGATCTGCGGAGGAGGGCTTCCTGCTGCCTGACACTCCAGCGTCACAGCACTGTCCTGGGTCACCTGCACCTCCCTGGGGACGGTGGTCTCACCGGAGATCGATGGTGGGACTGTGACAAAGTCAAATCAAATCAGTCAGAAACTTTAGCACTGACACAGCTACACACATGCTGCGTTCAAACTCACCGAGTACAAAGAGGGTGTAGAATTTGCTCTCCTGTCCGGCCGGGCTGACAGCCAAACAGGTGTATGTCCCAGAATCCTCAGCGCTCAGCCTCAGTAACGTTAGGGTGCTGCCGTCAGGGGTCACGCTGCCGGGATGCAAATACACATTATGTTTTCACATTAACACCACGTATCACTTTATCCATTTCCCTTTAAACCAGCATCTATTATGTGTCCACCTCTGCACCTCAGTATTACTTTCCCATCATCATTATCATCATCGTCCCACGATTTTCTCACACACACACACACACACACAGACATTTGCTTTCTCTGGCTGATGCAGCTGCAATGACCACATAAGCTGCTGCACAGCTGTAAAACAGCTGCTCTTACTGCTCCCCATGATGAAATTAGGCAAGGGGCTATAAACGACTCCATTTCTCTGTCCACACATCCTTCTGTCATGCACATTATCTTTGACGATGATGATTAATATTTTATTTTCCAAACCTTCAGGGAACGGTGTTCTTGTGAGCTGCTCGCAAAACAAATTCAGCAGCTTTAAATGAGCCTCATGAAATATATCATTATTATTGCTGTTACTTCATACTGTTCTGTGTGCGTTTAAAGCCCTGGCAGTAAATAGGGAATGTGGATGACTTACGCGACGTGACGGTTGTCTGATCCCTCTAAAGTCACTCCGTCTTTCAGCCAGCTGAGTCGTGGTGTTGGGCTTCCGCTCGCTCTGCACTCCAGGGTCAGCTCCTCTCCCATTGGTGCGCTCACGTCAGACGGCTGCTCGGAGTCCAGGATGGTCGGCGATACTAAGTAGGACAAAGATTGCTGCTAAATGCGACTGGAAATCTTTCCTCTTATGAGTGATATATATAATTTTCTATGAGGCGTGCACCTCATTTTGCTCTTTACCCTGCACTGTGAGTGTGTAGTCTTTCTGCGTTTGTCCCTCGCTGTTCTTGGCCACACAGGTGTACGTTCCAGCATGGGACAGAGTGAGGGGCCCCAGCTCCAGCCTGTTGCCCCGAACGGACCACTGCCACTGCAGGCTGCTCTCTGGACAGCAAACACTTTGCTCACACCAGCTCTCACACATGACATGCATATTGTTCCAGCTCCCTCGTCACCGCCTCCCTCTTACCGATAGGAGTTCCATCCTTGAGCCAGGTGATGCTTGGCACAGGGACCCCTGAGGCCTCACACAGCAGGGCCACATGGGAGCCAAGGGTGTAGTTTAGGGACTCCCGGAGAGCTCCGTCCAGGACAGGTGGAACTGTGGAAATATGTCCCCTATGACTTCTAAAACTACTAAAAGGCTGAGATAGTTGTTTCAAAGTGTTACTCTGAGAATATAGCAGAGGTATTCTCACCATGAACTGTCAGCCTGAATGTCCTGTCCACCTGTCCAGCCACATTGGATACCTTGCAGGTGTAGGTGCCACCATCTGCCAACTAGGAACCAAAAACAGGTCACTGTGATGAGGGAGGCTGCATTTTAAGCACAGGCTGCAGGCAAAGAAAGGACTTGGCTCCTTCCTGCTATGCTAGCCAGTACGTGCACTCTGAATCAGGTAAATTAGCTTAAAATAGAGTTCAGATAAACACGGTCACATATGCAGCTTTGTTCTTTCCCGTCTGTGATTTCATGGAATGAATGCATGAAAGTTAAATATGTATGTTTATGTAAAGACTGGAAGTCAGTTGACGCCCTTTCAAAAGCCACAATGAGTCCTTAAAAGACTTTTTATGTTTTGTTTACAGCCTCAAACATGTGACATAAAACATTTTTCCTGACCTGAACCCCTATGATCTCCAGCTGGTGACGATCCATCTTCAGTCCATTCCCTGCAGCCAGTTGCAGCCCGTTCTTGTACCATGTGACCTCAGGCTCAGGAACACCATGGGCCTCGCATCTCAGGGTGACAGAGGAGCCGACCTGCGGGGTGACCAGGTCTGACTCAGCATCCAGACGGGGCTTCAGGGTGGGCAGGACTGATGGTTTGCACAGACGGAGAGGGCATGATCTCAGTTTGATTCATTCTAAACTGGTATGATTCACTCCTGAACTCTCCTCGGTCACAGCTGGCTTGTGGTAAACAGATTTTTTTTTCCGCCTTGACAATGTTTTGAGATTTGATCATCTGTATATGTAGCTGAATTGTGCAGATGGGTCACCATGGTTTGCTCACCATAAACACTGAGGAGAATACTCTTCTGGTCCTGGCCTGCTGAATTGGTGGCTGTACATACATATTGCCCTGCATCCTCCAGTCTGGCCCGGGGCAACTGCAGCATCTGGCCGCCTATAATACAATATATAATGACATGAAATGTAATATCTGTGCCGTTATTAGATTCAAACAAAAGAAATGCTCCTGACATAAGAATCATTTGGGTCTTGCGGGTGGCCGAGGTCTGACCTGGCAGAATGTGGATGCCGGTGCTGAAGTGCAGGACCTGTCCGTCTCTGGTCCAGGTGATCTCTGGAGGAGGGTACGCTTGGACGTCACACAGCAACGACACCATGTGGCCCTCAATCACACTAACTTCCTCCTCCTTGTGGCCAATTATTCTCGGGGGCACTGAAAGAGAACAGTTGTACACGTAGAGATGAGTCTGGCGACTCCACAGGAAACTGAATACACAGCAGCAGTGGTAAGTTGCTTTGAGTTGTGGACTCTTCTTACCTTGCACCGTCAGACTGAAGAGCTTCTCGACTGTTCCAACCTTGTTCTCAGCTACACACAAATACCCGGCCATGTCTGAAACCTGGACACTGAGGAGCTGAGAGATGGGATTGAAGTGTTACTCCTCAATAAAACATGTCACCGCTGGATCCTAAAAGTCAACAAGGGCTAACCTGGAGCTGAGTCCCATCCTCGCTGATGAGGTGCTGCGAGTCTGTGTGCAGCGGCTGCCCGTCTCTCAGCCAGGAGACGACTGGAGCAGGATGTCCGCTCACATCACAGTGGAGGACCACCGTGCTGTTGACCACCGCTCCCATTTCCTCCATAAACTCCTCGGATGCTCCCGTGATAACAGGAGGGACTGAGGAGGGAAACACAATGATTTTTTTTTTACCATTTTCAAACACATTTTACGTACATTTTGATCACAGCTTAATTATGCATGTGCACTTGCTTACCTAAGATCTCCAGTTCAAAGTGCATGTGGTCCTCTCCAGCTTCGTTCACAGCCTGACATGTGTACTTTCCAGCATCTTCTTTCTGCACACGTGCGATTTGCAGCACCTGTCCACCTGAAAGGACAAACCAGTTTATCCATGAATATGAAGCTCGGGTCACGCATAACAGCCACACTGCTGGTTTGAACCGAGGTCACACAGGAAGGAGTCCCCTCTGACCTGGAAGTAGCACCACTCCGTCGCCAGAGGTGAGTTTTCGTCCATCTTTGTACCAGCTGAGCTTGGGCGGGGGGATGGCATTACTCTCACAGGACAGGCTGATTGAATGGCCCAGGGCCACCTCCCGCTTCTCTACCATGTCCTCTTTATCATCGTCCTCGTGTCCCAGACCCCAGGCTGCTTCTCTGTTAGTCACCCGGTGAAAGATCGGAGGAACTGGCAAGACAAGAGTTTATGTCAAGTCACTATTCAAGAAGATTTTGTTATTCCAAAAGTGTCTTTGAACTGAAGACAGCACACCCAATCCTGATCCTGAGCAGAAATGCAGATTTAAGCAGCGTACACACCCTGAATGGTGACACGAAAGTCTCTCTTGTCCTCTCCTGCAGAGTTGGTGACCACACAGGTGTACTGGCCTTCATGGGACAGCATGGCGTTCTCAATGGTGAGGGAGTGGCCACTCTCCTGAATGCCAGCATGGATGTTTCCAGTCAGCAACTAAAGACCAAGAGAATGCATGAGATGATGTAGTCCAGCTGAAATAATTGTTCATAACAATCTGTGTCTTCAAGAGTCATTAAAGGCGAACGGTTTTCCACGTCACAGTCTGATTACAGGTGTTAGGGTGCTAGTGCACACGTGAAATCCTTGTACAAAGTCTTCTGTGGGTCCAGAGGGAGATCCAGATCTGAAATCTGATAAATTGCCAAGTAAAGTCAAAACATTAGCCACCACTAGCATAACACACCTGATGGTGAACTGGTGGTCAAGTTGCATTGTGGGTAATGTAGGCACCAGGTTTTAACAAGGAAGACGAATGCAGAGAATATCGAAAAAACGATATCTCTGGTTCTGCTGCAGCGATTTTGATCCTTTTTGTCCAACAATGTTGTGATTTTCCTGCCTCACTTCAAAAAATGAGTATCAGTGGTGGGTTTGAAAGATTAGATAAGAGGAACTGCTAAACATCTTGGTGCAGGCATGTCAAATTTCAGCCTGTAATGTGTTTTACAGAAGAATCTGAACAATAAAGCAACGCCTCCACCAGCATTTAGAAGAAAATCAAATGTTACATGAATCCAAAATCCACCTAATCCTCATGATTTTTTTGCAGGAGGCCCTGCAGAACATGGACACCAGCACACACACATAGTGATGAAACACAGGGCAATGCAGTATTATTACAGTATTTTACATTATGATATTTAAGCACTGCGTTCTTCTTCTATGTCTTTGCTATAATTAACTGGCTTAGTCATCGCACAAAATCTGGAAAGCGGAGGAGGCTTGTGCAAGAGAATGTCAGTCATGTTGAGGCTGTTGCAGTTTGTACTGGCTGCCAGTAGGCTGGACTTGTTCCATTTAAAATAACTTCTAAAGCACATGTTTGTGGGTCTAAGAGCAGCAGAGCTTGTAAGGACGACACACCAACCTGTCCATCTTTGAACCAGTGAACCTTGGGCTCAGGGAAACCTTTGGTCAGGCAGGAGAGAGTTAAACTCCCGTTGATCCGTACTTTCTCTTCCTGGCTTCCAAACGTTAAGGATGTAGAGTCTCCTTCTATCTGCGGTGGGACTGAAAAAAAACAGATGTGTCATTAAAAGTTCTGTTTCAGCCACTTTAATTTGCAAGTGGTGCAGATGTTGCTTACCCAGCACACTCAGTGAATACTGTTTGATGGCGGTGCCGGCCGGATTGGTGGCCCTGCAGGTGTAGAGGCCAGTGCTGTCACCCCGCGCCGAGCCCAGTCGCAGCGCCTGTCCGCCACGGGTGTACGTCAGCTGGGAGCTGGACACGATGGGCTGGTTGTCCTTTAACCAGGTGATACTGGGTGTGGGTGAGCCCTCAACATCACAGGGGAGGACTGTTGGGAAGCCCAGCACCACTGACACCTCTGAGGTCTCATTGGGGCCCTTGATGGTCGGGGGAGCTGGAGAAAAAAAACAACAATGCACTAATGTTTAACAGCCAATAAGAGTTTTACAGTTCAGTAGCACAGAATGAATAGATCCTCAGAGGGTTGACCCGGAGTGCAAAACTTTGGCTAATTACAGCACATGCTCTTTAGGTGACACAGAAATCCACAGCATAAAGAGGATTCAGTGTGTGCTCATAGACCAGGCAGTGTGGTAGAGGCTACGTCTACACAGGCATTAAAGATTCTGTTCACTTATTTTCCTTCCAAAAACAACACTGCAACACCGAAACCAACACCCATATCCAGAAAACTTCTAAAGGGCTTGTGCTTGAATGTTTTGTGTAGAGAGAAAATAAATGAGCGTATGAGCTGAACTCAGGCCAGTGTGGTTGTGAGTGTATGCTTTGTGTCTTAGATTAAGCTAGAAGTAAAGCAGAGACCTTGAACTGTGAGTCTGAACTGGCGCATCTGAGTTCCTGCGTTGTTGCTGGCCAGACACTGGTAAAGCCCCTGGTCCCTCAGCCTGACTGACTTCACCTTCAGCACCTGGCCATCCTCCAGAAACTCCACATGGGGGTCTCCATCGCGGGAAAGAACCCTGGAGGGAGAGAGAGAGAGGAAGGAATGGTGGATCAAATCAATACTATGGATGCTGCATCCTGCGTGTGGCGCTGAATGTCACATCAATAAACTGATGCTCACTCTCCATCGCGGCTCCATTCCACTCTGGGCGCTGGTCGTCCGCTGACCCGACACTGAAACTCCACCTCCTGGCCCAGCGCCACGGTCAGCTCCTGCAGTCGGGATGTTCCTGAGATCACTGGTGGAGCTTTAACAGTGAACACACACACACACGCACATACATACACACACACACACCAGAAATACACTGGTTAGTTGGTTTCAAGGATTTATGATATCAATGTAAAGGCTGAATGAGATCATAATTGATTCAAATTTAAAATAAAATCATCCATCAGCTTACAGAGACATCAGTTTAGTCATTCATAAGATAATAATAATTATAATAATGCTAATTATAAACCTTAATTGTATAGCGCCTTTTATACAGGAATTGCGGCTCAAAGTGCTTTACAACAAAGAAATCACCTGCACCAAGTGAGTGCTTCACATAGAAAAGACAGAATGGAGTTAAAAAGAATTAATGTAAAATAAGGTGGAGAAAAAAACTCATTAATGTCGATGATCATGAGCACTGACATTAATGGTTAGCCTTTGTAGGTGTGAGGAGAATTACAACTTTCAGGATGTATGCTACAGTAAGATGAGCATTAAAGTTTAATTAAAGAGTTTAAGCTCTTTGGGGGCTTTAGACTGCTGTTCCAGGACGTTTTTAAATCCACTTTTAACTCTCTTCTTGATGTAGTAGGCATCCTTAAATGTGTCTTTCCCCCGTCTCTATTCTTACTCATCCTAAATACCAGTGTGACAGCTGGTTTATGAGCTCACCTTGCACCACAATGTTATATTCTCTGCGGGCTTCTCCAGCTGAGTTCTGAGCTGTGCAGGAAAATCTTCCTGCATGTTCTGGCTGGACTCTGTAGATTCTCAGCATCCTATTCCCATTCTGCAGGTATACCCCAGGACTGTCCACCTGCATGCACAGAAATCAGTTAAGTGCATCCTTAGTGTTTTATTGCAATTAGAACACTGGCCACTTGGAGGCGTTGTACAGCTAGATATCAGCAAGATATATTAACATGCAGCCCAAGTTCTGAATTTACAGTAAATAGGAATTCAGGGTGGAAGAACTCACAGGATGGGTGTCTTTAGTCCAGGTGATTGTTGGGGAGGGGATCCCAAAGGCATCGCAGCCCAGAGTGAGAGGCTGCTTCAAGGTGACGGTGAGGTTCAGTGGCTGGCCATCGTCTTGGATCTCTGGGGGGACTAAAAAGTGCGAAAGAAAACTTGTTTCGGTTCAGATTCAGGTATTCTGTCATGAGGCAGAGAAAAAGAGGCGACTAAATTCTCACCATTTACTTTCAGCCTGGTCTTTCTCTCCACAGAGCCGGCCTCATTGGTCGCCACACACTTGAAGTCCCCGCTGTGGCTGGCGGACGCTGTGCTAATTACGAGAGCTCCGTCCCTCGCCACAGAAAACTCTGATTGCTCGGGATGTATCTCCAGGCCGTTCTTGAACCAGCGCACTTTGGGATGAGGTGAACCTGCAGGTGGGGGGGAGCAAGAAAAGAATTCCGGGTGAGTATAAACTGAGATTTATTGATCAGGTCTGACAGAAAGAAAAGTTACTTCCATTTCTCTGCCTCTCTACAAGAGAACTTAATGGGCAAGCAGCCCAGACTAGAAAAAGCCAGCTCTACATTTATCTATTGGACAGCAGAGCAGCGGGGGAGACCATGCCAAAATGCTTTGAGCCCTTGTAGCCTGCAAGCTTAAGATTTTCAAGGTCAGAGTCACATAAAAAAGTACGACACGGTATGTGAGACGTACGCTTTAAAACACTTGCATCAAGATTTATTACCAAACACTGAGGTGAGAGTCTTGAGCAGTAAGAATAGGAGTAGCTGAACAAGCAGTTCAAAGGCACTGGAGCCTGAAACAGGTGTGTTCTGTGGATTACTGGGGGGAGGAGAGCTGGAAATGGTCGAGAGGAGGAAGGTGGAATGGGGAAAAAGGTGGAGGATTTTTGTACCCAGCACAACAGACAGCAGTGAAAGAGCAGAGCAGTGGAGCAATCCAAATGCCACGGCTCTGTCTATTTACAGAGGTGTTACATATACAAACACCACAGACGAGGAAGGGAAATCAAACGCAGCGCCCCTCCTCAATCGAAAAAATAGGAACCGCAGGAGACGCAGCTCGGGCAGAGGTGATGTGATCGTCCGCTGGCTCGCTCTACACGTGTTTACAATTAAAGCTCTGAGTCAAATTCATTATCTCATTGCACAGAGGAAATGCGTACAGATGTTCTATTTTAGATGTTAACAGATCTCATTAGCAGACTTTGAATTTATTTGCTCGGGCTGACGAAGTCAGAGATTATCTCTTCCATGTGTTTCCCAAATAATTACCTCTATCAAATGCAATGTGCTTGTTGGTGAATTAATAGTATCCCTCTGGCGGAGACTGCGCTTTATCTTCCTTATACAGATTGATCTCAAGAGAACAATGAAGGGATCCTCGTTTCCTGCTGCTGGCTGCCTCTCTGGGGTGTCAGACCATCAAGTATTTCAGTATGAGCCCTCTGAGGTCTGCCTGCCTGCCTGCCTGCTGTCTGCTGGTATGACTTGGATGGAAGGAGTGCTAGTGTGGCTTCATCTTCCTCTTCCTGTGTTTCACAGTGCACCTCAGACATCTCTGTCCTTCATCTGCCAGCAGCAGCCTGTAATTAGGATTCCTCTCCCAGCAGGCCCCCACGCAGAGGAAAGCAGATGTGGCTCACTGAGGCAGCAGGCAGGCTGATGTTCCAGCTGTTGCTCCACATTAGACACAGTCCTCACCTTCTCTCACCGAGGTGGTTACCATGGCACAGCTCCACACAAACAATACCTGCTTCACGGGCTGTCGGAGGTGTCTATCAGTGCATCCACAGACACTCACTGTGTTTTGATAAAACAGCGAGCTCTCCACATCCCTCCAGGATATTCCCGTGCTCGCACCGAGATGATAAAATATATAGACAACGGCGTGTCTCTGGGTGCTGCGATAAAAAGAAGTTGTGCCTTTTAAGATGGCAAGGATCTTTTTTCAAGGTTTGACAACTGGAAGTCTACAGCGAAACATTCCTTTGATGGTGCACAACTCCGCAAATCTGTCCTACATTTAAAGTGTAATATTCCCCTGTGTCGTCAAAACAAACTAAAAAAGACACATCCATTTTATGCTCCAAAACTTTAGTCACACCCTGTAAATTGCATCTCTTCAAAACGCCACACCTTTGATTGCCCTACTCTTTGCAGCCTGACTCATCTGTGACTCATTCCTCACCTTCAGCAGGACACGGGATGATGACCTTGCTGTTGGCTATTTTCTCCATGATGGCATCCCCGGGTTCTGCAAAGGAGGGGGCCTCTGTGAGGACAGAAAGTGATGTTTAGTGCTGGTTCAGAGTGCAGTTGATAAAAAAGAACATTAAATCTAAAGTGCAATGAGTGTTAATCAGAGTTATTAACAAAGGTTAGAGTGAGAAGAAGGGAGTCTGAGGGACTGATGTAGGTGTGAGGTCCTCTCTAGTCATACATCAACCTCTGACTATATTTAATCAGGTAGTCTCATCACATCAAGATCTCTTTATCAGGAGAGACCTGAAAACAAAGAACATTCATTTTCAGACAAACACACAACCAGCATACAAGAACAATACGTCTAAAGCCAGAAAACCAAACATCAAGTGGTAAAAGAATAAATGAAAGTAATGACAAGAGTCATAAAAAATAAAAAAAGTCAGTAAAGTTTTAAAATCTCCAAGTGGAACGAGTCCAGTTTTAAATTTGATTCATTAAAAAGATGCATAGTAGCTCTGCCAAGGTGAGCACGTATACATGTACTTGATGTTATTCACATTTAGGTGTAGGGATATCAGGAAAACGTCAAAAGCAGGCTGAAGATGAGCAGGGGCTCTTGCTGCAGTGGAACCAGGAGCATATGAGTCTATCATTTGCATAAAAGTGGGCACTGATTATGAAGAATAATGATATTTATGTATAATGAAAAAAGTAATGGACCAAGAATAGAACCCTGAGGAACCCCACTGACGGCAAGAACACTTGATTCAGCACATTTGACCACATTGTCCTGAGTTCTTCATGTCCACAACTTTATATAGAGGTTTAAAGGACTTTTTAAACTTCCATCAGAAGGGTTTCTCGGTGGTCTGAATAGCGTCAGACGGACCCTCCCTCAAAGCTTTTAGAGCTGTGTCTGACCAAAACTGGGACACAGTCAATGTATAAAAATATTCATGTCACAAGTGTAGGGAAATGGTTATTTAAATAGATTTCGTTAATTAAAATTAACTATTTTAAACTAAATGAATTCATTAATCGGAACAGGGTTTGAAGAACTGAATAGATATTCACCAAGAATTTCCAGCTTGATCTCTAAGGTCTCCTGTCCAGCGCTGTTCCTGGCCACACACTGGTAAGTGCCCTGGTCATCGAGGCTGACCTGCTGGATCCTGAGAGGTGTCGTGTTCTTAACCCCAACAGGAAGTCCATTGTGAAACCAAGTGACCTCAGGGCTCGGTTCTCCCTGGACCACACATGGCAGACTCACTCTCTGGCCGACCAGGGCTTTCAGGAGGGAAGGCGCTGGCTGAATTCTGGGCTTAGCTGAGGCAAAAAACAAACATGGCTCACAAAATCTGTTACACGCCCGATTATTCACATATCTCACGTATTCTCCACACGCTCGAAGTGATGCATGCACATGGAACAGAATTTTGAAAAGTTAAATTTGAAGGTTTCTGAGAAGTTAACTTTGTAATGTAGCCCCACAGAGTTACCTTGAATGTGTAAATTGTAGCTCAGGGACACGTTGCCTGCCGGGTTTTCTGCTGTGCAGGTGTACAGCTTACTATCAATCAGGCGCACATCGGTGATCCTCAGAGAGCCTGAAGGCAAAACAGTGAACCTGGGGAGTGGTTCGGGGTCAAGGGCAAAGAGATGGAGAAAACAAAACACTTTATGAGTCACTGAAGATCTACAGCCACTGTGTGCTTTGGGAGACGTTTTCCTGTTTTGAAGCGGTATTTTCCTCTGGTGTCCTATTTACATTGTGGAGCACAGATACATCGACAGTATATGAGCACATAAATAGTAAATTATTCATAAAGGCTGCAGGTGTTTATTGTATTGAGCAGCAAATACTACTGCATATACAGCATGTCACGAATATATTTTGATATCAACTTTGATAGTTGTGTGTGTGTGAGGACAAATTTCCAGATGCAGTTTTGCTTCTGTTGCTATTTTTAGAAGAAGATGAGCTGATGATTACAGTTCCTGTAAACAGATTCAGACAGTGAAATCCCAGGACAGCTACTGCCAGAGGCACATTGATGAAGGGGTTCATTAGAGTGTAAAATAATCAGATAATATGGACTGATTTTCAACAATTTGTCAAATGAATGGGGCATAATGCTGCATTGTCTATGATATGCTCAAAATACAAAACAAAGCATGAGAAGAAGTTGTCTCCGTTGATGCCGTCTTTGCTTTGTGTTGTGTGGTTGGAATACAGAAAAATGGATTTGTGATGGATGCAGGTTATGAACAGAAGCGCTCTAAGTGGAGTCTGGACCTCAGCCAGGGCCGAGTAATCTCCCTAGTGAGCCGTTTCTTTCACAATTACCATTGTCCAGGCTAATTACAGCGTCAAAGTGTAGCCAGAGTTTGACCTGATGGTGTCACCATGGTAAAGGTCATAGGCTCACCACAATCAATGCACTTCTTCCTGTTGGGAACAGTAATATGGGCAGCAACTATTGTGCATTTGTCGCTAAGGGGGCAAGAAATACAGATCACTTGAAAATTAAATGGTTGGCCAAGTGGTGGCGCTAGATGGAAGGCCCCGCAGCTCTCCATTATCAATATGTTTCTGAGAACAACCACGTGGAAAGCAAAGTTTGTGCCAAACTGGCCATTCCTTTTCTATCTGTTTGTCACAGACAAACAAGCGGACAGATGGAGGCGATCACATACACTAGCCTCCACTCCAAGAACATGATGTGTAGCAAAAACATGCAGCAGTTAAATGTAGGTTAGAAGTACTTCAATGTAGGTCAGCGACTTTCAGGGGGTGTGTGGTAACCTGAACTGCACCAGAAGCTGTCCAGCTGTATAAATGCATAATACACACAAGTGTAAACACACCTCTGTGATTTATCTTGATAAGTGTGTCTGCTAAGCAACTGAATTATAACAATAACATATTCATGTAAGTGGAAACCGAAGCACAAAGAGCTCTCTATATCAGCTGCACATATGGTTTAATGTGGCTCCCCCACCTCCTCGAACAGCCTGAGGAGAGGCAGCGGCGTCTGACACTGGGACCAAATGACGGCCGCCTCTGCAGTGGTCAGTCTGTGCTCGCGCGATGCCACGCCGAAGCTCAGGCACACAAGTCATGAGCCACCCCTCCCGCCATCCATCACTTCCCCACACTGGTGTCGAGTCATCTGTGCACACAGTCTGACACCAAGACTAACTGGGACAAATTGGCCTCATCAGGATTAGGTCCAGAGCGAACAAAGCTACTGACTCTGAGTTCAACAGCTCCGTCTTCGCCACCCGCCTTCTGTCATTTTGTTAGCAGGGGCCGACTGCACCGCTGTGGCAGAAACCCTACCACCAACTGATTTAGGTTATTTCAACAATCAGCAGCCCCTGGTCATTTCCTCTGATCCACAGAGAGTAGCTGAAGAGCACCAATCTCCCTCCTTCACAGGGTCCTGCACATGTAAAGCAGTGGCTGACGTGGGGGTTGTTCACAGAGATGTGTTATTCTCATCAGACGGGCCCAGTAAAGAGTCAGCATGTTGTTTTACTGTTGAAGCACCCCAGGGAGTCCGAACATCAGGCAGACAGCGCTTGTATCTCTTCCTCTGTCAGTTCGTTTTCCTCCCCTCTTCCTGGCACCCCCGCTCCACCCCCAGCTTTTCCTTCTTCCTGGACCCACACAAGTCATACAGTATCTGAGTCACCGCAGCTTTCAGCCCACCCCGCCATTCTTCTATCTACCCAAAACCATTGGGTCTGGTGTCTGGCCCGTCTGTCATCTATCCAGTCTGCGTCGAGTCAGCCAGCCTGTCTGCGCCCAGACTGACCACACATGAAAGCCGGGAATCAGCGAACCATGTGGGACCAGATGTTCCTCCTCAGTTTGGCCAACGAGCGAAGCCCCCACACAGCTCTCCGGCAGACGGTCGCTGCCTCTGCCTAGCTGCCCTTCAAAAGGCATCACTAAATCAACTCCATACATGAGCAGCAGCTTTGAATGGCAGCCAGCTTCAGGCAGGGACTCTGCTCAAAGCTGAGTCAGATGTGAGCGCAGTCAGAGGTGAGGTATGGTGGGAACTTAGTTCTTCTGCTACATGATGTTTAACTCATTTTTACTGCTTCATTACCACAGTGAGGTCAGACTTCCTCTTACCCAGCTGTCACAGGGGGGATGGGGTGCCCGTTTCTGCTCCATGTGACTCGCGGAGAGGGACTCCCCTGGGCCTCGCACGGGAGAACGACCTCTGTTCCCACCTCCGCAGCCATTTTCACTATGTTGTCATGGCCGCTCACGCCCATTATCTGCGGCATGGCTGGAGGAGAGGAAGAGAAGAAGAGTAAGAGGACCACGTCGGCTTCAGGCTCAACCCGCTCTCTAAACAGGACGTCGAACATCATACAGTCTGCAGACAGACATGAGCGCTTGGGAGACTGTGGTCCGACATTTATTTGCTTACTGTTGACGCTGAGCTGGATCTCTCGGCTAGCGTAGCCCACGGGGCTGGTGGCGGTGCAGATGTAGATGCCGGCATCGTCGGTGGTAGGGTGGGGGATGTGAAGGTATCCATCGGGCTCAGACTGAAGAGAGGAGCGGTCCCTGGGCAGAGGCTGCCTCCCCTGCAGGGACGGCAGGCAAAAGAGCAGACAGAGTATACTGTAGATAAAAGCTGTCTGCACAACAGCGCGGGGACGCTGAGCTTAGCGTCGGGTTTACAGGCCGACCTTTGATGTCTAATGTAATTACAGAGCGCCCCTTAAACTCACTCTCCATCCCCACACAAGAATCCATCCTGCTGCACACGCGCTTGCTTTGAACATGAAATTGCTTTTGCAGATTCACTTTTATCTGACAAGAAAAGAAATTTACTTGACTCTTGAGTACATTTTTTTTGGGGGGGGGCAAGGAAGTGAAATCTGTCTCAGCCAGTACGACAGTACGTAGGACACAACAGCATGCTGACCTCACACAGTAATGCTGACTATGTAATGGTGAGTGTGTTGACACTGCTGTGACGTGTCTAACTGCTGCTTTCAATGGCTGCAGTGGACAAACCCATTCCATACTGGCTATAATTGCTAACACCTAACAGTCATTAATGAGCCTTATATGATCGCATTATCGTCTGTGCCACAGGCAACAAAGCAGAGGTGGTGACGTCTGATGTTAAGGTTTCATGTTTTGCACTTTTCATCAGTTCAGCCTGGTTACATACAACCTTTGAGGCTTCCTCTCATGATGCAAGTCTTTTTTTACTCGAGTGTTGAACTGGAAGGCTCTGCGAGAAAGGATTTAAATGGATTCCTAAGGTACAATTACGTCCTGACTGATTTCTCACTGTCGAGCAGCAATATGCTAAAGTTGCCATGGTTACCTCCCTCCTGGTCAGGCTAATCAAATCTTGATTGCAGTGCAGGCTGTTACTGTCTGTGGTGTCGCTCGAGTGTTATTATGACAGATCACAGAAAAATAAGGCAGGCAGGAAAAGTAAAAAAACAAAAATGCCTCAGCACAACTTAGGTTAAAGTAGTCAAAGAATGCATTATTAGATGAGGATTATCCTCATCATCATAATGCTGGCAGTGATTAGATTAATTACCTACTGATCGATCGATCACCACCATGACTGATATTGATCTCTTGTTTGATTGTAACCTGCTTCCTGTAACTATTACTTCTACAGTCTTCATGATGATTAATGTAATATGAGTGAATGCCGAGTGGGATCCTTGCTAGATAACGTGGGAATAAGACCTAGCAGTTACTCATGCATTGGCTGCATGATGGCTTTATGGGATGCAGCCAAAGTAGTCATTAAGAAAAGTAGATTTCGACTGCGAGTGTGACATCCTACCTTGGACCAGACCACATTTGGCTTGGGAACTCCGCTGGCCTCGCATGACAGTGTGATGGCTACGCCCTCGTTGGCTAAGTAGTGGTACGGACCAGCGTTGATCTCGGGGGGCACTGTGGAAGAAGTAGGTCACAAAACACAGCTGTCTGACTGGCCGTAAAGAAGCGGGCCTGCAGCATTATCACCGGCCTTAGCCGGCCAGCAATATCAGCGCTGGAGGCATTTCTTCATTACAAACTGATGATGAACCGTAATCTGGCCCGTCTGTCATTAAGTGCTTATGAACAAAACAACCCCTCATCAAAGCACGCAGTAAATGAACCCTCTCACTATGATGACAGCAGGTGGTCGACTCATTGACGTATTGTTGTTTTCCATACTGAGTCAGCACATTGTTGACCCGACCGTCCAAACCTGAGTCTCAGACACAGAGTGCAGGAATGGAGACTTAAAGAAACAGTTCGGGGACTCTCATGTCTGAATGCTGAAGATGAAGCTGGAGCCAGGAGACAGTTAGCTTAGCTTAGCATAGAGACTGAAAGCAGGGGGACACAGCTGGCCTGGTTTGGTCTTAATAAGAAAGATCATTCACAGAGTACATCCCATTTCACTCTCTCATTACACCCTCTACTTCTGTTCACTCATAACTGTCCCTGTTAAACAATGGCAGGAAGGAACTAATATTACCTCTTAGGCACGGGATAACACATTAACCATTACACATATAAATATATGAATGAGTACTATAAATGATAATGAAATAACGGCTGTATTTCATAGTTAACTCTACAAGTCCATAATAACGCTGTGGTATTATTCCCACTTAAATATTTATCATTTAAAACATTACACTGTACAGCTTTATGAGCAACAGAGTTTAGTAGACTTAATTAAAATAAACCCGAGATGTAACATGTGCAGTAGCTCAGGTCAATAATCAGCCTGTTATCACAAGAAAACAAACTGTTATTTCCTCTTATTAATCACAGTGTTTATCAGAGATCAGGAGCGTGATGCCGGCATGCATAGACATCAATCCAGTTATGGATCAACACATCAGACTGTACTTCAATCTTACTTATTTATATACAGCACATACTTTATCATTACTGTCTTTTCCAGTTCCACAAAGCCGACAGAAAAAAGAAAGAAAAAAAAAGCATGGCTGTTCTCTGCGTCTGTACAGCTGAGTCTGATGGAAATGTCATTTGTTTTTTAGGAATTTGGCCATAAACCAAATCAGTTGATACTCATAGAGCCACACCGCCAGCGTGGCTAAAAAAAATCCACCTAGCAGCACCTCTAAAGCTCACAGATTTGCACATATCTCACTTGTGCAACCCATACACAAATTTAAATGTAAAATGTGTGGTTTTGCAGAGGTTATGTAACTTTACTGGAACTCTTTCTTGGCCGGGTCAGTGACTTCCTGGAGTATCCACAAGTTACCTTTGGACAGAGCCAGGCTACCAGCTACCGCTTCCAGTCCTCATGCTTCACGATAGTCATCTGCTATTGATCTACTCATCTAGCTTTTGGCAAGAAAGCGAACAAGCTTTCAAAGTGTCTGACTTTTCCTTTAACATGTGCATTTACCGTGGACCTCCAGCCTGACTGTGATGTTCATGGAGCCTGCTACATTCACCGCAGTGCAGGCATACGTCCCAGCGTCCTCTGGGACGGCTCTTTCGACGTATAAACTGCCATCACTCCTCACGAACATCCTCCCATTCAGCTGAACCTGTGCAGGAAAAGAATGGCTGCTGTCACGCAGGAACATTGAGATTATAAGTGTGTTTTGCTGCATGTATTTGAAGGTTACTGGTCAGCCTTACAGGTTTTCCATTTCGGGACCAGTGTCTCTCTGGAAGAGGGATTCCATCCAGCAGCATGCAGGGAATACTCAGGGACTGACCGATGCCAGTGCTGATAACTGGGGCACCTTGGGCCAAGAGAGGGGGCTCTGCAGGAAGGAAGGAAGTGTAAATATGTAACAAGAGCAGGAAAATGTGAAAATATTTTAAGGCCGCAGTCAGCTTTTGAGTCGATGCCATTGTCTTTAAAATGTATTTTGGTGCAGAAAGATAAGAGAGCTGAGACAAGCTTACCCAGCCCGGTGACACCAACTCTGGCCTCGGTTTTGACGGTTCCAAACTGGTTCTTAGCCTCGCAGACGTACAACCCTTCATCATCCAGCCAGACACCTGTAGTCAAACAGCAAACCAGCACTGAGGAAGCTAAATCTGCACGATCTGTACATCTGAGATCTGCAGCATCGCTACACTTACTGAGAAGGAAAACATTTTATCTAGAAAAATAAGTCCATGCTAACAGCAGTTAAGACCTCTGCTCAATAAAAAGTGGTATTATTGGTTTGCCTGCGCTGTAATTAAGAGTTAAAAATAGAAAATAATGGGATTAATGGGTTTGGCTCAGCTGCCAGCCTGCTGACACACATGTCCCACTAAATTCTCCGGAGATCACATGTTGGAAGATCAACATACGATTCACTTCTCCGGTTTTAGACAGTCAGGCCGATGTTTAAATAAGTGATGATAAGACTTTAAAGTAAAAAGTGAGGAGGAGAATGGCGAGGGATGGTGGATAGAGATATTTCCTGAAACAACAGAAGGTACGAAATAAAGGCATCAGCAACAGATCGAGATAATTTGGTCAGAAGCAGCCACAAATGGAAACCGTGTCAGAAGCAGCCCATGCTATATGTCCATTAATCTCCAATATAATACTACACACACTATGAACATTTAGCCTCAGTAGCAGAAAGCATCACCTTCAGTGGCCAAGATTAGTCATATTGCAGGCAGAAAGGCCTTCAGAGTTCATGATTGAAATTCCCCTCATCTCATAATGAAAGAGGAATAAATGGACAAAGGACACCTCCTCATGCAGAAAGATTCATGCCGGTAAAGTCTTTCACAGAGCAGATGAAGTGCTCTTAGCAGGAGAGCGTCTATGTACTGTAACTTTACAGATGGCAATGACATCCTGTTGGCGCCCTCTCTTAAGAAAATGTTTGTTGAATTTAATATGAAAGACTGCACCTCTTCTATATATAATCACTCAGAAAATGTCAGCTATGCCAGTCAGTGCGAGGCAACCATGAAGCTGCATTAGGCTGCACTGCAGGCCAAAGCTCTTTGCTGTGATAGTGTTTCATGGGTAACTCACTCTGGATTAGAAGATGTCCGTTCTCCAGCTGCATCGTTCTACTGTGGCCGTCTGTCCTTGTAAGAATCTGCCTGCCGTCCCCTCTGTACCAGGTCACCGTCGGCTGGGGGAAACCTCGGGCAACGCAGGGGAGGGTGATGTTCTCCCCTACGTTAGCCGTCACGTCGACCGGTGCCTCAGAGAACAATGGGCCCGCTGTGCGAGGAGAGCGAGTTTTCCTTTGTTTAGCTTTTCAGAGAAAAATAAGCTTTATGTGGAACACTGAAGCGTGGACTCACCTCCAACCTCCAGACTGACGGTGCCAGCGGAGGTTCCAGCAGAGCTGCTGGCCACACAGCTGTACTGACCAGCGTCCACCTCCTGAACCCCCCGAATCTGCAGGGTCCCGCGGTGGACGTCCTGCTCAACGAACGGAGCAGAGCCCACCTCAAGCTCACCTGAAACACATGTGAAATGAGCCCACTGGTCACCTCCTCAGAAACTTTTCCATCCACACTGTTTTCTAACCTTAGCTTACCTTTGAACCAATGGACAAGAGGAGGGGGAACGCCTGTGGCTCGACACTCCAGAGTCGCATCTCCACCAACAGATACCAGCACGGCCTGCTGTGCCACTGTTATCCTCGGCACCTCTGGAGCACAGAAGAAAGAATTTTTATCTTCTAGCAATTTAACAGACTTTCACGGAAATAACAGGAAAAATAATGTTTGCTTAAACCAGTGAAGGCTGCAGAACAGAAGTGAGGTAAATATTAAATGTAATCAGACATTTCACACACATTGTGTGTGAAAGGTGATTCTGGAGCAGGCAGACAGCTGAGCTGAAAGGACGACATGATCCATCTTACAAGGCTCCCGCTGCCTTGACAGATCAACGTTGTTAAAAATGACGTTCAGAGACAAAAGTGTGTATAACACCAGCGCGCCGCAGGAAGAGGCTGCCACAGTCCATCAGCGCTGAGGTTCCTGTCAGCCACTAACTGACATGCCATGACGGCAACTTCGGGCCTACAACTGTCAGCACTCACAAAACAAGGAGAGGAAAATATCCTGTTGTGTGAGACGGGGCAGCATGTGGCCTCACTCGCTTGTGCTCTCCTCAGAGTCGGCTCACACTGGATAGATATCTACCATTCACACACTGATTCAAAGTGAACGCTCTTGAAGGATAATCAACGCAGCAGACACAAGAGAGTGCTGCTTCATTTGAAATCTGAAAATTAATTCAAACAGAAAAGATGATTCAGAGCAGGAAGTTTAAAAAATTAAAAAACTCCCTCTCTCACGTTGGCATCCTCAACCTGACATCTGCGAGAGCGATTTCCTGACTTACCTGCAAAAGTAAGTGACACAGACTGCGAGGCGGTCCCAGCCTCATTGGTTGCCAAACATGTGTAGTTCCCGGCATCCTCGGGGAGGGCCCCTTTTATGGTCAGAACTCCATATTGGTTTAGACTCAACCTGTTTCATGCAGGCAACAGAATTCATGTTTGTTGACTCTTCGTGATTACATGTGCAGATGTAAACCAGCAGTTCATCTAGAAACCTCTCTCGTCTTCTTGGGTATCATGACAGAAATGTTTCTTTGAATATGTATTTTATACAGACATATAAAACACAAGCAATGTTTTACGCAGCGATGCAAACAAGATGGGGCAAAAAAATGTAGTTAAAGTGGGACGTATGACTGACGGAGACCTCTGCGCCTGAGGTGTCGAGTGGGCTGAGGGTTCCCTTACCTCGGCCGATTAGTGAGGAACATGTTTCCATGGCTCCAGAAGAGCTGGGGAGGGGGAGAGCCGGACGCTGAGCAGACGAGGCGGATCTCGTCCCCTCTGGAGAAGGCCTGGTTCTGGGGGTGAACCGCCACAGAGGGAGCCTCTGGAGTCAGACAGAGGCAAAACGCTGACGATGACTCAGGGCCTTGACAAGGCTGCATGATGTCATTTATAATGTCCCAATGACAGTTTAACAACAGTAAACTCCTGACGATGTGGGCTACAACGACATTACCAGCGCTCTGACTGGGGGATCAGAGGGATGAGGAAAAGTTGCACATTTATTTGGCTGTTTTTGAAATTCATTGCAAACATCTGAGCGAATGCCCACAATAGAAGCCACACTTTTCAACACGCATCAGTTCTGGCTGATGAGGAACATTTTCTGACGAGGAAGTGGCTCAATCTGACTGCGAGGAGGCCATGCCAATAATGGAAAACAGATGACGGGGGCCTGAGAGGAGCCGTGAGGCCCCGGTGTGTTAAGCGCTTAAGCAGATGACCTGCAGGGTACGGCGCTACCGTACCTGGGACAAGAAGCCACACGGCGATTCTGCTGTCTCCGTGGGCGTTGGTGGCCACACAGCGGTACTCCCCAGCATCCTGAGCGCGCACCCCACTGATCTGCAAGGACCCGTCGGACAGCAGCTTCACCCTCCCCGCTCGGGCCCGGATGGTACGACCCGCTCTGTCCCAGGTCAAGTTGTGGCGCATGGAGCCTTCCACCTGGCAGGACAGCACAGCCACGCCGCCCACAGAGGAAGTCACGTTCACCGCCGGCTTCAGCACTGGAGGGGGCTCTGTTTTTTAACACAACCAAAACATCAAGCCGGTGTTATCAGCGGTGAACAAACAGTGCAGAAATAGCTTAGCTTCGTAGAAATGTTTGTGTTGGCGCGCTTTGCATCATGTTGATGTTTCAGCCATGAATCTGAGATAAAAAATGGCTGAAACTTTGTTCAAAGCCTTGCTGTGACTGCGATGCATGCAGGCAAAACATCAGAAGAGGTGCGTGTGCTTGCATTGTTTTTTTTGTGTGTGACATACCTCTAACAGTCAGCTGTGTTAAGGCACGTCCCTGCCCGGCGCTGCTCTGCGCTATGCACTCATACAGGCCTTCATCCTCGGCTGACGCACCGGCTATCTCCCATGATGCTATGGCAGAATTCCTGACACAAAGACATGCTTGGCTCGTTGGCTGCAGTATGACAACAAGATCCCATTTTACACCACATTCAATTAGTACCTCTGGCACACACACACACTGGGAATAGTTTTCACCACAAGTCAGCTTCACTTCATCAACGTAATTCAAAGCAGAGCGTCAACAGCGAGAAAGAATAGGCGCTTTGTTAATTTCTCAAGATGACACAATCGAATATGTAATGTTCATGAAACTGAATGTGTATACCAGTTTCCTGACAGATGAGCCAATAAAACACAAGAGTGCAGCGGCACTAATGCTTCACAGGCACGCTCACTGGTAAGAGTAGTGGGTGACCCAATTAGTGTTTTTTACGGCAGTTAATGGGCGCATGAAGCTGCAGCATCTGAGGGAATCTGACGGAAGGCGAGCCAAGTGTTACAGACTGCTGAGCAAAGAGAGGAAAGACTCACTGAAAGGACTTCTCCTCTCCCAGTGTAAGCCCATTTCTGGTAAATCGTAGCCTGTAGGGAATATCACTCTCCACCGAGCAGCCAATCACAGCGGGCTGCATGTAGAAGCCCTTCACCACATCAGGCATGCTCACGACTGGGGGATCTACACAAGGGAGGAAGCAAAGGTTAAAGGTCAACAGAGAGATTGATGAGGTGTGAGAGACACTTCGCTTCAGGGACATGCGTCTGCAGGAAGTGGTTGTCTTGCCTGGAACGATGTTGGTGTAGGAGACGCTGGACAGCCTCTGGAAGCGGTAGCCCTCCTCGTCTTTGCCTGTCACCTTGATGAAGAAGCTCTGGGAGGGGGTGCGGAGCTCCGGGAGACTCCACAGCCCTTGCTGGCCCAGGTCAGAGGGCATGGGCACGGGGATGGTGCGTAAGGAGCGGCCCGAGCCGGACATGAGCTCCACGTGGCTCAGCTGACCCGGGGGCCTCAGACCGGTGCATTTCAGCAACACGTGGGCTGGAAGTCCTGAGAGATGAAGAAAGAGCGTCATGAGGTCGTCTTCTGCAGGTGTCCTCACTCAAACTCAAGAAGCTAACAGAAACATGTCACCTTTTATTGGCCTCTCTCTGGTGTGGTTGAACTCTGAAACGGGTACGCTGGAAAAGCCGGCTCGGAAGTCTAGATTGCTGACTCCCGTGACCCTCAGAGTATGGCGCCCGCTGCAGCTCACCTTCAGAAGCAAAGCAATAGCATTCAGTTAGCCCACTGTCATAAAGTGGTCAGAGAAACATATATTCACCAGAGCAGCACCTTCAGTTTCCAGGCCCCGGGTCTGGGAAACTTCAGGTTGACGACACGCGCAGAGTTGGGAATGTTCAGCAGCTCTTTCAGGCCCTGCTCCACGCCAACGACACGACCTAAGAAAAGAAAACAATAACTTTTCGATGTGAAATCCCTCGTTTGGAGGACAGAAAGCAGGAAAGAAACCAGCATTAAGGCGTCTACCGAAGGGATCGCTGAGCTCGATTTGTGGCGCTGGTCCACTGAGTGACACGGTGACCTCTCGGAGGCTGGGGTCGAAGGGCACTTCCCACTTGTTCTCAAGGGCCCCGTCGTGGTTGGAGGACAGCAGGTGGACCTTCATGGCCTGAACTGTCTCCTCCACCCACTTTAAAACCTACAGGAGAAGAAGAACACCATCACAGACCCGCTGCACGCTGAAGGAGCCACAGGAGTCGGAGGATGAGGCTGGAACCCATCAAACGCAAACTGTTCGGGATCCGTCTCAACAGCAAGGACAGGGACAGGAAGGACGCGACTGTGACCTTTCCCTGAAAGTCCCCACCAACCTCCCCCCTGCCCAAGCAGCAGGCTGCTCTTTGTCTCCAGACTATTCTTACATCGCAGAAGTATTCCTCAGAGGGATTTTGCCTAAACAAAGGAAAAGTGAAACAGCTCAACTGTCAAAGTGATAACATACAGTTTTCTGCACTCTCAAGCATGTATTCCCAGAAGAGTGTCTCTCACAGTGGAAGTCTGTCATGCAGCAGTCCTCCTCCTGCAGCACAGCTTTCATGAATCATAACTCCTCTTCCTCAGAATAGAAAGCGGTTGATGGATGGAGGGAGGGAGGAAGGGAGGGGCTGCTTTGTTTTAGAGATACAGTTAAACTGTATACTCCACAGTATCAACCAGACTTCCACGCTGGATCATTTATGGACAGAAACAGCTGGCAGTTTCTCATTTTTCTGTAGAATCGGTTAAGCTTAAGAAGCCAGATGAGGTCAGACAGTGACACATTAGGATTACAGGAGGCTCACTTCTTAAATGAGTCATTCCACCAGTCAGAGCAAAGATTACCCAAAGTCTGACCTAATGGTCGACAGTTTGATTATGTTTAATGGTAAAAAGAAATCATTATGGAGACGATAATGTCCCTCAGTGGCTCTCCACACCAATATCTGACAACATAGACTCTCAGTTCTGACAGCTGCCTGAGTTTTTAGGTATAATCATTATCAGCGTACTGAGTATGAATACAGTTTTCCTTTTGTCTTCTCTTAAAATGAAAACAGAAGCAGTCTCATTTCAGTGGCCACAACAGACCAACAGTCTTCCATCTTTCAAATACTTAACAAGCAACTGCTGTCTAGTATTTGTTTTGACCTCAAAAAGACAGAGGCATAACGGCTGAGCTGCATCTGTAATGAGACAAACTGAAAACATTTCTTCAGCGGGATCTTGCAGACGGAGCCAACGGCAACACATTTGAGGACATTTATGAAAAGGGGCAAAAGCTGAAACAAGGAAAGTCTTTGATAATTTCATTATCAGGCCTCCGCTTTTTGTCTGTCAGGTCCACCGGGTGCTGACAGCAGCTGGTTCCTCTCGCCGGTTTACAACTGGAAACAGCTGTAATGTCTGCCACATGTGCAGCCATCACCAGCAGAGCAGGAAACTGCTAAGAAGTGACCTACATCTGCCCCGGGATAGAGTCCATTTCTTATGCAAGAGCGCAGAGAGGAGTGGGCATTACTCTGCCCCCAGACCTCAGATAAAAGGAAGTGGCGCGCAGAGATGGGACGACTTGCTGTCCGGGCCACGGTGGGTCTGGAGGAGCACGCTGAGATCTGCAGCCACTCCCTGTCTCAACCACTGGGAGTGCAGAGGATCTGAAGTCCTGTGAAACCTCATCCGGCATGTCTCAGTTGAACGGGCTTACAGGGCTGTTACAGGAAGGACCCCCCTCTGCTATTCATAGAAGCATGACAGATGGGCCGGAGAAGAAGGGTTAGCTAAGGCTGGGGTGACGCCGTATTCCCCTCACTCATCCAGGTGCATTACCTGCAAAAGAGCTACGTGGCCATGCTGTGGTTAAACACAGCAGCTTGACTCCAGACCCCCAGCGTGCAGGGGTCAGCCTAGTCCTTACCCAGGTTTAAAAACCACAACTGCTGACATTTTCAGGCCGATGTCCCACTACAAATCGAGGTTATGAGAGCGAATCAGTCCCAGATGGACCCCTGCTCCTTCCAGGTGGGAGTTCCCACACACCTGCAGAGGCTCTACCTGCCACACGTGGGCTGGATTTAAGAGAAGAGGCTCAAACATAGACGGTGCCTTTGTTTATCACAGGAAACAAGGAAGACAAAGATAAATGTTACCTGGGTTTCAATGTCTGACAACCATTACCAGCCTCTTAACTCACTACTGCAGCCACATAATGAGGAAAACACAAGGCCGATGTTATGAATGACTCTTCAAGGCAGAAACACACAGAACAACGAGCCATATGCTGCGCCGCAAAACTGAATCTTCATCACACGCTGCTCTCAAACCCTGTTTCCGCCTGTGAGCAGGCATCGCAGCGGACATTATCTGGAAGCTAAAGCATCGCAGCGCTCGTTTTTGATCAGAGCTTCAGGCTACCGATGACTACAGATGGCATCACCACTGTGAGGAGCGCAGATCGTGGGCCAAGTCTGACAGCACATTAGCGTGGCTTTCTTGTCCACGCTCTTGTTAGCTTATCCTCTTGTTAATCATAACCAGTCATTTTTAAAGCGGGCAGAGAGCGTGATATGCGGAGCTGACAATGAGGTGTTGTGTGAGGACTTGGAGCCGACTCCACTGGGCAGCTGTGTTGGAAGGAGGGAAGCCATGACAGATCATATCCTGGGATTAGAGAGTAAAATAAGCAGTCTGTTTTCCCTCCACTCTCACCCCACGGAGACCACAAAAAGATTTTGTGTATTTGATTTGGCTGCACTTTATTAAACTGCTATTAAGACGGAATATTTTGGTCAGATTTATACTACTTCTGAGGTTTTTAAGGATTAAAGGATTTGCATTAATTTGGTAAAAGCATGCCACCCAAGTGCTATAATCACACAGGTCTAAAAAGGAGTGACATACAGTAATTCAATGTGGAGCCAAGAAAAATATGTTCATAAGCATGCACATGTTTACATGCACCGTAAAGTACATTAAGAACATGTCAGAATCCTTTAGGATACCTCAGCACAAAGCCATGTGGGCTTGAGGTGTGAGGGCTAGAGTGAATTCTGCTGTTCCCTTAATACCGCAACACAAAAATGACATTCAAACACTCCTTAAACAGCTGCCGGGATTATGGAGTGATAATGAACCGAGCTACCACACACACAGGCATTGTATGTTTAGCTACATGCAAGCATGAGTTGACAGGAAACAGACCTGCGCGCACACACACACACACACACACACACACACACACACACACACACACACACACACCCATCTGAGTTCAGAGGTTCAGTGGGCCACCAGTGCACAGAGCTGCTGGCCTGGGATCAGCGCTGCCCAGCCATCTCCTGTGCTGACATGCAGGATACCAGTGTCTCTTCCAGAGGAAACTCTGGCTTCTTTTACGTCTGGCTGGGAAGTGAGCCCTGCTGTCTTTGGCTTCTTAGACAGGGCTTCCGTTGCATGCTGCTTCCGATATAAAAGAGTCACTCGCCCGTATCATATGACCAGGAAGTTTAATATCAGCTTTGGAATTATTTGATTACCATTAATGAAATCGCTATTATTACATCAGGAGGTCAAACTGGGTTTGTTTCCCTCTTCCTCCTGCCGTTCTTCATCTTCAGCTGCTGTACCGTTTTCAAACCATAAGAAATGATTCATTATGTATGGACGGGGTTGCTAAGGGCTCGGTCGGCCGTGCACTCCGCCATGCTCTCACCTCATTGACCTGCTGCTTGTCCAGGTGAAAGATCTGTCCGGAGGAGGTGGCAGCGATCTCCTCGTAAGCCCTGTAGCCGGGCTGAGAGCGGTCCCCACAGTCCCCGGTCAACACAAACACCACCTGGGAAGGAAGGGGGCCGGAGAGTTAAGAGGATTACTACTGTGCAGTGTTTGCTTTCTACAGACTCTCTTTCAGTTGGCTCCAAAGTGACGCTAATGCTCATTGTCATGCTTCACGTAGAGGCTGAGAGTAACTTTGAAGAAACTTCATTGGAATGTAGATCTTTCACAGCATGCCGCTGTATTCCCTTCAGTTACAGCGTGTGACAAATGCAAAGACACTCAAAACTCTGGTCCCCGTATTCAAAGCTTTGGAAGCACCATTTTCCTGCTAGCTAAATAAGACTGCATACATTTGTTGTACCATCCTTATATGCTGCAGCTGCGGTCAGGGATGACTGACGTTGATATTTGACATCAGTAAAATACCAACATTGGTCTGATGCAGTACGCTCGTGTCTCCAGCCCTCACAACCCTGCACAGAGTCTAGGCCTGTACCTGCGACTGACGGAGCTGCACCAGCTGCAGAACATCTCTCTTCAGGCGGTAGTCTTTGGCTCTGGCGTCAGTGAAGACGTAGATGAAGGATCCGGGCAGGGAAACCTCTAAGGCTTTCTTTATGGCTCCTATACTCATCTCAGGGCAGTCGCCCCCGCCCTGGGTGACAGAATGACACATGATCAGATACTGCTGGAGGAAAAAACTTCAAATATCTTATTTTAAACTTCATTTTATTCAATTTTATACTTGAAGAACCGTCATTCTCCGGTTGTGCCGAGGGCGTGAGTTAAAGCAAACGTTGCATAGAAAAATTAAAGCAACACGAGGCAAACGTGGGAAGAAGAAATAAGACAACATGCCTTTAAGAAATGAAAAGTCCAGTACACATGCAAGTGTGACTAGTGGCTAATGTTAGCAAACTTTAGATATATATTGCTGTGTGACTGATATTCCTGAGTCACTTCTCTGAGTGTGTGACAATTCCACTGCGTCATACCGTTATCATCACATTATTGTCTGTTTGGTAAAAATCACAGAGCCACTTTAAGCGTTGGTAGTCTGCACAGTTCCAGCTTGGATCAGTGGTTCCACTCCTATAGGCTAAGCAGCTCGTGTGTTCTGGTTCCCACCTGGACAAACAGCTCTTGCAGATCCTGCTGGAACTTCTTTGGGTCGGTGGTGATGGACACGGGGCCAATGTCTGCAGGGTTGGAGACGTGTATCATCAAAGATCCCAAACAGAGACTTAGAGAGTGCACAGAATCAAATCAAGTCAGCTTAGTAAGAGATGTTCTGGTTGCTATACAATAGTGTATGGCTAGGAATAATCATCCCAATCGAATAAGGGCTTAGGTCTAACGTGTCTGGATTTTTCTTCAAAGTAAACAGAACAACAAATCAGAACAAAGGATTAGGCTGTCCCCTCTCAGCAGTTTGACGTCTGAAAACAGAGACAAAGCATCTGCAGCCTCCAAATTCCTACTAAGCCTGCACAGCCTAATTTATCAGGACCAGAGTGATGCCCTGTAGCTTTTGTGCAAGACGTGAATATCAATCACACACTCCACACGGCAGAGGAGACTGGTGCACGAACAGAAATACAATGTTCAGGTTTTGTTTTTACTCAAATGGCTACAATCTGGCCAAAGTTTGGATGACGACAGAGTAATCATTTTCTGCAGCAGTAGTCGGTATTTTCTTCTGGCCGGCTTCCTCGGGACTCAAGCGGCAGCAGAGGCCGGCGTGATGGATAAGGGCCTGTCAGGACCTGACGCTTACTTGGACGCCTTCTGGGGCCAATCGATGGAACAGTAAACATTAACCAATACACAGAGAACACGCTGTTTTTGCTGTGGAACACTGTTGTCTCTAAACACAAGCCTTTCACTCTAATTACTCCAGAGAAGACCCTCATCAGGTGGGGTGGGGCCTTGCGATTTCTCTGTGTCTCTGCTTGTTATTCCAACTGTCAAATACCGTTTTGAAGCGTCACTGTGAGAGTAATGATACAGAGCTTGCAGACATGTGTCAAGCTGGTGACATTTCCAGCTCACTCTCAATCTATTTTCCAACAGTGGAGGCTTTCAAGTCCTCGTCTGCTCCTCGTGAGTGACTGTAAAACACTGACAGCTCTGTCAGGCCCCTTCGTCAGCCACCGCGGCTTCTTTGCAACCTCGGGAGTTTACAAGGTCCCCAAGGGCAGGGCACATTAAACACAGATACAATGTGTGGTGTTAGTGCAGCCCGCCGTCCGGCTGGATGAACCGGGGGCTACGAGGGTTTTCCGGAGGCTTGGATGCAGGAGAGGGAGGGGTGGGGGGAGATTGGGGTAATTACACACAAGCAGACAGCATATGCTTCTCATCAGGGCTCAAACACCCTCCCCCATTAGAGCACTCTTATTTTCAAGCTGCAGCTTTCCCATATAGGAGGACAGATGCAGGGGGGGCTGTAGAGGCTTACCTGTCCCACAGAGCCCTCACTCTAAACGCTAACATACTGCCTTCTGCTGAATCCCGACCTGTGCTACAGGTTCAAACATGGGCTGCGCTTTGCTGCTTCTGTGAGCTTTTCAAGAGAAACTGAACGAACTGAGCTTAAGTGACAGCTGCAGGGGAGGAAACCCGAAACGATGCTCAAAGTCTGTCATAATGCAGAAAGTTACTGTGCTGCCTGGATCTGGCAAAACCATCCGACAAGACTACCACACTCACAAAAAGTGGACCTATTGTGTAGCAGCTCATTTAAAGAACAGTGTGTGACCGTACCTGGGTCATGGAAGGGGACCAGGACAAAGTTTTTAATGGGTCGGGTCCTCCTGTTGAGGGTCTTCTCCAGGATCCGTGAGGCGCCCTCTATCACCTGTTTCAGATCGTCGTACATGGAGCCGGTAACATCGAACACAAAGGCCAGGGTCGAGGCGCTGTCACCGGATCCATCATCCTCCTCAGCCCGGGGGGCTGCCAAGAGCCTGTGCGCGCTGAGACAGAGCGCCAGGACGAGGCACTTAAACGAGACGCGGGTCATTTTTTAGGTTTACTGCATCTGTCTGCCGGAATGAGGCGAATCACATAAAGAAAAGTAAAAGAAAGTTTTAAAAAGTTTAGATTTCAAAGCAGTTAAGTACGGGGGCGGCTTCCAGTCGGTAGAAAAAAAGGTATTTGGAACAATACGGCTCGGCTGAAACTCATCAAAATCCAGAGTAAAAGCTTCCACGGGAGAACATCCGTGCGTAAAGTTTGGAGGAGCGTGTGGACTGGCTCTGCGCTGGAGAGCCCCTGGAGAGCTGGTGCTCTGACGCTTCAAACGGGGGCGGAGATGGGTATTAAAAGGTTCCCGAGACCCAACCTGATCTATGTGTGTGTGTGTGTGTGCACGCGCCTCGACCCCACTGTGACTTCCAGGTTTTAACCCTATCCAACATTCCCCCCCTTCAACACGATTTTCTCTGTAATCGCTGCGGGCCCCTGGAGACGCGGTTTTTAGCAGCTTTACGCACATTAGCAGCGGAGTCTGGAGTCTGTATTCTGGACGTGCAGAGAACATTGTCTCAGCAACAGCCTCGTTTTTATAAATAGCCATCGTTTATATTCAGCTGACACCAATCTAATTTTACACATAGCCCACCCTGAGAAATATCCCCTTGGCATATGAATGGGGGGGAATAGCTTGACGTGCCACACAGAAATGTCACTGTCCCTTTCTGCTTTGTTGCTGATCTGGACAGAAATCTGTTATTGATTATTAAATATCATTCTGAAGCGACTCGATGTGCAGCTGTGACATATCCTGTCTAAAGAGATCAGAGCTCGAGAGGAAGCCAGGCCTGATCAAACAGTATGAATGTAAATAATTGAGAGTCCTCTTCCAAAGACGAGGAAGAAACCGAGAATATTTCTGAGCTGGTAGATTTCTCTTTTGCTTTAGTTACAGATGCTACATTTGGAAACTCTATAAAATACAAGAGGAATCAAAGATGGACCAGGTCAAAGCTCTGGACCCTCCTGACCCCCCCTTTGATATCAGTTGCATGTGTCCTTGATGAGAAGAAAACAGAGCGCAGGCCCAGTGAGCAGCTTTTACACAAAAACCACAGAGCCACCTCATTACCACGCCCATCAACGCCAAGACTTCACACCTTTATGCAGCTCGTTGTTCATTATACAACCACACAGCCAGGCTCACACTGCAGAGGGGGCTGGCATGCGAGATTCTGTGTTTCAAAGCATGACACGAGCTCAACGTGACACGAGTCACTGTTAGTGAAGCAGCTCAGAGCAATGCTGGACTCGTACTTTATATTCTGAAAACAATGCATTTGAGTGTGAGTCTACTGGACTATTGGCTTGAGATGGGATTCATTCAGGATCTGAAGTTTTTACATTTTGCAAACACACATTTGACCAACAGTGCATCGTGCATTAAACAGCTCCTTAAAGAACCCTCATATAAAAGAAAACCAAACACATCTTTTCTATTCATTTAAACACAAAGACTAATGATACATAGATGGAGTTAGCCAAAGTTAGCCACTTAAATGCATTTTATTCTGTGCTCTTATACCGTTAATCAACAGGTAAATGACATTTATCATTTAGTAAACTATCATTTGCATAAGGCATAACGTCAGTGAAGCTGAAAAAAAAACATCTTAATGCTGTAACTGAAACAGTCCAAGAATGAGAGAAAGGCATCATCACATGCTCTGGCCTTGCACAGGACAAATACGAAGCAGACGACTGCAACCACAGAGCTCGCAAAAGCTTTACAACCAGCATTGATGTCTGTTTGTGCCTCTCAATGACCGGGGCTTTGTGTGCGCTGAGGGTGGAGTATGATGCCCTCAAAACACATAATGAGCCTCAATTCAGATGCAAGCTGTGAGAATGCGCCGTGTTGCTCGGTGCACGTCGTTCAGGATGTGGCTGTGCAACACTGCAGACACTAAACGCTCGTGCTACTGGGGAAGTGAAAACACAAAGGGATGCACAGACTGCAAACGTAGTAAAGTAATCCATAGAAAACTCTCCGCTCCTCCAACACTCTCCTTCAAATAAAAACCGTTCTCTCAGGAAAAGGAAACTTCAGAGTGCGAGAAACTAGATCAATCCCACAATACTAATGAAAAATACAGTGCAATACATTTCAACACCTTTGATAAAAAATAAAACTTCATTCCATACTTATGAGTAAAATTCCCATAAAACGCAGCAAAGCAGAAAATAAATTAACAGTATATTTACATTGTACAATATACACTCTACTGCTCTGTAACTTGAAGTTAGTGTTCATGTTATCACCATATAACACATTTTTCCAGATTCTCCGCGTGGTGATGAAGCAGCAGCGCAGTTCCTCTGGGCGGCTCTCGCGCTTCCTCTGCTTCACGGTACGTGAACAAGACGCACACTAACATCTCAGAGGGAGTTCAGTTCCTTGGACAGTCCGTGGGGGGAATCACAACACTGCAGGGATGCTCGTACACAGTCCACAACACTGAAGTGTGTACGCGGTGCCACACAGCTGCAGAAGCACGGATAAATGACTGAGGGTTTGACGTGTCTGAATTCTCCGTCACATCAGAGGATATACTTGTTCACGATCCTTACTGGAAATGTAGACGAACAGCTACTTGACACAGATGCCGTACAGCCGTGTGACGAAGGTTTGCAGTCCACTTCTGGGTGAGCGGGTTAAATGTGGCTTCCTCCCGTTACAGGTGTGATGGTGCTGGGTTGGCGTGTAACACTCGGGAGGATGCTGAGCGGGATCCATCTGAGAAGAATGATCACCGGTGAATAGACGACACCGAGCGGCGTCACGAAACCTGGCTGTGCTCAGAGCATGCAAGACCATCGCTAAACAGAGCCGCTGCCTCACTAAAATATGTCTTCACAAGCTCACTTCACAGTTGACGAAACACTGAGCAGGATGTCAGCAACAATTGGCAGCGGCCGGTGCATTACGTTAGGCAGTGAGAGGGGAGGGCTGTCTCGCTCTTCACTCAGCACTGCAAGACTATTTGATTGCCAGCAAACAAGTGGGCCATACTGAATAATTCATAAGAACAAAGTGAGAGCAGAAAGTGGCTTCTTCACTTTGGTTTTCAGCCCACAGACTGAATCTCTCTCCTTTTATTCTTTGCTCTGATGAAATAGGAATCGCTCAGTATGATCTTGGAGCTGAAGCAGGAGCGGGAGTTGAAAATCACCCAAGCAGAGAAGTACGCAGGTAGTAGCTCATTAATACCCCACTCACCTTACATTCCTACACAAGTCCATCATAGAGAGACAGCGCCTGAACAATAGAGGGGTCTGCCTTTGAACCCTCCTGAAACTCCTGCAGAGTCAGCTTCCCGTCAGCATTCTGGAAGAAGAACACGAGACAAGACGAACCTGAAGCCCTTTCATGCTCTAACACAAAGTTTCCAGCAGGGGGCAAAAGAGGCTCTTATGCTAAACTACTCCTGTTGGGCTGATCTGTGGTTCAGTGCACTTGGATTGTAGCCACTCTCTGCCAATACAAATCACTAAGTGCTGCTGTGCTGCACGGCTGGTCCGGGCTGATCTTGGCAGCGGCGGGACGAGGAACACGCCCATGCAGGCTGCGTCTCAGCTTTCACTAAAGCTGAGTGGATTCTTGGGGCCGAGGGAGTTGGCATTAGCACCGAGGGCTAGCGGTGGAGGAGACTATATAGGATGTTTATAGACTGCAGGCGGTGTTAGTGACGCTGTGATGGCTGCGGCTAACAGCTCTAAACTTAACAGCGTCCATGTCAAAGCCCCCAGGGTGGCAACAAAGGCAGATCAGCCCTCCTAACGGTAAACTAATGATCATTACATTGATGTTAAACTGCACGACGTGACATCAAATGCAGCAACTAGTGCATTAACTTTGCTCTCATCATCGCAGTAACAAAATAACAAAATACTGACCTTGTCCATCATTGCAAAAATCCGATCCACTCGCTTCTCTGGCGTGTTTTCTTCTTCCGGCAGCTCCACAGTGTTCCCCTAAGAAATCAAATCATTACGTTCTGTACCCCTCAAGTTATTCACATGTACCCGTCTAATGTTTGGTAGAACTTACCACCATCTGATAAATGGCGTCCACAATGTTCAGCATCTCATCTCGAGTGATGTAGCCGTCATTATCAAGGTCGTATAATTTAAAAGCCCCTGTGCAGAGAAGATGGTGAAACGTGAGGAAGGGAGACGCCAGAGAGCTGCTGTTCAAAATGCAAAACAACAGATTATATGAACTCTATATTTTCATGCATTACAGAGCACACAGTGTTCGTGTCTTTGGAGGTGGTGAAAACTGAGCTCAGACAGGCAGTTCAACAGGCGACAGCAGTAATTCTGGATATAAATACTGATCACACGGTTTCTAGGGTGTTCTATTACAAAAGGTTGTCAACGTATTGGGTCGTGACCCCGAGGTTGTAGAAGCTGGCTGTGTCTTGCTAATAATCTGCTGTTTGCTGCTCTCTAGGAAGTAACCGGCCCTCTTTCATATGCAATGCATGGCAGTCAATCCCGAATCCTGTCATTTAAATGTAAAAAAAAAACAGGGGAGGAGGCCGCAGCTTCTTACATCTCAACTTCTCATCCAGAGTCCCCCGAGAAGTCACAGACAAGGCCTGGATGAACTCGGAGAACTCGATGCGTCCATCCTGTGACAAAAGGGAGAGAGAGAGAGGAGAAGGCCCTGAGACAAGATGATGCTGTACTTCCACGAGCTCCTCGCTGTTCTTTCATCATGTCCTTGCTGTATTCTGCTGAAAACGGGGCCAGACGCTCGCTCCAAGTCGGCTGCTATTTTTGCCCTGCACCTGGCTCTCTCCTGAGGCAGAAATATGTCACCTCTGGTCATTAGCAAGATGGATGCTACTGGCTCACGGTCTCAAAGTTACAGCACGCAAACAGCCGGTGTGTATTTGGGGTGAAGATCCACATCATGAATGGGCGAAGCAGATAATTCTGTCCGACGAGGTAGAAACTATCCCCGTCTGCCGCGTATTTCCTCTCAGCTGTGTTAGTGTGAATCCCGTGCACTGAATTTTACCACAGACGCTCAAATTTTCCAAACTCGTGGCCTTCGGCGTTCCTCTGCGAGGCGGCACTGTGCAGCAGCGAGGAACGTCTGCTAACGCGGGTGATGATCAAATATGAAACGAAATGCAGCTAATTCAGACCAGCTCATCAAGTGATGACCTCCAGCCTCAAGCGACCGCGGGAGACGTAACTCAAATCAAACTGAGGCGCTGCATGAAATATTCCATTCGCATTCAAAGTGAATGCAGAGAAAATGGACTTCCTGGTAGTGGAGCCTTCAGGAGTTTAGACACCGAAGGACTGCGTCACAACAGCTGGCTACCTGCACCCGGCCGGCCACGGCTCATCATGGCCTCGGGTTCAGCTAGCTTTATCTCTACCAGACATCTGACCAGCCAGGCAGTGCTGAAGTCATGCACTGCTGATTACATAAGTCATAAAAACTGTTAAGATCAATGCATTCTCTAACTATGGGGTGCCCGACGCTAATGAAGGTCATAGATAGACATCAGATGGAGGGCTCGTCTGATCCTCCTCACACAAAGCCTCTTAACTGAAGTCAATAACCCTGCAGGGGCTCACCGACATCCCAGCAGCCGTCACCTACACTCTGTCTCCCTGAACACCATCTGAAGAATCTCGCACAGCTGCATTGAGGTGGATTACTTCAGACAAATGTAGCTTGGAACAATTTGGCCCTGTTAAAACTTGCTTTATCGCCGCATCCTGAAGTCCTTGGAGGAGGCGCCCCTCATTCACAACAAAATCAACGATGTACACCTTTAGAAAGAAATCCTGGATCCGCTGTTAAAAAACTGATTTCTGGCACAAAACCACGAGTCAGGATTATGTGTTACTACTGATGCTGTGACTCATCTTCACTGAGAGACAGAATCGTCTGTGCTGCTGAAATATCATAATATGACTGACAGAGAATGATTTCAGAAGGTGCACGCAGGCTTTTCACTTTCAAAACGTGCAAAATACAGCAGGAATCTGTTTGTCTACAGGAGAAGCTACATTACTACTCCCTTGTTTATTATTTGCCGTCATCTGCTGCTGATTTGTTGGAGGTTTCCAGCAACAGTCGAGAGAAAATCAGGGCTGCAGCCTTTGTCCGTTACGCCTCAAAGCTCTGGAACAAACTAGCTGCAGATATCAGGGACAGCTTGCTGAGCATTTTCAAAAGAAAGCCAAAGACTGATCTCTTCACTTTAACCTTTAACTAACTCGCTCTGACTTCTGGATTCAGGTCTGAATCTGTGGTGCTTTGCCTCACGCTGCTGCACTGCTGCGCTTCTTTTAAAATGTTGTATATGACTTGATTTTAACCATCCTATGTAATCGGTTTTTACCTGTTCTTTATGCTGTGATTTAAAGCTTTAGCCTCATCTTTATTCTCATCCTACATATACTTTATCATTTTATTCTGTGGGTTTATGCATTGTCTCGCCAGGTGGATTTTATTCCCCATCTCAGTTTACCTTCATTTCTTATCTGTTTTTATGTCCATTCTGTCTTTTCTATGTGAAGCTCTTGGTGCAGGTGATTTCTTTGCTGTAAAGCACTTTGAGCTGCAATTCCTGTATGAAAGGTGCAATACAAATAAAGTTTATTATTATTATTATGATTTTATTGAGCTAACAGCTATATACATGTATGTATATATATATGTATATATATACATATATGTATATTTCAATAACGAACCTTTTTCCTTATACAAACCTGATACACAGTAAAGTTAAAACATTTCTCTATGCTGCTCTTGTATCCTGTGCAGCCTGCGTCTGAAAGGAGGAACTTTAGATTTTCTCTGTCGCTTTTAACATCGTGCTCCTCATCCAGCAGCAACCCCCAACCCCCCCACAAACAGCCACTGTCAAACTATTTCTTTGTCACGTTGGAGCAACGAAGGCAGCTGAACAGTCTTTGCTGCCTCATAACAGGACGAGAAAGCTGATCACAAACCTTGTTCTCATCAAACACGTTGAAGACAAAGGAGGCAAACTTGGTGGGATCTCCGAAAGGGAAGAACTGCTTGTATATCTTCTGAAAGCCCACCGCGTCCAGCTGCCCACTCGGACAATCTTTAATGAAGCCTTTGTACCTGCAGAGCAAAGCGCACATAGAGGTTATTTCACAATCATTCAGCTTCAAATGAAAACACGTAATCAGCACCAGAGTGGACGACGGTGACGACGGCCTGAAGTCACCTGACGTCTACAGCGGGCGCTGCTGCTTCAGCTTGACAGCAGGCGCTGGATCAAAAAGGTAAAGTGCAAAGCTATTTGTCTCATTCACAGATAAGAAGATCGCCTTAATCTAATAGCAAGCCCAGAGTGGTTAACTCTAATCGAATTACTCTCTAGTCCTCTTTTGATAATACGCGTGGCTGATAGATAAGTCTGAGAGCCTCCCCTCGCCCCTGGAAATGACATATCTGGAGAGCGACTTAATATCTCTATTAGCCTAAATATAGAAGCATCTCATAAGCAATTTCAAGCGCAGTCACTCAAAGGTAGGCGGGTTTTTTTGTATGGCTTCATAAAGGAACACGCTGTGACTGTAACAGCTCAGGGAGGGTGGAAGGGAGCGTCAGCCTTTACAAAAATAAACGCTAGATGAAAAGTAGGAGAAGGAGGAAATAATAACAGTCCAGTTATAAAAAGCACCGCAAAAAGCTTTTGCTCTTGATCAACAGCAAAAATGACGCAAGTTCACACAAGGGAGCAGTGCATGCTGGTCTGTGATTCAGTTAAGGCTGCTCGAAAATAAGGCTGGGCTGTAATTACGGCCAGAGAGAGAGAGACAGAGAGGGAGAGAGAGGCAGCGTTCTGATGAAGAACCGAGGCCAACACAGATCTTTTCCACTCAGGCTCCTCACTCTTAAACCCTTTACTTTTAATCTGCCTTGGAGATAATGAAGCGGCTCCGTACAGTCAAAGAGACGAAAGAGACGCTTTGAGGAGCAGCTGGAAAAAAGTTCGTCGAGAAGAGAGGCGAGAAGAGAGCGGAAGCATGTAATTCTCACATCGGCGCAGGGAAATGAAAGCCAAGCTCACCATCACGCAGAATGTGGAATGCAGCCTAATTGGTATTCAAAGTGCACAACACACAATGCATATCACAATCCTAAGTCGACCCATTTCACCTGAACTCTTTCATTTTTAATGTGTGACTGTGGAGTATCATAGGCTGGAACACATATGCACTGTATATACAGTATGCATGTTTTAGTACAGAGCATATACAGTAGGGACTGTTTACTGCAAAAACAAGTGTATTTCTGAAGTACCTGTACTTCCACTTGCCAGGATAACAAGCAGTCATATTTACTTTTAGACTATATGTATTTTTTTATTTTACTATATTATTTTTATGTTTTAGCATGACTTTGATTTTTGTTTGAGCTGTGTGTCTTTTTTTCTATGCAACTACACTGAGTGCAGTGTTTAAACCAGAGTCAAACTGCTTGTATGTGCACACATGCTTGGCCAATAAAGTCGATTCTGATTCTGATCGTGGATTCTTATTGGCTGGCCTCTCCTCGGTATAAATTCTGTGCTGGTATGACAGGACTGTAGGTATCATGAAGCACAGCGTTAAATTAAATCTGGTAAAAAATGCTAGTAGGCTAATTTTCCTGCAGAGCTGCACCTGCCTGGCGGGTTTCCATGTTTGTTGACCAGGAAGTGAAAGAGACTGAGGCGAGTGTCGGTCCTGCTCTGCAGACTGAAGAAGACTAACAGTGGTGACATTAACTGGGAGCTTTACAGGAAGTGGCTGTGTTGCTCTTATTCAATCATTTCAGATGGGTCAAATATCAGCCAGTGTTAGTTTATCACTGACAAAATAAAACTGAATCTGTACTCCAGTGCTGATAAATCTGACGCGCAGACGAGCACGTGTTCGCTGGTAACGACCAGCACAGGACAGAAATGTGTTTTTGATTGGACTCAACTTGTTGAAATAAAAAATGGTTCCTGCATCGCACTGACAGCGGGAGGAATTAAAACACAGGAATGAATTAATGACGGACCAGGTGAATAATGTGGTCCAGGTGCCCTGATTAAGACCCCCGTGAGGTCCAAACAGGTCTGCGGTCTAGTTCTCCTCGTGAAAGCAGGTCTCCTGTGGCTCTGAAGGAACTTTCCAAAGTCTGTTTCTTATGAGTCACTCAACTTCATGGACGTGAAATTCTAAATCACTGGAGGACCTCGTTAATAGATCGAGACGCCTGAAGAAGTTTCTTCTGTCACCAGCTTTCATCGTACAAAAAGCACCAGAACTTATTGCAGCTGAACATTTCACACGTCTGTAACGCTGTCAGACTCACAATGGACACGAATCAGAAGTGATGCAGAAGAACCAGAGATGTCGTCTTTTTCTTTCTTCTTCCTCGTCAAAACCTGGCGCCTACATTACCCACAATTCAGCTTCACAATCCAGGTGTGTTATGCTAGTAGGGGCTAACGTAGCCATCAGCTGCTGGCCTGAGGAGCAGCGACAGAGGTTTGCTAAGCTCTGCGACTCCACACCGACAGGTTGGTTTCATTTTCAAACCGACGCTGACTCAAGTGACATCACCTGAGGACATTCATCAGACTCGCCTCCGGAAAACGCTGTCAGCGTTCTTCACACCGACAGCAGAACAGTTTCAAATGCTATATATTCATAGAATTCACTTAAATCTGGACTTTCATGTGTTTCTGTTGAATTACGTTGTTGTTTTTAGTTTTTTTTATAATAGAAAATTAATTTACTATGAAATTAACTGTTGATTTTTTGTTTTGAAGTTTATTTTTCAGCTGTGAAATGCCGCCACAACATCTCAAATTTAAGGGATTCTTATCAAAACTCAGATAATCAGCCGTTAGTTTTGCACTTAAAGTTTTGATTTATAAAAGACGTCCTGGAACTGAAATGTCATTTTCCCTCTTCAGCAGGTCGACAGTCGTGCTAATTTTATTCTGCATTAATATAAACGTAAGGCTGGAACATTTAACATTAGACCAGTGGAGTTAGATAAGCTCCTGCAGAGCACATTGATACGGTACAAAGACACCAGCTCAAACATGTTTGTCCAATGTCGGCTATGCAATGTCATAATCACCTTCATTTGCCAAGAACACATCATGTACAAGACACTGACTTGGTGACACTGGTGCTAAGACACACACACACACACACAAACAGCCAGGCTGTACTTGTAGTAGTGCAGTACTGCAACTACGCAGTGTGCTTGCAGGGACTTAGCAGACGTGACATTGTGCATCAGACCACACTGGGGAGCCGGCATGAAGATAAAGTATTTATCACTGGCACTGGTTCCTACTTCTTGGCATCTACCACGGCGGTTTGCTAAAGACTTGTGCAGGATGTTTCTCTTGCTCCTGCCTGGCTGGCAGGAACATCACTGCGCCATGGCATTCTGTTATTGATTTCAGGTGAGCCTCGAGCATACTAATGATGTTCCCTTAGAGGAGAATTAGAAAGGGGAACAAATTTAATGCACAACACAGGCATTTATCTAACCCTGCTAATTCTTCTGTGTGTGTGCCTGTGCTCTAATTACACGCCATCTGGCATTTCCCCCGGTGAAACTCCCTCTCATCCCTCACACTCAGCCGTGTTGATTGCTGCTGATCTTCAAGTGAGGACTCATGCAAACTTTCCTGTGAAAGACAGCGAGAGTGATGATGAGCTAGCGGGCTGCACAGCCGCGGGGGGTGGAGGTTTAAGGCGTGGGGGGGTATTCCGCCCCGGTGCACTCAGGCAGCCCCAGAGACAGGCCAGCTCTGAAGCTCAGGACAAGCCAGCGCCCGGTGATATCTAATGCTGCCGCTGCTGCTGCGTGGCTGTGAATGTGCCCTGACTCCTTCCCCCCCCGTAAACCCCCCCAACAGGGGACATGAGCAGCGACTGGCTCTTGAGGCAGAGCTCTTTTCATGCATGCAAAATTAGGTCGTGAAATGCAAAACCAGCGCAGGAGAACTGAAGTGTGAACATGGAAGAGTGATCGCTTTATTACGGCGCCCCCTCCTCCGATATGCACGATTCTTTGTGCTTCATTTTCAAAGAAACAATAGAACAGAAAGCCGCGTGCAGCAGACAAAAGCGATGACTGCGCTCATGCTTGAATCATCTCTGTAAATAAAGATGCATTGTCTCTTATCTTTGTGCCGGCGACTGTCGAGTTTCGCCTTCAGAAAAACATTCAGAAATTCACACCTTACAGGTAACGACCAGCCGCAGCACAGCTCTGTGACGGCTCCTGGCCTCAGGTGTGTGTGTGTGTGTGTGGGACCCTCTGCGTGATGATCAGAGGCTGCTGCAGGTCACACTGACCAATAGGTACAAAATCTGACAGGAAGGATAACGAATCAGCAACCTCGTGGAGGAAGTGCCTGAAAGTGAGACAACCTTACGCCCCCGCCATTCTGCTGTTATCAGACACCCCTCTGGCAATTAGAGCAAAAAGGTTGTTGAGGAATGCATCATGGAAATATTTGTATCAGTGTTATCAGCCCTCAAAGTCACTCAGTCTCAGTCAGGCTTCAAAGTCATTCTATTTTCAGAACTCATCTGTCTTCAGGGCAGAGTGACGGAGACGGCTTCAAATCAGCTATCAAACCAACAGTAACCACCAACCGCGCACCCACGAGACCAAATCCTGGACAAACTATATCAAAGTGGGTTTGATAAGACCTGATTCCTGCGAGCTTGTCCAGCAAAGACACAAACACACGAACATACGACTGGCCTCACACGAGGAAAGGAAAGTGGAAAATGAATGCACACACTTACCACTGCTGCACCTCTTTCTCCGTAACTGTAAGAGAAATAAAGAGTGACATTAGCTTCGAGGAAAACTTCGGCTGTCCTGGAAAAAAAAGTAGCTTGCTGTTAGACACCACAGAGGACATGAGTAGTGGCAGTGTTAATCATCCTGGCCCAATCCTTTCAAACACACCAAAAATACTCAAAAGCGCGCGAGTACTGGAGAAAAGCCACGTCTGGATGAGTGCAGCGTAGCCTATTGATTCTAGCAGACTATCAGAGGAGATGAAATAATAAATAAATAATAATTTCTGCTGGCCAGTATAGTAGAGAGCAAGTGGGCGTAAACCCCAGAGAGCCGCTAAAAGACAAACAGGGCTGAGGGAATGAAGGTCAGCCACAGATTTAAGAAAGAGCAGCTCAGGAGGCAGGAAGTGTGATGATGCCCACACAAACACTATTATCTGCCAGTATCTAATCAGCCAATCCCTCATGGCTTTCCAATGTCTCTTTACTTTCTCTCAAGTAACCAAAGCAATTTTCGGCCTCCGGGCCACTGGGGTTACTAATGAAAACAGGGGCTGGAAATCAATAGCATTAGTTTAACCAGGTGGTCCTTCGAGAGAGACTTTCTGAACTCGCGCCGCCGTGAGTCTGAGGATGGCTGCCGACAGTTCTGCCGAGCCCCGGGCAAAGCGAGAGCCTTATAAATACAACGAACCGCTAGTTAGTTAATCGATAATTCCTTCTACTGCAATGTTTAACCTTGAGCCTCTCAGAGTCATGGTTACTGCAAACATATGCAACCAGGAAACACGGGAAACGGCGAGTTTCACGCCAAAACATCCAGCAGCCACAAATAAGACATCACACTGCAGGAGGCTGGTGGATTTTATTATTATATTCATGTGAAGGGTGAAAATGATTCTTTATGAACACTTTACCATGAGATGCGCTCACGTATTCGTAAAGCGGCTGCTGCAGCACGCGAGCGGAATCATACCGAGGCTATCGGCTATGAGAGGACCTGCATATATCTCTGCCTCGATTTGTTCTGCTCAGCATTTCACCAAGAAGCCCATCATGTGACCCGTTCCTGGGCAATAAATGTCAGGGTCAATCTCACGACTGTCAGCCAAGCCAAGCTACCATTAAATTGGCCTCAAAAGTCAATGTAGTCAAAAATTGAGGCAATTTACCACGGCTACCACTTCATAAAAAAAAAAAAATGTATTACATAACTCAGTCAGAGGCAATAATGCAATCAGCACAGTGCAGGAGGGTGCAGGGCCCGCTCAGCCGGTCGGCCCTCCAGGGTCTGCTAGAACACATCCAGCTTGCACTCTGTCACTGCGAGCCCCCTCATGGCTTTGACAACCACGGGCTCAGCCCACATCCTGCAGGACTGCTGGTCCTTCCGTGCGACGCCTTGAGAGTCGTTTGGAGACGAGTTCCTGGGTCGAATTAAGCTCTCTTAAAGAACAGGTGAGCCTGAGAACAGGAAATCACCGGCTGGCCTTCGCACAGCTTCATGTTGTCTCTGGCTGGGAAATGCTTTATTTAAAATATACCTTCGTGATAATTTCCTCGGCTACAACAAAGCAGAAGAGGATATTCTTAAACAGGCCGTGTTTCTGGCCTGGCCTTGTTGGCTTCCTGTCAACACAGAGGACGCTCTGCAGAGACAAAACACCCAACTTCTGCACAAAGAAAGAAGAAGAAGTCCCCAATCTGTCAAGAACCAAAGCAAAGCGGTGGCTAAAATGGCAGACAAAGCTTCGCATGGGAGAGGAGGAGACGGAGGCAACAGGACGGAGGAAACAGAGAGCAGAAGAGCGAGGGAGCGTGATCTCGCTGGGAGAGGAGGCTCGGTGCCCCTCTCAGCGATGCTAACCAGATAAGATCCTAATTACACTATTCCATTCCCTGCTCAAAGAGGGCAATTAGGGGATAAAGCGAGAGAGACAGGGCGAAAGGGTAGGAGAGAGAGAGAGAGAGGGAGGGAGAGAGAGGACAGCAGCAAGCAGCCCAGCCCAGCACGAAGCCCAATCTTCCTCCACAGCAATTTCCTGCCACAACAGCCTTCCGCGGTTCTGCTGTGGAGAGAGCCACCACACAAATAACACTGTCATTAAGCAGTCAATGGATGTCAACTCCCACCCACACCTGCACACGCTGCTGCTCAAATAATAATAATAATAATGACGATAACGCCGTGCTCCAGAAATAAGGCACAAACGATTAATATAGAGCCTTCGGAGCAGACGTCGCCGTGGTAATTAGAAATGCTCTGATCTCTGAATTTGACTGAAAACTGAGGAGGAGAAAATCTTCTTTTTGCTCGGCAGGAGGCCGTCAGCACAGGAGTCGGTGTTATCAAGGTGAGAAAAGAGAGAGGTGTCAGTTTGTCCCGATAGGTCGACAGAAACAACATGAATCCATGTACGTGCCATGTTGCAGACTCACTCCGGTCCGTCCGGTCAGTCTGCGTAGTGTTAATGCTTTCAAGTGTTTAGATTCTGTCTCTGTGTACGTATAAAACACAAAGAGGCTCCACAGTCTGCACAGAAAACCACATCCTCCTCTCTGATGGCTCCGCATCCATATTCATACATCCCTTCAGCGTGATTTAAAGACGCTGATTACAACTTTTGCCAGACCTTAACCAATCGCAATTTGCTACACAACATTTAAATGTAAATTTAAATCAAACGGGGGGCTTCGTCCCAGCTGACATTCAGTTGTCGCTCTGCTCTGCCGATAATGAGAAAGTGGTGTAGAATCCCGATACGTCCCAGCAGGCAGGGCTGCATCTACTGTACAGCCTGTGTGGAACGACATGATTTGAAAACTGCAGCGACAAAATTTCTTTCAGACTTTGTCTTTTAACTTTGAGCACAAGGCGTCTTTATCCTCACATAAGCTAGCTGAGCAGTTTGTGTCCCGGCGGTACTCACAGTAGGTCTTCCTCGTCAGCTCCTCCACCACCTCTGGCTTGAGCTTGCTGTTTGATTTGCCCATGGTCTTCAGCTCGCCTCCACACCTCCAAATCCACCTTGGCACGCCGCAGCGGGTACTACCTCCTCTCCGGTCTGCCCCTCTGCCAAAAACATACACAAACGTGGGCCAGTTGAGCTGCGACGACACCGGAGAAATCAGAGAAACACACTTTTGTTTTGGTTTGGAGGGGGAAAAAAGCAACTCCCATTCAAGCTACATGAGTCTGTGGCTGCGTGCGGTTCACTCATCAGCCCCGGCTCTCCAGACAGGCGAGTCAAACCCCGGGGGCCCCGCGAGGAAAGGGCCGTCTATACGAGCGCTGCTGAGTGCCTGTGTGACCGCCTCATTTCTTCACAGCAGTCTGTGGGCGCAGAGTGGCGTTTGGATGCGTTGCTACCTTCGTCCTTGGATACAAGAGTCACTCAGTGGCTGGGTTAAGCATGCTCACTCCCTCACAGTCATTCTCCTCACTCCTCCCACCCCTCCTTTCCCACCACTATCTCTATTGCTCCGGGTAAGTTACTGTAGAGACGAATCCTTCCTCTTGACAGCTGAGATAAGGAGGTGTGTAAACTAAAACACAATGAGCAGAGCTCGCCTTGGATGCAGCCCGCCGCACTCTGCACTCACGGCGCTGACTCTCACCCCTGGAATTTACACAGGACAGACATAATAGTTTAAGAACAAGTAAAAGGTTTCAGTAATAATTCATGGAAAACAAAAAGAAAAGGAGCGAGGTCTCTGCACAGCTCTGGATGCCAGCTGAAAGGAGATCTGGTCTTGCTCTTAAAATAAGTGTGTGAGCTGTCTTGCGAGCTTATAGGCGGATTTGAGGAGTGACAGTTTCTTTTCTTCTCCGTTCTGACTCATAATTCTCCCTCCTTCCTGTCCTCACGACAGCATGTTGTGGTGATTTCCTCCTCTCTGTCACGGCAGACAGGAGATGAGGGATAATGGAATTTCTTTGTATCAGGGGTCTGGCGTCGGCACGCGCTGACGCCAGACCACAGCGACTACCTGGGCTGCCGAATAGGAAAGTAGAGTATGCACCTTCACTGCAAACATCTGCCGTCCGCGTCCACGGCCGGTGATGTCCTCCTGAGGGATGCCACGCTGGTGATCACCATCTTGTGTTCTTGGGTATTTCTTAAACACTATGAGAATAAACAGACAGACAGCAGTTACAGAGGGAATTAGGGAAGCATTTGCTGTGTTTTTGGTGGCCTGTGTTGTCACCTGAAGCCAGACACAAGAGCACTGGACTGGAAAAACACTGAAAACGGACAACGACCTTTCTACTGTGCGCCAAAGCTGCAGGATTCAGCCGCCAGGCACGGCTCAGGGTAATGAGAGCGCAGTTCCGAACTGCAAGACTCGCAAACGATCGATTCAAGAGTCACGAAAAGCGGTACAACTAACACACCTGGACGAGCGGCTGAGCGCGCGCACGCGGGAGCGCCGCGTTTGCGTTAGTTCACGTTTGTTTGGGCTGAGAGGAGTAAACGCAGACAGCGGCGGCAGCAGCAGGTGGGACGTTGCCTGGCAGCACCATAGCAACACTCACTTTATGGCCACAGGACAACAGCTCCGGCGCGCGAGGCTCGCTAACGTTAACGCTCATTGTCCGCGCGGCGCTCGGTGCCCGCGCCGCTGCCCAAACCCCCGGAAACTCACCTTGACGTCACTAAAAGCGCCTCCGCGTGCAGCGGCTTCGGGTTTTACCTGAGCTGCGGACAAAGTGGCCGTCCCAAAAAGCGCGGAGTCCGCCGCCGTGTTCCTCCGGAGCGAGTCGCTGCTGCGCGGATGGCCGTCCGTGCCGCCGCCGTCACGAGTGACGTCGCCGCTGGCCCCGACCACCGGAGCGGGGTGCCAGACGCGCTGACGTCGCGGTGCCGCTGCTGACACTGAGCCTTTGTGCGCTGCACACGTGTGGTCCGTGCAGTGGAGGGTTAGTCCTCCTGAAGTCACTTTCTGACCCACATTTTCATCTTCAGGACAGTTTAAAGACACTTTCACGACGCTTGTCTGCGCATTTTTACTGAGACACTGATGACAGCCAGAGTCCTTCAGCTGGCTCACAAATATCTGTTTGTTCTTTATTACCTTATGACCTTTTTATTGGCTAATCAATATGCTAAGTAATTGATTAATTACCATCTTATGCCATCTAATGATTAAAAAGATTAGAATTAAGTCTGATTGAACACTTGTGCTATGTTTATGGTCTGGAAGCAGCTTTTAAAGGGACTATCTTCATTAAACTGGACTACTCACAACAGATAAGAGAGTAAAAAAAGAAACTGAGCTGTGTTTTAACCTTTAGGTTTTTCAAACCTTTATTTAAACTCAAAGAGACACTGAGGTGAGCTCTTGTTCACAATGATGTTGAGTTACATTCAAAGTTCAAACTAAAGAGGACAAAGCACAGAGAAGGAAGAAGACAGTCACATGTTGAAGCATGTTTGTGATCATGGTTTTAAATTAGGGTCCATTTGGGTCCAGATTACTGAGGGTCAAGCTCCAAAAACACTGCCAGAACACTAATTCCCATAATGCAACTGAATTTTGTCACATGCTGTCTGGGAAATGTTCAGGTTTTCAAACTCCTCCCACAAGGTTTTAACACAGACTTTCTGTTAAAAATGTTTAATCTTAAACCCTGATGACATCATCAGGGTAATTTTCTCAGGCATCAAACAGCAGTTTTTCATTGCTCTGCTTTAGAAATAAACTGCTTTGGAGGAGATGTCAAGCAAGTTCAATGTTTTTGCTGAAATACTCGTTTCTGTAGCCACTAAAAATTCAAGTCCTAGACTAGAAAAGCTGGAGAGTGGGATGTGAAACTGAGAGAGCACACCAGGAAAACTCAGGTTAAGTTTGTCCAAACATAGCCGACTATCATTACTGATTTTGGAGAGCACAAGGCCGAGCTAAGGAGCCGTGGAACCACGTGAAAATGATTTCACCATATCTGCTAAAAGAGAAGGAAAGAAATTCAGATTGATTTAAAGTGAAAGATTAATGTTCTGCAGGCTTCGCATGTATTGATTTCTTATTAGGCCACGTGAAGAATGCAAGGACGAGACGCTCTTCCCACGAGCCTCAATTTATCACATTATCTTACTCTTTGCGCCCTCGTCCAAACTTTGCAGACAGACCGCCTCACGTGCAGCCTGTTAAAATTCTGGTCCCATCCGCTGCATGCTAACAGATGTTCAGTTCTAGCATTTGTCCATTAACAACTGCTGCACCATCATTCTACAGCCAGGAGCTGTCTGCCCATTCATGAGAGGGTTGGGTCTAAATGTAGGCTGGCTTGGCCAACTTAGTATTCTGTGCCCTTCCCTGCAGTCCCTTATTGCAGTCAACTGCAGTTACAGTGGTCTCATAGGAGCAGAGGGAACAAGGCTGAGCACTGGAAAAGAGGCCATGGCAAAATGGGGTAAATTAATGGAAGATTTTGCATCTTTTTATGCCATAAACCGGAGCGCAGGTTGAATTAAAGGCTCTTTTTGGAAACACAATTTAGCTTCAACTCAACTTGTGTGGGCTGCAGCCAGAGACAGAGGCTAAACTGACCCAAACTCACATCACTCACTCTGCAAGCAGAACACAGTTTACCAGTTTTCCATTCATTCGGACTGCATTAGTCTCATCCAGCAAATTAAGTGTTTGCTACGAGAGACTCTCTAATAGTCATTTACGTTAGAAAATTCTCCTTTTTCTCTCCTATCATTACAACAGCACCTCCCCTGAAAACGAGTTAGTGTAATTTCTTTGTCCATTTATCAGACGCCACACACCATGATCATTAAATCATCATCAGCACATGCAGGGGCACCATTAAATGCCCCTGCAGGGTCTTTGCATCACCATGATATGCTGACATATGCCAAAGCAGCTGCCGACTACTGGGAGAACACCAGCGCCTGGAAAATATCTGCCGCTGAGTTTTAGCCTCGTCAGTGTCGATCGACATGCTGGAAAGTCATCATCTCAGAGCTGGCAATCTACCATCAACACAATATTTGTCTTAATTAGCAGCAAAAACAGGAGAAAGTGAACTCCATCAGAAGGGGGGAAATTTGTGTGTTTTATTATATTCCAACTTGAAGACAGAGTCGCTCATACATAAACAAAGATGGTGGAGAGAAACATCCATATACTTGAAAAGCGGATGTTATGAGGCCATTTGCTGGTGATATTTTTTACATATGGCTGTAACTTTGATTCAACATCTGATCCATCACTCTGGCACTTTTATAAATAGTCACATACCTAACAGAGATGCAGCTTTATTGACTCAGACATGAAAGATATGCTAGATTTAACCAAGACCTGCAGGTTACAGTAACAGCTGATAACATGGAAGATAAAAAAAAAAAAAGCTCAAAAGCTCACTCTGTGCTTGGAAAGCAAGACTGTCCACGCCAGCTGCTGACAGTAACATCCTTATCATTTTCTTTCAAACAAACGTGCAGAGTTCAGGTTATGGGTCGCCATAAAGAGGTGAACAGCTCTAGTTGTTGCACACATGAATCTTTTACAGCAGTGTGGCAGATGGAGGGGACGACAAAGAGCAGCACACAAATGAGAACCCTTTTATGTACAAGCCAGAGCCACTAAATGCACCTCAGGAGGAAACACTGAGAGGCTGGTCATCACAGCACAGAGGCTACTTAACCGAGTGTCTGTGCAAAAGGTCGTAACGAGTAACGTGTGGAAAGTTTCGGAGGACATTAATTCTAGATTTTGCCAATAAAATGACTGAAATTGTGACAGTATCTATCTACCAGAGTGAAAGACATCACCGGTTTTCTATGACTAACTTCCTCCTTCTTCACAAACTGCAACCAAACAACATTTTCCTGAGGCATCATCTGTTGTTGCCACGTGAGTATCCCATATGGCTCGATATATATAATTTAGGATCATAAATATACAATCCCCACCCTCCGTTGAACAGGGTTTGAGGATCCAACAACACTTATCGCAGTCTGTTGTGCTTGGTGAACCCGGCAGGGCACTGAGGTTTTAGTGGAGCTGGTGTAATGCCTGTGACACCCAGCTGTTAATTCAGACCGACAACGGGCAGATATCTGGCAGACTAACGGCAGATGGGCCTTGAATCCTTGTTTTACAGAGATAAACTCTGCCCCCACAGGAAGGAAGGGGATGGAGCGGAGCGGAGAGGAGAGAGGAGACGGAGGTCGGAGAGTAAATCTTAAAGAATGCGTTCTGATTTCTTATAGCAGGAGGAAAATGTTGCATATTAAGAGCTGAAATTGAGTCAACAGAGCAAACAGCAGTGTGTTAGAAGCAGGACACGATCTGTAGGGCCCAGTTTTACTCCGTTTACTATCAAAGGCATGATGACATATTTGAAATGACTTCTCTAGCCCTAAAATATTAAAACAATCACAGCTATGAGCTGAATGTAGAGAGAAAAGTCGTCCATCTGGCCCAGTTTAAGTAGCAAAGGAAAACAATTACAGCCAAAAACCGCAGAGGAAAAAGCTTGTCGATTCTCGCTTTCATGCTGCTGTTTTATTGTTTCCACTGTGAATCTTATTCCTTCTAAATAAGCAATTTGGCAGCAGAGAAGTGTCACAGACATGAGGGATGTTATTCTGTTGCACTCTCATGGAGGAGTGAGTTCCTGTGTTTCCACCCAGCTTCTCTCAGTCCATCCACTGGATCACGTCTGCCCTCTAATGGCTGCAACAGGCAACAACACGCACCATTACTCGTGATAATGAGGATACACTCAGCAGTGGCTGCAGCTGTGGGAGGCCTACAGATAAATATGGGTGTGATCCATGCAGCTGCCATCGCTGATTCTCCCACATAATCAAAATGTCTTAATGGATCGTAATCAGTGACGAAAGGCAAGAAAATCACACAAATTAGTCATAGAACACACACACAAAAAACAGCCAATGAGAGCCGACCTCTTGGTCCCAAAGTTGGGAAAAACTAGCGAATGACGTGTGTCACTCATCAACTTTGTCCCTGCTGTTTACATAAATGTTACTCACAGCCTGCTGGCTGAAGAGGAGGAGCACACACCGTTCTGGTGTCAAAGCAGAGCAGGTAGACGCACGGGAAGAGGGGAAACATGGCTTTCATGGCTCTGCTCTGTCTGCTGTTACTGCGGCCTGGCCTCGCCGCTCTAACGACTTCTCCATTGGAAGAGGTAGGAGAAAAGCTGCGGGTGAGCGGGGGCACAGCGGTTAGTGAGTCCTCTGCTCAGGACCTCTGCAGAGTACATTGAACTCTTCAACTATAAACTGCTTATCGGCCTGCGAAAACCCACAACCTGCAGAGTCATAACCAGACTTTCACTGCATTAAGGAGGCAATCACTAAAACACAACAGCTCGGAAACAGTTCTAGATTTCATTCAGTGTTTGGGTCACAGATCTAAATGCAGTTGCGCAGGTTTAAAGCTGCTGTTTGTACCTGAAAGGACCTGAAATGCTTTTATTGTTTGTGTCCTCTTGAAGCTTTTAAGAGACTCAGTCTCCTCTCCTGCTTCTTCACATGATGCCTCAGGTACGTCCACACAATGCAATAAGAACTCTCATCTTTCTGTCATAGTGTAAAGATATATACGATTAAATGCCATCTTATAGTGCCTCACCTCGTTCGCAGTGGGCGGGCGGCTGCGTCGGTCGGCCCTGATGCCTGATATCACACATCTGGAGCTGCTGGTGGTGGTAGGGCCAGATGTTCAGCAGGTCCACAAGCAGGATACAGAGCGATACATCCTCACCAACCTCAACATTGTGAGTCTGAGCACACACATACAGTGAAGAGGCAGCTTTCTGGACAGCCTACGTTGTTTATCTTAAAATCAATGTATGGCAAAAGGTAGTGGAGCAGATGTTTACAGCACCGTGAGGCTTAAAGAAGCAGTAATGAATAAAGTTAAACGCAACATTAGAGAGAAAATCCTCAGATTCATGTATAGAGCTCAACACCACAGAGCCATTACACTCTGAGCATCCTGAAATATATTAACCTGACTGATGCTCTCATCTCCACCCAGGCCTCAGAGCTGCTGAGAGACGTGACCCTGGGCGCCAACATGAGGGTGCACCTGGTCCGCATGATCATCCTGTCAGAGCCGGAGGTGAGCAGCTCAAACTAAGTTTGACGTAGAATCAAGCTCACAAATGAGCAGGTCTGAGAGATTATACTGTAAAAGACATCTCTGTCATCTGTGATCGGTGCCTCACTTTGTCGCTGTGGTCTCTCTTCTAGCCAGAGATCCAAATGTCGACCAACATCACCTCCTCTCTCAGGAGTGTTTGTGACTGGGGGAGAAGGATTAACCCCCCAAACGATACAGACCCTCTGCACGCCGATCTGCTGCTCTACATTACGAGGTGCGCTACGAGCAGCTGGCTGCATTGTAGGTTCTTCATATTTTATGAATGAACAAATGTTTCACTATATGTTTGCATCACAAACAGGTACGACCTGGAGTTGCCCGATGGGAATAAGCAGGTCAGGGGCGTAGCGCAGCTGGGTGGGGCTTGCTCCAGTGAATGGAGCTGTGTGATCACGGAGGACACAGGCTTCGACCTGGGGATCACCATCACTCATGAAATTGGCCACAGGTAAAGCAGAGCCAGACTTCTAATCTATTATCCACAGTATCAGCTTAAAGTTTACGTTACAGACCTCAGAAAATAACTCCTGATTTAAAGGCCTGTCATTACCACATCATTTCCAAGAAGTTTCCTGCACAGAACTATGCAATTTGGCACTAATTACAGAGAAAGTAGACAAAAAAATGATTAACTGCTGCTCTAACCTGGACAATACTTTAGTTAAAATGTAATATTTGACTACAGGCAAGCATATATTGGACATACATGGAGAATTAAGTCCAAAAATTACTTTTAAAAACTCCATTAAGGTCGCTTCGTGATCATTTATCATGTTTCATCTTTCATTTACATGCACTCAGTTTTGGAATCAACCATGACGGAGTAGGAAACACCTGCAGCAGGGGTGGGTTCATGATGGCCTCTGACGGAGGCTACAACAGCGTGGATCTGACCTGGTCCCAGTGCAGCAGGCAGCAGCTGTTCACATTCTTCAGGTGGGCCGACCTGTTCGCAGCAGCTGTGCATGACAACGCCTCTCATTCATCATGCAGGCCCGGCACAGCTGAGACCGCTTTTCATCTATAAGTCATATCTTAATGTTTTCACCTCAGGCTGTTTTAACTGAGTCCCTTCTCACATTTTGAGAAACGGTTGACGTAATATTTGGTTCAGATTTGAAATTCTTTAAACAATATTATATCTTTACTGTAGGTGTCACATGTATTTATGTTCCCAGCGAAGGCAAAGCTGAATGTGTGAAAGACCTTCCTGCACTGGGAGGCTCCCTGCAAGACTGGAAGCCTGGTCTGTATTATGGAGTAGATGACCAGTGCCGGATAGCTTTTGGCAGCTCTGCCAGGGCCTGCTCGTTCACCAATCCTGACCTGGTAAGTCGCCTGTAATGACAGCTTGACACCACCAGGTGGCGTTTGACATTAAAAAATATACAGTATTACCACATTTCCAGTCATGTTTGGTTTATTTTTCCACCAGCCAGCTTGTCGTGCTCTGTCCTGTCACATTAACCCTGATGATGACAGCTCCTGCAAACGCCTCCTGGTTCCACTGCTGGATGGGACAGAGTGTGCACCTAATCAGGTACTGCTCTGTGACCAGTGAGTCCTTTTGGTGCAGTGGTTTTTCCAGAGTGATTTTCACGAGGTGCACTCCTCTCTCGCAGTGGTGCTTGAAAGGCCGTTGCGTGTCCCTGGATGAGCTCAGCTCCTCTGTGGTGGTGCACGGCTCCTGGTCCAGCTGGTCAGAGTTCTCCTCCTGCTCACGGACATGTGGCGGAGGAGTCACTCATCGCACACGCAAATGCAACAACCCAAGGTAGCAAATGTGATGCAGGCATTAGTCATAGGCCTGTGACTCTACTTTAAGACCAAGTAACATACTGTGTTTGTCATGCGTCATTTGTCAGACCTGCTTTTGGAGGGAATGACTGTGAGGGACCGGATGTTGAGGCTGAACTTTGTCACCGGCAGGTAAGTTCTTCCTGGTAATGTTGACAGTGGGCCTCAGTATACAGTAGGTCAGTATTATTTACTCAGTCGATCACTGCAGCCAGAATCGTCCCACTTTTTAATGATCTTTTGTTAGTAGTTTGCAGCCTGTGTTCCAATAAAAAGCCTCCAAAAACAAAAGCAATGAAGGGACGACGATTTAAAAGTGAGGCTATGAACTTGGGGCAAATGTTGAAGAGGTGGTGCAGCCACCATCACCAGGCCGGAGGAGTAAAAAAACAATCCCTGTTTTCCCATGTTGTCGCAGCCATGTGAGCGCAACCAGCTGGACTTCATGGCAGAGCAGTGTTCCCAAACAGACCTCCACCCCCTCTACCTACAGCCGAACACTGCCTCCTTCTACACCTGGATCCCTGCTGTAGGCTTTGCACAGGGTGGGCCTAAAGAAACCCTTCTGATTCCCACATGTGAAGGGACAAACCATTATCTCTAACTTCTCTGTCTGTGAACTCAGGGGATGAGCAGTGCCGACACATGTGCCAGTCAGGCGGAGAAAACTTCATCGTAAGCCGCGGCGCTCAGTTCCTGGATGGGACTCGCTGCGAGTCAGACAGCCCGCCTCCCTTTGGCTCCACAGCTGCTTGTCTAAGAGGAACATGTCAGGTAGAGATGACTAAGAGAGACGAAACATGTCCAAGAACGGACGCGATCGGACTCACGGCTCTTTAAATGTACCTTTTGTCTCCGATCAGCTGTTTGGCTGCGATGGCGTGCTGCACTCTGGGAAAGTGTGGGATGTGTGTGGGGTGTGTGGTGGAGACGGATCGTCCTGCACTTTGACCTCTGACTCCTTCACTGGTGGTCAGGCCAGAGGTAGCAAACAACATCTCTAACTATTAAACACATTCAGATGCAGAAGAGTAACTGACAGCGATTCTGATAATCAATTAAAAATCTAAGTCACAGTTTCCAGTGTCCAGCAGCTGTCACTGAGTCCTTTCTGTTTCAGAGTACACCACCTTCCTCTCCCTGCCAGTGAACGCCACACAGGTTCACATCATCAACAGGGCTCCTCTCTTCACTCACATGGGTGAGCGTCGTCACGTCACAGCACATTTACGTGTCCACAACAGGATTCACACTCGGGTTTGTTTTTGGGAATCTGTGTCCGCAGCTGTGACGGTTGGGGATCGGTACGTCGTGTCTGGGGGGGGCAGCATGGCGTTAAATACGACCCACCCGTCCCCGCTGGATGACAACCGCCTCGTGTACCGCCTCCACCTGACCCCTGACCTTTTGCCTGAGATGGAGGAGCTGCTGCTTCCCGGGCCGCTGCAGGAGGAGACAGACATAAAGGTCAGGAGAGGAAAACCTTTAGAAAAATGAACTGATGTCACATTTTAGAGGCAGAAAGAAAGAATAAAGATATTCATTTTTTCTTTGCAGGTCTATCGCAAATATGGGAAAGAATATGGAGAGAAAACGAATCCAAACATTAGCTTCCAGTTCTATGTAGCCACCAGAAACAATAACTCGTCAGACGTCGCACCTAAAGGCAAATGGGCCGTCATCACAACGCCGTGCTCTGTCTCCTGTGGATCAGGTAGCAGAAGAAGAACATCCAGCACAGTACAGTGTGTTTGATCATTAGAAATCCTCTGACTGAGTGCAGGTTACAGTCGCAGCTTTCTTATTTTACACATGAGATCCCAAACAGGCAGAAAGGAGGCGTTCATGTGTGCAGTAATATTGACCTTTTTGAGGAAGCTTTAATCTCATACATGCAGTATCTGTGAATATGACAAACTGACTCTGTAAATGTTCTGATCTCAGATGATTTTAGGAGGAAACGCTGAATGATCAGCACACATGAACTTTTTTGCAGGTGTACAGAAGCACATGTACGTCTGCGTGGATGAAGACACCAACAAGCGTTTGGAGGAACACAACTGTGGAACAGCTCCTCCGCCCACATCCCTCCACACAGCCTGTCAGCTCTCCCCCTGTCCCCCCAGGTGAGGTTCACACTCTGTTTTCTCCCCGTGGACTGAGAAGTACATGGAGCTCAACACAAGCATGAATCATTTATTTTACAGGTGGGATTCAGGGGCGTTCGGGCCTTGTAGCGCCTCTTGTGGTGGAGGAGAGAGAGTGCGTCCTGTGAGGTGTGTTCAGAAACACGGGGCCGATGTGGTGAAGGTTCCAGATTCTGAATGCCCGCCTGATGCAGCTCCAAACACTGTTGAACAATGTAACCTGCAACACTGTCCTGCCAGGTATAAAGTCACCACACTGCGCACGGCTCTAATAACGGCCTGTGAGCTGAGGATACAGAGGATTTCAGGTACAATAGATGCAGTTTTTAATGTGAAAAGCCATGTACGTGTGTGCACAGGTGGCGTGTATCAGAGCCAGGTGAGTGTTCGGCAGTGTGCGGGCCGGGAGAAGCCGGACGCGTCGTGTCCTGTGTTCGGCCAGAGGAAGGTCAGGATGTTGAGGTGGATCAAAGCTTTTGTTCGGAGCAGATCAAACCACCTGATTCTGTGCCCTGTGTGGTCGATGTTTGTCCCATCGGCTGGGAATCGAAGGGAGAGGTAACGCAGCTAAAATCTCACTCTTATTTTAAAATATGGCGCATGTCTTAACGCCGTCTTTCTTGGGCAGGAGCAGCCCATGCTGAGGTCTGGTTTGTTGCCACGCTCCAGACAGGCTCCTGTGTATGTCTGGAGTCCTGTTATCAGCCAGTGCTCAAAGACCTGCGGGAATGGTAAGTGCACCTGTATGCTCACCTGCACTCTCAGCATCTCCCCGTCCGGATAAGGTCAACCAAAGCCTGATGCTTATGTAGGAACCCTGCAGGTGTGGTTTTCCTGTGTGGACCACCAGACCAGACTGGGTGTGCCTGACTTCCACTGTGATGCTTCTAGCAAACCTGGTCCTCAGTCTGAGAGCTGCAACACATCTCCCTGTCCTCCCATGTGAGACAACACGTGCAGCAAACATACAGTGTTCATGTGGTATAATGCAGTGCATCTCATATTAGTATTCAGGAAAATAAGGGTTTGAAAATTACAGTAGTATTTTTTATAACAACCAGGTGGCGCTCTAAGCAAGGAGTCTGCAGTGTAACGTGTGGAGGAGGGGTGGCCAACAGGGTGCTGTACTGTGCTGGAGAAACGGAGGGGGAGGAGGAGGTGGTGGAGGATTCAGAGTGCGGCCACTTTCCCAAACCCACAGCAGTGGTTTCATGTAACACCCACAGCTGCCCTGCAAGGTGAATCACACACACACACACACACACACACACACACACACACACACACGCCTAAAATCAATTTGTGCAACAGCAAATATCTAAAAACCACCGCCGCTCATCCAGGTGGAAGGTGTCCAGGACGTCCCCCTGCTCGGTGTCCTGTGATCTGGGTGTAGCTCAGAGGACCGTGTCCTGTGTCCAGTCCGTCCACGGCAAGGAGAGCGCGGCGCCGGAGGAGAACTGCCGTGCAGCTGTCAAACCAGCCACCGCGGTGCCCTGCCTGGTGCAGGTCTGCACCTTCAGATGGGAGGTGAAACCCTGGAGCCAGGTACATTTCACTGCAGACAAACGGACTGAGATGATGATTAGATTGATAGTTGATTAATCGTTAAGTGGATCGACAAAAAAAAAATCAATAAGAACCCATTAATCATTTAAATCATTTTAAAGCAGAAAAATAAACCATGTCCTGCTTTTTCACTGTAAACTGAAAGTCTTCAGTTGGACAGAAGACATGAGGACCTCACCTTGAGCTCTATATTCAGGCATTTTATAAGGCAAACGATTGATTCTTCAAGAAAATTATCATCAGATTAATCAGCAATGAAAATAATCCCTAGTTGCAGCTGCAGATATGATAAAGAATTAATAACAGACAATAGGGACAGAGACAAATGAGTGGAAATGTGAAGTATAAATATCATCGTTATCACAAGTGCTACACGTTACTTTCTCATTATTCAGCTTCTGTGGTTCGTTACTGTCTTTCATTCAGTGTCAGAATCCCATTTCAAAGGGCCGTGCTTGTGCTTTTGCATGTTTTGGATCATTTGCTTAAATAACATCTACTTTGCATCACAGACCGTCATGTTGCAAACCTTCTGCTGTGTTTTTGAAATAGAAATGTGCGTTTTTTCCAGTCATCGAGTGGTCTCCGTTCATTAGCAGAGTCTTGAAACTTGCTCGGGGTGTGTAATCCATCACAGTGAACTTAGTCTGCATTTAAACTGCATTACCACGATAACATCCACTGATGTTGTCGCACTGAAAAAGAGTAACGCAGACTTGACGTTCAAGCAAGTTTCAAGAGGCTGCCAAGTGATTTTCATGCTGTATGGAAATTATAAATAAGATGTCTGAAAGAACAAAAATACACCCACAGGCTGAACATATGCTTTCAATGTCAGCAAAAATGTAGATTTCTATTGATTCTTATAAAGGAGCTTAACTTGCAGACACAGTGGTGCTGTGTGGTCCTTTAAGAGTCTGGATGTATACGTCAGCTAACAGGATGGCCATATGGTCAATAAAGTCCAGTAAACTGGGCTCCATTTATAATCTCAATGTAATAACTGCAGTGCTGTCTTGCTCTCCAGTGTTCAGTACCCTGTGGATATGGGATCCAGTCCAGAGCCGTGTCCTGCATGGGCCCCTCGAAGCCGGAGCCGCTCAGCCCTCTGCTTTGTATGCACATGCCCAAGCCCATCACCATCCAGGGCTGCAACATGGGCAGCTGCAGAGAGCTGGGACCTCTCCTGTCTGCTGCTGTGAGCCCCACAGACACACCACCACTCCACGTGGGCCATCCTCCTCTTCCAAGTCCAACACGGGCCTTCACCATCCCACAGACCACTGCAGCGAGCATTCCTACACCTAAACCCAGTTAGTGCACGCACAGTCCAGCTCCTAACACATTCTCACCACGAGCTGAAGGCAGATACAGGATGATCCTTACAGTGTGTGCTCTTCACCAGGAGCATGTGGACAGCTACTCCTGGAAGAATCAGGCACGGTGGACCTGAAAGACGCAACCGGCCGCTGCACAGTATCCATTGGTCGGCCCTTAGATGAAGTCATTCACATCAAAGTGGAATCCGGCTCCTTGAACTGCAGGAAAAGTAAGTTTCAGCAGATGTAAAGGATGACATCTCCCATCGTGACTCCTGCAGCTAAACAAACATCTGCTGCTCTGTGCATGTGTTTCTCCAGAGGAGTTCGTTGCATTTTTTGACCGACTGGCATTTGTGAGGAAGTGCGAGCAGGTCGCAGGAAGCGAACTGACCACCAGAACCAACGTCCTGCTGGTGCGCCAAAATCTGCTCACCCCTGGCGATGGGGTCGTGTTCACCTACAGTTCACAGAAGAACACGAAGAAGAGCCACCATCAGGGTGAGAGCGAACGTCTAGTGGCTGCTTTTTTGAGAGGATGCAGCTATGAGTGAACTGAGGCCAATGATCTGAGCCTATTACAACAAAAAGGTTCAAAACTGAATCTACAGAGATGTGTGAAATATCATGAAAAGTCTAATGCAATTCGATACAAAAGCTCTGAAATATGTAGAGCGAAGCTGAAAGTATTGTGAAGCATAAAATGTTGTTGGGATTGTGAGTGCTGGTGTTCATGTTTTCCTCGTCCTGCCTTCACCAAAGGTTAAATGCACCATATCTTTTCCCCGCAGATTGTGACATTCAGCTGTTTTCTCCAAGCGGTGCGTTTGAGAACCCGACAACATCCAGCACCAACCACACCTGTCGAGTCCTCATCAACGCGCCTCCATCAGTGAAGATCAGAATCCAGGCGCTGCACATAGGACTCGCATTCAACTCCACCAACTCCCAGTCTACATACATTATGGTGCTTTTTAGCCCTCGTTGTTGCTCAAACATGCTGACACTCTACAGGAAAGAAGTGTCATAACTGCTGCACTGTTTTCTCTCGTTTCTCGTTCAGATCCGGGACATGGACGTCTTAAAGACCAACGTGTTCAAAGGCCAGCAGCCGTTTCTGTGGCACTCCTCTGGAAATATGGCTGAGATTGAATTTCATGGAGACTACCTGCGTTCCAAAGGGAGCTTCAGGGCTGAATATTCCTTCACGCATCTTTGATATCGAATTCAAACTTAAACCCTGATTTAAAAAAGTTTGGACGTTGCGTAAGATAAATAAAAGAGAATGTGACAACATCTGGGTGGTTTATCAGCATTGTTACTGCGAGCATTTTAGCATGCTCACATTAGCATTTAGCTAAAAAGCAGTGAACTATAAGTGCAGCTGCACAGAACTGCTAGCGTAGCTGTGGACTCTCAGTGTGACACAGCTCTGTCAGCTGTTTGCCCGTTTTCATTCGTTTGGTTTTATTTCCATTTTAGGCAGCGTCCCAACTTTTTTGGAATCTGGGTTGTATTTTAAGGAAGTCTGAAATTTATGTTTTAACATTTCTTTAGCTAAGTTGTATTCTGTTGAGTAGAAAGCAGACTTTCATGCTACGTGCTAATTACTTTGACCTGAAAAAAATAATAAACCAGTTGAAGCATTTAAAATCTTTAAGTCAGGTGAGGACAGTATCACTCTGAAGACTGCAACAGGCCAAGTGTAAACAAAGAAAAAAAATATTTATACTATAATTCTGTTCATTTCAAGTTTATATGTAACACGATATATTAAAATATAGAAATCCATCACAGAGAATTTTACCTCATCCAAAAGGCAGCATACTGACATTCTACTTCCCACAACCCTTTGATAGCCGGCCTCCCCTCACTTCCAGCACACTCAGTACATCGTGCGTCTGTGTCGGCGTGGCATTCTGCCAGCGACACCAGCACCGCTTCAGTTCCAGCTCCCGTCCAGCCCGGTGGGACGCGAGCGCCATGCCAGGCTCCTGTGTGGGATCACTGCTTGGCTGCGGCCGCGTCTTCCAGGAGAGCTCTCATGTCCAACAGAGCATCCTCCACGGCCTGGGCAAACTTGGCAGCGTTCGTCTCCTCACAGCTGTTGAAGGCTGTGATGGCGATGTTGATGTGCTCATCCATGGGATTGTAACACACGCCGTAGCCATCTGGCACCATCGGACCAAAGCACATCACGCAGTCTGTCTTGGAGCCAACCTGGACACGGAGACGGGAGAGATGATGGGCAAATACGCAAACAAACAAACAGGACGACAAATACTCATTCGCTCTGTAATAACAGAGGCAAATATACAGTACCTGGCTGGTGGACAGGTTGTAATGCTGAGCCACAGCAAAAGAGGTGTCCATGAATATCTCAGGCATGGAGGTCAGGTCTTCAATACTCAGCAGCTTCAGCCCGAGGAAGTGTCTGTCTATGCCTTGTCCATGGATTGCCTGAAAAAGAAACGTTTCATGTGTATAACAGATTAATCGGACGGTGTCATAAAGAAGTTAAATTGTTCTGTGAATAAACAGCGGTCGCACTCACGTTGTACGTGTTCTCCTTATGTGTCTGAATGGTCTTCTGCAGCAGCGCCAGCCTCTCTGCGTTCTGTTGGGATCATTTACTGCTCAGTCAGACAGCTCACGAGCCTTAAACTCAACATCTATTGTGTTTATCAGTACCTGTTTAGCAGGGTCTTGCATCGCCTGCACGAACTTAAACGAGTCTACGGTAGTCACGCGGATCGCATCTGTTCGTCCGTATTTGAACATTCGTAACGATGCGCTCTCATAGGTGGAGCAGCACATATTATACATCCTGAAATTCAAAAACAACACACAGGATCTGTGATGCAACACATTTCAGGTCTACGTCCAGCATAACGTGGCTACGAAACGGGATTTCTTATTACCTGAAGTAGGCAAGCTGCAGAGCCATCTGCACAAAGGCATCTGGACTCATCTTATGCTGCTTCGGTACATTTTTACCAAAATGAGAAAACAGAAGCACCTTCACATCTAAATCGTGCACCATTCTAACAAAAGACAGAAAAGAGTGAGTTAAGCAGAGTCATCGAAGCCGAGACGAGAACAATAATCATAACTGCACGTTACGCACATGTTCATATTTTGCTTGGCTTTCTCAATGTCTCTCTTGACCTCTGGTGTAATGTTAAAACGCAGCTTCTGGGGCATGGCCAGGGGAACCATGGGAGTGCGAACCGTTTCTGTTCTCTGCCTGTCCAGAAAATACGAAACAGTCAATTTGATGTCATTTGAAAACATGCAAAACGCTCGTCTAAAAATGGAAACAAACTCACATGTATTTCACGACGTAGTCGATGAGAAACACGGTGGGCGGACCCTCAGCGGGGGCATGTTCGTACACCAGTCCACACGTGCCGTCTTCACCAACGATGAACTGAGGATTTACAAGTACATTCAAATTCTCACCTTCACCACCACAGCACTGTTCAGTATTGCAAATCTGCAGTCTCAAACTGACCTGCAGCGTCTTGTCAAACCAGCGGTTGCCGCTGTTCCAGCGAGCTCCTCCCCCGTGCAGCATCTGAGCAGCCACACGGCTCTGATACAGCTCATCGGACACGCGAGGCATCGGAGCATCCAAACAAACGGTGAAGATACTTTTCTGGATGGCTCGGACCGACTCCTTGTTTGTCTTGTCTGAGGAGGAATAAAATCAAACTTTTCCCTCAAACACTCAAATTCTTCTGCTAGATTTATTTAACGTGGGGTAAATCTAGCTGATACTGAGCGGTTCTGCTCTTCTGCTCTTCAGCTTTTGCTCACCCTTTATCAGGTTGTTGTAGGCTTTTCCCCAGGTGTTGCGGTGCTGTGATGTAAGGATGCCAATAGGCTCCTTGTTAGTCTGCAAAGAGGAGTTCCAGATCTTCTCCAGCTGCATGTACAGCTGGTCGACTGTCAGCCGGGTGCCATCGCTGTTGTACACATCCAAGACAAAGAACTGGGGGGAGAAGCCAGACCAGGCTGATTTAGCCACGGATCCAGTATTTCTTTAGTGATTGCATTTTGATAATGAACATGAGAAGGAGAAGAACAGCAGTGCCATCTAGAGTACCTGGAAGTTGTGGACCACCGTGATATGAGTGGGAGGTGTTTTCCCGATGGCGTAATTTATAACAGTATCTCTCTTCGGACCAGGGATGCGACAGGAGGACAGGATCTGGTAATACTGGTCCATACAGAGGGGCTTCCCACTCAGGTACTCTACAGGCAGGGTCTCACTGTGACACAGCACCGCAAATCAGCCATTTACAGTTTTATAAACCAGCTGCAAGTCATGAAGATAATGAGCTCTGTTTTATTACTGTATTAAACTCACCTGTCAATCATTTTTTTGAAGTCCAAAACTCCTGCGATCAGTTTGGCAGCAAACCTGCACAGAAGACATTGTTGTGTTATTAACAAACGTACCTAGGTTCGTTTCTACATTTAGAACCGGTGCCACTGGCTGACAAGCACCCTGCACACTTAAACTCTGGTGCTGGAGCATTTCTCTGTGGAGCCACCATGTTCAATGCATACCCCATGGGTCACAAAAACAGCTGAGCAATGCTAGGAGCATGGCCAAAGGGCTTTAAATAGACAGCATGTGAATGGAAGCCTGCAAAGGTCGGCTGGAAACTCCAGCTTCATGCGGGCTTGTTTATCCTGCACCTCAACGCAATGTAAATCACTTTTGGAAACGACTTTCTGAGAGTGCTTATAGTCAGACAATTAACTTTTAGAAGTGATATTACCCAAGAAATTAAAAGCACACATTAGAAGTACTGGCTCTTCTTTTTTGTGACTGTACAGGTTGCTTAGTAACACAAACAGCTCAGTTAGCGTGGCTGGTTTTACAGTGGACCCTGGTTTCTCACCTCATCTGTCCTTGTCGATCGTGGAAGTGCATGCGGGGCAGGACAACAGCAGGACTGGTGTAGACCGCCACCGGCATACGACAGTCTAGATAGGCTGACTGCATCCACCATTCTGACAGCTACATGAACGCAGCAAAAGTCAGAGAGCAGGATACAACATGTTTCTACATATTTCTCCATCACCTGTTTAGATTACAGTCTTCAAGGTACAGTCAAATATTCAGCTAAATGCACCCAGATATCTACCCAGTTGTCTGTCTTGCGTGCACGTCTCTCCAGGCCTTTCTGCAGCCTCTCCCCGACACCACCCTTGAGGAACTCCTGCACCAGTTGCCGGGTGTGTTCGAGCTCTTCTTCGCTCACGATGGGCTCCAGAGCAGCCAGGTATCGCTCACATGTCTGCTTCAAGGGCGGCACAGGCAGCTTCGGTAAACCCTCCTGGTGCACCAGGGACCTCTCTGGGATCTGTGTCACCAGTCTGACCAGGCGACAGGGCTTCACCACGCCAGGCCGCAGCTGCAGGACATGATGGTCTTGATAAGCACAAACTCTCCTCTGCCATTATACCGGCAAAATGTAACGCCAAGAAAACATCACAGCTGCTCTTTGGTCAAATATTTTAACTGACTACATGGCAACATTGCAGGCTTTGATATGCGAGACTAACATTTAATTTCACTGATAATCTCACAAGTTGAACCAGGAGATTAATTGTGTGTAAGAGCTCACAGATGCTCACAAATCCAGGTATCAACATGTTGTTAAAGATTAAGTGCATGCAATCGAAGCCTCAAATAGTAAATCACTCCATGCAAATGGGCTCCTGTAGGAACAGGATATAGTGCTGTGAACAACGCTTCTAATGATTTACAAGGTCATATAGTTTACAGTAAGGTGACTCGATCTGTGAAAACTGACACCAAAACAAGTGAGCCCTGCAGAAGCCACCATGCTATTTGTTTGGATCCACCAGCGAAGGCTCTGCCAGCTTATAAATAGAAGGTTGACACAGTTGAAACTTTAGAAAAGGAGCTAAAACAAACACACGTGAAAACAAGAAATATATGTGCCCTCACGCTCACTGGTGGTCAACGATATAAGGTTGTTATCTGACATAATGATGACAATATGTGAAAATACATTTAGGGGGAATCCACTCAGATTTAACGTGGATGTTTAAATCAACAGAATTCAGAATTAGTGACATAAATCATTCACCTTCATGAAGATATCTTACATTCTTGCCAAACTTCTGGCAATGTAATACACAACTTCCGGTCGCCGTTTTCAAAATAAAACGTTGTTGTTGTGTTTTAGCGATACATGCCACAACAAATAATATGAAGAGAAGGTTAACACTGAAGAAGGGCTTTGTAGCGAATTAAACTGCAACTATAGCGACATTTTTTCCCTGATTCCCTGATTTTTATAGCAGCATACGCAGTAAGCTAACGTTATGCTATCGGCTAACTTATGCTAGGCTAACGTTATGAAAGATGTCACAATGGCGGCCTGCTAACGGCGCCTTAAAATAATACTTTGCCTGTACGGGTAGCGTATAACACATTTTGACAACCTGTGTGGGCTAAACACGAGTTACATTTGACCCTAATATTGTGGCATTTCTTGCAGTCCTGTCCAGCGCCCCACCCCCTTCACTCAGGTTCATGCCGGTAAGCCAAACGCAATGTTACTGTGTTTGTTAATACGTACTTAAAAATACATGCAGACCAAATCACGTTAGACTCACCGCAGATCTGACAAAAACACCCAACATCCTGTCCGAAAGACGCGCTACAGTATTTGACTGTCCCGGGAATATAGATGGGAAACCCTCGGGCAGTCATGTCTCAAGGACAAGCACACTGTCTATTCTCAGCTGTCCGCCCCCCTCGGACCCACCGAGGAAAGACAACTGCGAGCTCCTCACCAAAAGTCCTGATTTTTAAAGTGGGGTTTGGTACACGCGTGCCCGCCGTTACGAAATACTGAGCGAAAAATCTTTCAGCAACAATAAGCTGCCTCATTTCAAAGCCTTATTTATTTTATTGAAAGAATTAATAGTCCAGTTATGCATTTGAACCATCAATGAACTATTATCTTTTAGTTTTAGTCACGACAGAGTCATAAATTAGAGATATGATGTCCCACAAGACTGGCAGAATGATAGCAATGGAGAAAAATGCAAGGTCACTGTAAAACCCATTGATGCATATCTATGATAAACCCACTTGTGCACACATAACAAGTACAGTGATGTAATTCATCTGGAGCTGAAGCTGCAATTTAAAGCCAATACATCAGTATTTTTAAATTATGTCAGTTTTATTGATGAATAAAAGCAGGCCCTGGCATAAATAACACATTTACAGGAGGACATTCTGCGTTGGTCTGCTGCATGAGGCTGCACAGATCTCTACCGGCCACATGATGGCGCTCGTCCAACATCTTTCCAGAGAAACAGCGTTAACTCATTTCTTCAGGAAACATAAACCAAAGGCAGACTCCAGAACCCGAACGACTCACCGGCAAAATAAGGTCTGAATGAGAAGTACACTGGTTTTATATTGTGTGGAGGAATTATATTAGTCGTGATAATGTGTGAAAGTGATGCGAAACGCATAAGAGTGATATACAACCACATTTCATCAACATTTTCCAATAACAGAGCAGAGAGAGAGAGAGAGAGGATTGCAGTCGTCTCATGGTTTATTTGAAAGGAATAAAATAAAACGATACAAAGAAAAACAATCATACAAATCAAAATGCTTCGATTGCTCTGGTCCAGCCGCTGCCTGCTAACAGTGTCTGTTTTAAACAAATTGTTTGAGCGGCGAATATTTGCTCAAGGTCCGTCTGCTGCCAACTCACAAACTCAGATAGTCCACCTGAGCCCAACACTGAGATCAGGTTGGAGATGTTCGTGCTGTCCAACTGGTCCGAGTCTGAGTGTGAATCATCATCCGTCCTCATCCTCTTACATGGCACTGGCCCAAAGTCCGGCAAATAAAACTCTGGATCAACAATATGATAACTTGTGTCCATCTTTCGCTTTTTACTGTAGCACTGCGCGCCCTGCGGCTGTTTTGACTGCGCGCAACAGTCTGAGTGGAAGTATCCGTTCGTGACAGTAGTCACCACATGCGTGTCCAAGTCCAGGACAGTCTTTTGGTTGGCTTGTGCGTTTGGGATAGGTAACTCCCAGGAGGATTTGTCTGCACAACTCCAACAGGCGTCCGAAACCATGAGGTCAGAGTCACTTGGTGAAACCATTGCGCAGGCAGATGCGTCTTGGTGCGCCACCTCTGCAGGCTGGCCGATGGGCTGGTGCGCTCCGCAGTGCCAAGTGTCCGACTCAACCCCAGTAAAGTTGCAGTAGAAGTCATCGGCCAACTCCGTTAAGCTCCCCGTCAATTCAAGGTATTCTTGTCTCTCCCGGACTGCAGCTACATCCTCATAGTGATGCGTCCTCTGCGTCTGCGACAAGTTTTTGCTCATATAAAACTGCCTGGCGTTTCTCAGAACGTACGTTACCAGCAAGTTCTTGTGGAGCTTGATGCCTCCTCTCTGCGTCCTGGAGCTTTGGATTTTCCTCAAAGAAATGGAAATCAGATTCTGTGCGTCAAATGCACACTCCATCCTCAACCGGGCCACCCGTTCTTTCCTCTCAGTCTCTCAAAACGTTTGCTTCCTAACTGAAGAAATATTTATGTCTTTAGCTGAGATTCCTACTCGATTCGTGTAGACTGTGTCCATAGCGCTCCATGTCTTCCCAGTAAGGGCATGGATTTGCAACTCTCATCTTTCCTTGCCACGCCCTCACGTAGACATTGTCCAATGGGAGGGAGGCGGTGCTTCTGTTATACGCAAATATCACTACTAGCCTCATTCAGAATGCACGTAGGAGCTGGCATGCTGCATTTCACTAAATGTGTTCCGAGCTTTTTAAATCTCAGTGCGGACAAAAATCATCTAAATTATTGTCCGGGTAGAAAAGTAGAGCAGAAGAGGAAGAATTCAGCAGCTCACAGCAGAGAGTGAGAGAACAGAGCACAGAGTCACACATCAGAGCAGAATGTGAAGAAGTAAAGAGTCATAGAATCAAACTGAAAATAGAAGTAACGCAACAGAACAGAACATAGCAGAGTGTAACAGAATAGATTAGAAGAGAATAGGCTAGAGAGCAATAGAATAGAATAGAACAGAATAGAATAAGGAGTAATAGAATAGAACATTCCAGAGAGAAATCAAATGGAATAGACTACAGCAAAGAGTTCTGCCTAGAACAGAATAGAACATACTAGAGTGCAATAGAATAGATTAGAACATAATATCCTAGAGAACAATAGGTCAGCAAATAATAGAATAGAGAGTAATAGAACAGAACATTCCAGAGAGTAATCAAATGGAATAGACTACAGTAAAGAGTAACTGAATAGAACAGAACATACTAGAGTGCAATAGAATATAATAGCATACAGTGTAATAGTATAGTACAGAACAGAATAGAATAAAATAGAATAGAGAATAATACAATAGAACCTTCTACAGAGTAATCAAATGGAATAGACTACAGTAAAGAGTAACTGAATAGAACATGTAACAGTGAAATGTGTTGAGAATAGATTAGAATTGAGTATCATGGAGAAATAGAACAGACTATAATAACAATATAATAGAACAGAGAGTAACAGAGCAGATTGGAATAAAATTTCCCTGAGAGTAATCACATGGAACAGACTATAGTAAAAAGCAATGCAATAGAACAGAACAGAACAGAACAGAACATAGTAGAATGTAATAGAATCGATTAGAATAGAACAGGCTACAGAGCAATAGATTAGAATAGAACAAAATAGAATGGAATAAAGAGTAATTGAATAGAACATTCCAGAGAGTAATCAAATGGAATAGACTGCCTAGAACAGAATAGAACATACTACAGTGTAATGGAATAGACTACAACATAATATCCTAGAGAATAATAGGACAGAAAAGAATAGAATAGAGAGTAATAGAACAGAACCGTCTACAGAGTAATCAAATGGAATAGACTACAGTAAAGAGTAACTGAATAGAACCTGCAACAGTGAAATGTGGTTTAGAATAGATTAGAATTGAGTATCACAGAGTAATAAAACAGAATAGAACAGAACATATAGTGGTTAATAATTACAATAGAATAGAACAGAGAGTAACAGAGCAGATTAGAATAGAACATCCCTGAGAGTAATTACATGGAATAGACTTTAGTAAAAAGCAACGCAACAGAACAGAAGAGAACATAGTAGAGTGTAATAGAATAGATTAGAACACTCCAGAGAGTAATCAAATGAAATAGACTACAGTAAAGCGCACTGACTAGAACAGAATAGAACATACTAGAGTATAATATCAATAATAGAATAGAATAAGAATAGACTACAGTAAAGAGTAACTGAACAGAACATACTAGAGTCTAATGTAGTCCAGAATAGATCAGAGTTGAGTATCATAGAGTAATAGAATAGAGTAGAAAGAACAGAATATAGAGGCTAATAATTACAATAGAACAGAGAGTAACAGAACAGAATAGAACATTTACAGAGTAATGACATGGGACAGTCTATAGTAAAGAGTAACTGAATAGGACATACTAGAGTGTAATAGAACAGATTAGAATAAGCTAGAGTGTAGCAGAGAGCAATAGAACAGAATAGAATAACACACTTATTGATAGAGCTCTTTTTGTTCCAATAAAAGCAATTCAAACAGATTCCCCGAGCCATAACTGACAGAAAGACTCAATAAAATATATCAGCAACACGATCTTCAAACTGGAGGGATCCTAGAACAACGGAGGACCAAGAAAACGAGGAAAAAGGCAAACAAAAAAAATCTGTTTGGATCAACATTTGAAAAAGTCAACATTTTCCACTTTCCTCAGGCCCTCTGAAGACTGTTCCATGAAGCAGCGCCATAGATTCTGAATGCAGCCTCACGATGACGCATAAACGCTAACCAGCAAAACAAGAGCGAACAGAGGGAAGACAACTGAAGGGGAATAACAACATACTCTGCACTATAATAGCCCGCACTACAGTATACACCACACCATACTATAACTGTATACTACCCAAAGTAACGCAGATAGTTCCTCAAAAGCCAGATTAAATATGCTCATAATATATGCAGACAGTACAGGGGTTAAATGCTCATATTCACTCATGAATTGTGAATGCAGCGTCTGAACCTGACAGTGATGTCATCAGGACTGCCTCTGATAACAGAAATATTGTCACCGCGCTCAGACGTGTGAGGTAAGAGCTCTTTGTGCAGAGATTATCTGTCATCCGTGGCCCACATCTGTTTGTGTGCACACACGCAGATGGCAGACATCGTACCGAACACCTGGAAATGACTTTGATTTCCTGCCAAATGCGTGAATCAGGAGGACAGCCACAATTATGGTTATCATGCTCTGATAATAGAGTAAATTGGAGTCTGACATATGTGTTCTGTCTGGAATAAGTTTAAATGGCAGAGAGCAGATAGATGTTTTTATGTACAGTGTGCTCTGTGTGGCCTAGGCTCATATGTTATGGTATATATAGTGTAGCATAACAGTAGAGAATAAATGAGTTTGATTTAATTTCAAGTGTCTGTAAGTGTTAAGTTAAAGCTTAATCTAAATTCTCAAATGTTGTTAAACAGCATAAACAAGACAAGACTACGATGTGTGGGGAAAATATGTGTGTATGTAAATATGCATAAACAGGACCAATGACCAACAATGTGTTTCTGTAAGTTGTGAGCAAAATAAAAAGTGCAATGAAAGATACTGAAATAAAAAACACATGGAGTGGATGATAATGCGCAGTATATACAGTATGTTTTCACATCTAGCCTCAATAGAAAGGACTAAACACGCAGGTGGGGCGTAGCATATGTAGCCTTTAGAGCATAAAAGGTGTAACTGCACTTAATCCAGGTTTGTATGTCGTGTTTGGAATGAAGTGTTGCATTATGGGTGGCTAAATGGTAACGTAAGATAGATGAGAGTGAGGGAAAAAAAGGGGGGGTTTCTGCCAAAATGTCACAAAAACTGTAACGAACATTTAATTGACATCAGTGAAGAGAAACCACAACCTCTGATCTGAGAGACAGAGCCGAAGGTCAGACCAAATGTCAAATGGACCTCGGATCACTTGTGAAGACTCTGCTATACTCGGACACGCTCATGTGAGTAATCTCATCCGGCTCATATGACAATGATGAAGGCTGTGCTGGTAAAATGTGTATTAAAAAGAGTACTGATGGAAAAACTGCGGGATCTAAGGGATCACTTGGACTTATTGTGCTTTAAAAATAACTGCGGAGGACTAAACTTGTCATTTTAAGGTGAAATAATGTTAAAAATGGCTAAAAGGCTCTAAAATCATAAATACAATTAAAAATGCTAAACATGTTCTGAACATTTTGAATAAACTGCAGATGTGTGTTGTATAAATTCTGATGAAACGTTTGTAACATTAAATTTATGATCCTTAATCTCTGAAAACAATTATGGGCACTGATAATGAAACCAGATGTTAGCTAATCTCATTCACATAGTGCAGTATAGTACAGTACAGCCAGTATAGTGAGGTATATGTACAGCATGATTGTTGGAACGAGGTACGTGTTGAATGTTCTGAATGAAGATGATGATGAAGGGAGATTAACCATGTGATGTGCTTTTATTTACTACCGGTTTGCTCTTATTTATTTACTCTCTCTCCAAACGGCTGCATTCCAGTCCCATGACCAGCGACACCAAATGAAACTGAAAATAAGACATTTCAGCTTCTAGACGGAGTCTTTGTTGCCCCAGTGGGAAAGAAACACACAGATATACACAACACATGAAATATACATTGGTAGTGTATAATACTAGGATTTAGATGGTGTAGTTAAACTACCTACTCGTTGTGACATTTTTGTACAGGAGGGTGTCGGTTCATGTGTGCGGGAGATTTTTGAGGCTTAATTTGTGAAAGTTTCTCATTATAATGCACTGCATTACATGACAACTGGCCATGCAGTTTAATTCAGAGTTACGGCCTCAGAACATAACACACAAACAACAAAAGTGGAAATTGCAATAAAAGGTAAAGTACTATTAGTGATACTGTACAGTCTAGTATATATACTGCAGTGTATAATACTGTATAAATGGATGTCCAGGCTTCTCTATCTGAATTTGTGAATCTTGACCCTGAAATGAGATGTCCTCAGTCTTTCAATGGAAATAAACAAATAAAGAAGCTCATTTAAGCTCTGTAGTGAAGGCTCGCTGTATTTTGAGAGAGACTATAAATGGACCTCACATACAGTCGACAAAGAGAAACCCTCTTATAGGTTCGAAGCGGTTTTTAGGCTGACGTTAACCTTGTTTTGCTCATAAATGGAAAACGTTGTGTTTCGAAAGTACAGAATCCGAACAGATTAGAGAGAGAACAAACTGTTCGCCTCCACTGAAACAGTGTGACCGCTCTGATCGCTGATAAATCTTTATGTTTCTCACTTCAGACTAACAAGACAGCCCAGTTTTCTTGGACTTTGTGGAGACATGTAAAGTAAATACATCTGATAATTTGAGCTGTTTTCGGAGCTCATGAACAAAATATTAATGATGGAAGATGTCAATTTAATAACTCAGAAAACTTGATAGATAGGTGAGCATCCAACCTAAATATTATGCACAGTTACTTTGTGCCGCTTGTGTCGATGAAGGGTTTTAGGTACATTGTATTTGCTAGAAATCCAGGACATAACCAGCTCCCTCTTAATTCTATGAGGTGAGCTTCCAGTACTTTTCTTATCAATAAATCTGTAGTTCTTGAGTTGGTAGCTGAGTCCGAACAGAAAGGAATCAGTGCTAAACAAAGAGAATTCAGCCCGTAGTGCGTCCTCTTAAACGCAGAGCTGAGATATGCAGCTCGGCAGAAGATGCACACAATTACTTGAGAGGCGGGGTGCTTTATTTACATATGCAATATGCATAAGCAAGGTTACTGTGAGGGTGAAATAACCGCGAGATAGAAGGAGGGAAAGAAGGAGGGGTTTGGTATGAGTGTGAGATGTGTGTGTGTGTACGTGTTTGTGTATGTGGTGGTGATGGAGAGAGGGTGTGTGTGGGGTAGGGTGGTGGTGCTGGTGGTGGGTGGGGGGTGGCAGAAAATTGGTGTTATCAATATTTAACCAACCCTTCCAGCATATTTATGGCAGACAATAGAGCAGACCTGCAACTGTCTCATGTGAGTGGAAGTGTATTTATTACGGGCTGGAATAGAGGCTGTAAATAGGATGTTCATTGATATATCCTCGCCACACTCGCACCAGTCGGTACACCAGTCCAACAGTTGATTCGTACCAAAATAAACTATTAACGTATCGGCTAATTGCACGTCACAGCTCGAGTGCATCGCAAATCATTAGGGATATTTCTACATGTGGCGAGCAGATGTATGTAATTCAATCAGTTTGCCGAAAAAAAAGAGAAAAGAACCGAAAAAAGCTATGAAAAGAGGGAGAAGAAATAAAATGTCTGGAGCTTTTTTTCACGGACCCATGGCCTCTCCGAAAATGTTTCCATGTGTTGTGTCTGAGCACACTGAGAGCAAAGAAGGAAAACATTCTCTCCTCCAAACCACATGCAACAGATTCTTTCTGAAGCCAAATAAATCAACCCTGTGTTTCAGATCATGTGACACTTTCTGTGCTTTGTGTTATTCCCAACATATCCTGTTTCAACTCCCCCCCAACACACACACACATACACACACACACCCCATTCCAACACTCTCTCATATGCACGCACAAACACTGCACACACACACACGCATGCATATACACCACACATGCACATTCAGAGTTTCCATTTCCTGTGCGTAAGATCACCTGTGCAGACAGAATGGCGTGCTTCAATGCAACATGCTCAGGCAGGAAAACAGGAAAGGGAGTTCAAGGGTGTCCAACATGAAATACTCAGAGTTAGGGGAAACCCAGAGCTCGTGGCAGCACTCCAGTTTCTGAAGACAGTAAGTAAAGTTTCACTAGTGCACTTTATTTTTTTTTTTTTTGCACTCCACTTTTGCTTGTGCGAAAACGTTCTAGAAGTCTGTTCGGTCAGAACATTCGTTTCAGCACATCATGCAGCAGAGGACAGCGAGCTTCTGGAATAATGCTTCGCCTTTTTAAAGGAGCAGTTTAACATTTTGGGAGATGTGAAGGGTCCATGCAACTCTGCTACAGGCGCTTAGCTTAGCTTAGCATAAAGACTAGAAGCAGGGGCAAACGGCTAGCATAGCTGTGTCAGAAGGTAAAACAAGATTAAGAGTTTACACACATCACAAACCTACTGTTTGCACTACTGTGTTATTTATGTTTAACACTTGTTAATATAAGTTTCATCTGTGCAAATATCTTGAGCAATATTGCATTTTTACACTCTTTTTGTACATAATGTATATATTTATGTATATATATTTATATATATGTATATATGTATATATATATATGTATATATACGTATATATATATATCCTAGATTTTGTATTTTTGTATCCTTTTTATTGTCTATTTGTTCTTTTTTAACATCTCCCTTTTAATCTCGCTATTATTGCTGTCTGTCTGTCTTACTGTCCCTGGCATGGGACCAATAAAGTTATATCTCATCTTATCGTACAGCTTCTCTAGCATTTCTGTGTTGCTGTACTTTGACAAAACAATGCTTTTTAGTAAAATGCTAACGTAAGCATGCTAAAATGCTAAAAATGCAGATGCTAATGTACAACCCAGATTCAGAAAGTTGCGACGCTGGGTAACTCAAATAAAATCAACGAAGCTGAAGAGCTCGAACATTAAATATACTGCAAGTTATCACATTCTGTTTTATTTTATACAGCATCCCAACTATTTGGAATCACGGTTGTGCTTAGTTTGGAATCAGGTTTAGATGTTCACTCTCTTAGTTTAGCATGCTAACATGCTAACATTTGCTATTTAGGATGGGAAATATGTTTTTTTTTTCTTTCTGGCTGAAAGTTAGGTAGATACATGTGTCACATCTGTATGGTAAATATAAAGCTGGAGCCAACAGCTGGATAGCTTAGCTTAGCATAAAGACTTGAATCAAGGGGAAACTGTAATAGCTCGCCTACCAGCACCTCTGAAGTTAACTAATTAACATCTCGTTTGTTTAATTGACAAACCGAACGATGAACTGCATGTTGCACAAAATGTTGAACTTTTCCTTCAGGCGTTCCATAATCTCCTGACAGACATATATCCCTCATTTTTTTCCCTCTAAAACCATCCATAAATTGTACTTAGCATGTACTATTGCACCTTGTAGTTCTGTGTGACATGCCGTACTGATCAATCGCCCCAGTTCTCTGTGGGGTAACACAGTGTTCCCCTGTGCATCTGACAGCCATCCCTAGCCCATTTACTGTCAAATGGGCTCCGCTCTCTTTGCCTGAGCTCAGATGCAGATTTATGCCAGAGCAATGCCGGTTCTTGCATATTAGATGAAAGCCTTGTTTGCATATACCCGCTCTCTCTCTCTCTCTCCCCCTCCTCCTCCCCTCCTTCCCTCTCCCCCTCTTCTTTCTCTCTCTTCCTTTTTTCTGAGGCGTCACTTTAATATGTATGCAAATGGGCTGCGCTCCACGGGCAGATATGTGTGGAGTCCTGTCCTGCAGTCAGGAGGTGTAGGAGAGATTGTGTTTGTATTTATGAGGCATGGGCCCTGCCGCTCCTGGGAGAGAAAACGCTGCGAGTAGTGTGGTGGAGGCTCTGCAGTGCAGGCAGAATGCAGATATGCCAATAACAGAGGTCATGGTTGTCACTAATGATAAGAAGAGACAATTAGACAATAGCATAGCTGTAATGTACCCCCCCGCTACACAGACACACACCCTCTTATACACACACACACACAAACAAACAAACAAACACACAAGCTCTGGCATGAAGCAAGCCAACAGACTGAGGAGGAGATGCTTCTTCTGGAATGTTCTGTACGCCGCAGCAGCGCTTCTCTTCAGCTCTGCTCGACCGGGACGGCCAGTCCTGGGTGATTGGTGTGGGTAAAAGACCAATCTATCCATCCCGTGCACCCCTCAGGGGGGTGAGGATCACTGTCAGGGGCTGAGGCAGAGGAGACAAGGTCAGGTCACCTACGAGAGGGGCACCTTTAACCCATTTCATCAGTCTGATGCGTCCCAGACAGGCCTCAAAAGGCGGTGATCAATAACGTCTCTGTACCAGCAGAAATAAATGAACAGTGCAGCAGCTCCGCGTCGTGGTGCGTATTATCTTTATCTTAGCGTGTGTTGTGTAAAATTTCCTGTTACATGTGTGCGTCGCAAAATCACAGGAACGATCTACTTTCAAATAAAATGAATTCATTTCAGACGTGTATTGGAAAATAATAGAAAAAACTCGGTGACAGTAACAATGAATGCCTGGTATTATGTTCAAGACATAATAATATCTTGGCTTGGTGCCAATCAGTGATCTACTAAGGCAACACACACACACACACACACACCCACAGAACTGTGTGCAAATCAAATGTCTGTTTCCTCTCTCTCTCTCTCACACACACACACACACTCACACACATCCCCTTCCTCCATCATGAATAAACCATACTGTGTCTATGAGTCATATACCACCCCCACATCCCTCTCTAACCCACTCCCCCTATTCGCCGCTGCAAGAGTAAAAACGCTAATTAACGTGATGGCTAGCTCCAGCTCCTGTCAGCAGCTTGTGGGGGCCTCTCAACCAGCCAGGCTCCGCTGGTCTCTGGTTTTAGCAGCTCTCTCCCCAGCCGCCATCTCTGGAGAACCGGGGCCCCTCATTCATATTCAGCCCCAGTCGCAGGCACCTGGAAGCAGCCAGCACCAGCACCACCTCCACCACACAACCCCCATAGTGTCTATCACCAGCCCCCCAGTCGAGCCCACCTCCTGTCAATGCTGGATCCCCCCCAGTGCTGGTAAAAGATACCCACCCATTTACCCCACCCAAACCCAAACCCAAACCCAAACACACACACACACACACACACACACACACACACACACACACACACACACACACACACACACACACACACACACACACACACAATTACTCAATTTTCTTAAACTACGATCCAGTTGGAATACAAGCCCAAACTGAAAAAGATGTGGGAGCTAGAAACTCCATCTAGGAGATGACACAACCCAACTGATGGGTTGAATCACCCAACGGTGGCGAGAGAGAGAGAGCGAGATAGAGAGAGCGAGATAGAGAGAGAGAGAGAGAGAGAGAGAGGAGGGGGGGCCGTGTGCCTTGGTGGACTAGCTCGGTAACCATGACAACGCAGCCGGGAGAGCAAGAAACAGGAACATACAGAATCTGTTTCTGCTGAGACTTGCACATGTGGCACAGTGCTGCTTTTCCTCCGAGAAGAAATGAAGGGGAGGCGTGTGTGTGTGTGTGTGTGTGTGTGCGTGTGTGTGTGTGTGTGCCTGTGTGCCTGTGTGCGTGTGTGTGCGTGCAGGCCCTTATGAAACATACATGCCTGCTGCCTCTCCGACCAAACTCGCCCGCCTGTCCTAGTCACTGAGTGAGTCACAACACAAAAGACATTATGGTGAAACTCTTGCACACAACCCAGTGTTTAGTGGCAGCTTTTTGTCTTTTCCCGGCTGCAGGATACGTCGAGGCAGAGGCTGGCATGCAGCGTGAAGAGAAAAAGATGAAATATAAAACACAAAGGCAGGAAAGGGTGAAAATTTCCCTGCACAGCTGATGTTTTTGCCTGTTTTCTTTCCCTGTGCTTCTCCGCCGCTCCCCTTCTGCCTGCCTTTTCTCTTTCCTCTTGCTCCCTCTTTCTACAGGCTCAGTCTAACCTCCCCCTCCCCTTTCCTCAAGGGAATAAAGGTCGTAACGCAAATGATTACTCAAACCCGAGTTGCCATAGAAACGCAGTCATGTGACTAGAGCAGGCATGCATAGACCACAACAAAGAGGTGGATCAGGAACCAGTGCTGGAAAGAGCTGTAGCTCGCCTTACTGGTGCCTCAGTGCATTTCACTCAAATTCAGGCTTTTAAAAATAGGCGAGCAGCATGAAACGCAGGGGAGAGGAGCAGAGAAAACGACACTCTAAAGAGCCAGGACGAGAGGCTGCAATGAATCTAGGCTGTAACACTGCAGTGTGCCGTATATTCTGCCATTCACTAGCATACCAAGGGTGTGTCCTATTCATCATGTCCTTCTTGGAGGCAGAGCTCAGGCGCCAGTTGTCTGGAATTTCTGTGAAATGGCGTCAGTTGTAGAAACGTAGAGGGTGGTGGATTCGTGCTTCTAAAATAGGAGTTGGAGTATGGAGCTGTAACTTTTCGGTTGTGCTGCACTTTGAAATTATTCCCCCCTCAAAGAACGAGAACAGATTTCGTGTTAATACCAGTATGCAGCAGTCAGGCTGCGTTACCAGTCGGAGCGATTTTCTTTGAGGGACGGTGATGCCTAAACTCGACAAAAAACTCCCAGCGTGCACTAACAAGACATTCTGAAAGAGCATCTGAACGAAATAACCTCCAACAGACGCATAAAAGAGGCTAAAAGTGGACAAAAAGTAAGGGGATTGTGGACAATCTCACCATTTTCCAACAAGTAATGAGCTTGACATATATAGCAAACATACAGAAAGCCTTCAGCTGAATGAGGGCGTAAAGGTTTGTGAGCACAACCGTCTAAAGCAGGAACCAGCACCTGGAGCAGGCTGAGAAGGTGGCCTGCCCCGACAGGATCCAGTCATCCTGCATTCAATCCACCCCCACTGAGATTAGGCTTATGCCCTGGGTGAACCCGGCGACCTGCGGCCATCTCAGAGACCAACCAAAACCCCCCACAACACACACACACCCACACACCCAGTCAAAGCCCCACATTTAAAAGTGTGTGAGGCAAACAGCAGCAACCTTACAGGAGATAAAATATGCTGCACGGAGGTGAGAGGAAGCGCAGAATATGTTGATATCGAGTGAGAATCAGCTTTGATTCGTCTCAGCATTAACGGCCATTCATTTTTTTGGAGGGCTCCATCAACGCGAGTGGAGCAGTAGGACGGGGTACATTTCTTTCTGATGAAGTCACCACATCTGCGGCTACGAACACAGTGTGTTTCAATGTCTGCGCTCTCTTTCGCTCCGTCTTCCTCCCTCTCCCACACACATTCGAATCCACGCTCGCCTTCGCACCAGCAAACGCGTGCAGCAGCCCTGACGTGCACACAAACACGTCCAAACACACACACACACACACACACACACACAATCTAAAGGGGTGTGAGCGCGAGACCCTCGCTGACTGCTGGACGTCTCCCTCCAAAGTCCACCTCAACTCCCATGAGGCTTCAGGCAGCAGCTGAGTGTTCAGTGATGTCTGCAATTATCCCGTGTCTAGACAACGTCTAGTGAGAGACAAGGAGATGCACATTCTGCTGCTTCTATAGAAGAAAAGGCCCGGAACAGACCACAGCGTCTTTCAGCTGGTGACGTGGTGGTAAATGAAAAGGTTAGGACCAGACTACGAACTGAGCCAACGAGCGCGGACATGAACACACACACGAAACAGCTTTATTTTGAAATGATTCAGGCGAATTTCAAAATAAAGTTGTTAAATACATAAAGAAAAACTTGGATTTGCTCTCCAGGTTTTATGCTCATGGCTCACAGGCAGCAAACATGTGCAATGCAGTAATCTATTACCTCTTACTTTTATTAATTCATAGCAGTAAGTTGTAGCTTGAGTCGGTGGATCAGATTTTACATCTGTTGAGATATTAAATGTTCTCGTGCTGCACTTGTTTTTTTTTCCTAGTATGACATGACTCAAGCTGCCATATCCTTCAGTCCGTAGAGCTGAGGGACTGGATTACACAGAACGCAGCAGGAAAAACAACAAATACTAGTTTAAAATGTAAAAAATATAACTAACTGAAAGAAAAAAATAAATATGAACAACAAGCAAGACTTATATGTTATATAAGGTTTTCATTTTGGAAATTCTGGGTTCAATTTGGAGTTATTGTGTATATTCTGTTGACTGTAAAGCACCTAAAAGTGCTAAAAGTCTTGAGCTGCCGCCCTCAAAAACCCATTCAAGAGTTTAAACATCAAAACCTTCAAGTGGTGGTGTGAGATTATTATCAGGGTTTTACTCTGGAACAATCTCTCTGCACCAACAGATGATCTGAAGAAAATAAAAGAAGCACAAAACAAGCAAAAACACGCAGGAGCTCGAAGCGACGGCTGAAAGATACAATGGCTGAACGGTGAAAGAAAAGGCTGTGAGAGAATGAGCAGGTGTGGTGGGAAAGACCCATGGGCTTCAGGGAGAGAATAGATCAATAACTAATTTCAGTACCGAGCTTCACTCGCACAGTTTTCCAATAAAGGCTGGATGGAGAGTAGTGGCTTAGCCCTCCCCCCACTATCTCTATTCTATCGCCTTCTACAAGCAGGGATTGGACTCTATGGAAAGAGGCTGTTTTTTCCCCCAGCGTTGTGATTGTTGGTTGGGTGGATTATGTTGCTACAGCTCATGTGTTGTATAAATGTAATCCAACGTTGCCGTTTCCATGTGTCGTCCATGAGTGCTCCCACAGCCGTTCCCCCTATACCGTCCGTCTCTGCAACTTGTTTTCCCCCCTCACTGTTCTGCCTCCCGCAACCCCCTCCCTCCCTCCGTCCGTCCCTCCCTCCCTCCTTTGACCAGGGCCAGCGTTGAGGTTTTGTCAAGAGATTGAGACAGACAGGAGAGTGAAGCGTGTGTCATGCAGGGCTGCTGCTGCTGCTGCTGCTGAGGCTCTTCTCCTCAGAGGCTGTGACCTAGATAACCAAGAGGAGCTGGAGCGCTTGCAAGCCTTGGAGCCACTCCAGCTTCAGCAATGTCAGGAAGGGGTTAGTTGTGTAACACAATGTCCTATTTAGTTTGCTCGTCACACACACAAACGGACGCAAACACATATGTACCCTATGGTGTTCCCGGACCATCGCAGTATATTTCTGTACGGCGCTGTTTGCTTATTGCCAAAGAAGGGATGTAAAGAATGGGTTTTGCGCATGTGAGGGAGCAAAAGAAGAGCAAAGGGGCCCTAAATTCATCTGAATTTAAACCTAAGCATTAGGAATGCTTGGTAAAACTTTCCACGCCAGCAGCCAGTGCAGCTATGTCACAGTAAAACCATGTCACAGCGTCTACAGGCGCACTCCTCCTGTTGTGTTCTAGCGTTTTATTCCTGCTTCTTCTATTTTAGCATTCGCTCAGCTGATGTTTGGTGTACGAACACGACCAGGAGGTAAACATATAGCGCCGATTGGGAACAGGTAGTTTATGAGTTATATTCAGAGCTGCGCTGCCCCTACCTGGTCAGGCACAAGCTCTAATATGTTGACAAACATAAATACTGTCGGACTGCTATTACTGGATATAAGAGGCTATGGGGACACAGATGGTAAGACACATTACTGTTTTATTGGTCCACCTTCATGTAGAGCGAGAAGATACACACAACTTCCACAATACAACATCATCATGTTGAGGAGATAAAATATAGATGGAGCCTGCCGTGCTGGAACAACTGTAATAGGCTGCACTGTGAATGAATAAGTAAATGTTTGACCCTGGCAGCTGAGCTGCTTTTGACACGCAGGACCAACACTGCCATCTGGTGGCTTTTATTTTGTATTGCGACGTCCTTCGCAACCATGACCACGGTTCATGCAACTGTGCAGCAGCTGGACCGCAACAGTGAAAAAGTTTGTTCCAACTCAAAGGCGAATTTGCACAGAAATCGCTCTGTGTCTTAAAGTAAACATACACACATCTGTCTGGAAATTTGGCACAGACGTCTCACAATAAGAAATCAATGAAGACCTCAGTGGTTTGTTAGCTTTAGGTTCATTTATGGGCTTTTTAAATTTTTTTTTAGATAGAACAAACACGAGCCAGTAGCTTATCTGGTCAGCGCTGGCTGTGTTGGGGCTTGAAGCAGTCCCAGCCAGGCTTTGGGGTGTATGTGTGCTCAGGAAGAAGAAAGTCTTTCAGTCTGTCTGGTAATGGCAAGGCTCTGACTCTGTCTTCCAGGGGCCAAGGCTGGAGGTGGCTCCTTATGAATGCCCTACAAAGGCATCGCAGAGCAGGGGGGCTCGCTTCATGCTCTACTACGCGGTTGTGCAGGTCTACCAGAGCCTGAGCATAGGGGTGAGGGTCCTGACCGGGCACAGGGAGCTCCAGCCTGAGAGGCAGATGCAGCGCGGGCACGTCTACCCTCGCTAAGTCGAGCAACACCTCAGCTTGCTCCAGGAGCTCAGCGGCGTGACTTTGATCAGAGCACTGCTGCAGGGCTGTTTGGAGCCGCTGGAAAAGGAGGCTGTAACCTGACCAACAGGAGTCGCCGTGAAAGGAGCAAACCAAAGAGGCTCTGCTCTGGATTAAGAGCACAGCCAGAGGGAAGAGCAGGTCAAAGTGCTCCAGGCTCGTCTGCGTCAGGGAGGGCTCGCCATCCTCATTCAGACAGCAGCTGGGGTCCACACCGTGAGCCAGCAGCAGCTGTGTGGTTTTCAAGCAGAAGTTACCGATCTCAGCAGCGTCCTCCACATTGGCCTCCAGAGCTTCCTTCACCAGAAACACCAACGACGACTCGACTGTTTCACCGTCCACAGTAGCAGCATTAACGTCAGCACCTGTGGTGAAGAAAGCATCACTCGAACTCTGTATGTGCACATTAGAGCACATGTGCCTTAGATGTGTTTGAAATAATGACACTATTCAAGCACAGATAATATTTATCAATAACTCTTTTGACATCTGAATAACTGTTTAGGTCATTTATGACACAAAACTAAAAACCTGCTGAGCATTTACTGGTTACAGCTTTTAAAATTAGCTCTTGTAGCAGCTTATAGCTCAAGCAGTAAAAACTCTGGATCCTACATTTCCCATAATGCAACTCGATAGCATCTTTCATTTCACCATCTAGCTGTAAAAGTCTTTCAACTCTACAACCACAGTTTGGACTGTAAAGTAAGTTTTCTGTTATAAATTTCCTGATGTTGCTGCATCAGATTCAGAATAAGCAGATATTTACAATAATCATTGAAGCTGATGAGGTCAAACATTAAATATATTGTCTCTGAGCTGTTTTCAGTCGAGTTTATGTCAGAGAGGATCAGCAAACGATCACATTCTGTTTTACTGATGTCTTACACAGCGTCTTTTTTTTGGACTCAGGGTTGTACTTGGACGATTTCTTCTCTGGTTTTTTTGATGTTGTCAGAAAGATTCATGTGTATGACTCACTGGTTCTTTGTGGCTGTAGTGAGAAGCTGCTTTCCTGCTGCTCTTTAATGTAAAGTAGACGGTTATGCTTGGGATGGATCACAGCCAAGAGACTTATTTTGAAAAAATCAGTCTCTCCACCATTCCTCAAACGGAGGTTGAACAAACTGACTTCTGGCTGTTGGACTGACTCTGGTAATGTCTCTGTTTGTGATAGTAAATTCACTGCATGTGACTTTGATTTGATGCGAATGTCAAAAATTAGGAAAGGAAATGTTCAGGTGTCTGTGTGGCCTTTTTGCGTCAGGGTACATTAAAAACACAAACCATGAAGCAGAGTCTACATGTGGGCTGCCCTGTAGTCAAACTGTACGTGAAACTGGGTATACTAAGGAGATTGATGATACTGTTGTACCGTAAAGACGTCGAGACATCCACATGTCTGAGCATCCTGCCGTTAAAAATCTCAGTGTCTTCATTCCTGGATCACAGGATTCGTTCTGCTCCATTTTCAGTTGCGATAAAAACTGCATGTGCATATTCTAGCCTGACAACCACTGACAGCTTACTTTGATCTGAAAGTGCATACAGGTGGACAGGTATGCATACTAACACAAGTGTGAATGCAGTGGGTTAACCTTGATCCTGCTTGAGAGGGGACAAGTAGGCAGAGTGAAGATGAAGAGTCAGTACCTCTGTGCAGCAGAAGCTGGATGTTCTCTGTGTTGTGCACAGTGAGTCCATCGCTGCTTGCCAAGGCATGGAGCAAAGGTGTTTTTCCTTTGGAGATGAGACAGAAACAATTAGTTTTCCAATGATTGAATGAGCTAAAGAATGAAGATTTCTGAATGAGGCTGACGGTGTAATTTACCATGTTTATCCCTTGCATTGACGTCAGCACCCATATCCAACAGGGTCTGCAGGCAGGGGAGCCTCTCCGACTCCTCGCTGGCCAGATCCAAAGGACTGCTCTCATGGATCTACCGAGTGACATTTATATTATTCACATCAAATACTAAGAAAACAGAGAAAAAAAAGAGAGGACAAAGCTACAGTTGTCTCACCCTGTCTCTCTTTTCAATGTCCGCTCCGTGGCCGACCAGCAGCCTCACCATGCTGGGCCTGTTCCTCAGAACTGCTATATGCAGAGGGTTGTAGTAAGACACTGGGTCTGGAGGGCAGAAACACATAATATCACACAGACTGAGTCTTTACCAAAAAGATGAAATGAGAATCAGACGGATGAAGATTTCTGACAATACATTTTCTTCAAGTGTTACCGGGCAAAGTTCTGCAACCTCATTTTTATTTACAGTGCAGAATCACGAAGCATCATGGTCCCAGTTATCTTTGGAACAGGATAATACAAATAAAATTATGCAAATGAAGACAAAACAACCACATTATAAACCTCAGTGTTAAAGGGGATGGACCTGACGGAGCTCTAGTTGTAGGGTAGGCTCTAATGAAGGGTATAAATGCAGGTTTTCAGTCTTGATGTACAGATTTCAGCTGAAAGAGCTTCATTAACATGTAATGGAAGGCCATTCCAGAGATACAGGAGGCAAATGCTCTGACGCCAACTGACTGTTTGTTAACTGAAGGCCAGGAGACCAGCACTGAGAGAGCCAAGAGAGCGTACCGGTGTATATGGTATAATGAGCTCAGAGAGCTAAGGTGGTGCAAGTCCAGGTGAGGAATTTTAGGTTAAAAGAAGAACCTTCAAATCAGGCCCAGCTTGCACTGGTAGCCAGTGAAGTGAGGTCAGAGTGATGCTACATGCTCTTGTGCAAATTCTAGCTGCAGCATTCTGAACAAGCTGAAAACGTCTATCAATACTTCTAACAATACTACAATAATCAAGTCTGGAAGACGTAAATGCATGGATGATTATGGTTTCAGCATTACACAGTGACAGACCCGGTCAGATTTAGGAATATTACAATATATGCTATATAACAGCCCTCATATGAGATGGAAACAATCACTCCAAAGGTTTTAGTAAAGCTTTCAGAAGTAAAACAGCCATCAAAGCTATATAAAAGTCCATATCTGGCTGGCCTAACAAGTAATACCTCTGTTTTATCATCATCAGAAAAGTTCATACCCATTCATTCTCTTTTTGAATTTCTGACAGACATGCCTCTAAATTTAGGAGCTGGGTAAGTTAACTTGGCTTTACAGGTGCACATAACTGTGTTCCACCAAACTTTACTTCAGAAAATTCAGAGATTTTATTACTGTAACTTTAAACATTGGAGTCTATTTAATAAATATGAATGAAACCATGAAAGCACCGCCTGCCAGATACCAATATGTTTCTCCACGTGGCTTAGAAGAAAGCTGTGGTCCACTGTGAAAGAGGCCTGAGTCACCCCACCGGCATCATAACCCTCTTGAGAATACATGAGGTAATTGAGGAAACATGTATACCAGTTTGACACCAGATCCAAATGCAGAGGACACAAAGAAAAACAGAGTGCCAAAACAAATACAGAAACACTGCAACACACAAGCAATACAGCAGCTGTGAGCTCCAACACGGTACACAAACGCCTCACCAATGTTTTCTGTATTTACAGAGTGTTTCAGATGCAGCATATGACTTAACAAATGGGGAGTGTTTGCTCGTGTTCTCTCAAGCTGTTGCATGTTAGCCTCTCACAGCCCCTGTTGCTGGCGGCAATCCAATATAACAGCAGATAATAAAGCTTTACCTGTACCTGGCTGTGGTTTCCCCGGCAGTCCAGGCACCGGCTGATATTTGCTGCATGTGTCTATACACGACTGAAAAATTCAAGCTGGCATATTCTTAAACATAGCAGTAAAATGGTCCCTGTCAGTGATTTACTATCATATATGTTCTTGAATCGATGCCAAGTCATGCAACGACTGCATAACACCTCAGACTTGGCACATTTTCACCCTCTTAGAATATGCAACCTTGATCAAAATTGTTTGAAACCTTAGGGCTACTACCTGCTGCCTGATGCTTCTTTAAAGATGTTTTCACTGCATAGCATCAGATGCACTACAGATAGGAAGCTCGGTCATGACCACAGCGAAAAAGCAACGTCTAGAGCTGAAATAATTTTATATCTAACTTGGAGAACCAAACCAGAGTTGGTGATTGTTGACACAGGGGAAAGACAAGATGTTATGTTCAGTTTTCTTTTAAAAAAGAACAAAAAGTCTCATCTGGATGCCTCAGTAACAACCGCAGGCCCATATCAAACCTAATTTCTTTTTAGGAAAGATCATTGAAAAGGTTGTTTTTCAGCAACTGAACACATTCCTGGCACAAAAAGACTTTGGATTTCCACCACACCTCAACATTCAGAGTGCACTTCAAGTTTTAAACAATGTTCATCTGAGCAGTGATGCATTGTTTTTGGCCGCAAGCAAGACAGATTAAAAGTCGGTGCCCACCTTGAATCCATGACACTAAAATCTACAAATTAAGCCAGAAAACTGGGTGTAGTTATGGACTCAGACCTGAATTTCAACAGTCACATTTACAAAATCGGCCTACCGCCACCTTAAAAACATCTCAAGAACTAAAGGAGTTCTGTCTAAACAAGATACAGAAAAACTTGTTAATGTGTTTATTTTCAGCAGGCTACAGGTGTTAGTAAAAAAAAAATCAATCAGCTGATCCAGATCGCTGCTGCCAGGGTCCTCGCGAACACCAGGAACGTTCAGCACATTCCACCAATCCTTAAAATCACTGCGCCCAATTCCTCTGTGCCAAAGAATACAATCTAAAATTCTATTACTTCTCAATAAAGCACTTAATGGTCTCCAGCTGAAATACATCACTGATTTACTTGTATGTTACAAAGCATCCAGACTCCTTCTATGCCCCCACCTGTGGAACGAGCTTCCTAAATACCCCTCACCTCATCTCACCCTTGTCACAATGGCCACTGAAAACATGGAGAAGGCCAAACTCCTTCTCTAGAGTCAGTATTTGGTTTGTCTTTTCTGGGCTACTGTAGAAACACGGTGGACTACATGGAAGAGGGTCCCTCACTCTGTAGATATAAAGAGCTCATTCATAACTTCTTTGCACTCTGTAGCTACTTGCTTTTGTTTTTGTTGTGTTGTGGAAAATTTTCTCTGGAAAGCAAGCAGCATGCACAAAGTGTTTAATCTCTATAGAGAGGAGACACAGCCACAGAGCCACACGGCAGTAAGCAGTTCAGAGTTGTGCTCACTGATCAGATGTTTTCACCCCATTCTTATACTCTGACATGCCTTTGGTATTAGCAGAACTTGTTTAACAGATGGCAACAGAAAAACAGTTGTGTGCAATAAAACTTGATGGTATCCTGATCTCAGGAATTTACAGTCAGGTGTAATCTCCTCATGCCATTTACTCTGCACCCAGGGGTTAATTGCGGTGGGGTTACAACAGCTAATCCACCAGGACATTCTCTTGTCATTACAACAGTTAAACAGCCAAGACTACAGATCAACTACATAAAATAGGAAAACAAAACAGAAAAGTATAGAAACGTGTAAAAATTCCACCACAGTTGTTTGCTGTCGTCTTTACTGGAGCAGCTGTGGCTCAGGAGGTAGAGCTGTCGTCCACTAATCAGTAAGCCGGTGGTTCGACCTCTGTTTGACTGCTTACATATTGCCATCAGAGCGTGTGTGAATGCTCATCGTTCCTGACGAGCAGGTGCCACCCTGCGTGGCTGCCTCTGCAGTCAGTGTATGAATGTGTGTGTGAATGGGTGAATGCTGGCTTGTGTTGTAAAGTGCTTTGAGAGGTCGGTAAGACTAGAAAACTGCTACATAAACACAGTCCATTTATTCTCTCTTTCAAATGCAGCTTCTTTAGAATTTATTAGCTTGTTTTCATTTTTCTTTTAGTCCTTTTAATGCAATTTAATGTTTTTTTAATTTCACTGGTAAAGCACTTTGAGTTTTCATGTGTCTGAATGGAGCTATTTAAATAACCCTGCTTTGCCTTGTGCTGCCTAATATTACTGCTGCATTAATAGATTAATAGATGTAGATGCTCATTTGAACTACTTTATATACAGCTGGCTGGTTTAGTCTACAGCAATGCACCATGTTCTGCAAGATGAAGCTGTCCTGTGAGAACCACGTATGTCTAAAAAGCTTCATGAACTCTCATCAACAGCCTGTTTTCAGCTCTGTGATGACGCATTTTCCAGCAAATCCGAGAGTCTTTTTAAAGAGTTTATTAAATCTGTAGCTAATAACTAAAGCAGTAAGACAAATGTAATGGAGTAAAAATAAACAAAAAAATATTTCATTTATGGCATTCACCCAATTTATGTGCACTTGTTCCATTTCAGTTCAGTGTGGGGGTCTTTACTGTGTTTTGTTGTCATTCACCTTTATGCCAGTTTCTCTCCTTCGCTCACACTGTGTTTCCTCCACACACACTGAGCGCAGCAGAGGACGGACAGGTGAAGTGAAGGTACTCTAGGTGACAACCACTTGCTGCGTTACTGATAAATGCAATAAAGGCTTTCCAACAAGAGTCATTTATCCATCTAGAACTTGCAGCAGTGTAGCTGTATTGCTATATTGATGGTTTTCTAAGGCTTTTATCAACCAAAAAAAGCCAAATGTAATTTATTCAACATTTGGACTGCAGCAGATCACTGGGAAATAAACTTAAATATCGGAAGACTTGTAAAATATGACTCATTTACCTTTTTGTTTGTTTAGATACAAATGTTGCATAATACTATAATTAACTGGGTTCAGCAAATACTTAGAGAAACGTTTTTGAATGCCATTGTGGGGACATTTGTAGGTGTTTCTTCTAACTTTCTGGAAAAAGGCATTCAAGAAATGTAGAAGATGAATGCAGCAGCCTCTACCAGGATCCTCTAATTGTGTCCCTGGGGAAAGACATGTTTGCTACCACCAGAGGTCACCACCGCCGAGTGAGGATGAGCCCTGGCAGGTTTCATCACAGCAGTGAGAGGGGCTGCACTTTTTCCACTGCAGTTTGCTAAAAGAACACTTATTCTCTCAAGTGCATATGGACTCGTTGCTCAACTTACATATGCAGTTCAAACTGTTGTGCATGTAGCAGAGACCCACAATCATACATTAAAACTGGAACAAGATGGTAGCTATAGGGCTTGTAAATTGTTAACACAGCAACAATATATTTCACTCTGGAGAAAATAAACGTAGTAAAGGTTTAAAGTTTTATATTTGTAGTCATCTCCAAAGTGTGACTGGCCCTAAAGAATTATTACTGGAAATGACACACCTCCTGTGTACAGAAACAAATTATAGATACAGAGGAAGTGTGAACAAACAAAACCACTGATTCATTTATTCAAAAATTAGGCAAACGTGCTTTTAGTGATTGCACTGCACTAAATTTGCCAGGACAAGTGAGGTTGTGTATAACATCCTGACTAACCCATATTACTAGATTGGTTCCTCTGACTGGCTACTTCTACTTCAGGCATTTTGCAACTTCAGCAAAAGTCTGTACAATGTATTTAAAGCACACACACACATTATTTCTCACCTTCAAAGTTGACATCAGCTCCGTAGCGTAGAAGGACTTCAGCTGCGTAGACCAGTCCCCGCTCTGCCACCTTAATCAGAGCATAGCTGATGCCTTCCACAAACACTTCTGACTGGGACTCTCGCTCCAGAAGCTCCACCAGAGGACTACAGAGAGCAGACTCATCCTCAGGACTTCGGACTCTGGGTGCAAGAGGGGAAAGCAGCAAACTGTATGAGATGACACCAGCCACTATAGCACAAGTACAAGAAACTGCTTCAATAAATGACCATTAGAACTAAGCTACTTTTTCCAGTTCCGATTCAAAAATAATTATCCACTGAATTGTAGCTTTAACAACCTGTCCTCGTGACCACCATCTCTTTCCTCCAGTCCAACAACACACATGACAGCGTCCACCAGCGGCTGATACTCATAAATGATCCTTCGAAACCCATGGAGGAAAGGCATGGCTCCTGCGCTCTTCAACCCACGAATCGTGAGTCAGTAACTGAAAAACAAACCAAAACAACAAACGTTCAAGTCACTGACAGGGGGTGTGTAAGAATAGCAGAGAAAGCAAGTAACTTCAGATCAACTTGCGCAACGTTATCTCTGGAGTTCAGTTGACAAATGTCTTTGGGAAATGGGTGACACTTCATGCTAATTTGCTAACGTAGTCGCTTTACTGAATATTCTATTAAACTACTGAATGTATCTTTCATTCCGACTCAAACTACTAAGTTTGACTTTACTCTCGGCGTTAGCATGTTGACGTTACATTCGGCTAGCTAACTTACGCCAAATGTCTGTACGTTATTCAGAGAAAATTTTATTTTGTTTGCTAGCAGGTAAATGTAAAAGGTCACACGCATCTCTAGCATTGCTGGCTAAATGTATCGTTATTTGCTCAATTATGAATTTGAAATGTTTGAGAAAAATTACTCAAACAAGACAAGTTGGTAGAAACTCACTCAGACACTCACGCTAGCCGTTTCCCTTCAAAACAGGAAGCATCCACCACGCCCACATCAGTCCGACCGTGTTTTCATTCCCCTTTAAAGCACAAGAGTAACGAAGGTTCCCCTTTTGACGTTGTCCTTGAACAATTGCTGTTTTTATTAATTTAAGCTTTATTCATTTATTCGGACAGAAGCAGGATACATATTAAAAATGTAAAAAATTAAAAGAGCAAATTGTGCAGATGATATTTAGAAAAAAAACCCTGAGGCTTATAGAGGGAATATGCAACTTAAGAAAATGCAGAAGTCAAATAATCCACAAAGATAAGCAAACAAGCAACGAAATATAGAGTAGGCAACATAAAACAGTAAAAGCATAAGATAAATAAAATCATGTAATGAGGATGTGTACGTTCTTTAGCATATGTGAGGGTGTGAGTGTATATGTGTATGTAATTTGAATAGCTGAGCCCTTGTCCTACAGACATTTGTGCACACCAGGTTGTCTGTAGTCTTTCTTTAAAAAAATAAAAATAAATAAACAATTTGTAACCAAGAGAACACATCCAGTGAAAAAAATCTAACTATGACTTTTTCACTGCACTTATAAATCACAGTAATCTGAATATTTACTATGTCACTTTGGGGTTTGTGTGTCCTAAAATGGTGGCGCTCACCTGTTGGGGCTTACACCAATATGACACATGAAAAATTCAACAGCATCTGGCAAATAGCACAAAATATTGGACCTGAGGCACACTGTCAACTACATCATTAAAATTGTGGTAATAAACTTGGATAATTATAAAGGTTTACTCAGCAAACAGTGCAGGCTTTTAAAACATATTTTCTACTAAACAGACATTCCAGTTGTTAGCTGTGAACATGTGTCATACAAAATTAATGTCCTCTGTTAGTAATTAAGCAAGTCAATCAGCATGCTTCATCATTAAAATCTGTTTTCCTGTCAAACATTATGTTAAATTGCGACACAGATCAGAATTCACAATGCACCTTTTTGTGTCTGACCTGTTCTGTCATGCATTTAATAAAGCATAATGACATTTTTCAATATGTCACCTTCTTCCACAGAAGTCATTGATCACCATTTGGTGTTTTTAGCCTGAAAATGTTTTACAACCACCACAACAGTACTAAAGACTAAAGAGTATTTTATCCATATGGCACATCAGTCTAAGACAGCAGCTTTCAGATGTTTTTTTTTTCAACCACTCCGTTATGCTGACAGCATCTGCTTGCTAACAGTCGCCTTTGTCCTGTTTAGCAAAGAAACCCTGCCGTGTCTGGTTTTGGTGACAGATGGCTCGCTTTGAGAACCATTGAGGAGCGCTCTCTTACAAAATATGTCTCTCTTTTTTTTTTAACACATCTGGGTGTCTGATTTTGAGCACAAAGTAATATGTTAATGACTGATTTTAACACAACATATGTTGGGGCTGACATCATGTTTTGGAAAGTGAGCTAAATGTCTTGCTGTTTAAGACAAATTAGCTAAGCTGACACATCCGTTTTAATAGTGTGAGGCCACCAGTAAAAGAAATGAAATACTTTTTGTTTGACAGAAACAAAGACGATATGTTAAATATGGGATGCTTGGCTGGTGGAGTTTGAGTGTGAAGATAAATGCTGCTAAACCAAGTGGAAATGCTTGAACTGACTTCAAAAAAATGACATTCGGTAACAAGAGAAGCAGCATATGAAGTCTCTGTTTGTAATAATAGCACTTTATATGAAGCTCATAATCTTCATTGTACTAAGAAGTGTTACAAAGCAAATGTTCTGTTTGCCGAATGTGTTCAAATGATATTAGACATAAGATAGGATAGGGTAATGTTAATGCTTGACTGCAGAGCTTTGTATTCTGGAGGAAAATTCAGATTAAGAAAAAGTTTTTTGATCCCTGCAGGGAAAGTGTTTTGTTGCGGTACAAATTGCGAAAACACACAGTTAGAAAGAAGGATGAAATACTTAAAAGGATTAAAAAACAGTTTAAAAAAAAACAAAGTGATACAACCATAAAACTAATATTAAAAGTAAAAATGTGCAAATGTGTGTGTGCCATGGGTAAGTAAAATAACAATAATTTAAGAGTAAAGATAAAAAATGTACAATATAGTAAAAAATAATGACAATAATAGTACAGATCATAAAATAGAGTATGCTGTATGCTGACCAAATAACGGTTGATTCAGACTCTGTCTTTAGGTGGCAGCAGTGCAGCACGGGCCAGTGCATCAGGCCTCTGAGCTTAGAGTCAGACACATCTGTTATGATACAGCCAAAGCATTAGTGCACAGTTCTCCACATGCATGAAATCAAACATAACCCATCATGTAAACGCAGACGCGGGCGAACAAACAGCACTTGAGCTGAACAGAGAATGTGTTTCTCATACTGAGAACGGCTCCTCTGACGCAGGAAACAGACTGCAGAAGGTTAATCAAAGTTTGGTTCATTCTAATTCTGTCACTTTCAAGACAATTATTAGTTTCTCATCCGAGTCACTCCACCAATAAAGACCTGTTCCCTGAACGGATGGCGGCTCGCTCACAATCCCTCTAATGTGACTTAAGTCTTCCAACTGCACTCAATTTACCCTCGATTTTTGAGCCATGTGCTCATGAATAATCTACTTTACTTTTTACAAATCAGCCAGTGATTAGTTCTTAAGTCTTTGTGCACACACCTGTCGGGGCTCCCCGGTGAAGCAGACAATCTCTTTTTTCCACTCTGAAGTTAATTTGTACCTTTGCTACCCTGCGGTCACCTGAGCACCCCGTTTCTTGTCAGACAACAGGAGGCGCAGAGACGCATCCAGTGATTGGCCATGCAAAAAGCACATTTCACCTGCAGAGCCCCCTTTTCCGGCTCTGAGGCTCAGCATTAATGTAGGTTTTTGAGGAAGTTTATGAACATCACTTCACAGTCGCTGCATTTCAAGAGCCCGTGGTCGTCAAAATGAAAGATTTAAAACTGCTTTTGCAAAAATCCTCTGAGCCACTGTTATTTGTATTCTCCCTGAGGAAACAGAAGAAACGCACAAGTTAATATGACCTGAACGACTGAGCTGATTTACTGCGTTTTGGCTCTCGTCCTCCATTAAGCTTAAAATTCAACCGGACCGACAAACAATGAACTCACAAAGTCACAAACCCGTCACATCGAAGCAGTAATGTAACCTCTCTCAATACCGTATGTGATGAAACAATCCGCTGGGATTATAGGCATCAAAGAGTAATGGTGGCAGTGAAGAATCTGTCAAAAATATCACCCTCCGTGCTGTTTGTCCTTTTCCTTCTGTCTAATTTTGAGCTGAAGGTAAAGAGGGAAAAACGAGGGACGATAACTGCGGTTCCATTCCTATAGCCCTTCCGAGTAAAATTGGCTCTTTATTAAATGTAGGCCCCATCTATCAATACAAAGAATGGTATCGAAATTACTTTGTTGGCCACAAATCGTTGGCAATAGATTGAGCCTCTCTTGAAACAAGGCCATCATTTATCTGGTTCACCGTTCCTCCTGAGGTGACAGGAAGCAGGACGCAATAAGGCTTTCATTTGTTTCCTGGCTGCTAGACGTGACCCCCCTCGAACATGTGATTACGAGATTACCGCATGTAAAATAAGAATCTATTAAACATTTAGACCTGTTTGTTCCCTCTGGATTATCAAAATGGATTGCTGTCAGAGGAACATGGGAGTTTTGAAGCACCGAGGAGATTTAAACAGCTACAAAGTACTCTGGGCCACGCGAAGCTGTGTAGTTCGTCCCTGGAGGGTGATGCATAAAGGAGAAGTTAATTACCACGGATACAAAGTACTTTAAGACGCAGTAAAGCAGAACACACATAGAACCCTTCAGCTGCTGAGAAAGCTGCACACTCAAGGTGAAAGGTGGTAGAATACCGGCGGTGAAGGTGAAGGTGGATGCAGAGAAATGATAATAGAGTGGCAGGGCATTGTGGTTTGGTTTCCTTCAGTTCCATACTGAGAGCTGGAATTATCAGACCAGCAGGTCCGGGCCTATCCTTTTGTGCTGGCGGCATATTGCTGAGTGAAGATTGTGGATGGAAATAATCAGCCCTTTTAAAGGTCAGGGGAAGTTAAGCACACCCAAAGTAGACCATGACACATTCTAGCTGATAAGAAATAACAGTCTGTGTAAGGAAGAATGAGGAGAGTTCACCTTGTCCCATTTCCTTTATCGTGATTACTCAACTGTCAGTCAAATATAATGGCACATATGCAGTCGACCCAACCGTAAGTATAAAAAACTCTTTGTTCTGGCTAACGTCCAGCACTGTGAAGCAGACGGAGAAATGCATTAAATACTGTGGTCACTACAGTTTGATAGTATCTTTTAAGTGTAATGATGTGTAATGATGAGAGCTGTAATCACTGCAAGACGTTCATGTTTTTAGCTACTCTGGAGCTGCAGAGTCTGGAGCTGCAGAGTCTGGAGCTTTGAAGATGCCACAGCTAACGTGTAGCGACATTTGCCTACACATCAAGCTGATATGAAGCAACATTAGCATTCATTAGGAGTGATGAGTGACTATGAGAGCCGCGAGACTGAAGCAGATCAGTTGCGGACTGTAAAACCACAACCATGAGCAAAAAACTGCCATCTAATCGAGAAATTGGCAAAGAGGTGGGGTTGAATGAAGCCTGGTTGCGGAAACCTAGTGGCTAGCTGTCACTAATAGTGGCCATGCCCATAATAATGCATAATTTTAATCCTTGATATAATTTCAAAGAGCAAATTATATGAAAATTTATACATTTACAGTTGTCATGAAAAGGGAAATAAGCTAAAGAGACCAAAACTGTTTTTTGTACCAGTCTGTGAACATGTTTATTTCTGCTGGAAAGTTTTATATGAACGTACTTGTTTTGGAGCCTGCCTCTGGTGGCCATTTGTGGAACTGCAATTTTTGGCATGTTTTTTTTTTTCAGCCACGGAGGATGCCAAAACTACAAATTTTACGCGTCAGTTGTTGTACAGGTGAATTCAAACAAGATGTAACATGTTAGCGAGCTTTAGAGGGGATGATGGGTAGATTTTATAGCCATCGACAGAGTCAGGCTAGCTGTTTCCCCGGTTTCCAGTCTTTGTGCTAGGCTAACCGTCTGCTGTTTGTGATGTATCGGTATTTTAATCTCACTGCTCTCCAGAAAGCGAAACTATCCCTTTAACATTCAAAACATTTCAAATTTAGCTTATAGCTCCTTAAGAAAAACGCCCTTTTTGTCTCGCTCTGTTTGCAGAGTTCTTGAAGTGTTTGGGCCTTTGTCTTGCGATGGAGATGCACTGATTACCGTCAGTAGAGTTTAGGCTGCAGAATAAAGGAGAAATCATTTGGAACCTGTGACTTGCAGCACTGTAGGCTAAAGGAAGGTCACTCTTTGCCTTCCCTCTGGGCATCAGTCTTGAAAACAGAGTGACGGCCCCAGAGAGGCTGATAAGTAAATACAGTTTTAATGGGCTGTGAATGGCTGGTGGTAATCTGCACAGGCTGGGAGTGGGCAGGGCACAGAGGGCGACAGGGCATTCTGCAGCGGTTATTATTAATGCTATCATAGATCAGATAGGCCAGGGGAGGAGAATGAAAGGTGGTGATGAATTTGGGCCTCCTGTCTACCAACTGACTGGAGGACAGGCTACTGAGGATGGTTAAGGTCATGGATGAAGGATACCATCCAAAAGAAGACACAAGGGACGATTCATTATGTATAATATAGAGGAAAGGATAGTATATACCTCAGGGACCTGCTGAAGGTCATGAGGTGATTGTGGGAAACTTCAAAAACACGCCTCTATACCGTGTTTCTATTCAATTTCTTGACAGATATTGGTGCCTTTGCAGCAAACAACTGCGTAATATTTCAAAGTAAAATATGGCGATATGTGTCTGGACGTGGAAATATAGTTTGTTGCATCTTCACGCGTCTGACATTTCAGTCTTCTGCGTGTTTTCGAGGTATGAAAGCTTCCAGATCTATTTCAAGACATCAAAGACTCGAGACCTTTCTCCTGACATCGAAGTCGCGAGACCTGTCCTCGGAGAGGTCTGCACATCTGAACGTCACTTCTGTCGAGGCACAATCGCTCGTATCCTCCGATATATCTCTTTAAATGCTGATCTTCCTGTTTTTAAAACTCCCATATTTCCAAATCTAAAGGGTCTTATCATCTTCAGGAGGAAGATGGATGGCGTGTGAGTTTTTACAACAGCCAGCGTTTCTGTAATTTAACCTGGGAAATGGATTTACCATGTGCAGAGCTGAGAGGGGTTCAGCTACTTTTTTAATTACTTGCACTGAAAGACAGTGTAACCTAAGCCACCCGGGCTCTGCTCGTAGTCTCTCTGACTTCCAGCAGTTAACAGCAGTTAAATGGACCTCAGCGTGGCGTGGGCTTTGCTGGGAGTGTCGGGCTTTAGTCGGGCTACTTTTGGACGTGCACCAACCTTTGTGTGAGCGATGTTCCAGCTCACCATTACAGCTTGGGAGGTGACTGCTCTACATCAACACGGTTGTCCCCCGCCACTAATGCTTTTTGCAGCTGTACAGGAGCACATTCCTTTCCACGACTGCACACATTTAGGAGGAAGCAAAAGCTCGGCACCATGAGAAAGGAGAAAATTGGAATTTGAAGTCAACCAGAAAGGATGCCTTAGAATTATGACAAATGCAGTGGCTGTAAGTGTGCTTTAGGTCAAACAGATTTCAAACACTCTTACCTTTGCAGACACCTTCACAAAAAAACTAACCACAGTATTATCCATACACTCTATCCGAATGGAAGTGGGTGATTTCTCCGTTTGCTTTTCAGACATAACTGCTGCACACACCCCAAAAAGAGTCAAAGTATAGGTTGTGATGCCACTTTTAAGCTACAATTTGCTTTGCTGATGCACTTTACTTTAGCTTGACAGTTTTCTCAGATGTGACACATACAGTTTGTGATACGTAGCCACAAACATCCATATGCATTTATGCAAAATATAGGTTGCTGTGTGTACCTGTTGATTCTGCATTTATATCTCCACATAAAACAATTTCAGGTCTGAACAGTTACAGTGAGAACGACGTCTCTTTGGATTAATAAACGCTGTCTTCCTTTGTAAAATCATCCCAAGCCTTAATTATATTCACTACATTTCAAACAGCTTGATATCTTTCTCACAATCAAAGATACACACCAGACGGATGCTAAGTCCTCACCTTGCTCTGATCACTGCACGGTGCAAGCAAAGCAATGAAACAAACACTCAGAAAGAGAATGATTAGACTGGTGGGTGACTCATGTGATATTTCTGCATTTAGTGATCATGAATCTTTCTTTATCTTTCCCTCAAAACACCATCTGGCCTGCATGGGCAACAAAAATCTGCTGTGTGGCTCACGGTTTAATCAGTCAGCAGATTACACTCATAAACTGTTTTTCATTTCATTTTCTGAGCTGAAATTCTTTCAGGTTTTTTTTGCTGAAGCAAATGATTTCAAACAAAGAAAATTCAGAATGAGAATCAGCTTTATTGGCGAAGTATTTGTGCACACAGAAGCAATATGACTCCGTTTTAAACACTGCACTCAAGGACAAAAAACAAAAGTGCACAATAAGTTCAGTGCAAAAATGATCTCATGCATGAAGTTGCATCAGACGTCATACAACCACAGAACATGATGGCAGTATTATGAGTTAGTTGGGCAGCATTTAATAAAAATAGTTTGTAATCTTCAGCTAGAATTTACTAGCAGGCTGCTAAGCTGAGACTAACCCTGGGATACAACATGTGTCCATCATGGCGCTCAATAGGAATAAGTCTGGAAAATAAAGTGAATGAAGGACATTCTAGAGGAAATGGTGTGAAAATACAACAGGGACACTAGAAAGTCACAGTTGAGCCCCGCAGCAATGAAGGCGACGCGGAGGGTGACGCGGAGACTGGAGACATCCTCAGGAACATGACTTCATCAAACTGGTGATTCTTATCGCAGTCAGTCACTTTAATCACAGATGTCTAATTGAATCTTTGTGGTGTCCTCAGTGTTCACCGTCGACTGCCTTCTGTCCTCTGTTCAGTTCAGTTCTCACGCCACAAGGGGTCACTAGTGCCTGCCGAGTGGCGCAGTCATGCAATCAATTGAACATGTCCGATAACAACTTTTAAAGTGCATGTTTTGGTCCGCAGGGGTTAACGGTGTCGGTGGGAGACTTACAGGCTTTTTCTCAGGAGGCGAAGATGTGAGTTCGGTTAAAAACGCGTCCGGACAGTCCGATCTGAGCAGGAGCTGGACTTAAGGGAGATGAATGTGGATTCATGGTTCCAAAGTGTTTATTCTCACCGCTGTCTGTGGAGAATGATGCGCTGCTGATGCGCCTCACGCCTCCTGATGTGCGCCAGTGCCAGCCGTTGTCACTGCTTTAGGTTTTCCTCTCCTCTGCCTCGCTCGACGCGCATTGGACGGCTGACTATGCGTAAGCTCCACTGAAACTGAAGCCCACAACCAGTCTACATAAACATCGAAAGATGGGGGCTTGAAAGCGGACATCCGCAGAACATTTGAAGCACTTGGAGCCAAAGTGTAATTAGAAGTGGCAGCTGAACGTTTGGCTCCGGGAGCAGACCCTGCGCGCCCGGCGGAGGCTGCTGCGTGCTGCTGGAGTTGCACTCTGGACTTCACCAAACGCTGTGGTTGTCTGGGTGTGGATGTATGCAGTCTGAACTTCTTTACTTTCATGTATTTGCCGTGCATGATGCCGGGCTGGAGCTGCTCCCACGCGTCCCCAAGTGTCGGACTCTGTCCACCGCGCAGCAGCCAACTTGATGCAGAGGACACAGAGCAGACCAACTGACCAGCGGCGGACCAGAGACTGGAAACGCTTTCAGTTTGGCTGCTTCTGGAGGAAATTGTTTTGCAGCTCGTTGAGAGAGTCACTGTGAGGATGTGTCACAGTAGACGTTTCACGCTGGCGTCTGAACCTTTTCTCTTCAATAAAATGCTTCCAGGAGTGATGCCAAGCTGCGCGCAAGTTCCTTCTCTTCTCTTCAGTTGTTGAATTTTTCCAGGCGATAACAAGTAGATGAGACACAAGTGAGGAGGCTTCACAATTCTTTTCACGAGCTCCAGGATTTTTTATTTTAGCGTTTGCAAATGGCCGGATGAATCATGACATTTTTACCAAAAAAGATGCTTTTTCATATTTTACTAGCGATGCTGCAAGACGGATTTTTCCTTTGAAATAAATAACATTTTTGGGGAGATTCTTGTTTTTGTACAGGCTCAAAGAAACATGTTGCTTATCCTTGCGCTTCGGTCGGTGGTGTTACTTTTTGGAGGTAAGCTCAATTTCATCCTGCCTGTGTGTGTTCTGATGCTTTTCTTACAAAGAATATGCCAGCCATAAAGAAGTTGAACAGAAACTGCAGCCAACATAAAGCAAGAGTCCAAGATATGAGAGCCAATTCCTACCTGAGACACAGGAGGACGCAGGTGTGAGAGAGTCAGCCTGCTCTAATTCATATCTGAACACATGTGCTACTCAGTGGTATTTTGCATAGGACAGCTATCAGAGTTCATATCCATTCAGTTATGTATTATGAATCAGGAGGATCCCTCTGCAGCCATTGGTCAGTCGCTCTGCACCTGTACAACATCCCAGAGCAGCTCTGGCCTTAAATAACATTTATCTCATGAATATTTCAGTGTGACAGGGATTCTCTCGTGCAACAGTAGCATTGGGGCTTTATTACCTCTTGGCTTGTCAGGTTATTACATCAAAATTCATCTTGAAGCCCATATTTATTTCATGGGCGAAGTCGCAGGGACCTGCAGTGGTGAGAGAGCTTCGTAGCTCAGCTCGCAGCATGACAAGACCAGTGACAATCACTGCATGTTGTGAACGCACGTCATCTGCATTCTTGCTGAAGCTGTAGTAATGTAAAATTTCATTTTCTGTGCACGTGACTTTGCATCAGTCATTTGAGAGGCACATGAAGGAGAGCAGCCCTGCAGCCGGAGTGTGCAGCTCTGGGGGCAGCTAGTGGTCTGGCTAATGAATCCCTTCTGTCATGTGGGAAAACGGTTTAACCCGAAATTCTACTTGGAAAATGCATCCTGTCCAGTACTGTGAATATTTCCTCTGGAGGACTGCTGGCTTATAATCACACAGACGGAACTTTTTACTGTGTCCTTATATGCTGTAAAAACATCTGTTCAGCTTTCCAGCTGCAAATAGTCAACGTCTTTGGCAGTCAGTGACCTACCAAGAATGGTCATCTGATTGTACTCATGAATGAACCAATCATGCATCAGCTGTAATAGAAGAAAAGAAACACGTCCATTGATTCCCTTCAGAATTAAAGGTCAAGCATTTGCAGAAAGTCGAAGCTAAACACTCTCAAACTGCATCTCACGCACACACCTTGATGACGATCCTTTCTCCGAGCTCAGAGGATGGCTCTCATTCGACAGCGCCTCTGTTACGACTGCTGACTCACCGGCTTGAAGTGTACGGTAATGATGTTTGCCATATGCCGAGGCCCTCTCAGTAACCATACACAGTATGATACTAATTGAGCTTTGTGTGTCATAAAGCTGCAGGACACAGCTTCTCACTGTGAATAGTGATGAAAATTGCTAACACACTCCAGGAAATGAGAGGATCAGATCCATGCTAGAAAAATGCCTGCGCAGCATAATGAAGCCATAATTAGGGGGGCAAATCTTCTGGTATTCTGGTCTGAATGCTGCGACTGTACCCTTTGTTTGGAGACGCAGGACTGTCATCAGGCCAGAGAGTCACTTCACCTAAAATCTGCTGAATAAAATGGCACTGTGCTAAAGTGAAGATAAAAGCTAAAGATCTTTTTCAGTTTTCAGAGAAGTGGCCTCATTCCTTATATTTTAAAAAGGCTGTCCTCGCTATTAATTGAAGCCGCGAGGTGTGTTCCAGTGAGACACCTCGCTGGGATTCCTGAGGGTAATATCCAATCTCCCCTCCCTTCGTCTTATCCTTGAGCTTAACAAGATCCAAAAGGGGATCAAGCGAGGATAGCCTTCAGTCTACATCTTTAAGCACTAAGCACATAGCCCATGCTGTCTCTTGTCTCTGCGATGTGTCTGTCCACATGGCTCTATATCCCTTTCAAGGGATTCGGCTTGTCCCGTAGGATATATATTTTTCATTTCTTGTTGGAGCACCAACATTTTATTAACCCTGCAGAGATTCTTAGGCTGTTTCTCAGCGGAGAGTTTTTATCTGTAATTGTACTCACGGAGATCTGTTGCTGTGGTCCCGCACCCCAGCGCTGTGGCACACATCCAGCTCCTCTTCTTTTGCCCCTGGCAGTCCTTTAAGCCTCGCGACTCATGTCCTTGAGCAACTAAGGACCAAGAAATGAGAGAGAGGGGGTGACATACTGCATGCAAAGAAACTGGTGTGTCTTGAAAACTTGCTGGAAAAGGAAAATGTGACTCAGCTCGATGGAGTAGAAGATAGCAGGGTGCTGTATTCTGTTTCCTGTATGAGTCTCTTCGGTTTAGGTCGTACAACGGCAAATTGAAATGAAACCATCAGCTGGATGTTTTTTTGTGGAATTAAAGACAATCACCAGTCAAACAAAGAGGCCCCCCCGTCCCGCTGTTGTATCGCAGTGGAAGATTTTAAATGCAAGTCTTTGAAATCTCATTGAGAACGACTGATCCTAAATTCTGTTTCAAACCTCTGACAGCTCATCGGCAGCATGTGCTCGTTACGATTTAGAATGAGTCTCCGTGCTAAGTGAGCTTTCGGCGGATAAAGACCCGTAAAGTCATTTTTCTGGTTTGTTGGTTTTTACTTGGTTATGATGTTTATTTACGGATCAGAGAACATGAAAAGAACAGAAGAAATCCCTGGCTTCCTGGTATTTTTATCAAGGCTATCTTACAGCTGCGCTTTGAGCACGCTGCGGTGCACTTCTGAGATTTGTGACGGAGGACACTGATAAAAAGAGGCAAATTTTTCCCTTCTCTCAAATCCAGTTTGACGTGGTTTAGGTGTTTTCCGTAGCTTCTCTTCATGGAGGGAGAGAGGAAAAACAAATCCCAGCAGCAGCAAAGCGTGAGCTGGGTTTTAACCTCTCTGCTGTGTGATAACAGGCCATCACAAGTGTTTTACGCCATAGGTTTGCATGTCAAACTGTGTACCTTTGATTGTTTATTGACCGTTTTATTAAACACAACGAGTAGGTGGACTCCCGCGTGCTGCTCTCTCGTGCTCATTATACTTAAAGTGTGCATGGGAGGCATATATTGCAGCTTTCCAATCACTGAGTCAAAAGAGGGTTTTTGCCCCCATAAATTCATGTATCATCAGTTTAATGTCCTGTAATATTTCCACAAAGCACATCTGCCCTGTGTTAATTGGCTCTTTATAACTGCCGTGATCTCACATTCAATTTAATCAAATTTCATGATTAGGGGAGGTGGATGAAGGAAATCTGTGTAAAAGCTTTAAAGGGAGGGGTTGTGAATGTGTGTGTGCGTGGGAGGGGTGGGGGGGGGGGTCATTGCAATAGTTGACAAACGTGCTGATGCAGTGTTTGTGCGTTCTCTCATCAGTGGATAGTTGTGTCTGAACAGAGGACTTCCTCCCCATAAATCTTCACAGCCAGGCTGTTTGCTCCAGTCACGCTGCGTCGACAAGGTGTGGTGCAACAGAGGAAAACGCCGATCAGCAACAACTCACACTCTCTTCATTTCACTCTCATGAAATGAAGTCATTGTTAATCAGGAGCTCAGGCTGCACAGACAGTTCAGACTATCACATTTAGAGACCATACATCAAAATGCATGTCTCGTGTGGTAGAATAAAGTTAAAACAAGAGTAAGAGTCTGCAGCCGTGTTTGCAGATCTGTGAGTTTTTAGGCCCAGCAGTGCTTTGAGCTAAATGTTAGCATGCTGACAATGACAATGCAAACAATGTGATGTTTAGCACGCAAATGCTGCCGTTTAGCATGCTAACATTGATTAGCACCAGACATTGTTGCAGTTCATCCTCTGGGAACCACAAATACCAAATTAAATGTCAATCCATCAAATAGTTGTTGAGATATTTCATTCAAAATGCCAAATGTCAACCTCATTGTTGGACTGGATGAAGTCAGTGGATCATTAAAGTCATTTGGATCCATCCTCTGGGTGCTATGAATGTCTGCATGACATTTTCATGGCAGTCTGTCCAATAGTTGTTGAGACGTTTCAGTGAGAAGGATCACATCAGTCATTTGGATTCATCCTCCGGACACTATGAATGTCTGTGTATGAATGTCCCCACAGCCCGACTGCTAAAACTCTCACGAAGAAGCCACTAACCGATCACATTTAAGTTTCCTAATAAATATTTTAGCAGAATGAAGAGACTCTGGTTTTACTTTGAATACTGATGAAAAGAAATAATAAGCATGCTGAAAATTTGAACTCTGTTGCCCTGCAACTCAACAGCTCTCTGAAATCCGTGAGGCCACAGCAGCAGCTCTCCGGCTGACATGAACGCCTCTTGAAGTGACCACCTCCTGTGGTCACATTAGGGCAGGATCAAGTGCTCGCTTTGTCCCAAATTACACAAAATTACATAAAAACACAAGAACTGAAAAGCAGCTCATTCGGAGAAGAGCTCTGGGATGCAGCTCATTAGCAACGATTTCATCTCTTAAACATATGCCTTGATGTTTTCTTCTGTTTACTGAGGCTGTAATACAAATGCAATTACACTAACTGTACAAACCAATTTCAACCAACCCCCGGACACCCTGCTCAGACATCTTAACACTGCTGAGATGTGATGCTTCACTTTCTGCAGATGCTGTCCCCTTAAAAAACAACCCTCTGCATTTACTGTCCTAAAGTCCTATCCTGTTTCTTTACTGCTAATGTTTGTGGTGCTTTTTATAACAGCTTTATTGTGAATGAAAGATGAGGGAAAATAGATTTGCACTGTTTACTGTAATGTAAAAGCTATTGAATCATGGGATTTTCAAAAAAAAAAAAAAAAAACCCCACCAGGCTAAGAAGTGGATTATGTTTTTATTACTGCAATACATTAATAAAATGTCATTAGCCTGGGAGCTTTCTCTAGAAACAAAAACTGCTACGACAGCATCCCACAATATTAGATATTTATGTAATATATCCCGCATTAACGCTTAAACAATATGAATACACCCGAGAACCTTTCCTCCTTGTAACTGGAGCTTCTCTGCAAGCACAGATGTGAGCTGTAGAAAGAATAACATCAGCACTTGTGCTGAGATGTATCCCGATACACATGTACTGTATAATTTCTCCTCTTCCAGCCAGTTGTCGCACAGCTTTTCATACGCTGCTCCTCAGCCCGGCCTCGCTTCCTCGCTGTCAGCAGGGATGAATCAATAACTCCAATTGGTTATGCATTTTTGATTTGGGTAATCACAGGCAGGTGGCTGGACAAAAGGCTGTCACTGCATCTGAGAGAGTGGAGCACTTGGTTGTGTGCGGAGCTGTCGCTGTCTATCAGAGGCATCAGAGCTTAATGCATTAGAGCCAATGATCTGACAGGTACATATTGTCAAGGCCCATTGACTTCTTTGTAGTGTGGCTGATTGATTGTCAAGATTATGTTAAAATGGAAGCCGTGCGCCTCTTTGTGATTCAGAGAGCTGCGCTCATGCAGTAGAATGCTGAACAGCAGCCTTAAAACTGCCCTTGAATTTTAATTTTAAGATATATTAGTTTTATCCCCGGAGCAGTTCATTCTGTTTGTGAATAATCACTATTGTCTGCTGCGGCTGGAACAAGAGCGAAGAGTTTGTTGTGGCCTCTCATCTGTGACAGCAAACCAATGCACGGCTGCATGAAGAATGAGTTACGGCAGACGGGAAGGTGCCTCTGACACAGCACATTATGTAACGTGAATCAAACAGCATTAGCCTAATATAAAACTCCTTTAGATGGAAAGAAATCGCTGTTTGAAATCAACGTATTGGCTGGCAGCGAAGCAGCTCTGGGCTTTACATCAGCGTGACGTCACAGATCAAAGCTCGGCGGCGGCTCACGCTGACGGGGGTTTGCTTCACATACGCAGAGCGACACCACAGTGGGAATAAAAATATGGTCCTGTGTCAGCTGCCGTCCAAGCACATGACTTCATATCAAGACATGTAGATTTAAGAAGTGAAGTGAAACTTGTATTAATGTTAAAACGTAATTCCATCCCTGAGCACATAGTCTTCATCAAATAATGTGTTTTTGAAGATGTCACATCATGAGAGAACTTAAGAGTTCTGTATGATGAGTTGACACTGACCGCTGCAATGTGGTAATCTTCATTAGAGCCGGACTGATAAATCAGCCGAGCCTGCGTTCTGGCAGATATTAACTTATTGCAGATTTATTGGTATTGATGTATGTGCAGGCTAATAAATTAAAATAAAAATTAAAAAGTCTCAATTACACAGTTTGTCCAGCAAAGAGCAGTGACAAGTTTATTTTCCAGCTGTAAAACGTCCCGCTCTGTACATATCATAAGTCTTCAAATCTGCACTGATTGATTGATTGGGGGCAGCAGCAAGCCGTAAACACAAGACGGACATATATTATAAAGTTAATAAGGCAAACAGTTTCCAGCAGAGTTTCATTCGCAGTCGCGTTTAAGGCCAACCTGAGTGCAGCATTCACACTCCTGGAGGAAGGATCCTCAGCTGATCCGCTAAACAGCGAAGACGTGGGCTGTAAATCCAAAACAATGAGCTAAAAGATGCCAAAACACTCGACAGAGGTCAGGGGAATTGCAGAGTCAAATCTAAAAATGTTTGCTAGTTTATTTAATAAGCAAATGTAATGAAATCCTTATCCAAAATGTTTGCTTATGTTGTGTAATATCAACCTATGACAGGCTGCAGTGAACACGTGATACATACTGTGACTACAGGTGGTATCTCACCTGTACATAAGCTCATCGATCAATAATAACAGAGCATGCATTCAAACTGGAATTAACCGGCTGGAATGAAAGAGAGCGCTGATTATGGGACGTGAGACGTTTCTTTTGCTGCTTTGACTTTAAAGCCGACGCTCAACAGAAATAACTCTACAGAATAATCACTTGTTCGCTCACTGCAGCTCAGTTAAATGTAAATGGCCTGAAGTACACTCTGACCATTGGCTGGATGGCGCTTGGTGTAATTGGAATGCCAGTGTTTGTGCGCGTCCCCAATCAGTCTTGAAACAATCACCGCTTCCTAATCAGCGTGAAAGTAATGGCCACCTCGGAGTACAATCAGTGTACAAGTTAGCGTGGCAGGAGTGGCTCCAACTTAATGAACTCCCTCGAGTGAACTTGCCGAACAGTGTTCATACACAAAGAGCACAAAAGTCCTCCTATGCTCACTGACGTTCTGGATCTAAAATACATTGTCCTGATATTGATTTGTCCTGATCTTCAACTGCATGTGCAGCAGTGACACGTTTTCACGCTGTCACCTCGCCCTCGCTGTCCGGCGGCCTCCAGTCGTCGGTTTTTTGGCAGCTCCGAGTGTTCGTGCTGCTTTGTCTCGCTCATGCTAAGGGACAGTGAGCTGATGACGAGGGAGGATTAGATGTGTCCAGTCACAACATGGACAGTGTGGCCATAGTGAGTCAATGGGCCTGCGGTGCTCAGCGGTGCTGCCCGGGCCAGGAGGGGCAGCGCTGGCAGTCAGCACATCCTCCCACAGCTCGCTCTGAACCGCTATCTGCTCCGGCAGACTCTCCTCTTAACCCACAGGCCCTCAATTTCACACAAATTGGAAGGAGACGCACCAAGCTGAGACAGAATGACCCCAATAATAATGAAGGGCTAGCCCAAAAAATATTACAGTTTCATTCAAATTGGAAATAAAATCGTATAAGGATGTAAAACCAGCGCTGAGTGGCGTCTTTCCCGCCTGCTCAGAACCAGAATTTGGATTAGTCGTATCATAATCATTTTTATTCGCATTGCTCGCACCATGACTTAATGGATTTCAGCGGGCCGGCGTCTCGGCCGGACCACCACTTTGGCCCAGGCTGAAACATCTCGTCAGATTTTGTTCGTGATCCTCAGAGGATGAATCCCAATGACGAATGTGATCCCTCTGAATGAAACTACTGGATGGATGGGCATGAAATTTAGTACAGACGCTCATGTCCCCCTCAGGATGAACTGCACTCATGATAACTGGCCGATGTTAGCATGCTAACACGCTAGGCTAGCATGGTAAGCATGGTTCACATTGTCATTGTGAGCATGTTAGCGTGTAGTATTTAGCTACCATGGTAACAAATTACAGCCTCACGTAGCTGCTAGTGTGGCTTTACTCTCAAAGTCTTTAATTATTTAGTATTTTTCTAAAAGAGGTCACAAAATGTCCTAATAATAATAATCATAATAATAATCGTAATAATTGAAAATAGTTTAGCTTACTTCACCTCCCAGCTTTGCATCCAAACCAGGATCTTATGCTGAACTGGTTCCACACTCCTGCAGGCTGTTACAGTACGGCGCCCTGAAAGTCCTGCTCCTGTCATCTTGCCTCAAAATCAGGTGCCGCTCCTTTTGAAGTAGTCATTACCAACAGACAAAAGTCCAGTAACGAGCAGGTAAGAAAACCTCTGGACATATCAAACCTTCTCTGTCTAAAACCTCTTCCTCAAAACACAACCTCCACAAAGCAACAGCGCCACCTGCTGCTCTGGAGGTCAAGACTTTGAATTTGGAGGAAACTCAGAAAGTTGATTTAAGTATGCAAAGAGTATTTGCTCATGTGAATAAGCACAGCATTATATCCAAAAGGGAGGATATTAAAGTTTGGGTGCAACAAACAGGCCTTTAGAAGGCAGCTGTGTTCTTTCTTTGTGGAAAGGGGGTTTATTCAATGATCTGAATAATTATCGAACAACTTTCTTCCTTTTTAAAATCCCTTTCAATGAGATCTTAAAACACTTCCACTTAAGTGAATATTACACTCGTAAAGGGACGCCAGTTGAAAGAGTATCCTATTATAAATACTTTGGTTTCTGGCTCGTTGACAAGCTGCGGTTTAAATTATGAATGAACAAAGTCCTTAAAAGCAAAACTGGCATTTAAAAAAAAAATAGAATTAAAGCATGCATCTCCCAGACCTGCAGAAAGGACCTGGCCCAGTCAACCTTTTTACCCATTACAGACTAGGGTGAAGTCATTTATATGCATTGTCCTGCCTCCACTCTTAAAGCTCTCAATGAAGTCAATCATTCTGCCCATCGGTTCATAACTGGGCATGGCTCTCGAATGCATCGTTGTTTACTCTCTGAGGACGTCGGGTTGCAGAGAAAAGCCAACAGCACTGCATTCTGTTTATTAGCAGAGCACTTCTTGGCAATTTAACTGGATATCTGGCATGTCACTTTAACTGTAGATCAAGTTCATCCCGAGATCTGGTCCTTGAAAATCATCCTGTTAATACTGAGACTGGGAAACTGGCTTTTAAATATTACTCTGTGTGTCTAAAGTGGAACAGTATGTAGAAAAATTCAAATTTATTAGACGGGCTAATTGAGTTTATGCATTTTAAGACCCTTTTGATTGGAACAGTGCAAATTGTGCAATTCGTTCTGTGTATTTTGCATTTGTATTGTATGTTGTATATATGTGTGTGTGTGTGTGTGTGTGTATAGACACACAGGAAATAAAGGAACATAAAGGAAGTAATGAAGGGTGTAATAGGTTAAAAGTTCAGACATGTAGGCTGGAAGCCTTGATGGTGATGAGTGAAACCTCAGAACTGGAGTGGAGTTTATTGGCAGGCGGTGGGAGGAGGCTGATGTGGTCGTTGTCTTCACGTTGATTAAAAGCCCAGCAGCGTTTTTTTTTTTTTTTTTTCTACAGCAGTAATGTAGATTTGAAGCGGGAGATTCACATTTTGTCAGCGTGGAAGTCGTTCGGCAGTTTTAAAGTACCACATGCTGAAAACAGTATTAAGACTCGATTTGAATCTTTTTTTGGCTCTGAAATGTATTTGGCAGAGTGATACACCGAGGTGTGATGGAGGCTGCGATATGATTCGCTCAGAGGACACGCTAACTAGCCCGAGATAAGTGCAAACAAGCAGTTGGCAAGTGGTTCTTTGCCCTGTTGGGCCGCATTTGATGATTACTGCCGCCTTGTTTCATGCTGTTTTTGTGCGTTCTCAGAGAACCTCTCACAGATTGTTGTGTGAAGGCCTGTAATTAGATGTTCCGGGACTATGGCAACCGCTGAAATTCAGTGATGTAATCTGCGCTCCATCCTTAATTGCACATGCCATGTGTAGGATGGATAATTTAGCTCAGAAGAGTGAAGGAACCGAAAGCTTATTGCCGGTTGATGCTTTCCAAAATCAGCCCATTTATGGCGTTTCTCTGCCGGGTTGTATTTTTTTATAAATCGCCTGGAAGTGACATAAGCACATATTGCTCCGACAGAGGATGAGTTTTATCAGTGCTGCCCTGCATTCTGGAAGTAGGCATGACCGCTTTAACAATATCCATGCCAAGGGACGGGGAGAAGCAGCGAGAAAAAGTACAGCGTGATAAAACAACTCAGCATGTCAGGTGTGGAGCTTATCTGGTCTTCTCAGAGATGAGACCCAGGGTGGCTCATCCAAATAAATATTCAGGATCTGACCCGCGTGCCCACATGGCAGCTTTTGTCCAAATGAGAAAGATGTTGGGAAGCGTATTGCGCGCTGACCAGCAGAGAGAGGTGGGCTGGTCTCTAAGACAGCAGCCTCCTGTGAATGAAAAAACAGACGAGAGGTGGCGAATCACGCGGGAAACAGGAGCTCAGCTCTGGGACGAGCACTGAGAAACAAAAAAAACCCTCTCACACAAAAGCAAAGAATACATTTAACCTGAAAGCGTGCGATATAGAGGAATTCTATCAATTATTTGATAAGGGATCTGGAGTCGCACGCAATTTCACAGAGGGAACTGGGAAGTGAACTTGTGATTTATTTTTGTTGTATCTCTTCATGTTGGAAGAAATAGACCCATGTTGGAACAACTGGGCAGCGGCGATACCGAGAGTACCAGGAGGTCAGTGCTGAAGTCGAGTTTAATCATATTAATGGTACGACTGAGCCGTGTTTTTACACACTCTGCCTCTACATGCCTCCTTTTATATCCTTACACACCGATTCAAATGAGTGAATATACGTTTTATTTAACCACACTGAATACTGAATGCTGCTAATTTGAACCCAGGTAAAAAAAGAGTCAAACTGTGGACGTATTTGAGCAACATGGGTCGGTGACAGTATTTATTGATGCTGGATGTGGATGCGTGACATGTCCTTCAAAGCTAATCCAGGCAAATCCACCTGATGTATGAGAACCTATACTCTGGACTACAGCTCCGACTACATCCAACCATTCATCCGCTCACTGCAGCTCAGACCACCGGAGAAAATAAATCAAGCTCTCCGGCACAGTAAAGTGCGGGATGACGTGCTGTCAGTCATCTGAAGGAGGTTTGTTTTGTTTTTCCCTCGCAGGTTTTACGGCGTGTGATGCACTGGACTGAACTGCTGACTTCTTCGGTAGAATGAAAACTAAGTGACGGTCCTGCTAACGGCCCCAAACGCTGCTGCATGTAATAAGAAAATGTTCTTCGAAGCTGAGCTCGCGTTGGTGGATGTTCTGTCGCACACAGCTTTTAGGCAACGCTGTTAACATGATGTTTTTACCGGCCAGCACATTTTTCAACCAGTCACCTACTTTATGAAGGGAAGCATCTTAGCAATATTTTACAGCTGGAAGCAGGAGGGTAGCACCACCTCTAGTGAGCTAATTTGCAAGCATATTTACTAGAGGCTGTGCAGACGAGCTCTTATTACAGTCTTATATGAATGACGCTAGCTGCGGAGCTTTTATAATGTTGTTTTATATGTTTTTTTTATCTCACAGTTTTAGCTGGAATTTATGTCTGAAGTTGTTTGTCTTTCCACTGCAAACAGAATTGAGCCGTTTCCTCTTTATTACCTATATTTCCAGCCAGACTTTCTAAACAGAGCTGCTGAAAGTCTTTTGGTGACGCACACAACATGAACATGAACTAGAAGTTATGTGTGCATACATGCATGGCATAACTGACTTATTGCAAGTCCTTACTGTGTTTCTCTTGAACCTTTTTGTATTGATTACATTCATATCACAGAAAGCTCGCTGTTTAAAGCTAAAAGGAAGCAAAAAAATAATTAATTGCTTCTGTTCTGTTGTAGAAATTACTGTAACAAGCTTTTCTTAACTTATATTTAATGAACAGTGGTGTTTTGCATTCTTTATTGATTAACTTCGTACTGAATATACTGGCTCTCAAGCCTACTGAGGAGTCTTTGGAGAAAATGTCCCTCAGTGGGTGGAGTCGGTATGTGTGGAGCCAAAGGACAAAACGTGCAGAACGCGTTAACTAAATGACAAACTGAAATGGCATAAAGGTCTCTATTGAGATCAGAGGTGTGAAACGTACTGTAGATGACTGTCTCCTCACGCCTGACGTTCATTATCTTAAAGGAATCGTTAGCAAGCATAGGCCACGGCTCGGAACGTCGCAGGTAGCAGGGTTAATTAATTAAACATGCCAGGACTACTTCACTTTTACTTTCCCTTTTCACAGCAAGAGCCCCATCACACTGGCTGGCCCTCCCCTCTCTGCTCGGCACAGGCACTAAGTCTAACAGTAGCTCGGCAGGAAAAACTGTGGTGCTTTAGCTTGGCCTGTCGAGGATTAACTCAAACAGCGAGTGATTTTTTCCCCCTCTGCCTGCAGAGCAGCTCTGCGCCTGAGAAATGTTTGTAGAGCAGAAATTATAATTATCTTCTGTTTCCTTACCTATTTCTTCAGTACATTAGAAAGCTCACGTCTGTGCAGCCGGCTCGAGAGGAATCGTCTAGTCCTCGAGTGTTCCCGCAGGCTGGTTTCAGCGAGCGTCGAGCGAGTTGCCGTCAATCACCGAAAGAAAGTTCGGCTTGGCAGCCGGACAGGAAGCTTGTGAAAACAAATGCGCCCTGCCGCATTGCTCGTTGGAGATATTCCTCTAAAACTAAAAGATTTTGTCAGCGGTGTGAAAGCACACTGCTTTTCCTTCTGATCGAGTCTGAAATAGAAACATTTGGCTGCCCTCGCTTTAATAGCTTTTTTTCCCCTGGCCCAAAATAGATCTACTTGCTCGTGGAGTTAGTTCGCACTCTGACAGGTTTTAGGTTAAACTGCAGATTTAAAGCCAGTCCATCTGGAGCCACAATAAAACCTCTTTTCATGAGGGAACGAGGCAGCGAGGGCCGAACGGACACTTCTGGAGAGCATCGTACTTTCATATCTCCAAGGACTGAAACATATTTCCGACCTCGCTGTATGTGTCATTGGACACACAACACACTTGTGAATGAATCACTCCAAACCCGACATGTTGGGAGAATGATAGTACATCCTGATGTGTGCATGTGTGTAGTTTAAACTTTAAAATCCATATATTTAGAGGCTGAAGATATCTGCAGTGTCTTTTTATCTTCTCCTTCGGTGCAGTTCAGTAAATAATGTGCACTAAAGCAGAAAGGACCTTGACCCGTTTCCACAGATGACAACACAAGTACAGAGAGTCAGGTGACATCTGTGCAGAGTGCAGCATCAACCCTTGCTGTTATCATAGTCACTGCAGTCCTAAAACAATGAGGATAAATGCATAATTCACTCGTGTATTGTCAAAAAGAGTTTAGCATCATTACATGCTGTAATGCTGTGGTGGGCTAACTGCCTTAGCCTGCTTTAGTTCCTGGAAGACAGTCGTAACTAGTCGTAAAGTCAGTTTAAGTTACAATAACAAGTTATTTTAAGCTCCAAACTTTCAAGACAAAAACGAATGAGTTCAGGTTTTGGTCTTTTAGCCTCAGCAGGACGGTGTTTTCTCCACAAAATATCTGTTTTCAAGCTTTAGGCTTTTGTTGGCGTGAGGTCATTTTTTTTCAACCTTTCAACGTTCGGTGGATAACAAAAGTGCAGTTTTTTGACCACAGTGGAAATGTTTCTGAGAGGCTAAATGCCAACAAATGTGGATTGAAGCAGAATATTGTGCCAGATAAAAACATGGTTTTTAGAATACATTTTGACTTTTGGACTTTGCGCTCTGGAGTTATTGGAAATCGGATCACACCAGTCAGAAATAATCCTACGCAGCCACCGCCGGAATCTAATTCTACAAATAGTATAATACTAATAATATTAGTCTAATCTTTATCTCCATGGGTTAAATACTGAGTTTAAACAGAATAAATAGACAGATTTAGAATGGGAACGTCAATGTTTTAACAGACGAACAGCTGTAGATCACATATCACATGGTCATCTACAGCCATGAATACAGATGTGCAAAAGTGTTAAAGACCCTAACAGACCCTGTAGGTGCAGCGGTGCTTTGAGCTAAATGCTAATGCCTGCATGTTATTGTGTATTTGGTCATAAAAGAAAATATTGAACTAATTGATTTGATCTGATGATAGATGAAAGAGTATCACTGAAATCACTGGGATTCATCCTCTTGTCAGCATAACAATTTTCGTTTTCCATCTTTTAGATGTTAAGATATTTCATTAGATAAGTGACGTCATTTTGAGACATCATCAACATGATGTACCCACGGGTCGACAGTGCTGTGGCTCATTTTTATGGTAGCGCCAAGGTTAGCACACATGTCCCCCGTCTTGAAGGTTGCTGGTTCGAAACCTGGTTTGATGAGACTCTGTGCAGGTGACACCTGTGTAAAGTTTTATTTTCAGGCGTGAGTTTGAAGCCCGCTGGCAGCTCGACAGCCAGACTTGTTCTAAGATAAAAAGTGAAGATGGATTCCTGCGCTGGCAGCCGAATTAGCTTGTTTCAGACAGAAGGAAGGTCACGTCTGACATGTTTTCACTCGGATTCGATAGAGCATTTTGGTGGTGTGGGGAGTTGGTTGCTGGACTGTGACCTTTAAAATGCACAAAACTACCAAACTCACATTTTTATGACATGCAAGTTTGGTTTCTGTGTGTATTTCAGGTTTGATTTTCTAAAAACACAAGTACTTTGTGCCCTCGATAGCTGAGTCCCACTTCCACACAATAAAGTACACAGACCCTGCAGCGGTTGCAAAAGACAAAAACAAGACGAAATAAAGAATAATATCACCATTATATATGTTTTCATACAGACAATGATGTCACTCACACTGAAATTTTGGAAATCTCAATTGATTAATTTTGTAGGAAAGAGGTAGCAAGCTGTTGCAGAGATTTAATATTCGTATATATCTGCCTGACCGTCGTCCATTGAGCATCTTGTCCGTTTCTTCTGTGCATTGCAATAACGTCCACAACACCACAGCATCAAATCAAGCAAATTTAGTGAGCGTGCTGACATGTTTGACTTAATGTTGTACCTTTTACAGGGTGAATGCATTAAATACCCACAACTCATATCAGAATTAGAATGAACCGTAGCAGTGCGATGCAGATTATGTTATTTGGCCACCAGCTGTCAAATCTCAGATTATGGAGCTTCAAGCACTTGAATAACCAAGAATAGAGATGGCTCAAAGCAATCCTTTGTTTGATGTGGACCCATGTGGATACAAACAAAGCATATTTTTGTGTTTTGTATCCACATGAAAATAAGTTATAGTTATAAGCCACAAACTCCCAACAGCTGTTTTTCCTTTAGCAAGACGGTTCTGCCAGTGTGTCTGTGTGCTGGTTTGAGTGACAGCTGAGCCAGACTGATTTTAGACTGACTTAGCAGGAGCTCCTCAATACTTCCACTAATTTTCCACCCATCCTTTGCTTTCAGCTGCTTTCTTTCTGAGCCGAATTTCTTGCCCAAGTTGAAACGTTCATTTTAAAAAGACAAATCTTCGCCTCAGTGTGCGCCGCCTGGAGCACATCTACACCTGTTTCACATCCTTTTATTGACGTTGAATACATGTGCACCGCCTCCAAATTTTGCTTGGAAGTGTATCTGAATGCACCAATCAGTTTCAAATGAAGACATCCACCGTAAGCACTTATGGTCTAATAGTACTGCAAGGTATTATCCAATCAAGGTCAATTATCAGCATAAATGGCGTGTATTCATTAGCAGTGAAGCGAAGGTCTGGCGCAGTGGAATATAGAGGAGAAAGCGACAAAGCCTCCACTACATTCGTAAACACTGCGTAGCCAAGACTCGCAGTGTGGCTGCATTTATGTGGATTCAGGCTTGTCAGGAGAGCTCCAGGCAGAATTTATCATCCTATATGTGGGTGACCTTGGGGAGAGGTTTACCAGTAGATTTGGGGAGGTTGGATGAGGAGGCACTTAGGGATGCAGAGACACTGTGCCACAGAACTCTTTCATTTACAAACTGTTTTTCACACCTTGCTATAAATAAAGGGATTTGGGGGAAAATCTTCCCTCTGTACTATATAAACTGATTTAATTAACTTTTACGGATTTTACGGCTATCATCCCCTGGTTCCTCAGCAAACCCTCTACAGCCTCACAGCTTTGGCTTTAAGAAATTCAAGGTAACAGCAGTTTATTGTGAGTTTACCATGGTTGAACTCTGAAGGTATATTCATTGGGTGTGTAAACATTTTTATTGATGCGTCTTGACCCCGAGACGAACACGCCATGGCTTGTTTCAGGTTTTCATTATCAGGAGCCGCCACTTGTTCCTCACACTCGTCAGAGTGGTACAGCGCTTCGTTTTCAAGCTGCAGAATCACACAGGCGTCACATCCGTAATCAGTCTGCTCTGCTTGTGCTCAATATTCGCTCATTTAGATTTTTCTTGGTTTCTTGATTTGGTGCAGCGTTAATATGATTTCTTGGTGATCACACTTAAAGAGCAGAAACTAGTTGAAGAACAAGGAGAAGTAAATTACAGTAAAAGATCTGGATTTCTATTTTTCAGTGATACACTGATGATTATCAGTTGTCATGTAATCCACTATAATCCTGTTTGCTGTGTGATAGTAATTTCTAACCTCACTGAGCTCTCATCAGTAGGTGGCCAATAAGTCCTGGTTGGATTTGTGTCCACTTGTTCCTCTGAGCTAACAGAGCTCAGTCACCATTAAATGTCCCTCTGCACTCACAAAGAGGCCAACTGACTCTGCCCCCCGAATGCCTCTGTATTTAGCCTGATTTACGATATCATTTTGCAGTAAAGGCCAGTGTGAGGGGAAGAGATTCATTAAGGAGCCCGGTTTATGTTTTAGAGAAGTCCGGAGGGGCCACGGGAATACTGATTGGCACACAGATATGTGCTTGTCTCATCCTCGCAACCCAAGCCAAAAGCTCTTAGCCCCTTTCCCCCCCAGCCATGTGCGCTGGATGGCACAAGAGAGGTGTTGTTCTGGGCGCGCAGGATGCCCAGGGTTCTCGCCACTCACTCTGCAGTCTCCTGCTGTGATAACACTGTTCCAGACATATCAGGCCTCCTCGCAGCACCTGGGGGCCCTTCTCAGCATCCCTTAATGACATCCCCGCTGACCCTCCCAGCCACGAACAGCAGCGCCTGTTTGGGTTCGTCTTCTCCATCCACAGCTTTACCAAATAGGCCGGCGGCACGGCATTGCAGTGTTTACTCTTCATCGGTCGATACTCTTTAATCCCCGAGATGATGCTTTCTCTCATGAACTCAAAATAGCTCTTCCTCCTCCCCAGTGAAGCCACAGGCCCATTACTCTTTATTAGCTCTTAGCGTCTTAAATGTGGCCATCCATTAGAGGCGAGGGAACAAACATCCCCAGCAGGTCCCTCAGTAGGCTGCCAGCACACACACACACACACACGCACACACACACACACACACACACACACACACACACACATCCACTAATTTAAAGTGACCCTTAATCAAGAACAATTATTGTGCATTGAATTCAGCTCATCTGAAAGCTAAAGAAGAGTCACCTGTGTAGACTTTGCATTGTGGCCCTCCCTCCCCCCTTCATGACTTCTACTTATCAGCTAGGCGGAGTCCACAGACCTCGATCTGCCTGAATGATTTCTTTTCTATGGAGGCTGGCATGAAGTAATACCATACTGTGTCATGTATTGATTCTTTTTTTCAGTCCCTCTGTCTTGAATTTCTCTGTGACTCAAAAGCATAAATCACCCACAAATGATCCTTGAAGGAAATATTGTAATTATTATTCTTGACGCATGGTCACAAATTCAATAGCCCTTATTAATTGAACATGGTGAGAAATATGATGTGGGTAATTCAATGGGACTGGAGCGCTTTCTCTCATCCCTCTTGTTTAAGACGGTTCTGTTTGGCATTCACAGCAAAGCTCCGGATGATTCAGGGTCAGGATGAGGGTCAAAGGGGGTGTTATTGTAAACCTTGACAAAGAATGTTTCTCCTTCAGCTTTTCAACATGATTAGACATTTTCTGTTCTTAGAAAAGCACATTTAGACCACCGATGTTGGAAAAGCCTTTTGTATGTGAAGATAATCACAGTAACGTCCATCTTTTCTCTCAGACTTTGCTCAGTGTTGCTCACCATCTGCTTATGCTTTTTCCTATTGGGCTTTCTGTCCTTGTACCTTATTTCTTGTCTGCCAGCCACCCAGGCAGGCATTCACTTCTGTATCCACCCATATTATTACAGCCAGGAGTGGACAGCAGGAACGCGGCCTCTCCCTCCCTGGTGTCCTCTATTGTGGCTGTTCATTTACTCGGCCTGTGCGAGTGTGAAGGTTGCTCTTCGCTCCGCCACTCCTATTCCAGCTCTACGTACCCTAGCGTGGAGCCCTGGTGATGGGATGAGTGAGCCTGCATGAGGCTGGGTGCAGGAGGGGTGCTGCTTGGCTGGTTAACCCTCACCTGGGACCTGCACACGACATGACAGAAAAACGCCTGACTGCTAACCTCAGGAACTGGAAAGCTTAAATTGACTGCATGTGCAAGAGTGGAATCAGATATTTCTAAGTCGCAACCAAACAATTTACTACCAAGGCTTTTGCAGTACATGCTGTATAGCTGCATACTGCCTGAGAAACTACACAGAGATTACAAAGCCGGTTCTTCTATTAGGACTGAAGGTCTTCCAATTAGCTCTTTAAGTATGTGTGTGATAAGACTGACTTTATCATCAAAATACATCTTGTTTTAGGCAACTGTAGCTAGCCTTTATCCACGATACCCAGCCTGAGCCTGACAGGACCCATCGGGATCCGACCGGTCAAAAATTTAGAAATGATGTTCAGGTTTGGGTTCGGTTCCCTACAGCCTTTTCATGTAGCCTGGCCTAGGATGGAGGACATCAAACCAAATTAATTGGGAAAGTTTAAAGCTAAGGGAAACCTTGCAGGGAAATCGACAGTGTGGAGGCATTGCCATCTCAGGCTGCAGCCCCCCCTAGTGGAGGCTTAGATGCAGCAGTAATAGTTTTGACCCCACACCAGTCCAGTAGTATCAGTAGCCTGTCCAAGGAAGACCCAAAATAAACTGATGGCTGTTCTTGAACCATTTGGAGTACATGCATGGTTTTGGTAGGACTCCGAACTTTTACCCCCCAGCAGTCAGAATCACTGTGCGTGCAACGTGCTGTGAGTAAAAGTCAGAACACACTAAAGTAGAAGGTTTTTTCCACCTGAATATATTTTTTGCAAATAAATGCTTGCAGATGATCTGGGACTTATTAGCTGGAAAAAGAATGGGACCACAGCATGAAGCCTTATCCTTAGTCCAAGTTCAACAAAAACTGATAACAATACCATAGAAATGAAAAAATATTTTCATGTTTTCCCTGATGATATATCTAGGTGTTCTCCAAAAAAGCCAATTAAGTACATATGTATCTACATAAGTGTCTCCATTTATATTCCTGAAATCTAAATATGTTCATATTTAAGGTATCTATACCTATATTTTGAATATATATCTTTATATTGAGGCCATTTGCTATCATCACTTCAAACTGTGGTACTACTAAGGTAGTATCTTTAAGCACTGAAATCCTTGGTTCGAGGTGATTGAGCTGTTAGCCTAGCGAGTGGTTTTGTGTGTTGTTGCCATTGTCATTGTTACAGCCGCCCCCCCGCTTACTGAAAACATCTTCCTGTCTGTCTGTCCTGTTTCACTCGGAAAGACATCAGGATACGGATGCTCGCTAACATCAGCATGCTAACGTGTTCACAATGACAATGCTAGCATTCTGATGTTCAACAGATATATTTACCATATTCACTATTTTAGTTTAGCATTTAAGCATGCTAGCATTGCTAATTAGCAGTAAACACAAGACACAGCTGCCATTAGTTTTGCAGGTATTTGGTCATAACTGTTGAACAAATTAAAGTTTTGACTTGATGGTGGCACTAGGTGAACTATTAAGGGATGACCAAGTGTTACAGTTCCTCCGGAGGGAGACGGGATTATCTGTATCAAATGCCGTAACGATCCATCCCATAATTGTTGAGGCATTTCCCTCAAAACCACAAGTATCAATCTCATGGCGGCACTAAAGGAAAGGTCAGCGGATGACCAAAGTCTGCAGGAAGCATCATAAAGGAAAAGTGAATGTCTACAAAATTTCATGACAATCCATCAAATAGTTGAGATATTCCAGTTTGGCCACGAGCGGTTTGTTATACATTTCCATCCATTATAGCTACGCCACTCATCTGTCTGAAATGACAATAACTATTTATGTCCTTTCATAATGCACATTCACCAGCAACATTTAATGAAGCGACCATTGTTTGCTTGTCGGATGCTGCGATCACCCGGGTCTCATCAGCGAGGGGTCCTGAGAGCAGCTCCATGAAGAAAACACAGCGTTTCCACACAGAGGGGGGAAAAGCCCTTTTTATTAAAGATTGGAAATGAAGAAAGAGATTTGAACATTTGAATTTATCTGGCTCAGCATAATGCTGGCTATGCTTTTACAATTTAATGCCACACAATAGAGAAGTTTAATTATACATGATGTGGATCATAAAGTGTATGCTGAAACAGACATTTTTCTCAGCTGAATTATAATTATTTTTCTTTCTGTGCCAAAAGAAAGGTCTATACCCCCCACCCCCCTTATTGAATATGAATAGCAAATTTGGTATCTTAGCATTCCTTATTAAATCTTCTACATTGACTGCTCGATAGCTACCAGCATCACCGTTAACAAAACTGTTTATAGATCTGATCTGGTGCTGTAGTTCTTTCAATGGTTGACTACCAATGCTGCGCTAGTTGCTTAAAAAATGTAATCAACTGGGCTACTCATCACATATTACAATTCGTCCAGACATGGTTGAACAAGCAGCAAGCCCTCATTTTGGATTTACTGGCCATCAACAGCTATCTTAACCCCACTGACTGCATGCAGCACTCCAGAGGTCCAGTTCTTACTCTCTGAACAAGACCAGGTGATTCCTGAATGATGGCTTACAATTGTTGTGGTAGCCACTTCCCGCCACCTCCAGCTCCTGTGCTAAGCTAACATGCACTGGACCGGTTAGTCAACTGTGCACAGAGAGGCAAATCTGATATTAACCCTCCCTCAAAATCCCGGTAAGACAGGAAACAAGCCCCACATTGCTGAGGAAATAGAGCGTGGCTTCTGGGATCAGTAATTCAACTGTCTTCTAATGACTTGGTCAATTTTCAAATTGTTATCCATTACACTGCTCACTGCTGAAAAAAGCAATCACATTAGTACTGTCATTATCACATGTGATCCCCTTAACACATGACTTAATATCTAGCACATTAAAAGCGAGCGCCCAGAGGAGCTTTGCTTAACTTGGCTAAAGTTGAACATCAAGCCTAGACGCAGGGAGAAAACCAGACAAGCTGTTTTAACCAATTTCCAGTCTTTACAGTATGCTAAGCTAGCTGCTGTTTGTTGTAGCTTCATAGCCTATTTCCTGTACAGATATGAGAGTGCTATCAATCCTCTTATCTAACTCGCAAAAAACATATTTGCCTGAAGCATGTTTTACAAAATATACAACTATTCCTTGAACATAGATAATTCTGCTGCACACTATTGTTATAATGCTAATGCTGCTAATATACAGTCCATATGTTGCATTCAGTGTGCAGTACTACAGGACGCTATCACCAGAGGAAATTCTGCAGAGGTCCTGCGATGTGGGACACTGGGTCTACCTGAGAGGTTGTGACAGTAACACTCAGATGTTGTTGCATCATGTCCAGTCTCTGCTGCAAAGCTGTGAAATTGCTAGAGGGTTGAAAGTTGGTAAAAGTTGCAGGGGCCCCAGCTGGAGAGGGCCCACAAAAGAATGCTTTTATTAAACAGGAGTGCCTAGAGCAATATTCTCTCAGGGGGGTCCAGATATCTGAGCTACACCCCTGCTGCACAGAAAAACAAAGAACTACTGGAGTTTGAAAAGTAGGTTTGTTCTGTGATTTTCAATTTCTCCAGCCCGGAACAAAGGAGGGAGTTATTCATCTTGAAATCGCTTTGTGTGAGATATTAATTCCAATCCATAACGCAGGCTCGCTGATTCTGATTATGTTTGGGTTTGGAGATTTCCAGGCTTTGTTTGGCTTGAGATTGGATTATTTTCCAGTTTAAAAATTCAGTGTCAGTTTTCGGGCACTGGTCATGAACCACCCCCACCCCCCCCAAAAAAAACCTCTCCACTGTTCGGGGGCATGCACACACACTGAAATACACTGAAAACACTTGCATATAGTCATGATCAAATCTCCTTGATTTGAGTGTCTTTTTAAAAGTAAAGTATGCATTAAAAGCCTTTTTAAGATTAAATTTAAGTGACACCTGAACCAAATTAACATAAATTTAAACCTTCATCACTGATTCTGAGTGTCCACACGTAATAATCCTGCGACTGTTCTTCTACTTGTCACACTAACAGTTTGGTGCAGACTACCATGATTATAATTTGTATTGGATTTTCCATTTCATGTTTCATTTCCTCCTTTCCACTAGAGTAGCTAGTCATTTTATTAAGAGATGACTGCGCTTTCAGATGTTTGTACACAAGATGTCCGTCATAGCTTTGCTTTAAATAGAGTTCAAATATGTATTTTTTATAAGTTTGACGAAACCCTGTCTGTCTTGAACAAGGTCTTCTCATGTTGTTATTCAGAAGGTCTACTTGCTTTTGTGTTGTAAGCAGAAACTCAGTCATTTTGCTGTTATTTGATCCGCATTAATTAGATACTGTCACTAAAATGTAGCTTTTTTTAACGAAAAAACAATTGCAATAGCCTCTTGTTGCTGCACAGTATAAAATCTGTAAGTAAATTGTGATAATTTACGTTGTGTGCGTGCAAGTGTGAGCACATTTTGTAAGCTTTGAAGACAATAAATCACATTTCAACACAGAGAATAAGGTGCACAGTCCTGCGGAGAGAGAGCGCTTTGCTTTCACTTTGCTTGAGATCAGATGTGAGTGAGAGTAACATTACTACCCAGGGACCAGAGGATGACTTTGTTCCTGACTGTTCTGTCTTGCTGGACTATCAAGCTTTTCATTTGTCAGCAGTGCAGTGCCATGTATACAACGATGCGTCTTGCCAACAAACAACACAACGCTCCTGCTTGTTCAGGAAAAATACAAATTGCTCTGTGGTGCTCTGCTGCTCAGAAGTCTGTGTTCCCCGTCGTAAAGACAAAGTGTAGAGCCGAGTGTTTGCTCAGAAACAGATAGCTGATGCTTTAAATAGGTTGAGGGTTGAGGGTTGGGGCCCGCCTGCTCCCCTGTATCCCTCAGTGGGATGGTAGCACTGAGGTCAAAAGGGATGCCATGAATCACAAATCCCCTTCTGATTCGTAAACTGCCGGGACATTGATTCACTGGCTGATCAGAGGGGAGGAATCCTCTGGCAGCTATAGCGTGAAGATGGGAGTAAGCTGAGGAAGTGTAATCACACAGCCGATTGCTTCTGAGGAGACGTTCAGAGCCCGCTCTTATTGAGATTAAAGCAAAGGAGTCTGCACTGTGAACTTGTTTAACATTGGAGGACAAAACCGCACATCGCAGGCTTAATGTTATTAATATTATTATAGTTGTGTGTAAAGTTGATTTGTCTGTACATCCAGACATGATTAATAACATCTCCTGCTTGTATTGGGACAGAGCAATTCAGGGTTTCCTAAAGGTTGGTGACAGAGGTGAGGAATATGTTCGAAACCAAAATTATTTTGATTTCAGAGCACTTATTTTCACACCTAATGTTTCATCAAACGCTTGTTTTAGTTTGTGGAACGAAGCGAAGGCTCTCAATGGCTGAATGTTGCATAAACACAAGCCGACGTTCCATAGTAGCTTTTAATTGTTCACCATATTTCACACTCGATGTGGACACATTTGTACCAAACAATGTGTTCAGGTTCAGTCAGGGTTGGATTACCAATTGAGCAACTACCCTGGGGGGCCAGACCTCCAGGGGCACCAAGAGTCTGACTTTTATTGCACTTCAATGGGTTTTGGTAATGTGATTAACTGCAAATTTCTTATGAAAATTACAGCACAATATTTTAATATTTCCCGAATGGTTTGGCTCAATTTTCAGAGTTTTTAGATTTTAGCCTCAAAATCTCAAACAAGAAACAAACAAGATGAAAACATCTCTTGCAACTTACAGTAATGCAGGTCCTGCATCATGGTGCCATGTCCTGCTAAGGGGCCTTGTGTGAAAATCTAGTTTTAAGACATTCTGTATTTCAGTTTATATCTTTCAAACGTGCATATTCCTGAATAAACTTTTGTTCCATGAAATTAGCGGCCACACAGATACCTCTGGGCCAGATAATATTATTGCAGCGTGGGAGTACATGTTGTAAACACAAGGCCCAGAGGGTGCAGGTGATGACTCAAAAGAGGCCCCACAGGACATTTTTACTCTCAGGCTTCATAAAACAGGTTAACGCAGCCATGGTTTCAACACACAGCCTGATGACATAAAATCATTACACTTCTCAGGCAGCGAAAACTAAAAAATATTATTATAATTAATACGTTTTCAATTATATAGCAATAAATGAGTGGCTGGGAGCAGTGCACACACTTCCCTGATTGTAAAATTCTCAGTTGATTAGTTTTTGATTAATTAATTGTTTGTATGTTGCACTAGACAATGGAAAAAGTCAGTCGCAGTAATCACTCCGGATGTCTGGGTCAAATTTTTGTCCTAGTTTCTACTTTTAAAACACAGTTAGAGAACACAAACACTTAAACAGCTCCCCTTAACCATTCTCACTACCGAGTGTCCAATGTTGGCAACTACACACAATGCTTTGAACAAGACAGAGATTGTAAATATCAGAAAAACATTATGCAGCATCTCATATTAATAAGAACACAAAGCTATGTGCCTACTGACTGGTTAGAGTGGAACATAAAGAGAAAACGTTTCGTTTATTGCTTCAAATGGCTGTCACTCTCGACTCGCTCGTTTTGTTTAAAGTCTTTATTCTAAGTGCTTTACAGCAGAAGAAAAAGTTATCTTGTGGTGACTCAGCTCTTCTTTTCTGTCTTCTAGTCGCCGACTGCCGAGTCTTGGAGGGATTGCAGAGATATTCCTCCATCTCCACGTACCTGCCTGTCAACTACCAGGTGCTCAATGCTGATTTGGCGTTTTTCCTGAAGGAAGCCAACCAGGACTTCATGAGGAACTCTAGCCTGATGTCGCGGACTGAGCCCTTCTTCATCTACCAGGCCAGGAGTTTGCCCTCAGTGAACGCTAGCTATGGGCCCCTGTCTTTGGAGCAGCCGGTCCCATTAGAGCTGCTACAGAGCCCGGGGACGTTTCCTGCCTCCTCTGTTTTTACCTTCAACTGGAAGGTGCAGACCTTCATTATGAATACCAGGATTCACTTGGCCAAGCCCAGAGTCCAGGTGCTGTTTTATGTCGCAGGCAGGGACTGGGACGACTACAGTGCCATCGACAAGCTGCCCTGCGTGCACATGTTTGCTTTCCACGAGACCCAGGAGGTGCGTGGCACTTGCCAGCTGAAGGGGGAGCTGGGGCTGTGTGTGGCCGAGCTGGAGCCCTTGGCCGGCTGGTTCAGCCCGCCCAGCGTCGTGCCGGGGCGCCAGAGGAACCTCGAGGTGTCCGAGGGCACGCCAGTGGAGCTCTACTACATGCTGCAATCCACAGAGGCTGGGGAGTGCCATTCAGAGGAGGCCAGGAAGGATAACTTCATGCGCTCGAGCCAGGAAGGGCTGTTTGGTTCTTACACCTCCACGCCGCTGAGGAGGATCGGTGGTGTGAGGCTGTACCAGAACCCTAATCCACCACCCCTCGCTGAACACAGGCTGGATAATAACTTTATGGTCATGGTGCCAGCCACTCCCATGAGACAGAGGGAAACCGTCTCTGCTTTTATCACTGTGTCGGCCTACTCTCCTGTGGAGATGTTTACTCTCAGGTAGGCACTCACTTCTTTTCTTCTTCTCTGAAGTGTCTGGCTGCAGACTTTCTTTGTCAGTCTCAAACTTTGGAATTATGCAGCCAGTATTCCTTTTATTCTTCTAAGATTTAGGCAGTTTCCACACTAAGGTTTAAAAAAAAGAAAATACGTGAAATGCACTGAAATGTAGCTACATCTATTCGTAATTCTCATCTCTCTGTTGGCAAACTCTAAAATTCCTTGGCTGGTTACTGTGCATGGTCACAGGATGTTAAACCTCCGGTCTATCCCATCCTGCTCTCCATGATCAGTCATATTTTCTTTCATTATAACCAAACATACAATTTAGTTGTTTTCATTCACATACAGTGTGGTTTCACTTCCTGAAGTCAAACAACTGAATGACAGTAAAATAATAATTTGAGTGCAGCCCTGTTAACCGAGGTAAACAGTCATTCTCGTGCTGCTGCACGGAGGAAGATGAGCAAATCGATATTGGTCGTGAAGTTGACTGACAACAAAGATGCAAACAGGCTAATGACAGCAGTTCTAATGTGTGATTGGCTGTACTGGACTTCTAAACAAGTGATCAGACAGTTAGAGGGAAGCTGACTTCTTAACTTCACTTCTGCACATCTTCAGCACATGTCTACATCTGTGCAGGCCTGTCTCATCATTTTGCAAAATCTTTATCGTATTGGGACACATGTGGAGGAAGATCATCCTGCATTTCCTGTGACAAATGACAACAACAGCAATGTTAATTATTATCATTTAGAATAATAATAATAATGATAAGAGGAATAGGAAGAAGAACCATACATACATTCATACAGAAATGCAGCTCAACGTGCTGAAAACCTCCAATAAACCAGCAACAGATGATCGCAGTGTTCTTGAAGACAAATAGTGAACAAAGGATTTTTTTTGGTTCTAGTCCATTAAAGGCTTTGTATACAAAGAGAAGGATCTTAAGATCAGTTCTAAATGTTACTGGAAGCCAGTGCAGAGCAGCTGAAAGTGGACTAATGTGCTCTCTCCTCTTGCCTCTGGTTAATAGCCGAGCTGCAGAGTTGTGAATGAGCTGAAGTCTCTTGGTGTTTTTTTTTCGGGAGGCCAGTGAACAGAGCGCTACAGTCATCGTTTCACCTTGAAATAAAGGCATGAATCAGTTTTTCAGCACCCATTTGATTCATAAATGGTCACAGTTGTGTTTCTGTTTTCCTCACCTTGTTGATGTGGGACCACGGACACATGATGTCCAAGGCAGATGTCAAACTTTCTCCCTTTGGTGTTAAACACACAGTCAGAAAGACCAGCCACGATCATGGTCAGCCGTATCAAACTCTGCACTAGTCTAAGACAGGCATGTCAAACCTATTCCACAAAGGGCCGTGTGGCTGCAGGTTTTCGTTCCAACCAAGGAGGAGCACACCAGGCTGGACTCATTTAATCAGCTGATCTCAGTCTTCAGTGATCCCTTGATTGGTCAGAACAAAAATCTGCAGGCCCTTTATGGAATTGGTTTGAAGTGCCTGTCTGAGACCAGGTCTAAGAGGACAACAATTGAGGGCTTATTATCATCAGACAACATTATTTTCCAGAAGGGTTGGATATCAGCCTATAGTTCATGAGTGCGTTACCCTCTAGGTTGGGTTTCTTCTTTAAGGGTTTTACAACATCTTTTCGTTTTGAAGGTATCAGGTCAGATGATGCAGAGATGTGTTTATAATCTTCAGAACATGACTTGACATGACAGGGTCAACACATGAGGTGGATGAGAATTTTCCTGTGGTTGCTGCGTCTTTTTCACCGTGTTGTTCTGCTCAGGTCGTCTGTGTTCACATCAGCAACAATGCAGCAAGTGAAACACTTGATGCACATTCAAAGTCTGCACATACACGCTCACAAACAACAGCCACAAAACGATATCCCAGGAACCACCAAGCTAGTCCTCACCTTATGGGTCGACTTTGCAAGCAGGTTATTATGAACCACATTTACATTTATTGTAAGCGGGGACCTCTAGTGGCCCTATTAATTATGACGGGAGCTAAGGAGGAAATTAAGATAGTATAAAGAACAAGAAAGTTTAATTTGGAGGAAGGTGGGCTGGATGGAGGCTGCTGCTCATGTCCTGTGTGACACTGAAAGTTTCATACTTAGCACACTGACTGTACGTTAGATCAGGTACGTAAAAGCAATGTCCTTATTTTAACTCTAACCCTAAACTTAACCAAGGAGTTTTTGTTGCCCAAAGCTGAGCAAACTGCAGCACGAGGACGGAGGCTCAGTGCGACGATGGTCAGCCTTAGCAAAGATCCATCTTTGCTGTACCAGTTTGTTACTGGTAACTACTATTCATGGTGTTTTCTGATCATCGGCAATCGACCTATTCAGTCGTTTAGTTATGAGGATGTGTTGAACCATCCATAATAAACATGGATAATAATTATCTTTTATTTGGTGTGTTGAAAACTCACCTGTGTATTTTTTTTCTCTGAAAAGTTTTTAGACTCTGGACTGTCATTTTTACACTTTTGTGTTGATTAAACACGATTTAATGTGTATTTAATGTGAATAAGCATGTTCTGCTCCTTTAATATGTGTTATCATGCGGTGGGACTAAATCTGAAAGAATACAGGACTTGATATACTTTACAGTATATCCACTATGTTTAACTGTTCTTATGGGTTTAGTAAAATTTTAATTAACTTCGTCCTAACTGACTGACACATTAAACATCGTTACCAGTCTGGTAACCAATCATTTCTCCCACAGTGAAATAGACAAAGATCAGAGCTATCTCTTGGACAAAGCTTTATTCTGTGAAGCTGTTGGTAGGTGCTAATTACAGTGAACAGATGAGACAAAATGATTAAAATAATTAACATGCAATTCGAATGAAGATGTCATTAATTAAAATGCATGTCCATTAGTGTAATGACTGGAGCCGATCTTAATCACGCTGGTTTAGAACATTTATAAGCCTTCAGAGACGCTGCAGCGACGGTCAATCCAGCTTGTCAGCCTGCGCAGACGAACTCAAGCTCGATGCTGAATGATGTGTTTTTCCTGCTCAGGCGAGGTGAAAGCAGAACGAAACATTAATGTTTATATAGAGCAGTTCCACTGCTTTTCCAGTTGTTTGCTAATGAAGATCATTTACTCAGCTTAAAAGACACACAGAGTGGGCTTTAGGCTCAAAACCGGAGCCAAGGTAAACAAGTCCACAATCGCAGTGAGGTTTTAACAAGCCAAACAAAGTCTCCAGACTCACGTCCTTCCTCTGTTTGGTTTAATTATTGAATAGTTATTCTGAAGTCACCAGGCATTAAAAAGTTTTTGTTTTCCAAAATTGAAATATTCTGAAAGATTTCTTTCATCAGCGAAGCGAACGGGCCCGGCTGGCCGCAGAGGCAATGCCTGTGGTGTTTTTATTTGGCAGCGCAGCGCATGGCAGGCGCAGGTTGGCCATCTGAGAGCGGCAGATATGGAAAGGCCTCTGTGTGGTCCTAGGTGATAAGGCTGTCCTCATACATGCATTTGTTAGGACGCTTAATCACCAGAGCGAGAAGACTTTGATCTCTACATTCACAACATCATTATCATCTGTGCACTCCACACTTCTGTGTCGGCCATTGTTGGCTGTGTAGCCCTGAATGCAGGATGAGCTCATGATCCTGTGAAATCTGTCAAACAGACCGTCTGATACTGTAGTTTTAAATGTTTACTCGATCCTCGCTTTTGCATATTTAACAACGAAATCCAAGGCCAAGTCCGTCATATTCCTGTTTTTAGTTTCAGACCGTTCATTCGAAAAATGGACTCCGAGTCGGTAATTCTTTCCTCTTCTCCGATTCAGCCTTCACCTACGTGTCCTCCATTATGCTGAAAGGCTCACGCTGTGATAGATGTTACGCAATGAAAGCTAATTTCACGTACTTTTAAAAGCCAATCATCCAGCCAGTTTGTTGCTGTGTGGATGCCCAGCGTGGTGTGCCTTTCTGGGGTATTTCTGTCGCGACATGCTTCTTGTAATTTGACGGACTCGGATTTGATTTGACCTCCCCTGTGTTAATAGGCTGAGTTGGACTCAGGAAAGTTGGACTTGTGCTACTGTAGCCTATTTTGTTGAAATTAAGAGGGATTTTGGTGGGGAGAGTCTCATAGTTGCTACTTTTAGTCTCTCTCATGCATCATCCTGACGTGAGCATATTTGTATTTCCTGTCTCCTCCCTATTGATAAGTCATCGTCCACTGGAGGGAAATGATTTAGATGTAAATTGAAAGAGAGAGCTGAGTCATTATACTAAAAGACTATTGTGTTTATGGTTCATAATGTCTACATTTGTAAAGATGCATCACCATCATCTGCACAGCACTAATGCCAAGGTGTACAGACCCGGTTTAGAGGGCACCCATGTTCAGGCACTTTGGAGCTGGAGTGTGCATCAGGATCTTCTTTTAATTTCATGATACAAGCTCTCTCACCTTGCGTTTTGATTGCACACTAAATAATCAGGACAGTCGAATCACTGATTATGAACATTTAAGTGACAACATGAGGTTCAGGTTGCAGTTGCTCATGAGCTTTCCATTCAGAATCTAGACTAATGTTTCTCCATGTAGAGACAGACAGTAACACATAATAATGTGTTTCAAACATCCTCCTGAGTTTATTTTTCTTATTTTTATACAACTCCCTGCAGAGAGAGCCTTCTCAGAATACTACGCTACTTTATTTGCATACAACACGCCATACGTATAAAGTCTAGACATCACTAACACCTGCTTTCATCAGAGAGTGCAGGTGTGCAATGACTGATAAAGCAGTTACTGATAATAAACAGAATATCCTCATAAACGGGTTAAATAATTCGTGATTAGCACTTCAGACAGGGTGCAGCAAATACAGCAGCGTGTGGGAGCAAATGACAACAACAATAATCAACTAGCATCTTATTAGCAACTAAACTGTGACATTTGACATTTATGTTGAAAAACTGTGCAGCTCATTTTGTGCAGTTTTAATTCCCCTCACAGTAAGTCCCTTTTATTTTCTGTGTGTGTTCACAAATTCAAATGAATGTGTCCAACATTAAAAATGTCTAAGCTGCACAGGCTCATGCAGTCAGTCAAACTCTGATTTACAAATTCAAGTCAGGTGGAAAACATGGAGTCACTAAAATTGGTTGTTATTGGAGGCACCAAAATTCAAAATGAAAAATTCAAACTTTAACATCCCTACGACCAAGATGTGGAGAAGACCGGGCCGATTGGAAAATTGGATTATGTGATTGACGGAGCATAACCTGATCAATCACAGAACCCGTCGGCTATTGTCTGGAGATCATTTAGCATCTGGGAGCCAATGTTCCAGGACTTCTGGTGTAGTCAGTCGATTTCCTGATAACAGAAATCTCTTCTGATCATGGTTTACGGTCCAATTAGCATTTTAAAACGCTAAGACAACGTTTTGGCTAAACTCTATAAACTGATATCTGCATATGAGTGAAAAACATTACTTTCTGAGACTGCATTTCAGCCAAAAATTGGACGCGTGCGACCAAAGCTGCTCAAACATGATTGGTCAATACCACTCGGACTCCGAACGAACTACAAATGAAACAGAAGGTTTCAGATTTAAAATCTCTGCGTTCATATGCAGATTTCTGTTTCTGGAGGTTATAAAATGAACCCTGCTCATCCTGATGCTCATGTTTGACCGTCATATACGCACTCTAACAGTTATCACCTGTTGGAAAATTGTAAAAACTCAAGTGAAATAATCATTTTCATTGGTATTTCATTTCATTGGTATATTTTATTGTTTACTGTTTATATACATTTTAGTGTATTTCAGCTGCTGTCGGTTCATTCACTGGTATAATTTATTCTTTTGGCACATTTCACTGGCATATTTTATTGTTTAGTATATTTAATTGCATTTATGAATATTTTTATTGCATGTTTGTTTATTTTTTTTCTTTCTAATCTTTCTTATTATCTTGTTTCTAACATGGGGGTTGCAATGCAAATTTCATTGACGTGTCATGCTCAATGACATTAAAGAATCTTGAATCTTGAATCTTGAAATAAGAACGGGAGGTAATGCATTGATGGTTGTTACACCATCGTTGAGTTATTCGATATTTCATGACATTTTCACCAAGCTTACACATCCCGCAGTCCTTTTATCACCGCTGGTGATTTACTGACTACACTGGGAACTATGATACACAACATATTATGACGGTTTTAAAATGTCGTGCCAATGTCAAAGGACATCATCAAAATCGGAATTATTGCGAACAAAGACGGATTAGGTGAGATTAACTCTTTGATAGCAGTGCGTTCCTTTGCTGTGCTCCGTCTTTGATATGTCCCTGCTTTGTTGTGCTGGATGAGACGCAGTATCACATCATAGTCTACTGTAGAGCTGTTTCATCATGAGCAGGAGTTACTCCTTGTAATGTCTTCAAAGACATTTCTGCACACCAGCACATTCTGCTCTGTTGCAGGGGAAAAGACACAGAAAAGGCTCTCAGGACTTTAAGGCCATTAAATCTAACATGCAGTAATGTTTAAGTTGGACTCATTATCATAATATGTTTCCTGCTATCACTGTGTGAGTAATTTAGACAGTTGTATGTCATTGATAATTAATCATTACCCCTCTGCGTGAGATGATTCGTATGCAAATCAAATGCAATGGCGGAAGTTTTTTTAAAGGATATTTTCCTCCTGCAGTCTCTAGTGGCACGGAGAAAAACCCAGAGCACAAAAGGAAATTGTTCTTTTTTCCGTCTTGGTGCAGCGTTGCCTTACAGCATGAGTCACAGTACAGCGAGGGTCAGTCCATGATCAGTGTCCCTGAGCTCAACATCAGTTTAACAAGAGATTAGTCGATTTATGGAACACATTTCATGAGTCGTTTCACTTATTTTTTGTCTTTTATGTTGCATCTCTTGTCTTTTCGGTTCTGTGATTTGGGGTTATTGGCTTTTTTATTGTGGTTGGTTTTTGTGTCGACCCCAGGAAGACCAGCAGCCACTTTGTGGAAGCTAACGGGGATCCAAAGAAAGAGCAGAGAACATTTAATGAGAACAGACGTTCTCCCTGGAACACTGTATTTCTCCTTCACTCCACTGGTGAAAGGGTGGAGGCCTGTATGCAAATTATTGAGCTTTGCAGGAAGCGGATCTTTATCAGAATCAATGTTTCACTTGTAAAAAAAAAAAGCTGCACCCTCCCCAGCACTGTTAAAAGAAAAAAACAAAACAAAGTCAAAACTAGACTTGGTGCCTACACTTCCCACAATGCAACTCAACTGCCGACTGTTCAGTTTCAGATTCAGGTGTGTGTGTTGGCTACAGAGGCCTGTTAAACTCGCTCCTGACTCCAAACCTGCAGATCTAGACATGTTTCAGATTTCATGCAGCTTGTATTGTGATGTGAATCTGTCTGCAGAGCAGGAGGCTGCTGTTAACCAGTTTTAACTGAGAGGACAGTTGAAACAGTACAAGTTTAATGTTACTTTTAATCTTTTCCTGTACAATAATTTTAAAAAATGTATGAAAAATCTTTATACAAATTTTTCCACGTAGACAGAAACAGACTTTGACACATAAAAGCTGAATCTGCTGTAACATTTCCTTTAAATCCTCCTTTTCACTAAGAGAAGAACTGCTTTCCACCCCGAACATCTCAAAGTAATATCACAGTACTGGTACAACTTGTTTTGCCATGAATAACTAAAAGAAGCAAAGCATAAAGAGTTAAAGATGGTTTACCCATTGTAAATAATAAACACAATATTTGTCTCACATGCACAGCAACACACATCAGACCTGAAATAAAGAACTGCTGATTTCTAGCAAACAGTACAAAATGATAAATATTCCAGGCATTTTAAATAAAGAGGTACTAATATAAAATGCTGGATGAACGAACGCGGCACAGGGGGCAGCTCTTTGGCAGGACCACTGCAGTGTTTTTGCCCATTCTATGAAATAAAAATAAACATGATTTAGATCAGACGATGATGTGTCAGTCTGTAACGTTAAAAACTGTTCGACATGCTCATCATGTATTATTTCATGCTTTATTAGTTCACGCTATGATGCTGAACTGGGTGGTGAAATGTAAAGTTCCACGTTACGTGAATCTCAGGAAGGAGAGTTGAAATAAAACATTAATCTGAGGCCTGAGAGGAAGTAAGATAAGATCTGCTCGTGCTCTCCCTTAAAACTCAGACCATCATGCTGCCCCCCCTCAATCATTCCCCTACAGTCCCATATGAAAAACACTGAAAACCTTTGATGCACGCACAAAAATATGAAACTTCCTGAGCAAGTTAATATTATCAGTGCTTCAGTGTAAGAGCATCGTATCTCATCCATTTTGCCTAAACTGATATGAAGTGCTTCGACTTGAGAGTCCCTTTGCAGTGAGATCTCTCAAGCATCTCTAAAATGTTCTTTGTTTGATGTAGCTGCCATCCAGGGGACCGACGGCCCCCCTCACGAGATCCATATGCATAATAAAGTACACATAATATACTTTTCATAGTTTACATTCGGTACTGTTCATTTAAATCATATATAATGTGTATTTATCATTAGAGTTCATGTGAAAGAGAATAACAAATGCATACCCACCCAGCTAGCCGCCTGGTGGCTCAGAGGCCCCATCTGGACCCCCATGAAAGATTTCTGGGAGCACCACTGCTTGCTCTCTTCAGTGTCCTTTGCTTTGCCCTTAAAATGCACTGAAATGGGAAAGATTGGGATAGAATTGGTTGCAATGACACAAGATTGTATGTTGTGGTCAGTATCGGGACGTAATAACTGTTATTGCTGTACTTTCATCTATGTCTTGTACCTGTGTGTGTTTGTGTGTGGCAAAAAGCATGTGGAAGCTGAACTAATTGACTTGTATTCTGTGTGTGTGTGATGCAGGTGTGTGGCACGTGCAGGTGTGTAGTGTGCACATGTACCTGACTGTTTCCGCTGATGTGTTTGCCAACCTGATAAACGCCGCTGGTCTTCCGCTCGCAGTTTGTTTAATCGGTTGCCTCCCGTGGAGAACATTCCACCAGACATTTGTTTGCCAACAGATTTCAATGAAACTGTCAGCCGTTCGCAGCCACATCCCGTGTGCAAGCGTGCATGTGCGTGCATGGAAGTTTTTGTGTTTACACATGTGCGCCGCCACGTCTGAGCATGGCGCTACGCTCACGCCGCGAATACCAAAAGCACTGTACGAGCAACTGTGCTGGAATCAATTCGCCTCGTCTTTAAAAGGCAGTGCATCAGTGAACAAATGATCCACCATTACGCCTCATTATGTGCGCTGATGGACAACAGGGACTAATATATGCAAGAAGCACCGGCGCAAAGCATCAGCAGGAGCCGGATAGGACAGACCTAACCCCTACCTGAGGACAGGTCCTCCATTAGACATGTTTTAGTTTCGTAAGTTTTACCTACAAGTGCTAGTATCGACTTTCAGTACTCTACCCTCCACTGCCATGACGACGAGCCCTTTTTGATTTGGATATCTGAAGCCTCATATTGGCGCCACGTTAGCTCTACGCTGCATTTCACACAGAACAGGACTTTGGATTTGAGCCTCCATTTGTCACATGCCGTTGCTCGATGAAAGCGCTGCATAACAACCTGTTTGGAGAGCAGGGCTAATTACAGCGAGCCAGTGCACATATGGCATGTGAGTATTATATTAAGACAGACTTTAAAAAATCCAAACCTTTCCTTGAGTCCAGGCTCACATCCTCAAATTGCTTCTTTTTTTAGGACCAACAGTGAAAAAGTCAAATATTCAGTTTACACCGATATAAAACAGAGAAATTTGCCTTTTCTGGCCGATCATTGACTTTAAATGATTAACAGGTTAATTTTAGGTTAAAGATTCGACAGCTGACAACTGATCAATCAACTAATTCAGCTACAGGAAGCTTTCCTCAGATTGTCCTCCTTCTTATGAACTAGGGCGGCTTACTACGACAATAGTTATTCTCATGATGTGGCAGATCAGATCAGATCAGACCATTTTTAATGCTAACAAATTCCTCTTTGTATTAATTTGCACGTTATCTTCTAACTCTTCATCCTGCAGACGCTCGCTGTGGCCTGCAGGTCGCTGATTCAGCTCCAGGCTCGTAGCCACTGACCGCTAATGGCTCGAGACAAAAGTCCAATGAAGCTAATCCTTCACAGAAACAAATGAGTAACTGCTGAGCTGGCTGAAGCCAAGTGGAAGACCTCCACCCCCCCTCCCCCTCCGCCACATAAGACCACAACACACAGATCAACTCGGTGGTCACATATTCATATCCGATTCATTATAGCGCAATCTCATTTGAAAGCCATCGTGGCCGGCTATAAACAGGCACTGAATCAGCAGCCACTGGGGTGCTTCGGTGGGGAGAACGTGTGATGAAAGACGAAGAAAATGCCTTGTCATTTATTGGCAGGCATCGAAGCCATAAGCCATTTTCCTAAGACAGCTCCTCCATTTGAAAGTGGAAGAAAGAAGCACTCCGGGGACCAGATATAGATGATTAAGGCTAAACGTATCTGAGAGAGCGGCTTCAAATACGCATTAAGTAAATCTTGTCAGATGTCTCCTGGTCATTCTGAAAAATGTCTTTGTGGTTTGTTTATATTTAGTCTGTGAGAGGTTGCAGTGCGATTTGGCAACCTGCAGCAGATTGCTTGTGCATTTCCATAACAAACTGTCCTCTTTAAAGCGGCTAATAGTGTCAGCAGCAGACTTTCCGGAGCCCTCTCGGATGCGATAATGCACGCACCTGAAAAAAAAATTAAAACAACGCACAGCGCCGTGAACGTTTATCAGCCATTTGTTTTTTATGTAGTAAGGAGTCTCCTCACATTTTCATTAATGTGTCAAACGCTGACGTCTCTTATGCTGAGCTTGCCGATTTAAATTTGCCCCCGTTGTGTTTGTTGCACTTTTATTAGCTGCTGGAGTGTGTGGCCTTGCCAGCGGCAGCCCGAGGTCCTGTTAGCCAACACGCCGAGGCTGCAGTGCTGTAACAGAGCAGCAGCAGCGGAGTGGTGCATCGCTCCCACATCTCGCCCCCATTGTTCCCACACAGCTCCGTGGGGGGTCCCATCATCTGCCTCGGCTCCTTCTATTCGCTCTCTTAGTGAAAACACAGTCTTGTACACCCAGGAATAGCATTCATATATAATTAGACAGCAACACAGATATACTGCTGGCTTGCTTGTTATATAGGAGGAGGTTTTCCTTTTGCAACTCGATGCCTGCATTCAGAACGTACGGCAGCATCGACTTCTTAGTGAACATATATATCTGTCCCTCCACTTTAGTGCACAATAAAACTTCTTCATTGCAATGGAGACCCAAAAATAGTGTGCATGAGGAATTTTAGTGGATGTATTGTGCAGGAAACACTGCATCCCATCTGAATCTCCTCTGATGTGTGTGTTTGCACCCTGTCCCCAACAATTAATGCGTGTTTTGTGGAGTGGGTCACATTGTTTTGCCTGTGGGAGTCGCCATTGATCTCTGATGCTGAAGTGGCCACTGAGGACTAATCTGCTGCAATCGCGCAGGAATGTCCCAGTAGTGAAAGAAAGCGTGAAATGCAACAGCTCTCTGTTAAGACTTGCAGGTGTGTTGCTCTCTGCTTGCTTCCTCATCTTCGAAAATACCTGATTGTCGATGTGTTTTGTAACGAGGGTCCCAAAGAGCGACAACCCAATCATCAAAGTCAAAGTGTGTGTTTGAAGTTGGTTTCCTGGTGCACACGAAGCATGCAACAGATGTTGAGACGTCTGACCAGCGTGCATGAGAACATGCTTCATTTTGAACTTGATGGGAACCTCAATACGTTCCTCCCTTTACTGCAAACACACATGAAACAGGAATTTATCATTAGACGTGAAGAATTTTCTTTCCAGGTTTTAGTGTCACAAAAAAATCAAATGTATAGAATTATTTGTCAACCTGAGCACAATATTTTTACAATTTTTTTAATTACGTAGAGAATAATGTAAGCAAACAAAATCTGTTTGATGCTCAGTAAATGTGTGTGTGCCGTTATCCACAGAAACGCACCTTTCTCACTCGTCTTGTCCACTTTTCCTTTAATGATGATCATTTTTATACAAAATATAAAGGATGTGCTTTGAAAAAAAACCCTTTCTGTGCTCAAAATGTCCCACCGCTGCTGAGAAAGAGACAGAAATACAACCCTGAGGTAAAAAAAAAAGATGAATAATCTCTCCTGGATTTCAGCACCGACCTCGCCGTCCACACTTTTCATCACCACCAATCATCCAGAATTTACTTAACAATTATTCATCTTTCTGTTTGATCCGCCGATTACATTTGTAACCACGCTGACCAACTGTTACAGGTAAGATTAGCATGCTAATTGAATATTTACGAATATTAAATGCTCTGAATCTCACAATCGGATGCCCTGCTGGAAGGCTAATCGAGGCCACGCTCTCACTTCTGATGAATATATTGACAAGAACAGAGCCTCAGATATCACAATACATTTCCCGCTCTCTACATTATACATGCAGCGGTAATTATTTCTTTGTAGAATGACTGAATTAAATTACAATAATTCTGTCTGTTATTCAGTGCTAATAAAAGGGTCATCTCATTCAGTCCCCAGTCTTTTACTTACACTTTCTTTCGCCCCTCTCACTTTTATTCCCTTCTAAGCATAAACACGATCAAAGTGTTTTTCTTCTAATTAATTGCAGTCTTGGAGCTAGCCCCGTTAGCTTGTAGTTTTCCTGTTAAATTTAGGGTCAGTGTTTTATGGATTGTTCCAGGCTTATTTTAATAGTTCTCCATCCCAAAGTTCTGATTTAAATGTACAAATACAGTTGTCATTTCAGTGAATGGTCATTTATTTTTTATTATAGATGAGCATGCTTTTATTTAATTTAATAAAAATAGCTTTAGAAACTTTTGATTGAGTTTAATACACTCGTCCATGGTTATGTGCATTATATATTATATAACAATGTGGGGCAAAGCAGAGGTAGAGAGGAGAGGTTAATTAGATTTTTTAAAAATCTACTAAAACATCCATCAATCGGTCACCCTCACTATTCCCTAGAAATGCATTATGTCACACAGCCTACACTCAAACCTCGCCTCTTTGGCTCAGTTTTATTGTATCGCCCATTTGACCTTGAATGATGCTCGGCTTGTTAGCGATTGGGAGGTTGATTTAATGCTGTTTCTTGGAGAGAACACAATAAGACCAAATTGAATGATATCCCTGTTCATTTTCGTGGACTTAAATGCGCCTTTGTAACTCTTTAATTGGCACCGTAACTGCTTATGTTCTGTCTTCTGTGACACTCGCAGCCAATCGCTCACTGACAGTGGCTAATTATCACAGTTAGTATGGGAGTAAATAAAGATGCTCCGCGGTTAGAGACATGTTGATTCTCGAGGGATCCGTCACTGCCGCGTTCTTCTGACATCCGGATAAGAACAGACATAAGAGGATTAGCTTTGCACCACAGATGAGTGTAATCAAATTTATCAGATACTAGATTAAGACTTGAAAGACACAGGACTACATTTCTGTGAATGCTTTTTTTTTTCTCTCTCTCTTTCTGTCCTTGAAGGAATCGCTTGCCATTCTTGGAAAATACGCTTTTTTTTTTTGCCAAAAGGTAGATGAGTGGATCAATACCACTCACCACAGCTAGCTTAGCAGAGCACAAAGAGAGGACGCAGGACTAAACAGTTAGCCCGTCCCCATCCTTCCACTGCAATATACTGGACTCAGTGAAGAACAAAAACAAAACAACTCTTATTTTCAGGTGGTTTTACACGAATGAAAACATACTTATGAATATTATATTCAATTTCTGCCAGTTGATCCACCTAGATCCTGCACACTGGATCTTTCATCCAAAGCTTAAACACGACCCATTGAGGTTTTGAAGGTAGTTATGGGTCAGACTCTTTCTTGGCTCAGTGACTTGCTGGAGTCTTGCCTTGGTTTTTGCGCAGATTAAATGGATGAGATTTATATAATATACAATAAAAATGCTTGTAGGTGGATGTTGTTACATCTTGGACAGAGCAGGCAAGCTGTTTCCAGTTTTATGCTAATGCTACTGACCAGCATTTGGTATCAGTCTCCTCGTCTAGCTCTCATCAAGAACGTGAAAATGTTGATCTATTCCTTCAAGGACGGCTAATGTCAGTAACATTAACATCAGAGCAAACAACATGACCAAGAGTTGAGCATCTGCTTGTAAAAAGCATCCATTGCTAATCAAAACAGAAAAAGTTGCACGTTTGTTTATTATCCATCTGTTCATGAAGAGATGAACCACATGTCGGAAACGTAGTGTCGTGCTCTGGTCCTGTCTGGGGAAACATATCGCAGATGGCCTCTGGTTCAGACTCTCTGAGCTTTGAGCTTGAAGTCAGACAGAGAACAAGCTGTTGCCTCTGTTTAGATCAGTGTGATGATATTTGAGTTGTCCTTTCGTGCATTCTGTCATTCGGTTAAAGAAAAACTGATGCTACACTTTCATGTATTGTAATCCGAGAGATTAAAAACCATGAATTTAAGTAAAATTGTTGCAACAGTTGTTGTAACCTTTTCAGTCCGCTGGACTTAAAATAGTGTGATGATCCAAAGTCCCTGAATAATACAAATAATACAAATACTTAAAGCTACAATCCGACACTTGACACATAATCTCTGCCCTGATTCTGATGACCTCTGTCCGAAACCCCGCTGGAAACCACTTCAGATGTGGGATTTAGGTTCATCCCCAATTTGTGTGTCAGATAGTGCGCTGTATATCTGGCCGGCTGCATCCCGGCTGGATCGGGACAGTAGAACGAGTATCTAGCTCTGCTCTCTGCAGACGGGCAGACAAGGATACAGCTCCGTGTGATCACAGTCCCCCGGCACAGCCCCGCCCCCTCAGACCTGCATCAAATCAATGGTTTCAGGCAGAACGCCATTATACCTCCGTACAGTAGGCATATTTTTCCCTTTTTCCCTGTCCTGCCTGGCTGCTATGCAACAGAAGTAGCATGCATAGCACTGAAGTCCCATGACATAGCGATACCTAACATCATTTTTTACATGAATAGATGTTCAGTGTGAGACTGCATCAGCCCTGAAACACAGCAGCCTTTATGTTAAGATTTGACTCAAAGCTTTTAATTAAAAATTAAGAACAAATACTTCAATCCAGAATTTTTTTCTACTTATTCCCAAAGTACCTTCTATCTGCCACAGGTGAAACAGGTCATTGTTCTGAGAGCTAGTCTCTCTCCTGCGACTGACCATCAATCATGACCAGCGTTAATAAAGAAAAAAGTGTTTTTATGTCTGTTTTATGTCCGATGATGCTGCAGAATATAAGTGTCCAGTTCCAAACTCACGACTCCACAAATTAATGCAATAAGCAAAAGTAACTCAAGCAACTGCGACGGAAACAGACTGTATTATACGTCAGAAAATGTAGTAGTGGAGGAAGTAAAAGCAGCAGGAAATAAATGCTCCCATAACGTCAAAGTGAACTGAACTGAAAATGTTACTCGAATAAAAGCGTTCTTAATTATCAAAATGTCCTTTTATTTACTCGCAGTAATCACAGCCAAACTGAAAAATGGCCCCTGTGAGTTTCATGCTAATGTATCATTAGATCGTTGATGCATTAGTGTATAAGCAGCAGTAGATTTGATGCACTGTTGATGAAATCTATCTTCCTGCGTGCAGTCAGCTCAGTAAGTGCCGTGTGCGAGTTTTTAAAGTATGCATGAACCATAGCTGTCAGCTAGCTCGTGACTGTGCTTAAAGATCACATCCTGATTGCAGCTAAGAAGGACGCCACAGTTTCCCATGATGCAATCTGTGTCATCTGTGTCTGCTTTTTTTCAGATTAATGTTTGCGGTTTTTGGTGTATAAATATGTATTTTGCTTGATTACAGCGGTATGCATGAATGATGTGATGACACACTGTCCCTGAGTTGCCACCGATCATGTGTAGACAGCCCGAGAATGAAAATGAGAACTGCTCCTTGACCTCCAAACCAGATCAGTGAGGGATAATCCTGCGTTAAGCACAACACTAACAGAACACAAGGAAAGGAGTGTAGAGGAAACACCAGAGTTCATCTGGTCTCAGGAGGAGCCGGGGTAGTGATTACAGCTTTCTGTGCTAACAGAATAGTAATCGCACGTAGCTTTAGACAGGAACAGACAATGGAAAGAAAGACGTGTGCAGGAATAAAAACTGGTGACCTACGAGACGCGAGTAGATCTGAGAATCTGCTCCTGTGGTTCAATCAAAGCAACTCTTCATCAGAACTAAAGCATGTAGGAACTGTTTTTATTAATAACGTTTGCTGTATAACTTGATGACAGTAGCCAGTTTGTGTTGGTTGTCAAACTCTCTACAGGTAGACGGACAGACAGCGTAACCAATCAGAGAGCTGGAATGAGCAGCTGTCTGTCTGTGGCAGGTGGCTGGTTGGTCGGCTGCACTGGAGCAACTGGACCAGGCCTCACAGGCTGTTTTTGGACATCAACAGCATCAGTTAAAAAGCAGTGATAAATCACTGCTCACTTTCTCCCATATAATCAGTATACATTCAGAGTAATCAATACCAGGATCCTGGAAATATACCCAGCTCAGTCAGCGATGGGTGGGCGGGACGTCTCTCTGACGTTACGGTTGCCTGACTCTTCCTGAGTCCAAAAATGTGACAGAAAACTGTAATAATAATAGATAATAAATGTGTTTATTAGGTGATTTTCTTCCTGTTTTAAACAAATCTTTTATCTCTGGAGTGTGAACATCAGGCTGTCACCTGCTCTCTTCTGCCATCGTCGATTGTCTGATTTCAATGTACACACATTTGCGTAGGAGCAAAAAGAGGATGAGTCACTGTGCATGCATTTCTGAGGCTATGTACAGACACAGCTGATGATAATAATACCTCCCGCGTTGGTGACATCAGCTGCTAATGCCTTCTCACCCATGGACGTGTTCCCATCCTCGATCTATTTCGGTACTGTCGTAGAAAGCTATTGAAATGTACGCGTAAAATTGCTGAATCACTGATAAATCATCTGTTGAATAACTCAAAAGTGGCACTGCAGCCGTTGACGTGCGAGAGGAAGATTAAAAGACCTTGGGGTGTCTCAATTTCCTGAGAGATGCTTGTTGGTAACTGGTTCTGACTGGATTTTAGTGTGCAGAGACAGACCGGCCACACACACCCTTTTTTATGACCTTGCTCTAAAGGTATAATTAGGTTTGCACAACCTTCTATATTTTTCTCGGCGTTCCCCATCCTCATTTAACAAATGTATGTAAGAAGAAGAAGAAGAAACACTTCAACCTCCCCTCGAGAGACGGCGAGCTGTTTGACACCGTTTGGATTCACAGAAATAAAATGTAATCTAATAACAGGTGTGTAGAAGAATGGCATTAGATGAATAATTAATAGATTAACCAACATGTTTCTTCTGGGGTTCATACCATACGCAGCTTTTATCGGTGTGATTCCTCATCACAGTGCTCAGCGTGCTCACACAGTATGGATTTACATTACTCGTTACACACCAGTCCAACGCGGTCCACCCTCCTCTGTCCTGTTTGTATCGATGCAACTAAACACACAAGCCCTTTCTTTTTCCTATGATGTTTTACTTGTCTCAGCGTCTATATGTTCTGTTGTGTGTTGTGTTCCGCCGTGGAAATCTCCATGCCGACGGGCCGCTTCTGACAGAGCCACAACCGTTGCAACATAGAGCAGATCTGCAAACCTTTTTTTGATCCTCAGAGCAGCTGCGATTTGATTTGATTTGAGACGTAATGTCATCAAGGAGGAAGAGCGTTCACACAGGCTGCCTCAGTGATTAAAATGACAAACTGTTTATGTTCACAGCTTAATTGCTGGCCATCTCTAGCTGGGGGAGGGGATTCGCTAACCCCAGAACTAAGCACGTAATCTCACCAGTTCTCACTAAGTTTATCACTTTTTAGATCTTGAATGTAGAATTCTGCGTTCAAACCACGACAGTATCGCTCAGGTGTTCTTGACTTTGTTGTTGTGAAGCTCATTGAACAGGATGTCTGTGTGTGTGTGTGTGTGTGTGTGTGTGTGTGTGTGTGTGTGCTACATATATCAGTTTCTTTTCTGTGTGGTGTACAAGTATACTCTATCGATAAAGCATTTCCACATTCAGTCAGTGCCTGTGGAAACGGATGAGAGCTCCGCATTATCAAAGTGCAAGCTCTCTTATTTACATTTCATCCCCTTCCTTCCTGTAATAATCTTTCGAAATCGTTATTAACCGGAGGGGACCCTGTCCTTATAAAAAGAATATGGAAATAGAACGTGAAATTACTTAAAGATTAGATTTAGTACCAGGAAGCTGCGGTGGAATGATGTAATCTTTGACTTACAGTATGAGAGCTTTCCCCGTCCCGGCGACTGATTTGATGGAGATGTTGTGTCTCACCTTGATTGGCTCATATCTTGGTGATGTTAACATGCACTGACTACAAATCATACAACGTTATTCTGGTTTTTCAGTCCACTGAAGGTACATTCTGCTCAATATTTCCAGCTTGTTTCTCTCTAACCCCGACACCTCGGGATTTGACCGCACACTCAGATGCCGAACTCTGGCATTTTACATGTACTTCCAAATCTGGTTATGTTATTCAACTGTCTGGCATTTCCAAAGGTCACAACCTTTTACGTGTTCATTTGGTGCCTTTGATGTCAATGTTTCTGTGTTCAACGTGAGTTTTTCCGGGGCAGATGTCAGAGGTCTGGGCCTTGTTAGGGCTGCAGAAGAAGCCGATCGGCATTGCCGATCAATTCCCAGCAGGCCCACTGTGATCTTTTCTGCCTCCCGCTCCGTCTGTGATATCCCGGGCCTAATCAATGAACCTACGGTTTAGTCAACAGTGTGCGGAATTACAGTTCCAGCAGATCTGTGAGTGTGTCGGGGAACAACAAGGGCTGGCTGACAAGGCCACAGGCACCGAAGCAACAGACACCAACATACTCAAACAGCTGACCTCAAGTTTCTCGCCGCCGAGTTAAACATTCAAAATTTTTGTTTCGCTTTGGTTTGGCTTTCTGTGCATATGCCTTTTCTGCAGAGAGCGGACCTCTGTTCTGCACTGCATATCTACTATAGACAGACGCTGAGATTATGAACAGTCAACTCCTCCTGTAGCATCAGGCGCTGTCTGACAGTGGGGAAGGAGAAGCAGAAGTGGTCGGTCTGAGTGGCTAAAGACTGAGAGAGATGACCCACGGTGGCCTCTATCTCTCCTGTGAAAGGAGCCTACGGGCCCATCCTGCAGCAGGAAGGTTAGGGATTCATCATTGACCAGGAAATTCAAGTGTGTGTGTGATCGGGGTGGCTGGCCCAGCGCTGGGCTAAATGGAAGACTAATGGGTGGTGGGAGCGAGCCTGACGGGCTCTGAGGAGCCCTGTTCTCTCTCCCTCCACCTGTCATCCATCACATTTCCAGCTGATACTGGGCGATAGCTGTCTCACACTGGTGGGAGGGGGGCCAAGGGAGCAGACGGAGGGGCTGGGGGGCGGGGGATGCCAGCTGGCTGGAGACAGGGACAGGGACGTGGCTACTGCATATTATTATGAGCGTCTAGCAGCCATTCTCCTCCACAGATTGAGATGCTACCAATCACAGCGCTCAGACTCGAGTCGACAGTCGGTCCAGTCCACCCAGCATTCGAGGTACACCTCTGAGGTAATTCGAATATTAATGAGGCGTTTGTATTTTATCATGCTGCACCAGAAGGGATGAAAGAGGCTAATATGACCGACAGCACCACAGAAAGTAAAAAGAAGGGCTCAGTGGCCATCGTGATCAGCATCCAAGCTCGCGTAACTAAATTAGAGCTTTTCATTGTCGGTGTGAAAGACGTAGTGATAGTCAACACGGTGATTCAGCTGTTTTTCTTCCAGCGCGGAGGTTTGGGAGGAACCTTTTCACATCATCATTGGCTCGGCTTTTTTCTCTGTGGGACAGAAAACGCCAGGGGAAGCTTTTACACACACACACACAGAACACACACACGCGCAACAAAAGCCAGTGAAATGGCGTTTGAAAGTCCTTTTATATCAGCTCAGATTAGACTTCTTTTAAAACAGATGTCACCTTGAGGGCAAAGAAAAGAGATTATGGATTTTTTTTTTACCACCTCTGCGAGGTGTCCTTTACCGTGGCAACGCGTCAGAACTCTCTCGGCAAAATGTTCCTCAGATTGAACGACTAATAATTAGAAAATAATTAGAATAATAGCGTAATTACTAGAAAATGTGTCCCTCAAAGATTAGTGTTGACTGTGGCAGTGTGAATAAAACAGGGACGAAATCATGAAATAGCTGAATCAGAACAAAGTGAGCTGAATGTGAAGTGTGCACAGGAAGCTCTATCATATGTTAGATGCCCGGTAGACGTGCATTGATAAAATATGTCTTCAGCTTCGTTTAATTGGCCCACTTCACTGCAGAGTATTAGAGCTTTTTTTCACCTGACTGATATAATTTTCTGTTTGTGCCTTGGTCAAAAACAACACATCGATATGTTTAAGAACAGAACAGATTCAATTGTTTCCTTGTCTGCTGACAAATTGTTGTGTCCACTACTGCCATGATAAATGTGTATTCATGTGCATGCAGCATGGGGGTGGGGGGTGGGGGATAGGCGACCCTATTTACCATTAATAAATGGTTTATAACACACTATAATGTAGATATGTGTTTGTTCCTGTTTCCAGCCATAAATGCAGGCAGGCATGACGATACAGTGAAACACAGTTGTAATAATATAAAATATAGGGGACAAAATACATCAATAAACTTACATAATATGATAGATAAACTTAACTCCTTATAGCTACGTCATAGACTTGTTATAGACTGAATAAATACATGTTTATATGGTGGTTATTAATGCTTAGTGGGAGATTTATACCATACTACCTTTGTGAAACTGAGGATTTCATTATAAGGGGTTTGTAAATGTTGTGCTCCTCTGGAAACAGTATTTAAATTCATAAATGTTCTGCACAAACAACTAAATTAACATTTTCAACATTTGAGCTGGACAGAAGTGCAAGTGCATGTGTTGTTTTTATGTTTTGCAACTAAGTGTTGGTCACAGCTACTGTAGTTGTTAATGTGTTGTGTTTAATGATAGAGAATGCTCCCCGTGGCATTTTGGGCCCCTTCGATGTTTAAATCACCGCTCCACTGTATGTTTGAACATTTCCACATTCATGAACAGTCCCCAGCTTTTAATTTGCTCATCCGACCCGCTGCAGGACGACGACAGAAGTGAAGTGCCTGTCAGTTTTACCTGGCTTCACAGCTGCAAGGGCAGTGGTGGTGGTGGCGGGGGGTAGACACCTGTATCAGTCTTTTCACCCATCATTGTCAACCAACAGCAGGTTAGAGTATTTGTGTATGAGCTACAATTAGCTCAGCATGTGTTTTTGTATATCTTTAGGCCCGCAGTGACTTTGGTACTTTATAGTCATGTTTTTGGATATTACTGTAAGATTTTACCTATTTCACCTGATATATGAAAATTATATAACACAGTATATGCTTACTTTCATTTATATAAATATATATACATACACACACACATATATATATACATACATACATGCACATATACAGACATATATACATGTATACAGCTTATTCATCCAGTCCGTCCATTCAACAGCTGGTACGACGTGTCTGAAAAGTGTGCAAGTAAGAAATAAAAACAATGAGTGCCTCCTGCAAATAAATGGACTCACAGGTTAATTATTTGTGTCACCTTTGATATGCTGAATGGTTGAATGGGCCACTCAAGGGGATTTTTAAATCATAAAAATGAAACGATTTAAACTGGCAGTCTGACTGAAATCCCAATTTAGAGCTGCACAATGCAACGTTTTCTCCTTTTTCTGTGGAGGGCCACTGAAAGAACGTGCCAAGCACTTAAAGGGACAGTTCGTGTTTTTTAAAGTGGGGGTTGTGTGAGGTACTTATCCATAGTCAGCATGTTACCTACAGTAGATGACGCTTGGCACACCTGCAGCTCGGAGAAGCAGCAGAAATGGCAGCACAGAAATGTAATGCTAAATGTGTCGCTGTGGACGGGGCAGCAGCAACATGCCCTCAAAAAAGATCACTTCAAAAAACCAAAACTATCCCTTTCAGTTAATCTACAAGTAAGACTGATCAAGGAAAAAGCTCAGAACTGCAAAATTTGCAGAAAATGCTCTTGCCCACCTAAAGTCTAAAAGATATAAAGTGTTCCTGGTCCTCTATATTTAATCATTTGTACCCATTCAGTAGGTTTCTGTAGCCTTAGTCTCTTGTAGCAGTTAATAAAAGAGGAAACACGTACGTAGGTGTAAAAGTGCCCACGTACACAGTAAAAGCTTCCCTGATATGTTTCCTCATATGATTTCCGCTGCCCACCGGTTTCCACCGGAGTAAGACTCCTTTCACATATTTTCCTCCTCACCTCTTTCTGGTTTTCAGTGTATCATCTTGCATGGCAGTGGCTCCTGACACTTTTGTGTACTGTAGCTGTTAAAATGCAAATTTAACAGGATTCAGCTTTCCCGTTCTGTCGGCAATTTACTGTGTGACGTCCCCATCTCCTTGCCGCTGAGCAGAGGACACGAGTGTCAGCTGTATCCATCCTCCTGAGCCTCGGTGAAATGCCACGATATCTTTTCGCACAAACTGCAGCACTCCTCTCGCACTGCAAAGCACGGAGGCCGACAAGCAGCTCGCTCTCGGGTCTCTAATGTTTGAGGCCCTGACATTGTTTGCACGTCTGTTGTACGTGTTTCAAGCTGACGGCAGCTCAGGGAAAACTTTGAGCTGTGCTGTTTCCTTGCTGCAGACAGATAGCGGAGATAGCTTAAGATATACTGTGCAAACATTGTGTGGAGACGATTTCAAGCTCCTTTTTACACCAAGAATAAAACTCAAACAAAGCAAGTCTCTGAAAGGCAGGCGGTTGATAGTGCATTCATGTCACACTCTTTTGTAAAGCCACATGAGCATTATGCAGGGCACCTTGCCACCTTTAGATATCATACAAGAAGGGCAGGTCGGCTGGTTGCATCTATAAAGTTATTAATGTGGGTCTGTCGCATTTATTAGACGTGTGGCAAATAGAGACATGTTTTCTCATTGCAAGTGCACTGATAGAATCACATCAGCTCCCCAGAGAAAAGTCTCTTCTGTGGCCTTTCCTTCAACTGTGCTGGAGTGTGTTATTTGCAGACATCTGCCACTGCAGGAAGAAGCTCGCACAATGCCTCTCTTTCTCTCTACAGCTCACCGTCGCCACTGTAAAGAGTTCTGTTCCAGCAGCGACGACACTGGCGCTTTGTAAACAAGTGCCATTAATTGTCACAGTCTCATTAACTCACAGTGTATGCCAAGTAAACAGTCTTAGCTAAGGTGAAATGAAGCATACTGCAAATAATGTGCACTTAGCAGTGAGTGGAAACTATGTGTGTGTGTGTGTGTGTGTGTGTGTGCGTGTGTGTGTGTACATTTGTGAGTTTGTGAGTGTTGTGGTGTGTATACAGTAGCTACAATGGATTGGTCAAGGTTGCTTAAAGGCAACACGTGGAAATGATAATTGAGAGGATGAGGTGAGGATGAACAATTAAGATGGAATAAAGACGACTAAGAAACAGACAAAAGGAAATAAGGAAACAGTATTATCCTCCCCTTTCCTTTCCTTTCCTCTCCTTTCCCCTCTTTTCCTTTCCTCTCCTTTCCTTTCCTTTCCTTTCCTCCCCTTTGTCTCCTCAGCCTTATCATGACACTGATGACTCATGAAAGGCACATGGTCATACATCAGCCACTTTATTAATACGCTCCTGTCAATTAAACAACTCCTGTCTATGAAATAAGCTCCTGCTAGTGTGCATCTTGAACCCATGTAGGACACCATGTCCACTCACTCGTAGATATCGCTGATCGTCACGTGCATTAACTGCTCCTGCTACATTAAGTGTGGCAGGGCGCTGATGACGAGGGGAAAGCGACCCCTGAGATGAGAGTGCATGTGCACGACGTCAGGGATGATGTAGGCTGCCTCGTGTTGTTGCTCAGCTCTGCCTCTCTCCGTCCTCCGCATCATACAAACACACATACAGTACAGATGAGACAGATGATGTTAATGTTAGCCCGTGATGACGGTTCTCAAAGTGGATGAATACAGCAGCGCTGAATAAGTCCTGAAAATAAAAAGGCTTTCTATTTAAAGTGCTGAATTGTGTGTTTTATATGGTTACATATATTTCAGCACAAGCTGCTGCTCATTCCAATGGAGTGAAGTGAATTTGTGTCAATCTTTTGCTTAATTTTGGTGAGCTTTGACTTTAAATTTCACACCGGAAAGAGTTATCAGCTACGTGACTCATTAACCCTGGAGGGGTGGTTTGCAGACACAGTTTGAGGGGATAAAACAAATTGTGGCATCTTATTGTCTCGTTAGAAAGCGGCTGAACTGGCTTGTTGTGTAATTGTTGATTAGAAATCTAGCCGACCTGGAGAGCAAATACTCACTACGTCACCAACTTTGTGGTGCTGCTTTCTGGTGCGACAAGGTTTCCACTGTGAGTTGTGTTGGTATTTAGACCTGCAAGCAGAGGTCATTTCACCCTGCATTAATATACGGTACAGTACTTTGGTGTACCCGTTATCAGTCAAGATGATTTGTCAGTGACTGTCCTGTCTCTTCCCAAAATGTCTTGCAACAACTATCTAATCTTGCACTGAAAGAGGAGCCCATGTGCCTTCCTGAAAAGTCAAAGTGTTTCAGGCTGCTGCTGCTGTTGGAGGAGATATTGGTCTCAACGTCTGTCTCTTCCTCTTTCATGGTGGAAATCTCTTTGTTTGGGCCTACAAAGCTGCCCTTCTTCTTTGATTCTGCCAAGCTTTTATGTAAAATGTGTAAGATTTTAAGTGCTTGGGGGCAGATGTTTCTTTTAAAGAAACTTGGTATTACTTTCGCCTGTGTTTTTAAGACCTGTGTTGTCATGCTTCAGTCAGTTCGGAACAAAGCGAGTGTGGATGCGGGTCTGCAGCGCTGACTTTGATGAAGAAAATCTGATGTTTATTCTCACGCAGGTGAGACGCAGTCCACATGCAGCTTTCCTCGCCTCTGCTGCACTGTGATGGCACTGCAGAATCGGTGTGTGTGTTTCTGTGTAGGGGGGTGTGTTAGAGTGAGACACATGAAAGACACTTGTCCCTGGTGGACTGGGAAGGAGCCTTGTGCCTTAAGAGCTTTGGGGCTGCTGCTCCCGACAGGTGAGTCTATCAGCTGTCCTCAGCTCTTTGCCCATATATGCAGGACAAGGACACAACATCCACTGCCCACTTCAATGCAGTGTCACCTATGCTGTCATAGGCTGAGTCACCTGTCAATCATAGCTGAGTGATGTATTGTGAAGTGCACGGGCCAAGGGCGCTGTCAGCTGTGGTGATAATTAACTCTGCAAAAGACCTTTGGGTCATATAATAGGGGTCAGCACACCCAACTGTAATTCTGGCATTAGGCAAGCATTGTCCTCCATGAGGAGCAGCGTGATTAAGATGACATACTGTAGGTTTCCAGGCAGCAGAGGTGGTGTGTGTGTGTGTGCACCATGCTTATTAGGAAAGGTCATCTTGTTGTTTGGGAAGCAGAAAAATATTCTAAATTGCAAACAAAAGATGCAATTTGGAAGTCAGATTTGAAAGGCTCAGTGTTCCTGGTGTCATGTTGGTCCCACAAACCTGCACAGTCACAATCAGGCACTGCAAAGACGCCAGAACACACACTTAGTTGAACGTGACCTCTTTGATTGAGGTGCATTGCGACTGTGAACAGCATTTTTTTCTAAGCAGCTCCGCTAACAGACATCACGTTTGGTATTTTTAGTCTTTGTGATGGCTAAATGTTAGGGTAGCCTAGCACAGTAGTGTTGCTTTTTTATTTCCAGGGAAAAAAAAACTCGTAAGTGGCTGTATTCCACAACAGGCTGACATACCAGAAAGGTAAGGTCAAGAGCTGGAAAGAGCAACAGCATGATATTTGTACTCTGATGTTGCCGTGCGTGGTGCCGTCAGTAAAGCCGTCGCAGACTTCAGTGCAAAAGGAGACAGAATCAAGGTCGACTTTTCACTCGTGTCACTGTCACTTAACGCCGGTCTGTGTGTCTTTCACTGTAACTTCACTTCTAAAAAGACAACAGGACTACTGGCTGGCAGGGGTTACCTTGATGGAATAATCGTAACTCGAGATTCACTTACAACCTTTCTCCAAAGTGTCGCTCTTGCTTGCGCCATCGCCATGACAACTGAGCACACATCCACCGACGAGCGCCACAAAACGTGACTAAAATCTGCAGAAAAAGCTACTACTACAGTAAATGGGCCGTGAGTAAACGCTGCGCTGGTCAATATTTTCACTTTGACCATGTGACTGCGTGTAACATCAACATGCTCACTCAGAATTATTACCTGACTGCAGTTTCTCTCAGCTCCGCCGTGTTTCCGGCGTCTTTTAGCTGATTGATTTATTTATGAACTGCTGTTCTGGTTCAGTCTCGTGGCTCTCATCGGCATCGTTTCCAGCCGCAGCTGTTTTTCATCTAAAAGCTGCTGTTGAACGACTGTTTGCTACTGGCCGAGCACCAAACAGCAGGCGGACGGAGTTAGCGACCAGCTGGTGAATGCAGCATGAAGTGCTTTAAGTAACTGGAGATTACATTGTTAAACTACTTCAAGGCCAGAAATGAACATTCACACTCAGTTATCATGACTTATCTTTATTCTTTCTTTATTCTGTAAAGAGTGAAGACAAATTAAGACAGACAGACAGACAGACGGATAGTTATTACAAACCATACAGGTGCAAACTGTATCTTTATAACCAAACTCATAGAGCTTTACACACGGCGCCTTGAGTCTTGTGTTCACACAGTTAATTTCAAGGGGAAGAGAGTGTCCTCAACGTACCTAATTCACGACATAAACAAGTATCAGTTGGATGACAGAGTTTCAGCAATTTGCGTGCCAATTTTGCAGATAGGAACTGAGCCTCTAATAGACTGCAGTGCTTCCTCTCTGTGCTGTATTAGGCCGTTAGTGGTTCTCTGTGGTTTTGCATGATTTGAAAACTTGTGTCGTTACATTAGCAGCCGGTGTGTCCTTCTAATCCCATTTGCCTCGTGGTTACAAACAAGGTGCCAGCAGAGCCACTCAGCTGAGGGAACAGGGAATCCATGCTTTATACGGAGCAGCCCTAATTCAATTGACATTACTGGCTGGCTTTAATGGATTTTACCTGGTGAGCCTGCAAATTGAATATTTTAAGGCATATCAACTCCTTCGGAGCAGCTGAAAAGAAAGGGCGCAATTTTCATTTCGTGAGCCTTTGGTAACGAGACGGTGACATACAGGAGATTATAATCTATTTCTTGGATTGGAGTTGATTCGTCCTCGGTGAAGCTCGGTCCCTCTTGCCTGTGGTTTGGGCTTTTATCTCCCTCAAGCCATTTGATGTTGTTAACCACTGCTTTTCATTACCGGAACACAGACTTAGGCACTCTCTTGCACTCACCGCTCACGTGCACCACGCACACATAACCGCATCCCCGTGCACGTCGCAGCCCTCCAGGCTGCAACCTTGTCTTCCTGTGAGAAGTCGAACTCTTCGCCGTGTCGTCTGGCCGAGCCCGTGAGGTTGTTATTGTTTTATCTCCCGGTGTGTTGAGGTGGGCGGCCGTCCTTCCCCCGCTCCCTCTGTAAAGGTCAGCGAGCTGCAGATGAAGTTGTGTCGATCAGATGAGTGCCAGAGACTGACAGCTAATTTTCATCAAAGCAGCTGTGGGCGAGGGGGTGCAGACCGCCCGGGGGGCCTTTTGCCTCTCTGAGGATTCTCCACTTCATACTTATCAGGCTCACCGTGTGCAGATGCAGTCTCGTCCGATCCACGAGCTCTATGAGAAGTTGCAATTCACTCTGAACGGCCGTATACACGGCTGTAGAAAGGGGGGGGGGGGGCAGCTCTGTAACATTTTTCATCTCTAATACGGCCTCGTCTGACGATCTGAAGCCTTTCCGCTGCTCTGTTCATTTTTTACCCTCTTTCCTCTTCCCCTTTGCCAGTATTCCAAACATGGTTTGCATTGATTTATTCTACTCCACCAATTAAAAGCAATTTTGTGAGCATTAGAGTAAGCCATGCCGGGAGCCGTTTACTGCGGCAGGCTGTTCATTACCTCATAGTGAGCGTGTGTGTGTGTTTGTGATCGTACTCCCCTGTCTCCGTGTGACCTCCTGGGTGCCTCTGTCGTGCTTCTTTAACTCTGTGAATGTATGTGCACGTGCACGTGCGTGCAGATGCGTGCCTCTCCATGTATGTTTGGACAGCCATGAACAGATGGGTGCGGGCGCGCATCAGAGATTCCCTTCACGTTCAGGGCATTAGTTCTCTGCTTGCAGGATAAATCCTCGTGTTGTTGAAGCGGTGTCAGTTGCCTCTGCCACGACACAAAGCTTATCTTTTAGCGACTCCCGTACCCCCTTGGGGAGGGGAGACACGGGGCAGGGCGTGGGACGAGGGGATGTGTGAGAGAAGACAGGAAGCTGGTGTAAATAACCCTGGGCTCTGGGAGAAGGTTAAGAAGCTGACGCCACGCTGAATACCGAGTGTTATCCCTGAAGGAACCACCATGTCCCCAACCTGACGGAGCTCTGTGACATGATGGCAGTCATCACAGCAGCGTGTCAGCGCACACGGGTCTCTGTTCGTCAGTAACCATCACCGGCTCTACGGCCGCCATCCATGCCGTTGATCGACATGTGCTGTATTAATATTTAATTGGTGTACTACTGTACGGGTGGGAGACTGAAGGTGTTTTGGTTTCAGTCTGGGAGCATTTTTAAAGTTTGAGCTCCTGTAACTTCAGGCAAAACTTGGCGACTGAAATAGCATCTTCCCTAACTTTCATATCTGCAACTGTCAAGACCAAACAAGAGCTTTTTCATAACGGCTCTGTGAAATTCCATCCTGCTCTTTGTTTGCCTACGTTTTTCAAATCACTGCTCAGTTGCTGCTTCATTTACCGCATTTAATAACACTTGCAGCATAAACACATTCTGACATTTTGAAGTAACGGAATCCGTGAGACAAAGTAGAAATTGCAGAACTTTTCACTGCATCAGCATGAAATAATTACAGCAGCTCGCTGCCGCAGTTCAGGGACAGTTTGCAGTTGGAAATGATTTTTCTGGGCTTGTACGTGGGGCTGAACGACGTTACCTAACTGCACACGCAGCGCACATAGGTGTGCGTTCATTTTGTATGTGCATATGAAGGAAGCACATATCACATGATGTAACTGTAACCAACTGTAGAGTAGCCCTGGAAGCAGCATTTTTTAAAATGCCTTTGGGGAGTGGCCACCTGTCACTGAGCGCTGACATGGAGATGGTGCTATTATGACAGCAGGTGTGGGTCAAGGTGATTTGAAGAAATTTGGTTCTCCTCAAAATAAACTGAGGTAACCTGATGAAGGAATGATGACCAACGCACCACACGAAACCAGAGATGAGACATCGCCGTGTGAGCAGCAGCGCCGCCACCTTCAGTATAGTTTTGCGTTCACTAACCATCCCCTGTGGGCATGCAACTATTTATTCCCCTCATTTTCTCAAACTGGAAATAAAATGAAAAGAAGCAAAAGCAGGAAAAAGATGAAAACGAGTGTTCGGGTTAATCTCTCTTTCCAAAGGCTACGCTGTGACATTATCTCTTCATCACAACCTAACAGAGGCCTCCTCCTGTGAGTGTGTTTGTTTGTCATGCAAACGCGAATGCACATATGTGCATGTGTGCATTCGCGTTTGTGTTTCTGGCGGCGCATTTTCCCGCTCCTGGCTCGTGTGCGTTTTGACAGCGTTTGCTGTTGCGCTCAGAATAAAAGGCGTCGTGTTTACCTACACACACGTTCATCTGCAGGTTAGCCTGCGGCTGCCTGCCTCCCTGCCCCCCTGCAGGAGATGCACACTTTTCCAGCAGCCTTTGTCGAGCCCCACTACCTGCTCATTCTAAATCAGACCTCTCAAAAACACTTTAATGTCACCCGACAAAGAACGATACAGCAATTCACAGGCTAGACAAGCTGTTTCACAAACCCTCAGACTGACTAACTGTACTCAGTCATGTTGGATTAATACAGAGAGGCAGTCTTGAATTTGTTGAATTAAATTTGAGTGCGGTTTGATTGAAAAACCTTTTATCTGATGAAACAGGAGAGGAAAAGCTGTGCAAATATTTTATACGTCCTAAAATATCTCGCAACCGAGTATTATTGACTGTTTCTGTTTCCCTCTGCTGCTTTTTTTCCCTCCTGCGTGTTTTCCCCCCCTCTCGCTGTGCTTTTGAATGTCGTGAAAATCCAATTAGGTGGACACATTCTGCGAGAACGCCACAAAAACACGCTCCATGATAGCAATCATATGAATTCTTCAAATGGGATTTTCAATGCTCTCCTTTCACACCGTGTCTACACTAAAGATAGAGTAATTGGCAAACAGATCTCCATACAAAATGTTTTCCCCCCTCTCTTTTATGGCCACTCAGCATAACAATGGGTACTTCTGTAATCTCTGCAGTGTGATTCAGAAATGAAAAGCCAATGAAATGTGTCTTCTGGCATGCAGGGAAAATGACTGCCACTGTAGGTAGAGCATGTTACCAGCACTTAGTGGCTCCCCCACTGACACATGAGCAAACGGCATATAATTGTCTTATATACTGCATTATTTCAGACTGTCACGTCTGGCAGGCCGTGGTACTCCTAAAGCAGCCCTGTTTTACCAATTAAAAGCTAAAGTATGGCCATCTATAAGCTGTAATAAATGCTAATATTTACATGGATACAGGTGGGGAATACTAAATGCTTTCTTAACATTCATGTTGACATTATGTTGCCTAAAAAGAGGGAACGAATGAATAATTCATACTAAGAGAAAGGGCTGCTGCGAGGCCGATAGACTGAGGATATTATGTTTACCTGACCATGACAGCCAGCGGAGAGGGAAGGCCCGTCCCAGCCTCGTGCTTATATTACACTTTTCATAAAGGGACTCCGATGTGTTTTGTCAGTGCATCACATTTGAATCGCTCTGTTGTCCTATTAGCATTTTATGATGATTTTAACTCTGCACCTTCACAAAATGTGCTTATTTTGCTCTCTCGCCACCTTTAGTATTGAAGCGTCTGCTTTCCTTCCCTGGTGAATGGTTGAGATGGGCAGTACAACACATTGATTTAAGTAACTGCAGAGTGCACAGTCACGCTCTGTGCCTGCATACGCACAGACTCAGCCTCCTCCCTAACCTGCCATCTCCTTTTCCTTCTCATTGTTCTTCCAGCTACCTAAACTCAGTCTCCCTGCTCCCTCCTACAGCCGAAAATCCCTTAACTCCTCACCTACAGCATTTGTTTTCTCTCTCTTTTTTTATTTTGAAGATGATGTAAAAGAAATGAGACTGAGACTCTGAGAGTCTGTGAGGCTTTACTAAATGCATGCTAACGTGCTGAGAAGGACAGTGCTAACTTGTGGATGCTAACCTGGCGTGATGCGCAGCTGAGGCTGATGTGAATGTCATTCATAAACAGGAGCAATGGAAAAAGTGAGATTTTGACCTGAAGATGGCGCTGAATGAAGAGTTCAGGGATCAGCAAAGCTATTAAAATTCATCCTGAGGGAAACATGAATGTCTGTACCAAATTTCTAATAGTTGTTGAGACATTTCTTTCAAAACCACAAATGTTAGCCACATGATGGCGCTAGACGAAAAGCCGCTTGCTTACATAATCCTCTTCCTGCCTCGGAGGACATCAGGACCATGGACGGTGTAATTGGACGGAGATTCCAGGTCTGAAAAGTGAAGCCAGTGTGGAAGTCGCTTAAATCTGCATTCTTTCCAACGGCCAGCAGGGGGCGACTCCACTGGTGGCGAAATGTAGACATCATCCAAAGGAGTTTATGGTCTGAATCGCTAGCTTCAAGTCTTCTCCAGTACAGCAGGATGTTCATTTAGTAAATTATGGTTCAGTTTAGAGTGAAACAGACAGTCCAGCAGGGAATGCTTTAAAGCATCGCTACCTTGTGATTGACAAATCGCTGTAACAGCATGTCCTCGGGTTCTCAGTCAGATCCAATCAGGACAGAGCCCAGCTCCAGTCTCACGTCCCAATATAATCACTTCTGGCTCCAACAAACAAGACGGCGGCCACGTCTGCTGTATCACACAGAATATCTGTACAAAATCTTGTGCCAGTTCATCTGGTTGAGAGAAAGCTGAGATAAAACTTTGATCTTCTGGTGGCGGCGGGTGAAAGGTCAGGTCTTTGCATAATGGAAATCAGTACCAAGGGAAGCTTGGTGTGGTAAACCAATTAGTGAGAGCACAGTGTGTAAAGACACAGCTCCCTGCGTACGATAACACACACACACACACACACACACACACACACACATCTGCGTCAGTCAAAAGCATTAAGAATCCTTTTTCTGAATTTTTTAAGACTTTGCAAAAGTTTCCACGTCTTATTGTACATTGTAAAAATAAAATAAGTCTGTTTTGATGTGTCACTTCGGAATTGGAGTGTAGGCGTTTGGCCTGATTTATTTTTTGCTTGCCACTGTGTGTGTGTGTGCGTGTGTGTTTGTGTGTGTTACGGTCTATGAAGCAGCAGACTCGTAGATGAGCGCGGCGCTTCACGCCGTTCCATTAGCCGTCAACCACAAACCGTCACAAAGCGCTGTCCTCCCGCTGTCTCTCTGCCTCTCCCCCCACGCTGCAGCCCCTCTCTTTCCGCCGTTTCCCACTGAGCTGTTGCATTCCCTGCACGCTGTTTATGTAGGCGGGATGGCACAATAGAACAGGAAACGCTTCCTCGGGGAGCTGCTGATTTTGGATGCATATGGTCCTCAGAGGAGTCGGTGGAGAGAAATGGTCGGGCTGGATCACCAAACCGTGTGATGCATGTGAGCCAGGAGCAGCCCGGCCGAGCCAGATGGAAGCAGGCCACGGAGGTAGCCGCAGAGCGGTGGACACAGACCGCTGGATGGGGACTCCCATTACCATCCAGCCTCGACCTTATTGGATTTCCCCCGGAAATTTTTATTTCTTTCACTGCCCCGCCGAGAAGTAGCTCTCCTACTTATCTCATCACTATTTATTAAGGGAGCCCCTGAGGAGTCCAAGCATACAATCAGGTCTGAGGGAGGATGGGCGGTGGAGAGAGAGAAGAGAGAAGAAGAGCGAGAGGACTGAATATACAGTACTTGCAGCGTGATTTTCATCGCTTTTTTATCCAAGAAAGGGTCGTGATGAGTTGAAATGGCCTAAGAATCCAGAATGGTGCCCTCCGTGCTCCCTGATTGCCTCTGCACAACCAGCACCAATTTCTCTCTGTTCGGCTCAGTTCGGCTCAGATTTAGCACAGTGCTGATGAAGACTCGTCAGCTTCTCTTGTGATCGCCGACAGTTTTGAGGAGTTGGCTTTAAACTGTCAGCTGTTGCCTTTTTACACTGCGTCCCTTTTTCTCTCTGTGGGCCGCTGTCTCTTTGCCTCCCCTCTGGTTGTTTAATACTTGGTATTCAGAACAGTCAGCCTCGATTGTAGTTGGGCGGCTTCACAGCAGACCCATTCAGAGGCTGAGGAAAGCCCAGGTGCATTGAGATAAAGTGTTCCTTCCTCCTTCATTTTCGGGGTGGGGAGCTTGTCAAACTTAGAGGAGAGTTTTACCCAAATGTTTTCTGGCTCGCCCTTGACTTTACTCTTCCTTTGTGTCCTGAAGTGCCACACAGGAGCGATGCGGTTCATTGTGTTGTATTAGTTGTATTAAATGCGTACGATCACAAGATTAAGGGAAACATAGAAGATGCAGCTATCTGAAGCATAAATCACACATTTTGTTCAGACTTAGCCTTGCTAGCGGCATTGGATGGCGATGTAAGTTGGATGGTCTGCCACTTTGGTCCGGACTGAAATCATGCTTCCTGCGACCTTTGGTGATACCCTGACGCCTCCTCAAACACCCAGTAACACATCTCAACAATCTACTCTAATCATAAAGACTTTGATGATCGCCTGACCTTTCTTCAAACACCACCACCATGTCCCCCTCAGGATGAGTTGTAACGACTTTGGAGATCCACTGATATTTCATCTAACGTCGTCATTGGGTCATATGCAAAACTAACGTCATTCCTATCAGCTCCAGCTGTACTTCAAATGCTAGCGTGCTAAGCTATGAACATGGCAAACATTATACCGGCGTCACCATATGAGCTTTTTCACCGTGGTTTGCATTGTAAGCATGCTCATGTTAGCACTTAGCACTTTCATTCTTAGTAAACCATTCTTCAGCTTAATAAATGAGGTAACTGACGTTAGGTTAACTATGAAACATTGATCTTTAAGGTTACAACATGAGTCAATCAGTCACTAGTATTGGATGGCTGCTGTTTAACCTGCAGTAGACTCCAACGCTGCCTGGTTACAAGGCCAAATTGACCATTAAGTCAATAAAAGACACTTCAACCGTACACCAACGCTTGCTCTGTGAACCCGGTTATGGTCCGCGGAGTAATGACTGGTTCCCTTCAGAGACTCGACTGTGTTTAAAACATTCTGCAGCCTCACTGGAAACCACTGACACACATCCAGATCACTGAAGTGTAAAGAAACCAGACAGAAGACCAGTGCCCCGTCGGGACCCGAGGAGGACTGTGCAGGAGCTCTTTGTGTTACAGCTGTATGCTCTCGGCCAGTAAGGTCCTCCTCAGCACGTCCTTTCACTCCGACTCGAACAGTGGATCCTCAATTTAATGGAAAAAAAAATGTTTTGTGTATTTCTGGATTTGGCAGGATGAATAGTTGTAGGTTACTTTATGGTGAAGCAGCTTCACCTGTCTCACCTGAAGCAGTCCAGCTCAGGTGGATTCCAGCTTTTCCAGTATGTTTAAGCAAGCAGGTTTTATTTATAAAATATATATATATATATATATTTTATATATATTTTTTTATATATATGCACAGAACGAGCTGTTGGTCAGACAGAGCAGATTATAAAAATAATAAGTTGAGACAGTAATTTGCTGAACATTTATTTTACTTCATCTGTTTATTTCAGTGTTTTGTTTTGTTTTACTTTTATAAAAATCTCGTGGCCATAATGACAAAAATGAAACAAAACCACTTTAAGATTCAGATTATGATAACACACAAACACTGGATACTACATTTCCCATAATGCAACCTGCAGTATCTTTTCTTTTAGTGTCCATGCTCAGTCTGCGGTGCAGGCTGCATGTTTAAACTCTGCAGTCTGGAAGCAGAAACTGACATCACCCCGATGGCATCACGAATGGTCCTCTTTACAAATGGATGTTGTGTTTTTACATAAAGGTCATGTTTTGTACACTGGGAGTCAAAAACTGTACAGTGAATCAACCAGACTGACAACTGAAAGGTCAGAAAGAGACAAAGATGACCTCTGAGTAACAGTTAAATATGAATACAAGACATCGCCCGTGTTGCTTTAGCATGCTGGAATCAACAGGTGAGCTATTCTTTAAACTTTCAAAATCCAAATGGGGGGTTAGAGCTGCTTGAATTAGATCACAGGATATCCTGGCAGGCGGGGGGCATAAATGACCGTTGTTATTGTGTTTTGGTGGAAGACAAAAACAGTTTAAAGCCGTTCATCATTCGTCCTCTTCAGTGGCTGAGTCTGCCGTTTGTCTTTGCAGAAAGCAGAAAGAGAAATGGGCTCCCAAAATGTTCAGAGCCTAATTGCACCGTGTGGTTCAGTAACGATCCAGAGTCGCCCCCGCTTTCCTGGACTGGAAAACAAATTCAGAATCGATGGGACATGTGGGGGCAAAAGTGGTCCCAACAGTATTCTCTCCTGTCATCAGGGACGTCGACTAAATGGAAGTTTTAGTCATTTGATTCCTCTTTTTCGGGGAAAAGCTACTTGAAATCGTACTGTTTGCTTTTGTTTTTATGTGTATTAAAGTTATTGAAGGAAAGAAGAAAAACATCGACGCAACAGCTGATCCAAACTTTAAAATGTGTTTTTGCATTTTGCATTTCTTTACACTTTAATGGTGGCAAATGTCCAATCACGATCGTTTGCTCGCTCTGCAGTCCAATGCCTAATTCAGATTAGACAATATCATCTGATAACCCGGGCATGAATGACCGTAGGACGTGACAGTTGCTCATTTTTCCTGAGAATTCGGACATTCGTCACGACGACCCGATAAAAGCACCATGTGCACATCTGCCCATGTGCAGGAGAGGGCAAAGATACACCCTCACCCCCCCGCTCAGGAGTGCCGAAGCAAATGTTCAACACCTGTGAGTGCAACATAGATAGATAGATAGATAGATAGATAGATAGATAGATAGATAGATAGATAGATAGATAGATAGATAGGTAGATAGATAGATAGATAGATAGATAGATAGATAGATAGATAGATAGATAGATAGATACTTTATTCATCTCCAAAGAGAAATGGACACACAAGGGCATGCAAAAAAGAACAAGAACTGCTTTCAAGTAATGAACCTTTTCAAGTAGGAGGTAAAAATACAATACAAAATATAACAATATAATATAACAATATAAGAAAAAATAGTGAAATAAAAATAAAGAACTAGGCTATCCAGGATAAACATCTTAACATCTGGCTATACAGGATAAACATCTGTAATACAGGAGGACATCACCCCCTGCAAACATACGTATGCTGCTCACCCACACATTCATCCTCCGTCTGAGGACGAACGGTTCAAGGTTTGCTTTCATTCATAAGCCCAATATTTGTCGCCGTTGTCGGGTACGACAGTAATCTTGACGGCTAGCCCTGATTGGTCGCGGCCCAATCTGCAGTCGTGTCATTCAGCCAAGTCACGGCAAGTCATGGCTGCCTGGACTCAGATCTCATCTCGAAAGACAAAAATACTGTGTGGTCTGATCTCTGCATCAGACGAAATGAGATGTTGTGGCAAAATCTATGAAAGTGTGCGTTCATACACGCAGCAGAGGGGGAAGCAGCTGGCAGAAAGACATCAAATCATCATGGAAATGCTGCAACACACACACACACACACACACACACACACACACACATATGGAGTAGATGTCGTGGTTATCGTCATTCCTATAGAGAGGGAAAGCAAACCATCTGTCATATCACCCATATTCACTTTGCATATAACCCCCTTCACAACATGATAAGACATCACATCAAAGGAAGAGGCCTGGCTGGAGAGTGCAGTCGCATTCGCTGTCATACAGACAGGCAGGCGCATGGTGCATGTTAAAGTGCAGCGACAAATTCAACATGAAAGCAAAGTCCTGTCTCTGGGCTCATCTGCCAACCTGGTGTGGATTGGACAGACAAATTGATCCGACCTTTTTATAATTTAGTCCTCTCTTCAGTCCGCCCCCACAATCACACATGTTCCATATTATGTTATGGAACATTGGTCGAAGCTGTCTCATGTCAGCTCTATGCACAGTGGACACACTTGCAACATGTGCTACCGTTTTTTTTTTTTTTCTATGAAGATTTTCCTCCTTTGTACTTCCACCGAGCCAAGTACATTGACATTGTAATTTTTGCCGCAGTCGAAGAAACCTTTTCATAATGTCCTTTTCAGAGTGCGAGAAAGTGAATCTATTTTAGAGGGAGTTAAAGGAGGGGGAGGAGAGGCACAATGGGACGGTCACATCCCACCTAAACGCCACCCTCCTTTTATGACAAACAGCACATTCAGATCCAAGGCTATCACGGTGGGTTTTTTTCAGTGATTAATTTTGATGCAAAACTAATGAGATTTTGCACCAAAGTGCATCAGATGCTTTAGGACGTACAGACCGCACATTGAAATAGCAGGTGTTCGCCGTGCTTTGATTGTCTGATTGGCCGGTGGAGCACGTGAAAAAACACACATGTTTAAAACAGCCAATCGTCCTCCTGGGATACAAAAACAATGTGATCAAAACGAAGATAACAGCTGCGACGTCTTTTGAAGACAACGCTGCTCAGTGAACCATCTGGGTGATGTATTGCTCGACAGAATGACAAAAAAATAAAAAATAAATCATTGTCTGTCTGGAGGCAGCTGCCGTGCACGGATCAGCTGGATCCGTCCAGCGGCTCACTGAAAAGAGGATCGTCTCGGCGGCAGAAGACAATCCTTCAGCCCCGTGCACTCATAAACATGTCTTTTGTCTCTTCTGTCTCCGCAGAGTGAAGTTGAAAGAGGGACTGACGTTTCTCGGGGCTCGTCCCAGCAACCCCACTCAGTGGATAGTCAGCCAGGACGTGAGGAGCGAAGGCCACCGAGTGGTGACGCTGCACTGCCGCAGGAAGGAGTCCGGCTACGATCAGCAAAGGTCAGCACATACATTACTTCACTGTAAGGTCCAGTGTGCAGGATTTGGTTGCATGTAGCAGACTGCAGCCACATAAATACCCTTCGCCTCACCCTCCTCTGCGGTGGCTGCTTAAAACACGAAGGTGCTCTGTGGAGCCGTGGTTCTCCTGTAGAAACATGACGGTGGGACCAGCTCCCTCCTGTAAAGAGCTTGTTCTAAGGTAACAAAAATGCCACACTTCTGATTTTTTCCTTAATTTAGGTTTTTATTATCTTATGCACTTTAAAGGAAATCACTAAGTTTTTGGAAGATCGGCCCCGCCTTCCACGCTACAAACGAACTGACGTCTTAAACCTGCATTAATTAATTTTTTTGGTCACTTGAGGGCCGAACAAGCTATAAGCAATAAACATAACATTTATACATTTTTATATAGCCGCCATGCTAGCAAACAGTTGCCTATTTACAGTCTGTGTGTCTCTGCCCAGCTGGCCAATGTAAGGTCAGTAGCCACCCTCCTTTTTGGCTCTTTTTGGGTCTCCACCAGCTCCATATGCTAGCTATCTTTGTGTGCCTGCAGATTGGTGCTGGGCAGGTAGCACACAGCGGGTTTATCAGACGTTTCCTGTCAGCTGATTGTTCTCCGTGGTTTCATCAAAGCTCATCGTCTCCATTATTAATACAAAACGATGTTAGTTATGGCAGCTTTACTTTGTCTGCAGCGGTTCATCTGAACTGTTTTCTTCTTCTGGATAAAATCTCCAAATGAGTCACTGTCTTCACCTTCAGATGACACAGAAGAAAAAGTTCTTTTGTTAAGTAATTAAGAACTACATGAAAGCATTTTACGGCTGCGGCAGATTGTCATTTCTCACATGCTCAGACGTTGAAGTTTGACATTTTGCTTGAGGGGGGGTTATCTAAGTGATGCCCCCTCTGCTGAGGCGACACACTGTACTTGACATTAGGGCCATGGGATACGTCTGTTGAGACCACTCTGTGGAGGGAAAAGTTAATAGACTATTGCGATATCCCCTCTTCTTCCTCTCTCTCCATCCATTCCTCTTTTTATTTACATACTTATTTACACGGCTGCCATAGCGTCCAAGTTGTTTTGGCCATTTCCTATCTGTATTCACGTCCTTAAACTAATCTGGCAGATGGGGAAGTGATTGCCAGCACTGGGAAAAAGGTTGCTGTGTTAATTAAGTGCTGATTGAAGGCCTTTGTGTGTTTTAATGGTTTTTCCTTCTCGGATCAGGAAGTAGTTTTAATAGATGTAACTTTCTAGTGACAGGTGTAATTTTATGGATTAGAGGCAGATTTGGGGTCGAGGAAAGCTCCACTTACTTGCTGTTTAGCTTCAGTTCCACTTAGCGAATTTTAAACCACTCCCTTAAGAAAACAGGACGGTTGACATTGCAACCGCAGCTTTCTAATCAAAGTCGTGCAGTCGGTCCAGTGATTTGTTTAGACATGCTGCTGTTACTGGATCACTATGAGCAATGATTAAAAAGTAGCTGCAATGTTACGGCGTGTAAATCAAAGATAGCCGCGTCTGCCTTTGAACGACCGCGGCTGTAAAATCAGCAGCAGCTAATAAAGATTTTCTTTAACAGTGATTTTGTCGCGTGGCTCTGCGGAGCAGCTCGCCGCGATGCCGAATGCCGATGCTTACACTCAGATCTCAGCGCCGCGTCTTCGCAGAAATGAAAACTTCCACTTTTTCAGAACATGCAGCACAACTTTGTTTGACTTTATTAGCAGTCGGTTTGAAACATGAGCTGCCCCGGGAACTCAAAGTCGCCTCCGCACAGAAACTTCTTTTCAGACCTTCCATTCACTCGTGTAATAAGTTTTGACAGTCAAGTCTTATAAATAGAAAGGTTTCGGCTGCCTGCAAACATACGGGGATGCATAATATGCTTTTGATATTTGTATTGTTTGTATCTGCCTCATCCTCGGTTTTTATTGATTTAAAAATAATGGCCAGAATGTCTGCAGCTGCTGTAGTTTGTGAGCAGGACTGAATAAGACTCTAAAAGCACATTAGGAGCTTTAACTGCAAGCTGAAAATGGTTCCTGTTAACAGATTTGTTGTTGCCTCACAATACACAAGATTTTATATGTGTGACTTTGGTTTTAAGGGTTTTAAGGAGCCTGGAAACTGAGAACCATTTGGTTCTGTGTGGCAGCTCGCGTCAGCAGTTTCTCTGGAAATGGAAATACAGTGAGCATGAACACGTTTGAAGGTGTTTTTTGTGGAATAAAATCCTGTTTTAACGTCCCCGAACGCCACCTGTCAAACCGAATAAGCGAGGGGGCCGACCGAGTCAGTCCAAGTTGATTTTGTGGCCTTTCACAATAAAGTTCCCGTGGTTGTATTGTGTGTGTGCGCGGCTGAAAGCGGAGCTGCAGCATCTCGAGCAACATAAAAAGGAGCTTTGAGCGAACTGCAGCAGCGAGCGGCAACACTTGGCAGCTGGCTCCGCCTTCCCTCCGGAGCTGTTCTCCCCCTTTATGCAGGTGTTTTTCTCTCTGCTCTGTCTGTCTCACGACCTCACCTTCTCTTCACACACACACACACACACACGCTCCGTTACTGTAGTAAAATCATGTTTTATTGATTTACTAAGCGAAGGAGCCAGAGACAAGAGTGAGCATATTTAGTCTAATCCCTGCTGTTTGGGCCATGTACGATGGACCGCTCCTTAATCCCCAAAGCTGTCAAAGTCACTTCACAGAGAAGACCAAAGACGCCCCGTGATGGCTATACAATACACAATGCTCCAATTTTTCTTTCGTCTTGTCCTCCCCGCTCCCAGTCATTTCAATGAAGCTCTTTTAGAGAAGGATTAGACGTAGCTATCTCATCTGTTGAGCTGTCATTCAGCCCGCTTTCTTCTTTTCCTGCTCCTTCCTTGAGGAGAGGAGGATGACGAGGTGCGTGAGAGCCTGATGATTTAGCAGATCGCACCATCACCTTCCTCCTAAAAAGGTTCACTAGAGAGTCAAACTTCTGAGAAGTATGTTTTAATTATTGTGTTAGTTCACTGCAGCAACTCAGACCTAAGCACTGGTATCAAATGATTTGCCCTCACGATTTCCCATCATCACTCCTTCCTGTGTTGCATGTGGACTCACGCCCAGCCTGCAGCAGAGGAAACACGTTGTCTGCATGAAGGAGCTGAAGTCTCGATTTTGGCATTTTAATCGTTGTCATCCTGGAAACAGAAGTGACCATATTTGGATAGGACGGTGGAGCTTGGGAGGATCTTAGCCACGACCCACATCAAACGCTAAGCTAGTGCGAGCTAGCTCGTTTAGCACAGTGTGGGTCAATATTTAGACATCCAAGTCATGGTGACATTACCAAAAATGTAGCATGCAGATTCAAAATGACAACTGTCAAATGTTTGCTTTTACACCTTTTCAAAACACAATGTTCACATAATAAGAAAACTAACGGCCAGTTTATGCCAAAAACAAGCGTTTTCACTGAACTTCATCCACACTGTCCACGTGTTACGTCCAAAGCATCTTACACAGAACCGCGCTGCATCTGCAGCAGGAGACACATTTTCAATGGGAAATGAGACGGCAACAATCCCACGATAAAATAAATGATCCTTTTCCATTTTCTCAGACTTTAATTCTGTACATTCAGAGTTTCATTCGGTACAATCTGATTTCATTTGCGTTTTCCATGCAGTTTCCATATACAAACACACATTTCAGCCTTCACTGTACGTGCATGGTTAGCATGACTAAAGCAAGCTGTCTGTGGATGGAAGGATAAGAGTGGCTCAGCCACACAGGCTGAGCAGCTGCTAGTGAGAGGGCTAATGACACCAGCAAACACATATGTCATCAGTAACTGCTCTCATGATTGCAGTGAGGTTGGATTTTCATCTTGACACACACACAGACACACATGCACACACACACATGCACACACACTTGGAATGAAAATTGGTCTGGCTGTCAGCTGCGGTACAAATGGATCATTGGCACAGCAACTGGACTCGGATTGTGGACTGGACTTAAGTGTCATTGAATAATGTCTGTGGGACTGCTAATTGAAGCCTGTGTGTGTGTGTGGGAGCTCGGGCCCACTGTTAGCATGAGAACGCAGTGTTACTGCTGGGTCAGGTGTGCTCTGTGTGCAGGTTCACTCAGCCACTTGAAGCTGCTCACCCTGGCCAGCTGAGCCAATCCTTTCTTCCCGCTCACAGCTGATGCTCCAACCACACCCGGCTCGCTCTGAATAATAATCGAAAAACATAAATACACATCCACACTTTTACTTGCCAACTCTTTCTGCTTGCTTACAGGCAAGCTTCAAATTGACAGAGCATCTGCTTTACAGCTAAATATAATATACATTTTGGTCTGTGTTCATCAAACAATATGAATTTTTGCAAATATTCATCATACAAAACCTCCTTTTTTTAGAGGAATGACATATTCTGAATCTGTTTCGCAGCCCTGCAGACGTTGAATTTTCCTCTGGTAATGCAAACATGCACACTTTCCCAGACTGGCGGCATCCAGCCTAATAAAAGTAATACTGAGGTGACAGTTTTTCATCAGTTGGTGCTACAGTGAAAAGACAGGTTGAGCTTTTGGCTGAAAAAAAACAGCACTGAATTCACCCTAAAGGAAATGCCACCAAACGGCTGATGTCAGTTCTTTTCAAACTGAAAAGAAGAAATCTATTGAGCATGCAATAATGAGTTAATGGCTGTCCAGGATTTTTGCCATGAGTGAATGAAAAGCCTCAATCCGCTCCAGGTGCACCGCATGCTGGGTCGCACTCAGCACCTTAAAGCTGCACTCATTTATTGCCAAATCAGACTGAATAACAAAGGCTTTTCAGCAAAACACTTGTTTATAACGACCGAAAATTGCTGAAATTACCACTCATCATCTAATTCATATTGTGGGATCATGTCATGAGGTGGACGGTATTACTTAAAATTAATTGCAAAAGAGTAAGGCGTTGATTGAACAATGTGTTTGTGTGATATAAGCTGCAAGTGTTAGCATGCCTGGCTAACTGGCTTATTACCTATAGTAACTTATTTCTAAAGGGTGTGTCATTAGTTAACTATATTCTTATGTTAGGTTAATAAACAGCTGTCCAGGACATAGTCAGCAGTATATTCTAAATAGAGAGTGATGAATAATGCTGCTCCTCATCAGGTGGTTTTCACCTGTTAGCATATAGCTTTTGTCTCAGTCTTTTAGCATCATGTATATAACCATTGAGTGACTCCATAGCTTTTGTATGAGCCTTCATGGTATTTGGTCAGGAACCCGGCCGCCTCTGACAGGCTCCAGGTTTTTGGTGATGGCGCAGCAGAGTATTAAAGAAATCAAAACGAATCCCGATAAAAACGGGACAGAATTGCTGCGTGGAGAGCACGTGATACTGGCTGAAGTGCACTTTGGTAGATTGAAAAGTTCACTTTGTCACCATTAAAGGCAAGCACATTGAAAACAAAAGCAGTCCTGCCTCCTCAGCATGTCATAAGCCATAAATGGAGGCCTCAGTAAAAGTGCCATGTCTGGGCCTCGGTAGTTCATTAAGACTGTCTGGGTGCAGATGGATCTCTCTTGTGAGCCACCACTTCATTAATCCCCCACACCACACCCAGCAGAGGGACAGCAGGCAGTCCACTTATTACAGCCTCTCCACAAGAGAGCCGGTCCAAGTGGGCAGGGGAGGGGGGAGGAGGGGGAGCACGTATATATTTAAATATCTCTTTTAATTATCCCAACTTCAAACAGCCTCATCGTGGCCTGTTTTACATTGTCTGAATCAAATCTGCATAGAGTTCAGATTAATGTAATTAAATTCAACGTACATTAATTTTGCTATAAAGATACACGAGTTTTCCTCTAAAGCAGGCTTGTAAATCTCATCAGTGTGAATGGCTGGGATCTCAGAGGGAAAGAAATCATGCAGCTCTGCAATAACGGGTGAGATTTGGCAGCGGCCTGACAATTTATCTCAATTTCAAAGTCTAGAGAACCTTTAAGAACATAATTATTTATAGTTTGTGACATTTACTGCAAAACTGCAATGAAACAAAGGATCCAGGAGAGTTTTTCAGTCCTCACGGCCCCTGAAAAAATGTGAACCATATTCCCACATGATGTGCCATTCTTTCTCTGGTGTCTCAGGGTCCCTGAGACATTTGTGCCTTTGCACTTTGCTCCAGAGATGTGAAGAAGTCCAGTTACATTAACAATGACTTCATGATGAACAAAGAAATTAACGAAATCGTTTGCACAGTCACTACAGAGCATGGACAGGTCGGTGCTATTTCTGTGATTTCAAACTTGATGTGAAATTAGATGCTAAACCCTGTTGATTTTTTTGCATGAATAAAGTTTTTTTTAAAACAGTGCAACAGCCCTGAGACTGATCCACACGCCGTAGGCTTCAATGCTGTATAATGCTGCATAAATCAAGCTGAAATGAAGTGACCCAGTTGCATTAGGGGCAAACAGGAGCGTCAGCTTGACAGTCTTAATGCTAACACCCTTAATAATGAATCAGACCTATTCAAAGTGGCCTGCGTAAACACTCTCACTGGAGCCTCATTGGCAGTATTTACCTGTGTCTACACTGCTCTGTCTTCTTGTTCATCTCACGTTCTCCTACCGGAACAAATTAATAGGTTGGTTGCCAATGACTCCCAAAACGACATACATGACCGTTGGAGAGTACCAGAAATTGGTGTACACCCTTTTTTTTCGCGGGGGTTATGTTCCAAAAAGAACATACCCCCCCCCACAATTATTATACAATTAAATACTCTATTATACATTGAAAAGAAAGAACAAACCATTTTACAGGCTCAAGCATTTGTTTCACAAATAAAAGTACTTTAGAAACGTTTTTTTGTAACAAATAACTTCTGTACTGTTCTGTCAAATAATAATTTTAATCATCGATGTGAACAGAAGGCTTCAAATTGCGGAGATTAGCACCGCCCACCGCAACCTGAGTAATTGGATTAAACGGGAGAAAATTAAAAATGATTATGAAAAAAATACAAAGTACAGTCGGACAAATAGTGACTCAGGTGTATTTCACTGCTCTTCAGACTGAGCCGCTGCATCCTGACTCCGCTCTGCAGTGTTTTCTTCTTTTGAAGCCCGCGGTGCAGGTGTGTTTGTTCGGGAGAAGAACATAGTGATAGGCAGTTGTTGTCGCTCTTCTTTTTTTCGCATCTTCTGCTGCCTTTTGGGCCCTGCTGCAGGTGCTTTTGTCGGTCCAGAGCGTTTTGTCGACATAATGGGTTTTAGAGAAACTCGAAATTGCAAGAGAATTTGCACGTACATAATGTAAATTTGGCAAGCTGTTTTACGTACGTGTACGTAAGAAGAAGCGGAGTGACTTTTTAGCCAATCAGAATGCAAAACACAATGATGCAAATCCGTGAAGTAGTGAAACCGTGAAAAGTAAACCGCGATATAGCGAGGGATCACTGTACTGACTTCGCTGTCACGTGGTTAACGTCGTGAAACACTCCAGTTTGTTTAGGTTTTGGCAACACAACTGCTTGGTTAGTTTAAGGAAAAGATCATAATTTGGATTATAATAAGCACGTTACTGTTATGATGCGTAACTTTAATACATTGAGTTAAAATAAGCCAGCTCTGACTTTTGGTCTTCAGGGTGAAAGTCCTTTGTTTGTTTGATCCGCCACCCACCTTCCTCCATATGTGGACTTTCTTGCTCTTTATACCATGTCTCCTCACTTCCTCTTTGCTCTCATCATAATTACTATGGCCGCCTACCAATAAACACAAATATGGGTCGTAATAACCTGCCTGTATGACCCACGGAGCCTTTCTCTGGTGAGGACGGGCTGTGATTGAAATGACATGTGATCAGAGGTTGACAGCCAAGACGTGCCGCAGCTTTGTACCGCGCCGCATTTTTTATCAAGAAAGAAAAATGAACGCTGGGGGTGCTATTAGGTGCCGCATTGTCAGGCTGATGAGAAAAGAACATTCAAATTGCATTTCATAGAATAGATGTGGCTCGGTTTCCAGAGCAGAGATGTGGCATATTCTGTGTCTCCCCAGGACATCCAGCTGATTACAGCAGTCAGCCCAGATTACATCTGACTGTTCAGGCTGCTCCTCCGTTCCATTACCAAGGAAACAATATGGGGAAATAATGTCCCAGTGTGCCTCACTGCACATTTTCTTGGGTCAGTCTAGATAGTAATAGCACTCAATGGGGAAGATTTGATCAACTGTATGCATCTACACCATGAGGTTGCAAAGGTAGCCATTTTCCAAGCTGGAAACTTTATTCATACATCACACTGGCCTCACACGGTGACCCAAATAGCTCGTCAGTGATATAGTGGCTCAGACTCACTCAGTTCACGCCACGGCGGATGCTGTCCAGAATTTGTTTGTGGTAGGCGGTGGCAGTGCAGAGGAGAGACAGATTGAGGCTTGCATGAGTCCCGGAGAGTTCATGTGTTTCAGATTTATTAAGCTTTATGAGTGAATATCCTGCTCTTAGAGGTTAATCCCCTGGGGGATTAGATGGTGGCCACCAGTGTTTGGAGTGTTGCATTACCATTTTTCTCTAGTTACTTACAGTAAAAACCGCTTTTAAAAAAATACTTCATAAAAAACAAGTAAAAGTACTTTTATTTTTTATTTCTAGTTAACTTGCAGAGCAGCTTTAGGTTTAACTGCATATTGTACACATAACTGAGCGCTTCTATGAGACATGCTTTCTTTATGGCATCAGTTTATAAAAGATCACTGGATGGAACAAACTAACAATGTGACACATTCATCTGATGAGTTGCAGTAATTCTACCTTGAAGCAACATGGACATCATGACAGATTCAAACATCATTTATCCTTATATGTGTTTAAATGATCTAATAATGTGGTTATTTTGTACATACGGGGCATCAGAAATGACTATTTTAAATTATTTTGAAATAATGACATCCTTACAAAAAAAACTTGTTAAAATATGAAGTACTTACTGAAGATTTGGAGTTCACAGTGTATCAGTGTGACAAGTGACTGAAGTAAAGATAACTGTTTATTATGACAGATGATATGTGGCGATTAAGTCTTATCAGAACGTCTCTGGCTCCTCGGGGAGATTGTGTAATCGAGGGGCATCGCCCGGAGCAGCGCTGTAAATCCCCCCATAGAGCCCAGACACTGGTGGCTGATGACCCTGATGACTGATGAAGTGATGAAGCTGAAGATCTGTGAAGACCGGGCGGGAGGTGGAGGAGTGCAGCAGCGCGGCAGAGCGAAGGCAGAGAGAGCGAATCGTGTTCAGAACGACAGCAGCGAGCTGATTGGCTGAAGGTGAAGGTGTGCCGTTGTGCTGTTGGTAAATATATTATTGATACAGCATTAATACAACAGATTTGCTCTGAAATTTGAGGACTGTGATCTGGAGCGTTTTGGCACATGAAACAGAGGTAGCGACTGGACAAATTACCAAATAGGCCGACTTTTTAAACACATTAGTCAGCAGAGGTTTGGCTATCCACACAGTCGGCTGGGAAAACAAAGACCACGAACAGGCACTGATTTATTTCCCATGCTCTCCTCCCATAAATAAATGTATGATCGTAGCCTCTGCAGAAAATTCCTCATGTTTTCTGAGCAGACAGACACAGTTTAGACCTGTGGTTAGATCAAAATTGTTGCTGTGCTCACTGCAGGTAGCACTCAGTCAGGGAGGCGAAGTGGGTTGAGATGTAAACATGCAATTGTCTGCAGGCATTCTGACAAACATACCGGCTGTTTCTCTTCTAATTACATCTCGTAGTGTCTATTGAACAAGCACTCAGTTTGGATTGCATTGCAATGAGCTTCCCCTCATTCAGTATTCTCTTCTGATGAACGAGCGAGCAGTGAGAATAAGCCGGACTTGTCTTTAATATCGCCATTCAGATTTCTCTCCAAAGCTCCTTCCCCACAGATTTATCTAACTGAATAGGCAAAAGAAACCTTGGCCTGCAGTTGGCTCCAATTAACCTCAGTTTAACTTGGCCTTCAAGATGATTGGCTTTTACACCAAAGCCTATTCCAGTTAAAGAAATGCCTGCTCTGGCACCGATGCTTTCTCATTTCTCTAACCTGCACTGGAGAAATATTTAAATGAGCCTATTAAAACAGGCCGTGGGCTGTTGAGAAAGGTATAGAAGCAGTATTTGGAGAAAAAAAAAAACGAGATGGGGGTTTTACATGTGCAAAGGGAGAGATGTTGAAGAACTCAACACATGTAACACGACTGGGCAGCTCTGCTTCCAGCCAGGCAGATTCAATCAACCAGAGGACAAACAGAAAAAGCACGAGTCTCATCCTCTCATGTGCACTGCAACACTTTCGCGTGTCGACACTGACAAGCAATCTTTTGCTGTCCTCTGTTATCTTTCCCAGCCTAACTGGTCGAAAGCGGAACTCTGTCCACCTGATAGCGTGCGGGGGGGGGGGGGGGGGGGGGGGGGTATAGGATGCCACCGCAGGCAGCCCTCTCCTGCAGCCTGGTGCCTGTTTAGCAGGACTTACCAGCCCTGACATGTAATCAGGCGCCGTGTGCACCTCAGTCGGCCACAGGGGCATCAGGAGCTGCGCCCTGAGCGTCTCAACACAGCAGGACCGGCAGACACGTTCACGCCTCCAGATGAGATGCCACACTTTGTGTATGTCACCTCTCCCACCTTGAACCATCACACGTAAACACTGGGCACGGATACATACGTGAACACACACAAGCAGGTGAGCATGTCATTGGCTCCTCAGCTGATCGATGACTTCGCCGCCGTCGCTGCCGTTTGTGCCCAGAACACATTCCCGATTAACCGTCACTGAAAGCTGCTTGTTTTTCACAGCTGATGTGTCTGTCAGAGCCACAGCAGCGGCTCAGTCACGTGGTGCGATGGAGTCAGACGTTTCAGACACTTGTAGTTAGTCTATCATTGTGCGATCCAGCTCAACTCTTCGCAGCCTCCGGATCAACCCCTCATCTCTCACAGGCTGCAAGTCAGCGAGCGGCATTGAATCACAGGGCTGAATATGTAAATGACGCCATTAAAGCTCTCTTTCTTTAATTAGTCTTTAGATTTCATGACTGAGTGCTTCCAATTATGGATCAATGTCTCATTTCTGCACACGGACCTCTGGGTGTGTGGAGGCAGTTTTTCCCGTTACAGAACGCTTTATAATTTCTCCTCTGCTGTTCACATCACACCCCCTAACTGCTGATCAATGACAAATTCTGCTGCTGTAAGCCCACTGACATGATGTGTAATGTGCACCGGTAAGTTTTTCTTTACATAAACACGATCAGATGTCAACAAATATGTAGCTTGACTTATGGAGTGGCCCGTCAGGGTTTGCACTGTTGATGTGTGCATAGTGGATGCGGTATGTCGGGAATGTAGGGCTGATGTGTGTGTAATTGCTCCGGTTGTAATTTAGCACTGAGCTCATTAAGCGGTGCACAAGAGGTGGCTAAATTCTGCTTAATACCTAAATGCGCTCCTGACTGGGAGTTGGGTGCATACTGGGAGGAGGTGCTGATAAAGCGCGTTGAGACTGTAAAATGCTGCTCGTGTGTTTTAAAAATGGCCCTTAGGGTCCGTGGGTTCAGTTCCTAGAGCCCATGATAGCAGCTCAGGGGTGTTATGAATCCAAACTGTTAACTAATCTTGCTGTTAATTGGCTTGTGACAGTCAGTGCAGTGTTAATGCTCATGCACACCGGATGTGGAAAGCTTCCAAATTTCTTTTTTTTTTTCTTACTTAATTTCCGATGCAGATTCTTCATGATTCTGAGAGCCGTCAAGCAACTTCAAAATTGGGAGCATGCAAGGTTAAATACATTTTCTCTCAAAGTTTATTGACTGTAATATAAATTTACAATATCGCTGTTAATTGAAGATTAATCCAATGAGAATCTGTGATGTGATTACTGCGTTTTCGTATTAAACGAGCAGTCAAATCCTCATTACATGATTCAAAGTGGATGCAAATTGACCATTTATGATTACTGGGCAGCCCTCAGACAGGCCGCTAATTCACTGAACCTGTTTGATAGCTAGAATCTCGAATCAACAGTTTGCAAAATCACGTATAAATTTGCAGTTAAATTGGAAAGAGAGTTTCTTTGGAACTTTCAGCACATTTGGAAGTCGGTGTTAATACCAGGTGTGCCTGACAAGCAATGCACGTGAAAGGAAAACAGATTTTTACTATGAAAGAATAGCCTGTGTGTGGGTGTCACGTGCAGTTCCTCAATTAAAATGGATCTTTTAAGGACTCCTGGGAAGGTAGGTGTCGTGCAGGGGCTGCCTCTCACCCCTCTGATGCATGGGACACTGCATTAAGACTGAGGTACAAAGCAATCGTGCCCACACAGCCTCCGCATCACTTCCTCACCAACACTGTAATTATCACAAACAAAGCAGCTCTGTTTACACATATGTTTATGTAGAGCTGCAGGAGCTTCACTTGTTTATTGAAGTGAGTGCTTGTGAAAGTGTGCATGTTGGTGCACTTGCATTGATGTATATCTGCCTACGAGCATCGTTTTGTCAGGTTTTAAGGGGCTTTGCTGTGGTTACTTAAGGTTAAATACCCTTATTTTGGTCTGTGCACTGCTTTTTCACAAGATGCTGGCACAGATCTCGCTCTGCTGTTACAGCAAATTCAACATCTGGCTCTGTTGTCCTTGTTTACCACTGGCCTGTTAGCAGAACACAGTCTGTAATATTGAGCGCCTCCTCCCTCAGACTCCTTCACCCTTTTTTTTGGGTGTCACAGAGCTGGAGCTTAACCTTGCACATCCTACAAGCAAGGAGGGAGGGTAAAGCCTGGGTTGCAATAGAGTACCATTGATCTGATATTCTGGGCCCCTCTGGTCAATGACTCTTGTGTGTTCTCCAGGTTCTGTTGCCATGCCAACAGTGCCAGAGCTGAAAGGACCCGGGTTTTGCGAGTCTTTAAGGACTTTAGCGAGGAGGACAGGCGCTGCCAGTGTAACGGCACCTGCAGGTGCAAGGGCAGGCCAAGACGGTCACATGATGTCACCCACAGATCAACCAGGGGGAGCCCGCAGACGGGGGAGGGATCAGTTTATCTGCACAAACATTTACATCAGCGCCCCAGGGCTCAGTGTCTGCTGCCCCCTAGTGTGTGTGTGGATGAGTTATCAGCAGCTTTGCTGGATGTTGCCGGTGGTTAATGCCTGTTATCCGGCCTTGAGTTGAGAGCTTTGATGTGGGGAAAATTGAGTGTAACTGTCGGGACAAGCAGCAATTTATTATATTCCAATTTGCTATTTAGAAAGCTTTGCTATGAACAAGACAGATATAGAGTGCAACTGACTGGGAAACGATGTCTGATGCACGAAGGTCTGAGGTCACCGGTGATGATAACTACCGTCATTAGGGATCCATTACACCATGGAGCCTACTTCAGCTGATGGACTCTAATGATGTTGCGCTGCAGAAAAGCATTTAGTTTTGATTAGACAATTGTTGGCATGGTGCATTTCATTAACTCCAAGATGAGATTTTGTTGTCTGGGAATCGATGTGCCACCGTTTGAGCCCGGTCTAACAGACTGCGCCCTCGTTCCCCTCAAGGCAAGCTGGAGCAAGCTAAGAAACAAATGTAATAAAGGAATATTCCCCTCCTGACACTCGTCTGCCTTTTACATCCAACGTCCTTCCAGTTTGTCCAATGCCCCCCCCAAGAACCTGGCTGTCTGCAGAGACAATGTCTCTACTTTCATGCCACAGCATATTATTGCACAGATAAAACATGTGAAATATTGTCTTTTGGTTTCTGTGTAGAAGCTAAACAACTTGCAAACTAAACATAACGCAGTGGATGATTTGAGTGATATAAGTTGAAGCAATGACAGTTGGTTATTTAGGAACACTGAATTCTCTCTTTTCCATGTATATTTAATCAAGTGTGTAACAGTTTGCATGACTTAGGGAGGCAGCGAGAGAGAGAGGGAGAGCGGTGAGTGAGAGAGTGTGTGTGTGTGTGGGAGTTGAATATTTTAGCTGATGAATGCTGCAGAACACTGTTAAGCTAATCGGAAATTTGATCCCCTTATTGGGTTTGATGCACACAAGCCAGAAGCCCTGGGTTTCCACCCATGGTTCATTATAATCGTATAATTAATAGTACTCAGCCCTTTTCTCTGTGTGCGCGTTAGAAAGGGGCAAAGAATAAATGATTAAATTAAAGGGAATCTGACGCTTATTAAAAGTGTGTTTTAATTCAGGCACTGTAGGTTATGTGAAATGTAACAGCCTGATTTTTTTATGGGCTCCTGAGAATAAGATAAATGGAAATTACATCAGCAGAATGTTTTTCTCGCCTGTTGGGAAGAACAAAGCAGTTTGGTGTAGAACACCTTGTTGAAAGCATGCGTGCCTTCCTGTATTATAGCATGATTATTATTTTATTCAGGAGATATGCGTCTTTATCGGATAGCTGACAGTAGGAGGATGACAGGAAACCAAACAAAGCGACAACACTGAGGTTCATGCTCAGTGCGCTGATCCCGAGGACGCCACAGTGTCACATACAGCACTTTTTAATGTATATGTCTTATATAACACCTTTGTGAAAGGTGGCAACAATGCACAAAAAACAAAGCACACTGGATTTTACTGGGTTTCTGTGGTTTGTCATGAAGAGTGGTGGCAGACGTATTCAAACATTGCAAAAATACAAATCGAATAAAAAAATTAAATAAAAGTATAATCAGTAAAATATACTAAAAGTGGCAAAAACATGAGTGTCACATCATTATGTATTACATTATTGGATTATTCATATATGTGATTAATTAATGTGCACATACAACATTTTGATTGTCGGTCTGCTGTTGGATATTTTTATCTATAACAAAGCATCATATTCTCTAAATAAATTATATGTAATGTTGGAAAGTGTGTTGTTGAGGAGCAGCATAAAGAAGCAGAAAATAGAGAAAAATACAGATTTAGAAGAAGGAGCTTTAGCGATTTTCCACATTAAAGGTGTTGGGCAGCGCTGCTGCTGCTGCTGCTGCTGCTGCTGCTGCCAGGATCTATAACGACTTCTGTGACTCCAGAGGGAGCTGTGATCTGATTAAGTGCCTCAAGTGACGTCATTTGGCACAACCTGGCCTGAAGACTACAGGTTTGAACGTGAAGGAACATCTGGGTTTGTGGGGTTCAAATCTACGCAAGCCGCCACAAAGAGAACACGTCCGAATCTGACGATTATCTCTGGTTCTGCTGCGCCGATCAGGAGTCGAACACAACACGTCCTCTTAACTAAACAATGGCCAGTGACCCCGAAAACCACATATATGACCATTAGATAACAATTTGACAAGAAACGTAAATAAAGGTTGCAATAATCTAGTTGCACAGACGACCTTTACGGTTATTATCCTCTGGTGATTAGCGAGGATGTAGCATGTATTTACCTCAGGATGAGATTTACACAACTAATTGCCAAAGTGCTTCCAGAAAAATCGATCATTTTATGTCACAACAGTGCTTTCTTCTTTAAAAGATGCAGACTGTTTTGTGCTCCTGTCTAACATCAGTGGCCACTGTGCAAACTGCAAATGCTGCAACGCTCAGGAAATCATTTCATGACACGGAGGAAGAAGAATTTGTGTGCCAAGAAAGAGACGCGTTCAAGGATTTATGCTTCCTGTAGTAAATGTTAAAAGACTGTTAGCAGAATCTATATTTTTTCATGACATTTCCACGTCCCCAACACAGCCTGTAAAACAGAGAGCTTCTTTTAACAGCCCAGTGTAGTATTTCTGCTATTTTTGTTCTGCCAGTTCAGAGGTGTGTAAATGAATGTCAGCTGACGCCCCATAAATCAAAGGTATTGGTTTAGTATCTTGGAGGAAATGATAGCAACATGAGGGATGCTCCGGCTCGTGATTGTATCACCAGTGCGCTGCAGCCTTCGTGTGGGAAACACTTTGACATGTTTGAAATGCAGGAATCCTGCACACACACACACACACTTGCATGCGCATACGCCCACAGGGCCGACACACACCCATGCATTCAGGGGCAGGTTGGTGCTGAAGTTTAATCAAATGTAAAATAGGCGTAGTTTTAAATGTCATATTGACGAGTTAATGTCGGGCGCCGGTGGCTGCGGGATCCGTCGGCAGGCACTTTGTACAGAAGGATCTTTATAGCTCACCTCCAGGAGAGGATGGAAGGAGCACTCGCAGGCTGCAGGGATGTATTGTTGCTGTCAGATGAAAGCGAATAAAAGGTTTTTCTCCTCTCACTTTGTGTCTAACCTGGAGTGGCGCTTTTTTTTTTAAACTGAGGCACACTTGAACTCGATAAGACGCCTCTTAATGCTACGAGTGCGATTTTTGAACACGGTGACTCTCTGTAAGGAGGGGTCAGTTTTCTGCTTCTTCACTTTCTACCATGAGACGATGAGCGCAATAAACATTTCACTCTCATCTGCCACATATTCCAAATCAATACACTTTTTTTTTGCGCAGTTTCCCTCTCGTCTACCTGCCCCGGCTCTCTTGTGGCCACTACATACAATATATCTCCGTCTGCATAACCATGAACCTCCAGCGCCGCGGAGGCAGCTACACCTTGCTGACATTTATCACTATTATTCTCGTTCCTGGCTCGCCTTTATCTGACAGTGTTTCGGGGGGAGTTTGCACCTTCTCTCCACCCGTCACTATCTCTCCGTCTCTTCTGGACAGGGCTGAATTGAAAAGGTCCGCTGGGTATGGGCGTCTGAGGGTGCTTCAACTCCCACACTCTATCCCAACTCTGCAGCCCCCACGTCCCACCCTTTGGCTTTCTCCGTCTCGTTCCTCTATCTCCCTGTGTGTACTTTTTAAAAAAAAACTTATTTCTGGTATATAAAGACAGTAATGGACTTACCACTCCTGGCTTCGCACTCAGGTTTCCTTCTCACATGCTGGAGTTGATCATTTTTCCTGTGCAGCTCTGCAGCCCCCCACTCAAACACACTCCTCTGTGAAACTAGCCCAGTAATAATTATTATCATGAGAGCGATAATACGAATAATACGAAAGCTCCAGTTCGTACGCAGTGTTTTTTCTGTTGTCTGCGTTAACATTTTGGCTTTCGAGCGTAGCCGTGATTACAGTCTATTCGGGCTCTGAGGGATCGGCTTTGATTGCAGAGCAGCTAATCAGAGGACCGTGAGAATGGGACTCTGGTTTCTGATCAGGACTCCCCCAGCAGAGGGACTGTGCTTCAGAAATCAGGCCGAAAAAGAGGCTCTGATGCAGGCTGATGCTTGCTGGAGGTAATTCACCTCTCACGGGCTTCCCTCAGGCTGAGAACAAAGATTCACCCACGGCTTCGACAAATTTGACTTGGACTTAGCTGTTATTCATTCCGATGGTCCAGACTGTTCTGTATCGAATATCTTTTGAATAAACAGTCGTATTAACCTGAACTCTTCGTGTTCATTTACTATTACTGCCGTCATTTCATGTGAAATATATCTCAGCTGCTGTGCATGTGTCCATCTGTCCTTCCCATTTACCTTAATCCTCTATTTAATGGGACTAATTTAGCAGACAAACATCGCTGGGTTGATCCAGTATTTTTCTAGAGATTTGGGGATTTTAAAGAAGCTGAGAAGGATTCTGTAATCCGTGGAGGACTTCACCTTGGAATGGAGGAAACTGTGATGGACATTTAAGCAGATTAAACCATCGTGAAAATAAATGTTGTTTGTCCCTAAAACGTACGCTCTCGTACTGATTGTTGCTCCACTGCTGTTGTGATTTCTCATAGCTCGATGACACAATTACACATAAAAATGTGATTCCACCAACTCACGTGCTGCTTTGTGCCTTTGACAAATACCAATATCTGTTTGCCTGTGCGTGAAGCGACCGCTATCTTGTTGCATGTTGATATTTGTATTAGATTCTTGTGTGATTAAGTCCACGATGTTTGTCCAAGTGTGTGTGCAGGCACAGATTCATGCATGGATGCCCTGGTGTACAGGCTATCCTGTGTACGCTCATACATGTATGCATAGCTGTGTGTGTGTGTGTGTGTGTGGGTGTGTGTGTGTGTCCTGGCTTCATTGTGCTGACTGGTTTATTGCTGTTCCAGGTGACGGAGCATGAGAACAGCAGAGTTTGAGGGTGCTGTTTTCAAGCACCACTGAAGCCACAAATTTGATTATTTTTTTTCCCTCTACAAGTAGTTTAGAGTTCGCATGAGACCCCCGCCTCACACACACACACACACGCACACACACATCTCCACTGGTTCTGCCGGCCTGCATTATGCATCTTCATCGTTCTGTTTCCGTTCAGCATTTCTCGTTGCAGTGATTCAGCTGCGTTTCCTGCTGCTCTGCTGTTTGCTTTGGCCCTTCATGGTACGGACTCTAAGTCTTACTCAGCGTATCGTCCATAAAACAGAGGAAGAAGTCTGTCCCGAGCTACAAATGTTTGGCCAGACGTGGTTCTGTCGTTCTAATGTTCCGATGACACCACGAGATGTTGAAGAATACTCGAGCTGCAAGTTTAAAATGAAGAAATTGGACCTGAAAATGTCGCTTTGTTTATCCCACAAAGGCTCCGTCCCTTATTCTCCGATCCCCATCGGATCACACGGATCCTATCGCATCAGGCACAGATTAAACAAGGAGTGTCACGATGACACAGTGAGTTTGATAATGGAACAATAGGAGCTCTTTCAATTCAAGCTCTTTCTCTAGAGAAATCTGCTCAAGAGGAAATTCGTCCAATAACTTTGTCCCGCGTCTGTTTATTCATTTTGACATTTAAATCTATCTTTCTTTAACCTTCTTGCAGCCTGAACTCAATATCTCTCTGGCATGCTCCATCAAGATAAAATGGAGCTCAGTCACCTTTGCAAAGAGCTTTTGAAACTGTTTAATTAGTGAAGACAGAAGTTGAACAATAGATGTCTGGATTTAATAGATTCTGAAAGGACATGTGGAAGATGTTTGTGTTTTTATTCTGCTTGTATATTTTATTCTGTTGCACATTTCACTTCCATATTTTATTGTTTATTGTTTAGTATATTTGATTGTTTAGTATATTTTCATTCTGGTATATTTTTAATTGCTTTTACGAATATTTTTATTGCATGTTGGTTTATTTTATTTTATTGTAGTTATCTTAATTTTATTCTTTCTAATCTTCTTATTTTTCTTACTATCTGTTCCTAACATGGGGGTTGCAATGAAAGTTTCATTGACATGCTCAATGACAATAAAGACTCTTGAATTGAATCTAAACCTGAAAGCTACCTGCTAACGCCTGGTTATTCATCGATTTGATTGAGTATTATTAATAATTCTAACTGACTGATTGATCATTTAAGGCACCTTTCTTTGTTTTCTTTCTCAAACTGTTGCTGCAGCTCAGTTGTCAGGTTTGTCTGTGAGCTGAGTATCTTCAGCTTTTGGACTGTTTGTCCAAAAACAAGGAATCACTGTGGGCTTTAGAACTGAACACATTTGCAGATTAATCAATACTGAAAGTTATTTGCAGAGTGCAGTCTGATGTAGCCTGGATGCTTAGCTTTGACTAATTTTTAACAATGGACTTGAAACGACACCACAAAGGAAATGTAAGTTCTGCAGCCAACAAAGAAAATGACGGCTTGTAATTACTCACAGTGAATTTTAGGTTGACTTTGTTTGGAAACCTTCTGTATTCGGCCATGATGCAACATTATCTTTGTGACAGGAAGCAAACAGGGTTTATTGTAACGTCTAAACTCTGACAGCGCCGGTGGAGTGAGAGGCTGCTGTCACCAGCCGTCACGATTGCCTCTGTTATTTATGTCAACAATTGGCTTGATGTTGTCATTTTGATGTATAAAAATGCTACAAATAGCATCTTAAATGCATACATTACGGTGCTCGGCTACTCACTTGTGTTTTATTGTGTGTCACCGCATGTCCTACAGATCCGCCGGTGTCACTGTGATTAATGGGCATCCCGAATGTGCCTAAACAGCATCCTCTCAGCCATCTCTCTGCTATTCTCAGCGAGTCAGTCGTCAGCTGTCTCGGGCAGCACCTTGTCAAGTCTGATTTCCTCTCGAGTCCGGTCTCTAAAGCCACGGGGCCAGCTGCTTCCAGCTTTAGGCCCTGTCTTCCACCGAGCCCCTCTCTATTGCCTGTTGGCTGCCCCCCGGTCATCTGTCTGGCCTCGGATTTAGTCGAACCGCAGCTAGTTTACAGATAATTATCGGGCTGAGACCAGCTGTGTGGCACGCATCCACGGGCCCTTTGTTGCTAATTGAATTAGACTCCATGCTGGAAGTGACAGAGAAATGAACAGTTTCCCCCAGCGAGCCATGTGATTAGCTGACTTGGAGAGGGGAGGTCGGCTCAGGATGGCACGCCGCCGCGTGCGCTCGATGTCTGCGACACGACGACTGAGTCACATTCACCCTGACACCGACGTTTCCGTCAGGTTTCATTTTATGACGTGTGTCAATGGGGGTCAAGTGCAATCAAAAACCGACCGCTGCCGGGCTTCCTTTGTGAGGTAAAGAGCCCGAAATGTCTGTTTATTGTTCCCACTTTTTCCCTTCTGCTTTACAACATATTGGCCAGCGAGATATACAACCAGGAGCAGCTTTGGCTTTTAAGAGTCATCGTAAAAATGCCATAAATACACCGATTTCACCATGAACATTTAGTACTTATTTATTATAGTCACAGCTTCGTGCATGGATTTCATGATTCTTTACTCAAATCACGAACACACACCTGCAGATATTCTCGGTACACCGTGGCTTGCATGCAAAAATGTCACCAACCGAGGTCAAAGTGAACTGATTTCATTTTTTATACTTGCATTTCTCTGCTGCTTGATCTCAGCTGTTCACGATTACATTCCCTCTCGTCCCTTCACTTCGTTTTTACACTGCTGTCATCGTTTCAGGTCTTTTTCTTTTCTTTTTTCTTTTTGCATTTCTGCTTTATTTATTTAGACAGCGACAGCTGGAGAGAGACAGGGAAGGCAGGGGACAGTGCGAGAGGGGATGACATGCAGCACAGAGCCCGGGCTGGAGTTGAACCCGGGCCTCTGCGGGAGGGACTCAGCCTTGAGACGTGGTGTGCGCTCCACCAGGTTCAGGTCTTCAGAAGCTGGATATTTCTGTCACAAAATGCAAACTTAGCCGCATGTTTGCGTGTTAAAAACGAAGCAGAAGGACTATTCCGACCCGACGCTGCACATCCTTACAACCTCAGTATTTTGCTGGGCTTTTTATTGTAGGAGGAATTATAAAAACCTCATAAAATTCATAGCATTGGCAGCTGCTGTTAAACTCTGCCAACTGGATCATGTGAGGAGGGAAATATTTTACATCTCTGAAGGGGAAAAAAGCTAATAACAGTCAACTTCTCCTGTTTCTTCTGGAGGCCCTGTAACTCTGTGAAGGTGGGAGTTTAGCTCCTGCACTCGCTGGTGTTTGTACAGTAGAAGCAAACCTTTCTGCTGCGCAGTCACTTTCATTCTTTCCCCTGTCAGTCTCGTTGCCTACATAAAGTGTGTGATGTTTGCCAGAGCAACCTTTCTGCAGCAGACGTCTGCCTGTGCTGTAGAAAGTAGGCCATCGGGGCTGCTGTCTGACACAGGTCCTGCCTGACGCTCGCTGGCTGCAGAGCGCTCAGAGGTTTACTCGTGGACGTTCGGTTGATCGTCCGTTAACACCGTTTGCCTGATAAACCTCGCGAGCAGAGATAAGCATCTGTCTTTTTCCACAGCGCTGTGGGACAGTTACGTAAGTCCGTGATGTCGTACTATTCCTTCGCCGGCTCGGGACTCTGATTGGTACGCTGTTATAAAGTGTGACACAAGTTATTTGGTTGTCATCTTAATTATTTATACACACCTCTGTTGGATGTAAAAATTGGGTTGTTGTGCTCTGCTGTGCAACAAATCTTTCATTCTCTCACAGTAAAGCTGAAAAATGTGAGAATGATGAGGAAATAGTGTCAGATCTGTGTGAATATGGGAGCAGCGGATAACACTCTTTCTATTATTTATCGTTTTACTGTTTTTAGTCCCCGATTCATAATTTAAGATGTTATACATTTGCTCCGTTGTCTTTCCAAGATGTACCACACGCGTTTCCTCTCTTTTTACGACAGCGGTTTGTTTGCTTGACATTTGGCTTTTCCTCCGTCCTGTTTTGCAGGATCTGCATCTCACAGGCTTAAAGATGTGAAACGGTCGCAGGTCCTTTTCCACGCCGTCCACCATGTTGCACCGCCATGTTCCTACAGTAGCCCAGAATGGACGAACCCAACGCTGCTCCAGAGAGCGGCGTTTGTATTTTTCACGTTTTTAGCGGCCACAGTCGGGGAGGGTGAGCTGAGGGGAATTCACTTGGTTGCAATCTGCAAACTCACCACTAGAAGCCACTAAATCCCTCACACTGGACCTTTAAGTACATTATGTATGTTCGAATAAGTCAAAGCTGACTAATTACCACGGCAACTAGAGGTTACTGCTGAACACATTCCTGCACAGACAACCTATCATGTGGCTGTTTTTTTGCTTACACGTACATGCATCCTCCTGTCCAAACAAAGCAGCCTGTGGATTTACTCATCTCTGCTCTTCTCTGTCTCTCCCCCCCTCACCATGTTCAAATTACAAGATGCTGTTTTGTGCCGGTGTGCCACAGAGACCGTGCATGAAATTTATTGGCCCAGAGTCCTGCCATTTGACACGCAAGACGTGGCTAACAGATCTTGTGCCATTTCCCATCTCCTCCGGCTCCCGTGTAAAGCTGACCTTTCCTGCCTCCAAGCTATATTTAAACTCTGAGCACCGGAGACTTATGGCGCCATGGGAAATTTTATTATCAACGCTCTCCATTTGTCTGACTTAATTCAGGCCTGCCGTGGATCGTGCCAAAGCGTGCCGTATATTTACACTCTGCTACGGCAAACAAGGGCACCGGTGACAAACCCGACCATCCACCCCTCGGCGGGGGTGATGCCTGGAGGAGCGTTCCTTTGAGCTGCTCTGAGGCGCAGCCACAAGATTATAGGTTCTATTTACAGAGCACATCACCTGTGGAAAAGGTGAGAAGGATGGGAAGAAAATGGGAGCGACGTTATTTTAAAAAGCAGAAGGGACAAAGGGACTTGACATTTTGAATGCTGGTAAAACGTCATAGATTTCAGCCGCAGAAACATTCATCAGCCTTTACTGTTTGTCATCATTAGAGCAGACAGTGGGCTGAATGAGCTCACATGAGCACACACACACACTTCTTTTTCAAACTCTCGCTCAGCCATCTGCCCGACCACCCACTGACGCTCTCTTTTGTTCTGGCAGGGCTGAGATGGGAGTTCAGAGGGTGCTCCAGGTGGACCTGAAAATGGAAAGCTTTCCAGAGCTGCTGGGTAGCCGCTGGATGGCCTGGCAGGTGGAGTACCCGGCCGGTCGTGCCACCACACAAGAGGCTGAGACGGAGATCCGCCTGGCGCAGGAGGACCTAGCAGGCATCGTGCCGCTGTCCATGGTGAGTGAGGCCACCATTTGGCAGTAGTGGAAAGTAACTAAGTACATATATGCAAATATTGCACATAAATCCAATTTTGAGGTACTTGCACCTTATCTGAGTAGTATCATTTTCTGCTATTTTGTACTGCGACTCCTGTTCAGAGGGAACTATTGCACTTCTTTACTCCATGACATAAATCTGACAGCTATATTTTCCAGTTACAACATTTTCTGATCAAGATTTTACAAACAAAATGTGAGTTTGTACTGTACAGAAGAACAGTAGACCCCAGTGCATGCTGGTCCCACACCTGTCTGCCTGCATATGTAAGCCTGAGGTGTGTGTGGTGCGACCCAGTTCTTACAAAACAAAACAAAGAAAGGGCAGAAGAAAATACTTCAACGAAGAAAATATCCAGAATAGATAAAAACTCAAAACAAATTATAAATAGCTCTGAAACTACTGAATTCTGCCTTGACCAGTTCCATCACTATGCTGCAAACATGCTGTAATAACAATAATCATGTAATACAGACATTAAACACTCTGAAAGGCCATCATGCATACTTCATTATGAATCTGATGCAGCAACACGTTTCAAACACGTTTGGACAGGAGCAACTAAAGACTGGGAAAGATGTGGAACGCTCCAAAAACACCTGTTTGGATCATTCCACAGGTAAACAGGTGGATTGGTAACAGCATCATGATTGAACGGCTCAGTGGTTCGATGGTTGTGTTACGACTTTAACTCAAAGGATGTGAATGCATCTTCCATCGCTGCCGCCCAGACAGAGGAGGCAGTGCTGTAATGTGGGCCTGAGCCCGCAGAGTGTTGTTAGGAGCAGGGCAGGGAGAGAGCATCTGTAGCTCCCAGCAGGCGTCAGATGGGGTCTGGATCCTGGCTCTGGCCTGAGGGCAAGCCTGGAGCCGTCTGTCTCCCTCCGCGAGGCGCAGGTACTCTGTTGTGTAGATTAACCAAAGCTCCCCCTATAGAACGTCACACAGAGAGCCTTTCATGCATCTCTGCAGCTTCTCAGCGACACAGAGAGCGCCGCTTCTGATTTAGACCGAGAACGCTCAGGTGAAAAAATGAGCGACATCAATTGTGTTGCCTAAAGAGAAAGACGTGCTGTCACATCAGCGCTGATTACTGAAACAAAAATTGCATTCATTTCTATTTCGGTGCTTCTGATCTGCATGATACATACCTGACTGTTGTGTCAATGCTATTCTCTAAGCATTGCCCGTAGCTGTGTAGATGATAGATCCGTGTGGGTGGCTGTTCCTGGATTCAGAGGAATGCGGCGCATCCTCACCCACTGATCCGTTCTCAGGATAATTGAAGCTGTGTGTTTAATGCTGCGGTATTGTTCGAGTCGTCATGTCACTGATGCTCGCTTTGCTTCTAGGAATATACAGCTTTCTCCCACATCTTCCACTGACAAAAACTGCAAAGATGATTTGCATGATTATCTCTGCTCATAAAAATAATTTGCCTGTTCAATGAAAAACATATTTTAAGTCAAATCTCTATGTCGCTGACTTCATTTGGCTGTGGTGTAAAATCAGACCCCCCCAAAATCTAGCATGCCCTCATCCATCAGTTCTGAACCTGCTGGCGACTTCTCTCTGCTCATTTTACACAGAAGGATTTTACAGCTCACTATAAATCATGCAACTTTTTTTTTTCACTGTGGCAAATATCCATCTCAATTAACCTGATATTACATTATTTGCTAAACTTGGCTAAATCAATTAGGGACAGGATAATTTAGGCAGGAGCCTCCCAGGAGCCAAGATGAATAGTGCTTCATGTGTACTAAAACAGATGATGAAGTGGGTGTGTGCGTGCACGCGCATGTGTGCACATGCGTGTGTGTGTGTGTGTGTGTGTGTGTGTGTGTGTGTGTGTACATGTGTTACTCATGCCATGGGGGCATAAATCTCTTTACAGAGTCACATTGTGTGGACTCACCTTTCTTTTGGGGACAAAACGCAAGTCCCCTTAACATAAATCATTAAATTTAAGGGTGAACACTTGGGATAAAGTTAGGTTTAGATTATGTCTTAGATTAAAGGTTAGATTAAGTTTTAGATTAAGGGTTATATTATGTTTAAGATTAAGGGTCAGATTAAGCCTTAGATTAAGGGTTATATTATGTTTTATATTAAGGGTTAGATTAAGGGTTATATTATGTTTTAGATTAAGGGTTAGATTAAGTCTTAGATTAAGGGTTATATTATGTTTTATATTAAATCTTAGATTAAGGGTTAGATTAAATCTTAGATTAAGGGTTATATTATGTTTTATATTAAGGGTCAGATTAAGTCTTAGATTAAGGGTTATAATATGTTTTATATTAAGGGTTAGATTAATGGTTATATTATGTTTTATATTAAGGGTTAGATTAAGTCTTAGATTAAGGGTTATATTATGTTTAATATTAAGTCTTAGATTAAGGGTTAGATTATGTTTTAGATTAAGGGTTAGATTAAGTTTTAGATTAAGGGTTATATTATGTTTTAGATTAAGGAGGTAGGCAAGCAGTTTTTATGATTATGGTGAGTCTCCAGGAAACGTATGTAAGTCTGTGTAATGTCTCGTGTATCTTGATTGGCTGTTGCGTTCAGAGGGCCTGTCAGTGAGTCGGCGAAGCGGCTGCTGTCATGTCAGGGAGTGTGTGGAAACAGTGATAAAGTTCAGCGATCAGCGTTCACCTTTGATACAAACATTTCAACCATTTTCGTCATCTGACTGTTCTGGAGAAGAGGCTGACGGGGACGCCTTCATTTCATTTTATTTCCCTCCATCGCGAAGCCGCACACATTCTCTTCGCTTTTCTACTTCATTTTCCTCCGAGTGCTTCTCCGGCGCAGGCGGCTTCCCAAGGTGCACAGCATCTCCAGCCACTCCACGCTGCTTCACACACAACACAAATACTTATACATGCAGACACATTCAGAACTCATTAACTCTGTCTTCCTCTGTCCCCTTTTCTCTCCCCTCTCTCTTATACACACACACACACACACACACACACAGAAGGCTTTTGCAATCTGCATGCACCAATATGAGAGAGGCACACAAGCGAGAAAGAGGAAGGCTGAATTAGATTACTTGGGATCACTGTGGCATGAAAGGCCCACAGATAAGTTCCTCTCCCTTCCCCCGCTACGCTGGTAGAAAAGAGGAAGTAAGGTAATGTAAGAGCAGTGCTGTCAAACCCTCGCACACACACACACACACACATCACCCAGCACCATCACCACACTGCCTCCACCAAAGGGAAAACAGACTCAGTGGTTCCAGTGGAAAACAAGTTTCTGCACACAGAGCTGAAGTCCTTGTAATAGAGCAGCGACGAAGGAAATGTAGCAGACCGGAGATATGAAAGGTTGGGGGACTGGACATATGATGATCACATGTGTACTGACGTGAAACAAATGTTCAGTTACTTTAAGGGGCCGCTTTAATCCTGGAATATGAGAATATCATAAGGGAACCACACAGAGTTGTGGTCAAGGCTAATAACTCATAGATGTCTTCCCACAACCGTCCACATCCAACATCATGTTTTTACTATTTCAGCTCCAGACTGCTGGCTGTAAGCATCCTCATGAGAAGACTGACTGTAATATGTTTTTCCTCTGCTCTGAGGTTCAGATTGGTCAGCATTGCAGCAGCAAAGGCTTCTTTATGTGTTGGTTTTGGATGCAGGTTTTTAAGTCACACGGCAGCCTTGTAGCTTAAACCATGAAGTAGCTTAAAAACCTGCTGTGTGACACGTTCCCTCCCCCAGTTCCCAGTGGAAATCACGCCCTTGGTACAGATTGTCATAGAGGTGATGTTTAAATTCTGCGGAAATGCCTTGTGGTTTGGCAGTTTTCACCAGCTGATCTGCGATACGTCGATTTATCCCCGTTGGCAAGCTTTAAGCATGACTCACTCAGCCGGCAGGAACGGAGCAACATTGACTTCCCGTCAGAGTCCTCTTCCTCGCCGCTGATATTCCTGTTTTTGCCTCTCGTTTCATCCACTCACCCCTGAGAACAAACATCTGGGTCTCTGAGAGCCGAAGCGATGGGGCGAAAGCCGGGGCTGCAGTCCATGGTGTGGATCCTCAGCGGGATCAGCAACGTTAGCAGCGTTCCACCACAGACAGGGTTAATATCAAAACGCATTGATTAACGGAGTTTTGATTGTCTAGCTGCCGTCGCAATTGGCCACAGCACTGCAACAGCGAGTAAAGATGGACGAACAGCCCTTTGTGACGTAGCCCGCCATTGTTGTTGTTTCATACCTTCGTCACGATCAGCCGTGTGGACGGTAAATCAAATTTTCGGCCGCAGAGGAGAAACAGAGTTAGCGGAGACGGGAAACATGCGGCAAAATCTTTTTAATCAAGTTGAGAGGGGAGACTTCACAGAGCGCGCTGAAGGCATCTGTTGACACAACAGCTCTGCGGTTTTGCTTCAGAAGGTCCTTTCATCTGTAATTAGCACTAATTAGTCCAATAAGCTACACTGTTTTTTGCGGTAATGGAAACGCTGCTGTCATTGTGTTTTGACCAGAAATAATCTCATAAACTGAATGAGGATCCATAACTGACCATGTCTCCAAAGGTTGTAATGTAATAAAGCTAATGACTATTAGTAATGGGAAGCTTATTTAGGGTTTGATCACATTTATGGCCTATTACTGCTCAGACCCGTTCCTTTGCCCATTTATGGCGTGCTCTAAATTACCGCGCCCTTGCTGGAATTGATTATTATAAAAAGGTCTTTTTATTGCTTCTTCCCCGCCAAGTGACGGGCTCTGCCACGGGCGACACCTCCGGGACACCGTTTTTTGAAAGATGAGCTCTCTTTTCCGGCTTCCTTTGAAGAGGGCTGCGCGTTGTCGCGGGCCCACCTGCACCGCGAGGGCTCAGAGCGCCGCTCGCCACTTTGTCACCAATTTCACACCATGAAGCAGGAGTTCCGCAAATACAGCAATTATTTCAAAAGCAGAAAATGAAGAGAGCACTCAAAAGTTTTCGTCAGTTTGGAGCGAGGAAATGCCTCGGAGCTCCTGCCTGTCCCGGCTCGTCTTCCCTCCGCTTATTTCTTTAGAGCTTTTCCACTTTTTTTTCTCCACCTCTGTTCTCTTCCTATATTTTTCTGCTCGCTCCAGACAAACATACATTAATATATTAACAATGTAGATTAATTGCCTCCCTCGTCACCCTCCGCCTCCTTCTGTTGGCGTCCTCCGTTTCCCTTAAAGTGTGAAAGAGCTGTGTGTTTTTTTGGGTCATGCTGAGATGGATCTTAAAGGCAGTAATTGGATGCCTGAGCAGATTCCCCTGCACAGTGGGAGGCTGGTCCATTATCTTTTACCATCGCGGAGTAATACGCTCCTGTCCGGGCTGCCCTCATCATCATTACCCATGCTGTGGATGCCTGGTGATGGAGAGGGAGCAGGAGGACAGGGCATACATCATATCTGGACTCATCAGTCTTCCTGCTCCAGCCGAGACACCAAACTGTGCTCGCTCACACGAGCATTTGCGGGCATAGAGATGAGGAGAAATGAAAGCAGCCGTTTGTATTCACGTACCGCTCCCATATATCGTTAAACAATACATCATCACCCTGGCCTTCTCAGGCCACTTCTGCTCTCACATGATAAAGCCATCTATCAACATCCTCCAATGAATGTTTCATTTTACTCCTTTCGATTTCATTCCCTCCGTCGCAATGCACATCTCCTCCGCCGGGCAAGTGGAATCTGAACGGCCATTCATCAAACACATAGTTAGACATACAGACATAAGCATCCGCGTGCCAGCTAATCCTGCAGGCTGCTGCAGGTAATATCATGCTAGCTGCTTATCAAAAGAGGATGTACATTATACACCTTGCTTTAAAGCACCTGATTTCATCTAATAACCTCAGCCACTCTGTTCCAGTAGTGCTGAGTCTCTGTTGCATGCCTCCAGTGTTTTAGTGGAACAGAATAAAACAGCTTTTATTTTTTCACATAGCGTGAGTCATACAGTTTACAATAAGGGGCTGATGGATGGACCCCAGGCGAGCAATCCATTAGCATGTACTCCGGCTTAGAGGCTGATGATGAAGAGGTAGCCCTAATTGAGGCTGCTGCGGTGCTCACGTGTGGCAGACTACATGTAATACTAAATAGGACAACAGATTGTGACAAATGGTCACCTAATCCAGAACGCCGTCGAGTCCTTGGCTCAACACGCTCCCCGCTCCGACTCCGTTTCCACCACAGGATGTAAAAGGTATTTTGACGGACTGACGCTCATTTTTACTGTGACTGCATGTTCGGTAGGAAGTGAGAAAGTGAGTGGGTGATCGACTTTAACTTTTTGACGCTCCTGCACACTACACACACACACACACACACTGGGAGATACTTTCAGACAAACAAGGTTTAATGGTGAATTCTTCCAATGTCACTCAGGAAGACACTGAAATGCTTTTGTAATGGAAAGGCTAAAAGCGAGTGGGACGGCTTTGTGACCTATAAAACAGCCCGTCTTTGTGTTTGTGGTTTCTGACTCAGGATTTGCATGAACACATTTTATCGCTCGCTCATTACGACGACAACAGAAAATTATTATTAGAAAGCTCGCGGAGCCGTGAGGTCAGATTACTTGTTTACTTTGCTGTGGCGATTCGGCGAAGATGACCCGCAATGCATTCATGATTCATGCAGTTGTGTGAAAGTTTATTTTGTTTGCCTACAGGAAATGGTTGAGACCTGTACCCTTTGGAACCACTTATGCTCCAGTTTCTCTAATTGAAGGCTGTGAACCTTCATCCCCGTCGCTGAAGCCTTCTCTGTTCTCTTAACCCCCGTCAGTTATGGTGGAAAGAGTTTGTACGGCGAGGCAAAAGACGGAGGGATGAAGTGAAGGGCAGGATCCAGACTGACAGATCAGTAAATGTCCATATCTCACATCTCCCCGTAATTGTTAACTTCCCACTTCACATTCTGACCCAGTTCTGTTCGTCCCGACTTTAATCCCAGCTCGCCGAGCTTTGAGAGGAATGTGTGTATTTTTTAGCGGTAATGGACTCTACAGTGGAGCTGACCTTTGTGCCTGCTGAGAGAGGTCTGTGTCCAGAGGGCAGCTAAGCCAAGCTAAGCTGGCAGTATGGATCTCGATCAGAGCCGGGTGAAGAAATCAGACAGAGATCAGGAGGTCATCTCCCACAGGCGCGGTCGGCTGTTGGTGAAGAACTCTTCATCGATCGTCCGAGTGTAATAGATATCGGGCTGAAATTGAGCAGACTGGCGCGGGCGGGGTTGTTTCCTTGGCTTCTGGCCTCCGGGCGCCAGCTCAATGGGCGAGCAGCAGGGGCACCAGTGAGACATCGCCGTATCAGAGCCAGCATCAGTCAAAGCGGCCGCCAGCTCCCTTCCCCGAGCCCCCGCGGCTCTCTCACTCATCTCTACAGGAGCAGAGAGCTGGTTGTGTCCCTGGTGTCTGACCTTGGTTCCTCCAGAGCTGAGTCTGACTGTTTGAAATTCACCAGGGACGCTGGCTCCTCCCTCCTGACCCATTGATCTAGATGTATTACAGGTATTGTATTCATGAGAATAGCAGGGGATTTGTCCTATAAACTTAAAATATTGTACTTCCACATCCAGCCATGTTTTATTCACAACTCCTCTTCGCAGCATGAGGTGCAACTGGGCTGCGGAGGGTGGCTCCGACCCCCCAGCACCAGCCCAATAATTCCTGACTATAGTTTTAAAGTGCAGACACTAATAAGCTCTTTGTTAATGTACTCGTGTTATGGACAGGCATGTTTACAAGAGATTAATGGATGCAGCTCAGAGCACTATAACTGCGGTTCATAGACCTGCTGTCGCACAGCAAACTTCCTTTACTTTCTCTATGTATGAATAAAATGTTTCCGTTTGATCAGATTTAAGACAGACCCTTAGATAAATCTCTTTGCATTGTAGAAAATGAAATATACTGTCAACAGTCCATGTTGACTCACGGATCAGGGACAGTTCACAAAGTAATTAATATTTATGGGGGGATTTGTCCTGTCAGCGGTGTCATTGTGACAGTCGCCCACAGTCAAAGTTTACTCGTAAATCATGTGCAATCATAAATAATTTACAGCTGAGAGCAATTCACTGTGACTAAAACATCAATATCGTCCATGGGGTGTCATGTGAATCCTCTTGCATAACCGACCAAGCGGCTCAGATGAAAAAGAGGGAGTTCTTGACATGTCATTGGCTGCCCTTCGTTTGAAGTTTGCGAGGGCAACAATGCAACATAAATCATCCCACCGGCGAGTCCGCCGCGCCGTGCCGCGCTCAGGAGCTTCTGTTGGAGTTTATGCAGCACGGCGAGGTGCTGCGAGAAGGATCAGTGCCAATCATTCCGTCTTTTGATGTTCTCCGTCTCGCCACACCGACTTGGTCATCAAACGTAGTTTCAGGTCAGACGTTCAGAAGCAAAATGCTGTTTTCTTTTATTTTAGCGATACTTGGAGTAAGTCAAGGCATGGAGCATTTAAAGCAAGTGGTAATGCATGTAGGCTTCGTTCTTTGAGGGACCTCAAAGAATCCGAGCAGCAACGAGGACTCTGTGGGAGAATTAATCCCTCCTTAAAGGAAGAGTTTGACATTTTGGAAAATACGCTTATTTTCCTTTTTTGATACCATTTTCATGTCTGTCTGGTAAATAAGAAGCTACAAGCAGGAGACAGTCAGCTTAGCTTGGCATCACGTCTGGAAGCGAACAGCTAGCCTGGCTAAGAAATTGTGGTTTTATGGTTTTATTATTTGCTGCAGTATTTCCTGGATGGTTGCACCAAATAACCCCCCGTACGCCAAAACTTGTTTTAAGGTTTGTTTTTTTTAATCAATTAAAGACCCTCGATTTTAAGGCGTGGTTGAGGTGTGACGACAGTGAGCGACAGTGACTACGAACAAAGTGACCTTTCTTAATTTTTTAATGAGGTACCTGCTGAAGTGGCACCGGTTCATCCCGTCCATGTGACCCTCGCCCCGATCTCCCGCTCTCTCCCTTTAAGATGACACTTTCTGGAGCAGATCCACTATCATCGCAGCCATCAAGTAAATCTGTCTCTATCAGCCGCAGCCAACAGTAATGAGCGGATCAGATCTCTGACCGGCATGTACCTCGGAAAGGGCACCCACCGGTGACGGGTCTGCAGCCGCCTTCATCCGGTCAGCAGGGAAGAGACGAGGAAAAGGGAAAAGGGAAGACAAGGGAGGAACCGGCTCATTCTTGGAGGAGCAAGAATTGGAAGAGAAGGGATCAAGAGAGAGACCCTCATTAAAAGGCAGTGTGTTGGCTTCACAACCATCCCACCACTTCAATGCGCTGTCATGCAGTGATGTATCGCTCTGCATGGTGCTACCAAGGCCTTTATTCCCACTCTCCTCCATGTTTCTCGCTTCTAGCCAATTAAACGCCCACTGGAATAGAAGAGAGGAAGTGCCACATTGAGCATTGCACAATGTGGAGAGAGGAGCTGATGAAAGGACATGTCTCTTTTAGTCTGCTTAATAGCTTCAGGACACCGTCTGAGTGGCATTTAATGTCTACAGCATATAATTCACTATTCCTCTACTCCCATTTCAGTTTCCTCACACGTACGCACAGTTTATCACCAAGGGATGAAAATGTTTATCAGAACTATGAATATTTCATTCACCATAGGTTAGTTGACTATTGGCATACTTCATTGCCCCTTTTAATGCATTTGCTCTTGAAATGACATGAAAGATCATAAAGAGACTCATGTGCAATGATAAGTCATCAATTATGGTGGTAAAAGCAGCAGATTAGGTGTCATGGCTTGCAGGTCTTTTACTACCTTGACTCGTGCTTTTGGGTTTATTTGCACAGCCAGTTGGCTCCAGTGCAGCCACAACAATGCGGGGCTGACACAAATAGGTGTGCACACTAAGTGTATACACTGTTTACCACCTTCTCTTCTCTCTGCGGCCCCATGAATAATGCAAGCCCTAAGATCCCCAACTCAACACTGTGCTTGACCTGTTCATTTGTCGCGGCAGCCGGGATGTCGGGGTCAGAATGTGGATGTGTTAGTGCGGGGCAGAAGCAGAGGCTAATCGCAGCTCCTGGACGGGCAGCTTCGCTACTTCTCATGCTGCCGGTGTCACTCAGGCTGACACCATAAATCTCACTTATTTTCAGATCCAGCCGAGACACAGGCAGAAATTACGGCCCAGAGCACATTACCAGCCACAGCAGCGTGCTGAATGCTAACAGAGAGATCCTTGATAAAGCAGACGGGCAGTTCTCCCACAGATTATTGAGCAAAAAAGACTCCTATCTGTGAGACTTGAAGGCCCAGATTGGCTTGTAACTAAAGCACAAACACTGGCATCAACAAAGCATGCTGTATGCACAGAAGTCTCTCTCTAAAGATGAAGAAAAAGTGCATTTTACACACAGTTAATGTGTCTCTGTCGGATTTCTGTGTCGAGTTTGATATAAATATTGTTGCTGTTGTCTTTTTCTTATGCATGCTTCCTGGAGAGGAGACAGTGGGAGAAAGGACACATCATTAGGGGGTCGCAGAGACGTGAAGGACACAACAATGAGACAAATAGAGCTTCATTCATGTAAACATCTGTTCTGATCAATGCTCATTTTTACCTCTGCTTCCCATGGAGGCCTCTTTAAGCTGCTATAAGCCACAGACATTACACGATTCTGCTTTTCATTGTGACCCCATTACTATTCCAAACCAACGCTCAAAGGTGAAGGCTATTTGTTTCAGGCACTTCTAGGCTGTGGATTCTTCAACCGTCCCGGGGCCTGAGACTCTCAGGGGCCCCAGAGGCTTCACGTTCACTATGTGGGGCATGTTGTAATTCAGTGATTCAGTGTAAATTAGCTCAGTAATACTGTATGCACCACGAAAAACCCATTCTACACTGGAATAATGGGAGTCTTAATTTAACATGTGCATCATTTCATAATCCTGAGGATCCATGTTGAAGAGGGATTGTAAAACCACATCTTAAAATCTACCTTTAAGGCATTTTGTTGCCCTAAAGGGTTGATTTGGCCCCGGTAAAAACAAGGCCTACCGTTCTTCACACTGCCTCAATGAATATGCAGTAACTTCCTCTGCAGTCACTGTCCGTGATGCTGTTTAAGTGAAATAATCCATTCATACCAATAAATAATGCACTCTGCACGGTGTGCCGTGTGTCAGTGCCGTCGCCGTTGGTCGTGGATTATCTCTTAATGAGTCACTGCCGCATTAATCTTCAAACAACAGACGATAATTGTCAGCAAATGGGGACATTACCGACAGGCTCAGTCTATACTGCGATTTATACGACGCGTCATTTTGCTGGATTAGTCAGGAAACCTGTTGCATTGTTATTTGGAACAAAGGGAGATTACTTCACGACAGAAAAGTGATAACATTTTTACTTTGAGCCTCATCTGCTTCGTCTCTGATGGAATAAAAACTCATCAGACTGCACAAGGGCTGTAAGAAGACTGAGTACCGCTGCTGACGTGCACTGCTGGTCTCCATTTCATGTTTAATTGTGCTGTCTACGTCTGAGTGTGGACCACTGATGCATCACTGTGGAATCCCGCTGTGGCTTATTACTGCCAGGCCCTGCTCTTTGCTGCTCTCAACCTGCTGGGTCATCTCCAGCTGCTGTAATCTAACATTATCCTGTGCTTTCACCGGGTCCCGACCATTTACCCCATCATGTATTATAGATGACCCTCTGGAAATGGAGGAATCCCAGCAGACACAGAATTAATTTACAGCAACCCTCGATTTTAAGGGGAATTGAATCAAAGTCAGCGGCACGGGGGAGGGGGGGGGGGTTTATTGCTATATAACACTGTCACAGTCTATAAAATTGTAATGAAAAGCCATTTGAAGATTAAGTGTTTTTTTTTTGTGATTCATTGGTATCTCTTGGCTCAACTAATAATCATTTCACTCCGAAGCTGAACCGTCTCAGTAATTGATGCTTACGAACGACCGAGCTCCTTTCAACCAAACTTAATCCTCCTTTTCTCTTGTTGAATGGCACCGATTCACAAGCTCACAAACACAGAGGAGCGTCTTCAGAAGCCGAGTTAAAGGGCCGATGTACACATCTCGTGAACGTCCCTGGTTACGGTGGCATACGCATGAATGTGTTGACAGGTAGTCAGACCCGGCGTATTGGCCCTGTCTGCACTTGTTAGGTTTAGCGATATTATTTGAAAGGGGGCTGCTGGTGTTATCTATACCACTGTTTCTCAAGCCTGGTCCTGGAGTACCACCGCCCTGCATGTTTTAGACGTATCCCTGCTCCAGCACACCTGATTCAAATGAACGGCTCGTTATCAGGCCTCAGCAGAGCCCAGTAACGAGCTGAGCATTTGAATCAGGTGTTTCAGCTGGTGCAAAATCCCTCTTTATTTAAATTTGGTGGGGGCTAACCCTTTAAAAATTAAATCAGAGGCGAGAAGAGACGTTTGTCTACAAAAGGATCCAAAAATTATGTGTCTCCTATTCACTGTTTGGAGTTCATGGCAATTAAAAGAATAAATATCAGGCGATTTCTCGCTGCCTCTCGCTCTCTAGCTGATGACATCATCCACTCAAGGGGCAGAAATTCTGAGCATTTTTTTGAGAAACTTTTAGGTCTTCAGATGGTCAGGGATGGATGGAAAACCGTAAGAGATATCAAAAAGTGAGCCGAGATTCATTTTGAGCCGACAAAATTATCTACGTTTTAAAGTTTGAATGAAGTCTCTAGGAGAAAGTTTGGCGAGGCAGCGGAAACTTGAAAAAGGCTGAAATTTGAGGAAATTTCCCATTCATTTCAGTTTTTTGCAAATAACTTTGCAAATTATTAACGAATCCTGTCAGAACTACAGAGCACACCATTCCAGATAGAGCCGCACACTTTGATATATAGTTTGGGAGGGTTTTCTCAAAGCTGCGGGACTAGCTACGCACCGAAATTCTGTCTGAATATGAAAAATAAGAAGAAAAAACGCGAGAGATTACAATAGTGGCTCGTGCATTGCCTCGTGCCACTAATGAATCTGACATTTTATTTGATGTCCATCGCTCTGGGGTTAAATTTTCTCTGTTAAAAAGAAAAACAGCAGTCGCTGCCTCAGTAGAATAGCAGTGACATGCCGTCAGTGCAGCGAAAGAAAAGTGTCTCGGGGTTCCTGCCCATTGAAATTAAGGATATGTGAGCAGGGCTTTTGTGTGTGACCGTCCCTACAACAGAATGAAAACAGCTCACAATGAGAGACTTTTGTCACGCTGCACAATTAGCCAAAGTCGTTTCAGCTCCCCAGCAGCAAGAAGGCTGTGTTCGTGCTATAGTACAAGTATTTAGAAGTACACTTTGACCTCAATGGCAGCTATTTAATGTGCTGCCCGTGGTTCCATAGCAATCTATGTAATTGAAGTGCGAGTTCTTTGGGCTGAATAAGCGGAAGAGACAATCCAATGTGCATGGGTGACTTTAGAGAGCAAAAGTTAACTCAAACTCATCTTAATTGGCCCCAATTATCTACTGTGACAATGCTGGTGTGTGTGTGTGTGTGTATGTGTGTGCATGTGTAATGAAAGGTTAAGATTTATGTTCAGAGTGATGAAGCTGTACCACTGAACTTGAAGAACCACGGCTGTCGAGACCACAGAGGTCACTCACTAAGAGTTCCTCTAATTCAGTCCAGCGCCAAATTATAGCATTCATGCTTTTTGCACAGAGCCTGAAGATGATTGGCCAGTAAGCAACTACACACAATGCTCCTGAAGGAGTCCTGCCAGATTAAGTCTCACCATCAATCTTATTGAATGTACTGTGTAAAAAAATCATGTACATGTACAGTGTATTGAATATACTGCATTATTTGACCCTACAAAGCCAACATGCAATAATTCCATTCCATCATTTGGTCAAAACAGAGTCAAGACTCCTGACTCTTTGATGCCTGTTTTACTGTGAAAATTGTCCCTTTCTATTGTTTCTAACCCCCACTCCGAATAAAATAAAATTAGCTTTTATATCTAATCGAATCTAGTTGATGAGCTGCCGTCTTGTTATCTAGTTTATTAAGGTGACCATGTCAAACCCAGGAGCCTTACATGGACCACACGTTCATGCATGTGCACGTGTATCACCATTCACCATTTCATTAGGACGGATGGACAGTTATTTCTGTGCTTTGCGCACCGACTGGAGGCACCTTTCAACACCATGAACGCAGCGGATGGAGTCATCAGCTCTTTGACATGACAGCTAACCAAGCAAGCATCATAGCCTCACTGCTAGCAACCGCATTGACGACGCACTGAATGATTTTATTGTGTTAAACTACCTTCATGTATGTATCAATTGATATTAAATGTATTAAATTGTAAATGAATAAATGAATTGATTTTAAAATAAATATTAGACAGTCAGACGCATAGGAAAGCAGAACCGACAGTTAATCCTCATGAACGATAGAGTGTCAATACATGAGGGTGTTTTATGGATGAGAAAGCTGAAAGGACACAGTTGGACACTACATTTTCTCCTTCCTTGAAGCTCAGTCAAATACAGAGCCCATGATCTGCATTTTACAGTCATTATAAGTGTTGTGGCACTTTTTAGTTCTTAAAATCGAGGCATTAAAATCTGTCTGTTACGCCAGCGAGGCTCAAAACTTTAAATCCTTTGTGTTAACTTCGTGGGGCTGCGTTGTTCTTGGATGATTATTAATTTATCTTTAGCTTTTTATTGACATTTTTTTCTGGCACCACTTGTGTTTTTGTTTTTTTACTGCACTTTGCATCCCTGTTGGAAAAGGCCCCTCATCATTATCATTAACAATGATCATATGTTTATCACCCGGGAACGATGATTGCTGGATTTTAGAAGTTTGGACTCTGAGGAAGCCTTGAGTGAAAAGAGGCCAAGCATGTGAGTGAAGGTAGAAAAGACAGTCACTGTGTATTAAAAAAAAAAAAAAAAGGCAGGGTTTGAGACGTCTCCCTGCAGTACTCTTACGAAGCAATTACACATGCACAAGGAGGGCAATCACACCCACCAGAGAGGCTGCAGAGAGAGCCTTCAGATTGCTGCGGATCCAGGACAACGCGAATAAAAGCTGGATCAACCCTGGCTGCATTGATGATGATGTGTCTGAGCAGAGAAGCAAATCATCGTGTGAAGGTCAGAACTCAAAAGCAACGATCACATGAAAAGACTGAAGTCAACGAAACAGGAAGTCAGCAGCGCAAACAGAGCGGACGAGGAGGCAGCAAGAAGGCAACAGAGGGTCGGACAAGAATCAAATCCACAGACAGGCAGAGGTCAAATAAGACCGGCTGCAGGGGTGGCCTGCCAGGAGGGCTGGAGAGCTAAGACACTGTGGCGAACAGGTGGGAATTTAAGCCCTGACGAGACTGATTGGATAATAGAGAACAGGTGACAAGTAGAACTGGAGGGAAACTGAACAATGACAGGAAGTAAAGCCAACCGGAACGCAAGAAGGCGAAAAGTACAAAATAAAACAGGAAATGAAGTTAACTAGAGTCCGCACAGTGATTCCATCATGTAAGAGAACAATTCTCCAACATGAAATATAATTATCAGCATTTCATTCAACTCAAAATCAGTCAAAACCGAGTCAAATCTAAAATTTATCTGTGATTTAGCCTAATTATTCTCATCAATTAGCTGGCTTAACAGCGTCTCAGTGTTTTCTATTCATCCTAATCACTCTCACAATAATTAAAACAGCCCTCACATAGTTAATCAGGTTGACTAATTTCATATTTAGCTCAACTCAACAGTGGCACCTCAAAGCTGAAGAGACCAGAGCGGACTGAAGACGTACACTGGCTAACCCCCTAGTTGAAATGAAACATGTGCTCTTAGCTGCTGTACCGCCGTCCTGCTCACCAGCTGCCATCAGCCAGCAGCTGTCCGCCAGCGGTGCCTCTGATTTACCCAATAATCCCTAATTGAGCAGCGATTGTGCAAAGCCTCTTTAGGCCACTTTCAATACTTCTTGATGCTCTTTCTATTCTTTCAGATCTGGTAATTACTGACTGTCTGTCGCTGGGTGGATCAGAGACTACATCGTTGCTGAGCTGATCTCTTTCTGTCTCCAGGACTCTGAGATTCTGAACACGGCCGTGCTGACCGGGAAGACGGTGGCCGTGCCGGTGAAGGTGGTGACCGTTGGAGTAGACGCCTCCGTCGTCGATGTGTCCGAGGCGGTCAAGTGCCGCTCTACGGACGAGGACGTGGTCAAGGTGAGTCAGAGGATGTGCGTCTTTACAACACAAAGTCACTGAGGTTTGCTTTCCACTGATCTGTGTGGAGCGAAGAGGAGGCTGTAACCTTCCTCAAATTCACACGTCTGACAAACAGAAATGTCCGATTTCTACAACATCTCCACCTTCTGAGGTTTGACTGCTGCTCTTTTAATTACGTCATCTCGTGGTTCTCTTCTTCTGCGGCGGTATAACGGCACCCGACTGGAAAATTGGCTGCACCGGCTGTTTATCTCGATGCGCCCAACTCCTAATATTTGCATAATGATAGTGGATGGAAACGCGCATTGATTAGCATTTTCTTTCTAGAAATTCGGTGAAAATTTGCGGGTTTATCAATTCTCTTACAAAAACATACCTTGACTTCAGCTGAGTTCAAGTAGCTTTATGGAGTTACTACAGAACATTTTCTTTTCTCAGTTGTACAGAATTTAAAATGATTTATATGCAATATATTAATAAATGAATTATTTAGAATTTGTGTTTGTAAGTGCTTCCTGGTGCAGCATTTAGTTGATATCAAATCAAACTGCACAACAAACATGTGCACTCAGTGACTGACACTCCACGCAGGTACTGTGACGCCTTACAGACAGTGCATTAAAAGTTATGTGAAGGATAGATGAGAAGATTTTCTATGTTTAGCACATCTATATAAATCCTCCAGAAAGGATAAACAAACACCAGCAAACAACTTGAAAGTGTGTGTTTGATATGCAGCGACTGCTGACAGGTTGCTCAAGTTTTCCTTTATTTTTAGAGCCCCTTTCAAACCTGGGGCACAACAGAATAAACAGGCCCTCACAGTGTTAGAAAATTGAGCCCGGGTATCAGCGGCTTCGCTCTCCAAACGAAAGAAGTCGCTCTCCAGCAGAATCTCAATGACTGTAATGATCTATAGAAAGACTCGATGAAGAAGCAGAGAAAATATCACATTGCCTGTGGTCTGTTTCCAAGTGGCTCAGAGAGAAGTGTACAAACAGCACCTCGCTGTGCCAGGAGCGCCGTCCAGTCGCGCTTCCTGTTTCAGCCCGTCACGATCAGACAGGACAGAAGGATGCAGCGAATCAAACTCAAGTAATGTACACTAATGAGCTGTAATGACACAAAATCAAAAGCAGAGGAGGATATTTTGCGGCATCGATCCACTTTATCATGTGGGACGAGTGAGCTAGCGGATGCTTAAGTGACTTCCGGAGGGAAATTAAACTGCAGCCGGAGACGTTTAAAAAGAAGCCGCTGATATCTGGAGGTCAGAGGAAGCTCACTGCTGCTCACTCAGTAAAGCTCTTTTCTCATCATAGCCTGCCATCATGTATGTAAACATGACTAATTTATCTAATTTTGACCCGGGGAATTAGCGAAAAATAAACACAAAGCGACATTAAACCTGAATAATGAATGACTGTGCACATTAGATTATGCTTCTTCTATTCACTTGTGGCCGTATAATTATGGTGAATTTGAAAGAAATACCTCAGGTCACACGCTTTTTCTTTAAACCTCTTTGGAGAATTTCTTCTGACATGTATAGGCTGAAATAAAGCTCTTCATTATTCTGCATGCACATGTTGTTCTTTCTGGATTTATAGTTTTGACAGTTCAATTTAGGGCCAATGTATATATCCTGGTTCACTGGGACTGTGCTGGATTACTGCAGTATTTAACTGCTGCACTGTACATGTACAATCATGTTACAGGTCTGTGTTCCAGCTGCTTACAGCGAGGATGGTTTAGAGGGGTCGTAACCCTGCAGACTTTCAGCTCGTTCTTTTGGTTCAGTCTCACCGGTTTTGTGCACTCCTGCAGGCAGGCAGCTGATTTTCAGCTGAAGGAGCCACAGTCCACCACCTGCCCTAAGATAGCAGCAAGCTAAAGAGAACATTATAGCAGCTAGAAGAGCAGATGTTTCCAGATGAACAAGGAGCATGCACTTGAATCAGGTGCTACCCAACTCCAGGACCTTCCAGAGGACAAGAGGGACTGAAGGACAGCCTTTAAAAGTCCAAACAGTCCAACATTTTGACACAACTGTGTCTTCATCAGGGTCAAAATGGACAAAAACACGAGGCAAACACATGTATAGTCGATCTACAGTCAGTTCTAGGTCCAGGCGACGGTGAGGACCAAAAAACAGAGCTAAAAGGAGCGTGAACGTTGGATTTACATTGTCCTGGTGGCCACAAACATGATGCCAAATGACTGGTAATGTTGCTCTCCTGTTTTGTTAAAATGATATCTGTATCCTGATAAGCTATCTGGATAACATATGATCCAATCTTTCCTTTGAGTTTACAGCGATTTTTATTTTCTCTTTATCCTCATTGAGATCTGATCTCTGTCCTCCAGATCAAAACCTGCATGTAATTTCAAATGGCCATAAATTGGCGCCAGACTCCCTTAAAAAAATCAGAGTTTTGGGAGTTAGAAGGAATTTTATGAACTTTGTGAAACGCTGTCTCTGACAAATTCTTCATCATTTCTCCCATTTTGTAAATCCAGCAAACGTAAGACATTCAGTTTTTATTTTCTTTGCATAAAAAATATTGTGTCAGTTCATCCTGGTGTGTTGCAGTACTGTAGGCTACTCTGGGACCAGATAAATTCTGTGTGTTGTTAACAGCTGATCGGCTGCACAGATGAGTGCAGCACACACATTCACACACAGTCATTTCTTACTGCATATCATTCATTTCCACTCATATTGCTTTCAAGCCTAAATTTTATGTCAGCTAAAAACCAAAATCTGTGTGAGTGTTGCGTTGAGTACGGATGCCAGCGGGTTGTACGGATTACGTTTACAGCGACCTCAGATCCAATCACAAGCGAGCCAGACTACCTGCAGATGTGCTCTGACAGATCCAATCACATTCTGATCATAATGCATTTACACCTTACGTTAACATGCGTTTTTTTCTGATCTGGATAAGGTTCCTGATACAGATCACATGTTCAAACAGGTGTAAACGGGTTCAAAGTCAGTGTTGTGGTCATAGTTTGTCTCAGCTGCCACCAGTGGCTGTTATTGCAGGTTTAAAACGAGTTTTAAAGGAATCATTTTACGCTGAATTCTGCTAATTTCTGTCTGGCTCTTTAAATAGAAAGGTCCAAACATTCTCGTCATGCTCCAATTTTCTGGCACATGGTTGTTTCAGTAGTTAACTTTGACTCCGAAAACGTTGTAAAAGCAGAAAGAAGTTTTCAGTCGCGCTCACAAAACAAGAATACAGAGAAATCGTCAGCACAAACACGTTCCGCAGTTATGTTCTGTATCAGTGAGTTTCCATGTTAGCCGTGAAATGCACTCAGTCAAGGTCATGCTATGAGCAGGCTCGTACAGTGTAACCGCTGCTTCCGCGGAGCAGGGCTATCAGAATATTTACAGACCTTCCTCTTGCATTGAAATGAGTGGTGTAGCTTATGCAGAGGAGTCTGAGCGGCTTAATTGCTTCTGTCAAGCCAACTCTGTGTACAAGCTGGAGACGAGCTCACCCCGCCGTCATGCTCCCTTCTCCCATCGCTCATATCTGCCGTGGATTCTATCTGTCTGGTGAGTTGTTAATTTCCTGGGCTAGATCCAGAGACAGCTTTAATGTCCTCTGTAAGTATTCTCCCGTTAGCTGCCTAATGTGTCTGATTAATGTGGCGGCGGATCCTCCTGGACGTTTATGATACTTGGCGAATCAGAATGACGGTGGGTGTGTAATTCACGGAGACAGTCCCACCCTCAGCCTGCCACAACACGCTTCCCGCTGAGAGGGTGCAGAAGGGGTTAAAGGGACCGCTGATTAATTGGGGATGTCTCTGCATGTTAAAATATTGATTTGGAGCTGTGTGGGCCAATAATATGGCACAGCGGGAAGGTGTAACCATGTCAGTGTAATGTGCTGGGATGGCTCGATGCCAGTCGCATGTTTTCCATAATTGTTTCTGCTTAGATAGATCAGAGAAATGCCAGCAGGTAGTTAATTGGACATACGGTAGCTTAATAACTCCCATTTATTTTTACATACTTTTCCAACAACAAATAAGGCCAAACTGACTCCATACAGCTTATAATACCTGTAACTGATCCAATAAATCCAATAACTGATGTGTTAGCAGCATGAGTTTTATTGATCGTTCATGTCCCCGTTGGACCCGGTCAGTGAGCTCATGTGGAGCCGAGTCAACGTAACGCTCGTGCAGACGCATCACAGAGACCCAAGTTGTGAGAAAAGTCAAAGACGAAGGGGCTGTCGGCAGCCAGGGTGCAGCGAGAGAGTGAACGCTGAGGGCCGATAAGGAGCAGGGACTCCTCTGACATCTTTATCAGGTCAGACACACTCTCACACTGGGAGCCCAATCTGCTCCATGACTGACTGTAGCCAGGGGAGCAACAGCGCCCTTGTAGAAATGTTCAAAAGCTTCATTAAGCAACTCTGTCAGTGTTACGCTGCTGCCGCTGTGTGTGCTCTGTGCTCTTTACTGGCTGGAGTAACGTAGAACAAACATCCACTGGTCCTGCAAGCGCCCGCTGGAGAACACAGGACCAGGATCAGGACCTCAGTGGTCCAGAGGTCACCTGCAGCAGGAGATGCTCGTCTGGTGCTCAGGCCTGTGAAGGTGCACTGCTGTTGTTCGATGGGTCACTGAAAAAAAAACAACTCTTTTAAAGTCAAACTAATATTAAAATTCATTTTTGCTCAGAAATCAGGATAAATGTCAGTAGCTTGTTTTGACTCGTGTTGACTCATTTGGTCGAAACTATAATTACAGATAAGAAGAAAGTTTTATTTTTATTTTTCTTCTTTCTTCTCTTTCTTCCTACTGCATTTCTACCTCTTTTTGGTTCAAAGTGACAGCGTCTGATTGGTGCAACGTCTTTGTTGGCAGACACCAAAGATTAAATCACTTCATTTCCAGCAGCCGCACAGGAGTCAGAGAGCGAATTTAAAAATGAAGATACGAAAATAAAAAGAGAAGAAGGAGGCAGAGTCAATGAGCAAAGACTTTATCTGCTGAGGATGTTTGATTTTTAAGGGAGTTTGTTGGAGGGACACTTGAAGATGTTCAATCGGTCAAGATTACGAGAAGTGGGTTGATCATCGTGGAGTACGGAGAGATCGAGCCTGAAGATCTGTAAAGTCGGAGATCATGTCTGTGGGCAGTGTTTCTCAACGGGATCAGAGGGAAGGAAGAAGGCGTGGTCAGCGCTGTGCCACCGTCAGTGAAGGCCAAGTCATTTCAGGCTTTTGTGAAGAAAGATGCCTGAAAAGGTTCAGACAGTGCTTCAGTGTGCTTGGCTTTTAAAGGAGAACTGCCAGAGAGAGTGTTTCTCGCCTCCGCGGGCCATGTGAGGCCGTATGAGAGAGCTCCTCTCAGACGTTTCTGTAGCCGGACATGTTGCAGCAGCTCGTAGAGGAGTCGGAGGATGTGGGCGACGCGGGAAGGACGACTGCTACAGGGAGCGCGAAGAAGATGAAGAGCAAGCAAAGTGCCTGCACTGTGAGAGGAATCATCATGCGGGGTCAGCAAAGTGCCCAAAAAGAAGCGAAAGTGAATACAATCAGAGCAGAGACGGCTTGTCATAAGATGAAGCTGTTAAGAGAGAGAAACGAGGAAACAGAAAGAGAAACAAACATCTGCAGCGATGAGAAACAACTTTTACTTGCTTGGTTTTTAATTGTGCTGTTGAAACACATCGAAAGGCAGAAAGGATGATGCTGGACGCTGGCAGGAGATCCTTTCCGAAGAAGATCTAGATGGGACGGGAAGATCTGCACCAACGCAGACGATTAGGTCTGAGGTGTAGAATGGACAATGTTGTGAACGGGATCGCTTTATGTTGACACTGAGGATGGTGAAGCTGTCACAGTCCAGTAGGTGCCAGTAATGCAACTTATATGGATGCCAACTGCCATAAAACTCCACAGAAGAAGAAGAAGAAGCTGTGGGCTCATTGGGAGGCCGTAAAGTCCCATCTTTGATTTGAGCTTTCACTCAGTGCCTGTGAATATTCTCATTCATCCAGGTCATTGTATGCTTTAGGGCATTCAATCGTTCGCAACTGGACCTTGTCAGTTTGTCAAAAACAAGAATGGTATCACTCTATTGTGAGGCAAACGATCCCCCCATTAAGGCGGGGTGGGGTGCAACCCTTTGGTGTTAACGACAGTCGTTAGCCTCGTTATTGTCCCATTGTTGTCATTGGGAGGCTCCTTGAGCCATGTGTGAATGGCTTTGTTGTTTGTTTTCAGAGGCTAAATCTTTGATAGAGTGATACTATTCTTGTTTTTATGGGTTGGTCTCACTCAGGGGATAAATACTTGAACCTAACACCATTGCATTGGACTAGAGCTGTCCTATCTAGTCTGGTTGCGTACGAACTGATGAAGCCTGCTCGGATGAGAGGCGAAACGTCTTCTAAGACAAACTGACAGGGTCCAGTTGCGAACGATTGAATGCCCTAAAGCTTTCACTCAGTGTTTGTGATGCGAAACACCCCCATTTCTCGACTGTCGGCTCCCTGTCATTTCAACAACAGGACCCCTGATAGAAAATGGAAAAACAAAGTGTCTTTACATGCAGAACAAACAGCTGTGAGTGAGCAGGAGCTGATGAAGACTCAATGCAAAACAAAAAAGACAAAGACAAAAAAGAAATGGCTAGTGGGAATCACTGTTAGCATTAGCATGCCAGGCTAACTTGCATCCAACTAGCCTAGCATGATAACTTCCACTTTCAAATGGAATGCAAGCTGAACTGACAGATATTCCCAAATGCTGAGTTCTTCATAGGGACGAATGTCCTAAATCACTGATGGTGCATAACCAACGTGACGTGGGCTTGTTGAAAAAGAAAAAGTCGTTTCTCAGCAACGTTGATGTCAGTCAGCCACAGGGAAAACAAAAAGAAACGAGAGAGAAACACCCACCAAAATGTTTTTATTCTCTTTTGCAATTGGAAGAATGTGCACAACAGTTGCAGTGTCATCATAGTGTCATGTCCTCACACAAACGTGAAAAGATTTCAAATTTCAGTGTTACTTTAAAACTGGAAAATCACCGTGAAAGTCACTGCACAGCTGCAGGACGAGCCTTTATGTTGCACTTGCATTGAGTGACTGAATACCTTCAGAAAATGATGCATTCACGTCCCGTCAAGGTGCCGTCGCATTGTGCGTTCTTACATTGTGTTTCTTTAGCGACAGTATACACCGAAAGCAGCGCACACGTGGATCTACACAGCGTAAACAGGGACCAACCGAAAGGTCTTTGACTGTTTTTATTAAGTCAACACTGGAATACATGTGTTCAATCACATGCTGGTTCTCGAGGAAGGCCCCAAGTTTTAGCACAGAGTGTAAAATCAATGCAGCAAGTCTCCAAACATCTGCTTTTATTTATACAAACCATCCAAATTTACTTTCCAGAGAAAAATCCACTGCTGGCTTCACTCCGGAGGTGATGTGAAGTGGAGGGAGCTCCCACAAAGCAATAGAATCTGTCACACACACAAAGTTTTCTGGTCACAGAGGATATCCTCCGCGGCCTCATGATGAATGGCTGTTTATGGTTTTATCTCGCTGTGGAGAAATAACTTGGAACTAGAAAAAAAAGATATTTCCCCAGACCATCTAATTCCATCTGGTTGCAGCCGGGGTAGTCTGCTATATGATGGGATCAATAGGACTGACAAAGAGCCCAAAAAAAACAGTATCTCAGTTTAAGACATGCTGATTAATTACCTCTGTGTGTGTGTGTGTGTGTGTGTGTGTGTGTGTGTGTGTGTGTGTGTGTGCTGGATGTCCCTCTTGAGATCCTCTTTGAATTTTTATGTATTTGTGTATGGAGTGTGTTTGTAACGCTTGCACAGCCGCATCATGGTTTTTAAAGAGACAGAGACAGAAAGCGAGACGGAGAGAGAGGACACTCTGGACATTAATCAAACGCTGGTGTGAGTAGAGAAAGAAGCGTGGGGGAGGATTTCAAAGACAGAAAGCAACGCGGAGCTGCGTCTTTCCACAAAAATTGGCCGGCTCATTCCATTTGTAAAGCAATTTATAAAACAGATGGCTTTGAATTTGGTGATTTTATCGAGAGACAACCGGTCTCCTCTTGCTAGTTTCCATCTGTTGGCTCTTCTTTTAGCTGTAGGCAGAACTATAATAGAGGAGCAGACCGCGACCCGGTTCCCTCAGGTTCAAAGATGTCCATTCTGCCCTCCTCCCTCTTTTCCCGAGTGTGCAGCAAACAGGGACCTTTCATCTTGTTCAAAGTAGTTATAGGAATACTGTATCAGCGCAGAGCTCAGGAGTGTAAAGCCTTCTAATCAACACGAGGGCCGGGCCCACAGCGTGCGCTCTACAGTATATTGCACTGCGTAATTCCCAGCGTAGTCACCGAGTGCCACCGTCAGAAGAGCTCGGCTTAAGTTCTGTCTCTCTTAATCCTTCCCTCTCCTCCCACGCAGGTGTCAGACAGGTGCGACTACGTTTTCGTGAACGGCAAGGAGATGAAGGGCAAGGTGAAGATGATGGTGAACTTCACCTACGGATACCTGAGCGCTCAGTTGGAGCTCGACGTGTGGATCCCTCGGCTCCCGCTCCAGATCGAGGTGTCAGACACGGAGCTGAGCCAGATCAAAGGGTGGCGGGTCCCCATCGTGGCCAGCAGTCAGAGGTACAGTGCTGCATGTGTGTGGCAGGCGCAGGCCTTTGTGTCGCTCTGACGTCTGTCACGGTTTTCAATCTGTGAGAGAAGTCTTCAGCAGACTCAGTGATGAAGCATCTAACCGGCTGAGTCACCATTTCTCCGGATTAATCAGGATGAGATTAAAACCAGAGAAACAGAAATAAACAAATGCACAATAAAGAAATACATTTGAATTCATTTACTAAAACATTTCTGCATTTCCTCACGTATCCAGTGAAACATGTTTGATTCGAGTGGATCCAAGTTTGATTTCTAAATGCATCTTTTTCATGTGCTGCTCTTCTAGACCTCGCATGCAGTCGCTGCTCATCATTAGAGTCCTGCAGCAGCACCGGCTCGATTTAACCCGCTAACGAATAGCCTTTATTCCAGGTCATGTATTCGATTGCAGTCATGGTGGCCTCAGATAAGATAATGATGAGACACCTCTCCACCTGTCTCCTCCTGACTTCTTGCTGACAGTTTTTGGCTGATAACAAAATGGCTGACCTGTGCAATACAGCCGGCTTAAGGTGGCCTGCCATCGCGCCTTTTAGTCGACAGTGGGACGGAACATTATTAGAGCTGTCTGGAGGTCAGAGCTCTCCCCCGGGGCCTCATCACTATCAGCACCTCTGCCAACGCCGCTGTGTCGTGCTACTCTGCAACTGTTGAAATCCATCAATTGATGGAGCAGCCATCAGCCTACCTGTAGTAATTACTTCTGGAAAAGCGTCGAGGTTGGACTTGGACTCGGAGTCATCCCACGCACCAGTGTGGCTACTCTAATTATCCCTGCTCCCCTCTTATTTTGAGTGACAGAGGTACAGCTTTCGACGAATGCCGCGGCTTGTCGAGGATGTTGCTTCCCCAGCTGCTGGTACGCCTTTATCAGCGGGGACAGCCGGGTTGTGTTGTCATTGTTGACGCCAGCGCCGCTGCTGACGGGCTGCGCAGCGCTTTGTTTCCCCCTGTCTTCCACCCGTCTTTGTTTATCAGGGGATAGCAGGCGTGACCTTGCAAAGTAGCACTATGTTTGTTGGCGAGAATGGCCATCGGCCCACTGTCCATAAGCCCACGAGGGACGAGCGGCGGGACCGTCCTCTATCAGCTGGGCTGGCACGCCGTGGGGGGAGAGACAGAAATGAGGAGTAAAGAGACATCAGGCCTGTAAGTGGGATAGTTGCAAAAGTAGTCCTCGCACAGTTTTTGACTGACACCGCCTGTATGGCTCACCTCTTCCCTCTCTAAGCCCTGTCAAAACGGGGACAAGATAAGCCTTCGCAGACAGCAAACCTAAGTGTAGGCGTAGCACTCAGGCATGCACCACTCCTTCAACACGTCTTTCAGCATATGCACAGTATATTGAGATTCCTATTTTCCCCCTCGCTTTGTAGTGTTTTAAAAAATCTCCGGCAGTTACCTGTTAATACTCGTGTTTTTTTCACGCTTACTGAGTTGTCTTATGCCGAGTGTTCGCTCTCTACTGTCGAACAAGCGCCTGCACTCGAATTCCCTGCAAGACTGGAACAATGAAAAACAATCAACCGCCGTCAGACCGAGCTCTTCCTGTATATACAGAAGCTGCGCCGCCTATTTCTGTCCAAATGACCTTCGTCATGTTATTGTAGCAGAAAATGAAATGCAGCAAAATGCCAAAACAAATACGCCGCACGATCCACGGGGCACAACAAAAATAAGCATGACACACACACATTAATATGCAGCATCTCCTCTGAAGTCAGAACTGGGCTTGAAAGTGAATGAAGCGGAAAGAAGAATTGCTTTGTGAAGCAGGTTGTTCTCGGCACCGAGTGTGATTTGTTTATTAGATTAACCTTAGATTAGATTCTGAGATGGCTGCATAAGCACCGGCGCATCAGATTTATGGCTGGACTTCACCATCAGCTTGTTTATTCCCGAATCCATTACACCTGACTAATACCTGCATGCATAAGCGTCTTTAGAAATATACTTTTTAAACGCCGATTCAGTCAAAATGTAAGTACGTACTCCTGCAACATCCGTGCCGTTCGTCAATTCATTAGCCGTGAATGTCAAATAACGAATTCTGTTCACGCTCAAAAGCATTCACAATATGATTCAAAAGGATTTAACCAGAGCAGTCAGTGGTGGGAAACCTTCAATTACTGCCACTGGAATAAATTGGAAGATGGTGACTGAGATCATTGGCAGGTGTTTTTTCCCCTGTATATAATATGTAAATGAGTGGAGAGACAAGAGGGAAGAGGAATTTATGAAAGGGGACAAAAATGCAAAAAATTCAGAGATGACAAACGTTGTTAGTCTGCTGGAATAAAGCGTGAACGTGTGAGTAAGTGCTGCATTTCATTCAGCCGGCAGTTCTTTTGTTTGTATCTGAATTTGAAGGTTGCCCTTTCATTAGCCTTTGTGGACTGAGCTAACCCGGGCAGGAAGCGCCGTGCGTTTAATGAAACTAAAAATATTATTAACCAGAGGGACTCGAATAGCTTCATCCTCACCGGGGACTTTGGTGCAGTGCTCCACATCTGTGTGGAAAATTACGTAAAAGTGGGGGAGTTAGCATTCATGAATATGCATTAAATGTGTCACGTCGGGCCTGCCGAGCCACAACTGATCTGCTATTTTAATCTGGTGTTTCAAAAATAGTTTTAAAAACGAAACTTTTAATGATGAGTCAGAGACGTGTCGGCGGCGCTTCGCCAAGACAAAACCGCAGATCTACGACCTGATCAATCAAGTCCGGTGAGGATGTGACACAGACTGACATCCAGTCGTTTCCCTTCCCTGTCCTCATTCAGAAAGTTCACTTCCTTCAGTTCTTAGTTACATCACACACTCCTGTGCACCAATCAGCATCTGAATAAGATTCTGACACACTGCCAATCAGATCTAATGGATTCACGCCCCCCGCAGGCCTGATGAAGCATCACTTGTTGAACCCTGAATCTTCTGTCCTCTTATTCAGTGTGTCCACAGCAGAAAGATTTCGTCTGTCACGCGGTTGCATGTGAAATCGCTCCTGCCGGCGAAGGTTTTTAAGCCCTTAACTCCAGATCTCACTGTACTCTGGGCTCCTCTGCGGAGCGCGCCGCTAACGTCTTTATTCCCACGGCCTTGCTTGCAGTCAGATTTCTCAGGGGATCCAGACAGAACGAGACAAGCGGAGCGGATAATCACAAGAAAAACAGTTTAAGAGATTCATTTCATTTCTTCTCCCCTTTATCGTGGCCGCAACCTCTGCTGGCGTGCGTGCGTTTGAGAGACAGAGGAACAAATGTCGACGATTAGACGGAAAGGCGGCTGTTAAGCCTACAGTACAGTATATGATTAGTAGTTTTGTTGACAAAACACTTTTCTGTTTGTAATGCTCCCAACTGTGCCCCCGTGTAACACTGAGCAGCTGCAGCAGCATTTATTCTCCCCGATCAACCCTTCAAACGTCTCAGGCTGCTTTCTCTGTCGCTTTTATAAAGTTGTTTGTTGAAGCAAAATGAACAAAAAAAAACAGTTATGTGCAAAATCTAATGATATTGCAGCTGTATTGTAACCATTTAAATGTAGTTTGTCATACTCAAAGCAATTTTCCTGGTGAGAAAGAGCTGAGACTCTGCTGGCTGATTTGTTGCCTAAAGTAATAAAATTAGATTTGCTAGCAACAGAGCAATCAGGGAGGCTATTAAGTAAAGCAGTAAGGAGGTGTACATTTAGAATTTAGACCGGCGAGAGGGACGCCGAGAAAGAAAAACCATAGCTTCGCTCTGGACTGATCCTCTCCTCAGTCTAATCAACGATCCTGCATCGTTGCAGCCCCAATAATAGTCTATAGTCTATAAGAGTCTATAATAATAGTCCGGACGCTGTGTAAGACATAAATGCACAGAATGACCTTTTTGACATAAACTCACCTGAAAAAACACAAACACAATATATATAATTATTTAACCTTCTGCTTAAATAAAAATAATAAAAACAAAAATTTCTGCTTATTCTGAATTTGATGCAGCAACACGTTTCAAACTTGTTGTGACAGAAACAACTAAAGACTGGGGAAGATGTGGAACGCTCCAAAAACACCTGTTTGGATCAAACCATAGGTAAACAGGTAACAGGTGATAGTGTCATGATGGGGTCTGAATCATCCCGGAAAGGCTCGGTCTGTCCAACTTTTTAAAAATTAAAACGAGAATGAAAATGCCACGAACCACACATCAGAGTGCAGTGCTGATGTTTCCTCTTGTGCAGCCTGCACACACGTCACAGTTATATAAGATTAGATTTTAATATAGAAATAACCACCAAGTTGTTTAATGTTATTCTGCATGTGGACTTTCTGGGACATAATGAACAAAACTTAAAGCCTACAGCCATGTCAGAGAAATGCTAATATCACCATGCTAACATGCTCCAAGTAATAATGTTAACATGCAAATATAGTTGGTGTTATCTCATTGTAGCCTGTTAGCATGCTAAAATGAGATAATTAGCATTAAACACAAAGTGCAGCTGAGGTTGATGGGAATGTCTTTTTTTTTGGCAGTTTGATCACACAGGTATTGGACAAATTCACATTTTGACCTTGTGATGGTTCTAGATGAAAAGTCAGAGGATGACCAAGGTTATTACAGTTCACCCCGAGGGCGACGTCAGTGTGTGCAAAAGTTTCATGGCAATCCATCCAATAGTTGTTGAGAGATTTCACTCAAAACCATAAATCCCAACTTCATGGTTGTGCCAAAGGAAATGTCAACAGATCACCAAAGTTATTAGGATTCATCCTCTGGGAACAATGAATGTTTGCACCAAGTTTCACTAATTATGAGTTAGTAGTTAGCTGAGATATTTCAGTCTGGACCAAAGCAGCGCATTGATTATCATCCTAGAGCCTCGCTGCTACGCTGCTAGCATGGCTAAAAAGATTCTTGTCACTTCCTGTTTACACATCAGGGTTTTTTTGTTTTCATTGCCAGATCAACACGGGACAGTGAGGACGAGGATGATGAAGACAGACGAGGACGAAGCTGCACTCTGCAGTACCAGCACGCCATGGTCAGAGTCCTGACCCATTTTGTAGCCGAGGCAGCCGATCCTCGAGGCCAGACCAACTTCATGCTGGGCACCGATTGGCAGGTGGACATCACAGAGCTGGTGTGGGACTTCCTGAAGGTAGAGGACTCCCAGATTGCACAGCTACTGGACAGGAGGATACTGGTGGGGCTGGACATGGGGATGACCACAATCCAGGTAGGCCACATGTTAGCGTAAAGGAGCACTGCAGTTTATCACAGCTAGGATCTTATTTTTGTCATTTTAGCCATCACTCCTATTAGTGTTATATTATATTAATATTCACCAAGGTCATTTCTGAGATCATCACTCAAATTAAGTCAGTTTGGCAACAGAAAATACGACAGTCAGTCAGTCAGTCAGAGGTTGGAAATAAACACTCATAATAGAGGCACTTTTTTAAAGCCCTCAGTTGATAAATGTGAAGCGTTTTTATCATTTTTCTCTAATGATGTTCAAGCTGTTCGAATGCAATTATTCCTCCTTGTCAAGCTCTCGCCGACCTTTGCTATAAAACATCTTGCTCCCTGCTAACATTTGAGTGAGTCAACACGAAGCATTTAACCCACGTCATTACTGAAGTGAGATGTTGCTGCCGTTCACTGGACTTTCTTCCAACTCACTCCTCTAAAGACATAATTACTTCAGTCTCGCCGTCTGTCGCGGCATCATCAACTCCTCACTTCCGTCATTATTTTAAAACCACTACAGTTCAGCCACTTCTCCAAAAGCCATCTCTTGATTTTAAATATCTTCCACCCAATATCTAAAACATCTGTTTTATTGCCTCTGGATCTTACTGCAGCTTTTGATACAGCTGACTGTGTGACTGTCTTAAACACTGAGTTGGTATATCAGGTACAGTTTTAAATTGGCTTTATTCCTGTCTTTCTAAGTTCTGTGTGACCAGTCGTGACTTTAAATCCTCCACCTCCCATTCGTCCTGTGGAGGGCCTGAAGGCTCTTTATTATCCTCCATTCATGTGTCGCCTCATGGTCAAATCTTTCACAAGTGCAACATCAGTTTTCATTTCTATGCAGATGACTCCTAGAACTATTTCTCCTTTGACTCCAACACAGCAACAACAAAAACAAACTGGCTGTCTCGAAACGTTCATCAGCTAAACTCAGATAAATCAGAAGCCATTTTCGCAGATGCAGACCCCTCCAGCAGGCACCCAGAGCAGCGATCTGGGCTTTATCTTTTATAAAAAAAACTAAACTTGACCAACCGGTAAAGTCATTCTGTCGTGCTTTCAGCAGCTTTGTATTATCTCGAAAATTGGATCTTTTTATTTCCACTCAGATTCTGGAAACTGTCATCCACGCTTTCATTACATCCCACTTAGTCTGCAGCAAAAAGCTGCAGCAAGACTGCCAACAGAGTCCACAGTGCCTGTTCTAGCATCTCTGTGCTGGTTACCTGTATGTCTAAAGCATGTTTAGGGTTGACCCCTGATCATATCATTGACTTGCTAACGCTTTACGAGCCTGAATGCAGCCTGAGATCCTCCAGCAGAGGAGTCCCACGATGGACCAGGCAGGCTAGCTCTGTTTCTTCTATTAAATCTCTTAAACCCACTTTTTCAGGACTGCTTCCTCCTGAGTCAGTTGTTGTTTTGTTATTTGACTTGTTTTTATCGTGTTCATACCTCATTTGTCATTATTACTGTATTAATTCCACTTTTAATTATTATTTATCTAATTAAGTAATTTCTCTTGTTTTTATGTCTTTGTGAAACTATTCTTTTGTGCTATAAAGTGCTATAGACATGAACCTGTTATTATCTTTATTATTTAATGACACAGGTGCTGGGGAGTGCTAGTGATTTTAATGTTCCACTTGTGTAACTCCCAAATTTAGACTGTATTTCCCATGAATCCTGTCTCAGAGAGGGTCCTGCCACTTGTCCTTCTCCTCTCCTTGTCGGTGTATTGTGAACGGCAAGTGAAAGGTCTTGATAACAGTGAATATGCATTCAATCATTCTTCCATCTGCCATTGCAGAAGTCTCTTGAAGCTTTCTGTTGGAAAATCGCTGCCTGCTTCCAATTATTGTGCAAATTTCTCCCAAAATCTGATGACACACAATGTAAAATGCTGTGCTGAGGGCACGGGAGGCAAAGGTCTGTTTTATCTTTTATTCTCAAAACTAACACGGTAAAGATTTTATTACAGTCAAAGTGTCACCACATATAATTATTCAAATTATTTTGGTTAGTGTATTTAAAAAAAATGCATCAAGGTGCTTTACTCAGCTGCACTGTGGTTCATTACTCTGTCAGCACACATGATGGAATAATATACTGCAGGAACATGGGACAATACTGACTGCTATGGTTGGGTTAGTAGCCCCTCCTGGTGCAGACAGGTGCTTTCTGGTGTGTCACAGCCTGTACTGCAGGCTTTCAGCAGTGAGCGCGTCCTCCCCCTCGGCCCTTTGGGTCGTCAGGCTCTCCAGGCAAACTGGATGAATATCAGCTTCCCAATGACGTCTATGTGAGTGGGATGCGCTCCCCGGCGTCAAGGTCTCATCCGTCTGTCTGCGTGTGGATGAGTCTTCTCTGTCGCCGCAACAAAACACTCTCACAAAACAGGCACGAACCGGAAAGCGTGACGAGCGCGAGGGTCTGACGGCGGCGGCGACCTGAGCCACGCACCACACACACTGATGCACATTCATTAAGATGTGCATGCAGAGAGTGTCACACATGCTACCCACAGCATTTATCATAGATATTGTTACACTTCCGGTGTGCTTTTCCTCTGGATTACCAGTATTAATCAAAGGGAATGGATTCCTACCTACCTACAGGAGGTATGGGTTGGATGGCAGCCAAGTCGACTTCTTGTTTGATCTGCACAGCCTGAGTAAAGTGATAAAATAAAAAGTAGGCTCTGTGCATCATTTTGCATAATGCCCAGGGCCTGGTGTATGGGATGAATATCATGTCATGGTTGGAAACAGAAAAAAAAATGCTTCAAAAGGTTGAAACTCATTGTTTGGAAGCTAATGAAAATCTAATAAAGTGCCTGTGGAAGGCGTGATGTGGTATTTGAAGAGAAGCGAGCGCTTTGTGGAAGCCAGTGGGGATACGATCTATGTTGAACGTTCCGGCTGCACGGCCTGTGGATTCTGTGTACGCAAGAAATTAGCGGATGTGTTCTAGATTAGCATGAATTCCTGAGTTTGTGATGTGAGTTCAGCTGCCCCATGCACACCAAAGGTGCTCAATAACAAACATGGACGCAGTCTCTGTGACGTCACCACAGGTTTCTGAAGAGTCGATGTGAAGCTCAGAGACTCCGGTCGCAGCCATCTCAGCCTGACTCCACCAAACTCACCAAACTTAAACTCCGGCTAATCCAAAAATGATGTGGAGCGCGGGTGGAGCTGAATGAAGCCTGGTTGCTGAAACCTAGCAGCTAGCTGTCACTCAAAGTGGAAATGCACATAATTATCTTCTTATCTTAACTTTAAGTCTTAATATAACTCAAATGAGTGAGCTATATATATATATATATATATATATATACCAGGCTGTAAGCATTTTAATATGGAGGTCTATGGGGATTGACTCGATTTTGGAGCCAAACTCAAGTGGCCATTTGAGGAACTGCAGTTTTTGGCATTTCTGCATTGGCTTATTCAGACCCTGGAGGTCGCCACATGATAATTACAAGATGCACCAGTGGTATGACTTCCTCTACACTTCCTGTCCCCCCACTGGGTGTTTTTAACACCAACACATTACTGATGGACTCTTGCTTGTCCACGTCAAAACAATACAACAATTTGTGCCTGATTTTGCTGCTTGTTTGTATCCGATTGTCTCTTAATCTCATTTCTTATCTTATTATCTGTTAATATGCTGCCTCCAGATCTTGAGACGGTGTGTTTCTGAGACAGAGATCTCACACTAAGTTCATTTTTTGCTCATTTGTCTGTTTGAAAAAGGCTTTTTGGAATATATCTGGCTTGTGAAAAATGGGTCCAATATTTACTTTGGTGACTATGAGGCGAAAGAATCAGACTCGGATTGTTCACAGGTCTCCTAAAGGGCTCGCCCCCCCAGTGGTGAAATCCTCATGATACAAATGCAGGAAACGACTCTTAAATGCTTTGAAACGAGGGTGTTGTGAACTCGGAAAGAACAGAAAGTGCAAATGTTCATCTGCAAAAAAAATCGCTCTTTTAAAACTCGACTTTCGGTGTTCCAGAACTTTTTCTCCCAACAGCTTTCAGATCACCATTTACAAGGTTTCAAACCCGGAAAACAAACTACACACACCGAGAGAACAAATGTGAAACTGTGAAAATGTGCTGCAGGAAGACTTCAATGCAGAGATTTCACCTCTTCTTTTCAGCCACATCAAAACATTATGCAACCCTTCAACACTATAGTTTCGATCTTGCAAAACCTTTTGTATTAGATTTCAAGCTTTCAAACACCGAGTTTCAACCTTTCAAAGCTTTTCTCAGTTTCAAAATAGGTCTTCATCCCGTATTTGTGAGACTTTTATGTTAGATGAAACACATTTTCTCTTCAAAACACCTATAATTTGTGGTAATCTGCTTTTTTCATGTTGGTGACATCCTCACTGCTAAATGCTTATTGATGTGATGCTTTTGAATCCCACTCGCCAGGAATCATTTGTCAATCAAGCAACGTGACCGATGGGGACTTACTTCTGCTTTCTGCCTGTGATTTTCTGTTGATGAGGCTCCTATAGGTAGTGCGCTGCGTCACTGTTCGGCTGTGGTTGCTGTCACTGCTGATTTCTCCTGGGAAAGACCTCCCCAACCCTCTGTGTTTAGAGCAGGAAATGAAAAAGCTTTCACGAACAGGCTATACAATAGGTCGAGTCGCTGTTGCAGAAGAGCGCAGCTCTAATTGATCATACCAGAATGTCACAGGTTATTGCTCGACAGGCGCGTGCTTGAGGTGAATGTTGTGGAAGAAAATCAAATTCTTCTTCTTTTCCTGTTAAAATTCCTTCAGTGTCGCAGTTGTGATCTGTAATCTCTTTCCTTTTGTCTCTTCCTTTGTCTCTGTGTCTCACTTTTGCACCTGCAAGGTGTTGTCTCCTCTGTCAGACTCAATCCTGGCAGAGAAGACCATCACAGTGGTGGATGACAAAGTGACCATCACGGAGCTGGGGGTCCAGCTGGTGACCGGCCTCTCTATGAGCCTGCAGCTCAGTCCAGGAAGCAACAGGGCCATCCTGGCCACCACGACCACACAGGAGGTTCTGCAGAGCCCCAAACAGGTCAGGATGCTGTCACGTATACGGTAGAGCTGCAGCATTCGGGTGATTAATGGATTCATTCATCAGCAGAATGTTAATCAGCAACCAATTTGATCATCTGTTTTGTTATTTTAAAGCAAAAATTCCAAACATTTACTCAAGTGTGATGATTTGCTGATGAGAAACTGATGATTTGTCACCTTCGCGTCATTTCAGGCTGCAGAACATGATGGTCAGCATTTTTCACTATTTTCTGACGTTTTATGGACAAAACGATGAATCCGTGCATTGAGAAGTGAATCAGCAGGTTGATCGTTAAGTTAAAGATAAATGTAAGTTGCAACTCTATATGTAACGTTTAAAATAAGATTTCGATGAGAATTGAGCACTTCTCTCTTAGCCACCACATACAAAGCCTGCAATGATCTAACAGATTAAAAACAAAGACCAGTCATTATTTCCAAACACTCTTTAACCAGGTGTGACAATGATGTTCATTCGTTTTACAGCAATAATTCTGATCTCTTTGCATATTATTCTTCAACGTCTTCAGAGCTTTTGATGAAAGACAGAATTTCACATATGTACTGAAACCCAAAATGTGCTTCGCTTTCCAAAACAAAAGCCTTACTTCCACATCCCGTTTCACACCATCAGCATCCCTGAATGAGCACATTTATTTTAAGTGCGCCGTGAGTGTGCATGCGCTCATGTGGTCGTGTCTATTTGTTTGTTCCGTAGCATTTCTAACCCTCTTAGCTCCGCGGCTTGAAAGCCACAGTGTGACAGAGCGTGTTTCCTTGGGCAGCTAATGGAAGCGAGAGCTTAATCTGAAAACATGCAAAAGCAACGCCGCAGCCTCTGTGCCAAAATATGACTTACAGGCCAAACCGTGTTCGGCTTCTGTGTCTCATTCGCTGTGGCTTCTCTTTGATCCCCCCCGTCGAGCCCGCTCACAACTTCTCCGCACTGCTCCTTTACATTCCTCTTCACCCTCTTCCTCCGGACTGGGGAAGGAAGGAATGTAGGGCCATTTATCTGCCCTATCGCCACATGCACAGTGTGAAGATAAGCAGGCAGCGCTGCACTGTAAGTCCTCTGGTGCCAGTAATTAGCGAGCATTGACAGACCGCTGTGGAGAGCTAGTTGTGCGCCTTTGGGGATTTGTCCTTCTGCAACACTAAAAGGCAAATTGTAAAACTGCGGTAAGAGAGGGCCTTAAGAAGTCTATGTATGGCTATATATGCAAATCCTCATTCACACGAACAATGTTTAATGTTACCGTTTGATCTTTTCCGCCTATCTTTTAATCTGCATCCCCCTTAGCTTAGAGAAAATAGCCGCTGAGTTAGCAGAAGCCCGACTCCGTGAGCTTCTATTGGACTTACAGCGTCTCCCACAATTAGAAAGCTCCACATTTTGTAATGGAAGTCTGTGAGTCTGTAAAGTAAAGGCTATGTGATGCACTGACAAAAGGAACTATAAATGTATTTCACTGTGTGTCTCATTTTTATTAATTCACTGTGCTCCTGAGAGTAAAAGCCAGTAGCAGCAAGCAAAGGGACATTACAAGGTTACACATTACAGCCCTTTCTTCATCTATTCTTTATTCTCTTTGCCTCTTCATTCATTCAGGACTCGTTCTCCTTCATGTACGCACTTAGCCAATAAAGACAATTCTCAGTCTGAACACCTGAACAACATCAGCAAAGAGGAACAATGTGAAAACACTTATTTGTTTCAGTGTGTTTACATGAAATGAGACGAGAGGCTGTGTTTTTTCACTATGATTATTTATTTCCTCTGTTTGTGTGTGTGTGTGTGTGCGCGCGCGTGTGTGTGTGTGTGTGTGTGTTTCCGCAGGAGGCCTTGATCAGCGCCTGGCTGCAGTTCAGCGACGGCTCTGTGGCTCCTCTTGACCTGTACAATCCTGACTTCTTCGTTCTGACAGCCACCTCCCTCGATGAGGAGGTGGTGACAGTGCAGCAGAACCCCTCTTGGAAGTGGCCTGTCATCGTGACGGAGGCGGAGGGCCAAGGCCTGCTGGTCAGGGTGGAAATGACTGTGTGCGAGGTTTGCCAGAAGTTCAAGCGCCGCAGCATCCTGGCAGCGGGGAACTGCAACGTCAGGGTGAAGTTCGGTCGTAGTGACAGCTCAAGGGGAGGGAGCAGCGACTACAGCCCTGATGGGGACGATTTGGACAACAGAGGCCGGCTCTCCCCCTCCCAGGACAGGACCGGCCTTGACACCCACTATTATGGCAGCTCCATCTCTGACTTGGAGGATGGAGTGTTGAGGAGAGCCACCACCACTAGAAGCGCCATAATGCGCAGACCCAACGGGGATAAACTGTCGAATGACGGGGGCCAGAACATGCCGATCGACTTCGCTGACTTCCCTGCACAAGTGGACCTCCCCCGTGGCCGCAACGTGGACGATGACCTCGTTCAGACTGCTCGTGGGCTCACGGACCTGGAGATCGGCATGTACGCCCTGCTGGGGGTCTTCTGCCTCGCCATCCTGGTCTTTCTCATCAACTGCATCTCCTATACCCTCAAATACCGCCACAAGGAGCTGTCGATCGAGGGCCAGGAGAACATGAACCACGCCCACGACTGGGTGTGGCTGGGCAACGAGGCGGAGCTGCTGGAGAGCCAAATCAGCCTGTCGCCCCAGCAGGAGGAGCAGACCTCCATGATGGACTCGAGCAGCGGACTGGAGGAAGGCAGCCACTTGCTGAACGGCGGCTCGGCCCAGAAGAACGTGCAGGGCCAAGTGCACCGGGCGGCGGACGCGGGCTGCGTCGCCAAGGACAGCAAAGGAGACTCACCCACCACCAAGAGGAAGCGAGTCAAGTTCACCACGTTCACCACCATCCCCTCGGACAGTGGCTACCCCACTGTTAACACACTGACTGGAGGCCACAGCCAGGACATTAAGTGGGTGTGCCAAGACGTGGAGCTGGGAGACTCCAAGGAGTTGCGCAATTACATGGAGAGGTTAAATGACAGTGCTTTAAAAGAGGTGGCATAATGTACTGCGTGCACTTGTAACAAACTCACCCGTATGCCTTTCAGAGGAAAGTGGGTCTGGACTGAAACCGGACCTTGAGCAGGTGAAAGTTACTTCAGAATCACCCCAAACTGCCAAAGGGACATTAAATCTAACAGGATTGTTCTGATTCCACACGTGACTGAATCACTAACGCAGAACATGTCAAAGAGCGAGGACGCCAGGTGGTTCTTTTTTCTTTCGTTTGTCAGACGATTACCTTTTTACCATCGTTTTATTACGACAGGGTTTAGATCCCAGACTGACCCGCAGCAGCTGCGAGCTGCGAGATCCAGACCGCGTGTAGATTTTAAAACAAACAGTAACACAACGCTAGTTAGATGTTCTGAATGTGTGTGCACATTAAATGGTTTTGGAAGTTTTGTAACATTTTGGATATTAATTTCCTACGCCAGGTCTTATTCTGTGGAAGAGTTCTGAAAGGCCAAAGCAAGCCGAGAGAAATTTCTGCATGTTGTTGGGAAAAAAAAAAAGGCACAACTTTCCGGTTCATTCTCATCCTCCTTAACACGGCAGAAGACCTGTTATGTATATACCGAACAGTCTCCAAAGCATTGTATTGTTGCTCCGTATATTGTATTTTCATAACATTTAAGAAATACACAACAATGTCAAGAGCGTGTATTAGCTTTTATTGACCGCAGCGTCGAGGCCATTCATTTCTCAAGTCCTAATGTTGGCGGGGGAATGTGGTTGAGGAAGAGGAGCCAATTACACATTCATCTTTGTATCATGAGCATTTTACGGGATGTAATTTACTCACAAGCCTCCACACGATCTGCTCCCCTTTAATGCTGGCTGGCGGGGGGAGGCGGCGGCCATTAATAAGCTCGTCTCGTCTATTAGAACACCGGAGCCTGACATGACGGCCAGCGTGTGAAGTAGCTTTTCAATGAAACGGCTGGACAGCACGGTAATGTGACATTTCCTACTGCCACAGCTGAGTTTAAAGTTTTGTGGGCTTTGAAGAAAACGCCAATTAAGGCCTCGTTAACCTCTGTCCCATAGCCTCCAGGTAAAAACTGGGATGAAATGCGCTCTCCATCTCTGGAGGAGCGCGTGGATGCAAAGAGGGATAATTACAGGAAAGGTGGGAAATGTTTTCGTTTTGGAAATGGATCTTTTATTGTGGAGATAATTGCACAAATAATAATCATTTCTGAAAACTTCCCAAACAAAGGCAGTGGGCTGAAAAATTGCATTTTGCTCACTGAACGTTATTATCATCACAGTGGTGCTGGCTGATTGGCTTTTTTTCTGTTATTATTTTCCATCAAGCAGAGAAATGTTCACATTATGTTAACCGTTGCTGCAGCGTGGATCAGATTGTTAATCAGCAGCGCTCACACCATTAGCTTGGAAGAGGGGAGGTGAGATACTTCAGCAAATGGTAGCACTACCTTGAGTGTAATTAGGGGTGCCGTTTAGATTTGCTCAGTTATGTCAGCAGTGAACGGAGCCTCCAGCCCGTCTCAAAGTTTAGTGGCTTTTCTGCTTTATTTGATTAGTTCGAGCTGCTTGTTGACTGGTTTTCGTCTTCTGTGGTGCTGCTATTGATCCGCTGCACGCTGAGCCAGGTCGCTGAACGAACACCGAAGAAACAAAAACAGCAGCTCAGATAGAAAGATAACAACCCATGACAGGTTTTAAGATGATTAAAGGAGTGTGTCCTAAATTAGGAGACACCCTTCTCATGCTGTTACAGTACATATAACTCTGCAACCTGCAGACGGTTATCTTAGCTTAGCATAAAGACTGGAAATAAGGGGAAACAGCTAGCCTGTCTCTCCAACCAGCACATCTAAAGCTTGCCAATTAACACTTTATATCTCCCTTATTCTGAAGTCTGAAGATGTCACATGTTAATCTCTGAGCTCTGGAGGTGCAGACTGAGCCAGGCTAACTGTTTCCCCCTGCTTCCAGTCTTTGTGCTAAGCTAAGCTAGCCGACTGCTAGTTTTAGCTTCTTCTCATCTAACTCTTAGCAAGAGAGCATGTATGTTACGCTTATCTCCAAAAATGTCAAAGTCATATTTTCTGTTCTGATTTTTTTTATTCAGTTTAGTAAAAATAAAAAAAAATCCTCAGTTTCTCTGTTAAATCACACAGAGGCCATGCAGCACACACACAGACACACACACACAGACACACACACACACACAAAAACACACACACACGCTGTCCTGAACAGTTTTTTTTTCCTGCGGCGCGATCTGCATCCCCCATGTGATTTCCTGCTTCTGTGGCTCTATTGGTGGCTGCAGGGGATTGAGGCGGGGTCCGTTTGGCGGGACCACTGCTGCTGAGCTCAGCCTGTGGACTGTGAAGGGCGAGGAGAGCCTGCGCAGGTCTGGGAGGGATTTAGCTGTCAGCCACTAGGGGCGTGATTGATGGAGAGCCCCGCGTAATTAAAACACTCTTTCGTGACCACCGTCGGTGGCTTCAGCTCCTTCAGGTAGGAGCAGAACAGCGCAGCCCATTAAAGACACGTCACCCCCCCACCGGGCTCCGGTCTTAGACATGTGTTCAAATCTGCTGGGATGCAGCACAGGAGATATAATGATTGTATTCACTTCCATTCTTGGAGCACGGTAACTCAAGACTCATTTTGCTGGCCTTGAAGTCTTGACTCCCCTGAAAGGAAAAGAAAAAACCCTCCCCAGGCCTCCATCTTAAATGGATTTTTAATTAAATTGATGATGTGAGACCAACAAACTCTCGCTAATGGTTGGCTGTGCTCCCTGTGGTCCTAATGTGCCGGGTCTGTATTTGCAATTTCCAAATGATTATTCGCTGCTTGATTTATGTTGCTTCTTTTGAATTCATTTTTAAATCAGTTCGCAGCAGTTTTACAGCGACGGAACGCGCACAAACACGCCGCCGCCGCCGCAGACGAGCAACAAGGTCAGCGCGACTTTCCGGTCCAACCAGTTTCTGCAGATGGAGCCGCGGGGACCCGGAGACAACACTGTTCATAGACAAAACCCTGTGCTGTAAACACAGTGTCCCACCTGACCAGAGCGCCATGGCGAGAAGACAAACACACACTCATTTGTCTTTACTGCCACATTCAGCCGAGCACCTTATCTTTTTATCTGACTGCAACCTAATTTGAACGCTGCATTAATCTGTGGATTTCTTATTGTCAAACAATCCCACAAAAGCACAAAGTCCAGAGTGTGTTTGTCATCTCTGCATTTTATAACGTCCCTTCTCTGCCAGTCTGAGGCTGCAAAGCTGCAAAAAAATGGCTCAAAAACGTCATTTTCATTAATTTCTTCAAACAGCTGGACGCTGTACTTTTTTTTAGCAAACGCTGCTCAAACAGGAGTTAATAGTGCATTTGTTGGGGACTATTTTTAGCTGTGGATTAATACACATTAACAGACGGCGTGTGTGGGTTTGATTCAAATTAAAGTGCAGCAGTAACAATGAGGCTCGTTCATGTGGTTTTAATCGTATGGAAGTCTGTGACACAGAGGAAAAGCATGTCAGTTCATTGTTTTCATGAGATTTGTTGAACACCACCAGCCTCATCCCCTGACTAAGACCCTAAACCCAAGTCCCCTTAAATGAATTCTCTGTGGAGACGCGTCCCCACAACACCGGTGGACATCAGTGGTTTGGACTCCTACAATCTGACATAAATACTAACTCACAAACAGTATAAACATATGCACTACAAAAAGTATCAGTGATGACTCAAAGACCCAAAAGCAGTAAAGAAGTGCAGCAGCTAGCGAAGCCCCTCAGCAGCATGAGGGGAGCGCTCAGCCATGTCGTTTGGATATATCAGCCCAGGAGGAGCAGCAGGGCACCCGTGCACAGAGGAGCGACATATCAGCCGGCGCTGTGAGACAGGCCGGGCGTTTTCCTGCCCGCCGGAAAGCAACACAAGGTCAGGAGGCTACAAAGATACACCTGGCTAGAATGGTGTTCCTCACTGCGGCTGAGGAAGATTTATCTTGATATCTGTACTGTTTTATGGGAGTCAAGCACCATTCTGTACAAATAAGATGCTCTAAACCGTGGGTCCTGCACATCATCACAAAGGTTGGAGCCATAAATCCAGGCGGATGTTTGCTGTGAAAGCATTTCACGGTTGTTTATTTCACAGATCATCTGTCTAAATGAACATCCTTAACCCGCCGCTGTGCACACATTCTGGTGCAGGAGAAGCTCTCATATCCTCAGCATGACTTCACTGGCGATAGCATGTTAGAAGCCGATCAACCCCGAGTAAAACAGCTTGTCTCTTGTCCAACACTGTCCCATCTGGAATCTTGTGCAGAAAAGGCTCCAGGTTGCCAACCGACAAAGACAGCTCAGATAAGATAATGAGGTCTATGTAAACACGGATGATTAGTACTTAGAGATGGGCGATTTGTCTCCTTGGCTGTTTTCTTAAACATTGTGTCTGCATTAGCTTATCTTAATTAACACGTGATGATACCTCCTAATCCTCCAATTACTGGGGGAACATCTTCTGGAGCATCTGCCGGTCGCTCATTACACAGGTAAGACTCAGTAATACAATTAAAAGCAGCTTAACATTCTGTAGATTATAGGCTGCCACATGCCCCCGAAAAGTCATTCAGAGTAGACGGCACAGAAAACGGTCTTAATTAAGCAATAACCATAACAGACCTGCAGAGACGCACTTAGAACTGAAAACTTTTCTACTTAACATCATGTCGATACACTTCGACATAGAACTAAAGATGTTTAGAGGAAGTGAAAGCCACTAACATCTACAACTCTAGCTTAATCATTACTGTGTGGATTTAATGTTTTTCGGCTTGTGTTTTTAAAACTTTTCTGCAGCTGTGTGGTCGTTGGCAGGCAATAATAAAGAAGACAAAGCGTCTACAGCAGTGATTCCCAACCTTTTTCTAACATTCAGTAGACTGACAACCTCGCCTGGGTGACATATTCATGCAGATTTGATTTTGTATTTAATGCATGACAATAACTGGACATAACAGCTAATAAACTGTAAAATTTAATCCAAATCGCGAACACAATCACTGCAGGAAGTTTGTGTAAAACAAGCATTTTTAGGAATGTTTTATGCCATCCTCTGTATTATGTTTTGATCTTAAAAGGGTTTTTTTTTGTTGTGAAATTCAGCGTTTTCTCTCCCTGACGCTTGGCCATCGCTCTGTTCTCGATTTGGTCATTTTAATCTCACTTTAATAGGCTGTTTAGCAGAGGGTGAAGGCTCTGCTAGGATGGACTGAAGCAGAACACACTCGCACACTCACAGCCATGATGCCAGCACGCTAATGCTAAGCAGGTATCGTTTTTTTGATGAATACCATCTCAGTTTAGCTTGTTAGCATAAAACACAAAGTGACGACTGACGACACAAACCCGTGATGGTGAAGAAAAGTGCATTCATCCTCTGGGAACCGTGAATGTCTGTCCAGCATTTTGTCCCACAGTCCCAATGCACCCAACAGATCTAGAGATATTTCACAGGATAAGTGAAACCTTTAAGCTGCTGGTCGCGCTAGAGGAAAGAACATCAGGAGATCAGCAAAAGTCATCAGGATTCATAATCTGGAAACTTTCTACCCCCTACCCGAACCAGGGTTTGTATCCAATCCCCACTTTCATCTTTGACACTACCTCTTTACTTTCTACCCCCTACCCGAACCAGGGTTTGCATCCCCACACCCCGCTTTTATTGGTGCAGTTGGTGAGAGGCAGGGGTAGATGATGGTAGTGTGGCAATTGGCAGCTACATGTGGCATCTAGTCCTGTGCTAGCATTGTAGCAGCTAACAATAGCTAAAGCGGTGGTAGTATGATAGTATCTTAGCAGTTAGCATTGGCATCTAGCAGTTAACATTAACAGTATAAGTGAATCTAGCTGTATTGTCTTCTTCTGTTCCTCTTAGCAGGTAGCGGTTAGCATTTAGCATTAGCATTACCATCAGCTAAATGGTAGCATCGGAACTGTATTGTCTTCTTCTGTCCTTCTTAGCGGTTAGCATTAGCATTAGCTAAATGGTAGCATCGGTACTGGCCACTACCTGGAGCATCTCCTAAACAGGCCTGGGTCAGTTGAACGTGGCGGTGCTGTTTGGATTGTGTAGGAGCAGTGTGAACTGGCACTAGGGGGGGTGACTCTGGGGGGGAGCTCACCGCCTAGCCTCCTGGAGGTGTAGTGGGACTGAGTAGGCGAAACACCGTTGAAGGGAGGTATCCACCTGATGACCCCCAGAGACGTGTTAGGAATCACTGCTCTTTGGCAGGTATAGAGGCAGATTAGAGCTCCAAGGTTCTTCACTGAGAATGAATCCTCTCTTTGAGCACAAGTATCTTGTGTGTAAATTAACTGGGAACCGTGAATGTTGTAAATTTCAGTCCAGTCCATCTGATCAAAGTGGTGGACAGACGGACCCCGACCTGCCACCCGCATGGTTTAAAACAAACCATCAAACTGAGGACGGTGCATTTCTTTGATGAACCGAATAAACAGCAGCAGGTATGAATGTACGCAGGAGTCTCTCTCTCTTTCATTCCAAGGCACTTTGCTTAAATCCTGGCCAATAAGTTCACTTAAAACATCGCGAGGCCAGTACCAAAAACCGTACATCTCAGTGTTATCGCCTTGCAATTCTGCCTCCATAACCACTTCGATGTGTCAGAAATTCCTCTCAACATGAGAAACAAGCCGCCACAGTAGAATTATGACCTGGAGGCTTTGTGTTGGTTTCAAACATCAAGCTGTCTGCTCAGTCACGGCTATATGGGCTCTCCGACCAAATTAAACAGGAAATGGCCCTCTCTGAGCCTCATGGCTGGGAGGGCTTAGCATTAAAAAATGATCTGCGATGACGTGTTGATTTCAATCTGTGTCTGATGAAACTACGGAGAAATATGCTGCCTCCCCCCAACGGGGGTGCAGAATGCGGCTTTTACACCTCTGTGTTTGCAGCCCGTTTCCAAACAGCCTGCCGCAGGGTGTGTTTTTTGTAATATAAATAATTTAAGAAGTCGACTTTGAGTTTCCCAGAGGGTCAACAAAACGTAACCCTAATCATGAAAGTATCCTGGCAGGCTTTAAAGGCCCCTTCAGTGATTCACGTGTAAACAACAGGGTCACCCCGTTGCATGAATTTCAAATGCTTAAAATATTTGTTTACATCGGTAGTATTTGTGAGAACAGGAGTAAACCTATAGTGATGTATGTTTACAATACAAGCAGGCTTCTAATTTTTCATTTATATGTATAACTCCTGACAGAGCAGCGCTGGCTTGCACAGAAAAATACTAAATATGCATTTTTACAGCTGCTGTGTTAACTAACAGCAGGTAAAGTGAAAATGACAAAACCAATTCTCATTTTAATATACTTTAATGGCCACAAATATAACCACAAAACAATATTCCACTTCTGCAGCATCATGAAAACAGAACATAATCTGAAACAAACGGAATAAATCTTTTTGAAAGAGAGACTGAGATGACAAAGCAACTTTACAGTATATAAAATATGCAATAAAACAAGGAACATCCATTTATCCGAACGATTAAACACACAAAAAAACAGGCGTACCATCTGTACTGAGATAGCTTCTTGCTCTTTATGTGCTCTTACAAATGAAACTTTATTCACGCCACAGGATGAACACTGTTCTGAGCTCAGAAAGGCAGTTTTACTTTTCCTGGAGAGTTATGTCACTCGACACTATTGCTCAAGCCCTGAGTTTTCTTGTTTTGATAAAGTTCAGTACCTTGTGCTGTACTCATTCTGAAGAAAGTCTCACACGTAGCAGAATAAAGCTAAAACAAATGCATCACAGCCTAATAAATACAACCACGAAACATTTTCTGGCGAAGCTGCACAGCCATGATAACACTGCAGAAAGTTCCCGACAACAAAACTGAAACTGTCACTTCGTTTGCTGTGAAATTTAAAATCTGAAAGGGTTGTACTTTAAATTTTAATTTCCTTTTAGTTCTAATTTGTACTGCACTCCTTTTCATCACGATCCAGGCATTAATGCAGTGGATGTGTTAAGAGCTACACTCAAGGTTGCCTCTTCAGCTTAAGGTCAGTTTCTAATTAGCTGTTTGTCATGCGGACACGCCGTTTGCAGCTTGACCAGAAATTAAAACCTGCTGTGAAGCTTCACAGGCGTCATGGAGTATTTTCAACATGAGGAGTTATTCGTGTGTGTGGTGCTGTTTGAGGATTTGTGGGCTGGATTTATGTGGATTTACAGTATGTAATCACAGGCACTGGACACAAACGTGGGAGATTTTTTTCTCTCGATATTAGATTTGAATATTAGATTAGTTAAACAGAGTTTATTTGGAATTTCCTCAAACAAAACCCCACACTGCATCAAAGCAAACATCCTGTTCATGCATAGATATCTAAAACCTCCACAGGTAACTGTAATCAAGTACATTTAATGCACAAATACCCCAATTTTAGACTGTGGGTGTAAGTCAAGAACTCATTTCGGGAGGCAGCTTCACGAAACACTCTCGGATCAGTAGAACGGTTAGTCCAAAAATAAGTCTTTGTTAGAAAACGGAAAGTAAAAACCTAACTATAAAAACAACCAAGTATTCCTCAGGATTAGAGAGTATCTGGATGTCGGATTTCTTTATGGCACCACTCCTCAAGCAAAGTGCAAATGATCCGACAAAGGCAACGAGAGTAAACGCACAGGAGTCGGGGAGCACGGCGCAGTAACATTAAGCTCCATGCACTCGGCGTGCATCCATACGGTGATGTAAAACCATTATTGTTGTTAAAAAACGGGTAAAGAGCCCCCACTTAAAAGCTAAAATAAACATAAATAAGAAATATATATAGTTATTACAGGATCATGTCTAAGTACTTATTTGACAGGGTCTTTGGGCGCTGAGCGATATGACTGGGAAAGGCAGGGACGGTGAGGGGGACATGGGGACACGGGGACACGGGTGCAGGTCAAGAGGAAGTGTGTCTCTGCCTTTGGCTTCCCGCTCTGCCTCTCTGCTTGTCGTACTTGACCGAGACGATGAGGAAGACCAGCAAGGTGACGCCCTGGATGCCGGCCAGGAGGAAGAAGTAGTAGTGCAGAGAGCAGTCATTGATGTTACCTGGAACGACAGAAGACAAGGACGTCACGAGGAGACGCTAAGAAGCGACGCCGGCGTTCAGGTGCCGCTTTAAAACCGGGAAAATGACAAATGTGGAAATTTGGAGAACAAAAGAGTCTCGACATGTTCAGAGGGGACAGCGGGAGGGTTCTTTCATCACAGAGTACGACTCCACGCTAACAGACAGCGAAGGTAAACGGCCACGAGCTCGCAGAAGTGGCAGGTTACTGTGTTTTTGTCAGACATGAAAGGCAGGCTGGGAGTGAGAATGGCAGGCAAACACCGTTCTGTCAGGAATTAGGATTCAGCGGAGGGGCTTGTTACTTCTCATCTCACCACAGTGCAAAACCCTCCGAGTGCAGACGGTTTGACCCGCTCTACATTGATGATGAGGGACCGAACTATCAGAAATAACAGAGCAGAACGGACCCTCAGCTGTGATCTGAGTCAGGGAGTCTTTGACTGGCATTAAAGGACGACTTGTTTCCTCGTGGGACTGCAATAAAAAAGGAGGAAAAATAGACTGATTTGCTGTATGATTCATGTAAAGGAGGCGAGGGAAGTTTCTAGCATTAAAAAATCCTGCTGGGTCTGGAGAATATGACCAGCAGCCTTTAAACTCGAAGCGTCTTAACATTCGCTGCACTGCAGAGCGAAGTGGTCGTCCTCATTCAGCAACAAAGCTCGAGAGGAAAAGCTCTAAACAAATCCTGTTTTCCCCTCGCCGGGCTTTTACATGAAGGGCAAAGCTGACGACAATACGATCGTCTCCACTCTTCAAGTATGGAGACAATTGAATTGGCATTAGAGCGGCTTTGGTCCTCTTGACCGTGTCAGGCGGACCAATTGACTTTGCAGCCAACAGCATGAGATGAGGCCGTTTAGCGCTTTGCTGGACGAGGAGACGTTTTGGGGCCGCTGAAGGACGTCTCGCACCGAGCCGACGAGGATTTAATCTTTGTTTCCACCGCAGCGTATTTAAGAACATGCCTTCGGTTTATGTAAGAGGCTCCATGTACGGCACAGTTTCACCAGCAGGACAGAGATACCTATAGCTCGCATCCCACATTATCGTCAAGATGTGAAGCCCTGCGGCAATCTGCCGTCCTCCTCAGAAAGCTCCTATTAGCGTCTCCATGTGGAGCTGTCACACCGAATAAAGAGCCAGAGAAGAGAAGCGGGCTTGATTTTAATTAGATATGGGGGCTATCGTCAATCCGAGTTCTGCCTGTTCACATGGCAGGGAGCGTGTGTGTGTGTGTGTGTGTGAGCATATTCAAATACAGCCTCATTACACCTGTCAATTTACAGGCAACAGCACCTAGGGTCAAAATGCTGCATCCCAGAATGTAATAATTCTGGGTTGTGTTCAGGTGTACAAGCACTGTAGGAACTGTTTTTCATAGTTCCTAACACCATTTATAGAGAGCAGGCAGAGGAGTTCAAAGGTCGTACCAAAACCAGGACCTGCAGCTGAACGCGTAAACAAAGTCTTGTAAAAAGAATCCAGAATGCGTGCTCTCTCTTCAATTAACCTGCCCTTTGTGCGTCTTCACGATGTGCTTACACACAAGGTGAGCTGTTGCATGCTGTTAACAAGAGTAAGGGCCCTGTTTTAATTAAACGAGGAGCATGACAAGCGCGGAGCGAAGGGTCTGGGGTGCACGGACTGTGTGGGCGACTCCGGCACAAACGCTATTTTGGTTCCTGTGTTTGCAGCAAAGTGCAAAAGTGCTGAAGTGGAATATAAATCAGAGCAGAGCAGAGCAGAGCTTTAATGTCCCAGTGCGGCAATTTGGCTTTCAATGGTCGTAAACATTAGATCCAACAATGAAGAAAAATGGCAATCCATACAATATATATACAGAACCAGATGGAGTGGTGGTGACTGAACGCTCTCAGCCAATCACATCACTGAAATCACAGAGCTCCACAAATGGAAGCGTTTGGACCATGTGAGCGGACTTTTTTTTGTGTGTGTGAATTGGAAAGGCAGCTGTGATTAACAGGATTAATGAATCTGGTAATCTGCTGTCTCCTGAATAAACAGCAGCATGCAGAGTTGTAACCACCCCGTCTGGTGTGTGTGTGTGGTTACTCTGCAGCAGCCGTTCAGAGGTGATTTAATGGAGGTAAACACAGCGGACGGCGTGCGTAATGGCGCTACGCTTTGGTACGGCGCTTCTCTACTCGGAGGCTGCAGGTTTATCACTTTTATCTGTCCGCTGCCTTCAGACGGCTGCAGGGATCTAATGGACTGATGGAGAAACTCTGACGGCGTTCAGCAGCTGTGGACTGCAGATAGCAGAGGAATCACTCATATTTACAGATCAGAGCAGAATGATTTACTTTAACCACATTCAACATTATTTTTTGATGCCTAAACACGCGTACTGGCTGAGCAGAGTTTCATTCAAACGGTTTATTTACATATTAAACATTTCTGTGTTGCTGCACTTCAAGTATTTTGTTTGCTGTTGTTGATAAAATCATCAGACTGCAGCAGAAACAGACGTCGTTCCCAAATACTGAAGGTTTCATTTCCCACCAAACTGCCAACAGCTCGCTTTGCACTGCCTGATCTGTGTGAGCCTCTCACCTGTTCACACCTGTTCTCTCTCACCTGTTTACACCTGTCCTCTCTCACCTGTTTACTCCCGCCCACACCTGTCCTCTCTCACCTCTTTACACCTGTCCAATCCAATCCTCTGTCACCTGTTCACACCTGTACTCTCTCACCTGTTTACACCTGTCCTCTCTCACCTGTTTACATCTGCCCACACCTATCCTCTGTCACCTGTTCACACCTGTCCTCTCTCACCTCTTTGCGCCTGTCATTCTCACCTGTCCTCTCTCACCTGTTTACGCCTGTCCTCTCTCACCTGTTTACACCTGCCCACACCTATCCTCTGTCACCTGTTCACACCTGTCCTCTCTCACCTGTTTACACCTGTCCTCTCTCACCTGTTTACACCTGCCCAATCCTAACCTCTGTCACCTGTTCACACCTGTCCTCTCTCACCTGTTTACATCTGTCCTCTCTCACCTGTTTACACCTGCCCACACCTATTCTCTGTCACCTGTTCACACCTGTCCTGTCACCTGTTTGTCTTCTCACCTGTTTACACCTGCCCACACGTATGCTCTGTCACCTGTTCACACCTGTCCTCTCTAACCTCTTTACGCCTGTCCTCTCTCACCTCTTTACACCTGTCCCATCTCACCTGTTTACGCCTGTCCTCTCTCACATGTTTACACCTGCCCACACCTGTCCTTGTTCAGCTGTTCACGCCTGTCCTCTCACAGCAGTTCACACCTGTCCTCTCTCATGTGTTCACACCTGTCCTGTCTCATCTTTTCACACCTGTCCTCTCTCATCTGTTCACACCTATCCTCTGTCATTCGGCCTGTATCAAAGGTCGTCTTTTCATCAGTAAAGAATTGTTGAGGTGCAGCGACTGACACCCCATCACTGACCTTCATGCTTACTACAAATGCAAACGTCTATGAATCAATTAAGAGATCGAGGAGAGCAGAAAGGGAAAATCGGTCCTTCAAGAAAAGCAGAACACGATGTTCTGTGAATATGCACATAAATCTACTCAGATACCAAAACATAATATATCAACTTCATCAAACTAGACTGTATAGTGTCAACTGAAGGCCTGTAGAACATCCACCTCGCTGCATTACAACACTTCCTCAGCTAACACAGAAACCTTCATGTTCTTGTACATGATTTAACAGCGCTTCCTTTGCTCCTGATCAAAGAGCAGCATTAACTCATTTGAAACAAGTGATCCCGTTACACTGCATGATCACTTGCGATCAGTAGAGCAGATCTCACTCTGTAATGTCACCATCGCACATATAAATAATTCTTTTTCGAGTCTCGCTGATGTGCGCGTGCTCTCACGGATAATTAGAAATGGAGGGGACTGAAGAAACGCCGTGATGATAGGACGCATCACACAGGAGCGATTCTTCGTCTGCGCTCCCTTTGAAACCTTTGATCTAGGAGCAGCGAGCCGGCTGATGACTGCTTCTGCCACAGCGATAATGGAGTGAGTGGCAAACCGAAAGGCTGACACTTTGACCCCCGCCGCAGCTTTTACTTATGTTGCTGAACACCTAATCTGGTCGAAAGTTTAATTTGTGAGAAATACATCAAAAACAAAAGCAGAGTTTGAATAATTCATGAAGTGCAAAACAATGTGCTTGACAGGAGAGCGGGGCAGGAAAAGGGAAGTGCATTTGCAGCGAGGGTGCTTGTATTCTCGATCGATAATTCACCTTAAGAGTCTGCCTCTGCAGTCTTAATTAACGGAGCAGTACCGCTCACAAAAAGCAAGGAACACAGCATGTAAATTATTCTGAGGGAAGACAGATGCATCCTCGCCGAAAAACAGCAATACCCAGAGCGTTTAGGAAAATATGATTCCTTTAACGGAAGAAAATAAGAGCGCAACAGCTTCAACACTCTCTGAAACAGTCAGCGAATGTCAGCATGAGGCGTTTAACTGATTGGAGGACATTTGAACTCCTTCGCTGGAGAAAATGCTGTTACCCCAACTTTAAGGCTACTCTGACAGACGACTGGCTCTCAACCTTTGTTCCGGATCTCAAAACTTCTCTCTTAACTGGAAGCCAACGAACGAAAAAGGGGGCTGGCAAAAAAAAGCAAACATCTCATTTTTTGGAACAGTCCTGAAAATTGTGCAAGCTTTCACTTTTGTAATGGCTCCTGCTCCAATTTCATTATACATTAAGTTGGGCTCTGCCTCCTCCTTTCAGCCTCCGCCCCCCCCAGGGCCCACTTGGCTGCTAAGCATTTTTAGAAATATGGAAGGCTAATTACAGCAGCAAAAGACTAAACAAGGACTTGCTGTAAAACACATTAATGAAGGCCATAAATATTTGACATTTATTTTAAATTCTTAGCGAGGGAGGGAACAGCACAAACCAATCAGAGCGGGGTATTTTGGAACAGGCTTCGTCGCTACAAGACTTTCACATACGTCCAGCTCCGACGTAACAAATGACAAGAGTGTGATTACACTGAACAGCCCGACAGAAGAGGTCGGACGTGTAATGGCTTTTTTTAAAGATGATTTTTTGGCATTGCTGTTTTTTTTAGTGACAGCTGGAGAGAAACAGGAAGGGCAGGGGAGAGAGAGGAGGCGTGCAGCAAAGGCCTCGGCTGTAAACGAACCCGGACCGCCGCGGTACTCAGCGCTGGGAGGCGGTACACGCTCCCCCAGGTGAGCCGCCGGTGCATCCAGGCCAGCCGTGTGACACCTGAGCGATTTAAAGTTATGGGACGATTTACCTGCATGAGGGTTTGAGCGAACCAGGTGAGTCCAGATGAAACGGGTCAATATCAATTTAACGTTTGAAAATGGATCAATTGATCCAGACCTTCTGTGCAATGACCCAACATTTTAATGCTTCAATGCCGTCTGCCTCCGAGTGAAATCAGAGCGACAATCAATGAATGTTTGCTCCAGCTATAAATATAGTTATTTTCTGCCGCTCTCCGCTTGCTTGTTAAATCTTTCTGATTGATGCTGGAGTTTTGTAACTGGCCACAACGAACTATTTTTACGTGCCCTCTGTTGCCTCTGACATGTCGAACACATTTCCATTTTCAAACAGAGCCCTTTCACACAGAAGAAGAGTTCATGTTAAATTTGCCAGATCTGACATTAAAGGCTCCCATTAAAACACTGACATTTCACTGAATGTGATCCAACACTTCATGAGCAGGATGTGCGAATGTCAGCTCACTCCGAATGTCTGAACACGTCCCAGACATCTCGTACAAGATCAGTCGGGACAAAGAGGCCGTTTCCTGTCATGTGACCGCGGCGGCTCACAAAAACCATTGACATTGAGCGAATGAAGCTCCCACAGAGGCCGAACAAATGAAATGCGACAATAGATATTTTCTGGAAACAAAAAGCTTGTGGTGTGTAAGGAATAATGCCAGAGAAGAGAGTAAAGGTGGATCTTTGATTGACTTGGCCTATCAGGTTAAAGCGGCTCCATGCTGTCTCTGTCAGGAAAGGATGAGACACCGGCCTATAAAAATATCAAATAAAAGCGTGATGGACGGCGACTCAACCAGATGTGACCACAGGGGGGAACAATGTGCTGCGGGGCTTTAAGGATCACTAATTCAACATATAAACTGGCTATGTTTTAAGTTTGAGAACAGATGTGGCTGAAATAATCTGTCTTTATGGCGTTATAGACTGATGCCATGAGCTTTCACTCCGACATGCTGGATGGGAAAGTCATTCACTGACGGAGAGTCAGAACTACAGGAACAAGAGGCTGGCATGAGACGACTTCAAAGAAGCAGCTTTTACATTTTGCTTGTTTTGTCCAGCCAATAACCCATTAAGACATTTAGTTTAGTGACGAGTAATAAAAGCAGCAAATATTCACATTTGAGAAGCTGAAATCAGCAATATTTTAGTTGTATTTTTGCTCAAGAAGTTATTAACTCCTACATCTGTTAAAACAGTTAAACTTTTCTGATGCATGTGGGGTAGATTGAGGATTAACTGCAAACATTACACTTGAATGAGTCAGTTGCTTGCTTTTACATGTGCACTATGTGCTAATTGAAGAATGACAGGTCAGATGATAGGCTGCTCACCTACGTATCGCTCAAACCATCACAAAAAGACACACCTATTAAATAAAATCACTGCTGAGCTATTCGCTGACGCGTGTGCTGTTAGAATTAAAAGAACTTTAAAACCTTCATCTGCCTACAACAAAGCACACAATAGCAAGAAGCATCCTAAAGCTACTGCCTGTTAGTGAGTCTGACTTCACCTTTTCTGAACCAGCTGAACGTAACGCAGGACAGACTCTTCAGGTGACCCTTTACCTACGCTGCCTGACATCAGTGAGTGCAAAGCGGGGACAGATGGAGCTACAGCACGACAGGAGAGCTGAGCATCCACCAGTGTGATGCCAGACTAGCAGAGCCATCCCCATGTAGCGCTCCAGGGACAGCTTTACTTAGGAGAAGCAGGGCTATGTAATCAGACCCCCAGCCTGTGATTAATGTTGCTCATCTGTCTTCAGGCCCGTGCAGCTCAGTACAACTTAGCACAGCTCACCCAAGATGCTGTTTACTGCACACCATTTTGCCCGCAGCCATGGAAATAAGTTGAATCCATTCCACCTAGAGAGCCAGGAGATGTGGAAGGAGCTAACATGCAACAAACTGTGAAAAACAGCCACAAAAAATCAAACTGTGTGATTCCTGACAGTACTTAATGGCTAAGCTCTGTGCCATGTGTCTTTTATTAGTGGCCAGGAGGATGTTTTGTTCTATTTCTGCAGCTCACCTTTTAAATGACTTATTTTGAAAAGCAAAAAGAAGTCTTCAGGCAACACGGCTCTGGTTTAACTGCCCCTCGAGCGAAGCGAGGCTGAGCAACGGATGGATTTATGAAGCGTGCCAAGCATCTTCCAGTGCTAACATCATCAAAAGTACCTCCCAACCTGTCGGCACACTGTATTAATGAGCTATTAGGTGTTTGTGGGTAAACAATTTACAGTGTTGGCTTATTTACCGCGTGCTCAGGGAAAAGTGCATCTGGGTTGGGAGCCTCCTCTTGCTAGGGAGCCCATCCATCTGCTGCCACCACCGCGCTATTCATTCTGCCACTTGGACAGATTTACACAAACCTTTTGTCGTTAGTCTGACATGTCTATTTATTACGGGAAACACTCTTAAAACAAGAGAAGTGCAGTGTGTCGTCCCCCCTCTCTACCTCAAACTCTTTAAGTGAATTTTAAATCAGCACAAGCTATGAAAATTCTTATGGTATGTCTCTGGAAAATATATTTCTGTATGCTGAATCAATACCAACTATTCTATTTCCACAGGTCCATACACAGAGTCGATGTACAAAGTCAATAGTGCACTAACAGCAGGCTTGACACTGTAATGCTCAATTCAGATGGATTATGGACAGCCCTAAGAAAACTGTATGAGTAGAGATCAATCTCCTCCGTGCTGCAGGTATTTTGAAGAGAGTAGCCTTGTTCTTTGAGTTAAACCACAGCAGGACTCCCATTAGTCTGCATGCATGCTAAATGGCTAAAGGTCAATTGCTTCTTTCTGTGCAACATCAGGACTCATATTATACAAACGTTGCTTTACACAACTGCACAACTTTATTAACATTTCACTAGCTTTTTAGACAGGATAACGGCAGTATTATTGTGGGAGTGGTGATGATTGTTCAAGCTTTAAACTTGCTGACCAGCTCACCTTGCTCTGTTTCGCAGGAACACCCCGATCACATTCACACAGTTGCAGATGCACACCTGGAAGCAGCTCAGCACACCCACGGTCTGATCTGCCGGCCACTGAGCAGCTCCAGTAGCTGGGGTTAAGGGCCTGGCTCAAGGGCACCTCAGTGGTCAAAATAAAACTTAACCTGCCACCACCGCCTCTTGTTTTGGCAGCAGAAACAAACTATTAACACAGCACTGACATGTTTAAATTGATATGGCGAACCTGTTAGCTAACAGTTGCATATTTAAACATGCATTAATAGAGCAACACAATCATTCATTTGGAGTTGTGTCTCCTTTTAGCTCCGTTTGGTCTCCACCAACTCTGGGGTAAATATCAGGCTCCTTAGCTGCTGTGTTCATCAGCTAACGTTGTCTGCTTCGTGCTAAGCAGGTAGAGCACAGTGACGTTTTTGTAAAGCCAAAACAATGAGCTGAAAGAAGCTGTAATGCTGCTGCGAGCTGACAGGAGCAGCACAGTCAGGTGATAACTTACCTGAGGGCTCATCACTGCGAGCACTGCCCACTCACATTAAAAATAGTCATTTGATCAGCTGTTATGCTAAAAATAAAGGTGATAGCTGCTTTACTTGTACTATGTTTCTACTTAGACTCAGACAGCACTTATTAAGAGTGTAAAAGCTACTGTGTCTCTTACCAAAGTCTTTGTGGGACGACATCCAGCCGATCTCCTTGAGGGAGACAATAGCCAACAAACCAGAGCCCACGAAGGAGCCAATCCCAGAGAAGAAAAAGAAGAGCCCCATGATGGCGCTCTGCATGGACTTGGGGGCTGCAGAATAGGCGAACTCCAGCCCTGCAACACAGAGAGTAAGAAGACGGATATTTGTTGATTTGTTGTGGATTGTGCAGGGCGTAAAATAGTGAGAGTCCTCTATGTGCTACGACCTGTAGCAGATAAAAGAGAAAGCTCCACACGCCGCAGCCAGCGATGTATAGCTGGCAATAACACGCTATTTAGTCACACACCTCGCCTGAACACATGCTGTCGAGTTCATGTCTGTGACAGTGGACGCACAGCACAAGGTAACAGTATGTACTCGGGTTTAATATCTGTCTTTAACATCTATGCAACACGCTGGGTTTTGTTGACAGTCACTGTTTTCCTTTGAGTATATTGTATATGAGACCAAAAGGCTTCCTCTGCAGCTGCCTGACAGCTAATTTTCCATGGTGGCACTGGTCCGTGGTGCCATTGTTGGGTATCTACTCTGCTCAGTACTGGTCTCCAAAAAAACAGTTATTTCTGGAAAACACATCACTCAGTATTTACTGTTAGGAAAGAAATAAAAGGACTGAGAAAATGGGCAAGGGACCTAAGAGAAAGAGAGACGAGGAGGGGAAAAACATCAAATGCGTGTCTTTTTTGCCCAGAGATCTGTCTGCCTGCAAGCTGACATTGATAATTTCATGGCACCTCAAACATGTGATTTTTCAAATGAGGCCCTATAGCCACATCTGTCGGGAGAGATTAGGGAGCTGCGCTTAAATACGTTTAAGACCTTCCTCACAGGGGGACATTGCACAAATTAATGTGACAAACAGTTTTCTTACAGATACCTGCGCTAGTTGTGCTTCATAAGAAAAGGAATGAGATAAAAGCATGAGAGGATGGCAAACATGAGGTTATTACTCAGTGGAAACATGGATGACCTTTCCAGAAGTTCACAACAATGCTTTTGTTTTATATCCTAAGCTAACCTTTTGATAGCAACAAACACTGTTCAATAGCTCTGCATATCACAGGGGACTGCAAAGGTTGGTGAGGATTCTCAGATACAGCACTGCACATTATGTAAAATCCAGCTCTTGTCTGTCTGTGTCGACTATAATGAATTGACCTTTCTCGACCAAAAGCAAGAATTATTTGAGAAAAAGGAGAAAAGCATAGAATTTAAAATGTATGTAGAATTTTTTTTTCCCCTCCCAAAGGCATTATTGGAAGGGTGATTTTTCTTTCTTAGAAAAATAATATTACCCTTTAACATTTTCAAAAGTGCAACACATAATTAAAAATACTGTAGGGAACACAAGTTTCTGCGTACTCTCACTGCCTGAAAGCAGACAAAGAATTACCCATCGTCCTGCGAGGCTGGGGACTGCAGCGAGGACGCGTGACGGCACCGGAGGTTTTAAACAGATTTATTCGAACAGGGGAAGACTAAGGAGAAATATTCCTCCTAACCAGACATATGTCACAATTCTGTCAGCCAATTTTCCTTGAGTAAGCCCTGTGGGATGGTATGGAGGGAGAGGAGAGAGTAAGTTTATTTTAAGGATCCCTATAGCTTTGTTATGTCTGGAAATGACTTTCACAGGGACCCTGATAGTTTTGTGCAAATTCCAGTGTTTCATAGAAGCCTTATGGAGTTCTGTTCAAGGGCTTTATAACACTCAAGCTTATTAAACAAATTTCAGCATCCACGGATTTAAAGGAAAGGAAACTTAAAGATGACGAATGTGAACGTTCATTCCTACAAAAACCCTGCAGCGACTGGATCGGCCAGATAATCCTCCCACTGTGGCGAGGAAAGAAAAGTCTTAAATATTAATGGTTCAATCTGCACTCTTGATATAGACATAAAGCGAGCGCTATATGGAAGAGCCTACAACAACATGACCTGCAGTAATTGGAGAATGACTCAATCATGGCTCGAGGCCTTAACAAACTTGAATCTGTAAGATAATTGAGGCTTGAAGCCACGATGATGACTGCAGAGAGAACGTCATAAAGAAAGAAAGACTATACAAACAATGCAAGGCAGATTTCTGTTGTGCATTGCGGAGTATAGTGCAGGAAAAAAATGGGCCACAGCTGCCAAAAGGTTCCATATCACATTCAGAGCACTTCTCAGACACAAACTCCCCTCTTTTAATAAAGCAGAATATTCTCGCTGTTGTTTCCGTTCTTGTCTCAGATTTCACGGCTGCAATTTGATGTAACATCAGAGCAATTTCTCACTTTGTCACATTATTATATTACTGGGGCAATAAGGCCTTACTTCACACAGCTTTTAATGAAATGGCATTTCCCGTTCAGGTCAGGGCTCTCGAAAAGAAAAAAGGGAAAGAGACGAGAGCTGGCTCGCTGAGCAGTTTTCAGCTGCTACTCTGAAAGCATCAAAAAGAAGTTTGCAGCTGTCAGCTCCAGCATGAACTATTCTGACCTGCTTTGACTCAGTGCTTTTGTTTTTAATAATTTTTTCGGAGAAGAACAGGGAATCCATCTCTCTGGGGGAAGCAAACACTGCTAGCTTTCCAGCGAAGGGTTATGGGTGGCCTCGCATTCACGAGCATGTGTCTTAGAATGATATTTAGTGGAGTGAATCATCTGAGCGGCGACGGTAATACAACTTTGCATTTAAATCAGCCCTGGGGCCAAATTCGCAAGCTTCCTAGTGTGAAGAGATGGTCAAAGTGCTGTAATTCTAAGAAAGTGTGATGTCTTCTCAGAAGTTCTTCTGCTCGTACATTAAAGCCATTCACAATGGATCTCAGCTCTTAGACTTGAGGTGACAGAATAATGAATACGGAGGAAGAAAGAGTTAATTAACCCAAGTCGCACTCACTCCAAGTGGTGTCTAGTCATGCGGAGAGTTTTGCTTTATTGTGCCAACGTTTTGAGACTTCGGCTGATACCTGAAACCTGATGGCTGACGGAGATTAATCAGATTTTGAGCGAGACTCGTCAACCTGCAGAGCCTTTAGCAGGTACAGTCATCAGAGTCTGCAGCACGGCGCCTCTGAAAGTGGAGCTGATGCATCGGACGTCTAAGACTCATTCTCTGCCTCTTTAGTCTACATACAAATGTAACTGTCAGCAACCTCAAAGTGCTGCACTGATAAATAATTATTACATTTTCTGTGTATTCAAGTGTAATATGTCCCTATGAACAGCTGCGTCAGCTGGGGAGGCATGCTAATTGGGTAATTTAGAGTTGAACTTGCACTACTGTGCATGTTAGTACAATTTGTCAGTATTAGCGCTCTCTCACTGTGATTACGGTTTTCTATGCTGCTATGTTATATTTAAGCTCATAGTGGTAAATGTCAACACACCAGCTGACTGAACGTGGAGGTGAAAAGTTTATGTTCTCATGTTAATTGCGTTGCCACTGTGATTAAACCCTCAGGGATACATCTTACAGTATGAGGCGCATATATGTGTGTTTATCCGTCTTATTATCTGCTGTATCAATGTGGACATCCAGCAGAGGAAGAGTGCTTATATGAGGCTGGTCTTCGGCTGTGGCGGAGGCACAGCTGTCATCATCATTTCAATTTTAAAAGGTTACTTTACCCACACCTTATTTATAAAACGTCCCATTACTGAGCAATGTCTTGCAGTGGTGTGAGAGAATCAGGATAATCAATTATCGATCGACCCGCCGGGCTATTTACTCTGGACAACAACCCGCAAACACATTAAGTTGGTGCAGGCTGGCAATGAATCAAGCAAACTGCTCAAAAAAGGTTTTACACATTAGTCTTCATTGCGTTCTGCTAAGAAGAATGGGCACGGCAGTTTTTAGGCCACAGTCAGCTCAGAGTGGCTCAGAGAAAAGGTGAGTGGGTCCAGCTCAATCCGAGAGGCTGATCGCTGGAGGATACTGCGCTTTACCGTTCGCCTGAATCATCATGTCTACCTGACCGCGGCGCTAAATGAGACATGGGAGACGTCAAACAACTGTACCTGCAATGCTGGCAAAGATTTCGCTGATTCCTATCAGCACATACTGAGGCACTTGCCACCATATGGGTAAATCTGCCGCGTAGTAGGTAACGTTGCCAAGCACCTGGTCAATGGTACCATTTGATTTGACGATCTCCAGACGTTTGGTCTCCAAAATACCTGCGGGGACAGACACAGAAACAATTAGCAGAAGGCAAATGAAGTTTTCTCCTAAAACAAATGCACACATATATATAAGCTGTTTGATCTTTTCCTACATAAACTCAACTGAAAACAGCACAAAGTCAATATATTTAATGTTTGAGCTCATCAGCTTCACTGATTTTTATAAATATCTGCTTATTCTGAATCTGATGCAGCAACATTGATTCATTTTCCCGTTTTAAATCCACACTCAAAACACACCTGTTCAGACTCGCTTACCTACATGAGGTCAACTGGTCACTCTGATTTTACACTAATAGGAGCAACTAAAGACTGGGAAAGATGTGGAACGCTCCAAAAACACCTGTTTGGATCATTCCACAGGTGATAGAATCATGATTGAAAGGCTCAGTGGTTCACAGCGAGGATGGAGCGACTTTGTGAACACATGATTGGATAAAGAGATTAATACCTGGACTCAGGAAGACTTCAGAAAACTATTCAGTTCATTGGCAAATGATTGCAAAATGTAAATAAAAGCAGAATCAGAGTCCCAACTTTTCTGGAATGGAGGCTGTATATAAGCTATCCTTCTGCAACATAGATACTGAACTGAAGAAATAACACAAATAGGGCATCGGGTGCATCTAGAGGCTGATATATTTCAGTCAGGATGAAGAAACACTCATTAAAGTATCACCCTGTAGTCTATGACACCAACAAACAGCCAGACGCTGCCAGAGTTACAGGATTCAGTGACAGTCCATTAAGCATTTAGCTAGTTTTAAGGCTACTCTACCACTTCATTTGGATCACATCTGCACGCTTCCATATTATGGCAGTTAGTAATGGATCAGCGCAGACGGTTCAATAATAAGAGCCAAGCAGTTGTCATCAACGGCTGCCGCCTCCTAAAAGCTTTATTCGATAGCTATTATCATGTAACCAGCGGCTATTTCCAGATAACTCCCAGAGACAGCCTCCTATCATAACTACACTTAATGCTGTATTTGAGAGGAGCTGTAGCCTTGTAATCCAGCTATCCTATAATACCAGGCGTCCATCTCAGGCAGTGTGGCCACTGGGCTGCCCAGAGCAAGTCTCACTACAAACACACATCCCTGCTTTTTTTTTGCCCTTTCTAAACATCACACATCAGACAGCCCAGTGTGATCCCCGGCAACTCTGCTCCAGCTTTTATAGAAAAAAAAAAAAAGAGAGAGACGGTTTTAGACACCTAAAAGCCATTGAGCTTTAACCAAAGCAGATTAGTACGTAAAGTTAAGAGAATGTGATAAAAAAAACCCTCTTCAAAAGCAATGTCAGAGTAGCTTTTCAGAGCTGGCCCCAGTATGTGGCTGAAGTCTGGGACTGCTGGACGTAAAAGAAACGGGGATCAGAAACAGTCCACCGTCCGCTTGACAGCTTGTCTTCAACTGTCCCTTTGCACTGCGCGGGGGGTCCGGCCGTCCGCGAGCTATGCGTGTCAGTGAGCACGACGAAACCCTGTGAAACATCGCTGCACCGATGTCATCATGACAAAGTCCTGCACGTTTCTTGCACACGTTGATGGAATTGATTGTAACTCCGAGCAGCAGTGCTGTGGCCAACGCTGCGGACATGCAGTGGCAGGCTGACAGTGCAATGTGTTGGACTGGCTATTCTCTGGGCAAAAGATGCCACACTCGGTCATTCCCAACTATCCGTCTGTCGGTCTCTGAGAACAACATGTTGTCAGCTAGTGGACAGATGCAGATGAGGACACACGGAAAGCCAGTAAAAAAAACAACAGTGTGAGGCAGCTCCCGGGAGAGAGTGTGTGTAACTGAATTAGTGTGAAGCAAGGCAGTGCTGGGGATAAACAGCGCAGAGCGCAGCAAATGATTCTTTGATGAATAACAATTCAATAACAGATGCAGATACAATATCGTTAATACTGCAACTCATTTTACAAACTACACTCCTGTCCTGATTTGATCCAGTCGTCTGATTCGCCTCCCAGAATCCAGGTCAGAACTGTTTTGCACACTAGTTGTGTATTCACCTACTGTTCTGTGACCAATGGCCACACCACTGCACCATCGTAAACCCTTTCTCTCCACTCCCAGGACTCAAAATTGCTTTCTGAAATATTCAGAATTTATTTAGCCTGAATTCAAATGCAAGGATTGCACTTTCTTTCAATGAGCCAAATGGAAAAGCAAACACCTGAATGGCTTCCGAGCATCAGAAACGAACACGTTCGAGCACCTTTCCTTCCAGGACTGCTCATGTCCTCCGAAAAGAAAATATTACTTTAAACCAAACGCATCAGACATCAGATTTGGTTAATAGACCTTTTACCACACTCGCTGATTGAAAAGGATGTTTCTGATGGGCTAAGTCAGGCGTTCATAACTCTCAGGCGAGAACATCCGAAGACTCGGCCTCAACAAACTTTCTCATCTCTTCTTCACAGCGGACACATAAAGCAGGATGAGACTTCAGTCCAGCACCCGTTTCTCGCTCTGACCCATAAAAGAGTGCAATCTATAGAATCCATACATTCAGTCTATAGACTACACTTACCATGTACTGTGCATGCAGCTGCTTGAAAAGCCACTGGTAACATGTGACCTTGGATATGACCTGATTAAAAGGTCTCTTGATGCCAGAAAATTAGATTTTACCATACAGTACATGAAAAATTTAACAATTCCTTTCAGACTGATACTGAACCACATTTAAATAGTGTGTTTTATACATAGTGGTCCTTTCACCATGTGGTCTTACACACTCTGCAGTCATGACGACAAAGAGGCAAGAATTAATGGCTTTATAACGCAGATGAGAATGAATTAGCAGCTTGTGAGTGCGACATGACACGCACAGCGAGTTTGATCTTATTTGACGGCTCCAATGGTTAAGTGCAATCATGGGGCTGCTTGTGCAGCGTACACACGCAGAGATGCTATTTGGCAACAGGTAAATTATATCTGATATTGTTGTTATGCTCAAATAGGCATTTAGGGAAATATTTGTCGTGGCTTTTCGATCAGGACTGAAAAATCACTTAAAACCATTCGAAACAATGAACAGAGCTCACCAGGCATCTGCTTTCAGGATTAAATTTAATAGCCAAGCAGCTAATCTGATTACATTTATGTATTTATTCTGAACTTCTGTAGACTTGTTAGTCCCTAGTATATCTTATTTTAATATATCTTGTTTACCAGTCAATTGCAATCTGGTTGAGGCACACCGGTCAATACCTGAAAGGTCACTAATGACAGAACATGCTCATGTTCTATGTGGCGGATGTATTGTGCATGTGAGAAAGGAGACGGGACAGCGGTTGTAGAAGATATACTGTGCATTGATTCTCAGGAGTGTTTCTGATTTGCTCTCTTGCTGCCTGCAGGCTCGTCCCTCTCAAAACATTTTAGCCCGGACGCATCAGTGCAGCAGCGCCCACTGACAGGCCTGGCTGAGACTTTATTTCCAAAATAATCCTCGGGCTGGAAGCTGCAAGCGGGTGCAGTCTCTCAGGACCAAAAAAGAGAGAGTTCCCGCTCTCCTCTACAGGGCAAAAAAAAAAAAAAAAAACCCTCTGGGGCTTTCTTCCCCTTTCCAGGTGGAAAGTGATGTTTTAATTCAGGGGCAATTAATACATCTGTGACAGACCATCTGCTGAGTCCCACAAAAAGCAACACAGTAAAGGCAATTTAGCCTGTAAAATAAATAAATAAAATGATTTAGCAAACATCTGCAAATAAGCAACCATATTCCACATATAGTACGTCACATTTGTATTATTATTGGTGGGCTCTGACGTATTAGTTCCATGTTTCAGAAGAATTTATAATTAAAATTAATAAATGATGTATATGTGGCGCGGTTCAGCTGCATTGCCTGAAAGTGCTAATTGCATGTGGCATTTACCACAAGCTCCAACTTTGTTGTTTCATTCGTGTTTGTCTGGCCTACTTATGTGACAGCACGGAGGGGACGAGTGTGCTAGTGCACTCACCCGCTGCCACGGCCGACCACATCACAAAGAACATCCCCACCGCAATCCTCTTCAGAGAAGAAGGCAGCAGGCCGCGGCGTTTCAGGATGGGGTCCACCACTTTGTCCTTAAGGGGAATCAGCATGAGGATGAGCACCGCGTCGAACATGGTGAGCCAGGCGGCCGGGAAGTGGAACGTCATCTGGGGGAGAGAGGCGAGGTAAAACTGGGCATAAAGCAACAAAGCATGAAAACTACGGCAAGTGTCAGTGCATTCCAACACAGCTCACCAAGAGCCTGTGTGCACAGGAGTGTGCATGAGTGAGTGTGTGGACTTTGGGCTTGATATTGCTTTGGCACCCCCAGGTGGTCAAAACTAAACATAATGCAATGAAAAATATTTATTCAATTCACAGAAAAGAGAGTAGCAGCCAAACCAATAAATTATTAGTAAGTAAACATTAAAATTATCATTATTACATCACTATAAGTGGTAGGAATAGTAGCATTGTTGTTTTTTTACATGCTTATCTATTAAATGTGTCTTCAGCATGAATCTGAATTTATTACCATAAAGTGTGATCTATGAAACTTGAATTACACTGTGCAAACAGACTGAAAGACAAATCAATCAGAGAGAAAATCCACCGTGAGAATATGAAGTATCTGCAAGTTAAGGCAATATCTGACTGAGTGAGCAATGAAACGCCGCAAACTGGAGATGCTTTTTGCAATTCAAATTCCAAGTGCCATCGGAGCTCCTGATGTGTCTCTGGTTTAACACTTCTGATAGCGTCATTTATTCTCAAATTGAAGCTCCATTTCTTGGAGTCACCACTGGCCATCTATACTCAGAGAGGGTTTTCGTCCCTTGTTTGTGCATTATCATATTAACAATGATAGAGAGTGTTAAATGAGACTTTTCTGTTGCCATGGAAAGCCTGCCATGAAGGTGCCCCAGCAGGCCCGGCTCTGTGGTGGGCACCATGTTCTGCTTTTTCTACTTCCACAAATGGATGATATGAACATGTGATGTATGTACAGTATTTGTACTCCATTCTGACTACCAGGTTGAGAACTCAAAAGGTGATAAACAAGTGGGGAAATTTTTAAAAAGCACATTTTTGATATGCAAATGGACAAAAGGTTGGCAGCCACTTCCCTATTTGCATTAAAAAGCATTTACTTTACATTCACTGAGACACGAAACAGACGCCTCTGCAACAGAGCAGTTATCTCAGGACCTAATCTAATTATAACTAATTACAGCACATTCACTCCTGCCTCTCGTTCCCAGTCATTATTATTAGCATGGGCCACATTTCCTTGAAGAGACAGTATTTGTTCATCTCAGTCACTGAGATGTGTCAGGTGAGGCGAGGGAGCGAATCACAGAGGCATCTAATCTCACTTCTCTTTTGATGTTGAGAAATGTCGAGGTTGGTAGCAGGAAAGGCTTAGTTCTGTTTTTTAACACACTAAATAAAATGTGAAGGGAAGAAAAAGACTAAGTTGTTAAACACAGTTTAGCACAGTGGAATATGAGTAAATAAAATGTCGGACAGTTGCACACCGGCACAAGTTTCAGTGCGTATTATTGGAAAATGTAAGAGTATGTACATATATATGCACCGGCATAAAGGCCCTTCAAACAACACAAGGTTAGGCTGTGGGGTTTACAGGCAACAGTTTCACTTCACATTTCCATGTAGTCAGAGCGCTTCGCTAACACCTCAAGCATGCCTGGCGTACTGCACGTTCTACACTTCCTGGTCTATTCCAGTTTCATCTCTTTTAAACGTTTGATTTTTGAGGAGTCATGCATCACGTGGAGTAACGGAGGGGGGTTTTCAGTCGAGAACACAACATGCAATCTGTCAGAGTGAGACACAGCTTCACCAGCAGCACCAGTCAGGAAGAGTGAGCTGGAGGCGCCGCAGGGACAATCGCAGCCGTTTGCTAATCTGTGAGGTATTTGTCTGTGAAGTAAAGTTCTCACTTAATCCCTAAGGTATTACCAACCTTTGCTGCTACCTCCAGCTGTTGCCTTCCACTGTGTGTCAGTGACCTACTGACTCGTGTAGTTTCAGCAGTGAAATCTAGTTCAAACCTACTTATGTGGAGGCAGGTTGGAGCTCCATACTGGTATATCCCAACTCAGTGGAATTATGCAGCAGTTTCTTAACACAACGTTAAGCCACAGACGTCACCACACCGATGCTACATATTTTTTGGGGTTTTTTAATTAAACAAGAAACAGGTATTTGGACTGAGAGTGTCTCACTTCAGTTTACCTGGTGGGAGGCTGCAGTGTTGTTCGAGGCACTATCAGGAATCCTCAGATGGAGGCTCTGCAGGATGTAGGTTGTCTGCATCTGCAACACAATAAGGAGATTAGAGTCTCAGCATGAAGTAATTCTCCACTTTATGATCACCAGGATGTCTCGCGCAAAACCATTCTTCTCCAATATCGAAACGGAAAATAATCTTCCCCCGTATTAACGCGCGCGTGTGCATATCTGCATCCAGACAGCTCGTGCTGCCATATTAAATGTCTTCGTATTTTTCATCCTATGTGAGACGTGGCTCACGCATTTTGATTGAACTTAAAATGATCTTACCTGGAAGTACACAGTCCAGTACGGGATAAGGGCGAAGAAGACTGGGAGGATTTTCACCAGAGCTTTCACCTCCTCTACCTTCTCTTCTGGAAATTTCCCTCCGTAGGTCACTTTGGCGCTGTCTAGTAGTGTCGGTTTGTTACTTCATGGGAATAAGAAAAGACAATGACTTTCAAAATACTATTTAAAACTACAGTGTGATTGATTGCATAAAATAAACATGAATACATGCAGAAGTCTTGATGTGTGAGACTTAAGCAGCCTTTTTTGTGAATATCTTACCCTTAAATAACAGCACTTCTAGAGATAGGAAAAAAACTTCATTCTAAAGCCTATAATCCCCATCTCAGGAGAAAATGTCTTAATAAGGAATTCTTGAAAGGCTGCAGGATTGGCCAACTTAAAATATTCAATGTCAAGTTTTTGAAGCAATTGTGCTACTTTGGTTCAAAGTCAAGTAACAGCACTTCAGAATAACTTTTCACCACAGGGAATGAAGATGAATGCCTGGACCAGTGGGGGAAGAGAATTATACAGGGGATCAAAGGACGCTTTAACATAAAGGTCTACCTACAACACCTAGCTGTTATTCCACTGGATCAGAGTCACCATCCCACTGAACTTTGCCATGAACAGAAATACTTGCTGCACTGTTGTTAAATAGCCGTCCCATTGAGACTGATGAATGCTTTGCTGCACCGGTCATTGTGAGCATGCTGTTTGTCATTGAGGGAATGAATTTCCCACTTTTATTGCCTGATAATACAGTTTTATATAGTATGTTGAAATGACTGACACTGCCGCTCTCACCGGAGCAGGTTAGGCTCCTTTGGTTTCTGGGAACAGCAGGCGAAGCCCAGGATCTTGAACATATCTGTGAAGGCGCTGCCATCAGCAGGCTTGGTGATGAAGACAGTGCGGCCCAGGAGAAAGACCAGGAAGGACACCCCGAGGCACACGGTGGGAATGATGTAGCCGAGCCTAAAGCTGAAGTTTTGCTGGATGTAGGCCACACCTCCCAAAGACAGGATGGCTCCCAAGTTGATGCACCAGTAGAACCAGTTGAAGAATCTGCGCGTGGCCTCGGGTCCTCTGTCTTTGACCTGAGATCACACACAGTGCAGGATGACAGCAGCCAATCATGTCACCGTGCTGTGAGTTGCTGCAACTTAATGTAATACTAGAAAAGGCACTGAACGTTGTTATGAATGCGTGTCACACCAGTCTAAGCAGCATGTATCAGCAGAGAAGCACGGCCATCTGCACTTTGATACCCTAGTTTTTAAAGTCACATGAGGAAAACCAAATCTTTCATCTAAACAACAGCTGCATTGTTCAACATCACCAGAAAATATGTTGCATGGAGCACCTTGACAAATCCTCACAATACAGGATGGAAAAGCCAAACCGGACTGACAAAGGGGAACAATGATCACAAGCTGAAAGTGGCTGGGGTGTGACGTCACATTTCATTCAACACATTAAAGACTTCAAACTACTGAATTTGGTGCGACAATAATGTAATTAACAGTGGAACCTTTTGTTCAGCTCCATCATTGCACTGAATGTCTAGAGCCACAAGAAAATGAAAAGTACAAGGCAGCAAGAGATTTTTCTTCTTCACGTCAGGAGGCACAACCAAAACAAACAGCAACTCTCGGTTTATCATTCATCTGCTTGTGGTGGCTTTGAGCATTCTTACAGAATTTGCAATGACAGCTTCACCGCTCACTTACCAAAACAGCAATAAATTCAGTTAAATGCCTATGCAAGCAAATAACAGTACTCTCATAATGGCACTGATCCATTCCACATAAAGTTATCCCCATGGAGGAGAAGATTTTATAAATGTGCAATGAAGTGGATATGTCTTTCAAATATGAGCACAAAACATGCAGCAGTAGAGCTACAATTAACTATAGAGCAGATAAGGTCACGGCATTCACAAATCGATGCTGAGAATAAATCTTTCTGGGGTTCCTCTCTGCAGCTGTGCAGTGCAGCTCCAAAATAAATCAGCACATGCAAACTGACCATCTGATTGTTACCAAGAACTGCATTAGAGCACATTTTACAATAATAAATACATAGAAAGGGGTACTTTTGTAGCTCCTATTGTACATTTAGTCTTAACACATGATCAATGAGAGATAGTGGTTGTGTTCCTTCCAGGCTTTAGTCATCTCAGGACAAGACGAACATTTAATCTGCTATCTTGTTTCAGTGTTGACCTTCCATCAAATACACAGTATCATGAGTAATGACCACAGGCTGATAGACGTTACATCTCACAAAGTGGCTCACAAAGAGACAAAAATAGTTTCCTCGCTTCTGGATTCTGCCTCATTTCATGTCCAAACTTTAACATCCATCTCAACGATCAGCTTCCTACACGGCTGCATCAGCAGCCACAGCAAAACTGCAGCTTTATGATTACCATGCTCAAGTTAAATATTAATTTTTAAAAATATCACAACAGTGACTATGGGAATTTTCACACTGCAAGAGGGTGCAATTATTTCTTAGACAGAAATCAAGCCACATTTAAGAGGAAATCTTCAATTTAAATGAAACCGAGCACATTTCAAGTATTAACAGCTCCCACTGCCACTTAATTAGGACTTTCATCTGGAGGAGAATTAGTGTGAAAATTGTGCCTTTAAGTGGTGCAGTTCATATTCAATCTCCACTAAAAAAGCAACATGCTTTGCAGGTTTCTGAACAATTCTTCCTTTGACAATCACTGACACCATTAAAACTGAGCTGATTTATGTTGCTGTTTGTTCTGTCGTGGGCTGCTGGAAGACGTACCAGTTTCTGTGTTTCTCTTTTGTTCCCCCTTCAATGTATGGATTTTTTGCCTGATGTTGTTCACTGTGTGTGTTTGAACATGATCAAAGGGAGCATTGACAGAAACGTGAAAATCTTGTAATGAGCATAGTAGGCTCAAGAACTAATCATGTTCACTCCGCCAATCCCCTTTGAAAGCTTTTACCCACTCCTGCTTAGATTATTTTGAAAAACAATGACCCCCATTGATGAACTTTCCCACATCTATGAGGAGAGGGCCTTCTGGATAACCTGGCAGTATTTTGTCACCAAACGTACAGATTGCTCGAGTGTTTGTGTGTGTACATTAGTGTGAGTGAGAGACAGAGTTTGATAGTAGTCCAAAATTACAACTTTAGAATGGAAATGCTTGTAGGTGGCCATGGTGATCAAGGGCATGCATGTCTAAGCAAACGGTCATGGTGCAACAGAAATCCCATCGCATGTCTGATCTCCACATTGCCACACTGCATACCCAATTTAATACAGGCCTATGTCACAAAACATCTTATTCACAGACTGTCTAACCTATAATGCACTCCATGTCTCCTTTTTGCATGTTTTATGTAAAGCACACTTCAAGGACTGAAAGTTATATTGCTCATACTCTACCTGATCTGCCCCAAAAGGAGTGATGTTGGACTTCACAGTACCCACACCTAATGCAATTAAAAAAAGTCCACTGTAGACTACTGGACCACAGTATGGAGGGCGAATGGGGCAGGTTACATTGCTTGGAGGGGTGCTGTTTGTGCTCAGACACTCTGCAGGTTGCACAGGAAAGGCCACCTCCTCACCACACAGTTGTATCCTGGTGTCTTCATTTGAAATGAAAGGGAAAAACAGCATGCCAATAAAATAAAGGATCAAACTAGCGGCAATTGTCCAGAATTTCCCAAGATATGCGTCTGCCAACCAGCCTCCAAATGGTGAAATCAGATAAGTGACACCCATGAACATCAGGGGTGCCTGGCTCGCCTGAGTGCCCTCCCAATAAAACGGACTACCATTGAGAAAAAGCACAAGATTGGATGTAATGCCATAGAAAGCGATCCTCTCCAATGATTCAGCCAGCAGGATGGCTGCACATGCCAGTCTTCTTCCCTGGAAAATTGATGGAGGTGAGGGTCTGCTCCCAGAATCTGAGTCCAAAAGAGGGGTGCTCTCATTGGCATCCCTGCTGTTTGCCATTCTCAACCAACCAAGTGGCTTAGCTTCTTCTTGACTAGGAAGAGTTCAAACCTGCAAAGAAAATACAGAGGGGGTTAGACAGGTTAGATAAACGCGGTCGTCACAGTTCACAAAGAGGGAACGACCACCTGTACCGAGCTGACAGCATCTGAATTATCCACGGAGACTCTTCCTTATCATAAGTAACACAAACACTGTGAGATGAAGTAAGCTAGCTTTAGCATAACGATAGCTTGAGTTTGGTTTTACATTACCTTTAATTATTGAAACACGTCCCAGGGGTCTTCAGTTATCTCCATTAACCTAGATAATATCTTCCGTTCAAATGTTTACTTCGTCTCGTCTTAAATCAACACTTCGTCAAAGGAGAACTGGAAGTCAACAAAAAACAGTGTCACAGTACTATCGCGTGACACACGGCTCGTTCAACAAACTGCCACACTTGCGTTGCCCTGGCGTCGATCTCAAAGTGAAATGTACCGGACGAGCTTTATAGAAAAGCGGACACCGGCCTATCCAGGTGATTTGGAAGTTAGTTCCGTTCACGCAGACGTCCTAACTACCGAGAGAAGGAAGTGGCCGCGCGGTTGTGTTTTTTTTATATATATATTTTGTGGTACCGCATTTTCTGGTATTGACGAACTTTTCAGGAGTAGTAGTGTACTGTGGGTCGGTTTTTATTCATTCAGTTATTTTGCTGACTCATTCTACAGTGAAACAAAATACTGAAACGTGTCAACAGTGCTCGGACAGTATGTGCTACCGTCATGTGTTTCCAGGGGATCATATAGGAGACGGACTTGTAAACATGTCAAACGTGGGTACGGTGCTAGCTAATGAGCTAGGCGCATGGTGCCCACGCCTAGCCACGGCTTTTACGTGCAGCTCGCAGGCATGGGCTCAGGAAATGTGTTAAGAGTTCAGGTTAGCGAGCCAGTACAAACAGCACATTGCATTACTCCACCTGGTTTTCACTTATGTTTACATGTTAACTTGTTAGCTCGTCAAATTAGCTTTTAGTGAAGATATGAAATTACTCTTCATTGCCTGCCTCAGCCCCAAAACTGGGAACCACACTACAGCTGAGCGAATAAGGTAATATACGTTGTTGCTAAGTGTAGTTAGCTACAACAGCTGTTGCTAATCATTATTTACCCGGTGAGGCTTAGTTAGGCAGTAGCAGTGTATTTAACTGTTAGCCAGGGCTACCTCAGTATAAAGTTGTTGTGAAAATGTCCACTGGCTTTAGTAAATCAGCTGTAAGATGAGTCAGAAAGATGAAGCTCCAGACAGGAAGCAGTCTGTCAACCGCTAGAAACTGTTGAGTAAAACTAAAGGCTCTTCACAAGAACATTTGCTTAACCACCCTGTCTTCCTACCACCATCCATAGTCACGTGTTTGTGTTATTTTAGGTCCCACATTGAGTCAGCAGGACACACGTGTGAGCTGAGAGATGCTGCAGAGTTTCAGTCTCCTGCTCAGGTGGCAAACTTAGTGTCTGCAAATCCACCATTCGAGGCTGCACTGGCCATTCATCTGTTCAGAGCAGGCAGACTCCTCTTAGGTAAACATCCTCGCTGTTATACGATCTGTTTACTTATCTCCACACATCATTTGTGTTTGTCAACATTATAGTAGAGCTACAAGCACTCTGCTGCCTGTCCCACAAATGTCAGCGCTTTCTGTTTTATGTCTAACCTTTACACCAGACATCCACGTACCCTTTGGCGTTATCTTTGGCGGAACAGACATAAATGAAGATGTGAAAGTTGAGCAGAAGCGTGTGGTTATGGAGCAGGTGCTGCTGAAAGCCAGGTGATGTTGCTGCAAACTATGTTAACCCATTTAATTCCAAATAGTTTCAAACTGAGTTGACAGATTTTGCTTTTTAGTGCAACACATGTGAAAATATGTCCTGCGTCCTTCACTAGTTATCTGTGGAGAGTTGCGGTTACACCTGACCTGATTTCCAAACAGCATGAAGTTTAAGAGTACACATTTTAAGGCAGAATACTTTTTTATTTCTATCTTTTACAGTTTTAATATAATAAAAATGGAAAAGGGCCAGAAGAAAAAGTTCCTAATCCTAAACACACCTCACAATCCACAATGGACCACCTCAAGAGGGACAAGCTGGAGGTTCTGCAGTGGCCGTCACAGTCCCCGGACGTAGACTTTAATTAAAATATGTGGACAGACCTTAAAAGAGCAGCGCATGCAAGATGGCCTACGAATCTTACAGAACTAAAAGCCTTTTGAAAGGAAAAATGGGCAAAATCCTGCAAACAAGAGCTTAAAGAATCCTGGCTGGCTACAAAAAACCTTTACAAGCTGTGACAGTTGCCAAAGGGGGTCTTACTTAGCACTGATCATGCAGGGGGCCCAAACTTTTGCTTCGGGCCCTTTTTCCTTTTTGTTATTTTAAAATTAAAATATGGAAATAAAGAGTAATCATGCTTGAAATATTAAAGAAATGTGTCATCTTTAACTTTCTACTGTTTGGGAATCAGGTCACAGGTTCACAGTGGAAGACATTTTTACCAGGGGTTCCCAAACCATTGCATGCTGCTGTACATTATGATTCTACAATGTCTGTTTTTACTGCATGTCATAGCAGGAACAGCACAGGTGCAACTAATGACATGAAATATTGATGCATTCCACTTAGCTGCACGAGTTCAAGGGTTCCGTCATTATGCATTATCTTTCAGTGGCATGGCTTTCATGTGACATGTAAATGGAGTGACGCAGTTGTTATTGTTATTACTTACACCTGTGCTTGTCATGGGAACAGTCTGTCTGAACAAGTAATGGTTTGTGAGCATGATAGAAATGCGGCAGAACAGTCGTCTTGATATATCAGCGATAAACACCTTATTGATTATTAGTGCCAAATATGCTGGTAATGTGTCACAACATGTTTTACTTACTTCCTTTTATAGAGGTTTGATGCGGAGGTCACCATCCTGAAGTGCGAGCAGGAAGTAAATGTGACCACTTACACCTCTTGACATTGAAATCAAGACAACCTCTAACATGCGATGTGATGTGATTTTCAGATTTGGTCTTACTAACAAATCTTTCATAGCTTGACAAGCTCAAAACAGAACTGTTGTCACATTTGTGGCCAGTGGTCATCCTTTCAGTGTTGTTGTAGATAGTACTGCGAATTCCATGACAGTTCAAGATATTTGGATCATAGTGACTACTCAGCTGTCAGTTATCTATGGGAAAGAAGGGGTGAATACACGAACTTCCAGCACCTGGAGTACTGGCATGAAAGAATGAGGCAGAATAAGCGCAGGCCAACTCCACCTGTGCAGGTTGTTTAGCATTGAGAGTTAATGTGCACACATCGATGTTTTGTCCTGTGCCCTGGCGTCAGGCCCTGGTGTCTCTGTCATCATTAAGATGAAAATAGATCCATCTCGTCAATCTAAGGGGATAATTGCCTTCTGGGAGAACTGGGGAGATCCAGGTCTCATGACTTCAAACATCTGAATCCACACACCTCCCGCTGTTAGTGCCTTCACACACAAACCTTGATCACGAAATGCAGTCGCTGCTCTGAGCCTGTTGGCCCATTTAATAATGCACGCTCACACATGCACAAATTAATATCTTCCCACTGTTTTTTGCTCTGCATTCTCTTTTGTTTTCCTCTTTGTACTCATCCTTAAATCCTTTGCCTTCAGACCACAAGCAGTTTTTCTGCTCTCACACACTCAGCCTGCAGACTTTTGTGTTTTACAATTGTTGCTTTTTCCTCTATTGTCAAAATTGTCGTTGCTTGTAAAAGGCTAAAACTTGCAGTCAGTGATCAGCATTCTTGTTACTGAAGTCTCTTTCACAGCAGTGATAATGAAGTGTTTTTTTCTTAATCAGGTTTGCGGTTGCATTTACTGACAAACTGAAAGAAGAGGCCGAGTTATTTTTGGTATGATTATACTCTTGTGTGTTTGAATAGACCCACTGCTGATGCTCTAATTGCCACCGATGATGACTTGATGCTTGTATGTGGAAGTGCGTGCCTCATGTTCGTTAGCAGTTCTACTCATTTATGTTTTACTAGAAACTTTCTGCATGAGCCTAATTGCTGGTTCATCAGTGTGATTGTGACCGCCTGCACCCACCGCACAGAGTTAGCATTGAACGAGACGCTCATTATATTTCAGCACAAAGAAAATATTGATGTACAAAACTACCATGAAAAATCAAGCGGTGCCAGCAAAAGTTTTTTGTTTGCATTTTATTGCACATCAAAGACAGCAGGAGCCTGACAGCCTCGATAAATAGAACAGAAGGGCTTTTACTATACAAACACAATATCCTGCCCCGTCCTGTAATAGTTTGGCATTAAAACAATATTACTGTGTTTTATTTTCAGATTAGATTGTAGCCGTAGGCTGCAGATTGAGGCGAGTGGCATGCTTTATCTCTGCCATTTAGTGCTGACAGCAGGCAGACAGGACAGGCACTGAGAGGCATTGCCACGCTTTTTATTGTGACAGAAAACACACATAGGGGATGGATCCAGTGTGATAACATCCAGTCAATTTCCTTTCCTTCCCCTCCGATTTACTTTGTAGCACTCCCATTATCTTAGCAACTCCTTTAATGATTTTTTTTTAAGTTTGGGCTTTTATTAAGCATGTTTGGAGTACAAAGAGCTTTAATTGGCTGTTTCTTTTGTCTGACAGAAAGAGAAAGACGCACAGTAATCAAATGTAATTTTGTATAAACGGACCCTACAAATAATTATTGATTGGTTTAAAACACTTGTGTATTTTTGTTATGGTACTTGTTTGAACCAGACTCATGAAGAACATGTTTTTTTTGTCTCTGAAGGTTTCCCAGAGCAGTAAAATTTATGTCCAGCCTCAAGGTAAGCTGCAGGATGAACGCCCTCGCTGACGTTGTGCATCCCTGACTCGCTATTGAAGTGTTGCATTAATCAGCTTTGACATTTGTTCCTCTATTATCATGCCGTCTGCAGTACTGAGTTGTATTTGCTCTTGCCATTGGCCACCATGCCACGTAGGACAGCCCAAATCACTCATCCATGTTGTTTCCCACCAATAGCCTTGTTTGCCAAATAGTGTCCCTTCATAGATTAGAGGAGAGCCCTTGGCAAGCTGCGCGGCTGAGCCCAGACCAGCTTATTTTTTATGTTTGTCGCCAGATCGTGATCACACTGAAGTGCTTTTTACACAGACCACACAACACAGGGATTTTCAATCTGTTCCACATACAGGTTATATTAGTGTCACATAACCAACAAAGTTCAAGATCAGGAAGACAGTTCTGACCTTATTTATTAATACATTTAACTAAAAACCGTGTTGATCATTTGTTGCATGATGGATGTTAGCGTTGATGTTCAGTAAAAGCTTCATTAAGACCACCGTGCCTTTTATTTGCCTGTTTGTTTTAAGGTATCCAGACGGAGGTGACTGAGAAGTTCTGCTGGGCTGAGTTCTTGAGGAGTTCAGGTACTGTTACTTCTTCAGCTGCTTTTAATTTCAGTCTAATGTGAGTCGTGATAATCCACAGACCTCACTGTGGGCAGTTTTCAGGCTTGTTTATTTCCCTTTTTCCCTTCAGTTGGAAGTATTTCCTGTTAAAAGCTATTCTGAGGGAGTTCTGCGGATCATCCTGAGTAAACCAATAAAACCTTTTTTTTTTTTCATTCATATCCTGGTCTGCGTACTGAGCCTTTCATGGCAGGACTGAGTCGTACATTTTGAAATCACTGAAAAGTGTTTGTCATGTTTTGCTGGATTTTACCTTGAGGTTTTGTGCTCTTCAACAATAAATTGTTATTGACAGGCAGCATTCTGCTCGTGCGCTGAGTCGGATCAGTCTAAGCATTATAAACTTAGCTGACAGTCGTGTCTCATCTTATTATTAAGGCTGAAACTATAGCAGATGTGCACATTCTCAGAACCTCAGCGGGACGAGTGCTGGATGCAGTGTTTGATGCAATAAAATGAAGAGAAGTGCCTGCACGATGAAATGTAAGCTCCCTTGTAAAATAGGTTTTATTGGTGTCATTTCGACCAGCTATACACAGCGTGCCACATATTTGTAATCGTTTGCAGTATTGTGCATACAAGCCCTCTTCCATATTCTAAACTGCAGCCTTCTGTCCTTACCTGCACTGCTAGTTATCGGCTGTACCACTGGGAGCCACCACTGGGACACTACAGGAAATGCATTCATACACCCATAACCTGAAAAGCACCAATCGGAAAGCATAAATATACTCTGTGTTATGTTAGATGCATTAGTGTGGTGTCAGGGAGGCCAGGGGTTTGTAGCAGAATTCCCCTCGTCCAGTCTTCCAACTCCCATTTGAACGGCTCAGTAAATATGCAGCGCCCCCTCCACAAACAGCCTGAACTGTAAATTGGACGTTGCGAGATGATGTCCGTCCCAGGTACATTAGTGCTCATAGAGAGCGCCGTTGAGTACAGAGAGAAGAAATTGATTAATAGCTCTCCAGCCCGAGGCCATTTGTCACCACGCTTCCCAACCGGTGCAAGTAATACTAATTGTCCACAGTCACTTCTCCATTTGTTATACTTGAAGCAGGAGTCGCTGCCGTCGTGCTTTTCCTCAGATGTGATGAAAGCGCTGTGATCGGACTTGTTGTTAGAGCTGTGAACATTGTTCCGGTTTCTGCACGTACGCTCCTCGATGGTGTTAATTTGACTCATTTTTAGTGGATGTGGGTCAGATGTGTTTAATATCTAATAAATTAATCGTGTTTTTCTTGTCACAGTTATCACCTCACACTGCTCTGGATTTTTCCTCGTGTTTGTCTGTAATAAGGACGAGTGAATGTGACTCAAAGGCAGAGAAACACCTTCAAACATCATGATAACTGATCCCACTAGAAGTCTAGACTTCACTGTGGTAAATGTGCTTTTGTGACGATGTTCTTAAGTTGTCATAAAGATGAAAACTTTTTAAACCTTGTTGATTAGTTGTTATCTGGTTGTCTCAATGACTTAAACCAGACTGTGCTGTTACGTTAAATACTAGAACATGACTGAGGAGACTCCTGTTCTTCTGCTAAACAATTAGTGGAATCTAGAGTACTTTGCATGTAGGCTGGTTTAATGGTGTGCTGGGAGTAGATTTATTCTGTGTTGCCCGGTGTTGCAGTGGCCTCCACCAGTGAACATGAAAGAGTCCCACCAGAGTGAAGATGCATGACTGTTCTGTGAGCGTCTGTGTTGTCCGCCGGCTGTCATGTGGACTCTAAAGGCACAGACAGCAGCACGGGGATCCAGAAGCTGTCAGTCCATGAAAGGCGCTGGGTGTGTGTTGCTCGTGGCCCCCGCTGCGTGCCTGGTTGCGGTGCAGTTAAAGGGAAGAACAGCACCATCGAGTGAGCGGCGGTGCTTTGAATCGCCGGAGGGTGAGGGGAAACGAGCAGGGGGTCTGTTATTACCACGTCCAGTTAGTTGCTCCTCGAAGACGAGCGTGATTGCTGAGTAGATTACACAGGAGGCCGTCAGTGAAGCCCGTGTGTTGGTGATTAAAAAGGGGAGAGGTGAGACGAGGGAAGGCGGGCCGCGCTCATGCTCCTTCATCGTTATATTACCATGATGTGTTTTCAGACCTCATCGAGACCTAAACATTAAAACCAGATGACTGATGTGACTTTGACTCGTGAATGCAGTGAGTTTCTCCAGCTGAAGATATTTGAAATGCTTATTTACGAGTACTTGAGTCACCACAAAGTGTGAGGTCACAGACACAATCACCTAAACTCAGTGGTCTGCTGTTCTTGGTTGTTTGTGTCTGTTATTTAAAGGAGCGTCAAGCGTCACATAATGTATAATTCACTTTGGCTGACGGGAATGTGGCTCTCACCTCTGATCTGATCTGATCGTCCTGATGCAGAAGGAAGGAAAATAGTCGAAGTTCTTCTGACTTCTCAGATTTGTGACAAGCAGCTGCAGTTTGGGCATAAACTGTTTTCACTTTGGAACTTGTTGGCGGCTGTAAAACCTGCACGTGCAGGAGAGCGATTGATTTTCAGACCTCTTTAAAATTGATGCATGAAGCTAATTGGCTTAATATGCAACTCAGATTAAAAAGGGTTAGGATGCTGTGTAAAATGAATAAAACATCTTTTTTTTTTTTTTTACATAAACTGACCTGAAAACAGCACAAAGACAATATATGTGATGTCTGTCGTTCACAGCGTGGATGGAGCGAGGTTCACCACTTATGATTAGATAAAGGAGATTAATACTCGGACTCGGGAACACTTCAGAAACTGATGTCAGTAAACACAGTTTGATTGTTAATGACTAAATCCAGTTTTTATTTGTTCTCCGCAGCGTCGCAGCTTTTCGGGGTTGTTTCTCACGTGCAGCTCCGTTAATGTGCGTGATTTTGTTGACGGCGCCGTCACGAGCGTGTCCGCTCCGCAGTACCTGCTCCCTGCGTCACACTGTGCCTCTCAATAGATTAATAGGAGCTGTTTAGATAGATGTGTGCTCCCGCGTCCGTGCGCACACGCTGATTAAAGCATTAAGGGATTGTTCAGAATGTCCTTCTGATATCAAAGACAAACAAGCTAAAATGTGTTTTGCGTAGAACTCACAGAAGTGCAGAGAGAGAGGAAAACCTGCTGCTGGCACAACGGATGACTTCTACCAGGAAAGATGACTCGAGGGTCTTTTCTTTGAATGTCTTGTTTATTTTGACAGGTCCGTGCTCCGGTATGATTCCACACACCCTCCATTATTTTCCAGCATCTTGTTCCGGAGTGGTGATACGTTTGTTCCCCTTCGCCGTCGCGCTTCTCGTCCTGCGAGTCAACGCGCGGAGGTTCAATACATCCTGCAGACGAAGAGCTTTTTTTTTGACAATCAGCTCCGAGGATCAGGGTCAATGCCTGGACTCCACGCTGTCATTTTAAGATGCTCTTTAATAGCATTAAAAGAGCTGCCGCAGCCTCCTGATCTGGTCTTATCTGGCAGGAGGGGATTTCACTCGGCTGTCGCTGTGCTTTAAGCACGTGCTCGTGTCTGTCTGCGGTATTATTTCTTTCTCCGTTTCTCACAGACGCTTTGAAAACGTTTTATTTTGGGCTTATTTTGTTCTTCGCGTAAAGCACCGATTGAAGCATCATGTCAACATTCATGATTTAGCCTTTTGTGTCAATCTTTAAGCATTAAAGGTCGAGCATTAAGGATGTGTTTTCTTGGGTAACCCTCTAATATTAAAATATCCCTAAACTTCTGCTTGTTGTGGTGTAGATTAATGTTCTCATGTTTAAACTGACCTCCAGCTTAAAGTGCTGCCTCTCCTTTAAAACCACGACTGCTTTCTAAAGAATGAGCACGATGCCTTCAAAACTGCACAAGGGTTATATTTCACTTCGCACTCCACCAAACTGTTTGATGGATGATCATGAAACTTTGTCCAGATATTCATGGTCCCCAGAGGATCAAACCCCCCACACCTGAAACCACCTCCAGGGCCACCAGCGGGTCAAAACCTTCACCCGTCACACCTGCTGGACGGATTGACACAAAATTTGACGCAGACGTTCACGTCCCCCTTGTTAACGCTCGTTGATAGCTCAACTTTTCATCTAGCGCCATCATCAGGTCAAAATTTCACTTTGCTCCATGTGCACATGCCCACAAAGCTAATCACCTTCCCATCAGCCTCAGCGGTTAAGTTTAAAATAGGAGAACATGCTAATACACGAAATTAAGAAGCAGAAGAAAAATGCAGCATGGGCTTCAGGGTCGGGGGCGCTGGCATCTGCAAAATCGCTTTCGCTCGGCGTAAACGTGATGAGCCCGATGAAGCGCGAGCGAAACGTTCGCCCTCGTCGGCGTTAATAAAAGATCATCATTGTGGGTTGAGTGTGAGTTTCTGATTAATCGCTGATTGATCATGAAAGTTGGATGATCTGGGGCGGGGGGGGGAGCTGGCGTCTCAATTAAAGCAAGCTCTTCAAAATGTTTGATGTCGTTAGCATGACGTTTGTTTAGCTAATTTAAATCTCGGGCTGCTCGCTGAGTGAATTGTCACCCGAGCGCTCTGACTCTGTACTTTTGATGCTGTTTCACACACTGATTAGGCTGCAACCTTCCAATGCTTTCAGCAGACTATTTCCCTGCTGAGTGTTACAACTGTGATCAGAGAATTGTGCGAGCACATTAGTCACTCCTGTCTTATTTTCCTCGTGACCTTGGGTGATGTATTGCTTTCATTATCTGCCGATGTACTTGGGATGTTCATTATGCAGTGTTTTGATATGGTAGTGCTGTCTTTCTGTGTGTCTGGCTGCTCTCCAGGTGTAAGCAGCGAGCATGCGGATGAGCTGCGTGTCTTCCTGCTGGTCTGCGGCCTCAGAAGAGTCAAGGACCCTCTCTATCTGCTCAAGGTTTTTTCAGGTTCGGTATCTGAACACTATGATTACCATCTGGTTTATATATGTGTGGGTATAGAAACACAGTCAGGTAATAGAGCCGCTAGGCCGGCTGAAACAGAGGAGGGTGTTTTCATTCTTTCTGTCAGGAAACGTTACAAAGCCTTTCTGACTGTATTTCTGCCGCGCACCCGGCGGTCCAGGCAAAGCCGTCATCAATTAGGAATGAAGATCTCTGCGGTTGACTTTCAGCTAATTGAAAATTCATGTGAAAGTGCAATGAGATTCTTCTGACAGCTCATGTTGGCCCTACAAACACATTCGTCTGCTTGAGTCTCGCCTTTATGGTGTTTATTTTTATGGTGACTCTCTTATATGTCTTCTATGGATCTATCTGAGGATCGTGTGGCTTCTCCTGTAATTGCACGGTATCTATTTTATGTGACGTTCATGGCACAGTTATGGTAATAAGACGGCACTAGAGGGCGTCAAATTGTACATTAATGTTTCATCCACATAGGAGAAGTAGATGTGTGTGTTTTCATAATTATTAAATTGTACTTTCCACACACTTATAAATAAAACATGTGGTGAATGAAGAGTATTACTGTAAAAATCACAAACAAAAACAACTTTGCTGCTTTTATGGAAGCGGCTGCTTAATTTCCCTGAACTGGTTTTGTTTACATCTGCAGTTTAATTTCATGTCTTTCAGAGTGGCACCGCGAGAATCCGCTGAATGTGTTTGTCATTATCGGGCCGAAGGTAAGTACGCAGTCATTATACAGATTTTATTTTTGCACCGTGACTCTCAGCACCGTTGAAATTACCTAGAAACCTTCCCTTGGAACTGAAGCGGCCTCTAATTGGATGTAGCAGAGATACTGGCTTTAGCTGTTTAGCTGGAATTAACGCTTGGAGGAAATGCAATCTTCTGCAGACGGGGCGAGGGTCAGCGGCAGTGGTCCTGTGTCTTTTTGTGTCTGACCTGCTGACTGCTCGGTGCACTAATGCATTGCCTGCTGCAGATTAGCGCTTCCTGTGACCTGTGGGGAGCTAACTTTTAATGCATGTGGTTGTGTGTATATCTAGAGATCTGCTGGTGTGAATTACGGCCAAAGCAGTTTGTCGCCTGTCACACACCATCATGCTTCTGTCCTGTGTGTCAGTCATTAACTTCACATTTACAGGCCGCATGGTTTCACACCAAGCAAGTCAAATAATTGCGTAAAAAAACAGTTGAACTCTCATGACCTGCTATGATTTACAATATTCATAAATCAAGCAGTAAGCCAGACAATCAAATCAGTGAAGGGATTTTTTTTTCTACGTTTTTTTAATTGATCGCACTTTATGTTAGGATTTCTATCTGCTTAGTCCTGCAGACATAAGTCGTATCCCAGCAGCCTCAGCGCTCTTACAACTGCCCCCCCCACCAATCTGTCACTCATTGATTTCTCTCTATGTTTGTCTTCATCTTTTCTTCCCCCTGACTTGCTCGGATATGACATGAGCGATCCGTGTTTTAGTGTCTCTTCTATCTTTCGAACGGTGGCGTCAGGCCTAAGGTACGTTCTGCTTTAGCTTCGCTCAGAAACAGCTCAATTAGACGTGGCCGGGGGCTTCTACACGGCCTCGCTGCTGCTTCTCGCTTTTTTTACGTTGCTGTCATTTGATGAGATGGCTCAGTGGAAGCAGAGACGTGTGATTCATCGTGACGCCCCTGAATCACAGTGGAAGCCTGTTTGTTCATCTGAGAAATAAAAAGTATGTTATTATTGTTATAACACTGTATTTTTCTGAGCACCAGATTTCCTCTTGATTCCACATTTGGTTAAACACAAACATTATTAATAGATTCAGTGAAGTAGCAGTAAAATCTAAGAATACAAACGGAAGTTGGAACGAGGCTTAGCTCGGACCGTCATGGCGCTCTGTGGATCCGCAGCGCTTTCATTCAAGTAATAAGCTCTCTGGCTGCACAGCATCTGTCATTAGGAGGCAAATTCAGGTCAGTTTGTCAGCGATGACACATCTCACTCCTCCGTTACTGGGCTTTATCAAGCATCGCAGTGTGCAGCATATTCTGCCTTATTACTGAAGGTTGTTCTAAAAATGTAAATCTTAGGACGTTTGCAGGCTTTTGCACCAAATGTTTATCGCTCAAGGGCAGGAAAATATGTGGCAGAGGACAAAACACAAATATCATTATCACAAAACCGGAAATATATGACAGAACTGAAACACTTCTCCTCCTGACTGGTCACATCTGTCCTGCAGATTTCACAGAATAGTACAGTACAGAACGAGCGTAGCACTTAAATCATTTGTCTTTGTTAGTACAGTCTTTATCGTAATCTATCCCCGCTGATTTTACAATGCTGCTAAATCCCAGATTACACCAGGATACGAAATGTTCTCCGTCTAGATTCTTTGATTTTAATGCACATGTGCTTTACGGCCAACTTCCATTTAGAAATTCCATGAGCTATAGAATAAAAGAAAAAAAAAGTAGCAGCTTGCTTGGCAGCATCTTTGACCTAAATTGCTATGCTTTGACTTTTACTGTGGGCAGGCTAATGCACACAAATCCCACATTGCAATTAATCAGATTGGCCACCCACCCCACCCTGACCCCAATCTCTGAAAATACTGGATTTTCAGAGAATGATTTTCTCATGATAGAAAGTATTAATTGTGTCATTGTTTATTTCATCCTCCGGATTAAGTCATTGCTGGCACCCTTTAGCTGTCAGTTGCTAACAGCCTTTGTCGTGTGTCGCCTCTCTTAGATTGATCCCGTACTTACTGTTGAAGTGGAAGCTGTCGTTCAAAGGTAAGCTTCTTTTTTCTCTTCTTCAAAGTTACACATCTCACATCTCATAAAGGGAAGCTTGACATCTGACAGTCTCATCGCCAACACTTTAATCCTGTGAGAAATTTGAAGACTTTGCTTTCCTTCTATTCATCCCATGTGGCACAAGGAAATAAATGTAGCTTACGTTTATCTTGATTTAATGTGAGCAGAATGAAAATCTGAGCGGAGCACCAAGATCCTCTTTTTTTTTTATCTGTCCTCCCACTCTCAAGTCTCGGCTGATCTTTCAGTTTTCCGCCAAGGGCCTTCACCACAACAAAGCTCTGTGGGGCAGGAAGCTGCCCTCTCCGGTTAGGACTTTTACCTGGCCTCTCTGTGCATGTCACACGTAGCGCAGCCGTGTTTCCTGCCCTCAGCTTGTCACTGCCCTTTAGCATCATTCACGCCTTTGTGAGCCCTGAGTCACGCAGAACTGAGCTCTGCCACTGCTTCTGCAGAACAGCAGGGGTCTTCTTGGCCCAGGAGAGGAGCCAACAGGAGCTTCATGCAGCGATGAAAAGGTGCTTCGCTGTGGTCAACAGCTCCGTCTCGGAGGGCATGTCAGCAGCCATCTTGGAGGTAAACATCTTCAGGACTCATGGGTGACAGTTCAGCTGCTGAACACAGTTGTGTCTCTGTATTGCTCATGAGAATTTGCCATCCAAAGCCCTTGAAAAATTCAAACCGTGTGAATATTTACAGGAGTCCTTATCTCGCTGTTTCTCACTCAGCTACAATGTTATCTGACCACTTCAGGGACAATTACCCAAATTAATTGCTTGACTCCAATCTTCCCATTCCTGAGTGAGCAAAACCTGCAAATCCACTTAATCTCTTTTAAACAGTCGATTAAGACAATCCACAGTAGGCTTAAAGTCTGATTAGTGTGTTAGCATGTTTCACTCAGCAACCTGCTGAAGGTATTAGCTGATACAGATTGTTAATTCTGTAAGTGAACTAAGGAACTGAAGAGCAGAATAGCCGAGCTCTACAATTTCCAAGGTGCTTAAGTGCTTTTTTTTTCGTAAGAATAATAGAATGAGTGAGTTTGGGAGAGTAACTTTTCTCTTTTCTGACGTTGCACATGTCAGCACCTTCTGAGTGTTTAACCTCTGCTCCAACAGGCCATGGATCTCGAGGTACCCGTGTTAGCCAGGGACATTCCAGGAAACGCAGCCGTGGTGCAGCACGAGTCCACCGGCCTGCTGTACTCGTCTCCTCAGGTATATTGTGACAAACGCTGACCAGGTCACCACATGTGTTAAAATTTAACACTGACCATGTTGATGGAGTGCAAAGGGAAATATACTGCATATACACTGTACCCAACAGCCGCTCCTGTCGCCTCAACCGACCACCAGAGTACTTACTGCTGATAAGTAGTGTTGAAGGACTGTCTCAGGACTGACTGACTGAAGTTTTGTATCTGTCCTTTCTGGTGTAGGGTTGTCTGACAGCTTTAAAAGTATGCTGTGCAGCATTTTCCTAAAAAACAATGTTCAAATGTAATCCCTCTCAATCATCACTTACGACCCACTAGAAGTGTGTGGAGGTGCTGCGTTCGAGGTGTGTCTGGGCTGCAACCTTTGTGCAGTGGGTGTGTAACCGCTGGCCAATAGCAGTAGTTGAGGTAATGACTTTATAAGAAGGCAGCGACCAGGTGCCAGACAGGAAGCAGCACTGAAAAAAAATGCATATACAGTGAGGCAACAAAGCTCGGTCCAACACGAGCGACAGTCTGCAGTTAGGATGGAGATAAGACGGGTACGTGCCAGCAGTTAGCTTAGTTAGCTTACTGAAATATCGGCTCCTCCATTACAACAAATGTTACGCTCCTACACTAGTAACTGGCAGCGTACATACAAGCAGTGCAGTTCCAGCAGCGTCAAGCCGCAAGATTTTACTGACAATTCCTGCACAGTTTTCTTTTAAGTTGGAAAAGTTTACATCATTTTGTAAAACTTTGTACTTGAAATTCTCATCATTAGTCCAGTCTCAGCAGATAAAATATAACAAAAGGAGCTGATGTTTCCTCAGGTACTTAGATTAGAATCAAAAAGTGCAGCCTTCAGGGAGAGAGCAAAGATACCACATTACCATGCAGTGATGCAACACATAGCAGGATGCAGGAAAGTGCAAAGTGGGGAGCTCCCATGAGAACTGTTCAGTTTGATATTTAATGAGATTTGATGCAAAAGGAGAATTGCACAGGTTATGGCAGAGGTTGTCAAACTGGAGAGCGGGTCCCCCAGGGGGAGCATAGAGCCACTGCAGGAGGGGCGTGCACGACCGGGGGAAAAATATGGATTCAAACTAAGCTGAATGAATATGATTGATGGAGGAAAATAAACAACGGTTTGCTGATGCTATCATGCTGACCTTCGTTTCAGTAAAATTCAGCTTGGATCTTGTTTTGTTGCCTCGTTTCTTCCCCTATCATCGTTAGTGATTGATAAACATTGTGGGGTGGGGCCCGACGGGAAAAGATTGAGAACTCCTGGGTCCCGGCCAGTTGACAGAGGGCTCGCTGCTGTCAGGACACCGTGCTGTAGCGTGATGTTGTTGTAGCGGCAGAGATAAGTCCTCTCTGAGGGGGTGGGGGTGGGGGGTGGGGGTGTAGTCACGTGTGCTCAGCTGAGCTGCCAGGAGGAAGCTCTCACAGATGGTTGCAGCAACTTGGGCTGGATAAACCCCGACCTCAGCCAGGACCGATGGGCAGCAAGTGCACGTCTCTCAGCCAGAACTTTCCTTGCAGCGGCTCACGCTCAAAACTGCTTTTGCATGTTTTAAAATCGTGTCTTATTTTTGAGCGGCGGTGTTTCTGGCTCTTTAAGCTTTCAAAGTAATTACATGGGGAGTATAGGTATCAAGAAATGTGTCAAAAGAAACAAACACACAGGCCCTTGAAAGAGAAAAATGGCACTCTCTGCCTAGCTCTATAATTTGCACTAACAGTAAAATGATTATAAGCGTGCTGCTCATAAGTTGAGCTTTAATCCTGTTGCTGAGGATTTGTAGCTCTCGTATAGCCGTACAGAAGAGCTGTTTCCTACCGAGAGCTTCTCCAGAAGTAATCACATCACTTGAGTGAAGTGAAGTTTAGTGAATTGGCCTGCTGACTGGCACTGGCTAAAACTTTGTGTGCCCATTGGCACTCTGCTGCAGTAAATGTTGGCCGCCATGTTTCAGTAACACTTTAAGGCACTTTCACTTGATTTTGTCCGAGACGTCCCTCTGTCTGCCGGGCCAACAGATGAGCATCTGGGATTCAGGATGCTGTGTGGGTACAACACATTTCAGTCGACGCTCGGCACCGTCGTTTATATCCTCGTCTTCTCCTCCCCATGTCCCTGTGACAGCTGTGGTAGTATCATTTAAGTGTAGCTGTCACTTTGTTTGCTTTCTCCTTTCTTCATAAGCAAGTGAGAGGTGGCAGCTATTAAGATAGACTGAAAAGGTCTATTGGACAGCCGTTTTTGGATCTGGAGCCACAAATATCTCCATCCGTTGGCAATGCACGTACATTTTAGATGTATTTACTAATCAGTGCACAGGCTTTTATCTGAGTTCTGTTCTCATGCCTAGGATTATCTTCTATACTTTAAAAACACATATCTTCAGGCAACTTCAATAGCAGGCTTTAAGTGGCATTTGGCAGTAAATGAGACACGTTTTGCCTTCATCCTCGCCAGGAATTTGTGCATCAGTCTCAGAGGCTGGTGTCAGATCATGAGCTGAGAGAGAGGGTGGTGAGGAACGGAAAACTCTACGTGGAAGAGCATCACAGCCTGAAACAGGAGAGAGAAACCTACCGGCGGCTGGTCGACACTCTGCTCTGAATGTGAGGTGACAGTGTTCAGCCCCACTCTGTGTACTTTCTCAGGGACTTCAGAGAACAGAGCATTACATTTATTTACCTAACATATCGCAGGTGTCTTTGTTCGCACCCTTTTAAGAAAAATCAGCCTGCAAAGGTGTCTGTACAAAATAATCCTCTTTTATCTGCACTGCCTGATTGAAATTATGCTGCAGAGCACTTTGAACCAAAGCTAGAGAGTAGAAATGCTTGTTTGTCTTGTTAATATATTTTATGTATTTGAAATTGATGATGTCTTGTTGTATATGGTTTGGTTTAAATATGCAAAGATGGGCTCTCTGTTCATTCATTGTAATTAATAAAAGAGGAAAATAACACTGGTTGTTTCTGACTGGTTGGTAATGTGAAAACACTCACTTGCCCTTTTGGATGCCCTTATGGTAGATAAACAGCTTAGTGCCACTTAGGCTGAAAATTAGCATTTTTTAATAGTTTGGGATAAAATCTTCAAATTTAGCTCCGCGTCCTAATAAAAATCAGATCCAGGGTTTGGAGCTGTGTCACCATAAATGCATCATGACTTTCTGCATGCTGGTGGCCGGCCGCATGCAGCTGGTGCCCTTTTTATTCCTCCCCCGACCCTCAGACTCTGCCATTGTCTGGAAACGTATTACAGTTTTAAAATTATCATTTGCTCCATCGAGACAAATATGGCTGCTCGTCATACTTTCTGAAAGTGCCATTAAATCTTGATTGTGCAGGATCAGCTAATCTCTTGCTAAAACAGTTCCAATATTTCTTTTGCTTCCAGTCTGTATGCCACCACATTCATTTTTAATAAAGTGCAACGGTTGGGTTGCACACAAGTTTCCAGCAAAAACTCAATTTGTTTAAAGGGCAGAGGGGCACAAAAGGTTCTTATAATTTGCTGTTATAAAGGCTGATTGTGGCAACACGCTGGGGGCAGTGGCTGGTTGGAAAACTGTGTTCTCTGCAAAGCTTTGCACCGTACCACACAAGTGTGACACAAGGTAGACATAAACATCAGTAGCTGGGTTCAGTTACCAGAGATGCCTCTTCAAGAAGAGTTCATCTGCTCAACATATAAAAATCAAGCAAAAGGCAATATTCAAGATCATAAAGATCATCGTGTTTTAATGAAAAACAAAACAATGAAAATTAAATGAACTTAAATTTACAAAGAAAGAGGTTGTGGATATTACATAATACAAAACACCCATTTCAGCTAGAATTATGTTTAATCAAAGCCACATTTTTGGTGAAACCCATATCTGTCAGTTCTGTAATATAACTGGTAATCAGTATATTGTATTTGTTATTTGGGATACTACTGTATTTCAGTGTGTCTTTGTACTGTATATACCAGCATGTGAGTGCAAAAGTGTAGAGAAGTTAATATCCACATGCAGCATTAACATTTGGTGGCTTTAAACATTGTGTAAATAAGAGTCCGTCTGGTCAACCATCTGAAACATTACCACAGGCATCCACACTGTGATATTAACAATACTATACAGTACATGTACATGTAAAAGGCCTTGATAGGTAATGAAATGTAGAGGAGGGCAATTCCAAAATCACATATTCTAGACAGTTGTTGGAGTTAACAAAGGCATTGAGGTGATCAAAGCCACATCTACTGTACATGTGAGGTCTGATCAGGTTCTGGATTATAACTGTTCCCCGGGCTCTGTAATGGGCACTTGGGGTTCCTCCTCACAACTGTCCTCTTTTCCAACCCAATGGATGCCGTGGCCGTTCTCCCTGGGCGGGATATGTGGCGAGTGTTGACGCTCCAGAGTGGAGAAGGTGGTGAACTGGACCCTCTTCCTCTTGCTGGTGGGTGAGTGGAGGGACTCGGTGTGCATAGGCTTGCTCCTGAGGGTGCCCACGCAGCTGAGGGGAGAGTCTGTAACTGAGGCCAGGCAACTGGGCCTTCTGGACAGAGAGGCAGTCTTATCAGGGCCAATGTCTATGACGGTGGTTGTAGTCTGGGAGTCTTGCTGGACAGGACTGCCTGGCACGCTCATCACCAGCTCGGCGTCTGTGCCGAGCCATACCCAGTCGTGCCTGTGCCCAGTGGGCTCCTGGCCATGAGAGGGAGGCTTCTTGTGCCTGAACTTAATGACATATGAGATACAATTCACCAGAAAAACCAGGATCGCAAGGCAAAAGACGCCCAACAGGGCGTACATGCCAATCTCCAAGTCTGTGAGCGGCCTGTTGGCCAGCATTTCTTCACCACCAATTTCTACGTCCGTCTCCTGCCCAGGTACCCCCACCTTGTTGGGGAAGTTGTTGTAGTTTACCAGGTTCCCAGGGGCCTTCACGGTGCTAGTGAAGCTAACGCTGCTCATGTCCTCCACTATCATGTTGTCTGAGCCATATGCTTTGCTGCTGTCACTGGGGCTGCTATTCACCACGCTGGTAGGGCTGCTGGGGTTTCCTGAGCTGCTGTTCTTACCCACTCCTCCGAGGCTGCCGCTGGTCATGAAGGTTCGCTCTGTAGACTTGATCGTGGTTGTGATCTTCTGCATGGCACTCTCCTCTCTATCTGAGGTTGAGCTGCGTGGTGGAGGATCCTGGGACGGCCTCCTCTGCTTCTTGCCGCTGTCCACCTCCTCGCCATCATTCCCATAATCACTGCCGTTGTCCTTGCTGCTGTCGGTGCTGCTGGTGTTGCCGCTTGGCCGCCGGCTGTTCACCTGAAACTTGACCTTGAGGCTGCCGTTGCCCACAGCCACAGTACTTTTGCGTTTGGACTTCTGGCAGGCCTCACAGATGGACATCTCTACTCTGACCAGGACTCCCTCGCCTTCGCCCTCCGCCACCACTGCCGGAGGCGTGCCCTGCACTGACACCACCCCCTCATCCAGAGATGACACGGTCACTCTGTAGTAAGCAGGGTCATAAATGTCAAGAGGCGTCTGGCTGCCGTCACTGAACTGCACCCAGGCACTGACCAAAGCTTCCTGAAAGAGTAGAAACATTTCAGATGATGTGATTGCGCTTTTAATCTACGGTTCATCTTTGAGACATTAGACGGATTGAGACTGTTACCTGTTTTGGGCTCTGTAGGACCTCCTGTGTGGTTGTGGTCGCCAGGATGGCCCTGTTGCTTCCAGGACTGAGCTGTAAGGTCACGGAGAGGCCTGTAACCAGTTGGATCCCCAAGTCTGTGATGGTCACTTTGTCATCCACGACTTTGACAGTTGTCTTTGCCAAGATGGCATCAGACAGCGGGGAAAACACCTGTGAGAGAACAATATTACAGTAAATTAACTGTATCTCCTAACCAGGACCAGTTCAGTCCACCAGGTTCAAAGTAATGCTTGTGCCCTTTTAAAACTTAAATCCAACTTGTTTACTCTTTGACAACACAATAGTTGGAAGTGTCCCATCCAATCCAGGTTCTGGCCAGCTGCTTCTATGACAGTGGTCACAAGACAAAGTCAATCCACTCAGTTCACTACCTGGATGGTGGTGGTTCCGAGGTCTCTCCCTGATAGCACCCTTCCCGCCTGCAGCCTTGCCACTCGAGGATCCTCCACCTTCATAAAGTATCGAACCAGCCTCGTGACATCCACCTGCCAATCCGATCCCAGGAAATAGGCCTTAGGATCCCGAGGTTCCGCCTGCTCTGCCACGAAGTGAGCTAGCACCCGAACCAGGGCGTGCTGAAACTGCAGCATGCAGCCCTTCCCCTTCCTGTCGTCTTCTTCACTGCTCCAGCCGGCTCTGGAACATGAGCACAAAAACACATGCGCAGGTCACACCTGTCACACGGTAAACGCTCTGACCTGATATACTCCAATCACTCAACCCGTCTCTTTGCTTGATTGGATCACATTGAGATATTGCAATACATTATGTAATGGAATCAAAACCCTAAACCCTCGGGAAGATATGATTTGGATTTGTGTGGGCCAAAGGACGTTTCTAGAAAACCTATCTAGAAACCAAATAAGGGGAGTTTTTATGTTAAACAAGAGGTTTGTTAGTGTGTCCCACCTTTTTGATGTTAGTATGGGGACCCTCCAGCTTTTGATCTGGCTCAGCTCTGCGTCTGACACCTCGATCTGGAGGGGCAGTTGGGGCATCCACACGTTCAGTTCGAGCTGAGCGCTCAGGTAGCTGTACGTGAAGTTCACCATCATCTTCACCTTGCCCTTCGTCTCTTTGCCATTTACAAAAACATAATCGCACCTGTCCGACACCTGGATAGGAGGAAATAATATATAAAAGGAACAATCGATCACGACATGAATATTTTATTATTTTAATTTCCAAAGAGTTTGTGTAGGTACGCTTGTGTAAACAATCTATATCAAACTCCGAATGAGAGTGTTGTCAATGAGCCAATGACAAAAAATAATCAAATATTCTCATAAAAGTCACTATTTTAACAAATAGGCCATTCTTACAACAACGAATGGCCTTGCGGCAGTTTTGCACTGCATGTGTTACCATAGTAATGTCAGCTGGCTGTAATAAACTACTGCGATGATCACCGGTCCGAAGCGTTAGGAAGAGGCAGCACAGCGATTTTATGTTAATCAAAATATCATGTGGTGCAGTTCTGAACATCAGTCCTTCACAGCCAAGTGCATTCATTACGCCGTAATTTCAAAGGTGACCTTGGCGAGTTTGGGCAACTGCTCGAAGATCCCATGGACATTTCGAGACACGAGTCAGGAGGTTTTCCTTGGTCCTCTCAACAGCCGAGGCTTTAAACAAATTGGATAATTAACGCAGCATTGAAATTCAGTCACCAGCCCCTGAAAGTGTGCAGGGGAGTGAAGGGAAAAAACAGTGACTTTGACAGATAGCCTAAGGAGGAATACAAATAACACACTTTTCATTCGTGTGAACCCAACAGTCAGCTAGAGGATGTGCTGTCGCAGAGACATGCTATTTTTGAGAGGATCTTGTGTCATCACCGCATCCGAGCGTCAGTCATTCTGCACCCGTGACCAGAGCTTAAGCTTCAGAGTGACCACATCAGTGTGTGTCACCCCGGCTGCTAACGAAGGCGCCCTGACCTCTTCTCGGCCTGCGATGCTCGATTTACATCCGAAAAGCACATTTCAATACGTGGCACTGAAGCGTTTGAACAGTCGTTGTGGAAAATGTCTAATGCAAGCGTGGAACGATAGAGAGGATTGATTTAGTTCCAGTGGAGTCACCTCGCGTTCTCGTGTTTTTAATTCGGCGTGGAGGCAGTTGACCAGTCATCCATGATGTAAAACACTTTGCTCATTTTCAGAGAAGAGCTTCCAAAAGCTCCGCTGAACGTCCATGAGCCATGTTCAAATGATATTTTGAAGCATCAGTTAAAAGGGAATGCCATTTTAATGTGTCAGCCGCCCACTCATCCTAGTCACAATCTCATCCGGCAGCCAAGAATATCCCTCAGTGTTTTTGGTGTCAAAACAGATATTTATTTAAAATGGGATTTGACTTTCATCACAGTACAGTATTAAAGACGAGCAGAAATAAATAAAAAAAAGCTGAAATGCACCGACACAACTGTGACTGCAGTTTCCTTGTGGTAAACAAAACAAGTTAAATAAGTTTTAATGAGTCTGCAGAATCATTATGTCTATTGCAGAGGGGCAAATTAAGTTCAAGCGTTATTCTCAGCTCAGGCTCGCTGTAAATCATTTAGTCAAATTGCTGTGCCACGCCATAAAAAGTCCTGATCAATCAACTGAGTAGACATCTATGCACGATATGTCTCTGCTTAAAATGTTCAAGTGTCAATCCTTCAACCCCGAACTGACAAAGAGAACCGCCGCGAACATTTTAAGTCTCTCCATCGTTCACGCACGTTTGAAAAACCCCTCCATCACAGCAGATTACGCTTTGTTTGGCTTTTGTTTCGTCACATGAGCTATCCATTCCGGATAAACCCTTCCCAGTCTATCACCAGCAGATTTGATACTCTTCAGACACACCAGAAGAGAAAAGATATCTGAGTCAAGCTGTTAGACTAAGAAGATTAAAGGGAATATTTGTGACTGGAGCTGCTCTCTGGTCAGCAAATACACTGAGAGCTACAGTAAGCTCAGAACAACAGCAAAGACGGGTTACATTACAAAGTTGAAAAGAGTGATTAAGGCCACGTCCAGCCTCTTGACATCCTCATGTAATCCCGCTTTTCTTATGACTGACACCCATCTGCACTTAATACATGTGCACTCGCTGTATATACTGTATTGTGACTCCGAGATCAGCAGAGTACTACATTTATTTATCAGCCGAGACGTGTTGTTTGCTGCACCTGCTTTGGGACATATTTGACCAGCGAAAAACATATTAGATGTCTGGAATTCACCGCATGGGTTTACTCTTTGTTTACAATCCAACTTTCCCCTTGAGTAAATACAGTCACAGCCTCTGACCTCGGGGGCCAGGGGCCTGACTTTCAATTTCATCAGTAAACAAAGCCGGCTTTTGGCAGCCAGCCGTGCTCGGGTCCGCGGGATAAAAGGGACAAGTCACGGGACGGGAGCACATGTGTGGTCGTTTGTGGGGAGCGACTTAGCTCAGCGACTGTTCATTGTTGGGGTGATTGATGGCTGATGTTGTCGGAGCCCGGCTAGCAGTTTGTTTTACCGTGTGGGGAGCGGAGGTGACTTTGGTGCAACTTATTTGTCTGCGTTTGTCTTTCGCTTCGCACATGAAGCCCACCTGCCTCTGTAGCCGCTCCAAAATTGCACCCCAGCCTCTTAGTGTCAGCGAGGGACGAGACGAAACACGAGCATCTCACTTACTTTTGCTCTTTGGTAACTGTTTACCCGTAGTGATTGAACGTGTTTTCTCAAAACACTTCTGCAGCAAAGGTGAAAAAAAAAAGTCAGACCAATTTCACCTCTTACCTCTTCATTGTCAATGTGTCCCCATTATGAAACAGCTTTAAGAAGCCATTTACGCTGTAAACACTGGAGCCAAAGAAGCTAAGAATGATGCATTAGAGGTCATTTGTTCCCTCCACACTACGTGGAGGCATGTAACAAGGAGCAGGGGGAGTGAATCCTACCTTGAGCACATCTTCATCAGTGGAGCTGCAGTCTGTGTAGTCAGACACGTCAGTGACTACTCCATCTTCTTCCACAGCTACTGTCCTCACAGGCATCGCCACCTTCTTTCCGGTCAGAACGGCTGTGTTCAGGATGTCTGTGTCCTGCAGAGAGGGAAAGCAGCTGCTTACGTCCATCGATCAGAAAACCACATAGTTTCCATACAGAGCAAAAGATTTTTGGAGGAAAGCACAGGAGGACGGTAGGAGAGACCGGGGCAATAAAGTGTGACTCAGCAGTCCTGATGAAGTAAGAAGGCCGGTCCCCCTTTGGGAAGCCAGCGGGGGGAAGCAGAGTTGAGGCCGGGTGATGTCCAGGTCACCACACGGAAGTGAGAGCTAATCTTGGACTTCTCTGCACAGGCTTGTCCCTCGGAGCGATGTCCTATCAGTTCAAACATGACCGCATAACTAGAGCCATGGATGTGGACTAAGAATAAACCCTACACATAGAGCATACAGTGCAGCCTGTCCCTTAATGCTCAATGCATTATTAAATAGGGCAGCTGTGGCAGGTGAAGCAGAGTCATCCACTAATCACAGGGTCCCAGGGTTGTTCAATCCCTGCGTACCTCTGTCCTCAAGTCAAAGCGTCCTCGGGTAAGACGCCAAGCAACAGCGACTTACATGGTAGGTCAGCATCAGTCTATGAGTGTGTGTGTGTGTGTGTGTGAATGAGGCGCATATTATGAAGCGCTCTGAATAAAAATGCTATTTAAATGCAGTGTGTGTGTGTTCGTACATGCATTTGTACGCATGCCGGGTAATCAAAGCATGACCATGAAGCAGATGGATATGTGTCCTCCCCTGTAAAAACACACTGTTTGAAATGAAGTTGCAATAATTCGATGCCGTGTGTGTACGTGTGTGTGAATTAGTATGAGAGCAGTGGAGCGCTGCACGGTCAAGTTCTGCGAATGGTCACTTGAATCAAATTTAAAGAGACACTCGGCCACTCGCAAAATGAAGCAGATGGATACGAGTCCCTCGACTGTAAAAAACGGTTTCAATGTGGCTGAAATAGCTGAACATTTTTTTAAGTTGTTATTACCATGTAGTTAAAAATACAGCTCTGAAGCCTGTGTCAGTGAGGATTTCACCATTATACAGAAAAACTGAGCAGCGGCACTAGCTGGAGTTCATAGAGCAAAACTAAGAGTGATCAGTCAGTGCTAATGTCCCCTCGAGCCAACCATCAAATCTCCTCATGTTTGGCCCTCTGCCTGAGGTCGGCTTCTAATCCACAAGAGAGATGAACCATGTCAAATTCACAAATCAGGACACTGTGGCATATCCTCATAACTTCAAGCACTTCTGCACCATTATGATAGAAATGCAGCAGAGAGGACTCAGAAAAATAAGTGACATGCTGCCTGAGAGTATGACGTAAAGCATAGTCACTCTTAACTTTTAATCATATGTCACCAGTTCATATGTGGTTCAACAAATGGCAAGCAGCAGAAAACAGCGGCGGTTTCAGTTTATTGTGTTTGCCATTGTTATGCATTGTTCCTGCAGACAGTGACACCATAAGAAGCCATTGACTCTGGTGGCAATAACTCAGATTGGATTTTGTAATTCAAAGTGGTGTAAAGACTTGTGTAATGTTCCGTATTTAGTAGTGGGTATTATATCATGGATTAATTATAGAGGTAACGTGATAAAGAGGCCTGCGGCACCAAAATAGCAGCACATGAAGCAGCTGTTCGAGGAGAGGATGACCACATATTGCACGGCAGAACTGAGCGGAACAACACAGAAGAGAGACATCAGCTAGCTGACAGTCAACAACACAAGGTCACTCTCTGCTCAAAATAGAACCCATTTACTAAACAATCCAAAGCATATCCAGCCGTCTGTGTATGCAAACCAGACAGGGATGGATCAGAGCAAAGTGCATTTCATGATATTTTCACGCACCAGCGCTCAAAGGATGCAGTCCAAGAAGTGTTGGCGTTATTGGAAACTGCTGTCAGTGACATCGTTTTAATAATGATTAGGCGTGACGTGGGAGCTGTCAGCGAACTCACCATCACAAGAGGGGCCAGGCCGACAAAGTCCCTCTGAGTCGTGTAGATCCTCATGGCTCCTTCAGTCTTGGCTACGTTTTTGGATGCGGATGGCAGTTCCAGCTTCCATATGATCACCTGACTGTCGAGGGGGCTGCTGAGCTCCTCCACCTCAAAATCCATCTGAAGCACCTCCAGCAGACTGCTGTCGAGCCTGAAGGGGAAGCGGGAGTGGTTAGAAAGAGATGCGTGCACACCAGTCTGTAACTGCAGTACAACACACTTTGTGGCTTTCTAACTAAACATTTGATGCGGAACAAGACAAAATCTAAGCTGCTGCAGCTTTCTGTTGTCGTATCATGTTAGCATTTGGTGCAAGAAGTGCTACATGTGCGTTTGGACGACCTGCGAGGGATCTAATTCTTTCAACTTCTTCGTAATGCAAATTAGTACGAGACAGACAGAATCTTTCCATCACAGTCACTGATACTTAAAATGATTATTTCACCATTGGGGTCTGTAATTCTCTCTCCGCATATTGAATTGCTGTCGAGATAAATGCGTCTGAATGAAAGCGCCGTGCTTATACCTCAGTGTATCCTGCGCCTCAGCCTGTGGCTCATTGTTCTCAGAGCAGGACGAGTCAGAGTAGATCCAAATCTATGGGCAGCTGAGCCCAAAGGAAAGTGCATCAAATGGGCTTTTGTTTTATTGTGTCTTTTGTCTGATGAAGACACACTCTGCATTAGAATGTTAGAAATTTCTTTTAATAAATAGCATTAAACAAGAATAAGCATCTGCAGGCATGCCAGCGGCTCTGTGCAGCTGCACTAGCTGCAGCTGAATGCTAACATCAGCATGCTAACAGGCCTCCAGCACAGAAAGCCGTGCGCTCCTTTAGACTCATCATTTCTTTGATGTACACGAAACGCATCACTGGCTGAAAATACCCAAATGTTTCTCATCACGTGTGAAAGAAAAGAAAACTGAATGGGGAGCCTGTACGACCTGAACCAAACTGGATCCTCATAGTCACAAATGTTTGTCAAACAGAATCACTTTAACCACGAAGCAGATGTATAGAACAGAAAACATCAATAAGACCTCACTTGCTGTACTGTAGACTGGACTTTTGGAGATATTAAGCTCAAAATTCATAGTGAGATGTTCTGAATTTGGCCCCGTGGACAGAAAGTGGAGAGATTTTAAGGATGTGATCCCCGTCGTTGCGACAACACCCAATCCCCTTTGTGTAACTTTGTGGAGGCATTTGCATCTCCGGGCATTTTCATAAGCTAACACAAAAAAAGAACAGAGCCGATTCTCTCTGTGCGAGCCCGACCCTTGAGTTGCCGGTATTGTTAAATGTGAACTGAATAAAAGGTGGTGCAAGGACAGCGTCGTCCTGCATGCACAACAAAGCAGAAGCTGCTGCACCTTCTAACGGCCTCTCAGTGATGCCAGCTAGAACAGAGTGTTCTAGCCGTGGATTCAATTTTCTCCCATGGCCCAAGTTAGTATTCTGTGTTGTATTCCTTGGCACTGAATGGAAGTATAGAAAAGATATATTGGTGGACAAAAACACAATAAGCATGCACAGACCCACATGGACGTTATCAGACCCAGTTTATCTGTGTGTGCATGTTATAAATAATCTGTGTCAGGGCCGTGCAGACACACAGTAAGTCCTGTTTACTGCATGAAAATGACCTCTAAAGGGCTGCATACCAGCCGCCTCTCGGTATTAAAGCTACAACAATTGGAGAAACTGCAAATCATATTTTGTTAATCCTCCATTAAGTTCCAAACTCAACAACAAAGCATACAAAAGTCCTTCTCGGTATCCCCCTCTCACGCAGTGCTGCATTATTTCTGCCCTTATTAAGGGCAAGACGGAGATTTAGTGTAATTGAATAATCTTAGCATATTGCTCAGAGACCTGAGATTAAAAGATAATAAAGGTATTCTGGTCAAATATCAAAACAAGATATGCTTGACTCACATAAGCGTGCCTATATCCCCTTAAGTATGCATTAACACAGATATCCAGATAAAATAGGGGATGTCGCTGTGCTATTTACGCCCTCAGTCATTCTTGTGAGGCTTGCAGGGGAATAATGCTTCAGCAACTTGTTTACGGCCGGCAGTCTGTCTGAGAGCATCAATGCTTTAATATTAAGATCCAAACCAAGCTGCTGCAACAGAGGATAAAAAAAGCTTTAATGTACAGATACAGCAAATACTTTTAGTGCTTACTAGAGCCAATAAGACAAAAAGTCAGAGAAATCCCCACAGTGTGTGACAGCCGACGCTCTCTGCAGGGGTTCTGTTAGTTTCATGACATTTAAGAGAGGATTAGCTGAAATGACTGAGTGAAAGAATATGTTCACCCATAAAGAAGTTGTGATAAACAATGTCATAATCCACGCCAAATGGGGAAAACAACTTAATGAGGTCAAACCAATAATGACGAGCAGAGATAAGGTCAGTGCTCTGGCTCTGTTTAAAGCAAGCTGTGTCTATTGTTGTATGACCTCTGAGCAGAGCCACATGTTCAGCTTCAGGAAGGCTGAGTTCAACCCTGCAGGCAAACTTTTCATATCCTACAGCAGAAAAGTTCACTGAAAAATGCTGTTCTACATCTACTTTTATTTGGTTTTTTTTTCTCATCCTGGGAAAATTGGCTGCATGCACTTGCTCTTTTCCAGCTATGCCAACCATTCACACACAGATTAGAGCTTTAGTTTTACAAGCATTACTTGGAGCTGCTCTAGAGGCAGAAATAATATTACTGTTTGAGTTAAACCTCAATGGAGCAGTTTCTGGGAGCGCTGGCAAGCTTGAAAGGCAAAAAAAAAGAGAATTAAAATGAAGTGCACAACAACAGCATAAATAATATTCTCCTGAAAGTGTGTTGCATAAACATGGCTGGATGGACCGCTAGGACCATTAGCTCACTTAGATGACTTATGAGCCAGGCCAGCCGTATATTACTGTCAGTCTATCGGTCCTCAACGTACATCCAGGCTGAAATATCTATCCATGTCCATTCATGGTCTCCAGAGGATGAATCCGAATAGCAGTGTTTGGCTTTCTCATAGCCATGTTCTTTGGTTTCTACCTAAATACGTGCAAGATTAAATGCATTAACAGCCTCAGCTGTAGGTCTACTTTGTGTTTAGGGTTAATTAGCAAATGTTAGCATGCTAACACTCTAAACCGACATGTAGAGTTTCCACATCAGTCATAAAAATCCTCGTTAGGTTCCTTGTTATGACAGAGGGCTGCAACCAATGACAAGACGTCGCTTGGAAGTCTGGTGGAAGTCTTCCTCGTCTGGAAATAAACTTCTCATTCAGTGCGACCTTCTTCTGTCATCATTAGCACGCTAACGTGCAAAGCTAACGTTAACGTCTGCACGGTAAATGCGACACATGCTAAACATCAGCATGTTAGCATTCTCTGACGAGAACAGCTGCCTCACAGATCCGTTAGCATAGCTATAAGTTAGCCTCTTGCTCTTATTTTGCTTGTATTACATCTTCCAGTAAGCCGTAAGAGGGTTATAGTCTGTGTAACATAAAGAACAAAGGATTAACTGTGGGCCGCTGTTATGGCAGAGCGGTAAGAAGCCATCGTGCAAGACCGAGAGGCCTTTAAAGTCCTGCCGTGTGCCCTTTTCAAAAAAAGGTGTGCAGTAATCTCAGTAGTCATGGGCCTCAGCGCACTGAGATGAACTTGAAAGGACATCTAAGATAAGCTGCTTGTTGGGGAAAGGGTGTAGCCCCGTTTAATGAGGTGATGGGGCAGGTTAAGCACTTCTTAGTGCTGAGTTTGATCAGACCAGCCTGCAGATGTCTTGTAAATAGTTTTAGTGTCATGTTTGAAAATGGCTCACCATCGTCTGCTATAACTGCCCTCCCTGCTTGCAGCTTTTAAGCCATAGGTTAAAATATGTTTTACTGCATACTGGAAATGCATGGACGTGCACGGCTGGTAAATGTTTAGAAATGATTAAAGCACAGCAGAGAAATGGGGCAATGAAGGGGGGAAAGCAATAGCGGTTTACAAGGGGCAGCTTTACAGGAGCACCTGCAGCCAACCTGTGCTTAGAGAGTCTAAGACAAGTCCTCCCAGGACAGCACAGTATGCGGCTGCAGTAAGCCTGTGCTGCACAGATGGTTTGTCTTTTACTCCACAGGTGCAGAGACAAATGCTGATGTGCTTTGCAGGATGTACGCTACAATAGTGCCACTTGTAACAGCTAGAGACGCTGGCAACCAACAATCCATGAACATTCCCTTTGGACCTCTGCAGTGTTATTTACCCAGCCAAACAACAGCAATTTAAACCAATAAATATGTGATAAATTTCCTAGTGACAACAAAATAGAGCACATAGATGCGATGCAGTGGCATTCAGAGTAATGTGAACAGACTTGCCTTTTCCCAGGTATGGGAGCCTTCCTCTGACAAACCACAGCGATGGCTCCATCTGCACCCATATCCAGAGTGATGTCCCACAGTAAAGAGTTACTGGGTGTCGCTGTTCGAAAGGTCACGCCTTTCTTTACTGTCGCTCTGCGAAAAGTCAGAAACAAAAAGGTCAAGATTGTGCTAAACAGGAAATGTCCCATATTATCAACCAGCGCAATTCTGAGCAATGAATGATGAATTGTTTTTCCAGAGCTGAAGTGGTGCATAATGTCAAAGCAAACATATTCAAACCATCTGCTCTTAATTTTTTTTATTTACTTGTGACACTTTCCTTTTCCAGAATATATGTAACTGTCCAGGTTATCATCCCGAAACACGAAGGCATCCTCATATATTTATGTCACACACAGAACAGTGATGAAGCTGAGTATTCATCAGACGTGTAGGAGCGATCAATCAAATAAAACATTTTAAACAGCCGACAGAGCGCAGGTCTTTCTGTTCATCCTTGCGTGTGCTCATTATTCAAACTGAACAAATGGATCATTAGTTTTTTTTTTTGTCTCTAATTTGTAGATGGAAAGCATTATGCAGCTAAACACGCTGACCCTCCCGGTGGGCTACCCCAGCATAAGCAGCTTGCAGCAGGTCAAATGTTAATTCTTCTACAAGAATTGCGATCAAGTGAGGACAAGTGAGGCACGTAAGTAAAAATGCAAAAAGATCCTCTGCTGCAGCGATACTAAGAATTCATACGGTCAGCTTTTCTCACAAAGTGCTCCTCCTTCTTTTGTGCACTCAAAGCTCTGAGAAGTCTCCCTGAGTACTCAGTAGCAGCTCAGACAAGTTGTCTCAAATAGTTCGGAACAACATCCTCATGTAATGCTTTGGTTTTCATCTGCATGCAAAGCTGTGTGGTTTATCTCTGAATCATTGAGATAAACACAAAGTGTTGAGCGCATTATGAGTCTCTGAGGAGGTGTAATCTACGATAGGAGCAACAGCAATCCGAGCACTTCTCCTGCGCCGGTTGGGGGTTTTGGCTTAGAAAACCAGGCAAAAGACGAGCCGTTGCTCCCTGTTCAGCAGAGTGAAGCAGATCAGTCCACCAACATGCATCATCGGCTCACTGAAATATGTGAGATGGCTTCTTAATGGATTTGTGGTGAGTTTCGTGTGCACATTTTGCACAAGCTCCGACAGACACCTCGCAGGTTAAAGATCACAATTAAAGAGGGATGACTGAGCAGTGGGGTTTTTTTTTTCAGCAGTGGTTTTAATCTTGTGTCATCGTGACCCAGGAGACAGTTTACAGTCCAGCTGCACACAACAGCAGCAGATTTATCTGAATAACACATGTTCAACCCAGGAGCAGAGGGCTGAAAGGTGAACTCATCGGGTGCCGTGACTGGCTGCAAAACAAAAACCTCCAAATCTTTTGGTCACAGCCAAACGCCACAGTTTCAGAGCCGGTGGAGACTTGGCCAGTGACCATTTTATTTATCACTCAGTCGGTAGTTCTGTTGTGGTAAGCACAGGAGTGTCTCAGGAAACACAAAACTTTTTTAAATCGCCTCTGGCTCTGAGCTTTTCTCATCAAATAAAGCAGAAAAAGAAGCCGAATACTGTGGGTGGGTGTGCACGGTCTCTGCGTTAGTAGAGTAAATGAAACTAGCTTCTCTGGGTGCTGTGCATTAGCGTGAATGAGCAGAGAGGGTCAGCCGGTCCACTGTTATCAGTCAGGGGGCTCCCAGGAGGCAGCAGCGCCAACAACGAAGGGGACAAACACTCAGTCTGGGCTGAATCAGCAAAGAAAACACATGCAGCTTTGATGTAAAGAGGCTGAGGTGATAACAAGGAGGTGGCTGCACCCTGCTACCAACGTTAATGACAGAACGGCAGAAGAAACAGCTCGTTAATTGATTTGTTTGGATGTAAGTCGCACTGCAGCCGCAGTTAAAACATTCAGCTTATGATTGTGACAATTTGCAAAATGTAGGCAGGTGCACTTTTTCATGTTAAGGGGAGAGTGTTTAGACGTGTGTTCATGTATTCTGTGCAGTATCTGCAGCGTGCATGTGATATGAGAGAACACATTTTATTTTATTTTATCAAGTTTTCCAAAAGCATAGACTTTCCGTTTCTCCACCTTCCCACGTTTTGTTTAAACTAGTCATTTGCTAATTAGCACAGCTGAGGCTGATGAAGTGTCATTAGGTCTGCAGGTGTTTGGTCGTAAACCAAAGTATCGGACAAATTAAACGTTTGACCTGGTGAAGACGCTCGATGGAAAGCTAAGGGCTCGCCAAAGCTCATCCAGGGGGGGGGCGTGAACATCTGAATCACATTTTATGGCGCTCTGCCCAATAATTGTTGAGACATTTCACTCAAAACCAACACTGTGAACTTCACGGTGCTGCAAGAGGAAAAGTCAGAGGATCACAAAATTAGTTTTAGTAGTCGCAAATGTCACTGCAATCCAGCCAATAGTTTTTGAGGCTTGGACACAAAAGTGGTGGACCAGGCCACCAAACATCAGTTATTACCATAGAGCGACAAAAAAAAATGTCTTCCTCGTGTGTTACACATTATAAAATGTATCACAGCCCCACTGATGCAGACTGTAGAAAATGATAATTCAATAGGAAAAATTTTTATCTGGTATAATCAATGAGGTACACATGATGGCAGTGTATTAATGAGAAACCCAGGGAGGAGAGTTAATCTACTGATGACTTCGGAACAACACGGCCCGCTGTGATGAAACACCTCTTTGTATTGAGCCAAGTGAAGCAGAGTTTAACTAACGAAAACTGACGGCAACAAGAAGACTCATCTGAAGCCCTTTTTTCTCTCTCGGCCCCTCTCATGTAAAAAAAAAAAAAAAGGAAGAAGAAGAAGAAGAAGATCCCCAGAGAGTTGAAGAGGCGTTTTTCCTCTGAGTGGCTGGGAGCAGGAACCAGTGTCCATGGCTGTGGTTAGCAGGCCCTGAGGAGGCAGTGGGCAGGGGGAGGCACCGGGGCAGAGAAGATGGATGGCTGTGGAGACTGAAGCTGACAGTGTGTGAGAAAAGCAGCTCTCAGGTGCTGCACCTGCCATCCATCTCACTTCTGACCAGGCACGGCATGAGTGGCACCATTGTTTCACCTTTTACATACTCTTCACACACACACACACACACACACACACACACACACACACACACACACGCACATGCACGTCAAAACTGCTACCAAACACACGCAAACTGTTACACAAGTAGGTACACACACTGTCAAACGCACTCAAAGCAGACTGTGTTGGTCCTTGACCTTTTTTAGTCAGTTCCCTTTTATTTACTTGAGGGATGCTGTTTTCTTTAAAGCTATTTGAAAGATCACAGAGCCACAGCCAACTGAAGAAAGTAAAACAATGAGGCAATTCAGAAAAGCGAGCACATAACACAATGAAACAGAGACTGAATGTGATCAAAGACCTACAAGATAGATTTATCCTCTGAGCGAGCCGCTCAGCCTGGCCCAGATGCATTTCATCACCAGGGCTGCTATCGAGATGCTACATAGGGTTTGTAATTACTTCCCTGATATAATTTGCGTTCCCATCTTTGGCTTTGTGAACACATCACTGCGGGGCCAGCATCATCGGTGAACCCCCGCGCAATCGGAAACAGATGCAGTCGTTAATTATGCAGGCGAATGTCCACCGTTTAGCCAGTCTGATGGCCAGCCATCGGCAACGTGCTTATCGTACTTATGGAGCAGTTTAGGGAGTTGGGAGACGTTCATGCCAACACTGCTGCCAGATGGCAGGCACCACAGCACTAAAAATGGATGTAAAAGTCCTGTTTGTCACACAGATGAATGATGAGGCTCCGCGGCTGAAGAGTTCACTGACACGGCGTCCTGTTGATACGGACGCTCAAGTTTATTTATCGCCACAACGCTGCCTTTAAATAAAACCCACAGAACAAGACAAACTATTGTGCTTCAGTGCTGACTTTTAATAGCAGTTAAGAGGAAAACAAAGAAAAACTGTAAGCTCATACGTCATGCCAGTCAGCCTCCTGAGCATACACTAAAGGGATAATGTAATTATCCTTCACATGGCGTGTGTGTGATGGCAGTGCAATACTGTATCTATGACCTTTATCAGACTCTCACTGAGAATGACAGATTCGTTTCAGCGGAACGGACAGGTGTGACTTGTCTTTTTCTCAATCGACCTCAAATTTGTATGTCCCTCGACTCCAGCTATAGACATCAATAACAGGTTTATCATGGTGATGAGAGAGTATTAAGCAAAGCTTAATGGGACGTTCAGACAGTGATAAAGTGCACAGACAGCTGTTGAGGACTGGCTGCAGAGGGCTTGTTAATGTGTTGATAAGCTGGGGGAGGGTTGCACTGTGTTACTGACGCCTTTAGTTAGAAGAACAGTCAGTGTGTTAATGTCATGTTAATGGATGCAAAAAAAATTCATTTCAGACTTCAGTCACCAGAAAACTACATAATATATAATAATAATCAGATATGTTCAGAAAGGAAAGGAAAGGAAAGGAAAGGAAAGGAAAGGAAAGGAAAGGGAAAGGAAGGGAAGGAAAGCGAAGGAAAGGAAAGGAAGGGAAGGAAGGGAAAGAAAAGGAAGGCAAAGGCAAGGAAAGGAAAGGAAAGGAAAGGAAAGGAAAGGAGGGAAGGAAGTGAAGGGGAAGGGAATGAAGGGAAGCGAAGGAAAGGAGGGGAAGTGAAGGAAAGGAAAGGAAAGGAAAGGAAAGGAAAGGAAAGGCAGGGAAAAGAAAAGAAAAGAAAAGAAAAGAAAAGAAAAGAAAAGAAAAGAAAAGAAAAGAAAAAAGAAAAGGAAGGGAGGGAAGGAAGGGAAGGGGAAGGGAAGGAAGGGAAGCGAAGGAAAGGAGGGGAAGTGAAGGAAAAAAAGGAAAGGAAAGGAAAGGAAAGGAAAGGAAAGGAAAGGAAAGGAAAGGAAAGGAAAGGAAAGAAGTGAAGGGGAAGGGAAGGGAAGGAAGGGAAGCGAAGGAAAGGAAAGGAAAGGGAGGGAAAGGAAGAGAAGGGAAGTGAAGGAAAGGAAAGGAAAGGAAAGGAAAGGCAAGGAAAGGAAAGGAAAGGAAAGGAAAGGAAAGGAAAGGAAAGGAAAGGAAAGGAAAGGAAAGGAAAAGAAAGGGAAAGAAAGGGAAGGAAAGGAAAGGAATTTTCGTTATGTGTGACTGAGTAAATGAAATAAAGCAGCAATGATTAAAATGACAGGATGAAGAGCGGAAATCTGGATTTCTGTTTTGGCTTTGTTGCCTCAGCAGACAGAGAGCAAAAGAAAGCCGCTAATTTATTCAAAGACTCCATCTAAGCTTTTAAAATACATGAATGCACAGGTGTGTAATGCAATTTAACGATCAGACACTCCTGGAAATCCAGACGACCCATGACATGCGGGATGAAACACCTTCAGCTCCGTGTCTCGTTCGCCAGAAAAGAACCGAACGCCTGAGAGAAACGTTGAGACGAAACTTTGAAACCAGACAAAGAGGACGGGTGCATCCATGCACAGCTGTCCGCTCAATCAATAGTTACCTATTCCTGCATTCACGATTGATCTGAGTAAGTGACTGTCTAAGTGAATGAGCAGAGGCGCAGGTGAAAAAGGAATTAATAATCCATGGCTGTCTCCTCACCTGCTCACCTCCACTGAAGCATGTATGAACAAGTCAAGGCGGAAGTAACTCTGAAATGATTTATTTTGCTGCAGGTATTGATCGTGTACTGCAGTGTTCTTCAATCTACGAGGAAGGACTGTAACTATTGTCAGACAGTTTGGGATCAGTTGTGACATCGGGACACCTTACAGGACGTCACCCAACAATCTGCAAACCGAACAACATACAAATACTCATGATCCAAATCTACAGCCAGGAAACTGCATCACATGCCTCCCGACGCTCCAGCGTTCACGGGCTTGGACTAAAGCAGGTAATGTGTAGAATAATAATGACAAAAATCAGCCTCTAATCAAGTTAGCGTAAATCTCTCCTCGTCAGCTCTGACAGCTAACCTCGACAAATCGAGCCACGGCGCAACGCCGTTCTCTTTGATCTGTGTCTGGATGATGAGAATAAAAAGGTACGACGCTGCGAATGACCATGAAAAACATCAACCAAGCGGTGAGAGCGAGAAGGAGGCGTTTAATTCACATCCAGTTTTGAGGTGCCAATCTCCCGACGTTGCATCATTTCACCTAAGGGAGGGGGGGTAACAAACCGACATCCTGAGAGAAAGCCATGAGAACAGATTAGGTCTTGTTTTTCTTTCTTCTGTTCGTTTGTGTTTTACTTTTCCTCCCGAGGATAAGAAGTCAGGTGGTTCAGGCGTTCGTTCTTGGGAAATATATGAGAACAAGTCTTTAAAAATATCTGTAGAATATTCTCCTCTATTGCCAAAAGATGTCACAGAGACCTCCAGAGGAGGAATTACTGCTTTAAGATGTGTTTCAAAAGCTCTCACCTGCACTCAAACAGGAACATCGAGCAACATGAGGACAGAACCGTGAATGAAACTGAGCTACGCTGGTAATCACTGTGAGCTTCATGCAGCGCATTCAACAGCTATCAGTCACATCCGTGTTGCATAGATATAACACAGATCCCGAGCAACAGCAAGTCACGAGCTGCACATGATCCCCTTTGATCCACGTCCACCTCGATGACTGCCACTCGCCTCTAATGTCATCAGGCTGTGCCCACTCAGACTTCTATTTTTCAAATTTAACTCAAGTAATCTTGCACAGTTCCAGGAAAGACCGTCAACGTCCATCATATTTTCAGAGAAATGCCGTAATCCAAGTTAAATCTCATTTCCCTCAGTAGTCCCAAAATTTTTGATGCACAGGATTTGTGCAAGAATCAGCGAAGAGGACTGCCAGTGAACACTTCCCTGCACTGACTTCTTATTGACTAATTCGTTTGGCCTTGCAGAGCCCTTTACAGTAAAGTCACTCTGAACACTAAAAACTGTGCGGCAGCAGAAAACACAGTCTTACCTGAGGGTGAAGTTAGTCAGCTGAGCGGAGCTGGCCATGAGGATGTAGAAGGTGGCGATATCAGTCTTCTTCAGCGGTTTGGAGGACGTCCGTATGACTATGGCATTGCCGAGCTTGAGCCGAGAGAGTGTTGCCATTCCTTTGGGCACCTGCAGAAGACGTACGCTGCCAATCCTCTGCATGGGAGTGACGGGGACATACTCGGCCCGCTGCTGGGAGCCGCCCCAACGGCTCCCGTCTGCGGAATTACACTTCCCGTTGAGTTTGGGCTGCGCCTGATAGTACAGCTCCACGGGGTTCCCAGCAGATGGGTCCTGCCGTTCCCTGCTGGTGCCCTCTAACCCCGGAGCAAACCAGCCAGGTGCAGGAGCCAGCTCAGCCATGCAAGTCCCCCTCTCGCCTCCCATGGCACAGGAACCCCTCACCTCCTGGGTCTGCCAGAAAGCATACACCGTCACACACGGTAGCTCATCCACATTTCCTTCCGCCCTGCCCCAGTCCCGCCCCGCAACATAGAAGAGCACCCGCACTTTGGGCTTAGAGGAGAAAACCCGAGGCGTCAGCATGAAGGCCTGGATTTTCCAGTTAAAGGTAAAAACCTCTGGAGCGTTGAAGAGCTGCACAGACTGGACCAGATCTAGAGGCACAAGCTGCTCTGTGGACATGGTGCCGTAGCTGGCGTTGACAGCTGGCTGGCGACTGGCTCTTAAGATAACAAAGGGCTGCGTGTGGCTCTGCATGCTGGAGTTCCTCATGAAGTCCTGCCCAGCCTCCTTCAGGAACAGATAGTCAGCATCTCGCACCTCGTAGCTGACCGGCAAGAAGGCACTGGGCACTGGGCTCTTACTGTCCATCAGCTCTTTACTGCTCAGATCTGCGAAGTAAAAGAGAATAAATGACACCACACGTCTAAACAACTAGACTCCTACTAGAAACAGAAGCAATGAATTCAGCTCTGCTCTACACTTCAGAGTAAAATGCTATTAAAAATACCAGTTTTACTTCCAGGAATTAACACTGGAGCACAAAAGGCCAACTGATCAACTGAGTGGGACATTACACTAAAAGGCCTCTGAGCTCAACCTTAGACTTCATGTAACGGAGCAGACAGGTGAAGTGATGTAAATTACATCAAGAGAAGCTTCAGAGTGTTTTAGTGTCTGAGGCAGCAGCAGCTGCTGGGACACAGCAGCGGTTCAACTGTGTGGCTTTAATAAGGGGCCGTACAAAAATTATTTGTGAAGAACTTTGCATTTCAATGTTCTGCAGCGGGTTATTAATATTTCTACTGTCCTCTCACAACATGATGAAATAAAATGCTGCTCTCCCAAAAAATGTCAGAAACCTCCACCTTCAGACCAAAGAAAAATGACAATATCCTGCCCTCTCCGCCTCCAATCATTTTCTCACAGTCCCTCAATAATCCAGGTAGATAATCACGTCTCTGAAAAATACTACTTTATGTACTATAGGATTTACTTCACCGTCACGTGATTGAAAAGGTTCCGTCTGTCATGTGCTGCTGTTACGTTTCCATAGTTCCCTTCCACTGCCCCAGTTTCACCTCTCTCATGGATGACCTGCTTTCTCTATGTGGGCAGGAAAGGTGGGATCTGATCGTGAGGTGGAAATCAGCCATCAAAAACTGGGATTAAAATGGCTTTTCAGATTGTCAGCAGGCTGTGAATGCCCGGCAGATCCTCCGTGAAAAAAAACAAGATCGGTGGAGCCTCACCGGGTGAAGTAAAAGGTGCTGAGAGCAGGTTCTGATAAAAGAACTGACATAACAGCAGAGATACATCAGAAAAACTGAGTATTATCCAGGAAGATTAATGCATTAGTTGTTTTGCGGTATACTAGTTCAATGAGTACAACGAGTACTGACTTTCTGTTAAATACTGATCACAAGTGCATAGAATGACCTTTTTATATGAGCGAGTGTAAACAAACCAACAGCATAAATATTCTCTGATCTGGTTTAAAAGCTTACTGGTGAGTGTTTGCTTCGGTGGAAATGAGCAGAGGCAGAGGTCACCCGGCCATCGTGTGCCCGCATTAAGCGTCCATTTTGATAGAATTATGAAGATTACAGCAGCTGACCTGAGTGTGCACTGTTTATCTGGTGGCTAATTGCCCTACTTGGTGAATTAAGGACAAAAACACTGGTGTTTACATCGCAGATTATAACAAAATGGAAGGAGCTGCATTAGCATGTTATTGCATAGTGAAAAACAGCTTCGGTAGCATCTCAGACGTAAACAAATCATCATTATCCTGTCAATCATCATCATGCCACATGTCTTACAAAAGAGATCATATCTAGATCTACACGCTTGTCACTCAATTATTAATTGTTATTTATCTTTTGAGAAAGGCTCGAAGCTTTTCGATGTCGGTCTCCATGTCCCGCGTGGTTGGTGGCATTTGACGGGTCCGTCTATCAAGGTCTCCTCTGCTTTTCATACTCCCTCATCCAGGCCGGCAAAGAGCCCGTCATGATGGTCTGACAGTTCACACAGCAATAACTATCCTGTATGTGTCACAATCGTGTCAGCCCAGCAGCCCTCAGAGGAAGACAGCAGCATCTTTTTTCTCTCTCTCTCTCTCTTCCACACACAGACAAAGAGTGTCAGTCATGTTTGCAGAGTGGGTGAGAGGCCCGGCCGTCAGCCTTCAGATCATTTCTGACAGCGTGCTTACATTCGATGCATAAAACTTGCACCCCTGCGATCTACGACTCTGAAATCAACTTTGTACTTATATAATGGCAGTCAGGAATAGCCAGGGACCAAAAGCCAGGCAACATGTGCTGTGCTAGTGTGTCGCCGCTGCAGAGAACGAGGTGTGGCGGGAAGACAGAGCTGTGGCTCATATTTTTAAAAAAATGGAATAACCATAAACCACAAGGATGGAAAGAATAGCCAGACATAACTGCAGCGTAAAGGCGACAGGAGGGAGTCTGGCTCGCCTCACCGTTCATAAAGCTCGTGCAAACTTCACCACAGGCTTGCATGCACATGCGCCTCAAGCTGCAATACTCTACATGACCAGCAGGAAAATCAGGAGTCAAGTTTAGGCTTTGCCTAGAGATAAGATTATTTCCTGGTCAAAGTCAGGTTTTCTAACAACTACATGTATGTGGTTTTCTGCTTAAGTCATACTTAAGATCGGTATTGATCTTAAGTCCATTTTATAAATGAGGCCCCTGGGCCGGGAACGGGGCTGTCCAGGCTTAGCCAACCAGCGGCCGCAGTGACAGATGTGCTGTTTAATACCAGAGCTGGCAGCAGCTCCGGCTGGAGAGAATATAAACTGGCTCGCTGTCTCTAGGAGGGAGAACGCACCGCCGGCGTAGCAACAAATGTACTTCACATGCAAGCTCATCCCTTTACAGTTAGCTTTGATGGGTCATCTGTGCTCTCCTTGTTATTTCACACGCTTTCCATTTGATAAAACCCAAGGGAGACCATTTAGATGAAGCATGCATGGCACACAATCCAGTGGTTTGTTTATGATTCATGGCAGGAGATAAGATGCATCCTTCTCCTCTGCCAATATTTCAGATATTTAACAAGTAGCCGGTGTGAGCAAAACTCTCATCATGATGAGCGTCCTGCCCTCGACTGATAAACATGAGAGAAAATCCGCTGCACCAGCTGTTCCAGGCTCTCAAATCACTCATTTTGAAGACCCTGAGCTTCTCTCCTTCCTTGGCTGAGTCAGAAAGCATCAGTGTTGCCATGCAGCTGCTATAACCGTCTCTAAAAGCCACCTCTGCAAGGCTGCTCTCCTGCAGTCTGCACATGTTCGGTGCCGTGTTGCTTTATTTCATTTCTTCTCTCCAGTATGTAGGTTAAATGCTTTGTATGGGAGGAAAAAGCAGAATATTCCCTTTGTGCTCGGGTATAAATCATATTTTGTTCATCTTTGTTCGTGCCTCTGAATGAAAACGCTGCCTGTATGAAATTAGATTCAGGAGTTGTTCTTTTAGCACGTCATCTGAAACTAACACAGCAGGACCTTTGAGTGAAAGCACAAAATGAGCTTCAGGTAGGGGTTTATGGATGGATGTGTGGCTTTTTGAAATACAGCCTTTCACATGTGTACAATATCCCTTAGTTGTGCTCTGGTTTTAGTTATTAATACAGTCCAGTAAGAGCTTTACTGCCATGCATTAAAATGGAAATGCAACTAATCCTTGTACTTAACTTTGAAAAGTACAGTACAGTAACTGAGATTTATTATGCGGTCTGTCTAAGCAACTGCAAAGTTTACTCAGGAAGTTATTTCAAAATAATGTTCCTCATCAGCAGTTTTAATAACACTGTTGTATCTGATGAGCCACTTTTGCCCTGCAGTTTGTCTTAAGGCTCTACTGTATAATAAAATATTTTCATGCGCATGTCAGCTAACGTATTTTCAGTGTGCTTGTCTTTTAGCGCTATTTCTGTACTTGTAATCAATCTTTGTATTATTCTATTAAAATGCACAAAGCCCAAGCAAGCACTTTGAATTCTAATGCGCAGTAATGACTTTTACCATATGTGCGAAACAGCTTGCAGAAGTGAGTCGACTCCCAATGGCATCACAGAAGACAACAATGGATGTCTGCATTTTAATCGGTAATTGAGAGATTTAAAGAGCTGTTTGTGTCTCAAGGTTTCTCTTTCATGCAAAGGCTTTTGAACAATTTTTAGTGTCACATATCAAGCAATAAATAGACTATAAATACTTTCAAATGGCCCAGATGCGACTAGCACTAACTAAGCACCTGTAGCATGTTAGTGCTATGTGTGATGACCTTTCCAATACAGCCACCCCTAATAAAGCACCAAAACGTCTCATTAGGATCATGAGAAGACTTTGAATCTTTTGTGTGACACGTGCAGTCATGTTGGGAGGAGGAAAGACAAGCTGTTTTTACACACAACCCGGTTTTTAAAACAATGTATTTTTCAGCATTGTGGTTAATTATCGAAGGTCATCCAGAAAACTGTGATCCAAAAAACTCTGGTAGACATACTGTGAGTTGGTAACAAGCAATGCTCCGATGTGGTGTCTGCTATTGGTACCTAATTGGGGTATTGTGGTCCCAATTAAATGAAAAGTCGCATTCACTAACTGAACTTGTGCTCCCAAGTTTTAGGGTTGTTACAATGAGCACAATGCATTAGCCAGCAATGATCAGGTGTAAAAGTTTTCTGTGGTGGTTTATTCATGTTCTGTGGTCAAGACTCTCTTGGTGATTTGTTGTTGTGCCTTTATGTCATGATGGTGAACGATGTGCTGACAGCAGGAGAGCTGTAAAACAGGCCCGGCTGTACGCACTTTGCAGGATAAACGCTAGACTGCACATGATGTCCTCAAAGTACTCTCAACAGCATATTCTCATCATACATGCTTTAGGAAGTGCTTTATACAAACATACACAGATAATGTAGTGATCATAAAGCATGTAATGCTCTGATGGCCTGGGAGGGTGGAGAAGATAAGGAGACAGGGGGGGAGAGAGAGAGAGAGGCTTAAGCTTGTGCAGTGATTGTTAGGGATTGCTATGTCCAATGAGACTCTTAAAGCTGCTTTAAAAAAAATCTGTTTTATCGCAATTTCTCCGATTTTGTCATCTTTTTATCCACATAAATCAGCCAGCCTGCATTTCCTGGAAATAGCCATATGAGGCAGTTATAGGCTTTACAGTAAATGCCTTTGTGATGTGCTTTTTTTTCCTTCTCTTTCATTATCAGAGCAGGGAATTTAGATTGTCTGCCTCTTGTTTGCCTTACTGTGTGTGAAAATTGGGTACCCCGGTTTTCTAGCAGATATCCATAAGGGAAAGTAATACTCCCCAAAGAGAAGCAAAGTACGAAGCATTAAGGCATGGCTCCAGTTGTAATATAACCATCAAGTCTTTTACTCCTCACCAATTCCATCCTGAATTTTTTATATCCCACTCACTGCTTGACACCCCTTCACCACAAGTAAGACACATATGCTCATGTTCGGCTCACTGGAACGCTGTATCACTGTGGAGTAAGATGTAAGTTTGTGGCACAAATGAGGACATTTATATATTATTTAGACTTGCAGAGAAGGCTGTTTTACTGCTTGCATGGCATTGCCGAGTGAGGGCCCACCACCGATCAGTAACATGTGCACAAGATGGGCAGTCACATCCAATGACAAACTGGTTTTCAGCTGTTATCATTAAATACAGAGCAGACACAGTATGAATGCTTAAACAGTGACCGTCCCAGGAGGCTTCAGGTTAATTCACTGCGCTTTGGCATAAGATGGTTTACACTCATCCCCGATGGACAGTTTAGGTTTAAATATAACACAACACACAACCAATTACTCCCGGGACACTTACCTTGTGTGAGAACTGCTGTAATTGTTGCAAAGAATAATTGTAGGAACCTCCAGCTTTGGTGGTAAAGGCTCATTTTGGCACCCGGCGCGGCTCGCTGTTCCAGGCAAGTTCCCAGTGTCCGTGCTTTGGTCTTGTTTCAGTACAGCACAGCGCGGATCGTTTCATCCATCCCTGCAGTTCGCACGCTTAACATAATCACACCTGTGGGAGTATGAATTGTAGTAATCCGTGCTGCAATAACACAGACAGCGCATCGAGATCTGTTCGTCGGCGGGTTGTGCGTAAAAGTTGTGCGTAACGATCCTGGAGATGCCTCTCCTGAAGACTTGTGTCCGGTCTGGAGATGTGGAAGTCTTGAGCTGAAACTGTGTGTCGGAGAATGCCGCGTTTCGATCGGTATTACCCCTCTAAGCGATTTACCTCAACAAGTCCTCCAGATTGAGTCGGTCTCCCAGTCTGCCGCCGCGGCTGGGACTCTGCCGTGTTAAACGGCTGTTAGCAGATCACTGACTGTCTTGTGCGCAATCCTCAGGGCACTAAACTCATCATCTGTCACTGTTCATCTGCTCAGGAAGTCACGTCCAGTACGCAGCTGGTAGGATTAACCCTGCGTTGGTTTGAGTGTCATGTCAGAAAAAAATGATCAAACGGGATGTATTTACTGGGCTCCGATTTCTGATCGCTAAATCTGAGTGTGGGATTTCACTGTATGTTGACCCAGAGTCAAATACAGGAAAGCCTATAGTCTTTAGCCATTATATAGGATAAATGTTCAGAGCAAAGCCTGGATGCAGTGGAAGTTATTCATTTTTATCCTGTGTCGTTATGGTGCGAAATATCACTGAAAACTGGGATCAAACAAATGCAAATATAAGAATGCAATGTTAAATGAGCAGTTTCCTGAGAGTGTAATTCATTTTTGTTTCACTTAATAATTTGTACTCTTGCGATGGAGGCTATTATCTACTAATGCAACATCACTAGACCACTTAGAGAAAGTATCTTTAGCTTCCTCTGAATTTCCGTGATTCTCTAAAGCTTAATATCATTACATTTCACGCATTGTTTCATACATAAGTTTATTACTCTTCACCCCAAATCAGGGCTGATTTTCCAATAAATTGCAATCTTGTCAGGCTTTGACTGGTGGAGTGCATGTCCTGTAATAATCTCTCTTTAAATTCCACCACAGTAAATCAGACTAATTAGGACATGATTGCATCACACTTAACTCATTATTACAGTTCATTCAAAATTCAGAGATTGGTTAAAGATGAATCTCCACCTTACATTATTAATAGAACCAAACTCAAACACTTTTGCAGTTTTCTGCATAAGGCCAATCAAAACATGCATCAGCTTCAATTCCAGTGATGTGTACACTGAAATGGGCTCTGAATGGTTGAGTGAGAGCATCAGGTGGGTTTTTAGTGCCCTCTGATGGTTGAGAGCGGTTTCTAAGTCAGTAAAGCAAAGGTGAGTGACTGACTTTTGCTTGCAGCCCAGTTGCATCAGAAATTATTGGGTTCTCAACTCATTTTAGCTCATTTTGTTAGCTGTGAACCTGATGAGTAGGATTTATATTCATGCATGTATCCGCATAATATTTTTCTGATGTTAACACACTCTGTTTTTGCATGTTTCAGGAACAGGAAGCAGATTTCACTGTGATAAATGCAACCATCCATCATCCCTCACAGGCTGAACACAAGCTTCAAAATTTACAACTCAGTGGTGGAACTTGGTGCACGAACTGACTTCTTTCACTCCAACAAAAGTTGCTTGTTTGCAGACTTGAAGTGGTAAATGTAATGCGGTTTTATTGACTAATAAAGAGGATTAGCCAACATATCAACGCACAGAGTGTGTGACCGAACCTCACCGTATCTGGAGACTGGAGGAAGTTGCCACAAGCCACTGCTGTGAGCTTATTTGAGCTCCTCCCCAGCACTGCAGCACTGTGATAAGCAGCAGCAGCAGCAGCATCTGTGTGCTGGGGTTGCTCCAGTATGCTGTAGTGCAGCCGTAGGATCATTTAGATCCTTTCCTGTTTACCTGCTCCTCGCACACAGAGGAGCAGCAGCGATGCTGTGTATTAAGAAAGGCTGAGAAATTTTACCCCCAAAACAGCTGCTGAAGTCGTGACGGTGCAGATACACCTTCAGTGTCACCTGAGAGATGTAGACTAAGTGAAGAGGACATGAATACTCGCATGCATACATACAGAGGCACTTCAGCAGACCTTTATAGCTGAAAGAACCACATTTCCATGTAAATTAAACAGTTTAGACTCAAGGAATTGGCACTTGAATGGTTGAGTAATGGCCCAACGAATCTTCATTTAAATAGTGGAGGCATGCTCATGTAAGGAAGCAGCCTTTTACTCACCTGACGTGCCTCATAGGGAGAATCAGTCATCAGAAGTGTCACACATTGACCCTTCATTTAAAAGGGTTTTTTTTGTGACCTTCCTCGAGCATCCACAACAGCTTGCAGATGAAGAGAAAACATGTGGAGAAACCCATCAAAAATATGTTGAGAACATTTAAAGGACAGAGGAACAACACAGGCCTCCGGTTATGCAAGTGAGGACGCTGACATAGATGGATGTCGCAGCAGAGATGTGCTGGAGTTGGGAGAGTGGCCATAAACTGGTGATAGATGTGGGTGCCACGAGGGAGGGAATGTGTTTTCAATGTACATCATCCTTCTGTTTGACAGGGAGCGATAGCTTCTGCTGAGGAGCGTTTAGCCACACACGATGCTTTAATGTTTCCATTCTCATTTTCATTGCAAACTCAGGAAGCGAGCGCTCAAATTTACATACCTTTACAACAACACTGTTATTACCCATTGAAGGTTGAGTCCTACGACGTTTGTCTGTCACAGGGCCTTTCTGCCAGTTCTGCTGTGACGTTCCACTCTGCTTTAATAGTTTTTAGAAATAACCTATGCTCTGTGATTCGACTTTAACGCAGTTGGAAAAGTTAGAAATCCTTCAATAAATCCTGAGTTTCCCACCCTCTAATAAGCCAAGTCAAGTCTGCTGTTGTTTGGTTGAAGGAGTTGTTCAACATTTGAGAAAGAGTCAGATGAGAAAATTCTCTCTCATATCTGTTTGTAAACAATGAAGCTACATTCCTGCAGCCGGTTAGCTTAGCTTAAGTTAGCATAAGGACTGGACGAGCTTGGCTCTGTAAAGCTAACAAACTCTGCCTATTTGTCTGATCTGCACTCAAACCGAAGTGCAAAAAGACAATTCAGTTCGGGTCAGTCTATTTCTTGGCAGTGGAGTCTCCACTGGTTGGTTGCAACTGGTCCTGCTTGAGGTGTGCTGGTAGCCTGCATCTATCAATAGTCTCGTACTGCCTGAGTTCTCTTTCTAAACCTACCCAAGTAGTTTTGGTGGCTAAACCGAACCAAACTGCAATTGTTTGGGTGTGTCCTGTCATACTGTGCATCCTCAGATAGACCTACTTACGTCTTTCTAGTCTTTATGCTAAGCTAAGCTAGCCAGCTGCTGGTTGTGGCTTCATATTTACAATGCAGACATGAAAGTGGTGTCATCTAACTCTTGGCAACAAAGCAAATAAGCTCCTTTAATAATTGGCTAAGTAAAAATAAATGGACTGTGGCTCTGCAGCAGTCTTGCAGACGGTATGTGGTCAAACGGTTTTTGGCTGTTTTTTCTCAGGAACTAAAAAAGCAAGTTAAAACAAAAGCGTTTGAGGAGAATAAACACTCGCTTAAAGATTTCAGCAGACCAACAGATTTGTAAAGCATCAGCAAACGATTTGTCAGCCCCTGATAAAGCATCAGCTGCATTATAAACTCTAGAAAGCTGGACCTCTTTTTAATGTTTCTCTACTACTGAGAGTATTTAGCACCCGGAAAATAAAATGGATCCAATAGAAGACTGTGGAATTTTAGTGTGAAGCATCGACACAGTGCTGCTGTTTGCTGTTTGTTCTGGACTGAGTCTGAAGAAAAGTTGCACTTTTTTATTATTCGAATGGACAAGGTTTAACAAGTGTTGACATTTCTCTCCGAATAAATCATCAACTCTGCAAGTATGACTCAATATTCAGATCTGCTTGAGGTGTTTAATTAACTCATAAGAAACTCGGGCATCATGCTGAATTTTAGCACCAATTATTTTTCCGAATGCAGACAGGGGGTCCTGTACTGCTGAGCAGGTGACTGTCCAAAATAAACAGGACTTCAGCAGAGTCGCCGGCAAACCGGGCTGACTAAAAAGACCTTGATAGCAGCAAAGTGCCGACAGGAAGAGGGGAGGGCTTCTTGTTTGGTGGGGACCTTGGGCATTTTGCAGGTGGAGGTGTCTCTGGATGACAGGAACAAACTGCTCTGCACTACAAGTCCAAAAACACCCGCAAAAGCTTCAGGTGTAACAGAGTCCTCTTAAAACCATGTCAGTCACTACATGCAATTACAGTCATGGATGCCCCCGCCTGCAGTGGGCTCTGTCTACTCCATACTTTCCCACCCAATAAACCTTCAGAGGATGTACATTGTTCAAACTGCGATGAATAACGAGCCCTCTCCTATAGTGCTAAAGCACATGCTTCCATTATGTTTTACGCTGGATAAAACAGCAAAAGACAAATCTCTGTTATGCTGGAAGCCCCTTCCTTTTAAATAACACAGGAAATGACTCCTGTGTCCCTAATAGGAGGGAGGCGTCTGGAGACTTTTATATATTACATGTCTGTACAGCCTCCACTGCTCTCCCACGCAAGCCGCTCTCCAAACATTAATAGCAAGTCTGTAAAACTTGAAAGGTACAAAGCGGAGACCTGAGCAAACACAAGCTCAGATGGCTCAACACACCCGGGGGCCTGCTCGCTCTCTGCTTCCCAGGGTCCTAGAGGCGTTCGGTTCAGCTCTGCGCCGGTGTCACCGAGACATGACCGTACAGGTCAGCTGTCTGTGTTCAGTGACTTACAGTCTTTAGAAGTACAGACTGTGCACTGGCATCATTTCATGGAAGCCACACAAACAGAGATGAAAGTCCTGCCAATGCTTGTGCTATGAGTGCACATAGTGATGCCTACGACTGCAAACATACTTACCAGTTCACCCCTTTATTTGAATAATAGTTGTTATTTCCAAACTGCAGAGAAAATGCTGTCTGCAGCTTCCTAATCCAGCCCGAACTGGGCCATGAGAGACAGCTCTCCATGTTTGGGTTGAATACCCCCAGGCAGCCGAGGAAGAGTTTGTTCAGCCTAATCTCCACTGTGTGATGTGTGACTTCTTCCCCTGCTGTCGTACTCATGTAATCTGCTGTTTGTGCCACTTTAAGTCCAGGGAGTAGCGAGGGGTTGAAGCCGGAGACTACATGATGGGAACTGTCATCTCTGTCCCATCGATGGGTGCTGCCAGTATCCTGCTAATCCCCAGAGTAATCCTGCCACCACAACAGAGAAATCAGACACACCAAGGCAGGCGGGACGGGGTTCAGCCACTACACACTGCAGCGTGCAAACACAAGCACACGCTGCACGCAGTGTTAACGGCGCGCTAACAGCCACTTTACACGAAAAGTGGCTCTCACGCTTGATTGACGACTGATGTTTGCATGTCTCCATGCAGCAGCTGCGGATTGTTTGCATTCAGAGTGAAGGCGAGTCACTTCCTGGGTTAAAAAACGATACGAGCGTCCTATCTGGGATGTTGTTGTGTTTTGTTATGGCTTCATAAGCATTCCAAAGGGCAGATCTCACATGAACGCTATTTATCTAATCCATAAATGATGTTTCCACATGAGGGGACAAGGAGAAGCGTTCTTACTAGAGAAATCATCCAATTTTCTGAATAAGATTTATTTTGTTTTTCCCCCTGAATCGACGGTCGTGTGGAAGCGAAGGATCTTGAGGATCACTGAGCCGAAACTAAATTTCTAAAGACAAAAAAAAAGTCTGATGTCTCCTCCCCGTGCAGCCTCGCAGCTGTCTGAAGAAGCACAAAGCAGATGGAATGTGACTGGGTGAAAACCAGATGTTTGGTTGCTGCATAAAAGCTGCTTCTCACTCTGCAAACATCTCTCCCCTCTCATATTTTTGGCCTAATGAGGAAGCTTTGATGCCTCTGAGAGACAAATAATTCTTACTGGAGGCTGCTGTCTTGACAATTACCCAAGAAATATGTTAACAATGGTGACATAAAACAATAATAAGGTCCCGACATCTAAAGATTTGTTTCCTTTTAATGCCAAAGGAAGAAGAAAAGAACAGATCGCAGGCATAATCAAACAGTTAGTTTGTCTCCTGCTAAGATCATTTGTTACACACAGAAGCTCCATGTTTTAATAATCGCCTCATTCATTTCCAGTTTAGTTATTCTAAGGAGAGGAAATGAAATCAGCGATGCAGAACTCAGGCCATAATTAAGCATAGATATATCATCGAAGTCTCATTACTCTCATTATCTCATTCATCTTCATCATTTATTCTTGAATATTTGCTACATGCTAACAACATGGCTGCATCAGTCCAGACTGAAACATCTCGTCCAGCCTTGTTGACGATGAATCATAACGACTTTGGTCAAGCTCTGACTTTTTCTCCTGCTCCATCGTGATATTAAGATTTAAGATCAAACACCTGAAAACATTCCCATCATTATTAGCAAATGTTTACTGCCAACATTGGGGGCAGCCGTGGCCGGAGGGTCGCTTGTTCGATTCCCCCCACCGGACTGGCAGAGAAACTTGGGTGCAGTGGAATATCCCCTCCCCACTCCAGCCGACTGATGTGCCCTCGAGCAAGGCACTTAACCCCCCCATATGCTCCCCGGGTGCCTGATGCGGCAGCCCACTGCTCCTGTGTGTTCACTGCATGTTGCATGTGCATGTGTGTGTTTACAGTGATGGGTGAAAAGCAGAGAACAGTATCAGTAAAGTGAATAAAATTAAAAAATTTAAAAAAAAACATGTTAAACTTGTCATTCTCCCTGTTAGCCTGTTAGCACGGAGCATGGTAGCATGCTGACATTAGCATTGAGCCGTGCTGTCTCAAAGCCTCGAGCATGAAGACTCTTGTTTGCCTGAAAAGATGTTTCTCACTTCTCAGTTGTAAAGTCTCTAAGGAAAACCTCCTCCTCTCCTCTGTATTCCCTCTTTTGTTGAAACCGTGTAGAGGTAAAGTGGTAAAATGGATAACAGAGGACCGGGTTGTGTTCTTTATGGCAGCATCACTGGCACCACGACAGCTATAGTGGATTAAATCCCTACCACAATACAGTTCGGGCGACAGCTCTAGAGGTCAGACAAGGAGACTAGACAGACTCTTATTTCAGATGCTGGCAAGCCGAGAGGCCTCGACCCAAATTTAATATGTTTGCCAAAAGGACATGTGCATACTCTGCATGAGGAAGTTGTTGGCTGCGCACCTTAACAGTGAGCGCGAACCAAGAATAGATGATAAAGTGATGTCTAGCCTTGTCTGTAATCGGACAAGCGAGCTAAAGGGCAGAGATGACAGGTTATTTAAGTGCAAGGACAGTTAAGTACAATGCAGGCAGGCAGCACAGATATTAATCCACTTTCAGAGTGGCCCGTAAATGCTGCCCAGAGGACCTATGAGGCTGATGAGGTTGATGGAGGGGTCAGCGTGAGTGAATTGTAACACCCCATTGGTTGAACATTAAGGTCATGAGGTAGACCTTGGTACAATCAGATTGTCAAGGATGAGAGGTGCCGGGGGCAACGTTCAATAAAACATGAGAGCAATCTTCTCACCAGGAGTAAAAGTGCTCTGCAGCTCAACTCCAGGCAGCCCAAACAGATTTCCCCTGTGAGCCAAAAGCACCGCAGCCGCTCATTCACCACGGCCGGCAATCCGAGCCGCCATCAAATCGACAGCCGTTGCCAGAAATAGTGCTGAAAATTGGTCAAACTATCACACAGTATCTGACCTCTGACAAAGCTTATCTTGCACAAGAAAACGTATGGAGCTGAAATGATAGTGTCTGTCTGCTCCGGCTCCTCTTTCTGCCTCATTAGCTGCTGATATTGGATAGGTTATCTCAGCTTACAGCACATTTTAAGGTTGTAGCCAGCTTGCCTTATCCTGAAAACGCTGCAGCGGAAAGGTTGCATTTTTGTGAGAATATCACACCCAGAAGTGCTTTTGAATATGATGATTAAATGTATGCCTGCTGCCTCCCCTATATGTCTCCTGTGTAGCGATGAAGGTGCGTCAGTGATGGCTGCAGCCGGAGTTTGTTCCATCACTGAAGACTGCCTGCTACAGGGCATGAAATGAGCAGACAGATGATAAGCTTCTCCCTCACGCTCTGGGGAACACAGTCAGCCATGATGGATTGAATCATGACGTGCAGGAATCTCAGAGTCAGTAAGTATGTACACACCAATACCACGCGATGCGTTCACGACCCGTGGTGTCCCTGCTCGGACCTGGCCTCTGGATGCAGAAACACAAAGTGTGCATGTTTCAGTTCAGTAAATTCCTGCACGTGCACAGAAACAGCAGCCTAAGTAGTAAAGCAGTAAGTAGCTCACGCTGTAAACATCAAACTTCCAAGCCTTCCCCTTCAGCATGCTTAAAGACTCTCTGTGAGACCAGAGGGGCTCTACATCTTAAGCCCAATTTCCCTTTCACTGATAGAGTGCCAAGTTCCAGGAATTACCTGGCGAACTGCGATCGGGTCCAGAGGATTAGCAGGAATATTCTCTTCCAGAAGTCAGACTTTTTTCACATCCAGAGGGCGGTTTAGGAAAAGGCCAATAAGTTGATGTCAGAGCTCAACTTTAATTTATGTATATTTCTTTTCGTACAAGCTCACAACAGCATGACATGCCGGCTGAGCAGTTAGTCAGCCATGTTATTAGATTTTTTTTCCCCCTCTCTTTCTGGAGAGGACGGTAAGCACATGAGGAGTTTCAGGGCAGGCAACATGTCAATCTGACAGCAGGTGAATGGACAGATATGACGCCGTATGTAATCACGTTATGTCAAACAAATGATGGAGTGAAATGTGTGAATGTCTAAAAATTCAATCAGGAGGCGGCGCGACGGTGCAGTTGTGCTGCCATCTAGTGCTGCGAGGCTGCAGCTGCTCGGTGCTGTGGGACGCCAAATGAGTTCAGCTCTGGGCTGCATTCATTTTCTTTTCATTTATCTCCTGTGAGTGAGGTGTGTGTGTGTGTGTGTGTGTGTGTGTGTGTGTGTGTGTGTGTGTGTGTGTGTGTGTGTCACTGGGGACTTCACCGTAGCACACACTTTCATTCAGAGCATCTCACAGCGCAGGAGTGCACGTGTCTCCAGTAAAGGTGATCCCAGAGGGAATCAAAGCGTCGCCATGGCGCTGTTATTGCTGAGCTGCACCTGTTTATCTTCACAGTGTGAATCTGTGCTGCTGGTTTTGTGACTGGCTCAGTCTGACTGTGATGGTTTGTGGTTCACCCACATTTCTTCCCCAATATATTAAAATTACATTTAAGAAAACCTATTTTTTGACTGCTTGTTCTGTGGACTAATTGAATGTCATTCTTCTATGCTTTGAGCACCACTGATGAAATTTGCTTCACCTCATTGTTTTGCAATCTGGCTGCAGAACACTGGACATTAATGAGAAAGTAGGATTTCCTCTATTTTTTAAGAAATACATTAATAATAATGATAATAATCTGTATTTATAAAGCAAAATTCTTACATACAAGTGCTGAACATTAAAAAGTCTATCTGCTAGGCATTGATTAGTGTGGTGGCCAACAAACAATCCTCCCTCTAACTTCATGCATCTCTTAATGCGTGCTCACACTGGACCTGCAGCAGAACGTTGTTCAGTCACGTCAGGTGATACAGATGTCACCTCCAGTTTTGTTTTTTGCTCTCTGTCCTCCACCGGCTGCTGCTGTGCTGTGGCTCTACCCTGTGATCGGCTGCGCGTGCAGCTGGATGAGCCACAGCAGGACAGAGCCACTTATCACTCCGGGAGCAATGGATGACCCAGGAACAGAGACGCAGCCCGGACCGCACACTGCGTCATCTGTTAGCCGGCCGCCGAGGTGAGCCGGGGGATGAGGGGAGATGAGCAGGAGCGAGATTTAGAGCCGGCCCTCCTCAGATTATCTCCTCTCGCACCATTGCTCATGTTTTCGAACCTTCCTGGAGCTGAGAGCCACCTGAGCAGACTTTACAACCGGGGAATGACGGGACAGTTGAGGGATGGGGGGATGCGCACTGTTGTGGCTGTATTTCTAATGAGAATTAGACTCCAAACCACTGGATTCATCAGGTGCAGTGAGAGTCAGGGAGTTTGTCTTGTCAGCACTGATGCAAGGACACATCAACAACTCCTCACCGGTGCAAGCTGGACAAACCTCAGCATGTTTGTTCTCATTCAAGGACAGGAGGTTTACAGTTGGATTATAAAACATCCACTTCACCTTTAGTCTGAGCCTCCTCTGTGCTGCTGCATTGACTGCAGAGCCAACAGATGATGCGAGGGGGTTAAAGAAAGAGTGTGTGATGAAAATAACTCATTTATCCCCTCACACATAAAAAAACAGGCTCTTTCTGCACATGCAGTGCAGTCAGCTGCTCGGTCTGCTGTGCGGGAGGTAGCCGGCCACACAGACAGGCATCTTTCCAGGGCAGCAGAGCAGAGGGAGGGGTGGCGCTCAGTGGAGCTGACAGGTACCTACCTCTCATCCAATGTGATTTATTTCCACGCGGAGCTTGAACGTGGCCGGTGCACCGGCAGGTCAATTTGGTTTGGGTAGAAGAAGAGTTGTCTGATTGATGGAGTGGGGGCCGGCCATGTTCTCTACGCTCGGCTCCCCCTCCATCAGGGCCCCTGCTATGGCTGATTAATCCTCGGCACACAGAGCAGCAGCTCTGGCAGGGATTTTGTGTGTGTGTGTGTGTGTGTTTGGGTAAGCCTCCATCTTTGACCTAAGACTGCCTCCTTCTGGAAGCAAGCTGTCGTCTGGTTCATTCTGGCATCAGTGCATCTTGTTAGTTTGGACGTTTTTGAATATTTCCATAATATAAAGCCAAGAAAATTATCTGGAGTGCTCATTACCTGCAATGGTAATAAGAATCTGCAGAAATGGTAATTAATCAAATACCCTGTTGTCACCACTAGATGGCAATATCAGCTAAAATTAGTATGGTAGTTTTTACAGACATGAGTCAAACACTGCTCTGCCTTCATGAATTTAATGTCTCTGTAAATAAAAATTGGATGACAGCATTTGTTGTTTTCTCTCAGAGGCGTCACACACACACATTTTTAACCGTCCCTTCATTTAAATCATAGGCCTTTTTCGTCAGATGAACTCCTGCAGGCTTCTCCGTCACTGACCCTGCCCGTCTTCCTCTAAATCTGCTCATTTTCAAATTATTACAAAAGTTTTCATTCAACCCTTTATCAGACTGCTGGAGAAACTCTTTTACAGTGATGCTGAATTTACAAGCACATTTTTCAAGTGTGGAGAAGCGTGTGTGCAAGAGGTTGCATGAGTCTGCTGCACTGATACTAAAAACTGTCCTACCAAGATCAGTCCCGCATGAAGAGCCAAAAACAGTAGATTTAATAAAGCATTTTACAGTCTTTTTCACACAGTTTGACTCTCAATGTCAAGTTTCTTCAGTTGCATTTGCACTGCTTCCAGATGGAGAGGCAGAAACTGGGTGTTTAACAGCTAGTTTATTATTTATTATACCATTTTAACTGTTTATCCATCACTTTCAGCTGTCTAATCCGAGGATTCATGCATTACTTTTACTTAATGGTTTGTCCTCAGGCTGTAGGAAGGAAAATTGACTTGACTTGGACACATTTCTGAATCCAGTTGTAATTTCTGTTTTATCAAATTACTGAAGCTACTCCACTTGGACCCCCTGTGGTTGAAGCACTGCTGGTTGGAAATCACTGATCTAAATGTCAGCGTGTTTTTCAAACACGTGATCAATATCACGGTATCTTATAATGTGTGCTTCCATAAGACCACTCCATAGCCTCAAAAGCAGGCAAATGAAGGCGAGCAGAGCTGCTGACTCGCTGCTTTATCAGCCACAGCTGCACAGCCAGCCTGCCTCCCTGTAGTTCGCTTCAGTCTCACTCTCCTGGTGCTTTCTGTCAGTGCTCACCCGGAGCCTGGCTGTGTTGGATGAGACTTAACAGACCCTCGGCCCCTCACATCTTCAAGGCTCGCCGTGGTCAAAGTGCTGCCTGATGTCCCACTGACCCGGCCCACCTCTGAGTATCCGTCCGAGGCCTCCCTTTTCGCCTGAAACCCCCCAAAGGCTTTTTATCCCTTTATCCAGGCATGAGATCAGAATTCCAGATCAGGATTAGGGTCAGTGTCTGGATCAGTTGTATCAGATATCTATTGAAGCATATCTCTCCATCTCTCTCTCTCCTCTCTAGCTTTGCTGGTCCACCAAAAGGCGTTTTATCTCGTGTTCTCCTTCTCCTCTCTCCTGGAGATGAGTGACACATCAGAGATAGCCTTCAACTAATCCCATCCTTTATGCTCTGTGAAAGTAAGTTGCGAGCCTGTAGCCCTTTCGCACTTTATTTGTTGTCGTTTGAAATCATACTTAATGTCATGCTCTGCGCCAGATGGGAGCTCACTGCCTTTTTAAATTTCACTCAGTCAGTGATGTGCCTCTCAGAAACAGAGGAAACTTAAACATCAAAGCAAGACAAGAATTCTTCCAGTCAAGCTGCTGGTTATTGTTGGAGTTGCTCCAGAAAATGGCTGATTAACGCACTGGCAACGTGCCTTTCGAGCCTGCATTGTTTTTGGTTGGTTTTGGTTTTGAAAGCTTCCCACGCTGCTGTCATTACACAACACTGGACTCCAGACACCAGGGTGTGATGCACAAAGCCGTGATGGATAAAAATCAGACTCTCTCCTGCATCTGTCTCTGTAGCATCCAAGAGAAGCGCTTCACAGCTCCGCCTCGCTGATAAAACTTAAAGTTGAACGTCAGGCTTCTTCTTTGTTAACTTTTCTGTTTTGCCATCACCTGAGCTGCTGTGGCTCACGCTGCACAGCTGCGTTTGCTCTTCCGTCCAGCAGGTGGTGCTGGAGAGCTGGTGTTCCCGCAGACTGTGTGGAGGCAGGAGATGGTGTGCATGTGGAAGGCAGACCTATCCCCAGAGCTTTACCTGACCTCCCATTCCCCTCTGCTGCACACACCTTGTCAGCAGGTCGGCCCTTATCTCTCTGCGACTGAGCTGAGCCATTGAGCGCACACTTGACCTTGTCATTATCTTGTACCTGGCTTTGTTTCCACTCTCCTTTCTCCCTTTTGTGTGTTTCCTGACTTTCCCTTTCCACAGTATTTGACCAAAGATAAGGAGAGAGTCTATTTACACCACCCCCCATTACACACACTCACACACACACACCATCTCTTCTATCTTTCTGCTTTGTTTATGAAAAAAGCCTTGTGTTTATTACTGTGAGGCCCTGACCGTGAGCTTTCATGGCGGTTTGAGCTCTGCTAGTCAACACCACTAACTCCTCTTTCTCTCATTTGCAGTATAGAGGAAGGACACGGGATCATATTTTTGTATCCTGAGTACAAAGTGTATTTAATGCTTATATGGATGCTCTTCCTGTTAACATTAGAAACAGACTGCATACAATGAACTTAGACTATAAAGAAAGGCAGGAAGAGGAGGAGCACCTAGGCCGTTAATCTCACCAACTGTGCAGCATAAAGGCCAAATAAAGAGAAAAAAGTCATTTGAAGATCAGCGTGTAGAGCTGAAAAGAATAGAATGTGATTTTGGACAGGTAGATACTCACTCAGGTGTGACTGTAAATCCATTACAGGAGTTAAACAGAGAATATTACAGTCCTGATTCCAGAACAGTTTGGACGCTGTGTGAAACATAAATTAAACAGAATGTGATAACTTGCTTTTTGACATAAACTCAATTGAAAACAGCACAAATTCAATATATTGATGGTATCATGATTGAAAGGCTCAGTGGTTCACAGTGAGGATGGAGTGAGGTTCAACACTTTGTGAACACATGATTGGATAAAGCAGATTAATATCTGGACTCAGGAACACTTTGGGAAAGATTGCACTCTGCTCTTATTTGCCTTTTACGCAGCATCCAGACTTTTTTGTATTCCTCTATCATATCTGTCCGACAGCCGGGAGACTGTTAGCTTAGCTTAGCTCATCATAAAGGCAGGAGGAAACAGTCAGCCTGCACCTGTCTGAAGGCACAAAAAGAAATAATCCTGCACACAACACCTGTGAAATCACAAATGTTTTCACACTCTTGGGCTTTTTCACAGATTAAACATAAAAGATCTAACGTGTTAATCAGCAAGCTCACCTGTGGCTTTCCCGGCTCTGTGCAAAGGTACAGGTACTGTTGCCTCCATGTTAAGCTAATTGGCTCATATTGAACAAACAGTTAATGAACTGCTCCATTAATAGATAATATAGAGTAGAGTATAACTGTAGAGGAATGCTCTAACCTGAACTGAAAGCTGCTGAGGGATTATGAGAACATGAATGTCGGGCTGCAGTCGTCCATAGTTCATACATGCTGCTGCAGTTCATGCTTATTGTATGTAGTATATGTGTTTCTGAGATTTTTAATCCAAGTAGGTTTAACTTCCAGAATATTTAGAGAGAAATGTTGGAAGAACTGATGAACTGCTTTCCACAAGTAAAGTGAACAGTTTCCATCATGCACCAGTCTGATGCACCAAGCACACACATTTTTCGTCTGACATGAAGTGAACGAAGGAAAGCCGTGATGGTTCGCGCTCTCGCTGCAACCGAGGGATGCGGTCGTGTTTCAAAGTCGCTTTTGGAATTACAATACGCATATGTTACCCATAAAGCAAGCCTCAATATATCTGTCCATCAAAAGGCTCACTGACAGCATGAGGAGAGATGTTTGCCTTTGATTTTAATGCTAAGAGCATAATTTATGTAAGATGTTTGAATGGCTTTTTGAGTAAGAATAGATTAAAGGAAGTTTTCATGCTCGAGGAGCCAAAAAAAGTGCCTGCAAAGCACTGTTTTTAAAACTCCTGGGGATGCAAGAGGGTTGATGAGCAGGGCGGGTGCAAATGGTGATTAGCTGGAGCCATTTATTGCGCTAACAAAACAGTGTGCCAATCACGGCCGTCCCTTGAGTTTTCCTCTCTTTTCTGTAAATATGAAAGACCTTGTCCCGACAGTGACTTCAAACGTGGCAGCGGCAGGCCCCATACCAGGCCATGGCGTCTCCCTGAGCCCTTCCCCTCCACACATCAAACCCCAGCTGACAAAAGCAGCTCTAGGTGGCATAATGAGACGCATCGCTCCTTTCAACTGTGTGTGAAGTGTGACATCCTCTGTCTTCTCGTGTCATGTGTTGACACTGCGGCCTGCGTGCGAGGAGCCGACCGGACGGTCCAGACAGCCCCCGACTCCTTGGACGCTAGCTGCTGAGGGCAGCATCAAAGCCCTGCGAGCTGCTCAGGTCAACAGTCAGGCCTGTGTACACACTCGCAGCTCAAAGGGAGAGGAGAGCAGTTTTCATGTAGCCCTCCCCCTCGTAGCTTCCTCTGGAGCACAGAGGAAGACCTGCAGACCAAAACATTCAACTGATAACTCAATTTTCATGAAGCCTTCTTGGGAGGCTGCGCCGGCTAACTGAGAAGCAGTTTTAGGTTTATGTCTCATGCACATGTGCACCCGATCAGATAGGAGACCCTGGAAGGCGTGCTCCTGCCTTGTGACTGACTCTCTGGTATTTTCGGAGGTAATGAAGGCCATTATCAGTGGGTTAACAGAAACTAAGAGGGTGGGGGCTCACGGTGTTAGAACATACTGCCCTAATTCCCCCTCGCCTGCATCCCATGTATCGCCTGTGTCCACTGGCCAGCAGACAAGATCCTTGGAGAAGCTATGCGCCACTCGCCGCACCTCTCATATGACCATAATGCCAGAGCCAAAAGCAAAAGGCAAAGAAGGCCCAGCCCCCAATCCACAGGCAGCTTTTCACTAAAATAGAGCGAACCTGGGCTCCGAGTCCTCCGGAGGCACATAAAGTAAAGTAGCATTCAACATGTCACAACACAGCCAAAAAACAAAGACTGGTTTCTGCTCCCTGCAAGCACACACACAACAGCTGCATTCATATTCACCCGCCATTCATCCCGATTCATGCCATAATACAATTGGACAGGTGGATTGATAATCTAATATGGCTTAGTTTTTTTATCCTATTCCTCTCACTTTTCAAATAGTTTACTTGGAGCCCGAGGGTGTGAGCCATCCTGTTTTCTATGGCCGCCGAATTACCTCAGAGCATGCAGTGCCTAGCTCGCTGCCAGAGAGGGAGGCGAGTATTGTTTTCATGACAGAGATCAATGGGTGGGTGAATGTGCTTTAATTCTGCAGGAGCTCCTCTCCCAGGCTAATAAATGCAAGCCTCCCTGCTGACTGGGCTGTCGTGCTGAGCCCAGCGGGGGTCAGCCTTTTTGTGTTCCTGTGCCCAAATTATGGAACCATCAATACGCTCCCTGGAACCAGTCAATAGAAGCCCGCTTTGTGGCCGAGGGGAGACCAACTTCAAGGCTAATCAAAAAGAAAAAAAAAAGAAAAAGAAAAACCCTAAGCTCTGACACATTTACCAAATAAGATCAGGATCAGAACACAGAGATAGATTATACATTCAAAAATCCAGAATCCCTTGTATTGCTTGTGCAACAGATATTGGGTGTGTCTCCCTGCTTCATGCAGCCAAACCTGTTTTTAAACACTTTCTCTATAATTATTTACATGTTGCAAAGTCATTCGCAGTCCAGGCTGTCAGTGCACCATGAGCACTGCGGAGTCATTTTAGTTGTTTTCTGAGAGTCTACGAGGCTCACATATGATCACAAATGTTGACCTTTCTAAGCACAATTAACGAAATCCGTTTTCGAGCATTTCTTCGCTTTTCAGGATCCCCGAAACACGACTTTTTAACAAAACGGTACATTTGTGGTGCCTTAACCAGGGGTTGTGACACACTTTCTTTTGACAAGGCATGGGCAACGGAATCTGTTGTCATGCACGAGCGTGTTTCCATCCCGCCTTACTGCTGCTTGTAGCATCAAGTGAATTATTGAGCATCCAGCTTCAAAAAGCTTGTAAAACTCTGTCCTCCTCAAAATCTCAAACTTTTTTTTCTTCCCCTCTTCCTTTTTCTCTCCCTCTTTTATTTTTGTTGGCTTCTCGAACATCAAGTTGTCTCCGGATTTTCAAACGGGTTGAAAAATAAGAGTTTCCCCAGCTTGCAAGCGCATTCAAAGGGCGCGTTCTTCAGATGTGCCACCTTGCAGCGTGGTGGTGGCTGTGCAGGAACAGGATCATTCAGATATGCTAATGGATCAGCGGGGTAGCTCCGAGCGCGGCTTACCCCGCTTTAAAAGACAGCTGCCTTCTCCCTTTCTTTTCATGCCCTACTCTCAGCCTGCCTCTCTCTTTCCCACTCTACATTGATAGCAGGTTGAAATTTAATAACCATTAAATTTCCACTAATTAGACAGATAGAGCAATTAGCCGGGTGCATGTAAATCCAGGTTGTGAAATATGTTGGACAAAGAGAGTTCAGAGGATGAGTTTGGCCAGTCGTTGAACGCAGATGAGGTTAGAGTCGGCACGGTGTAATGATATCATGCTCAATGCGGAGAGCTGCAGATAATAGAGCCAATGCCCACCGGCCCTCCCCTTGGTAAAGTGGCCCTCTGTGTCAGTGCCTGTGTATGAGCCGTTGGCTGTGCCGCCGAAGCCCCAGTCCCACACTCTCCTGGGCTATCTATTCTCTCCAGCCAGAGTCATGCTGCGCAGGAATCCTGGGTGATTGGGTTTCTTTCAGGGGCCTTATAGTCAGTCATAAATCGGAGGGGATCCTGCCCGGCCCCTCGCTCTCGCCCCTAACCCTGGCTCCAGCTGGCAGGGGACGATTGTTGGAGAGCCGAGGTCATTGCAGGGTCACTCTCTGTGGCGCTTCTTAACTCCCCTTGCCTATTTTTTTCTACCCCTCCTCTCCACTACCCACCCCCCCCCCCCCCCCCCCCCCCCTCTTTTTTTCTCTGTCTCCCGGCTGAGGTTGCTAGGGCTTGGTATTTGCTTTTAAAGACCATGTTGTAATTACAGAGGAGCTCTACTCCCCTTGCCGCCTCTGGCTCCCTCTCCTCTTTTTTTATCACTGCTGATTGGTGGTAAGAAGCTATACTGGGGCCACCTCACCCCCCACAACGGGCTCTGGTGCCACCTCTTACCCGGGCACACAGACCTGATTCATTCACATCTCCTAACCTTTACAGGAGCAGAAGAAGACCAGGGTGGCCTCCTCACACCAACCTGAGGAGTGGAGGTGGAGTCACCTACAGACAGGAAATGGTAGCATCCCTGCAAAACAAAGTAGAAAACCAGTAGCTGCAGCCTAACCAGTGGTACACGTGCTGCTGGCTAAAAATCTGCTGCGTGTCAGAATCAGAGTGGACAAATGTCATTGCAAAACAATAAAACTATTAACTCAGTCAACAAAACAGGTTGTCACAGGCTCGGGCTGCATTTTTCTCCTGCACAGGCCGACGGCTGCTCGGGGTTTTCTGGAAGGAGGAGTCTGTGTTTGCTGTTTTAGGAGGACTGCACCACAGAGAACATCAGACGCAGCCCTACAGCGTCTTTTCTGTGGGATTGCACCCCTCTGCCAACATCTGGGACCATAAAACCAAGATCAAAAAGTGACAGTGAAAACAGTACCGCAATGACAACAAACAATCATGCCGTTGGACAATAAGTAGAGGAGGAGTTCCCTGAAACCGCACTTTGGCCCGGGGGGGTCCTCACAAAGAAGAGAGTAGTCACAAATCTATCCGGCAAAAAACAGGCTGTAGGTGCAAACTGCAAAACAACGCTTTAACATTTAGTGCAGCTGCTGCTCAGACTGTCCGGGCCTGCAGGACAGAGGCCTGAGATGCAGCAGCCAATCATAAATACGCTGTACGTATAACCACTGAAACACAGTCTGGAACTAAATGATTATATCCGCATCACAAATCCTTCAGAGTGAGCAAAAACATTTGATGCTATGCAGAGGCTTGTCTTTCCCCTAACACACTTCAAAGCAAACGCAACCAAAATATCACAAAAATGCGTACAGTGTATAGCTACAGAAGCATGGCTTGTCTTTCATGTGTATGGAAAAGTGCCACAAACTAAGCATTGTTCCCTATGAAATAGGATACAGGCTTGGAAGCGCCATTGTTCTATTTCAGTTTGCTTGAATCTCCTCGGCTGCATGCTGGCTCGCTGCTTCACCGTTCTGACTTCTGACAAACAGCATCTGCACCAGGGACGCCACTTCCTCCCACGAGGCAGATGGGAACAAACCCAGTATAATCACTTCAAATAAACAGGATGCCATTAATTGTTTGTCCCATCAATTGAAGTGTGTCCCTTGGTATTCGCTGAGAGCTTGATTAATCATTTTAATGGTTTGACTTATTGGATGCCAGTGAGGAAAGATAAATTGTCTGGCAAAGAACGAATCAGTGGTTGAAGCCTGCATTGCTCTGCAGAGGCCAGGCTTATTCATATCTATAGATGGTTAATCCATTTTTACTGTAACTCTACCATAAGCACGTAGACTATAGAGAGCCAAAGTGACCAGAACTTTTCTGTTCAACTGGCGTTTGTAAAGCTAATAACAGAAAACCAGCACAAGTCAGCGTGTTCAGGTTTGACTGTCACTGCTAAAAAGGTGGAAACATGATATCACAGGAGAACATAAGTGGATATCAGAAGCCAGGTTTCCATTCAAATGTAGCTTAAACTTCTGCAAAATTTCCAGAAAATCAACAAGAGAAAATGCAAATTAATGTGCGTCTCCATCCGCTACTGTTATGCAAATATTCAGGACAAACAACTCGTGTCATTAACCTTTTGAAGAAGGAAAGGGAGCAACGAGGTGACGCAATTTAAAATTCCACCTCAAAGTGTGAAAACAATGTAGAAAAAAAGGATATTTTTATGTTTGTTTCGTGTATTAATGAGAGGAGGGTCACAGTCTCCTCATCTCTCCACACGGATCTCGTCTGCTGTGATTTTCAGCCTCTTCACTGGAGCACAATGCTTCATGGAGGCTTATACATGATTTATTTGCCAATTCTGTTTCCTTTACCACTTTGTGGCATTTTGTTTTTGTTGATGCCTCGGCCAAGCTTTAGTACTCTCTGAGATTTTTTAAGATTTTCTTCAGGTTTTTATGTGCATCAAGGTTGCAGATCAGGGGACAGGACAATCCCCTTCAACTCTCTAACAGTTGTCCTCCAATAAAGTATTTCTGAATAAATTATGTATTTTAAAATATACATTTAATAGACATTAATTCATGATCCTGCTCAGTGGTCTGCAGCACTACATGCTCTGTATATGCATGCATGTATGTAAGGATGCCGAGCAGAAATATCTGCATATTTTCCAGCTCTCATGGCCTGCATTGCACTCAGGAATGACACTCGCACATGACAGATATGGTTAACACATATCAGATGTCAGCACCGAGCCATATGTCAACAGACATAAACAAACTCCTCCAGACAGCAGAGCAAACAATTATTAGAGAGGGAGCAAAGAGGAGTCTGCCTCGACGTCGTCACGGCGGCAGGTTAACAGCCCGGCCGTGGTCGGATCACAAGAGCTGCGACGGCCGGATGAAAGGGCTTCGCCAAAAGGTGTTAATGGAAACGTCCTGAACCTGAAACACCAGCCTCTCTGTCAAAACCACAGAGGCAGGGGAGGTGAGAGGGTGAGGGGAGGCAGAGAGGTGTTTGTCCAGACGGAGAGAGTCATGGTGGTGACAGCACGTCCTATTCTTTAGCTGGAGGGTAGAGGACAAGGGTGTCGGTCGTCACAAGGGAGGGGGCACCGACAAGGACGAGGGAAGCCGGGCCGGTGTTGTCTTTCACTCCTGCTGACCTGTGTGAACCACCATGGGCCGTTCAGACAGCGAACAGTCTGCTCGCTCTGCACCCAGACTGTCAACAGCTCTTCACACTCAAGACGACACTTTAGACACAAGTTCTGTTTACACTCCTTTTGGTCTTCCTCTCAGGTGAATGACGGCGCAGATCACCTGCGGGGAACATGAAACGGATAATAATTGCATAAAACTATTAAAAAGCTGCAGCTGTTCTTCTTGGGAGGTTCACGCAGACGTCTTCCTTGTTGTGGTAACAGTTGGTAGATGATGAGCTGCAGAGAGAAGTTACAACATGCAAAAACAAACACGTCTCAGCTGTAAAAGATTGTCCATTACGCAACAATATGGACAGTTAAAAGACGTCAGCCTGATGGGTGTGTCGAGTTTTCAGTGGCGTTCAGAGACCTGAAACAGTCTTGAACACTGAAGCAAAGTGCTTATTCAGATGGTTGTGACTCTAATTCATGAATGAACAGATATCACGAGTTGAGCCGTGTGAAATACCAGCATTAATGGAGGCAAAAATGTCCCTGAGAGGACACCTTCAGTCAAATAACTGGGTGTCAAAAAGGTTTCAGTGTGCTTCCAGCAAAATGGTTCGTACGAAGTATCACGTGATTGTGTTATTCTGCCTCGCCGTTCAGTATAAAACACACAGTGACAGCTGTTTGGTTCAGTCGGTTCAGTCTTCTGTTGGTGCAAAGGTTGCCAGATAGCTGCTGCTCAAAGGAACAGTGTGATAAGATAAGATAAGATAAGATAAGATAAGATAAGATAAGATAAGATAAGATAAGATAAGATATACTTTATTAATCACCACCAGGGGAAATTCAGGTGTTACAAGCAGCAGGTAATGGCAGTTGGATAAAAGAATAGCAACAGAAAAAGAGAAATACAAGATGCAAAATAAAAGCTGACTGTGTATATGTAGATTTTATACAAAGGGCTATGTCAGAAAAAAATATGTAAAAATCTATATATAAAAAATATATGTTGCTGCAAAGAACTGTGAGAAAAATTACCATAAAAATATACTGCCAAGAATCCTGCAGAAATACACAGACTATACACAGATTGCACAGCAAATGGATAAAGTGACTACAGCTTTAATGATATTGCACAAAAATGAATATGAATGTTACAGTAGAATGCTATTATGTATTGATATGTACAGTACTCAGTGGTGTGGTGCTTTCCTCCTCAGCAGAGGGATCGTGTTGAAAGCACTGGAGAAGTCAAAAACACGACCCTCACGGTGCTCCCACTGCTCTCCAGGTGGGAAAGAGAGCGATGAAGCAGGTAGATGATGGCGTCTTTCACGCCAATGCCTGGTAGATATGCAAACTAAATTAATAAATTAATGTAATGTACACTGACACTGTGTGATGTAAACTGGTATTTTAGGAAATATGATTATTCACTTTCTTGCAGAGTTTAATGAGAAGATACCAGATCTTATTTCTGTGCGGTCAATGTGCAGCAGGTTTAACTTTTTGAACTCTTGTTGTCTCCGTGAGGTTGCAGGTGACCAGGAAAGACAGGAAATCGAGATATACTGTAAGGACAGCTGGCTGTTTCCCCTGTTTTCTCTTTAGCTAAGCTAACTAGCTACTGGCTGTAGCCTTATGTTTACTGCACAGATAAGAGAGAGGTATCATCTCCTTTAATAAAAGTCATTTCTCCAAATTCCAAACTATTGCTTTAAGCCTCTTATCAGCAAATGTGTGGACTGTTTGGTTGAAACGTTCCCGCAAACATTCCAGTCAAATTAATTTCTGAACAAAACAAATCTGCATCTTTCTCGACTTTGGGTTCCTGTGATTGGTTGTAATGAGAAACTTTGTTTGGAATGAAATAAGAAAGACTCGAAAAGGCAGGAAAGAACTGCTCTGAGCTTCAGGCCACGAATGCTTTTAATAACGAGCTTAAAAGCTCAAACCTGTCCGGAGACTGTCACGCCCAGTCAGCTCCAGCCTCTCCTACATCGGAGCAACATTCATTTTGCTTTCTTATCAACACCACTGAAAGTGCGTTAAAACCCCTTCACCGAAGCCTCGACATCAGCGTCCTTTCCGTTAACAAGAGGCAGCAGCGGTCTCGTCTGCAGACACCGTGACGCAGAAGAGGAACGTGTGTGTTCGAGATGAACGCGCATCACTTCATGTTTTGTTTAATCGTAGGAAAAACAGCCCTTCCCCAAAGATAAAACCGAAGCGTATCAAACAGGATGCATGAAACTTGCATGTCAAACAGCTCCGACCGGGACGACGTTTGAGCGACTGTCGTCGTGGCTCTTGACAGTGTTGGATATCTCACCGGCTCCCTGTTCCGTCACTCAGGAGTTGCTGATGTGAGGTGGAAATCACCTGGTATTAAGTCTGATGTCGGTGTCTGGGACACCTCTTGAACACCAAAGGCGTAGAAGTCAAGCAGCCATTGCACTTGCTCAGACTGTAAGGGGAGGAAAAAGCCCACGGGCACATTCCATAACTGGGTTACCAGCAGCTGTCTCTTTGACGAGGCCTGAAATGTGTGAAAACAAGATATTTTTACGGCGACTATCATTTATTTTGTTTCCGAGTCATTTTACCGAGTTCCAGACATAAATCTAACTTGATAACGACACTCTTTTATCTCCGGCTTACTGCTCAACTTGCAATGCTTGTTTAAAGGTTAGACCATTGTAGCGTAATTTTCCCTTCAAAAACTGGACCACGGCGAAGTCCACGCTCTGTGGGGGGAGAGTGACGGGTTATTTAGCGCTGTTTTGATATTTGAGCCTGAGAAATTCCTGCAGATACAGTGATCCCTCTGTCTGAGGAGGAAGCTTCGCAGATGAGGTAAGACTGCTTACAGCTATGAAACAATATCTGAAACAGATTAAAAGACATTTTCCTCAGCTTGATTCATGTTCCTTTCAGCTCGCCCAGGTGTTACGCCTCACAACAGAAAGGTGAAGAGAGCATGAAAGGTGTGCAAATGCGCTCTTGCATGCGTTTGGTGGAAGCAGAAAACAAAGAGGGTTCATTTTTTTTTGTCACTTGCTCAAACCTCCAGTGTCACCTGACAGACATTTTAGATTTCTTATCAGCCTTTTCCGACATCTTTGCCACATTGTTCTGCTGTAGATAAAGATTGATGTGCAAGACTGTGTAAAGAGCCGACATGAGAAGAATTACATCAGAAGGAGAGGAACACTCTTGGTCTGCGGCGTCTGATTGTTCCAGCTTGTCTTCATACCTGCTCAGGTTTCACTGCGAGGCTTGTCAATCCCTCCACGGACTTCAAACGCAGCCTTGAATCCCTCACCTGCACCTTCACTCATCCCTTCACACCTCGCCGACAACCTGCAGCGCGAGTACAGCGGCGGTAAATTACCCATAATTACCAAGATTGGAGCTCAGCGTAACAAAGACATTCTGTTTGCTGTTGTGTGATTATTGGAACATCGCATTCGAGCGAGCTCTCTCTAATTAAAGCTGACATCTCTCCAGTGTGCAGTTATCTGCCGTGCAGCGCTGAGAAAACTTCATCTGTGCCTGATTCTTTGTGCTGAACATTAAAGCACATAAAAACGGCCAGAGAAACGTCTGTGCGAGGCGCTCTTCAAGAGTTCTTGCAAATCCAAATAAACTTCAGAGCCTCCACATGTGGTTCCTTAAAAAGGAGATCCACGCACAAGACAATGACAAAACTTGGCTGCACACGCCTGCTTCTATCCAGAGGATCACAGCTAATAACAGCAGAAGACAATGGCGTTCCCATGCTCGCTCTTTATGCCACTCTCATGCTTGCCATTAGATGTTCTCATTATTCTTCCCCATGTCTTAATGCAAAGTGAAAACAGATTTGGACGCCAATGAAAAGTTACCCGATCACTTAGATCTCCTGCGCCCTGCGAAATGCGTTCATCCCCGATCATTATGACGGCGTATTTCTGTCCGTATCGATAGTCATTTCCTCTCTCCCTGCAGCAGCCTTCGAGTCTCCGACGCTGGCGCTGAGCACAGCACAGCCAGCACAGTCCCACGGAGTGCAAGCAAAGGAGGAAATCAATGGAGAAAATATTGCTGCAGGCTCACACATTTTTATCTTGCTTTGAACGAGTCAGCTTTAATTTTGCTTTGATCTCAATTTGCTGCTTTTGGGATAGCTTGGCTGCACATTCAACCAGGAGGAATAAGCTTCCACCAGGGCTTTCTTACAAAGGACCCTTTCAACTGAGGCCTTTATTTTGCCTATATGCGTCAGTGTCCATTACTGCTTTGCACGGAATAAAGATACAAGGAATCAAAACAACTAATACTACAGGACTCCGACACACTGGTGCACATCTCACGCCGACACTTCGCCAACTGCACTTTATCTATTCCAGTCAGGGAGGATTTACGGCTGAGCAGAGCAAATGTTGGACAATGTTAGCGAGGGGCCACAATAGAGAGATCCTTAGTGTTGCTGTCAGAGAGGGCTCGGTGTTGTTGTGGGGTAACAGGTTGACAAGATGCACAGCTGGCGTTGTTCTCACTGCTCTGCCAGCCACACCGCCACACTGCTCTTCTCACCCACACATCATTAGAGCCGACACACCAAAGAGACGGCGATATTATGGCATCACCTAAGGTCTGCTAAAGATATCTGCCCTTCCCTCGTCCTTTTCCAAACCAGTGCATTCTTAGGAGGAGAGTTGTTTGGGAATTTGTTTCTCTTTTATAAAGCAGAGACAAAAGGGGAGGATAAATGACCGGGCAGAGAAAAGACCAGCGCCATGCTGGGGAGAAAGGGAAGGGTCTAATCTAATTTGGTTAGAGGAGGATATGTGTGTGTGTGTGTGTGTGTGTGCTGTGCGGGTGCGTGCACATGTGTGTGTGTGTGCACATGCATGGCCGCGATGCACAGTGTGAGGGGACTGTGGGAATGGGACAGGAGGGCTGTGCTGTTGAATGGAGCCTCCAGAGCCAGAAGCAGTGGGGAGTCTCCCCAGACGCGCTGATTCCAGGCCGGCCACTCAAAGAGGGATTAGACCAGAGAAGGCCTTCCTGATTAGCAATTCACACTCAAGTGCCCCCACGAGGACCTCGGCTAATAATATTGCCATCAGTGTCCTTTATCGATGCAGGCAATAAAATGTTCATCCCCTTTGTGGCTTTTTTTCCTCCTTCATCTATAACGTTTAATAATCGCTCTCATGGTTTTGAGAACTTCTCGATGTGACTTTCTAAAACAAAACCGCCTTTTGCAGGCAGTTTCAGTTCTTCACTCCGTCTCGAGCTGCTGAACTCCAACAACCCCCCCCCTCCTCTTCCTCCTCCTCCTCCTCCTCCTCCTCCACCACTTCTTCCTCCCCTCCTCTTCTCTCTGCTGTTAAACGACCACCACATGAAAGAGTGTGATGTAAGAACGCTAAGCTAATGTTGCTGTTTCAAAGCAGCCTCAACCCAGATGTTGCTGGGCTTCACAGCAAACAAAATTCATTACAGCGCTGTTTATTGCAGATTGGCTGACAGCTTTCCCGATCATATAAAGGTCCACCATGCTCATAATTATACTAATCTACTCTATAAACACTTGAAAGGTTACAATAACGCAGTGACTTCCTCTTATCGAGCACAATACACAATGAACGAGGTCAGAGGGTTAACCTTCAGCTGATGGGACTCAGCAGTGAAACAAAGCAGATTTTAATGGAGCAAAGTGAGAAGAAGAGCGAAACAAATTAGTTCTTATTAATAAGTTCTTTTATTGAACTATTTAACGCACACGAGCAAAGAATACTACAGGCTTTGATGTTGACAGGGCTCTTCAATAATTAATCGCTCGATTCATATGCATTTCCTCAAAACGTCTGACCCTTTGCTAAACTGCTGCTCTTATTCAGGCGCCGGCATTTCAAACAGGACAGAAAAATAGCATGTGTGATATTTAACAGAATTATCTCTGCCAGCAGTTCCAGGACGGACCCTCGCTTTAATATTCAAGCATCTCTCCTGTCCACGCTCGGATACTTTGCCGTCTTTTCTGGCTCCGGCCTCTTCACGAATCGTGGAGTGGCGATAAGAGAGAAAATAACAGATCGTGCTGATAAATAGGATCATCCCGAGCTAAACGCTGGATGCGTGCGATCGGGAGGGAGAACAGGATCCTCGGACAATGTGCAGGGCATGTGGACAAATAGTCTCACCTCCAGCTGAGTGTGTTGTTTCTTCTCATTGTGCCCTCTGAAAGAGAAGAGGAGGGCCTTGGTTAAGAAGATTATAGCCCTACCCCACCCGTACGTTTAATCAACATGCCCTTTCAACGCCGGCAACAATGCCAAACATGTCGAAAACGTCCCCCATTTCTCCCATAGCATACCTCACATGTTGGAACAGCATGCCAGTCATCTAACCACATTACTCTTACTGATGCAGAGCTGGTGTGAGTAGATCATATTTCCATCAAACTGATGCCATTATTTTAATTTATTTAATTTTATTTATCTTTTTTTTTTTTGAGAAATGTCGCCATCATAGTAGCCTGGCTGATACTCATCTAATTTCAGGCTACGCAAACAAAAACGTATTAGCTTCAATTCATTTTTACTGATCAAAATTCCCTGAAGGACCCGAGGAGCTTTGCTTCCTCGCCCTTCATTTCTTTCATCCATGGTTAAATATGTAAATAAAATGTCTAAAGTCATTCTTCAAAGGGGAACAAAAGAAAAAAGGGGGCTGAGGGAAAGACAGCCATAAAATTCCTCCGATTCTCCATAACATTAGCCAGAGGGGGGCCAGCTTCCAGCCAGAGCCTAGCAGCAGGGGAGCGAGCTCGCTCCATAGAATCACACATCGCAAATCCCACACACAAAAAAATAAAATATCTTTTCAGCTTCAGCCATCAAAGGGCCCCCCCCCTTTCACTTTATTAGTTACAGAATTATCTCACAGTTGCTGATTTCTCAGAGATGGAGCTGCGCTGCTTTTCTTCATCGCACTGTTATGGTTGCAAAGATGAGATAAAGTTGCCGTGTGTGTGCGTGTGCGTGAGTGTGTGTGTGTGTGTTCTGCACATGTGTGAGCAGAAATGAGCAAGGGGGGGGTATATGAAACAGGGTGGTAGACAAGGGGAGAAAAATCATAAAAGAGACAGTAGTAGCTGCAGAGGCTACAGATGCTAAAGACTGAACAGGCCTGATTCCTCCCCTTTTCTTCTCCTTTTCAAAGAGATATCATCACGACCAGCAAAACAATCATGAAAGAGAGGGAGGCAGGAGGAAAGACGGGAGCGAGAGCAGAACAAAGGCGACGAATTACAACAAACCAGCAGACTGTGTCTTCTTATTAGACTGTGTGACAGTATTATCATGTCAGCTTCATTACACCAAAGGCAGCGATAATAAGGGCAGATATTTGCTTTAAAATATGCCAGACGGGGTTTCCTGAAAGCCGGGTGATCGGTAAATGGAGAGCAGAACTGGCCCCGGCTCGGGGAACGCATTGATATTACATTATTCTTCTTCACATTAAAGCTGTCGTCTCTTTTTGTTCTACTCCTACACACCAGCTACATAATAAAAGTCTAGTGGCGGAGAGGGAGGGGAGAGCAGGCATGTCAGCTGTTGTCCTTGTCTTTGTGAGGGGTCAGGATATATGAAATGCATGCTGCTGCTGCTGCATCTGGGCCTTTTTCACAAAGGAAAAATGGTTTGCATATGATTACATTTAAACTCCACACAAACATACAAGCAGTTCAGAAGAAAGCGGACTAGCATGGCGGCTAAAGGCATCGCTCACAAGCTGGGAGAACATGAGCAGCTCTACATTTTAAACAGCAATTATACGACTTTCTGAAATGAAGCGAAGAACAGATATTTTCTCCTCAAGCTCCAACCAGACGTCTTCAAACGCTAACAGCTGGATAAGCGGAATATGAGAAGCGTATGTGCTGCATAGGAGCAGGGTATTGTGTTCAGAAGTGTATTCATACCCTATATTTACGCTCCCGCTCCACACACTGAGCGCTAACAGCTGAAAAGCCACCACTAAGATACGCTGCGCCTAAACCATTTAGGCACGCCGGTGCCAGGTTTCTCATCTTGCCCGGACACATTTCTGAAATACTCCTAAAAGCACTTTAGCGACTCTTGTAAAAACGTACTAAAAGCACTCCTGTTTACTTGTGATCAGTATTTCGCCCTTGATGAAGACTATGGCCGGGCGTGGGCATAAATCTCGCCGCCACGCACTTTTTACAAGGTAATGTGAGCGAGGTGTGGAGGCTCGCTCAGAAAAGACAGAAGGCCTCAGACCCTGTTCGTCTCTCAGGCCGTCCAGCTGCAGACAGACATGAAGCCAAGATGGATCTCTGACTCGCTGGAACAACAACACGTCATCAGGGTTTGCTCATGCCGTTTATTACAGCAGTCTATGTGCTGATGCGTGTACTCGCTTTGTTTTATGACACACTGCGACTTTATGTACCGCCGCGTCTTCTGCAGGCCGGCTCTCGAGGAATTGTTTCGCTTTAACAGGCTAATAAAAACCCATCGGTCCATTCATTCTATAAACCACTTATCCTGTCCAGGGTCACGGGGGGCCGGAGCCTGTCTCGTGCAGCAGACAGGAGATATTCTGGACAGTTTATCGCAGGGCTAGCGCACATGGAGAGTGCAGCGCATCCATTCGCCAGACCTGCACGGCTTTGCAGTGTGAGAGGAAAGCACGTGTGAGGTGAACAGCCAACGTGTCATCTTATAATATCTCTAAAGAAAAAACATCTATCCTTCAGGAAGCTGAGGCGAATCGATGCTGTTTATTAGTGCCCTTTTCATGGCTCTAAATGTAACACAGCTAAAGAAAAGGACACCCCATTAAAACGGTGGAAACCCAGATCTGGTGAGACTACATACAGATGTCACTGTGAGGGAGGCTGAGCAGTGTCTGAGTCACTGATGCAAACTCCTCTGAGCTTGACAGCAGAACAATATCAAGGCTTTAGGCTGACATTTGCTAAAGGAACACAGGCTTCTTATTTGTTTACTGCATCACTTCCCTCATTGATAAAGACAGGAAATGACCGCATGGTGCTGTTGAATTTTTTGCTAAGAACATTGTCCAGAACACGCTGACGGCTGCACGGCTAAACTCTAAACCTGGAACATGCTTGTATCACCAGCCAGCATCAGGTTTCATACAGCAAACAAGCACTCGTTTCAACTTTTCATTTTCAGTTGAACCGAATTGAGTTATAAGATGTGCTAAACTCATGTGCATCTTTTATTCACAATCAGTAGGTTCATCTGTCTCATTTACATACGGCCGTAAATACATCAGTGGATATATCAAAACATATTGCATGCATGTAATCGTTTTCATCTTAAACTCATCAGCATGCACTTTGCTGGCCTCATATTGAAGAGTCTGCTCTGTGAACGTCAAGTTTCAGTTTTTCTGCACTGAAAATCACTTTGGCTGATTCTAGTCGTTCCTAAATGAACTCCAGTTCTGTGCTCAGAGACGAATATGAGGTATGTGTACTGTACTGGAATATTTCAGTTTTATGCTGCTCTCTACTTGAAATGTTGTACTTTTTACTCCACTTCATTTAATTGTTTGACAGTGATGTTACAAGTTCATTCGCAGGTTCAGATTTTACACACAAAATAAAATCTGACACATTTTTTCTGAGTAAACAATAATATAGAAAGGAATATTTATAAAATGCAGAATAAATAATGAATTAAATAATAATATAGGCCTACTCCTGTGACAGGGCCCAGTCTGCATGAGTACTTTTGATACTTTAAGTATATTTTGCCACTAATACTAGTGTACTTTTACATTTGCATGCAGTTTTTACAGGTCACGCAGTATTTTAATGTTGAAAAGCATCATTACTTTTACTTTGGTAAAGGATTTGAGGACTTATTCCACCTGGTGAAAAGTGAGCTGCTGATTGTCTCTGGAGAACTGCATCCTCTCTGTTTTTGGACCCATGCATGTTCAGTCACGTCTGCCTGTGCAGCAGCAACATGAAGCTAGTATTGATTCCCTCATCATATTGTGGCATATCCTTAGTTTAAGTAAAGATATTCATTATGTGAAAGCTGTGATGCAAAAATCAAAGGTTGCACTGATCCAAAATGTGTGGAAAAAAAGGAGAAATGAAAGCGGAGCTTTAGTAATAGAAACTGTAAATATGTTGGTGGTTTTAAGAGTTTTTAAGGGAGTTGAGATGAATTCTAAAACTTGAGGAGAGCAATGAAAGAGGATAGAGAATAAAAGCGCAGCAGCTTCATGTGTGCAGTGTAAATGTGAGCTGGAAGCAGAGCTGTGGCCTCAGTGCGCCTCCGGACCGGTGCGCCTCGGAGCCAAATTGCGCAACATTTTGGGAAGCTCATAAAACGTGTCTGTGTCCTGTTGTAGTCGAAGTTTGTGGTCGAGCAGCAGCAAACAGAGCGAAGGAAGTTCGCTGTGAGCCTTTGAAACTGCTGTAATGAACAAGCTGTTCCGCACGATTTGAAAATAATCCGCGTGTCAGTGTCATCTTTCTTATGCAAAGTAGCTGTCTTTGAAGGCGGATCTCTTGGCAGGTTAGACCGGGACGGAGGCTCCGACCAGCTCAGACGAGCGCTGCCGCCAAACGCATCAGCTGCCTGCAGACGGGAGGAGCATAATCCTGCGTTTCTGGGACGCGTTTCTCACCATCAGCGTGGATTTTTATTTCCCTCATCCTGCTGACTGACTAATTGTTCCGGCGCCTCGCGACTGCAGGACATTTATTCTGCCCGTTTTTCCAACTTGTCGCACGAGGACTGAACCCGCGCTGCTGCACGGACAGGATCTCCGGAAAAGTGACATGAAACGCGAGGAGGGACAAGTGAGTCTCCTGGAAACAAGTAGGGGACAGATCGGAGCACAGAATCAGCGTGTTTTAACCTCAGAAGACTGAACAAGTCGCTCCAACAAACTGATCTGGGGAAAGCATGGACCTGAGCGCACGCGTCCCGCAGACACAACACGTTTTCGGACCATTGCGGGATTTATGTGTTCGTTAAACTGTCTGTAAACTGTAAACTAAAATGAGGAAACGGTCCTGCGACAGATAGTTCTGTGAGTTTTTCCACATTTATCTGACACAGGAAGACCAGCCAGGCTCCATCCGAGACTTTTTAATGAAAGAAACTTGTGTGTTGTGGTGAACATTTGGCTCAATTTTTCTTAAAATCGAGAGGAGAGGATGTGTTCAACTGTTCATCTGAGCCTGGTCTCTGTGCTGCTGGTCCTGTGGAGCGACGGGGGTTCAACCATTAGCTCCATAGACCTGGACTGGTCAGGGGAGGGGAGATGTCAGCAGATCAACATCCCCCAGTGTAAAGACATTGGCTACAACATGACTCGCATGCCAAATCTCATGGGCCACGATGACCAAAAGGAGGCAGCGATAAAGCTGCAGGAGTTCGCCACACTGATACAGTTTGGATGCCACAGTCATCTCAAATTCTTCCTGTGTTCACTTTATGCTCCCATGTGCACAGAGCAGGTGTCCAACCCGATCCCAGCGTGCCGAGTGATGTGTGAGCAGGTCAAGCTGAAATGCTCGCCCCTCTTAGAACAGTTTAACTTCCCCTGGCCCGACTCTCTGGACTGCTCCCGGCTGCCGACCAAAAACGACCCGAACAACCTCTGCATGGAGGCGCCCAACAACGGCTCCGACGAGCCCCCCAAAGTCTCCCACACCCAGCCTCCGGATTTCAGGCCACAGCGGCCTCTGAGCGGGCAGGACCTGCACCTGAAGGACAGCGGCAGCAAGCAGACGTGCAGCAATCCTGGCAAGTTCCACTTTGTGGAGAAAAGTGAGTCATGTGCCCCGAAATGCTACCCCAAAGTGGATGTATACTGGAGTCAGGGAGACAAGCAGTTCTCTCTGGTGTGGATGGCCATCTGGTCCATCCTCTGCTTCGTCTCCAGCGCCTTCACCGTGCTCACTTTCCTCATCGACCCGCAGAGGTTCAAATACCCGGAGAGGCCGATCATCTTCCTCTCCATGTCCTACTGTGTTTACTCTGTGGGCTACCTCATCCGACTTTTTGTGGGAGCTGACAGAATAGCCTGTGACAGAGACAATGGGGTCCAGTATATTATCCAGGAGGGTCTGGAGAGCACCGGCTGCACCATTGTGTTTCTCATCCTGTATTATTTTGGCATGGCCAGCTCCCTCTGGTGGGTTATCCTGACCCTCACATGGTTCCTGGCTGCAGGGAAGAAGTGGGGTCACGAGGCCATCGAAGCCAACAGCAGCTACTTCCACCTGGCGGCGTGGGCCATCCCGGCCGTGAAGACCATCATGATCCTGGTGATGAGGAAGGTGGCGGGCGACGAGCTGACGGGCGTCTGCTACGTGGGCAGCATGGATGTCAAAGCTCTCACCGGCTTCGTGCTCATTCCTCTCTCCTGCTACCTTATTATCGGCACTTCATTCCTGCTGTCGGGCTTTGTGGCCCTCTTCCACATCCGTAAGATAATGAAAACAGAGGGGGAGAACACAGACAAGCTCGAGAAGCTGATGGTTCGCATCGGGGTCTTCTCCGTGCTCTACACAGTCCCGGCCACCTGCGTCATCGCCTGCTACTTCTACGAGAGGCTCAACATGGACTACTGGCGCATCCTGGCCGGGGAGCAGAAGTGCGTGGACGGCAGCGGGCCGGAATCGAACGAGTGCGTCATGAAGACCTCCATCCCCGCCGTGGAGATCTTCATGGTGAAGATCTTCATGCTGTTGGTGGTGGGCATCACTAGCGGCATGTGGATCTGGACCTCAAAGACGCTGCAGTCGTGGCAGAATGTGTTCAGCAGGAAGCTAAAGAAGAGGACGAGGAGGAAGGCTGCCAGTGTGTTCACCAGCAGCAGGCCTTACATCAAGCCTCACCCGTCTCTCAAAGGCCACAGTACAAAGTATGAGCCTACACGGCCCCCTCCGACATGTGTATAAGCAGGCTCCCTTTGTTTAAACCCAAAAATACGTGTAAAGCCCTTAACTAAATGAGACCTTGTCATCAGAGTGCCATCTAAAGGTTTATGTTTTATTTATGCAAACTCCATTGAAGATCATGCAACATGGGTTTTTTTTTCTATCTTGAGCCATCTCATGCAACAAGAGCTGCCTTTGTTTGAGAAAAAAAATCTGCTTCTCCTGGATTCACTTATCCTATTGAGGAACTCGGTAGAGAAAAAAATCTCATTGTTCCCAAGACAAAAAGAGTGGAATAAACCATTTGGATGTGCCACGGGGTTACTTGAATTATGTGCAATAGTTGTTTTCCTTACAGGCAAAAAAGACACTTGTACTGTTAGTGACAGATTACAGACAATGAAAGGACCCCATGGACAATGGAGGCAAATGGTCAGAGAGATGAGTGTTTGGAAGCTTTTTAATGGAAATCGAGGCAGTGTCATATATGTTTGAACTGGACTGAGAGCAGCTGTTGAAACGCGCTCCAGACCTTGCGGACTGCCCATTGTGAGGCAAACCCACGCCATAAATTAATCAAGCACTCGTTATTGAAAAGTTATTTGTACACGCAGTTGAGCTTTCCATTTTTCTTTTTTTGTCTTCGCTGTTTTATAGCACAAGGGAACGTTTGTGTATATTTCTAAAAGCTTCAGATTTTATAGAAAAATTAATAAAACGTTCTAGTTTTAAATGTTTGTAAAAGCCGCAACTGTGTGCTGCCACTGTGTTGTTCTTCCCTGAGTGAGTCTCTATTCTGCATGAAGCTCCGGTTTTCAGGACTGCAGCTATTCATCTGCAGACAGTTCGTGTTGCATGCATTTTACCACAGCATAAAAACCTAAATCACTACACTTAATTTGTGAATGTGATGATAAGCAGAGATGGGTCCTAACAAAATGTTTGGTTCATAAGAGCTTTAGGAATAATTGATGGAGAGGCATTTTTATTCAAGTATAAAGTGACTGGTTTTATGACCAGTTCAGATCAGTTCACACACTGTTCATCTCTTTCTATGCACTTTCGCACATAAAAAAGGATGCTTGACATGTTGGTCCTGAACTCGGCAGACACAGGAAGCATAAATAACAGCATCTCCGCTCTCGTTTTTTAATTGTTCATCAGGAAACAATGGGACATTTATGTTTGTCCTGCTGCGGCTGCATCAAGCACAAAGCAAAGAAAGAAAGTGGTCGTCCGTTTTCCTCCGACTGCTGCTTACATTCAGTGCAATAAGTCAGTGAGCTCCACATATTTCATGTGTAGTGAGTGAATTTTAAATATGAAGTCTTGCTTTTAATATCTTTGCCTCTGAGAGGTGATCAGAACGTTCTCAGGTTTGGTTGCTTTTTGCAGGTGGAGCAGAAACATTGTGCACAGTTAATCAACATTTCAGCCAAAGTTCAGTGAGAGTCGATGCAAATTATCATTTGTGTTTATTTGAGCAACGTGTTTAATGTCTCATCAGAATTTTGATCATGTGTTAATGATTTTTTTATTCCTTCCTGCCTTCGTGGTGGTTGTTTATATTGTCATTTGTGTAGTTTTTCCTCTCAGCTGAAGCAGATATACAACTTCATTTTGGTCCAACCTCTCCCTCTCCCCCTCCTCTCCCCTCCTCTCCCTCTCCCTCGCTGTGTTGCATGTGTCGGTGCGTATCAATGAAGGGGTTATACAATAATCCAGCTCTCATTCAGGACAGGATTAGACTGTTTGAAGGGTTTGACTTTGAAAAGAGGATCTCTGCAAACCAAAAATACAGAATATCTGTCATCTCGTCTTATCAGCGGGGCATAGTGACATTTCTAAAGACGCATCTGGGCTGGATTTGAAGTAGTTACATGCCGACTGAAGCGGCTCTCTGAAGCACGAGCAATCTGAATGTGCCGTGTAGCATCCTGAGGCGTTTGGTGTTAAATGATCCGAGCCGTGTCGACAGTTTTCAGGTACATGCTCTGAGAGCCACAAGTCTAGTCTTGAGTCTGAGTAGCAGTGATTGACTTTTGTCATGACGGCGCTGTCAGAGCAGGAAAACGTGGAGACTGAGAAGTCATCGACTACATGTACGAGTACGGCAACCACTCAGCACAGAAACAGGAATATTGATAGATGAGTAAGCATAATGAGCACAAAGTTATCAGTTTTAATCTTTGAAACAAGCTGAGGTTTTGGAGTGTGAGACCTTTTCTGCCGTTATCTGCCTCACTTTCAAATCTTTTTTTTTTTGAGAGTAAAACCTATGGTAGAGAGCCCTCTCTGGCCTAATAAAGTTGCAGAAGTGTAGTAATGCTTTATCCCGCGGGGCATTCAAGTTCCAGCGTCAACCCAACCCGTTTTAACAGTCAAAAGCACATGACTCACAACCTTTATGTGGCTGAATCAAAGTCAGCCAGTGTCTATTGATACTCTGAGTTGCGAAAAAGGTGTGAGTGCTTCTGAGAGCTTCAACAGAGGCCACCTGGATAACAGCCCCCGAGGTGTCTGGGAAGGCTGTAAATATAAATGACAGTTACCACCCCCCTCCAGGGCTTCTTCAGCCAGGCAGGCTTCACTTCTCTTCTTCTCCTCTCTTCAAAGGGAAAAATCCTGCTCAGAGCAAGGGCAAAGTATTGCTGGCAAGAAAGTTTTTTTTTTTTTCTTTTTTTTTGGAAATCACACTCAGCTGTATGCATCGCTGGATTTAGGCTTTTAAAAGTATAGATCTGGCCTCGTCAGATCACAGGTTATGAAGCCAGGCGTGTCTCTCGGCGGAGTGAAACATCTTTCGTCTGGCGTTCCTCGTCATTAAATGTTGTTCCTTGTGATGACATGTTTTACAAGGCAGAGGGGGGAATCCCACCGCGGCCGTGTGACTAAGGCTGACGAATTTCAGACCCACGTATCCACAAACTCCACCGGGACGTAGCCGTCACCCTGCACTCACCCGCTTCCTGCCTCTCGCTCCGTCTGCTGTGCCATGCAGGAGATGGCGGCGTCCGCGTTGGCAGGACGGCGCCTCTGCTTGTGATCAGCGTTGTTGAAACGGCATCAAACCACTGATAATCGCTTGATTTAATTTAATCTGACTGGTTCGCCAGCAAGCCAGAATTTTCGGCTTTTCACGCTCTGTAATTGAGTTGATGTTAAGCGTCTTTGTGGAGCGGGGCCGTTTTGCAAACATAAAGTTGAAATGACAGAACAATTAAGCATGTCGGGTTCAGAGCGGCGAGGAAACATCATTCCTGGTCAAAACTTTAAAACCGTGCGTCCGTATCAGTAAAAGACTCCACCTTCCTCTCCACGCCATGCTGCTGCATGGGAGGAACCTGTGCGCTTTACTTTGTTTGCTGTTGTTGCAAGCAGTCATAAAGTTCTCTGACACAGTGACATAAATCAAGTTGCGGGGATGACTGGCGGCTGAGGCAGCTTCTCTTTGATCAGGCTTCGCGGAGACGCCCCATGTCCTCATCCTCAGCTGCTCCAGCAGCACCTGTTTACCAGTTCAGGCCTGTCTGTTTGGAAAGCGGCGCTTAGCCTCCCAGTGTCATCGGCTCGTACATGACGCGCTCACACAACATACACACAAAGGAATTTGGCTCGTGCTCGGGGGGGTTTCTTCCAACATGTATGCTCCTAATGCGCCAGACCCGTCCTGATTCTTAGCGCTTTGTTTCTCTTATTAGACAGCTGCTCTGCATGCAAATCTGTCGCCTTTTGGGGAGTTCTGCCTCCCTCGGCTGTACCAGAGGAGGAAAATAGTCGGTGCATCATGACAACTGAAACATCTTTGTTTTCCTGCTGAAGGAGTAACATGGAGTAAGAGGGTTATTGAAGAGAAAACTTTACAGAGAGAGCTGCAAGTTTCACACACCAAAGTGTTATCAGAGAATGCAATGAAAGCAGCCTTTCATCCCTTTAAGTTCTGTGGTACATAAATCCAGAGTTGTGAGGATCATGGTTGAAGGAGGTGTGGGTGGGCTTCATGTTCTGAATCGATCCATATAGCGAAGAATCTAGGGCAACGTAAGAGTGGAGTATATATGCCCGATCCGCAGTAACAAGCCATGCTAACAGCTCGCAGGCACACACAGAACTGTTCCCAGCCACCGCTGAAGGTGAGAGTAATTACATAAAAACCTGGCAACAATGAGTCGTCTGCCTGCAAGGCGGGGGCAGGGCACTTTTTCAGATGCATAATGAACTGCCTCGCAGGCCCTCTGCTGATCAAACAAGTGTTTGATAGTGGCTTTGGTTTGAAAGAGGACTGAATATGTTTATTTGCATGTGGAGAAGTGAGCGACTTTGAGGTGGAGATCAGGCAGATTAGTGTTAACTGACAGAGACCTGTGCAAACAGACACTCCCCCTGCATACAAGCAGGGCAGCGGCGCACTTCCTCGGAGGACTAGTTAGGCTGAACGCAACATCAGACAGACCAGAACGCGGCAACTCCTGCTACTTTTCAAACATTGTTCTCTTCGTGCCGGCCCCCTCCCTTAAGCCTGAATCTTCTTTATCCCAGAAATTTTGGCTTGTTTGGTTTGATGCTGGTGAAAGCACGCACACTGACAGCAAGCAAAGTATATGAGGGATGACACACCAGTCACCGGCAGCTACTCATCAGAGATATTTGAAACACACTGAGCACAGTGCATGCTGTGGAACACATGGAAATATGATAATAAGGTGCAAGGAGAGTTTCAGCAGACTGTAAATGATGATGATGTCTGCTGTTTATTATTGTTAACAGACCAATCCATCTGCACGGGCCGTGAATGAACTACAACACAGAACAAAAGCATTAAACTCCTCAAAAAAGTCCTCAAACATGCAACATTATGGGAAATACGCTCATTCACTTTGTTGCTGAGAGTTAGCTGAAAAGATCGATACCGCTCTCACGCTTGTAAATATGAAGCTTCATCTAACAGCGGGCTAAGTACAAAGACAACAAAATCTGCCCACCAGCACCTCTAAAGTTAGGATTTTCTTACTTTCAGACAGCCAGGCTAGCTGTTTGGACACACTGATCAGATAAGCTATGTTTATACATGAGTGCTATTAATCCTCTCCTGTAACCCTGCAAGAAATGCAATGAGCATACTTCCCAAACTGTTAAACTATGACTTTATTTTATTAACAACAGCAAGCAGAACATGATGCTGCACATCTACCATCACAGTGACGGACATGCAACATTAAACACGAAGCTGTCAGATGCGAGGAAGGAGTATCACGAGTCCGGCTGGCATCCGCTGGCTGCGACGTGACTGAGAAGGCAAGAGACGGTGTGGTTGGAGGGATGTGAGTAGCAAGGTTTTCGCCATGGTGATTTAGCAGCAGACTCTAATCTGCCACCTTCCTAATCCACACTGCAAAGAGCTCTGATCATTTTAAAACACAGCTGGATCACAGGGGCGGCCTTCCTTTGTCTCACGCACACACACACACACACGGCCTGTGTCTATCCTCATGCCATAGAAATTCAGATGCATCGATCTGTTTCAGAAGAGTAATGACACTCGCGCGGCATCACATGAGGCACATACAGGTGTTCGAGCGAGTGCACGTGCACACGTGTGTGCAGCCGCGCTCCTGTTTGTCACATGTAAGCTGCGTTTTTTCAGAGACGCTATGAAGGCGGTGACAGGATCCGTGCTGGAGTGGCGAGGACCTGAGACGCGACGGGAGACCGTCTACATGTGTATATATTTCTGTGAGTTTACAGACAGTATAGGAGCTATAGCGGGAGAGACGGAGGGAGAGGGATGATGATGGATCTGGCAGGGCTCATGAACACCGCTGGGAGAAAATGCCTGTGGTTCAAAGACACTCTCAGCAAACTTAACAAAGAAAGATGGCACAGAGGGGGAGAACATGAAAGGAAACTACACAATCATCTCTCACATAGACTCGGAGAAAACATCCTGGCCCTGCCGGCTGAAGAACTGTAAGCAGACATTTGACTATTTTTACATAAACTCAAGACAGCAAGACACACAATAGCACTGCTGCTACTACCTCTACTCATTTAATAATGACTTACCGACATCACTTCAGGTGTTACTTAAAATCCCCCAAAACCTCCCCACTGTTTTTGAATGTGTTTTCTCTTTAAACCTCACACATTTGCTAAAGAGACATTTGATCCTGTTTATTTCCTGTGCTGTCAGACATGCAGAGAACATCAACCCCGTCATTGTGAGCATGCAACTAGATTCATGATGAGAACCAATTACTGATTAATAATGGTTTATTATCCAATCATGAAGTCATTAATCACATGCGAGCTGTTTTCTAAGTATGCTTTAACGTTAAGAAGTGATGCTCAGTTATGTATGTTTGAAAAAAAAAGACATTCAGATTCAGTGTCTTGTGAGTTACAGGTGGCCTGACCTGAAAGCCACATCCTGCAGCTGGACGCCTGCAGAGCAGCAAGTGGTGAAGAAGTATTCAGATCCTTTACTGAAGTATGAGTAGCAGTACCACGATATAAGCACTGTATACAAGTAGAAGCCCTGCATTTAAAATCTTACTTACTTACTGTGTTAACATTCTGATATATTAATGTTTAAGTGTTATTTTACTGTTGTAGCTTGAAGGAATGATATGACATTTTGGTGAACGTGCTTTTTTGCCTTCTAGCTGTAGCTAAAAACTTAGCCTGTAGCCTAGCTTAGCATAAAGAGTGGACACAAAGGGGCACAGTTAGCCAGTTTGTGTCTAACAGTAACATATCCTCAGCTTTAGAGGTGCTGGCAGGTGTCGAGATGAAAGCGATGGCTGCGTTCCCATGGAAACCACGCTCATGCAGGTCCCGCGAAATATAGAGAAACTTGGAAAAAAGCGAAACGATTCACTGAATTAGATGAATTTACTGTTAATCAGACCAGAAATGAGAGAAGAATTAGCCGTCGATGCCTTCAGCACACAGAAGTAAGCATGATTTAATCTGAAGTGGGTTGTAAAAACGATAGACGCAGCCAAGCTAGCTGTTCCCCTGTTTCCAGTCTTTATGCTAAGCTCATATTAAACTGCATGTTTCCCGTACAGACATCTACAGTGGTGTCAATCCTCTTACTGAACGCTTGGAAAGAAAGTGAATAAACACGTCTGTCAAAATGTCATTTTTCCCCCCTTTAATTAAAATATCAAGCAAAAATAAAACTGAAACTCTCAGTACAAGTTTGTCAAACCTGTACTTCAGTACTGAGTAAATGTACTTTGTTCCACCAGTGAAAACAGCACACCAGAGAGGCTGCATTAGACATCTTAATTCCAGTCTACGAACACACGATGACAGCAGGAAGGAGCAAACAGAGAAACGGTACGGCGTCTGTTTTTGGATTTGGCTTGCACACAGTTGGCCGCGGTGTTCAGAGAGGCTACTCGCTATCCACACGATCAGAATTTGCAATTCAAAGTCTTGTTTATACAGTCGAAAAATACGAGGCAGCGCGACACTGTTTGTCAGCTGCTTTTGTTTTTACGGCTCAGGTTTTGGCCACATTCTCCTCGCCGTGGCAAGAGCCCGAGCAGACCATTTCTTTTTTTTTTCTGCAAGCATCAAGCTAATCTGAATGGGCACGCACAACACATAACATGTGTTGCTCTGCAGCGGCCCAGTACAATGTCCCATTTTGCTCCCGGCTCGCTTTATGCAGTGACAGGACTGGAAGCAATTTGGGATAAGTATCGGGGAACAGTTGAGGAGATGATAAATGACTTTATTGTTGGGTTTTGCAACTGTATCTGATACCAGTGCATGTGTTCCTTTCAGTAATCAAGCTGTAGCGTGGCAAAAGAATCTGGGTTTCCTGGACACTGGTGGCGGGCCAGATTGTCTGGTCCTGATAATAGTAATGGGAGTGATGGCAGCAGCAGCTAATCTGCACAGAGAAGGGGTCAGGACCCACTTATCTGGCCTGAGTGGAAAATAACGGCCCACTTAAAGGGCCAATCTGGGATTGTAGTATGACAACTGAAACACAGTGGCCCCTCTGCAGTCTTTGTTTACATAGTGACTGACCGGCTTTGAGACATTTTTTCACACTGAAATTCACCTCCTGAGCTTTTGATGTGAGTCTTGAGGCCGCTCGCAGTTCGTTTATGTCCGTAAACTTGTCAACACTCGAATAAAATGCGCTGGTATTTTTAGTGACGACGGGTTAGGAAAGTTTCCCAAAGATTTACTTCAATCTACACGTCAAAATCTTCAAGAACAGATGTGAGCGGAGCCGGGCTTTACGCGGCCAAATGAAAAGGACTGATTGTAGTCCGTGAAACAGCTGTCATAAGTACAAGTCAGGCCCGAGCCAAAGGCATGCCATTGCACTCTGTGGTAATGGATGTTCCACAAAAGCATGCAAACTATGCGTCCACATATTTACTGCACAACACCTGCACAGTACGCTTATGAATGTCCGCATTATAGTGTATCATGAGCAAGAATGGCTGACGTGGAAGTGAAGAACTAAGTTTAGCTCCCAGTTTGATCGTCGCCTCGGGTCACGACAACACTTTGAACCAACATGGCTCGATTCACAAAACAACATAAAGACAAGCCTCTGTTGTTCCGCTCTTCAAAGGGGAGAAAGGAGCAGCGCTGCAGACAACAAAACGTTCTATTAAGCAGGAAACACATGACTTGATGAATTGAAGGGTGGCGCTGCTGTAGGAATGCTGCTCTGGTTGCAGACAGTACCGGGAGTTTGCTCAATGTGTTCTCTTTGTTTGACTTAAATAACTCGTGGCGTCTGCCATCAGAAGGATTTCTACCACAGCGGCTCCGAACCTTTTTCATCTGATTCACCCAATCAGACCCCTTCACTGACCACATCCCTCATGTTCCAAATGTCTTCATTTCGGTTGAGTTTAAAGTGGATGTTGAGTGACGCTGCATGAAAGTGGATATTCGTGCAGTGTTTTTTGCATGCAATGGACTTGTTCATGTTTACTGGAACTTCCAATCATTTGTCTATTTTGATTCATTTTATGTTTGTTTTGCAATTTCTTTTCTATTTATTTCAAATGTTTATTTTTCGCTAACCATTCATTTCTATTAGTTCACATTTCTTCTCACCTGCTAACTAGTTTTCATGCAAACTCTCTGTCAACATGTGGCTTTAATGTGTGTCTCTATGACGAGTCCTGTGCAGTCAGTCTATTGCAGCTAGCGTTGTGACAATAAATTTATTAAAGATCACCAATTCCTAATCCTGTCCTATACGTAAAAAAAATGGATATCTTTTTATTTCAACTATTATTTAACCCTTCTTCTTTCTAAATTAGCAGAGGTATTCCAGAGTCCAGTGAGAGTCCGCCTGGTTTCTGCAGAATAATCCCCCCCGGGCTACAAATGTCTCTGGTTGGGAATCGGCAATCTCGCAGACAACAAAGTAACTGAGCCGACTTTAAACTGGAAGCAGGAATGCGTGTGCGCTGACTGAGTGTTGTTTAACCCTGTGGAATCAGTCTTTCTGCTCTGAATGCAGCGACGGGCTGGAAGCGGGTCAGGAGGGGTCAGAGAGGACAGCGAGAGCTTCTGATGTGAGGCGGACATTTTTGAGGACCACTGCAAGGGGCACTGAGTCAGTTCATTGATATTCAAGGATTTGACCCGCCGACAACAGGGATGTCTCCGAGGTTAAAACAGCCGCGCCTCTCCGTATTGTGCCGGCCGAAAAGCCTGGGGGTCCCCCGGCCCCCCCGCCCCCCTCTGCGCGGTTGTCATGGTGAGCAAATCGGTCCGGTAGCGCTATGTCACACTCATGTGGGCACATTCTCTCCTTCTTTTCTTCCTCTGACTTTCTATCGTGCTGCTTCACCGAGGGGGCTGCCAAAGAGAGTTTTCTGTCCGCTGACAATGCCCAGTGTGTCATGGACATCCCCGTACATATACAGTGCAAAGAAGAGCCCGCTCCGAAAATCCAGGGGCTTCCCTTCCCGAAGCACATGGCAACAGATAGACTTCCTCTCTGCTGTGGGATCTGAGTGGGTGTTTTGTATCCAAGGACGTGTCGGGTCAGGTGGTGAATCCACACCGCAGGTCACCGAGTCCAAGTAACCGCCAATCATATTTCACCCCACAGCTCGGGCGAAGGCCTGTTGCAGCAGTTACGTCTCACGCCGAGTGAGCTGGCGTCGCGTGCACTATTACTTTGAGCTGCTTTTGTATCCTTGCACTAGTCTGCTTAACAGCACGGAGCCAAAATAAAGCTCACCGATAAGAGCAAAAATCAATCATCAGAAATTCATTCGATTCACATTTTGCAGAGCACGCGTCCCCCATAACGTTACTGCGTCTGCTAATGGAAAACAATTGACTGATGTCTGGCGCTGCGGCGTCTTGTTGTCACACAAATATGTTCCTAGAGCCAATGTCAAGGAGATTAGGCTGAAGGGAAAATTGCAGCTGCATTGAGCGGCAGGGCTGGAGAGTCGCTGCTCTCAGGTGATGGGGCATGTCTGTGCTTCACCCTATCTGAACCTGATGGCTGCTGCGGTTGGCACTGTAATTACAGAGGTTAGGCATAAATCACAGAGCAAGAGGCTGGAGAGAGGAGAGAGAGGCAGTGTGAGAGGGGGGGGAGAGAAAGTAAAGAGAGCGAGGAGCACAGCCTCGGGGCCAGAGGAGGCCCTGACACTCAGAAACATACTGTTCCCTCCTAAACACCCCCCCCCCCCCCAGTCCCTTTTTTGACTTTCTTTCTGTCTTTTTTCTTCCTCTCGGCGCTCCCACACAGTCAAACACAAACACACACTTGTAGTCCGCCTCTCAGGGTTCACATCCTTCCTGTGGCTGTGGCAGTCGGACTACAGCGGGTCCTTTACTGGTCCAGTGGGTTCCTGATTACACCCCGCTCCTTCATCCTGTACACATTAAAGCAGTGAGCACCAGACCACAGGAAGTAACCGGCAAATTTTAGATTCTCTGCAAAATGTTTCACGACAGGCCAGATGAGTCCACGTTTTTATGTTTTATCTTCTCAGACCGCTTCAGGAGAGGAATACAGCGCATAGCATCCTATACCATACTACCATAGCACAGCAGTTATGTTTTAACATAATGTTTTGCTCCTTTGTCTTGAAGCAGGAGAGCAGTGAGCTGAAAAGGAAAATTAATGAAGAAAAAGAGAAGGGCATCAAAGGTCAGGCCAGAATCAAGCCGGCAATCTTGTGATCTGAACATCTTTACCACTCGGCCACCAGATCAGTTGTTTTATTACTTTAAAAATAGTTAAAAATAGTTAAAGATATGGGGCTGCACGGTGGCTCGGTGGGTAGGGTCCCAGTAAGGACGCCTGGGATCTTTCTGTGTGGAGTTTGCATGTTCTCCCTGTGCAGCGTGGGTCTTCCTCCCACAGTCCAAAAACATGCTAAGGTTAACTGATAATTCTAAATTGTCCGTAGGTGTGAATGAGAGATGTGAATGATTGTCTGTCTCTATGTGTAGCCCTGTGGTAGGCTGGCGACCTGCCCAGGGTGTCCCCTGCCTTCGCCCGAGACGGCTGGGATAGGCTCCAGCCCCCTCCCTGTGACCCTGCAGAGGATTAAGCGGCGTATAGATAATGGATGGATGGATGGAGTTAAAAATATACTTCATGCTGCATATCCTGACCTTTAACTTCTATTATGAGTCAAGTTCCAGAAGCACTGGATCCTGCATTTCCCACAATGCAGCTTTCATTAGACCAAAACATCATCGAGCCACAGGAGACATTATACAGCTGTTCATAAAACACTGCTCATGTGGTCCGTGCCCTCCAGACCGACACATACAAGCATCCGTATCTTCATCTGACGCCCGTATCAGCAGGACGACGCTGCTGTGGCAAAAATAAAGCTCTTTTATGATGTGGCGACGTTTAAAGGTGCCCTGTGGACTTGTAAACAAACAGAAGTTATGTTTAGATTCAGTGTTACTCACCCAAACACGCTGCGTGTATCCTTGAGGTCTGCCAAATGTGCTGAATTCATTTCCTTCCTCATAGCACATCTTCAAAGCCGGCTTTTAAAGTCATTTAAATCGAGCATTGTTAACGTGCGTGTTTACTCGCCAGCTTTTGAAGCATATCGTGCCATGACATCAGTGGAATAGAGTTAAACCATCGGCAGGACTGTGTCGGCGCCACCTGCAATACTGGAGGTCAAAATCTCTGCAATCAGCCTTTAACTGCTTAGATTTAAGTACAAACACAGCTTGGTCAGGGCGAGGGAAACAAAAAAACTGCTATGTAAAAAAATAAAAATACTGCTGTGTAAATGTTAGGGGACCTTTGTCATCACGGGCACAATAATAATCACGTGGTTACGGCCGTAAAATAAACCCACGCTGGCGGCCATTAGCAGACGGAAACAGGCAGTGGTCTTCTGTGTTTCGGTCTGATGACTTTTGCCCCCTCCATCCATCCCGACCTCCTCCCTCTGAACTCTAATGAACAACGTGACATCACTTCCTCCTCTGCTCCCTGCAGACAAGAGTCATAACTCCTGCGGCCGTCTCGTTTTCGGGCATTTGCTGCAACAACTGGTGCTCTTGTGTTCGTTGGGAGGGCAGCGTGCCTCGTGACGAGCAACCTGAGCCTCATGAGTAAATTCAGCGGCGTGCCCCTTTAAATGAAACAAAGCCGGAGAAGAACTGCAAAACTTCAAATGAAGAAACGTTTCACATATTATTACGATCATGGGAAGAAAAATCACTTTCATTAAAGTGTGTGCAGTAAAGATGGTGTGTGATCCTCATTGTATTCACAATGGAGCAGACCTCGTCTGAATACATCCCATAAAAGCGGCAAAAACGCTGGATCAGTCAAATACAGTGCGTTCAGAATGAAGGCTTTGATCTCGATCTCTTCCTGCTTTCCATAGGGGCAAAGACTTTTCAAGATATTTTAGAGGAACAATGAGAAAGAAGAAAATAAATTTCTTTACAAGCTCTAAATGTGAAGCGTTACAGACGCGTTCTGTATTTCAGAAACAATTACCGAACCGTTTCAGCGAACAGTAACTGCAACCCACCCCGAGGACACAGCCTGAGGTGTTTCAATAAGGCTTAATTGGTAATCGTGAGATCTGAATTTTCCTCACATTAGATATTTCTGAATATTTTGTTTGCCGGCCAGCTGTGCATTTCCTCTTTATTATCAGATTATGCGCTAGCCTTCTGTTCAACAAGCAATATCTGCAGCTGGAGGGAAAATCTATAGACTGTCACCGCAAAATCCACCGAGTCTGAATCATTTCATCCTCTGAGCTGTGAAATAGGAGTCTGCAGCCTGAATTAGGACATATGGAAATGAACATATCTCCGCCGCAGCTGCAATATGCTCCATCCATATCAGACAGAGATGCAGGCGAGACAGTCAAGGTCAACACTTCTCATGTAAGGATAACGTTGCTGCGAAGACAATCAACACTTCTCACTGCGTTTAGAGCCAAAGAGCGTTAATGTGGCTTTCACTGATCCATAAAATCATTACCGAGAAGCTTTTAACAGGTTCCAAGGACCACGGCTTACTTTTTGAATAAAATATAAACAAGGGAAAATATCAAACCCATTAATCTTTCATTAAGCTCGCCGGATAAAAAAGAATCGCTTAAAGTATCATTCGTTACCATCACTGCGAGTGCAAAAGCCCCCTGCTAACATCAAAGGCTTCTCAAAGAAACAGAGCGGGAGAGAGTCAGTTAGCTGAATTTGGCTGAGAACCAGCTTGTGGTTGGGTTTTAATTTCGACTGACTCATAATGGCACCGAGGAGGAAACGGGGGCCCGGTCTGTAATGGTTTTTGTGGCATCGAGGCCTTTTTGAGCAAACACTCGCATAAACAAAGTGCTGCTGTTATTGAAAGAGCCGCCGATTCAGACTGGATGCTGACAAAGGTTGAGAGCTCATCCTCATCTCGCACAAGTCTTTGTGTCACTGAGAGATCAGAGGCTTCTCATGGCCAAAGAATGGGGAGACTCCATTTCAAACACATATACTGCACACACACACACACACTTGTGCAGCAGCAGGAGGAGGAGGAGGAGGAGGAGGAGGAGTGGTTGGCGTGTTTGTGAGGGCGATGTAACAGCACTCTTTAGTAACAGACTTCTCCGGCTTCATATGTTTGGGTGGGGCATCTCGCCGCTGCAGCGGAGGGTCGTAAAATGATTTGGAAAATTCATGCTCTCGCTGAATTGTTGGAATTTATTTATCAAACCCGTTCGCAGACGCTGCCACTGTTTCCGCAGAGCTGCCCGCCGTGGCATGTGGGCTGAAACCGGCCAAACACTGTTCACCTGAGACAAACGCGATGATGCTCTTGCTGACATCCTGTCTTCTACATTCGCTCTCTCGCTGTCATTTCAAAGCACAAAAAAAAAACAGCCTGGCAGTAATGCCAAGTAGGTTAATAACATGCAGTGGATTAAGGTTTTAGACTAGCTCTGCACTGCTGCTACACTGAACAACTGATTTTGAAGGGAATAGAATAAACCCATCCCGACGTATTTTCCCGACCTGCATCCCGCCGCTGACGTGCATCACCGTCACGATACAGTGACACATTCGTTTCTGTCTCCAGTACACAAAGCGAGCGAAGACGACTTCAATGGACTTCAGAGGCCCAGTATATTACATGAGTTAGTCATGGCTCATACTGAATTAAACATGGGAAGAAGAGTTTCTTTTTATCTACAGCCAAAGTACTAAATCTGACCACTGCAACCGATACTCGCCCACTTCAAATCCTCCCTTTGATACTGAAAGCGTAGGAGCTTCAAATGTATCAGTTTGTCCTCATTTTTAATGGGTTTTAGATGCAAACACTGGTTGATGTTTGCAGCTGAAAACAAAATTATACAAAGCAGCCTTTTCTGCCTTATTCCCCGCAGAGCAAACGTGTCGCGGCTACGTTCTGGTTACTCTTTCATATCTGTGTTTATTCTTTGTTTCCTGCACAGGTAGATTTAATCAGCCAGCAGCAGGGTGACAGTTTCCCTCCAAATCATCCCTGTTAGGTGCAATAATAATTACACCGGACATGAAGAGGCGGGCTTTTGTGATCTCCCACTGTTCTTTGGAGTTGGATGATAGTTAGCTAATGCTCTGTTCGTCTCAGAGATGTCACAGACGCGTGTTTTTGGTTGTGCCGGGCTCATCTTTGCTGGTGTGGAGTTGTGTTATTTTTGGACAAGCAAGGATGAAAGCCTACGGTCCTGCGGCTAATGAGATACCGAGGCAGTGGGAATGATGGTTTTAATTACTGCCCAGCACTGGTCTAAAGGGGGTGATTGCTGAAGAGCATGCTGAGTGTCCTAGGTTGGGAGTTCAGACCGATGCCAGTCATGCTGTGCCTGGCTGCCTTTGATGCTCGCTCCCCTCTGCTTTATTCCCACATTGTGCTTATTAGATTCTTTGCTGCTGATGCTTCACTGCACCTTTGTTCAAACCAACGCTTCGGACAAAGAGAGGCATAACCACTGAGATTTCGACTTCAAACCCCCAGAAAGTTTCAGTGATGCAGAAGGCAACTTAATCTTTTGTGGAAATTAAATCTGCAGCGCTCCCTTTGAGCGGCGGCTCTCCGGCTCAGAGGAGACGCACTGTGGCGGACACGGCGTGATATTTATCATTCAGGAATCAAAACGCAGGCGTCAAAGGGTTCGAGTCCCACCACGTGGCTGAACTAAAGTGAGCTCTAAAAATAGGAATCGCCCCTGAAATGCTGGAAAATGGATTGGGGAAGATTCCTTCCTGCTGTCTGTTTCAGGGGGAGGAATCTACAGCAGATTCACGAGCAGGCGGTGAGTCCTCCATCTCCTCGGCTGCTCCCAGCAGGAGGGTGTTGCTACGTGTCTGCTCTCTGTTCTCCTGCAGCCCAGCTGTGGACCATCCCTTGTTGACTTTTCAGAGATCACATGGCATCCTCACTGTGGCCGGCTTCGAGGGAGCTCTGCCTCTGCAGGACTCTGCTGTGGTCAGCACGGGCCTCCTCCTCCTCCGCCTCCTCCTCCTCCGCCTCCTCCTGCTGCCTTTACCCCCTGCCGCTCCAAAAAAAAAGGAAGGTTGGGCTGGTTCATCAAGCATATTCACAAATACAACATTTAAATTTCTTCTTCATGCAGCAATCAATGTTATTATTTTACTTTTCACCGATGACTTTAATCTCTGGAGAAAATTCATGACTTCTGAATCAAATCTTTTTCTGCCCACGTTTCCTCCATCTGTTTGCACAAATAATCTTCAACAAGTCAAGGCCACCCGCCAGAGGTTTTTGTTATCAAACGAACAGGAAGCAGCGTTTGCCAAATAAATGGAACCTGAATGGGACATGTCCTTGGCGCTCAGGCTTGCAGGAAGTGTAGATAAGGGGGTTGAATCATGATGATGTGTGAACCCAGCTAATATTTTCTTCTTATATATTGTGATTCAGCCACAGAGTGTGTGGATTATTTTTACCTGTTTGATTTAATAGAAAGTGTTCATGGAAGAGGAAGTAGGACTCAAACGTGACAACGGTTACGAGTCTGGTTTTAACCGTTAACGTCACAGGTGCATGCTGGTCTCTAATCCTGACCTCGCCCCGGTTTAGGATCATTCTGAGCCACAAGCTCTTGTCATCTCTCCACTGCAAAATGCAGTTTAACAAAAAAATAAAACACAAATTGACAGTATTGCACATTTCTGTTGATGATTTTAAGATGAAACTAAATGTCCATTAGAAGCCCACTGCTGCAGAACATCTCTCTGAAGTCTTTTCTTTCTGACTCAGATATTTTCCTTTCTCACCTTGGCTGTGTTTAATGTAGATAGAGTAGAGTGTCTTATTAATCACTTAGGGCACATTTTCATCTATAAATGTAGGCCAAACCATCTCTCTTGGTATTTTTTCATTCAGAATGTGTTGCTGGAAGTGAACCTTCAGTGATTTTGATGATACCAGCTGTGCACCATCGCCAGCAAAGCAGGAAACTGTTACGGTGTTTTTCGCCTTCATTATAAATAGAGCACCAGTTTATTTTAGATGTAACCGACCGTCTGCTTGGTTTCACTGCTTATTCTGCATGGGCTTAGAAACCCACAGTGCAAGTGTGTGTGTGTGTGTGTGTGTGTGTGTTTGTGATGCAGTGCCTGCTTCTCTTTAAGGGGGAATACGCTGATGCAGAGCAGATTAGGTTCCACGGCAGGCGAGAGAATAATCTAATTTTCCTAATCCGCTTACTGATATCATGGCACGGTAGATCCTTATTATTCAGAATCCCCTCTTGTTCTAGTTTTGCAATCAGGGGTTCAAGCTTAATGGGACCACTGTGATCCGTGCAGAGCAAAAGCTTTCATCATGTTTTGTTTTTAGCGTTTCAAACAGGAAACACGAGGTCGAATGCCATGAATGTCACACAAATGCTATTTGTTAATACACAAACGTGTTCCTGACAGCGATGACGATGGCGACATTCTCAGGGCGTGATGACAATAATGTACGAATGCAGGGTGTGTGTTTTATGAAAGTGCAGCCGTTTTTGATACACTAACTGTGCTGCGTGTTCCCTTTCATCAGCTTTGGGCCGTAGCATCTCACCGAGCATGATTAGCGTAAGCATGGAATCCACACCGCTGGGGGCTGCAGGGCAAGCTTGAAGCCTGAAGCGCATTCATCAACGTCCCTGGCAGGGTGCACCTTTCTCAGCCTCACACGGCTCAGCTTGCGGCCCTCTCTCTGGCCACGTTTTCGCCTTTTTCTTTCATTTTTACTCTTTTTCAATGGCCTTTGTTGTTTTTTAAGAGATAGCGTGGTTTTTGAAGAAAACCTTTCTTCTTCTTTTTTGAATCAAAGCTTTCACAGCACTGGCCTGTTTGTGTCAGGTGAATGCTGTTCAGCATTTTGACAACATAATATTACTTTTGTGTGTGATGCTGAATTGCATCTGTAACAGTTCATATGACACACACACTCATGTGGATTTCTGTGTGTTGTGTGGATCTGGGTGTGACTTTCCCTTTTTAGGCCTCAATCAGGCTTGATGACACTGATGTCCCTGCCTTTTTCTTCATCTCCCCTCAGTCTTCTTCCAGCAGGTAAACAGTGACTGAAGCAGGTCCTCTCAGACTGGTCCCTCAGGTCTGAATCTGTAATCACTCTTAGATCTCAGACATGAAAGACTTGCGTACATCTTCCTAAAAAATGCCCTCTGAGGTGCCAAGTTCTTTTTCAAATGGTAGGATGTGGAGAAGAGAGGAAAAGTTTGGGAAGAAATAATAGGCCACGATCAGGTCTTAAAAGGAGTGGATAAGAGGAGTTTCTGACTTTGTGAGAGCATTCATTTAAACAACAGTTTTGTTTTTGCTTTGTTTTTGCCATTGTCATAATTAAAATTTAGCAAGAAAGGGAATGCTCAAGTCCACACACAAGGCCTTCCCAAGATCTTGGTGAAAGTTTCAGCCTGAATCCATGTAGGTCTTATTTACAGGCCAACAGTCCTGATCAAGAGTAAAGTATTCAGCCTCTATACCTTCACTTAATCTACCCACTGTTTAAACCTGACATAAATGTACATAATGAAAAATTACCATATTATTGATCATTAAGTTTGTTTCATAATGTTTACAAACTGGAAACCGAAATTAACTCATTTTACTTCTACATTACTATGATAATAGACAGGAAGTGACATTTTGGGTAAATATTCTTACTATTATTGTGGTTCACGCTGAGCTGTGGCCTGAAAAGCTGAACTGGACATTTGTCCGTTTGTTGTTGATTTATAAAACATCCACCATGTGTGTCAGATCCGTGAACTGATGAAATGAAATGAATGAAAAGTATGTGTTGGTAACTCAACACAGCCAGTCTGTCTATTCACTGTAGGGGCGGTGCTGCCATCTAGTGGTCAGAATTGAGATAGCTCCGTTTAAATAAAAAGACACAACGGCGCCAGGTCAAATGTATCACTGCGCTTAAAAAAGTAATTCTTTGGCTTTTACTGATAAATTATGTCAGCAACCCTTCAATAACGTGTTTATCAGATTGATTCTGAATAACTGTGCTCTTAATAGATGATTATGCCTTATGAAAACTGGAGAACTTTTTGATGAAAGCAAAAAACAAAATTTTCAAGCGTACTCATTTTCTCGGTGCAAAGGCCTATAATTAATTTGTCACAAATGGTCTTCCTCGTCTTCATCGTGGACTCAGCTGCTGGATTTTTTACTGAACAGTGTGTTGCAACAAACTTTCTTCAAAAGTGAGTATATCTATTAAAATTGATGCCACATATGTTAATACTGACATTCAATTTTGTGAATGAGTTTTATTTATTAACCAAGTTATGCCCCTTTCAACCAGCCAGTCATACCCATCATATCTGTAAGTTAACGCTAATTAACTAATCTAACGTTAATTATCTACATAAGAGTACTGTAAAGTCATGTCGAGTTTAATTTACTAGACATTTAAAATTCAATATACCAGCGTCATATCCTGTTAAAGGGAAAAAATTAAATTGGCGGTAACTTTTGTTAGCAGTTAGCTAATTACCATATTAGCTTACGTTAGCGTTAGCTAATGTTAACCTAGCTAGCCTGTTGAGCGCTGGGTGTGGCCGCACTTATCGTTAATTAGTAGCCATTATCTTGTCCGCAAGAGACAAACATTGGCAATTAGATTTAAAGGCTGTATGTACTCTTTCTAGAATTTTTGTACTATTGATTAATATGTGTGGAAATATTTCAATGGCGTACGTTTTTAGTGAGCAAATCGTAGGGGTTTAGCTTTCAAATCTTGGTTAAATTACAGGATTAGTGGTGTGAAAATAGTTTACTGTAGTTAATTGCGGTTAATATTGCATACATTTTAACATATGGAGTGTTGTTTTTAAACAGGTGTATCATTTGAAACTGTCTGAAAATGACTGGTCGGGCACGAGCACGATCAAGGGGCAGAGCTCGCGGGCAGGAGACTGCGGCACCTGGAGCGGTAAGAGCAGACCTCAACTTCCTGTAATCTCTGGGTGTCTTTACCTGCCAGTTAGCCATTTTATATCTCCTTGAGCCTTGTGTTAGTTTGAAATATCCAGGACCATGGTCAGGTCCGCTACAAAAACCTTTAAGTGTTTTTGGCTTTATTTGCACAGGTGTTGCGATACATCTTGGAGATTTCTATTACAGTCCAAATGAATGGGAGGTGAATGTTATTTCTGTTGTGATGCAGTGAAACGTCATGTCTAAGTGATTGTACCTGTTAGTGAAGATGATCTCACATTGGAAATACCCCATCAGGACGGTACCTTTCTGCAGGTTCTGACCTGTTCAAATAGCAAAACAGGGCAGACTTTAATGCTGCTTTTGGGTGTTCAACACTAAAGAAATTTCACAACCAAGCAACAGAGAATAACATGACAGGTGCAAAGTAATGTAACAATATTTTCCTGGACAAACATGTTGAATTTGATATCACAATAAATCATTCATATTTTAAGATAATATTACCTCTAAAAATACTAAGTTAAGTGAGTTTATGTCAGATAAAGTAAAGATTATCATTTTTTTTCAGTAAGATGCTGAAAATTATATTTATCAATCATCATTTGTATTATTTGATTAGAGCTAAATTTGTGTTTTTCATTTGTTGTATAACGTGCAGCCCCAAGTCATTTATTTTCAGTTGTACAAAACTTTAAGATCATTTTGTTATTTATATATATATATATATGTTTGTACATAATGTGCGACTTAAAAGATAAATGAGCAAAATCAGAATATTTCAAAAAAAATTATAGAATGAATAAAGTCAATAAAAACAATTAAAAGCAAATTGTGAAGCCTGTCAGGAGCTTACTTAATCTTTTTAATCAAGTCTTTGTTGTAATTATAGTTAAGTGTTCATTTATTTCCAAAATGATAAACACAGTTACAGCATGTCAGCCATGTAGTTTAAAAAAGAGCTTTTTAAATATTATAGAAATGTTATTATTGCTGTCTATGTAAGATAAAGTGTTTTGGTATCTTGTTGTTCCAGTGCAAAATCTTTGGGCAGACACTAATGCACGTGTGTAGTGGGCCACAAAATGCAGCAAGCCAAGATGAGAAAAAAATCTGTTTCCATAATGCTGTTTTCCAACACCGTTATTTTTCCTTCTTTCTTGAAGAGCATGGCTCAAGAGCCTGCAACAGCAGCTCCCCCACCTGCAGAGGGAGAGCTGGTCGGTAGAGGGAGGCAGAAAGGTGCTCCAGGAGCCTTTTCTGCAGAAGGTAACAGTCAAAAAGTCATGACATACATATGATCTTGGCTATTCCTTGCTTTTCCAAGTCCATGTGAAAATGTAATTTGAGATGTGGATTGACAGAAAAGTTTACCAGAGTGCTGCAATTATGAATGAACAGTTTTTCATTTGATTGTTTACAACTTCCTCATACCCAAAGTAAAGTCACATATGGACTCAACCTGCACTGTGGTGATTGGTTAATTTTACTTACCAGTCCCTAAAAGATTACCACTTCATATTGTAGCAATATGCATCACAATGTACGCAAACTGGTCCTGACAGTTTTCATTTGTTTTTATTAGCTGCTCTGCAGATTTCAGTTGGGTTTCAGCAGGTGAAGCTGGGAGAAAGAGGTGGACGCCGGCGTGATTTTAACGATGCAGGGGTTTTCACCAGGCAGGCTATGGAGCATGTTAAGGACTCAAAGACTGGTCTGTCATCATTTTAAACCTATGTACACTAATACATTCAACAAATGTACGTCTTCTAGTTGGTCGAGAGGATCGCAGATGCTCTCTAAAATTGCGTGTACTTCCTCAGGAACAACTGGTTCTCCCATTCAGTTGACAGCAAACTTCTTTCGCATCCTGTCCCGCCCTGAGTGGGTTCTGTATCAGTACCATGTGGACTACAAACCACCGATGGAGTCTCGTCGCCTGAGATCTGCCCTCCTCTTCCAGCATGAGGAAGCACTCGGCTCAGTGCGGAGCTTTGATGGAGCTGTACTTTTTCTGCCCTGCAGATTGCCCAACAAGGTGATCTGATAATTCTAACGTCAAACATTTAGAAGCGCTAACAAAATAAAGCCACGCTTTGTTTTCAACAACTGTTAGAATAAAGAATTGAACAGAAAAAAAGTATCAGTGCTAATCACACCGCTGGCCAGTTACCTATGTTGTGCGATCGCTTGAGAAGAGTTGCTTTGCTCTCTATTTTGATCAGTTAACTCTGACATTTTAAGTGAGATTGCCATCACTAGAGCCTCCATACTGTCACTTGCAAAGCTAAAATCATTACCTTACAGTGAGTTTTTGTATACCTTTCAAATCAGCAGTTATCACATTGTGACAGATCGCCAGGCAGGGAACGTGAGTACGAGTAAATAGCTTTTGGAAGCTAAATTTGTATTGTAATGTGTTCAACCTGCCCCTCTTACAAAACTTCTACTTGGGATTTGAAGGTTCAGTTGCCACTTCATTGGAGAGAAAGTGACAGACAAATGTTGGTGTCCTGACTTGTGCTGCAATGTTTAACCTCATGTTTAGGAGACTGTGCTGCACAGCGAGACAAGGAGTGGAGAAAAGGTTCAGATAACCATCACCCTGACCAATGAACTGCTGCCCACATCTCCAGTGTGCATTCAGTTTTACAACATCATACTCAGAAGGTACATTTTCCAGTTTTCAGGTCTTTTAAAAAGTAAGTCATGCTCAGTAAGTACTGAAATGTGTTATGCATCAGCCAAATTAAATGAAACATCCTCCAATAATCAGATTTGCTTGTTACTGTTGTCTTTGTGGCTATGGGTGTTACATCTGATAACAAAGGTTCAGGCGCCAAGACAATTCACCATTTTTAATCTTTTGAAACTTCAAAACTTCTCATTAATGATGTTTTTTTCATTTAAAGGATCTTGAGAATTCTCAACATGCAGCAGATTGGACGCAACTACTACAACCCCGGTGATCCACTCAACGTCCCACAGCACAGGTACACTCATTTACCTCACTGTGGCTTTCTTTCGTACATCATGCACAAAGTATTGCGTTTTTATAAGGTGTATTTTGAAAATGTGATTATTGGTTAGTGTCTAAAATAAGCTCTAACTTCTCAAAAATGAACACTAATGATGCAAAGCAAACTATTAACAAAAGTAAACACCGAACATTTTAAATGACGTGTCACTAGGAAGCTAGCGGTACGGTCAGATGATTGTGTGACTAAGTCTGTGACTAAGGGTTTTGATTTTGAAGCGTTATCCTGACATATAAAAGCTAACAATATTGTCTCACACGTTTAAATTCAGAGAGAAGATGAGGCAGAGTTCAGTTGTCTGAAGTTGTGTTACTGTGACTTGTTTATCCTAGACTGATCATCTGGCCGGGCTACGCCACCAGCATCTTGCGCTACGAGTCGTCCATTATGCTGTGTACTGACGTGAGCCACAGGGTGCTGCGTAGTGAGACAGTCCTTGACTTTATGGGCAACCTGAGGCAGCAGTGTGGAAATCAACGCTTTGCTGAGATCTGCACTAAGGAGCTCATTGGACTCATAGTCCTCACCAAGTAGGATCCACATTTTATGCACACATTCTTGGATTAATGTTCAGAAGGCTTGCATCTTTGTGACACTCGTCTCAGAAGGGACGTTTATCCGCCCCCCAGATGCATCTGATTCAAAGTCCCTCTATGTGACTTCACCTAATTTAATACCCGTACTGATCTGGACTTTCACTCTTCTCTCGCTACCTCTAAATTTTTTTAGGTACAACAACAAAACCTACAGGATCGATGATATTGCATGGGATCACACTCCCAGCAACACATTCAAGAGGGGAGACACAGACATTTCCTTCAAGGACTATTACAAGACTGTAGGTGTCATGCACTCAACACAAGTATTGTTGTAGCAGGGGCAGTAAGGACTTGTTCAGGCTGCCAGCCCAAATCTTTTTTAACTGTTGGCATATCCAGATTGATTTTTTCAAATCGCGATTCCTATTGGATTTCACGACGCACTGGCCGCTCAGATCGGATTTCAGAGTGTCTTTTGCATCACTCGCAATGCGAGATACAGTGACGACATCAAATCCAGAGTGACAGAAGTGCGTCAGAGCTGCCGAGCAGAATCCATATTGCTACTAGCAAAGCAGAGGGTGAGATGATGGATCTCAATTTCTCATGCTTCCGTATTGGAAAGCCTTTTGCCAGTGTATGTAGTTACTGACACCTACGTCGTTACCACAGCAACCAATGCAGATAGGTTGGTAATGTCTACAAGCACAAATCTGATCTGACCAGTTACATATAACATTGTGTACGGTTGGTCTTAAAAATCTGACTTGAGCAACAAATCTGATTTGCCGGCAGTCTGAACAGATAATAAGTGTTGCTGTGAACTCTGTATTGGCACATACCCACTCTGAGTATTGGGATTGGGCCAAGAGCGACAGACATGTGTTGAAATAACTCTTCTTGAAGTTTAAGTTGAATACTTTATCTTTAGGCTGAATATTGTAAGACAGCGCAGTGATAGACCTGCATATTAATCTTATTCGTGGACTTGTTCATGCTTTCTATTTGAAGCAATATGGTCTAGACATCATTGATGGGAACCAGGTACTGCTGATCAGCCACGTAAAGAAGTTTGCTGGTGCAGCTCCTCTGGGCCCGGCCATGCTCGTCCCAGAGCTGTGCTACCTCACAGGTTACCGTCTTATTCTCCAGTGTGTTCATGCAGATTGAACTTGTTGCAGACTCTGAAATTCCTTATGTGGTTCTTGGTGACAGCAGGTAATTGCCATAAAACCTGTGACTATTCAAATTTGTCTTTACATGCATACTCATTGTGTTTGACAGGCTTGACTGACAAGATGCGGAAAGACACAACCATCATGCGATCCTTGAGCGGCTTTACCAGACTGGCCCCAATGCAGAGGGAGGAACGCCTCAACAGATTTGTCACAAACATACAGAAGTAGGTGATAATCAACGTGTCGCTAAGTTAGTCAGTGAGTGTCGATGTGTTTTATCTGTGTGGCCAAAAGTGTCTTAGTCAGAAATGCTGCAAGCCCCACTCTCGACAGGCGACGTCGCATTTCAGGTGTGAGTTCAAGGCCTTGAAAATCTTAATTACTCTCTATTGCCTCCTCCTTGATGGTGAAGTTGTAAATATCATAAATGCTGCTTGTCAGATGATAATATTGACCCTGTCTCTACTGTTTTTCCCTGCCTCTTTAAATAGTGTGATTTATCTAAATATTAATCTTTTAATCAATTATGAAGGCACCGTTTTCCCTTATCTCAGCAGCTTGTGTGACTCGTCTGTTCATATGCAGAGAAGTTAAAAAAGCAACTTTTTCTGTCAACGTCTTCAGGCATTATAATCCCAGGCTTTGATTTAAATCCTAAAAATGATTTCATAGGAATGCTGACACACAGTTGGAGTTGGATAAGTGGGGACTCAACTTTGATGACAAACTCCTAACTCTGAAAGGCAGAGTCCTCCCAGGGGAGAGGATTTTCCAGGGATCAAGATCGGTATAATGCGCTCGTGGTTACATAAATTTGCTCTTTTGAATTCATTAAAATGGATTTATACATATGATCTTAATTGAGAGATTAACATAATTGTTTGTGTCACCCAGTTTGAGTGCGACCTCCGGAGCGCTGGCTGGTCCAAAGAGATGCGTGGGCTGCCTCTGATCAGCAGCCCCCCGCTGAATAACTGGCTCGTGTTTTTCACCCGTCGCAACAGCAGCGAAGCCCAGTCCTTCCTGCAGGCCCTCGTCAAGGTCTCAGGTCCACTCGGCATCAAACTGCAGAGACCTGGCATGTGAGTACCAGCACGAGGACAATATAACCCCCAGTCAACGACAGGATTTCTGTTCTGCCCAACCTCAGTCACTTCATTACTGGACGTAGTAAATTGTGGTTATGTTTATGCCCTGATTGTGTGATAAATGGTTAAATTATTTATTTATTGTAAGCTGTCCTTTTATTCAGGGTGGAGTATGAGGATCGTCAGGAGTCTCTCCTCAGAGCCCTGCAGCACAATATTGACCCCCACACACAGATGGTTAGTGGCTGAATGTGTGATACACTAACACACAGGAAAAGGTCATCTTCTTCTGAAGCAGCATTAACCCTGCCGGCCACTCCTGTTTGTTAGGTGGTGGTTGTCCTCCCCAGCAGCAGGAAGGACAAGTACGACAGCATCAAGAAGTACCTTTGTGTGGACTGCCCCACTCCCAGCCAGTGTGTGCTCGCCGGCACTCTCGGCCAGACTCGGCCACTCATGACTATAGCCACCAAGATTGCACTGCAGATGGCCTGCAAGATGGGGGGAGAGCTGTGGAGTGTGGAAATCCCTGTAAGCCATGTGCACTCTCAGGGTTTTCCCTGTTGTGTATTTTTTTTGTGTTTAAGGTGGCAAAGGCTGGAGAACGTGCGCTGCATGTGCAGCTTGCACAGTTAGCATCACAGTTTCACCTTTTGCTCATCAACATGAGGGCAGACAAAAGGGACAGAAAGGGGCAGCAGAGCCTGCTGTGAACAGTGAGGACAAGAATGGTGAAGGAAAAGAGCTTTTCAGAGCGACCAGTGAATAGATAATTACAGCTGAGCCACAAAATGCATAATTTCTACAAAGATGTCACAGATAGTTAATATGGAAGAAGCATTCTAAATTGGTGAGTCCTATTTGTCCCTTGTGGAGGTAAAATTACAATCTGCAACCTCACAGCTGGATGCCACTAAACCCTGCACACTGATCCTTAAAGCAAGGCTAGCTTTCATACGGTCGCCTCACCAATAACAGCCGTTCATTGATGAGTTAAAAATTACCTTCACACTCCTCAAGTGTGAGATGTAAAATGCAAACGTTTGGTATAAGCACATCAGAGGTTGACAATAAAAGGCACAATAGTTTTGAGATAAAGTAAAGCGTTTTTCTACTTGTACTTGAGCTATGGGAAACGGGTTGAGTGGTTCTCAGGTGGATTAAGCTGTCAGATGTTTTGGAACCCAGAGAACAAAAATGGCATCATGTAATGTTTCACTGATTTTAATCATGATTTGAACAAGACACTGAACAGCATGTCAGAAGTGGATGAATCAAAGTCTGTTCGTTTATGGCTCGTATGGGCCTGGTTGCACAAATCCAAAGGTCTACATCCAGAGCTCCAGCTGGCTCCAAAGTGGCAAAGAATCCTTTTCTTGCCTTTTTCTTCTTCGCCTGATCTGCTTCGAGGGCTTTATTTGTGCTTGCGTCACACATTTGAGACATTCATATGCGACATTTGCTTTGTCTCTCTCAGGTTTCTAATGTGGAAACGAATCAGTGTTTAGTCTGAAATGTTTTGTGTCCCCTGCTGACGAAGCTGGAGAGGCAGACGATGCTTTGAGTCTGACAGAACAGGAAGATAACACTGTACCGCTCAATGTCCCATGTGTTTGTGCAGCTCAAACATCTGATGATTGTGGGCATTGACTGCTACCATGACACTGTTGCTGGGAAACGGTCCATTGGATCTCTAGTGTCCAGCCTCAACCAGAACATGACCAGGTTAGTTTCTACAACAGAGACGGTATGTGTGTCAGTGTTGGCACAGTTTCTTGTCCTTAACGTGCACAGGTCTGCTTTACAGTAATGGTTTTGATGACCTCCCACTCTTTGATTTGTTGCTGTAGTACAGCTGTTTCTTCCAATTTCTTGGTAAAGGTGGTTCTCAAAGTGTGTGCTGCAGCCTAAAGGTCAGGAAGTCATGGACGGCCTGAAGGTCGCCTTAAGTGGCAAGTCGCTTTCCTTAATCTCACAAATGTCTTATTTGATTATGTGTGTTAATTCTCTATCGAGCTCCACATAACTGTGACAACTTTGTTTTCCAGCTGCGCTGAAAGCCTATCTGAAGTTCAACAGCTGCCTGCCCTCACGCATCGTCATCTACAGAGACGGCGTCGGGGACGGTCAGCTGCACAGCGTGGTCAACTACGAGGTCTCGCAGATCAAGGACTCCATCAAGTCCATGGGGCACGACTATGTGTGAGTTTTTGTCTTTTACAGCTCTCTGGGAAAGCTTCTGCTCTGCTGGAAACGTTTTAAACACCTCCGTGTCCTCTGATCCGCGAGACGTGCGCACACAGATCAGCAGTGTGTGCATGAATCTCCTGCTCGGTGCAGGAGCTCGCTCACCAGAACAACCTTGAATAAATCTTGTATTCCAGCGTAATTTGCCAGTTTTTGATGTTGAGTTCGTCCATCTGCTCTTTGTAGGCCCAAGTTGAGTGTGGTGGTGGTGAAGAAGCGCATAAGCAGCAGGTTCTTCGCCCACATCAACGGCAAGATAACCAACCCTCCCCCAGGCACCATCGTTGACACCGAGGTCACCCGTCCAGAGTGGTGAGTCTTCTAGCTCTTCCTGCATCTCTTCATTTATTTCTGTAGTCATGGCAGCAGTTCACTGCTCCGGTCTGTTTTCCCAGGTATGACTTCTACATCGTGAGCCAGGCTGTCAACACTGGAAGCGTCTCGCCAACCCACTACAACGTTGTGTACGACACCAGTGGACTGAAGCCTGATCACATGCAGCGGCTCACGTACAAGCTGTGCCACATGTACTACAACTGGCAGGTAGGCTGACGTGGCTGCGTGAAGTCTGTCAACTTAAACTTTAACTGTGATACTTGTACTGAGCATTTCCTGATATTTAAGAGTCAACAATCAGAGCCAACATTTAGTGCAGTGTAGTAGTAATAAAGGTCGCAGTGAGTCACTTTGGAAATGACATTTCTCTATCTGTGCTTTAGGGGATCATCCGAGTGCCCGCTCCCTGTCAGTACGCCCACAAGTTGGCTTTCCTTGTGGGTGATAGCATCCACAGGGAGCCCAATGTGCAGCTGGATGAGTTACTCTTCTACCTCTGAGGATAGAAAGATGAGCAGTTTGTTCCCCTCCGACTCAGATTTCCTTCTAAAAACTGTATTCATGTAAACCTTTGTTAGAAAAGTTCTCCTCAGTTTCAATTAATATGAGTAAGATGAGTTACGATGATGCTAACCCATAAATCCCACCGGGCACAGCTGCGTCAGAGCTGATCGCGCCAGGCATTCAGGCTGCACGGAGCAGATCGAGCACGAGCCAGACAGGAAGTCAGACAAAGAAAAGGCGAGAATCCGGCCGACTTTCAAAATAAAACACCCTCTGCAAACTCCCGATCATGTCTCCACAATAAAACACAAAAGAGAAAAAAAGAGAGAGCATTTAAGTATGAAGCCCACCTCCCAGAGGTAGAAAGAAGCAGAACGTGACACATCTGTGCCCGCTGGAGCCTCCGGGTGAGAGTTTGTTTACTTTTCTAGAGCCAGACTGAGTCAGAAGGCCCTGCAGCCCCGTTTAATCACTTTCTGTTCATGTTGAATCAAAAAAAGCCACAGTTCAAAGGTGAAGATCAAGTGTGTGCTCAAATGATCCTGGCTACTGTTGGAAATAAACTCGAGGTTTGCAAGCTAACGTGGATGAAGATGTTCAGAGCGAAATGTCACGTGTAGTTTGATCTGTGAGCGTTGATGGAAGCAGTTTCCCGATTACAAATATGTGAGACTGCAAGTAATTGTTCACACTTATCAGTTAATGTTGGCTTTTAGGAAAAGAGGCTTTTTTTCAAAGCGGGACCTGAAGTCTTTACATGTGTGATTCATAGTTTCTAGCAATGGCTGTCCTCTATAGTGGGGAGTAAAAATTAAGCTGAAATGTCCATTTTTTTTGTTGAAGAGGCTCGGGGGTCGACACCTCGGTCCTCTCACCGCTGTGATTGAAATGGTTCCAATAAACGTTTGTGTGATTCATGTCGTTCCTGGCGTTTTGAGTTAAATCACACATGCAAACATTACAAAATATCAAATTTATTTAGATTTTTTTTTTAAGAAAAGATTGCACATGCACACCCACACAATAATTTGTAACCATCAATATAGGCTGATAATTCTTATCATAAAGCTAGCACACAACTGCAGACTTTTAAACAATATGGTCTTCAAGACACCATGGGGAAAGCTTGCACTGTTTGATTATAAAGTTAAATGTACAAAAAAGGCAGTTTGAAAATCAAGTATAAACATTTAAAAACAATTTTACAAATGGATTAAGTACAAAAAGAGCAACAGTCACTCAAAATGAACAGAAGCAATGTCTGAAGACGTGGTCCAGGAATAGGAAAAGATGTACATTAGTTTACCGTAGGTTGACATGGCTGTTGGCCGAGAATTGTACAGAAAGTATTACAGAATGTTTTGCATACATTCTTTTTTGGCAGTTTCAGTTCAACTCGTGTGTGTGTGTGTGTGTGTGTGTAGAAAAAATAGGCTCGATTTGAAAATACGTGAGGATGACATGGAAAACAGGATGATGTGAGGAAATAAAGGTGGACTGTTTCATTTCACGCACAAAGACGGACATCTGCACAATCCTTTTGGGCAGCTTTGAAAATACATTGGCTTTCAATTCATCATACATTCACTACTCTACATTAAGGTGTAGATAGATTTATATATATATATATTGATATACAGTACTTGTATCCTGCACCAACATAACTCGGGACACACTGAACAGGCATTGATGACAGATTGGCTTGAATAAACATATTTCAGATCAATAGATTTGGGGGTAGACGGGTAGAGGGGCAGCGTAGAGGTAGCCTTGTGTCTCACCATTAACTTCTGTGAAAACAGTCAAACCTTTAGTCTTCTAGCGAAGCCCAAAAGTGTTGCATGTTAGGAATCAAACGCAGTACCGCAGAAGTCAGTCTGCCGATGCTAAATCGCACAGATCGACCACTCGTTTTTTTAAAATCTGTTCGTGTAGCGTCGCTTCCTTTGTAGAGCAGGCTGCTTTAAATCAGATGTGCATCAGTGTGGCATCAAAAACAGTGAACTCAAATCAAAATAAAGTGCCTTCGTTTTCTCAGAGGCCCAAAAAACTGGTGCACAGGGAGAACTTTTGCCCTTTCTGGCTTTTTCAATATTTTCTAAAATAACAAATAACCATTTGTTTTTTGGGCTGAACTGTGGGCGACGGACGGTTAAATGTAAGCTCTGGTCCTATGGGGGAATCACGACAGTCACACGATACCCTGCACATCACGAGTCAGGATTAACATCTGCAAACAGATCTTGTTTTATGAAGTAACAACATAAACGAGCAGTAGGCATGGAAGTGCACGCTCTACCGGACGACGTACTAACCATTGTGCGATTATAAGGCAAATACATGGAGGTTGGATTGACTAGGCATTTCCATTCAGGCTGATTTTACTGCAGAGGCCCTGTAGTAGGTACAGCGTGTGCTTGTTTTGTAGGTGTCTGACATGTTTGCGGGGGAACTCTTGCCTCCGTCACAGTTGTTGAAATGGGGCAGAACAGGAGTTAACTGTTGATTTGTCACAGTATACTGCACAGCAGGTCAGCCACGCCGTTTTAAAGTACTGCACGCTCCAGGGTCCACGCCGAGCCCCTCGCGTGGCACGCACTCGAGGGATCAGGAGGGAATGTGCTGAAGTAAAGCATGCAAACCTCTCGCGTCATTAGCGACCGGCCGTTTTCGAGTCGAGGCCCTCCATGTCCAACTTTCTGTTCGGATCCTAAACGGACTCAGAGGTTGAATTGAGCCCTCTGTGTCTGGATGACATTCTGCTTTCTGTACGCAGAGACACTGGTCACACTCGTAATCTGGTGCATTAAGTGCCGTCAAACTTGACCAAGTGCGAAAAGGAGAATGCCCCGGGCTCGGTGTCTGTGCACGGCAAAACTTCATCAGCCAGAGCCTCGGAGGTAAGACGCTCACGACTACATCGGCCCGCACCGAGAGGTCTCGGGACCATAATATGAAATGTCTTATTGAAAATATGTAGTTGATACTGTTAACAAAATACAAATATAGTATACAACAGATGTAGAAGAATAAAGCATCTGCTAAGCTCACAAATGCCACCTGTCAACTGTTATCTTTTTTGTTTTTTTAACACAAAGTGGATGTCGAGAAATTATTTTACAGCGCCAAGTCTTTGCAAAAGTTTCTTCCCTTTGGAGAGCAGTCCCTTTTTCTTTTTGGAGGAGTACATGTCCAGTGGGGCCCTGATGGGACTGCCGGGCCCCACGGTGGCAGGGCCAGAGCCAGGGATGTGTGGACGCACTGTGGGAGAGGCTGCTCTTCTGGGCGGACCCGATTTTTCCAATGGAACCTAATGGGAGACCCGTAAGGGACAGTTGAGGGTGTTAAAAAGCCAGCCGTCTGTCACACCTCAGTCACTACTCCCCCGCTTCTCTTAAGTCCTTTCTGCCTCTGCGGGGTCACCATAGCTCTGCCGTCTACCTCCCTGGACGCTGTCCCGTGCACTCAGGTATAGATAGCCCCCCCTCCCACCACCCCGCCTCTCCCTCCCCCTCTGCCAGGTACAAACAGCGTTCGTCTTTTTTAATCAAGCTGCTATGAATAAGCTACAACAACACAGAATTAAAGCGTGACATCGACTAACTTCCACATCAATGTAAGGTGACAACATTTCCCAACAGTGAATATCAACGGCAGGGCAGCTTCTCTCACATCAACAGATACATTTGCATTTTGGGACAAGTGGGACATATTTATATCACATTCACTTTCCTTCTCGTATATAGAGACATTTACTGATACAGCTGGGTTACAGAGAAACTACAAGTCACTATTCCTTTTCTGTAATCATGAGCTAAAAGGCTCCTTTAAATTGCACTTTGGGAAGACGGATGGTTAAAGATTCCTTTAAATGAGGCTTTATTAATACACCAGAACATGTAAAATATCAAAATCATTGTGCTGCTTTTGGTTTTTTATTGAATTTAAAGTGAGACTCTGGAACTTTGGAGAGAACAAATAAAAACCTTATTCTTACAGAAGAAAAGCTGAATTGTTAAAATGCACCTCTGCTCAGTTCAGGACCCTCAGGGGGCTTCACTGCTGCAGCCTCACCTGGTCTGATGTGACCTGTAGCTTATGGTGGCTAATGTTAGCAAACTCTGGCTAAGTATTGCTGTGTAACGTTACTGAATGTGTTCTCTGATTGGATGACAGTCAGCATTTCAGTAAAATGCTAAAGTGGAGAAAGCAACTTTTAATAGCTGTCATTTGTAGCCGCTGTGTTTGCTGCAGTCTCACTTTAAATCAATAACTATTAGTTGGCAATTAATTGAGTTAATCTTGGTTCACAAAATGCGAACTGATCTGTTTTGTCTTTTTATTCTTTGCATACAAGAAAAAGGGTCTCAGATTTGGCTCGAACAAAAAGCCAACTTACAAACGAACATTTTGAAAAAGTTTCTGCTTTTCTTTGGGTTTTTGCATAGAATTGGTGGATTTTTCCGCACTTCTTTCGAGGATGCAGCACGTCGCGCCGCACTGAAAGTTACCTTAATGTCAGTGCATTCATTTTAACTGAACCTATTGAGAATTGAGGACAATCGTACAACTATGGCCTTTTAGCTTACCATGAGTTACAGCAGGAGACTTATTGCAGGAGACGGACATTGTCATGTACAACACTCAGAGAAACAACTGAAGATACCATACTTCTTGTCTAATGCATTGGCCAGGGTGACTGTCTCCGACCGACAAACAGCACTGAGTGTTTTGGCGGAACAAAGAAGATTCCTAAAAACGAGCTAAAGGCAGAGCAGCGCTAAAGGAATGTCATACAAAGAGTTCATGTTGCATACCAGAAACTAAGGGTACCCATGTCATCTGCATTAGACGAGGGGGGCGTAATCTTGGTATCCTCAGTTGCTCACTTACGTGACGGAAACAGAGCCTTTAAGGTGTGAAATGAACACTCTTCTTCTGTTTTGCCAAGCGGGTGAGGAAAAGAAATAAAAAAAAAATATGGTGATGGCATTTCAATAGTTTGCACTATGACAATGGCAAATTAGAACACAAGGAAAGAAATATCTGATGACACCTATTCATATTTCAACAGTTGCATTATTTGTTAAACATAAAAATAACATCACATATTTACATTTTAGGAAATAATTACTGGTGGAGTTATTCTCTGACGGGAACATAGGCTAAGTGACCTTTGCGTGCTACTTTACAAGAAAGCAATATACAAAACAAGGCGTTCAGGAGCAGATACAAAAGTTGTACTACACTAGACTTATCTTTATATAAAATGGTCAAGAATTCATGCATCTGGACTATAGAACATGCTGAGCTACAGACTACAGAGTTCATCTTTCAGTACAACAAAACTAGTTACTCTATTAGAAAGTATTTGAGATCAAACACAGAATATATTCATAAAGCATCTGTCAGAATGCTAAATATGCATGTGCAAAAAGTGTTAACTGCTGTTTTTCAAGACATGACAGAACAAGTAAAAAGTCACAGGAGACCCCCCCCCCTCCCATTCCACTCTCATTGAGAATGCTTTATGAATACAATATAACCACGTATTATACAATGCACAACTTCCCCCCTTTCACAGCAGTAAACATGAAAAATAAAAGTACCTCTGTCAAGTATTAGTCTTTAGGTTTTATTTTTTCGTTGATCTTAGACATCTATTTATTTACAGCGTAACGCTCCAAAGTCAGAAATCCAATTGTACTTCAATGAGACACACACACGCACAGACACAAAACTAAAGGAGGAAGAGGGAACTGAAAAGAGTAAATGGATGACAGAGGGCTAGTACTGCGAAGGAGCATGTACCCTTTTGGTCTTTATCCGTGCTGGAGTGTCCTGGGCGTAACGAGATGGTGAGTCCGTGAGAAAAACCTCTACATCATCAGGCACTTCTTCTAGAAAGTTGGAAGGAACAAGTCCCTTGTGTCCATTGAGCTCGCCCTGCAGAGGACACAAGCATTCGACTTTAAACTGTGGCCGCGGTCTGAGGAAGGGGACGGGTTCAGAGCTGCTGAAGGTGAGAGGCGGGAGAGGTCGCTGCGTTGTAGGATGGAGGTTTCTGTTACAGCCACTAATCATTTTGACCTGTCGTTTAGGCTTAGCGGACGGGTCTAAATACTGCAAAAGTCACGAGAATCGGCCAAATCAGAGGTGGAAATCAAAGCGGTGGCGAATCCAAAACGCAGGTGAGAGCGAGAGGTGGCACCATAGTTGAGGACTTCACCAACATTTGAACCAGAATTGAAGAGTGAGCTGATTTAAGCTGCTTCCACTCGCTGGTTTCTTTTCACGAAATCCTCGACACGGAAACATGAGAATCTAACGTGTTGAAATAGGTTTTATTATTTATGTAGTTTTAAAGGATAACTTTCATTTTTTACAACCTGGACCTTATTTGTAGCATTAAATACGACCATTTACTCACCCAGACAACTTTGGTGGCATTTGGAGTCGTTTTGAAGAAATTAGCCCCAGAGGAGCGGCGCGTATATCCATATAATGCGAGTACTCGGGGCATCCATGCGCAGCCTCTATATAACACATAATCTGCGGTGAAACTCGTTCATATTCCAATATTTTGTTATGATATGCTGGTGCTATTCCCCTCTGAGCCCGTGGTGGCATGTTATCAACATCCAGTGTCTCTAGACAACTACCTCTGACGTGGATGATGTCATTACTGAACGCCGCGCGCTGCTAGCAGCCAGCCACAACACGGCTAACTCTGCGGCGGTCGGCTACGAATACGCAATAACGAACCACAGCTGTGCCAAACTACAGCTAAACTAGCCGACCGCCGGCTCAGAGGGGAATAGCACCAGCATATCATAACAAAATATTGGAATATGAACGAGTTTCTGCAGATTATGCGTTTATAGAGGCTGCGCATGGATGCCCCGAGTACTCGCATTATACGGATATACGCGCCGCTCCTCTGGGGCTAATTTCTTCAAAACGACTCCAAATGCCACCAAAGTTGTCTGGGTGAGTAAATGGGCGTATTTAATGCTACAAATAAGGTCCAGGTTGTAAAAAACTAAAGTTATCCTTTAAGTTTTTGCCACCAGTTTTAACTACATCTTTGTTTCTCAAATGCATGTTTTGTAATTGTTAGAAATAAATCTGGTTGATCCACAATCCAAAAACTGTGGAAATACCAGCATCTATAAAGCAGAACTCAGGAGGCCGCTTCAAACGCGAACGTTTCAGCTGGGTGAAACTTAAACTTGCATGTACACTCTTTTTATCAAAGAAACACCTCCTCTCTCGAGCATTGACTCGACTCCTGGAAGTGCTCCAACTCAACTTTTATAGCTGCAGACAATGAACGACACTTTCACTTCCGGGAGCCTGAAGTGAATCCTCCCACCTCACACCTCCATGAGTTAGCCTGCACCGATGAGTTTCTGAGGATGCGCCGTGCTCTGAACAGTCAGGAAAAAGAAACATTCGGTACTCACATAGTAAAAGCCGTCTTCGTCTATTTCACCAAACACGTTGATGACGTCTCCGGCGCAGAAAGTCAGCTCAGCCTGTCGGAGAAGAAACAGTCTTGAGATTGGTTTGTCCCGCTGTTCGCGTCGTCTTGTTGTTTACAGCAGTTTGACTGTGCTGAAGACTTTCCAATATATCAAATGGACTGAGGCCTGATGAGTTTGATGCCGAATTCCTTCTCCAAATCAACGTGATGCATCTCAAACATTAGTTGAGTCTCGGCAGACATACTGCTGCAACTGCGAATGCATCAAATGTCGGAAGTTTGAAGACAGGATTGCGACACAGTGGGCAAATCTGTCCTACAGGATTCTTGAGAACACACAAACCAGACAGAGCGCATGTACAGTACGTAGGAGACGGGTCGACACAAAAGACCAAACCGAGGAGGGGGACGCTGGCTCAGGCAATGAATGAGGGGCTGTATTCATGACCACCAGGGACAGAGGGCCGCGGCCCGTCAATCTGAAGCCCGCCTCCTCGTTTGCACTCCAACAAACGGGGGGAGGAAACACACACAGAGCAGACAGTACTGTACCCTCCTCACCCTCACTCACCTCCTCATTCAGCCTGCTGCCCTCATACTGTGTCGGTGGCAGCCAATAGAAAGGTGAGAGTAAGTGAACGGGGGGAGGGGCAAAGAAACAGCATGGGAAAGTAATTCAATCTTCTAGCTTACACAGTGCTAATGCTAACCCCTCATTCAAGCTCACCTGTGCACAAACTGCACTGAATCGCACTTAAAGGAATAGTTCAACGTTGTCTTGCTGAGAGTCACAGATCCACACGGTCTTACATCTGTCCTGCCTACCTGCACCTCTGACGCTCACCAATCAACACGTTACATCTCTTACAAACACCTGAAAAAACGCGGTCACATGTTGTAAAGTTGCCAGTTAGCCTTCTGTAAAGCCGCAAAGTCGCGTCTGTAGCTTCAGTCCCGATGAAACAAACATATCATACATCAACATACTGAGTTAAAGAGTGAGCTTCAGAGGTGCTGGCAGGGTTATCTGCCATCTTGCCATGAGTTAGATAAGACATGTCTGTCCATTATATACAAAGCTTGCTAGCAGCTAAGTAGCTATGCTTAGCATTTAGACTGGCTGTAGCTGAAAACAGCAGCTAGCTTGCTGTAACTGTAACAAGATAGAACATGCATCATCATTACGGAGCTTTACCGCTGCTGGCAGGTAGCTTATTGAAACTTTTCACAGCTAGCTTTTTCCCCCTGTTTCCAGTCTCTGTGCTAAGCTAAGCTAACCATCTTCTGGCTGAAGTGGTATCAATCATTTAAAGCATAACTTTCGTTTTTTACAACCTGGACCTTATTTGTAGCATTAAATACGACCATTTACTCACCCAAACAACTTTGGTGGCATTTGGAGTCGTTTTGAAGAAATTAGCCCCATAGGAGCGGCGCGTATATCCGTATAATGCGAGTACTCGGGGCATCCATGCGCAGCCTCTATGTAACGCATAATCTGCAGCGAAACTCGTTCATATTCCAATATGCTGTGCCAAACTACAGCTAAAGTAGCCGACCGCCGGCTCAGAGGGGAATAGCACCAGCACATCATAACAAAATATTGGAATATGAACGAGTTTCGCCGCAGATTTTGCGTTATATAGAGGCTGTACTACTCGCATTATACGGATATACGTGCCGCTCCTCTGGGGACTAATTTCTTCAAAACGACTGCAAATGCCACCAAAGTTGTCTGGGTGAGTAAATGGTCGTATTTAATGCTACAAATAAGGTCCAGGTTGAAAAAAACGAAAGTTATCCTTTAACTCTGCAACAAAGCGAATGAGCATCTTTCCCAAAACGTCAAACTATTCCTTTAAATTCGGACTAAACTACTAATCTTTATGTCAAAATATTTCGTTGTGACTGCGTTTCATGATGGTGGTGACAGAATGGTCAAGACAAAGCAAATATCTGGAGCCACAGGAGGACAGTACCTCTACATCAACGTTAGGGGAGCTCTCTCGGGGGTCGTAGTCATACAGAGCCACCATCCTCCGAGTCGACATCGGATGCTGACGGCCGCTCCGCCTGTTCCTCTCTACGGAGAAAAGACAGAGGACCAATCAGAGGGAATGACGTCCAAACTTTACTGAAGGATGTGATGACCGGTGACGCTACACAACAGCCTTGCAAGTCCGACAATCTTTGCAATCTGATCATCTGTCTCGCAAGGTCAACTATTCCTACGCTCATGGTGAGGGAAGGCTTACTGACAGCTAACACAGTGGAAATGAGCTAAAGCACTTCACAGATGAATGGTGAGGAGTGAAAAAAGCAGTACAGATGAAGCAGAAGAAGCATCTCACTGGACACAGACCTCTCTTGGACTTTCTGGACCTGCGATTTATTGAGCGGCCATCTTTGAAACGATCACAGTTCACTTTACAGGAAAGCAGAAAGACATTGTTAAGTGGAGAGAGTAGAGGAAAGAGGCGTGTCAGTGACAGACAGTTCAGATCGGCAAAGAGGAGGCAAAAAGGAAAAACAAGGCGAGGAAGATGAGGTCTCACCTAACTTCTCCACAGGAGTGTTGAGTGGCAGGAAACCCTGTTTGAGCAGCTGGTCCATCATTTCGTCATCCTCCGTTTGGATCTCGGAGACCATGTTACAGGGGATCAGACCCACCCGGTCTCGGATCTCTGCCCTGTAGAAGCCATCCGTGTCTTTATTCCCAAACACCTGAAGGGACAACCGAGCGTCAGCAGCCAGAAACCAACAACGGATGCCTGCAACTAGGAACTGGCAGAGATTCCTGCGATTTATCTGTAATTCTGCAAACATTATCTGAGGCGGCGTTTAAGTGGAGGGGGTTTAATTTAATCTAATTGCTCTACAGATAGACTATCTGTGAGTCCAGGAGCCACCACCTTGATGATCTGGCCCTCCTTGAACGGCAGCTCCTCGTCAGCAGCGTCGGGGTTGGGCGACATGGACATGGGGTCGTAGTCAAAGAGAGCCACAAACACGCGGGTCAGCTCCTCCGGCTCCGACTCCTCGTAGTAATCCAGGGAGCGCCGTCCCCGCCCGTGCCTGCGCCCGCCATAGCCGTCTGAAACATAGAGGAGGCCTCTGCTGCTACTACCAGCCTTATACAGCCACGCTGGCTGTAGAGGCAATGAGAGCAGAAGATGTCTCTCTGTTAGAGCTGACAGGGGAGAGGGCGATGAGATGCATGTGTGAAAAAAGAGCCGGAGATCAAATGCGATCATTTTACTCTCGGTTTTAATCTCTTCCACTTTGAAAAGGACACTCCTGTTGCGTTCACACGCTAAAAGCAAAGGGTGCTTTCACAATAAAGGCTCGGTACAGTCGTAGCACAGCAGGGTTCTTCGTTCACACATCTCTGCTTGCTGGCAGTGACAGTCACTAAACATCATAGACCACAGTACAACACAGCACAGAGGGGAAACACATCAAGCAGTTTTTGGGGTGCAAGGGAAACTGAATGACTGTGCACACCAGGAGGACACAAGTAACACTGCACTGTTGTTCATTGCTGTTTCACTGCCTTATCTCACAGAGGCTGATTAACATGCATGCTTTCACGGGATTGGACGCCATGAGGGAGGCATTCCTACATCAAATGCAGGTGTACCGTCATGCTTTTAGGCCACATTCGGAAACAAAGTGCAGCGAAAAAGGGCAAAGGAGGCACGTTCCCGAGGGAGATAACACATCAAATGCCCCGGCAGTTCCTGGTAACGCAGATATCAGGGACAGTGAGGGGGAAGGGATGAACCTGATATCAGTTTCCCATGCTTCTCATGGATCACCATGTTCAATGTTTCAATGGCAGATTCTGCGAGGCTCAGAGATGCTGAAACAAAAACTAACTAAGCAACTGAAATATGCTTTTTGGAAGGTGTGAAATGTGCTTCAACTGTGTGAAACGTGTTTGATTGTGATGGCAGCAGAGTTAATGAAAGTGCAACTGAGCGATACCAACGAGGCGAGAATGCACCGACTCATCCAGTCATGTGTCTTTCCTTCTCACTGTACTGTTAGCGGCTCATGCAAAATGAAGGAAGGAAACGGGCCGCTGGCTCATGGAGGCGGGGTGGCGGAGAAGCTGAGGAAGAGGAGGGCAGGCTAAGCTGCGGTGGAGTGGGAGAGAGGCCTGGATATGGAGGGTGAATGGGAAGAGTGGGTGAGTTGGGGTTTCTTGGGATTGAAGGTGTAGGAGTACATACAGGGAGGGGTTTTTCATTCTCCAGCAACGGGAAAAGTGGCCAGTCTTGTCTTCCCCCGTCAGCTTTATTCAGCTAAGCTAAGCTAAACTAAACAAAGCAGCTGACTGTCCAGCACAGAACAAAGACCACCATGACATCACTGCATGTGTTCAAGAACGATTCTTTGCCTTTTCTGACCTTGTCAAGGTGAATTGGCATCTTGGAGAGAAGCTGCACCACATACCATATTGATCCTCTGAGGACATAGATCGCCATATCCTGCGCCGAGCTACACTGCCATAGTAAACATCCTCCTTGACGGGTGAGAGGTTCCCCTCACTCCCCTCACTGTTACTGTCCATGGTGATCTCTACAGAAGACACCAATCACAGCGTTACGGTCAGAGATCCCCCGCACACACACTCTGCTCTACCCCATGGCCCATTCACTCATGCTGACACAGTAGGATGATGAGGTTGCCCTGAGGTGGGGGGTGTACAAGGCAACAGGTTTCACTCTGGAGTCACTGGGTGTAAAACAGCAATGCTTGCACTGTTGCGGGGAGGTCAAATTGGGTGGTCATGTAAACATGTTAACCCACAGTAAACACAGGCATCGGGAGTGTGTCTGGATAACTTTCCTGCAAAACTGCGTGTGAACATTTGGCGAATCCAGCTGGTGAGGATGGGCAGCTACAGGGGGTGCAAACACCCCACAAAGTAAGGGTCTACGTGGTTGTTTAAGCTCTATGGGAGAGATGTACAGCTCGGCTCACATGGGTAGGGAAACACATGGTATAAATAGCACAAACATCAGTGGCCCTGCAGGTGGGGATGAGGCGTCTCCTCATGTGGTGACCTCACTAACCAATGGATGGGATGGGCCGTTGCTGAGGGGGGGTGCCGATGTGAACCAGCCTCCTCCCTGAGTGGTCCAGACGATCGGCGCTTCCATGTGACGGCGAGTTCCCAATGATCTTTAGAGTGAAAAACAACAGATACGAGGTCAGAACAACCAACGCGCCTGCATTTTCAATATCAGTAAAAGCTTAAAATCACTTTAAAGAATCCCACAATCCTGTTAAAACAACTAAAAAACCATAAGAGCAAATGATGTAGCTTCCATTTGTCCTTAGGGAGGCAAAATAATAGTAAAAAAAAAAATCCATAAAACAATAATGAAACCCAACAAACCATCAAAACAAGTAAATCAAATCAACCCCAACACAACAACATGGACTGGGGGTTAGGAAGGGTCAGATGTTTAGCTAAAGACCATTTGTTTGGTTTGTTTTGTTCTGTGCATGTCAGCTCCTTGATGAGAAAAGAAAGCGAATGACGCCACATGAGACAGAAACGACGAGCGAAGAGCAGAGAGAAAGAGTGGACGAGGAGAAAAAGAGTGAAGGTGGAGGGCGAGTCTGATCGAGGATGGATAAAGATGTGGTTAGATGAGCAAAGCCATTATAGCCTTGGCCTGGGGGCTTTGTATTCCAACAATCACAACATTTAAAGCATAAAAACTGATGATGAACAGGAGATGTTTTTGCTGAAACAAGCGAAAGAGATAAGCGAGACGTGATGTGTATGGGTGGAAAGCTGAACGAATGGCCGCAGGCTGCAGAAGTCTTGATCTGGCCTGATTCTGTACGTGAAGCAATGAGAGGCGGGAGACGCTGAAATAAAGCTCCAAGCACAAGGTGGCGCTGCAGCTGCGGAGGGCGAGACATGGAGAGCGACAAATGAAGGCGGCGGCGGGCAGGGAGACGGCAGCACGTCCTCATGCACTGCACAGAGGCTTTCCCTTCAATGAACCTTTCCCCTCAAAGACATGAGAAGTCAAAACTTGGTTAAATGGCCTTTAGGTAACCGAAAGCTTTACTTGAATCCACCTGACATTTTGAGTACAAGCAAAGTAAGTCACACAAAATAAAACATCAACCGACCATGAAACGTGTGAGAACTCGTCACGAAATGAGAAACAAAATGCCAACTGAAAAAGGGGGGGGGGGGGGGGGGGGGGGGGGGGGCGTAAAGAAAAACAGACAACATTAAGGAAACAGAATGGCTGCAGCTTGCTGATGGAAAGTACAGCAGAAAGTCTGAATCACACACCAGCGGCTGGTCCCGGTTCAGCCTGGACAAAGACTGGGCCCTAGCCTCCCTGTGGGGGCTGTAATAGACCCTGTCCAGCTCGTTCAGCCTGCCCTCGCTCAGGGCCCCTTCCCTGGAGTAGTTTCGCGGCCCGGCCTCCCGACCAGGCCCAAAGTGGTCCCTGTTCCTAAAGTCACCCGTGTGTACCGACTTGGCAGCAGTCGCTGGGATATCCGAGAACTCCTCCTCCACGCTGCACTGACGGGTCAGGGTTCTTTTACGGCCCATAGCCAGCGCCCGCCTTTCTACCGGCCCTTCACAGTGGATGATGTGCACGGGCCCCCGCATGGGGCTCCCGTGAACGTAGTACCCTCGATGACCCCGGCCTAGAGAGCCTTCTTCCTCGCTGCCGCAGTCTAACCCGCTGTCAGGACTCTTGGTGTTCTGGCGGTTGGGGCGTCCCAAGCTGCGCTCCTCTGGGTTGTAGCAGTAGCGGCTGTCGGTGAAGCGAGGGGAGGAGCGCTGGCGCTGCAGGTGGCGGGAGTTCTTGCCGGGGGCGAGGTGATTGTGCACGTGCGAGTCCTGGGGGTACATCCTCCGCTGAGTGTGCGGCGTTCCCGGCCGGCCACCGTCTTCGAAGCACAGGCGCTGTCCCATGCCGTCCACGCCGTCCAACTCTTCCTCGGCCACCTCGGGGATGCTGTGGAGGCGCTTGCTGCGGAGCGACTTCTGCTTCACCACCTCCCTCTGGAGGTCCCAGCAGTCTCTTTCCTCGGCTAAGTCCTGACGCTTGTAATATGCCTTTAGTCACGACCAGGAGGCAAAGTTCCACAATGTCACAGTTCAGTTAGTCAGTTCAATTCAAAAGGTTTAGATTTTTGTGAGGGGGGGTTGCAAAGTTTTTCGAAGGTTTTAGAACAGGCAGGAAACAACACAGTATGTGAATAGAACAAATGGGGAGGAAAGACAAAATAAAGACAGAATTAGTTATTTGTGGCAATGTAGTAAGACATGCAGTCTCATTCCGTGAGAAGAAAATGACATGCTCTGAACAGGAATCTGTGAAGGCTCAGACATGGAGTGATAACTGAGGAACTGATGTGGCCGCGGAGGTTAAATGTGGAAAAGGGAATTTCGTTTGTGAGAAATTAGAAATATCCAAACAAAAAGGAAGTGGCAGGCTGCGTTAGCGCCACACTGAGGGATGCATGAAAACATCGACGTGGATGAAATGAATGAATCTTAAAAAAAGCCAAAAACAACAACGTGAAGCTGAGTGGATACAACAAGCAGCTGCTACGGACACACTGTGTTAAGACGCTTCCTTAGCAACAGTTTCACAGAAAACAGTAGCAGGCTTCATCTGGAAATTTTCCCTTCACAATATCAGATTCAAATGTTTACATCATTATTATACATACTGAAAATAATTAGTGTTTACAGAAATATAAGTGTGGTGGATAATGTGCAACAGTGATTTACAAGTAGATGGCGATGATGAGAAGGAGATGCAGCATTGGTGTGTTTAAAGAGTAAATATACACCAATGAATGCCGCTCAGTAACACAACATACTGTCACAGGTAACAGGACAAACCTCACAAAGCTGCAGTGATGCACTGACCTCTGATTGCAAATCTGCTGTAATACAGAGGACCAATCAGCCACTACAGCTGCTCTCGCTATCATAACATGGTGCTTTTTATCCTGATGGCAGACCGGCCTCACATCGCACATTTGCGCTGACAGACCGAATGAAGACAGGATCATGTACCGACAATGTTCTACACCGAGCACAGAAGAACTCAACATTAGGACATGACAGACGTAAACAAAAGTGAATATTTCCATTTAAGTACTCACTTAAATGAGATTCCCATATGCACTTCATATGCCATGACCCTTTGATACAGTACAGTATATTAAAATTTGCATTTAAATATCACATTATGCTTTTAGTTTACAGCCTTCCTCTCTCGCATGCTGTCTAGTTACGTATTCACAGCCATTCCCGTGAGCTCGGCCTCGAATGAATAAAGCGGTGCTGGAGGGGCAGGGTGGAGGAGCAAGGCTGGGGTGGGGAGGCTGATTTGGCTAACGCAAGGCAGGGGAGCTCAGCCAGGCAAAGCCACGACGGGCCTGGCTGTGGAGCCTGAGAGAGAGAGCAGGCGCTGAACCTCTGCAGGTGGCGAGATCCTCCCTCCGTCCCTCCCCCTAAAACTCTGTCTTCCCCACCGTCTCCTGTCCTCCCCCAGACCACTACCCACTGAAGGTGTGCAGTGCGTACCTTGAGAGTGTTGTGAGAGTTGATGCTGCGCCTGCGGCCTTCCTCCAGCTGCATCTCAGAGTACAGGTCTTCCTCGTCCTCCTCCATGATGTCAGACAGGTCAGAACCCCGGCTGCTCTCCGTGTGGTACTCCTCGCTGTGGCTGTAGTGGTGATGATGGTGCTGAGGAAAACGAGAGAGAAGGTGAAGTTAGGACGCCGTGTGAAACATGAATAAAACAGAATGTGATAGCTTGTTGATCCTTTCTGACATAAACTGAAAACAGCAATATAAAGTCAAAATTAATGTTCTCCCTCATCAGCTTCACTGCTTTTTGTAAATATCTGCTTATTCTGAATCTGACGCAGCAACACGTTTCAAACACGTTGTGACAGGAGCAACTAAAGACTGGGAAAGATGTGGAACGCTCCAAAAACATCTGTTTAGATCATTCCACAGGTAAACAGGTTGATTGGTAACAGGTGAGAGTATCATGATTGAAAGGCTCAGTGGTTCACAGCGAGGATGGAGCGAGGTTCAACACTTTGTGAGCACATGATTGGATAAAGAGATTAATACCTGGACTCAGGAACACTTCAGGAAGCTGATTTCAGTAAACACAGTTTGTTTGTAATGATTGATTTTGGTTTTATTTGCCTTTCATGCAGCGTCCAAACTTTTTTGGAATCAGATTTGTACAGAAGCAGCTTTAACCTCTGATTGGCTGACATACAGAATTTCCTTTGGCGTTCAGTACTGATTTATGTAAACAAGTGTATTGGCTGGAGGCTCCAGCTATTGGTTGATTTCCAATCCAAGCCAGACTGTGGTGCTAAAAATACTATACAGGACTCTAGAAAATAAAAGTCTACACTTTTGATGCAGTTCAGATACAGTATACATTCAGAGGTGATTTGATTCACTTTGCTCTTCCTAGAAACAAGTGATCACACTCATGATTGGCCAAGCACGGCTTTCTGTAAAGTACCTGTCTGCCCAGCTCGGAGCCTCTGAGGAATTCGTCCACCGAGGCTCCTCTCCTCCTCGCATGAGGAGAGTCATAGCCGTCCTCCTCCTCATCAGAGTTGAGTGGATGCAAGGCGTTACCTCGCTCACTGAAGATATTCCTTTTCTCAACCTGATGAGACAAATGTGAGACATTTACATTGAAAAAAGGAGCCAAATAAATTAGTGTAATATTCCTCAAATCATATTTCTTGTGAATCAAGTCAGAAAAATTTTGTGAGATATTTCAAATTTCCACTTTTTCCAGCAGCACAATGAAAGTCTGACTCTCAGGCTCCGCACTAGATCCTATCACGTGCTGAGATGACTGTTGTTCCATAATCAGATGCCCACTCACCCGGTTGCCCTCAGCAAACACTCTCTGGGCAGCTTCCCTGGCCATGGCCTTGGCAATGGTGTTGGGGATGGGGACTCCCTGAGGCTGCGGCAGGATCCTCTGAGGAGAGGGCGATCGCCGGGGCTGGAAGTGCGGCGGCTCCAGGTTGGATCCGTGCATGGCAGGCAGCGGAGAGGGGGATCGCTCCCAGGGCTGGGCCGATCGCAGGCCCACCTCATGCTCTTTGGTTTCTGGCTCTCTGGCACTTACTAACAGTTTGGACTTGGGCATGGGGTGGCGCTGGAAATGAGGCTGGGCCGAGGGATGAGGAGGCGGGTGGCAGACGGGCTGCGAGTGCGGCTGTGCATGGGGCAGCGTGTGGGGCTGGGCTCGAGGCAGAGGCTGCACCTGGGGCTGAGGGTGGTTCGGGGGGTACGTTGACGGGTAAGGAGGATGGGTTTGTGAGTGCACCGGGTGGGACTGCGGGTGCGGGATAGAATGAGGTGGTGCAGCGGTTCGGTGGGAGAGGCGTGGAGAGCCCAAGAGATTGTGCGGGATGATGGCCACGGGCGAGTCCTGGGACTCTCCTTGTGTTGACAACGTCCTTACAATGACTTCCCTGGCCTCCAGACACTGAATCCTGTTTAACTCCACGGTCACATAGTCTGCTGTGGGGTATAAGACCTCTGCTATCTGCATTCACAAAGGAACCAGAGAGTCCTTACCACAGGGCGACACAGAACGTCAGCATACAGAAGCACTCACTCTGCAACCCTGCCATCATTCAAACATATATATGCATCTGGGGCTGAGGACAAATGTCTGATTATTAAAAAAAGCCTAAAAATCTATTTATAGATGTTAGAGCTCACTACACTGATCATGTTTAAACTCTAACGCCCCCTTTAGGCAGGTTAGAAAATTGTCATTTTGTTTCTTTCTGTCCCTCCAGCTGATTTTTGGTTTAAAATGAATGGTTGAGTGACACATTTGCACAAACACAGACAACAAAAACAGGAAAGGGACGATCCTGGTGACACAGCAGCATGGAGCCTGTTACAGCTCTCTTTCCTGAAGTTACATGTTAAGTAATGCTTGTCCCACGGGGGGGCTGGATATCAGCATTATATCATTTCTCCAGGAGATGGCAACAGAGCACTACTCGTAGAAGTCGCCACCGAGGCAGGCAAAGTCTACCTTTCATAAGACAAAAAAAATAAATGTTCTGACATTTGGTACCTTTTGTCCCTTTGTGCACACGGCATAACCAATCACACTGGCCCCGTTGGAGGTCCCTGAAGACGTCAGAGGCGGCGGCTTCCATCTGACCTGCAGGACCCCGGGCGTCTGACCACACTGGACCTGCACCTCCTGGGGAGGGAGAGGGGGCCCTGGGGAGCACAACACACACACTGGATAAGGAGAGAAAAAAGAGACGGCTCAACAGTGGCTGAACCATTACTGTCTGTTTGATGAAAAAAACAACGTGCTGACCTCGGTACTACAGACTTCTCACATTCAATAACATTTCACAGTGCAGGGGTACTGCATTATAAACTGTAGTGTGTCCCACATCTGTATACTCAAATTCTAAAAAAGCATTTTCAATTCTACTGAATGAGCAGCTGGTATGCGCTGACTCAGTGAATGTGGTATTTATTATATTCAAATATTAAAAATTGTGGGATGATTTTGTTAAAGTTATGCTCATCTCTGCGCAGGTTCTGGTGTGCATCCCGAGATTCATTCATATCCACTGCTTGAACGAAAAAGCCAAGTTTGTCAGCATTCAGCCAGCAGCGTGCATGCAGCAATTTCCTGTTGACAGACTCTCGCTGACAATATTCTATAGAGCGTCAAAACCCCCCCCACACAGTTTGCTATTCCCACAGTCTGAAAGTGCTGCCTGCATGCTAAACAACAGACCCATCTGTGCAGTGCTGCTGCTCCCCTGCAGTCACACAGCGAGAGAGGGAGCAGATGCAGTCAGCAGTATCTCCGAGCTGCAACGTGCAGCTGCTTGTGCGTCCGAGAATCTGCATCAGTGCAATCTTAATCGCATCCTACGCCGACTGTCAGCAGACGCCACGCGCAGTCTTGGAGCAGTAGCGGTGGCTGTTTGCAGATTTCATTTCCTCCTGTCATTTTTAAACTATGCCGGACATGAACAAGCTCCTCTGAGAACTGAAATGAGTGCTTGAATTAATATTTTCACTGGAGCCACTTTCATTAATACTGGACACAAAGAGCAGACACTGATTTCCAGGCAGGGAATTTGACGCTGTGTGACTTAATACTAATAAAGATCGCTAAGAACTGATGAAGTCACTCGTTTCAAGAACACGTGCTGGGTGTAAAAGTCTAATTTAGTGCCTCCAGATACCGTCCTACTTATTGACAAGTCGTCCGCCACCGATACTGAGACTATTTCAGACGCCTCTAATTACCATGCTCAATAGATGGATCATTTAATGAACTCTCAGCATGTTAGCTCTTCAGCTGCCAATAGAAAATGTCAATTCAAACTTCAGCCTCTCACTGTTTGTTCCTCCCCTTTCACCCATTTTCCTCTTCGTTACTTGACTTCATAAACCCTCTTTTATGTCTTGTTTGTCTGTAAACTGCTGTTTTGGTCTCCTTTCCATGTTCAATAAAGGCTAAATAATCACAAACCCCCCCTGAGCGCTTAGCAACAACATGACGCGTCTGAGGCGTATTTTATCTGTGCCATATCTGGCCGACGACACTGTGCCTATACGCTTACACACTCCGAGCAGTGCTATAAATGTAGCTGGCTGTGGATAGAATCACTCTTATTACATTCTCACTTTCCCGTAGCAAGACAGTCGGGCTGTGAGACCCGAGTTAGTGCTGGCAACAGCAAAGCATCAATGAGCCTCATGGGAAAAGAAATCCCAGAGATCTGCGCTCACTATTTACACTCATTTGGCTCTGAGAGACTCTTGTTTCCAATGTTGTGCAAGCTTTATTCAGCAAATGCTTCTTCAATCATTGCACTTTTCTTTTTGTTCCTGTTTGTCTACCATGCATGTGTCTTATCGCAGTGGTACACGCACGAATCCTTGAGGGCAATCTGGAAGCGGCAGGGGACAAAAGAAAGTGGCTGAGATGTTTGTCAGGTTTGTAAGTGTAAAGGCCTTGAAGCGCGTGGCGTGTGAGTAAATAAAAAGATGTAAATTATCAGATGGCTTTCATTGTGAAATATCTGATGACTTTGAAACAGAATATTAGACGACAAGACCGACAATCACATTGAGGGGAACAAAGTCATAAATACACCTTTTACACAAAACTCACAAACTGACTGCATTTGCAGACGCTAACAAAACTAAGACTTCGGTTCAGTCTGAGCGCCGTCGTCAACTTCTTTCATCAACACTTGTTTTCAATGAAGAAACCCTGATAAACCCACTGCAGGTCTGCTCTACCTGCCCATCACCAAACAGCAGACAGACAAAGGTAGTGACTACGTTAGCTAGGAGGCACAATGGAGCACAGGTATTAAAAGAAAGCTAAAAGGAGCTAAAAAGGGACTGAATGTTTGACTTACATCTTGCTAACAAGGTCACCTCGACAACTTTAAAAATCTGATTAAGATCGAGACAAAGAGTCGAAGCCGCATGGACAACTTTGTGAGGCCGCACTTAGCTTTGAGCTAAATGCTGAATGCCTCATGCTAACATGCCCACAATGACAATAAACATGCTGATCTTGTCTTATCTCAAGCAGGCCTAATATTAACCAGGTTCAGCATCTTAGTTTAGTGTGATAACCTGCTAGCATTTGCTATTGCCATTAGCTTTGCAGGACAAATTAAAAATTGGCCCAATGATGGCGTTTGATGAAAACTGAGGGGATCATCAGGAATTCATCCTGAGGGGAATGTGAACGTTTGCACCAATCCATCCAACAGCTGTTAAGATAATTCAATCAAACCCACACATGTCAACCTCGCAGTGGCACTCGAGGAGAAGCCACAGGGTCCCCGGAGTCACCAGGATATCTTCTCTGGGCACTATGGACATCTGTACCAAGTTTAATGGTAATATTAGTGGACCAACCAACAGACCAACACTGGCATTCCTCTAGCCAAGTCAGCATGCCCAAAAATACATAAACCACCACACAACACATTGCAAAAGTGCTAATGTGAGTATTGTCCTGGAGGCTGACCTGCAGGCTGAGTGCAGAACTCCACAGAGATTTCCCTCTTCTCCCTTTGATCCATCGGAAGCTGCCAAGGCACCTGATGCGGCTGCGCCACAACCTTCACCTTGTAAACTGTCATGGGCTTCAAGTTGAAGAACTTGTACTTATAACCCCCCGCCTTGACCATGTCGTACTCTGCACCGTTGAGGAAGATGGTGTGACTGTAGTTGCTGTTGCTGGGCATCCAGGAGAGCTCAGCGGAGACCTGCGTGATGCTGTCCACCCGCAGGTAGTAAGGTGCCACCACCACATCCTTTCCCACGAGCATAGTGCACCGCAGCTCGTCCGACGGGCCACGGTCGGTGATGCTCTGCACTGAGATACGGTAGGTGTTGGTGGCCAGATTGAGCTTTTCAATAAGAGACTTTGTCCTGCCCCCGTAGGGGACACTCATGCGTAACTCCTTATCCACCAAGACATTGTAGCCACTGATGGAGCCCCAGCCCGGTGGGACCACAGGAGGATCCCAGCCAATAATCACACTCTTGGCAAGTTGTTTAATCAGGTTGATGCGGCGGGGATAAGGCACAATGTCTTCACCGACCTCGTCAATGCTGACATCCAAAGTTCCTGTCCCGTTGCTGGAGGAGCCCAGGAGGTCCATGCCCAAGCTGCTGGTGCTCAGACAGTCTAGTTTACTGTCAGACAGCAAGCTGCTTATGCCTGTTCCCGTCCCTGTGCCGACCCCCAGTCTCTGAGGCCCCAGGCTACTGTGGTTGAGGTAGCCAGGTTCTTTAGCTACTGTGTCCCTGTGTTGGACAGACGGCGTCTCCTCATCTTGGACAAAATCCACAAAATTGGATGGGACGAGTCCCCGCTGTCCGTCCAGCAGCTCTCCTGAGAAACAAAAAAAAGAGAGATAGTTGGTATTATGACGATATTAAGCACAAAAGATCAAACACTACCGAGGCAGGTCAGACCTTCGTAAAAACCGTCCTCATCCATCGTCCCGTAAACGTAGAGGTACTTCCCGGCCACCAGGGGGAGCTCTGCCTCAGGATGCTCGTTAGGCCCATCGTAAGGATTGTAACTACAGCGAAAAACAAACAATTCAGCTGCTTATTTATTTTGTTTTTTATAAAGATGAGGGAGCTGAGGATAGTGTGGGTTGAAAGCTTTGGCCCTGTTTCATACATTTGTGCTCTGAGGATTCCAATTATTTTTTGTGCTGACAGGTAATTTTCTTTAGAGATAGAAACACTGAATCATCTTTAAGACCACAGCCTAAAGCTCTGTGAGAGAAAGCAAATAATCTCAGCAAGATCTGTCCATGACTCGTCTACACCAGGCAGCCGGTTCAGTTTGCAGTGAAGAGCTATGTAAAGGACTTCTGGCCACCTCCCTTGTTAATCATTACCCTCTCTTAGGACGTTCAGTTGTTTCACTGTGGTTTCTCTACTGTTAGCACAAAGCTCCTGTTAAATGCATCAAAACCACTAAAAAACTTAAAGATTTATAAGGATGTTTTGGAAACAGTGACAGTTTAATTACAGCAAGAGGTTGCATTTTTTTTTTGCTCGTGAAACGAGACACACTGTGAATTAGCAGGTGAATCAGTAGTTGTACGTACCTGTACCGAGCGATGCACAGACGAACCTTCCCTGTGAACCTCGGCTTGGACCTGGTAGTTGAGCTGAGCTCTTTGTCCATCTACAGAAGGCAAACAAGGAACAAACGATCTCATTGTAAACACCCAGTGCTAACTGTTTTCACCTTTCACCTCGTATTCAGAAAACCAGAGAGGCAAGTTTCCTAAGATGGACTGATTGAGCATCTTATGGAGGAAGAAGCTAATAAACTCATTTGAACATTTAGAATAAAAATGACGTTCCAGGTGCCTGTGCTCTGTAATACATTGAAAATCTGAATCTCATTGTATTAATCAATAAGGACAAACAAACACATGTCTTTTAAGATTTTCACCCATGCACTAAAATATTTTGCTGAATCCCAAACAGCAACCAGGAAGCCTCGTGCATCCCTGCTGCTCAGCTCACACACATCAGATCACAACGAAGCAGCATTTTGTCCTGAAGTTGTTACAAAGTGCTGTCGACACCAAAGGATAACAGAGGTCTGAGAGAGGCAACAGATCTAACAATGGTGAGTTGAGCTTATTAAAGCGTTTTAGGAGACACTGTGAAGCCACTTGCTGCCGGCTGAAGTTCAGGTACCTGACAGCAGGATTTCATTGGTGTGAACAGGGAGGAGTGAAGCAATCACTCCTAAATCACTGGGGATTCATCTCTGTTGCAGCCCCTCATCATCATCAGTTAGGATGTTTACATGGTCTTGCTTTCTGCAGCTGTGTACAGATGTCATGCAAAGTGCAAATGGAGAAATGTGCAATAAATAAAAGCCATTTGGGATGCAGGTAGATACCTCGGAGAGGAAAGCCCGCGCCGGGCTGCGTGCTCGACTGCGAGTGAGGAATGTTGGCTTGACGGAGAGGAGCTCCGGCTTGTCTCCACTGATCTGGAGCGGTCGGATGAACTCAGATATCAAAGATCTGCTTGTTGGAGCCTCATTGCCTGTGGAACAAACAGAACGTCTCTCATCAGATCCTCACATCACAATAACACGACGGATACCAAGCTTCAGAACCTCACGGTACAAAAGAGTTCATTAACTAAACGTGTCAGAGAGACAGAAATCAGTCACTCTGCGTTTTAACATTGTGTAATGATACTGGAATTACACAAACATGTGTTTACGTAATGCCAGTAAATATAAAAATGTGAGGGAGCCATAACAGTGACAGTACACATCCTTAATAACATGCAGATATAGCTGATGTGATATATGCTGCAGTACTTTACCTATATGAGTCAGTCTCCTTTTAAAGGTGCTTTTACTTAAATAACAGTACATGCAACATTTGGTGGCCGTCTCACAGCACTAATGACACAAATTAAAACTTCAGAGCCAAACCTGAACAATACATATGACTGTAATTAGTGAAGCATTTGTACATTCCCAAAAACAAGTCAAAAACAAACAGAGAACAAGTTTAGGCAGCCAGAAGCCATTTCTCACTATGACTGATTCTTTCATTAACAGTTTATGTTTCCTGCAGATTAAGTCAGAAGCCTCCCAGACTTTCCCCTCAGCTGCGATTCTTCCACCTCGTCGTGAGGGAACGGACTCCTCGGCTAATATGCACGCTGTGGAGTCGCTGCCAGCAGCTCTCACATGGCAGAAATGATACATGAATTCAATTGCACAGCACTTCAGTAAGAGTGGGCTCCGTCAGGCCAAATTCATTTGTTGGCCTCTTATTTATTAACTTCAGTCAGAATGAGACACTTGAAAATATGACAATAAATCAATATTAGTATTTTCTTTGCTAAAAACACTTAAATACATACATATGAACTATAAGACACTGTTCATCAGTATGATCCTGCACGTACCTTTTCCTATGGGGGCAGCCAGTCCATTAAGGAGCTGTGACAGGGATTTGTTAGGTGACCCGGGAGATTCACATAAAGTTAAGGGTTCAGTGCTGAGGATGTCGAACTTCCCGGCCTGCAGCCGGAACTTCTCCAGCTCTTTTGACAGGAGGTTGAACTGCTCACTCTGAGTCCGACATTTTTCCTCCAGCTCGCGAACTTTGGCCTGATGACGGTGAGGGAGGAGAGTCATCGAGAGAGGAGTGAGAGACGCAGACAGAGGAGACAGACAGGGAGAGAGAAGATGGGAAACAAAGGAAAACAGCAGAAGAAGAAAATAAGGAAACCATGGGATGCAGGGCGGAACAGAGTGCACACATACTGTATGTACAGACGACATATGTCTACTGTCTACACACAAATAGAACACGGAATGAGATTTACTGCAGACATGTGGATCAGTCATTACAGAGAAAAACTTCTTGAAATGACTTTTTAACTACTACTGACAGTGCACTTTGCAAGTCACATGCACAGCTACAGCTAATGCTAATAACACTGAAAATAAAAAGCCTCTGGCTGCAGGGTAGTATGCGTACCCAGACTGCACAGTGTCTTAGACGATGAGGCTGATGACGTTCTTTCCTCTCATTGTCAAGTAATCCCTTGAAAAGACCAAAACCAACATTAATTTAATCATACTAACAAGTATTGTCTGTGTGAATCAAAAATCAAACGTAGCCTCGTTCCTCTGTGCCTCAGAGCTCCGCTGTTGTCCAAAAACTATTAAAAAACACGTCAATGAGCCACACTGCTGCACTGGGTGACATGCTGTGGTGTGTTTTAAGTCAATTCCACATACTTTACACCACTATGCTGCTGCAAATACTCAGTCGAGGACCAAATGTGTATTAATCCGTTCATGCACTTTTTACTGCACACTAGTTATTTCCTGTTTGAGAAACTACAGTCGCCTTCGTACAAATTAAAATATACACTTGTGAGTATTCAGATGATCTGTTTGTAAAGATTTACTCCTTCACTGGGACTGAATGGACCACAGACAGGTTAGAGTAGTAAGTATCGTTGGTAGAGGTCTTTTCATGGGATTTGATAATAACAAACATACAAATATAAAAGTAAAGAGTATCTTTTGAGAGCAGGAAACTTCATTGCACACACTACCACTGATAGACTGAACACACAGTAACTGTTTGGGCAGGTGTAAAGGAAATTCCAGGCGCTCGAGCGTCGTGTCTCAAGCTGAATGACTGATCATCCGAAATCACTGCTCAGTCTGAACCGGATGCTCTGCAGGACACTGAAGCTGCCGTGGAATTGTTTTAGCACCGCCCAACACCTCTGCTACCGCAGTACTCTGTGTACTGCTCTGTTCAGACACCCAGTCCGTTTCATGCAGACGGCTTGTTGCCGGATAAGACATGCTGTTAGCAGACAGACGACGAAGGAAGTCCTGCATTTGTGCGGTAGGATTAGTAAATCAAAGAGGTTTTGGTTTATTTGCATCATACAGTTCTCATCTGTATGGCAAGTAGTAGTTTCTAAAACACATGCTTGGTAACACACATGCACTGCTACAACGCAAAAGGATCACATTCAGTGTGGCGATGTGATCCTTTGTTAACAATACAAAATCTAATATCTACTATATGCATCAATATATAGATGTAATGGATATGTAAGCACTCACATAAAGACTTTTTATCGTAATTCGTTGATGAATTTAATGGATTTTTCTGCATTCACTCATTGTAATCTGATACTGTTGTTTGTTCACATTTAACAGGTGTTTGGTTTTCTAAAGTTAAATTTGCTTGCCTCAGTGTGTTGATGGGCTTTGATTATGTGGGACTGAGGTCGGTCAGTGAGCCCCCGGGCACTCGCCTTTAACTGAAGTCGATTCATATTCTGAAACTTGACTTCACAAGGAGAATCTTTTCATCAATTGTTAAGCGAGTGTAGCTGAATATTTCTTTATGATCAAGCAGAAAGACCTCCAGTTTATGCTGTCAGTCATGTTCCAGACTCCGCTTGTGAGGCTGCTTTGATGGGAAATGTGAAACAGAGCTGAGCGGGTAGTAAAACCCGACAAAAGGAAGCAGCCCTGAATGTTTTTGAAAAGCAAAAAGCAAAGATCACACATCAGATTAGCTCCTGAATGCTTCATGTTACCTTTCACCTTCTGAGTACCACCTGTACATTTATCGTGTTCATCATCAAAATGAAACTCAGATCGTAACGTGGCGTTACATCAACACTTCCTCGGCCAAAGTCTACACAGAGCCGCTGCATACCCTACTGACTATACGGGGAAAGGTGTAAAAAATATGTCAAATAAATAAATAAAAACAATTCTGAAATACCTGCATGCTGTCCAAGTGGTTCTGTATAAGCATAAACACACACCCATTCAGTAAAGAGATGTAGGAAAGAAATAAAGCACAATTACACATGTGATCACTCATACACATCTTGAAAACACAACACTCTTTGATCACGCTTTGACACTGTCTTGTTATGATTTATTCACCTTTCTGAAAAAGACTCAAGAACAATGTGAAAGGAAATGTCTACACTCAGCCCAGGATTCACATTTTAAAACATGGGAACTAAAAAAAAAAACAAAAAAAGAAGCACAAAGGTTCAGCTTGTGCGGTCAAGAAGAGCAGGAAATGGCTGTAGGTAAACACTCCCCCCCCAACCCCCAGCAGCAACCACATAAACACACACAGCAACCCCCCCAGAGTCCAGACGCTCACCTCTAACAGATGGACAGCGCCTTCATGTTCCTTTTTAGCCTCAACCTGAGCCTGGGAAACACAGGGCGCACCGGTTCAGTTCATTCATATCACAGTTTAGTGTCTGTTCAAAACACCAATGAAAGAACAGAAACAGCTTCTCATTCACTGACGCTCAGAGAGAAACGGCTGAAAAGAAAGCCGCCGCGATGGCCGCGATGAGGGATGAAACTGATCTGCCGCTTACTCACGTCTAACGTCGAGTCATGTGAGCAGACATCAGTTTTCAGGAGGGACGGGCGATTTGACCGAAGCGTCGGCGCTCGGCTGAGTTGGTTTTTTATTTTCCTAATTCAATGTCCTGCCTCCGAAGAAGGAGCGAGAGTGGCGGAGTTTATTTCAACCAAACAGAGCTGGTGATTGTAGGAACAACAGAAAGACGAACCAAGGCGCTCAGTGAGGGAGGGTTAGAACGTGTGCGGCTTATTTTTCTGTTTAATAAGAAAAAAGAACATTTTCCTTTCCTAATTTTTTACATTAACACAACAGGCTCAAGATATTGCAGCTTTTCTTCAATCATTTTCACCTTTTATATTGAAGTTTTTATAGTCGGTGTCCTTCTTTTACCTGTGAAGACCTCTCACTGGAGAGCATCTAAACCAGCGGTCTCACACTCAGCCTGGGGGTCAGATAAGGCCACAGATGAATCTGCATCAGGCCCACAAATACATGTTTGGTTTTGCCCAATCAAGAAATCATCATTACATTTTTTAGAGCTGAAACTGGCTCTTAATTCACCTTTAAAAGAAGAGGTGAAACTGATATTTTGGGAATTTGCTTATTTGCTTTGTGGCTGAGAGTTAAGATGAGAAGATCAACACAGCTCTCGTGTCTGTCAGTTAAATCTGGTCTTTGTGTATTTATATGTAAATCTAAAGGACAGACGTATCAGATGGCACCGATCCTCTCCTCTCACCCTCTTTGACATTTAACACTTCAGCATTGGCCAGCAGGGCTCTTCACAGCACACCTGACACCTACGTAAACCAGCGGCTGACCTGGGGGCAGAATTAATTCTAAGGATGTTGTAGGTGTTTTAGGAGGGAACAGCACGGCCACTGGCTCCCAGGTAAGTTGAGTTTGAGACCCCTCATCTATGTAAACTGTCCTGACATTATAATCCCAGATGCATCATCTGACTGAAAGCAGGTTTATTTGTGGCTGCTGGTCTGAACCTGGCTACTATTTCTCTTTTTATGATGACGGTCATTCAAACAGGGAACATGTTGCCACGGTGAGTGTTTGAATGGTTAAGTTATATCTCCAAAAAATGGGCTAAACTGATGCTCTGTGCAAGCAAACATTTAAAATTGCGTTCCACCTATAATAAATTTAGGAGGCTGGTGCATCCACGAGGACTAAGAGAAGCACTGAGCTGTGTAGAAACGTCGCATAATACACACCACTTTCCTTAGGAGAACTAGAAACATCTGTTGAGAAAAACAAGTGCTCCACGTGAGTATGAGAGCATCTGTGGGCTTTACAATTTCATAAATCTACTTTGCAGGCAATTAATTTGGGAGAATGCAGAGAGCAGCCAGTGTCTGAAGGAAGATAAGGCAGTAATGAGCTTCTGTTAATGAGAGAAAAAAGCCGAGAACTCTGCCTGTGAAAGGCTGACTGTGAAATTAGAGCAACGCTGCAGCAACAGCAACGCCGGGGTGTACACACTGTTTCTGGAGAAGGCAGTGGTGACAATTCCTATCACGTTCACACTATCAGCAATCTCAGCCACTGCCGGGCCTGCTCTGACATTACAGTCAGCTCCAGCGCACAGACGAGGAAGCCGGACCATCAAACGGCCCGGGCCGGCATTGTTTTTGTTTAAGCAAGCCTCGAAAAAAAAAAAAGTGTCATATCTACTCTGGGTTGTGCATGTTTGATTTGCTTGCCTGCAACAAACAAGAGGAGTGCTCCTGAAATGCTCGGCACTCAGAGTTTAGAGAGTGATGGACAGCTGAAGGACGGGGGTGAAGAGGATGCGCTGGGAGAGCTGTGGTGGTGCCAGTGATGAAAATGTTCAGAGAGGTGAGCGCAGAGAGCACTATTCTTTCCTCTGCTCTCTATAATACAGTCTCTGAGGCGACTTTCACCTTTGCTGGACAGTGTGTAACGCACCAGTGCTCGACAAAAAGCTCTATGACCCGGGACATGGCACAGGCCGGGCAAACAAGGAAGCTCAAACCTGCGGTGCTGTGAGTGTTAGGTAACCTGAGTTCCCTTACCTTCTGAAGAAGGTCAATCTCCTGCTGCTTTGCATTGAGTACAGCCAAGGCCTGCTCATGCTCCAACTCTAGCTGCTGCCTCCGCTCCGCAGCCTCGCGCATATGCTGTCCGCAGGGGGTGCAGGGGTGGAGAGCCAGGGGGAGGATGGCGAGGGTGGGGGAGCATAGAGAGGGCCGCTGTTAGTGGAACTAAAATCCAACGGCACTGAGCCAATACAAAATGCATCTCCAGTCTTCTCCTCCACACTCAGAGACAACACAGGTGTTACATGTGCACACACATCACACATACTGAGGCCGGTTAACAGTGTACTGACCTTTAAACCCGTTTAAAAACAAGAAAGACATAAACTGAGCCACAGCAAACGCCGCGTGAGAACAGTTTATGCCCAGTGATCTGCGGGAGAGGTCAGATCAAATTTTGCACAAAGGTGCTTATGGATGAGGACTTGAGATGCTTTGCTGTGTGAACAAAAAAAAACTAACATCAATCCACAGTCAGGTTTGCTGCCCCCTTTAGGTAACACAATACCTGTTAGACGTCTGGTTACTGGGACTGTTTGAAAAGCTGTCCTCAGCGACGTTGTCTTTGCGTGATCAATGCAGGGTTTTACGTTACATGAAAAGGGTGAGCAAACTCGGCAGCGTGCTCACTTATCTGTGGTCATCCATGACAACAAAAGAAGCCATACAATACGAGGGACTGAATGCTAGGCTCTTCATCACACAATATGCCCGTGTCATCCAGTCACATCACTGCTCCCGCTATATGTGAATATTTGTCAGGTGAAAGAAGCAAATGACATTTTCATGCCAGTAATAAATTGAGGTCTAAGATAGGTAATGTCATCACACTGTGTAGGTGACATTATCATCATGAAGGGTGACCCAGTGTCTCCGTCTCCTGCTTCCTCCCCCTCCCGTCATCGTAAAGCCAAACTCTTTGTCCTGCCTCATGCAAAGATCACATTCCACAGTGCTGTGGTCATAGAGCCAGGTGACCATTCGCATGTCTGGTAAGCAGCCCACGGATAAAGGGAGAGAGAAGCACAGCCGCTGAGGTGGACAGAAAGCATTCAGAATGGGACTGAATAGGACTGCTCCCTAACAGATGGACATAGCACTGATACCTTATAAATCTAGCAGGGGGACAGGGGGCAGGAGAGGCGGGGAGGGACAGGTCAGGGAGGGTGGGACAACATGAAAGGGCGGAATAGGAAAGGAAAGGGGGGCAGACTGCTCCAAGCTTCTACTCTTTCACAGCTCCTGGTCAGACCTCCCAACACGACACTGGAAGGCAACAGACATGTCAGGGACGTTAGACAGTACAGCTGCAGAGAACCAAATGGAGGCACAGGTAGGAGAAGGGGTACTGGCAAAGGGTTAGGCTCCACAAAAACACCTGAATTAGGCCCCCGGGATAGACGGACTACAAGAGCTAGTTATGCACGCAGTACTGACAGACAGTGGGGTCTCGGAGCTGGCTTCCTCACCTTGAGCACCTGCTCTAGGTTCTCCAGTTTGTCTTGGAGCTGGTTCCTCTCCCACAGGGCTAAATCTCTCTCCTGCGTCACAGCACCAAGGGTCTCTTTGAGCTTGGCATACTCAGACTTCACCTGTGCAGACACAACAAGCAAGGAGCACAGACACTGAGTTTCACAGTGCAGCTGGACAGTTTATCCCATCTGGGTGCATCCTAATATTTGGCTTTCACACTACGCTCTGCTGATTTTTTGCCTTTTAGGAAAACTAGGTTGATGTCATTCTTTGCAGATATGAGGGAAGTCGTTCTCTGTCTCCTGTATGAAAGACATCACCCTCTCAGGTCTCCCACTTCCTGCTGCCACCCTAAAGCTTCATGAGAAAACCCTCCACAGTCTCCACCCTCTTTGTTCAGTGCTAGAAAAAGGTCAGCACTCATGTTCACCCCATAAAACATTTGCAAAAGCCAGTTGTTTAATTTGAAACATGCATTCTTTACATCCATGTTAGATTCTTTTGCTTCTTCCACTCATTTCCCTCCCGCTCGTGCATTTCTATTTCATTCCGGCCACCTGATGATCAACCTAATAGTGCACAGCCATTAGCAGGAATGTGTATAGCGCCATCCAGATACAAATAAAACAGGGATCCACTCATCAAAACATTGTCAAAAGCACCACAGAGTACCTTTAAGGGTGACTCTAAATCCATGCCATCACTAGCTAACCATGCCATGATGCCATGCTCATTTCAAGAGCTTCACATTAAATGCATCATTGCAGACTATAATAACAGCGTAATCACTGCAGGGTGGTGGCAGGCAAAAGTCAATGTAGCAAAAAAGATGGAGGAGAGAGCGTAACAGAGTCAGCATCTCGCTGCTTGTTAGGTTGTGGTTTTACAACTCTTATAACCAGCTGTCATATCACTAAATAGCTGTGTTGTCTTAAGTTAATTAATGCAGCTAAAACAGTATCCAAGCTATTGCAGCAGTGGCCTAATTAACGGTTAACACTTGTTTCCTTTTTTCCAGCGTGGACAAAATGTCAGGAGCAGCATTCAGTATAATCCAGTCCAGTAACACCACAAAGCTTCAATCCAGGCCTTTTTCATAGAACATCAACAAAAACCGCACATGATTCATTTCATGAAGGTCGAGCTGTTGCTTTGGACTGAATTCAGTTGTACAGCTGTTCCTCTTTTTCAGGTATTCGCTGTTGATTTTAAGCACTATTCTGCTTCAATGTCACCCAAACATTCAAAGCTTTTAAAGCAGGAAGAAACTGTTACAGGTAAGATGTGAGCGCTGCCTGATCTCTGTGATAAAAACCTTTAATTGTTAGAATAATGCAGTAACAGTAACAGCTCATTCACTCCCATGGATGTAGACCAAAACATTAATAAATTATTCATGCTTCATTGTTAACCAAGCAGTAAGCATTCAATTGACTGCAGCAACTGCACATTATATTAACACAGCAGACCAATTCAACGCCAATGAGGTCTTCGCTGCCATTATGAATAAATATTCCACACGTTCTTCATAATCTCTTTTTAAAGGCCCCTAATCGGCAGCGAAACGGCTGGTTCCTGCAGCCGTAATGTGGCAAAGCCCCCTCCTCCGAGCAGCCATGAATGACTAATGATTCCTCGAGGAGGGCGTTTCAACAAACATCAGCAAAGCAAAACACAAACAGAAAGCGGTGAGCCGACCGGCCCGCCTCCACCCAGCAAAAACTCTGCGCATGGACGCCAGCGACTGTCAGGCCTAATGTAGACGGATCGGACGAAACTATATCGGATTCAGCAGAAGCGGGTCAATAGTCTATTATGAGCGGGAGAGGGAGGTGCCGTTCGGAGCCCCTCCTAGTTCATTCAGAGATGATAGAGATCAGAACACGGGGGTGTAAGCGAGGGCTAATATCCGCACTGCCCCGCAGAGTGCTGCTCTCATATCCGTCAGTGTGATAACAGTTCAGGATTGCTGCTCCGAGAGCCACCCCAGCCCCGATAAGACATCAATAACCAGCATCCCGCCCTTCTTCACCCCAACAGCAGCTACCTGCCAATCAGCTCCCTCAGGATATTGCCTTCCTGTCCACAGAGAGCGGCCTGGTGCTCTTTGTTTGTTGATCTGCTTTGACTTTGTGTTATCAGCTCTGAAGGCCTTTGAGGTCTCTGGGCTAAAAGGAAGGTGAGGCTGTTTTAATGGAACTGGAGGCTCGTCGCTTTCATTTATATGCTGGAAATTGGAAAAACAGCTCCATCCATCCAGCATCCTAAGGCAGTTTTGGCCAAGTTATAGTGTGACCCAGAAAGCCATCTGAAACAGTGTTAATATAAAGACCAAAGAGGCCGTGGCCCACAAGGAAACGCGACTGGGAGACCACAGCCACGTCAGCAGCTATAAGTGGACGCTCATGCAAGTGAGCTAACATGCTAAAAAAGACAACGCTAACATGCTTAGATGTAATGTTCAACCTCTGATTTAGCGAGCTAGCATGCTAGCATTTGAGGCGAATGTCATTTGTTTGTGCAAGTACATGTAATAAACAATAAAGTTTTAGCCTGAAGGTAGCGCTAGATGACCATGACAGTCCCTGGAAACTCATCCAATTTACATCAAGACGTGACACTAAAAACCACAATTGTCAACCTCATGGTGATGATAAGTGCCAGAAGGCCGTCTGTCTGATTTCATGCAAATTCATCCGATAATTGTTAAGTTATTTCAGCTTGGACCAAAGCAGCAGCATGGCTAAAAACACAGTGTGAATGGAGGAAATCAGTCAGAAATCTGTTACCTTCTCATACTCAGACGCCTTGTGGCTGCTGTTGAACAACTGGAGGTTCAAGTGCTTGTTCTCCTGGAGGAAATCTTGAAGCTCATTCTCCTAGGCAGAGAGAAAACAACGTTCAGAACCCAAGATTAGACCGGAGCTTAACACCCAAACCCAGCGTGCTGTTAGCGATAGCCCATGCATTATTCATCTGAGGAGACCGCTCGAGGTTTTCCAGTATGTTCTAGAAAGTGTGACTAAAAGATGCCGCCACTTTAGCCGCTACACCAGAACAATAACGCAGTCAGAATATTAGCTTTTGTGCCAGTGTCTTAAACATAATGGAAACGATGAGATGAGAAACCATGAGCATTTTCTTCTTCAATGCTCTCTGTGAATGGATGTAAAGCAAAGATGCATTCTGATTGCAACACACACACACACACATTAAAAGCCTCCTTTCCCCACTCTTTCCTACCAAGTGTGTTAAAAAAAAATCCCTTCATTGCAGAGGAGGAAAACTTAATTACGTTCAATCAGCAGTCGTGAGGCGCGCTGCAGATGCAATTTGCAGTGTCAACTGGAGACTTCTGTTGAGATGTGCAGTCCACTGCAGCTGCAGCAGCATGTAGGCCAAGTGTTGTTCTTGTCAGGAGCTGGCTCATGCATGATACATTTACAGTAAATACATTGCTTCTTAATGGCCAGTGATGGTGCGCCTGCTCCCGCTCCCTTATGTTTTACTTATGAAGGATGTTTCAGAGGGTAAATGCAGGCAGCAGCAAGCACAAAAAACTAACATGCATGCAAGGTTACACACGTCAACAGACTAGAATAATTTTCACATGGACATATAATGCATATATGCAGTGATACAACTGCACACCAAGGAGGAGAAATACTATCAAGGACAAGCAGCAGTTAGTGAGCAACGGCCTGACGACGGTAACAAAGTCACATCTGAGATCTGCTGCTTTTCTATTAATTTCATTTCTGTCACGTCCCCAAAAAAAAACTATTGGCATTTCAACCTGCATCAATTGTGTCCAGTCAATTTTAATGCTTCCCGTACAAGCACTAGATTGAATTGGAATTCCTATTCATATCCATTGATCCCTCAATTCAGAGCTAATGTGGGCTGGCTAAGCCTCCAGGTGTTCATTCTGAAGGACAAACAGAGAAAAACAGCTCACATTTGACTGTATGCACACCGGTGAGAACAACGGTCTGAAACACCTTTGAAATTCAAGCTCGTTGTTGATTTAAGCTTTTTCAACATGACTGCCATCCTCATTTAAAATCCTTTATGGAATTTGGACGTGACAGCACACACGAAGTGATGCAAACCAAATTGTCTTGCACACAGAGAATCAGCTGTTTCTCTGTCCTGTATTGTCAATGTGTTAACGCTTTAAACAGATCAGTATACGTCATAATCCCTTGGCAAGACACATTTTTGTGGCGAGCCTGTGAGCCCAGCGATGGGGAGAATTCCATGCAGAATGCATTGTGGCCTATACTGAGCTCTTTCCAGCATTATTCAGCCGAGGAAACCTGAGATTTTCTGCTGAGGTGTGATTTGCTATTTGAGATTTGCTTTGAATAAAGACATCTATGCACACAGCATAAACTCAGATTGATTAATGATTTGTGATGCTTTAGAGACAGGATAATAATAAGAAATATAACCAATTAAATCCTCCACGACATAAACAGTGAGTGTAACTGATGGAAAAAAAGAGCTCTTTGTTTTACTGTTATATACTGTTTGCAATTCTCATTTCTATATATAATAACACACTATGGGACACCACCACCAGGCCTGGGGTGGAGCACCTGAGTTAATCCCATGTATGAAAGCAGTGCAGAGGCAGGCGTGTGCTTTGTCCAGACATGGTCTGACTCAGCCTCGTGTGCCAGAGCTGTGTGTTTAATTCAACAAGCCTGACAGATGAATCAACTCTGCCATTTAACACGCGAGCAAAGCAAATATTTCACCCACTTCCTCTCTGCTCTGTAGACTCAGTGTAAGCAGCATCATTTGCTCTTGTTCAGTATAGACTACAGCCACTATCACTATTACACTAATGATCAGATAAACCTCTCCAGCCTCACTCTGACTGTATTTCTTTACCCAGACCATCTGCGCCAAGCACGGATGTATACGTATTACAGGTAGTATTGTATGAAAGCACTGAAGATCTGAACCTCCTGACAACTCGCTGCTTGTAACAATGATGACAGCATAATAGAAAAATCGTTAAGCGATGACAACAATAACTTCTGTTTGTATAGAGCCTTTCATTCAGGAGCTGCAGCTCAAAGAGCTTTACAACAAAGAAATCACCTGCACCGAGAGCTTCACTGAGAAAAGACAGAATGGACATAAAAACAGGGATAAAATATTAATGTAAAACAAGGTGGAGAATAAAACCCACTTGATAACGATAGTAAAAGTATGGAAATGAAAATAAAAACAATGAATAACATAAGATGGAAAATAAAACCAGAGAATAAAGTAATAAAATATAGGTAAAATAAATTACATAAAATGCATAAAATCAAGTAAATTCTAGAGCAAGCAAAGTGTGAGTGAAGTGAAGAGATCATGAGTGTAGCTTGGTAGAAATATGACTAAAACTGCTTTCATGTGTTGAAATGGAGTCAGGCTGCACTCCGTAGTGTGAAAGTCTACACTGCATTTATGGCCCCCTGCACCGTTTAAATGGTTAATACCTGAGTTCCCCTCCAGAACTGCTCACTGTGGTTTTACTGACTAATACAAACTGGAAAGAAAAACAAGACATTTCAGTGTTTTTCTTGCGATGCAAGCTGCGAGCCAGCCTTCCACAGAATGTTTGTCAAAGCCGAGCCGACCACAAAGTGTCACACCGAGACCTCGGGTCCACAGTCCGGTCCTTCGACTTGTTGAGTCTGCCTCAGCATCCATTTTCCATTAACGCTGCTTGTCGCCATAGTAACCGGCCTTAAATGCATACTCCTCCGATGGACTGTCGTTACATACACCCGATACCCAGGAAGGTGGAGGTGCCAGATGGTGATGGCGGTGTTTACTGTCACTCACACACTCAGTGTTTATATACACGACAGCTGAACTAACCATGAGGAGACGTGGCATTGATACTAGCTGGGATTTCAAAGATTTAGTAAGAAATCAACGTATACGTGGATCATTTTAAATAAATAAATATTCCCGTATACGTCGTCAGCGTCGTCGTAAATAGACTCCACCAGCAGAGCAGCTGCACCGAGTCGCTAACAGCTGCACCTGATTCTGTACGTGCACTCTTTACCTTAACCGGTGAAGGAGGAAAACAGAGGAGAGACAGAGAGGTGAGCCAGTTTAGACCAAACAGGGAGTGACATCACTGTCAACTCGCCGTCCCCTCACTCCAGCGTTCATCGGTCTTGTCTGTGTTTGTGTCTCTGTTCTCCGAGCTCAGCGCGGGAGGAGATAAGAGCTGTGCTGCAGTCTGTGGAGACCAGCCTGCCATTTCTGCACACCATTTGGGGACAGTTCGTCCTTCGGGTGGCGTCCCCAGGAGTCAGCAGGCTGACAATGGGTGAGGAGCGAAGTGCTGCTGTGGGCAGGGAACGCGAGAGGAGGGCGGCAGAGAAAACAGTACTAATGGAGTGTTTATTTGGGGCACAGAGCCACACACAAAGACAGCTCATCTAAAGAAGAGGGCTCGGGGGCATGAGGGAATGAATTCAAATAGTCCAGGACCAAACAGTGCCATTTAAATCACTGCTGAATCTCTCCAGCTCCTGCCTTTCATAGGAAAAATCTCACTCCGGGCCATCTGCACTACTCTGCGCCTCCTTCTGTTTCTACAGGTTACAAACCAACATGCATCATTTTCATGTAGTGCTAAACTTCAGCTTTCATGAAGAGGCTTTTATATCAGTCATTGCTTTTTCAAACTCCCAGGCCTCGCACCGTAGGCCTACAAACGTCTGTCTGCACTTACGCATTCCCTAAAATTCTAGTCAACTCAACTAAAATGAAACTCAACATTTTGCTGCTCAGCCCACGGGGACCCGTCTTTGACAACGACTACTGGAACATCACAGCAGTAAGATGTCGTTCTCTCTCAGAGTTAACTCCAACAGAAGCTGAGCAGGGCTCTCCATTCAGTATAACATAATATAAAGTCATTAGTCGTTCTGCTTAGTGGAGAAAACCCTCAGACCAGAAGCTTTCACTTAAGCTTTATTTGTGCTGTGATTTACAGCCCTGATGTCTCCCTGCTGTGAGAGACTGATAGAGCCTGACAACTCCTCTTATTTAAGGTACAGGATGTTTCCCTGCTAAAATAAAAACAACATAGCGGGGCCACCGATTGCCATTGCTGGTCGATGGTTACTGACTGTGCAGCACCACCTAACAATAAGTGTTGAATACACGCCGCCTTCTGGCCTTCTGTGACCTGTCAACATTGCATCATTTCAGGCAAACCACACTTAACATGAACACAACACAGCTACAGTGGCCCAAGATGGAAAATTGTTTAACCGCCCAAACCAACAGGAAACACTATCATCGTTGGCTTGTCATGGTAAACATCTGGTATCAGCACTTCACTGCAGTCCACCTTGAACTCTGGAAATGGTGAAATACATGTATTTCAACTTGTTGCAGCTAACAAGAAGCCCGGCGGTGAAACGGTCATTTGGGAGGCTCTGTTATGCTTGTTTGCTTCAGAGGTGCTGATTGGTCGAGTGTGCACGCGAGGTGAAATACTTTCAAATTGCTGACTGCCACTGTAGGAAAGGAAGAAGAGCTTGCAGACATTTGATGCTTCCATTTTCATCCTTAGTTTTATCTTATTTTTACTATTATTATTATCATTATCAAGCAGATTTTATTCTCCATCTTATTTTTCATTCATTTTCAGTTTTATGTTCGATATGTCATTTTTATGTGAAACAGTTGGTGCATGTGACTTCTTTGTTCTTCTTGTATAACAGGTGCTATACAAATAAAGTTTATTATTAGTAGTATTTTTACTATCATGATTATCAGCCATGCATCATTAACATCAGCTTCCAGACTTATTCTTTTCTTCTTGTATGTTGTATTACTATCATTTGTATGGGACCACTGCCACTATTACAGCCCTCTGCAGTTGGTAAAAGAGTGCACAAAATAGAAACACATCGAAACACTGCTTTACAGCTACAGTAGAGGTAAAAAAACGCCAGGTTTAACTAGCAGCGTGCTAACATGTCAATGCAGCATACCACCATTAAAAGAAACAAACATTGCACCATATGTACAACTTTAAATAAACATTGATTTTGATTAATTTCCCATATTATGAGCAATGATGAGCAAAGAAGACGAACATGGGACAAATCCACAGCTTTTAAATAACGCCTACCTAAAATGTCAAGACATGTAAGGAACAAAAAGCATGTTTTTCTTCCGCCTCAGCAGGTCCTCTTTCTTTTCCGTTTCTTTGCCTTTTGTCCTGAGTCAAGACCACTCCAGCAGACAGAATGACATTTCTGGGGCATTGTGAGAAAATGTCCTTCAAAAGGCACCAAAAACTATATGAAAATCCAAGTATTGTGTAATATATCTCTGACCTTTTTACAGCGGTGACCATCACATGAAAACATGCATGCTGTGTTCTGCTTAAACCACCTCAGTGTTGTATGAACTAATGTGTACACAACAGAAACCAACGGAGCCACAGCCTCACATTGTTTACATACATCACTCCTCTGTGCTGAAATCATTACTGCCACAACGTGCATCTCTCATTGGATAATGTATTCCCTGTGCTAACAAAACCAAACCCACAGATGCTGCAACTTGCAGTTAACTGCTCTCATTTTTCAATTTCAGTCATCACGTCCTGAGGAGCGGGCTATCATTACAGTAGAGCGCCACTCGTTTTCTCGGGGGACGTTCGTGCGTGATGATAGCAGGCGAGGCTCTCAGGTACAAATCAATTTTAGCCCCCGTCCTTTCGCTCGGAGGCCGGGGGTGTATTTTTGGAACACTTACCAAAGTCTGACATGTTTGATTCTTTTTCTTCACCTCTGCCTCGAGTGCTTCACACTCCTTCCTTCTGGTGCTGATCTCTGTCTCCTGGGGAGGGAAGAAAAAGCAGAGGACAGCTGCTATGGTTTGTCAGGAACACAAGCTTCGTCATAGAACTCAGTGAAACTCGGCAGGGAGAGAGGAAGCTGGTGCATTTCATTATTCAGCAGTATTTAGGTGTGTGCGTGTGTGTGTTTGTGTGTGTGTGCAACAGAGAGACTTCCAGAGATTATCTAACAGATATTACAAAATGTTTTTGCTGTCAGAAAACAGACAGGAGGCTGGAATGGTTCGAAGGTTCAAATGTTGAGGATGTAGGCTGCGGTCCTCCAGGAATCATGTGATGAAATGGATCAAACTAAAATCTGTTGAAAAAGCTTTAACTCAGTGCGTCCAGTCAAACTGTAGCTGCAAACGAACACGACCGCACAGCCGTGCTAGCAGCTCTGTGAGGCCGAACTCAGGTGATTTAACGTTTAGCAAGTAAAATGTTTACTGTGGGCTACGTGTTTTAGCATGCTAGCATTTGCTAATTAGGATTAATCACAGCTGAGGCTGAATGTCAGTAGATTTGCAAATATTTACCTCTACGCCAAAGTATACCACTAAAGTACCTCTAATGTGGCTAAAAACTTTACCTGGAGTCTCTTACATCTCCACCCTTGTCATATTGTTTTTGGTGTTATTAATGACATTAACGATGTAAGGCTGTAAAGCTACGCTAGCTGGGCAGCATGAGAGTCCTGGACCTGAATCTCCTAACTGGAACACAGAGCATTATTAACATTATTAAAAGTTCCCTGTAGAGCTGCTGACCTCTAGCAGCGCTCTGGAGCAGTTTTTTCTATAAGCGGGTCCCTGTTAGACACAGGAGCTCCACCAGCAACTAACTTTCCCTTTCAAGGTTTATTTAATCCCTATTACGAACAATATGAACCATAATGTGATAAAAGAAGAAAAAATACACAACTTCAACAAGGCTTGCCTTCAATCTGTCTTTTTCCACAGTGTTAGCTGTTGAGTCAGAGGTTTTGAGGTTTTTAGGAAAAGTGCAGGTGTAACTAATAACCTTAATAATGGCTCTGTTCCTTTTAAGGGTCCCAGGAAGGCAGCATGACCAAGAGCAGAGCCCTGACACTGATTCTTACATGGAATGGAGCCTTAATTAAAGTTATTAATTACACTTGCGTTTATCCTGCTGAAGTCTTCTGTTAAAAGCTCTATTCTGTCTCTCATAAACTGGATATAAGTGAACTGATCAAACTTAAAAGATTTAAATATGTTTGCACATGTACTGTAGATCTCAGGCTGTCAGTCTGTGCCCATTCGCTCCTGAGGTTTTTCAATGCTTGTTACGCTTCCATCAAGCTGCCATTTAACTGAGCTGACAGTTGGAGGCTGTGTTTGCTGGAATTACAATGAAAAGAAGTTCAGCTCTCCTCACAATGTGCGATCAGAGCCGGAACACGACTAAAGTCTGCCACAGTTTCCAGGAGAGGCAGACATCTATAAATGTGATCTGCCCGTCAAAGCAGCCCGTGAGTTCTGCTCTGCCGTGGAGATGCTGCATCTTTCTGAGGCTCCCCTCCAATCAGGAGGTTACACACCTTCTGTATGGGCATTCATTGCATAGCCACCTATTGTAGTGCTCTTACAGCATAAAAAACACGAGAGTGTTACATCACAGGCGGATCCTCTATTTATCAGCAGACTGAGCTCTCCATCAGTGTATGAAGAACATCCTGCCTATTGATGGGAGTGAATGTGCGGCTTGATGTTCAAAGCTTAGTGTATAGAATTAAACAGGATTTTATCTGTGTCAGTGTGTGCTGGCAGCGCGTGGACACACACACACACACACACACTCTGGTAGCATGGCACGTGTCCCTGAGCAAGACTAAAATAAGCATCAGTGGAGCAACCAGAAGCCCACAGCACACAATGCATGCTGCATGCATGAATGTGCACTTCATCACGGAAACGCTCACAGCTCGGTCTGACTTTGAACGTATATCGGAATCCATTCAAATGCAAGGCGCTTTTTGTTCTGCTACATCAGCGGGTTCCCCTCTTGATCCTCGAGTGCCGGCAATATTTAATAAGGCGGTGGGCAATGAGGTCAGAGAACAGGACGAGTGGAAGGAGGAGAAACAAGCTCTGACCCTCTCCAGTCCTGTAACCTTGTGCAGACATTCGTTGTGATTAAATCTTTGACCCCTGATCTGTTAGAGCCGGTCCACCAGTATTCCTGCTCAAGTGTACGTATGTGTTAGCATGTGCTCCAGCATTTCTATCCTTTCAAGGACTAAAACCCTGACACGGATGGAAAGATGTGGAAAATATATGTAAAGTCGTCTGAAGTGAGAATTTCATGATTAAACACCCGCTCAGGAGGCTGCGGTTAGGATTTTTAATTCAAATGATGCTCAAGGATTTTTCGAAATGTTTAGTTTCTTTTTAAAGTTAGGTCAAGTTAAAGTTGGTTGAGCATAAAATGGATAACGCTGAGGTTAACTTGCAAGAATGTGGTGGAGTCAACCTCTTAAGCAAACGAGGAGTCAACTTCTTAAGATCTCCAGCTTCCGGCCTTTTTGCTAAAAAGTGGGAAAACTGTGTTGTTTCAGATAAATAAAACAAATACTGTCACATTCATGCTTGACAGATGATACTTATTCAGCTGGGAGTCCACAGTTGTTGCTCACTGTACAGTCGACAGAAGCGCACGCAAACATGAATGAAGTGTTAAAAAGAGTAAAAAAAGATTGCTTGAAAAAAGTCCACATATGCACAACATACAGGAGCAGGTTGAGTGGAGATGATTTCCTTTGACTGAACCACACTGAGCCCCTGCTGACAGCTTGCCATCTCCCATGTGGGCTGGTATCTAATGCGTACAGTGTTCACATCCAGACGGCTACAACACACACGATGAATATTTCACTCACACACTTGCAGACACACACACACTCTCAGGCTTGCTGAGGCCCATTTGTTTGGAGCGCATTTGCCAATGTTCAATTAAAAATCCCTCTGATAAAAGATTCAAATGGCTGCCATTGTGAGTAATGAGCTCCTGTATAAGTGAAGAGGCGTTTACTGCACAGCAGATGAAGACAGATGAGAAAGACCATCCCCTTAGGCTCCATCTAGCATTCGTGCCTCAGTGGCACTAATGCAAATGCATGCAGAGAGGTGCATTCACAGCAACCTGTACTACCCCCATGTCTCTTATGTAGCATATGAGGCAGGAATTTCATGCTTTTATGGCAGAGCGTCGACTCAATATGTTGACTTTTTTCAGATTAATCTGTATTATAAGGTTGTTTGTTGTGAATATTGCCAGTAATTACATTTAGGCCTTTTACTGTATCTGAAAAGATTTGGTGTTTAATCCATAAGACAACTGACAGAACAGGAAAATATAGAAATATTATAGAAATATTCTCAACTGTAAACAAGACTCTCAGTCTTGTTAGTATTTTCCTGTCTGTTGCTAAATAATGATGGTATGTCTGCTACTACCTGAACTAGTCTCGACAACAAAGTGCTAATACACCACCAATGTGCACCTCTACAAATGGCTATTTGCTACTTTTCACACTTCTGTTTTTCCGTTTACAAATAAAAACCTGGCCTCACTTCTTATTCTCATTCACTACACGAGCATGAAATCAAGCTATAGCGGTCAGTAAATGTTTTGCAAAAGAAAGGCAGAGCTGAAAGCGGAGGAGCCTCAGCTGCGAGCTCTGAAAACAGCCGTCTTGGTGTTCAGCACCACGGAGAGTTCCCCCGGGACAACACAACAGCAGCACATGTGTACAGTATGTGCCATATACGGCTTACTTCACCGTTTTTATCGCTGCTGACTCTCCACTGAGACTTCAATGCACAGAAACATCTTGATGAAATGATGTTCTAATACTACAGCACTTTCCTGCAATGAGCAATTAACACAGAAGGCTTTCCCCATCCTATTCTCAGCATCCGGTCTTCTGATCTTTTGTAGTTGGGAAAGCTCTGTGTTTAATCTCTGACGAGCAGGGGTAACCTCATTACTCTCTCTCTTCCCGTCTTTCATCCCTTGTTGTGTTGAATATGCATGATGCGGAATGATGGGTAATAATCCCGCCTATGGCTGAGCAAAAAAAAAAAAAAACTGCTTTGTTTTCTACCAGGGGGTGCTTCTGTGCCAGCAGCAGATATCTGATGGAGATATCAAATAGGGACACATATGCATATATGAGTTAAACTAGCTGCAAGATGAGTTTTAAACCAGCCGCTGTTCTTCTGGAAGAATCATATAGGTTAACATCACATGTTAAAGATGATGCTGAATGCTAATACACAGGCATACAAGTGTGCTACGAATCAGCTGCGTACATTATAATAAAACTGATGGACAACCTGAAGAAGGAGCCCTTTTTTACTGGGAGTAGTAACGCTCAGACACAAACTGGACGTCACCGCTGACTGTGGCACATACTGCAGCTTTAAAGCCAATTTGCTGCCTCTCAAAATGTCAGCGGTGCTCCCAGAGATATGTATATATTGTCCTGAGACACCTTTTTCTTGTTATCACTGTATGTGTTCTTGTTCTCCTGTGCTTCTTTTCTCCAGCCAAGGCGCAGCATGAAAGGCCATTACGGAGGAAAGACTACCAACGCTGAGTGTTGTCGGGGTCTTTAAGAGAGGATTCCCCTCTGTTACTCAACACCCAAGCACTACTTCCACTTAGCATCATGTAGTATATGGATATACTGCATATACGGTGCTGCCAGCCCAGACACACAGTAATCTAGTCCAGCACAGCAAGCACTTGTGATTTCAAATCATTTGAAATGGCAGAGTAAGTTACATAACCCCTACAGCTTAAGTCTGTGCGCGCAGGCACAGATGCTTGCACTCCACTAATACTGTACTAGTCCGCCGCCTGCAAGTGTGTGTGTGTGTGTGTGTGTGTGTGTGTGTGTGCATGCATGTGTATGCACAGCAACGTGCAGACTGACTGCTGAATCACAGATTTACAGGAAAAACAAATGTAACTCCCAGAGGTCAACACATACACACACACATGCACGGACATGCACACAAACACACACACACACACATGCACACGCCCACACAAACACACACACACGGCAAAAGAAATGACAGAAGGAGCAGAAAGGAAAGGGTAAAGCGTGATAGTGAACGAACGTATGATCATGAGAGAGATATGCACAGGCGGCGAGGCCTAGACATGAATGCAAATGAAAAAGGAGGGAGAATGGACAAAATGAAAAATGGGATAGAGGCAGGATTTACCGTCTAAGCTCCTCAGCTCTGCAGCATTTTGTCCCGGGTATAAGACCTCAGCGAGGCGTCCTCTATCAGGCATATTAAGCATCATGCAGCAGTGGCAAAAGGAGTAGCCTAGTCTGGATTCCACTTCCTCTCTTTCTTTCTCTCTCTTTTTTCTCCCCACCAGCATCCACAAGCATCGGCGTGCTGCAGAATAAGAAATGAAGCTGCCACTATCACCGGGGTCTGACCTCGCTGAGCCTACACTGCCTGCCTGCTGATGTCGCACGAGTCGAGCACGCCGCTACCGAAGAGCACAGAGGGTGGAGACGGAGGAGAAGAAGAGGGGATGCTGTAGACAGAGGAGAGGAGAAGGAATGATGATGAATGAAAACAACAGACAGAAAAACAGAGAGAGGAACTCGTCTGCTACTGTCTCAGGCCTGTGTGATAAAAGGAGTGATGAAAGGAGGCTGACAGCAGCAGAACACAAATGATGGGACAGTGGAGTCCATCATGAAATGTAAGATTTTCAGAATATGGGGCCAATTTGAAAGAGCAGGCTCAGTGTGCATGGGAGGCTCCGGGGAGAGGACTGCAAATCTGATAATCCCACTGCATGAATACAAAGATGTCAGATGAGACTTTTACCTTAATGGAAACTAAACAATGACTCATGCAGCCACAACAGACTCCTCCAGAGACAAAGGAGGGTGCTGTGCAGCGTGCTGATATCTATCCATTTCCCTATGACAATGCTGGATTCAATAATGCACCGTTATATAGAGAAACTACTGTGTGATCGGAGAATAAACAGGTTTTATCTTCGTGTTTTGGCAGCTGAGACCATTTCGCTGACTAAAGGTCCACAGAGAACATCTGATGATTACTGCTGCAACCAAGCAAATGCTGGAAGCCCACTGCTGTTGCCCACTCAGACACAGAGGCTTACTCATCCCCAGCTGGCTTTGCTGGCCGAGCTTCTGCAGACTGTCATTCAGTTCGCATGGTAACCTTCATCTGTCACGGCAGTGCAGTCAACACCTGGTAACAAAAGACGGTCCTCGTGAACACAGATCACCTCTGCGGCTTTTACTGTGCTGTTGTCTGAAAACTCATCTGACCAAAACATCAATTGCACAGCACACAGCGTTAGATGATGTGCGTGTGGGCAGGAAGTTATTTTATGATATGAACCGTAAACTTTGGGGATCGACTCTCTGTGCCACAAAGATGAGGAGGTGTGTTGTCAAAGCTGTGTTATTCTTCTTCATTACAGATTGCAATACACATTGCTTTAGAGCTTCAGAGGTTCACAACGCGCTTAGTCACATAAACACACACACACACACGAGCTGAATGCTCTAAAACATAGAATAAAAATGCCAGGAGGACACCCAAACATCTACAAACTACATTCCAGAAAGGTTCAGACTCTGTGTGAAACAAATAAAAACAGAGGAGAAGTTTCCTGAAGTGTTCCTGAGTCCATGTAGTAATATCTTCTATCCAATCACGTGTTCACAAAGTGTTGAACCTCACTGTGAACCACTGAGCCTTTCAATCATGATACTCTCACCTGTTACCAATCAACCTGTTTACCTGTGGAATTATCCAAACAGGTGTTTCTGGAGCGTTCCACATCTTTCCCAGTCTTTAGTTGCTCCTGTCCATAAGCATTTTTTTTTACAAAAATCAATGTAGCTGATGATCTTTGTGCTGTTTTCAGTTGATTATATGTCAAAACGAATCCACAAATTATCACATTCTGTTTTATCTCTATTTTATACAGCTTTAAAACTTATTTTGAATCAGGGTTGTGTAATCCAGCATCTGTAGAGGAGATGAAGAATTAATGCAAATTCAACCAATCCCTGAATATTTGTGAGAGCCTGCAAATTTTTCCAATTCCTTTAACATTTCTGCAAAAACTGGTCACGATGGAAGAATGATTGCATGTTACAGCCATTTTTATCTAAAACTATTATACTACTATTTATTCTAAATTAAAATAAAACCAGCGCTCAACCTGCTCACTCCCAGAATGGGTACCACTCGTTCTCACAAGAAAAGCTGCACACCGCTTCCTGATTTTTCTGAACAGTCTCTGCTAAATCAATCGCTTGTGGCCTGATTCACAATAAGCACAATAAGCATGGCTGAAATAATATGCAGAACTACAGAACTAGACTCAGCTTGCATTCACATTAGAACATTATGACAGAGGTCATATCAGCCTCAGGTGAAGGTCTGTTAACAGTAAGTGCACTGAGCAAAACTAAAATAATGCTGAAAACCTTTAGAGACGTGCAGCATCATCTTCTACACAACACTGCCTCACGGCCGGCTCAGTCTCATTAGAGCAGCCAGTAGCCGTGCAGGTAGACGAGCTACTGAGATGATGGACGGTTCTCTGAGCAGCCCGGACAGAGCGTTCAAACCTCAGGAGGCAGAGTCAACGCTGGAAACTGAGCAGGAGAGCAAACAGGCGAGCAAATGAACCATAAATCAAGACCCACTAATACGATGCAACTGTACACACAGGAAATCAAGGTGCTTGTGGGACACAGCTAGCATATTAGCAGCAGCAGAGGCATCGGCTTATTCTTTTTTATACAGAGAGCACGACTTGGCAGTTACAGACTGTATTAAGGGGGTTCAAATGTCAAAATTACTTTTACTTTAATCTTGTATGGGGTGTACACTTAACATATGTCACAAATCTGCGAAAAAATAATATTGATCCAATGTTAAAAGCTTTATGAAGTACTTTGCTTTACCACATATTTGGGTTTTATTTTGCAATCATTATGCGAAAGGTTAACGGCTAGTGGCGCACAAAAATAAGGCAGATAAGAGATGTGAGTTAAAGGAGCAGCCATCTTTTCCCTCACGCCGTCATGACTCTGCCAGTATCGCTCACTCCCCGTCTGCAGGGAGCTGTGCTCTCACATCTGCGCCCCTCTCAGTCAGAAGCCAGCAGAGGAAGAGAATCTCACAAACCTGCCACGATCAAATTAATTCACATCGAAGCAGGCTGCCTGTTTGTCTGCGCACTTGGGCCTCAACCAGATAAGCTGATTATAACACAAAATATTACATGCTGTCCTATTTGTTCTGATCCAGTGTTATCCCGATGTCCCTGGTAATGCAAAATCACTGACCTATGAGATGTCAAGGTAGACTAAGATGGATAATTACGAGGTATATCCAGTGATCCTTCAGATCCAAACTGGTGCAGGCTTTGGCTCACACGGGACTGTTTACAATTAGCAGTGGCAATTATGCCCAATAACTTCATGTACACCTGTAATTAAAAAAATGATTGGGGAGTCACAGGAGCAGAGAGACTCCCTCTTCCAACCCACTGGATTCCCACCTGTGCTCTGCCGTATCAGACAGCAATAACACCTTTGTGTCGATGCTGGTGTGATTTTGTGATTCATAGCGTCAGCGCTACTTTGACATGCAGTCTCCACCAACCAACCAGAACACGCTCTCATGGTGCTTCCCCTTTCTTTGCCTCAGCTGAATGTAAATGATAAAAACTGCACAAACGCTAATTCTACGCTGGCTGCTGCTAATTTCAGCGTCCTCCTGTCCCGCACAGTGAGAGCTCAGGCCGTTACAGGGGAAGTGGCTGTCGCCAGCTGAGGTGGCTTGTCTCCCACTTTGATCCTGAGCCAGAGCCACACACATATGCTGCTCCATCCTGCAGGGAGGAGCTGTGCTGGATGCAGGGAAGATGCATCTCCATTGCCTTTCCATTCATTAACTACACTTCAACAGCTGGTGACCAATTAGTCTGCTCTCCAGATTGCAAAACTAATATAATGAGTACACCTTAACTTTTATATCCTTTGTCAAAGGGGAACAAACTCACTGCTGGCAAAATGTAGTTTGCACAATGTTGCTGTAAGAGCTGGCATGCATGTTTTCACACTGGGTGTAGTTCAGGTGGAGAGTAATCAGATCCTTGTTTTTCTAACCTGAACCTCGACACCAGGTTTAAACATCTCTCCCTCGGCCCAGTCCTCAATGCTTGCCAAGCAGCTGCTGTCAGCCGGGCCCCGCAGAGGTGTCCATTAATGGGTCTTAAATGCCAGAGAAAGAGGGAAATGGAGAGGAAGGTCGAACATGGCCTTCTGTAGAGCATCATCTGCTTGTAAGCGTAGGAGTTAGAAAGGCTGCCTGTCTGTGAATTGATTATCACGAGGTGTCAGACTTGGCTTTTGGCCTCAACAAAACCAGACAGACTCTGATGTGCGGAGTTTTCACATTAGGGTGTGGGTGAAGAGATCCCGTGTCCAGTAATGTTAGACAGGTGGTGCCCAGGAGGAGATAAAGAACGAGGCTCTCACCCCACAGGAGTCTGGCACAATCGCAGCCGAAACAGACGCCTTTGCCTCCCATCTGGGGGACACTCTCTAACCATCACTGCCAATTTACAGGACGCTCAATTACTGGTCATTACCTGAGCGAGGACTTACTGCCTACAGCGTCCAAGTGCCAAATCACACAAGTGGTCAGACGGAGAAGCTAAATAATGCCAGGACTGGATACAGACACATTTCATTCAGGTCTATTATCATCATCATGTTTGCAATACAATCTGCAGGGAAGGGATAGAAAAACACAACAGGCAAAGAGGTAAATACAAAGACGAGAGACAACAAATAGATCAGACACACATAGTAACAGTGCCGGAGCTTGCACGTGTGTGTGTGTGTGAGTGTGTGTGTGTGTGTGTGTGCATTTCATTGAGCCATCAAGGGCATTTTAGATGCAGAATTGATTGGTTAATTGAACATTGTTGTACATTCATAAATTCAATATATTTGTTTTGTCCAAATGAGAGAAGAGGATGCAGCCATGTGGCTCTGAAAGGCTGTACTAAATGCTAAATGCTAACACTAGCATGGAAACATGCTAACAATGACAACACTGACGTGCAGACACTGAGCAGGTGCAATGTTTAGCATGCTCATTCTCTTACTTCAGCGTGTTACTGTTGCAATCACCAAAGTTATTTCACTGAAATCCACAAATGTCAACCTCAAGGTGGCGCTGGAGGAAAAGTCATCTCAGAATTATGAAAGTCTGCCACAATTCATGGTAATCCATCCAATAGTTGTTATATTTCAGACTGGACCAAAGTAGCATTGCCATTCACAGAAGCGTGACCGAAGCATGGCTACAATCATTTTAATATTAAAAATATCCTTTACAGTCTTTTAATTGGTTTTAAATTTTATAGCAACAGCAATGCTTCGCTAATGGAGCACAACATACATGGAAATGTACACACAAATCTTCACATACACAGACAGACACTGTGGTCACACAGACATAGCAGCTTGGAACAAATGAGGAGGCGCCCCCGCTGAGGCCCAATTGAAAGCAAATTAGTTATTTTTACATCAGAGAGGCCTGTAACTTCAGGGTGAATGAGGACTGCAAATCTGAAACTAATTTTGTGCCTCCCCAGAAGCCACAGCGACGTAGATTTTGTAATCAACGGACCTTTGCTGCTAAACTAAATTTAGCAGGTATCGTGATCTCACAGATGCTCCAGACAGAAGATCATCACCGGTGACATTTTTGTCAAACTGAATATGAGTCAGGATTAATATGAAGCCCGCTGTGCACAACCAGCGGCATATCAGAAAGTGAGTCGGCCGTGCGGGAGACACAGAATACAACATTAGCATATAAACAACAGCCTGGAGTAGATGGCTGCTGCTGCACAAGGCTCGATTGTCAATATGCTCGATGGTCCTCATCCAGAAATCAGAGAGGGGCTGTCAGGACTTTGATTCCTGCACACAGGGGAGAGGATAAACAGCAGAAAAACAGCACTCAAACCTGCCAATCATTGGACTCTTCGTTTCTATCCCTATGAACTCCAATTTGAGCATTCGGGACAAAAAAAGAACTCCAATTTTGTTTTTCGCTTTGAAAAATTGACTCAGAAGGGTCCGAAACAGACGACTGGGTGGGCGACAGAGAGAGGTTAGTCATCAAGATGAATGGCCTCCACGATTTCATGCTTCCAGCCACAAAAGGTGACAGCGTTTACCTGCAGACCGCCAGACAAGAGAGGACCTGCGTGGCCTGTCCTCTTTCCAGGTCTCCAAGGAGAGGAGGTCATGTGGCTCAGGTCCTACCTATTTGACGACACCTGAAGTTGCTCAACATGCTCCTGGGTTGGTATTCTGTACAAACTGTTTCATCATAATCATAAATTGTGTTTACTGTGATGATTTCCTTTGTTGCTCTATTCAATACACATCACATCTATTGCATGTCTGTCCATCCTGGAAGAAGAAGGGATCCCTCCTCTGTTGCTCTTCCTGAGGTTTCATCATTTTTTCCCTGTTAAAGGGTTTTTTTGGGCGGTTTTGAATTAATGGTTGAAGGATCGGGGGTGTCATATGCTGTACAGATTGAGCTATATAAATAAAATTGACTTGACTTGACCTGACGGAGAGCAGTGTGGAATATGAGTGCGTGCTTCTCATTCGCTATCAATTTCTGCTGCCTCCAATCAGCAGGGGTTGGATGATGCTGGTTCAGAGGGAACAGAGCCAACCTGAGTACTGATCCAAGCAGTTTAGCTCACTGGAAGCCACTAAATAACATTCATACAATAACACCGCTAGTATGTTTTAAACGCCTGAACACAACAAGCCGGCCCACTTCAGACACTGCAGAATCCTCTTGCATAGCTGCTAGCATATGACAACAAACAACACAATGCAATGTGCAGCGTTTGATGGTTGCTTCTACCAAAATACAGCCCAATCAGTGAACACACAGTGCAGAATAAGCCATATTCCACCCTTTGTGTAACACAGGGCCACGCTGATTATCTCTCCGCTGAGAACACTTATGCAAATGCTCTGCTCTCAGCAGTTATCATTACATCTTGTGCTGGCAAAGCAAGAGTTTGTATTTGAAACTGAGGGGATGCTGTTTGGTTTTACATCCACATACGAGTTGATACAGAACTTGACTGTGCTGAGATTCTCAGAGTATAATGCCACATCAACAGCGTCTTAACGGGACACAGACTCCACTGATCGTACAGGATGTCTCCACGGCATGCATGCGTGTGTGTGATTATGTGTGTGAAAGACAGCATGAGAGGGTCAACATGACTTCTGATGTCCTCGTTCATTTAATTAAAACTCTGAACTACTTCAAATATCTCTCTGTGGCTCATTTACCACCGTAATAGAGTCTGAGCTAAACGCCGATGTCTGAGGTTCAGCTGGTGTGAGATGTCGAAGCAGACGTCCTCGACACTCTGAGGGGGCTTGAATGGGGCATAATGTGCTTTTAATTTGTGGAACATAATTTGCTTGTAGATTTTCTCTTTGAATTTCAAGGTTATTATGATGCGTGTTGCTTAAATTGCAGAAAATTACAGAGGACGTGGTTTACTTAGCATTTAGGTCATTACAACTTAAAGGAACAGTTTCAGACATTTTGGTAAATAAGCCATGAGGGGATGGATATCACTTCCATGTCTGTCCATTAAATACGATGCTACAACCAGCAGCCCATTAGCTTCAATTAGCACAAAGACTGGAAACGGGGAAGTAACTAGCCTGGCTCTGTCTGTACAATTTAGCATTTTTGCTCTTTGGTTTTAGTACAGATTAAACAAGCAACATACAATGTATGTATTAGTAGAGCTTTAAAGGTTCAGGTACAGCAGTAGTAGTAGCAGCAGCAGTAATAGTCATGTTTTTACTTCTGGACGGAGCCAGGTGGGGTGTTCCCATGACTGTCTTTGTGCTAAGCTAAGCTAACAGCTGCTGGCTGTAGCCTTATGTGTCTGCACACAGCATATAAATGTAGAACCAGCAGCCAGTTTTGCAGTATTTGTACAATCTACACAAACTCACAATCTCATTTTAGTATTATAATGGCATATTAATACTATTATAAACATGCAGTAGTTATGTGCATGGGGCAGCCGTGGCCTAGAGCTTGTGATCGAAAGGATCCCCGGTTCGATTCCCCCACGGACTGGCAGAAAATTTGGGTGTGGTGGAGTATCCCCTCCACCTCCATTAGCCGGCTGATGTGCCCTTGAGCAGGGCACTTAACCCCCCTATATGCTCCACGGGCGCCTGATGCGGCAGCCCACTGCTCCTGTGTGTTCACTGCATGTTGCATGTTGCATGTGTGTGTTTCAAAACAGTGATGGGTGAAATGCAGAGAAGAATTTCTCCGTTCGGGATCAATAAAGTAAATTTAAAAAAAAAAAGATTCACTCTCATGGCCAATAAGAAAATCATCACACGCTGACCTACCAAAGAAATCTACTTCAGTGACAGTGAATTCAAAGCTACAGTATATTTTTCATAAGATTATGATGATCATCTGTGTATTACACTTTATCATATAAATAGATGGGATATCAGGGATTCAAGGCGCATTCAAGGCCCTGTCCAACCTTCCAACAGCACGGTGCAGATCAAACAATTAGCCAAGTACTACGTCCATTCAGAGGTCCAGAGCTTCTGAAAATACAACCCACTACTTTGCATTAAGATAAGGCAGAGCACACTGGAAGGCCACTGACAACAAAGGACAGATCATCCTCTCTTTTTCCACTGGCCCCCATTGACCCGCCTTCACACTCCAGTACACCGAGAGAGAACCACGCTGCATGCCAGTGGTGATCCACAGCTTTTACCCACTCCCTAAAACACAGACTGCTGTAATTTGGTATACAAGCCAATCAGTGCACCATGCATTCTCCTTTACCTTGAGAAATAGGCACGGAGAGGAACAAAGAGGGGGTCGGGGTAACACAGAGCCGGAGAAAGACATGAAAACAGGAGATGAGAGGGAGAGTGATTGGTAGCTGGCTGCCATTCTGGCCCGGTGGCCCCACGGCTGATGCACGGGGTTGCGTAATGGGTCTGCATGCAGTGTGAAGCGCAGCAAACGGCGCTTCAGCACATGTAGCTGAAGAGACCACTCAGGCCTTCTGGGAAAGGGGGGTTATTTCAGCGAGCACATACATACACAGGATGAGACAGTCGTGTTTTGACACAGCGCGCTAAAAATAGCACATTCTTAATAGAAAAAAAGCAGAGTGCCAGTCAAATCCAGACCGGCACGAGAAGGGAGAGATAAAACATTTCTTCCAAAGACAGTCCTGAGAGCCCAGCTAGGGGGCATGGTAAATAAGAGGATCCGTTGCAGGGCAAACCACTCAGAATCTGAAACGGCTCGCATCTCACTGAGACTGTGATAACACCTGACACGCGTGTGTCGCGCCAGGCCACGCGGCCGCAATCGCACACAATAAACGAGCTGAAGCAATTAGGAATCAGCATGAGCAACTTCACAGATCTGTTATGCAATTCTCAGCCTGTGGGGCCGTGTGTTAGGAAATAGCGGCAGACAGGCCTGTTGTGTTTTCTGCTGCACATATATGGCCATTAATCACGCTCGGTCTCTTTGCTCTTTTTCTATTTGCAGAGAAGCGGGGGCCCGAGGCCAGCGGACCTACGGCACTGCAGCACGTGCAGGCTGGACTTCAGCATCACTGCAAATGTCACACAATGTTAGCTCGCTCACTGCAGGTCAGCCCACGGTGAGAGGATCACGAGAACAATCTATAAATGGCACCTTTGCACCTCAGTCTTTATGGATGCAACGTTTGCTAACGCTCTGCTCTGACACTTGACTCCCTCTGAGAAAATAATGACCTCAAATGTGGGCTCCTTTCTGCTTTTTCGAGGTATTAGATGCATCTGATGAATGTAAACACGCTCTTGAAGCCCCTCGGTTGCAGATAAGAGAAAGGGTCGCCCGAATAAATGCAAAATATATTCTAAGGTCTAGCAGTGTGAAAACACCAGCTGCATTTCCACCCTGGAGGGAACCACAGGGAATACTGATGAGTACAGGTATTTCTGTAAACAGACAGACAGAGCAGGTAGATCAGGACACATGAACAGGTATTGTGTTAGAGCCACATAAGAGAACACATCTCTCTCTCTCTCTCTCTCTCTCTCTCTCGGGTGCATGAGAAGAGATTTCTGCAGGGTGTGTTGGAGTGTGAGTCATCATCAGTGCAGGGAGAGGAAGAGGGGAGAGGCATTCTTTAAGTCGAAGGCAGTGCTTATAGCAGCAATGCAGCAAGGAAACACCAGACGCCCCGCCTCTTTAATGGGCTTAAAATCCAGCACAGATATCAAACAACAGCAGGTGAAGGACTCCCAGCTGGTAAATGTGTATGTTATCTCAGCGTTACGCAACAGGTCAGCACAGCAGCTCCAGTGTAGCACCTTGAATGATCAGAGCATCGAACACTGTTGGGCCGGGCCAAAGCCTAAGCTTAATGTTTGAATAATGAGCGACTTTCCAATGTGGTCGTGTTACTGTAATGAAGAAGGCTGTGCACGCACCACTGGAGTTCACAGGTGAAGGGTAAATGCAAAACATTCTTTACAGCAAATTCAGCAAATTACGTCTTGAAAGGTCATTTTTGAACGGATTAGTCGATTAATTGAACCAATTTTGACAATGATTTCATTGTTTAAGTCAATTATCAAGCACAAATTCTTAATTGTCTGGTTCATTCACATTGGACAGTTGGTCAGACAAAATAAGACATTTGAGTCATTAGTTGCAGCCAAGCTCATTTGCATAGAACCTGCACAAAATGCTGCACATTTCTCAAATATCATCAGAGCGAATAAAGAGACAAAACTTCTAAGTCTGCCGGAGGAACCCGCTCCTGTGTGAAGAAGTAACGATGCTTGTTTCTAGAAAGTTCCAGAGACGGAGACGGAGGAGGTGGAGCTGTCTCAGACCAATGGCAGAGCTTCTCAACAGTTTTATATCACAATTAAGAGTGAATTCCAGACTAAATGACCACATTTGCTGCAGACAACAGCTTGCATTAAAATAACCTGAAACCAAATTTTACAAAAAACAAATTGGATAAATTTGTTATCAATGAAACGTTGAATTGTGCAGGATTCCAGCTTTGAGTGTGATGAAAGAACAACTGCTCAAAAAGCAGGTCAGAAGAGCGTCTGACGCTGACAGAGTCTGGCTACTTGTCCCGACGCGAAAACATCAAACAGACACGAATCAATCCACTTGCCCGAACTCTCCACCGACCTCCGGAATTTTCTCACCCACAACGTACAAAGGCGACTTTTTCCAAAGGGCTCTCACTGGCCTGGCCTTACCTTCGCCCAAACAGAGACGGTGCAAGCCTTAAAGACTAGTTCCCTCATGTCCAGACACCCAGCGGGTAACGAACGGCAGGCTTCTGTCTCCACGACTCTGTCCGGACTGTGGCAGAGATGGCGAGATAGACGGATCTCTCTTCACAGAGCTCTGAAGTCTGCAACCTGATCCTGAAGTTCATCTCGAGTCCATGCTGCTATCCAAGCCTGCTGATTAAATTACTGCACGCTGCGAGAGCTCCAGTCGGCCAATAACACACCATCTCAGACTCTAACCGATGAGCAGTGTGTTTGACACAGTAAATTAATAAGAACTCAATGCCAACAGCTGCACGTGGTAACAGACAGGCTGTTTATGCAGCAGCGGTTAAAACAATGCTTTTTTTGGACAACGATCTTCTTTCTCTCAAAGGGGGTGCGAGTTAAAAATTCAGTGGCTCAGTGCCATATTTCACTCTGAAGGACCTCCGTCAGACTACACCTCATGTTTGAAGAGCACATTCGGATGCAGCTCTCGCTGAGAGGTTGGCTCCTTGCTATCTTTCTTGGATGTCGATGATCTAATCGGCACATTCGCAGGATTTTCCCAAACTGGCTGTGATTTCACTGTGAACCTGTGTGATACCTGAGACATCAACAACAACAAAAAAAGAGGGAGCAAAAAGCAGACAAAGAGAGATGTAATCCAAGCAAATGAGCCAGAAAACAACTTTTTGCTGGTGAACTCATTGGACAAAAAGCCATGTCAGTAGTGTGAGTCATCCCCAGTCGGTCTGTCAGGACCACTCGCTCCTCACACTCGTCCCAAAGCACCTACCAAGAACAAAACCTCACAGAGGACGGCATCTCAAATGCAGCAAGAGCCAGGAATCTGAGCTTAACAGTCAACAACAAGCTCCGAGAAAAAAAACGCCTAACCCCTGAACAAAACGCTCGAGGAAGCAAGAGAGGGTTATAGCGGGATACAATAACAACACCCCAGACACTTCTGACACTGCGAGTGGCCAGCTTATCAGTCAGCTCCTCTGTCTGTATGAGAAACGCTGGCAGCCATCGTTGGCCTTTAATTCCACCCAGGCACCAATCTAATTAAGGGGCACTAGACTGAGCACAATCACCCACCTCCTGATGATTTACAATCACACAAACATTTCAAAATAAAGACAATAATGTGTTCACAAATGTGGATATTGATGGAGTGAAGCTAAATAAAAAAAAAAAACATACAGTAGCAGGAATACTGAGCACAAACAAATGCTGCCAAGTGCCTCATCTAACCCTCAGTTTATCACAGCAAGAGTAAATGATGGATGGATGGCGGCCTGGTGATTAAGGCTCTAACCACACCGTCCCCAGTCTGAATCCGGCTTGTTGTATGTTGAGCTTCTCTCCCTCCTCCTGAGTTATTTCTGTGATCTCTACTGTCTGACAAAGGAAAAAAAACTGGATTGGAATGGATGTATGAAAACACTTTAGGTCAAATGTTGGACCACGCAAAGACCATGTTTGTATAGCTCTTGCTGAAAAGCTTGGCACAGTCTGCAGAAATGCTGGATTTAAGCATAGGTATCACATGTGAGGCTGTATTCTGTGCTTTCAGCTTAATCCTAGCATGTGCACTGTCTTCGTTTAGCATGTTAGCATGCTAACATCACACCAAACATAAGGTACTGCTGAGGCCGATAGGAATGACATCAGTTCTGAGGGTATTTGGTCATAAACCAAAGTGTTGGAGTGACCTGTTGATAACACTACATGAAAAGTTAGGGGAACACCAGAGTTATCGCGATACACACTGTGGGGAACATGAATGTCGGCACTAAATTCCATGTCAATCAATGCAGGAGAGACATTAACCTAAAACCACATCATGACCACCCTAATACAATCATATGCACAACATGCTTCAGAGTTTTCATAATATGAAAGGCCCACTTGCAAAACTTGGAACTCAAAATGTAAACTGCACCATTATTAGTCTATATTGTCTTTGGGTTAAAGGACAAAACATGTTTTTATTGTGTGAACTGTTCCTTTAAACTGCTCTTTTACTTGACAGAGCAGCTTGGGGACTTGTAATTAGCCACCATGTAATGGGAATGACCTTATTAAGCTGCTGCTGGGTCACGAGCAGATTGAGGTTACCAAAACACATGAGCCACCAGTTATTCTTCTTTATCAGGTGCTATCTTCTCATAAGTTTCCTCTGAATCTCCATCGGTACACGAGTGCACGGACACAAAAAGTCCGATCTTTCATTAGAAGAGTGGGTATCAATATTTATGCACTGACTGAGTCCATAAATACCAGTGGCCAGTCCAAAAATCAATGCACGCCTGCTACATATTTTAATCTCCCTATGAAGGTCACATTACTCCAGCAACGCCTCGCTCAATACACTCAGCTAAATCAGCCAGCAGCTTTAGCATTCGCGCCACCCCGACCCTGCCCCGGTTCAACTAATGTCACTGAACTACATACTGTATTAAAGACTGTAAAAACAGAGAGAGCTCATCAGCCATAAATGGATTATAACTGCCATCACGTAACAGATGCTGTAGCTGCGTCAGACAAGGCTGCGTTCTCAGGGTTTAGCCCTGTGTAACTCGTGTACATTATAGATGAGGCAGAGGAGAAGGGGAGGGTTCAGTGGAGCGCTATCAGTTACCAGAAGGCCAATCTAAATCTCCCCCCATCATGACTAACCTCTATTTCAGAGCCGCAGGGGTGACACAGCAACAAGCTCAGCCTTCCCTGCAGGCGGACGGAAACTTAGGCACAACTCTGCGGCCTCCGTGGAGCTAAACCGAAAGAGAAGAAATACTGCTCTCATTTCTAAAACTGAGGGACCGCCAAAGTGATTCCTGCCATCGCATGAATTTGTCACTTCGCTAACAGGGCTTATGAAAGTTAGATGAACATTTTACGATCTTGTTAAAACCGGTTACATTATTAAAAGGGCACATTCATCCTGCAAGGCGAGAAAGAGAGCCTGTAGCAGATTGAAATTTTAATAAGCTCAATGCAGTGGCTGGAGATTGAGAAACTTGGCAGAGATTTAGCTTTGAAATCCTGAATATGGGCATGAGATGATTTAGCCTCATTGTATCATGCATGCACTCAAGCGGGTCAAAAGACAGGGGATTCTGCAAACCTGTGATAAACCCATTAACCGGCTTAACTTCAGACACTTCCCCGAGCATTTTAATCTGTGATATGAAGCAACGTTTCAGCTTCTATTTTTAATGTAGTCCCCTTTAGTTCAGCGTAATAAAATACTATCAGGACTACGTATATTTTTATATTACGGATTTTATCTAACACCATCGTACCGCCATGACCCGACGCACCAGATGGTTTGCTACACAGAAGCATCGAGAGGTCGTCCCTGGAAACGGTGTGGAAAAGGGGAAGGCCCTTTCAAAAACACTTGGCGTTTGATTGGATGAACCATCTGTCTGTAACAGGCTGACAACAACCAATCAGATCACAGAACCATGTGACGTAGCCAAAGACAGTCCAGAGAAGAGCAAAAACATCTTTTCTCTTCTTCCAGTGAAGAAATACTCTCCAGCTCTGATGTAACTGATGCTACAGCAGCATCCACGCCACCACACCCGCAGCCACCAGTAGTTCCTCACAGGATGCTGATTGGTCCGACCCATGTGGTTCGGACCCCAAGCGCATAACTTGAAGCCTGGCGAGATGCATTCACATGTGACCATGTGAAACTAGCTGCCTCACGAGCTAAGCACCGGCATGTTGTTATTTTAAATCTGCGTATGTCTCGCAGCGATGGTGATTTTTTTTCTTCCTACGTGGTGCCACACCACTGCTGAATGAATGCAGAGAGCGTGTGATGTTAGAGCCCACGGCCATCACGACAGAGCGGACTGCAGATGAAGCCGGCCGGTGTCAGGAGGCTCGGAAACACCTGACCCTGGAGGAGACTGGAAAGGACTCTCTCTGCTGTCCCTGATAAGGCTGTGATAAACGCTATCTCAGCATCATAAGTGTACCGTTATCTGGTGAGGTAAAGGCCCGACCACTGACTACATACAGCGCTGTGTGTCTACGTGTGTGTGTGTGTGTGTGTTTGCCCTTGTCTGTGTGTGCTGGCACCAGACACCCTGTTTGCTAAATCATGCCGTACATCCCACCAGCTCCTTGCAGACCTGTCACAGCAGAGAGGCAGCGGGCTTTCTTCCAACAGCAACACACTCTTACAGTTTACATTGAAGGTTTGCATCTCAGTCAGGAAATAAGACAAAACCATGTTTACCGTTTGCAGTATGAATGATTTTCTCTGTGCACTGATTAGTGCTGAAACCGTGATTTGATTATTGGATAAAATGTTTCTTTCTTTTTCTGTTGAATATCAAGATGAGTTGGGTGCTTATTGGTTCCTTGGAAAGGTGGAACACAAGATATTATCTGTATGTGTATTTATAAGACAAAATATTTATCTCCATAGCTGGAATCAGAATTCAGAAGGAAGCAGCAGAAGGGCTGACAGTAGGAAAATAAAAGTCTGGGCCATATTGCATTGGTTTTCTTTAAACTGAACTGAACAGGATGTTAACTCAGTCTAAAGTGTCTATGATAAAGAATGAGAAAGCTAGTGCCTAGAAAAAAGCTCTGAAAGCACTTCTGAGACGGTCCCTAACTCCTTTTCACCTTTTTCATGTCGGGGTGGGCTGCTTCTGTTGTTTCAAAGTCTTCTTGCAGTGACACTGTGGTTTGTTGGACATCTGACCTTTTGTAAATAAACCATATTCACTTTTCTGAAGTTTCACTCACCCCTCCACCATGAAGCCATGCTTGCTACGGGATGACATCATTACATCGACAAGTCGGAATATTGGCATTAATATGATATCAATTGTTATTTTTATTTTTATTTTTTAATTGTTATTAATTTTATTCACTTTATTGATCCCAAACTGGGAAATTATTCTCTGCATTTCACCCATCACTGTAAACACACACATGCAACATGCAGTAAAACACACAGGAGCAGTGGGCTGCTGCATCAGGCACTCGGGGAGCATATGGGGGGGTTAAGTGCCTTGCTCAAGGGCACATCAGCCGGCTAATGGAGGGGAGAGGGGATACTCCACCACACCCAAATTTCTTTGCCAGTCCGGTGGGGGGAATCGAACCGCCGACCTTCCGGTCACAAGCCTGTTGAACAATATGATATGACACAACCCTACTGTCACATCTTCAGAGTGTCAGGCTTCAATATCAGATCATGAGGTAAAAATAACACCTGTGCAACACAAATCTGGTCAGGATGGGTAAAAAATGACCGAAGGCAAACTTTGAATGAACATCTGAATATTAGACTAAACTCTTAATATCTAGCCTAGAGCTAATACTGAAGATGTGGATCATATCTTTTTGTTCTTATTGATGCATCTTACTTATTACCCTCCCTGTTGATGTAAGGCTGCAGATTTATTTATAAAATCTCTTATTTTATCTGTATATGTTAAAACAAATCTGCATTTTTCAGGATTCGGTAGCTCCTTGTTTTTGACATCTTACAGTATATAAAAAGATGTTCCAACCATACAGTAGATTCTTACACATGCTGCGCCATGTTAGGGCATGCAAACTACATTTACCATCATCGTAGTAGAGACAAACACAAAGATATTTAACACGCTGACATGAAGGAGAAACCTGACCGACTCCTGTGCAGCAGTAAGACAATGACTGATAACGAGTCAGTCCGCTGGAGAAGCACAAATGGCTGCTGAGTGAATGGTGTGTAGCAAAAGCATAGTGCGGTCCTGGGTCAGCCAGCAGCATCTGAGCGTTAATAAGGGGGGTAATTGAATTAGAGGATCAGTGGAGGCCTGTAGTGTGGGCGCCACGCGGCTCTAATTTCATTACAAGTGATGTAAACATGTGGTTGGCCCTCAGCGCGGGGGCCTCCCACGTCAATACATGCACAAACACACACACACACACAAAAACCCAATCCTCGCTCAACAGGAATAAATACAAAACGACACATCTACACCTGTTTGTCTCACGTAGCATCCTGCCCCACCATACAGAGACTCCAGCCAGTGTGAGCTGGGACACAGGAAGTCAGAAAGATGGATTATGTGGCACAAGTTGAGCCGTTTGTGGTGAAGCATTCAAAGCGTCTCTACATGTGCAGAAGCTGCCGCCTCAAAGCAAGAAGGAGATGATTCTGGGCTGCGTGATGTTTATGTTTTCTGACTATGAATAAGTGATGATCTGGCATTGATGGCGGTGTAGGAGAGAGGACATGAGACATGAAGTTGACACCAGGGAATATATTTAGCTCTGTTTGTTTAGAGGTGCACAATGGGTAGCCACCATCTTTGATATCCATACTGCGAGGTGAGTGTGATTTTTCCAGTCTGCGTGATGCATATTTATGATCAGCACACTAATGTGTGTTGGCCTGATGAGTCACTTGACCAACCGACGGAGCGCAGGCCGAGTAAACCTGCAGGCTTGACTGCGGGCCTTCTCCCACTCATGAATAGTTATGAGTGCAGGAGTTAACCGAGGAGAAACTGCTCACGTCCCCAATAAGTCTTGCCTCTTGCCCCCTCAGCTGCGACAATGAGACACTCTGAGAGACAGATGGGTGATGGGTCACATCCTCAGCTTTTCAATGTGCAGGTGGGCCAATCAGAGCACGGATAGAAAAGTGACAGACACACTTTGAACAGCACATCTGTTCATGTAACTCGCATACATCAAGCGCTCAATGCTGTAAAATGCTCAAACCTCGCTTCGACCGGTCTTTGACAGATGCGCCTGTTTTATTTTTTCACATCCGGGAAAGCCTGCCAATTTACCTCACAAGTTTACCCCTGCAGCAGAGCAGGAGGGAAGCACGGATGAGGACACACTTATCAGGTAGAAAAACATCCCAGCTCTACAGCCATTCCTGTTTTTCAAGAGAATTTAAAGCAAACTGTGACTGCAAGACGCTTTCTTTCTCTTGCAAGTGAAAATTCATGAGCAACTAAAATTACTGCCAATTACTAGAATTTCCACCAACGAGTCAAGTCGCAGTTTACATCCATGTCTGTGCAGGTTTTGGTGAAATAGAAGTTCTCTCTATATTACAGTGAATAATATCCAGAGAGAAACATGCCATCTTCGCTTAGAGACTGTTTTTCCAGAGGAGGACAGAGGACTGACAGAGAGCTTCATCACATGGTACAGCAACAATCACTTGAAGCTCAGCATCAGCACAACCAATCAGCTCGTGGTGACTACGCTGCTGCAGACGAGCAACAACCTGTAAAACGTGGACTCTTCACACACATCTTGAACCTGCAGCACAGAACATCGTTACAATCAGCTCAGTTTCAAGGTGGACGCCCAAGATTATCTGACCAAATGTGAAATATGGTCACACATGCCTTCTGTTCCTGAGCCATGATGCTGAAAAATGGCCAGAAAAAAGCTTCTGCACAACATTATGATGTCACAGTGATGATGACCTTTGACCTTTTGGATATGGACGTCATCACTTCATCACTTTATCCTCTGAGATTTCTCAGAAATTTTGTCATAATTAGCGCAGAAATTCTTGAGTTACCTTTGACCTCTGAACCTAATCAGTTCACGCTCGAGTCCAAGGGAATTTTTTAATGTTTAAAAATTTTATGAAATTCCCTGAGATATCATGTTCACAAGAAAGTACAGACATGAGGACGGACGGACAACCTGAAAACATAAATCCTCCAGGTGACAGGTGACACCCTCCAGCTGCAGCACAGACGCACGATAAAACACCTTCTACAAGCAGCGAGCTGTCTGTCCCGTCTGTTTGAATGCAGATAAAGCAGCACAGTATGAGCAGGTTAATGCTCAAAATGTGGAGCACTGTATGTTATGTCTAAATCTGCTTTAAAAAATAAAACTATCATTATATTCCTATGACTGCAACTGTAGATGCATAATTTATAGGCAGGAAAGTGACTGAAGACAGAGAACTGCTTCTTCCTTCTGCCACTTTGCTTGATCTCGAAAACTCCTGCAGTCATAGACTAAAAAGTCCTGTAACAGAGGAAAACGTTGCATAAATGTCAACTTTTGCACAATAACAACCATAACTCAGTATCTGTGAAAATCCCTCCTCAGCACAAATCTGCATGCATGAAAGGGAACAAGCAACAAAGGTAAAAAAAGGTACAAAATCTCTCAGGCAAAGTTTAAAAAAAGTCACTTTTATCAAGATTGCTCACAGGAAAACACACACACTGCATGAGAAGGAGAGATGTAATGGCTGCAGACAGCTGTGTACACGAGGAAGATACCTTCACCAGGGTGCGTCTGTGGTTTGTTGATTGCATCTCCATCATAAGATAACAGAGCTGCAGGCTAATTAAGCTTGCTGAACAAGTGCCTCATGCTCTGTCAGTTTTTCATTACCACTGCACTCAGTCTTATGTGGGACTATTCAGTATTAGTAATTACTGATGCTGCGCCAATCTTTCAGGATCCATAATCAGCTGTTTTTCCACTTGAGGGGACTAAAAACACCACCCCCAGCCCACCCACGCCCTTGTTCCTCCCAGTCCATTTCTCTGTTGACTGAGCGATGCCAAATACCAGCTTAATGACACAATAGGATGACTTCAAAAACACCCGTTTCCCAGCAACCGCCACAGGTACAAGGGAAGAGCTTTTATGTGACCAGACCTCTTTCAAGGATGTTATAATTATCCGAAGATGCAGTGAATCAGAATGAAGGTAACAGCTGCTTTCATATGTTATACCATAAACGTGATATTTCACATATATCGCATGTGACGTGTCGTGTGCAGGCAAATGCACGATTCAAACGTCCTTCACGCACAATTGGTGTAAGATCTTTAGAGAGTTTGACGGATTAACAAATTTATTTACCTTCCGTTGTGGAAAACTATGTTATTATTCACATTTGGTTGCTTTGAAAAGGCTGCTGCACACGGCTGAAATGGCAGGCGATCCCTAAAGGAATGTTGACAAGCTAATTACCAAGTAGCCCTGTCACGAGCAGGCGGAGAGTTTAAAAATAAAGTTCACACCACCCTCATTATGCAAACAATCGCAGTCAGCAGTGTAACCTCGCACCCCTATAGACTACAGCTGGCGGACTAGAACACGAGGAGGCCGTGCTCGCGGCGTGCGAGACGAGAAGATCTGAGGGTTGGGAAAGTCGAGGGAAAACAGGCAACACCTTTGTTAGTGTCTTACGTTACCATCACATTCAATAGCATGTGTCCCTCTTCAGATCACGACAGGAAGAATGTCAGTGAGTGTTCATTAACACGCAAGAAGAAGCTGCTAATAGCAAAGCTTCAGTTTCTGGTTCAGCCAAAAGATGTCACCCAGAACGTCGCCCTCTGTGAAAACAACAGTCTGGAGAGTGCTGAGGAGACACAGGACAGGAAGCCAGCAGCCACACACGCACACACGCACACACGCACACACACACACACAGACACACACACACACACAGGACTCATCCCCTTTGAGCAAGCACCACACTGAGGTCTAATCGATGCAGCTCATTCATATTGAACCACAGACGTCAGGGGAAGCCGGGGGAATTACAAGCAGCCTCCGCTGTGAGATTGCAGCCTGGAGGAAGCCTGAGGAAGACAAACCCAGCTTCGCTCTGGAAACCTGCTGTTTACTGTCCACCGCATTTTCAACAACACGGCTACCGGGACCCCTCACGACACAAAGGAAATGACACTGAACAGGTACAACAGTACTTCAATCAGACAACAGCACGGAAAGCTCTGTGGATATTCAGACATTATCTTAACAGTGAGAAAATTACCCACTTGGCCCCCCAGCACTCTGTAGTGGCACCAACATGCACAGTATTATCATCAAGACCAAGCTTTCATTTGAAAACTTCTTACTTTGTTGCATCCATACATATTTTGGAACAACTGACGTACGATTTAAGATGAGCAGCAGGGCCGGATTAAACCAGTAGGGGGCCCTGGAGCAAAATGAGATGTGGGTCACCCACCCCCTCCCTCCTGAAGTTAGTTTGTGATCATGTGATTGAGCCTTTAGCTGATATACTAAAAGTATTAAAATAGCATTTACAGTCAGTAAAAATGCAGAAATCACTTTTAGGCCCTTTAACATTTCAGTTTCTGTTGAAGTGGTGCAAATATTACCAAACAAATACAACGATTGCAGCACATTTAATCCAGGGGCTTGGGGCCCCCGGGGGCCAGGGCCTGTTTTGCATTGATGCTAATCCAGCCTTGACGTGCAGCCATGTATTGTTCTGTTTTTGTATATACATGTATAGTTCCTATCAACACCTTCGCTTTCTCTAAAAAACAGGAAACTGTCTTTACAACGCCAACACAGCTTGATGCTACAGACTCTACAGACCTTAGCTGCCTTGCGTCACTGACAATAAAGAAAAGGATTCAAATGACCTCAAGATGACTACTCATGAGGAAAATGTGGATTATTTAATGTATCTACAACTTAAAAGTGTGTTAAATTAGCAAACAACTGCCTGAAAGTTCTCCCTGACATGCTCAGTGGTCATGAAACACAGACAAAACTGCCACTTTGACCCCAATTAATCCCAATGATGATCCCAAATGAGCACGAGCAGAGGCGCACAGCTCATTTCAACACTATACCAACAACTGGAGGAAAAATAACTCATGGTTCACAAGATCACAATCCAAAGCAGGGAGAGGACCATGAAAGCCAGACAACTGCCGAGAGCAAATGCCTCCACAGAAGTCTTGGATTGGCCCTAATGGTCCATGCCCAGTCCGGTTCATCTCGCTGTCGCACACACAGAACTCACCAGTAACTTCTGCTTCTGCCTTTGGTGACTCAGGGTCTCCGGGTCGAGTCTGAGAGCTGCGCTACTGTCCTCTAGAAGACAAAAGCCATCCAAATGCTGCACACCTGGGAGCTGGAAGGGCAGAACTTCATTTCTAAGCTGTGGGAGGGGACAGAAAAGCAGCAGTCATTTAAAACAGTTCAGTCTGAGTTATACAGCAAAAACAACTCTTTGTTTAGCGATTAGTTCTCACTTGAACAATGGCAGTTTGACTGTGCAACTTATTCCAAATAAGCGTGCACCACTGGTTATGATATCTGCCAGCTCTCTACCTCTGAGTGTAGGTGAGGGTCCTCTCAGAGGCAGCAGGTGGTCTGAGTGGAAAACAGCTAACAGCTACACTCACGCTAGGAGAAATAAACTGGTCTACCTGCCCACCTGCTGCTTTGAGCACAGCATTCACGTGAAAATAAAGTCACTGGTGTGCAGTTCAGTTAAAAAAAAAACCTCATGATAGAAAGAGAAGAAGAATGTTAGCATAATGGATAAAACGAAATGAAAAGTCCTGATGGGCTTGTTAATCTGTGCTCGTCACCCGGATGCTTCACACGTCTCGTGTTTACTCACATTCCAAAATCTGCAAACAACCAAGCAACATGTTGATCTAGTGTATCAATGAAAACAACACTTAAGGACTCATTCAACCAGATACTTACAAACCCACACAAGTATAAGATGCCAACGAGGTAAAATAACATCCTCTCTCCATGTTCAACCACTTAGCCAGCGACGCTGATAGCACTACCTAAACTGCTTGTTATTGCCAAGCTAGTGAAGCTGGCTGGAAATAATAATGCCCCATATTAAATTATTCATGGCTCCAGTCAGGTGGAACCAGATGCTGCTTTTGTGTCATAGAGGGAGAGCTGTAACTCGACTCAAGCATGGAAGGCCGTGGCTGCGTGGAGGTAAAGACTTCATGGAACAAGCGTGGACGCTGCCGGGCTGCAAACAAAGCACAGGATGTCATGACACTCGCTTCCACGTGACATTTTCCTGCAAGTGTTCAGACAGAGGACGATGGTTCAGTAGGCTGGTCCAAATGTGGGCGAAGCCTCGGGTGCTGCTCGCAGTTCACCCACCCTGTGCTGGTGTCGCTTTGTACCCCACCCTGACATTTGTGGTCATGGCCAGAAGATGACCTTTTTGTCCACGCCATGCTTTAGTGCTGAATACTAATGCTATGGTGCTGTGTGCCCGCCACTCATGGGAACAAGCAGTGCTATTTTTAGCCAAAAGTCCCCAGCTGCACATCTCCAACCCGGGGCCAATGGGCAATTAGTGTTTGTTTCTAATGGCGGGAGGCAGTGCCGTAACCTCCCTAACGCAAACAGACATCTGGACATAGGCTGTCTCTGTCCTGCCCCGTACCTCCGCCGCAAGGCACACTCCTAAAGCCACGTAGTCCTTCCATCCACCTTAACCTTCGTCCGTGCTGAGAAGCTCTTCTCCCTCACGTCTGCTGCGATTCACCCTGGAAACAGCGTGTTTTACTTATCTACTCATGCGAGAATTCATGGCCTTGGCTGAAAGTGATATCATCCTGTGACTCCTCGATTAGTCCAGACACCGACTTGTTTGACAAAGGGTCCATCAGTTTTAAGTGTTTAACCAAAGAAAGCAACAAGGAGGCATTCACAGAGCTGCAGCTAACGGTTCTTTTCATTCTCAGTCTGCTGCTCAAATGATTGTTCAAACATTTAATCCTCTGCTCTCTACAATGTATGAGAAATATTCACAACTTTATGAAGCATGAGGTGATGTCGTCACATTGCTTATTTTGTCTGACCAACAGTCCAAAATCCAATACTACTCCATTTACTTTTACAGGAATCAGAGAAAAGCAGCAAACCCTCACAACTGAACCGTTCAGAATTTATTCTTAAGCAGAATGTTGAATTGATTTTCAAAAAAGTTTGACAGCTCAATTTTTCCACTAATCGTTTCACTTATAGTTATTTATGACTACGAGTTCTGAGAATTCACAACCATTTGTTCACTGTGTACCTGACCGGCCCGCTCAGACACACATAAGATGTGGCTGAATGACATTTCGGAGCAGTATGAGCTCATTATTTGTGATAATTGCCAGAGTCGAGGGTAAGCTTTCTGTTTTCATCTATATTAGGACGAATGCTCCATGCAGGCATGTCTAATTAAGCAGAATCAGACACTGTTTGTTATTCCAGCACGCAGGCATTTGCAAAAACTCATATTGGGCTGTAGTCCTCAACTCTCAGCATCTCCAAGATAATACTATATTATGATATATTTGACTGAGCGGGTACAATGAGTCAGTTTGGGAATCTGTATGTCATGACGGCCTCTTTAATTCATTTTAGTCAGGGCAAAGCTAATTCAATCCACCTTATTACAGCTTCTTCATGCAATTACCCTGTGGCCCCTTTCATTGATGGGCCAACATGGAGGCAGTGGATTGGACGGCAGGCTCACCAACTCCACCGAGACCTACAGCACTGAACAATGTAACGTGCCCTATCATACAGTGAGCAAAGATGAAGAACTGCAAAAAAAGAGGAATCATTGCGCTGCAGCACCCTCTGCACAGCCGAGCATTTTTTCTAGTAATCTGCTGTGAAATTCCACTCGATCGGGACATTAGAATCAATTACATCCCCACATAAACACAAGGCATTAACTCTGGAGCACATTAGCATTCCATTAATCATCCTCAGCATTAAAAGTGCTGCAGAAACAGCAAGTGTGCTTGAACTGACTGGCACAGTGTGTCTGTGGCACTGCCTGCCAATAATATGTTATCAAAGAGCGGGCAATTAACCTCCAACGCGGTGGACAATACACACAGAACACCGTGTTCCTATAAAGGACGTGAACATTGGTACAGCCACCTCAGACATCAGAGGAACCCACTCTTGTTGTCAGCTGTAAGATGAATTAATCAAATCAATCAGAGTTCACATCGCTCTGCACTGCTTTTATGGAAAAAAATAATTTAGCAAGTTTGGGTTAAATTAGGCTTTGCAACACATATCTGAACAGGATTCTGCTTTTTAGTGTGGACATAACAGACTCAGTAAGCAAAACCTGTGAGCAGAAAGGCAGAGACAGAGACCAGGATTGAACCTGTGGAGATAAGCTTTTTTTATTACAAAGCAAATCCTGACAAATAATCATCACTCCCTGTGGATTTTGGCAAGATCCACATAATCATCCCCCCGGCCCCCGCCCTCGGGCCTGATCGTCCACCTTTCAGAGTGGATCCTCCTCACTGAGCTGACCACAAACACAGACAGCAGACGGAGCCACAAAAAAGTTCTGGTTCATATGTACGGATGCTTTAGGTGTTAAGATTTTAGTCAAGCCTGGTTAGTGCAAACTAAAATCAAGCGGACAGGTGCTTTGCCTTGGAGGCCTACTTTTTCTCCTGCACAGAATTCCTTTAAAGACAATCAATGAGCTGTCCATAGCAATGCAACACTGATGAAGCTAAAGCATTCGCATTAGCATGTACCACCAGGGTCAGGCCTGCAGCTTTTAATGCAAACATCATTTAATGCAGTGAAAATGTCACATCTGCAATCTGCATATATTAAAAAAAAAAGAAAAAAACGCATCACCCTAACAACGAACCACAACAGCGAACTTCTGGGGGCTCATCTAATCTCATGCTGTTTACACCAGATCAGTGTTTTCCCTCTGACTGAGTGGACAGCACTGATCAACTCCAGGAACAATCAATTATGAATGCAGTCAGATCCCTGAGGTGATTACTGGCTACTCTCTTCTGACCTCCACTGAAGTCAGCAGCCAGTCACTCCCGGCCGTCTGAGCACGCACGGCAGTCAGTCAAACTGCCGACACGAGGACAGCAGCCTCAACGTATCTGCTTACATCGCATTCAAGCGTGAGCACGCGCTGTATGTAAACATACGCATGCACACATGTACAGACGCAAACTGCAACACTCGCGCGGCGGTGCAAAGACACACGCGAGTAGATCCACAAGCGCTGACTACACCGAACATGCGTGTAGAGTGGATCTAATCTAGAGGCTTACGTAGCACAAAAGAGCCTCATAAATCTGCCCTCACGTGAAAACGCACTCAGGACACACACTTGCTTTGTCATGCACGGGACAGCCCAGCAGTCGGAGCAAAGCGGTGCAGTTGCTGACAATGATAATGCACTTTCACTCTGCTGTCACTGAGTCTCCCGGAGCCATCTTTACAGAGATTTCCCAGTGAAGATGGTGTTATGTAACAGCGGCCATGGACCCTGCTGTTCATATCACTAATGCCTCACACTGTGGCGGGGTCACGTGCTTTATCCAGGCCACATCCAGGCGCCAGCAGCAGCAGTGTTCCAGCTGTTACTACAGCCTAGCTCCAGTCACTCAGGACCGTGCTGAGCCATGCTCCTCTCACACTGCTGCGTCCTCCACTGAGCAGCCATGTTCATCACCCCGGCACTCCTCCTTTCACCGTGGGCTGGAGACAACGTTTCATACAACCAACGCTGCTCAGCTCACCCACCGAGCAAAACACATGCAGGAGACACTGATGCATTCACGAAAGGGGTCCGCTATCATAAATAAACCTTCAAATACATATTTCATCCCACACTTCCAGCTTTGTCAATGACGCCTCAGAAGCTCTGGAACACACCTCCTATAGATAGCAAGGAAGCAGCTCGCTGAATATCTTTAAAAGAAATCTAAAAATGATCTCTTCGCTGACTTCCTGATACAGGTCTGAAACTTTGTGCTTATTCGCTGCTGCACTGCTTTTAAACTGTTGTTGTTTACTTGATTTTATGCATTCTATGCAAATCATTTTTAGCTATATTTTATTTCTATTTTTCAGTGATGTTATGCATTGTCTTATTCTGTTACTTTTTACTATTATTATTATTATCATGCGGTTTTTACTCTCCATCTTATTTTATAATGATTTTTAAGCCTGTTTTTATGTCCACTCGTTTCACTGTGCAGGCATTCTTTCTTGCAAAGCACTTTGAGCTGCAGAGTTTATTATTTGTTGCCGACTGTTAACTGTCTACACATCTACAATATCCAAAAAATTGTCAAATATGTCACTACCCAAGGTTACAAACTCATACTCATCTAATACAGCTGCTTCCTCAGAGTGTTCACTATTTTTACTCAGACCTATACAGGTCCGCTTCAAAGCCAAACTAACAAGAGTGACAATATTATACTTGTGATTTTAACTTATCACAGATAGATCGATATTGGCATGTATAAGTGTACAAGATCCAAGAAACAGCTGCACAGAAAAGTCAAAGATATGCGTGAGGTCATTCAGAATCACTTTCTCCATTAATTATCCACCTGACAGCACCGACAAGTTTAGTTTTCAACTTTAAAGCTGCGCTAATTAATAATTTTATATCAGCAATGGATGACAAAGAGAATTATCACCTGCAGCTCCTCTCACCTCTGCAGAGCACTTCAACACCTTTCAGCTCATTGTTTTAGTCGTAGACAACACACAACCTTACTGTGGCACTTCACTCTCAGTTATCAGCCTCATTTCCAGACACAGCGGGCAGCTGTTTTCAGAAAATAAACTCCTGCCAAGCACAGAGGCAGACACACAAAGGTTCTGACTACCTATTGAAGAGCCACATATTTCCATCAGGAGATGCTGGAGACCAAAAACAGAAAAACCTGAAAACAGACTGAAAAGTGGATTTGCAGGCGGACCCCAAAATGAAGACGAATGTTGCTGCGTGTCCAGTGAGTAAATTAAAAAAAATAAGCTCACCATATTAACTTATAATGTGATAATACATCAGTGTTGTGTTCGCATCTAGTTTCCTCTGCCCAAAGCAGCCAAAAACAAACCAGAATGACAGTTTAAACGTCACATTTCAAATTTAAATGATCTTTATCAAAAATATTTCAGTTGTTTTCAGCCTAAAAAAACAAATATCAGCCAATATATCAATATAAGGCGATTTAAAACTCTCAAATATCACACTTCAAAATTCCAGTGTGCTTAAGTCTGCTTCATTTAACAAATGAGCAAATACCAGATGGCTCCATTATGGTATAAAATCAGTGAGCAGATGCTTTTTAATTCACATTCAGTATAGTTTTCTCTGACTGAAAACAAAATGTCTGAACTCCCAGTGCAGTAAACCCCGTCCATTTGGTGCTACCAGCAGGAGGAAATAAACACTATGAATTTTATGCAAATATTATTTGACCCAGAGCTGGATTTAAAAAACGCCCAACAGCCCTTTTCCTCCCTTGTTAAACTACACCATCACCGCCATCACCGCCCTCCCTCCTCCCCTCTTGCAATCAACTCACTGCAGAGCAAACAAATTTAGGTTAGAAGTATGAATCCCCGTCTCCTGTGCATAGTGAAGATAAAAGTCACTGGCTGGCAGCTCAGGGATAACCAGTGAAATGATGAATGGCCGTGCCTGCTTGTCAAGGTGGGCAGGAGGAGCCACGGCGTGAATGGGAGTTTGTTGTCAGAGTGCTCTCTCATATGCGAGGTGTGGGTCGAGAGACTGACAAGCCTAATTACAGAAGCTCTTCAAATGAGTGACCTTGGGAGGGAGCAGAAACATCCATACCTGTGCACACATGCACATGCACACACGCAGACATGTTTCTGCACAGTTCAGCCTTCACTGTTCATCCCTGCTGCCGCCCTCTGCCCCTCATGACTGCCACCTATAGGAACCTGTCTCACTGCAAACTGAGCTCTGGAGCTGATGACACAACATACAGAAACACTTCTATGCTCTACATGTCCATTAACATACTCGCAAACCCACAGTATCAATGTAGAGTGTGCACACACACTCAGACACACACACACACGCACATACTCAAGGACACCTTTTGGGTCGTTGAAAAAACACCAATCATACAGTATCAGCTGTTGTCTTAGCAGCCGTGCATTGATAACAGCGTACACTGTAAACACTGCTGATAGATAATCTGCACAGACGCTTGACAGAATCAAGACACTTGATCAATATCAGATGACTGCTGTCTAGCAACTAGCATTCACATCCCTCCACTTCATTAATACAACTTCACTGAGCCTAATGATCTGTCTCAACTGAAGACTAACATATCTCCTTGCATGTAGAGTCTACAGAAGTGCCTTCTGACATGCATGGCAGTGACAACTGGGACCAAAGTCAACCCCAAAAATCATGCTATATCAGCCAGAGAAAACAAACACACTGCTGCTGCTATGCCGACCAGAGTTTTCTATTAAAAACACACTGCAGCATGTTTTCAATTAGGATGAGAAACTCAAACAATATAACATTTTGACAGTGAATTCTTACTGCATGCAAATGATGTGCAATGTCCTCTGACTCTTCTCAGTGCTGTCTAACCTGGATATTCTGCACTCCAGTGCAGAACAGCTCAAAACAGGCTGATCCATCTCTTCAGAAATGCATATGAGGGTAGATGGCTACATGTGCATGATAAGCAGAAGAGCACATTTCAATAAATCGTAGCCGCTAAGAGTCTCGGACACCAAGACATGTTATGATCATCCTCATCCCTCCAGCAGCAGCAGCAGCAGCATCAGCAGCACAAGGATCCTGCAGCAGAGGCAGCACAACAATCCCTGGCTCAGAAAAACACACACGGCTTGACAGCAGGCAGTAGATGGTACAGTACCTTAGCAGCAGCAGTTAAAGGACCGATACAGTGGCAGGTGTTTCCTACAGCGATGGAGGGACAGGAAAGCAGCCAGCAGCGGGACCGGTATGACGGCTATGGCAGCTCTGTAGCATAAAATGGTTCATCAATGCTCGGCAGAAAGAGGCACAGCCAGGCAGCGCAGGGAGAGAGAGGGAGAGAGAGAGAGACGGCCAGCGAGCATCACTCAGCTCACACTACCGTGGCTGTGCAGCAGAGCACACACATCAACACGCCCCCTTTCTCTCTCTCACTTTCTCACACACACACACACACACATGCTTAGTCACACAGACTCAGGCACGCAGGGGTGCAGAGGCAGTGCAGCACTGAGCAGCTCCCTCTCCAGGACGTCTTTCGCCTTCTTAATCAGAATTGGTCATTCTCCGTCTTATTCTCAGCAGTCACAGACGATCCTGTCAATAAACCCCTCTAGCCACGTGCTCCACCGTGGCGCCTGCCCACCTAACCGCCGCTGATGAGCAGCCATGATTGAAGCTGGCAAGGTCATGTGAGGTTCTCCGGCGTCCCTCTCGGTCTCTGCTCGCTGCTTTGTTGCAGTGCTCCTCAGCTGTTTTGTGCAAGCTGATACAGGGTCCGCGCCTCGCCTCGTCATGGGTCATTATGCCACAGAGGCTCCCCGGAGGCTCAGCTTGACAAACCCTCACTCAGTGAATGGTGGGCCAGACCAATCAGATATCACAAACAGCAGTAACACCATTACCATCCAATCACAGATCGGGAAATCAAGTGCAGAGGGGTATTAAAGGGGATTATTTGGGCCATCCTGGGGTTTTTTTTAACTATGGAGAGAGGTGGAGGGGAGCAGCAAAGCATGTGCAGTGTGGCTGCCCTCTGTGGCTGATGGCGGTACTGCACTCTGTTGTGGGAAAAGGAGAGAGGAGGAGCAGGGCACAAAACAGATATGCTTTCCTCAGCGTGGATGCCTAGCAACCACAGCAGCTCCTTAACCTCTGTTTAGAGCCTTCCCTCCCCCTCCAGCCGGGCCCTCTCTGCAATCCCAATTGAGAGCTTATATCGCTCAGTGGCTATTTAATACTCAAGGCACCGCAACATCACACACGATTGATGTCAAATGTTCCCGCCCATGTCCTCTACCTGGTGTGTAAACACTAAAGGGGGAGGTGCTGAGCGCTGACAATAAGCAGGAAACACACCTGATGTTTCCACTATAACAGCAGCTGCTATGCACTGTAGCTTAGCTCTCCTCCAGGGCCATTAGTAAATTAACTAACACAGCACTAACGTAGCACAGCAGGATTAAAAGCGTGACCACAAGCATCACACTTCTTTGATCATTTTGACGAGGAAACTGTGTTCATGAATCTGCATTCGAATGCAGATGTGATGAATGACCTTCAAACGTCTGATTTAATGTGTCTCCATGAAGGAGAATAATGCAATCCTTTATTTTTAGTCTATTTCATTTCCCTCCCACATCGAAGCTGCACAGGTCAAATGCTGCCGCTGCTTTTAAAGTTTGGGTCAAGTGGAAAAGACAAGCGACTTATGGAACATTTTTCAAAAATCACCAACTGTTAATGCCAAGCTGCAAGTTCACCGAGGAGGGCAGAGCCGTGTAATGTGCATTAGCTAGCTGCTGCTGCTGCTGGTCTCTTAGTTCATTTTATTTTTTAAATAATGAATCAGAGGACGCCTGCCTACCTTAGAATGTTAAAGGGAACCAAACCTGTTCAGACAGCTGTCAAAGGATGTCAGAAGGCAGTCCAGGAGCTCCGGGCCTGCCTTAACTCAGCTGGCCGAGACACGTTCGGAGGTGTGAACAACTGTTTTGACATTCCCTTTTGTGAAGGGTTCTGCGGATTAACAAAAAACTGCGTGAGGTGCAACAACGGCAACAACACGAAGAGCTAAGGCAGCTTATACGTCGAGAGGCAGGAAATATGAGGGACTTAAGAACAGCAGCGCAGATTATTCATGTTGAAACAGTGATGCAGTCAGACAAGATTTACACAAGATATTGTTTATGGTGACCAAACAGGTAGAGGTTAAATTATTGTTAAATTATTATTAATAAATATTGTTAAATTCACAAAAGTCTGATCACCAAATCCTCATAATATCTAGTCTCAGTGATAAAATTAGATGCATTTTCTATCAATATATTAAAGAGATTTACTCCCCCATTCCAAAGCATACATGCAACCCTTCGTGGCTGCAGACCACAGGCACCAACTTCAGTCACAGTGAAGCTCCTTGTAGAGCAGGTCCCGTCCTGCCTCCTGCTGTTTGCCTGCAGAGTGAACTACTCTGATGCTGTCCAAACCAGCATCCACTGAGCACTTGAGCTCCTCTTGTTTCGACATCAAAGTCCCGTCTGAAAACTTTGGCTCCGCTTTCGAGACGAGCATCCGTGAGCCGAAATGACGCAGGTGCATTTCTCAACGGATCGAGGATTGTATAAATAAGCAAAGGCTTCATGTAAGAACAAACCCCTGCTCGTCTCTCTGCGGGGCTTCACGCTCTCCTCTCCTATCGACCTCACAAGCAAATGACTGCACATGTGGTGACCATTTAATCGAGATGTTCAATGTCGTCAACAGTGAGAGGACAGTGTGGAAATAATAACCTTGATAAAACAAATTTTCAGACAGCGTACCCATAAGAAACTGTCTGCTTGGAAAATGTTACTGTGAACAACTTTATCAACACCAAACAGAGGATGCTCCTCCTGCGTCAGCTACATGTGTCACAACATGTACAACTCCACTTTGCATCCTCTGGTCTGTCTCTTTCCATCAATACCTGCCCACAACCACAGCAAGACACAGACGCTACACTTGTATCTGCCCTGTGATTTAACAGCCACTGTTAGCAACCTTACATGTCTTTGTATTCGTTCTTGTTTAAAGAGGCTCCAACATGAGCAGCTGCAGCTTAAGTGCTTTGTGTCGACTGAAGAAGAGACTCCTGAAACAGAAAATGTGACCGGAAAGCAAATTCATCCGTAATGTTTGTCAGTGTGACTGAACGGGTGTTGATTGAACTTAACGTCTTAGGTTTATTGAAATTGTTTTCTCAAGTTAACTCGGTTTTACATTTTCACAACTCAAGACACGACTTTGAAATTATTATTCAAGTAAGTTCAGTTACCTAAATTATTTCAGGCAGCCGGGGGTCTTAGGTTTGAAGTTGAACCGGCTTAATATCACTGACAGTGAACGCTTTTAAAATCTCATTCCCAACAGCTGCAAGCAGGTTCTCACAAAGCCACACACACACACACACACACACACACACAATGCAAAAACACACACCCCTCTGTGACAGACTGGCTGCTAATCTGCACGTGTACACTGATAGAAGATACTCAGGCTATTTATCAACCCAGCTGCATTCTGCACATCTGGAAAATAACTGCATTTCATTCTGTATCATCTGATTCCTGCAGAATCAGTTTAAACTGACTCTTAATTGTGAGTCTATTATGCACAAGAATGTCCTACGAGTAGTTCAATGCCACGACCATCACTGTTCAGACAGACGTACACCTGAGTTTTGAGTTGTTATTGCATATGATATTGTAGACAAATGCAAAACATTTGCTGACACTGAATATTTTACACTTGATTTAGTAAAATGCATATTACATAATGGCATGTTGGGTAATCTCTTTAGAAATAAGCAAATTCCACTAATAATAAAGCGCTACGATATCTTGTTTGTGTAGCAGCTAAATCGTCTGCATAAGAGATGAAAACACAATCACTGAGTGCCACATATGGTTGCATTTGTTAATGATGAGCCTTGGTGACAGTAAAGAGCCTTGGCTGAGGAGTGCAGGGTGAGGTCAGATTATGGCTGCAGGCATCAACAAGTGCTGATCCCGCTCGTGTTCAGACACAGCTGAATCAAAGCTTACTCGTTGAAAGCTTTACAAACAGCGCACCACGCTCACCTTATCTGTGCCTCTCATCCGGTTGTTCTTCTTCGCTGTGGCTAACCTTTGCCTCTGGCTCCACACTGCATCCCTCTGAGGCTGTTTCAGGAGTTTCTCCACCTTGCAAGTCTTCTGACAACCCATTGTCCCCTGGCACATACAGCAAAGACAGATAACAAGTTAAGCCGTGCATCAATCACATCTCAGTGATACATTTCCTGTTTGTCGCGAGCAGCAACCTACCATGACAGAACGGTTTGCATGCTTCCCCAAACGCTTGTCATGGTCAGCAGTGCCGGGTGATGTCATAGCTCCAGCATGCTCAGATTATAAATATCTGTATTCAGCAGAGTTACATAATAATGGATGTTGGATTATTGTCAGTACAGACAGACAGAAAAGACGGCCAGCTGCCACAGGAAATACATAAAACTATAAACCATCTAAAATTACATTTTGGTGATTTAAAAAAGAAAACAAGCAAAGCTGCAGGTAAAAAAAATGATTGTGTGTTCAAAGTTGATGTTTATTTATTCTCAAAGCATCTTATTTTGTTCTTTTTTTGTACATGAAATTAAAAGAATTACTGCATCACAATTTTTTTTTCAAGTTTTCCAAATGCATGGCTAAATAAAAAGCACAGTATTAAAAGGCAGGAAGACTTTTAGATTGTCTACATAACAGCACCAGAGCTCACAGTTCAAGTTTCCATTGATCTTAAAAATGTGATTCACAGCAGCTGCAGGCTATCATGTTTAAGTCTAGTTTAATCCACTATATTTGTTTGATATTTTATGCCCACCCACCTCTGATGCAGGATAAACCGGGCTCCAGCAGGAACGAGGGCGCAGTCAAAACATCCAGAGGTCCAGGTTCCACTGGGTCATCCAGGCCAGCCTGCTCCAAAACAACAACAGAAGAGACTCTTAGCTGCTAGATTTTCCTTCCCTGTCAGCTCCAATTCCAGTTAGACCAAGCACTCTATTGTAGTATGCAATTCACTCTTATCATTTTAAGAGCAGGGACTTATCTCATACAGTGCACACAGCAACAGAAATATCTTTCTGCTGCCTTCAAATGCGATGAGTCGCTTCTACACAGGCCAAGTAATGTGACGCCTCCTGCATATGAGGTCTACTGTTTTCTTCTCATTGGTCGGATAAATATTTGGTGCCTTTTTAGTCATTCCAGTCCTCTGTATTTTGTTATGCAAGAGTTTCGGGCAGTTTTTAGTATATGAAGGCCTAGAAGGTTACATCTCCACAGGGGCTACATGAGGAGTTCACACAGCCAGCTCTAATTTAACAAGACTGTAACAGGGTTTGTACAGTGGAAGATTCCACTTGCCAAATATCCAGTAGTGTAAGTAAGTGTGATCACAAGATTTCCATGTTTATGTGTATTATAATAAATAATATTACTGCATACTCTGTTCAGTGCTCATTATGTCAACATGCTACAGTGTCATTAAACTTTGATAGTTCTGGTATAGATGTCCCAATTTCCATCACAGACACTCACAGATCAGGTGTGAGCGCAACACGTCCAGGTCCAAATGAAGTGCAAATGACTCTGTAATCTTACTGACAATGTCTAATACCAGAGGAGTCACTCAGGCTCATTAGGAGGTAATGATGTGACGTTTTATTATTAATTGCCTCTTAAATATCGGTGTGTTCACTTCCTCACTTTTACCTGAACGCCATCTGTGGCTGAGAGATTGTATCAGCCATGCCCAAATTAACTAAAAGTAGTCTGTCTTTTTCTTCGTCACCCGCCAGGTATGAGGATGACTAGTTCAGTACTTAATACACAAAGACACACGAAGGTTACTTGTAATCAGGGGTCATAAAGTATATGTCCAACATCCATGCAGATGTCAGTGGCTCTACAACTCTGAACAAAGTTCACCATTGAATATATTTTGCATTGAGCTTTGTTCAAGCACACTGTGTACTTCAAAAAAGCTGACAAGATATATCTACTGCATTTTAACCCCTTACCAGTCCAGAAAAAATAGCCTAAAACGTCTACCCGAGGGATTCCCAAAGTAAAGTGATAGCTGGTCTTGCATGGTTTTGGTCTCTTTTGAAAGGCAACACTCTGAACTTTTATCCCCAGCAGTCAGAATCACTGTATGTGCTACTGGCAGTGAGTAATACTAGTCTGAACACACTGAAGGAGAAGGTTTTTAAGTAGAAGCCTGTATATTTTTTGCAAATAGATTGCTGGAAAACATGATGGGACCACAGCTTGAAGCCTTTCCATGTTCAATAAAAACTGAACAATACCAGAAACACTGAATATCTTCATGAAAAAAGGCAATTTACTATATATTTATCTACATAAATATCCATGTTTATATTCATTGACATCTAAATTTTGCCCACCTATATGTATATTTAGGTATCTGTACCGAGGCCATATCCCTTTATATGGAGGCAATGTACTTTATCTGTCGCGTCAAGCTGTGTGAAATATCCATATTTTCTGTCCGGAGACGTTAATAACCCAATGTAGGGGCATGGATCGCTGTGTTCAGAATTTCATTGGCTATTCGACGGGTGAGTCATCTGTAAAATCGGCTGTGATTGGCTCGATCTACACACTGCGACTCCGCAGAATAACTGGAGCCAAGATGGCGCCGATCACCGTATGTTTCCGGAAGCCATAACGGAAACCGCAGAAGACAAGCGGAAGAGGAGCACATCATTAGAAGAAAACTTCTTTCTGTGGATTATTGTTATTCTTGTTTTGGACTAATTTTTTTCTGCAGTGGATCATCTGGATCTTTGTTGATGTTGCCAGACCGTTGTTGTTGGACTGTTATAGAACTGTGGATCACGGAGAGACGTTTTAGGTGAGTTGCCTCAATGTTGTGTTAAATTTTAAAACTGTTTGTCTGCGGTTAGCTTTTATCCTGCCTCCTGTTATGTTTGTATATTGAAATGGTTTGCATCAGTGGTTCCACGCAAATCTTTACTTTCTAGCGGTGTACTAGTAAAAACGTGAACATATCTGTGTCAATCGGCGGGAAGAAAAATACACAACAAGCAATGGTCCATTCATACGACCCGCGGGTGGATTTCGGTTTTAACTAACTAGTAGTGTTGTAGCTTGTTGCTACCCAATGTTCCACAAATCTGAATTCTATGACAGCAGCAAGTCAAAGCTCTTTTAGCACGAACTAATGTGGGGAATCTTAACTTACCATGAAGCTTCTGTGAAACACTGCCGGTGTGTTAGTTCAGCAGTTAGCCAGTCTCATGCTGCCTTCATGTCACATCGGAATTCCCATTTCCCGCTCCTAAAAATACCATTGTCATTAACATTGAAGCTGCATCCAAGTCTAAAAATGGGAATCTTTCCCATTATTACGTTCCCTCCCATATGTTTTGTATATTTTATTCTTCTGTGCAATAGTAGTAACACTGTGTATTATTATTTTTAATCTGAAGGCAGCTTACATTGTTCCTTTTTTCCATAGCTATTGGGGCAATAAATACTTTTTTCTATATTTTTTTCTACATTTTTTATTTTTCTTTGCATGTATGATATGTACACACATATATATATATATAGTCTACTTTTTTTTTGTTTTGGGTTTTTTTTTTTTAATGTCCTCTACCTCTGCTGCTGTTTTTCTTCACACTGCTATCACATGCTGCTGTATTGCCCAAATTTCCCCGGCTGGGGATAAATAAAGTTTTATCTTATCTTCAAGTAATGTGAGCTATGAGTAAATGGCCAGGAGTACTTCAGGGGCCAATCAGATTTCAGCCAATTGATCATTTAAGGTGATACTGCACTTAGCAAACAAACAAGTTAGCTAGCCCTTTTTAGCATAAGTGCCAGTTTTGTTTGTACCTGGTTGGCCAAAGGAGTCATGGCTGTAGAAGGCTTGAATTGCTGTATGTTGCTGCTGTTAAGTTTATGGTAATAACCCAGGACACAGAAGTAGAACTCAGTCTTGTAGACCATGTGGAAGTTCACACAAAGGCAGTTTATTAGTTTATTAGTGGAAGCTTCAGGAAAAACACAAATGAGGATCAGCGAGGCATGAGACAACAGACCTGAAGCACAGGTAAAATACGATTCACCAGGTTCAAAGACAACACGAGGAAATTGCAGAGAACTAGGAGACTGATCCGGCAGAGAGTAGAGCGAAAGGATTACATACTGCAGGCTACAGGTGTAGTGCATGAGTGAATTGGCAGTAGGTGCACAGGTGAGATGGCAGGAGAAGGAAACTAGGTCGCTACGCCCTGATTGAAACAGACACACAAACACACAGAGAGAGAAGCAGCACACTATGGAGAGAAAACCAGCAGGGATGGGGGAGGAAGACCCTAACAGCTGCACCAGTTTTTGACTTCTTTTTTTATTGATTAAAGGACTTTGAATTGGAGAACATCAGGACTTAATAGGTAAAGGATTTTGGTATTGTGGGGAATATCAGTACAGAAAAATATTCTTACACTGTTCCAACAAGCTCTGACAGGATGACAAGGAGGGAGACAGATGCTGACAGCAGCAGCATGGAGGTCGGTGAGGAAGAGGAGGTGATGAGAAGAGGGAGAGTCAGAGGGAGTGGATGCATGAAGGCGAAAGAGAGGAAAAGGACACAGCTAGCTCAGGTGGAACGGAGAGGGCGAGGAGAGGACCTGAAGGCAGGATTGCTTAATGTAGTGGCAAGATTCAAGGGAGAGGGAGGCGTAAAGAAAGTTATTCCCTAAAGGTAACAAAAATCATTAGAGGGCAAGTTGGAAAAGTGAAATATGCAAGTTTTGATGGATGGAAACTTGCAAATATGATGTAATAGTGAGGTGCAGATGGAGAAGGCAAAGATTAGTGCTGGAGCAATCTTCAGAGTAGCTCTCAGTGTTAATATGAAGGAACTGGTGGAGAACTTGAGGGCACAGTTAAATGAATGACAGGGGTATAAAGAGAAAGGAGTCTGAGACAAATATAGTTTGGATTTATGAAATACAGTGTTAGACAGTGCAAACCGAAGCCAAGAGGACGGGTGTGGTGGGGATCATGGATATGGTCAGTGTGGAGCGAGCTTGTGGAAATAGGACAGGATAGAAATAATATTATGTGCTGTCGGGATTTTAATGAATTTAACACATTGTGGAGGGTGAGAGGATTTAAGAGAGGTCAAACAAACAGAGAAGAGGTCTTTCTTGATCTTCTGATAATATTGCACCATCATGTGACTGGAAGGTGTACCAAGAAGGAACCAGAGAGATTAACCATGATCAAGTCTTGTGCAAAGTAAATATTTCTACATCACTGAGGACGGGGGTGTTGAATGGATATTTGAGAATGGGTGAAACTTCAGAAAGACTCATACATACAGATTATAGTCAGGAGATATGGACACAGATAAGACAAGGGGTAATATCAGCTCCATTAGAGTCTATTTCTAAACAGACCAAATAAAGATGGTGGGAGGATCGGTGTGACGTAGCAGTGAGAAGAAGTAGAAAAGAACACATCATTTCCAGCATTTGATTCAGTCCTGACAAGCTTAGGCAGCACTAAGGAGGAGAATAAGACGGGCAAAAAGGATTTACTGGAAAAGGTACTGCGACCCAGTGGAGAACAGGACTCACAGAGGTGTGAGGATGATTAAAAAGATGGGAGGAGGCAGGAGGGACTAAAATGAAGAAGGAGTAACCAATTAGGAAAAGGCCGAGTTAATACGGTAACTGCTTTTGTTATACCAATAGTTTGTCTGAGGAGGGACGAAGAGACCAAATCTGAAAACATGGAGGCACTGAGGAGAAAGAACAGCATTAAGGATGAACAAAATGTCCCATTTAGCACTGAAGAACTAAAGAGGGCGATGGCAAGACGGCACCAGGGACAGATGAGACATGTTGCATCATGTTCAAACAAGTCAGTAAGTTCATTTGGGAAGAAGGAAGAATCCCAGTGAGTCTGGGAAAGATGCTTGTAAGCCGGCAGAGTATAAACTTATTGCCTTGACATCTTATGTCTGTAAACGGATGGAACAGACGGTTAATAACAGGCTAATGTCCGTCCTGGAGAAGAGAGTTATGGCGGCTATGAACTAAAGTGGATTGAGGAGCGGAAGGCGCACTATGGATCCAGGGGTCCAACCTCGCTTTGTGTTATGACAAACGATGTATGTGTAGATATGCAGATGGAAAGATCAGTTTGGAGGTGCTGGGGCTTTGTGGAAGAGAGTGAGAAATGTGGAACATAAGAAAATAGAAGATGCCGTTAATCAGGTTGAAGTTTATTCTTCACAAGAAGAAACTCAGGACGTAATAATCTGACATCACTCGGCCAGTGTGTGCACTTCAAGCTGAGGCAGGAGAGATGTTTGTGTTGAGAGCAGCTGCTTGTCAGCTGGTGGATAAATCATGGAGATGTTTATCCAACAAAAAGGCTCTTGCAGAGAGAAGGAAAGGTCTGGTTTGGACAGGGGGGGGTCGTATGGAATGAGATATGGGAGTGCATGATGAGTCCAGGTCCATGAGACCCATCCGGACATTCAAATATTCGAGAACAGCAGTGAGCAGTGAGGAAAACTTTTTCCAGACCTCGAAGAAGAAAAGGCGAAGAAGAAGAGTACCAGCAAGTAAAAAGAAGGCGGTAAACAATGTCAGAATGTTATTTCTACACATTTGATCTTATTTACAGAAGCTTCAGCAGCTCCAGCAGGAATTACTCATCCAAACAAACTGCTGCGTCCAAGTTTAATCACACCTCATAATATCAGCTGACGTGACACAGGATGTCCTGCTCAGTGACCTGGAAACACCCCCACGGACACATTTTAAGGACATTCACTGGCATTTCGCTCTAAGTGCACCTCTGAAGTCTCTGATCTGATCCGAGAGAGAGAAGACGTTGCCCTCAGGGGACCCACTTCCACTTTCTTCACTAATCTTGTTTGGCTGATTACACGGAAGTCAAGCGCTTTGTGCAAAGTGCTCATTAGTCCTGGAGTAAACAGCACCCTCCGTTTCTTTCTGTTTTCCTGTAAACAAACCGTTTGGATTTACCAGAACAGAGAACGAACGTTAATCCATCCTGATGACATCATCCTAATTCATGACTGATAAATCCAGCGTCATCACCTTCAGTATGAAAGGAAAAAAACAGACAATACATGCTTTGCTTTTTAATGACATGACTTCATTATTCTGCTTCAATATAAAATACAAGTTATAATTTACAAACAAATAAAAAAGAAAGCGCGTGCTCTTGAAATCACATGCAGGAGTGAACATTTCAGTCATCACACACGCGACCGAGATAAATACAGTTCAATAAGTTACGGTTTCATGTTCAATGTTCAAGAAGGCACTTTTTAAGTTTTAGAGTTTAAGATTTAGAGTTGTTGAACGAAGTGATGAGTTTCTTTTTAAAGATCTAAAAATATTTCTTCTGACTGAGACACAGTTAACTAGTTAACACTAAACATAACTTTTTACAGTTTTCTACTTCAGAGGGACTCCTGAGCTGCAGTTTTACATTCAATTCACATGACTTACAGTAAATATACAGAAGGAAAGGAACATGAGGAGCATACACTTACATGCAAACACCAATTATGCAGAATTACAATAGTCACGATATATTTTGAATATTAAATCAGTCATTTTTGGAACAAAAACAAACAATTATTTGCTTCCCTGGCTGGAGTTCGATGAGAAGACCGATAGCTCTCTCATGTCTGTATGATAAATATGAAGCTGGTTAACTTAGATTAGCACAAAGACAGCTAACAGCAGCTAGCCTGGCTATGTGCAAAGGCAACTAAGCTCATTTCCCAAAATGTCAGAGTATTCAGGGCCACCCAGAGTGGGACCCCTTGGCCAAAGTTGGCCCGCTACATGTCTCTAAACAAAAAAATTAAATCTCAATTTTAAGAAGTTGGGATATAAATTGCTGCTCATGCTAATGCTCTTTAAATATGTACGATCCCTAAGTGTTAATGATTTTTCATAATATGAGCACCATGTGACAATTTGCGCAGGAAGCCAGTCAGTTAAGGGCACTCGGGGTCCTAGTAGGTGTTTGCTTTTGGCCCCTGGCCCACCATTAAGTTTCAGTTTTGGCCCTGTAGGGCAGAAAGTTTGGGCGCTCCTGCTTTTAAGTAATTAGACCAAGAAAAGTGACACCCAATGTGAAAAAATGGCAGAACGTACACCAGTGTGTAAATGTGATGTGCTGTCAGTTCATTACATCCCAGCTGTATCGAGGACAGTGCTTCACGAGGTCTGAGCTCACACAGGTCAGACGTCAGTGCGCTCAGGAGATGGTCTCCGTAATGCTGTTGGATAGTGAACGAGTTGTTTGACCACGACAGGAGCTGACGTCTGCTGACGGCTGTGAGGCTGTGAACCATGAAACCCATCACTCAAAGACTCCAACTATTATGATGAGTAAGAGGAGGAGAGCTGCAGCCCCACACGTGGCAAGGCAGAGAAGCCTCTGTCGAAAAGAGAAGAAGCGGCGTTACAAATCCTTTCAGCCGTTCAGCGGCTAAATGAGTGAATCCATGGATGTATGGATGGTGGATGGATGGATGAGTGTTGTGTTTAAGGAGCGGGAGCTGAAGTGTTACCTCTCACAGCAGCTCTCATACAGGTGGTTTGGTTAGTCCAACAGACAGGCCAACAATTAGTGCAATGACAGCAAGCAGGATCAACAGAGCAAAGGCAAGGATGATGTATTTCTGCCGAGTGGAGAAGACGTTGTTAAGGTGGTTTTAAGTGGTCACGTGAATGAATTTGATAGCAACAAAAACTGAACAAATGTTTTTCTTCACGACAGTTTAGCAGGACGTCATTAGACAGGAACACATACCCTCCGGGATTTCTTCTGGTACCTCACTGCTTTCTTGGTCTCCTCCTTTGCGCTACAAATGTATTCTGCTGCGTTGAAGACGTTCTTCTCGATGTTGTCAACCATCTCTCCCTGTAAACGAAAGCTTTTATTTATTGCGTCTAATATTGGGTTTTGTCTAGGCAGTATTAAAGACACAGTGGATGCTGTAGTAGACACTACAGGTTTCTTATTGATAAAGAGCAGCTTTTACTGATGAATGAGCTGTAGCTGTTACCTGAGTTTCTACCAGCATCGCCATGTCCATGAACATGGCGTGGAGCTCTCTGATGCTCGACTCCAGGCGCATGATGTCCTGGTGTCGTGACTCTATCTCATTTAGGGCCTGACGTGTGATCTGGGAATCAGAAATGATCTGAGGGAGAAAGATGGCGAGGTGAGGTCAGATAATTCATCCGGACTAAACAAATGTTTCCAGCTGTGTGGCAGAACACTACCTCACCAAAATGACTTACTGCCCCTCCACCACTAGATGGCAGTAATATCTTTTAACCCTCCAATGACAAGATACTGCACAGTGACGGCTGATAAACTTACATCAGATGTGAAGATTGACGGATTTCCACTTTCTAGCATGTTCTCCAGTTCCTCATTCGTGGTCACTCTTCCAGCTGAAATAATAAATAGCAGGCGATGATTATCCAGCAATCTGCCTCCATCTGACTCATCCCATGATGAAATGAAAACATGGGGCCTGGACTCCTGACTTTGTGCTTTCTGTAGCTGTCCTCAGCCAGCTCCTGCTCATTAAACTGTTTTTAATGTTATGGTGAAAATGCAAAATAACCAATTTTATTTAGTTCTTAAATATAGCTACTGATGATCATGGGGTCACACATGCACTGACACGTTGTGAGTGTGTGAATACACTTGTAGTGTGTAGTGTTGTGTCTCTTCTCAGTGTAACACAGGTGTAGGTCTGTCTCTATAAGATGTAATTAGATTATTATTATATTTTGGGAGCAAAATGACGTGAAAACCCTGAATTCAGGCTGTTTGTGTATGAAGTCTTTTAGGTTGTTAAATATCGGGATGACCTCTCAGTCAGACCAGAAGCTGGCTCAGAGACATGATGTGGTATCATTTACAGGCCTTTTATACTGAAAATGCTGCAGCCACTGATAGCTTGTTAGGAGAAAACTGAGTCCTGAGATTTCTAAATATGACACCACTTGTTCTTATGCCCTTTTGTTTCCCCTCTGGACCTTTGATTCAGTATCTGGCATTAAAATATGGAGACGTCCAGTGAGCTGACGCTCCTGGTTTATTATTGATAAGAAGACTAGTTATGCCAAATGATTTGATTATTTGAATATGACTAAAAATTTGATTACCTGACGCATCCTGTTGTAATCAGGGACTTGTGTTTATCATTCTTGTAGCATGCTTTAAGGACGATGAAAACATAACTCTGTCTTTTCACAGACAAAACTCCCTCAAGTCAAGAACGAAAACAACGAATGTCTGTGCTCAGCCCTGGTACAACATATACTGCTGTGTGTTTAATCCCAGGATAATACATTTGTCTGTTGTGTATAAAGCCCGCTGTGTGAGGAGAAGAGGCCTCACTGTAGCTCCGTCGATTGAGCCGACAGAAAAATAAAGTCTGTGTTATCCACACAGGGGACAATGCTACAAGCACAATGCTGACTTTTCCCCGAGCACTGAGATACGAGTTGGATTGTTTAGTGGAACAACAAACCGAGGCTTCGTTCCAAATGTGGAAATCTGATTATGTGTTCGACAGCGCTCAATTAAGGCACACTGAGGGTGACTACAGTTCACTCTTTCATTGACATGTTCAACAACCAAATAATTTGTGTTTTTGAGTTTAAACACTGAAAACTGTAATTAAACTACAAATCTCAGCCTTAAAAAATGCATTCACCAGTGGGCTGCTCACTTAGATAATTTCATGTTTAATTGAAGCCAGTTCCTGCTGTGGCTTTGAGTTTATTCATGGTTAAGGGTTGTAGTTGTGACTAAGATTAGAAGTGTCTGAGGAACAAAGGAACCCTGCAGCCCTCACTGAGAAACAGCTGCTGAAACTCTATAAACAGAAAGCTTTCTTTTCCTGAAGCCGTGCCTCCCGTTGAACAACACCCTCCCTGGAGAGACAGATCTCTGTGCAGGTGCTCACTCTGTGTCACACACACCTTTTGAAATTCCCCCGAGAGACGGAGCCAAACGCAGCAAAACACTCCTCTGTTACAACTCATCAACGCACATCAACCAAGCGGAGTTTGGCTTCTGGACGGCGGAACCGAGCGGCGTGTTGAATCCACGACTGAGCTTCATGTGGCCGTGTCAAAGACAGGTGAACTACTGTTCCACAGCCCTCTGCCCGTTTCCCAGGCAACACAAACACAGCGAGCCGTCTCCAGTATCAGCCTCTTCCGTCTGCAGAGTGGAGAACTGGAGCCTCTCATTAACGCCGGCCGCAGGGACTGTGGGAGACGGCCCTTTTTTTTTTTTGCCTTTCGCTATTGTCTCATGTTACTTGTATGTGCATAATACAATGCACCTGACACACACCTTGTCTTACATCTGTTTGCCGCTCCTCTGAAAAATGGTGTAAAATATCGAGTTGTCTGGTTGCAAAGACAAACATATTTAACACAAGCTGAAAGCAACGATGCTAATACACCTGCTATACACTCATTTACACTGTATACTGCATGTTTTTCATTATGCTACATCTCACATTGACTTTCTGCTGCTGCACTCACTCATGCTGGAACTCGCCATCATGTTGATGCTGGACTCCACACTTACAGCATGTTTTTATTCACTCTGGTATGTCAGGACCTATATATCTGCATATAGCTGGTCGGTGTTCTGCTGTGCAGCGTACATCCTATTGTACATCCTATTATTGATCAAGCCGACAACTACGACTCGTTTAAGCTCCATCAAAACTCACAAAGCGAAAGCAGGTCCCACCGCCTCGAACTGTGGACCTATTAGAATACTTCTTGTGCTGAGACAGAGGATAATCTTCAGCCAGGCGATAATGGACTTCTTACATCAGCACAGCATGCTTATAGCCCCGGGGATTCTGTTAGCACTGCATTCATCTGATCAGTGGTTAACATAAATGGATGACAGGAAACTAGTCGGGGCTGTGCTCTTGGATTTTTGATGTTATCGACGTACCACTACAACTACTAATCGATAAAAAATAGTTGGCAACGAATTTCATCATGGATTAGCTGTGTCTACGTTATGATGTACATCGTGCTGCAGCTTCTCCTCCGAAGGTGTCAGTCTGCCAATGCAAGGCCGTGTAGCTCACATGATGAATCACAGGAAATTACACCGTCTGCTCTGTCTCTGCATTTGAAAATCGGCGGCCTAACGATGCAGCGGACAAACACGCGATTACATGTTGTACAAATGTCTGTTTCCACTCTGTTTCAGGCCCCGGATGCTGCTGCTTTGTGGAAGCTGCTGGGGATCCGAATAAAGAACAAAACTGGCAAAACACTGAAAATCTAGTGTTTAGATCAGCTGTAAGAGAGCTTTGACGTCTTATAGAAACTTCTGTTACCCTGCTGCTGGTGTCTGTTTATCAGCAGTCAGGTTAGTGTCCATAGAAGCAGAGAGGAAACTGGTGCGGTCTGTTTCCTGGATCCTGTCCTCACACAGCTTCAGGGTTTTATGTGTCACTCTTTTATCTGAAGATCTGCTACTCACAAGTCTTCAGCGTGCAACCAAATTCAAGCCATTCATGCGTTTAATAAAAAGGAGTATTTTCGTGTTCGTAGCAGCAACTGACATTATTGTTTTAGAGCTTCAAAGACTAGAAATGGGGCTGTGGTTTCCTGGCCTCATCAGGGTCCAGGGCGTCCATTATTTGTCACCTACTTATCTCCAGCTGTCTCTGGATCCTTCCTTTGCTTCTTTCCCGAAAGGACACTTGAGTCTCGTTGTACTGGGTCATGACCTCCACAAACTTCCTGGACAGCACTGTGTGCTGAGGACAGGAGGGAACACGAGGACAGAGACTGAGAAAGTGGACATTTCAGACTGCAGACAGACTTAATGCCGCACAAAACAGTTCTGCACAAGATACTGGACTCACATGGTAGGAAATAAAAGTATGTTTTAATGGGTATTTCTATACGAAGTTTCATACAAAATGTACAAAACTCAGATATTGCGTCCTGTCCAGATGTTTGTGTACAGCTGTCAGGTGGGTGAGGATGATCTTGTGGCGGCAGACAGCAGTTTGTTTCCTGACCTGTGTTTTCTGGATCCTGAAGTCCACAGACGACCTGTTCGCGACATCATCTCTGGGCATGCTCTGCTCCATGGCTTCAGAGGGAGAGTCACGACACAGCGTTACACAACATCAGCGTCTGGATGGTGTCGTCAATAAAATATACAAGTGTGACAATCAGGTCGCGGTCCGACTCACATTTCAGTTTAGTTCGCACCACGTTGGCATTCCCTTTGATGTCGTTGGTCAGCGCATCCAGTTGGTCCTTTGTTCCTTCACAGAAACACAGAGGAAACACGTCAGACGTGGTTTAACAATGTGGGCCAGATAATCACTGTGTAAATATTGGATTTACTCTGATTTCACCTGGTAACTTGGCAACAGCCTTGTGATATTACAGAGGTCACACAGCATGAAGCACAAACCCTTTGTTTTCTTTCCCCGGTGAGCATTTCCACATCACAGATCTTAAAACACATTAAACTCAGTCACTGATGATGCCATGTCACCGTGAACTGGCTCTTTGTCCTGCAGGGCCCTCGGGCCACACATCACACACTGAACGAGGCCAGGAACCGAGAGCATCTTTAAATCGTTAGAAATACTTTGAAACTGTCTGCTTTGTGCGGGAGACTTTTCGGTACACACTGCCAGCAAACATCTACAAGTGTTTAAATGCCTGACTGTTCAAAGGCTCCCAACAGGACAAGTCAGAGCCCAGATCACAATGGTTTGTGAGTTTGGGGCAAAATGGAGCTGTTTCCTTGACGGGTTTCCGGCCAGGAAACCATTCATTTCCAATGAGGAGGAAAATGTAACAAAGGAAGTGACACAGCTGTTGCATTTCCAGTCTCAAAGCCTCAAAGTCAAACTCCTGTCAAGCAGTTATCAGGACGAGCAGATGAGCAATTAACGTCTGAAAACTACAAACGCATCAATACTGTCTCCATCCTGCCCTTCTCATGGACACACTTACTGTCGTCTGGGTTGGGTGCAGACAGGATCATGCTGTGCATCTTCCTCACCTCTTCCACCTGGTAGGAGATCTTATCAATGAGTCCTCGAACTTCTTCCACCTAAATCAACCAAAATCCTGTCAGTTTCTTGAATCGTCCCGGTCCCCAGACTTGTGCACGTGCCAGAAGATGCAGGGACACCTACCCTTCTGAAAAAGCTCTCCATGAAGCCGTCCCTCTCCACTGCGACGGCAACATCCTCCTCTGCGTGTGTCCTGCTCTGTACGCATGAAACAAGGGTTTAAGAAAGCTTTTTTTTTTTTACCTGTCAAGGTGTGAACAGTCAAAGCAAGACACGGTCACACCTAATATTAAGTTACACATATTCACCATTAACTGGCTGCTCATTAGCAAACATACTACTATCATAACGGATCTTTATTTGTCCTTATAAAACACATATGAATGCCTTTCTGGCATGCACTACAACTTCTTTACTGACTGTACTTTATTACTATTGCTAGAAAATAGCAACAGAATAGAGAAATACAAAATAAAGCTGACTATATATATGTACGTTTTATACAAAGGACTATGTAAAAGAAAAAATATGTACGAAAAATATATTGCCACAAACAACTATAAGTAATATTGTGATAAAAATAGGCTGTCAAATATTCTATAGAATTTCACAGTTTTTACACAAATTGCACGTGCTGGGTATGGATAAAGTACAGCATTTATGCTATTGCACAGTAATAAATAAATATATATGCCACAGTAGAATACCAGTATGTATTGATAGGTAGAGCACCCAATGAGAGGGGAAAAAAGTAATATTGCACAAGATAATTCGTGTATGATAAATCACACATCAGTGCAAAAAAGGACCCAGTGCTGCAGTAACCAATGCAAGACTAGTCGCAATAGTTGCAGAACCAAGTCATGCAGATGCATTAATAAGTGTTTTACAATGACTAATAAAGAGGCAACCTGCTACTAATATGCATGCTCATGAGCAGCTAATGGTGAATATGAGTGCCTCAGTGTAAAGTGCTAAGAAGAGACTCACAGCAGTCAGCTCAGCCAGTCGATCCTTCATCACACCGATCAGCTCGTCTCCTGCCCGGTGATCCTAACAAAGCCTCCGCCGGCTCATCCTGTCGGGGTCCATGTGTGGAGGAGCACCGAGCCGCTTCTCTGTGGACCGAGGCCGAGCTGAGAGCTGACAGGGCGGGGGGAGAGAGAGCACCAGGTCGGAAAGTTTCAGTCCTGGCAAACCGGCGTCAGAAAGACACTTTTATACAGTCAAAGCTCTGCAGGATCCAAGTCGAATGTTGGGTTTCTGGTTTACTCCTCACCGCAGCCCGTGAAGATCCGGAACTGATCCACGATATGTCTTTACCCGGGATACGCCTTTATCCCACCTCTCTCTCTCTCTCTCTCTCTCTCTCTCTCTTCTCTCTCTCTCTCCTTCCCTCCCCCCCCCCCCCTCTCTCTCTGCCTCTCTCTTCCTCTCTCTCTTCCTCTCTCTCTCTCTCTCTCTCTCTCTGCCCCCCCTCTCTTCCACCCTCAATAAAATTTGACCACTTATGACAAACAAACAAACTGAATGAAAGTGATCCTGTCATATTTTTGGTAGAAAAGGTGGAAACTGTGTCACAGAACACGAGTCTTTCTTTTCCTTTGACAGCGAACTCACCACCAGGTGGTTAGATGAGAAGGTGTCATGAAAAATGGATCAGCAGGGCTGGGTGGTCACTAAAGTGTTGGCTGTGTGGCCACACGGTGGCGCTGTTTACCTGGATATGCGTAAAGGTGGACCGTGGCAGCCTGTGACGGGACTCCCTCACCTGCAGGAAACCTCCAAACGATCACCAAAACTTCTCATTTAACTCACTGAAGCTTCTAATAAGTTTTAAGTCATGAGTTATTTAGTAAATCTTCGAGCCATTGAAAATGAAATTAATCAGAGTAATCAAGTCACGCTTAAAAATATCTAATTCGTGATTGAGAGACTGAACTGCTCAGTTCTGGTTTTGTTGGCTCTCTGTGAGCACCCAGCCGTCGCAGCATCCCCGCTGTTCCCGGAGAGTCCGGGTGTTGTCCTGCGGTTCAACCCAATGTCCAAACTAGCCATGACACCACATGTGGAACACCTATCTTTTATCTAAACATTATTTGGACGCGCAGCGCACACCCGGATCTGATTCATACTGCGCACAATCTCCAATTACGCACAAATAATGCCATTTACGCACAGCTCTAACGCCCCTCCTCAGAAGATCCAAAAATGACATCACGCTTTGCAATTCCCACGTTCAGTCCAACAAGCCAGTACGCCTCCACGGAGCTCCTACTCTGTGCAGTTTCCAGATGCAGGCACAGAAACCCAGAGAAACCGGGACTTGTTCAGTGTAGATTGATTTTCTTTTTGCTGTACTTCACTTCATTTGCGTTTGTCTGTATCTCTGAGTTTGGACACATGGACTGATGGGAAGTTTTCACATCTTGGAATAATGAGCGACTCCTCCTGGATTCATCTTTATTTGGGGATTTAACAGCTATTTTAGAAAAAACTTAATTTGGTACATTTGCTAGAAGCGATGGAGCTGTCTTTGCGAATTCACCTTCTCACGGCTTTCGTCTCCTGTATTAAGGTGAGCTCATAACAAAGACACACTCTGACATCTGCAGTCCCATGTTTCATGTTATACCCTGACCTTGTGTTGCGGGGCAGCTTTTATAAATACATCTGACTTCCTTACAGGTTTATGCTCAAGTGGTACAACCTGTGAAGCATCCAGGTAGTGACGACTTTCTGCTTTCATTTTTCCACACTCATTTAAATATTATGACATCATGCAGCTTTATATTTCAGATGTGTTCAGTTAACTGTAAGAACAAAATGCTCCAAATCAGATGTTATTGATCTGTTTACTCCTCTACCCAATCAGAAGAACTTTTACAGCTGTTGGGTTCGTTATTTTCAATCTTTTAATCCTCCCAAAATCCAAAGTGGAGGAGCAGGAAAGTAGATTTTGAGTAATGGGACGGAGCTTGATTGAGGGAAAACCCCTCTCTGGATGCTTGTTTACCCGTGAACTCTCCGTCCAGGCCTGCAGGTGTTGGCCACGGCTTCACATTATTGGCCTCTTGATGCCGTGGATGGAATCCATGAACTGTGGGACCGGATTGGAAACAGACCAGGTTATGTTAACGGAAGCAACATAAGTATGTGCATACATAAACCGAGCGCATATGCTCATGGGAATGCACGATCGCCTGATGTCTGACTGCTGCCTGCATGGTCTCAAGCTGTTTTTCACCACCCACCTTCCAGCCGCAGCCGTCACGCTTTGTAAATGTGCTGCTGTGTTCACAGCTTTTATATTGTATGTCACATTGAAGTATGAACGCGTGAAGCTGTAATTGTAACGCTCTTGTCTCTTGTGATCTGGAGGTGGAAAAAGTCTGACAGAAATGTAGAGAATAGATCATAATTCTGCATCTTAGAGATTTTTTAATTTCTCCCACATGCATTGAGTTTGCAGCCACGTTGGTCAGTGCTAGTTTTAAAGAAATGATAGAGTTGAAGAGGGATCAGGTATAGACGTGAGTATGATGTGTGGAGTTAAGTGAAGAGGAAACGGGCCGAGCCTCGGCGAGCGCCTCCATCACTCTGTCTCATACCTGCGCACCACGTCCCTCCCATTGCCTTTCTGTCACTGTTCTCTTGTGTCCTCTGTCATGTGTCTGTATAGGTGTGAATCACTGTCTCCGTTGTCTTTGTCCAGCTCTCAGAATCCACAACCACACTGTGCTCCCTTCCTCCCATAACTCTTCCTATGTGTATACCAATGACTCTGCCTACACTAACATTTCTGCAACAGTAGGTGAGGATCCGTCACTTTCTGCTCAGTTCATTTGTGCATCGCTCACTGCTCTCTGTATCCACACACGGTCGAGCTGAGCATCTCACACTTTTCTTCTTGTTTGGTCTTTTGTCGTGCGGCACAAGATGAGGAATTCTTGGCCTTTTAATAAGTCTCATTGTTCATTAGCTTGAGTCAAAGCAGAATCAGAATCAGTACATTTAAGCTCAGTGCCTTTGTGTTCTTGTAATGAGACGCAGAGAAAGCTGTAAAACCCTCGTGCTCAGAGACTTTGGATAATTTTGATTTGATCTGAACATGTTGAACATTTTGTCACCTAAGTTAACCTCCTGGCTAGCGGACACTGATGACAGTTTTCAAGCGACATGATGCTCCTGATTTGTGCAGATATTGTTGAAGGGATGGTCAACAAAGGCATCCTCCTGAATGGAGATAACGGCGGTACCTTTCTCCACTTCGGAAACTACCAGAACTCCTGCATTAGTGACCCGACTCTGTGCGGTCCTGAGGGTGAGAGCACTGCGGTTTATGCGTTTGATAATAAACAAATATTTTCAAACTGTCTCTTGTACTGACAGCTGCGTCCCCATTCTCCAGGGATCACCTTCTCCTTTTTTTGGAAAAACCACGAGGCAGAGTCCCGCTTCGCTGTAGCCTCCGGAGGGAAAGTCATCTCCAACGGCTTCTCTGTCTACACCAATCCCTTTGTCGGATATGTGGAATTTTACACTCGAGGCAACAACCACAGATGGAAGGTCAACATCAGAGTTCCAGGTATTGTGAATGAATTTGTCTTCTTTTCCCATAAGCACCTATGAGCAATGCGTTCTGTTCTTGGACATACATTGTTTTCAACCATAAATTGTTGGTTATGTAATTGCATTCATGGTTTTCGGTTAACTGAAGCCAGATGTAGCCGCGCAGAGCTGATTTGGCGGGTCGAGGATAAACTTCAGAAATGTTTTGCTGCATCACAAAACGTACAATTATTATGGAGATGTGGTCATTTCCCATTTAAATGCAATAATGTTTGTGATTAGTAAAGGTTCAGTTGAATTGAATTTGAAACATGATAAAGTGTGACCAATGCTTTGAATCCAGTTCTGAAAATAAGAGCGTGTGTTTAGATGAGATGAAATGATTTGGTGAACTGTTTTGACAAAACGGGGAAAAAGCATGAGACTCAGTGTGATGGGAGACTCCTACAGATCAGTGTTTTCTTCTCCAATGACTGCTGTCATCGTTGTTTTTGAGGTTGTGCTCAGGGGCGTCACAGCTCAGTTTGATGTGAGCGTTCGGTTACGGACGATCAGACGTCGTCATGTGGTTCTCGTACGGAGCGACACGTCGAGGTTTCAGGGCGACTCTGTCTCGTCTGTGTGTGAGGAGAAGCTTTGAGGGTGAAGGTTAAACCTTCAGGTGCCCTTTGACCCCACGTTACTACACACAAAGAAGAGAACGAGTCAGTGTGGTGTCAGTGTCTGTTTGTACGTGGGGGTGGTCTTTAACACATGTGGTTTATATTCTAACCACAAATGAGTGTGTTTTGGTTGTTTTGCTCCTCTGGCAGAAGTGCTCCTTTAGACGCTGGATGTTTTGTCTTTGGGGACTCTCCGTAATGTCCTTTTCTTAAACAAAGGGAAGTAAGTTCATTGTTTTGTAAAATTGACTGGAAAGAGCCGGATCAGACTGTGGCCCCGTAAAATCACAAAGACTAATAAAACAGAGCTGAAACCAAAAAGTTGATTCATTCATCAGATCAGCACAGAATTAACCAGCAACTATTCTGATTTGCGTCAAATCGTTTCGAGCTATTTTTAACCGAACTGTAATAAATTTAATGATCTTTTAATTTTCCATCTGGTGCATCAACATTTAAAACTGTCCGATACTTTGCTCTCTGAAACTAATCACGTTCACATTTAATGATATTTAACAAATGTTAGCATGCTAAACTCAGATAGTGAACATGCTAAATATTAGCATATACCCGCTAAACGTTAGCTCATTAGTATTGCTGTTGTAGCGTGTTAGCATACTGACATTAGCATTTTGCTGAAAGCTGCTCAGCCTCACAGACTCTTAGTCCTGTTCAGCCGAAACAAACATATGTTCCAGTTCCTGCTTCTCAAATAGAAGAACGTGTTTCCTTCCTTGGCAATAAACTGAATGTATTTTGGTCGTTTTAGGTTGTTTGGACGAATAAAAAGCAGATTGAAAGCATCACTTCAGCTCAGGAAACTCTTTTCCGCGTCCCGCTCAGTTTGGCATCACTTCTCGATCTTTTGGTCTGATCAGCCACACTTACAGCTTGTTTCCTCTTTCAGGGCCTTACTGGACCCACATTCTCTTCACATGGACAAAAGTTGATGGTCTGATGGTCTACATCAACGGGACCTTCGCGGCTAGCGACACTGCCGGGGGCAGCGTCTCGGAGTACTACGGGGACCCCTACGCTGACCTCGTCATTGGAACAGGCAACGACCGGGCATACGGCCACTATGCAACAGGCGCCTTCGATGAGTTTGTCATCTGGGAAAGGGCTCTTTCACCGAAGGAGACCTTGCTCTACTACAGTGCAGCCATTGGTAGGACATCACGCTCCACTGCCGAGTATTTCCTGTCATTTTAGGACATCTATTAAAGTGATTCCTCCCTCTTGACTCCGCTTCGAGGAAAAAAGCAATTTCCTTCCTCGTCCCGGCTACATTCCAGCCACGGCGTTCATGAATAACAACAAGATATGAAACTACACAAATATACTCCAGCTCCCTGTCAGATGTCACAAAACATTGTCATTTAAGTGTCATATGGCTCACATAGTTCTCCCTTATAAGTATTTTTTAGAGTGCAGAGGCATGCTGGGTTGCAGGGGGCAGATCATTTTGATTTAATGTGACGGGTCATTGCACGCTAGGACAAAACCCCGGACTGTTTACCTCATTTGGTCAGTAGAGTGCCATAAATGGACAGAAACATGTTGACATTTCTGAACATTTTGAAATAATATCAGTCTGTTGTGTGATGATCCATTTCACCGAAAGTCATGGTGCCGCATGGGAGGCTGAATCACCATCTGTTGGGTATGGGATGTATTGATTAACGAGGGTTCGTGCTGTCTCTTCCACAGTGTGTATGTTCATAGTATATGAAAACAATAACTGTGTACTGCCAAAGCTTCAGCCGGTCACAACGTATGAAGCAGAAAGTGCACACAGCCTTCAGTTCTTCTCCGAAGTCGTTACCAAAAGCAATATATTCCACAGACCATTACCAGACGCAAAGAGCCGGACTGTTATGGTTACAGAAAAATATTTTTACTTCTCCAGAGCACGCATATAAAACGTTGCATTGAACCAAAGAAGAGCAGGAACGGTTCAGACTCTAACGTGCGTCCATATATGGCCTTTTTCTGGTAGCTAGTTAGCGCTGTTTTTATTAAATGACAGCAAAGACGTGAAATGTATCTCAGCCTTGAACAGAAGCTAAAAGCGGAGTGCTGTGTGGTTGATTATCCCAGTTCTGCGGAGGTTGTAATCTATCTCCTTTCATGACTTGGCATGGTCCAGCCTCGTAAACTGTGAGCTGTATGTTGATAAAATCCAGCAGCATAGCCTGGTCAGATTCAACAAAGGACCTAATAACAGAATCACAAAAATGCTTCTCAAATGGCAAGCGAGGGACGTCCGAACAAGAAACTTTAACACAGTCTCTTCCTAACATATTGTAACAGAGCCCTTTGTTTTGTCTTCTCTAGGTCAGGCCATGGCTCCTGCCACAACACCCGGAGCCTCCAAAGAAGTCACTTCAACTACACCGACGGTCGTAAGTCAGCGAAACCAGACGAGATACCGAAGTGTCACTGTATAAAGTACACGTGTGAATCAAAGGGTTTCCTCGTAAACACAGCACTCACATAATGGTGTGAAAGATCTGCAAGCAGTTTGAGGGCCAAAATAGGCACAAACATCATAGAGATGGGGGCATTTTGCTCGAATGAACAGGAATACAAAGAGCTCATTTCTTATCGAGTCTCCTTTTGAAGATTGAGGGGCTGGAAGAGGGATATTGAGAGCACATGTGAGCAGGCTCGTCCTGTTTATTAAAGGGCTTTGGAGGTAGAAAACGGATAAAGAAACAGAAGAAAGTGGAGACAGCTGCTCAACACTGGGCATAAAAGAGCTCCCTTCAGAGCGGTAGGCTGAAAAAGAGTATTTTCCGGACCCAGGCACCAAACATCCTGTGTGTGTTGGAAGCGGCAGCCTCCTCATAGTAAACTTCATTTGACGCCTGATGTGTTGTCTCCCCAGAGAGCCACTGAAGTGAGTCCTCCTGTCGTCATCAGTCAGCGCGAGGAGGTCCAAAGCTCCCAGGACCCGCAGTCCATGCCAGTGTTGGGCTTCCTGAAGGCGCTGCCCAATAGGACCATTCCTCACAACACTGCCAACAACCTCACGCAGGTCTTGGAGCACAGTCCGACAGCCCAAGCGCACACACACACGTTACACTCGCAAAACCAGTTCACACACAGACACAATGCCCACCCATGTGCAGATGATGCAACAGTTCCGTGATGTCCGTTTTCTTCCACCCAGGCTTTTCTCAAAAGTGTGGAAGAAGTGCTGTCCTCCCCAGGCCTGCCAGAGGTAAACAAGGTCACTCTGCCGTTGTGCAATGTTCAAACATGACATAATGTAACCTATGCAATTCAACGAGGTCGACATCCACGAGTGTGAGGCTTTAACGCTGTAACTGGCAGCGCACCCGCACAGGATGCAATCGAATATAGAGATTCAGACTGTATAAGACAACACTGTACGGTGCTCTACGACACTTTGAAGCTTCCTGTAACGTCCTCTCACCTCGGCCAAATCTCCAGGCTCTTATACACAAACAAATTGCTGCCAGAAGAAAGACATTCAGACCAAGCGTGTGGTTTCAGTACGTTGACTGCTCACAACGAGCGGGCTTGTTTTCGTAGCATCAAGCTGAAACAGATGTTGACGTATGAGAACGCAGGACTTGGACAGTAGATGGAGTGTGCAGTGATTACCTTCTGATCAGATCCATGCCGAGCGGCAGAAAAATTCACTCTTTATCAAGTTTTTGTCGGACTTTATTACTTTGTTGTCTTCAGTTTTTTTGTTGTTTTGCACTTGGTCTAATTCAGTTGCTTCAGCGTATATGATTTTATTTCCATTGCATTACAACATCTGGATGCAAACACATGTTACATATTTGGGAGTAATGTTAAGCGAGACCATGCAACTTTTGAGAAGACAAATAAAATATTCGTCTACTTACAGATGAAAAGTTGAACTCAGATGAAAGAAAACAGTTGCTCAGTTCGAGACGCTGCAGGGTTTAGCTGCTGCACGTTCACTCGATCTGACCCGCAGCTTACAGCAGCTAATGTTAGCATTTAGGTAAATATTTCTGCATAATGATTATCACATCAGTCAACTAAGTGACTTGCTGATATAGGTTAGCATTACACCTAAATGCTAAAAAATAGCTCATTTAGCATTATCTCATATTGTCATTTGTAGCCAGAGTGGCTGCTGTTTAGCAACACTCTCACTTTAAATGGGAATCTGTTCAGCAGTAAAGCTTTTTAGTTTTAGTTTATTAGGGGTCCTCCAGGTTTGGGGACTCACAAGAGACAGTTTAAAACGTCCTGACTTTTAGTTCCTATGAGTCAAAAACAGTGGATAATAATAATAACAGTCGTAATGCAACCAACAGCATGATTTCATTGTCCCATCCGATCTGGTAAATACTGTTCTCAAACTTTTCCACTTGTTACAGGCTGTCTGTTGTAAAATTCTCATCTCAGAGTTGAAATGACCTTGATGACATAATGAGGGTTATTTTCTTAGACTTTGGAAGGCTTCCTCCATCGACACAGAAGATATTATACAAGTGTTTTTACAAGTAAATTGACCTTCGTGTATAAAACTGGTGGAGTGCCCCTTTATCGTGACTTATTCTACATTCGTAGATTGAACCTGGGAAGAAACATCTAAATTCAAGAGATGTCGCTGTAAAGATGTGACACCTCTCAGCGGGTTAGCCTGGAGCAGCGGTGGACGTTGCTGCGAATTGACTACGATCGTTTGTCTTTTTGTCCAGCAGCAGTCCACTCCTGTGGTCAGCGGCCTGATCGAGACAGTGGACAGAGTGATGGAACATATGGTGACTAACCTGGAGCCCAGCCCGAACTCTCTCATCTCCCTGGGTGGAACATCTTTTGTTGCAGGTCAGCATGCTGTCAGCGCTCCATAAGGTGACTCACTGTTTGCAGTTTGTGTGGACACTGTGAGGGTAGAAGGACACGGAGCGTCCAGCTGACATCATTAGTTTTGTTATTCAGAGGACAAATGCGGGTCAGATAAGCCGAGGTCGACCCTCTCTCCCTCATTTTGCATAATATTTTGTTTACCTCTAAGCTTGCCCGTGTCTTTCTCCCAGAGGTCGTTTCCCGTCTTTTATCCGCCCCTGATGAAACAGATAAGTCTTGTCACTTCCCTCTCCGTCCATTTTTATCAACACGTCTTGCTTTTTCTAACCTCTGACCCCTGCAGATTACTCTCTGATGAAGTTCCCACAGAACTACAACCTGCCGCATTACCGCTTCCCCACGCAGGGCAAGAACTACATCTCGGTGCCTGGAGAGGCTTTCACCATGCAGTGTAAGTGCAGATGTTCCAGGCCGCAGCGACACGTCTGGAGTCGACCTGCCCGAGTAGAGAAAGTCGCAGCTTCTCTGGGTTGACTGTGAATAGCGCACATTAGCCGCGCTCTGATTCTGCCAAGAGAAAATTGTCCAGCTGGGAGACTCTTGTTATTGGCCAGTAATTTATTATGCTAAGATTTAAGAGTGCTAACGTAGCATACAGTGTAGGACAGGAGTGGCATGAGAGCTTTTGTGTGACTTTATGGCGCGCCATAGAAATCCAGCTATGACTTTAATGTTGGCAGTTACCCTTTTATTCAAAACAGAAAGAATGAGAGAGAGAGCACTTTTTCTCCACTTTCCTCTGTCATTAAAAACAACGGACTCACAAAGCCGAGTGAGGGAGAGCAGTAATTACGGCGGGCATTAAAACTCTGTTTGTTTGACTCTGTGTTCAGGTCAGATTCCCTCGGCTCCACCTGGCACGCAGGCCGTACAATCACTGGAATAAACTGTTTTAATAATCCATTAAAGGGCTGTTATCAGAAATGGACTATATGTTGTTGTTTGACACATTAGAGCCAGGACCAAACTGACTCATAGCTCTGAATACCTGGCTGAGTGAAGTGCTCCGAGCGGAGGTTTTATACGCCAATTAAGCGGAGAGCATGCTACACATTGGTGTGTTTGGATGCTTTATTATATTTTTCCATATTCTCTCTCTTCCTTAGCTGAGTTGTACAAGCAAACTGGCCACCTTGAGCTCTCCCGTGGGACTTGCTGGGGGGGGGGCATTCTGTCAAAATTAGCTGTTGGAAACGCTCAAACCTCTCCTGCAGCATATACCCCGCACATTTGCTTAAGATCAGCAAGCTTTTGTTGTAAGAGCGAGCGGGGCCCGGGTAGAGGGCCTTTGAAAGGAGGAACAGGACCATTAAGGATTTCCTCCAATTTCATTGTTTATCTTGCAGTATTGAGGTGGGACCGAGCTGGATGATAGGTCAGATTAGGGGAGGGGGACCAGACCTCCCGCTCTCCTGGTGAAGTCATGTAGTGGTTTCATAAGATTTCCCAACATCCACGTGGTTTGTGGTCCTCTCCCTTTCACCCTTGTGCGAGTATACGGCCGTCCCATTAGCCGGCCGGTGCCAGCGTGTGGCGGCAAGCAGCCGTTAATTAACTTGGCTTCTTTGTGAGCATTTTAGCAGCTCTGCGTTACATTCTCAGCCCGCTGCCCATGTCGTTCACGTTCAGCTCCTGTGTGTCGTCTTCTCCTCCACAGCTCAAACCACCATCGTTGGCCTCTTCTACCACAACATGCACAACTACTACAAAGAGATCAGCCCAGCTAAGACCAGGTAAGAGGACGGGACAGCGTCCAGTGTGGAACTGACCTCGCATTTTGTTAATCCAGGCAAGGTTTAATCTAGGAAAATGTGTTCCAAATAACATCTTAATTACTAAAAAGAAGTGGAGTGACTTAATCAAATATGAGTTCAAGCTATTCAACAACAACAACAGGCTCTGTGTACTTCCTGTGTGGCGGGTCCTAAGGCGCCGTCGCTTCCTGGAGCACAGAACGGTTGATGCCTGAGGCCAGAGCCTTATCTGTCCCCTCGCCTATCTCACATCTCACCACTCACCCTCCGCTGACTGATACACCCTGCTATTAGCCCTACATGCCCCCCCCCCTCGCTTCACGTCTCATCACTGGACCAGCTTGTTCCACTCCACGTGTTTATTTTTACCAAACCTGACATAACAGTGATCAAGCAGCCTGTTCTTCCCACTTTGTGCTTTCTCCATATTCTCTGTGGGCGGGGGGGTCCCCTCTGGATGGTGATAGAGAGGTGATGCTTGTGTGAGCTCAATGTCACATATCAGATCGCCTTGAAAAGCTATTGATGCAGTGCTGCTGCTTGTCAGTGTGATTAATTATATGGCCGCAAGATCAAAGTCCCACTTGAATGCTACTGCTGTGGGCCGGTGTGTAGCACTGATGTGTTGATGTGAGAGCCAGATGGGGGTTTTTTTTTTTCTGATTTATCTGACTTCATTTGGTTTGACCTCTTTTTTTCTGTCTCTTTCTTTTGTAACTCTTATATCTGCGTCTGTTTCTTCTTGTCACGCTGCAAAAAACGTCTGACACGTTAAATCGTCTCATCGGGCAGTTTCTATGTCTCATTTCATTTTTTGTCATTAATTATCTTAATAAGACTTTCTACCTTCCTGCTGAGATTTTATTACTGCGTTTGAGTAACTTAAAGCTTGAAAGCAGAATTTCCAGAAGCTGTTTGATCAACACTGACAAGAACAAAACTGCTCTGTAGAAGTCAGAATTTCTTCTTTCTTCTTTTAAGAAAACTGTCAGTTCTTTGAGAAAATCTCCATACGTGAAATTTACCAGCTCTGCTTGCATAATTTTGCTTTTTTTAAGTAATATTTGTCCCATTTTATTGCTTTTTTCTTGTTCTTGCATTGACATGCACGTTACCTTTCTTACATCTTCTGCATCTCTCCCCTCATTTCTGTCTCGTAGGATTAACGAAGCGTCTGATTTCAAGGATCATAAGATCCAGGTAGCGAGCTGTCTGATCTCTCTGAAAGTGGAGCCTTCGCCGGCCCTGTCAGTCAACCTCTCCGGAGCGCCTCTCATCAAGATTGTCCTCACCCACTTTCTGGTAAGAATCACCCAGACAATGTCCCACTTTCCTCTCATCTGACTCATTTACCCTCCATGTGAGTCACTCATACTGGGAGACTGGAGTGCTTTTCTGGGCGGCGGGCACAGTCGTTAGGTGTGGGACAGCCACCTTATCAGAGGGAAGAGGGTGGCGGTTTGCCTGTGGGTCCAGTAGCCGGATCCCCCCATATGAAATCCATCAGCTCTATTTCTGGCGTTCTCTTATGTAAGAAGATGAGCGTATATCAGTGACCGAGGCCTGTGCAGCTGGGCACCCACCAGCACGGAGAGCGAAGCCTATTTTGGTTTTCATTAGCCTGCCTAAGTTTTTCCTCGCGGAGCATGTGGCTTCCAGAAAGCAAACTGATTATGGACATTTGAACTGCAGGCTTAGGGCGCTTTGAAAGGAACAATAACTTTCTTTTATGAACAACATATTTTTTTCTTTGCTGCTTTATGGCAGCGGCGGTGCCAGTTTTCCATGGGAAATGCAGTTGAAGCTCATAATGAAGATTAACTTTAAAATGTGTATCGCATTAGCTTGTTTCCCTGTAAAGTCAGAAATGTGGCAGCGCGCTTCACAGCCATGTTTGTTTTTTTTCATCTGTTGCACATCGACTGGCCTGCGGGGGCGTTCCTGTCATCTAAATAAACTGTGTTAATAGCCTATTAGAATATCATACACTGGCATTAATGAGGCAGTTAACAAAACCAGTTGACTAAACCCACAACAATGCAGTTTTGTTTAATTTACAAGTCCGACAAGAATTATTCACTCTCTATTGAAGTGAACACATTATTTTCTCTCCACAAATGAAACCATGGTAATATTGCTTTGTTTGCCTTCATTTTCCCTGGTGAAATAAATGTTTATGCTGCATTTATCTGGCTTGGTTCCTGTGACAGTGATTGCTGTGTTTGTTTTAACGGACACCATGGGAGAGGCCTTATAATCTCCTTTGTTACGGGGGAGCTGGAGATGCTCAGCAGCTCTGCTGTCGGCCCGCTCGAGGTGTTTCTATTTTAGTTTGATTGCCTTCACCTCTGATTTAAGGATAAATCAGGTTTCCTACATTCTTTCCCCTCTGGCCCGTTATGAATAAGCTGTTAGACTAACGCGTACTGATTGGAACGCACAATGCCAGCGCTTTTCAGCTCGGCTTAGGCCGCATAGCTCGGACGATGATTTATATTTAGGAGCTGCATCGTAATTTGGCAAGCGGCGCTTTTGGCTGTGATGGCGTCCAGAAAAAGGCTTGTTTTGCTGCGCAGACCTGTTGGATTTTGTCAAAAAGCGACTATTTTTGGAGTTTTAATGCGTCTGGCAGCCGCTGGGTACTTATCGCCTCCCTAGCTCGGAGGCAGGGAGGGCGGCTCGCGCAGTATGTGGCAGACCTTTGCCGTCATTGTTTATGCTGCTCTTTACTGTGAGCGCAAGTTAAACCTCAAAGATGTCCTCTCACGGCACCGGCTCAGTGGCCGAGAGTCAGTGATTTGCGGCTGACCTCTCTGCTTATCCTCAGAAAGCAGACGAGCACCCGGCGACTTCATTAAAACCAGGTGGGGGGGCACTGAGTGTGTCAGCTTCCTCATCCGTCTTTTCATGCTGTCATGGTTACAATATGTCCTGTGTGCCGTCTCGCACTGTACAAACAGTCGCCTACTGTCCTGGCTCAGACCCAGGTCTCATCCATTTTCACTATCTGACGCCTGCCGCGATAACGTCCATTGTACCGTGGATTGATGGGGTCGCCAGCCGGTAAAGAACCTTGTGTAACGGCAGGTAGCACTCACTGAAGGTCAAAGCCATGTGGTTGGTGGCGTAGTGACCTTGCAGTCTTGATTGACGCCCTCTCAAACAGCCCGGTGAGGTCACGCCATTCCCAGCTGACTCAGTCAGACATGAGGTGCCGCCATCACATACGTGGCACAGCGGAGCAGGTCTGATACCCAGACAAGGTGTTATCAAGGCTGCCGGAGGCCCACATGCTTTCTCACGCCGTTCGTCTGCGGCGTTGATTGGACCCTGGCTCCACCAGTGATTTATCACAGCTGTCTGAGTCCAGTTCGGTTTGAGACGGCCTAACACAGGAGAGGGGCAGAAAAGGGCGGGTGGGAGGCGCTGGGGTCCGCAGTTAAACATTAATGCATACATAAAAAGGCCGACACCTCCCTCCCTTTATCCTTCTTCTGTCAAAGCATCACACTGATGGTATGAAGTGAATGAATGGAAAGATTGATTTCATGAGCAGAGTCGATTTATAGGGTCAAAGCTGAGAGGATTTAAAAAGCAGACTTTGACAAGAGGGCCTGACTTTACGGGCTTATAAAGCAGCGTGTTAGTTTGGCGGCTCCATAAGAAGAGCCAAGGCGAAGGGTGGAACGGCGTGGCAGCACTGAGAGACCGCCGATGGCCTCGACCCGCCCCTCGAATCATTCACTTTAAAGAAGAAGGTTGACATTTTATTATTTGCTCGCTGCTGAGGAGTTAAATGAGACAATCCATACCTCTTTTATAACTGTTTTATATATAAGGCTACGGCTAGCAGCTAGTTAGCTTAGCTTAGCTTAAAGACCGGAAACAGAGGGAAACTGCTAGCCTGGCTCGGTCCAAAGCAAACCAAAACAAACCCCGACCAGCACCTCTGAAGTTCACACCTTTATATCACCTTGACAGGACGTGTTCTTGGCTAGCTGTTTTCCTCTGTTTCCAGTCTTTGTGCTAAGCTAACTGGCTGCTAGCTGCAGCCTTAATCTTCTCAGATTCAGAATATTTCCCCAAATGTCAAGCGTTTGCTTAACCGGCTTCCTTTCCACGCACACTGAATAAAAGCATGATTTTTTCTTTTGGCTCCAGATTTTAAAATGTGACAAGTGACTGGACAAAAAGCTGTCGCGAGCAAGTTTTCCGTTAAGCTGAATCCAGCTTTTAAAGAACACGACGGAGGGTTTGGTGGGAAGTGAGCACAGAGGTCAGGGGCAGAGAGGATAAACTGGGCGGTTTGTGTTTACAAAGAGGTCTAGACGGGTCGGAGCTTCCTATACGTGCAGAAAATAATGGATTAATTGTTCAACACACAAAGGTTACTCAACACTTTCTGATACCCGCGCTCTTAATGCTGTGATGGTGTAAGCCAGCGCTGCTATCAGTCCTCTCTGCCACAATAATAATCACTCTTTATTGCCAGTCTTTTTATAACTCCCAGCACACGCCCATCTTAAACCTTGTGGGCAAAATCTCCTCCGTCTCTCTCTCTCAAACACCCACACCCATCCATACACCGACACACATACAAACACGGCGTGAGCCAACACGCTGATCAGTCGCAGATGGAGGTCTGGCTATTGCTTTTCCTCTCCAGCCAGAAGATTTAGAGCCTCTCTTTGCAGCTCCTCCCATTCAGCTCTCCCTCTCCGTCGCCCCTCCAACCTCGCGACCACCACCTCTCGCTGTGTGCTGAACAGAGCAGAATGGAAAAGGTCTGATCGGTCTTTCTGTGGCTGCAGAGGAGGAGGCCAAAAAAGATTTAGAGCTTTTAAAATGATGTTCGGAGAGACTTTAAAAGCCTTTGGTTGTACTGTACATCTTTATAAACCTGCGACAAAACTCTGCGTGAGACATTTAAGCTCATCTGAATTCAATTTGTGTGACAACATGAAGGTCATGCAGAGACAGAAAGTCTTAAAAAGCAGTGAGTTCAGTTTCTTTTAAAGTTTAATTAAAACATCTTGAAATTTGATGTACAAAAGTCTGAAACGTTCTCTTTCCTGCTGAAGTTTCAAACTGTTGTTGCATCTGATCGCAGCCTGTTGGGAGACGTTTTAATCCTCTAAACTAGAGTCGGGATTGTTGCTACAGGGGTTAGCTACAGCAGCGACGAAGCTCATTGTCTCACACCGGACGTGTTGATTCCAGCTGAAACTCAAATGAATTTGTCATTCATTTAATCCCTCTGCTGCTCAGAAAATGAATCTGAAACTATTTTAGCAACTGATCTATTGTTTAAGCCATTTTTCAAGATGAAGCACTAAAAATTAAAATATTTGGTTCCAGCTTTTCAAATGTGAGAATTTTCTGCTTTTCTGAATCTTTTCTCATCTGACAGTTAAAGAAAATCTAAAAATCTTTAGGTTTTGGCCTCAAAACAAGTTGTTCACTATTTTCTGATATTTTAGACCAAACAGTTCATGAACATCATCTGCAGATTAGCTGATAATGAGAATATAATCAGTTTCAGCTTTAATAATAATCAATAATCAAGGGCATATAATTCATTTTCCAGCATACTTTCATGCTTCAGTATGATCAGTATGATTACATTCATACATTATATATCACACATATATGCATTCGAAACAGCAAATAAATTAGATTCTGGAATTAAAAAGGTCTTAAATTAATTTGTTAAATGCTGCAGAAACCCTGTTTTGTGAACTTCTGAGTGCAGATTTAAACCAGAGAGAATAAGTTAGTTTAATTTAAAGTGGGTCTGATTTCAACCGTAAAGACAGTAACATAACAGAGTTGTGACTGTTGGCATGCTCCTGTGTAACTTCACTGTCACACACAGTGTGGGAACTTTGAGTTTCACAGTTCTGAGTCTGCACTCAGATCTTCACAAAAGCAAAGTTTGTTTTTGTTGTTTTTTTTATTGAAAATTTGAACCCTTGAGTTTTTTTTGCTGTTTGCAGCGGGTGCTATAACCACATGTTGTTCCTACGGAAACAGGCCAGAAACCAGAGAAATATTACAGGGGCCTCTTATGAACGCCTGAGGGAACTGAGCGGGTGAATTCATGCATGGAGAACATCTCCGCTTGTCGTCTCAGTTTAGTTCTAAAAGGAAAGGAGACACCGCTCGCTGTTTTGTAGCCACAGTCCAGTATTTCTGCGAGCGTCCGCCGCTCGCTCTGTTTTCCTCACACCCTGAATACCTATCAACACATCTCGTTGTTTTCTGTGTCTACCTCAGACACTGAGCTGAGACCACAGCTGCACGTCTTATTACATCTCCCCCGACACCATGAGCTCACTCCGGGCCAGTTGTGTTGTGCTGCGTGGATTCAGATGCTAACTCCACATGCTGAATGTGGATCAGCGTAAGTTCGACCTCTGAGTGAAAAGCTCTGTTATAACATCTCTGAGATCTGCTCTCCATCAGAGCTGCAGGTCCTGTCAGTGTGACGCTTTAATATGTCGACCTTAAGGTGGGTTGTTGGGTAATTTCTCAAACTCCAGGTGGCGGTCTGAGCTGTAGCTGGTGTTTTTGAGCCTGCTGGACTGAGTAAAGTGACACCATACCTCCGTGTGCCTTTCCAGACATGCTGCAATAAAGAGTTTCCTTCCCTGCCTAAATTTAACAGCAGTCAATGCAGCTTTTGAGAAACGCGTGCATGGCCTCTCTGTTGTTATGCAGAACAATTTAGCCATTGTCGAAACCTGGCAGCGTGTCAGCCAGCCCTTCTGTTGACTCACATTTCAGCGCTTTCACCTACTGTACACTTCCACAGCGACAGGGGACGACGGCAGCTCTGAGGAAAGCGTTGCCGTCGTTCAAAGTGCGACTGATGAGTTTCGATGCTGTTCTGGGCTCCGAACTGATATCTCTACCAAATGCAGAGAGCGCAGTCCAAATTACACCCTGGCTCTCTCTCTGCTCAAATATTTGGAACGTTTGAGGGAAAAGGAGAAGATGGCTTACTTATTCGCTCACACTGTTGTGTAATATTTTCTGCTGCTTTTTAAATTTAGCTCACGCGAAGCCTGTATTTAGACCTCTTTGCTGCTTCGCTCTCATGGCTGCGTATTGTTGTACCAGTGCTGGATGGAATGTGTGGGTGTGCGCAGGACTTTTTTTAACTGGCGATATTTCGTATTTATCCCAGGTCCACTCGCTCGCCCTTTCTGTAGCATTCTGCTACGTCTCACGCTCTCAAGTTAATATCAAGCTCTGGAAAAAAGTCGTAAATGTTCCAAAAACTGCTGTTTCCAAAAAGGTCAAGAACACTTCATATTCTTTCAATCAGAGCTCGGATCAGATTTGATCCATTTTATTTTCCACTGGGACTGAAATAAGATGTTTTAATGTCTCCGTTTGAGTTTGTTAGCAGTGGGTTCAACTGGGTTCAGTGTTAGACCTGCACTGCACACACTCAGGATAATCCTAAAAAAACAGTTCAGTGCTCAGATCTGCTGTGAAAGTTTGAAAAGACTTAATGCTGGTGGTGAAAACGAAGCCGCAAGTTAATCAGGTTGATTTCAATAAAGAATAAATCAGATAGAAGTAGATGTGTGTGTGTGTGTGTGTGTGTGTGTGTGTGTGTGTGTGTGTGTATTACTCACATTGTGGGAACATAAATCTGTTTTTACAGTCATTGTGGGGACTCGTCTTCCTTATGGGGACAGTATGCAAGTCCCCATAATGTAAATCATTACATTTTAGGATAAGGTTCATGGTAAGTCTCCAGGAAATGAATATATGTCTGAATGTAATGTTCCCAAAAGTGATGGAAACACGGCCGTGTGTGTGTGTGTGTGTGAGCCTGTCTGTTTGAAACTGACTGTTGAAACAAGGATTATGGGTGGTGCTCTTTCTCCATCTTGTCTTTATTAGCGCCTTGCTTGAGAACCAGCTGTCAAAAGCTAAGATTGAAATTGGCCCGGCGCTGCCCGATGTCTTAGGATTTGCGGAGACATGTGCCGGCTCGACCGCAGCGAGGCTCCGGCTTCCAGCCCTGCCAGTCACGGGAGGTCTGAAAGACGCCGCGGAGGACGGAGAAGCTCGCATTTAAACAAATTGCTGGGTTCTGTGTGTCATCTACGACTTATACGCTTTTGTGATGCATGAGAGTGTTTATTTTCGTCCCTCGTCATTTTACCCGACAGGCTCAACGCAGTCGTTAAACAGCCAAAGGCCGCGGCGTGCTTTGGGTTAGACGGATGGTGTAAATGGCTGGTTAGGGGTGTGTCGTCATCGGAATACACCATTAAATATCTCTCATGTAAAACACTATCATGTTACAGGTATGTTTTGATGACATGGCAGCTAAGAAGCTTGTTCCCTCCAAAAAGGTTGCATCATGATCTACAGTCCTTTTATCCCCCTGCAGCTGTTAATAACAGCCGGGCCTCGCTCCATGTGTTACAGCTGCCAGTGGTGGAAAGTACACAAAGGGAGTACATTTACTGCATTTGTTTGTTACATTTGTTTTACAGCTACAGTTAAGTTGCTATTTAGCTTTTTGCATTTAGATTTTACCTTTAAACAAAAGGGAAATCCGTAAAAATACAATTAACAAACATTCAAGAAGAAGTTTCTGACCTTTTTAGTTCATGACCCCTTAAAAAATGTCCAGTTGGGGTCACTTGTCCCGTTTCAGGTGTCTGTGAGTCGTTTGCCGTCCACCGAAGAGCGACCTCCAATCTCTAAACTTATTACATTTAAATAACTGTTTGAAACCTAAAGAGGAGAAATTATCTGATATTACACACAACAAGAATGATTTATTCTTCTCACCCCATTAATCTTGGATGACCTCTCAGATTTATCTTGTGACCCTTCAGGGGAGACCTGACCCCTACGTTGGCAACCACTCGATTAATAATGTCATATATACTGATATGTCAGTCACAGGGACCATTTTTCTGCAGAATAAATGCATTTTGATGCAATTTCCTGCTAATACTGTTACCTTCACTACCCTGGACAGTGAGTAGCAGGTGGCGCTGTGGTGGACAGCTGCACAAAGTGGGACAGAGTAGCATAGATGCACCAGAAACACCTTGACTATCAGTGATTGATCAGCCTCTGTCTGACTCTTTATCAGTCACTTTGCATCACGTTCCACTCCCTTCTTCTTTGCTTACGATGCTCAAAGACATTTCCAGGGCAGTGTTTGCTGGCCTTCTGTTGTTAATAAAGATCTGGAGCACCAGCTCCAGCTCTGGCTGGCGGCTGAGGCCACGGGGCACAAGGGAACAACGGCGTGCGCTCGAAGCTCGGCCAGATCTGACTTTCAGGTTCCCGCGCCTCTCCTCAGATATCAGCAAACACACGCTGGAAGCTTCACAAGCAGACAGTTGCTAGAGAGGAGGCACAGCACACAAACAGCGCTGCTCGTGTGAGTGCGTACATTTTAGCTCGTGCCTGGTGCATCTTGTGGTTTGTTAACGATGCCATGAGCCAGGATTTACATTTTGTGCTTCATGTGGGTAATTAGTCTTCCTTCACTGCACTGGAACATTAAAGGTTCAGCCATCGCAGAGAGCAAATATGACACTGTAAAGCGAAGCTTACAGTGTGCCAGTTACAGTTTGTCTCTCTTCCATCTGCTTTCATTTACACCCAACAAGAGATGTGAGTTATTAAAGCCCACAGGGGAGCAGTAAATTCACCCACAGGGTTGCTTGCAGCTCCTCAAAGCTGGCGGCCGGCTTGTGATGACGGGCTGCATTTACGGCGCTCTCATGGTTCTTGGACGCTTTGTGCTGCCTGCTCTAATGGGCCACATGAACATCTATCCCTTGCATTCACTCCCAGGTCACAATACATGATGACTAAAGAGCTGCATGTGCGAAACAGACAGAATGAGAGCAGCGATTTAGTTTCACAATGAAGTCAACGTATTGTGCTACGCTTTGTAATATGAATCACGGAGCCTATGGGCCAGGAAACAGACAGCCTGACTGTCAGTTTCACTCTCGCTCTCACTTTTTCCAGCAGGAAATAGTGCAGACACAGTCCATCTAATCATACACTTATTCAGTCTGAGAGTCTCGGGGAATGAGGAGAGGTGTGCAGCCTCTCGGTGTACACCCGGCCAGCCAATGAAAGTGTTGTTTTCTTCGGATGACAGATTGAGGAGGGTAGTGGTTTGACCTGAAACCAGGGCCAAGCCCCAATTACTGCATTCTTGCACTGTAGCCATTAGCTCACTGTCTCCGGGGACTCCAAATCTCATATTAAGGAATGACACGGAAAAAGTGAGTTATAATCAAATAAGATTTTTGAAGACAGAAGGGATTTTCTCTCAGTGTAATAATCACCTTTGCTGAGTGTCGATCTGTCTCTTGTCCGTCCTTCAGTATGATCTCACGCCTCTTTAGTTCATGTCTTCTTTTATGGCCATTTAAGCACCCATTAAGTATTTTCATTTTGTATCCAAAGCAAAAAGAATAAAGCAGATTTTGCCGCTTTAGATACAAAACAAAGCCAAGCAAGCCATCTTTTAGCCTTAACATATCTATTAAATCAAAATGCGATGCTTCTGGTGAGCGTGCAGAGGGAAAGGAAAGCCGTTTGGGAAATAATGCCGCTAATTTGGGTCTAAAATATTCCACATCATCTTCTTGATCAAAGCACATTTTCCGAACAATTTGCTCAGACTTATTTCGCTTTTCTTTTTCAGACGAAAGACCAGCAAGAGCAAGTCCTAAACCAGAGCAATAAAGTCCTCCTCTACTGTGCCTTCCTGGACTACAGGTGGGTGTGTGTTCATGAGTCCGACGCAGCGTGTCTCCATTATTCATTCAGATGTAGGGCCAAAGAGATTTTATCTCGATTGTTGACTCTTTGCATATTCTTTATTTAAGCCTTTAAGGTTTTAAATCACAAGAAATGACCAGTGATTTGGAGAAGGTGTATTTCCCTTTTCTCATTCAAATCAAAAACATCCAGCGTTACATGTGTTGCTGGTTCAGTTCAGTGTATCTTGAGCAACAGCCCTCTGAAAAAAAGCAAAACAAAATGGTGATCTGATGAATGGAGCCAAAACATTATTTAGAAAGCATAAATCATTTTAAAAGGGAGTGTGTTTTAGTTGGATCCGAGGGCTTCCTCTCCTCACTCCCCTTTGCCCTGAAGCTCAAGAAAAATGTGAATTATTGGATCGCCCTGTCAGGCTGCCCTGGTACATTCACCAAAGAAACGTCTCCGTGTGCCTCCCACAGTGGATCATGTTGAGTGATCCCTGCCAGCAGCACTGCCTGTTCTCCTCTGCATCTGCTCTCCGTGCTAGCACCTTCATAGTACCTTATCTCTGGCGTATTCTCTCTGTGAATAATACCTAATTATCGTCTTCCTCAGTTCTCATGAGGGAGTATGGTCCAACGAAGGTTGCGTACGCTCAGACGGAAACATGACGTACTCTGTGTGTTTGTGCAACCATCTTACCAACTTTGCCATACTTATGCAAGTGGTGCCCTTAAAGGTAAGATATTTTGGCTGCTCTTTAAAGCTCCTCTTATTTATTGTTTCTGTATTAACAATGATTTGCAGGCAGCTGCTTTCAGTGAAAAAGCTCTAATAAATCAGCTGTACGTTCCCTGCCCAGCACCAAGCACCGGACAGGCGAAGTGAGCGACTAGCTGGTGAATGAGCTGTTTCTATTTCTATTACTGCGTCCCAGTGAACACTCAAAATCCTCTGCGGCCCCATTGACTGGCTGTTACCTGCACAGCTAACTGAGCTAACTAGCTGATGGCAGTTACAGTTAGCAGCAGTTACTCAGGTGATATGCTGCCCCTCATTTGTTGCGTGTCGTACCTTTAATGTTAATAGTCACACCCGTGCTTTTCCTGCCGTGACGAGTCAAAATGTCTGCTGTGAAAACGGCCTGTTGATGATTTCCCCCTCAGAGCTTTTCATTTAATCTGCTTTTGGGACATTTTCAGAAGCAGTAAACCTCACATTGCTCTGTAGAGGAAAGTTTATCCCTCCAGCTGAATTCAAAAGTGTGTCCCTCCCTCTGTGTCCTCGTCGCAAAGTACCGTAAGTGCATTTGTAGGAACATAATTGGACAGGAAGCGGCGGTTTACCGCACAGTAACCCACCAACCAGAAGCCCCCACTGCAGCCTCTGGACAGTTTATTGTTCCACCCTCGAGGTCAACTGCAAGCAGGCCTTCACAATGTCGGTTTGACTGGTGGTTTTATACAGAAGTACTTTGGACAACCATGATGAAGCGTGGTTCTTCTGGGTCGCTGCATAAGTCAGTGGTCCATTCCTCTGAAGAGACCAGAAACTGCACTTTGGAGCATCATTCACAAACTGTCCCTTTAAAACATGTGGGGGAACGACCAATCAGGTCTCTGCTCTGAGCAGCGTCCTGCGCAGCATCTTACACTTATATTATCTCCATCTCGAGCAGTTCCAAACCTGTGTACACTGTCACCACACTCTAACCCTTTGTTATCCAAGAATATGTGCCGTTGGAGTACAGTCAACATCCACAATGGCTTCTTTTTATAGAAAAGAGGAGCTAAGTGGGCCAGCGCTGTATTTAAGGAGCAGAAGTCTATTTGATGCTATACTTTCCCTCGGCCAGTCTCTAATTAGTGGGCTGCCTCATCCCTCAGCTGCGAGGGAACATCCCACGTATCCCTTTTCTGGAAGGCTGAGACTCCTCTGCCCTCATAATGACAAGGCACATGTGAAGACTGTTAATGGAGAATCAAACCCAAACCCTCAAAATAGCCTGAACTCCAAAACGGCGCTGATGCGCGAGGCCGAGCGCGTGGACGTGGACGTATGGAGAGGCACAATGATCGCTGTCACTCAGACTGTGACTCCAAACAAGTTGTACCAAAAATAGGGAACATGTAAAAACAAATGCACAAAATATGTGAATATCTGTCATGTAGAAGTGTTTTTTATTGCTGACACAGGAGGATTAAGCCAGAGTAAGCCAGTGAGCCTGTTGAAGAGCAGCCTGACTGAGAAATACTGATGAGTGTCACAAACTCCACAGATCCCCTTTGACTTTAATGAAACAGGCACGATGTTGCACAATGTGCCGATCCACCATGTGGGTGAAATAACTCTTCTTCTTGCACGTCGTCTTGTGTCTCTGTGCACAGCTCACTGCCGGCCACAGGGTGGCACTATCAACCATTGGTTATGTTGGCTGCTCCATTTCCATCTTCTGTCTTGCCATCACTCTGGTCACTTTTGCTGTTCTGTCGTGAGTATCATCACATTAGCAACCTTTTTAAGAACATATCACACACTTAATCAAGCAAGTTTAACTCAAACTCTTCATACTGTATATAAATATTCTGTAAATTCTTCTTCAGGAATCCTCTAAAATCTGTGTGGTCATAAACATGTTTTGTTCATCTGCATTCAAAACATTTAAATGTATGTTTTAAATACTGCCTGTTAGCTCTATAAAGTACTGCAGTACTGCTCTATAAAGTACTGCAGTAGTGATTAATGTGATGCTGTCCTCCTGCTGCTCTGCAGTTCAGTGAGTACCATCCGTAACCAGCGCTACCACATCCACGCCAACCTGTCCTTTGCCATCCTGGTGGCCGAGATCTTACTGCTCATCAGCGCTCGCTTCGAGCCGGGCACGGTGGGTACACGGCACAGATTACCTTGATGATGATGATGATGATGATGATGATGATGAAGACAATAAAGAAAAACGTCATGAAGATGATAAGTTCAATAAAATGAATCAGGGTTATGAGTTAAAGTACAAGTAAATGATTAAAATCAAGATGACAGTAAATATAAAACAAAAAAAAACAAACTGGGGCTCGAGAAGAAGAACAGAGGGGTAAAAATGTCGATGAGCAAGATGCCTTTTAATGATAAAGCGTAGTAAATAATAATGAAGAGGAGGATGTTTTGTCTGTCGCAGCTGCCTTGTAAGGTCATGGCCGTCCTGCTTCACTTCTTCTTTCTGAGCGCCTTCGCCTGGATGCTGGTGGAGGGCCTCCACCTCTACAGTATGGTGGTGAAGGTGTTCGGCTCTGAGGGCAGCAAACACTTCTACTACTACGGCATTGGCTGGGGTAGGTCTGCTGCACTCGGGTCATATCTGCCACATTCAGACTATGAAAAAACACCTGTCTGTTTTCTTATATTTGATCTGAACACATTATGTCAGCTTGTGTCATTGTTCTTGTTCTTTATTGGTCAAATATTGTAAACAACTGTGACCCTGTTAAATAAATCTGCTTTGAGACATATTCCAGCGCTGCCTGTCCTGCTCTCAGTGAACCGGAGTTTGACGGACAGATGAAACGAATCTGGGACATACGTTTACTGTCTTTGGCGGCTGAGGAATGCATAGTCTCTCCTTCACATGCTGAACCCATTAGTGGAACGAAAACCAATCCCTTTTTTATTACTTCCTTTCTTCTGGCCGGAGTAATTTTTCATTTTGTGTGGCCAACTGCAAATTATGTGCTGGAGACTTTTCTGACAGTTAAAAGTATAGCTGTTATACATAAAAAGTAAGTTTTATAATTAATTGCCGCTGCTATTAGCTGTGATAAAGGCTGTTGACTGCTTTCATTTCCCCCTTTAAAGGAAATGTGGGTAAACATCAAGGCCTCACAATCAGGAGTTGTTTCCAGGGAAGTCAGCAATTAGCAGATAAATAAAACCACCGCTGGTGTTTGACAGTGTTTGCAAAGACAGGTGCTACAATGGGCAGGATAACGAGTGTCATGATGTTTACCAGGGCCACGAGGCTGTTTGCTAAAATTAACTGAGGCGCGGTGAAGGTTAAAATACCAAATGAATTATGTTTTAATGGCTGCTCAGCCCCTGCTTGTCTGTGCAGGTCTACTCTGCTGCGTTCATGATGATGCTCTCACTAACAAGGCTGCATGACTAACCCTGTGATGGGCACCGGTCCACAGGGGCCTGAAGGCCTCACGTTTAGCGCGTGTCAGTTTTTGTTTGTGGTGTATTGATTAAAGGTGCCCTGTTCTATTTGTGACCACAAATAGAGTCATGGGGCTCTGTTTAAAAGAGCAGATCCACGTATTGTTTGTATTGTACACACTCCTGCCACTGGTTCAAACAGTACTCTGCTGAGCTGCTGTGGGTGGCAGTTAGCAGGACAAAAATCTGCAGTGTGCCAACAAAGGCAGAGAAGAAGAAGACTTTAAGAGAGATTTAAAAAGGCATCAGCATCAGTTAACCACAGCTTTGTTGAGAAGCACTGAATGTGAACATAACAACATTTGTTAAGGAGGAAACTCCACAGCGCACCTAACCTAACCCTAACCTGCAAAACCAAAGCTCAGTGTTAATGTCTGACATGATTTCCTAATCATGTCATCAGGTATAAAATCTGGTGCTAAATACTTCTTAATAGATGATGTTTAGCATGTTTTTTTACAGGTGAAAAAATATTAAGTACACTTTGTGTATTTTTTGTCACCTTCAAGTAAACTTAAGTGTACTAAAGTAATCCTTCAGTACCACCTGAGAAATACTTGAGTATACTTGAAGTGTAATAGTTTTACAAACTGAAGTCCACCAGTGAAAATCAGGATTGATGAGCTTTCAAAACACACTCACAGTACAGCTGTATTATCTCACCAATGTGTTGTAAATATACTTAAATATACTTCAAATGAAGTATAATCAAAGTAGACTTGAATTAAGCTGCTAATACTGTTTTACTAACAACTTGAAAATAAGTTCACTTTTCATAAGTACACTTTATTACTATTATTGTAATTTGGTACGATTTATCATACACTTACAATAAAGTACACCTTTTATAAGTACTTTAAATGCCACTGTAAGTACTGCAGAATGAGTTTATTCACTTTAAATAGATTTTAGTAGAACTTACTGACGTCTGTTTAGAAGCAGACTTTTTAAAAGTATCTGTCAAACACACTTTAAATGAAGCACAAACAGTAACAGTGACTCTTCTATACTTCAGTTATATTATACTATACACACTATAGTAAACTACCTCGTACAGTAGAGAGTTGAGGGGAAACGACGTGCAGCAGTGTGTTCATTTTAACCACGAGGCCGCTGGAACAACGAGACTTGTTGCATATCCATGAATGAATTTGTGTTTAATATACTGTAATTACCACAAATCAATCACTACAGCAAATATAATGAAGCTGCCACGATTAGTTATATACACACTGAACATGATTGGCGCTTCAGTGCAAAGACACACGTCACGTTTTCGCCTCGGGGCCCACTGAATGTTAATCCAGTCGTGGGTATATGTGACATTTTTCGTGAATGTGTAACACGTGTGTTTTTTCTTTGTTTATCATCAGGCTCTCCGCTGCTGATCTGTGTGGTGTCCATGACTTCAGCTCTGGGCAGTTACGGCGAGGTTGACAAGTAAGTACGAGCCGTGGAGTTCATGTTATTCCGTGAAAGCCTGCTGCAGGAGAATGACATCACCTGAGGAAGAAACTGGAACCATCAGCTGTGTTCAGTGTTATTCAAAAGCTTTTAGGTTAACACTAACTACATATGTCATCCCATAATACATTACAGCATCATAGCACTTTCGCTTGGAAGGGGTCGGTGTGTTTTTTTTAACTCTTGCCCGTGTCGCTGCTTTCTCAGCTGCTGGCTGTCGCTGAAGAATGGAGCCATCTGGGCATTTGTGGCACCGGCGCTGTTTGTCATCGCGGTGAGGAATTTACGACAGTTAGCGTTTGTAAAGGAGCAAAATCTCCACTGCTGCTGTGTTAAAAGTTTTTAACTCTCGCTTCATAAGTAGTTTACTGTAGTGAGTTAGAAATATAAGTAGAGAAAAGTCAGTACAAGTACACTTTTACTGTTTGTGCTTCATTTAAACCATGTTTGACAGATCCTTTTAAAATGTCTAATTCTAAATTGACATTATTAAGTTTTACTTAAATGTACCGAAAATAAATAAACTAATTCTGCAGTCCTGATACTCAAGTACTACTCAGGTGGTACTGAAGGACTACTTGAGCACACTTACGTTTACTTGAATGTGACAAAAAAAAAGCACTTGAATCCTTCAGGAAGTCTGATTGAGGTGTAACATTTCTCACCTGGGCTGATTTCCAGGTGAACATCGGCATCCTGATATCTGTGACCAGGATCATATCTCGAATCAGCGGAGAGAGTTACAAAGTGCACGGAGACGTCAATGCAGTCAAGTGGGTATATTTGCTCTTTCAGTTCTTAAACGTTGATCTCTTATTCGAGGCTAATGATGTAAACGTGGCTGTCTCTCGCTTTGTTTCAAGGCTGACCGCAAAGGCGGTGGCTGTGCTCCTGCCTATTCTCGGCATTTCCTGGATCTTTGGCGTCCTGGCTGTCAACACGCACTCTTTGCCGTTCCTCTATATTTTTGCTGTATTCAACTCGTTACAAGTAGGTTCTTCTCGATGGGATGTTTCCTCCCCCAAAATGTTTGCAGCCATTTGTGACAAATCTCCTAAAGTTGACATTTTCCTTCTTCTTCAGGGGTTCTTTGTCTTCTTGTTTCACTGTCTTCTCAACTCTGAGGTACGGTGCTATAATATGCTCAACGTGTGTTTTAATGCTTTGAAAAGTGTCCACGCAGCAAACAACCAGAGGCTGTAGGGTCTCTGGGGTTTCTGTTGTCTGTAATCATGCTGCTTCTCTCTGTAGGTCAGAGCTGCTTTCAAACACAAAACCAAGGTGTGGTCTCTTACCAGCAGCTCCATCCGAAACATCAATGTGAAGCCGTTCAACTCTGACATAGTGAGTGCTGGACTTCTTCGGTAAAACTGAACTAACCCCAACCCTGACTAACCCTCTCCTTCCCATCCTCCAGATGAATGGAAACAAGGAGGGCGTGACTCCCACCAAGATGAACACATGGGACAAAAGCACCAACTCAGCCAATCGCATCGACCTCTCCGCCGTGTAGAACCACTGCCTGTGGCCGGAGCGCACCTGAAGCTCGCTCTATAGAACGACAAACACTGGCCAGAATATTCTCCCACTTTCTTATGTAATGAATTGGACACTCATCCACTCCAGTGAAAGTGAACCAAAGGAGGTGTTGTGTAGCTGAATAATAGCTTTAAAGACAAGCAGACTCTGACGACTGTGCCTTATTTTTGTCTTGTAAAAACATGTTGTGTACCTGAAAACAAGAGCAAGGATTTCTGAGGAGGTCAGTGAAGGGACAGGAAGTTGTGAAGATCCATGAGTGTAGTTCAGGGTCTGGCAGTGACGCTCTGTGAGCTGGAGCGTCTCCATTCGTCGGTTGCATTGTCCATCTGTAAGCGGTAGCTTATTTGCTAATTGGCAAGAGTTTATTTAACGGAGTAGTTCCACATTTTGAGAAATATGCTTATTTTCTTGCCATTTGCTGAGAGTCAGATGAGAAGATTGATACCACTCTAATGTCTGTTCAGTAAATATGAAGCTACTGCTAGCAACTGGTTAGCATAGCTTAGCACAAATACTGGAAACAGTGGGAAACAGCTAGCCTGGCAGTGTCCAAAAGTGACGAACCTGCCAGTACCTTTAACTTTCACCAATTAACAAGTTATAGCTCATTTCTTTAATCTGTACAAACACCGAAGTGTAAAGATGTTTACCGTTATGTGCCAAACTTGCTAGCCAAGCTAGCCGTTTCCCCCTAGATCCAGAATCTGTGCTAAGCTAACCTAAAGTAATCTGCTGTAGCAAATAAGATCATTTCCCAAAATGTCAGAATATCCCTTTAAATCACAGAGATGTGTTTTGTCTCGGCTTTAATTCACTTACAGAAAGTGTAACATGATAATACGTATCAGGGTATGGTTGGGTATAGCAGCATGGCAGTATGTTTCCCTTAAATAAAGAGATAGATGTAGGCCTTTTTACCAGCTGTCAACATCATCATCACAAAAACAGACAGCTTATTTCACCCAGATGAACTTCTCCAGCATTCGCCTGATTCATGCAGCTTTAATCCAGCTTTGGGGACAGTGCAACACAACAGCCAGCAGTGTACCGGTGAATCACACCCTATGGAAATCTGATATAATGTATTTATTTATTTTGTTATTCTGGGTTCTGTATCATGTCGTCTGCAAAGTGTCACGGCTCAACAGTCAGTCAGTATGTTCTCATGTTAAATTCTGTGTCTGTCTGTCTCTCGAACTGATCTGACTGGTGTATCTGCAGAACCTCACGTCGGAGTAAGCTGCCCTGTGTTCTGCTTTGTGAGGAACAGTGAAAACTGGTGGCGTGTTGGACACATTCTGTGAAGTTTTATGGTGTCAGCTATTTCTGTTGCTAATTTCCTTTACATTTTCATACGTTTTTTGTACACTAAAATATGAAATGTGTTCTACGGCAGAGGGACTTATGAGGTTGTTGCTTTTTCTTCTTAACATACTGTGAGAAAGGAGGGAGATGACATATTTAAAAAGCGTCATTCATCTTACACTGTACCAACATTAAGTTTCCAGAACAGGATTTACTGTAAGTCACTCTGCGCTAACCTTTCATGTCCGATTGAAAGGTGAATATTTTAATATTTCTATGCTTCTATGGCCATAAATGATTGTTGTCTTATGGTACTATGGTTTGTGCTTCCAATTACCTTTATTATAAAATGTTTATGACAAGAAATCAGTGTCATTAGTTATTATTTTCACCATTATGTTGACATTTGCATTGATTGTATGATGGTACAAATATTTGGTGGACTTAATAATATAATCAGGTGTCCATATGTACATTGACCGATGTTTCCTGCTGTTCATACTGGCCCTTAAAAGATCACTTCCTAACACGCTTCCAGTGAAGCAGGACAAAAATCTGCAGCTCCACATCAAACTATGAGCTTCAAATAAACATGGGAAGACATTTTTACACATAATAAAGACTGTGGATTTTGTCCCCTGTCCTGACACTGGAGGCACATTAGGAAGGGATCTCTTTGTGGGAATGATCCCACTGTTTCACCTATGAACACATAACGTTTTATTTAAGACAGAAAAATGATGAACTATCTGTCACACACACAGCAACTACAGTTTCTGTGATACTGTTGATTCTGTGATGTTTGGGCGGGTTAGGGTGGATTATAAGACTGTGAATGCCTAAAATGCATTGTGTCAGTACAGAGACCTGGACCTGAACAGCCCATCTTCAGACTGAACAACAGTTAGTCCTCCTGCTTCTCAGAGGGAAATTAAATATGAGCCTTTTTTATTCCTTTATAATAATTGATTGATTAGTTGTCATCACCATGGTCTGTTATAGCTGCTCCCATTACAGAACAAGTACATAAAACAGAAACAGGAAATAAGAAATCTCTTGGAGAATATGTAAAAATATGCTACGTATACTACAATAAAAAGAACAAATACTAAATATGAAACATGTAAATGTAAATATGTAAACTAATTGTATTAGACTACAATAAATAGCAACTGCCTATATAGAAATATATCTTGTGCAACATTCTACATTACGTAATAAGAATAATATAATGCTGGAATACTACTACTGCTAATACTAATACTACAATAATAACAATACTATCAATAATTATATATAACGTAATAATAGTTTATAGTGATATATAGTAGTATATAGTAATAATGATGATAATAGTAGATTAATGCAGTATAAATGATAACATTGCACAGACCAGTTGAATGGTTGCACATGTTGATGAGGTGAGTCATGTATGATGTAATTTTGTACATGAATGTGTTCAGGTGATGGAGGACAGGAGGAATACAAAGTATATACACTATACAAGAGCAAAAAAATGCGTTGTGCGCTACCAGCCGCCACAACAGCACCTTCGGAGAATGGCTCCTTCTCCGTGCAGCATTTAAAAATAAGCCTTCGCCAAATTAAGACATCGAAGTTCGAGTTTACAAGGTTTCCTTGAAGGCGCCGTCGTCGAACAGCTGCCGGGGCGTCTGCGCATGCTCGCCGTGAGATATGAATAAGAAGCAGAGAGAGATATCTGCGCTCAGAGCGTGAACACAAACATTAACGTCCGCGTGCAGCCGCTGACGGGACTCATCTGACGCGCTGAACGCACGCGGTGAGCCGTTCAGGTGTCTTCCTGCGCACGCTGCTTTGACTTTCTGTGTTGACACAAACTTCGTCATGTTGTCATCGATACTTTCGTCTCCTACAAAGCTTGTCACGTGCGAGGACAGTTTGTCATCAATGAAATGGGATTTACCGTGAAGCGTCGCGGGACCGCAGGTCTGTTTCAGCTGGAAAGTCGAGCCGCTCGGATACTTTAACGCGTTTTATTTTTGTTTTCCATGGAGTCTGTCGGGAAGTTTGAGTTCAGCAGGAAGGACCTGATTGGTCACGGTGCCTTCGCTGTTGTGTTCAAAGGCAGACATAAAGAGGTAACTTTTAAATGCGACAAAATCGCTGTTTTGCCTGCTCGTTATTTATTATGTTTATTATTAATCCTGCTTTTTAAAAACACTTTTCAAGAAGCGTGACTGGGAAGTTGCTGTAAAGTGTATCAACAAGAAAAACTTGGCCAAATCACAGTCTCTGCTGGGTAAAGAGATCAAAATATTAAAGGTAATGAGTCGACTTTTAATGTTTTCTATACAAATCTCCGTCTGTGTGCCTGTAACGAAGATGTTTTCTCTCCTCTTCCAGGAGCTCAAACATGAGAATATAGTCAGACTACTCGACTATCAGGTAAACACGGCTGTATCCACACACGCACACACGCGCACGCACACACAGCGCTGCAGACTCTGCTGCCACATGCTGCGAATGATGCAGCAACACTGAACGTCACGTGTTCATGTGGCGCAGATTTGGCTGCTGGATGTTGTAGTTTTTCATGAGGTGCAGCTGTAGTTTATAATCATTGCTCTTTCCTTGTTCTAAAAGAGTGAAAAGTGCGTGTGCGGCACATCTTTCTTAGAAAATCCTCAACATGAGTGTGATATTGATCCTGTGTGGTGCTTTACTCAGAAGATCTGCATGAGTGTGAGTTTTCCTCTTCTCACCTTACTGACACCTGCCAGGCAGCCAGACGGGGGCAGCTGATCTCTCTCTGTTTCGGACAGATGGCAGGGTGCAGCCGGCTAAACAATGGCTTATAAAACGCAGCAGACACATGCCAGCACGCAAGACTAACGACTTCAGATGTCACTCTGCAGGTCAGGCTGCAGGAGCCTTTTGTAGACGGCAATGTGTTAATTTCCCTGGCAGCGACTCTGTAGTATCTGTTGTACTGATACTACATCATCAAAGCCATGAGGTGTTATTTATACCCCGCTGCCTTTAACTTGGCCATATAAAAACAAAGAGGCGCTCCTTACATGCATACATACAGTAAAAGTCAGCTGGGACTGACGACCTATATTTCTCGCCCTTTCACCCTGCACCGTGTCACCTCACCGCTCAGAAGCAGGGCGCCACATTAAAGGAGGGGTCCTGGCTGATCCAGGGGACCCTGAGCTGGACAGAGGCCATGAGTTAGCTGATGTCAGGGGGTCCAGAATTTCTCAGGTGTCACTGTAAGCCGAAGCACAGCTGCTAAGACATTGATGGACTGTCGGCTTAAGTCATAAATCACCATTTCTTTATGTGAAATTACATGTATTAGCATTCATCGGTTAAATCTGGTGCTCTGCATTAGCGTGTTTCAGTAATTATCCCACTGATCATTTGCATTTCCTCTGGTTTTATTGACAGGAAATGGGAGGATGTGTGTATCTCGTCATGGAGGTAAGTCGTGTTGGACATGAACGCCGTGTTTTGGAAGCAGCTTCAGATCTAAGCTTCTGCTGAGACGTCTTTCTTGTGCTTTCAGTACTGCAACGGAGGCGACCTGGCAGAGTACCTCCACTGTGAGTCTGCAGCATCACACACGGCTTCATGTGGCTCAGGTGTCACTACTGTAAACTCCTCTGTGTCACCTGCAGTCAGAGCAAAGAAAACACAGTTTTTTACTCAGAAATATGTTTGGAGCAGCTCGCTGTGTCACCGCCTGCCCAGTTTGGCTGTAAAGAGGCTTGACTAAGCTTTTCCACTGTTTTGAAGGAATAATAGGATTTTGAGGAGAACAAGCAGAGAATTCAGGTTTAAGGTTCCAACAGGTCAGTGGGTAAATTATCACTAATGCTCCCGAGTGCTTAACCCAGATAAAATTAATCCTCTAGAATTGGTTTGTGAGGTTTTTCATACAGATGATGTAAAAAAAAAAAAAAAGCTTATATTTTTCATGTTGTTATGGTCGCCTTGTGATTGCACCTCATTTAAATTCTCACTTTGGCGTCACGCTGAAATTCTCCCCCCTCTCAAGTTTCAAACCCTGCCTCGAAATGACGATGACGCAGGCTGAGGCCGTGGATTTGATTTTTCTCTGGTTGCGTTCACCTCTCCAGTGTCCGTGTGTCTATTTAAATGCTGATGTGGAGCGTCGGTCTGATTCTGCCTCCCTGCCAGCGTCTCTTATTTTGTACACTTGCCCGTTCTGTGTCCCTGCCAAGCAGGCAAATCCAGCTACTTGCTGCACAACACTCAGTCACACTTGGCAAGGTTCACCACACAGCACCCACATGACCTCACCCATCTGTCACTCACTTATCCCCTGTCCTCCGGTGGAAAAACACTGCAGCTATAAATAGTGCATGTACTGAGAAGACTGTGGCGGGGGGGGGCTTGAAATTAATTTCCAAATGAAGCCTCGTCATAAACAAAATTCTTTTCCATGACGTACGACCCTACATGTTGAAGTTTCTGGTGAAAGAATTTGTGAATTTTTAAGAAAGGTCCAGGGATGAAGCTAATAAATCATTATTATCAATCTATTGATTGTTGTTGTCCATAAAATGTTAGAAAATAGTGAAAGTGATCTTTTTTCCCGGAGCTCAAGTTGACACATTTCACAAAATGAGTTTTGCCTCACCAACAGTTGAAAATCCATCCAAAAATATGCATTTTGTAATCATAGAAGATAAGATAAGATAAAACTTTAATAATTAATTAAATAATAATGAATCCCATGCTGGGAAATTAAATTGTTACAGACAGCAAACAATAAAAGAGAGACACAGAAAAATCAAGAGTCAATAGAAAAAGGATACAGCATAAAAAAATAAAAATTAGCTATATATGTTCTTTATATACAAGAATGTAAAAATACTGTTGCCTTCAGATAAACGGATAATAAGTAAAGTGTTATTATTGTTGCACAGTAGAAGAAAATATATAAAACACTGTAAAAAATATGTAATATTGCACAATATGTATGGATATGACTGTATGGACTAAGACTAAGACTAGAAAAGATGAGAATATTCACTTTTGAGGATCTGAAATCTGTAAATATTTGGCTTTTGCTCTTAAAAATTGACTTGACAGGTGCATGTTGTTAACCCAGTAAGATCTGAACACTAATAAGCTACAATGACATTTGATCTCTGTGCTGCTGTGTCTCATGTGTTTCATCCCTCTGACCCTCAGCTAAGGGCACGTTAAGTGAGGACACCATCCGCATATTCCTGCTGCAGATCGCTCAGGCCATGAAGGTCCTGCAGAGCAAAGGCATCCTGCACAGAGACCTGAAACCCCAGAACATCCTGCTGTGCCACCCAGAGGGGCGCAGGTCCAGTCCCGTCAATACCTGCGTTAAGATAGGTAACGACTCCGCCCAGCAGAGGAGCCGCATGTACCATACGTCGTCATCTGAGCCTCACCTTATTTCTCTCACCTGCAGCTGACTTTGGGTTTGCACGTCACCTCCAGACAAACACTATGGCCGCCACACTGTGTGGCTCGCCCATGTACATGGTGAGTATTACGGTGTCTTGCTCTGGTTTCCTGCGCCAGCGAGGTGTAATGTCACCGTGTCCCTAAGCTGTAAGCTGTTTGTCTGGACACAGGCTCCCGAGGTCATCATGTCCCAGCACTATGATGCCAAGGCCGATCTGTGGAGCATCGGGACTATCGTGTACCAGTGTCTGACCGGAAAGGCGCCGTTCCACGTGAGTGTCACTTCGAGCACACGCGCACACGCTGATCCAGAAACTGTAGCATCACTCCTCTCATGTGTTTTGGTTAATAGATTTAGCAATTCTCCAAACAAATGCCTGCTAAGGTCCCTTACATAACCAGAAATACACGTGAAACTGCTGTGCTTTAGTTCCTAGAAAGGGATGACTCAATATAGTCAACATGATGCATCTGTTTCACAACAGAGAAATAACATGACCCACAGCGCAGCCTTTAAAAATCACCCGCCTGCTGGGTGACGCTCCGCCTGATATCCAGTGTTGTTCGCTGGAAAGTGCTGGAACGGCCGAACGTGTTAGGAAAGAGGCTTGTTTACGGAGGGGGGCGTGCGGAAATGGCTGCGAGCCATTTCTCCGAAACCCATAGTAAATATTGCTCCATAGCACTGGACATTTCTTCCCGCTGCTCACGTGTTATTTGCAGATTCCTTCAGATGTCGTTGTGGTGGAGACACATGCTGACGTTTTGACCCAGTTTTTGTCTGGAAACCAGTTTTATCTCCACGTTTTAGCAGCTAAAAGAGAGGAAACATCCTGTTGTTTGACCTTTTATGCACCTTTTTTTAAATACTTCCTTGAAATTTTCCCTGAGAATGAGAGAGAGGATCAACCTCTGTGTCTGCCAGGCGGGTCAGCGAGTTCAGTTAAGTCCAAGGGTCACCGTGAGGTTAGCTGCTGCTGCTGCTGATGATGATGATGATGATGGTGATGATAATGGTGTTTACTCAGCTCATCGTAGTTTATCATTTATTCAAATGATGTTTGTAAGGATGCAGGTGCGTTTGTTTGCACATGTTCATGTGTGTATAAATAGTCATTTTCACGTGGAACTCATGTTTGCTTTGTGTGTGTGTGTGTGTGTGTGTGTGTGTGTGTGTGTGTGTGTGTGTGTGTGTGTGTGTGTGTGTTTGTAGGCCAGCACACCGCAGGAGCTCCGTCTGTTTTATGAAAGCAACAGGACCCTCTTACCCAGGTCAGTGCATCCCTGGACGACCCCATACAGTACATATATATATATATATATACTGTACACACACACAACACAGAGAGGAAGATGAGAGGATGAGGGTGTAAACAGGATTACAGGAGATCTGTCTTCTCAGTTTGCTGATGAATGACTGCTTCAGGTTTGTGTTGTGAATGATGTGCTCCGTGCACATGGACAGTTTATGAAACACATGCCACGGACACAAGTGCACACATATATAATTACACCGCAATAAATCCCTCCGCCACTAAAAATAGTCCTAATGTGGAAGAAACGGATACAGACGCCTGATGGGGCTGTTCATCCAGAACCTTCTCCATCAGCTGCGCCCACACAGCGGATATGAAGTCTAACAGATGTGTAATGCTCAATCCAGTGTCCTGCTTATGGTATATTTCTCTGTATGTGTTGTTGTCTGTGTGTAATGTGAAACTCTGCCTCGATATCAGTTGACACACGCGATTAGTCCTCTCAGCTATTTAAAGGCATTTTCACCACTGAAGCTCTCGTGTTCAGGAGTTGGACCTGGAAAGCGTTCAGAGGGATTTATGGGCTGTTTTCCTCTGTTTTCATGGTGCACTTTGCCAGCCTGCGTGTGGCTCATGGCCATGCTTATCTGTCACAGAGATAAGGCTGGGTGATAAGACAGACCCGGTGTGTGTGTGCGTGTGTGTGTGTGACGAGGCATGGTTTGTTGTTTTCTTGTTGTTCTATATATAACCTGCTCCGAGCTGCCAGCTAGTGGCCTGCACGGCTATCATTTTCCACATGGCCCACATAGCTCCACACAGACATAAACACACACACACACTCACACACAGTCTGCACTGACTGAGTGTCGTGATGCCCTGAGGTTTTGCACTGAAGCCATAAATTAGATTATAAATACATATGTTTTACAGCTCACTCTGAGCTTCATGTTATTTGCTTTAACACCACATATATCAGCGGCAAAATGCAAACTCACTGAGGCAGCTCGCTCCAAACATTAGCACGTTCCTTCAACGTACGACACACTGTATAAAGCTGCCTGCAGAGACTAACCCACTCACTGGTTCTCCTCTCTTCCTGGATTGTTCTTATTTGTTCATCAGCATTTAGTTTTTTCCATCATTTATGTTGGAAGTGTTCTGGCAAATCAAAATAGTTCATCAAAATGAGAAACCTGTGTATTTTCTCAGCATCCCGAAGGAGACTTCTCATAACCTGAGACAGCTGCTGCTGGCGCTGCTGCAGAGAAACCACAAAGACCGGATCAGCTTTGGTGAGACTCCGCCTTTTAACGCTCAGATCCCCCCCTTTCAGAAATCCATTCCATCAACCTCTTACATCTGAATCTCTCCATCCACAGATGAGTTTTTCCACCATCCTTTCTTGGAGACGAGCTCCTCCACGAAGAAATGTACGTCCTGCGTCTTGCTCGTCTCAGTGCAGCTCAGAGCCAGTAAAGGTGCTGCAGCCGGGGCGCTAACACAAGCACGTTTGTTTTTGACAGGCTCTCCAGCTCCCGCGCTCTCCTACCCCAGTTCAGGCTCAGCCAGTTCCTCTAGCAGCTCCTCCACGTCCCACCTGGCCTCCCCTCAAGTGTGTACACCTTTATTTTCTGAAGATGTGAAGTGTCTTTTCTTCTGTTCTTTAGTTTTCCTGTAATTTATCACAGTCCTTTACGTTACACTCTGTTAGCATTCCGATGGAGAGATGCACCGACTTCAGCCCAAAGCTCGTTTTTCCCCGACGCTGAAGGAAATAGCCAATCAAGACAGCAGGAACACCTCGTCGTACACCGAGGAATATGTCATGGTGCCGGCCCAGTTTCCCAGTAAGACCTCTTAACCTCACTCTATGGATTTTTTTTTTTCCCTCACATCAGCACAAAGAATCTCAATATTTCTGTTTTACTGCTTTGCAGGTGGGTACACGTGTGAGGTGGAAGCTGCGTCACCCATTGAGAGTTGCCTGATATACAGCGGGTGAGCATCCACAGTTTCTCTTCAGTTTATCGGCATCAGGTGTGAAAGTCTGCCTGCCATAGTGGGAAATAGCTCTTTAAATATCATTATTACAAAAAGATCTTTGAAAAATATCACCATCCCACACGGAAGCTTCCAAACATCCATCGGCAAAACAGTTTTGTGTGAAGATGCGAAATTAGTGTTAGTACATGTTGATTTATGCAGACAGAGCTAACAGATATGTTCATTTAGGTGCTCACTCCTGGCTGAAAGAAGCCCCGGAGCTGCAGGAAAGACACCTCCACCCTCTCCCCTGCTGCACCCTCCCTCCAAGCCTGTTGGGTAAGTGAACGTCTGGCCGGTTTAGATTCTGTTGGGCTGAAGGTAATAGTAAATAATAATGATAATAAACTTTATTTGTAGAGCACCTTTCATACAGGAATTGCAGCTGTGTGAAAGTGCTTCTCATAGAAAAGACAGAATGGTCATAATTTTACGTAGAATATAAGAAATGATGTTTGTAGACATGCGCATTCTGCTGCTGTTTTTAACTGATTTATAAAATCATCAGTCTCTCCTAACAGCACCTTCCTGTGCGTCCCCTCCCTTTGCTTCCTCTTCCGTCCATGCAGCAAGCCCGTTGAATGTGTCGCTCGTAACTGCAGCCAAACGGTGCCCATCCCTGTCCCGACTCAGATCCAGAACTACCAGCGTATGGAGCAGAACCTGCAGCCGGTTGGCGTGCACGGCTCCACCAGGCATGTGCAGCCACTCCGCCGCCTTACCTCTGCGCCCCCTTCGCCTCGGGGTCTTCTTCTTGTCCTTCATCTGACTCTGTCTCGTGTCGTTCAGGGTCACGCTCTGCTGTGCTGGCAGCAGCAGAGAAAGCTCCCCGCAGTGTGGAGGCTGCAGAGCTCCAGCTGCAGGAGTCCTCCACAACTTTCCAAGGCTGGCAACCGGAGGAGCCCGCCCGCAGCAGCACTCCCCTCGAGGTAGGCATGTTGTTTGGCTTTTGTTTTCCCACAGAGGGAGTGTTTGTTAGCAGATCTCTCTCTGTCACACTCCTACAGCTTAAAGGGGAATTTGTCGGTGCAGTGTCTCTTGTTGCTGGCCACCAGGGCCATTTGGGTGTTAACACAAGTTCCACCAGCTGAAATATGTCGTGTTCGGTGCATTCCCGGAGTTGTTTTGTGGTGAAGTGCTGCTGTTTGATTTGCTCTGTACCCACTTTCACTCTGACTCATCGACTTTTATTATGACAACACCCGGGGAACAGGCCTGAGCTTGTTGCATTCAGTGTTAGTCATCCTGTTTTGAGTAAAAGAGGAAAAGTGCTCCAGTGAGCATCGATGACTTACTGACCAGAGCTAACTGACTGTTTCTGCTGATGGTTTGATCTTCACGAAACTCTGCACTCCAGTCGGAACGACCCCCAAGACCTCAGAGCAGACTCTGCCGTTCAGCACGAGAACTGGACTTCTCACCGGCTCTCCTGCCACGCACAACACCTCCAGCCCCAAGGTCAGCTTCTAAAACCTCCATGATACAGATCCAGACATCAATATTTAGTCATCTGCACGACATCGTGTCAGTCGGTCTTTGACATTTTTGTTTTACGATCTCTTCTAAACAGCAAAAGTGATTAATAACTGCAAGCAGCTCACAAACTAGAATCAGATTGTTCTGAAATCAAACATTATCGAACTGTACAGTTTACATGTTGCGATTAAATTCGTTTTCAGAACTTAAATTTCTGTTTCAACAGCAGGTTCAATCAAGAATGCCAAACCGAACCAGGACAGTTCTGGACCTGCAGTCACTTGACCCGTCTCCTGCTTCCCACACTAACGTCAGCAGGAAATCGGCCAATAAAAAGGGCCCTTTTAAAAGGTCAGAACAGTATGAGACTAATATATTAATATTACTATGACACATAAGGTCTTGCAAAATCAAATAAGGGAGGAATGAAATGTGATTTTTTTTATGTGTTTGTGTCAGAAATCCACATTGAATTAAGATTATGTCATTCTTGAAAACCTGGCACCGTGAGGCATCAAAGATGTGTCATCTGGATAAATTATTAAACACTCTCATGGTGTCTGTGGCTGTATCGAATGTCAAGGTCACTGAGCACAGGCAGGCTGTCTGACATGCTCCTGAAGGCGGCCTTTGGAGCTCACCTTTTTGAAGAGGGGAGCGACGACAGCCTCACCTGGGAGAAGAGCATGGATATAACAGGTACCAGTGCAAAGCTTGTTCAGCAGTCTGTAAGAGCATGTCGCTGCTGCTGCTGTGGGAGATCAGAGGAGCTGGGTGCATATTTCAAAGCCAAATAAAAGCAGGTTGCTACTTGTGAAAAGACATCACCATAAAGTCAAGCAAAGGGAAAGCGTTATGTAATAAAAGAATCCGTGCTTATTGTGAAATAAACACACACACACACACACACATCATTGTGGAGGAAAAGTGAGGTATCACTGTGTGTTTGCAACATGCAGAAGTTTCCAAACACCCTGTTTGAGGTATCTGCTGCAGTGACCGAGGCCGCGTCTCTTACTGGGCTGCAGTTCAGCTGGCCTACATTTTCCGAGGACCTCTTGACTCTTCTTCTTCACTCCTACAGCTCCACCTGCTGGTGGTCCTCGAGGCTTTCAGTACTCAGACAGCCCTCCTCCTGCAGTCTTCACGTTGGGTTCTCCATCCAAAGGAGACACTCCTCAGGTGTTCTCAGGTAGGTCTTCTAACTACCCTGATTACTGGTCTACATTACATTTTTAGCCTTTTTTTTTAGCTTCAATTGGTTTGTGAGACGTCCCTTGATAAAGCACATTTATGAGTGACCCAGTGAGGCTGTATTTTTATTATATACCGCTTTCTCCACTTCAGTTCATTTAGATCACTTGTACAAAGTAAGCAGTATTTCTCCACATTAAAAAACTGAAGCAAAACACAAGTACTGAGAGCCCCTTTTAGATTTTAATTTAAGTTTGAGGTAAACTGAACATTGGACAGGTAAAAGAACAGCTGTAAGTCTAACCATTATATCTAACATTAACCATCATGAGAGACACCTGGTGGTTGTATATCAGCTGTTCTGGGCTCAGCTGTATTTGTCTTTGTCTTAAACACAGGCTCCCCCAGCTACATTAACTCAGCCTGGCTATTCAACAGTCGCCCTCTCCAGGGAGGAAGCCGGAGAAACAGTGAGACTGAAGCCATGGACGCTACTCCGCACTGCAGCCTGGTCTTTCACCCTCCAGAGCTCCCTGAAGACACACTGATGGAGGTACGGACACATTCTGTGATGATGCTGTGAGGTGAATCTTTTAAGGTTTTTTTGAGGGTACATAGATAAAACAGACAAATTGAGATTCCACATGAACAGTTTCCGTGTTTTGTCTTTTCTTTTCACAGCAGGCTCATACAGACGCTCTGAGTGACCTGCGTTTCACCTTGGCTTTTGTCCACTGTGTCATGGAACTGGCTTCCTCTAAGGACCCAGGTCTGGGTGCCATCAGCAGTCCTGATGTTTCCTTTCTAGAGCAGAGCTTGGTGACAGATCAGATCAGCCTTCTGAGTAAAGAGTGGAGGTGAGAGGCATGAAGCTTTTCATATTTTCTCGACATGTCCTTCAGCTCCCCTCCTTCACAGATCTTTTGTTTCTTGTGTGCATATTGCAGCTATGCAGAGCAGTTAGTGTTGTACATGAAGGCTGAAGAGTTTCTGTCGTCGGCCCTGCACACTGCGAAAGAGAACATCAAACAAGGCCAACTCCTTCCCTCTGCTACAGTCAAACAAGGTGAGGCCAGTGAGCTCTGGTTTAGAGTATCTACTATTCAGTTTTTGTTGATTTATTTAAGGTGTCGGTTAATTATTTGCAGTTTGTCGCCCTGTAGGAGGAACAGGGGCTTTTGGGTGTTATCGTCTAAAAACTGAATGTCCCTACGTACTGTGTTTCCTCTGTGCAGTGATCAGGAAGCTGAACGAATTGTACAAGAACTGTGTCACATACTGCCGCTCACTCAACCATCGGCTGCAGACCTTCTTGCTTGACAAACAGAAGCTTATGGATCGCTTCAATGGACTCACAGCAGAGAAGCTCATCTACAGCCACACCGTGCACATGGTGAGCTCACCTCACAGCAGGAGACGTTCGCATTCGCTCCAAATCAGACGCTTTCCAGGATGCATCTCTGGCTGAGCCTTAATGCGTGTGTTCTTAATGCATTCAGGTCCAGTCTGCTGCTTTGGATGAGATGTTCCACTATGGCACGCCATCAGTCCAGCGCTACCACAAAGCCCTTTTGCTGATGGAGGGTCTGTCACGAATCATCACGGAGCAAAAGGACATTGACAGCATAGATAAATGTACGTGGCAGCACACACAAACCACATGATAGTACTTTTTAAACACATAGGAATGGAGTCCCTGTGTGATATTGTCCAGGTCTTGACTGGATTTTATTCTAACCTGGATTTTTTCTTCCCTCTGTTGTTCGCAGGTAAGCAGTGTATTGAGCGACGCCTCTCTGCTCTGCAGACTTAACAGTATCTGTGAGTGCTACAGCTGCGTCCACAACAACTGCATTATCTCACCTCATCCATCTCCCCTCAGTGCAGATGGATCCTCCTAGACTGTCAGCACACACAAGCACTTTGATCTGTCTTAAGGGAAATGACCACTGGAGCATCCGCTCTTATCCCACCAGCCAGTCTGTGACCTTTACGTAAATGCACAGAAAAGACGGGAAGTCCTGTTTTTGGACGAGTTCTTGAAGACAGATTGTGTTATGATTGTTTGAATACTTCAATCAGGTAAATTATTCTTGGTATTTGTTTTGTTACAGACTGTACATGTTAGTGTGTTGTGTTGTGTTTTGCACATAGAATAATGGGATTAAACAATGACTGATGGTAAAATGTGTTGTACTTGAAACAAAGTTGTTGTCTGTATTTGAAGGGTTTGTATTATGTCTTCAGTAAAAGTTCACCAGCCAACAGGAGTCAGAATATTTTGGATGACCAAATATTGCAAATGTGTAGCGTTGATAGTAAAACTGTGTCTGCTTTTTTGTACATTTTTCACCACAGTAGTTTGGATGTTAAAGCGAATGTACGTTTTGACCTCGTACAGAATTAATTGTTTTACATAGGCTTTAATTATAGACTGTAATAAGTATATTTTGACATTTGAATGAGAGTGTAGTTTTACACTGATCCAAGGACTCCCTCCCTCAAATGGTGATGCACTCAGACATGAGTTCCTTTAAGAGACATGATCTGCATGCCACATCGCTCATTCATCTGCTGTTTGTGTGTATGTGTGCACATTAGTTTTATGATTGTGCTAATTTGTGAATGAATTTGTACATCATTTTTGCCTGATACTGACACAAGTTTATCACAATTACATTTTTAAATTGTGTGTAAAATTTAGTGTTAAGATACAGGTTTGTTAGAATTTATCAAATTGCCTTTTGTACTTATTTTATGACTGCCAGTCTAATTTGCCAAAGTGAGTTGTTAAACACTGTATGATGAAAATAAATATTTATTGTCGAAACCTGGGATTCTCTTCGAGTCATTGTTTTAGTCATGCTAAATCATGTAAAAAATGTTTAATTTGCCACCTCTGACTTAAATTACAATTTTGCCTATTTTTGTCGTGATGATTTGACATTCTCTTGAACTCCAACCTTCAAATAATATATTTCTAAAAACTAAACTAATCAAAAGAAATAGGTTTTCTGAGTGAAGCTAATACTGCCTTGCTAACATTCACAGCATCTTAGCAACGTCATCGCTCCATGGTATTACACTTCCTGGAGATTGAACGACATCCGGGTTACACAAAAGGTTGCTGCAGTCGCCATGTTGCTGAATGAAATTAGCTCCAAAACATTGAATAGCCGCTAGCAATATCGATATTTTATTTTTTTGCGGGATAGCATTTGTTACAGCATGTGACTTATTGTAAATATGACTTAGGATTTATGAAACTACTACAGAAGCCCCATTCCCTGTAAGTAACACCGCTGAGGTGATAAAATGTATTTATTCATTGGCAGCTGGCCTGTTAGCAATAACAAGCTAACATCATTAGCATTGGTTAGCACGCGTCCCGTAGCAAGGCTCAGTGTAATTAATGAAATGGCACAGATAGCACTATTACGGATGTTACAGTTTAATAATTGTAATCCACCTTCAACGTATGTATTACACAGCGCTCCGACCATGCCTCATTATTCTGACAATTGCTCCTAACTAACGTTCGCTAGCGTTAGCTAACGTTACGCCCCGGAGCGAATCTGGAAGTGGGAGCTAACGTTAACGTCGCAACAAACAATTAAAATTTAAGCCAGTGCCCAGGAAATCTTGCTGTATTTTGGTCATTGTGGTTGTAAATATAATGCCGTTATTGCGACGCAAAAACGAGTAGTCTACAATTAACGGTATAATTTTTGAACGCTAAAATTTACTGTGCTCGGCCAATGGTAGCATTACACATCGCAGTCACAAGTGTTATTTTATCACCTTTGTCCAAAATGCATGTACGTTTTAGCTGATCCATAGCGGCAGTTTAAACAAGATCAAGCCCATCATTTCCATTACTGGACAATTATATTTGGATATATAGGTATTTTTCCGGCGCTCGTTTAAAGGTGCACGCAGATATAAAGATGAGTTGTAGCTATAATACGGTAAAGACTTAGTGTTAAAACCTCTTAACATATAACTGCTTGCACGTTGTATTTATTTTACTTTTAACACCACCTCTGTACCTAATAATCATGTTGCAATCGTTGTGATGTGCCAGCTGTCATACGTGAAGTGTACTGTTCAGCAGCTGCCCCAAGTATTTTAAGACTTACTGTAAATGCATTTGGACCTGTGTGTGTGTATATAGTTACGATTGGTTATGTGTACCAGTTTAATACAAGACTTGAGTGATGTGGAGAAAATCATTTGTCACGATGTATGTCATTCTATATAAAGATAGTTACATTTGTATAAAGTGGTAAATGCTTCTGTATAAATACAATGGCAAAATCTCTGATGGTTGACAAACTTATATTGTTTATGTATATTGTCATATTAAAACACAAATATATATAAAATCTGGGACCTGATTGGAATACATGGGTCACCTACTAGACAAAGCCTTCTGAGTATTTTTGGGTCAAATTAAATGCTTAAAAATCACTTATTGTTGCTTTGCTTTGCTTTCCACAGATTATATTGTTTAGACAGAGTAACAGAGTCACGAAATGCACCATGGAAGTGGATCGCAGAATATGCAACGACAGCTCCAGAGATCCAAGTCTGTCAGTGGGTCTGAAGCAGAGGAGCAGCAGCAGCCCACCATGGCAGTTACACAGCAGCAAGCTACAGTTAACCACCCTCAATCTCCTGTGACCACATTTTCCTCCGCTGCCAGCCCATCAGCCCCCCAGTCACCCAATTATCAGATAATCATGAGTCGTAGCCCAGTCACTGGCCAGAACATGAATATCACTTTACAAAATGTGGGACAGATGGTGACCGGTAACCAGCAGATCACCCTGACCCCTCTCCCCATCCAGACCCCGGCATCCCCTGGCTTCCAGCATACTACACCTCAGTGGAGGTTTGAGCATGCTCCATCCTCCTACATCCAGGTCACCTCACCTGTGCCCCAGCCCATGCAGCCACAAAGTCCCACTCAGCACAGCCCAGTCCCTCTGCAAGGTGTGACAAGGCCAGGAGCACCTGCAGCAGCGTTGGGTGTGTGTGGACAGAGCCCAACACGATTTGTTGATGCTGGTATGTTAGTGCGGCAAATCAGTTTAGGCAGTCAATCGGGAAGTGGCCACTTTGTTTATCAGGATGGGACAGGACTGGCCCAGATTGCCCCAGCCACACCTGGTCAGGTACAGCTGGCCTCTCCAGGAGCACCGGGCTCTGTGAGGGAACGTCGGCTCTCTCAGCCTCACTCACAGACTGGAGGCACCATCCACCACCTTGGACCTCAAAGTCCTGTGGCCACCGGTACTGCTCTCCCCACTCTGGGCAGCCCTGGTCACATCACCACTTCCAACCTACCTCCACAGATCAGCAGTATCATTCAAGGACAGCTCGCACGCCCTATGATATTTGAGAAGACATCACAAGGTGTGGTTGCTGGGGTGGGAACCACAGCCACAGCATCATTTAGTATACCCTCCTCCATTCCACCCTCTAGCCCATCCCTCACCAGTCCAACACAAGGGATCCCCAGCAATCCTCTCGCTGCCACCAGCATGGCTGTGGGCACTGTGAAGAAGCAGGTTCCCAAGAAGTTAGAAGAAATCGCTCCTTCTACGCCAGAGATTGCCCAGCTGAGAAAACAGTGCTTGGAGCACCACACAAAGAAGATGGAGAGCCTGAAAGAAGTGTTCAAAGAATACCTGATTGAGCTTTTCTTTCTGCAGCACCTCCAAGGGAACATGATGGACTACTTAGCTTTTAAGAAGAAGCCCTGTGTTCCCTTGTATACTTACTTGAGACAGAACGACCTGGACCTGGAAGAGGAAGAGGAAGAAGAAGAACAGTCTGAGGTCATTAATGATGAGGTATTGCATTGGCTGCCTCTTAGTGTGAGATCAAGTGGGATTTTTACATTTGGAAAAGTGTAATTTCATCCAATGAATATTTTTCCCTTTCAAATCTGTGTCTTTTCAGGTAAAGGTTGTTACTGGAAAGGATGGCCAAGCAGTGACACCAGTTGCCATAGCAACACAGCTTCCTGCCAATGTTTCTGCAGCTTTCTCTGTCCAGCAGCTTCAGGTGATAGAGGCAACACTTATTTTAAGCACTTATTACAGTGCAGTTATATATAGTTTCCAATATTTTATTGAGATTCTTTCTGAGAGGAGGTCCCTCACTGATTCCTTGAGATGTCTTTTCAGGGACACCAAGTGGCTGCTGCAATTACAAACCCTGGAGACATGGATGCCTTTAAGAGGCAACAGGCTATGGTGCAAGCAGGTAGGGCAAGGATCGTAGACTCCTGTCTCTCCTATGTTGCTTTGTTTCCTCCCCGTTTGCTTTGTTTTCTGTTTGTTTTCTTTTCTCCCTCTAATTGCTTCTGCTTTTAGATATTTGGCATCCTCTACTAGCGCTCTGTGTTGAAGTCTTTACCCGAGGAAGGAGAGGTGACCTGTAAGGTCTTCAGAAGGTCATTGCTCTGTGCCGAGTGCTTTTGTTTTGCGTTATGAGGGTATTGTGTGTTTTAAATCCCAGATCAGGCTAAGAGGTCCCGGATTGACGTTGGTCGCCATGGGCTGATTTTCCAGCATCCTGGTGTAGCTCCTTTAGGATCACCTGGCGTTCCACTCCAGCAGCTTATGCCAACTGCGCAAGGTAGGAGTGCTACTACCAGGCCGTTCTGTGTTCTGTTCGATGCTGCTGGACGTATCCCCTTCCTCAAACTAAGGAGATTTAAAAAAGTGAATCACAACATTCGTCTTCTACAAACAAACTTCAAGCAGCATCAACAAACAGATCTTCATCTGCTGGATTTCTCAGCAGTCCACAGGAAGTTCAGGCTTAGCTGTACCAGCAGCAGCTCTCTCTGTCAGGATAAATGGGGAAGAAGACATCCAAGTCTGAAGAAGAGTAGCCACTCAATGGGAAGATGCCATGTCTTATGATTTTCCTTTTTTGTTTTAACTATCGATCACCCGTCGTTTTCCATCTCTTCTTTTCTGAAGTTTGTTCCTGTTCGTCATCTTTATTTGGACAGACCGTCTCGTGCTGATGGATTTTCATCTAATTTGGAGGTGGATCACAGAAAGTGGGAACCCTGTGGGAATAAATTCACTTTCCAATGGGTTTTACTTGTTTTCCCATTTCATGAATCCACGTGTCATGCTTCCTTTTGGTTTGCCATTGTCATTCCTTTACAAGTCTCCCTTTCCGAATGTCCGTCCTTGCATCATCAAACGGGATTCAAAATCATCAGTCTCAAATTCATACGTTGCATCTTCAGGAGTGTCTTTATTTGTCTCATGTTCACATTTAGTTGATTTCCTTCCATGTTATTTCATGGCATTTTGTTCTGACTTGGCTTCTTTCCCTCAGTCTAAGTAGGAGGGGAATCATGTGGAGGAGTTGCGTTCGCGACACAGGTTTTTGCGATTGTGATGGTGTGGGTGTGTCAGGGCCAGGTGTTGATGGCGTCTAGGCAAGGTGGTGTGCCGTGCAGGGAGGTAAGGCAGGCGCTGCTTTAGTGTGCACAGCTCCGCTCAGGCCTGCTGTCTGCAAGACCCCATGTGTGTCCTTTTGCTCACCTCTGTGCTTTGTCGCTATGTGAGGCATCCAGATGCCTTGGTTACCGCTAGAATGACATCGCTTCATGCATGCCAAACATATGGTGTTTTTGTGAGTGCCCGCTCCGTATTTTTATTTCCCCTTCCTTCTCCCTGTCTCTTTATTTTCAAATGTTCTTTTTTCATTTTCCTTTCTAACATTTCTTTTTTCCTCTCTAAAAATACTCTTATTGCACGTATAATTTTTGATGTTTTTAACCACATTCTCTCAACATTTGAAATACAATGTTTTGGTTTTGCATTAATCAAAGTAGTATTTTATTTGAGAGACATGTAGATTCTCACATTGATTTCATTTCTTCTGTAACCATTTTGCTGTATGACTTTCATTAGTTTCCGCTCTGATCATCAGAAAGTAGTACACTACTGTTGAATCATACAGTACATCTAGTTCATTAAGGCAAGGTTCTGAGGAGCTCCAATAGCTGAAGCTCAAACAGCCATTTAAAATTTAAAGGTACTATTTGATTATCTATTTATTAGCTTCAGAAGATGTAACTTGTTGAAAGGGGTCTCTCAAATATATATTAAGAGGAAGCTACCAAACACTTAATAGCATTTAAAATCTTTATTCGCAAGATCACAAAAAGGCATTTACAAAACAGATGGCAAGACTGACAACTCGATGTTTACTCTCTTTCTTTGTGTTGCTTTCTGCGCCACCCCTTTGTTTGTCCTATAATTTGGTTACTATGTGTACAGGCGGGATGCCGCCTACTCCTCAAGCGGTCCAGATTGCAGGACAGAAGCAGAACCAGCAACAATACGACCCATCCAAAGGACCTCCGGTGCAAAATGCAGCCAGCCTGCACACCCCTCCTCCCCAGCTGCCCAGCAGGTTGCCCCAAGGTACCCTCCCGATGACAGGCCTGCCCATAACACTCTCTCAGCAGACTCAGTTAGTGGAGAACACAGCTCAGCCTGGTGGCCAGCTTCAGGCACAGATGAAGGTGCAGGCAGGTGGACCTGTCCTGGCCACAGTAAACCCCCACACACAGCTCCAGGCACAGTTGCAGCAGCAGATGCAACCAGGACTTCATCTCCAGTTGCAGCCCCAGCAGCAACAATCCCAGGCCATACTTCAGTCAGGCCAAGCGGTCAGTCTACCTGAAACCCTATAAATATAGTTTCCAGTTATGATGGTGATTAAATTGTGAAAGTGCCAGTTGTCCTAATTAGAATATTGTTTTTCTTCCTTCTTCGTAGACGGTGGCACTTGCTCGTCCTGGTACAGAGTCAAACCAGCCAGTTCAGAGAATCCTGACCAACTCGATATCCATGACATCCATGTCCCCCGCTCCCCTCTCTGCTCCTAATTCTGTTCCAACCCCCCATACTGCAAGTCCACTCCGCCCTCTTGCCTCTAACATCAACCCAAGCACCCAGTCCAAGCTGACTGGAACCAATGGCATATCCACAGTTAAAATTGGTGGCTTTGGTCAAAGTCCGACCATGCAGTCCTCACAGGAGGGTTCTCAAGATAAACAAGTGGAGCAGGCCAAACTGGTGAGTTCCCTAAGCACAAACAGATGTCTGCAAATGATCTTGGCCTGAATAGATTCATTGGCTTTAAATGTTTTACCAACAGGTATGTACATATACTCTGATGTCACGTGCTGTTTCTGTTTCCCAGGAGAGTCAAGTGCATCAACGCATCTCTGAGCTAAGGAAGGAGGGCCAGTGGTCAGCCAGTAGGCTCCCCAAGCTTGTGGAAGCCTCACGTCCAAAGTCCCGCTGGGACTACCTCCTGGAGGAGATGCAGTGGATGGCAGCTGACTTTGCCCAGGAAAGGAGATGGAAAGAGGCTGCAGCTAAGAAGGTATGGCAGAGGTGGAACAATTCACAGAGAGAAACGTGAAATTACTCATCAGCACGACAAATTGAGCAGCCACTGCAGAAACTGGTCTGAAACTGTCCCACGTGTCTCTGCTACAGCTTGTTCGCACGTGTGCCCGTTACCATCAAGAGCAGAAGAAAAGTGAAGAGAGGTCAAAGAAAGAAAGGGAAATTCATCTTCGTCACATTGCCAGCACGATTGCCCGCGAGGTGGAATTCTTTTGGTCAAACATTGAGCAGGTACCTTAATTTGTTTATGTATTTATTTTTCTTAATTATGTCATGATTATAGATAATCCTTGTTTTCGCCAATCTGAATGAGGTGTTTCTCCTTTCAGGTTGTGGAAATTAAACTTCAGTTTGAAATTTATGAGAAAAGGCTCAAAGCACTCAGCTTACAAAAAGCCCCCGCCAAAGGTACGTCCCGCTGAGACACTGCCCAAAATAAAACACATTACATGCTTTTTTCAGGATCTTTTACTTTCCCATCCATTGGTTCCGGTTCAAAGCTAAACTGTGCCAGTCTACCTCACCTAAAACTGCCTTTTTAAGAAACAGGTTTTAGTTATTGAACTTAAATTGGTTGTGTTCCAGCACCCGGTCAGTCAGCAGGAGTGAAGACTGATAAAGAGGTAGGCGAACTGACTCTTAATGAATAACAATGACAACACACTTATTGCTTCTTATTTATATTTTGTGCTAAATATTTGTTCTTTTTAAAGGAAGTGGCGTCTTCAACTAAAAAAAGAAAATCAAGTTCGTCCTTGGTAGATGAAGATGGTATGTGTCAAACTGTCAAGGTTTATATGGCCAAAAAAAACAAAACATGGATGTTTGAAGAGTCTGTGTGGTTGATGTTGGACCGTTGCCTTTACTAACATTCATGGTTGCTTTTGTCTTCTTTTAGTCGCAGATGAAGAGAGCACCATAGAGGAGCAGGAGGTCATGGAGGGGGAAGCAGACCACAAAGCAGAGTTGGTTGACCTCGCCAAAGACGGTACTTTGGGTTCATTCATATTCACCTGTTTGTAGGGTGTTATCAGTAAGCAGTGCTCAATGACTGAGAGCAGGATGGTAAAATGAGGTGAGACCAGCTGAGAATAACGCCAACAGTATTGGTGTCACACAAGGACAAAATGGGCAATCTGGACAACAAGAATAATAATAATTATTATTAATTAATCTAATAATAAATAATTATTTGTAAACTATACGACATCTCTGTAGCAACATATCGTCATGTGTGTTTTGTTTTGCGTCCTGCCCGTCCATCAGGCTGTTTGTTTTTCCCACGCCATCCTGAAGGTGTTGTCCATCTACTTTCTGCTTGAATACATGTGAATGCAGTATTAGTACTGACAGTATGAGAGTATTGTTACCAACACAGAAGTTTTGTCGAGAGTTAAGAGTTAAATATGCCATATATATGCCATATATAGAATAACGTATATGTGTCGGTATTGCTTAATGAATTGCTTTTGTATTTGGCTTTTAGCTGAGATGCCTCTGGATGCTTTGGTGAAGCAGTATGCTGGCGCCTACGTTGACAGCTTCGAGTGGCCTCAGCCTAGTCCTCATAGTGAAGAGGATGACATGGACGAGACTGAAGGTGCCTTTGTAATTAAAGAATGAAATTGTCGCGTTTATCCTCATACCCGTTTTTCCTAATGGTTGGGAATGATGTGACCCTAAAGTAGTTGATGTTCTTTGTGACGCAGAAATCGAGTGTCCTGCAGGCAGTCCACCTGAGGCAGTGTTGATTGACTCCCTGCTTAGTGTGGACCAGTATCGCGGTGCTGACAAAGCCACTTCCTCTGACTCTGATGGGAAGCCTGCCAGAGATATAGCTGAAGTGGCTGCTGCCACAGAGCTCATCCTGCCCAAGGGCAGCTTCAGGACCACTTCCTCAGTAAGACACACACAAGCACACAGACACACACCCACAAACTCTAAAGAAAAAGGCGCCTTTTACCATTTTTTAACTGATCTTTTATTTTACAGACCCGCAGCCCAGCTCCGTTTCTACTGCATGGGTCACTGCGTGAATATCAGCAGATTGGTGTGGACTGGCTGGTAAACCTTCACAAGAAACATCTCAATGGCATCCTGGCAGATGAGACGGGCCTTGGCAAGACCGTGCAGACAGTGGCTTACATGGCCCACTTAGCTGGCCAAGAGGGTATGCCTCTGTTCAAAGACACACATGACTTTTTAGGGTGTCAATATTTTTGTTCTTTTTTAATTGAATGCCATGAAGACATAGTCTGTTTTTGTCTACAGGCATCTGGGGACCCCATCTTATTGTGGTAAGGACATGCAAGTTGCTGAATTGGGAGGTGGAGTTCAAGCGCTGGTGTCCTGGCCTTAAGATCCTGCTCTACCTTGGAAACCGAAAGGAGCGCAGATCTAAGAGAATGGTAGTTTTTGCTGTATAACACTTATTGATAACATAACATGATATAGAAGAGCTTTCTTGTCTGATAGATGGCAGTAAATGTAATAACATTTTATCTGATTACTGATCTACAGTGGTGGGGGGAAGCCAACAGCTTCCATGTATGTGTGACATCCTACAAGCTGCTGATGAAGGACCAGAGCCATTTCCTGAGGAGAAGGTGGAGGCACCTGGTCCTGGACGAGGTGCAGCTCATCAAAAACATGACTGAGAAACACTGGGAGACAATCTTTGCTCTCAGAAGGTGAGCTGGATGATAAATATTAAGACCAGCTTCTCAACAAACTGGATTTTAATTTTTCAGGCTGGTCAGTTCATTTGCAGTTTTGGGCAAATTTCCTTATCGAGATAATTTCCAATCAAGGATGTTTGTGTTTGTCTTTGAAATCACTTTTAATATTTCACTGAGTGATTAAGTGAAATATTTATGTATCTTTCAGTGAGCAGAGGGTCCTCCTCATCAACACTCCACTACAGAATACTCTAAAGGAGCTGTGGACCATGATCCACTTCCTCTTGCCAGGAATCACAAGGTCCTACTCTGACTTTCCCGTTAAGGCTGGCACAGACCAGAACCAGGACTACTGCCACAAACTGGTCATCCGCCTGCACAGGGTCGGTATAAAGCCTGCCAGTTCCCCCAGCTGTTGAACTGTGCTGCGTTAATATTCACAAACATGATTGATTTGCCTCACCTGCGGTCCTTAAATGCACATTACATATGAAATCCTCCTAACCTGTAGATGATCCAGCCTTTCATCCTGAGGCGCTCCAAAAGGGACGTGGAGAAACAGCTGCCCAAGAAGTACGAGCACATCTTAAAGTGCCGTCTCTCCAGCAGACAGAAGAGCCTTTACGAGGATATCCTAACTCAACCAGGGTGAGATATCATATGAAATTTTCCTTGACACAGGCAGTAATATTTGAAAATATCAGCACAGATGAATCAGGTTTTGAACAGGTGTTGTTAGAACAAAGGCTAAAAATAGTCATCGCATTTATTTTCATGAAATTTTTTTTTTTTCCTCAGACGTTATGAACGGTGCAAATCTTGCCACTAGTGCCAAAACAGTGATTCAAGATTAGCTTTGACACGTTAGGTTTCCTGAGAAAGATCTTTTATTACCTATTCTGTTTGGGGGGAAAACACGAAAGATTTGGTATAATGTGTTAAAAGATGTTGCTGTTGGTGTTGAACTGTATGTCTTTATCACGTCTTCTGTCCGGCTGTGCCCCTCTAGAGCCCAGGAGGCGCTGAAGACGGGTCATTTTGTCAGCGTGCTTCAGGTGTTGATGCAGTTACAGCGAGTGTGTAACCACCCTGAGCTGGTGGCACCCAGAGAGAACAGCAGCTCCTACTTCTGCTCCTCTCTGCAGTACAACGTCCCGTCGCTGGTGCTGGGAGCTCTCCAGAACGACTCAAGCAAGGTGTGCGCTTGTGCTTTGCATTGCTGATGTGCGCCGAGGTGTTTGCTAGCTGTTTTATTGTTTAAATTAAAATGATGTGTTTCTAACCTAATTGGCAAACACCCTGAATATCAATGCTAAAAGCATTAATCGATTACATGATGAGCAGAAACATAATGTGTGAACAACAACAACATAAAAAGTACTAAGACATCACTTTTTGCTCTCGTGACTTCTGATTGGCATCTGTCATTATCTCTTGAGTTTTAAAGACTGCATGGTTATTTGAATTTAATAAGTGGATCCCCTAATCAATAATAAAAGTAATTACTGGATTCTTCCTACATAATTCCTCTTGATTTTGAACTTTGTACAAATGTTGAATCAATCCGCATTGATCTGCCTCTGCTGTTGTCTTTCATCTCATTATCCTCCCAGGTTGCCAACCTGTCCATATTTGATCTGATTAATAACGAGAACAGACTGACTCGGTATCAGACTGAAGAGGTGGTACCCAAACTGAAGGTCACTCAACAGCTCATAGAGGAGATCTACACTGGTCCAGACCCGCCGCCACGACCCAGGCCATGCCCAATAAAACCCATGAGGTCAGCGATAAATACCCATGCAACATGACATGTTTGTGGTGGAAATGCTTTCCAGTTGCTCTAAACATTGAAACAACATGATCTTGTCATTTTTTTTTTCCCTTATTAGATTGTTCCAGCCAGTGCAGTATGGGACAAAGCCGGAAGGTCGCCTGGCTGCCATCACAAGTGCAGCAGGCCAGCGTCCTCCAACAAGCTCTCCCACCACCAGCGTCTCTGCCTCCACCACCAGCCAGTCAGCCCAGACCAGGGGCAAGTCCCCTGTCACCACTGCAACGACTACAGCCACTTCTCATGGTAAGACCATTTCAGGCATAGATCTCAGAAAAGCATGGGATCCTCTGTCTTTACAGTGACTAAAGGAATCCAGACAGTGTCAACGAACATCAGACTTTAAGAGACAAACTTTAACCGCCAGTAGCCATTTTATCAGCGTTTTCACCGAATGTGCTTAGATTAGTTTTATCCTCGTGATGTGTGCAATAAACAGTGTTACACTGCATGATTGTGATGCTGTTTGGGTTTAAATTAAGCTGATTTACTGTCTCATGCTTAAAAAAATCACTCACACTGTGCCCATACTGTCATGTATTGTTGTCATTAGTGTTTGCAGTGCATTTTAAAAACATACAGTGTGTTCATGCTTAACGCAGTGGTGCAAATATAAAAGGTCACCTCTTCATCCTACAGCTTTACAGAGGGCTTGGGACACCTTCACTTGCAGGTTTCACTGATCACAGAAGTTTTACATTTGTACATAATGCAGCAGTGGTGGGCTGATCACATTATTTTCCCCAGCACAGCCATTAGGAAAAGGCTCAATGTAAGGTTTTTATTCCCAGCCCTGATCTCCTGCAACTGCTTGTGGTTTACAAAAATAAGAAAACGTTAAGCAGGTGGTAATATTGGAAAACAGTAAGCAACAGAGATGTATTTGTCAGATGAAGAGCTGCAGACAAAAAGCACATTTGGCTGCCACTGTCACAGTGATCATTGTCGTGTAATGTTGGTGTTTATAACCCATCAAATTGTTAGTGGTTAATCATTATCATTCCTAATCCTTCTTGCTGTGTTGACCCACCACTGCTGAGTGAATATATGGAGGAAACTGATCGTACTGATGATGATGAGTATTGGGTTACCCCTAACATGTAGTCCCATACCCCATTGCCTTGTACTTCACAGCGGTTGGAACAGCTACTCAGAGAGCCCAGACTACCCCTCCTGTCAGCAGCAGCAGCAACACTGCCGCCTCCACTGTAGCCTCCTCTGGGAACAGTGGCATCGGGCAGCATGTGCTGGGGGCTGCTTCTGTGGCCTTGGGCACAGTTGTGGGATCTATAGCTCCCATCGGCCAACCTGGATTAGCACAAGTCCCCAGGCCAGCTCTAGCCCCCAGCCATGCAATCCAGCCCAGTTTACTGTCCCAGAGGCTGGTTCTTACATCCCAGGCCCAGGCACGGTTGCCTAGTAAGTGGCCTCCCCTCCCCTCCCCTCCCCTCCCTCTCAGCATTTCCCCTCCACCTCTGGCACAACAGAATGGACTGCTCTGCACTGAGGCCTTCACTTGGGGCACTGCTGATATGTGTGCAGTCTTTACTCCTCCAGAGAAATGGCTTCATGCAATGGTAGCAGCACTGGTGGTGCAGCAATTTTGGTAATGGAAGAGATGCCATGTATCAATAGTTATACAACTCATGGGGAAAAAAGGTCCCTTTAACATTAGATCTGTAGCCATATCAGCAGCATCTCCACAGCCTCAGCATTCTCCAGTTTCTTTCTCCAAACCTGCATGTACACTATGAACGACCCACTTATGTTACACTACACTTCACTACACTATGTAACTTTGTTATTATGTCCTCCCCCTTCTTTTTAATCATTTTTTCTCCCAGTTTACTAATATTCTTTTGTCTCTTGCATCAGCCCAGCTGCAGGAAGAAATCCCAAAGCTTTGGTTGTTTCATTTGTTTTCTTTGCTAATGTTATGATTTCACTCTGATGCTGAGCATCAATGCAAAGCATGTGGAAGTGGTCCCACAAATTACCAACCCTTTCTGCCTCAAATGTGAACAGAGAAACCTTTTCAGTAACAACACACAGTCTTTAACCCCTTGACGCCTGAATTTATTTACAATTATATTAAAAAATTAATTCTTTGTGTTTTTGCTTTCAAATTGATCCTAAATTAAGAGGAGTCTGTTAATTTTTCTGTAGCACATACAATAGATATAAATTCAGGTAGTTCACCAACTAGAATAGTGTTCAAACAAACAGTATATGTCCACTTTTTTTCAATGCTTAAATGCAATAAAAACATCTTTTTTGTGTATTCAGAATTCATTTATTTCATCAAAACAGCCACAAAATTGGCTTACAACCATTACATTGTAACAACAGTTCTTTCACTTTGACCAGTCAGACGAGAATCCAGTGCTTGCAAAGGTTCCTAGGTGTGTGTTGAATATGCACAAACCGGCATTAGAGGAATGCATGCGCGATTCGGCTGCAATGTGGATTAAAGCGGTATGATGCGAACGTGACAATCAGCGTTAAGGGGTTAAATATGTAAAAGGGAGAACATTGTTGAAACCCATTGAATGTGAACACATTTAAAATTAAATTTTAGCTCAGGAGGCATCAGATGAAATTTTCATTTGTGTGCGTAAATCAGTGGCGTGTAAACTCGACTTAATTATTTGTTCACGCTAATATCTTGAGCCCAGTAATAAGCAATTTGTGGCTCATAAATTCTTAATTCAGTTAATAACTTGTGTGTATGAATTAACAAACTATAAAGGGATGTCAAAAATAACTTAAACATATGAAGTAATATTTAGATTGTCTACTGCCTGAAAGTTTTGGAATATATTTGTTTGACATCAGTCCCTCAGTATACTTCCTGGTCACTGTGTGTCAAGTGCAGTGGTTTATGTCTGTCTCTGTCTCACCTGAGGATCACCCTTTTAGCCATTTTCTTTCCCCTTCAGGGTTTGTAAAGTAGGAGCTGCTATGGTTCTGTTGTGGAGGGCGGCCGCGCTCGTTCCTCTGATTAATCCACCCCAGTTCTGCATGTTTTGTCTCTTTTTCACCCTTTGACTAACTGACGTGCAGAGTATGTTGTTTTGTAACCGTTAAGATGCCAGACATTTCAGTTGATGTTTTTTTAATGACGTGTCTGTTCTTCCTTTCCATTGAAGGTGGAGATGTGGTGAAGATCGCCCAGCTGGCCAACATAGCGGGCAGTCAGAATCGAATCTCCCAGCCAGAGACTCCTGTCACGCTGCAGTTTCAGGGTAACAAGTTCACTTTGTCCCCCAGCCAGCTCCGCCAGCTGACCACTGGACAGCCCTTGCAGCTCCAAGGTACACTCGGTAATGTACATCCCATTGTCACACTTTTTCCAAACATAATTCTCTTCATTCTCTCCTTTGTGTTCTTTTGATATTTCCATGTAATTCACCTACTTTTTGATAATTATCACATAGGTATCATCAATTTTTAGACCTTTATGTCAAACAATGGCTGCTCACTCTAGTTGTCTACGAGTCATCGAGGCATTGGAAGTGTCAAGGTGTCCTAGTGCTTAAATTGTCTAGTGTATAATTGCATCTTCCCTGGTTGAATTCTTGCGGGGGGTCCTTTTTTCCCCCTGCTCTCCTTATGTTTCCTGTCCTTCTGTTATCAGCTGTCAGTAAAGGCTAAATGCCAAAAAAGTCCCTATGGAATCAGATATGTCTTGAATACAGTCAAAGATGAACAATTTGTTCCATTTGTTATTGTGTGCTACAGGATTTGGTATCTGCTCATTAAATCACTTTACTCATGTTCTCCTTTGGCAAATGAAACAGAAGCTAGAGAATATCTGCAGCATATTAAACAACATGTAAATGTACTTGCACTTGTCTGTCCGGTCCAGTTCACCCTTCACTACCATTAACAACACACTGTCTGCACATGATCTGTAGCAACAGCACCAGTTTGTTTACTTTGTCTCGTTCTCTTTAGTGTAACACCGACACCCTGTAAGCCTGCCAGCTGCTGTCGATCACACGCGGACGTAAAAACATAAAAGAGTTATTAACAATAAATACATTTTAAAAAACATGTTGACATTGTTTTTAACTACAGAAAGGGATGACTAAATGTAATTTCAGCTGGACTTCAGTTTAGTGTCAGTAGTTCTATTGTTGCTGCAATTTCATTCGCCTAATTTCCAGTAGCACGATAGCGGCTCTTGTTATTCACATTTAATTTAATTGCCAAGTGTGTCTCAAATGCCATTCTAGGCACATCTTATATTTGTTGCTTAATTTGTGTCATGAATTTAGGCAACATCCTTCAGATCGTGTCAGCTCCGGGGCAGCAGATCATCAGGCCCCAGGGATCCATGGTGATGCAAACAATGCCACAAGCTGTTCCTGCCTCCAACGCCTCAGCTACACCTGGCACACCTCATCCTGCTCTGTCAACAGCCCAACAAGGTAACAAAGCATCCACAGTGAAGATACTGCATTATTATCTCTGCCTCTTCATTAGTCATTTAGTGACATCATCCAGCGCCAGTGTGTTATTGTAATACACAAAATTAATGCATTTTTGTGGGACATAAAATCTTGTACCTACCACAATTTTCCTGTAAAGTAGGTTTAATGCTGGCATTTGCAATAGCACTTGTTTTGTAAATTAAAGAATGAATTCTTCTGTTGACACTGTATATTTCTTGTTAAGCATTGGGTGTGACTACAAATGCCACATCAGCCCCCTCCAAGCTCACTACTGCAGCTCATGCTGGTTCTCAGGTCAGTACGTTACTCTCAAGCAGAATTGTGTTTAACTTTTTTAGCGATCTTAAGTTGAAGCAGGTAGACTAAAGTTTGGCATAGAAATGACTAATAGTGGTCATGTGTACCGTCTGTCGCTGTGATGTGCAGGAGTCTTCAGAAGAAAAGACTCAGCAGCTGAAGGAGCGTTTGAGCCGCCTGTTTGAAGCTAATGAGCGACGCTGTAGCCGCAGAGTGTTGTACGGGTCGGACCTGCTGCAGGCGTGCACGTTGAGCTCGGAGCCCGGTCACTCTGCCCTGACAGCTGGAGGCTGGAGGTGGGTGGGCAGAGAGAGCTGCCTCAGGGCCCAGAGAACCTGCGTAGCTACAGCCTCTCCACTGCGGTCCACCCTGCTCTCTGTGGAGGACCGGCTGGAGGCCGCAAACAGCCTTATCAAGAGGTACTTCAGCTCAGTATATGAAAACCTCCTTTATTCTAAACTGCACGTGTTGTTTGAAAACATCCTAGAATACCTAAAAAATACCAAGATCTGTGCAATGTGGTTATATGTAGCTCACTAACCATATGGTTACAAATGCATAAAATGGGTAAAACAATAATCCATATGTTTTATTTCTTAATACACATAAATATGATCTGAGTCTATGTTTACCCACCCTATCATTGTCATCTTTTCAGGTTGGTGTGTGTGGTGCCTCCAGCAGTAGCCTCACCTCCTCACCTGTATGCAGCCAATCCCCCGGTTCCCTACAGCCTTGAGCAAAAGTCCCTTCACCGTGGGCTACAGGAGGCCTCGTCCCCCCACAGTGCTCACATCCACCACATGGCAGCCAGGCGTCTCTTCTGTTTTCCTGACCTGCAGCTAATGCAGATGGACTCAGGTTAGCAACCTGTTTGATCTTTTGTTACATGCAACAGTCTGGGACTGCAAACGAAAGCATTAAAAACATGTATGAATAAGTACAACATGGCTAATTAAAAGCTATTTTGTATTGTATGACAAAAACACCACTTTAATCCTTCTGTCAACAGCACAAACTATGCTCTTTTTGTCTCAAATGACCATCTTAGTCCTGTTGTCTGGGAAATGAAGTTACTGTTACTGAATAACTAAACCTCTCCGCCGCTGCGTTAAAGCTCGCTGAAGCGCCACAAACTGAAACATCTGACCACGCTGAGAATAATAACTGTCGATCTTTTCTTTTCCAAAGGTAAACTGGAAGCTCTTGCCATTCTGCTGCAGAAGCTGAGGTCAGACAGCCGCCGTGTCCTCATCTTTACTCAGATGGTGAAGATGCTAGACATCCTGGAGGCCTTCCTGGATCACAGGCAGCTCACTTACGTGCGGGTTGATGAAAGCTTCACGCCTGAAGAACGACAGGTGAAATCACTGTGCCTCAACTGTCACGCTGAACAGTACAGGATTTATCCAACCTATGGTCCATTATGTAATCCGTCTTGTTTCTGGGTCAGTTATTTAGACCCGTAAGAAAATAAAGACTAATTGGCTGCAACAGATACATCAAAACATAATAAAGATAAGATGGAAGTTTACTGACCCTGTGGGGAATCTGAATAAGGATCGAGATAATACTCTACTGCTACAAACCACTGACATAAGCAAAGAAAATATAGTGAGATAAGTGAAATTTTGTTTATTTGCTCCTTAGCCTTTTGTCCCGGTCTGCTCATGTGCTTGGTGTTGTGTCCCTGCAGGAGAATATGAAGAAGTTTAACAGGAACAGGAAGGTGTTCTGCAGCATCCTGACCAACCGCTGCTGCTCTGCAGTTGGCACTGTGTTTGACGCAGACACCATCATCTTCTACGACACAGACCTCAATCCCAGCATGGACGCCCGCACCCAGGAGTGGTGTGACAAAATAGGACGTTCCAAGGATATACACATATACAGGTGATACTATCGGTGCAGGGGAATCTGGTCTTGTTCTTTATGTCTGTGTTCCTTAAAGCATCATGGGTCTAAGTCTAGATGTAACTTTTACCTTCTAAACGTTGATATCGAAGGACTTCAGTGTTACTTGTGGTTACGGTTGTGTTTGTGGACCAGGTTGGAGAGTGGAAACTCCATTGAGGAGAAGCTGCTGAAGAACGGCACCAAGGACCTGATCAGAGAAGTGGCTGCCCAGGGTACTGACTACACACTGGCTTTCCTCACACAGGTAAGATGAACTCAATCATTTTGTCCACCTGTGGGACCGAGAACCATTACTGTACTTGAATCCAACCTGGGACACTGACCTGATAATTGTGTGCTTCTAGCGGACAATTCAAGATCTGTTTGAGGTGGAGGCAGGCTCAGGGGAGAAGGTGGAGGAGTTTGTGGTTCTTCACCAAGAGCCTTCAGCCTCTGAAGCCATCTCTCCCAGAGTGGCTCGACCATACATCCAGGCTCTCCACAGCATCAACCTGGATGCCCAGGATGAAGAGCAGCAGCAGCAGCAGCAGCAGCAGGAAGAGGAGGAGGAGTTAGCAGGAAAGGAGTCACCGGAGGATGACCAGGAGTCAGAGGGCCAAGCTAAAGAAGAGCCTGCCCAGAAGGAGGAGCTGAACGCGGTCATGGAACAGGTAGCTTCACGTTATACCGTTTGGATACCAGTGGAAGCAGAAAAGAACAAATACAAGAACGAAGAGAGAGAAATTAAAACAAAATTAAATGTTTTTTTTTGTTCTGACTTTATATTTGCATTTTTGTGTCCCTCGACAGCTCACACCAATCGAAAGATACGCCCTGCATTACCTGGAGTACCTCCACATCAGTGATGATGAAGCTGCTCTCAAGGTAATTTAAACTTTAAAATAACAAACTGTAGTGTGGAGGCTGGAATCAGTCCTTTAACCAACCGATCGTTTCTGCCAGCGTGTCTGGATTTCAGCGTGCTATTCGTCCTATTTGACTGATTGACACACGTTTTGTGTTTATTTTCACCAGGAGCGCTTGGAGTGCTCCAAGAGAGGCTGGGAGCTGCAGCAGCTGCAGAAGCTGAAGGAGGAGGAGGAGGAGCGGCAGATAACGGAGGGAGATGAAGATCTCTTCACCTACACCAGAGAGGATGCCTACAACATGGTGGGTGGCCGCTGCGATCTCCGCTAATCAAACCACAAGCGGTGCGTGGATTGTGTTGCACTGTTGACATAAACCGTGTCTCTGCGTTTCCACAGGAGTACGTGTTCGATGCAGAGGACGGCCACACAGAAATCATGCCGGTAAGACACCACGTGTGAAGTTATATTCTGTGCACTGTCTAATAATAGTGTTTAATGATACTAGTAATAATGAATAATCATCAGTGGATCTTGACCTCATCTGTCAGTTTTGCAGAAATCTTTGCATTATCTGTGGGATTGTGTAGAATTTGGATTTTCTTTAACTAATTACATTGATTTGTATTGAGACACATCATAAAGTCTTCCAGCTGCATTCTGACTCCTGTTTTTCCAACACAGCTCTGGACTCCACCCACACCACCGCAGGACGACAACGACATTTACATCGACTCTGTGATGATGCTGATGTACGACACCACCCCCATGCCGGAGTCCAAGCTGCCTCCCGTCTACATCCGCAAGGAGCACAAGAGACTGAAGATGGACCCCTCAGGTGGGAGATCTTCGTTAACTCCTTTGTACAACAGACTGTCAGGCCTGTGCTGGCTGAGGTTAAATATGCGGTTACACTTTATTTATTTATTTATTAAAAGTATTTTTTGTGAGTGAATGTGTATTTTAAGACTTGATACCTGCCGAGGCGTTTCTGCAGGTTTGTTTGGTTTCTCTCTCCTCACCCGAGCGTGTTTGTTCAGCAGCAGCCAGAAAGAAGAAGAAGGGCCACGGGGAGACGGTCATTCCTCCACGCTCCCTGTTCGAAAAGGCCAGCATGCTGAAAGTTCGCCGCGAGGGCAAGGACCAGAAAAAGAACTTCTCCCTCAAGCAGCAGGCGCCCTTTGCCAAGCCCCTACCTTCGCTGGTTAAACCTGCCATGGAGGCCGGCCAGGACAACCCAGAGTGGCTCATTAGTGAAGACTGGGCTCTCCTTCAGGTACTGACTCCACTTTCCCAGCTGCATTGATGGACGTAAACCAGGAATTGCATGTCGCTTAATGAAACAGGTTATATTATATGTGCATTCAGTATCCAAATATCACCGCTGTGTGTCTGACAGGCTGTAAAGCAGCTGCTGGAGTTGCCTCTGAACCTGACAATCGTGTCTCCCGCCCACACTCCCAACTGGGATCTGGTGAGCGACGTGGTGAACTCCTGCAGCCGCATCTACCGCTCACCCAAACAGTGTCGCAACCGCTACGAGAATGTCATCATTCCCAGAGAGGAGGGCAAGGTAAGGGACACAGAGTCTGCTTGTCTGTAAAACAGGCTCATTCCACATGTAAGTGTCTGTCTAAAGCGTCTCTCTAATGTGTTTCAGTTGGTGTACGAGGCAAACCCCAAGAAGAAAACCAAGAGCATATACAAGGTAACCTATATTTGTCTTTGTGTTTGATAAATGTTGCTTTTGTCTTCTATTCCTGGCCTGACTTTTGTTCTGTGTGTACGCGTGTGTCCACGCTCAGTCTAAGAACAGCCGTCCTCTGAGAACCTGTCAGATCTACACACAGGACGACAACGCCACACACATTCAGCTCTACAACAGCCGCTTTGAGCTCATGAAGATCATTGCCAGCAAGAGGAGCCCACCAATCAAACCACTGTAAGGACCGAACACCTGAAAAACATGCAACACACTTCCTAGAAGTGTGAACAGTCAGTGTTGATTCATGTATAACAACATTTACATTTCAATCGGTTGAGATCGAGATCAGATGGGATACGTCCTTTTAAATGCTTTGACTTCATTTCTGCTGCTCGCAGGCTCGGCATGAATCCGTTCCAGAAGAATCCCAAGCACGCCTCGGTCTTGGCTGAAAGGTGTGTTTGATTTTGCCGCCGTTGTAATTCTGCCATCTAAACCTTCCATCCAGAAATAAAGAAAAACGAATAACGCGTGTTTTTATTCTCTTCAGTGGGATCAGCTACGACAAGCCCCTACCTCCCATTCAGGTGGCCTCTCAGCGCGCAGAAAGGATCGCCAAGGAGAAAAAGGTGATTATCAGCAATGTGGATACATGACTATGTTCTGTGGCTACGAGTATGCAAGTCTTATTTCAACAAGTTGATTAACTGTTAACACAGTTAATCAGAGAAATCTGTAGTCACCTGGACTGCAGGTGTTCCATTAAAGTACAGTTAAGTTCTGCTGCTGTTTCCCAGTATATGTACAGACTGCCCACGAGGAAAGAAATGGACCTCCCCAGAAAACCAAAGTACAAAAGTTTACAAGCAAGGCTAACAGATCAAAAACACAGCTTTACCCTGGTCTTCCTCAAAAAAGCGTGAATCAGAAGCACCTGCTTTGTGTTTCAAATAGTGCTTGTTTTTCATCTTTACTGACGTGTTTGTGTGTGTTTTCAGGCCCTTGCAGAGCAGCAGAAGGCCCAGCAGTTGGCCCAGCAGCAGCAGGGCGGAGCTCCCCAGGCCCAGGCTGCACCCGGCCAGGCACAGGCTCCCGCTGCCGGCCAGGCTCAGGCTCAGGTCCCTCAGGCCGCCGCGGTGGCCGGAGCCGCGGCTGTGCCTAATGCGGCTGTTCTGGTGAGAATCAAACATCCTCCAGCTGCACGTGTCTACGCATTCACCCAGTAAAAAGGCTAAGATGCGTTTCATGTTTTTCAGGCTGGAGCCATAAAAAATGCCACTGTGGGCACAACCATCCAGGCTGGTATGTTGACACACACATGGTTCACATTCACAGAGCTGTTGGTGTTCAGTAGCTCATTCATTTGTCTTTGTTTCTTCCAGCCACTGTAGGGGGGAATGTGATTGTGAACACAGTAGCTGGAGTCCCCCCAAGTCCCTTCCAGGCCAACAAACGCCTGGCATCTCCAGTCATACCAGGCACCCTGTCTGTGAGTCCTGTTCCTGTAGCTCAGCTGCTCTGGCTTAACTCAGCCCCCTACTGACTGACAGGCTTTTACCAGACAAATATGATAGATGACACAGAATGTACACCCACTACACCCACTACCCCCACTACCCCCTGCAGACAGAGTGATCAGAACCAGTGTTGGAGCCTTCGCTCACCGTGTTGTTGTTTTTTTGTCCAGCCTGCCAGTGCGGCCGGAGCCCAGGTGGTCCACACGCAACAGAGAGCCGTCACGGCCGCCGCCCCTGCCGAAGTGGTCGCCATAGCTACGGGTCAGGGTGTTCGAGCCGTCACCCCGGTGACAGCGTCTGCGGTAGTTTCTACCACTCTGAGCCCGGTGCAGTCACAGACTCGCCCACTGGTCACTCAGGTCACACCAGGTACTTTAACCGAGCACTGATCTGATCTCTGACAGACAAGCCGCCGTTCCACAGAGTGACTAACCCGCTGCCCTCCATCCAGCCGCAGGTATGCAGCTGACACAAGGAAAGCCTCTCACCCCAGCCCACCTGCAGATGCTCCGACAGCAACAGCTGCAGCAGCACCAACAGCAGCAGCAGCAGCAGGCTGCTTCCCCTCAGATCAAAGCTGTAGGCAAACCCCAGGTACACCACCAGCATCTGCACACTGTAGCTGCACCAAGTCAACAGCGTGGCTCACTTTGAGAGATGTGTCTCACTGCTGGATAAATCAAACACATTAGCAGCCGAGATATTCTGTGTTCTGTGTTAACAGTGACGATCTTTCAGATTTACCCAGTGAACAGCAAACAGTGTAAGTGTTGTAATAACTGATGCGTCCAGTTAACTCCTCTTTAACTGGTGATCTGTGTGTTTACAGGAGTTGTTGAAGATGCACAAACATAAGTTGCAGCTGCAGCAGCAACAGCAGCAGCAGCAGCAGGTGGCTGCAGCGGTGGCTGCGGCAGCGGCTCAGGGCCAGCAGGCTGCGGGGGCCCAGCAGGCCGCCCAGGTGCAGCCCGCACAGGCCGCCCAAGCCAACCCTCAGCTCGCAGCCGTGGCAGCTCCCAGACCCGGAGCCGTGCTGACGGGCACCACCGTGACCAACCTGCAGGTGGCCAGACTGGTAAGACTGCGAAAAGGGTCGAATACGACGTACAGGATCGGCAAAGCTTGAGACCTCGCACTGATATCTCCTCGTCTGTTGGTGTCCGTGGTCGAGGTTGTGGCCGCATTAACACTGCTGTGTTTCCTCTCACAGACCCGAGTGCCCACTCAGGGCCAGATTCAGGCCCAGCCGGGACAGACGGCCCAGGTGACCCTCACCAAGCCTCCTGTGGTCTCTGTGCCGGCCGTGGTCTCCTCAGCTGGCGTCACTACACTGCCGGTCACTGTGGCAGGCATCAGCGTGGCTATCGGTCAGGCCCAGAAAACAGGTGTGTTCAAAGCTTCACGAGACAGTTAACAGTTAAATGACGCACCGCCGATGTCTGTTTCCATTAACACAAACTTCTGATACGTCCTAAAGTCCCTATTTGTTGTTCTTTCTCGTCTCCGTCAGGCGGGCCCGTGCTGACGCCATCCTTCCCCCAGATGCAGGTCCAGCAGCTGCTTCAGATGAAGAAGCAGCAGCAGGCGGCAGCAGTTCAGGCGGCAGCTGCAGCTCAGCAGAAGGCGGGGCAGCCGCAGCAAGGACAGGCCACTGTTCAGCAGAAGGTAAACACACCCCCACCACAGACAGTGGACGTTAAAGAGGCTGTAACAGAAGCAGCAGCACATCCACAGATTTTTACACTGTGTCAGTGGAAATATTAATCTATCAGGAAGATGAAGTGAATCGAGCCACGACATTAACTGTAGTCGTGGTATTTTCCTTAGATCGGCACCCAGCAGGTGACGGTGCAGGCGGCCCAGCCGGCCCAGCAGCAGCAGCAGAAGGTGACCTACGCTGCCACCACCCAACTCCAACCAGGAATCAAGACCCAGTTCTTCACTACATCCATCGCCCAGGCTCAGAAACCCACTGGAGCCCAACAAATCCAGGTTCATGATCAGCGGCAGTCACCACCGCAGAATAAATATTTGCAGACAGACGCTGGATTTGTGTGTTGAGATTTTCTCGTCTACTTCTCTTGTCAGATGGCTAAGCTCCCACAAATAGTGCAGCAGCAACCTCCTGTGGCCAATATCCAGCAAATCGTGTCTTCTCCGCAGCAGGTAGGAACGTTTGCGTAACTCTAATTCTGTATCACAGACCTCCTAAACGTCTCACATCCTCAGGCTGAGCCTTCAGACTCCAGGCGGAAGATTAAACGTCACTGTGGCTTTTAGCGTGAAACTACCCCCCTGAGGAGCAGCTTAGAATTATCATTTAAATTCATCATTTTAACTAGACCTGCCTTTGTGTCACACACGCTCTACCTCTGTCTTTTTATAGTTTGTTCTTATTTAAAGTCAGACAGATACTTCTTCTAATTCAAGCTCTTTGTAAAAGCACCATAAACGCAGTGGAATGGATCCCTTCAAGCGTCCGGAGCAGGCGGATGAATACGAGTTTGTGTTTGTGTTCAGATCCAGGCTCAGACCGTGACTCTGACGCAGGCCGCCGCCTCTGCTCCTGCTCAGGTGCAGATGATCACCGCTGGCACGGCGACAGCACAGGTGGTCCAGCAGAAGATCATCCAGCAGCAGGTGGTGACCGCGGCCACCTCGCCACAGATCCAGACGCCTCCGCCACACAGCCCCGCCCAGCAGGCCGCGGCGCCCTCCGCCGCAGAGTCCCCAGCGCAGCAGCCGGCGCAGCCCCAACAGCCCACCAAGGGTCAAGCTCGCCAGGGTGGCATCAGGGCCAAAACTCCCGCCAAGCCCAGCGGGGGGAGCGGCTAAGAGAGCTGAAGCGTCCAGAGGCAGACTTCCACACTGCCCCGTTACCTCTCCACCCGATTAGAGCCGCGCTCAGCAGAAACCATCGAGTTCTTCTGGGATCCATAATTTTGCGTAACTGGTCGACATTGTTACTTCAGTTCTTTATTTGTTGTTTTGAAACATGGAATGTTTCTTGAAATTACCACAATTTAAAAATGTCTCCCACAAATGCTGCCCTGTCCATCAATCAACAGACACGCCCCCAAAGTGAAGATTCTGTTAACACTCTGTCTGAAGCTGAGGCTTGTGGGTAATTCTGCATTGGGAAATGTGCTGTTTATTAGAAGAAGTGTATTCATAAATAGTCCCTTTTATGTCTAATTCCCTTGTTGTCTATAGATACTGAATGGAGAATAATGCACGTTCCTTTAGTCATTTATTTTTTATTGAAGCAGATACACTGTAAACATGTTCTTTAGTATTTTGTGTTTTCTCATAAATTGTCTTTTTTTATTGATGTCAAGAAAAAAAAAACTGTAAATATCAATGAAAAACATTTGTACTTGTAAAGTAGTTGTGTTTTCATTGGGTTTTTCAGCCTAATTGTAATAAAGTTTTTTGTTTTTATACACAAATTCATCTTTTTTCCTTTCATTTTTTTTCATTAAATCCATTGTAATAACTCGGAGATCTTGTGAATTCTTATAACGCACTTCCTGGTTTGTTACAGCCTTTTATTTGTAGCCTGAGCTAAAATATGGAGGTTGTAATCTGTCGATAGGTGCTGTATTAAAACTACTCCTTTTTGGTCAGATATTAATTATAAAAAGTCCCGGAGGCAGGCAGGATCTGACCGGTTGTTTTCAGCGGAATAAAAACACCTGACACATTGTAAAACCGGCCTCTAAGGCTGCTGTAGCTCCTCTGTGAATGTTTTTGTTTGGCTTGCAGTTGATCTGGCATTTTAAGCATCTTGCCTTTGGAGTCTGAGGATGGCACTGGGGACCAGAAAGCCCCTCTCAGCAGCGTTTGCGTGACCCTGCTGATCCTGGCAGATATGTCTGACACGAGGTCAAAGGGTCTGAGGATTAACCACCACATCACATCATGAACTTTCTTCTTTTAGTTCTTTGCAGTTCTTTATAAATCAGGGAAATGGGACCACATCTAAAAATGCACTTAATTTGCCTTGTTAAAATAAAGGGGGGGTGCAGGTTTGTCATTGTCCACAGGGGGGCACTGTTGTATCATCACGTGCACAGTCTCTGAAGATGGCCTGCTGCTACTTTGGATTTTCCAGCTCATTGAGATTTCCCATCTGCTCCTCAGTGCATCGCCTGCGTCTCCTCTCTCCTCCCGGTCCACATTCACCACTAAGCGAGTGAGACAAGGGAGGTGAGGTGGAAGAGAGGGCCGAGAGAGGAGCAGATGGGCAGAGCTGGTTCCTTTGGCCTGGACATCACTCCATCACTGTACTCAAGCTCTCTTATTTATACTTACACAAACTATCTGTTGTAAACAGCAGTTATGGATGAATGGGTTTTTTTTCCTGTGTGAGACGAAGGTCAGTACGTTTATTAAAGCTGGAGGGAGGAACAGCTGGCAGACTTCAGAGCACAGGAGCTGTCGCGGTGCGGTTAAGGAGGGAAGATGAATCACACCACTTTAATTCATACATCTCATCACCGGCTTCACGCCTCCTCTCTGTGAGTGCGTGCGTTGGATGGAAAGAGCTGCAGAGAGAAAAGGAAATAAATGTAAACACTTGTGTAACCACTTCTTCCTTCCCAGCTTTGATTCAGATGTCAGTTTGCAGCAGATGGGGGGGGGGGGGGTGTAAGTGCACCTTTCACACGCACAAGTGTAAACACGCAAACGCGCCGTGTTTCCACTTTGATTTTGAGGCAGAGAAACAACACAAGCTCTGTGATCCAGGAACTGAGAGTCGTTTCCAGCTGGAAGTTCAGTGAGCAGAAAGCCCCCATGGCAGCACTTTGTATTTCGATATCTTTATTTCCATTGAAGAAGTGATGCATTAGGAGGGGCTCAGACACCAGCCTCCCCAGCATGTGAGTGTTTACCTCAGGAGGGTCTTCAAAGCCTCTGAACAGTGTCAAATATATGAGCCTGGGATGAGGGCTGCAGCCCTCTAAGCATGTCAGAAAGCAGAGGAGGTGTGAATGACAGCCTCTGGAAACGGGGGTGATTCAATCATTGCGTGTGTTGACGCGACAACAGTGAAGAGATCTTTTTGTTGTTGCCTAAGAGACAAGCGGGGCTGAAGGCGACAGATGCAGAGGCAAGCTCAGCACGAGGTGGGGAGCGGGCATCCAGGTACAAAGGAGCCCACGGAGGTCCGTCTCGTCTCGCCCGGCCCTGCTGCACCCTGCACGTGATAAAGGCCAAATCCTCCGTCGATCACTCTCTAATGTCCTGCCCAGGCACTGATCACGCCGCCCCGGGGGCTCCCCGCTAATGATGCTCCTCCAATGATGCTGATGATCACCGCTATTGGAAAAGAAACAGGCCATCTATACTGAAAGGTTGCCATGGCAACCCACTGCGACCCCTTTAGTGCAAATCACAGGGCTGCTGGAACAATGGCTTATGTAGCACACACCGCCAGTACAGCTTTTTCAGACACGCCTGAGTTCGGTTTCTCTTTAATTAAATACGTCATGCTGAATAAACAGTTGTTTAGCATGGGGGGGGGGGGTAAAACAGGCTGCCGATGTGCCCTTGAGCAACGTGTTCAACCCTCAGTCGCTCCTGCAGAGCTGCAGCATCGTCAGTGCAGGTGCCAGAAAACGGCTGCGGCAGCTTCTGAACGATGCTGCCTTTGTGATTCATGCTAATGAAAAGGTGAGATGATTTCTCTTGCGCCCCCCCCCACCCCCACCCCCCCGTAATGAGACGACTTTGCTCTGTTTAGTCATCTCCCTTTGCTCCTTAAGCCTCCCACAAGCATCGAGACTCCTGAGGCGAGTGCAGGACAGGCCTATTACTCTAACTGATGAGTCACAGGTCTGCTGGCTGATTTCACTGAATTGCAGGAGGATGGTGGTGGTGTTGGTGCTGGAGGTGGTGGTGGAGGTGGGGGTGTGTGCCAGTGGTAATTGCTCTGCATGCAAGATGGGGCGAGAGAGCACAGGAGCTGCCACGCTCCACTTCCCTCGACGTGGTGATAAGAAGTGTCATTCGGCACTTTGAAAACGTACCACTGAGATGTACAGTGGAAGTCTGCCACTCTGCTCCCACCTCCCACTCCTCCTCTCCTTCCTCCCTGCTCGCCTCCTCCTCTCTGTCTGCTCCTGTCAGCTCACTGCGCTCCACTGCTCTCACCGTCCACGCGAACGTCTTGTGGTACGACAGTCATGTAAGCGCGTGGCTGCGAACCACAAAGAGGGTCTCTGTCTTCACCCTGAGTCCTGGTCCCGCTCTGCCCGCCAGCGCCGGCCTCGACACGTCGGCCCCTCGCCCCTCATCCCGGCATCTGCGTGTCCTACGAGCGCTGTGTGTGCTTTGTGAAATATTTAGAGACTCTGCACTGAGGCGAGGGAAGACGGCCAAGCCTCCCAACCTGAACTGCACTGCTGGGCGACGGTCTCTCTCTTCCAGGTGCACACCAAATCCAGTCATCCGCTGTAATTAAACGCATCCACAATCCTACGTTGGAGCATAAATCATAATTTCCTCTTCATCACTCATGATGTGTTCTAGTCTCAGGCTTCACTTCCTGTGTAACCGTCTAAAGAAGACGAGAGGCTGCGTGAATAAAAACATCTTTTTCCAACATATAAGTGTTGGACCTCGCTCCATCCTCGCTGTGAACCGCTGAGCCTTTCAATCACGATGCTATCACCTGTTACCAATCCACCTGTTCACCTGTGGAATGTGATCTGTCACTTGAAACAAGGATGACCATCGAAGCAGCTGAGGCCAAGATTTTCTTCATTTCAGTCCCTATCTTGCCTTATCAAGCCTGAAAAACACCGGATCCTACATTTCCCATAATGCAACTCATCAGCACCTTTCATTAGACGCTAAAACTCTGCTCCATGCGTAACAGAGGACAAGCTAACACGCTGATGTTCACCGGGCATAATGCTTGCCGTGTTAACCATCTCAACCTAGCATGCTAGCATGCTAACATTTGCTGATATGCAAGACGAAGAACCGCTGAGAATGATGGGAATCTGATTAGTTTTGCAGCTGTTTGGTCATGAAGTCTGAAGTCGTCCTGACGGGAACATTGACATCAGCAGCTCATTTCATGACAATCCAGCCAATAGTTGTCCAGATTCATCCTCTGTGGACCATGAACGACCTGGCAACAGATTGATATGGCCATACATTCATTTTTAGCCTCACTGCTAACATGCTAACTGTGAAGCCATACCTGAAGCAGCCCTGATGACATCATTCGGGTCTTTTTCAGACCTCATAAAGAAGAAGAAGACTCATTAAAGGGATATTTGCACAGGCTGCGTCAGGCAGAGCTGCAGAGACGACACTCCTTCTCTTCCTCTTCTTCTTCTTCTTCTTCTTCTCCTTCTTCCTCTTCTTCTTCTCAGCTGCTATCGAGCAGAAACCAAAGCGTCTAATGTTCAAACCAGCGACTCCCTCAGTGGAACCACAGCCTACAGCCTGGTGGTCTGCAATGGGGGGCAAGTCAGAATATAGAACAATGTTTAGGGGGATGGGTGAGTGTAGGGGAGAAGATGTAAAAAACATGGAGGACCCCCACTCACCACACACACACACGCACACTCTTCCATCTTTCCTCAAAGCCCCCACCCCCAAAACAAACTCACACACATGCTGAAAGACGAATGTCCAACAAATGGAGGCAAGAGGTGAGTGAGGGCCCCGTATGAGAGGTGTATTGTGCAGCTGGGGGCCTCCACCCCCCCTCGGAGGCCAGCAATCAAGGGGGCCCAGTCGGCCGGGGGGATCGGGGGTGGAAGGGGGCGGCGATGACTGAGCAGGAGGCAGTTGCTGTCTCACTAGGATGTTATTTATTGGCCTACTTTGAATCTCCTGCTGCCTCCTGCACTCCCTGTCACTCCCATTGATCTTGTCCTGATCCGCCCCCGCTGATGGCTCTGCAGCCTCCTCCTCCTCCTCCTCCTCCTCCTCCTCTGGTCGTCTCATGATGTACATTGTGTTAAAAGCCTTCTGCTCCTTGCATGACGTCTGGAGGAAATGAGGAAGTGCTTCAGCGTTACTCTAACTTGTCTGACTACAGGCAGAGTACATGTTCAGGGTTATTAAAGGTGAGCCTCCAGCTCACCTGCATCTGCTCAGGTCAGCATGCGTTTGATAAAAATATGGCTGCAGTTCACGAGTCACAACTGCTTATTGCTTGTTACCTTGTTATGGTCACATTATGGGGGGCTGATATAACACTAGCAAAAAAGTGGAAATATGGGGTGGACATACAGAAATATAGATAAACATATAGAAGTTTAAAGTGCAAAGCATGAACCGACGTCCAGAGATTCAGTCAGATTTTCAGTAAAATCGCTAAAAAGGGTTTGAAAAATCTGAGTTATAATAAGAAATAATGTTTTAAAAAGCCGAAAGTCTTTCAACTGTTATGCATAAATCAAAAGTGAGACGAAAGGGGGCCGACGTGTCGTCCCACAGGATGGATGAGTTTTAACAGCGAATCTCGTCAGTCTATTGATTTCTGAACATTGATCGATATGGTTACACGAGCCTGCTTTAAACACCAGGGCTTAATTTGATTCAAGATTCAAGAGTCTTTATTGTCATTGAGCATGTCAATGAAATTTTCATTGCAACCCCCATGTTAGGAACAGATGGTAAGAAAGATAAGAAGATTAGAAAAAATAAAATTAAGATAACTACAATAAAATAAAATAAACCAACATGCAATAAAAATATTCGTAAAGCAATTAAAAATATACCAAAATGAAAATATACTAAGGCAACAAAATATACTAAACAATAAACAATAAAATATGGAAGTGAAATGTGCAAGCAGAATAAAATATACAAGCAGAATAAAATATACAAGCAGAATAAAATATACATAGTGAAATGTACCGACAGAATAAAACATGCCAATGAAAATGAAATGTGCCAATATACTAAAATGTTAAAAGGGAAATGCCAATGCTTTTAATGTGAAACATTAAAAAAAAGTAACCTAACTGTGTCCAAACAGTTTCTGTTTGTATAATCTGGTGGTCCGCAGACGCACAGGCATGCTAACATGATCACAATGACGATGCTAACATGCTGAAGTTTAGCAAGTGTAATGCTTACCATGTCTGCTACCTTAGATTAGCATGTTAGCATACTAACATTTGCTTAAAAGCACTTGAGGAAAAGTCAGATTCATCCTCTGGGGGCAATGAACGCCTGCACAAAATGCTTGTTGAGAGAGTCCGAGTCCAGCTGATGAGCCGCGGTGGACCTGCAGGTTTTGGCCGGCAGAGACGCATCGTGTTTACGCCTCTCTGCATCCCGCCAGCGTCTTCATTTCCATTTATTTGAATACACACTCAGCTGCTCGTGTTATGAACATCTGGGCTTCGCTGAGCTCTTCCAGGATTTTCCAACCTGCAGAGCGGCAGCTTGAACGAGGCTCACGCCGGCTGTAGATGTCCAGCACAGATCTACAAACAAGCGCACCTAATGCCATTAGCTTTATCACATTACCTGCTGCACACAAACAGAGACGCCCGAGCCGGTTTCCTCTTGCCTTCATCTTTGTTCTATCTGGCAGATCTTTTTTTGTGGAATGCCGGGCAACGCCTGGAATGTCCAGAGCATGATGGGAAACATGTGTGTGAGATGAGGTGGTGGTGGGCTGGTGGGAGATAATGGATTCACGGTCACATGTATGCCTGAGGGGGAGGAGGGGGTCAGACATCTCAGGTGCAACACATGGATCATACAAGCCAGCTGCCTTCTCTCCATAAAGCACCTGAACGCTCCTCGCAGTGTGAATGTCTGTGAGAGGCCTCACTTACAGTACATACAGTACACACACACACACACTCCAGATACACACTTTCCAGCCACAAATACTCGTGGAATACACCGTCGAGTCAGAGCAATGCAGAGGAACAGGCATCGTTAATCTGAGTGTTGTTATTCTGGTCTAACCGCATTCACAAATCCCACCTCAGCCCCCTGGACAGCTGCCGGCCCCGAGGATTCAGACATGCAAACTATCCAAACGCATTCCTGCTTCAGAACACCTGAGAGGCATGCACACACAGTCAGCGTGTCCCAGGCCAGGTGTGGTGCAGCTTCAGCCGCTTCATTTTGATAACTGCTGGATGGACCCTGCAACCAGCAGGCTCAGGTTTTCACGTGTCTCATCATCTGCTTGATTTATTGGCTCAACACATTCATGGTGATTCTTCCTGCAGCGACTATTAAACAGAAAAACATGAAATTTGATCCACGATGAATTGAAACAACTTTGCTGATCAATCAATGCTTCATCTAACTTTTGAATGTGCTTTGGTTCGTGATCAAACCTACAAACCTGACAGTCCCGTCGGCCTCTGCTGCATCCTGCAGTTAGTGCTAATTATCAAAAGTTAGCATGTTAGCACGCTGAACTAAGATGGTGCGCAGGGTCACGTTATACCTGCTAAACTTCAGCATGTTAGCGCTGCTTTGACTAAGTGCAGCCTCACATACAGTCTTGTTTAATTACTGTGCTACATTAACCACTAATTACGAGCAATGCTGACCATTACACCCCCACGCCTGCAGCTCGCACTGTAAATTCCTGTGTGCTACCGTATATTTGAATCAATGCTCTTCACTGCAGAGGCCCTGCGGGGTTCGACCGTGTTTCTGTGCACGGCATTATATGTGATCCATACCGTCCTGCTGCTGTGCGGCAGAGGCGGCGCTGCTTCGTGCGGGGGGCCGCCGCGGTGCCCGCAACTTCCAGCCTGCGAGCAGGTCGATAACGAGCGGGAGCCTCCCTGACAGAATCGTTTACTGCCTGGAGGGCACGGAGACGAAAGTGGAGTGTGCGCGCCTGCCGCTAACCTACTTAAGCCTCGCGCTGCACAAATGGAAGTGTTGATATGCAACATGAGATGTCCTGGTGGATTCCAGCCTGCGAGTCGACTGACCAGAATAAATGTGTGAGATTAATGCCAAAGGAAGTCCTGATGGTGTGTGTGTGTGTGTGTGTGTGTTTGCATTTCTTTTGCCAGCCAGTGTATTCAGAGGTATAATACTTAGCAAGTGTTTCAGTGGAAAAGGTTGATTCTCAGGATGTTTAGTCTAACCCAGCAGGCAGACTGACGCTCCTCTCTCAGTTTACGTGTTGGTGGAGTGTAAAGACGTGCAGGTATGAGGAGGAAAGGTGTGCATGTGTGCGTGGAGCGATCACTCTCAGGCTTGGGTGTGTTCCCCTGCTGTCAGCTGAGGGGCTGCAGCAGTTTCACTCCTTAATTCTATTTGCCTCTCAGGGGAACCTCCCCCAAACCTCTCACGCACATTTTCAGAGAGCTTTGTTGGGCGAGTGGGGGATGCTGGGGAGGCTGGTCTCCCAGCTCCCACTGAGTCTGGACAAGACACATAAATCACACGCACACACACACATGCACAAGTGCTGCTATGTCATGAGGCGATGGGGTCCAGTATCTGGCCGGGGGCCTCTTCTCTCGTCTTAAATGTTGGATGGGGCTGAAAGTAAAGAAGGGGGGGCGGGGAGGCAGAAGACGAGGAGGGGGAGGGGTGACCCACTGTGACTTATTGGTGCTCTTAAACTCTTTATTATTATCAGAGCGTTTCTATGTGGACTTTGGTGTCTGTGTGGGGTTTTCACCCAGATGCTCCAGCATCATCTCACAGTCCACAATCTTTCACCCGCATACGTAAAAACATTGTTAATCAACTGATTAATCCATAAATTGATCAAGAGAAAATGAATCTGCAACAATTGTGATAATCAATTGATCATTAAAGACCTTGATCATGCAAATATTCCAAGTTTTCTCTGGTTTATATCATTAGAAACTGAATATCTTTGGGTCTTTGGGTGTTGAACTCATCGTCTTGGGGCATTTTTCACAATTTTATGACATTTTATAGACAAAAATTAATAGATAAATTATAAAAATAATCAGATGCTCTGATGCTCAACATGATGAGCTAAAAGAGGCTGAAAAGCCTTGTGGAGTCTCACTCTTCATCTGACAGTTGAACTGGCTGATTTCTGACAAGGAAAAGAAATATTCCGGTTATTTTCTTCATCCCGGCGGTGGTGGTCTGTGAGGCTGCAGGAGAAAACACAGATTGAGTTGGTAATTAGAGGAATTATCTTCTACCCCAACAGCTAAACTGTGAGAGTACATAAAAAATCCAGCTAATTGATTTGTTCAGGTGAATATTTTTTGCTGTGTCCTCCTCTTCATCCTCATCCTCTGCAGCATCACAGGCCTTGCAGTAAAGACACTGACTGATGGACGGACGGTGGCGTCTTTTCTTCATCTTTCCCAACAACAGCACAGGGCTGTACAATGAAATGTACATATATATGTATATTATATAGCGTCTTCATGCAACACACATACAGAACATGTGTACAAATATTTTGATTTGGAACATAAAGAAATATGATTATAAAGTTATTGATATACATAAACAAGTTGTGCACATCTTTACAGGGTTTCTGGTTTTTAATGAGTCAGCTGGAAAGAGACAGAACCAATGAGCTAATGTTTGCATCACGTAGCTCGATAGCTAAACTTGATCAAAGAGGCTACCGACAGACGTCATTTCTACCAACAAATAGACAGTGGCTAGTTATAAATGAGAGTCTGTTGTTCAACAGAAAGTGAAATACAACATATTTACCATTTTGATATGTGATAGTTCACATGTACCTGTGTGCTCATGTACCTCTGCTCCCCTGTTGATGCTCAACCACAGACCCAGACACCAGCCAGGAACAGGGAACTGGGCCTGGGCTCTGAGGAGAGCAGCTCCCCAGCCAGGAAGTCATGGAGGGAGGCCACCAGCCAACGGAGCGGCTCCTCCCAAACCGCCGAGTGGAAAGGCTGAAGGGAGAAGTGGAGCCACTGTGGGGGAGGTGAAGCGAGGAGGCTCTGGAGGAGGAGGAGGAAATCACATTTTGTCTCAGCTGCAGTCATCAGCTTTTGTACCTGGACGTGCAGAAATCCAAAAATCAGTGAAGTGTTCAAACACGAACTTTCATCTGTGACATGTTTAAAATCTCCTTCAGAAGGAGCTCATTTATTCTGTTTTCCTCAGTTTTATTCTGATGGGGCTGCTCTTCTGTTCTTAAAAAGGCTCTTTGTGAAGACGGCCTGTCTGACCTGCTTTCTGCTGCAGCAGCAGTGATCTCATGTCTCTGCTTCCTTTACATTACTCACAGGGCCTGCGGCAGGAAACGAGATGCCGCTTTGTTATTCTGCCTGTTTGGACTTAAATATCACAAAACTTCACGTCATCAAATGAAATCACGATGTTCAGCCACCGCCGATACAGCTGATGTCATCTGTATACTGTAGCTGACAATTCAGCATCACAGTTTCACTGCTTTCATACCTTATTACCTGAGAGCTGATCACGCTTCAATCATCACGTCATCACGCCCCGCATCGTCAAACCTAAAATTTTATTCATCCAAATTAATGAATGAAATGTAAGATCTTTGGTGATCTCTTGACTTTCCATCTAGCGCCACCATCAGGTCAAACTTTGAACATGAACATGTACAACATTTTGTTTTATACTTAAAACTCCTGCAGAACTAATAATGTTTCCATCCGCGTCAACTGTGTTTTGTGTATTTTTTGTTACTTCTCTAAAAGCTAGCATGCTAATATGCTAAACAAAAATGGTGAACATGGTGAAGATTATACCTGCTGAAACATGTTAACGTTGTCATTGTGACCTTAGCTTAAAGCACAGCTGTGCCAAAGGACATCTGCGAAGGTTTTATCCAAATAATCAATAATTATTATAGGTAATAGTGATTAGGTAGGATCGCATAGTACATGTTTGAATCAATAATGTTTGGAATATCTTAAATCATTTTGGTGAATAAATATCGATTTTATGCACAACTTAGATAATTCTGTTGCTGATAAACGGTCGATGCGAAGGAGTCACTCAAATGTAAAGAAAGCAGGGCGGAGGATGGGCAATGTCTATTAGTCTGCACCCACCCCCCCATCACACACACACACACACACACACACACACTGCTCTGCAGCCTCCCCTCTGAGGCACAGAGATCCATAAATCCTGTCACAGTTCCCAGACGGTGACAAGCCGGGGCCCCTGCCTCTGCTCCATATCATCCTGACTCATCCAATGTACACAAAACTCCGGGTAAACCCCCGCCGGTTGTCTCTTCCTCTGACATCAGCAGGGAATGCTGAACAAGCAAACGTAAATATTTGATTAAATATAACCCGGGACCATGACAGTCCTTCGGGTGGATCACGCATGTGTGCTTGCAAATGAGTTTGACTGAGCTCTGCTTCATCAGAGAGATGCCCGGAAACAGGAGGGGAGGACGCGTCGACGTTTTTCCTGCGAAAACATGCATTTGTGGCTCTGCTGGTATGTAGAAGATAACATAGAAATACTGCAGCAGCGATGAGCCTCACGAACAAAAACCATGTCCTCTGATTTAACAATGAAACCTTCAAACGTGCACCCACTGACTGCACTGAGTCCGGGGAGGAAATCTGAAGCATCGTTTGTCCGTCACGTGGGCAGTTTGGGGCGTGCATGTCTGTATTTGATATTCTCGAGGTGACTTGAATGCTTGAGAACATGTGCAAAGTGTTAACCAGCTCTTGGAGCTTCCAGTGCCGGCTGACGCCACCTCAAAAGAGCGTCATTAATTAACATGCCATTATCAGAGCTGAATGTTGGCTGGGGGAGATTAATGCTGCGAGGAGCTGCTCGTGGATTAAAGGTCACATCCTGTGTGTTAATCACCCAGCACCCCTGACCCCTGGAAGGAAACACAGTAGAATGGGCACATTATTGCCACCTGGCTGGGCACCAATCATTACCAGGATCAAAATGAGGGCTGTTCCTCGCAGCAGACGCAGACAGTGAATGGATGGGTTTGAGAGGAATAAAAGAGCAGGGAGCAAGTTTTTTTTAGCAAAATAATGACAGGAAAGCGGCGAAACTGCAAGAGGGAGGTAGAGATGAAGATGATAATTAAGATATGACACGTGCAATCGTGGTTTAAAATGATTGCAAAGGTCATCGAGTGCAGAGAAGCTCCGAGGCAACGGCCATAGCCGCCGCTGTCAGGTTACACGCAAGCACAGAGGCGGGGGTATAAGCAGAGGATATCATTATCATTGAGTTATTTCAAACAAAACTGTGAATGTGCATCTTACACAAGCCCTCGGGCACACACAGTGTATTGTTGGCCTCCCCTCAGTCTCCTCTCTGTCTCTTATGGACATAAACACACAAAGACCCTATACAAGTCTGTTAGAAATACATTACATTCCTCGTGTGAAGAGCCTTGAGGATTTTCCAAGGTGGTTGGATTAATTTCTGGGTGTTCAAGAGAAAATGCTCGCAGGCTGGATCAGCGCTTCTATATCATATTTCTGCAGCCCACACACACCTCCCACTCTCCCACATCTGACAAGAATCTCTCAGATCGGATGTGACTCACTAGCTTTGGCAGTCGAAGGCTAAATTCTTCTTCTGTTACTCTCTTACGGTGACCACTCAGCTCTTTCCACTGCCTTTATTTTTTTCTCTCGCAGTCAGCTCCGCTCCAGCCTCTGATGTCGGCTGTCATATTGAGGAACACACTGTTTTACAGGAATTTACATACTGTCAAAATAAGGTTTTGATTATACTCACATGAACGCCGTCTGACAGCTGTGGTTCAGTTCACATAAATCTGTGCCACATGTAGTGAATTATATCACCCATTAATAGGCATTTTTCTGAGCGCACACAAGACATGACGAAACACGCTTCTGCAAACACGTCTGAAGCGCTGCCGCCTGTGAGGAGGCCAGGCCAGGTGGAGGAGGGAGCGTGCTCTGCGAATGCTCAGGGAGTGTTGTAGATGCTCGCAGAGCCGCCTCTGCTCTCAGAGGACCCTGTACTCCTGCACGACGCTTTCCAGGGCGCAGGCGCTTGGTTCGCTGCTCGCCTGATGGGCTATTTTCCCTCTTCGCCGTGCAGGGTTGTGCACATTTTGACCTTGGTGTCAGCAGAGCCAGACAGAAGCTGCTGAATAGGACATCGCCCTCTTCCTCAAGGACTTCACAGCAACATGGTGGTCTCCGTGGTTTTTCCTGCTGATTTTGGAAAGCAAGAGTCTGCATATTGAAAATGATCTCTCCATAGTGGACACTGTCCTATTGTAATGTATATGGTTTCTTTTTATTCTTGAACCATGTGTCAGTGTGTAATGTGAAGCACACTATGTTTTCTATCATTAAAGAAGATGTTAATATTTGTTGCCAAGGCTGCTGGTCGGTCCACCTCTTCGGTCCAAGCTGAAATATCTCAACAACTGTCGGATGGATTGCTTAAAAATGTGTACAGACACTTATGTTCCCCAGAAGATGAATCCTTTCAACCTGGTTGAGCCTCTAACTTTTCACTGTGAGGCTGACATTTTTGTTTCTTTGTGAAATGTCTCAATAACAGCTTATTGGATGGATTGCTGGAAAACTGGCACAGAAATTCATCTCCCAATCAGGATAATTGCACTAACCTTGATGCTTCCTTCACTTTTCATCCTTCATTCATGAGGTCCAGTTTTCCATTTCCCCAGTGCTCTGGTGTATGACTCAGTGCCTGCAAAACATTCCCATCAGCCTCGTCTGCACTTAGCATGTTAACACACACAAAACGGTGAAGATGACAAATACTGTGCCTGTTGAATATCAGCATTGTAGCTTTGTCATTGTGAGCATGTCCGCGTGCTGACACTAGCTTTTAGCTCTAAGTACAGCTGTGCTCAAGTACAGTCCTTCACAAAGCTGCTAGCAAGGCTACACACTCTTTGTCTTATTATAATAACAATGGATGAAATCAGTAAATTGTCACCTGACTTTTCAGGAAACAGCATTTAAAACGCGGTGTGCACAACCTGCCCAGCGCCATGCAGCATGCAGACAGAGCTAGCAGCTAGCTGCTGAGTGTAGAGAAGCATTTAGCAGCTTAAGAGGCCGATGCTTCCCTCAGGAGCAGGTGGAGACCAAAAACAGAGCTAAAAGGAGGGTGAATATTGGCCTTGGATTCACCAGGCGACCAAAAACACGACACGAAATGAACGCTAATGTTGCTCCATGTCTGTTGAATGTGTAACTGCATGCGTTATATCAGGGTTGTGAATACAGCTCGTTTTATTAAAAAGCCACGTTTCTGTATTTTAGACTTTTCCATTCATGTCATTCTGTTTCATTTCCTCAGACATTATTAAACCTCAAAGGTCACTGACCACATCTAAAAATATATCTAAAACATTAGATATTTTTATTTCTGTTCAGTACGACAGCCCAGGACCATGATTATCACCACCAAGTGTATGTCTCTTGTGTGGTAAGTGATCAAAAAACACAATATAAGCAACTAACCTGCAGGGAGCATCATCAGTGTGGAGGCCCCTGCAGCTGGGAGTGGAGTTAACATAGCTCAGTCTTCTGTTGTCCTGTCAGGGTCTGAGTCTCAGGCTGCTGCAGTTCACAGGAGAGCTCCAGATCCGTACCTGGAGAGTCCGTCAGGTGTAATCAGGCTGTGTGTTTGCTGAAAGGCAGGGCTCTGAACGCCCTCGCTACGGCTCACCATGTGATGTAGCAGAGTGTCGGGGCTCAGCTTTGAGGAGAGAGATTCCGTCAACTTCACTTCACTCTCTATGAAGCAAAAATTACGTCCAAACACCAGCATTTCTCCGAGGGCAAAGCTGGATTCTTGACTGTTCAGTTGTGTGATTAAAGTCTAACATTTGCTTAGCTGACACCAGAGCAGCTGGGGGAAAATGGAGACCCGGCGATGGGGCGTGATTGACGGGGATTTTACTGTGTGTCTTTCTGTGGCGTGTCGGAGCGTCAAGCTTCCTCCTTTCAGCTGCGCTGCTGAAAAGCCCTTCCCTCAGGGTGTCTTACTCAGCCTTGACACAGACGCTGCCACTACCTTGTGATCTCACTGCAAAAAGCACATGAAAGATCAGGCTCACACACACATGCACAGACAGACAGACAGGGAGTGTGTAACAGAGATTACCTCAGTCACAATATCTGCTATTGCACTCTATTCTTATCTCTGTGCTGTTATCAACTCCCTCTAGACCATAAGCTCTGTTGACATTTCACCTCATTTCTGCTGTGAAATACTTCCAAGGACTTATTATCGTTATCAAACGCCTTGTTTTAATTCCACTACTCTGCGTTCCACTAAAGAACTATTTCCTGCACCTGCATATTTTCAGCCTGCCCTCTGGGATCGTTTAAAATCGCTGCTCTGTTTATAGTACATCATAATTTTAGGCATGCGTACACCTGTTCTGTTCTAGTTTAATGACAGCCTTGCTTATGAATTAGAGGAGCCTTATCAGCCACTTACGAGTCGACTGTGTTGACAGTCGCTTTGATGATAGCTCCCTGCGTCATCTGACTCAGAGAATGTGCGCTTATCTTTTCGCCATCCACCCACAGAATTACAATAAAGCCACCGTGTCCATGTGGGAAATGCCGAATGCATCAATTTCCCTGCCTGTGAGATGCGAATGCATGTGATCGTGAGTTGCTGCAATGTGCTGACGATGTTCTACCCCCTGCGCAGCTCCCCTTAAGCAACCCATCCCCCACCTGAGACATTTTTGCTCTCTATGTGTGACTACATTACGCCGGCTTCCTCTCCCCCACTGAGTGAGCCTTCTGAGCCGGTCCCTGGGGTGGGTGTCGGCGTGGAAGGCAGGCCTTTTTCCCTGTCCATGGGATGTTATTGATGAGGTGAGGTAATGGATCTCCCCACTGTGCTCACAGGGACACTGAGGATAAATCAGACAGTGGGTAAGACCCAACCAGCCATTCCACCTCTCTCCAGACTCAACTGCCATTTCATTAGCTTTATTTATGGGGGTTCTGCACTCTTCTGAACCCCTCCCCTTTCCATCCTCCCACTGAAAATGCCGCTATTATTCTTCTTCCTCCCTTATATAGTGCTATGGCAACCCATATACGCCCCTGTCCTTCCTTCCTCCCTTTTTTCTAGAAAACATAGTATTCTCTCGACCACACAATTATTCCCCGCCTGCGTCTTTATGTGGACGTGGAGATGTGAGCAGCCAGTGAGCGCTATCGTGCAGTGGACAAAAGGCTGGATGGGTAGCGCTGTGCTCTGAAGTAGTGAAGGACTCAGCACCGGCTGGGCTTTTAACATTAGACGCAGCAGTGCAGGTCCATCCAGCTCAGCACTTCCTGCAGAGCCGTATTTGAGTTGGCTGAGCAGCAGCAATTCACCTCTGGGCTTATGGCTCAGCCACTTAGTGAGAAAATTGCAGCCAAAACCGGCTTTTGTCCTTGAGGGAAGAGACAGGAATGCCTTATGTGTCCTGGCTGGAAAGGACTAACTGAACTCTTATTTCACCACAGGATCAAATTCTTCTGTCAGAGACGGTGGCCATTATTGGTAGGCAGACGTGCTCCGTTCTGCATGAAAAGGGTGAACGAGTCATCTCGTCACGTCCATGATCCCCTTCAGCTCTTTCATCGCTGCGTGCTTCTCAGCTGCCAAGGTTTATCTCACAACTCAGAATAGCGTACGGAAGAAAGCCACAACACCGTGACCTGATTCAATCTGTAAATGGCATCAGTGTAATCAAGTGCCGCCTGTAGATGTTACATAGATTCATTTGATCATACAGCAAATATCTAGGCGGACGATCTATTTAATAAATCCATGTGTGAATGTTGATATACGTGTCTCTGCGTCATCTTTAAAGCGCTGAACCTGGGATTAGACATGAAAGGCAGTGAATCACACTCTCCTTGCATGCTTTTTCCATTAGAAGAGACAGGAACTGGGGTTTTCTTCATTTCATGGTGAACATTGTCATGACAGTCATGCTTGAACATGTCCATACACGGTCCACTCTAGTTTACTCTGCATGAATCCATGCAACCTAACAGATGGTTGGCTGAGCTAAGCTGCAGCGATGCTGTGCCACTGCCAGTTTCATTACAGGGGTTCACTTGGACGTGGGACAAGTGTGAATATGTCTGTCACGCCCACTGCTGCTGGTGACACCAAAGAAATTAAGGCACAATTTGCCACCTACAGCAGTGTGTGTTGCGGTGAATTATATTTTTGGGCAGTTAGAAATTATTAAACAGTCTCTTGCTGGTGGTGTGTACATTGCTGTGGTTATTTGAACAGTCTGAGTGTCAAAAAGATTTCTGCTCAGTGCAGATTTAAACCAATATCAGTGATAGAAGCTGTTAAAATGAATATATGATGTCAAAACGACACAGGACATAATCCTGCCTTGTATTTCCTGTGGCTGAGGCTGGAAAAACTCATATTATGTCTCAACAGTAAAATTTAGTCTACATATGATCTTGATAAAGGCAAGGAGAGGAAAAAATGAGAGAAAAGCGCGTGCTGGCGGTCGGCCAGGTGTGGACAGACTCAGGAAGTTAAGCTGGAATTCCAACAATGCAGGCAGTCGTCGGACTCCTCGGTGAGACGCTGCCTTTTCTGCTTTCAGAGCTGTCTTTTCCGTGGCGAGGAGGGGGCGGCGAGGTGAAGTCCTGTGGCTGCGAATACATTTCGGCCCTGACTTTGCATTGTAAATCTAGACTGATTTGTGAATGATACGAGGAAAATAGTGTCGGGATCAGGCCGATAAAAAACACCAGGCCCCGCTCTCGCTCTCTCCCTCTGCCTCTGATATCTACACAGAGAGATCATTTTCCCAGGCTGTTTGACTCGAGCCCAGTCGTGACAATAATAAATGTCACTGATGGCAGAATGAATTATGCCTCAGCTAAAATTGTACATCATAGCCAAAGGAAGAACCTGGCATGTAATTATACCAGTATTATAAATAGCAAATAGTATCCATCACCTTTGTCTGAAAATCACTTTGTAAATGGAATACACGATTTCAATTAGAGATTTAATGTGTATGTTTCTATGTTTCTGATTTAATTGTGCTTGAATCCAATTAGCGTGAGTCTAACTCAACATGCCATAAACACAGCCCCCCCGAAGACAATAGAAAACTGAGAGTGGCAGAGTGTAATAATATGTTTCTAATCAGCAACAGTTTGGGAAGATGGCACGAGCAAAGGAGTGTTTGAATTTGTAATCAGAGCCGATCAGTCGCAAAAAGGGAGCTCCATTAATCTGGTAGACTTGAGATGGCAGCTCGTCTTTTAAGAGTGCTGTTTTGATGAGGATTTTCCCTCCAGCCTCTGCTCTGTTCTGAAGGATTTTCTGTTGTTCGTCTTTTATTTCACAGCCGTAATGACTGTCTGCAGTGCATCTATCAACTGACAGCCTTTGAAATCGCCAAAGTCTGCTTAGCTGATGCAGTCACTCTCTGTGGTGCCTTTCATGTGGGCTCTGGATCTATTGAAACAATCCTCTTCAGCTTTTTTTACTAGCTTGCAGAAGGCATCTCTTCTTCAGGTGTTTCCCCCTAAAGTGGGCCGCAAGTTCATTTATGCAATCGTGAAAAGAGTCCCTTGTTCAGATATTACGTATTTACTGGTTGTGAGATTTTAGGAGGAGTTCATCTGGCCATTTGGGCTTCGTCTGAAGCTCCATTTAACTCTGCAGGGGCTCTGGCTGCAGATGAAACACAGCTGTTGACATCAAAACTGGCAAGTGAGAAACATTTGTGCTTTATCAGTGAGCTGACAAATTGGGCATCGCGGAGATAGGGGATAGATTATTCCGACATGCGCCTGGGTCCAGAAAGCCCAGCTGAAATAAACAGTTCTCCTTCCTGCTCTGTGATGGCTGGATGAAGAGATGGCGGTTATACTGATGGTTAGAGGGGGTCTCCCAAACCACAGAGCAGAAAGAAAAACACGGGGAAGAAAAACAATCCCATCTGACATCATAGGGAAGGCTGCCGCTGAAATTTAGGTCAAGACATAGTCTGCCAGAGAGTTATATGGCAAAGCCGTGTTGCCAGCACCTTGTCCAAGTGGAATGACATAACACAGAATTCAAATTATACATAAAATGAAGGGAAACTAATTACCTCAGCCTGTCAAAACCTGGATTACATAGCAGCAAGTTTCTTTCTTTAATGATCCCCACTGACTAACTTCAACACTTTTAAACTAAACCTTTTCTGCGACTGGAGGAGCGGCAGTATGGGTGGTGCTTTTAGAAGCCAGTGTAGCTGTGAAACAAACAGAGGGGAGACCATTTAGAGGGCAGCGGCTTCAGCAGTCATCAACTATGTACACAGCATGGTATGTTGTGATCTCCCAAATACTATCCTTCAATGTTAAGTCACTGTATTCACAGCTTGTACTTCTCCACGGGCATCAAGCAGCACAGATGTAGACTTCCTGGAGTGTCAACGCTTGAACTGAGCCCTTTTGGAACCTCAGACTGGAACCGGGTGGGAGGGAGAGGGAATACAGAGGGTTTTGTCCTCATAGCTGTAGTGTGAGAGGGACAGGCTGTTGATGGTATGACGATGTGTGCCAGCAATGTGTTTGAGCTGCGAGGATGCAGTGATTCAGATGTAGATAGATAGATACATAGATACATAGATACATAGATAGATAGATAGATAGATAGCAACGGTTTTATTTGTTACATCTATTTATTTTATTTGGAATATGGCACATTTCTGCATTACCAGACATGTATGTAACATATATGAAGGTGAATGCAACATATAGCCTATATGTTTCTCAGGAAATACAATGTGTGCAAATGTGTGCAGTACAAACCTATTATTATCAGATCATATTCATGGAATACATAGGCTTACAGAAGTATATAAAGGAACGTGAGCATGTTTATTCAGACATGTTTGCAGGATGTGCAGAAATTCATGTCAGACATGCAAATTTTAATGTATCGAAAGTAGCGGAGAGCCTGAGAAAAAGGGGAACCGCTGCCAGGTTCATGTTTTCTGTTTGGTGCTTATGGTCGCTGGCTTTAACACTACATCACTATATTTGTTGTGGGCATGGGAAAAGTGCAGTGCTTGAGTAAAGAGGAGGGGCGAGAGAGCATGCGGACCTATTGAGAGAGAGAGGCGGTTCAGCCCCGCTATGGTCTCAGCAGCAGCGGCTTAGGGAGTAGTGCTAGACCACTGTGTAGTGCAGGAACAGGCACGACATAGCTGAAAACCGCCAGCGGAACAAATGAAAACGAAAACCACTCTTTCATTTGGATTAATTCAGGGGCGAGACACTCAATCGGAGCGAGAAGCTTTTTAAGCGAAATTGGACCGACTGCCGAGGATTGGGACATCAGCTACTGTGGGATAACACCGCCGAATGGTTTCTGTTGCCCCGCCGCTAAGGTTAGTTAGCTTCCATTGCTGGCTGTCCGTTGGTGTGGGGGGGTCCGTCTGTTGTGTTGTTGGACGACGGGGTCCGGCTATTCTTTGGAGGAGAAACATACATAGCAGTATTGACCTTTTTCGAGGCTGTACGTTACGTTATAACTACACGGCTCGTTGAGCCTTTTGTAAATGTAATGTTAGAGAAGAGTTCAACTAGCTGGTTGCTCACATCACCACAGTACTCCTTGTTGGCTGGCTATCGCCAGCTAGTTAATTATTTTATAAATCAGGAACACGTGCTACATGGCTAGGCTAATAGCTAACGGTGCTAGCTACCTAAGCTAGCTGTCAGAACTGCGGAGAAGCTAACACCAATTTTACTGAACTGAATTAATGCTGCGTTGGTTTTATCTGTGTAAACACACGAATCCCCCCCACACCACTACCAGTATCTGCTATCAATAAATAGTGTCAACTTTTCATGATGTGTTAATAACGTTTATTGTGGTATCTGGCTAACTCCGTTAGCCTGCTATCTTGGCTACGCACAGAAGCGTCCGTTTCGCGTTTGTAAACAATGGTTTTCTATGAAGTTGACTCAGTGCGCTCCGGCGGTAGCTAGTCTAACGTTAGCCGGTAACTCATTGCTTTGTTGTCAGATGTGTGATAAGCTAGAATTTGCTGGTTGTTGCTGCCGAACCAGCCTGGTGTCAAGTCCCTGACAGAAGTCAATCGGTACAGTTAGCGTTAACGGCCGGTCATCTTAGATTAAGAAGTTTCTCTTTTAACATTAGTTTGATGAACATTTGTATTTCTGTTTGTAGGCAGGTTTCTGTAAGAGTCTCCGGTTGTAACAAGTGATGGTTAGCCACCTGTAAACAAGCGGTATTGTTAAGGGCTGTCTCTTTTGCAAACTAAGCGTAATGTTGTCAAACTTCTAAGAGCGGGGACATCTTTGCAGACACATAGCTGACATCTTCATAGAATAGCCAAACCTTTTCTTTTCTGAAAATGCCAAGAGACAGAAGTTTACACCAGATGAGGCGATCATAAATATAAACAAAGTAATCTTGTGCTGGTGTGAAAAGAAGCGGATTGTCTGTTGTTGTCAGCTGCTCAGTCTCCACAACCACAATCATGATAAGCAATCAGATGTTCTGCTGTGTAGCTGCTCAGATGGGAGTAAAGGGGGCTGAATTTAAATTGTGACACAGTCAGATGTGGTTTTAAGTTTATTGAATATATGTTCATATTGTACATAATGCATAATGGCAGTACGTCTTCACTGTCTTTATGTTGTGCTGCATGCATTGAATCTGCTAATGAGAGACGACACTATCTTAGAATAGTCTGTAAAGGCACAGCACTGAGGGGTTTTGTCTCTGTATAACCTTGACTTATAAAATCTCTGTAAAATTAGAATCATACACACATAGATTTGTGAATAATATTTAACGTGTAGGTGGTGCCCCTTTTATTGTGGTGCCAAAATGATTTTTTTGAGTTGAAAGGTGTTGTCAATATATGTTTAGTAGCGACACATGTAGTGAATACCAACTGTGGGGTTAAGCTCATTTTCCTCCTCATCTTGACCAAGCACCTATTGATCTTGAATCAGTCAAATAAAGCATGATATACTCATGCACTTCCTTGGAACTGCTGTAAGATTTGTTGTTGTATTTGCTCATTTATGCTGGGTGGTGGCAACACGTCTCCAAACCTGGGAAGGTTAAACCGAACCTGTCTGAGAGACCATTATAGATACCATCAGTGGTGTGTGATTTTCTTGTGACTTAAGTGAAGTGTCCTTTTCGATTATGTAACCCAGTGTTTCCCCCAGGAAATGGTTTAGCCGAGGCGGTAAGCCATGATCTTAACGCGTTGCATCTGGTGATCCACTTAGTTGTTGGTGGCCTATAAACAAGAGCCACACCCAATAGATATATAGCATTCGCTGTTTGAAATGGCACCTGTGCTTAAGGTTAATGTTTCATTTCATCAAATGTATGCCATTAGCAGAGGTGGTCCTTGTTGCATGCGATGCAACCACCTCGGTCTGCTATAAAACACTATAAAATAAAATACAACCATAACGTGTTCTGTCGCTGCTGCACAATCAAAGCAAACATTTTTTTGGAACCTAAACCTGCAATAACTTATTTTTTAGCCACTTAACACAACTGTGATATACCACCTTTTAAGTTGACATGTTGAACTTATTAATTGCTAATGTATCCATTCAACTATTATTCCAATCCAGTGTTCACTCTTTGTAACTCTTGGCTCTTATCTAGCTCTTTAGCTGCTAAATGATCCAGGATATTCACCAGCTAGTCACTCGCTATGTCTGCTGGTTGGTCTTGAGCAGGTAGTGCACAGTGGGTTTTACTGCTTTTTTGCTGACAATGGCTGCCTGCTGCTGTCGATAACGTATCTATGAGGCCGGTGAAACTCAAAGTAGTGGCGTTGTGGGCCGGACAGCTAAACAATGAGCTGAAACTTGCTTCATAGCTCCGTAAAGCAGAGGTGAGCTGCACATACAGGTGAATACAGGTTCTCTGTTACTTCATCACTACAAGCGTCCCCTTTCACATTGATTTAACATCGTCATCTCATACTTTGCTATTGTAAACATATTGATTATAGTCTCTTTAATGTTCATTACATTTATTATGTTTATAGTCTTCATCAAGCAAGCATTACTTGCCTGATGAAGACAATGAGAAAAACTATGAAAGTCTGGGGCTCCACTGAACCGGCAGTGTTAGCAGTTCACAAAATATTTACCAAATATTTACCATTTTCATAGGACTTTGCTACCGTTGCTGTGATGGAAAACAAGTATGGCACATCAGAAATAACATCACCAAGAGTTACTTTGAGGGATGGTACCAGCATCATTATGATAAATGTTTTGACGCCTTGCGCTCTCTGCCTTTACTCTGACATTTCCTACAAGTGTTTTTTTTTTTAGTTTACTTTTTTCTCTCCATTTGAATAATGCTGTTTCTTCTTGGCTGTGTACATACCTTGTGTTTATCTAAGTTGTAAAGTGCGCAGACTTGTTGGGTTGGTTTGATTCTCCAGTGCATCATATTAACTGCTTTGGCACAGACTACATACTAGAACCTCCGCTAGATAAGTGACAAGATATGAACGAAATAATACGGAAATATGGGACCAAATGATAAGAAAGACAGACTAAGATTCTCACCAAACAATTGGCTCCAAGTATGGCTACTTTATACTTGCAGTTTAGTTGGTATTTCATTGCGAAGATTTCAGTTATTATATTCATTCATAGTGCCTGGAGGCATTTGGTGTGTCTGACGAGAAAATCTTAAATCAATGTCTGCTAATAATCCTTGAATGGTGTGACAGTGCTGACTTGAGTTCTGTACAGTCGTAGTACAGTGTCAGCTCAGCAGTTTGGATTGTAAAGAGTTAAATGAGAGTGAGGAGATATCTCTCCCTTTTCCAAAAGGGTAATGGGGGCAAAGATAATCCCGTGCTCAGTGTGGTGCCTCAGGGAGGCCGTTTCACTGCTAGTTCAATTTCTGCTCGTATTATGAAACACAACACAGTTATGAAACCTGGAAAGGGGAGAGTTCTTACGCTTTTTATCGTCTGAAAAATGAATCCTCACGGTGGATTCTTGTGGGAAGACAAAGCATGTTGCATCATCGTATATCACAAAAGATTTTCCTTTCAAATTCAAAAGGTTTCTCTCTCAACAGCATACATGTCATAAACTGTCACTTTTCAGTAGGGTGGAAACAACCTGTCATTTTAATCATTCTCATTATTTAAGAGTATTTTTTTAAGAGCAAAGGTTAATATGAGAGAAGTTTTGTAGCTTGTCCCCTTTTATAAATATCAAACAAATGATCATTTAAATTAGTTATTTTTTAGGATTATCAGCAAGTATGAAAGGACCATCGTAAAAATGAACAGAAGAATGTGGCTCAAGCTGCTTTGCTCATTTTCATTGCTAAATGCTGCTGCTGTAGATGCTGGAATATACTACGCCACTGATTAATGGCACAACGCTGACAGGCACTAGCTCTCTCATGAAAACAACAGGAAATTGTTCTGTGCAATTATGTAAAACATTGGGGGTTTTTTTTGCAGTCGTTGTTGTTTCATCAGGTAAATGTCACCTGTTCATGTGTGTTCCTGATGGCAGCGGCTAGCCCGTGCACATAACTACTGTAGCTGGGAAGCTGACCTTTCATCTGTAAATTTTCTTTTTTTCCCCATCTTTAATTGTGTTTATCAGGTAATGTTAGTGCTTCACATCATGCCATATATCCCCATAAACCAAATGGTTACTTTTGGGTGTTAGAAATGGTTAAGCTTGTATAACGTTATACAATATTAATCAGATGAGCTTGTTGGGAAGAGAAGTTCTAGTGAAAGAAGGCCTGAATTATTATTATTATTATTAGTCTTTTCAATTGAGGGTTGATTTTTACTCGAGCCTGGTCAGGAAATGCTCAGCTGGCTCCATCCCTTCACATCAATTCAACATGCTGAACTGGATGAATGGCGATGGTGATCTGGCCCAAAAATGGTATCACGACCTGTTAAATCACAATCACGATCCACAATCTCAAGTGTTATCTTTTTTTCTCAGATTTGTTTGCTCTGTAGACTATAGCCAGACTTCAAATAGCCTTTGAATTTCTATTGCGTTTCAAAATGGTGCTTAAAACCTTCATTCAGTTTGAAGTTGCAAACAGAAGCCACAAACACAATCACAACTTTTCAGGTACTCTGAAATAGAAAAAGAAGTAAAATGTTGTGTTTTGGCAGAAGCTCCTCATCCCCACACCGCAAGCTCTAACTCACATTGCATTGTTTGCAATATGCCACTCAAAGCAGAGCCACGTGAAGTAATTCTTCCAGTCGGCGGAGCCTTCACCCTCACTATTAGTTTGTTCACACAGTGCGGATCCACCAGCCAGTGACTATGTAGAATTATCAGAGCGCCCTCCCCTAATGAGCGCTGACTGGAGCCAGCAACACCTGGCCACACACAGCCCGACTCGACCCGACGGCCTGGTGTGTCATTACTTTGCATCTGATGGAGCCTTTGTTCAAATCTCAACCTGGATTTTGGGTGTTGATTAGTAGGTTCAATTTGACATTAAATCATAAATCAGCATCTCCCGTAGCCTTTTAATTTCCACAGACAGTAATAATCCACATCTGACAGCTCAGAGGTGTGCTGCTTTTATTTAAGCAAATCCAGTCAGGATTCTGTTCAGATGGAACTGCGTCACCAACGAGCATTTCACGCTGCACATTGAGCTTAAATTTATATTTACTGTAATTAAAGTAGATGCAACGATGATTACAGGGAAATGACACAACTTTGGTATGTTGCGGTGTACTTTATAAACCCTTAAGCTAACATGCAGAAACCAAAGAGGGAAATACGAGGCAGTCACCGTGAAACTGCCTCCCAGGCGCATTCCCTCCTCCCACCAAGTTTCCCTCTAACTGAATGAGTAACAGCAGCTGTCTAGCATTTCTTGCTCACTAGTGGACTGCACCTGGTAGGTTTCGTGTGTGGAGAATGTTACTCTTGCCTCAGTGTAGAATATTATGATCGGGTGCAGCTGGTCTGTTGGACTGCCTTGAATTGCTCACAATCAAAGTGCCATTGAGCCGGACACAGTGCCACCTCAGTTACGGTGGCTGAACTGGGTCTGGAGTTGAGCAGTTGTAATGTTTTCTGGGATTGCCAAGTGGAAAAACCGCGGCTCTGACATGTTGTTTGAGGAAAGTGCTTTTCTCATATTGGCCCTCGCAGATCCTGCAAGTAGCCATTAGCCTCATTACTTTGTCCTCATTTTGAATGGCCTCACACATTCATATTTTGGTTGCTGTTGTGAGGATGCAGTCATCAAAGGGGGAGGGGGTTGGGTATGTTGAGGCTGCTGGCCGAGGGGTTAATAGGGTCTGAAGGTCAGACTGATCGCGTCTGTCACTCTGTGGAGCTCAAAGGGGCCACAGGATTTATCTGTCCGTTCAGGAATTTGTGATGCTGCTAAATCAAATTCAGCCAATCACATTTCTCCTTTTTTCCCCACACTTTTCTAATTCAAATAAAATCAGTCTTCACCAGAAGAAACCAGCATGAATATAACTGTGTAATGTTTTTTTTCTTCCTTGAAATCAGTTTTGTACACATGCACTCCGGAGGTGCATAACACGAGCAAACTGCCAATCATCTCTGGTAATTACAGAACACATAGGCTGGTTTAATGTGTTTAACATGCTAACTGTGAATGTCATAACTCTGTATGTTGAAAATTACTTTATATATCTTTACACAAGCATAACTTGGACTGAAAGGCAGTAGATTTTGTGAATGAGATGTTATTGAAACAGCAGAGAACATATGGGCGTTCTTCCATCAGCATCCTAAACTCTAATTTAATTTTAGTGGAGTAAAAGTTGGAGTAAAGAAATTAAACCGACATTCTCCATTATTTTCTCTGAGAGATCGTTGCATATTATGACCATCTAAAGAACACCAGCTGCTCTAAAACTTTTAAAGATTATTTATTCTCTGACAGGGAGCTTGTGATATATATATTTAGAGTAGGAGTACTCTATTGGCCTTCTGCGTGGATGAGCTGCCAGCCCTGTTACCAAGCTGCAGTTAATTTAATTGATACCTGATGCTGTGCCAAGTGACGTGGCAATAACTGTGAACCTGCTGCCTATACCCTTCCAGTTTTTCTTTTTTTCTATTTCCTTTAAGCTGCTGATTACGTTGCCTTTCTGTCTAAACAGTAATCTAAATAAAAACTGATCCCTGCTGTCATTTGGTGTGGTAATGATAGATGTTTCTGGCGTTGTGTTAGAGCTTGTTCTTAAAGCCTGGAGTCAGACAAGAATTGCCTCTTTCATCATTTACTCTTTAAATTGATGAGTTTCAGTGGAATTTGACCAAACAGCTGTCAGTTACTTAATCAAAGGTATTGCATAACATGTCCAAACACTGTTAGTTAACCTCAGTCCCCCCGTTGTCCTTTTCACACATGTGAGAACGAGTTGGTGGAGTCTGTGGAGGTCACTTTTAAAGACACCTTTAAAGACACAAGAACACGATCAATCTTTGTATTTGAAGCTGCTTAATTTACTATTGTTTGCTTTTCATTGATAAAACCAATAATATAATTGACTTATGTAATCAGACCTCAGTAGACAAATGGACAACCAAAAAGAGTATTATTTAAATGTCTCATATAATATCTCTTTGAGTGCATGTTGTTGTTTTGTGTGTCATTAAAAATTAATTAAAGGTCAGAGTAATTTATTATTCATAATGCTTTCTATTTAGATTTCCATTTCTATGAAATGGAGTTGCTATGAAAACCAGTCACCCATATTTAAACGTACTAAAGGAGAGACAGACGACGGATTAGCAGAGATTAGAAATGGCTCTGTGGTAAGTTATTCACTTGACTCTGTTATGCAACACAGATGACGGGACATTACTCTTGTTTGTGTGTAGGCTTCAGCTGAGGGTTGCATTATATTTATCTCTGATTAGCCTAACGTTTATACTAGGAAAGTGTGTTCCAGCATAGTTTGTTTTTCACATTCTGGAAAGCATATCAGTGAAAGCTGCCAAGGGCACACACCTCCAGGTTGGTGATCTTACAGCGGTAACACGAGTGACACATATCGGTGAAAGGTACGAAGGCCTAAGTGGAGTGTAATTACAGGTTATCATGTGTTTGTGAGGGAGGATTGAACTCTTGTCTTGACATGTGCGCTGAATCCATGACAGTGCAGTTTGGAACAAATTAGTCCTCCGAGTGCATCGAAACATCAAACTGCTGGTGTGACGTCTAGTCTGTGTTTGCAATGTTTGGGTATTTTCACCACGAAGTCTTTCTATGTGCATAATTCAAAACCCTGTGTATCAAATTTAGGTGGGATGTTTTGTTTGGTATGTTGTCTGTGTAAATAACACCAGCATGTATGGGCATTAGTGTTTGGCAGCACACACACGCACACACACTCGAACCCTCTCATGTATAAATGGAAGCTCTGTGAGGCTGCTGTCATGAGGGGCAAACAGAGGCACTCGGGTTGCACGCGGCCATACAGAAGAACATTTCAAAGCTCTTGAATAATTAAGTAGCAGTGAGGAAGTAGGTCAGCCCAGCAGACAAGTGCACTCCTCAGTTTTATTTCCTGCTCCTCAGCATGGAGAGCTGAATGTCAGGTGGGCTTTAAGAACAGAGCCAACAGAGAATAAAGAGGGATTTGTAAGTTGAGACCTCATACATCAGAGTGTTGCTGTCACATTGTGTCCTGCTGAGCTGAGTGTTTGGTGGATGGTTATTATTAACAGATAATCATCCACAGCAGTTATTCAGCCTTGATCAGTGTTTGATTTTTTTGTCAATCATGTGCATTAATTGCATGAAGTCTTGGGAGTAGTCGATGTAATGTAATGTAATCTCAAACCACTTATTCAAGTGAAGGTTTGATTCAGGTTGTCAGTCAGGAATGAGCTGTTAACGTGCTGTCATGTGATTTTTTTTTTGTTTCAGTGTCAGCATGATGCATGAAATTTGGCACAACGCCTTGGTGATAGGGCTTTGCCATATGACGACATATATCGTATGGCAATAGAAAAACATCTGTTGTTTCATATTAGGATCAATCGTTTATGTAGTTGTGTCACAATAACAAATCACACTTTTTACTCTGGATGTTCCCTAATGACTAATCTCCCTGACGTTTAAACCAACGTGTAAACTTAGTCTAAAAGCAAGGAAGCACTGAAAATCTGTCAAAATTAAGCACGATTTAATCTGTATTTAACATTGCCCAGAGAATATTGCAGCTCTTGTAAGAGCAATTTGAAACAGTTCAATACCAAAATTGTATTTTAAATGGCAGTGAAATGTGTGCTACTTTGTCTCTGGGTTTCTGACAAATGGCAGGAATTAAATCAAATATGACCTGTGTTTATGAACTCTGTTTTACTGTTTTTGTGTCTACATGAATTGGGACAAAATTTTATCAAAGTAAAACACACTTCATTTAAATTCAACAAACAAAAATTCACCAAAACCTTCTTGGTTTGTTGGTGCACTGTTCTCAAAATAATCCCTTAATTCACCAGAGATGTCAAATATCAGGAGAGGAGCGAGCAGAAAAACGGCCCGTCGAGCGAGAATATTTTTACATGTAACCCAGAAATTATTTCCCCCAGGCATTATGACCAGAGAAATTTAAATCTGATGTGTTATATAAATGTTATGTTATATTAAAGTTTTGATTGCATTGTGAACATTGCACATTATCCTGTCATTTAAATGTGTACATTAATAAAATAACAATAATACCTTAACTGACTAGTAGTTGTGGTGCCGACTAGCAAGGGTACCAATATGTAATTGACTACTTGACTAATCTCTTAATCGTTAAGGCGACATTATACATCGCTTTTTGTTCTGCTGTTCAGCAAAGATGCTGGCAGGAAGTTCAGGAGTACAGAAACGGGTTATCTCTGAGCAGGAGAAGGACAAAACAAGCTCGTCCCTAAAAGTGGAGCTACTTCTGTCACATGGACGTGGTTTGGGTATGAGAAGCCTGACACGGACCAGAAACCGTACTTATAAAATATGCCACAGCAGGCTTAAACACCACTAACCACAACAACTTTTATGAGAGACTCTTTTCATGTGTATATTTATAGTGTTTTTTTTTTTTTTTTAAAGAAAAACAAAACCCAAGACGTAGTTCAGATGACAATGGGGCTTGGCAATTACAGTGTTCTAAGCAAGGTGCAAATGTGGGGTCCATAATTAGAATGAAGTGTTGGAAAAGTGAAGATATGAAGCTCATATCTTCATGCCTTTGAAGAGTGAAGCAGACGAGTCAAGTATTCCAGAGTAGAGCACTCCATGATTATCTTATGCCAGTTTGCTTTAGTGGGAGGTTTGTCATTATCCATGACATAAAGATAGTCTTCATTGCAGCATATGTAAGGATATCATGCAGTCTGCCAGAACCCAGATGACCCAGCAGCAAACAGAGAGGGTTCATATGCAAAGCCACTTCAAACACGTTTCCGCTATCTTCCAAATTATCCATCCAGTATGCTTTAATTTTAGGACACGACCAGACGCAATGAGCGTAGGTCCCTGCTAAGGTTCTACATTTTAGGCACAAAGGTGAACGCTGGGGGTTCATTTTATATCTTGTGTTGGGAGAGATTTGCAAATGATGCAGGATAGCAAGCAGCCCAGCATGGACACACACTGATGTTTTCCTTTCTATGGTTCCATATCACATCCCATTCATCCCCGTCAGTGTTTACACCAGGTTCACTTTGCCATGTCTGTGCAACATCCTGCACATTCAACACATCTGTCCACCATAAAATGTAGAAATGACTCATGGATTCTTTAGTGGGATGCAGGAAAAGTAACTGCTCTACAGCTGATGTTGTAGCTTTGATATTAAGAGTAGGTTCACTCATTACGAAATCTCGAGTCTGGAGGTATCTAAAAATTTATGTCTTTGGAGATGAGGTGTTTTTCTTGAAGTTGTTCCAATGACAAAAGGGATGCATCCTTAAATACATCACACATTGTCTTTATCCCTTGGGATGTCCATACCTGGCAGGAAACCAGGGTTACCTCCCTTCAAGTTTTCATGTAATAAACCACGCATTTAAAGTATTGGAAATTATGGGCTTGTTGTTACAGAGGCTCCTAGCCGGTTTTAAATTCAGGGCCCTGCAGGGAGCCAGAGGTCTGACATTTCCAGGTCCAGCCAAACAAGTAGGATCCTCCTTAACCCACTCTGCAAATCCGCTGCAAATACACAGCGCATACGTTGATCTTTGTGATGCATTCAAGTCCAAGTTGTAACAGAAGTGTGAGGTGAGGCAAAGCATTCACCTCTGTCAGTGTGGTGTTCAGGACCTTAGGAAGGGCTCATGTAGAGTAGATATCAGAGGTAACTGTCATTAGTTTTCATGACACACACACACACACACACACACACACACACACACACACACACACACACACACACACACACACACAGATAATTGTGTATATGTTGGCATTACATAGAACATCTCTAGCCTTACCAACCATTTGAAGCGCTTTACAACACGAGTCAGCATTCACCCATTCACACACATTCATAAACTGGTGGCAGATGCTACAAATGCGTGGTGCCACCTGCTCATCAGGAGCAATAACCGTTCACACACACACACGCACACACGTGACAATAGACGATTTAAATCAGCAATAACGAAACACTGATGTATTTGAAAGAGCGAATAGGAAGATTCTTTAGGCTATGTCGGTTACAACTTTTCATCAAATATTTACTCAGCCATCTAAACAAAAGTCTGGAGTCAAGAACAAGCATGGTGTGAAGTGCAGCGTTTGCACTGTGTGAAGGCCACAGTTGTACGCCGCTAGCAGGGAGGGGGAGGGGAGAGCCTTATGTAATTTCACACAGTGTCGCTGAGGCTGTCGGCAGCAGGGGAACAGGCAGGAAATCCAATAGCTGCTCTGCTGTCCAGCATGGATACAGCTGGATGATCACATCTGGAAGTACAGGCCAGCCAATCACAGGACCCGTTTGTCTCTCTGCTCCTCTTCCTCTTCCCCGCCAGACACTCACTTTTACAGTCTGTGTGTTGAGACCAGTGATGGATATAATAAGCAATTCACAGTTAATACTTCCTTTCACAGTTGTTGCAGTAGGGGGAAACGCACAAGTTTAGACCTCATTATCACCAGTTTTTGTCCAATATATTACTATACTCAATACACTATGATTATAGTAATATATATGTCATATATATTCATGGCCACTCGGTTGTGCTAGCCCAAGCTAGTGGCTAGATACAGACCAAAAGTCTACATTTTTCTGTCTGTCTTGAGCGAACATTGTTCTGCAGTTATTGACTGTTGTATACATCAGTTATATGAAGTTATGTTTGAAAATGATGAATTCATTTGCTGTCTTGGACTGATAGCAATTCCAGTTTTCCAGTGTCATGTCTGATGACGTTAATGCTAAAGATAATCCACATTAAGGTTGTAACTGCCGTCTTTTGACGTTGTTTACATCTCAGTTCTACTTCCATTTTCAGTTTAACAATCACTTCTATTGTTTTTCACTCTTGTGGCTGCAGGTGCTTCCTTGGTGTTAATCATACTGTCGCTAACGTGATGGGAAGTGTGCCGCTCACTCGGATTCAAAATGAAAGGTGTGACGGGCTGTGGTTTGGGAGATGATTGTACCTCTTTCCGTCAGACAAATTACAGCCATGGCAAAGTTGACTGGGTGTTCACACCTTTCTCACAGTCTCTTCAGTTGCTGACTGTGTGTTGTGACTGCTGATTTCCTGTCTGAAAGTTGAGCAGATGTAAGGCAAGATCAGCTGGGGGTGTCAGGATGTTCTTTCACTGTTTGCTTGGTACTAATAGCAACGTGCTTGCCACCTGCCTGCCAGGAGCTGCGCTATATATCAAGCTGGCATACAGGCAATAATTATATCACCTGCTGCCTTTTATAGCCTCCCCCTGTCACCTAACATTTGATTTTACCTCCCTGTTAGTAACTCTTTTGCCTGCTTGCCTGTCTACCCAGTAATGGTTGGTGGTCCTTATTAGTTTGGATTCAGATATTTTTGAGATTTCTCTGAGAATATTAAATCTGAGATGAAGAGCTTTACCAAGACCTTTGCGACAGCACTCTAAAGCAGCGTAGCAACGGCGCTGGTTACTGACAGATTTCTCAACTTCTAAATGTACCCATAAGCACCACTGGGGACATTATCCACAAGTGGAAGAAACATCACTCCATCATCAACTGAGCACGCACAGGAGCTCCTCACAAGATTTCCAGCCAGCCAGTCAGACAGTTAGTCTGGAGAGTAGCCCAAGAGCCAAGGACCAATCAAAAAGAGCCCCAGGAAGCAGCAGGTACAGTCATCAGAGAAAACAATAAGCACTCCACCGCTGCTGTCTCCATGTATAATCACCCCATAAGACTCCATTACTGAAGAGAAGGCATGTTGAAGCTTGTTTAAAGTTTGCTGCACAACGTTTAGAGAGGCCTGTAGGTTATTCAGAGAATGTAGTGTGGTCAGAGGAGACAAAAATCAAACTTTCTGGCAACAATAAGATGAAGAACATGTTTGGAGGAGAACTGGCTCGGCAAAGGAAATAAGAATAAGGAATAAGAAAATAAAGGTGCTGGAATGGTCCAGACTTAAAGTTTTGTGAAAGAACCGAAGACCAAGCTTCACTATCGGGCCCCCCAGAATCCTCAAGATTTAAAGACTGACTGTGTGGAAGAAGGAGCCAAAATCCCTCCTGAATACAGTGAAAAGTGTGGTTGTTTTTTACAGGAAGCGTCTTGAAGCTGATACAAAGATTCTCCATCAAGTGTTAAATGAGTTTCAGTTAGCGTGATCAGTACTTTTCTCTTGTGTCGTACACAACATGTTATATGGATTACAGTGTTGAGACTTCTTCATCTGGATGGTTTTATTGCATTAATAGTCATGTCAGCTCCCATTTTCATGTGAATAGCTGTATTGGAAGTATGTTTAATGAGAGTAGCCTCTGCACTCCATTGATCTCGTGCTGTCTTCCCCTTTATAGTATGACAGTGTCTACCAGGAAAAGGACATTCTGCCATGTCAGCATTGTCTGGATATTACTGCTTGGCAGTGTAAAGGGCGTTGTACTGGGGTTTGGCAGATCTATGAGTGTTTTTCTTGCTGTTCCAACTGATAATTTAAAGGTGTTTGCAATCACCTCTCATTTTTTTAACCGCTCGTTGTACTGTGACTTCCTCCCCTTTGCTTTGCCGTGCTGCATTTTAATGTATCGTACTCTCGCCGTGCTGGTGTCCACCCACAAGAGAGATAGACCGTTTAAGGTATGAGAGTTTAAAGAGTGAGGTTTTATTACACAGAAGTATTATTGAGGCTCTTAAGAAAAAGGCAAATCAGTAACAGGCTTTGAATGGTGCACTGGGTAATCGCAGTGATAAAGAACTCCATAGATGGTTTCGATAAAATAAAAAATGGGTGAGGTCAGATGGAAAAGGTTGAAGTGTTTGTGCTGTGAGGAACTGTGCTTACTGTACAGATTGACCTTGTTTCTGTATCCTGACCTTAAAAAACCTCCCGGGGCCCCAATACTGAAGCTTCAGTGGATTAATTGCAAAAGCTTTGTTTCCATGTTAAATTTGGGTGGATGGAGAAAGAGGCGAAGGGTGGGATTAGAGCAGCCAACAACTGCAGATGGGTGAAGCCAATGCAGAAGTTCGAAGATTTAGTTGGGCAAAGTCGGTTCGTTGTTTTGTTCTTATGCTTAGTTTCACTTTTTATGTGGATCACATAACGGGACCTGGACCACCCATGCTCTAAGTAAAGATAAGGGTCATTTGAAAATCAGTGTTTGCATGCATATACAGTGTTTGTGAGCCGTTCGGTATCAGGGCTGAGGGTGAGTGAGTGAAAGGGTAAGCAAGCGAGAGCCTCCTTGTCCAGGGCCCTTCGGTAATGAGGCTCCAGGGAGATAAATCCTTATGAGACCTGACAGGGTGCCACATTCCTAGGCTGAGAGTCCTAGCAGCCCCCCTCCCCTGAGCTCAGCTCTCCAGGGCACTGCTTTATAGACTTCTGATGTTGTTCCCAGACCGAGGCCTATGCCCATTACAGTTCACTCATCTTCCTTTTCACAACAGCTCCATGCATTTGGACGGAGCCAACATCTCTTTTGGCTGTCATGATAATTGCAGAAGTCCTTGCTGACAGCTCAGTACACTGATGTGTGTGTGTTTTTTTAGTAGAAATACTGGCATAATGTTTCAATGGGCATATAATTAACAGTATATTATTGCTATTGCAGTGCTGGGCTGATCACAGCGTTCTGTTAAGGTCCAAGCCATGCTATCAAGGCTCTTATCAGAAAATGTGTTGCAAGCTGTTGAATCCCTTGTACTCTCTTTAAGAGCTTGACTGTCAAGCTACCGAGTCAGACTAGACAGAGATTTGATTAACTGTTTATGTCAGTAGAATTAAACTGTTGTTTGAAGTCAGCCTCCTGCTCTCCTTGGCAGGCTGGAAGCCGTCTGTGTGCTCTGTGCTAGTATTTCCACAGCCATTCCTAAAATGGAGAGGGAGGGTGGGCGGGTGGGGGGTAAGAGGATGAAATATTGGCTTGCACCGCTGAAGGCTGAGGCCCACTCTACTCTGTGCAGAAGACGAAAGCAAAAGAGGGGGAGAAGGAAAGCACGCTAGAGTGAGGTGACTGAGTTCATTCGCAGTGTTGGCAGCAAGCCATTGACTTGCCTGTGGGTGTCTGTAGCAGTGCCAGTGCATGTGTTTAGCCTCTCGTCTGGAAGGCCCCATTCGCCTCAGAGTTTATGTCAAAGCTCTCTCATTGTGTTGGCCCTCTCATCTTGATTCAGGTTTTTTGTCCTCTGCAGATCTTGTGACTGCCTTCAGACTTGTTTTCGTCCTTCTCAGGGGAATCTCTCTGGACTGGACAATCATCAAAGAGAGGCTTCCACAAGGAGGGATGGCTTATCTCACCCTCTCTTTGTCTCGCTGGCCTCTTTTTCTGCCCTTTGTTGCACATATTTGCATGCTATGTCAATATCATGAGTTTTCCTCATCTAGTATTTCCCCAGCAGTGAGGTCTACTCAAGGACTTGAGCACTTCCCTTTGTGTGGGCTGTTATCCAGTTCTGCCTGACTAAAAGATGAGTGTGCACCAGTTTCTTGAAAATATTTGAAGCCACAGAAAAAGTTTAGACTACTTGACACAAAAGCAAAGTCTCTAGTTGGCGTGAGAACTTCGGCAGTGTTTTCCTACCTTGTGGCCCCTCCGAGCCTGTGTTTACAGAGCTCCTCTGTTCCTTAAAGCTAGAGCCACGCTCAGCTGTTCGTAATAGAGCCCTTTGCATAACTGGAATCAAGTGACACTTTGTGTTAGTGACAGTCGAGCAGGAAGGAAGTTTAGATAGTGCCCCTCTTTGTCCTGCAAAAAAGAATCAAAATTATAGTCCGACAATGGAGGCTGACACACGGGCACTCCACTAAGGGCTGTGGCAATAACCACGTGACCGCAATACTGGTCATGTGATGCCCACTGTGGGATTGTCGAATGATCAAATTCAGTTCATTGTGTTTTTGTTAGTATTATATGTGAAAATTATAGAACTATATTTATACACAAGTTTTACATAGGATGGAAGCCAGGTTTTCTATTTCAATTGTGTGTTATTAAAATAAGGAAACACCTAAATTAAGCAAATGTTACATGGGTTGTAACAAGGACAATAAAGAAAACGAGCTCACAGTGGATATACTATTAATAATTGAATATTTTGTAACATTTCCAAATTTGTCAATATCCCTTGTCACTGTTATTAACTAATTGTGTATGTTCGTTATTTAAAAAAAACATTATTTTTAGTGTCAAATCTCACTATTATCGAATGTATGTGGACTTTTTTGGGGGAGGGTGGTTCAGTGCTGGTGCTGGCTTTCCCGTGCAGTTAAAAAAAATTGCAGTGCACCGAGAGCACTTGCTATCTTGTCAAGCTTTTGATCGGTGCCATGCTGAGAGCCCATATTTCTGCCACCGTGCCTCTTGTTGTGTGCCTTGCACAGCGCTGAAACATGAGCTATGAGACAGAGGTGTCATTAGTCAGAGGCCCACAGAAATGGCGGGAGTCCTAATTTCTTTGTTGGCAGGAGTCACCGGGACACATGTCATGAGTACTAATCCACCCACTACTACTATCACAGGCTTTTATCAGTGTATGAGAACGGTGCAGTAATGAGCTAACTGAGCTGAATGTTGTCTCAACATTGAATTTTTGTTGCACTTAACCTTAAAATTCCTCAAATCAATTTCCACTGAGGGTGTGACGCTGTTTTCATAAGTCCACCATGTTCCTCTTCAGCATTGTCTCTGCTTTTAACTACAGTTCGGTTTTGTCGGTGTGCGCTGTAATCTGCACGGTCACTGAAATAGGATTATTCCTCTTGCTTCTTTATTTTCACTCAGTACCTCTGTGCAGAATAAGCTTCTCTTAGTTACTACAGAGGGGTTATGTGGGGGCGTGCTACAGCTTAGTGTATGCATGTTTTTACTTATATCATCATTCTTGGTCTATATGATACTGTCCTTTCAGATGAGAGCAGACTAGTTTGCATAGCGTCATCTGGAGTTAAAATCTATTGCCTGACTCCCGAGGCCTACATATCTATCTGTCATTGGGTTATTTATGTTGCCTCTGAAGCCCCATTAAACTCAGAGTATTTTTGGTTTACGGGCTAGCTGCTTGGTCTGGCTGGGCTGTGTCTGTGCGTCCTCAGTGTGAAGACAGTGGGGCATTCAGTAAGCAGCAAAGGAGAGGTTCAGACTAGCAGGTGCAGGGACTCTCGATCCTCTACGAGGAGCAGTGGACGGGGGAGCAGCTGTGGTAGGGGGTGATGACATTCTGATATCCGGAGCACACAGAGACCACTCTGGCTACTCTGGAGGTGCTAGCCGGAGAAATCAAATTGTTTCCAAGCAACAGTTATGCGTAATGTTTTTTGCAGGTATGAAGGCTGTTCCTCTGGGGACATTCAACTACAAATCTCATGTTTCGTTTTTTTTTCCTCTACAGGTTGCTGGCTAAGAGAAACAGCCGATAATGCACGGCATCTGCTCTGGAGCCACACCCACTTCCTGCCTGTAGAGGAAGCGGCTGTGCCAGCATGTCCTCTCATCCCCAGTCTGTGCCGCCGGGCCGGAGGACTGTGGACACACGGCACCTGCCGAACCCTGCCACTCTACCGCTGCAGCTGCAACGGGCGCACACGGTAAGAGGCACACAGTGCGTTAAATGGTACCACCTGGGCGCCCCGGTAACTCACCTGGTGGAACACACACCATATACTGGGGATGAGTCCTTACTATGGGGGCTCGGTTTCATTTCCAGCCTGAGCCCTTCCTGCATGCATTTCCTGTCTCTCCAGCTGTCACCGTCTAATTTATGAAGCAAAAAAAGTGCACCGCATGTAGTGCCTGAACTTCTTTCAGGTAAAGATTTTACTGGAGTTGTAGCTTTCAGTCTGCCAGCTTGGTGGATATTTAGTAAACAGAGCATTACTCTGGACCCCTAGAGAGGGCCTGACCCCAGGGGCCCCCACTGGTGTTTTTCCAACAGAAACATTCCCAGGTTACAATGTTGTGCACACAGTCCAGTTCCCTCATTAGATGTTTGAGTTGAAAGTTCATGTTGTCATCATGGAGTCACTTAAGGCCTTCCCCATTATTTCCACCCACATCTAATTATCAAGATTCTGTTCCTCTCCGTATCGGGGACAAAGCTGTCTGTGCTTCAAAGAAGAGGCCTCTGGCTGATGTAGAAGTTCATTCAGTGACCTCCAGAGTTTGTTAGGCTTTTTTTTTTTTTTTTGTTCTTTTATGGCGGGAGAATTGAAAGCTCACCCCCCAGGATCCCCGCAGCTGCACCTGTAGTTAATCCGACCACTCCCGCTTATCATCACATGCAGCAGGAGATGAGGGTTGACGGGCTGTGTCCCACAATCCCTGATTGGCAGTGGTGCAAGTTTACAGAAGGTGCATGCGTTATCCCACTTGTGTGAGAAACAAAAGGAAGGAGTGGGAGAAATGAGACCTCGAAAGAAAAGGACTGGAAATTACAGAAGAAAAAAGGCAGGGAGTGAAAAAATGTGGCATCATTGGAGCTTTTGCATCGTTTTCAAGGAGAAAGGAAAAATGCAAGATGTCTTCTTCCACGCTGACAACTTGTTTGTGTTCCAGGAAGTGGGACTGGTCGACTACCACTCTCATCATGCAAGGGACTACGGCTCCCACCTGGCCCAGCCGCATCGCCGCCGGCCTTCCTTACTGTCAGAGTTTCAGCCTGGCAATGAAAGGTAGGTGCTCTGTGCTCGTACGGTCTTGACATTGTTTTGATGGTAGCGTGTTTCGATGATCTGTGCTGTTTGTTGTATTGTATCGTATCAGGGTACGTAAAAGAAAAGCATCTCAAGTTTCACAAAAAAAAGCCACATTTACTTTAAAACTTTCATTACATTATTATCGTCCTTATTCATCATCCTCTGCTGAGGATTGTAGACGACATCATAATTTCCAATGTCATACATGTTTCCATATACTAGACACTAGTCACTGTCAGTCAATGTAGGAATTTTCTACCATTCACATTTTAGTTAGTCTGATTGACATCACAAAATATCTTTTTAATGGGAGCCCTGGCCGAGATAGCAGCATTACAGTGTTTCAAGCATCATATATGCAAATATTAAAAGCACACAAAAACAAAACCTACAGTATCAACTGGCGTTACAGTGAAACTGGTAGCGTCTCCCCTTTAATGTACACCGAAAACCAAAGCATACTCAATGCAAGCGCCATGCAGGCTGCATTTTTATGCAGTATTATTCTACTAAAGCTGCTGCCTGTTAACCCTCCCCCAGTGTAATCCTTATGTAATTGGCATCCGCAAGCCGTTCCTCTGTAATGTTGTGTTAAACGGCTCTGCGGGGCAATGGAGCTTGCAGAGTTTTGCCATCTTCAATAGACCAACAGTAAGTCAGGCAAAGCATTGTATGTATAGGACTTTCTCTCTGGAGGTTCAGGTCTTGTACCTACCATAGTTGTTTATTATTTATATAGTCATGCTTTTTTGAGGATGAGTTTTGATGAGCACTAATGAATAATTTATGTGCATGCCATGAATTTTGCATGATGCACAGAGGATAAGAGGATAAGTCACAAGAATGTTTTTTTTCTCCTCAGTTGATTGTCATGCCAGATTTTCTTGCATATGTTAAACACCCAAGAAGTACAAAATTGAATTTTGAAGAGGTTTATTTGACTAGAAATCAGCTGTGAGATAATTTACGCACCTTTTAGCCAACAGCAGACAGCAGATGGTAGAATGACTCTGTATCAGTGTGTGGCCGTTGCGTGTTGTGTCGGCGTCTTTAACCATCAATCAGATGGGATTATGGTCTCTGATGTAAAGCACAGTGCTGCGTTGGGCCTGTTTGACAGTTAGCTTAGCCTAACCCGCAATGTGGGAACACTGGCTCATTGGTTGATACAGAAATAAACACCACTCTGTTGAAGTGCTGCCCACCAGCTTCTGATTTGTTGACACCCTTCATTCAATCACTGGTGCTTTGGCAGTCACTCTCGGTCTGCATGATGCCTGTTTCTGCAAGACAGATGCCTTGTGCAGCTTCAGCAGTGGGGCAGCGAGGTTGTTTTTCAGCAGATAAAAAACATCCATCATATCAAAAAGGGAGAGTAGCAGTTAGCCCACGTTTCTTTGTGGAGACAGTGAAATAAACCGCTGGTCTTGCTGGCAGGCGTCCGTGGGTGGGAGTCGCTTGAATGTATTGGGCCTTCAGCATTCCTTTAGAGAGCTTAGAATCCAATCTGAAGCCCTCATTCTATGTTCTCATTCAGACTCTGAATAGTGTAATTCTGGCCTTGGCAATCCTTCAAGCTATTCTCCTCTCAGATGTGTACTTGTCTTTTCATAAGTCTCAGTAATTCTGCACACCATGTCTCCATTTGTAGCAAGCTCAGGGTCGTTCACATCCTGACTGAGAATTTTAGCACTAACATGGCCTTAGAAACTCTGCTTTCCTTCAAGCGCTTAAGATCTACGTATCCGTCGTCTCCTCTTGAATTGACTTGGACTGAGGACAAGGTGAAAATGTGCTATTTAGTTAATGCTCCAAATTTACCCTAATTACAGGTCAGAAAACCACTACAGTATAATCACTGGTGAGCCACTGTGCTAGTTGTTTGTTTCATCCTCCTCTTTACTCCAGGCAATATCTCAGTCACTCCGCCTCTTCCCATCTGTCTGAGATCACCCAGGCTACTCGAGAAAGGGAGAGAATACATTTTATAGCAAGCATAACAAGACAGAGAAACCACTTAACGGGGTTTCTTTTCTGACCAGAACAGAGAGTAGAGTGCAAGCAAATCTGGTGCAAATATGCAAAATGAGTTTACACTGCTAGCTGTATTTATTCTTGTCATTTATCTGTAAACTAGTAGTAGTGTTCTCAGGCTTCTGTTCAGACCCCAGTGCATCGATGTGTGCATAATCAGGGTCAAATATTTGCACAAACGTGCTTTTTATTAAACCCTTTTTAAAATTAATTAATGTATGTAGTGCTGTTTATTTACAAGGTTTCATTGCTTTTTATGTTTACTGACGTATTTAATTGCATTTTGTTGTTTTTATACTCCTTCCAACTGCAGTATGCTTTTCATTTATAATTATTATGTGAAAAGGAAACCGTTTGATTTCAGAGCATCAGTTGCTGAATTATGATGCTTCTAACAATCGAACAGTCTCACCTTGTGGATCCTAAAGTTAACATTCCTTTCTCTATTACTTTATAAGACAGATTTACTTTTATAAAGTAGCTTTCATTTGTTTTAGTATCGGGAAGTTAATGGTTGTAGTGGTCTCTCTTGTTATTTTTGCCTTTGAGTAATTCGGTTTTTGTTCACAAGTATGAACAGAAAGGTTCTTGAGCACATTTTGAGTTTCTGGACTCCACCCGTTGTCCCTCCTCTTCAGTTTCATTCATCCCAGCTGTGGTGCAGTTAGCCTGGCTTCTCTGTTAGCCGTCCCTGTGCAGTGCACAGCTGGGGAGCAGCGAGGAGGCTGGCAGCCGCACAAACGCCGCCGCGCTTTCACAATAACAGCCTGCTATCTGCACACATGGTCTCTGTGCCTGTCCTAACGGGGCCCAAACCAGTAAGAAAGTAATGGAGCACTTGTGGGGATGTTGTGTTGTGTTGCCCCCTCCCTGCTCGCTCTGCGCCCCCCCCGCCTCCACCTCCACACACATCTCTTTCTCTCATCCTCCAGACAAATCCTCCCCAGGGATCAGATTATTCTGCACGCTCACAAGAGGGACGGGGGAGAAAGAAAGAGGGAGAGAGATGGGAAGAGGAGAGGGGGGAGGTGGGCTAGAGCTTGATGATGTGATTATGTAAGTGCCAACCCTCTATGGAGATGAGGAAGTGTGCGACTGAATGAGTGAGAAAAATGTGTTCGGGAAGGGGGGGGTGTAGTCACACACCATCTGGGCATTAATGTTGGCCCCCTGTTTTTCGAGTTACTATTTAGGCAATCAAACAGATAAACATTCACAATCTATTTCTTTTTCAGCACCCCGTGACACCTTTTAACATGCAGATTTATGCCTGCGTGTTACATAAATGACATGACATACGACATATCTGTCCTGTGTAAATCTCAGAGGATGGTCTCAATCATTACACCCCCCCCCCCCCCCCCCCCCCGCACCCTACTAGGCAGAGACAGGCTCCATGCTCTTTGGCACATAAAGAAACCACACACTAGGCCATTGTGGGCCTGGACCAGCAATTATGGTTGTGTTTTCCCTCTTCTCTTCAGAAGCCACTTCCATTTTGACACTGGCAGCAAAGTCACTGACTCTCTAGCATCTGCCTCCAGGGCAAACTTGAGAAAACCGTTCCCTCAGAACAGAGAGCCATTTACAAGTGGGCTAATAAAATACCCCAGATCTGAGTAGCTAGCGCAGTTAACATTCGGAAGCTGTCATTTGACTACACGCACTTCAGCTTGTTGCTGGCTATACCCCCCACACTACACATACAGCAGATCATGACCAGATCACATTACAGTATGGTGCTTCCCCCTCCTCCAGTGGCTCTTAGTGTAATTGTTAGCATTCCTGGCCCTCCAGATCAGTTCTTGTGTTGGGGTACAGTACAGGGAGTGCCATAGCTTCTACTGCAAATTTAAACAAAGCGCTTCTTTACCTTAGTGTGTGTGGCCACTGACTGCCTAGCAATGCCTGCAAACCCCCACACAAGAGCCGCTCCAGCATATGCTGCTGCATTTAAAACCATTAGATGGTAGTGTTACAGTGAGTCACCATTTCCAATGTTCTTGCTTCCCTTTCTTTCCACTTTCCACTCCTGAGTGACCCGTTGCATGTTCCCATTCTGCAGAAAAAAAGGTCTTCGGTGATTACTTGATGATGATTCTGTTTGAAACAAATCAAGCCAGCTGGCTTTTGTGTGTGCCTTGAGCCCAACAGTAAAGATTCAGGTCAGCCTGATCTGGGGCTGTAACTGTCATCTTGTGCTTTTGTACAAATGTATCTTTGTGTGGTTAAATGAAGCCTGTATGAATGAGATTTGATTAGACCATCGTGTTTAAATAAACCCAGCACCAAGCCTCGCTCAGAAGATCAGTATTGTCTCAACTTGACGTAATGTACTGTGCTTTCATACTAACTTTGGCATGTTAGCATGCTTACAGCTAGCATGTTAACGCGCATGGAGGTTAGCATATTGATATGTAAGTATGCTAGCATCAGCCATCTTGCTATGTTAGCATGAAAGGTCTAGTGAGTAGGATTGAGGTGGATTCAATTCGTAGCAGTCTGCAACCTCACCACCAGATGTCACTAAACCTACACATTGGATATTTAAAGCTGAAATTTAAGTGCAGCTGGGGCTCATGGAAATTTGGTCAATAGTTCTAGAGGTTTCCTGACCCGAATGCTGTTTTGCTAGTCGAAAAGTACTCAATTGCAATTCAGTTGAGATGAAAGTGTTGGACTGAAGGACTTGAAGAGTCATCCGCAATGCTAGTGTGGCTAAAACCCAATATATCAAAGAAAGTACTGACCCTAAATCAGGTGTTTCTAACTTGTGATTTTCTTTCATCAGCTGTTACATCAGAAACCGTCAGAACTGAACACGGCTTGTAGTAATAACAGCTCCCTGTTTTTATCAGTGGCTTTACATAATTTTCTCTAATCTGCTACGTTTGTATTGTTTTTGTTACAGAGGACAAGAGCAGCATATCCGCTATGAACACATCTACCTGCCAGAGCCAACCGGCCAGTCAGACCTGGAGTATGCAGAGATCAAACGGCCTCGATTAGAGATGGGACCGGAGTCTCTGATGAGGCCTTCATCCCACCGGCCACAATTGCCTCTGGGAGGGGCTGAGGATATGGCAAAGGTCAGTAGTCTTCATAAAATACTGTGTATGATATTGATGGTTTAGAGTGTATTACAGCTGGTCAAGATGGTCAACAAGCAAATGACAAATAATTAGTACAAATAGAAACTCAAAACATGCTTATAATTGTGATTATAGAAGTCTGGACATATCACAGAGTTTTTGAATTAATATTTATATTAGTAATGTACCAGTATTTTGGGAAATAGCTGCTTGTTGCCTTCAGTTACACATTCACAACAAGATTTTAGAAATCATGATTCATAATGTATCCACACTGACCGCCTTTTTCTCCGAAAATATTCCGGCTTTATTGGTGAAGCCTCTTGTTTTTTAGTGAATCCTGCCAGCGACCTTCAGACACACAAAGGATATCATTAGACGCACCGCACCAGAAGTCATAGAAGGAGCTTCTGCATTGTAGGAGATGGAGCTCTGTGAGCGGCAGTGGGAAGACTAAGGGAGATGTGAAACCACAATTAATAAATAATAGAGCTGACCTAGATTTCAAAAGACTGAGGATGAAACTATGTGAACTGCACATCAATACGACTCGCTCGCAGTGTTGAGCTGTGATGGGGAGGCGTTCCTGACATTACACAGAGTGCTTCAAACTGCCAGGGGAGGCAGACAGCCTAGGAACGGTAAATAGATACACCAATAACAGTGGGTACAGGAAAAAAAACATTGACTCTTAAGCTAGCAGGGAAATATTCAGGAATGCCAGCACACTGCCCTCAGAGCACAGAAGGCTGTAAAGCTATTATATAAGTCATGTCAGACGCAATCACTGCACGGAACAAGTGCACCAAATGATAGTGGGGGTATGAGGAGAGATACAAATGAAAATGAGGCAAAGGGCAAGTGTAGTGAGACGCGAAGAGGAAAAGGGAACAGGAGGAGTAGGAGGAGGAGACCAAGCAGAACAGAGGGAGTAGGGCAGTAGTATCAGACAGAGCTGATGGTGGTATGATGACTCACATGGACAGTGAATCACAGAAAGACAAAAGCAACATTTTGCTACTGTACACATTGTGCAGTCATCCTGACTTTTGTGGTTGGAAAAGAGAATAAGATTTAAAATCACACCAGAAAAAGAGGCACCCGCCTTTACTGAGAGCTCTCAGAAATTTTCCATGCATGTCAAACTTGCCTTATATGGCTCAAAGGTTGAGCGGTTTTATTGGTGTTATTTATACCGTTGTGGAAATCCACATGTGACAAAGCTGACCAATAATCCATTCAGACCAAAACAGGGATGCAGCTCAAACCACTGACGGCGTTCTATCTGAGTGAGTCAACGCAAGTTAGCCGACCCACCTCTGCGACCAGCACCAGTGCTCCCAATGAAGTCAGCTAAACTACTTTTGAACCAGTGTTTGGTACAATCTCCTCCACCTCATATCTCATCAGCCCGGCAGAAGAGATGCTCCATGGTGTGCTCGGATTTTACAACTGAACTGTGAACTAGGACGCACACTTTAACTATGTCTATATATCTATAGATAAGAAAAAGCTTGAACCAAAGAACCACGAGCACGTGACAGATTAACATACTGGAAACCATTGTTTTCCAGTGCTCAGTTCATATCTTTATCACAATTCTTTATTTACCAAATTCAAGGGTCCTTTTCAAAAATGTTACGTGTTAAAAACGGCTGCTGTATAGTTAGCACCTGTTTTAACTCTCAAATATCATTTATTAGCATCTGCAATGAAGCGCTCATGTGCAACGTGTGGGAGAGCGTGAGAAAGCCAGCGCGAGGGTAGAAAGACGGCACGAAGTGTAACTGAAACTCGAGTGCGGAGATTGATTCTAGGCATAATACCAGCGGCTCTGTATCTGGACTGATGACGTTATTGGCTCAGGATGTTCGGCGATCAGGGACATTACACCCCAGTAGTCAACACACGTTGGCTTCAATATGACTGTGTGCATCCAGAAAGTAAAAAAAACTAGGATTCTGTAGTGTTTTGGTGTTTGAGCCTGTGAATAACAGCACTCGTAGGTGATGTTTGACTCATGGTATGTCAATACTTAACTACCACTTACTTTAACTGTAGCTTGAAAAAGAAATATATTTGATTCTTTTGTAAAAGGAAAGCAGACATTATTTTAAATATTTTTATCTGACTTACTTCTGTCATTTACTCGCTTCCTTTTGTCATAATAATGAGTAGAATTTATGAACATAATCTATAGTTGTAGCCCCCCATTTAAGACGACGCCAACTGAGGAGCAGTCCACGTGTAGTAATGTCCCACGACGACACAGAGTTGACGTGCGTTCACAATCAGTCCTGGCTCAAAGAACAAGACATAAAAAAAGGTAGCAGCGAAACATGTCTATAAAATTTATAGCTGATGTGTCGAGTTCACAGCAAGACGCCCACGCAACTTACACCTGTAAGATTCTTGCACTGTAAAGATTTTCCCTTGCATCACAACCTTGTTTAGATCGTAGAGCTCTACTGAGACCGCTTTTACTCTGAATTTTAGTTTTATTTTCTCTCTTTTAAGTGATTTCCCCTTCAGAGATTCTGCTTTGAAACCTAAGGACGGTCACCTCAGAGGCTTTGAGCACCGACCTGTTGTGTAGTCTGCACAAGAGAGGGCTTGACGTCCAAACGACGGGGACTGTTATGAACTGAGATGCACATTCTAGCATGAAAACAGGATGTCTGTGGCTCTATTCAAGTGTCTGGAATGCATACACTCAAGACTGCGTGAGTCAGTAACACAGGCTGGTGCTCACTAAGCAGAACACATTTATGTAGGCATGCTACAACACCCAGAGGTAGTTTAAAAAAAGCCTGATGCAAACACAGCTGGAGATAGCATGCAGCGGTATGTTCTAAATGTGACGAGGGTCATGGAGGGTGTATAAGCTGTAAGCGGTGCTGGGCCAGGGGCTTAGCTGTTGGCCTGTGACCTTTTCACATTATGTCACAGGTGTGGTGGCTGTTGATGTGCTGCTGCGCTGTTGACGAGATCAGAGGACAGTGTAGGACACAGTGCCAGAGGGAAAACACAACAGAGACTGCTTTTGTCTTCATAGTATTTTCCCTCACGGTTTAACACGCTTTCTAAACATTTGCTCACATTTTACTAGAGTTTGCAGCAGAAAAACGTGGCAACAGTAAAAGTAAGATTTAAGTTTCATATTAATAAACTGTGGAACATGTGGTGCTCCCTCCCAGATTACACTTTGTCGTGTATTGATATCTGGTTTTACATCACCAGGATTTTGCCCCCTGTGAGCGGTCTCTGGCATGCTGAGCAGTAACACAGGTCAGGAGGGTGGTGGTGTTTTTTGCCCTCATGGACGTCGTTTTCATTATTTTCCTTTCTAATATTTATGCATAGTGAATTCTTTGTGACCAACCGGCTTCGGCAGACTTTGGCTTGTTCATCTAGGACAACCCCTCAACATCCTCTGGCAGTGACATTTTCAGTCACAGCAGGTCTGCGGGGCTATAATGCAGCCTGCCTAGTCCAGATTAGCCCGCTTACAAAACCTTAATTTCAACATTTAAATATAACCTAGAACAAAACTCAAGCAATCACATGCACATTCCTTTATGGAGGCTGTAACTCTAGAATGCTCACATACGTGCGGGAGGTATGAGCACATGTGCAGTGAGGAGAAGCTCAATCCTTCCCCTGCAGAACAAGTGGGCCCTCATTTGAGTGTGTTGTTACATAAACAGGCCCATGTAACAGCAACTCCATTTCCAGTCCTGCTTTGCATGTGAGCGGATTACTGAGTATTGGCTTAAAGCATGATCTACCAGACTTTGAAAAAAGCATTTTTATGTGTGCTGGGCTATTCGAAGGCAGCACTCAAAGGTGTACGGGGACCCGAACATCGAGCTGTCTTGGACATGTGGTGGCAGAATGATGAATTCCAGTTTCTAATTAAATGCTGCAATAGTTGACTGGGATCTGAACAACATGAGGTTCTGAATGCATCATTCATGTTGCAATGTACTGGTGTAATGTTTGAGGAGTATTAACACATATATTAACGTTTTTCTAATTGTCCCGGAGAATGAATGAATCGAGGGAAACATTCAGGTCAAATAAAAAGGACCTGCTCATCTCAGTTAGAGCTCAAATGATTATTGACAGATAAGGAAGTGGTGACAGTTTTTTTTTTTTTTTTAGCTGGTTTTTGTAGTCTGTTTTTATGCAGATTTTCAAGTTGTGCATTAAATTATTCTTTGTCAAAAAACATTTGAAAAAAGTAGAACTATGACCACTTTTGCTTTCTGGCTGAGGTGAAAAAGTTGGTGTGATGATGAAAGCAAATTGCGACCAAGTGAAATGGAAAACAGGCTTGGCGAATTAATCGTGACATACATGAAACACATGACTTTAACGTCCGTTCATGCTTCCGTTCCAACAAAGACCTGCAGCAGTGGAAAACATCAGATATGCGTGGTGGGAATCTTCCTCAAATTAAACCAACAGAAATATACTACATATTTACATTTTCCAAACACCTTGCTGTGCCCTCGTCCTCTGCAGTGGTTCAAAGCACCCGGCTGTAGAATTTGTGCATAAAGCATCTGTTTATCCTGATGTGTCCAACTCCTAATGTTCACAATGACAGTAGTGGATAGAAACATCATCTTCATTTAATCTTAATTCTGTCGAGTCCAAAAACCTTTTGTTGCTGTGTGAAACATAAAAAAACAGAATGCAGTTGAACAGTTTTCTGTTCCTGAGTCATGTGTTCACAAAGCGGTGAACCTGTTTTCAGTTGAGTATATGTCAAAAAAGATTTGCAAGATATCACAGTCTTCATCATTTTTGGAATCAGGGTTGTAAAATTTTCACTAAATTTGGTCAGTTGATAGTCTAACACTGTGCTGAAGGAGGGTTTGTATTATCAGTGTGTACTCTGAGTGTATACGCTGATGTAGGAGCAGCGTGTTGTACTTGGAAGATGGTTGGTTTGATCAATCGCTCCTCTCTACGCTCTCATCAGTACAGCTGCTCAGTTGATGAGCCGCACTGTGTATTGTTTGACTGACAGACGCGCACAATTTCCATTTTTCTGCCAGAAGACATGGCTATTAAGTGTCTCCTGAATTTGATCTACACACACGTCCTACCCGTCAGATTTTCCCTCTACATCCTTAAAACTGAGTATTTCACATTTCAAACAATGTCTGTTAAACGGAGCCAGCTGCCAGTGCTCTGGTGCATAATCCTGGCGAAGGAGGCTGTGACCTCTTTCATTAGCGTGGTCTAGTGACACTGAGACACTACACTGGCTTTCATTACCCAGAGGACTTAATTACCGCCGTGTGTTACCTTCCCCACGGATGCACAGACTGTGTTCGGATGATTTCTTGCAGAGTAACCTACAGACCTTGCAATCAAAGGGAGGCTGTGATGCTTTCAACTGGAGAGAAGATGTGGAAATGTGAAAGTTTATTTCTCTGTGATGCTCAAGCCGAGAGGGTTTCAATGCTGTCAGATACTTGACCCTGACATGCCATCTGTGATTAATTTCACCCAAATATTGTATAGACTTGTATTACCTCATGAAACATCCTCAGTCTTCTCTCTCCCTTCAGATTTTAATGAAATGAAGTTATTGTTCATCTTCTGTGTAATTGAAAATACGAAGGACCATAAAGTTCTGAACATCTAACCGTTTCTCTTTTCTCTGTGCTGTGGACTCTTCTGTAGGATCGCGGAGGTGCCATGGGGAAACTGGAGCCAATCTCCCCCGTGAGCCCGGTCCACATGGACCCTGACTTGGATATGGTGCCGGCTCGCTTCTCCAAGGAGGAGCTGATCCAGAACATGGACCGCGTGGACAGGGAGATCACCATGGTGGAGCAGCAGATCTGCAAGCTTCGCAAGAAACAGGTGTGCACACCTATGGATGTGGTCATAACTTAAAGATTGTTTTGGCTTGCTCTGTGTGTAGAGATTGGAGACTGATGCTATCTCAAGTTTTCTTGCTAAGCTCTTTAATTTTAAGATGAGTTATGTTTCTCCATAGAGACGTTCTGCTGGACCTGGTGTAAATGCCTCTGGCTTTGGAATCGATTTATATTTCTGCCTGAGATTTTATTTGTTGTTTTTTTTTTACCGCCTCCAAAGCACTCGATGCATGTGGGAACGTATGCAGCAGAAAGGGCTTTGCAAACTAGATTGCAAAATACTTATTTGTCTTGCCACTGAAAAGAAGGCAAATAATGAGTTGTACTGGGCTGTGTTTACATTCATTCATTCACTTTGTGATAAGAGAGCAGCAGGACGGGTTTTTGCATTGGATGTAACCTTCCTATGTTTATTTCGAAATATACATTTTGCAATCTATAAAGTGAATTACAGCTTGACATGGAGCTTAATGTGACCTACATTTTAGAAGCGTTTGCAGAGGTGATTGAGGTACTTCAACAGTCTTTTTCATTATTTTGTGCATGGCTGTAAGAAGACAGTGAAAGTTAAGCAGACACCACTTTGTGATGTCCTTCCTCTGCATTCTGCACACATTTTGACCAGGCAGCCATGCCTAACAGCACTACCTAAGAGTTTATTCGTCATGCTTGTAGATGTCTAAGGCTCTGCCAGCGCTGGCATCCTCGTTGAATTTTCTTCGTGGCAGTGTTTGGCTCGTTTGAAACGTTCATGTGTGGTTTTCCAATGTGACTTCCCCTGCCAGGCTTCAGTTGGCATCAGTGCAATAAAGTCTAGCTGTTTTGTAATCGCTGCATTCAAGTTCTGTGGCCGTTTCTTGTGCCACGATTCTGTACACGCACTCCTCCAGGCAGCTGCATTCCCGTTTCTCTTCTCTTCTCTTTGGCTTTTTATTTAGGAGAAAAGTAGGTTAAAAATATATAAGGCTATAAATAACAGCTTCCCCGGGGGAGGAGGAGGAGGAGGAGGAGGAGGAGGAGGATTATGGTGGAGGTTTTGTGACTGCTAAACCACTCATATCCCTGCCACACAGTCTCCCTTTTGGCCGCCTGCCATGTTTAGTAGAGAAGCTGTATGGTCGAGCTCACTCTTTTCCACCCGAATCCCTCCTCCACCCTGCACGTAGTTATATTCACGTTCTCGGCGTTGTGATCAATTATTTAAAAAAATCATTATTCAGAAGTCGCATTAGGTTAATTTATTGATGACAGCTGCGTGTGGTACATGTGAGTCTGATCTCTGGCTCGTCTGACAGTATTTAAACTAATGATGTGATTCTTGACAACTGAATTATGCTGTTGACATTCCTCCACTGTAGCTACAGACTGATTTGACAGTCCTTAAGGTTCCTGTACACAGCCAGTGGTTTGACAAGCTGGAAATATTGATTATGATAAGCTTGATCAACTTCAGAAAGACACAGTTATATTTACTGGGAGCACCCAGAAATTTGGTTGAGAATGGCCTCCAAATAACACACTGATGAGACAAATACTATACTAGATTTTTTTTATTTAGCATAAATTAGCTACAGCTGATAAAATCTGCCAACACCATTTCACCTGATGAAATCGAAGGTTAGCAGATAAAATCGAGGAGCTAGCTACTTGAATGTTTTGTATGTTGCTCCTTGTTAATAGAGCAGTTTTAGTCTTTAATGAGTCTGTTTTTCACTTTTCTTTAATCAAATTGCAGAAAGAAAGCAAAATAAAGCCGGCTATCAAATTCCATTCCCGGGGTTGAAACTTATGAATGATTGAGAGTCTAAGCTCTGCTGCTCACACGCATAAATCACAACCCCTCCTCTCATCCTTCCTCAATAGACACACAGTGTTTCTATGGTTTTTTCTTTGCAGTCCGCCTCTCTTGAAGCATTAAAACATCTGGAATAATTAAGCGGCACGGTAAAACTTTATTTAAAGAGTTCTGGCAGTGTTGGTGGATGGGCGGGGGTTAAGGCTTAGGTTACCGCAAGTCTGTGTCATGTCAGCCAAGCCCAGGATGGCTGGTTTGTTTTATTTTACTCTGTGGCGGGTTTGGAAAGAGAAGGGGGGTCTCTATGGGAATGTCTGTGTTTCCCTCACCAGATGCTCCAGGCCTATCATATCACATGATGATTCATCTCACTCTACTCTCATGTGTGTCCTCTGGAGCCTCCTGTCCCCTCTCTGAAGCCCCTGACAGGAGATGAGAAGGGGGAAGCAGGGGGCTGACTTAACTGTAGATCAGCTATAAGCACGTCTCTCAGCGACACTTGGCCTTGGCCTGACGACAGCGAGTTGCTTCTGTCTCTGCTTATAGCCCGAACAACACGGAGACTGTATCCAAACATTTCAGCCAATTCGTAAAATCAAAGAGTCAAGTTTTTTATTTATTCGGTGGCGATTTGCTTGAGCTGGCAAATCTTTTTCCTGGTAGTTTTGTGATAATTGGTTATATGTTATATTTGAGTTAATTGTTAAATATCAGTGGCTGCCAAAGAGTGTTTTTGTCAGCTTTTACTCAAACGTCTAAACCCTGGCCTCTTTATAAAATAATTTACCAAATTCAAGTAAATAAACCTTCCAATAAAAGCATTTTAATCAGAATGATGAGTTGCTTCAGTGTCAAATACCAAACCTCCTTTTCCTTTTATGCATTTTATATCCAGGTAAAGTCCAGGTATGATCCCATGTATCAGGGTGTACTAGACTGTGGGGCTCTAACATACTTTACTACATAGTTTGTTTAATTGAGGAAGACCAAAGTTTAACTGGGGCAACTTGTGTTAAAACAGTTTAGCCGGTTAGCTGTCAGCTAACACAGACACTGATGAGTTAGACTGCAAAACAAAAAGCAAGACAAAGATAAATGATGAGAAACGCTGCATACAGCAGCACCTTATAGCTTCTTTATGACTGTATGCGTTTAAGCTGCTGTTTCCTGTTTTTGTCAGCTTTTACTCAAACGTCTAAACCCTGGCCTCTTTATAAAATAATTTACCAAATTCAAGTAAATAAACCTTCCAATAAAAGCATTTTAATCAGAATGATGAGTTGCTTCAGTGTCAAATACCAAACCTCCTTTTCCTTTTATGCATTTTATATCCAGGTAAAGTCCAGGTATGATCCCATGTATCAGGGTGTACTAGACTGTGGGGCTCTAACATACTTTACTACATAGTTTGTTTAATTGAGGAAGACCAAAGTTTAACTGGGGCAACTTGTGTTAAAACAGTTTAGCCGGTTAGCTGTCAGCTAACACAGACACTGATGAGTTAGACTGCAAAACAAAAAGCAAGACAAAGATAAATGATGAGAAACGCTGCATACAGCAGCACCTTATAGCTTCTTTATGACTGTATGCGTTTAAGCTGCTGTTTCCTGTTAGTGTATAAATAATTCAAATGTTTGAATGGTTTTCGCCTCGTTATCGCCTGCCATTATCACAGGCGGAAGAAAGTGGATACTTCCTCATGCTGCTTATTGGCGTAGTTGGGTGTGGGAAGATTAATGATTCTGACTGGTCCATGTACACCTTTTCAACATCTGGATAGAATGCACAAATCTCATGGCTCTCTAATGCTTCTTGGTTGCATTTCCAGTTGGCTTTTTCCTTTTCTCATAGCTATCAAATCTGCCAAAGTTGTAAGAAGTGTCTAAATGTGAACAGGCTATGAGACCCAATCACTGCTTTTCTTTCTGTTTGCTTCTCGGCCTCTTTCTGAATGAAAATCAGACAGCACTTCCTAAAATTCACTGTTTCTACAGTACAAATTCCAAGCAATGATTGGTTGCATGCCAGCGTGTCTAGTAAGTGAGAAGAACTCTGCTGTTTTCCAGGATTTGTCTGGTGTTCATTCCCCACATTTACCTGTCCTTTGTTTTCTTTTCTTTTGTCTGCCGCTCTCTCATTGGATGTTCCAGCCACCCAGCAGGCGTTGGCTTTGTTTACAGGCTGTTGTAGTAACTCTTTGATTAACTAGGCCCTGGGGAGTTAATAGCTATTACAGCTAATAGGGCAGTTAGTCTCGTCCCTGCTGGAGAGCAGGGGGAGGGACAGTTTATCTAACGCACACTCTCTAATCTCGCAACAGGAACTGGTGATCCACAGGTCTTCCTGGAAGATCAGGGCCCTTTTGGATTTGTTGAAGTGTGGATTTGTTAAAGTCAAGTGTTAACGGTCATCTTTGTGTGTGTGTGTGTGTGTTTTACAGCAACAGTTGGAGGAGGAGGCCGCAAAGCCCCATGAGCCAGAGCGGCCCATCTCACCGCCACCGAGCGAGGCCAAGCACCGCAGCCTGGTGCAGATCATCTACGATGAGAACAGGGTCAGTAGGATGCAGACGCAGCAGACGCTCAGTCTGTGGCCCACCACAGCCCAGATTACCTCGCATTTGAATTTGGTTTCAATTCGTCCCGTATGCGGTGCTTCCATCACCACGAGTGCATGTAACAGTCAAAGAGCTGGGTGCTTTTTCTCAGGGGCTCAGGGTTGTTTCACTGGGCTGATGCTAGACAACAAACTAAACTAAGCCAAGCACTTACATCGTCTGAATATTATCTTTTCCCTGCCAGATAAGGTTATTTGGCTCTAACATCAGGGATAGGGCAGCTGGTGTTGGAGATGGAGACGGTGCATGTAAGGTGAACTAGATTACTCAGCAGGTGCACTTTTGAACAAACCACAGAGTTCTTAATTTGATCATGAGTAGAGCCCCAGAGTGTTTGCTTCTTTCATCCTGGTTTTTATCACGTCTCATAGACAGAGTGTGGATTACTCTTGTAGAGCAGAATACTGGGGCTCTGAAGAGACTGTTTGAGAGACAGACATCTTTCTTTTCTTGGAGAGCTGTCATTTTCATTTACCTTGTTTGATGCATTTCTCAAAAACCCTCGTCAACAAACGCAGAGGGTGCCACAAAGTATTCCTCTCCTACCTGAGCCTCCCACTCTTTACTGTCAGGCAAAGCAGTACTCTTGCCTAACAGAATGAGCTACTAAAGGTCAACATAGCAGGCATGATGAATCACACACATACGCACACTGGAAAACATCTTTGTCTTGTATCACCTGTACATGTATACCAGCTGAATCCTTCTTTATAGAAAAGAAAAACAGAGCAGCTGGGAGATCATATAAAGATCTTTAGACGTGTTTAGTTGGTCACAGCAATTTATATATGCAGCAGTGCTCTGTGCACATGTATAGAGGGATTCTCAGTGCTCTCAGTCCCCCTAGTGGTTAAATGCAGAAGTCTCCTTTTTATAGGAATTGGCATTTAAAGCAGAGAACTCCTCTCACACTTAATCACACCCCATTAAACTTCTTTGAACAAGCTCCCCGTGGGTATCTGGGAGTTGAAACTTCACAGGTCAGAGGAAAAGTGAATGTTGAATGTTTTGAACAGCTTCTCTGACACATTCGAGGCATATCATTTTCATAGGATCTCAAAGCGGTGCAGTGTGTGCAGAGTGGCGAGCAGGCATACACCCTGCCTAGGTGTCATTGAACAAGAGACCGAATCCACAGCAGAGCTGCTGTTGTGACGCTTCAGTCTAACCTGCGCACACGTCCCCAGAAAATCACCGAAACGCCAGTGAAGCCCTTTTAAAGGAGACACCACAGTACAGGGAGTGTCCCTCATGTCTTTCACCCTGACTGTCATCAAACTTCACTGAATTACACCACTTCCATGTAACAGCAGGACACTGCCGATTGCTCAAGACTCATGTGAAAGGCTCGAAGTTAAAGAATGACTCATGGCTTACTCCACAATGAGGCCTGACCTCTGTAACTCCTTTCACTTCCCTCTGACTGGCAGGATGTACTCTGGCCTACTGCCTCCCCCCCAACCTCTCTCTCTCTCTCTCTCTCTCTCTCTCTCTCTCTCTCTCTCTCTCTCTTTCCTCTCTCTTTTCTCTCCTTTCTCTATTTTCTCTGTCTCTCACTCCCTTCTCTCTTTCTCTCACTCTCTGTGTCTTTCTCCCTGCTCTCTCACCCACACAGGTAAAGGTTGATTGATGGTTGATTAAAGCTATGATGATCTGTTACCTGTCTGTATGACTGTATTTGTTTAATTCCCTGGATGATGCCATGATCACAGGGACCCTGTAAATGACCTAATCTACAGATCACTTTCTTACGTAGTTACAGTTGGAATGAGTAAACAGTATGCATGCAGACGCCCAGGTAGCTCACCTGGTGGAGCATGTGTCATGTATTAAAGCAGGTTCGATTCTAACCCCAGCACTTGCATTTCAGCTTCTCTCACCTTCTTTTCCTGTCTCTACAGCCTCACTATCCAAGAAAGCAGAAATGCCCCCAAAAAAATCTTAATATATGTTTATATACAACTTCATGGCTTGAATGCATTTAAGAACTTGTCCAATAAGGCACATGGCGCAAGTATGAGCGTGTAAATGAGCTCATACCGTTACCTTAAAGCTTAATATTACTTACTATTTCAATGCACAGTATGTATGTTTCTGTATTGGTGTTCATATGAGTTTGAGCACCTGGCTATAATTATTCCAGCCTCTGCATGCCTTTTGGAGCTGGTGTCACTACAGTGTCATCTGTCCCCTCTGGGCTCAGTGTCACCAGCTTTCCCAAACAGGGTTACAGTCCATTGTCACACCCGGGGGATGGCTCAACTCAAGTTCACTCTTCTCATATTTGGGACATAGCTGTCATGGACATGAGCACAAGAGGAGACAGCCCCACTGAGGCTGCAGTCTCATGATTCTGTTGAGCTATGCTAAAACCTCGTGTCTCTGCTGTATTGAGATGGCTCTGTAGCACTTTCCCCTGGTTTTCTCTCCCTTCAGAGAGGTATCACAGTTTTGTAGTGTTGTGGTTTAGGTGTGTAAGCATCCACTGTGTTATTTTCATAGGTTGTCCTGAGTTTTCTCATGTTAGGGATCATGTGATCCACTGGGACAGTATGTCTGCAGGCAGCAGGACAGCACAGTATAGCTGCTAAGATTTACTCAGATTCAGATCAATTTTGTTACACCACAAGGGGAAAATTGTTTGGTCCAGTACTCCAGACATAAAATCACCATTTAATCCACAATAAAAAGACGTATTACAGTCTTAACAACTTTGGAGTGAAGGGGATGAATTCTATCCTGTGAAATTTTTTTAGAGGACTATTTGATGAACAGGCTGGCAGCTGTTTCTTGGTCAATGCCCATGATTTGTCATTGCATCCTGGCTTGGTCCTGTTTGTACATATTATCACCACACACAGATAAAACCTAAAGACAGAACACTGTGAAGTCCTGATGTGTAAAACAGAAGTAAGAGCCGGCAGTTTTCATTAAAATGTTTGTGTATAAAGGCTCTGCCAGAGCAGCAGTCCTGTTAGCTACCACGGGATGGCATAATTGAATTAATGGAGCCGGCCTCTCTGTCTGGGTCTTGTGATAAGGGGGTGTGTGTATGTGTGTGTGTGTGGTGGAGATGGGTGGAGAGAGCTGTTACAAGACCAGAAGCTCTCTCTGTGTAATTATCCACACTTTTAGACAAAAGGTAATTCTCTGTACAGCTTCCCTTGGATCTCATCCACACCCTCTCCTCATAGCTAAATTTACCATTTCTAGTATTTAATGTGAGGCCACGTTCTAAGAGTCTGAGGACGGTATCACGCCGTCTCATTTTCAGATTTGCTCAAAGAATCACGGTTAGGAAACCAAGAGAAATCTCTGCGAGGATGAAAGGCTGGTTTTAATAATTGCTGTTCATTAACTGCTTCTGTAGTGAGCAAGCTCTCTGAGGCAATACTCTGCAGCCTGTTACACCTACTCAGCGGCGAGGAAGCAACAGGAACGAGGATAAACAGATCGATGCAAAACGACCGGAGGAAGAATAATGGCATCAAGTCGGTGCATTTGCATTCGAATGATATGTGTAGCGTGCAAATGTAAATGATGAGTGCTTCGTTTTGTGTCTTAGAGGAAACGCACAGGGCCATGTGATTTGGCTCCACTTGCAGGTGACCCAGTTGGAAGCCTGTGTTGAGTTAAGCTGTGTGCGTGAGCTCCGCCGGGGTCTTACATGCCAGTCTGTTAGCGTGAGTCTTGTGTAAACTTAGGAGTAGATCCCGAACGCCCCCCTGTCTTACCTCCACAGCGAAGACAGAGTGAAAGGGACAAGGAAGCAGCGTGACACGGTGGGCGGTGAACAATAAAGGTTGACATGCACACACACACACTGGCGGGTTCTGTCTCTGTTACCGGCTCTAAAATTTCTCCCACATCTTCCTCTCCGTCCAACCCTCCATCCTGTCCGTGAACGTGTCGGCCCTGCCAGTCTCGCTGCTCGGCCGCTGAAGGAAATGAAGTGAGATGGAAAGCAACAGAGCATGTGGCGTGTCACCAAGGAGGGTCTGTTTGATCGATGGAGTGGAATGAGAGAAGGAGTGGAGCGAACACTGAGAGGGGTAGTCTGGGACACTGCTCACACATTTGTCTGCCGGAGCTAAATATAAATGTATGGAGGAGCAGAGCTGCAGAGAGGTCATCCAGAGACACAGATGGGGGGTGTTTTTCATGCCCAGCTTCATGCCCCAGCACCTCTCCTCTCTTTCTTTATGGTCGCTGCCAGGATTTTTGTTTTAAGGCTGATTGTTGTAGGTAGTAAGCTGGAGGTGAGCTCTCTCTCTGCCTTTCATTAGTTGTCTCTTATAAGATAAGCACCAAAGCCCTTTAGCCCCCCCCCCCCACCTCCCTGTTTTTTTTTGCTCTTTCTCTCCCACTCACTTTCTATTCACTCCCACTTGCTTTCCTGCCTGCCTGCTCTTTCTCTCTACCTCTCTCAGCTCAGGGGAGGTGAGTAATCTTTTCTTTCTTTTTTTGTGGGAGAGGAGAGAGGGAGCTGAGGCAAGGAGCTGTGGCCCAGCTTGAGTTAAAAGCTCTAATAATAGTCGTTGCATCCATCCCTCCGTACATCCAGCCGTCCGTCCGTCCGTCCATCCGGCGAGCGCCGGTGCAGCCTCAGCGACCAAGTGAGCGTGCTCGCTGCGTTGCCGTGGTGATGGCAGAGTTGCAGGCGGCCGGCTAATGTACTACTTCTGTTTGTGTTCCCCTACCAGAAAAAGGCAGAAGAGGCTCACAGGATACTGGAGGGACTGGGACCCAGGGTGGAACTGGTGAGTGAACACTTTGATTTTCCGTCATGTTTCTGTTGGCGTGTTTTTCTCTTCCCTGCTCGTGTCTTCGCACTGTTGACATGTGGGAACATTTTTGTGAAAGTCAGGTTAGAGGGACGAATGATGCTTCGGAGAGATGACTAACAAGTCAGAATCACATGATGCCTCCAGCTCTGTGCAGGGCTGTAAAGTAATGGGAGTAAAAATATTTGATTACTGTACCCAAAGCCCCATTAAGCAGTACTGAACATATTGATAATGTGTGTTGAATATGATAACACATGAGGGTGCAGTGTTAAAGCGTTCATTGCACCCAAACCTGCTGAGAATAGAAACCCTGCTGATCGCTTTTTACTTCATTACATTTTAAAATTTGACTTTTTACTCCTCCTCTAGTTCTCAGACTACCTTTGTTTGCAGTAATGTTCTTTCACTTACTTGCTTTTGTCAGAAATTTGCTCGCGTCCATCCACCCATTCATCTTACTCTCTCACACACACACACACACACTCACACAGAGAATCTGATCACTGGGTTCTGTTGAATGAATTAACTGTTGAGCCCGTCAAGCACGGCGCTTTACAAAACTACTTCTCTTCCGTTGTGGAGGTTGTTTATTTTGCCTGAGTCGTTTGGATTGAACGTGATTGGTGGTTATATGGCTTCATGAACATTTCTGCAAGCACTGGTATCATACACTTTTTGGGGTGAGGTCAGAGTCACGTTGATGGGATGTTGAAGTGAATTCATTCGGCCTTTATGTGTCTGTTGTTTACACTGTTTGTGATTGTTTGATGTGTTTGTTCCTTCTTATGCTCCAGCCTCTGTACAATCAGCCTTCTGACACCAAGCAGTACCATGAGAACATCAAAATGTGAGTCTGTCACAACACACAACACACACTTCCACATTAATACATGTTTTATATCCAGCTGTTCAGGCACAGCTTCCAACTGCTGAGGAGTTTAACCATGAATGCAGGAGCCCGTGTAGGATTGGTGGAAATGCAAATCGTGTCACCACAGATCTCTAAGACGGATGTTTGTTGTGAGATATATCATCAGTATACAAGACTGAAATTCACATAACAACTCTAACAGGCCCTGAACTACCGGGGGAAATTTCACCTGTTCTTGATCGTATTTATGGGGGAAAAAGTCATCAGCCACTCCCTAAAAGAAGTCAAGTAGTTGCTGGAGCTGTATCATCTTTTTTCACCCAATTAAGCCTCAGTTTGCCCTGCAAGGCTGTTTATGAGCTGCAATCTGATTGGACTAAACCTCCAGCAAACTTGTCTGAGGTGGCTGTGACAGAAGGTCAAATATTAATGCAGAGACCTTTCAGAAACTGACCTGCACTGTCAGTATGACCCTGCAGTAACGGCAGCAGTGAAATCAGCTGTCAGGTCAGCTCCTGGCAGTTTGAATCCACTCGTACGGTTTCTAGTTTCATGTAGGAGTCGGGTTCATTGGGTGCCTTCGTATTTTGAATTGACTGCACCTGTTCTCTCCTTTTTAATTAAGAATCTAGCTTTTATTGAAATTTGCAATTAAGACTCGCTGATGTTTTTTCGTGAGGACCTTGATGTGATTAAAGCCAACAATAACTTTATTTCACAGAGGTTATTTCGAATGTTTTAAAATAAGACTTTTTTAATCATTATTGTGTTCTTGCCACTTAAGAAACAAGACTTTGGTATAAAATGAGCAGCCCTTCAACTCTAAGTAGCTATTTTCCATTGACAAATATAAAGGTGCAGTAAATCATATTTGAATTCTAGTTGTGTCTCTTTGCTGCTAACTGAGCTTCAGATAATTGATGCTTGAACTGAAGGTGAATTAATCAGAAAAACAAACAACAAAAAGTCGCTATTGCGTCTGAAAATGGACTAAAACCATTATTGATTTCATTTTTGCTGCTTGTACTATGACATGAAATATTAACAGCGGGATGCCTTTCTCAGCATCCAAGGTTGCGTTAGACGATTGATTAATAAATCATGTCGGTTTCATATCTTTGTGGATGTCTGCTGCAAGAGAAGCGGGGAGTACACAACTTTGTGTGGCCCTGCCACGTCTATCAATAAGGCTTATGTGCATCTGTAATCTTTTAAGGGCCGTAATTCACTGCGGCACATCAAAGGGCCGTAGGAGGGTTATATTAGCTTGTGCGCACCATTGGCACTGTGGTTTGGGCACGGTGGCATACCACAAGACGTGTCTGACCTCTTAGCCCCACACTGCTCTGTCTTCACTCCTTTTGATCCCTGCACCGTTTGATCAGTATTATTGCCTCAAAGGAATTAACTGTGTGTGTGTGTGTGTGTGTGTGTGCGTGTGCGCGCGCGCGCGTACGTGCGCGCGTGTGTGCTATTAAATACCACTGTGTCGCTTTGACCCGGCACAATTGACTTCTTTGTTTTGCTAACCGGTTTGATAACCTTGGCGCTCGTCCCTGCTGGGATAGATGAGTACCAGTAATATCTCTGTGGAGTCCACATCCCAGTTCATCTCGTGCGTGCGCACACACACACACACACACACACACACACACTGACTCTGACTCTGACTCTACCACTCAGCTGATGATACATTGGTCATTAGCCTTTGCATATGCAGGCTGCTGCAGTATGAAAACAAGATCAAACTTGAAAGTCTGAAGAGCTTTTGCTCAGTGAGCTTGTACCACTGGAGAACATCGGTCACGAGTGTGAGAGTGTGTATAATGAATCTTTCAGCCATCATGTTTTGGAGGTATTATTCTAAATTACAGTGTTCTCCAATATCTCAGAAATGGCACAGGCTTAGAGCGGGACAAAGGGAACCTTTCGCAGGGGTTCAGGGCTACTAATCTCTCCCTGTGCCATCTGGTGTCTAGAGGACAATGCCATCTCTGTCTTTAAAGGGCTTAATCTATCAGTCCTGTTTTTGCCATACCAAGTTAGTTCTCACCCATTATATGCCAACACAAGTGTGGATATTGACAGTATCTTGCTGGATTTGGCAGTGTTTGTCTTTTCTGTCGCAATGGCTTGACTCGATATGTGTGTGTTTGTTTGTGTGGGAGTGTTTATGTAGGTTGGGGGTTAAGGCTGTTTAGATTTAACTTGGGCTTGTTATTGCAGATAACATGTTTGGGAAATGAAGAATAGGTCACCCTGCGTGTTTATCCCTCTAGACCTTAAATGTTATGATGCTATCTGCCAATTGTCACAAAACTCATATACCACCGGTCGCCCACTTCCCCGTCTTCTGTCCTCGCCTGTGACCTGAAGGACCCCGCGGCTCAGCTGAAGTGACTAATGTAGAATAAGATTACATTAATCAGCGGGGAACGTGACCTTACAACTGACAGATTAAGTGTCAGGAATAAAATTCTGTCTCGCAGCAAAGAAAGAGACAAACCGAGCGGCTGCCTAAGGAGATTACTGGCCCTGACCTTTATTTGAAGCACGGTGGCTGGCTGTTCCCAGACCAGACAAGTTTTATAAGTTTGGCTCACCTCGCTGTCCTTTCCACCTAGAAGCAAGTTTGAGTTTATCGAGCGGTGGCATACAAGGACAGGCATTGTCTGTGTGTGTGTGTGTGTGTGTGTGTGACTGTGTGTGGTTTCTGTTTGTTTTTTTATTGTGTAGAGAAGTGAGGCAGAGAAAGTGCAGAGGGTAGAAATGTGTACCTGAGTATCTGGAGAACATCATATACTGAGATTTATGATGTGATGAAAGCCGAAGCACTGTCTGAATCGAGCGTTTTCTTGGATGTCTTCACCTTATCCTTTTGCATCCGTCCCTCTGTTTCCTCCCCGCCTCTCTTTCTTCATCCCCCGTAGAAACCAGGCGATGAGGAAGAAGCTCATCTTGTACTTCAAGAGGAGAAATCATGCTCGTAAGCAGTGGGTAAGTAGAGAACTCAACGTTTCTGACTCTCCGCTGGGACTCGGCCCATGACGGATGACTCGTGTGAAACTGGGCCAGCTGCTCCTTGATGTGAGGGCCCGTTTTAGGCGGACCAAAGAGGAATAGAGCATGATCTGTTGTCAGTGCTTTGCTCTGGGGAAGCGAATGCTTTTGAAGAACAAAAAAAATCCATCATCTAAAAGAAAAACCTTGATTTTTCGCATTTTTTTTAAAATACTTCTGTTGAATTCACTTTCAGCCAAGTGCTTTTAGTGAGCATTGTGTACGGGGTTAGTCTGCGCTCTTGGCTGCCGGTGATTGAGTGAGGCCGAGCCAAAGAGCGTGACTATAAATAAAGCAGGGATCAATGGGGTGAGCTCTGATGGTAGAGCCAGGCGGACATCTTAAAATCAACTGGCTGGACAGAAAATCGTTATTGCAAATCAAGTCTGCAGTTTTACTATGAAATCTGCATCTATCCACAAGTAGGAAATATGACGGGCAACTTTTAACTGCTTCCAACCGTGGAGACGGTGCCAGCAGCAACTCTCTCACAGCTCTGCATTTTTTCATGTATTGCAAGTTTATGTGAGGCCAGAAAGAACAGTTCACATGCAGCACCTGTATCGAAGCCTGCGTGTCGTGGGTGAGTGTCCGGTCTTCTCTGGTGCTGCGTCTAAGTGGGGGAGGTAGCTCCTCGTGGGCAGAGCGTGGGGAGACATCACCTTGTGCTTTATGAGCCTACCGAGAGTCGTGTCTCCACCAGGTTTAATGGTCTGCTTTACAGCCTGCCTGCCAGGAAGCTGGGAAAGCAGTGGGCTGTCGTCTGCCAGAGTCGTGGCTCAAGGCCAGACTCCCCATAGAATACCAACATATGACTTTGTCCCCCCTGAACATGTAGAGGTGGTACGTCGTCAGAAAGACAGAGAGCTAAAGAAGAATACTGAATATAATCACTGAAAAATGAATCTTTCGGTGTTATCCAGCCTAAAATATCACTCTGTGCTGTGGGGGATGTTTTAGCAGTAACTGTTAAATGTTCCTCAGACTTAATGGTCCATTAGTTTTGTGTCTTGAGATCAAAGGGAAGACAGAAAAGAGATAGTGTTGATATCTAAATGGGCTCTGCAGTGGATTGAGATCTTTGTCTTTCTGTGGCGCTTCAGGAACAGAAGTTTTGCCAGCGCTACGACCAGCTGATGGAAGCCTGGGAGAAGAAGGTCGAGCGCATCGAAAACAACCCGCGGCGCCGAGCCAAGGAGAGCAAGGTGCGAGAGTACTACGAGAAACAGTTCCCAGAGATCCGCAAGCAACGAGAGCTACAGGAGCGCATGCAGAGGTGAGATCACAAGATTTGTTTCTCCCTTTCGCGGCAGGGAGTCGCTGATTGTGCTGTAACAGAGTAAAAGGCACTGTGCTCGTTTCTGGAACTGACTTGATGACTTTGATTGGTTTCCTGGCTCATGCTGTTATTGTAAAGAATTGCTGTGGCTCAGTTACAGTCATGAGTGGCCAGTTTTGATCATCGGGCCTTGTGTGTTTCCTTTTTATAGCCGTGTCGGGCAGCGAGGAGGTGGGCTGACCTCGTCTGCAGCACGCAGTGAGCATGAGGTCTCCGAGATCATTGATGGAATATCGGAGCATGAGGTAAGCTCTTCTGTCAGGACGGTTTGCGCCTCCACTCGCTCCTCTGCAGCACCTGTGTTCACACTTTCACACTGCAGTGGCCAAACATCTGGATGTCTGATTGTAGGTTGGCGCTGCTGCCAGAAATGAAACCCCAAGTTTGTGAGGTGGTGGATGAGAAAATTACTTTTTAAAAAATGCTTGCCCCATTTATTTATATGACATTTAAATATACATACAGTGTATGCACATTTTAGGAGTGCTGTTGTTCTTAAGAGCAGGAGTAAATAGGAGAAATTAATCATCCAGGTTTCAAAATTATGATCTTTTCACACAAAAGCACATAAACATATAGTGCATGTAATAATAATATTCATGAACATTATGTCACTTGCAGTACAGGCTTTTAAAGACAGCAGGAGCAGCATCATAAATACAGCCCGCAGGAATTTGACTCGAGCCTTCTTAAAGCACTGCAACATAGTTTTGATTTTGAGGCATATGCCATAAAATATTGGCATATAATACAGCTGTTACTCCGGATGGTATGGTATGCCTCTGGAATATCTGTGGCAGTTAAGTTAGCAGGGCTAGCCAAAGCTAAATAATAGCCCTTTAAGGCCACCACAGCCTAGCGGCAAGCACAGCGGCACAGCTGCTTTCAATTGAAACGCTCCCAAACGTTTCTGGTGGTTTTTACTGCCTGTCTCTTTTTTTACAGTCTTCCCTCATTTCTCTTTCCTCCATTTATAACGTGTGCAGCCGACACACAGCGTCAGCTGTTGGTGCAACAGTAGTTATTGTCCGTGTACTCGTCAGCTGTATAATCGCTCTGTGATGAATCTGAACTCAGCACAGAATGCAGGAGGAGGCAGAGAATGGTAAACGTCAGCGGGGGCTACAAAATCGCAGCCCTGTAATAGCCTGCAGATTTAGCTGCTTTTGGAAAAGTTTCAGGATCAAAAGTGTCAGTCTTGTCGAAGAAAGCACTTTCTCAAGCCCTCTGAGGCAAATTATGTAAATAAAATTGGCTTGACTTGACCTCGGACATGCCAGCCAAATTCATGCTTTTTCTTCTGACAAGGTTCACACTTCAAAAATGCAAAAGCTCACAGCTCACACATTCTGGGTCCAGTTAAAACCAAATATGCTCGCCTAAGTCAGCTTCCATGGTTGAAGTATTTTTAATAAGAAGCACACTGTAGGCAATCAGTTGCACTTTTCCCGGATTATACGCAAGATATGCAAACATGTCTTGCTTATCATGATGTTAAAAGCCATCATGTGCAGGAGATGTGCTCGGCCCGAGGGGTCAGACTCCCACAGCGTGAGGCACGGCGCTCAGTGGTAAGGTGATAGATGGACGACCTGCTCTGAGTAGACATTGCCATGATATCCACTGGTCACACATATTAGACCTGTTCCTCTCATGTCTGACAAGTCCCATTAAGCTGAGCTGTGTGTCCAATTGGGTTGTCTTGTATCGTCTGAAGAAGTGCTTTCTACCTTCCCGTCTCTAGAAAATAGCAAAGAGCTGTTCCTTGACAACGCTTCTCTCTGCTAACCTCAGACATTAACTAATTTTTAAGATGTGTTCACCATTAACTAGTTGCTAAGTTATATTAGTATGTATATTAGTAGCATATTGGCTCTTTATTTCTCATAATAAAGCACTAATTAATGTCTTATTCTGCATGACCATACTCTACAAGTACTTAAACTAAAATATTTCCTCAGGGACCTCCTAATTACTGCTTATTGATATTAAGTAAAGAAGTGTTTTACATATATTATGATCTGAATAACTAAACCCCCTAATAACTGTAAAGCCCAGAATAAGGCATTGCTAAGTGCTTATAATGACTAAGAAATAGCCAAAATGCGACTAATATGCATGCTGACAACCCTCCAGAGATTTTACTATATTTTACCTGTCACTCCCGCTGTCCTCTTGTTTAAATATGTTCCCATAAATCTCCCATATTTTTAACCTTTCTAAAATAAAAGATTAGCTGTAACATTGATGGTTGGGTCATAACTGCCAGTTTTATGTCATTCACCTCCTGTACAGCAGGTGGCAGTATGTAGAATGTTAGTTGTAGCACGTGTTGACATTCAAACAGTGCCCACCAATAGAACAACAAGAAGAAGAAGGATAGTCCCTGCCAAAAAGACTAAAAGTCACCAAATGGGAGGAGGGTTAATGCTTTTTGTAAAATATGACACAGATTTTAGTGGCTCGCACGGAGTGAAAAGCAACAAATCCACCAACATAAAAGGCGCAAAAACATGCTCCACCAATCACTGCATCCATACGATCTCTCCCATCCTTTTTCATATTCCAATGAATCGTCTCAATTGAAGCATGATGTGCGAGTGATGTGTGCACATCCTTCAAGTAATACATAAATAAACTAAGCTGCTGAATTACCAGAGCCAGCATCCTCTCCATTCTTCTCTTCCACATTTCAAAACAGAATGTATCACCGCATTAGGTTTCATATAGTGCGTTTCAGTGTAAGCAGCGTGGTGTCTGATAGTTTCCCTCTCGAGACCGACCCGCTCACTCGAGGATGCTGCTTTCTGTGTGCGACAGAACACAGAGAAGCAAATGCGACAGCTGGCGGTCATCCCTCCCATGCTGTTTGATGCTGAGCAGCAGCGCATCAAGTTCATCAACATGAACGGACTGATGGATGATCCCATGAAGGTGTACAAGGACCGGCAGGTGATGAACATGTGGAGCGAGCAGGAGAAGGACACTTTCAGAGAGAAGTAAGCAAAACACAGACATCATGTCTTCGTCTTTGAATAGAAACATATCTCCTTTTATCCTTATTTTCCTGCAGCTGGATTTGGTTTCGTTGACCAAAAATGCACCTAAAAATATCTTTTGACTGAAACGTTTTGGTGTCACATTTGGCTTTGGCATTTTGCGCCCAGAATACAATTTATAAACAGATGTGGGGTTTTTGTTTATTCTAGGCTTTTCACATTCAACTCTTTACATTTTTAATTCAATCAAATCCCACATTAGCTTCCAGCTCCTTTCTCGTTTTGTTGGCGGAATCCTTAAGAACTTCTTTTTAAGCAACAAAATGAGGTTTGTCTGCACTTCCTGTGAAATATGTGTGACAGATAAAGGGTCCATAAGTTGTTGGTAAGGAAGTGAATCTTCCCCTTTCGCGAGAAACGAGAGGAGGCGTTTCAAGCTGCCAAGTCGAATCAAACCCACACAGTAAAATTCAGTGACTTTAAAGTCTACCCACATGTAAGTGGAAGAGCTTCAGTTTCTTCTTCGAGTAACTCTGATCCAAACACGCAGTAAGATAAGATATTTGATCATTTAGTGTAATATTTGATTGTTTCTTAGATGCCAGATTTCCTGCTTTGGGCTTAAAGCAAGAGATTTGTTGATCCTCTGAGATCAGTGTTTTTATTTTCATTTTTTGAATGTTCTTTTTCTCTGTCAGCACAGACTTCATCATATCATTCTCTTCCAGCTGTAAGAGTATGTTTGTTCTGCTCTCACAGGTTCATCCAGCACCCCAAAAACTTCGGTCTGATTGCATCTTTTCTGGAGAGAAAGGTATTGGTGTATTTTCTTTGTTGTTTTGTCTGAGCGATCCGATTTTCTCAGGAAGCGTTTGTTTAAAAAAATGACATTTCTTTCATGTTTCAGACGGTGGCAGAGTGTGTGCTCTTTTACTACCTGACCAAAAAGAATGAAAACTATAAGAACATAGTGCGGAGGAACTACAGACGCCGAGGAAGAAGCCAGGTATTCTCACCTTTCAAGCTAATGGCTCAAACAGATGCACTACTTTATATCAAGGCCCAAACAAGCTTTGTTGGCCTGTAAATCCGAAGGGTACCTCTCAGTCTTTTTTAAGACCTGCACAGGCAGAAGCACTGAAGTCAGCTTCTATCGCTAGGCAACCAGGAAGTCAGCTGCTGTCAGTCACTGAGCTTACTGGATTTCCATTTCCCTCACTGCACTCCAGGCCTGATGACATTCTCTGTTGTCAAACAGGTTTGGCAGGAACAACCACCACTAACTCTTCCGCTGTTTTTCTTGTGTACAGTGGCTCTCACTTAAAGCTCTAATGTTATGCAATTGGACAGCAGCGTATATGTTGCATTGTTGTGTTTTCTGTGTAGAGTTGACGCTTTGCAGGGCATACAGCGCAGATGACGGTGAGGTATCTGGTGCACAGAAACAGCACGCAAAAGGATCTCAAGTCTTTGAACGCTGCTGAAAATTGGGGCATTGTGTTGCTGAAAACGTGTGAGCGTGGCCTCCGTCTCACTACCAGCAAGTGATGTCGGTGAGGCAGTGCAAGCCACAGAACTCTCCTGATCAAGGGAAAAAAGAGAAACGCCAGAGGTCACACAGCTGCGCTGATCAAGTGCCACAGTTTGCTCAACCCCGACCCGTCATGTCAGCACTGTTTCCATACCGACAGTTTTTCAAGCACAGGTCATTTCTGTTGCTAATGAGCCCCCCAGTTATTCCTTAGCCTCAGATCAGGTGCTAGCTGTTAAACTCCGTGTTGGCGGGCGCTAAGGAAATGCCACATTAATTTACTGGCGACCTTTTCCTGTGGGAACGAGCGTGGTGTCTCCTCATCTTTCCTGAAGAAACCTCCGCTCATTACCTGGTGGTTGAGTAGCAGCTCACACTAATGGCTCACAGTCACAGAGGGGGGTAGCTACACAGGAGGAACTGAAAGTGCAGAGCTATATGTCAGAGTGACTGCAGATGCTAATAGAGATTATGTTTGGGTAGTGGAGAGATGGTGAGGATAAGTAATAGCTTAATGTGAATGTGTTAGCAGTCTTACTTAGTCTATCCCCACAGTGCTGTAGTGGAGTGGCTGCTTCTTAATCTGCATTTTCTTTGGGGCTGTCCCTGGATCAGCCTGTTCAGACGCAGTGCTAACAGATCTCCGTTGTTGGGATGGATAGTGATTATTATGCTGATGATGTGTCTGGAGGAAGGAAAAAGTGTCTGAGCGGCACATGAGGCTCGGAGACCTTTAAGTCCTACCGAGTTTTCTGTCTGAACTCATTTCAAAGGGAGGGAGAGGACATTAGTGATATTGTGCAAACAGTGAAAAAGTAGCTTCTGTGTGTGAAAGGTGCATTTTAATCCTGCTCTTCTGCTGCTGTCGGGCTCTGCTCGCCCTCTTTTTCATGGCTGCTCTCCCCCCTTTCATCCTCTGGCTCTCTCTCTCCTCTGTCTCAGTTTCTGTCCTTTTTATGTTCCCGTGCCAGGAACCACATGTAATGTGTCTGTTTTTAGGGAAGATATGTAGTGAAGACATCAGTGACAGTTTGCGTTCTTTAGATGAGCATTAGCCCAAAGGCAGCCACTGAAGATGGCCTGCATCAAATGGAGCAGAGGTTCCCGTTAGTATGTTTGTCTTCTTTGTCGCTATTAAGCAGTTTTTCAGGTTTTTGGTCAGACTGCATGTCTGTACTAATCTGAACTCTAACCCTAAAAGCCCAGACAGGCAGGAAATTGGTAAGGAAGTGGTTCTGGGTGCTTAAAGAGCATATTTCGGAACTTTCGCATCCTGTTTTGTTTTGCGTATGCAGAGAATGAATAGGATTTTTAAGGTTAGTATCTATTTTTTACTAAAACCAACACAAACCAAGACTTAAAAAAAGTCAAGCATGGGAATTGTTACGTTTTTCATAGTTGTGAGTTGTGAGGCGGTTGTGTTACTTCATTAAGAAGCCAGCCAAGCGTCGCGCCGTCTGCAGCTGCGTGCCAAACGTACATTTATGTCTGAATAATGTATCACATAACAGATCTGCCACAGGAAGTGCATCCACTCACTGCAAACAAGCAGAAGGCGTCTGTGGTTAAAAGAGATGGATTGTGATTGGAGGAATCTGCTGAAGTGAAAGTCACTTTAACTATTGGTGTAGTTTTTTACTCCCCTGCTCATTGTCACATCAGTTTTGCAGTATTATTCAGGCAGAAGAACAGTGACCACCCAGTGCTGGATTAATGGATCGGTTGTGATCTGCTCTCTGTAGTGTTTGTGCGTTGGTAAGTCTGTGCATCCGGTCAACTGCGATCATCCTTGTAACGGAGGGCCTTGTTCTGTCTCCTTCGTCGCAGCACGGCCAGCAGCAGCAACAGCAGCAACAAGTGCAGCGGAACAGCCAGGAGGACAAGGAGAAGGAGGAGAAAGAGAAGGAGGGAGAGAGGGATGAAGAAAAAAATGAAGCCGAAGACAAGGAAGATGGAATGAAGTGAGTCTCCTTTTTAATACATGCTAAACCTTCCAGTCACGAGTCATCACATGCTAACCTATAATTTTAAGTGTAAGCGCGCTGCAGCAATGACCTTCCTCACTGATTGGTTCGATGCAGCCGAGTGAAAACACTGTGTGACTCTGAAAGTGTGCAGCTTAAACAATCTTCCCCATTTCTTCAACACACAGTTGTAGAATTGTTCCAGGTCAGCCTTCAGCAAATGGGGAAAGTTTTGGCTATGAGGGGCAGATCTGGAAATCCAATCATTCTGTAACCCTCGAGTTCTTACTCCCTCACCTCCAGCCAGACTTTCCACCTACGGCACATTTGAGCGTCCCATTCGTTCTCCCTATTAAAACAGCTGTTTTCCTGTTTACGCTTCTCCCCTTCCCAACACCACGCCAAGTGTCATTTTTTAAATTCCCTGCTTATTTTGTTAGTCTGGGGCTTTTCGGTGGGGAAAATAAGCAGTGTTATTAACCTAGCTGTCAGTTTGACATGTCAGCGTGTTAGAAGGAATGTGTGTGGTGGGTGGCTGGGCTGGTGGGTGCAGTGGACGAGGAGGAGGAGGAGGAGGAGGAGGAGGAGGAGGTGTTCAGGCACCGTGCCAGCAGGAGATGCAAAACAACAGATGGAATATCACTGCTTTCTGGTGCCTGAAAATTATTAGATGAATACAGTCTGTATTCGTGCACTATATTATGATGTCAGCTGAGGCTGCGCACTACAGTAGTTCCAGGTATTAGCAGGTCGTATTTATTAGCAGTTGTGTCGAGGTGTAAGATGATGATGAAACGTTGCGTGCTGCCTCCCTGCTCCGAGGCGAGGCCAGGGGACTCCGTGACTCCCAGCACACCCTGCTGCCTGCCTGTCCCTGGCACAGCTGGCTCGCCTATATTTAGGGTGCAACCGGCTCCCCTCAGCAAGATTAATGGAGCTGTGGGAAGATGAATGGAGGTGCAGCGGGTTCAAACTCAGTGGCTGTCTCCTGGCATGCCATTGTGCTGACACTCGATAAATTATCTCGGAGAGAAAAGAAAGACAAAGCGGCGTCTGTGCACGCGTTCACATTCGGTCCTCCAGGTTTGTTACAGAATGCTGCAGACTGAAACACACTCAGTCTCAGCGTGAGGACAGCGTGCACCTGTCCTCACGCACACAAACACGTCTGCTCAGGTTTGTGGCAGTATGGCTAATGCGTCGAGAGGCCAAGTGGCATTAGGTGATGCGTTGAATTCAATCCTTCAGACTGACTGAATCTCACTATTATTTCACCAGTGAGGTCGTTTATATGACGCTTTTCTAGTCTGCTGACACTCAAAGCTTTACCACACGTGTCAACATTCATACTTTGATGCCATGTAAGGTGGCAGCCGGCTCAGTAGGAGCGTACAGCTTTTTGAATCCAAAATGCCCCATGATGATTCTGTGTTTTCACACACACACACACACACACACACACACACACACACACACACACACACACACACACACACACACACACCATTTTAGGGTTCAGCATATTACTCAAGGACGCTTCAGATCAGAACACCAACCTTCTGATTAGCAGATGACCCGCTCTGCCTCCTGAGCCACAGCAGCCCCCTACGCTTGTTTTTTAATTACTAAACCCAATACGACATTTCTGTAGGATTTTGAATAATATCCTGCAGTGCACATTGCAGCCTGCGGTTATTACCTCAGCGGTGCATTTTCTGCTGCTGGCTTGCTATTCAGCACATTTGGTTTGAAATGAAAGAATGATCAACGTGTCAGTTTTCTGGTTTGATTTGATTGTGTGTACATTTACGTTGATACACAACAGTTGAGCACCAGAGACCCATCATATGTACTAAGGCTGTCAAAAGTATTAACATGACGTGATGTCAATGATTCATTTCATAGTACAGAAAGTAGTGAAGTTATAAAATAACAGATCTACAAGGTTAAACAGATGAAACAACAGGGAAGAAGATCGACTGGTCCTCAACCAGTACAGTCAGCACTGTGTGCTGGTTGTTAGGAAAACAAAGACAAAAATGATCCTGTTTGGGACTTTTTCTTGTTTTTGCTGTGGCATTGAAAGAAGAGTCAGGAGTTGTTGTACTTGAAGTTAAAATCCTGGCATCGACATTAAAAAGTACACCTTCAAACTCCCTGAGTGTCTCTCGCTAACTGTGCTGACATTTCCCAAATGCAGGGATGACACCTCTGGAGAAGATGCAGAGGACAAAGAGCCCACTGTGGCTTTCAAGGGTCGACGCACAGCCAACAGCCAGGGACGCCGCAAGGGCCGCATCACCCGCTCTATGACCAGCGAAGTGGAGGAGACCACCACGCCACCACTCAACAATGAGCTCGGTCAGTCTGCACCGCACAAAATTAACACTGACTTATTTATTTGCTCCTTTGTGTGGTTTTATTTTAACATCAGAATAAATATGGCGTCTATAGCCTGCAGACACATTGCAGTACTGTAAATGATTAAACCTCAGTAATATTCCTGATAAACACGCAGAAATGACATTAAATTTTATTTCACATTCATCATAAGGAAACTTCTAATGAAAACATTAGGACAATAAGCTAAGACCAATGATGGAGGATAAAATAATGTGGACCTGTCAGGAGCAGTTAAACAAAGATCAGTCTTTCACTGCCATCATGCTGGACTTTGTCACCTTTGGTCTAGTTTTGGCCTCCTGTCCCACACCACAAGAGTGCACTGTTGTTCCTTTTGTCCTCTGTCACTTCTTCTCGTTCAGTCGGGCACTCACTATTTTTGTGACACGCATAAATTTCATGATAAGAAATGAAAACGGTGAGAAGTTGTGACTGCATGAGACTTGTAGTTTAAATCCCATCTGTTTGCAAAAGACAAAAGTATCATTTAAGGACGAAATAGTCGGCGTGTCAGCAGTGTCCCACCGCTCAGCTCTTTGTCTCCTCGCAGATGGTAAGTCAGCCGTGCACACGCTAACACTCTTGCTGCAGGCTATCAGGGATTTTTGATGTTTCAGCAGTTGTGTGTATATGCTGCAGTCGCTCCTGCAGCACAGGTTTGGTTACAGGGAATCCCCAGGTGACTCGGGCCGTAGGGGCTCTCATCAGCAGCCCCCCTCTGCCGCTGTTTGTTCCCCTGCTGGCAGCAGTGCTAGCTGGCCCGCCGTGCCCTTCACAGGTCCATATAGAGGACACACGAGCTCCTGCTCCGCGGTCTGCCAGGCAGGGTCGGCCTGGCTTATGGCCTGTGCAGGGAAAGAAGCCAGTTGTTATGTCTATAATCATTAACTGACTTCTCTCCTTGGATTTCCTGCTTCCTCCATCTAAAACAAACAGTCCCCAGTGACCCACGCTGCAGTGCCTCACTGGCAAGCAGCACCAGCTACCCTGCCCCCCACCCTCTTATTCTTTTTTCTTCTCTAATTTCTCTCTCTCCTTCCTTTCCTCTTGTCAGTCACTCCCTAACTGACTCTGTGACAACTGCCCACCCCTCCTCCTCCTCCTCCCGCCCTCTCTGACTTGGTGGTTCTCTTTTTTTTTTTTTTTTAACAGCCAATCTGGAGATGAATGAGAGCTCTCGCTGGACTGAAGAAGAGATGGAAACCGCCAAAAAAGGTAATACGGAGTAAACCTTTCCTCTCCATAAGAAGTGTAACTTCGTCGCCGTTGCTGTGCGTTATGATAGAGGCGCCAAAGGAAAGAGCGCTTGTAGCTGCTCACGCGCCGTTTTTTTTGTGAAAGCACAGACAAGTGATGTGGCTGTGACTTCCTGTTAGTGAGGCAGCGGCCGCCACGTGCTGCGCGGTTGTGTCTATGCATGTATGTGTCAGTGTGCCTGGACCGGCCCTGTTGCTCTTTGGAGCCATCACTCTGGGTCAAGGCAGCCTGTCTTTTTATCAAGCAGGCTGTAAAGTCTGCCTCTTATCAGCCAGCCCCTGCAAATGCAGCAGTCATTAACTCAGCCTGTTTATTGTCTCTGACTGAAGATTACCCAGAAGACTGATTCACAGAGGTCACTGACATCGCGCCCATTTTCCTCCCCGTGTGAGTGTGCTTGAGTGTTTGTTGCGTGCAGTCCGTCAGTCTCAGTTACTGATGTAATGAGCCCCTCGCCCTCACTGGTTTCTAATGTGTATCACTCTTTGGATCTTCTCATCTGTTATTGGTATTGTCGATGAGCGCTGCAGGCAGTAGCATTGATATTTATGAATGTCTGCCAGAGCTCTGCATGTAAATGCATCTTTTTATAGATGATTTTTAAAGCGTTTGTCTTTGGTGGCTAAGCACCGTTTTTGTAATGTCAAATCCTGTTTTCTGTACGTGACTCAACGCAATTTCACTGCAAGGCGGCTGGTTTGTGGCCATTTGTAGATGATGTGTCATCTTGCTTTGTGTGACTCTCAGTTCTGCTTCTGACTAATTTAACCTGTCCTCTCATGCAGTCAACAGTAGATAAAGTGCCTCTTGCAAGCAGCTATCAACAGCTTGAATGTGATATTGAAACCACATTTGGTCTAGAGGAGTTACGGCATCTGTGTGTGTGTGTGTGTGTGTGTGTGTGTGTGTGTGTGTGTGTGTGTGTGTGTGTGTGTGTGTGTGTGTGTGTGTGTGTGTGTGTGTGTGTGTGTGTGTGTGTGTGTGTGTGTGGTGTCTCCTGCAGTTTGGGGTTCGTGTGTGTGTGTTTGTGTGGGTTTGTGTGTTAAGGGGTTATTTTGCGATAACTGGCGCTGGCCTGGCTTGAACACGGTCCTGTGTAGTAATCCTGGTTAATGTCTTCAGTTCCATTCTCCTGCAGTGGGATTAGTGGGGCTCTCCATCCCAGAGGATTAGCCTGGCAGCTCGGTGGGAGCAGGGCTTCTATGAAGGGCTTATGTAACCACAACCACAGAGCCCCAGCTACAGTGCCCAGGGCCTAGGAGGAGGAGCCGTTCTTGCCGTTTTTCATCGGTCCTAACAACCACCCCCACACCTGCCAAAAGGGATTCCCCGTCCAAGAACTCGCACTCCAAGATCATAACCGCACCCCCCCCATTTCCTCGCAGCATTCAATAAGCTTGTCAAGGTGCGCTCCCTTGCAGGTGCTTGACATGTATATGTTTTAAAGAGGCTTAGGTGTCCTGATGCTAATGTGTTGATCCCCTTTAGCTAAACAGATCTGAATAATGGCATTTATAGTTCCTGGCAGGACATCGGCATTCCAGCATCGCGGTGCCAGCCAGCGCTGCCTTCGAGGATGGCATGGCCACACTCTGAGATGGATCGCTCTCGTCTTCGCTGCTCATAAAGACTGCTACCTCAAACAAGGGACAGCCAATCTTTGCAAAGCCTCTCTCTTAAACCCACCAGCTCTGCCTGCCTCTGTGTGTGTGTGTAAGATATGTGTAGCAAAGGTTGTGTCTGTGGCGCACCAGGCTGTGTGTGTTTGCATGCGTGCCCTTCTTGGCTGGCGTTTATGTAAGTGCACTAATCTGGCAGGCTTTGCTTGGGTGCAGGCAGGCAGGCAGGCAGCTGGATAATGGCCCCTGCTCTGCTTGCCTAAAGAACCCATTTAAAGGAGCAGCAGGTAGAGAAAGCCATATTATTTTTTCTCCCTTTCTCCTCCACCGTTGCTCTATCTCCGTCTCTCGCTCTGCCCGCCTCGCTCAGATGGGAGATGGCGACGGCCCAGATTGGCAAGAGCTGTGGAAGATTTGGCAAGTGCCTCTTTCCCCCACTCACTTTGTCTCTCCCCTCACTCTGTGTTGTTATAGACTGGAGAGAGGTCACATTCAAGATGAAAAGCAGGTCAGTCAGGAAAAATGTGAAAGCCTTTATGCTTTCTCATGGTATCAACATCAACTCCCTGTCTCCCCCTCCTGTCCCTCCTCCTCCTCTTCTTCTTCTCTCTTTGCTTACTCTCCACTTCTGTATCCTTTCCCTTTCTCCATTGTCTCTCTGGCTCAGTGGCTCTCTCTCTCTCTCTCCCTCTCTCTCTCTCTCTCCCTCTTTCTCTGTGTCTCTCTCTCTCTCTCTCTGTTTACTCTTGGACTGCCTGAGTGTGTGTTTGCGTCTGTGTGCTGGAGTATTAACAAGAGAGACAGAGAGAGAGAGAGAGAGAGAGAGGGTTCGAGTGAGTGTGTACTCACTCATGCGTTTGTGTGAGTGTGTGTGTGTGTGTGTGTGTGTGTGTGCGTGCACGCCGCCGTGCCTGCTGGCAGACTGAGGTAGGGGGAGGGACGGACCGACAGAGGGAGGGAGGGAAGGAAAAAAAAAGAGAGAGATAGAGGAGAGATCAGATGAGGGGAGAGCGAGGCAGAGCACATAGCACCGCCCCACAGTCCCACTTTCCTGTGGAAGTCTTCCCAGACGACCGCCATTGGGGAGAGACACGGCAGAGAAGAACAGACCAGCACTTTGCGGAGCACAGGGAGGACAGGGTGAGGGAACAGGAGGGGAGAGGCCAGGAGCATGTGCTGTTTTGGAGCATGTCAACCTGACACCGGCTCAAGTATCAAGCCAGCTGGCAGGAAGAGCACCGAGACTGAGCTGTTTTCATCTCCTCTGCTCTGGATCGGAAGGCCCAGCCCTGAAGAGCTTCCCGGCTGGCCCTCCAGAGATCAGACCGTCTGATATTGTTATCCACTGCAGGGCCACGAGACGACGGCTGGAGTGACAGGCATGTGACAGACGGGAACAACCACTTTCTGGCTGCACCAGGTGTTGATTGGACTTTCTCTGGGAGGAGCTAATGGGAATACAGTGTCCTGATTGGGTGTGAGACTACCACCTGCTTCAGTATTGCTGCTGCTGATTGGAAGTTCGTTCCATGCGTGTTGCTCCAGCAACTAAGGCCCTGAGTCAGCCAGAGCTGCCTGGGACTGTGCTTGGCGTGCTTGCATATGGTGGAATAAAGTGGCTGTCGCTAGCTAAAGTGACCTTTGACTTTCAGGAAATGAATTGCTTTGCTTTTGCTTTAGGTTCAGTGGGTGCAGCGTTTGTCTTACTTCTTTGAATGTGTGTGATATTTTGCCACTATTTGTGTGTTCTCTGGCAGGTTGGAGGGCGTCTGACCGGTAGCGCAGGCTGCCCCCTCCTCAACTCTTGTGAGCCGGCTGTAAAAGGTTAATAGGTGTCGGTCACGTGTCTCAGTCCTCTTGGAGCGAGCCAGGCCGACCGGTCTTCCCTTCCGTAGAGATGCTTTTCTAGCGATGCCTTTAGTGGCAGCGATGAATATTTCAGCTGAAAAACCTCTTCCACTTTAACACTTGACAGGTTGTAGGTGCGCAGCAGCTTTTAGACGCCAGCAGCTCAGACTTGGAGATCACCTTTGCTTGTTATGGTGGTTCTTTTTATACCGGCATTAATAAATTCTCAGCATGACAGTGAGTATTATTCGTGTGCTCACAGCTGCTGAATGATGCAGAGCCTGCCTAACTATTTTGGCAAACTTTTTTCTTTTTTTTTTTTAATAGCATTTGCTCCGTGTTTTATTCGTGTCTGTGCAGAGATAAATATGATAGATATGGCTTTGCAGAGGATCACTTGAACTTAGGAAGCGTTGCCGTTTTCTGGACACTTTATCATATTTACAGGGACGTGTTTATATGCATCTTCATATCGTGATTATGAGTGTCTCAGCACACATAAATAACTAAGAATCTTGAGAATAAAATCCTAGAAATTGCACTTGTTAACTTCTAATACGTCATGTTTTATTGCTGTTATCAGTCAGTGTTTCTGATTAATATGAGCGTTGAATTGACGGGGCTGTAAACAGCTGTCCTTTCCTCTCCTTTGGCTCGGACTTCTGCTTGTTGTCCTACTGCCTCCATTAAGTGATGAGATGCAGAGACCTCTGAACCCATGTCCAAGGTTATCCCAGGAGGTGTTGGCTCTCTGCCTGTTAATAACACCAACCCCCCCCGCAACCCTTTGAGAGACTGTCCTGTTGCCAGGACCTGTCAGGCTGGCACAGGAAACAAGTGGGTGGTGTAAGCTAAGCCTCTTACAACACACACTGTTAATGAGCTGCCTTTAGCTAACAGCAGACTCTGGAGGGTGGGGGGACACTGGAGCGAATTCTACGCTGTCTTCCTCACTCACTTCCACTTACCGACTGACTGCTCACTACATCTCTTCTTTTAGCGCACATAGCTGTGTGTGTGCGTGCATGCGTGTGTGTATGTGTGTCATGGCAGGTTGATCCATCACAGCTCTGGCGCAGCGGGTGCCTGTAGACTCTTGTGTAAGGCACAATCATGTGGTTGACTGGGTAAAGGACCAGGCTTTCTTGGAAATGGGTCACATCAAAGTCAGTGAGGATATGACACAGAGTGACCCCAGTGGAGACAGTTAGTGATGTCATTGGTGTGACGGACGGTTCGGCCACCACTCCTCTCTCTGTATCTCCCTCTCTGTCTCTGCTTAGGAAGCGTATGGCATCGGGCCATGCTGCTGCAGGGAGAGTGGGACTGTGTCTATGTTGCATTGTGAACTAAACTCCCAGGCTGTGCTACAGTTTTGGCAGCTGTATAGAGAGACAGATGTTTATAGCTATTGATTTACAATTGAGAGACTTCCATTTTGTGCACTAATGGAGATTGTGGTTGAAGATATTGTTCATAGTTTATAAACCAAAATAACCGTTAAATGTACAATCTTTACAACACCTGCACTTTGCACAGTGTACATCTTTTTTTTTTTAAACAGCTGCATAAAGAATATCATTTGATGTCATGCAAGGCCACATGTCGGCCCGTCTTAGTTCCCCTCCAGTTCTAATCCCTCTGCCTGTCTGTCTGTTCATTCCAGGCCTTCTCCAGTATGGTAGGAATTGGTCCGCCATCGCCAAGATGGTGGGATCAAAAACTGTGTCACAGTGCAAGAACTTCTACTTCAACTACAAGAAGAGGCAGAAACTGGATGAGATTCTGCAGCAGCATAAAATGAAATCGGTAAAGACTGGGAAAGTTTGGGAGCCGTATTTGCTCCACGTGATGCTGATTAAGGCATCCGTGCTGTGTGTGCGTGACCAAGCTGCTATAACACGGTGTCTCGTTTTCCCTGGGCTGTTTTTATTTAGTGTGTGTCTGTTTCGACCCAGGAGAAGGAGCGAAAGGCCCGTCGTAGGGGCAAAACTGTTCAGAATGAGGAGACCAGTGCCCCGTATGCAGCGGAGGAGGAGGAAATGGAGGGTTCAGGAGCCAGCGGCAATGAAGAGGAGGCCCCTGAAGATGGAGAAGGTACACCAGTCAAATGATAATTACCATCTATGTCACCTGCGTTTATCAATTGAGGAGTTCACCTTTTTGAGCGGAATGAAATAGGAGGCTGTTTTATTACAGCGTGCAGTGTTTTTATAGTGTTTTTGCAGTTGTAAAGGGGTTTTGAAATATTTCAGCATTCGATGATGTAAATTATTAAATCCTGCTTGTTGCTGTGGATCAGTTTTTTGTTGAACGTGTAAAGCAAAGCAGAATGGTTACAGCACTTCTCCCCTGCCATGCAGCGCTGCAGGGACATCGGTTAAACGGAAACTGTCGTCATTTAATTATTTAATTTTTGTCATTAGCCTTTATTGAAGTAAAGAAGAAATACATGAACGCAACTGGTGATTCCAAACTTTACGCTTTTGCAATTTAAGGCAGTACACATCTGCCACAAATTCTATCTTTACAAAGCTGAAGATGGCCAGTTTTTGTTATTTTGGTAAATGTGTAAAGGAGCAAGTTCAACACCACTGCAAAGCACAACCTCATTAAAACACATGAAGTTGAATTAATACCTCTAAACTGAACATCATTATCTCAGTAAAGGTAGAAACAGCAGCTGAGCTGTTGTGTATGATTGCATCAGATTGTACATGTGAAGCTAATAAGGTGGCTGCTGAGTGTATATGATGTAATAGTGTCATGAAACTCTGAGCAGCTCCCCGTTAGTTTGAAGAATTATGTTCTGACATGAGAAACATTAAAGTGTGCTGAAAGTCCTGCTGTAGTTTGTTGATAGAAGCGTACTGTGTGGACTGTACTTCCACCATCGAGTGCAGAGGCCCCGGGGGATTTTGTCCATCATCCCAATTGGTTTTGTGTTCCTCCTTATTGTACAGTGAAACCTGATTAGGCAGAAGACTGGCACTGTAAAGAATCTGGTTTAGCAGAAAGAGACGGAGAAAAAGGACAAGGAGAAACATGATTTGCAGTAGAAGCCCAGTCTTGTCTTTTGATCTGTGTTTTCCTTTTGTCCTGCCAGGTGGAGCCAACAACAGCTCTGACACGGAGAGCCTGCCCTCGCCACATTCATCAGAGGATAGCAAGGCTAAGGAGGAAGGCTCAAGCAGGTCAAAGGCCAGCTCCAACAGCGGGGACAAGGAGGCGTCCGGGTCCGACGTGGGCCAGGCAGGGGACGAGAAACCTCCCGTCAAGGAAGATGCAGACTCTGCCATCAAGCAGGAGATAAAGACTGAGACAGGGGAGCCCAGCAAGGAGCAGCTGCAGCCGACAGCACCCAGCGATGCCACAGATAAAAAACCTCCTACAGCAGAGATGGAGGAAGTCAAAAGCTCCACCAAGAGCTCCAAGAAGGACCACGGGGCCAAAACCGGCTCCCATGGGGACAGCGACTCTAGTGCCACCTGCAGTGCTGACGAAGTGGAGGAGACAGACAACACAGATAAGAGCAGGTAAGAACTCTTAGCAAGAGTGAAAGTAGAAATTAGTTGTTCTTCCTAAATTAATTTAGATTAAAAAAAATGTTTTACTACATCCGCCATGTTTTGTTTTGTTGATGACATCATTGGGCCTGCATGAGATTATCGGTGTCAGAGGGCCTCTGGTGTTTGAGCTGTGGTTTACTAGGTGTCCTACTTCTCTGGTCTACCACAGCAGACATCAAAAAAATACAGCAGCGAGGGTTTTGAAGTGTTATTCGTTGCCTAGCTACACTGTACAGCAGCGAAGCCATATTTGGCAAGCCACTTATGTGTACACCACAGGCTGCTCTTTTCTGTCAACCAGAGGTTTTATTTGTACTTTGTATGAATGAGAATATATATTTACTGTGTGTGTGCACATATATAATATTATATATAGCATATGTATTTATATATGTATATATATATAATGCATAGTATATGTCTGTGAATGAGGCCACGAGAAATGGGTGTCAAAGTGCGTGGGAGGAGTGATTAGTCGTGTTTGCACGGTATTTGTTCAATTTTTTCCATGACAGCAGACTACATGTACTGGCAGAGCCAAGGGAAACGCTGCCCTCTCTGCCAAAGCAAACAAAGGGAGAGTGTGTGTGTGTGTCTGTGTGTCGTTGTGCATCAAAGTGTGTGTCTGTCTGTGATTCAGAGTGTGCTTTCGACAGATGTGCGAGACGTAGATATGGATTTTAACTTTTCATCTCCACAGTCACACACACACGCACAGATCCCATGCATTCCTGCTGCTCCCCATCACAAACACTTTGTTTAGGGAGTGCGGATTCGTGTTTGTGTCGGCTTTGTGGAGTGTGTAGGCAGGCACGTGGGTTGGAAACACTCCTTAAGGTCTTTCTTTTTGTTGAGATTTTTTAAGATTTGCGCCAGATGAAATAACGCAGCGCTCGGGCAAAGCCGATGAGAGAAGGCACTAACTTATTCCTGTCTGTGTTCGTGTGCCTGCAGAATGACCTCTCCTCGGCCAAGCCTACTGAACTACACTCACGATGGGGTCATATCCTCCCCCCTGCAGAAGCCCATGGACCTGAAACAGCTCAAACAGAGGGCTGCTGCTATACCACCTATTGTGAGTTACCAGTTAAACCAGATGGGTCTCATTGTGTGTATGTTTCATGTTGAAGAACACCTTGAAAAGCGTCTTTTACCCAGGTAGTGTTTTGCAACAGAAAACTGATTTGCCCAGCTTGCACACACACGCACACGCACACACACACACACACGCACACACACACACACACACACACACACACACACACACACACTGTCTTCCATTGCAGTGGTATCAATGCTACCCGTCTCTTTGCTTACAGAGATAACAGTATAGCAGGTGAAATTGTTAAGTCATATTTGTATAAGATAAGCTGGCCAGATGGAGGGTGATGGGGTAGATTGCTTTGTGGAGAAGAAATTAGATCCTAGGCATTAGGGAAACTTTAGCTTACCAAGAAATAAGAGATGCTTATTTGCTATCATGTTTATCAGATACTGTATGTGGCTAACCATATGTCACACACCCGGTAGGAGTGGGCTTGTGTTATGTGTGCGATGATTATAACCTTTTTCTTTTCCCTCTCATCCTGTGTCTAGATGCCAGAAGCCTCCATGCAGGGCAGTCAGCGGAGTGGGGGTGGCAAGGCAGTGCTGCCCCCCCACGCCCTGGCACTGTACCAGCAGCAGATCACCATGGCTCACGGGGAGTCCTCTCAAGAGGTCAAACAGCAACAGCAACAGCAGCAGCAGCTTTCAGGCCAGCCGGGCAAACAGCAGCCTTACAACCCGCAGGCAGAGAGAGACAGGGAGGCTCTTCATAGCAGCAGCCCTCGTGTTCGCCCACGCAGCCCCTCCACCAGCGACAAGGATGGTACGCGCACCTCCATCATGACAGAAATCTACCTTATGTTGCATATCGAGTCAAGCAGCTGATCTGTGAAGTCACCAGTCACATCAATACTTCACCTGTAGTAACTTTGCTTCATATTCATCTCCATGTGTGTCTTTTTCCTTTGCCATCATTTTCTAGTGTCCTGCAGGGTGTTTGTATGTTTATTGTGTATTTAAATGTGTAGGATATGTGGATTCAGGTTAGCACTGCAAATGAGGAATAATGAAATGAAAATGGAGGTTAATGAAAGTGCTGCACATTATGCAGTTTTAGTCGCATTTGATCCAGTTTTACTTAGTTGGTCCTTGCTACATGCTCTAACCTTGAGTCTGTGTTCTCTAGTGCTTAGGGTATTCAAGTGTTTCTGGGACACTCGTGGAGAGGGAACTGATAAATGATCCGGTATTGCTATTGACCCAGAAGGGAATATAGTCTAGTTCACTGCACTTACTGTGAGCTTGTGGAATGTGAATCTCTGAGAGCACAGTGTAAGACTTGTAGCAACAGTCCAGACAAAGACAGGTCTTTTATAACCAACTGGGCACAGCAGCTGAGAACTGTAAAGGACGCAACCGCTTTCTCACTTTTTCATGAATTTTTAGAAAAGAAAAAGGCTTAAAAAGCTCTCTGTGCAGCGCCTGACACAGAGGCAGGTGTAGACATACTGTGTTCACAAGCTGCACGGTAGCTGCTGTTTGCTGGCATTTATCTGTTGGCGAATACAGAAGTGTAGCTGGTGCATGTTTTTGTGTGAGGATGCAATGATCTGTGGTGTGTTTGTGTCCCTTCAGAGCTGGAAAGCAGCGAGAGGTGGTTACAGACCCTCCTGCAGGGATTAAGTAGGTTCACCCCTTACCACACCATTCCCTGTTTTAATGACACCTTAAACACAATGCAGGCCATCCTCTCCTCTGCAGGATTTTACTGTGTGTACTTTAAAATAAATATTAGCCGTGGCTTGTTGTGGCGTCAGGGGTTCTGTGTGCTAGTGGACGACAGTGATGACAATGTGAGCGGCGGCTGAAGGCAGATTCTTGGATCAGTGCTGGGCTTTGCTCTTGACGCCGTTCGTGTTCGTGTCGTTGCAGAAAAGTCGCGGGCGTTCTCGCCGCATAGCGAAGCCAAGAAACAGGCGATGGGCCCCGATGACCTGAGGACCTCCAACTTAGGTCGGCCAGTTCTCTCCCCCTACCCCATGTCCCAGCGAGACATGGCCAAGATATCTCACGACCAGCACCTGCTCCACTTCAACTGTGAGTCCTCTTCTCTGCTCTGCCCTATCTTTATATCCTAACGAGCCTCAGCTGTAATATGCATTTGATTACAGGAACAAAATCTCTACTTGTTGATGCTGAAATGCGTCTGGAAACCATCTGCCAAAAATCAAACAGTCAAATCTCAATCTCATTATCTCTCCTGCCCTCCAGCGTTCCAGCAAGCAGGCCACCCCTCGCTCACTAGTCTGCCACCGGACAGTGGTCGAATGGCAGCGGTGAGGCCCCTCACAGAGCCCCCGCCACTCATTTCCTCCACCAAGCCAGGAGGCTCCATCACGCAGGTATAGCAGCCCGCACAAAAAGACTGAGTTAAGATATGGATAAAAAACATTAAAGCTAAAAAAAAGCTTTTTACACACGAGCAGCGATTGTACGTCAACATCATGACTCGTTTCTTCAGGGCACCCCAGTGCAGTTACACAGCCCAGCTCATGTGTTGGACCACGGGAAGATGCCCCCCACACAGATGGGGATGTCTTGGATGGATCAGAGGAAAGCGGGTGAGTAAACTTGTCTGCAGGGACCGGCTCCAGTTTTCTCCACTTCTACTTTGCCCATCACAACATCTGATCATCTGCTGTATCACAGACGTGTGTCTCTCATCGCTGTCTCTCTGTTCACCTCTTACTGTCTGCACAGCAGGTCCTTTCCCTGTGGTCAAACAGGAGCAGCTGTCCCCTCGCAGCTCGTCCTCTCAAGCTGACAACCTGTCGAGCCAGGGGACGCCTCACGATAGCGCTGCTGGGCGTGGTGAGTGGCTCCCCTTTCCTCCTTTTAATTTCCATGTACAGTAAACTGCTATTGGTGCTTTGCATCTGTATTTTTTCCTTGTCCCCTGTGTAGCGGGTGAAGAATGATTTCCTGCTTTTTCCAAGTCGTGTTGCGTCACATAATTATTTCAAACCCACTTCATTTTTGCCATCAATCAAGGTGCCACACACACTTGAATAACAAAGTCAAATCATGGATTTTTCCACATGTTGTTGTTCAGCACTGTCACGCTGAAAAGATTTACCCCCTCAGCAGCATGACAGTGACCTGAGGCCCACAGCACGGACCACACAGGAGGACTTCAGGACACATCTCTGAATGTAGTTGAGTGGCCGAGGCTAGACTTAAATCTCAACTGAGAATCGGTGGGGAGTTGAGTTCACTGAAGCTCATCTAATCTGACAGCTTGAGAGGATGTGGGAAATGGGAAAAACTGTCCACATCCATGTGTGCAAAGCTGCTCGACGCAAACTCAAGAAGATTCAAAGCTGTAATTACTGCCAGTGGTGCCTCAACACGCCATGCTTCCACCCTCACATCAGTAGATACAGCGTTTAGACTGAAATTACAATTATAAATAAGACTGTAAATACATTTACAGAGAGCAAACAGTGATCCAAACAACCTGAAACATTTGCTTTGGCTGCAGCTGTTCTGTTCTCACAAGCTTTTCGTCGTCCTTGAAGAACTTTTGCAAACCTTGACTTTGAAGAGGTTGTTTATATATTATCTCATATACTCCACTCTCACTGCTAATGCTGCTTTTTCTGGCTATCTTTACAGCTTCTATTCCAGCTGTTCAGGGGGGAAGTATCACTAAGGGCATCCCAGGGACCAGAATGCATCCAGATTCCTCAATCTCCTACCGAGGGGGCTCCATTACTCAGGTGAGCTCAGACCACAGAGGTGCTGTGAGTGTTGGTCCTTCTTGAGGCTGCTATGCAGGAGTTATCGATGCCCCAGTCAAGTCTTCTCCTCAGCAACAGACATGTGTAACAAAGCTGCACAGAGCACAGTTGAGCTGAAGTAGACCCACAATGAAATTAGTGAATTTAATCAAATTTTCTCATATTGAGAGCTAAATAACTTGATATCTCAACGTTTTAATGCAGAATCTAAAGTAGTTGTTGATGATGGAACTGGTGCAGTCCACAGATAATGCCACACTGCTGTGTTTTTACTCTGACGGGGGCAGAATTTGTGCACTTTGTTTATCGCCATGCTGGGTGCGGCAATCCTGATGTAAGTGCGTTATGAATATTCTGCTGACAGTGTTCAAATTTGAGTAGCGCATTACAACAGACAACTGGCTCACACTGCTCTTCCCCTTTATTTGGAGAACCTCTGAATCACCTCTGAAATTCATTTAAATAAGTCGGTATTGAAATGATGTGCAGGGAATGAGCCGTTATTCTGGTTTAGGAGAGACTTGTTATTAGAAATAAGACGATATGTGGCCCAGTGTTGCCCCTCAGATCACTGCAGGAGCAGCGCACTCAGGTTAATGTAATTTGCTTTGTCCAGAGACAGATGGCTATAAATGCTGAACTAAAATTGACATAGTGTTAAACTGCGTGCAGGTTCCTGATCGTAGCAGATTTTATGGCCATTACACAACGACCCACACTCGCCCACTTTTTCTGATGGTTAACACCATCTCTGCCCACACTGAGGCTGTCATTTGGCCCCCGCCCGTATCGTTTAAAGCCACTGCTGTCAAACTAGCCGCCTTCGTGTTAGCAGGGTTTCATGGTGAAAGAGAGAGCTGCAGAGCTGCTGAGACGTCATGAGGCAAGCCAAGTGCTGCGGCTGCTAGATTTCCCTGCTGCTGTGACATAACCACAGCTCTGAGTGGCCCTGTCGCCCTGGCAACAGGTACACACTGTACCGCGTCTGTTCCGTCTTTTATTTATCTGTTTACTCTAGGCTCTGGCCCAGTCATTGATATGCCCACTGTAATATCACATCCAACTGGGATGCGAGAGAAAACAAGTACTGAGGGGGAAGTTATCCACCATAATAGATGAGTAAGAAAAAGGTGAAAGCCATAAAGAATAATCAGTGCTGTTATGTTGGGGCAGCTGCTTTGTTTGTTTTGTTTTTGTCTTGCAGCTAGATGGATTGATGGATGTGTGAATGTGTGATGAATGAGTAAATATAACCCCACTCACACACACACACACACAGCCCTGCTAGTCCGGCCCCCAACCTTTAGCAATGTCTTCCTGGAAAAGCTGCAATCAACACGCAAGAAATGTGATCTGAGGCACAACTGTGTCTCCCCCTCAAACGTCCACCCCCACTCTCAAGCAGTGCAGGAATATTACTCACACTCTGTGTACGAGTGATGTGACTCAAGGCTCTAACAAAGCTGCCTGTTGTCATCAAGTGTTGTTGCACCTCCACAACAACACTTGGTGATTGTTTTTAATTTATTTGGATGCTCGTCATCTGTCACCATTGTAACAAACACTCTCTGGGGCGCAAACAATTCAAGAGACAGAATACACATTCTGTATGTGAGCATTACAATCAAGTCAACAGCTGCTGCTCCAATTACATCCAATTCAACAATCCTGAAAAGAGAAACAGGGACTATTCACAGTCACTCACACTATCTGTACCATAATCCAATCAGGATTGTTTTTGACCTGCAGTCTGACTCGTTAACGACCTTTCTGCAACCAAAGGTCTGGACGCTGCGTAAAACATAAATAAAACCAGAATCAGTCATTTCAAATCAAACTGTGTTTCCTGACATCAGTTTTCTGCAGTGTTCCTGAGTCCAGGTATTAATCTCTTTATCCAATCATGTGTTCACAAAGTGGTGAGACAAAGTCGCTCCATCCTCGCCGTGAACCACTGAGCCTTTCAATCATGATACTCTCACCTGTTACCGATCAACCCGTTAACCTGTGGAATGATCCAAACAGGTGTTTTTGAAGCGTTCCACATCTTTCCCAGTCTTTAGTCTCTCCTGCCACAACGTGTTTGAAACGTGTTGCTGCATCAGATTCAGAATAAGCAGATATTTACAAAAACCAATGAAGCTGATGGAGTCAGAATATGTCGGAAAGGATTATGCAGTTATCACGTTCTGTTTTATTTGTGTTTTACACAGTGTCCCAATGTTTTTTGTAATCAGGGATTCAAGCTGATTTCTAAACTAGTTTTATTAGAATCTTAATGGATCATAATGCACACTGTTGGCTATTTAAAGGCTTTTTAGGCTTTTTAGCAGAAGTGACTTCACATTTTAGAGGTGTGAATTTCACAATATTCATCCAACAGTGTAATTACCTGAACTTGTGCGTGGGCATTGCTATTGGTAGCCGTTAGCCTGTGTGGTTAGCTAGCAAGGAGGAACCGGTTGGGAGTGCTGCATCGTCTGGTGCTGCCTGAGAAGTGAGATTTTATTTTATTTTATTTTTATTTTTTTTGGAAGGCTTTTTTGAGGCAGACTCTTGTCCATCATTGCTACAATCTGTCATATAAAAGTCATGACCAGACCTTTCCTGAAGATCATCTGCTGCCGCACAGTGAGATGATAAAGCGCAGGTCTCATGCCCCCTCTCTTCAACACAGGGGACGCCGGCTGATGTGCTGTATAAGGGAACCATAACCCGTCTGATCACAGAGGACAGCGCCAGCCGAGCCGAGAGGGAGCGGGACGAGGCGCTTTCTAAAGGCCACGTGGTCTACGAGGGCATCAGCGGGCACATTCTCACATATGACCGTGAGTTCATCAGCTCTTTACTTTCATTCTGACTAAACTCTGGCACAAACCCAACAAATGCAAAAATTTCCATTGAGTTAAACTTGCAAGTTCTGTAAAGCACATGGAGTCATTTAAGTAAGTCATTAGATCTCCTGGACTGTTCTTAAACAAAGGGGTAACTTTTACTAAAGTACAGTAACATCTTTCCTGTGTCTTCTGTCATTCGTAGGCTCGACTTCTCAGACCCCTAAAGATGAGGGCCGAGGCCCCGGGCAGCCCGGGGACATTCTAGGCCTGAAGCGTCCTTATGACGTTATGGAGGGAGGCATCTCTAGAGGGCTGCCTATGAGGGATTCACTGTCTGCCGCCAACTGTGAAGGTAAGAGGCGACCCCACTTAACCCTGTCTCACTGTCACAAGGGACTGCTGGATATAATCCTGTTTGACCCTTCTTTAATCACATTCAGCTCTCATTATTGATTAAATCATTCTTCGCTCCCCCTCTGCCTCTACCTCAGGTCTGATTGGCCGAGCCATGCCTCATGATCGGGACAGTCCACATCACACGCCCTACAAGGATGCTCATCACATCCGTGGTTCCATCTCTCAAGGTAGGATGATGTGATTTTATGTTCTTTTCCAAGATGTATTCATTATAAACCCATTCTCATCTGCTGGGAGACAGGCTGACAGGGGCGGTGAAGTGCTGGTGGTTGTAAACGCTGCAGATCAGAGTGACACAGTCGCACTGAGAAAAGTCTTAAAGATGTTTCCGCAGATTAAATCTTTGAACTGAATGTAAATGTCTCTGCTCTCTAGATGACTCTGTGTAATCTGGTGGAAGTCAAACAAGATTGACCCGTCTTTGTGATTTCAGGTATACCTCGTCACCTGGACCCTCAGGATGGCTACCTGAGGAGGGAGGCTAAGCAGATGAAGAGGGAGGGCTCCCCGCCACGCGGGCCCGGTTCACTTTCTGACCCCATGAAGGGCAGAGAGGGCATGGTGCCCACGGTGAAGGAGGCCGGGCGCTCCATCCACCTCATTCCCAGGGAGGAGCTCAGACAGCCTGGCAAGGAGGGCATCATAGCACAGGTATTCCCTCGCTAACAACACCTGCAGATGCTCGCCGACCATTAATGCTTGGCCCTCTCTGCACGAACTGATTCACTCCTGTTGTGCTTCTTTTCAGGGAACACCCATGAAGCAGGAGGCGGCCGGTTCAGGGAAACGTCACGATGTCCGCTCCATCATAGCCAGTTCACCGCGCTCCTACCACAGTGCGCCCTCCCACCTGGAGATGCGTGCAGAGAGGGGCCGCTATGAAGAGGCACCAAAAGGGAGGCCCAGCGCTGTGGTGAGCACGGCTAGCCCTATTGCCCGCTCCTCTCCCCTCACACTGGGGTCAGAGCAGGGGAGCAAGGCCCATCATAGTCCAGTGGGCTACGAGGACAAAGGCGCCTTAAGGACCCCGTACCCTGGTCCCTCGCATCGTGGCTCCCCTCTGTCCAGGGAGGCAAGCCAAAGGCAGCATGACGGTGGGTATAACTCACACAGTCCAGACGTGTTGTGTTTGTGTGGCTCTGAAAAAATGCTTGATTCTTGCTTATAGCCTCGCTGTAATACATCGTTACAGGAACTGTAGCCACTGCTGTTGTCCACCCCCACTCTCAAGCCCTGAATAACAAGCTGAAATGTCTTAGAACAAGATACTTCACCCTTCATTCAGTTCCTTTGTTTCCTTCTTGACTCTCCAGGTTCCAGTAAGAATCCGCCCCAGGAGCGTAAAGCCACACCAACCCCCAGGGAAATGAGTGCTACCAAATCACCTCTCCCAGGTGTTGCAGATCAGCAGACCTACGAGCGTCTGCTGCAGGGTCTCGGAGCTGCAGATGTGTACCGTCAAATCCCTTTAGCCTTTGATCCTGCAGCGCTGCCCCGTGGCATCCCCATTGACCCAGGTACAGCCACAGTCAGACTGGACTGACACAGACAGTCCTCTGAAACTGTTTTTGTGAGATTTTCTTGAAGGCCTGCACACCCTCTCAGGTGTTTTCAGTTAGTCTGACCTCAGCTAAATGGAGGTTGGAGGGCGTTTTGGGAGTTATGTGAGGTCACCAACATTAATCTCTTGATGATAATCATGAAGGCCTGCTGTATGTTGTCGAATCAAAAACAATGCAGCCTCGCCGATCATTGAGACCTTTGTGTTGGTGCAGTGACAGCGTACAAAGAAACAAAACACAGAGTAGTCTGGCAACAATTGTCTGCATTGAAGAACTGCATTGAGCAATTCAAGATGCACGAAAGAGCACAGACAGGGTGGACTACCAGTGATTATCCCTGGACTACCTGGTTTGTGTTTCATCCTCACACCTGTAGCCGAAACACTGCGACTGTAACGTAGCCTTTTGCAGTGTTTTGCTGGGGGGTCTGTCAGTCTGAACAGAGCCTGACAGGCGAAACCAGACTGTAGAGGGACACAGTCTGTACCCGTCCTCACAGTCCTGAGAAGACATCTAGTCAAAAAACTACTTGAAAACATCTGTTGGCCTGTAATCATTTTGTTATTTAGTCCAACATGAATGAGGCATGTCCTTTCCTTCTCTTCTTACGCAGCAGCCTACTACTTGCCTCGCCATCTGGCCCCCAACCCTGCATACCCTCACCCCTACCCCTACCTCATTCGTGGCTTTCCCGACACCGCGGCCCTGGAGAACCGCCAGACGCTGCTCAATGACTACATCACCTCCCAGCAGATGCACCAGTGGCCCGCAGCTGCCGCCATGGCCGCCCAGCGCTCGGACCTGCTGAGGGGCCTGACTCCGCGAGACCAGCCCCTTCCTCTGCCGTACTCCGCAGCCCCCCGCGGTAAGGCAGACGTCACCACGCTCACATTTGTCACGTCGGCTTTCTGAGATGTTTGGCAAACTGTTTTTTTTTTTTCAGCAGAACAGCTGTAAACTTTGCCAGCAGCTCAGACTGTACCTACAGACGGAGCTTGCTGAGAGCAGCGGGCTCAGCGCTGCCTGGATTTCATTCAATAATAGAATCACCTGTAAGCTGAAACACGAACGAGTGCAGCACTGCTCACGGCCTGCTTAACCTCGCGCCGCGACTCAAGTGGCTGACTCGTTCACAGGGATTTCTGTGTGAAAATGTTTAGATGGATTCAGCTTCAGATGTAATGAATATGAATTTTTCTGTCGCTGTCGTTTTTTTTTTTTTTGTTACTTTGATCAGAAAGGTTGAAATTCAACTCGCCGAAAGGTTTTCAACATAAAGTAGCAACTTCAACAAACCACAAGTGCAGGTATTAACAGGAGCACGTCGTGCATCGTTCATGAGCGACTTTGTCTCGAGACGAAAGCAGAATCAGATCCGATGGGAGTCTCTCATTTTAGTGCTTTGTAATCATTTTCATCTTTTTTCCAGGTGGTGAAGATTTGCCTCGTCATCGCTGCATTATTCTGTTTTTCTTGGTTTTATTAGCATTTATTTCAAAGATACAAACCAGGTTTTTCCCCTCTATCATTACCACATTACTGTTGCATCTCTAACGACAAACAGCAGTTTGCTGTTGGAGTTAAATGATACCTGCTGACGTGGAGCAGTATGAGAATGTCCTTTGTTTACCTGTCATCCTGCAGACCAGGACACATGTGGACCAGCTGTTAGGGTTTTCTTTACTCTTCTCTTCTCTCTGTCCCCCAGGAATCATCGATCTTTCTCAGGTGCCACACTTACCTGTCCTGGTCCCTCCCTCTGCAGGGGCAGCCGGCTCCCCAATGGATCGCATCACCTACATCCCCGGGGGAAGCGCCACCTTCCCTGGCAGGCCTTACACCACCTCCCCTATCTCACCTGGTACAATTCAGTCCACACCAGGAAACTCACCTTCAGATAAAGTGTGTTGCACTCATACTGTTTTTACACTGATTCTTTTTTTGTGTCTGCACAGTCGGGTCGTCGCACATGAACAAGATGCAGGGCGCACCTTCATCTTCAGAGCGCGAGCGAGAAAGAGACCGCGAACGTGACCGAGAGCGGGAGAGGGACCGGGAGCGAGACCGAGACCGGGAGCGAGAGAGAGACCGGGAGCGGGAGAGAGACCGGGAGCGGGAGAGAGAGAGGGAGCGGGACCGGGAGCGTGAGCGGGACCGGGAGCGAGACAGGGACCGGGACCGGGACAGAGAGAGAGACCGAGAGCGCGACCGAGAGAAGGGCGGCTCTGTTGGAAATGTGGAGCACGCCCCCATCTGGCGACCAGGTGCGGAGCAGTTTCTCATTTTTATCTGCACGTTAAAAGTCAGTGGCGGCACAAACGTAGCTTGAGGGAAAACGCTGGTTTGAAATGACATGAATGTTTCGCGCCTCTCAGGGACAGAGCACAGCCTGGCCAGCAGCAGCAGTGGCGTGAGACCTTCGTCCCAGCCGTACAGCCACCAGCACTCCCCCGTGTCCCCTCGCACCCAGGAGACCGTGCAGCAGAGGCCGAGCGTCCTGCACAACACCGGCGGCAAGAGCCTTTCTGTCAGCGAACACTCCAGCTCATCTGTGTTTCGGTAAGCTGCATTTTAGTTCTGCTTTTACGAGGACAACCCCCGGGACTTTTTCCAGAGCTAATTTCTCATAAGTGTTCACAGCGAGGAGAACATTTTGATCGTCTTGTGTACTGAATGTGTTTTTCTTGGCCTGCCAGGTCCATGACCTCAGGGCCGGCACGCTACCAAGGTTACCCAGGCCACCTCCAAAGGACAGGTGTTCCCCCCGAGGCCTATCCGCCTGCCGTGGACTCGAGTGTGGCCAAAGAGCAGAGTCGCGATGGAGGCAAAAACAGGGGAGGTCTACCCAAGCATGTGCAGGACCAACACGGGCCCTCCAGTAAATCTGACCCCAAGCTGTCCAGCCCCAGCCCTGGAGGAATGTACCCAGGTTCCTACCCCTCGGCTTCAGGCCGGCCGCAACACCTGCTGCCTCTCCAGTCGGAGAACCCTCCTGGTCGTGGAGAAAGCGGTACACCTAGTAGGGAAAAGACTCAAAACAAACCGATGTCCATTCAGGAACAAGAGCTCCGAGCACTCGGTAAGACCACCATGACTGCGGCCAACTTCATAAACGCGATTATTATGCGTCAAATTTCTTGTGAAACGGGGATGCCAGAGACGGGCTCGCTTGTTGCCAGCGGCGCCACTGATGGTAAGACGCTCTGGATCCCAGGGTCCCCCTCATCACCCAGACCCTCCCCCGTCAGTCTGTGGCCTATTGCACGCTGTGGTGGTTGGCATTATCAAATCAGCCCAATTCATTTACATTTTTATTTTCATTCAATGCTATAATTTTTTGCTTTTTTTCCAGTTTTATTATTAGTTTTTCTTAATAGACTTAAAGACCACCAAGGGTGCCCTCTGGAAAACCAAACCTCTAGCCCGTCCACATTGGACCTGACTGGCTCAGATTGAATGAGAAGAGGCAGTTTAAAACCTCGATCGAGCTTTGATAAAACATCAACGGCTAAATATTTTCCACGAAGAAGATCCTAGGTGTCCTTTAAGGTGTCATTTTCCGGTAGCTAAAGCTGGTGGGGCGTTAAGGCCGAACCTCCTTTGCTGCTTATTTTCATTTTCTTTTCGTAGAGGATGTGACTTGAATTTAACATGCGGCAACCCCTCCTCCCTCCCGTTCGGCTGCTCACTTTAAACGGAATATTTCACCACACGCAAGAGGGCATGACGAGAATATCTTAGACACTTGAAAAGGCATTTCACTGCAGGAGGCTTGTATATCCCATGTTAAATGAGACTGCCCGTAATTCAAACACTTTGACGTTATAAATGCAGCGGCTCTGCTCGACTGCTGCAGGTCTAGTAGATGCTCCCGGACCTATTTGAAACACATTGTAAACACTACTGTGGTCGTGACCACATGTAGCCCAGATGAGTAGAGGGGAATAGAGAATGGGTGTGACGGCCCCTTCCATCAAACGTCACTGAAAGTCTTACCAGCCGCCAGTCTGACTCCCTGGAGTCCCGGAGAGCGCCGGTGTTGCACAGAAGGAGGGTGGGAAAGAGGAGGGATGTGGAAAAGACACCTGGGGGGGAGGGGGGTACTGCAGCTTCTGCCCCCCAAATTTCTGCATGTTCCTATTTATGGCTCACTGTAATTTATGCTGATTTTTTTTCTTTATTTGTTTTTCACACATGGCAAACGCTCAACACATCCCTCTCAATCAAGCCTCTGGGAGTTTGTCCGTCATCTGGAATGTGATTTTGTTCCGTTGTTTTCTGCTTGTCGAGAGATGTGTCACGTCTTTAGACGTTTTACAAGCCTGCGGGGCAAGTGACAACTGCATGCTGAGTTCAGATGAGTGTTAAAAACAACCTCCTGTACGAAGAGAAGTCAACGGGAAGCGTGATTCTCAAAAGAGACGAGACCGCCAGGCAGGCTTCTTAATAAGACCTCGTCACCTTGCCGTTGGCACGCTGGTACCACAGAGAGAAGCGATTGTAAGCTGTTGTTGAAATGAACCCAGAGTTTCTGCCGTGGTTGCTAGCTAACAACAGAAACCACAGCATCCTGTCCCTCTGGGGGACGCGTCCTCTCTGGGAGGCCATACAGTCAATCCTGCCCCCTGCGTTCAGCTTACATCATCCTCTGCTGAGATAAATACTGTAGTGCAACTGTTGTGTAAGAAAACACAAAACACACAAGGGAAAATCGTCTTATATGCCCCCACAATGCTTCAGCAGTAAATTCACATATTAATGGATAACCAGGAGTCACTTCCCCTCTGTGTGTTCAAGGCATAGTCTTCCTGTCTCTGAAGCAGTACCTTCATGGTTTTATATGTTCAGTACAGAAAAATGGTTGAGTGCATCAGTTTTAAAATGAAGTTGTGCGACTTCTTCATTTATGAGTCACTGATGCACAACCAGTCAATTTTAGCAACATTTCTGGTCAGCGCTATGCTTGCTAGGTCTGTATGCAAACAGTACGTTAAATATAAATTAGAGATATGAAGCAGTGTGTCACACACTGTCATATAGTATGTTTGTAGGAGAGCTTCTCCTTTGAGCTTTCATGTGCAGATGTTACATGAAATGTTTAAATTTCACATCCACCATGAGTTCTGATGGACTGACAGACATTTCTGAGTTACGCATGTTTCCATTAGTACATTTTAGAGGTCTTGAATTGTGCCACCGTGTGCTTAAAAGCAAAGCTAACTTGTACCTGTGTGTGGATGTAATTTTTGCCTGTGTGTGTGTGTGCGTGTGCATGGGTGTACATGTGTGTCTGTTCTTTGGATTTGACTCTCAGTTCAACAGAAGATGGAGCCACACGGTCTGTACCGGCCCCCATCTGAGGAGAGACTGTCTCCAGGCCAGCAGCCCACGTCCCCCTGTGTTAAAGGCAGCCAGAGGGTGGTCACCCTGGCGCAGCACATCAGTGTAAGTTCACTCAGCCACCGCTTTACAAATGGAAAGACCAGCTTCCTGAGTGCTTGAGCAGAGGAGATATTTCTGATGTGTCTCTGCATGAACAGGAGGTGATCACTAAAGACTACACCAGGCAGAGCCAGCAGCAGCAGAGCTACCACGGCTCTCCTGTCCTGGACCTGACCCGTCCACCCAGTGCCTCCCAGCCCCCACCCACCTCACAGGAGTCTGCCCAAGGACCCCGATATCTAGAGGGCCTCGGTGGAGAACGCAACAGAGACCGGTAGGAATCACCATGGAAGGACAGACGTGTCTGTGACGTGTGTGGATGGACAGTTGACCGTATAAATCCTCCCCCTTTGCTGTAATTTGTGCTGTAAATGTGTCTGTACTGTCCGCAGGTCTCCCCCTCAGCCCAAGACATCACCTGTCAGTGTTTCAAATGACGGCATTGAACCAGTATCTCCCGCCGGAGCCAACTCTGAGCCTGAAGTCCAGGGAGGGGCCTCCTACCCCAACGAGCAGGGAGAGCAAGGGTAACGTCTCCCAGTGCTGCAGATACACCCCCCGTGTGCTGTTTCTGTTCAGTTTCTGATGGATGCAGCCTGTGTGATGTGTAAGATTAGCGGGGCTGCATCTAACGATCTTTCCCCACACTTCAGTGTTTGATGATGCAAAGCAGCCAAACAACAAGCCAGCAATCATACAGACGTACACGACAGCTTCACCTTCAGACGGCATCACGCTCAGGCCATAAATGGTTGAGACATCTACTCTAAGTTACATGGAGCTGACAGGTTTTCAGGGGGGGGTGGTGTTCCCATCTCTATGGCTCCGTGCAGGCGTTATGTTTTCAGGTGGTCCAGAGGTCCGTCCCATCATCGAGGGAATTTCTTCAAACGTGGCTCAAACGCCTGCTTGGACTTGAGGGTGAACTGATTAGATGTTGGTGGTCGACTCCAGAAATCAGACGTTCATTATGGCAAAAGTCCACAGAAATGTCTCAGAGGATAAAATGTTAAAGTGAGGACATTTTATGTGCAAAAGGTCAAAGGTCATCTTCTCTGCGACATCATAATGTTGTTATTGAACATCATGACTCAGGAACAGAAGGCAGACTGTCACCACGTCGTCCATCACAGCGTCCATATCTGAAGCACCTTAGTCACCGCGAGCTGATTGGTCTTCGCTACAGATATTATATGAGTGCAACTGCGAGGAGGTAACTTTAGTTTAAACTCAGGACTAACAGGTGGAACCCTGTTATTGGCTAAACCCCCCCGTGGAAAGCTTCTGCCGGGATGGTAAAAGAAGATTTGAGCATGAAATGTTGGTGTCTGAGCCGCCCAGGTGTGGTTTAATTGGATTGAGAGCTGCGTCTACATTCAGTCATATAATACTTTATACTATTTATTTTGTTTTTCTTTCAGTTTTCATGCATACTGTCCCCCTGAGTTGCACCGTCTGAGTTTTTTTTTGGGGGGTCCTCGTTTGTGTTTTTGTGGACTGAACCTCTCGGCACCGCTGAAGGGAGAAATTTAGTTCTATCTGTGTTTTTGGATCAGAGTTTTGACCCAGATGGTCACTGAAAGAATTAAATTGCAAATTTAAACGGCTCCAAACAGACGATTTTATCTGCTGTCTCAATCTGAGGGTGTCGTCGTTCACCCTGAGAGACAGAGTGAGGGGCTCAAATACCCGCCAGGAGCATCTGATGCCTCCTTGTTGAGGAACATTTTAAGCAGAGATGTTGATAATTACTTGGAAATGCTGCTTAGACGTACTGGTTAGAGTTTAAATATATACACAAGAGCTGCAGAGCCCTCAAAAAAGGTATTTACATGTCAACATTTGGCTTCTAATCCTTCCTTGTTTTGGGCGTGTTTAACCCGGCTCTCCTGTCCCGGCTGCAGAATGGGCTCCCGCTCTCCACCCAACGCCTCCCAGCCCCCGGCTTTCTTCAGCAAGCTGACGGAGAACACGTCAGCCATCGTGAAGTCGAAGAAACAGGAGATGATCAAGAAGATGACCGTGGTGGGAAATGAGGGCGATTTCAGTAAGTCTGACCTCAGCGCAGCAATGACGGCGCCGTTCAAATTGTTTCCAGAAGAAAACCTTTGTGTTGCATTCAATGACGAGAGTGAACTTTAACAAGAAACCCCGTTCCCGCTTTCAGATGCGGGTCAGCCGGGAACGGAGATCTTCAACATGCCGGCGTCCACGACTGCAGGTAAAACCTCATCAGTTATTACACTGATTTAAAGTGACAACGCAGCCTTTCAGGACGCGTCCTGACTGTTCTGTTGGCAAACGTCCTGCTGGACTCGTGTGAAGAGGAACATTTAGATTTAAGTATACTGCTCTCCGAAGCCCCGGCACATGATTAATGAAGTTGTAGAGCATCGCTTCCTGGAAAAACTGTGCTTTTTACTAACAAAGTACTCTTTACACATGGAATCAGCACATTTTCAGGGTTAATGTGTATAAATGCATGTTTTTCTCCCCTCTGTTGGCCTCTCTGTTGGTACTGTCTGCTGCTGTGGTTCATGATACTGATGCAACACTGTTTCCTGTCACAGGACCCGTGAGTGTCCGCTGCCACCCGACTCCAGAGACGCCGGGGAACTCAATCGGCCTGGAGGCCATTATACGAAAAGCCTTAATGGGCAAATACGACGACCAGTCTGAGGACCGCTCTGCCTCCTGTGCTGCTAACCCGATGGGCTCCAGCATGTCCGCCTTGACCGTAGCCGACGGACGAGCCGAGGACTTCTTCTCACAAGGTGCGATCTATGAACAGATGCTTTACAATCTTTTTTTTGTGATGCTGCATGAACAACAAATGTGTGTTGAAATCACAGAGATGAGCAGAAACCTTGTCCAGGGATCATAGTCTCCATCCTGTGCTGCCTCACTACAATAAGATCAGTCCTTGGTGCACAGACTTCAGTTCAGCCATCAAGGACACGTCGTGGTGACACCATAGAAATAAACCACTGTTAGGATGATCTTGATGATGTGACCCAGAACTTTGTCAGTCGAAACAGATTTAATACGAAGATTTGACACGAGTCTCACGTTTTACCTGTGAGACTCACATTCGAACGCCTTTCTTCACGCGTGATGTGAAAGCGTGCGTCCTGCTCGTAGTTCAGTCAGAAAATCCTCGTCGGCACCGTCGGCCGAAGAGGTGAGATTAAGATTTGATGTCCACAGATTGTGAAGCTCCCAGCATGCCTTGCTGTCGCTCCTGTGACGTGTTAACCAGCTGCTCCACCTCAGCTTTGAGCTTCTCATCAGTTAAGCACCAGCACAGAAAGTCTGCCGGCTGATAGAAGAATATATTTAGAGTCCCTGCACGAGCCCGAGATATGACATGGTTTCATAAATGAAGTTTCCAGATTTTATTTGTATTTTCAACATACATGAAAATAACCACCAGTTCACCCCCCTCAAATGTGACCTGTGGGTGTCGGGGACTGAAGAACACCACTGAGTTTTCATTAGAACACAATCATGACACACAAAGGCCAAACTGCCCCCTCAGGTCCCTCATGACCTGTTTCTGACGAGCGACGTAGCCTCTGAGAGTCTGAGGATAAAACGGCGTCTGCGATCAGAGCGAGGAAACACCGCCAGCTGTTCAGAGCGGCGCCACGCAGCGGCCTCGCAAACACAAATCACTGATTACTGAATGAATATCTGCTGGTTTTTATCTGCTGGTTCAGTCTGGTGGGGGTTTCTGTGATGGTGCAGCAGCTCTGAACAGAGCTGGTGGTGTTTTGCTCACGATGGAGTCACTCTAGAGGTTTAAGCTCCGCCTCCTCCGTTCACAGGTGGAGGGAAGTCCTCAAAGAGCGGAGGGCGCTCTAATGGGCGGAAGGCCAAATCTCCAGGACCGGGCCTGTCGGGGGGCGAGAGACCGTCCTCGGTGTCCTCGGTCCACTCTGAGGGAGACTGCAACAGACGAACTCCTCTCACCAACCGTGTGTGGGAGGACCGGCCTTCGTCCACAGGTGTGAAACTCCTCTGAGACGCTTGCTGATTCACCTGAAACAGGAGAAAATATCTGAAACATCTTAAAAAAAATCTAAAAAAAAAAAAAACTGTTCTGTTTCTCTGCAGGTTCCACTCCAACCCCCTTCCCATGCAACCCGCTGATAATGCGTTTCCCCAGCGGGACAGTGTCCGCTCCCTCCCCCTCCTCCGGTCAGCCGGGGGCCCAGGGCCCGGGGATGGGACCTGGACAGGGCCGGTCCTGGGAGGAGGAGCCCAAACCTCTGCTCATGTCTCAGTACGAGACGCTGTCTGACAGCGAGTGACCCGAAGTTCAGCCGCACCACAGGGGGCGCTAACAGTCAACCGACGCACACACACACACACACACACCTGCTAACACACCTGCTCCATTCCACTCTGCACCTCCTCCCTCCATCAGTGTCCTCCTCTCACACACCGGAGACACCAAGCAGGACAAGCCGGACACTGCTGCTGTGCGTGCGTGTGTGTGTGTGTGTGTGTGTGTGTGTGATGCAGTCACTCCAGGACTACTCTAAAGGACAAATCACTTCTTCTTTTTTTTTTCTTTTTTTTTTTAAACTTTACTACTTCTCCTCACTGGCCTTATCAACAGACACATTGACCTGCACCTGGACTTTCGGCCGCTCTACCGACAGATTTGGACTGCAGATCTGACCCCAGAGCAGCGGAGGACCCAGTCACGTCGCTTCACGGAGAACTCCGGGTGCAGGCGGCCCGTGCACTGCTACCACTACAAGAAGACGTGCGAGGGGGCGGGAGGAGAGTCGACATCCTGTTTTTCTTGTTTTGGTTCTTTCTTTCGCTCCTTTGAATCCAGTCCAGTCCTGTGTTTGGAACGTGAGCTGAGACCTTTAGTACATTTTGATGGTGAACTTTTGATGGTGTCATTTGTTGTCTATTATCTGCAATGATGTATCTTTTGGGGGGCGGGGGGCAGAGATTGTTATGTGGGAGGGTCATATCATTGGTTTACAGGGTAAACACGCTGTTCATTGCTGATGTCATATATTAGGGAGGGTCCTGAGGAACGGCGACGGCCTGTTGACGTCAGGCCCCCGCGCGGGGGAGATGATTTGCCAGACGGATGGCACTGAAACAAGTGACACTTTCTCACTGTTTTTATATTAACCATGTCTGTGTTTGTTGAAGCAGTTTTTGGATATTAAGCACTTAGTTGTCGATCTGTTCACGATGGCATTTTTTAGAATCTGTGTTTCCTGGGGCGGGTGAGAAGCGGACTCTAGAGCAGCATAGAAACCCCACCGCGGAGGAACCCTTCAGCGCCGACCCGTTTAATTTTGGTCTCGCCACCGACGTTCTTCATCGCTCCCGCACTCAAAGCGACAATCACATTTTAGTGAACGACGACTTCGCTGCTTCGAGCAGGTGCGGACCGACCTTAAAGCTGCTTAACGGCAAACTCCTCAGCATCACTTGGGGTTTGTTCGCATTGAAGAGGTGACAAAAAGCCATCTTTCTACGACCCTCGGTCCGCGGCGGCGGCGGCTTCAGCCGGCTGCTGGAATCCCGGCCAGGAGCTGTTGTGACGGTCTGACCTCTGACCTTTCGTTGCCCGGAGGAGGAGCCGCGACCCAGCTCCTCGTCCAGGCAGATTTTGTACAGTTATGAGATATTCCTAGTGTTAAGTGCCATTTATTTTACATATACAGTACAGAAGTTACCAAGTGACGCACAATTTTTCTTTTCGCCCCCGACAGGGTTTATTCTGTCCACGCAGGGAAATCCAACAACAAAAAGCAAATGAAACGTCCTCTTAACGATCTTGTGTGCATTTTTTTTCTTTTCTTCCAAATCCATCACAGCCTTAGCTTTTAACTGTTCGACTCATTGGATTTATGTTCAGAATGACAGGACAGCTGAACTGGGCCCGCGTCAGACCTTCTCTCAGCCTCGACACCGACGACATACTTCAAGTGTACTTCATCGCCCCCCCCCTCTCCGTGTTTGCGCCGGCTAGAGGAGGTCGAGGGGAAGGCGTGGAAAGCACTCTGGTAGTTTTACGTAACATCAGTAGACATGTGCTCACATTTTACTGCAGTATTTCAAAGGTCGCCCTCTCCGTAAACGATGATCTGTCTCCAGCTCGTGACTTTGTGCAGCCTGGGATGAGTCGTGTCCTCTGACTCGATGGGAGCGGCGCTCGTTTCGTCGCTTAGAAAGACGAAGTTCATTTTGTCACGGTGGATTCTCACAACACAGACACGACTGTTATAGGACTACCTCCTCTTCCTCCTTGAATCACACCTGCAGAAAGCTCGGCCATGTTTAATCTGATTTGTTTTCTATCAAGGCTGACAGAGGGTTTGTAATTTCATCGGCGAGGCGCGAATGCAGCCGGGCTTCATACATCTGTCTCTCTGCGTGTTTCATATATCCGCTGATGAAACTGAAGAATGTGACGGTAAACAGACTAAGCCATATCCAGCTGTTCCCTAAACTGATGACAGACTAACGTGTTGTTTTTAAAAGTATAATGAAATGAATTTTAACATGCATCTATTTTGTTCTTACAGATTGTTTTGATTTCAGTCATGTCACAAATCAAAAATAGTCGTTCAAAACGTGAAAAGAAAGTCGATCGCTGATGTGTTCACTGTCCAAGCGGCGGGTGGGGGGATTGACATAAACAGTACATTGTTAGACCATTTTGTGCATAATGATTTTTTTTTATTATAACCCACTGTATAATAGCAAGGATTGTATATAAAACTGAAGAGATGTAAATATTTATGTGGCTTGCTTCAAGGTTGGTATTCTGAAAAAAAATAAAAAAAATAAAAATATTCACATGGTTAAATTCTACATGCCCACCAGCAAGCTTTGTGGATAGCAGTGTAAAGATGAAAAACAAAAAAGACACTGCCTTAATGTTTAAATAAAAAGCTTATTGCCATTCATGGTCTCAGAGTCCTGTTTGTTCTGCTTGTTCTCATTTTGAACTGCAGGTGAAATACCACCAGGGGGCAGCACGAGCACATTTTAACAATTACATCAATGTGTTTGACAGAATTCTGGAGGAGAAACTTCATCATGTAATAAGTTTGCATAAGATGATAAAATACAGGTGTGACTCACGTTAATGCTGCTGCTGATAATGATGAAGAAGAGCAGAGCTCTCTGCAGTGCTCTTCATCTGCTCTTCAGTGATCTGTTCCATCCTCGGCTCACAGGAAGGTCAGGCTGCATGTCTGCAATGATCCCGTCATTACATAACATCCATGAGCTCCGCAAGGTGGACTGTGTTATGAAATTAAGACTGGAATTAGTTTTCCTTTCTCATTTTACAACAATGGTCTTATATAAGTGTAACATACAGCTTCCAGCCCAGGGAAGGATTTCATTTTCTGACCTCCTGCGGCGTCTTTGTGCGACTGAATGAGCTCAGTGGAGCCAAAGTTTCTGCTCTCATGTAAACTGAATTTACAGATCAGGTATTTCAGTTGTGTCACAGCAGTTTGTCGCATTAAGTTTGTAGTAAAAGCATCCCTGATGACATCACATGCAGCTTTTTTCTATTGTGTTGACTTCTCCAATAATAATAATAATAATTTATGTGAGATGGCGCCCCATGAGTGGCAGCTTGTTGCAGCAGCTCCGACCTTCCACTGTGACACATACATACATTTATCTACAGTGCAATAGATCAAACACTGAACTCAACTTACCCAAACCAACCATGTGCAAATGTTTTCAATCCTTGCACAACTTTTTAAAAATATTTCTCAATATTTTCCATTGGTAATATCTTTTTTTATAGTCTTCTGAATAAAATGTACATACATATAGTCAACTTCATATTTTGTATTTGTATTATTTTCCATTGCCTTTCTATTGATGCTGCCTGTGACACCGAATCTCCCCAGCTGGGGATTAATAAAATTGATCTTATCTTCTTTTTCCTGTGCTGATCTCCTTCAGCGTCCTTCACTGAGCAGCTTCACATCCTATAATTTACTGCTAAAAATAGAGCCAACGCTCAGTCCTGCCGTCTCATTTGCATTTGAAAGAACATTTGCACACTCTTCTGTCATGAATCCTAACTTCGTCTTGGATTTTAACTGCATGAGCTGAGACAAACTGCGACCTGTCCTGCTCTGTGTCTGCAGAGCTTGGGTAAATGAAGGGTGACTGGGACAGTTTCTGAATATCAATACTGAAGATGTTACCTCTGTATAGAGGGGTAAAGGAGGTTATATTCCTTATTCGTCTCACTGATTTAGACTGAGGTGCTGTGCAGGCTGGGTGCAGGACTCAGTCCCAGCAGTGTGCTTCAGGCCTTCACTGGCCTCTGCAGACCTGATGTTGGCACTCTGCAGGTCCTGTTCCTCCCTTCAGCCTGTCCTCACTCCACTTTTTTCCTTGCTGTTTGTTCTTTCCTGTGCTCTCTGTTTCAGTCTCAGTCTACTCTGCAACTGATTAATCAGGATTAGGTATCGATGGTTAAAAGGTCAAGGCTAAACTTAGTGTCAGGCTTGGCTGGGTTGGTTTATTAGAGTAGACTTAGAAAAAAAAAACAGTTTAAAGATCCAGCCAGTCCCTGAACGTGTTTGTGGTTGTTTGAGGTCTGCACACATGAAGAGTTTGGGAGCCACTAATCTATAACATACAGATCTAACACAATGCTGCGTTTGTGGGTGGACGGGACAAATAAAAACCTCATTTCCCAAAACCCTAAAGACGATATTAACGCGATTTTTACTGATTTTGTTGCAGTTGAACATCGTGTTCACGTTTCTGTCAAATGTTTGTTCAACAGATTAACTACGACGATTTTGTGACTTTAAAATGAAAACTAGCTAAAGACTACAAGCAAGTTCGCTCACCTCGCGTGTTACAGGGCCAACTTCCTGTTTGACGCTTGCCCCGCCCACCCCGATGGCGTCACACCAATGAGAGCGCGCAGTTGTGATCATGTGGTTTCAGAGCTAGAAATCAGCAAAAAGGTTTTTTATTTTCACTCATGTGAGAAAATAAATTGTGCTGAGCTGAACTGGCTCATCTGACCTCAGTCCCAATCATTTAATCAATATTTAATAATTTAAATCGATAAAACATCCTGCGATCAAATTGAAGAAACACTCAACACAACAGAATCAGGCTTTGGGAACTGCTTTTTTTTATTCATTTAGGATATACATCTTTTTAAATTATTTCCTTTGATCAGAACAGGAACGATGATTGACGTACAAAAATATAAAGAATTATGAAGTGCCTCGATGCCACATATACAACAGGAAATATTTTACAGTAACAAAATCAAGTGTTAGGAAACAAAAGTATCTCACATAAAACCAGCGACGTATCAAACTGGACACCCAACGACTTCCTGTCATCTTTCTCTGACATTTCACAGACCATCCACACTTCGCGCGACGCTCCATCATCTCACCAGGAACTTAACTGTTTGGTATAAAACGCCGCCGTCACAACCACTTCTTCTTCTCGTCTAGACTTTTTAGACTTTTCTCCTCTTTGTGTTTCTACTTCCTGTTCCCTCATTCAAACCCAGCACCGACGCACCGCCTCGGCCCCTCGTCTCGACCGTCACCATAAACCCGGAGGGCGTTTCAAACTAGAAAAACAACAAAACCGCAAGCTGTAGCTGAAAGTCAGGAATACATGTTTGCAATGAAATAAAACCGATAACTAAGAAAATCTGAGGTAAAGTCTGAAGTTTCAATATTTGCCATGTTCAATAATCTAAATATATAAGACAGACACAAAGAGAAGTCATGATAAAAATCTATTTTACATCTTCGACAGGGAAATCTGATTTTTGATGCTTTTGAGCTACTTTGGATCAGAAACTGTCAGATACGACCTGAAAACAACAGGAAACGGCTCTTTGAGTCACCAGCTATTCGTAATTCAAGCCTAGTTAAGAGATCACCGGGTGGACAGACCTGCACACAAACGCCCTGTAACTGCACAGATGTAGCTGCTAGCTAGCGTTAGCTGAACCAACGGGCAAGGCTAACGCTAGCTTGCTAATGTATGACCCGTTTTAGAGTGAAGAATAAGAACACGTGAAACTGGTTGAAACATCTGAACTGACATCAGGGGAGATTTTAAATTAAATTTCAAAGTAACAACATGCCTCAAATTACTGAATGCTATGCTAATAATGTCAGATTTAATGACCAAATTACGTTAGCTAGGTTAGCATAACAAACACACATTATATTCTATAATATTTATTATTAACTTTCTGATAATAATGTTAGACATAATGACCAAATAGTGTTAGCTAAGTTAGCATAATAAACACATTATATTATATCTATATTAACGTTATGCTAATAATGTTAGACTTAATTACCAAATTACAATAGCTAGGTTAGCATAATAAACACATTCTATTATTAACATTATGCTAATAAAGTTAGCCTTCATGACCAAATTACATTAGCTATGTTAGCATAACAAATGCATATATTTATTCTTGACATTAGGCTAATAATATCAGACTTTATGACGAAATGATGTTAGCTAGGTTAGCGTAATTGGTTATTGTAGACATATATTTCTCGATGTGTGCACTTTAAACAAAAGCTAATATATTAGCTACCTACATTTGTAAAAGCAGTTCAGTTTAATATTGTTTCCCCTTTAAAACAGTGATTTTTGGACGTTGTGCTGCGAGTTGTGATGCTGCAGTGGCTTCCTGTTTAGATTGGTGATTTTTGGACAGAGCTGCAGATGTTTTAATGGTGCAACATGAGTTAATAAATCATGAGTTTAAAACTGATGACGAGTTAATTTAGCACAAAGTTAGCGATAGATTTACAAATAGCTGGTGCCCCCCAGTCCAGAACAGCGACGCTGAGTGCTTGTTACACTGAAGCATCCAGACAGCTGAGACAGCTGTTGTATTTGACTCGTGGACGAGTGAGTGTCTCTGCCTCAGTTTGTCCACAGCTGGGACAGAGACGTGTCTCATTTTTTTGTCTCTTTCCTGTGGGACAAACTTCACCATCTGGCACAAAAGCAGGTTAAAGACAAACTGATTGAAAAAGCAATGATACACTGTAGATGACGTGGTCCTACACCCACACAGTCCTGACGAAGCAGATTAACTCAGTTTCTAACTTTAAACTCAGAATAAATTATAATTAAGGATGTTTTTTTTCCAAACTTCATTAATTGCGTGTTGCTCTGCAGCCCTTCAGCACCTCCTGGACACAAAACAAGAACCTGTTCACCAAAACACCCCTAACTCCATCCATTATCTGAACCAAAGCATTCAGTTCATCTCTGCAGGCGGTCTGTGGTTATTGTGCCGTCGTCCTTCAGCTTCATAATAATCAGGACACTTCGTTAAACGTTTGACTGAACTAGACAAGCTGCTGTTTTAATGTGGGTTAGTTGAAACGGTTCTTATTTATTAAAAAGAGATAAATTGTTCAAACTATCTTTGGTCCAATTTTTCACATGCAGCGCTGAACCCCCCCCCCCCCTCCCCGCGAGGCCATGTCCACAGAGAGGACTGAGATATATAAAAGAAGTGCAATAAAGCTGCATTGAAGCTTTGCGTTGGTGGGACTGGGTTTGCGCAGGCTCGGCTGAAATCGCGTCACCTCGACTTTTCTCTACGTGCAGACTTCTACGATCTGTTGCCTTCACTGCACTGAGGCGACGGTCCAACCTGAAGGCCACCAATTTGTCAGCTCTTGTATTAAATAAGACATTAACCAATGACGTGCAGCTCTGAACTGCCGGAGGAGCGACTCCCTTTTTAAAGACTGCATCAGTAGAAAGTCGAAATACACTCAGATGACTATGATCACTAAAGGCTTCCCAGAGGTTCCTCCACGGTGAGTCGACATGAACAGGGCAGGGTTTTTAGGGGCTCTGTTGAAGTATTTCCCTTTCAGTAGGGCCTTCCCGAGTTCCTCGTCCTCCAAAACAAAATAAGGTGATCACCAGGTAGCCCCCGCCCAGTGCAGGCTGGACCCTACAGGTCCTCTGTGTAGATGATGCAGGGACTAGTGTCCTCGCTCGACTCCAGCTGCACCGTGGAGACGAACCAGCGGCGGGAGCCCGTGGCGTTGTAGTTGAGCGTGGTGCGGTAAGTGTTCTTGGCGTGTTTCGGGTAGATGATGGTGGTGCTCTGGTAGCTGATGGGCTTCTGCCGCGGCTCCAGGTACACCTGGGACTTGTAGCTCCTCCAAGTGCAGTTCCGCACCGCCACCACTGTCTCGCTGAAGGAGGTGGCCGTGGGAACGGGGGCACAGTAGACCTGGTCCCGGTAGTGCTTGTCGGAGTCGTACTTGACCTCTGAGTTGCACCTGAAAAGGAGAAGACGACGACTCTTTAGAGACACATCTAACATGAACACTAGGTGGCAGCGTTGACATGTGAATATTGATCACGCGAGTGCACTCGGCTCCACGCTGCAGCCGGCGTCTTTATGAGTCCCTTACTTGATTTCCTGCTCTGGTTTGGGGTTGACCTCGATGCTCTCTCCGAAGAACACGGGGTACATGCGAGCCTTGGGGTCCGATCCCGTGGAGTTCAGCAGCAGGTACGGCAGCTGTGCAGAGGAAACACAAGAGTCACAATCTGACAGAAACAGCGGTGAAGCGTTTGTGATTGGCCCGCCAGCGTGTCCGTCCGAGGAATTCCTGTAAAAAATGCCAGCGTGTTTGGGGGTTTCTGCAGAGCCAAGAGCCCAAATTAAAAACACAGCAGTCCCCACCCTCTCCAGGAAAACCAGCTCCTTCATCCGCCCTTGTGAGAACTCGCCTCCACGATGGCACGGCTGTTACTACGGCAACAATTAGACAAGTCACACGGCAGACAGGAAACACTTTCATTCAGACAGTCACAGCGCGTGTGTGTGTGTGTGTGCGTGTGTGTGCGTGTGTGTGTGTGTGTGTGTGTGTGCATGGACTGAAGATAGGCTTGAGTGAAATTGATGCTGTTAGAAAAAGATAAGAGGTGACATTGACAGGTTTCCTTTCTGCCTACACATGGAGGTCAGAGGTCATCGGACACGTTTTCGGACTGAAAGTCTCGAATCACAAACGCGTGTTGTGTCTTTGTCATATTTCTTGATTCTTACGTCAGTTTGGATTTTTATGGGTTCAAACGATGGCTTGTGTGTATGTGAGGCTCTCTCTCTTCCTGCTTTTTCAGACACACACACACAGGATTATTTTCTCAATCAATCCATTAATTATTTTACATCAAAATGTCAAAAACTGACCAAAAGTCCAAAAAGCAAAGACTTAAAATAACACAAAACAATCAGTTTTATTTGACAAGTTGAAGTGAATGTAGGTGATGTTTGTTGTAAATGACTAATTATCAAAACAGCTGCAGATTAATTTTCTTTCCACTGACTAATTCATGAATCATCGGCTCTAAAAGGTTCCTGTAAGAAAAATCTAATGAAGAGGCCTCGTTAAGCTCCGGTAAACCAACACTGAGGATCACAAGGCGATGACGGCGGCTTCATTCAGGTTTGCCTGTATTCTGCTTGAGGGCTGACCCTTGACCTCTGGCTGGAGCCATAATGAGCTGCACCAATCAGAAGCGCAGATACAGCGTGTGTGTCTAAACACTGACCACTCTGAATCAAATGGCAGCTCAACCACAACTCTCACATTACAGAGAGGCTGTCACATGCTGCGGTTTGGCCTCAGCTAAGCGCACATGCCACTACAGGAGACGAGCGAGAACAGGCCAAGGGCGTGAGCTCGTCTTACCTACGGCCCGCCATCGCCACGCACGCTCTCCGAACGCCGCGGGGCCGCCAAAACGTTCCTCTGCAGGCCGTTCGCTTTCTGCTTCCCGACCTGAAAACTGTGCAAGTGCCTGATCGTCTTCACTGCTCCGGCATGGAGAGCATCCCAGGTATTTCTCCACAGTGTGTTCTGGCAACCTCTGCAAAGCAAACACTGGTGAATGGAGGGTAGGTCACCTCCAGGCGGCGGATCCCCCAGTGTGCACACAAAGCACAAACCCCCCTGGAAGCACATTTCTGCCCAGGAAAAATAGTCTGCAGCTGAGCAGCCCACACAAAGTACAATGCACAATGCAGAGCCGCAGAGAGAGACGCCAACTCAAACACACCTTTTCCAGCTGCTGGCTGTTTGGTGACGAAGACGTTAATGTACGAGCATCAGTATCACCCAGCGAGGCAGATTTAGAAAAAGTCATGAGATCTGTCTCCCGTCCGTCCGGCCGTCTAATCCGCCGACACTTGACCGGCATCCTTCAACAGGACGTGCTCGCAGCCTTTCGCAGACCACATGACCACGCTCATACTTTTCACGCATCCTGTCCGTCTTGATGCTTCATTCACACGTTAATATGTGCAAGTATAAGATGAATTATTCCACGTCTGCATAAATGTGAGCCAAGTTTAAAAAAAAGGCCGACTGTCTGAGTGTTTATCCACGTTTAATTTAGAAGTGAGAGGTCATCAAACACTTATGCAATGGCCCGCAGCCTCTCTAACAAGCCCCCACACCCCAAAATAGACGTGGAGGATTGTTCTCAGGTGCCGTTCAAAAACAACACAAAAATAGATGCTAACAGACGTCTCAAAGAGCGAAAAAGCCTCTTTCTGCCGGAGAGGTTTGATTCTTCTCGCACGGACGGGATTAGAAAACACAAGCAGCCCCCATCGGGACTGATCTTTAAAAGGAAAACCACAAAGCAGAGTCCCCCCACTGATGTGGACCTGCAGAGGATTAGAGGATCTCTCTCGTTCTCTTTTTCAGGCTTCAGAAAAATCGATGTCACGCAACACCCAGGATGCAGCGCTGCATTTCTTTCATTTCCAGACACTTCGGGAGCCACCCCGACCTGCGCAGACATGTTTTTAAAACGTCTGAAAGTGGGAGTGACCTGGAAATGATTTTCAATCAAAAACCCACTGCGGGATGTGTCACTAAAATGCATCTGAAAGAGTGGAAGGCAGAGCTCAGCATCAGTTATCAACCACGTCTGTCCTCAGCTAATGAAGGACTAACACTGCCTCAGCGTGCACTGACTGTTTGAGCGTTCCAGCTGCACATATTGCTGCAAACATCAGGAAAAATCGCCTTTAAGGTTGAATCATTATTGTAAATACCTGAACAGCTGCTTGGATTTGCCTGTGTGAACTTCATTAAGAAGGTTTATTAACTGTTGGCTTCAGACGTCCGCGTGGACGTCTCAGTTGTCTGTCCCGCTGCTGCGTCCACACACATGCTGAGCTGGACATGAACAAATCCAGGAAGACTCTGGCTCCCAGATGCTGATGTATTTTTAGCTTTAATCAGTCGTTCCTGTTTCATTCCCTCAGATTAATCAGCTTCAGGGTGTTTTCTCTGTTTCCTGCGTCTTTATTTCAGCTCCTCTCTGTTCTCAGCTGTTCATTCAGTGTCAGCATTCACGGGCTGAGGGAGGCGCTCAGGTAACTCCACTCAGGTGTGCACGCTCACAAACACCAACATTCATCAAACTTCTGGGCTTCAGGTTGTGGGAAGAGTCACAATTATGAAACACTGTTGACACAGAGGTTCCCAACCTGAGGCCTGGGACCCCTCCAAGGGGCTGTCGATGTACCGCAGGGGTCAAAAGATGATTAACAAGACAAAAAACAAAAAACATATTTGTGACTTTTCTTTGGTTGTTGCTGTTCAGTGTGAAATGTTTTATTAAGGTAGGACGAAACAAACTGCTCGTCAGTCAAAAACACTGTGTGGAGACGAGCTGCCAGAGGACGCTGCCTCACTGAAGAGAGTCACGATCCAAACACACCTGTGGGCTACAAGCACAGATCTAATAACCAACCTCCTGTTCATACAAAGTGTCTTCAGCTGAGGACACGGACCTGCTGCTCGCCGCTCACTGGAAGCTTTCATAGAGCTGCTTCAAAACTGACTCTAACAGATTCTTCTAATCACCATGGCAGACAGAGGAAGCCTGAGCTGGACCGTTTCACGACAGTCCTCCATGTGAATCCCTCACAGACCTTCTGACGACATGTCACTGTCCACAGGTGGAGAGACAGAAACCGGATCAGAGTCAGATACAGACAGACAGAACTACAGCAAGAAAACTTCCTGTCATTTTAATGGGAGACCCTGGAATCCTGGCGAGGACCCCTGGGAGTGCCTGGACCCCAGGTTGGAAACCCAACTGGGTCTAATCAACTCAGTGACCCTCCTGACACCATGTGGTTCAGGCCCAGCTGATGCACCCCAGTGAAAGAGAAGAAAAGTGACCGGATCGCTGAGGGTCATCTTCAGCACAAGTGCAACATCAGAAGTTTGTAACTAAGGAATTCCGGGCACGCGCACGCGCGCCCACACACACGCACACACACACAGAAAGAGAGAGAGAGAGCTTCCAGATGTTGTGTGAGTGGGACTGATGTGAAATCTGTTTCTGGCTGAAACTAAAACGCTCTCAGATTCTCAGTTCAGCGTCATTATTTGGTCATTCGCTCTTTTTATCCTTTAATTCAGTGAATCAATGAAGTGGCTGAAAATGATCCTGGACACAAAACAGACTTCACACTACAAAAGTGCTCACATCAAAGTAAACAGAGTCTTTCTCACCAGTTTGCCTTCTCTGCTTTCCTTTTTATAAAATCCATGATGGCTCTCGACGGGCGTCGTGCAGCTGCCGGAGCGCGACTCGATCAGACCCGGAGAGAGAGAGCAGAAGGGCGGGCTGGGACTGGGGGGCAACCCCGAATCCGGACTGTCGAGGAGCCCTTCCCGGTTCTTTCCTTTCAGACTATCATCCATCGCTTGTAAATGTAGGTGCCCCACCATTTCTGGGACGGCTCAGTCCAAAAAAAAAACACTCCAGACGAAGTCGCACCGACAAGTTTTCCTCCTGACGCGCTGCTGCGTCCGAAATAAAGTCCTGAGGAACTTTTTCTAGATGGTTTCTGCAAGCAGAGAAGAGAAGACACGTCAGGAAACATGCATTCAACCGTCGGCCGCACACTGTGCGCAAAACTCCAGCCTTTATTCCTCCTCAAACTTTACTGTACCTGCGCGTCGCCACCAAGTGTCCACCTTTAGTCCCGAAAGATATTCCAACCAGGCGAGAAAAGTCGGAAACAAACTTCTAAAAACCCTCAATGTTGAAACCAATGTGAAGTTTAAAGTCGCCCGACTGTCAAACCAAACAAAACGCAGAAAAAGTGGCGCAGAAACAGAGAGTCGACGGCGCGTCTGGCACCGAGCTGGATGAGAGCTCCTCTGCGCCGCTCTGCGTCGCTCTGCTGGAGTGTGTGTGTGTGTGTGTGTGTGTGTGGAGAGAGCTCCCTCTTAATGATCCTGCCAGGCTTTTTTTGCACCTGGATCCAGTCCAGCCCTCATGATCTGGATCACTTCCATGTACAACCGACAGCGGCGTGCACGTCCTCCTGCTGCCGAAGGGCCCGTGAGCAAGTGTTTACTAGACCACATATAGTGATACAACTACTCACAATGAACAGTTAATTAGTCAATTTATAATTACTAATTATCAATTAGCCTATATATAAATTATTCTTATATTTAAAATATTTCTCACAGCTAACGTTATTAAATACACATTTGTTGATAATAAGCAGTTAGTAATCACTGATCTTATGAATTAGTTAGTAATTATCAGGTAATAATACATCACTATTCCGAATTTGTTCATTACATATTACTTCATTAACAATTAGCAGTTAACAATGAAATTAATTTTAACAGTTAGTAATAAGTATCTCATTTGCTTCTCAGATATTCCTCATAATTTCTAAAGATTTTGCGTATTTTATTGTTGTTTCCTCTAATTTAACTTTCAAAGCACATTTAAGCTCTAAAGATAATGACCAATTTAAATCTAAATGAGCACTTGGCCTTTTCTCTAGCGCCACCCACAGGACAGAAGAAATGCAAACGTATTCCGTCCAACATTTTGCTAAAATAACATTCAGTATCTAATAAATGTAGAATAAAATAAATATTTAAACTTTTATCTAACCAGGTCAGGTGAACCTCTGTTGCTAGGCAGACTACAGTAAGCATCTCTGCAAGCTTAAAGGTTGCAGACAAAACAAAACAAAGTCAGACAACAACAAACTAAAAAGCGATCCAAAGTGACAGAGAACATGAAGATCTGAGATAATGATTGAAAGAATAACTCGTAATCTTAGAAAACCCTGATGGACAGAAAAGTGTTATAAATAATAATAATATATCACTGATCCAGTCAACACACCGGCAGAACAAACACAATGTGGCTCAGCGCTTTTAATGTGATCATAAATTTCAAAGCGCTGCGATAAACATGCAGAGAGATCGTGTTGATGCTTTCCTTTTAAAACCAATCATCAGAATCACGAGGTGGTAAAAAGGCGACAGCAGCATCTAATCCAAAGAGAAGCAAAGATGAGTCTAACCACAGTCTCAGTTTATTCAACAGGTTTTCAACATGTTGCCTAAAAGAACGACATTCATCATGTTAAATATCAACGTCTTTTCCCTGGAGATGTAAAAACATCCAGAACATCTGTGTAAAATGTTTCAGGCAGGCTGAAGCGAAGAAGCTCCACAGCTACAAAACTGTATCGTCTGCATAGCGACGAACTCAACGTCCGTTCCAAGTTATTTATGTTAAGTTTTTTTACTCAGGCCTGGGGCTGAACCTACAGAAGGATTACACATCAGCAGAATAACTGCACCGGGTAAAACCCAGAACCTCTTCTGATCTGGAAAGTTATCCAGGTAAAGTTGTGCAGAAATTATCCGAAACTCATCCGTCGTTTTTCAGGTGTGTGAGGAAACCCCCTGATGTGAAGACGTGTATAGATTCATTTATTTCAGAAATCATCAGTGAGCCGTGGAGCGTTTACTCACTAACAGGATGATTAAAGGATCTCGACTCGTTTCATCAGGCCTGTGTAGCGTCTTTGTGTGCCTGTAACCGTCCTGCCTGGTGTATTTCAGGACTGGGTGGAGACGGGTGGGATCACTGTGCATCCACCAGTTACTGAATGAGTGCATCTCGTGCACACACACACACACACACACACAGTCGTGTTTCCATCACTTCAGGACACAGCCCTGTACATTGACTTACATTCATTTCCTGGAGGTTTACCCTAACCACTACTTCCATAACTCTAACCTTACTCTAAAGTCTTCATCCTCAATGATTTACCTTACGTGGGACTTGCATTTTGTCCCCTTAAGGAAGGCGAGTCCCCGCAATCTGACTGCGTAAACAGATTTACGTCCCCACAACATGAGTTACACATGGCCACACACACACACACACACACAGAGCAGACTGAAGTGATCCCAGCAGGCCGAGGAGGAAGACCTGAATCCTTGTTGACGCTTCCCTCCACACGTCTGCGCTTCATACGTGACTCTGACCAACAGACGCTCCGCCGAAAGGGAAATCAGAGCGCAAATAAGACCGAGTGCAGAGCTGCACACAGCTGACTGTGAGTCGATTCGATTGTATCTTTGATGGTCCACCAGCTCTCCATGGTGATTACCACAGATTGCCAGGAAATGGTGCGTGATGTTTTTTCAGTTCTCATAAAAACTTCGATAACTCTGCGTTTGCCTTTGTTGTCTGGAAGATACACTCAATCACAAGCCCGTTAAGCTCGAGCAGCTGTAGCTTTGTTTGCTGAGAACTGTTTTCCCTCCTCTGTGTTATTGTTCTGAAGCCACAGCTGGAAGCTGCGGAGCGCCGCTGGGAGTTTTACTGGCGTACCCTGCGTCAGGTGTGTTTTTGTGTCATCATGTCCACCTTAAAGAGCCCATCATGTTGAGCCGCAGGCATTCAGGGGATTAGCTTGGAGATCTGGCACAGATTATCCATGAGATAGAGGGTTGTTCAGCTGCAGCGTCAGCGAGGAAGAAGCCGCAGAGCTCTGAAAACGACCAGACTGGAGCTTTGGTTTGATATTTTAAATAAAAATTAAAATTTAATTAAAAAATTTAATTATAAAGAAAACGACCAGACTGGAACTTTGGTTTGATATTTTAAATAAAAATTAAAATTAAATTAAAAAATTAAATTAAAAAGAAAAGGACCAGACTGGAGCTTTGGTTTGATATTTTAAATAAAGATAAAAATTAAATAAAAAAATTACATTAAAATGAAAACGACCAGACTGGAGCTTGGATTTGATATTTTACACAGAGGTTGGTTTGTTCACAGATCTTCTCTGCTCGACTTTCCCACATTAGAGGTTCAGTCTGACTGAACCTCATTTACTTAGTGCTGCAGATCGTTTGGGATTCTTTAGGTTTTGAGGTATCCGCCACTGAAAGCTCTTCCTCCACCCAAAAACAGTGGATGTTTTAAAAATAAAATAAATGTACTTTCTGAATCTGTTGCTAGCTTTAGACTTATTTGTCCTTTCCACCTTCCACACAGCCTCAAGAATACAACAGTACATCAAAGTCTGCAGATACATACATGGATCCAACAACATGCTCTGTCAAAGGTTTTCATTGGGACCATTTGTTTAATAGAAGGTGCTGATCCACGTATCCAGAGTAACCCCGGCATTGTTTCGATGAGGATATGATTTTAAGACATGCTAGCAGTCACGTTCATGTTCCCCAGAGAAGAACTGTGAACTGTGGTGAGACCCCGAACCAGTTTTATTTCACCCTATAGTTGAAAACCTGCAAAATTCCAGTCCGGCTACATAGCAAATATTAGCCTGCTAACATGCTAAACTAAGATGATGATTATCGGTATAGTACCAGCATTTTAGCATGCTGAGGTTAGCATTAAGCTCAAAGCACCGCTGAGCTGCTAGCATGACGTCTGCAGGGTCTTAATGTTGGATCTCAAACCAGAACTGAGGGCAGGGTTCGAGACGTCAAACTGACCTCGAATGAAACCAGAGCTGCTAAACGTGACGTTCAGGAAAAGTCACGTTATAAACTGTTTGTTCAAAGCATGTGCCGGACACACGGGACTGACACATGTCTACTGTTACATACGTCAGCGTTTCATCAAAAAGACAAATTTCAGACATTCACCTGGAGAAACCGAAATGACGAAACCAGCCGGCCGCCAGTTTCTACAAACAAACAAACAAACAAACAAATCAGACTTTCAGCAGCTGCGGTTGATGTTTGCTCCATCTGTTCAGGTTCATTATCCTTTGAGAAAATCTCTTCTATACGTATTATAATTATATACATATACAATCATACATTTACTGTGTTATTAGTAGTCAGATTTCTTGATTGCCATAGTTGTTATTGTTATTATTCATATTGTCATTGCTCTGTCTTTGTTCTGTTGGAAGTTTACGCCTGTTTAAATTAAGTTTTTCCTCGCCGCCGTCACTAAGCGTTCGCTCACGAGGGACCTGGTGGGTCTCTACAGATTGAGTGCGGTCGAGACCTGCTCCATATGAAAAGTGTCCTGAGACAACTTTCGTTGTAATTTGGTGCCATAAAAATAAAACTGATCTGAAGTGAAACTGAACACGTGCGTGCATTCAGTCCTGAAACCCTGACACTGCATATCAAACCTATGGCCTTTCCATTACGGATGGTAGATCTGGGACACGGAACAGACACCCTCACCGTTTGGCCGAGCGTTCGCCCCCGTTCTGTGGGAGTTGATTGAGGAGTTCTGCAATCAGGATTCTGTTCCTGAGAGCTTTGGGATCCCAGGAGGCTTCGAGACAGACACAGAGGGGGGAGGACAGCCGGGCCGTCTGCTGATGATTCATATTTTAGTGCTCCATCATCCTTCCCCCCTCGCAGGGCAATCACTCATATCCTGCCACACACACACACACACACACAAACACGAGGACACAAACATGTTTGTATGCAGCGATGCAGTAAATTCACACACATGCACAGACGTGGAGGCAGTCGGACACACACACACATTCCTGATCTGCAGAACTCTTTGGCTCTCTCGCTGCATTCATACACTGCTGCCAAGCCAGCTGTGTGGACGGGCTCTGGAGGCGGCGGGGGGGCGGGGGTTGCACAGGTGTGTGTTTGTTTGCATGCAACAGAGCGAGTGAGACAAACAGACAGACAGAAAGAAGTACGCTCCCCCCCCCCCGTGACCGAGTTTTGAAGCGCAAGGGTCGCGTCTTCTCCGGAGGTGTGCAGAGTGGCGTGCACGCACCGGCGTGCACGTGCCGTCTGGATTAGCTCTCAGTGTAAACAAACCACAGAGAGGCCGGTCCTGGCAGGGAGGTTGTTTTGAGCCGGCGGGGACGTCACTGTGGTTTCCACACACAACGCTCTTCTTCAGACTCCCGGCCATGAATCTTCCCCCTCTCGCAGATAGGTGACCATTCTCCAGTTTGCTTTTCACACAATGTTCCCACAAACACTGGCCGCTTGTTCAGCGAACACCTCCGCTCGCTTCTCCTTGACCTGTCTGAAGGAGAGTTTATGAACATGCTTTGACTTGATGATGGATGGCAGATTCTAAATATGCCATCCAGGCCTTCGAGTTCAATCCATAATGCACCTCACTTCTCTGGAGCCAGTCTGCATCTGGTTTTAATGTGCAGAGACCCCTGCCTGCTCTCCTCCCTCCATTCCTTCCCAATCTCTTCCTCTATGGAGATAGATGGTCCAGTGCTGACACCAATCACAACATATTTTGTAAAATAGGCCTGTACTGTAACATGCACATTACTTACTTTAAGTCCAGCCAAACATTGCTTTAAAAGAGACATGTGAGAGCTTCGGTAAAGATTTATAGCACTTTAGTTGGACAATGTCAGTCTGACATAATGAAGTAATGAGTCATTCTGTTCACTCATGTGTCCACAGCAAATCAAAAACCTGCATTAAGGTAAGCAACAAAACCAAAGACCAAAGGTGATGAAACGAATCTGGGAACACAAGTTAATCTTATTTATCTCACCAAAACATTTCCAAAAATATGCGACTCCAAACTCCCATCAGCCTCAGCTGCAGGCCTGCTTTTTGTTTAGCTATCGAGTGTTAGCATGCTAGCACGCTGAACTAAGATGAACATGATAAACATTATAACGTCAGCCTTTTAGCATTGTCGCTGCGAGCATATTAGCATGCTGACAGACGCATTAGCTCAAAGCAGCACAGTCGCTCAGAGCTGCTAGCATAGCTGCAGGCTACCTGTCTGCAGGAAGAAGAAGAAGAAGAAGAGCCAACCCCATGGTTGGACGGTCAAAGAAAAGAGTCTTTGCTCTTCCAAACTGTCTTAAAGTGGAGGATTTGGGGCATATGATGATTTTTACTTTTTATTTATAAAATGTGTGACATCCTAAACCATTTTAAACCTGTTTGTGGTCGGAAACGTTTGGAATCCATTTGCAGACCTTTGCCTTCTGCTGTCTTCTGCTTTAACGTGCAGCAGCTTAAAACTTCTGCATTTTTACAAACGTGTTCACATGTTTTCCTCAGTATCAGCACGTGTGAATCATTGTCGCGGATCGGTCGCCGTGCAGCTCGGTGCAGCCTGCACACCCCGTGACCTCCTCGCTGAGACCCCCCCGAGGCTCCACAGCTGTTGGCCTTGCATGTTAGCAGCTCATCCACCCTCAGCTGTAATCAGTGATTCACCTGCACGCCGCTTCCTCTGACATTTTCACTTCCTCGCAGCTTTGTGTGAACAGTCGATAGGTAAACATGAGCACGGCTTTTATTCAATGTGTGTCATACATGTGGCTCAACGTGTTCACCGACGTGCTCAGTGATGCAGCTTTAGTGCATGATCTCAATCAATATATAAGCGCGTGGATCTATATTGTGCTACGTGTGCAGGGATGATTTAAAAGCATGAAACTGTAGGGGAAAATGGACTTTGTGTGCAGACAGTCAATAGTCAGTCTCTGGTTTGGCTGCGGCTGGTGCACATGAGTCACAGATCTGTCAGACAAATACCAGGGAGTGGGAGCGTCAACAGGATCCATTGTGAGAAAGATGAAATGTGGACAGAGGTACAATCTGTGCTTTGTGTCCGTGTGTCCATTCTCAGAGTTATTTATTGACTACAGAAGGTGCACGGTGGTCCCAGGGAGAGCCAGGCTCAGCAGGGGAGCCAACAGCCATGTGAGCGAGTCGAGGAAGACGAGGAAGGTCACGGCAGGGATAGAGGACGAAGAGATAAGAGCTGTTTATGTGTCTCGTCCCATCCATCTCCATTGAGAAGCATTCACGTCCACGCTCGGAGAGAAAAGGCCCTGCCCTTTGCCCTGCTCCCCCTGCTTTTGAAGCATAAACAAGTTCCCGACAACAGCCCGGCCTGTTTGCTCAGTGTGTTTGCTCAGCACTGCGGCTTGACTTCGAGTGTTAGCTGTGCATAAGTAGCACACGGTAAAAAATCGTATGCAGGAACAGAATATTTATCACCCCGCCATTAGACCACAGTGAGTCAGTCCACGTTGTAGGAAGAACAAACAAGCTGTGGCTTCCTCCTCTGTGACAGAGGGATTTATTCTCTGCTGCAGATTTCCACCGTCGAGCTTCCTCTCCTGCCCTGGAGACAGTTTCTTCTCTGGCTGCTCGAAGCACCAAACTTCCACCTCCGAGTGATTTGTGCTTCGCTCGCAGTTCACGACTTGTCTTCTTCCAGATTGAGAGCAGCTCTGGTGCTCTGCCACCAGGGAAGGTTGTGTTTCCCATGGTGCTTTGTGTTTGCCTTCTTGCCTGCAGGGATATAATGACAAGCGTGGACCACCCATGTCTGCTTTCGCCTGAATGTTATTTAAGGAATTCCCCCAGCTTCAGAGCGCGCGCGTGTGTGTGTGTGTGTGTGTGTGTGTGTGAAAAAGCCGTAAGCTTTAGTTTATGTTTGCATGCCTGTGCTTAAGCCAAAACAGCGAACCTTTATTTTGAAAGGTTGACAGAAAGACTAAAGTGATCACACTGTAATAACTGATAATTGATCATTTTCTTTTTCAGAACACAAAACAAACATTGATCTAAAGGTTTCTGTGGATATTATTGTGGTTGTGGAGTGACTGAAAGTGTTGGTGGCAAACAGCCTCTTTGGGTTTTTTAATTTGTGTCGGCGCTTTTAAACTTTAATCACTTTAATTGGCCCTTATTTGTGTTTGTAATCACGTTAGAGTGTGTAGGAAATAATTCACTTGCTCGTGCTTCATCTGGAGTTTAAACTATTTATTAATATGAATATCTAAATAAAAGATGTAATTATAATTGTATAATTGTATTATAGTGTATATTTAAGCGTTTGTTCACTGATTAAATACATGAACAAGTCATTTGAAAGTAGATGCATAACTGTTTGAAATGATTGTCTTTTAATAAACATATGAATGTTTATAAATGTATTTAAACCTACTGAAGTCATATTGCTATAAATGATTGACAATGTTATTCTGTGTTATCGAGCATTAAAGCTAAGAGATGCAACTCCTGACGCGATGAATCTGTTACAAATGATGACACATTTGTTGATTTCATGAGCAGCAAAACTCAACTTAATTCATTACACTCAAACACTAGAGACTCACCTGGTCTGGTATGACCAGTAGCTTATGGTGGCTAAGGTTAGCTAATGCTAGCTAATACAATAAGTCTCCATTTGAGGTATTGTTATAATAGCCAATAGCTTAGCATCCTTGCTAAGTATTAGTAAAGAATTTATCATTATCTCATAATTGTAGCTGCCTAAATGTGGAGCTTTAGTGGACAAATATATTTAGAGACAGTTAAAATGCCCTCAAATCTGCTCACAACTATACAACAATGTGTTAAAGCCATTGGTTAAAGCAGTTATCAAAGCTAAATAAAGGCAGTCGTAGTAAAGTGAACTTGTTTGCCGACTTGCAGTGGAATAAGTGAAACAGTATGAGTTGTGCCTTCGGACTGAGTCTCTGAGTACACAGTTACATGCAGTGTTGTAGGTCTGTAATCACTCTCAGTGCCTCTGTCAGAGGCAATCAGCATGATCACCCCCCCCTCACTCTGCTCCTCTCCCCACCCACAGGAGGTGCTGGGTGGACTGTCGGCTGTGGGCTTCAGGTGAAGAGTCAGGTGGAGCGGCCGGTTCCCCAGAGGCCAGTCTGCTGCTGGTTTCACAGATCAAACTGAGTCAGTGTCCCACTTCCTCCCTCCTTCATCTCACATTCCTTCCTCATCGCTGACTCAGTTTCACTCTCTCTCTCTTTCTGTCTGTCTGTCCGCACCCCTGCATCTTCCTTTTTCCATCCCCAGCCTGGCATTCCCTCTTCAGTGAAGTGCTGACCTCTCACCCTTTCGGAGATGGACCCCTTTTCCACTGATTGACGCTTCCTTCCTCGCTCTCTTCCTTCCGGGCCCGGTCGTGTCACGAGAAGTGGGCGGCCATATTAGGAGGCAGGCTCGGCGTGTCCATCTGAGGTTTCCAGCACACGTCAGACTTCATACCTCCTGTGTGTCATGTGACAGCGGAGGCGACAGAGACAGTCTGAAGGCCTGCGTTATGGTCGCATGACGGGCTGGAGGTGTCGGGAAAAGCTCCGCCGAGCAACAACATGAAGGGAAAGCGAATTCCTCACATTTTTCCCATTACATTTTCAGCTCAAGGATGGAAAGTGAAAACCACTTGATCCCTGCTGGAGAGCTAAACGTTCATCTTACATCCCATCAGATTCACTTAAAGCCTCTGACGGAAATCTTCTGAAACATCAGAGACCGGCTGTAAAATGACTAGAACGTTCATTAAGGCTCTTTTTGATGCTAAAAGTCTGATTCCAAAAAAGTTTGGATGCTGTGCAAAACATAAATAAAACCAGAATCAGTCATTAACAAACAAACTGTGTTTCCTGACAACAGTTTCCTGAAGTGTTCCCGAGTCCAGGTATTAACGGCTGAGCCTCTCCAGGATGATTCAGACCCAATCATGATGGTATCACCTGTTACCAATCAACCTGTTTACCTGTGGAATGATCCAAACAGGTGTTTTTGGAGCGTTCCACATCTTTCCCAGTCTTTAGTTGCTCCTGTCCCGACGTGTTTGAAACGTGTTGCTGCATCAGATTCAGAATGAGCAGATATTTACAAAAATCACTGAAGCTGATGAGGTGAAACATTAAATAAATTGACTTTGTGCTGTTTCCAGGTGAGTTTATGTTAAAAAGGATGAGCAGGTGATCACATCCTGTGATATTCAGGTTTCACACAGCGTCCTGACCGGTTTAGAGTCGGGGTTGTAGACTTGTGAGTCAGACTCGTCTGTCGTGACACACGCTGACAGAGCTTCATGTTTTCTGCAGCCGCTGTCTGGCCTCGGGCCTCAGGGAGGAAACCCTGTGCAACACACACACACACACACACACACACACACACACACACACACACACACACACACACACACACATCCCTGAGCTGTTGCTCAACACAGCTGTGGGTAAACAGGCTGTGTTTAGATGCACATGTCTCAGCTTGTACACACACACGCACACATTGACACGAGGACACATACGCATAAAGGCAGCACACCGAGGCATACGCAGTGGGCGTATTTCCAGTGCCACACCAAACGCTCCTGCCACAACTTGTTGGACTGAATGAAATTGCTCTCTTGCACACATACAACATAATAACATGCATGCACGTCGTTGAACTGAGCTCAGAGACGCACTGAAGTGTGTAAGTATGGAGAGTAATTTGCTGCTTCGCATGAATACAGTCTGATAAAAACAGACTGATGTTAGCAGCAAAGGAAAGAGAGCGTTCAGGACGTTTGAACTCGTTTAACGATTCCTTGCTGGATTTCATCTGATCACAGTCAGCGCCCCAAAAACATAACAGTTCTTCTCTCATTGCTCACACTGACGTCTCCTATCCTGTTCTTTAAAGAAGGAACTACAAGCAGTTATTAAGTCCTTAGTACACACATCAGAATAACAACTAATATGAGGAAATTCAATCCAACGGCTGACAACACAGTCCTGCAGCTGCCTGCCTGTTCCATACCTGTTAATCCAGGAATTAAAGTGATATCACATTATTTCATTCCACCAATCACATTAGTATCGTCATTGTCAGCTGGTGCTGCAGAAAAATACATTAAAACAAGTCAAACCAAGCAACAAAGGTTTAAAACTCACTGTCAAAAATGTTATTTAAATGTCTTATTTAACTGTATTCTTATGAGCATGAGCAGCTACGACTGGCATTACACTTTTAATCTGAAGTGTTCAGAATTCAGGGTTTGTAGTATTAGTATTCCCAATACTAATATCCAATATTATAATACAGTGATCACTATGTGTTGGCCATGAAAGCAAATAACAGATATTAAACATGTGTCTTCAGTGCCTTTCTACTACATATTATTTCCTTTTGGGCTCAAAGATTTTATAAAACTGCTTCCTTAAGTGAAACGTCATAGATTTAAACTGATTCTCAATATTCACCAGGTCAATAAAAAGTCAAAATGTCAGCACTGAAACAGGAGGAAATCACTGTGTCTCTTCATGTCGTCTCCAATGATAAAGAATTAAATTCTAGCGACATGTTGATTGTCAGCATTTGAACCCTCACGCTCACAGTTAGCGAACATGGAGGCGTCGTGCTGCACGTAAAGGATGCCGTGGTGGTGAACAGTGGCTGAACGAAGGACGGTGGCCTGCTGAATGCAGCAGGTTGTCTGCTCTGTTGCAGGATGCTTTTATTCTAACAGCAGGTCGGTGATGTGCTGCAGTCACGACTCACTGATAAGTAACTTTTTACAATGTACACACACAGTAGCAAAACATCTGGTACACCAACGTAAAAGAGCCAAGACTATTCTGGAAATATTATTAACCTGGCTGGAACTCGGCCTCTGGTGTCCCGTCTAGACAAACCGCCGCAATTTAGTTTCCTAGAATTCATCCTGCAGTGATTAAGGGAGTAGGAGATGCTTCAGCCTCGAGCTTCAGCCTGGTTTTGGCAGCGAGTCTGTTCAGCTGTGCGGAGCTGGACTGAGGTCAGGTCCTAACCGCGGTCCCACCAGTCCACGCTGACCCTGACTGACCTGTAGGCGGCTTTAACAGGCAGAACGCACAGCCGCCGCCTCCTTATACATATAGAGCTTATATAGAGCTGCATCCTATTCAGCCCTTCACGGGTCGTTTCCCCCCACAGCGGTGATGTGTTCGCAATGATTGTACCCATCAGCCCCCGAACGTCCGAGGAGGGAAGTCATAATAAGATTTGTGCACATGTGAGCTATAAGGAGCCTCCAATGTTGTGGCAAGTACAGCTCTGCCGTTAAAGCGGGGGCCCTGTTTGAGTTGGAGAGGAAGGATTTGGACCGACGCGTTTCTATTCGCCGCTCTGCACCGCGAGCCAACTGGTCCATTATCCCCGATCCATTTTCACAGGCCGCTTTTATCCCTCACAAAGCCCGAATACCGCAAAGAAAATGGAACGGGGCGGAGTTCAAACGACAGCTCGAGTTTTATGTTCAATGGAATTAGAAATGACTTTTTAAATGCCACTCTGTGTGCACGGCCCTACTGTAAGAGCTCTGTTAATGAATTTAATGTGCAGCTGTTGGCACGGGACGTTCATTTTTCTTCTTTGACTGATTAAAAAGTAGAAGTGATTTACAGCTGCACTGGGAGTCTGGGTTGTTTTGTCATGCGGGCGTCTTATTATGATTTTAGCTACCCTCATTTGCGTCATCACTGCATTCACCAGCTCGCCGGACGCATTGTGCCGCTGGTGAAATATTGCGTTTCAGTCGTGACTTGAAGACAGCGCAGCTCCAGCGCTGCAGGCTGCTGACTGACAGATTTAGGGTCATCACGGCACTTGAGGTTTGAGATGAGAGGTTTATGTAGTCAGCACATTCCCTCCCTCGCCGTCATGAGAATACGGAGCATTTTTTCGTCTAGAGGAATATTTTATTTGTTAAAAACTGAAAGGCGCTACTGCTCAGTGTGTGTGTGGCTGCATCACGACGCATGAGTTCAGATTCAGTCACGCTAACGTTAGCTTGTCATCCCTGTGAATCAGCTCAACCTGCTGCTTCATGCAATCACACTAAATCAGTAGTTTCCTCAACAGGCAGCTGTGTAATAAACCTTCAGGTTTATACTGGAGCATACAGTGTTTAGGCTGCCTGGTGTCTCTGCAGAAGACTGCTGGAGCACTTCATGTGCATCCTCTATGTGATTTGAAGTCCTCATGAACATTTTTGTGGACGGGAGTAAAGGAAGTGGTGGCACTTATCTCCAGCGGTGGTCTCACCTCAGTCCCAGAGCCTCATGCGCTCTTAAACAAACGTGTCTCACTCACGCTGCTATCTAAGCAAATCACACAAATGCTGCAATTATAATAGAATCACAGATAATAAGGAGCTGAGAGTTTGATTAGCTTAGCACAAAGAGCACTAACAGGGCAAACAGCTAGCCTGGCTCAGTCTGAAGGTAATACCATCCACATACAGCCTCTAAAGCTCGCTAATTAAATGCTAGCTCTTAAAAGAAAATGCCAAGTTGTTGTTTTATGGGGTGTTACAAGCTTGCTGTTTCACCTTATTGCTTATGCTAAGCTAAACTAGCTGTCTCGCTTCACGTTTCATAGACAGATATCAATCTTCTCATCCTCTGCTCCTTTAACGGGTGTTTTTTTCTCAAGAGGTTCGGTCCCCTCTGCACAGCACAGATGTGGAGACGCAGGTCTCTGGGCCGAAAGGAACAGGAAGCCACCGCTGAGCCAGCTGGTACATTTCCCTGCAATCTTTACGTGGTACAACTCTCGTTCACATGTGTTTGCATTTAAATTTGCTGGTTTTTGCATTCGCAGGATTGACCAAAGGAGCAGCGCCGCTCTAAAAGAGACACCACGGGAAACTGGTGAGTCAGTGGATTTTTGAAGGACACGTTCTTGCCCCCCCTGCTCCCTCAGCACTGCGAGGCCATAAAGATGATGAAGATTTACTACTGATGCTGCTGATGGATATATTTAAAACCATCAGTCTTCCACTGACAAGCCACTGAGATCTCCTCCTGAGGGTACAGCTGAGTGAGGTGATATCTGCGTGTTGTACGCGGTGATTTATCTGGACCGAGCTGACAATGTGATAATTGATAAGGAGCCGAGCAGCGAGCACAGAGACCGACCTGCTCATTCAGAGATTTTCTCTTCCTTTCTGCGCTGCAGCGCATTGAAAACTGGTCCACAGCTGTGCTCAGTGAAGCAACAGGCGACCTGAGAGGGACACAAATCAGCAATGACCTTAATGAGACCGGCTCACGGGTCAGCATCTGGGTCCAGGTGTTCTGCATCTCTGAGCCTCCTGTTCAGAGTCATTTTGTGTTTTTATCTATAATAATCCAACAAAACCTATTGACCTGCAACAAAAAACTTCATTTCACAGACAGACAGAAGCTGCACTATTGTTGTCAGGCTGTTTTCCAGTTGCTAAGCTAGGATAAAAATATCCCACCTATCTCTTTACTGCTTTAATCAAATCCACAGTCTGATATAACAACTGATATCAATGCTCTTCTGTTCAATACAGTACGAAGCTGCAGCCAGCAGATGGTTAGCTTAGCTTAGCATTAAGACTGGAAGCAGGCCAAGCTCTGTCCATCTAACCTCATTTTCTGACTGGGAGCAGTTACTTCCTGGAGTCATCACCGTGAGTTGCCAGGCCAAGTCCCACATGTCACTGTCTAGAAATCCACTTCAGACTTTTATGCTAAGCTAAGCTAGCCAACTGCTGGCTGTAGCTTCATGTTTAGCATACAGACATGAGTGTGGCATAAATTCTCTCGTCAAACTCTTGTCATGAAAGCGTATGAGCGTTTTCCCAAAATGTTGCGCTGCCCCTTTAATTATTATTATAACAAATCAGATTTCTGTAAAGTAGAAACAACTTGACGAGCTCGCTGAAACAAAACACACCCAGAGTTCTGCCAGTTTGTCTGTTCGTTTTCGAGGGCGTGTAGCTTCTCTAGCACTGAACGGATGAGCAGGCCATCGCCACGCCGTTTGACTGCTGCTGCACGCCACGCACGGATTCGATGGCGTGTGCGCACCTAAGCATGCTAGCACAGGCATGGAGGGAGTGTGGCGGCAGAGCAGGTCTAATGTGTTTGATGGGTGCTCGACACACACACACACCCACACCCCTGAGCTGCTGGGTTCGGGTGGTGGTGTGGATCAGGATGCAGACTGTGACTCACACCGCAAACGTGACACCTGCGCCGTCCAGGCGGTCACATGTCACTGAACCGCACCCCGCTTGCGCAAAGACTCTGCTGCTGACGTAAATGCCGCAAATGAGTCCTGCCTGTCAAGCCCTCGAGGCACAGAAAGACCTCTGAGGCTAACGAGGGCCTGAGCAGCATTAAATGGCTGCGGCGATGAGGCCTGCGTTTCCATTGATTCATTTATCGATTTCCCCGGTCGCATGTCGAAGTAAACGGGCCCAGCGTTTTCAGGGACGAACACTTCCTCCACATGTGTGGAAGTCTATTGACAGCATGTGGCTCCATTTAATGTAGACACATAAAACAACAAGCAGGAAGCATTAAAACCATGTGAGGCTGGCTGTGCTCTGCAAGGGACCCACTTCTCAATCCAGGCTGTGTGTACTCACACACACACACATACCTGTTCAGGCAGTTAGACACGCCTGTCCTCCATATTGGAATAATAAATAGTGACCGAGGGGAACGATACCTAGTTAATGCTTCTCTTTCAGCCCTCTGTGCCGGATAAGAATAAACAGAAGTGGTCTGCAGGTTTGGGAACGTTGACGAGTGACAAACAGACCCGTGAGTTCAAGCAGGACTCACATGTACTTCTCGTGGTTTATTTAAGCTCACCGGCGCAATCAGCGCGAGAACGTTTAGACAACGACTGAGAGCTGTATTTTAAAGCTAATGTGCTGTGATTGACCGGACTCTATTTCAGACGTGCTGATGCACTCACCCCGGCTCATGTGCTCCTCCGAGGAGGCGAAAACAAACGCTTGTGTGAACTGCTGTTTGACCCGGCTCTGGCAGTGGATACCACTTATTTGTGACACCCAATAGTGCAGAGAGCTCTTAGCGAGATTCCCTCCATGGTAAACAGTCATAAAAAGCCCAGGATTCAGTTGCACAAACACAAATAGCTGACTATTCATAGCACTAATGAGAGCTGCCAGGGACACCAGCAGGCCTTGAAATGCACTGTCGCCACCTGTAGAGTTATGGGGTAGAAACCATGGCTGGGTGAAGGGCTGGAGGTGTAAAGGAATTCCTGTATAACTTCCTCCTTCCCTTCTATTTTCTTTTTCTCATCTGCTTGTCTACAGAGAGGATCGCCTCGCCGTCTGTCCTCTGTCCACCACCCCGTAAACCTCCCTCAAACAACCCTTCGCTCTGAGCTGCAAACTCACGGCAGAGACGTCTTCATCACGGCGGAGACGTCTTCCAGCGGCACATTTGCACATCGCATTAATTCTGTTTGTGCCTGTTTGCTACGCCCTCACATAACCTCGTCACGTGAGCCAGGCGGCAGATTGGATTATGAGTTAAGTGTCAAATCTTTCCTTGATGGTCAAAAGCTATTTTCTAAGTAAGACATTAACTTGCCATTACTCCCCCCGCACACACCACAATGGAGGGGTGTGTAATTTAGCAGCGTACTGATTGATTGGTCTGTTTATTTTTTCGTTCGGCCTGACAGGAATCTCAGACTTCGACTTTCAAATTCCTTGCAGATGGCCGGCCGGCCCTTTGAAGCGCCACTGTAATTAACCTTTGGAGCAGAATAACAAACCGGTACACGGGGGCACTGCGGCCCGGCTCAGCGGCTTTGATGTGGTTCCTGTGTTTGCTCTGCCGTGGCTGGACGGGAGGCGAGCCCCGCTGACATGTCCGGTGCTGCCGAGGGGCACGTCACACCCCGGGGGTCTGCCTCCGCCTGTTGCACCACCGCCAGCATGGAAAGAACTGTTATCGCCTTTCTGAAACATTGGCTGCATTTACTTAGACGGAGGAGCTTGGCCATCAGCCACAGTTTTAGTGGCACATATCACAGCCTGCAGGCGACCCCCCCGTCGCCTCAAATGAACCAGTGAACAAAATATTCCTGCTGAGTTTAGATGAGCTGGTGCACCTGAAAAAACACAATCAGCTCTACCTGTAATCAGCGCTGGAAGATTTATTCAGATCCTTTGCTCAAGTAAAAACTAGCAGTGCCACAATGTGAAAATACTTCATCACAGATAAAAGTACCAAAGTACATATTATTGGCCTTAAACCTGCATTAATAGAGTTTTTGGTCAACAGGGGGCAGCAGATTAAGTCGCAAACACATACAGACATGCTGTATTATCACACCAATAAGTTGATATGGTGACAAACATATTAGCAAACAGCTGCCTATTTACAGCATTAGCATTTATTTGTAGCCATGTTTCTGGCAGCCTGATGAATATAAGTGCATTGTAATATTCACTGTCTTCTAGCTTCTTGCTAACTTGCAAACTTGCTGTTTGCTAACTTTGTTGGTTTGCTACTTTTGTCTGTTTGCTAACTTCCTTTGTTTGCTAGCTTTGCCTGAAAGCTAACTTTCTCTGTTTGATAGCTTTGCCAATTAGCTAACTTTGTCTGTTTACTAGCTTTGTCTGATTGCTAACTTTCTTTGTTTGTTAGCTTTGCCTGTAAGCTAACTTTCTCTGTTTGCTAGCTTTGCCTCTTAGCTAACTTTGTCTGTTTGCTAGCTTTGTCTGTTTGCTAGCTTTGTCAGCTAGCTGACTTTGTCTGTTTGCTAGCTTTATCTGCTAGGTCACTTTGTCTGTTTGCTAGCTTCGTCTGTTAGCTAGCTTTGTCTGCTAGCTGACCTTGTTTGTTTGCTAGCTTCGTCTGTTTGCTAGCTTAGTCTGCTAGCTGACTTTGTCTGTTTGCTAGCTTCGTCTGTTTGCTAGTTTTGCCTGTTTGCTAGCTTTGCCTGTAAGCTAACTTTGTCTGTTTGCTAGCTTTGCCTGTTAGCTAACGTTCTCTATTAGATAACTTTGTCGGTTTGCTAGCTTCGTCTGTTAGCTAGCTTTTTCTGCTAGATGACCTTGTTTGCTTGCTAGCTTTGTCTGTTTGCTAGGTTGTCTGCTAGTTGACTTTGTCTGTTTGCTAGCCTCTTCTGTTTGCTAGCTATGTCTGCTAGCTAACTTTGTCTGTTTGCTAGCTTCGTCTGTTTGCTAGTTTTGCCTGTTTGCTAGCTTTGCCTGTTAGCTAACTTTCTCTGCTTGCTAGCTTTGTCCGTTTGCCAATCAATGAGCTGAAAGACAGTACACAGTTCTGGGTCATTATTCTCTGTGGGGTTTGTTCCCATGCTTTATAAATATAATGATTAGTACAGTTTTAATTTAGCAAAATTCCATGTATTATTACTAAAGACGTACTCTAGTACTGTACTGTAAGTATGAATGTCTATTACATAGAATGGACCCTTTTTGATTATTATTACCTTTGTATTCATACATAGTCACTATCTTAACTGCTCACGATGCAGCTAATTTTAACCACTGTTTACACTGTTAAATTAAATATCAGTATCTAAAAAGACAGAATAAGACAGATTCCAGCAGTATTATTTCCCATCATTTTCCGTCATACTGCTACTGAAAGACAAATGTTTTCTTTGCCCTCATGCTAGGCTCACAGTGTGTCTCCGTATTGAAGGCAGCCATGTTTGACTCCATCAAGCAGTTGGGTCTGGAGCCTATTTTGGTTTTTCCTGCAACAGGGATCGTGGCTTTTAATTAGCTTCAGCGGGAGCGCCATCATCAACAGAGCGTGTCGAAGACGTTGCTGTTTTTCTGCTCATTAGATCTGCAGCGCAGCTTTCCGTTGGCCAGGCTGGGCGGTGTAACAGAGCGGACACCTTATATGAGACGAGATGTTTATCGTATTGCTGCATTCGCCGTCTGGGTTGACGGCTCGCTGCTGCAGCCTGAGACCAGTCAGTCATCTCTGTCCTCCCTGAAAATATGCTGCAAATTTGCGAGGAGCAAACGCTGAACAGAACATCGATATCTGGCTTTGCATTCTTTCCCCTTGGCTGTTTTGCTTCTTGCACAACTCTGTGTGTTAAGTTGAGTAATATGTCAAAGCTTCTCACAGTGGGCTCTCGTGTTATCATGATTTTAGATTTCCTGTTGAATCACCTCCTACTGCTTTGGCTTTTTAAAAATCACTTTGATTTGTGAACGATGACACGATCCAAGTATTTAATTTGCTTCTTTTTCTTCACCCATTCTAGAAGAACAGTGCCACGGTGGTACTGTACTTCACACCAAGACCATACTTCATAAATATTAGGGCAGATTTCTGTTCGCCCACTTCTAAAGATCCTATCCGCCAGCCGCCTGAATTCTCACCCACAGCGCTGCAGCCGGGTTTTTCCTTCAACAGTGTCTCCATGTGCATTTTAACAGGCCTGAGGAACAATGTTGGCCTTGTGAAGGCTTTCCATGCGTTTTCTGTTAAGGACGTGGCATTTGAGAGAAACAGATTCCTTTGAATGCTTCACAATGGCCGTGGACTTCATGTGTCAAAATGTGGGCAAAGTGCGCTCGGGTTCATTTCGAGAGCCGCTGAGAAAAAGACGCACTCGCTCGGATTGAAATGCACTTGCAGACTGACGTGCACGTGCTCGGGCGCGTCCCACGTGTCTGCATTGTGCGTGTGCAGGAAGGTTTCCGCCGGCCCTGAAGTGTCGGCGGTGGAGAGCGGAGCTGTGGACAGATCGCTGCTCCGTCCTATCTGCTGTGTATAGCTGACATTCTGGCTCAATGGGCCATTTCAACACCTCGACACTCTATCCACATGGGACAGAGCTGCAGACCTCCCTCCCCCGCCCCCCCATCCCATCTCACTCTACCTTTTTTTTCTCTTTCTCAACAGACAAACGGGCTGTTTGTTTCCTTCTTTTCTACAGTGTTTTGAGGTACGGCTGGTTTATCTTTGACAATATCTGGTAAAATAGCACTCAGGAAATTCTTCATGGGTCAACAGGAGTGAGTCAAGTCACACTGAACCACTGAGACGAAGAGTTTTTAAAGGAAACCCGGCATCAAGACAAGGAAAATATAAGATACTAACTATGTATCATATAAAGACGACAGATATTCTGACATCAGCTAGTGTATATATATACAGAGCAGTGTGAAGTCTTGTAAGTTCTGCAGAAGAAGGTTCATTGGACAAAAACCAAACTTTAAGCTAAACGAAAACATCTGCCAGAAACTCTCATTAGCAATTCAATTACAATAATCAACAGAGAAAACAGCAATATTTTGCTTTAAAGCTGTTTGAATTTACATTTTTAAATTTTTACATGATGGTGTTCGCTCCTTCAGTTTACTGTGAGTTTTAGTTTTTACTGATTCGGTTCTTCAGCATTCAGCTGCAGCAGGCGGCTGTTTTGAGCTCTGCAGCCTGGATAAACCAATCAGACAAAGAGACCCCGTTAGAGGCTAGCTGGTAGACATAGTGGGGGTTTATAATAGGAGTTATCATATTTCCCTCAGGATGTTGGTGACGACCAAAACAGACATACAGATGAATACTGGATTTCTCCACATCGGTCATAATAAACCACAACTTTATATTATAACTGCATTCCAGAACAGCCAGGACGCTGTGAAAAACCTAAATAAGACAGGATGTGATCACCTGCTGATCCTTTCTGACAGAAACTCACCTGAAAACAGCACAAAGTCAATATATGTAGCTTCATTGATTTTTGTAAATTTCTGCTTATTCTGAATCTGGAGGAATCAGGAGCAACTAAAGACTGGGAAAGATGTGGAACGCTCCAAAAACACCTGTTTGGATCATTCCACAGGTAAACAGGTTGATTGGTAACAGGTGATAGCATCATGATTGAAAGGCTCAGTGGTTCACAGCGAGGATGGAGCGAGGTTCAACACTTTGTGAGCACATGATTGGATAAAGAGATTAATACCTGGACTCAGGAACACTTCAGGTGACTGATGTCAGGAAACACAGTTTGATTTGAAACGACTGACTCTGTTTTTCATTTATGTTTCACAGAGAGTAAAACAGAGTCGGGTTGTATAAGATGATAAAATACTGAATTTATAGGTTGCTGCACTGCCTCCAAGTGACCAACAAATCAGAGAAAAGCCGATTATCTTCGTTCAGCTCTGATGTCACAGATTCAATAAAACAATTGATGAGACCAACAGCAGCACCATGTTCATACATCCAGAGAGGCACTAATGTATGAGAGCGTGACAGCACCGATGAAAAAAGCTCCAGTGGAAGAGTCTGGTCTGTCATTCCTCTTTCTGGATTAAACAAACAACATGAACCGAGAGCCATTTCATTTTTAATTTCTCAGCTATGTGCTGGATACGTAGCCTAGGAAAGGCAGCCACGGCTGTCAATCAAAGCTGCTCGGCGCTGCTCCTGTTATTCCACATGAATGGCGCATTGGAGGGATTTTCCATAACGTTATACAAACAACGGTTAGTGCAAAGACTCACACAAATATTTATGATACATCTCAATTTACCTAACTACATGAGCTGCCCTGGACCAGTTAAACCAATGCAGACCATACTCCCAGCATCATAAAGCACATTTACAATTATTCCATCAGAACTGAATAATAGGTGGATATCAGTCAGCGCTGACGGAGGCAAACAGAGGCAAAGAAACAGAGAGGGAGTGCCCTTTTGCTTGCACTCCGCTCTTTTTATAACCCTGGGCGGGTTGGCTCCTGCATGGCTGCCCACAGCGTTGGGTTACCTAGAAGAATTTAATGTGTGTAAGCTTACATCAGGGGCCGCCGGCTGCACGTATACGACTGAGTGCGGGCTGATGTTGTGACAGCGTGTCACCTTTACTGGCAGCAGGTCAGGCGGTGCAGTTTTGGGGAGCGCACTGAAATGAGGGTTGAATTACTGTCGGCCCTGTACGTGTATTTTATATTTATGATGGGTTGCTCGTGTATGATTGGGGGGGTTCAGAGAGTGCAGGTTAACAGTAGGCTGTACAGTCACAGCTGACACTACCTGTTGAAAGTGTTTAATGTATTTATCTTAAAGCCACATTCATTGATGAGGTGCAGCTCAACAAGCTGTAAATGCAATAAGAGGACATGTGCAATATGTTAGCAAACAGCTCCCTTCTACACATCTAGCAGGCATCAAGCAACACTACCTTCCATTAGGAGCTGTGTGAATGAATATAAGTCCAATATTCACTCTCTTTAGCTCTGCTTTGGTCTCCACCATCTCCTCAGAGAAGTATGCGGCTCTTTGGTTGCTGAATGCTTGTCTATGTTAGCCGCTAACTTTGTCTGCCTGTCGCCTGGTGCAGAGCAGTGGCTGGAAACAAGGAGGGCTGTAAAACCAAAACAATGAGCTGAAAGACGCCTAAACGCTCCATCAGGCTGAACTGCAGAGTGGTTTATCTGTGCGTTTGTCATTACAAGTGACTCAATGCTAATACAAACATATTGATTTCATCACTTTAAAGTCATGATGCAAATAGCAATAACAGAATGAAAACACCAGTTGAGTACAACCTTGGTCGTGTTACTGCTGGTAATAATCATGTTGTGCTCCCGACCCAACCGGACTTATTGGGTGGAGGAAACAAAGGTAAACTGTGAAATTATGACTCAAACTGTCCATTTCAGCTCATAGAATGACTTCCTGGTTCAACCTTGACCTACTGTACTTGCCGTAGTTGTGTGGGCCCACAGTTTTATGCTGAGGGATTATTTCAGACATATCAGGTGCAGAAATCTCAGTTTTGCCTCCAAATAGAGATCTTTAGATTATCTGAAGATGCAACAAATGTTAAATCGTGGCCAAAGCAGAAACAGCCCTGCGTTTTTACTGTGTTGTGCTTTTCTTTTCTTTTCTTCTTTCTATTTTAACTTTTTGAAAAAGCCTCCTGTGGACAGGTGTTATAAATTAGGGTTTCACTACAAACACTAAATTCAGTGCATCTGGTGCTTGTGCATAATTACATGTGTAGGCCAAATGTTATTATTATGTCTATGTCAAATAAAATAAATGTAGCCGAGCCAGTTGTAGCAGTATCGGTGTCATAAACAAAAGAAATGATGGCCAGCACTCATGACTGAGTCGTAATGAGTAGTTTTGGGGTGAGCCGAGCGTGGACGGAGGAGCAGGTCAGAGCTGTGACCGTGTGTGGCAGCGTGTCTCTGTTAACAGCCTGAAGGCAGTGCAGGTGGTCCGAGCAGGGCTCAGGTTCTGTCCCGCTAATGTCCTCCTGCAAAGTCAGCAAACACCCACCCACCCACACACAAACAGCACTTTACCTATGCACACCCCTAATGACCGTCAATCTCCTCATCTGAGGCACCACCAGCCAGGAAAAGCACCGGCCGATGCGTTTGTGTGCTGTCTTCACTGCCACCTCATCCCTCTATTTATGCCTTTTCACCTCCTCTTTTCCGGACTCACTCACTCCTTCATTGCAGCCATTCCTTTTCTCTCACTCACTGCTCCTCTAATTTGCTCCTGTGTGTATAACGGGAATCCACTGCATGGCTCCACTGAAACCGAATCCTCAGGATGGGAGCGGGAGCGCGGGCGGGGTGATTGGGGGAGGTCACCCAGGTTTATGGAAGGTCACAGCGGAGCCCACCTAACGATCCCGGCCCCAACGCTGATCAAACAAAGGGAGGTGCGCTTTGATGGTGTGCCTTGAGGTTCCCTCCTCATCCGATGTCCTCGAACAAGTTCTGTTACAAGTTACATAAGCATCGCAATCCCGGCGCAACAGCTCCGCCTCCATCGTGACCTCCTGTCCCACCTCAGTCTTGTGACTGCGGGGCACAGGGATGGTGGAGGGCATTTGAGCCATGCCTGGAAGGTGACTCCTGGTGCCAGTGTTGGGTTTCAAACACGACCTACAAAGTGAGAAGCAGAGGCCATGTGCCGCCGCTGTCAGGGCAGCGAGTGAGATACAGGGAGAAAAGGGAGAGAGAGACATTGAACGACAGTGACACAGAGAGAGAGAGCAACACCAGCTTCATAAACACCCCCGCCGCTGCTATGCATGCTGGGCATGAATGTGTTTCACCAGAGAGTTTGAGTCCTCACCACTACTGACAGCCCACAAACCCAAACACTGAGGGGACGCTTCATTTCTGGGACCAGGATGGTTACTGGCACTAAATCTTCAGATTTTATTTATTTCAATTTGGTGCATAACTTGTTATTAAATATTGGCTCTGAGCAAACATTTTCACCACACGAGCTCGGGTCAGGCTGCTGCAGGGATAAACGCCTAATGACGTGTGCCCGTTTGTACAACCGGCACCTTCGTCACCAGACACTCTGCTTCTCATGTGGAATAAAGTCATTTCACGCTTTCGTTAAGAAACTCTTGATAGATGACAGACTCTGCCATCAGTGGAACAAACTGATTTTCTATCATTATAGATTTACTGTCTGCTCCACTATGACGCTGCCAGATCTGCTCTGTATCATAAGAGATAATCAAGATAATGATCTGAGTCCCAACAAGTAGATTCAAACACTTGAGGTGAATCCAACCCCAGCCGCCACGCAGGAATGAGAGGAATGAGCGTCTCAGCCACACTGTCTGTTGTCATCCTGGAAAGCTGGCAGAGGACTGATTTACTTTATAGAGAGGAAGACTGATAGTGACTGTCTCCGGTGTTACGTGTTGCTCTATGAGAGATTGTTTCGACCTGTGCTGCTGAGGGAAGTGATGGTAAATACAAGACTGAGAGTCTACAATAATGCCAGTGGTCATTCGAGCTAAAAATTAGCACCAGCATGCTAACATGCTCACAATGACGGTGCTAACATGCTGATGTTTTGCCAGTATAGTGTTCATCTTAGTTATGCGTGCATGCTAACATCTGCTAGTTAGCACAAAACACAAAGTACAGCCGAGGCTGATGGGAATGTCTTTGGTTTTAGTTTTGCAGGTATTTGGTCATATTCGACACGTGAAAAATTGCACCTGATGATGCGCATCAGTCAGAAGTGGTGGATCGACCGATCGACAGAGTGACGGAGCCGCTAGAGTGGCTGATAAACTACTAGTGCTGGACACTCGCACAGCTACTAGAACGGCGTGCATGCAAGTTAGAATTACAATATGTACAGTATGTGCTGATGTATGCGTGTATCATCTAAAACATCATTCATCGGCTGCACGCCCTGCTGCACATAATGCGTATACCATCCAGTGCGCAGAAATGAATCACAGCTTTGGTGTGCACTCGCAGACACAGAACATTCTGCTCCAATGTGTCTAGACCGTGGACAGCAGTAGATGTATTAGTCACATGTACCATTTATAAACAGCGAAGAGAAAGAGACAGAGACATGATAGCGTGACACAGCACTGTTGCGGTGTTGATGACAAGACTGTGTCTCTGCAGGGCATTTCTGTCTCGCCCAATCACGCTCCTCCCTTCATGCCTCTATATGTTTGTTGCTGGGCCTCCCCGGTAGTTGCCGGTTCAAGTGGGCTAAACTTAACCATGAGTTTTGAACAGTTATTGCCACACCCTTCCATGTCGATGCCGCCGCCTCCTTCTCAAACACATGTGTTTCTGCGCCTGCAGCCAAACCAAAGCAGCAGCTAAAACCGACTGCAGGGAGGCACGAGAAGCTCAGGAAATAAGAGTGGAACATGTCCGTTAAACATACAACACAAACAAAATGTCTGAGGGACTCCATCTAAAAATACCCGGGAGCTGCACCAACTATAGGAGCAGTGGCACCATCCAAAAATACAGTGTATTGTTATGGGAGGAGAGCAGGCGTTTGGGTGGGTGCAAGTGTGGTTTCTTCTGATCCACGAAAACAAGTTGAGCAAAGCTACCTGACTGCCAGACTGACTGCCCCGAGAAAACAGGGAAATCTGCCGCTTATAGACAAGATAAATCACGCCTGATCAAATTTCCACAGCGTCCTGAAATATGAAACACGGTGTGATTAGACTTGTCTGTCTTTCCAGTGTGTGTGTGTGTGTGTGTGTGTGTGTGTGAGAGAGAGAGAGAGAGAGAGAGAGAGAGAGAGAGAGACAAAGGTGAGAATGGGAATGAAAGTGTGTTTACATATCCCAGAGTTCTTATCAGTGTTGACTGAAACCTAATCTCACCTTGACCTTGAACCTGCGAGAGACACACACAAACACACACACACACACACACACACACACACACACACACACCATACCACAGCAAATTTGGCACATTTGATATAAACATTTCTGTCAGAAAATGTGTTTTTTGGGTGTTTTTAAGAGGACGCTCCAACACTCCTAACAGTCTGTCATACTTATCAACTCATTCCCGATGGGTCGGGGACCATTCAAACACTGCAGTATTTCACCTGCTTCACTTCTGCACTGATGAATGCTCTTCTCCTTTCTGTGAGTCCGAACCAGTTCAACGTTTAGATTTTTTTGCATGATGCACTTGGCATGAAAAGGATTGTCAGCATGGCAAGGATGGAGATGTTCTGCTGAATCTTGTAGTCATATGACCTGATTAGAGGAACTCTGTGTTAGTTTACTTTAAGTTTAGATGCACAGATAGATCCTCTTTCATGCAGGAACTGGTGCGTCTTACGTTTCTGGCAGCAGCGACGAGCAGCATGTTTGGAATATGTAGAAGATTAAGGAGACAAAAAGAAACACGGCACTCACAGAAACTCCAACTCCATCAAGAGGGCAAGGCTTAGAGTCTGCAGCCAAGAAAAGTCATAAGATCAGCAAAGTCAGCAAAATTTATTGCCTGGGGATCATGAGTATCTGTACCAAATTTTGTGGCAATCTATCAAGAATGGTGGAGACATCATTCATCATCATTCATCCTCTGGAGAGCTTGAATATCTGTAGTAAATCTGAAGGAAACACACAGAATAGTTTCAGTGATATTTCACTGCGAAGCAAAGCTGCCAGCTTCACGGTGGCCCAGCAGGAAATGTCCTTACATTTCCTTACAGCGTTTCACTGCAGTGCATCCAACACTTGGTGGTGGACCAACGAAGGTGCAACTGCGAGTGTGGCTAAAAATCCATGTCAAATCCATCCAAGACATCACAGCAACACCCGCAAAGAGTGAATGAGCAGTGGTCTCTGGGAAGTGCAGGAGAAAATCCCACAGAAGTGAGTGCTTAGCACCAAATTAAACACCACTCTCTGAATACCGTTTGAATTAATGCCCCACTGTTAATGCCAGGTCCTGCTTAATACTCACTGTAGACACAGTGTCCACGGTGGAAGCTCAGGCTGAGACAGAAGAGAGCTCATATTCTTCTACATGTTTGTGTGAAGGCAGCGAGGAAGAAAAGCAAGTGTGAGCAGCTGATGATGAAGCTGAAGCCGCCTCACGTGGAACGCCATCACAGTCTCTAATGCAGCAGCTCAGATGGGACAGTTTGAACACAGGTGGTCGCTTTAGACATATTTTTTCCACTTTAATAGGTTGTATCTCTCTGCTGTCTACTGTCAGACCTGGGCGACGGTCAGTCAGCAGCGTTTGACTCAGACTGATGTGAAGATATATCGCCTGAGCTGGTGGGCGGTAAGAAATCAAGTGCTGATGACAGTCATGTAGTCAACCAAGACTGAGTGCTTTTCTGGGAACCTGAGCCCTTTATTAGATCGGGGAAAAAAGTGACGGCGCTTCCAGCGAAGACGTCCTCGTATTTCTCTGTCAACACCAGCTCGTCCGGTCCAACCGTGAGAGCGGACGTCCGGTGGGCCGGTCAGGCCGTGGTCATCCAGGGGCTCGGTTACTCGTCTCCCACTGCCGAGCAGAAGCTGTGGTACCTGGGGGCTTCTGTAATGTTATTCTCTTGTAGTGGGAGAGTTAGAACTAGTTTGCAATACAGAGAGAGATTGAGAAAGCAGCAGCTGTGCAAACATGGTTTCCAGCAGGTCTGCGGCAGATGGGGTGTCAGCGCTGGAAGGTCTGTGGCTCAGGGAAAGAGGCTTTCTCTCAGCTACCTGACGCTCTCTGCTCTGCTGATGTGTTGCTCCAGACTGCAGACACAGATTTAATCTAGACTCCACGTTATGGAGAGAAGACTTCCTCCTGCACCGGTCTGATAACTGGCTGATGGTTGTCTGAGCAGGAAATCTGCAGGTAGTGCATTATTTTTCCTCTGCAGTCTGTCATCTCAGAAGAAAAATCTGGGTCATATCCACTGACCCCGGTTGGATTTGATTGTTCTAATATGAAGTTAAAGAGAAAGGAAAAGTGCACAGTGTGCTCTGATTAATGAGTGATGATGTATAATGTTTCTGTATTGATCAGGATGAGTCCAGGTGCAGGAAGAATGTCCTCAAGGCTTACCCCGGCATCTCCCGCTGATTGCCAGAATAACTGTGACCACCACAGTGCACATTTTTCCTTTAATAATTTCCATGCGTCTCGCAGGGCTTGAGAAAATTGCAGTCGTGAGTGGTAGACAGACATGTGCTGTTCGCTCCACGTCAAAGTAAACACAGAGGAAACTCACCCTCTGCTTTGTTTACCCTGCTTTCCCAGACAAATACAGCAAGTTGGTCTTAATCAAAACATTGTGAAAGTGCAAATGATTTCTGAACGCAGCCCGCTCGTCTAATTTAAGCAGTAATCCCATTTGAAACATGTGACAGTAAGTAAAGTATAGCATCTCTGTGTCCTCTAATTCCCCAACCCACACAAACTTTTCTCTTTCTCCATTTCCCTCTTTCTCTCTCTGGCTCTCATCTGTGCAGCCTCTCATTCCCCCCCCCCCCCCCCCCCCCCCGCCGCGGCCATTAATTAGCACTCGCTTATAGGAAACAGATGACTTTTAATAAATTAGGGTCATGTTTTGAATTGCTTTAATACTTCCATTCCAGTTCCTAAGCAGCGACATGAAAGCATTCCTCTGCCAGTTCAACCCAACAGCCAAAATTCACAGAGATTTGAGAGTGGCAGGACAGCTGGGGCGCACACACACACACACACACACACACACACAAGCACACACACACAGGCCTAAAGTTATCCTGGCCACCACAGCTCACCATCGTTTTCTTTTTCCCAGGCGCGGTCCCTTGTTTTGGTAGCCAGGCAGGCCGATTCATTACACTACGGCCTACATTTACCATAATCAGCGCCTCTATCTGGAGCAGTTCCTCATAACCGTTTCAGCCCTCAAGATTAAGCCCAGGCCCAGTTACCATATCTTACCTTACCCCGGCTTTCCCCTGGAGTCAACTCCTTCCAGACGTTTTGTGGTTTCTTCTCAAGTTCTCCACTTCAGGGAGATTTTCCTGATTAGTGGCACAGAGCTCGGTGAATGAAATGGCAGCGATCCCTCCTCGCCCTCTCCACGGTGCCAGGCCTCCAGCCCGCGTACAGCTAAATCCTTTCAGCCTTCCATCATTTACATCTATAGGATTTGTCATGCGCTGCTCGCCCAGCTCTGGTCCTAACCAGGAGCAAAACAACTGCAACTCTAATCCTCCTTAAACAAGTCTGTCCTAATGTCACACTGTGTTCTTAAAGTCCCATTAAACTGGAGCTCCACTCACTTTTTTCTTCTCTCCTGGCGAATTCAGGGGCACAAGCGTGAAACTCTGTGTAACATCTGAGCTGGACCACAGCCCAATCACCACTGAAGGATTTATGTGCATAGATGTTCCCTTCAATGCTACACAAACACAAGCTAGTTCTCGTGAGGGGCCGACCTCCAAACACTGTTGTGTGTTTTAATGCAACTCATAAATTCATGCATTCACTTCTCCTTTCCCCCTTTACTCTGGACATCAGTGGCAGATCTATCACTGCAACAACCGAGTCATTACCCCATTTATTTTATTTGTAATCTACTTAATTATAGCAGGTAAAATTGGCGTATTTATGTCTAACTTTCTTTTTGGCTACTCACAGCGTAACTAATCTGGGTATGGCTGGTGTTCTGCTTCTGCACTCTGTCGCTTTCTCTCCTTTTGCATTTTTTCAGGAAGAAAAATGGCTTTCATTTCAGAGGAGAGAAACAGAGCACCGGGGGAGCTCGGCCCTCCAGTTTTCTCTGCAGGGCTTTACTGCACTTGGTCAGTAACAACACCAACTGAAACGGTTTTCTTCTCCTAATGAGACAGATAATTTCTTGGCTCGAGCTGAATATGGGTACTCTTTCTTACTGGCCACCTTTGGTTTCATGCTTTTGGTATTTTATAATACCACAAACCATGGGAATTAGCTTTAACTGCACAAGCCATTGACATTTGACTTGGTTTACAAAGCATTATAGACGTTCCTCTGTTTCTTTACGTCCCTGTTCTTTGGGAATCGACAGTCTCCCCACAAAAAGGTGCCTCCACATGTTCCTGATTGAGGTAATTGAAGGGAAAGCGGTGTATTGAAAACCAATTAACTATCTTACGTCCTCTACAGCGGCCTCCCCAGGTCCAACCAAGACGCTCTCTTACCGTAAAATGAATCTTTATGCAGATGATACTGTTTTCTGCTGTGTTGCTGATTCTGTCTCATTGGTCACTGAGAAACTGCAACTCTCCTTTAATACACATATCAATCTTCCATGAGTAATGAACATAAACCAAAGCACATGCTTTTCTGCAGACACAGATATAGATAATAATAACATTCATATCTCCACTCTGACTGGGTTTGATTTTCAGACAGTCAAAGAAAAACAGATGCTTGGCCTGTTGCACAGAAGCAGAACCAGCTGCCTTCTGAGCAGATTACGGAGACATCACCTATACATTTTTGTGACTTGAAACAATGGTACGTATGAGAAAACGATGGCTGGCATCTTTTGTACTTCATTTAAATATAATCTGGCACATTCATACGTATTTAACCTGTGAGGAGAATGCAGCTTTGCCTCTGTGGTGTTACTTCGGGCCGTACAGGCATGCTTGATTTATAAAGAGGAATAAAAAAAACTATTTCACTCATAAGCAGGCGTTTAAATTGAGCAGAGGTATGTTCACTTTACCCTCCATGTCGGTGGGAGCTGGCTGCTCACTGCTTTCTCCATAGCTGTGTGAACAGAGCACATTCCTGCAGCCTCCTGTTCCCTGCTGCTGCAGAGGAGAGGAACTTTAACTGCTCTGCATGGCATTTTACAAAGGAGGAACACACACTTTCAGTCGTTAACCTCCCCTTTTATTGCCCTAAAGTAGCCAGGAGAGAAAGGTGCCATATGCAGGCCTTTTCATTGTCCGTGTCCGCTGACTATTTTACACATATGGTAAAGTGGTTTGAGAATTTAGGGCTGAACTGTATAGCTAAGAATGTGAGAGGAGACTTGTGGACATGGAGGAATGCTTGCAGATCATTTCTACATACTGCCACTGAGGACGTGAGTGATAGGAGAAGCATGATGAGGTGCACTAGGTACAATTGGAGGAATGGGTGCAGCTCTGCACCAATCACACAACCCCGTCCAACCCTCTCCTCTCCCTCCTGGTTGTCACGTCGCCTGCTGGCAGCCCCACACTAAGCAAATATACAACCCAGCCTGGTCCTGTTTTGCTTCCTCTCCCTCCCTTGCACCCTCCACTGTCTCTGATGCCCTTGACTTTGTCTTCAATGCTAATTCTCTGAGGTTAGCACAATAAACACCACACTGAAGGGCCCAAACCCAGCGGAGGCCACACTTCCTGTCTACACAAGCTGCTCTTTCGGAGAAAGAACAGAGTGTTGACAGGAAAGAAGGTCAGGGAGACAGAAAGAAGAGGTAGATGAGGCAGAAAAATGTGGAAAGAGAATATGAGTGAAAAGCAAAAAAAAAAAAATGGGGGTGGGACAGTTGTGGAGGAGAGGAATGTGGTGCGTGGCTGTGTCTGTGTATCGCTGGTGATCACCTTTGTAAGATTTCCTTTTGCTCTGCAACAGTCTGGTGAAGTTGCTATAAACAAACTCGCTCCCTTCATCTTTCCCTGCACTGGAGCGCCTCAGAACAACAACTGGTTTCATCCTTTTGCCTTGAACGGAGCCCAAGTCATTTCCAGCATTTGTTCTTGGTCAAACAACTGAGGCAGATTTGGCTGCTGATGAATTAGTTGTTGGATTTATGCTGGTCTTTCAGAGCATAGCTGAATCCTATTTCTGCCTGGAATTCCCACACCTAAGACTTCTTTCACACTTCACGGGTATCTTTAAATATTTTAGATCCAAATGCGTATATGGGCTCCATCTTATTTTTGGATGGTTGCAGATATCGCATGCTTTTAAGACTCAAGCGTGTTGCAGGCTCTGTGCAGGGCTGCGAGCTGCCTCTTCCTCTCGCTGTCTTTCTCGCCGTCTTTGAGACATCTGGCTGCGAGCATCTTTAGGATTCCATCAATACCACAGCAAGGGGGGAAACCCCACAGCTGAAAAAAGCAGCCTCAGCAGTCTGAGTCTGGGCCAGCTCGTATCATCTCCAACAAGCTCTCAGTCATCTCGCAGACCCGGCCCTGCCAAGAGTAGGGGAGCCATAAGGAAGAGGGGTGAGGTGCGAAGAGGGAACTCATTTCTGTCTAAAAACCAGGGGGTCACTGGTGTGCATGGGGGCTCGTGTCTGTCTTTGAATGGCATCTAGGCAGTTCCAGCTGTTGTGCTTCATCGAGGCAATTAGCTGCAATCAACTCTCTGAGCTCTCTGGGTGTTCTTACACTTTCACACGCTGGCACTCCAGCGGATATCCCTCATCACCACGTCCCAATCACACACACCGAGTTCTACCTGGGAACGAAAGTAACAGTGTGGAGCTTCAACCTCCTGTAAGAGTGCAGAATGTACAAGAACATGGGTATTTGTGCATGTGTATGTATGTGTGTGTGTGTGTGGTGGTTGTTTGTAGCCAGGTCTCTGTGGGCCTCTCCAGCCCGTGGCGCTCGCTCTGTTCAAACTTCGCCATGTGTTGCACACATGTTCCCATCAGCCCTGTGAATCAGTCTTTGTGCAGAGCAGCATCCTTACAGCAGTTACTGTATATCCCCTCGTTACAAGCACTGGTCCACCTTTCCACATGACTGAAAGCACCTTCGCCCCAATATGTTGGACAAAGTGGGTGCATGCACCCGTGGGGGCCCTGCGTACAGACGCATTGTGGAGAAATTCCTGCAAGCGTATGAGAGAAAACTGCTTGGGCACAAGCACTGACAAAGACACACAGAGAACAGAGGTTGTCCCCTACCTTTTTCCTATCAACTGTGACTGATCCCTGTTACCAAGGGGGATTATGGGATAGTCCCGTGACTCTCGCTGTGCCACCTCTCATCCCCGCAGTGTGTGGGCCGAGTTGGCCCGCGGAGACGCTGCAGGCGGGGACGACTGCTGCTCTGGGCAACAGCTGCTGAATAAAATGGAGCTGAAAAATTCCACTCCCAGTTCCCATAAACAGGACCGAGATATGATTCACATACATACACAAAAACGCACCTAGCTGCAGGGTGATTGTGCATCACATGTTTGTGTGCAGACTTGCAGATTGCCTTTACTTTCACTACCTGAAATGAACCCATAACTCATGACTCGAGAACTAATTGGGGTGCAATGAGCATTAAAAATGCTCATGTCATGATAAATATCTTGATTGTTAATTAGTGATGTATGATTTGATAAGAATTTAAAACATCAGAGATTCAGTTCGAGTTTGCCTCCACATAAGCAGGTCAGAGGTCGGGGTCATGTGCACCATTCGGCCTCATCAACCTGAGCTCTTCATCACACACACACACCTGAATACTGCTCACATGCGAACACACACATGCGTATACTCTCCTGACCTTTGGCCAGAGCGAAGCTCAGCACATTCTTGCGGGGCATGTTGACACCCTGGTAGGATCTATGAGGAGGTTCTGGCATCAGCAGCGTGTTGTTATTCCAACGTTTCTGCTCTTGTGAATAGAACTCCTCCATCTCAGAGCCACAGACCAAATAAGAATTCGGCCAAGTATTTCAGTCGCACCACATGCAACATTAGTGGATTTTGGAACTGGACACAAATGGACGTATATTATTACTTTTCTGGCTCAGTCCGGTTTACTGCCCGATGTATTTTCACATTTTTGCCTAAACGTCTGACTGCAGTGTGAATCTCTGCGGTTTGCAGAAGAGGTGGCAAAAGGTACAATACTCCGGAGAGTCACAAAAACTTTGACATCACGTAACATAAAAGTCTAGTTTATGTAGCCGGGATAGTTTCGCCAGAGAGGAATAAGCTTTTCTTCTTCTTTCCTTATTTAATCTGTAGGAACATTTAAAAGGATTCTCCACCAATTAAGCATTGCACTCCCATCGCGCTGTCGGACTCACAGTTTTTAACAAACAACACACATTCTTCCTCCATATCAAAGCCTGCTGCCTACATTACCCACAATGCAACCCAACAGCCAACAGTTTGGCTGGAGGCTTATTCTGATAGCTGCTAATTTAGCAACATGCCATTAGCGTCAAGCAGAGATGAGATCACTTGCTAACTCCACACCAACAGTTTTTTTTTTTCATTTTCAAACTTCAGCACCAACCAACGCTGACTCAAGTGACATCATGTGAGGCAGTTTATCAGATTTCATGCAGCTTCTCCCTCTGGAGTCACAAAAGGCTTCATACAAGAGATGCAGGACTACGTTGCTCCCGTTTTCCTGCAGACTTTCAAAATAATGCATCCAATATGTCCTCCTATATGTAACTACACATTTACCAAAATATCTATCTGATCATATGAACACGCTGACATAGATGTTTCTACAGATGTCCCTTCAGATGTTGCTGGGACACGACCTTGGAAATAAGGGAATATGTGACCGAGCAGGTGCTCATTGTTTTTTTAAATGGCTGTAATAAATATTTTCATATCAATAATGGATCACATGATGAATTATACATGAAGACCAGACTCCGCAGTTCCTCTTCTGCTGAGCGTTTTAGCTGCTTTCACCGTGTTGTTATGGTTTTATGGGCCCCAGCTTTACTGTTCTGGCTCACCTCTCTCACAGCGTTGTGTCCAGATACAGCAGGCAGCTGTTTTCAGTAAAAAACGCTCTGATAATCCGACTGTACGCGACCAACAGAGCACCTAACAGGCAAAGTTTGTGAAGCTGGTGAGCTAAAGAGCCAGATGTTTACAGCAGGAGCTAAAAGAGAGTAAATACTGGACTTACATTAATCAGGTGGTCAGAAACACGGCTGTAAACGGATGCTAATGTTGCTCTAGGTCTGCTGGATGTGTGAGCATGTTTGCCATGTCGGCTTTATAAGGTGACTGAATGTCGGTCCTGTTTTAACAGCTCGTTTCCACTCGCCCTAAAGTGTCAACAACTAGAAAATCACCTGTTCCTCATATCTGTGCTCAATATTTTAAAGTACTGAAGAAGGTAAAGCAGGTAATTTTAGCAGTTAACGACATATTGAGAGAAATAAATACATTAGTATATAAATGACAGATTTGCAGGTCTCATGCCTTTAAACTTTAAACCCATATTATAACAACCCAGTTTGACTCCTTTACAGTCAGTGTTTCTCTTTTCTTCTGTTTCACTACATTTCCCGCTCTGTGATGAACCTGACTAATTAGTGGCAGCGTGTTGTGACCCAGGTCTATAAATAGGCTTCCTTGTGCCTCAGGCCCCCTTTTAGTCAGGCCCTCTTAGTGGTCTTCGAACGTCTTTACCGCAGGACGGCTAATGTCAAACACATGTGCAGGGGAAAAGGGTTTGCAGCGAAGGCAAGCAAAGATGCTTCATCTTTTAAGTGATAATTACTTGATTCCTACTCTGCTTCTCTCAGCGTCGGCCTTTGATCTCCCGCGAGTCAGCCTGCAAGATAAGCATAAAATTACAGGAGAGTGTAATGAGTTTGAAAGCCCCATACTTTACTGTTACATGTGTAATTAAGGAATCTCTCCCTGCCTTGTTCCCTGTTTTATCCCTCCTCCTCCTCTCTCTTTATTATCTATCCGCTGACACTTGTTTCTCTCAGTTTGTTTGCTCTGTGTGTGCAGCGTACATGCATCTCCACACATTTGTCACTGACTGCGACATGACTCAGATGCCACGGGAACAGGGTGCGTCTCACGCTGCCAACTGCACATATTTTCGAAGTCAAGACTTGCAAATGTCTTTCAGAGAGCCCCCTCACTTGTAAATAGAGCAAGGGTCTGTAGGACGGAAACTGAGCTCCAGTTATGAGCACTGTAGAGCTGTTAACAACACTGAATGGAAGATTGTACTTTAAGAGGATCGTCAGAGTGTGGTTCTGACTTGTGTCTCCTTTAAATGCAGTGAAACAAAAGCAAAAAATCGCTTAATAAGCTTCTTCAGTTCATGTTGAAATGAACTGAACTGCAGAAAGTCAGCGCTGCAGGGCGCAGTCTCTGGCCTTGTTTGCCTCCTCCCCCTGTCCTGCCTACCACTCTCCATCCCCTGACCACTTCCTCCCGCCTTTGAAGCCGAGCGCCCCTCTTTGCTGCTGCCAGACAGGATACCCCACATCCTGTGAGAGACAGGAAGGAGCCCTGCTTCCAGCCCCAGACGCAAAATCTGCATTCCAGCAGCCTCCAGCAACCCCTTTACTCTGCTCACAGACTTCCAGCAGCAACAGCGCTACTCTGCTGCAAAACAGAGCGAACACAGCCTCATCAAACTGAACCTAAACTACTTCATCCCAACAAACGCTACAACAAAAAATAGACCAAAAACAGTTCTTGGAGGTGCACCTCAAATCTGTGAGGATCTCAACAGCTGACACCAATTTGCCTGAGCCTCTTTTGGACGGGCTCACCCATGCTCCAGTGAACACGGGCCAGACCTCCATCTGATGCAGAGCTAGCGGTGGTTTTGGTTGCCGCACTGATAAACCGCATGCAGATCAGGAATTTGGTTGCCAGTGTTTTCAGAACTTTGTTCAGCTCATGCAAATGAGCACAGTCAGGGTCTGTCAAAGGATCAGCTGGCTGTCAAGATGTCCGAACGGCGAGTGACAGCGCTGTGAGGAAGACCTCTGCATGCAGGAGAAAATGCATTGTACTGCGTTTTGTTCACCTCAAAGGTGGCTGCTGAAGAAGAGAAGAGTGTTCCTTATTCGTTTTCTCTCCAGCCGCTGACCGAGTCTGTTGACTCACGAAATTCAACGTCTGCTGCAAGTCAAAAAAAGGAGCTGGGCAGTTTCAAGCTCAAGCTTTATTTAAAGGAGACTTTATTTTTAATGTTGACATCTATTTAGACTTTACTGCTAAATTTGATATAGTGCAGCCTCACCCCTCACCACCGCCCAGTGTCGCAGCCACTTGGAGCTGTCTGTTCAGTCCCTGAGCTGTGCCTGCTTTCCCATCCGCCTGCATTTTGAGGTCAAAGGGAGTCAACCTGAGACCTACCGCCCCACCAAACCCTCTCTGACGCTCAACTGTCACTTGTTTTCGGACAGACATGTCAGCTTGTCAGAATATTGCTTTTCAGCGCCGTGAAAACAGGCGCACACCCAAAATGCTTGGCGTCCTCTCAGAAAGCAGAGAGGGGGCGTCAGCGGTGGCTGTGGCCGTGAACAGAATAACTCTATGGCTGAAATGACTGTTCCCTGTCCAGCAGCAGCGGCAGCGGCGGCGTAACCTCTGCCAGCAGCAATCAGCCTCGCTGCCCTTCCGGCTTTCAGGTGTGGGAATCTCCTCTCTGCCAGGCAGCCATCAAATGCAGCGCTGAGAAGCAGTGCAGAAGCCTGAGAGCTGCTGCACAGGAAGCTGGCAGGGGGACAGATTCACACACCGCTCCCAGCTCTAAACAGCCAAACCGGGGCGATGGCAGGGAAGGGGAGCGATGGGCTGGGCTGACCAACTGAACTTAATTCACTTAGCTAGTACCTCAGTGGGTCACAACACGTGCTTTGAATGTTCATGTTCGTGACGTCTGTTTACATCTGCTTTTAAATGCTTGTTTGTTTCGTCAGCCAGCGCCAGTCGTGTCCATCAGTGAGCTTCGTCCTGCCTGCAGAAGTGACTCTGTGACTGAATTTGGAGTGAATCATAAGTTATTGCCTCAGGGGCCCTAAAATAGTCCCCCGGCAGCAAAGAGCTGCTGCTGCCAGTAAGAGGTGGACAAAAAATAAACTGCAGTCTCCAAAAAATGAAGGAGGACGGCCAGAAAACCCCGAAGCCGATTTAGATTTGCTTTTTTGCTCGATGCTTGTTCATCTAACTTCCAGTCGTCTTTACTGCAGAACGCCTGTTTCACTGTGACACACACTTATCAAGTCCTTTTTATCTTTGTGGCGACGAAAACCTGTTTCAGAGTTGAATGCATTCACCACGTTTCCACTTCAGTATATTAGCTGCATGTGGAGGCATATCTGCTGTGTTTGGCTGGATGGTGCGATGCTTGGCATGCATGGTGGTCATGTAAGTCTGTTAGTTACCGTGCTGTCACTGCAGTGGGGCTCATCATGCCTTTCTGTCTGAACGCAGAGCTTGAGTGTTTGTGAGCAGTGACAGGAGACATCTAGTGGCCTGTTTGGGTTTTGGTACAGAGATATTAACTGATTACAGTGCAACAAAAGTCACATTAAAGCTGCAAATAAAATGTGAAAGAGTCTCAGTGAGGGTCGAGCAGGCAGGAGGTTTATATATCCTTCAAAGCACTCTGCCATAATACACACAGACCTCCTGTCCTGCTTTCTGTGTTGATATTACGAGATGTGAATGATAATGTTATTATTTCAAAATTTTGAAATATGCCAACGTCTCGAGCCTCCATCATGTTGGTGAGTGCTAATCACAACAGTCAAGCGTGTAATAGCACATGGTGGGGCAGCGCCGCTCTGAAGAATGGGAGTCAGCGCGAGGACCACATGTGGACCCGCTCCAGCTTTTAATATGCTTGAATTGGCACAGGAGTTAATGTAAGCTAACCCCCGAAGTTCAGGTTTAATTATGCTCCAGCCAGACTTCGAGCCCCACTCTCCTTATCCCATCAGGCCCCCTCTCACCCTGACGGTTGCTACGCCGATTGTTTCTGCCACCCGTTACTCTTCTCGCTGTTAAACGCTTGGTTAAAGCTGGTGGTGGGTCAGCAGCACGGCCAGCGTGTTAATTATAATAGCTGTAGCGCTGTGGGACAATTAGAGGTCTTTCTGAGGCTTGTGTGCAGATTTCAAATGGGCCGTGTGCTCCATGCAGACGTGTACAGTATACTGTAAAAACACATGTATGAATAATTAAAGAGGCCGGAGCGAGTGAAGGGCCATTAAAAGTAAGTGCGGCTCCTCGCGGCGACAGAGGGCTGTTTGTTGCCCGGCCTCACGGTCTCTCTGTCCAGGACAGAGGCAGCGGTGCCAGCCTGCCAAGCGCTGGAAGTGGGTCAGTGCTCAGTCACACAGTGGCTGCAACACATACATCACGCGTGCACCTGTACAAACATACGGGGGGAGGGGGGGCAGTGGAGCGCTGGCATGGCGTCACATAGTAGGCTGCACAAAAAATTCTCTGTGACCACCTTTTTCTGTCTTTTGTGCCTTCGCCACGGGCGCAAATTACATAAAGACTGATGCCATGCACTGTAAGTTTAGATGGGTTGACTGAAGTACTTATGAAATACATGACAGAATAAAACCACTACATGAATAAAGCATATAGATTTTGTACTTTGTTGGTCTGCGTTAGCTGTCCTGTTTGTCTGACTCTCCCCTACTACAAAGCCACAACTGCAGAGCCGGCATATTTTACAACCTTATTTGCATCCAGCAGTTTATGTTCTCAGCTACAGCTCTTCACAGTGCAGAGCCTATAGCTGTCTGTGACTCAGCAATCCAACAGCTCAGCGCAGACAAACCGATGCCAAAGCCCGTGTGGTTTGGTGAGTGTGTGTCGGCACGTCTGCAGGGAGCAGGGTGTTATTTTATGTCAAAGGTTTCTGCATTCGCGGGTGCAGTGACTTACGCAGAGCGGGAGGCTTCTTGCACGGCCAAAGCGAGATGGAAAGCTCTCTGCTAATTCGCTCGCCAGAGAATGAGCGGAGGAAAAATAATTATGAGAATTAAATATAAGTTTACTGAGAAGAAACAAGCACGTCTAGCTTGCTTTGAAGTGAAGTCCACATTTCCAAATCTTCTTCCCAAATGGAACAATTATTCAGCAAGACTCAGAGTCTGCAGCCGTGTTAGTGAGGCTGAGCTTCTGCACGTGCTAAAGAACACGGCTAACATGCTGATGTTTAACAGGTACAATGTTTACAATATCCAACATCATAGTTTAGCCTGTTAGCCTGCTGACACCTTCTAATTAGCACTAAACACAAAGTCCAGCTGATGGGAATGTCATTATTTTTGCAGGTATTTGGTCACGAAGCAAAACACCGGACGTCCTGACCTGAACAGCTTCTGGTTCTGGGTGAAAAGTTACTACAATTCATCCCGAGGGGAACATGAACGTCTGCACAAGATTTCATGGCAATCCATACAGCAGTCACTGAGACATTTTACTCAAAGAACAGGAAAAAAACAGGTGATCACCAAAGTGAGTGGGCGTCGTCTTCTCGAGTGTTCGTATCCACCGAGAGGAAAAGGAAGAACTTCGGCCTGCTGGTGGCACCGACAGATTTGAAATCTCAATGCGGACCTTATTTCTCTTATTTCTTCGGGGCAGAAGTCTTCGTCTGTATCCTGTGTTTAAAGAGCCAACGTGGGAGGAGACCGGACTCGCTCCTTGGCCGGTCTGCCATTGTGTGCCAGTGTCTTGATTGGCACAAGTTTACTGGGACTTGGACAGCTTCACCTCGGCGTGCAGCCTAAATGTTTTTATGAGTTTACTCACATTGTCTGAAAGTTTGTGATCTCAGATATGAAACAGCGGCTGCCCCCGCTGTCTCTCCCCCACGTCTGTCTCGTTCTCACAGTGTTTGCTGTCATGTAAGGCTGCAAGTAAACAGCTTCTTCAAAGTTTTGCTGCTCTACCGTCTGAATGAATCGCTGCAGGCCTGTAAACTTTAACGGCTGTTGTGTTGCTCATTTGCACTTTCCTGTGTGGCTCATGTTTACAGTGGAAAACGTCCCTGACAGCTTGCATGTTATGAATCTACTTGTTCCCATAAAACATTTCTTTATTTCGGTGTTTTTTTTTCCCTGTGCTCGGACATATAGGCCAGACTCAACATCTCTTTTCACTGAGGGAAGCTTGTAAAGGCGAACTCCTGTAAAGTGGTTCATTAAAGGAGTTTATAACGGCTTGTTGATTGAGGAGCTTTTATTTCAAAAACACAGATCATTGTGTTGCATCAACAACGGACATGTGGGGTGCACCTATTCATACTACAAATCACCAGTCTGCCTCACAGAGTCGGAGCGATCAAATATTTCTTGCATCTGCAGCACATGAGCGTGATTTTTTCTTTGCAGGGTCTGTTCTGTGTGAGCTGTTAACTCTGAGTCACAGCTTTTAAAGGATGGTAGTTCTATAACGTTACCAGTAAACCCCTGAATAAGCAGAAAAAGCCTAAATTAGGGGTTGTTCACCTGAGCAAACAGCTGCTGAATACACAGGTTGGTGTTGGATATTAGTTTCCCCCTCCCCAGTTTCAGAGTGAAAAGTAAATATCCCACTCTGGGATGTTGGCGGCGCCTGAAACAGTCCAGAGCAGGCCCCCTTCAGTCCTAGATCTGTTCACTGCAATGAGAAATTTGCCAAATATCTGGATCTAAATATACTGAAAGTGCCAGCTGAGCACACAAATCACATCACCCTCAAATCCACAGTTTGTGTACTTCCACAGGTCTTAAATATGGTGTCCTGTTGGAGCATTTAAGCCTTGTTTATCACAACCGTTGGGATGTGTGCGTGGCGTTGCTGTCCCTGTTGGCAGCTGCAGCCCTTCATTTTCAGTGCAGTAATAAGTGAGCTTACCTGCAGCGATCATCAGCGCTGCGTCTTCACGGCGGCAGCAGATGTGTCCTCTCCGCCTGCGGTGGTTCAGAGGAGACGGACCAACTGTGGGAAAGACGGAAACATGTCTGAGGACAGCAAATCTGCTGACTCTTTCAAATTAAGCCTCTCACATTCAGACTGCATGCAACATAAGACACCCAGCATACTTCAAATAATTAAAATCTAGTGCTACTTACCACCACTTAAGTTATGATTTAATTTAATAACTACTGAATTTAGTACTTTTCTGTTTTCTTGAGGTATTATAATGTAACTCTCGGGGAAGAATTACTTTTTATTTGATGCCTTTACTGCAATGACAATGCAGTAAGGCTAGAAAGCAGGACATAATGTATTTGTTCTGATTAACAGCCACTGAAGGCTTATTGTAAAGTTTTACAAGCCCACATGTGCTACAGCAGCGCAGAGGACCACAGGGCAGGTGGATGCTCCAGACAGAGCCGCATGCTTCAAACGTGAGGTTTTCTTTTCCTAAACACTGTCTGTGGCTCAGTTTAGCCTGTCGCAGCCTCTGAAGGCAGGCTGGACGGTCACTGCTGTGAAGATACTTGCAGACAGTGACACTGCCCGGCTAAGAACAAGTGCAACACACAAAGCCTGCAGACAAAACGGTTGGTTTTAGTCTGCTGTGTTAAGGCAGCCTGGTTTGGAGCCAGGTGAGCTGTCTTACCTGCTTCCAAAGCCAAACTAACCACCTTATTATTTAACCTTGATAACTGAGCACACTGCAACACTTACAGGTAAAAGAACAGCTTGACATTTCGGGTTTATTTTCTTGCTGAGAGCAGGAGACTGATCTCACACTCATATCTGCTGAATGTTAAGCCAGGAGACAATTAGCATAGCTCTGTGTAAAGACTACTAGGCTCACTCCAACACTCAGCTTACTAATTAACACATAGCGTCTCTTGTGTGCAGGTGGTGGAAATGTAAAAACAGCAGGTTGTGGTTTTATGTGTAGTTTCGTGTAGTTTTCTTGGCAAACGTCAGTGGGTGTAGTGACTCCCTGAAGCTGGCTCCTGGAAACCAAACAGTGATGCCAGGACTCCAGGCGGAGCTAGGCTAGCTGTTTCCCATGCTTCCTCTCTTTATGCTAAGCTAAGCTATTTGCCTCTTGACTTCAGCTCCAGTAAAGTATTCCTTTAACAGAGATTTCATGCTCTCAGTACATCTTCGTCGTGTAGTTTACACCTTCCTCGTCACGCCGTGGCCAGGCTGTGTGGTTTCTGTTTATTTATGTGTGGAAAGCGCAGGAATATATGTGGGCTGAATCAGGGAGTCGGAGGCCCTGCAGACCCACTCTGAGTCCACCGGCAGCAGAACCGACGGGGCCACAGAAACCCTCCATTACACCACCGCTTTATTTTTAGCCAACATTCCTCAACTCAACAAAGAAGTCATTCAAGTTAATCCAGAAGCAAATACTTCTCAGTGAGTTACCGAAATAAATCACGGCATTTATTTACATTCACGCTTGTCGTGCGCAGTGTGTGTGTGTGTGTGTGTTACAGCAAGACAGTCATAGCGAATCCTCGCTCAGACATTTGACCATTCGGAGGGATGAGGACGAGAAGGAGGTCCGGCTGCTGAAAGAAAACACCACGATGCCGCTCCACCTCTTCAACAACGTTCGAACATTCTTCAGTGGCATTAGAAAATATTTGGAGAGGGAGGGAGGAGAGAAACCCAAGACACAAACACGTGGAGCCTGGAGAGCTAACAGGAGGACGACCTGCCAACCGGAGCTGTGGCTTCCAGGAATGTGCACAAGCACGCCGCCTCGCCGTCACCCTCAGCGCCGTGTATCATCCCAGCTCCCCTTTTCTCTTCCTGTCTATCTCACCTGCAGCCTGCACACGTTTGAGAGCTGAAGCTGACAGTTTGGAGTGGAAAACCGCTGAACGCAAATATTTCGTGCCAACTTTTGCTCCGTTTGTATTTGACAAATTTTTGCCAAAAAGTCTTAAAGGAGTCGTTTGACATCTTGGAACAATTCACTTTGTTGCCAGGAGGAAAATGAGGAGATCTCATATCTGTGAGGTAAATATAAGATCACTAAGCTTGGCTACACTGCAGCATAAAGACTGGAACCAGGGGGGAAACGGCAAGTCTGGCCCCCTCCCAAGGCAACAAAATTCACCTACCAGTGTCTCTAAAACTCACTGATTTAAGTGTTATATTGTGTTTGTTTAATCCACACAAAAACAGTTAAGATGACAACTTGTTATGTGACAGAGTTATGTGAAAGGCAGCCGGCGGACACTCCAGGAAGTTACTGGTCCCAGCCAAGAAATAGTCAGGTACATAACTCTGCGTAAAACAAATGAGATTGTCCTCTCTCACATTGGTCGGATAAGAGCCTGGACACGACCGAGGTTTCTACATTAAGGATTTTTATCTTCAGGTGAAACCTCCTGGTCCCTGTTATCAGCATCTGTACGTTATACATTTCGTCGGACTTCACTTGGCCTTTGTCGGACACCATTTGACCTTCACGACCAGAATCCACGCCTCCAAACATTTAATCCCACTGTTTGTTGGTCTTCTTGCCCGGGCAGCCCCTTCTCTCCACATTAAACAGGCACGGATTAAAGGTACTGCTGAGGAGATTTAGGATGAGTTGAGGGAGAAAGGATAAGATGGGATCAAAGCACGTTCTATCAATGCTGACTCGCTCAGTTCAAAGTCATCCATCGGCTGCTCTTTTCCTCGAGTGAACTGCACAAAATCTCTGCTTCTGATGATTCTGGGATGCATTTTTCATTTGTACAGTGGCGAATGAAGCCCTCGTGTTTGGTACGGTCACAGCAAAGAGGGCCATTCAGAGTCACTGGAAAGAAGTTTCCCTTTCTTGCTTTAAAATGAAATGACATGATTGGACTGCGGTGCTTCGATCCACCAGGATTTCAGTTTTCTGGCCTTTGTCTTGGAGCTTCATTGGCCTCATTTGGTCTCGGATCATTGGGCTGTGTTTCTAACCCTCAGTCCACTTCTCATAGAATAAATTAAATAATTAAAAAAATGCTCTTTTTACGCTGCATTTTTTGTGCAGATTAAACAAAATTTCTATATGTGCAAATTCTTAATTCTTAAGTCTTAAGCTAACCAACTGCTGGTGGTAGTCTTACCCTTTATCATATTTACTGGACAGACATGAGAGTTGTGTCTGATCTAACTCTCTGCAACAAACTGAACCCAAATTGTTGCAGTTTCACGTTAAAGAAAGACACTTCTATGATTAGCTCCAATTAAACAGAGCAGTACATTATCGTACAGCGCTGTGAAATTCACTCCAAACACTCCTCTGAAATAAATCCAGTAAGAATAATAAATCATTAATGTACAAATCAGACTTCTGGCCCCGTCACTAAGTAATCACCATTTTTGTGTGCAGAAGCTGCAGCACAGCGTGTTGTCGTTCCTGCCCGTTCACTTCACCTTGACGGCTCACCAGCTGCTCCCTCAGCACACACAGAGCTTAGAGTTTACACAACCCCCCCCATTCCAGTTTTTCCCTCCATCAAGTTTGTGTAATTTATTTCATGGATGTCACGCTCGTCAGTATAATTTCCTTCATCGCGCGCTGCACCCGTAGACTTCTGGTCACAGATGATCGCAGTTTTAGGGTTTTGTGGCTGTTTGTCTCACAGTGCTGATTCACACCATATGGTACGTCCTGTCGTCCTTGCACCAGGTGTCGGCCCGACCTTTTGGGACTCAATATGATTCTGCGCCAGTGTCACTCAGGTGAACGCTTGTGTTGCATTTATTACATTACTGCAGAGCATTTAGAGGTGAGAACACTGTGTCATCCGAGGCGTGTTGCCTGTGACTGCGAACGCTGCAGAGCAAAATTAAATAAGATTTTAAAATTACGGTCCGTATGGAACTAATGCACAAAATCACAGCGCTTTAAGTGGTGAAGATGCACAAAAATCTATGTATAATGCAAGATCAGGCATATGTTTTCAGTGCAGCAGGTGGGCACACACCCCATTCAAGCTGTTGATCGTCTTTTTGAGTAATTTAAACTCCACGTGTTTCTGGCAGGGTGTCATTCCTGGTAATGAGTTTGAGCGGGCGGCAGATAAAGACTCTTTTCATTGCACGCTCGGGGGCACTGGAGCTGGCCTGTCCTGGAGTCTCAGGCAGAGCTGTGCCCCCGCCTGAATGAAAACACAGCGTGGAAAGAATTTCCTGAAATGAAACTCAATCGCTTTTGCCACTAAACAACAGAATCTGCGCTGGAGGAGTCATCAGCACAGTCCTGTGTTTGCATGGCTTGTTAAAGCAGTGCTGAGATTTATAGAATTGTAGCCCAACAATCAAAGTGAGACGAGAAAAGAAAACGTGCTGCAGCTCGCTGACAGGAGGAGGTCTGTGGGTGGAACAGTAACAACACCACACTTAGTGTTGATTAAGAAATGCACTGAATGCTGGTTCTCCTCTTTACAATTATCCAATTTCTTCTTCTTAGACTTTTTGTCGCAGAGGAGCCTTTCCTCAGTTTAAGAGGGTGGACCGGCAGCCAAGAACGACAGTGGCGCTACCGAAGACGGCGTGGCTGTGGACGCCGTAATCCACAGCCTTCCTGTGCTGACTGGTCTCACAGAGGACAGCTGGTGTTGGGTTTCCATCCAGGCAGCTGGGCTTGTGGTCCTCCTCGGTCCTCTTTGAAAGAGGATAGTCAAGTACGGTCCCTCCGTGAGGCCCCGAGGACCCTGCCACTGCAGCCACATGCAGGACGGACGTCCCCGCTGCAGACGACTGAAAGGACAACAGTCCAGCAGAGAGCAGCTGCAGGACTCAACAGGTGAACACAGCACCAGCATGAAGGAGAATATCTGGAAGCAGAAGGTCTTGAACCGATGTGGGAACGCAGGATGTTGTCAAAACGGCTGAATGTGTCAAACGGTGGGAAGAAATTTCAGTTCAGAGAGGTTGCTCAGGCTGGGTGGGGTGCGGCGAGCTTGCGAAGCGGCCTCCTGCTGGGAGTGGCGCAGGGTTAGGTGAAGCGTTTCATGCACCCCCGCAGAGGAAGCGGACGGCTTTAGGAAGGGCCTTGACAGTGTGTTGATTAGGCCCTTTCGTCAATCCGACCGATCTAACGTTCTTGATCTGGAAAGGCCTCGGGGTTGAAATGGTTTCCTTGTATTTTGTCTGGCCACACAGATGGTGGAAAATAGCTCTGTAGTGGGTTTTGCTTGGCCAGGTAGCTCTGTTTTATTTGGAATCTCGCGCTAAAGGATGAGTCGCCCAGTTTGACTGGAGCGGGCCTTTGGAGATCACACAGGCACTAAAATCCATATGTGAGATGTATAAACAGCAGCCAGTGTTTATTTACAGCATTCGATCCTTCAGCGTGTACCCAGGGCCCGCTAGCTCCACACTCTGGAAAGAGGCGCTCACGTCTAACATACCTGGGCTGGTCGGGGCGGTAAGCACATGCAGCGCACGCCAAACTCAAACTGAAGCAAGTTTCACAAGCATTTCAGCATCCTGCACAAAAAACACTATCTAACAGTACGGTCGTATCATACTGCAGATTTAGAAACTGCAAGGACGCTAGTGTCCATCTAGACTCAAGGAAAGGTTTGACATTTTGGCAAATGCTGGCATTCACTTATAGCCACAGTTAGCTTAGCCTAGCATAAAGACTGGAAACTGGGGGAAAAAAAGCTTGCTGAGTTTGATGCAAAGTTAAATAAATCCACATAACCCTGCAGAATTTTTTTTCTTTGGATCAAACAAGAGATGTCCTGACGCTTTAGAGGTGCTGGCAGCTAGCCGTGCTCGCTAAGCTATTAGCTAATCCAGTGCTAGTTGTATCCTTATATTTACTGCAGAATTAAGAGAGCCATATCAATCTTCTCATCTAACCCTTGGCAAGAAGTGTATTTCCCAAAATGTCAGATTACTCTCGAGGTGTTGGGACTGTGTTTAATGAGTCTCTGGTGAGCATTTGGACTTTTTCACCCTCTGCAGTCTAAGTGGGAGAGCTTAACGATCTGTGTTTTAGGGTTAGAGTAAAGTCTAGAGGCTTCCATCACTCACGAAACTGCCACTCAGACCCCCAGCAGAAAAAAAACTCCCATTTCCAGGGCTCTCTGTGCAGTTTTAAAGACAGAGTTATGCATCTTACTCACAGCGGGATTTAAGATGCTACGCTGCCAAAGCCACTGCCACAGCAGTCACAGCCGTATCACACACATGTATATGCACAGAGTCCTCTCTTCGAAGCCACATTGACATCCCAAAAAAAGTGTTTTAGAGCTTCTGTGAGCTTTTCATGGAGCACGACTACATGAAAGCTAGGTCGTCTGCACATGCGTTATTTGGCACTGCCGGTGGCCAAAGTTCCAGGGGTTATATTTCACACACATGCTCACTCTGCCTCTGAACGGCCAGTGTTCAAAGATCCCTTCTACTCAAGCAGTGGTTTGAAGATGGATAAACGTGGGCTCATGAAAACCAAGAAGTCAGCAGAATGCTCATCCTTATTGTGACTAGACACCGGGATGAATTATTTCTATTGAAAACAGGGAAAACCTACAACCAGTCTCTTATTTCTGTGGAAACACAGATTCTTTGAGCTGTATCTCAGGGCAGTGATTATGGTGGTGCTCAGTGGATGGCTGAGCTGGTTGAAATAGGAGCCTGGAGGATTTTATGACTGCTCTGAATCCAGGACAGGCCCGTCTGCTTCTGCTTCTCTTCTGGTTGTCAACCAAAGTGTGATAATCCAAGAGGAGAGTGTCCGCCACCAACCACTAAAGGGTTTGCACATTCAAACTAGCCTAAAGCATGAGCTGGGCTGGAATAATACGAGACTATACAGAGGTATACTTCTGCTCTACTCTATGCACCTGAACAGTCACTTAAACAGGTACCTTAGAGCCAACAGTGCAAATAAAATCTGAGGAAGGAGGTCATTGGTGCTGAATTTTTTTTTCTCAAACTCTCTAACATTCGTTTAAGATAAATTCATCTAAAACTCTGGCACAGATGTCTTCATATTTATCTACCAGGATGCAGTGTGTTAAAGTGAATGATGCACTTTAGTATGAAATGAACAGGGGGTGCAGGCAAGATGTGTTCAGGAAGGGGGGGCTGCCAACCGATTATACACCTGTGACGACTCTGTGGCGACAGCAACGATCACAATGACACACACAACCACTGGCTATGCTAGCAGCCATGCATCAAATTATAGGCATATTCAATGAAACACACCAATCAATTTAAATGATAACTTTTCGTTTTTTACAACCTGGACTGTATTTGTAGCATTAAATACGACCATTTACTCACCCAGACAACTTTGGTGGCATTTGGAGTCGTTTTGAAGAAATTAGCCCCAGAGGAGCGGCGCGTATATCCGTATAATGCGAGTACTCGGGGCATCCATGCGTAGCCTCTATATGACGCATAATCTGCAGCGAAACTCGTTCATATTCCAACATTTTGTTATGATATGATGGTGCTATTCCCCTCTGAGCCCGTGGTGGCATGTTATCAACATCCAGCATCTCTAGACAACTACCTCTGACGTGGATGATGTCATTACCGAACGCCGGGCGCTGCGAGCAGCCAGCCACAACACGGCTAACTCTGCGGCGGTCGGCTACGAATAGGAATAGCACCAGCATATCATAACAAAATATTGGAATATGAACGAGTTTCGCCGCAAATTATGCGTTATATAGAGGCTGCGCACAGATGCCCCGAGTACTCGCATTATACGGATATACACGCCGCTCCTCTGGGGCTAATTTCTTCAAAACGACTCCAAATGCCACCAAAGTTGTCTGGGTGAGTAAATGGTCGTATTTAATGCTACAAATAAGGTCCAGGTTGTAAAAAACCAAAGTTATCCTTTAAGTTAGCCTGCCGTCTTATGTTCCAACAGCCCGACCGCGGGCTTTTCCCTCTACTGACACAAAGGCTACATTCACGTTTACCCCCATTTCACATACAATCACAAGGATGGATATGTCCAACAAAGATGGACTGGTAGCATCCATAAAGGTCCAGAAGATCCACTGCAGTACAAGTATTTAGTCTAAAACATGATTACAACTACCTGAGATGTATATACAGGTAACTTAAAGAATCTGCTACATAGTGCCTAGCAACCAGAGGAGCCAATAACAGTCTGAGTTTAACGAACGGGCCTGCTCTTCTGTGTGAAGATCGAGCCAATCGCAGCTGAGTTTGCAGATGACTGACACTTTGAACAGCCAGTGATGTTCTGAACACGCCGATATGCCACTTCACTTTTGTTTGGCGCTGCTCTCTTGTATTACTGTCGCTCTGGTTCATCAAACAGGAACATTCATGTTCAGTATTGTTGGGGTTGTTTCTTGATTCTTTTTTTTTTTTATGTCGCGGTGACTTTAAACAATCACAAACGACCTGCAGCAGCTTGTACTTGCTTTACTCTAAATTCTCCTGCTCTTGCATTCCCCAAACTGTTATTTCAGTTAACAAAATATCTCGACTTTAAGAAAAAATACTCCAAGCTTGCTCCCATGATTGCTTTCCTTTGATTTGTCCTGCGAGCCCTCGTGTTTTCTGTGTCATCAGCTCATTTAAACTGAGTTATGTGTCTTATCACAGCGTGCCTTGTACCAGTCTGTGTGGGAGGATTCCACCATGGCACACATTTTTCCAGCTGAGGCTGGCTGTGAGGCCACCTTAACTTACAGCCACTTCAAAGCCTGGTGTTAGTGGTCCATTAACCACCAGTAATTAAAGTGTCACTTTAAATGGCATCGAGTGCGCTGCTCGCCCTGGACGGTAAAAAAAAAAAAAAGATGCATAGAAAGCATGGTTTCCTGCAGTCCGCCCTCATTACCAGAGGAAAGGCAGACACGTGTTGGCAGTGGTGGTGCAGAGATTCCATACCGGGCTTTCCATGTGGGCCCTATGTAACATGTTGGCTATAATTTCCTCTCTGTGTTCACCTGCGTTTTGTCAGCTCATAAATTTGTCATGATTTAATTGGGAGGCTCAAAACTGTGTCAGAGAAGCTGATTGCTGTTGAAATAACCTTTACTGTAAGTGCTCATTTCACAAATTCTGGCCCCTTCGTTCTCAAACGGCCTCATATAAAATCCAGATGCTACTGGCATTCACACTGTAGATGCTGTGTAAGGACTTGAAAGGACAAATACTTTCCATACCACACAAGCACAGAGCAAATCAAAACAGAAAAGTCTCAGAGTCCGTTTAATATCTGACAGAGAGAAGATTCAAATGTCTGTTATAGACTCAACATCTGTCTGAAACATGACGGGCAGCCGGCCGACGAGGCTGCAGCTTGTGTTTGTGTGTGAGTGTGTGATTATACAGAAGCCTGTGTGATGTCTGAAGACTACAGCGACTTAAAAAAAAAAAAAGATTCAGCTAAGGTTAAAATGCTGCCCACTTATAATGTATTTCACATTATGATCCAGTATATCCAGTATTAAATGCACCATTATAAAGTTGAAATAGGTTAATGCCATCTCGCTGTCAGCGGCTCGCTTTGATGCTTCCACATAAATGACACATTCAGTTCAACAGTCGAGCGATTATGACTTTCTCTGGACAGACAAATAAAAAAAGGTCTCGGAAAATTAAATTAGCCTTTCTGAGTTTAGAGGCGTTCTGCTTGCCAACCTCAATATAATAACTGTAAAACTATTACAACCTGAGAAGTGTTGGCGTTGGCAGCTTGTCAGAGCAGGGGCAGTAAAGCTGTGCCATTGGAGACTGGCTGCCATGTGCGTGGATTTCATTTGTACATGGACCTGCAATATCTGTTCTACACCGATGAGACACATCCAAGAATGATAGAAATTCATTTTTGACACTAGTTGATGTGAGACTGATGCCTAGAAATTACAAGAAAAACTAACCAGATCACTCTTCTTTCTTTTCCTGCTGTGTAACCTATGACGTGTTGGGCCCGTGTCCCGCAGCCTCGCCACTGTGCGGCTTCACATGGAACGAGTTTGAGTACACGCCTGTGAAAGACTGTATTTCCTCGCTTTCTTCATAAAAACAGAATATCAATCTACAGATGCACTCAGCTGTAAATCACAGACGCATTTATGAGGCCTGCCGGGCCGCTAAAGGAAACCCGCTGTGGACACCTCAGGTGGGAGAGGAGCTTTGGTCAGCTTGTATGAAGGACATTTCTCAGCTGGATCCTTCCCAGCACCGGATCGCCCGCAGGCAAAGGCCAAAAAAACAACGCCTGTAAGCTGGTTAGACTCACAGGAGGAGTCCAGAGTCGACACTGCTCGTTTCATTTGGTTCATTTTTCTCATTGAGCTTCTTTACTACCTGTTATGATATATGGAGATCTCTAACAGCGTGCAAGTAAAACAAATCACAGGGAAGGTATGGGTCTCTGTTGGGGAGTTATTTTTCACCTCACTCTGCCTGGGCGAGGATTACTTACCTTCTGCTCCGCTGGTTGCTTTCTGCAGGCAGCTGGGAAGTGTGCCAGGAACACTAAAAATAAAGAAATGAGAAGAATTTAATCCCTATCACAAACATGCCAAAGCCAGGGAGAGATTAAAGGCTGCCTCCAAAAAATAACACTTCTCGAGGTGGACAATAATTCCATTTATTCCACAAGATATTTTCTCTTTACATGTGAGACTCTTTCTCAGTTTGGGAATGAAAACTGATGCTTTTGTTTTCGGTTCGTATCATTTTACGCAGTAGCCATGCCACTGAGGAATTCCTCTTGCCAGGAATAATTTAAGGTGATATTGTGGGTCAGAATGAAAAGACTACTGTTTCCCAAGTTCTCATACCTCAGACTGTAAATGCAAGAGTGCCGATATCACTGAAGATTAGATGAAGTTTAATAATTCCTCTGGAAAGCTGTGTTTATTATAACTACATTTTGACAGATCCAGTGAAGTGCATATAGTGTAATAAGCACAGGAAACAGATCGTTTAAATACAGCAACGAGCCGAGGAATGAAAATCTATAGAAGTGCAGAACAAACAAAATCAATACATTGGAAATTAAATCGTAACACTTGCTACCATCAAACAAACATGACATCTTAAACAAACAAACAGTGAAGTTTAGATTTGATTGCATCCATCAGCTGGGGTATACCTACCGGTTTCTACATGCTTCTCTTACTAAGGAAGCCAAACCACACCTAAATCTGGCAAATGCACTTTGATGCTGATGCTGTCTGACAAAATATGCAGGCCATAAGGTTCTGTTTGATGGTTCTTAATTCATTAGCCTCTGGTTTATTCATTAACAGCAGCCACTTCTGTTCCTCGCTGACAGGCGGCACTCTGTCAGGACTTCTCAAATAAAATAAATAAAATCTCTAGAAGGCAGTTTACCACATTTGACAGCCGATAAGCCCACAAAAACACTTGTTTGCAGTCTAGCATCCAACATAAACAAAGTTGTTGCCAATTCTATTTGCCTTCTCACCTTTGTCTTTACCTAAATATTATCTATGTGCATGGTTAAAAGCAGCTGTGAGGCAGTAGTGGATCTTGTAACCCCACACTGCAGCAGCATCCACAAGAATGCACAAGAGCTCAAATAAATTTGTAGGCAAATGGGCTGAAATGCCAAACTTTGGCTATCGTAGAACTATTATTCTATTATAGTGAAATCTGTCTGGATCAGATCCATGTTTGCCATTTGTTAACAATCTCTAATGACAAGTAGCCATTAAGATAAGATAAGATAAATCTTTATTAATCCCACACTGGGGAAATTACATTTATTTATTAGAGATCAGATTTTTACTGTAGATTAATTTCTTATACCCATAAATTCATGAAACAATGTGCAGAATTAAATTGTTATGGAAAATTAAAGCAATGAAGAGAAGGAGACTGATCACTGTGAGGCTGGTAAATAAAAATGAACACGTGCACGAGTGATGACAGCATGCTGCTGTGCTAATCCGCCACTGAAGGACAACACCCCCCTCTGCTGCCCACCAGCTGAACTCCGTCCAGCAGCTTTCATCTGCCTCCATTAATGGACTTCATCCTGGCCGTTTGGCACATGATGCACACTAAACCCGACACCTAAATACAGAGCAGTAGAAGAGGAAATTATCAGATGCGTCACTGATTGCACTGATGCTATACTCCGCAGCCGTCACTAGATGGCGCGAATGCGTCACTACAGAACAGGTGACAGATTCTGTTGCTATGGTGATGACGCCGGTGACTAAAAACTGTCGCACGTCCCTGACAACCGCTGCTTCAACGTCTCCTGTCATAAAAGGTGAGTAAAAGCGTCTTTTGTTGTACTTTTTTTGTGTTGAAGTTGTTATTAGAGTTGCTAAATGTTGAGTGACATGATTAGAGATCGTTGTGATTGACTTGTCTTTAAGCTAGCCGTATCTCGCCCTGGTTTCCCATCATGCATCGCTTTATTTTGTCTAGTAGCTCAGGGAGATGATAGGGAACTGACACAGCCGCCCTCCCCTCTCACCCGACCAAGGCGAGCCCCTGACAGCATCACCGACATGTCCCGCAAGGCAGAACGCACTTAGCCGGTGTGGCTGGTCCGTTCAACGACAATTTACAACCGTTTACAAGATCTTCGACGGCCACGTATTTTTAGCCGTGAGGTAAGCTTCTCCACGAGATACTGTGCTGCTGGAGCCCCGCTAGCTGTTCAGCTAGGCTAGCATAATTAAAGCCTAATACGTACTTCCTCCGTAGCGTAATGGAGAGATGCTTTCATTCAAAGACATTTTGAAATCCCACTATTTGCATCACTTTGCTCGTCTACAAACACCAGACAGCGTATTGCGTGTTTTAACGGACATTTTTCAATCCGGCATCCGTCCAAGCAGGTTGACTTCACTGATTTAAACCGTTACAATGAGACGACTGTTTGTTCTTCAGTGATATCTTACATCGCTGAATAACACCATAGTAGTATGTACCAAATTTTGCTAAACCCTGGACTTTTATTGACAGTAAGACCTAATTGGTGGGTACGACTTATGCCGAATTTACCTCCACAGTGCAGAAACACATTTAATATCGTACAATCGGAACATTTTCTTTTGTGTATCGCAGGCTATTATTTTGGTGGCGGATTGTAAAAGGGAGTTTGGTGTGACGCTGTCCCCTTGGCTCGTATCGGAGCTAGCTTGTTTGCGGTTCCTGAAACCGGACAGCTCCTCCCTGGACAGCAGCAGGACATAACATTAGCTGCAAGGACAGCCTTTGTGATGACCGTGACGAAGCGCAGTGATGGCATCCACCGGCACATCGGGTCATAAACAGCCCGGAAAGGGAGATGTTTGGAAGTGGTTCACGGGCTCCGGGTTTTGTTCGATGTGATAAAGAAGGTCAGACATGATGGTCCGGCAGCAGCTGCCAGAAGCAGCAGCGGTTTGTGGTGTGAAATGTGGGTCTGGGTGCTGTCCGCAATGCAGGTGCTGAAACTGAAAGACGGAAACATCAAGCGTCCCTGCTGGCTAACACTTAGCTCCTCTTAAAACTGTGCTCACTGTTTTAATGTCAATACTGATTAACCTCTAGTTATTTGTTCATTGTTGACGTGGAAGGTGTATGTTTGCATTGTGTTGACTAATTTCCCCTAAAATACCAACAAAATCAGAGAAGACCTGCGAATAAAACCGAAGGTGAAGCACAGACATGTGTGCAAAGAAACAGCTTCATGACAGGAAGAGCTGTGCTGAGCTCTTGTTGTGGCTAATGATGGTAGCTGCTAGCTAATGTTTCACACTGCTGCAGTTCATTGATTATTTATGTTGCCTGTATGGTGAAATGCTGTTGTGATGTTTGTGTATTAGGGAAAGAAAGACATGGAAGGTCTATGGACACCTCACACTGGTTGCACATTAATCTGCCTTCTGAGACAGACGTAGTTACTGATAGATTTGCATTTACTTCCTGCGTATCTAAACTTTATTGTCTGTGTTGACTTCGTTCCACACTCCTCTGCTCCTATGTAGCGTTGTCCCCCCCACACTATGGCATGAGCCATGTTCTGAAGTTGGCTGAGGTCACATCTTTGCAAATGGAACGCTATCTAAGCTATTCTAGGAAAGAGCCGGGATGAGAGATATGCTTGCAGCGCAGGGTTTACCGGAAGGACTCCAAATTACTCATCAATAATAGATTATCTGTTCAGCCGTTATGACACACCGCTGCCTCTCTTTGTGATTACCAGCCTGTGCTTTGGTTATCGCACGCTTTCCTTTTCCCCTGTAAGCCATGACAATTAATTTATAGAAAGAGCGGCAGAACCTGGGCAGCGTGTCCAGCGAGGTGTCGTGGGATATATTATTCATGTTAGCGGGCTGATGATGTAAGAGCGAGAAGCTCGGGGATGTTTTATTGAAGCACTCCTATGTATGCGGGGAGAGGCTTTCTCTGCTCTCGGGAGGGTGCTGCAGGGATCAATGTGCTCTCAGCTCTCAGCCCGGTTGTCTGGCAGAGGGTGGAGATGTTGGGACCGAGTGATTGTTTCTCTCTCTCTGGCTCTGGACACAAGGACGTCCAGTGAGTGGAGGGCGGAGGAGGGTGGGGCAAGGCAGGGAAGGAAGAGGGATGCTTGAGACTGGCAGCCTTCATGCCACACCCAGTGTCACTGTGATGTCTGTCAGTAATTTCAGCTTTGATTTTTCTTTTGTTTGGGTTGTTATTGACTATGGCGAGGACACTGAAAGAGAAAGGAAGTGCACCTTTTCTAAGTTGCCACTTAAATTCCAGTATAACAATTAAACTTCATTTTCGTCTTTATCTTCAGTGCTGAGGGTGAGTATTTCCACTGTGTGTCCTATTAAAATTAGATTTTACAGTGTAGATTAAATTAGCGTGTATCAGGTTAGTGTCTGAGTCTTGAAGGCTTGCACAGCTTGCTCTCAGGTTCAATCAATAGCTTCATTTCAGTGATTGCTCGCTAATTACAGCAAACGAAAACAGATTGTTCCTATTTCTGGTTGCTTAGTGTTTCTCTGCTACCACTGACCCAGCTGTATTAGCAGTGAGAGCCTACACACCCACTCTGCACAGTAATAAATGTGAGTCCTCACTTTTTTTTTCCATCACATACAGGGTTACAATTTTGACACTAGCTTGTTTAGTAGAATCGCCTCCACTGTGAAAGGATTTGATGGTATTATACAGTCGTGATTAGTTCGATCTGCCATCTGAAGCAGATCGTCTTGGCCGGTTGGCAGAGAGAGCAAAGTTGGAACACGTCCCAAATCCCAGTGTTCATGGGCGAAAGACGGTGAATTAACAGCACGTTTGGCCTGTTCATTGCCTTGTGTTTATCGCTCTCTCTCTTTTGTTCTGTCTCTCCTTGTTTTCCGTCGCCTGTGTCTGGAGGTTGCAAGGCTGGTGTGTGAACGTAATCAGCCATGGCGTCGGCAAACGTAACGTTGGAAAATCAGCTGCACAGTGCACAGAAAAACCTGCTCTTCCTCCAGCAGGACCACGCCAACACGCTGAAGGGGCTGCACGCAGAGATCCGCAGGTTACAACAGCAATGCACAGGTGAGCGCGGCCACAAGTCAACACCTGTCTTCACATCAGCACATTAAAGTTCTCTGAGGAAATGTCCTGAGAACAGCAAACAAACAACGGATGTCAATAACGAGCCCACTTTCCCTGAACTCATAACTGGGACAACCTAAATGGATATTTGGGACCAAAAGTAAACAAGATGCTGCGGTACGACTATTGAACCTTTTAGAGTGATGACTTATGGGAAATGCACTCAAGCATTAGTGAGTGCACCCTGCACTGTAGCGATGCAACACAGCAGAACCTGAACTGAGCACACCCCCAGTAGCAGATATGCTTCACAAAGGGAGGACATAAAGACGGTCACCCACGAGAACAGCTCACTGTCCGCCTTAGCCCTGATTTCCAGTATCCTCGGCTAACCCGCCGATAAAGCTGACGTGGAACTCTCACTAATCTCGTTGAACGAACACCCCGCCATACGGAAAGCACTGACATGTTTACCCCAGACCTGCACGGCTGCTAGTTAGCCTGTGCGAGGACGCCGTTTGACGGCTGCGACCTCATGTGACGCAGACATGTCAGTTACCCTGTTCTTCTCTCCACAGACCTGACCTATGAGCTGACCGTGAGAAGCTCTGATCCCTCAGGTAAGCTCCATCATACCGCACAGCACACACGCACATCAGTTTACCACGCACATCAGCGTCTGCTGTCGTTAGCTATCGTCGAGCCACCAAACCGAGTTTAATCTAGAATCCAGTATGTTTGATGGCATGAGTTTAAAAAGTCTACAGTGCAGAGTACAGGTTTTGAACAGCATGTTTGCACTCTACAACAGCCAAGGCCATGAATCTGAGTTGGTGCTGAAGTAAAGGTCTTGTGTCAGTGCACAGGCCTGAGAGCAGAGGGCTCTGTCTGTTTCCTGGTAACAAGTCCCACCCAGGAAGCACTGCATTGTGGGACTCCCTGCTGTTCATTAGAGCTCCCACTGCTCCTTGCCAACTGCCCCTCCCCCCGCGTTACCATGGTTGTGACATGGAGTCACAACACTGGCCTGATTCAGAACCAGTTCCACTGTCTCCATACTGGGCTGAAGTTCAGCACAGCAGAGGGAGGGAGGCCCCCGACGGGCTACCGTTAACTCATTTACAGGTTACTGATGACCCCACTGATGTGTGTTCCTGAACAGGAGGCATGTTGCAGCTCACACAGTCACAATATGCTGTAGGCTCTTTAGCATAGCTGGCCCAGATCTGAGCAATATTATTAGGGCCTCCACTTAGAGGCACTATCATGTTAGTGTTGGACATTGGAGTACAGGAAATGAGATTATCTGTCACAGTGCTAATGCACAGCCTGCAACCTGCTTAGTGCAGCAGGGCTCAGCTGCTCCAGCTGGGGTGAAAATTTACCAGCCCCCCCCTTCAGATAATCAAGGGAAAGCACCGTCATCTCTCTGACTGTGCCTGCACTTGAGAGGAGACTGAGTTTAGGATATGAAAATGTAAACCAGACAACATCTATATACATAATACACAGTTGTGTTTTATTCCACAGTTTTTGCCATCGTGGCGGTACAGACTGGGACTGGGTGGGTGGGGCAGGGTGGCGGCAGCAGTGGTGAAGGTCAGAGGAGAGCGGTGCCCTGGCTGTCTACCAGAGCTGTAATGTGAAACTGGAGCTCTCAGCCCACTGCAGATGAGTCTCCATAGGATCAGACTGCTGATCAGCTGACTGACTGTCCGTGGTCAGTGTCTGCGCTTAATGCACTAATGATCGGGCTGATCTGAGGACATGATTTCTCTGGGTGTGTCTTTACACACTGTGTATGTGTGATATGGTTGCTATGCATCCGTGCGAACATGTCCGAGCTGCTGTTTGAACTGTTATTTGTTGTGTGCAGACAGCAGCGAGGTCCGCTGCAGGGAGCTGCAAAGGAGGTGTGAGGAGCTGGAGGCCCAGCTGAAGAAGAAGGAGGAGGAGAACACGGAGCTGCTCAGGGACCTCGAGCAGAAGAACGCCATGATTTCTGTCCTGGAAAACACAATCAAGGAGCGGGAGAAGAAGTACCTGGAGGAGCTGAAGATGAAGAGCCACAAGCTGGCCGTTTTGTCCGGGGAGCTGGAGCAGAGAGCGAGCACCATCGCTTATCTTACCTCGCAGCTTCACGCCACCAAGAAGAAGCTGCTAGCCGGCAGTTCGTCCGAGGCCAGCCCCAACGTCAGTCCGGTCACCTCGTACAAGCCCACGCCTCCTCCGGCCAAGGACAGGCAGCCCGAAACCCCGCGGCGCCGCATGAAGAAGAGCCTCTCCCAGCCTCTTCACCCGGAGCTGACAGAGGTGTATCGGCTCGGCCCAGACGGCAGACGTCTGGTTCTGCGGGAGACGGTGGACGCCATGCCCGACCCCACGCCCTTCCTGCAGGCTGGGAGAGAGTCCCCCGAACCGCAGGTGGTGCGAGAGCGGCCCACCGTCATCCCGCCTATCGCCTCTGAGCGCTCCCCCGTCGCTCCCCTGGGCGCCATGGCCAGCCCTCGTCACAGCCCCGCTCGGGACCGTCAGTACAGGGCTCACGTGGGCGTGGCTCACCGCATCCCTCACGGCACCCCTCCCCTGGCGCCGCCACAGGCAGAGCTGGAGACGCTGGCGGTGGACCAGGTCAGCGAGGAGAAGGTCGTGCGGAAGCGCTCGGGAGCCGACAGGACAGTTTAACGCTGCGATGCTGACGTGCACGTAAACGCTCACACACATCTACTGTATACACACTTACACTGCAAGAGCAGGACGGAGCCTGACCCACTGTGTAGCCCGCTTGTTACGCAACACTGCAACATGAAAACAGATCATTTTGTTCACGGTATTCCAGAAAGACTTTTGTTTTTATTAAGACACGTTAGAAAAAGACTCCTATAAAGCATGCCAAATGTTTCTTATTCACAGCCCAGTGAGATATTGTATTATACACGTCCTTACTTTCACTTCATTCTGTCTTATGTGGTGCACAAAACAAACTCTCAGCCAAATATCTGCATCAGTGCCTGCTTGACCGGCTCAGCCACACAGCTGTGTAGTGTAGTCATGGCTGATAGCTCCCTTCACATATCTGTCTGCTCCATCTTCTCAACAATACTCCGGACATATCAACAAACTATATATTACAAGATGTCTGCAGCCGCATAGGGTAGAACTGAAATTATTAAACTAATAACCCCCGAATGTCTTTCATCTTCTTCTATATCGGCATAATAACGTTACTGTAGGTACAAGCTGCAAAATGTGCAATTGAAAGTAGCTGGTGAAAGAGCTGTGACTTCACCTTTCCTCTGTTGATTTGCAAAAACAGCAGCGGTGCACACGTGTGAATGCAGTATGAAATGATGGTGAACAGGGCGTATATACTGTGAGTGTGTGTGTGTGTGAGAGAGAGAGTGTGTGTGTGTGTGTTTCAGACAGACAGCGGAGAAGAGAGAATTAAGTTTTGGCTTAAAAAATATCCATTGATGTTATTTGATACAAGGGCATTTTTGAAAATACTGCTGTAATTGGATTTTGTGATATTACTAACTGTACTTTATAAACTGTACATTTGTAATGAATTCTTTTTTAATTTATTATTTAATAGAGAACACAAAAGCACCTCAGATATTGACAGTAGTCACTGTACCACCAACATGACGGTAATTATAAACACTTAATAACCTGCTTTTCACATTAATACCACTTGTCCCTGAAGTATACGTATAAATCAATTCAATAAAGCGATGCTTTTTTTGGTTTGGTTACTTGGCTTCTGTTTGTACGGCTGGCTGATGAAGAAGATGATAATAAACGTGTCAGTATGAGCCTCTGGAACAGATGATGGTTGTGGGATCACTGTCTAACATGTCTGCTCAACACCTCCCACAGGCTGAGATCTGGTGACTGTACAGGTCGTAGCTTTATTATTAGCATGACGTTCAGACTCAACGTGCCCTCTTGCCCTGTCACTAATAGTGTAATCAGTTATTGGTACCAGGGTTTGGAGCGCAGGATGAGGTGGAAGTGGAGTGTCTTGTTTAAGTGAACTTATATCAAGAAGGGAACAGCGACTGTTACCTGCTAACGATTACCTGTCTGCACCAACAGCTGTTCAGTATCATGTTAATAACATCACTGTGTCACAGCAACAACTTAATGTCACGCTGACTGAAGAGTCTGCTGGTCTGTAGTTCAACCCCTCGGCCACTAGGTGTCCTCCTCGATTTACAGTAAAAGCTGAGTGATGGAAGTTACTGGAAAGTGAGACATTCAGTGCAGACAGAGAGCTTTCAGACCCGCCTTAATATGGACTCAGTTCTCATTTTCTCTCATCGATCTGCACACAATCCTCCACAGTGACCAAGCAGAAACAGATTTTTGGAGTGTTTTGTGAAGTTATTAATAATAAAACACTATAATATTCCATTTACATAAGAATTCAGATGCTTTGTTATGACGCTCACACTCCAGCATCAGTGGTCCTTGAGCTGCTTCTAGAACTTGACTGGAGTTCACCTGTGCATAAATGAATTCACTGGAGTTAACTAGGAAAGGCACACACCTGTTTTAAAGTTGTGCTGTCTGTCAGGGTGAAAAGCAAACCATGAGGCTGAGAGAGCTGTGTGAACGCTCTCACATGGCATGGAGAGGTAACCAAGAAGCCAGTGGCCACTATGAAGGAGGAGGCGAATCCTCACGAAGGGGAACGTGACAGCACGCTGGGAGTTTACCAAAAGGCCCCTGAAGGACTCTGACTCTGGTCTGATATAACAAACACTGAGCTGTGTCACAGACAGCATGTGTAGATGTGTAGAGGAAACCAGGCACTGATCACCCCATTAATACCATCCCCACAGTCCAACATGGTGGTGAAACATCATGCTGCAGGGACGCTTTCCTGCGACAGGGACTGGGAGACTAGAGGGAGAGATGGATGCAGGAAAATATCGAGCAACCCAGAGCAGAAATATTTTCCACAGTGCTCAGGATCTCAAGCTGGGGCGACGGTTTACATTTCAACAAGACGACCCGAAGCGTACAGCCCAGAAAACACTGGAGTGGTTTCGGGAAAACTCTGAAAGGCCTGGAGTGGTCCAGCCAGAGACCAGACCTGAACCCAGAAGAGCATCTCTGGGGGGATCTGAAAATGTCTGCGCACCTTGATGATTCTGCCAAGAAGAATGTAAACTTCCAAAAGAAAGGTGTGCCAAGCCTGTCGCATCATTTCCAGGAAGACTGCCAAAGCTGCTTTAATCAGGCACTGAGTTAAAGGTCTGAGTGCTTCTGTGAATCGTAAAGTTCAGTCTCATTTTTAATAAACTTACAAAACCCTCCACAAACCTGCTTTTGTTTCTAAACTGTGGAGACATGAACGGCTCTGTGTGCTATCAGTGTCTGCAGCGACTCTTTGCCTCAGAGCAACACGCGGCTGAGTCTGGATTCATTTCCTGGACTGAAAGTGAATAAAAGCTGCTCACATGCTCACTGATAATAAATGGAAAATTTTGGTCTCCTGGATTAAAAAACGATCTCATCTGACACAGACAGGCCTCTCATGTGGGCCCAGCAGAACCAGGACTGATCCTCCTGCATGTACATTATATAGGTTTAAAGGAAAAGGACTTTTGATACTAGCTTGTCTCTTGAAATCAGGATCTGGATTCAGTTCTTTCCCTGCTGTGGATTTGGATCTTTTTTTTTCCTTAACATGAATCTTGCCTCTATATTTAAACCAACACTCTGCTATGCCACCGCTGCACGTATGCATCCTAATATTCTATTTCTCACAATAACACAGAATTGACTTTTATATTTGCTCTCTAACTAAAGAACAGATGTATTTATGTGTGATACTTAAACTACTTATAATTTGTGTAAATTCTGATCAAATCCGTCTAATGTTAAAGATATTGTGCACAAACACTGACGCAGTTTATTCTTTTCCTGTTCGCTTCACTATATGTGGAACCAGCTTTTAGAGGTTTAATGATATTATAAAAACATAAAGAAGAGTGCTGAAACTATGAGTAAAGTCACTAAAGCTCAAACTGCAAGCAGAGTTTATTATCTGGCTGAGTCAAAAATAGCATGATTAACAGTGACCCCTGCTGGCCGTAGCACAAACTGCATCAGCCCCGCTTCATTTGCAGTTACTGATTTTTTTTGTCTTTTATCAGAACTACATTTCAGCCATCGACTTCTGTTAAACATTCGTTCCATCGACCATGGATGGTGGAGTTATTAAAGTGTGTGCATGTTAAGCCTCTGAAACTGTCTGAATGCATACAAACATTCCTCTCCGGAGGTTTAATATCGACGTTTTCCTGCATCATAAAGCCAGAAAACCCAAAACACACAGTCACTTTTGTTTGGTCCAGGTTCTGAGTCAGGACTAAACTCTTCTCCGCCTGCAGTCTGAGGAGCTGGTGCATCGTTGTGGATCTGATTTTGGCCCAGAGGTTTTCTCCTCAGCTTCAAACACACTGACATATAAATACCACTACTGACAAGTGATTAAAATAAATTTTATTTTGAGAAACATATTTGGTTAAACTCACATAAGGTAGGCGTCCTCACATGTATGTTGCAATGAGACTAAATATATTTGTGACTGTAAATCATTTGGCGTAATATTCTCTTTACGTTAAGTTTCATATTTACAGTTCAAAAGGCCACTTAATACACTTTATAATACTGCCAGTGAGGGACATTTAAAGACATCACAACACACTACAAATGACATGTATTTATATTTGTTCAGACTCTCGTCAAAAATACCAGAAAATTAAAAGCATTCCTAGTGGCGGCATATCAAAGAGCATATTTTAAATCATTAAAATGTTCGCTTTTGACTTGAGCTCCTTCAGATCTGATGGCAGAGACGATCGAAAAGCTTTCAAGTTCGTTTATTATTGAAAAAATATTTTTAAAAATCCTTTTTGGCATGCTGCCACAGTAAAGGCATTTTTATTTTCATGAAATGAAGGAAAGTGCCTCGTTTTCATCCTGATATCGATTTCACAACAAGCTCAATTACTTTAGTTATTGTCTTTAACTTCTATGAACTCTGGCTCACAGAAAAGCTTTAGAGAAACAGTTTGATATGTTGATGCAGAGCTTCACACCTGTGTCATCACTGCGCCGGCTCTAGTCTCCTGGCTGGCGATGTCGTTGTCTTCTGTTCGGAGCCTGGACGGAGCGGTGACACGTGTCACTTCACAGCGTTTACATTAGATAGATAGATACATTACAGTCCAACAGTGAAGGAAACAGAAACCTGAGAGCACCAACCTGAATCTGTGAGCGTTAACTGATTCAGTTCTTCCTCCAGCTGCTCAGCTGTGATGTTCAGGTGTGTGAACGGGACAGCGGGCAGAGAGCCGAGCAGGTCGACGGCCGGGAGGCTCGGCCCCCCGGGGGGTCGCAGGGGGCCCGCTGGAACTTCAGGTAAACCTGAGATGGAATCCGGCTTTGACTCGTCCAACAAAGACTTCAGTTCTTCCTCCAACTCATCCACGTCTTCATCTACAAAACACAGCAGTCTTAGACCTCCTCGATGTTCATGTCAGAAACATATTAAAGTTGTGGCGCTGACAGTACGGCGTACCTGCGCCCGCCACTCCGCTGGATATGGTCTGGTTCACCTCATCTTGAGTGTCACACAACTGGTTACATCATAGAAAAGACGCATTAAGATGCTTAAATGAATGATTCCACTTAACTATCTGTCAAAAATATGAGTTTGAATGACAGCGACCCCTGGTGGTCAAAGCGGTGTATACACTTTAGTCAAACATTTATTAAAGTTATTTTGTTTCTTTTTCTGAGATACTGAATAATAAGCTCACTTCTATTTAAATACGTTAGCAAACGTTAGCTTTACCAACTACAGATCACAACAAGTTAATGATAAAAATCAAAATTTGCGGTCTTGACACAAACAGCTACCTCCTGGATTTGATCCACGAGGTTCTCAGCACGTTCCACAGTCACGTCCTTCAGAGAGAGCCTCAGCGCCGCCACTCCAGCCTGATACGCTTGCATAACCTACAGACGTGTTCAACACACACTTACAACACCGACAAGAAACTTGGTTACAGACGATAAAAGCGTGCTGCGGCCGGTTCTGCCTCTCACCATCTTATCGGTCTGTGACTGGGCTATCCTGTCCAGGATTCCTCTGATGGACTCCAGTTTAGCAAACAAGTTGTCTGCCCTCTTTTCAACCCTTTTGCGGCCTTTTAAACACCTCAGTGCCTGTGAGACAGACGGTGAGCATTGTGAGTGAACCCAGTGCTTTTGGTCAGGCACAATAAAACGTTCTTTGCAGTAATTTGTTATTCGTACCTGTGATTTCTTTCCTTCCCGGAGCAGCAGCCTTGCTTCCTCTTTGCATCTGCACTTAGATAATGCAAAGCAGTTTTAGCAATAATCACAAAGTGGGACTCTCAGAGCCATTTACATGCAATGCAGCCCCTCTGACTATCAGTCCATAACCTGGGGAGAAAAACGACGGCCAAAGCACCATAATACTTATTATTAAACAAATGGAACAAGCTAATCTGGACTAAATCACACCATAAACGTCTTTGTCTAAAATAACATTACTTCCTTCTCCTTTACTCTGATGTATTGCTTGCTTACAAAAACCTTCCAGACTATCATAGTTTAATTCCACACATCCTCCATCAATAGTAATATAGTAATTCTACTTCTACTATAAGTTCATATTTGAGTTTATGTACTTGTCAGCCTCAAAGCCCAGTTTCTCCACTCGCTCTCCCAGCAGCTTCTCACTGCGCTGCAGCTGGTAAATGCCTACATCCACATCACTGACTGGGGAAACACGATCCAGCCCAGGCTGACAGAACTTAACAATCTGGAAAGACACATAAAACAAAGAAAACATTACAGCAACAGTCAGAGGAGAAGCTCTCTCTCTCAACAGGCTTTGTCCTGACAGATTACTTCCAAAAGATGCCTCTAACGACTGTGAATGAACTGTTTGTGGACCGGTGGGTCACACTTCACCTTCTCGCCATCGTGCAAGGAAACGGTCACTTGTTTGTCCCTCTGCAGCTGCAGGAGAGCCATGCACAGGGTGCCCTCATCAGCACAGACATCAGAGGAGAGAGTGCACAGCTCTTGAAATGACAAGATGGAGCTGCTCGCAAATTCACTGCTCCGGTACACCCTGAGCAATTCTGCTGCTTTCTCCTGCAAAACAACAGGAAAGCAACTTTATACCGAGCATTTAGTGTGTGATGGAGATACCAGAGAAACTATCCAGCATGGCGGCAAGTCTAACAACACCTGTCTTGGTCCAGCGGTGCACATGTGTTGCATACAGAACAATTCATCCATTCGTTGTCAAATATTAAATGTATAAGCAACTATTCTGATAATCTGTTAACAGCTTTGAGCAACTTTTTGAGATTAATTCTAATCTGATTTAAATTCTAACTCTAAATCTAAATGTCTCCTCCTTTATTCTTTATGACAGTAAACTGAATATATGAATATCTACAATGAGACGTTTGAGGACGTCTTCTACAGCTTTAGAAAACACCTTTTGATTTTACAGACCAAACAACTAATCAATTGATTGAGAAATAATGAACAGATTAACGACAATGACAATAATCATTAGTTGCAGCCCTAGTGCAGAATATATTGAATTTATCTCAAAACTGAAGGGATAGTTATACATAAATAATTCAGATAATTGTAAAGCACAGCATCTTACTGCATTAAGTGTAACTGAAAACACCATGCTGGCTCCATCTGGATCACATTATGACACACTGACAAACCTTCACTAGTTCAATGACAACAAAGGACTCCTCCAAAGGCACCCGGCTGCTTCCCAGGAGGGTGGAGAAGGTCCATTTCAGGGGCTTCACCAGCAGCAGGCCGACACCCCAGGACAGCCAGCCACAGTCCACATTGGCAGCAAACTCGGACTCCCTCTGGATCTTCCCACATCTGACGGAAGTTGACATGCAGGCAGAGTGAGCAGATTGACCCGGACACAGTCAGCATGCCAGAGGGGACACGACAGAGTTACCTGGCCATGGCCTGGACGACAGTAGCCAGGCCCAGCGGGCTTTTCTCCCTCCTCCTGAAGGTCTTGTTCAGCTCCTGCAGGCTGACACACACGGTGCCGCGGTCCCTGCAGCTCTTCATGATCAGGGCCGTCCAGAAGTCCATCTTACTGTCCCAGTCCGTCGTGTTGACATCTCGGTTCTCCTTGAAGTCGGAGAACATAAAATTCATCCGCTCGTCGTCGTCCCACTCAGGTGTCAGCGTCATTTCAGCGGAGTCAGACATTTATAGTGCTCAAAGCTAAACTTGATAAACCGGCTAACAGACCTGCTAGTTATTCCAAGAGGACAGCTCAGGCAGCTAACGCTAGCTAGCTTAGAACCGAGTTGACGTTGGGTTAGCTCACAACTACCTGCCCTCAGTCTTACCTGAAGCAAATATCACCACTTCGGTAACGCGTACGCTAAAATATGGTCTGTTAAGGGAAAAATCACCGCAGCGGCTCGCATGTTGCTGACAGATGTCAAAGCAAACCCTCACTTCACCATGATGCACTGAAATCTGGCTAACACAAGCTAACGTTTCACATATCAACAACAGCTTTCGGCCGCGCGTGGTTTTAAAGTTCCGAACCGCGCGAAAGAGCGGGGTTATGTGTTCCAAAACGAAATGTGTTAACTCCACCCGCGCGGGCAGGCTCAAGACAAAAACAAACACAACTCGAATTCTGCTCATGAACACTGGGTTTGCGCTCTTTATGCGCATCGATGCGCCAGAGATTTAATCTTTAATTTGAGTTTCCGCTCATTTTCTGATGGTCCCAGAGGCTACAAACTGCTTTACATGTCTTTGATATAATATAATATACAGTCAACAATTCAAAGGACGTCAAACACCATCACCCAGACTAAACACAGACTGATGTGGTCCCAGTTCTTTAGGACTCATTTACATTGCAGGAGAAACCGCCGGTGGCTGCAGGACTTGTATTCTGGGGTTATTTTGGTCTCTGAAAAACAACTGTAACCACATAAAACAGGACACAGGAGTTTCTAGGGGCCGTAAACTGGATTTAATTATACCCCCTTCCCACCCATCTTTCCATGTGCAAATGTACACAACAATAATTAAACGCAGTTTGTGACTGTACATCAGAAACAGGACAGGATTGGAGCTTTTTATAACTTTAATATACATTCTCCGACCTTGTTATAGCTTGCACGAATCCCAAAATTGTTTATTTGATATAATCCACAAGTTTGCTAAAGTGGGAATATGTTTTTAAAAACAGAAATTCTAGTCAATTTTGGGGCCTTGTTTAGCTTGAGCCTCTGATCTCATGTTATTATTAATGCAGAATGAACATTAAATCCAAAACAGATTCAGCGGGATCTCGTGTATAAAGATAAACAGGACTTTTGCAGTGGTAAGTATTGCCTTGTTTACGTACTGTAGTTAAATCATGTGTACTGTGTCATGCAAAATGCTACACAGATAAACTACACTGTGTAATTTACAAAACCTTTATAGCCAGTTACAGTATCCACTCTCATCCAGTGAATAGTTCAGTAGATGCACATGCACATCATTTGCACATTAGTAAAGTACAGTATACAATATAATGCTCCCAAAAATAACTGGCCTAGATATATGGTTGGCAGAAGAGAAGCATTGATGCAGCACTGACATGACACTAATGTTGGCATGTTACCGACGCCGTGTATTATCTCATCATTTCATTCTCATGTTAAGAGATAGTGCATAAAAATAGATTAATCATTTAATTAGTTGCCTCGCTTAAAACACCTGGTGAAACAGCAGACCTTTAGTTACATGGCTTAAACATTTTGCAGTCTTTCATTTATTTGGCACATATTGATAAATGCTCGGAAGCGCCTCCTCTCGCCCTGACCGGAACATGTCTACTTGGCACTGAGATCCACCACCAGGTGCTGGTAGGCCAGGGTGTTGCCTTTGAAGCTGGCAGCCAGCAGAATGTCCTTGTTGTCGACGGAAACCAAGCTGAACGCCCGCGGAGCTCTCATGTTGAGCTCCTGGAAGGGCTGAAAGCGCTGAGTGAGGTCATCCCACAGGTACACTCTGGAGAAGGAGAAATCACTCCCAAGAATGAGGTACTGACGGAGGCCCACTGTGAAAGGATACACTGCCATTGAGCCCCGAGAGGGGAGCGTCTGGATCTCCACGAAACGCTGCCCCTCCCAGCGGAGGATCTTGGAGTCGCCAATGAAGCGCGTGAGGCAAAGGTAAAGAACTTTCCTCACCCAGAAGTGCTTAACCATCTGCACGTCTGCTAGCTCTGTGATTTGGGAGAAGAAAGCAAACTGCTTCTGGCTCCGGTTCCACTGGTAAACCACCGGCGGCTGAGAGGCGCTGGAGAGGATGAGGTGAGGCTTTCCCCCAACATCGAGGAACTCCACATGGGTGTCCCGATGCCAGGGATGGAGGGACTGGTGGGAGTAGAAACCGTTGCTGTTCCAGCGATAAATGCTGGTGGAGCCGGCCTTGGAGCTGTCGGCCACCACAAAGTACCACTCTCCATCCAGCTGGAAGGTGTCCACGAAGTTGGGCTTCCTCACTCGAGTGGTGTCGATGTCTTGGATCTTTACAAAGCGCTGCGGGTCCTCTTCCCACCTGCGACAGCAAAGAGGTTGTCAGAGTGTTTCACATCTAAAGGAATATCCACTCTCACATCTGTGAGATGTGGCCAGCAGCTGGTTAGCTTAGCTTAGCACAAACACTGAGAACAAGGAGAACAGCTAGCCAGGGTCCATTCATCATTATCTCTGAGTGAACTAATTAGCAGGTTGTTCATGTATTTAATGCAGTTATGTGGACGGTTTCGTGATGGCAGCCAACAGTGCTATATAAATAAAGTTTGATTTGATTTGATTTAAACACTGACTCATTTCTTTTTTGCAGATTAAACACACAAGTTTAATGTGTTAATCTGAGAGCTTTGCAGGTGGTAGGAGGTAGATTTTGTTACTTTTGGGCAGAGCCTAGGCTAGCTATTTCCCCTGTTTCCTGGCTTTATGCTAAGCTAAGCTAATTGCCTTTTTGGCTCCAGCGACAAATTTACTGTTTAGACGTGAGACTTGATCTTCTCATCTAACTCTCAACAGGAAAGTGAAAAAGCGTGCAAAGATATTCATGTTTATATATATATATATATATATATATATATATATATATATATATTCTGCAGAAATTCAACAAGCCACTCGCTGTTCGCAGAGATTAAAACTCAACACTCACTTGTAGATGTGAGATCCACCAAACAGTTGAGCCACAACCATGTACAGACTGTTGTTTATGACCACTGGTTTGCAGTACACAGCAGAGCGAGCTGCAAGAGAGACACACCGAAGATGAACAGCCATGAGATTTTAAACCACAGAATGGTAGAAAACGTACGTTCTCATAGCAGGAAACTTACAGGTAATGTTATGAAACCGCCTGAAAACCATCTCCACATGATCCCAAATGTACAAGGTGCAGAACCCTGAATCAGGCTGAGCAAAGGCCACAAACTGATCCTCGTTGAACTCATAGGACTCGGCTGACACGGAGTGGAAAGGGAAGGTCTCATAAACAGCGAAATCTGTGGGAAGACAAGGCAGAGTTACAAAACTCATCAACCAAGAAGCCGCGCCACAACGACACCTTTGGCAAACTGTACGAGCTGAAACCTGCGCTGATGCAGTTGAAGTCTCGAGGTGCGAGATCGTGGATCCTGCGGCCCTGGAACTCAAAGGGGCTGGCACAGTAGATGGCAGGAACAGAAGTGTTGGTCTTCTCCATCCAGTCTACCAGCCACTTGATTTTACAGTCGCAGCGGAACGAGTTCCCCCGCAGGTCTCTGCGTAACAGACAGCGTGTCAGTTCATGTGCCACATGCTCAAACATCTTCCAAACCCGATTGGAAGATTTGAATCAGTTTGAATCAGAATGGAGCCACACAGCGCCGCGGGCGCGTGCGGGGGCTAAGGCCTCAGGGGACACCAGCACTGCTTTGTAGAGACAGATTGTGGGGTCAAAGATGTCAAGACACTGTTCTGATGTCAGCGAAGCACACTTACAAATCCGTGAGGATGTCGAGATGTTTGAAGAGATCTCTGGGCAGCTGCTGCAGGTTGTTGTTCGAGAGCGATCTGAAAAATCCACAAGAGGACGTTTATCATGTGATCGCTACAGGACGTGTGTCTCTGTGTTTTAGCTTCAGTCTATCGTGCAAAGTGACGAATGTTGGACAGGGTTGGTCCGGTTCATTCACTCACAGATGAGTCAGGGACTTGAGTCCTCTGAAGGTGTACTTAGAGAGCGCCTGGATGTCGTTATTCTCGACGAACCTGAGAAGAGAACGAAGCACTCGTGTGTCACACAGCGATGACAGAGTCTGAAACCCAGCCAGCGTTACAGAATGTCGTCCTTGTTTGGAGACGAGGTCGCGTCGTCAGGACGGGACTGACTGAAGGCAGCGTTTACCTCAGCCTCAAGGTAACAGCTGGAGGAATTACACACGACGTGACAGCACAGATCAATATTTTATTATTTTTATTTTGTATTTGATTGATCCTGTCGACTAATGAAACCAGGAAAAAAATAAAAGACTCTTAATGGTAAAAGCTTTTGATTCAAGCGATCAAAATGAGACGCTGACTGCAGCCTGAGCTGCAGACATCTGCCTGTCAGCATCATCTGATCCTGTCTTTGTTTTGTCTATTGATAGTCGAGGACATGCAGCATGTGCAGACTCTCGGGGGGTTGCTGGATATTAAAATACGACTTTATTAGCATGCACGGCGGGTAGCGACAGGAGCGGCGGTGATGCAGTGAGGCCTGATGGCTGGGCTGCAGCCAAAGCCACGCGGCGAGCGGCCTGAGGCTTGGCCATCGTGCTAAGCTGCACGCTCTGAGCCATCAGCTAACCACTTTCTAAAGCCCATCAATTCACAGAATGGCATATTCAGCTTTATCGCACCACAGAGGTAGAGTGCTCGCAGGCGTGGGAGGATTTATTTCCACTTTTACTTTTGGCACTCTTCACCGTGCTGCAGAGTCCAGTCCTGAAATCTTACAGTGCGGCCTTGAGTCGGGTTATTTAGAATTAGAATTAGAATTAGACCACCTAGACTGACTGCAACCATTCACAAGAGTAAACAATGCATGACGGTGCAAAACTGAAAATCTGCAGAAAAATTTGATTTAAAGCGAGCTTGTGCAACTTTTGCAAAACAGTTACAGCATAATGCTACATGCTAAAATATAAATACATATAAATAAGTATTCTCTCAGATGTTCCACAGTCTCATTTCAAACTGTTGAGCAAAATGTTTTTGTCAGTGCACCATGAAACTATGATTAGAACATGTTATCGGTATTTTCAGGTAACATCACAAACACAGAGAGTTTAAACTGTAAAGATCCTTTCTGAAGCACAGAAGAAGAAGCACAGTCACATTTAAGTGAGACACTTACAGGTACTGCAGGTGAGACAGGCCAGCAAAGGCATCATCAGCAATCATGGTGAACGTGTTGGAGTTCAGGAGCCTGCAGGGAGGAGGCAGGAAAGATCAGATCCTGATCCGGTGATGTAGTGCAGAGGACAGCGTTTCAACAGCTAAAAACAGCTATTTCTGTTTGTTTTCAATTTAGAGACGCGTTTTATGCTAATGTAAACACGTGAATACATTTGCAACTTACACAATCACACAGACCTACACAAACACACACACACACACACACACTCATGATTGCATCTGAGTGGATAAACGGCTCTTTGTCTGGCAGAGCTGAGCTGAAGGGAGTCAGTGATTGGTAATGACACTGATACAGAGCCACTTTACTCTTATTACTGCTATGTCACCACTGTTTTCAATAACCATTCATTTCTAGTGGCTGAAGTCCTTCCATTGTCTCCACAAAACAAAAGACGTCTGCGTGTGCTCCAGGATCAGCTGTGTGAGAAGACACGTGTCCTGACTGGGTTTCTAGAATGGAGAGTTTCTGATGTTAAAGGTGTGAATGGGCTCTGTTTGTTTCACTCACAGGAACTGCAGCAGGTGAAGGTGTGAGAAGGCTCCCTCCGGGATGGTCGTGAAGGCTGCGTTCACCATCGTCCTGCTCGGACAAACAACGTCAGATAAGGTTGATGAGAGGAAGCAGAGGAGAGGCAGAGCGTCTCAGGGTAAAATGTGTGATCCACAACAAGCAGTGTGTCACTCGGCCGTCCTTGCAGCTGAAATATCAAGGAGGGCTAAATCTTTTAAAAACTAGGACACACAAGTTCCTTCTCCACTTCTTCTGTGTTGTGAAACGAGGGCAGCTCCCCCAGCCTGCGCCCTGGAATTCCCTGGACTGTTTAAACTCAATATTCAATCCACAGGCCATGGGGGTCAATATCAGCATAAATATAAAACCTGACCTTCCCCCAGCAAGTGTTCAGCTTTCATTTCATTACATGTGCTCCATTTATTGAGTGTTTCTCTGTGCCCTCTGTAGGATGGAGCCTCTCAGAGGAGGAGCAGGTCTCCTGCAGGGACATGGGGAGTCTATTGTTAGTGTTCCTCCCCGTGCTGCTGTGCTCCCTCACTGTGCTCAGGTTCAGCATGTGGTCCAGAGAAGGAGCATTATTTTTATTGTCGTTATGTAATGCTGCCTGGTACACGTCTCCCTGCCGGCACACACTGTATGAAGAAAGCTCGAGTAAGAAATGCACCTATGCTCACTTCCTGGTAATTAAAAGACAAACAGGGATTCATGCATCATTACATAATGCAGGGTGACATCAGTGGTGCAGCCATCTGTACCAGCCTGCATATTCCTCAGACTTCATACCGGTTATGAAAACATGTACTGGGAGTGAAAATCACAGAAGTGTTGGACTCACAGGGAGATGATCCCAGGGGGGAAGCTCTTGGGGATGGCCTTGGTGTCCACGCAGAAGGCACTGTCTTTGGTGCAGGAGCAGGTCGCAGGGCAGCGGGGTATCTTGGGGGCTCTCCTAGCGTTGGATTCGCTGAGCAGGCAGAGACACACACACAGAAGCGACAAGCAGAGCAGCCTCGTCCATCTCTCGCCGAGCTCCGGCATCCTTGAACAGGAGGAGGGAGAGAGAGAGGCCGGGGGAAGGAGCTTCTTGAAGTTTCTCCTCAGTGGAAAGTGGCTTGTTGAGAGGCGACGGTCAGCCTGCCTACAGCCCCGGCAGCTCTGTTAATGCTGAGCGCAGGGTTGAGAGAGATGGGATGAGTGAGAGAGAAAGGATGGGAGGGAGGAGGGGAGTCAGGGCAGTCCTGTGTGTCCTCGGTGGGTGTGGGTGCTCTGCAGCCTCCCTGGATCGGTGCAATCTTTCTCCACGTCTCCCTCAGGAGCTGCTGCATGAGTGCACACTGCAGGAATGATGAGCCAGGCTGCTTTTCTCTGCACTCGGACCTGTAGGCAGCGTCGCTGACAATGAATTATTTACTTTTGCGCGCGCAGAAAAAACCTTAAAACAACAGCAGGGAAGGTGAGGAGGTGGAGGGGCGACGGCTCAGAGCTGATGGAGGACTGAACGGCCACGTTCTGTGGAGCTCGTGTCAAGCTGCTGCAGCCGTGAGGAGGCATCAAGGATGAAGGGAAGAGAGTGAGTGTGTGTGTTCAGTGTGTGTGTGTGTGTGTGTGTGTGTGTGTGGGAGGGTATTTAAATTCTGGCAGTTTCTAAACAGCAACCAGTGCTGAGACTTTCTTAAAGCATGAAAGCACACACAGACATGCACACACACATGCACAGAGTTAATGCTGAATGCATGAGTTAAAAAATGTTCTTAACACATCAGTGTACTCAGTACACACATCTCAGTAGTGCTGAGAGACACATTAAAGAGAAACGCTCTGAATCAAAGCAGCACAGGCTGACCAATCCTGAAGCTCCACTGGATCCTACAATTCCCACAATGCAACTCAGTAACTCATCTTGACCCTTGCTGCCTGGTAAACAACCACATCTTTCAAACTTTTACCTCCAGCTTTTTATTAAGAATTATAAATCTCAATCTGAGATAACCCTGATTACATCATCGGGTTATTTTCTCAGACTTTGAAAACACAGAAGACGCCATGTGTGTTTTCAACATGTCAGTGTTAGATGAACTGGTCACATAATTTCAGCAAAATGTGCTTTCTTGCATTGAATTATTTCAAGATCAGCTTCAACGCCAGATAAGAAACAAATGATTGTCATGTGGCTTAAGAAGAATCCTGCGCAGTGACTGGGACACCAGAGGGCGCTGTTGGCCGCAGATTGGAGTCCATGCAGGAAGATTGTGCAGAGAGCAACCACGGGCAGGGCTGCAGCCTCAGTGCCAGGCATCACCAGCCTCCCTCACAACAGCTCTGTTGTCACAAGCAAAGAGCTCCTGCAACAAACTGTCAATGCACGTCGTTCCCAACACAGAGGCTCAGCAGGAGGTTTCCAGTTAATCCGTGCTCGCCTTAAAGCAGACGACACAACACATACAGCAGTAAATGAAATGCTGGAGTTTGCTTTTCCTTTAATATTCTTTCCTTCTTTCTTTCTTCTGTCTTTCAGCCACGGCTCCATGTTCGCTGATGTGCGTCTGATGCGAGCTATGAAATGAAATAAAAGCGTAATCTTGATGGACGAAAGAGGAAGAGTTCAGAAAGGTCTTCGGGGGCTTTATTTGAAATCTGGGAGATGCTTTCTTTACAGTGGGACAGTTTGATGTTTATCAGTGACTGAGCTGCAGAGATGTCTGTGCCTTCGATCCTCGAGGCCTCGATGGACGTTTTCAGAGTGATTTCTCATGTGAATCACAGAGTTATGGGTGGTGTCTCTGAGTGTCTTATCCAGTTAAGGAATGCCATTTCCTGAACAGCAGCTATTGTGATGGTTTCTTTTCTCTTGTGCGTGTTTGCGTGCGTCTTAGCTTTTTTTTTGTTCTGGCTGTATTTGTGGATTTATGTAAGTTGTGCTCAGCGAGGAGCACTTAATGCCCGAGCTTACTCCTTGCTGAGCTCCACCCAATCCAAACCTCCGGTGGGAACCAGCATAATTGCATGGCACAGAGAAGGGAGCATGAAACAGCAGCTGGAAACCCTAATGTGCCCTGTGTGAGGCGAGGAATCTGAAATGCTGCTGAGATTAATCCACACAATTCTCTCCATGCAAGTACACTTACTAAATCACAGGTTTCAGGCTAAAATACAGTTTTGGAAAAGGTGCTGTGTGAAATAAACAAGTTATCACATCAAATAACGGTTTAGTCTTCAAAAGCAACTGTTTTGTATTTTGAAAGAATCGTTGGACATTTTGGGAAACAAACCTGTTTACTTTCTCACTGAGAGTGAATGAAAAGATGGACACCAGTCACATGCCTGTAAATTATGGTGCCAGCAGCTGGTTAGCTTAGCTTATCTTAGTTTAGCAAGTAATATCTTAATCTGGATGAAAAATAAAGTGTTGATATGTTGAGCTGCACTGCTAGGAGGTGAGTTTTGTAGCCTTTGGAAACAGCCAGGCTAGCTGAACTACCTGTTTGCATTCTTTATGCTATTTATGCTAAGCTAATGCAGCCCTGGCTTCATATTTAACATAAAGAAGTGAAATCTTACTGCCATTTGCTGTAGATATTATTTTTTGTGCAATACTTTTTCATTACTACTGTTTGCTATTTTGCTATTTTATTATTATGTATATACGCTTTTTACTGCTCGCTATTTTGATATTTTATTATGTATAGTTTGTTCTTTATAGTCTTATTTCACAATTTTTCACTTTTTTCATATCTATCTATCTATCTATCTATCTATCTATCTATCTAAATCTAACTAAGCAAGAATCAGCATGTTTCACAAAATGTGCAGCTATTCCTTTAATGCTTCTTCTTCAGACTTGGTATAAATTTGTTTAAAGGTCCAGTGTGCAGGATTCAGGCAGATTTCCTGGCAGAAATGGAATATAATATGAATAATTAAGTTTTAATTAGTGTATAATCACCTGAATAAAAGAATTATTGTGTTTTTCCTGTGTTAGAATGAGCTTTCTATATCTACAGAAAGACACTGATTGGCTGGTACTCGTTGGTTAGGTTTAGGCATGAGGAGCGATGATTGGTTAAGGTTAAGGCTAGAATATCAGGGTAAGCCAATCAGAGGCAGAGTAGGCGTGTCATCCCTTCACCACAGTAGGATTCAGGACGGACAAACCAGAGACAGGGTCCAGAGAGGGTCTTCTGGATTTTATTTAAACCTACAATAACAGACCTTTTTTTGGCCACTTGGGGGCAACAGAGACAAGTAACCTCAACTTTTCAGTAGTTATGTTGAGCTTATTAAATTCACCCAGCTGTTACAGTTCATCTGGAGTGCTGTTTGAATGTTAGTCCACCGTTCGCTCTCTTTTAGCTCTGTGTTTGGTCTCCACCAGCTCCTGAGGGGAACATCTGACCACTCGGCAGGTCGTGTACAGAGACTGTTTACAGCTTTCTCTCTGAAACAGAATCAGAAAGCGACTCAATGAGTGCAGCTAAGGTAAATAATCCCATAATTAATACAAGTTGAATAAGTCTGACAGAATATTAGTTGTATTATTCTGCAGTCGAACGTCTTTTCATGGAGACACGTCAGATTGTCCAGCAGCAGTGAGGACAAACTGTGTTTCTACAGCAGCGCAGCCTCAGCACATCCCTCTGTACAGCATGAACAGCTGCGCCCGTCGAGCTGCCGTGTTTCATATCAACTTTTCGAGTTATAAAGGCGAGTTCAGCCAAGCTAGCACTCGCTCTGAGAGGCCGGCGCTAGAAGAGGCTCTCGGCCCTGCTGAGTTTGGCAAAAGTGAGTCATCAAACATCACAAAGTGTTTCCGTCTCTCCTGTGCCAGACTCTCACCATCGCGCTCCATCCTCTGCTGGCTGGAACACACTTATTCTAAATTCAGAGCTTCTCGCCTCCTGCTTCGCTCTGAATACACGTCACAGCCGTGTTTAACACTGACTGCGTTCAGGTCCGTTTCAAACCCACATCCCATTCTGATTATGGGCCAAGGAGCCTGAAAAGACCTCTCTGTCTGCCTGTTTCCACCTCTGTTTGGTTTTCAAGGTTTCGCCTCTCGGCTGCACGGGAAGCAGGCAAAACAAAACAGGAAGAAAGACGAAATTTGTTTCACCTCAGTTCTTTCCAGGGGAAAATCCCAGCAGCTCCAGGCGATGTGCTCCATGCAGGAGCCACAAAGGTGCTGAGGCCTCAGTCCGACGTGTACGCACACGCTGTGCTGGGTCTATTGCTGCTGGAGACATGAATGCAACATGGCTGCACATCCTCTGCAGTTCTTTACACAAGGTGATTAACAGAGGTGGACAAGGGCACAAATAAACAGGCGATTCTGAGGCATTAAATCGTTAACTTAATCTTCATGTGTCTTCATAAGGCTGATAGATGCCAGTAATTCAGCTGGCCGAGAGGACGAGCTGACGTCAGACGTCCTCCTCAGAGAGTCAGGAGCAAATAATGCGTTTGCACGTGACCGAGAGATTCAATAAGGTAAGTGTTCGCCCCGCCGAGCGCAAATCTGTCACATTTCACGAGTCTGGCTTTAACAAGCAATCGCTGGGTTGCAAACGTGCCAATAAAATTCACAATTATTTCATATCAGATAATAAAGGTTGAGGCCTTGGACAAGTCTGAACGGCAGTGAAACCGGGGACATGAAACCACACAGGTGGGCTGCAGGATGCCGTCAGGATTTCAGACCAAAGTGTGCCAAGACAGCAGCCGTCTCGCATCGCTCTTACTCCTGCTCTCTAAGTGCGGCTCAGTCCCTGGAAGGAATGTCAGCCAATCTCATCCCGGCCTCGATTCAATTAAAGAGAGTACAGAGACATATGGCTCAGGGGCGACTGATATGATTAGAGTCCTGTGCATGCCGCCGCCCCAGCTTTGATTCATCCCCTCCCTCGTCTGGTCACTTGCAGTGACGGCCTGAGCCGAGGACGGCGAGCTCACCTGAGGGACTGTTAAAGGCCCCCTGAACTCCTCGCTCACTATCAACAGATCACATCATCGTTGTCTTTGCGGCGTTCAGGTCGAAGTCACCAAACACTGATTTTCTGCTGATTGGCGCTTTAACACTTTGAGACTCGGGGGATCAGGACTACCCTCCAAACCGAAGGCCCCGCTGCTATCTTAGCTTTCAATCGGGACAATGCAGAGGAGCAACTGTACCTCGGTCCTCCCCGAATCCTTGAGCTGAGCTGCCATAAAAGACAGGCGATACGCCTCCTGGGACGGGGATGTGTCGGAGGAATGCGTGTGCAGGTATCCTGCAGCCTGTGGGGACTGTGGAGAAAGGCCCGGCGCACCAGTTGATCCTGTTTGATAAAGGCCCTGACAGGCCCAGATTATATGTCTCAGCCTGGAGGAGGTGTCCGTGTCTCATTCCTGCGCTGAAGAAAGTCGATCTGGTGGGAAAGAGGCGGGGCCCCGCCCGCGGGCGTCACTTTTTGTGTGGACGCCAACACACACCTTGTCGGGCAGACACCGCTACCCCCTCTCCAGCACCAAACAAACACCCTCATCCATCTCATTTACCTGACCACACCCGAGCCTCCAGACGCCGTAAATACTCTTTGCACAAGTCCTGTCAGACGCTTTGCTGCCACAAAATGATTTTCTTGTTTACTTTTTAGGATTTCATTTGGAAATTCTTTAGATTTTGTACACACAGAAATACTGCGAGGACGTCTGCCTGCAGCTACAACAGTCATTTTATGTTCAACACTGACTTTAAATACTTTTTCAATGAATCAGAACACAATGAATAATTACAGGTGTGTACCGGAGGGTTTATCTCACAGTTAGCTTTGAACAAAGGAGGCTTTATTTTACAGCCTTCATACGCTGCACTATATAATGATAATAATTCCACTTTATTTCACATCCTCTGTCAACAGCTCATGTCTGACATGTTAACGTTGGATTTGATCTGTCCTTTTGTTTGTTTGTTTGTTTCCTGGTGAATATTTGGGCACGTTTGTTGTGTGAATAAAACCAAACCAACTCCACTAAAACTATAGTGAACTCATCATACAATCATAATAATAAAAAACAAAATAAAACAAATAACACAATCAACAAGTCTGATGTACAAAAGACCACATTAGTGCAGGAATTAAAAGAAATGGAACCAAAGTGAGGAGAGCTCTGTGATTAAAGGCTCAGCAGGACTCCTCTTCACTTCACAGCCTGCAGACAGACTTTGACTCTGTGATGAGGCGACTTTCTATAGAAATAAACAGATTTTCAGTGCTTTGTCCTGAGCGTAGGCTGCATTTAAAAAATAAAGTCCGTTACCTCAGATTCCTCATGAATGCTTTATAGAAGAAGTTGGTAAAAATATGCAATTTGTTAAATGAATGAAAAGCTGTCGGTCCTCTCTTTATGTTGACCAGTAAACTTTAATCAACTTTCTGTCAGTAAATGTATTTTTCAAGCAGAGTAATCTCTAAATGATCCTGCTGTAATCTGTAATCTAAAGTGTTGGAGCCACGTTGCAGTGGAGGAGGAGGAGGAGGAGGAGGATCCCCCCCCCCCCCAGACTTATTTGCTTCTTGTTTTTGTGATGTGGAGAAAAGAAGGAAAAGGGCAGCGACTCAAAGACAATAGTGAGACACGCAGTGAGTGACGGGCCGTGGCCCAGGCTCACCCCTTCTGTTCTGCCCGTCCCTCAGAGCAGCCGGGGCCCCCGGGGGCCCGTCATCCAGACAGCCGGCTGACAAACAGGGGCCCCGGCCCTCTGCGGAGCGCAGACGAGAGGGGGGCGCCGGCGGCCCGCGTCTGTCATCTCTGCCGCAGGAGGCTTTGACACCCGGAGACAAAATATTCATAAATAATCATTAGACGTGTTGCGTGTTTTCTGCCGCTGCTAAATGTGTCCTCATGAGCGAGCTACACCCAAAACCGCCGCGGCCACATGCAGGCACAAAACAGCTGTTCATCATCTTAACTGTTGTTAACGAGGGAGGGGGATCTGTCACAGAGAGCAAACAACAGAAAATTAAAATTCCTCCTCTGTGTTGAAATCAGCCGTCTCTGCTGCGGTTCGCTCACATCCTTCATGACTGTCTGAGGCCTCTTCTTCACGAACTCGCATGAGGAGGAATGCCAGGACGAGGTCTCCTTCACCTCGCACGTGGACGCTGGCCAGGAGGGTAATCATGAGTTCCAGCGTCGCACTGCTGTGAGCCTCCTCTCCCACCCCTCATGTGCAAACTCCCATAAATAACCAGTTCATTTGTGAGGAGACAGAGGTGCACAACAACAGGCTGATGTCACCGCGCACACACACACACACACACACACACACACACACACACACACCATCAGCAGCAGCATCGCCCCCGCTGGCGTCACCCTCCAGGACCTGCTCTCCTAACGGCGGCTGAGAAATGATCTGATTGACGACGCGTCTCCTCTGCAGGGTGGCACAGAGTTGAAGGGCAGGTCATCCGTCACCGCTGACAGGAAACACACATGCAGGAGATTAATGGTGAGGCTCGGGCGCCTCTGCAGACCTGGAGATGATAATCCCAAACTGGAATAAATCAAAGCATCTCTGGTAAACAAGAACACAGAGCGATCCATCTCACAGGCCACCAAGGAAACACGCACGAGTCTCATCTTGCTCGTATTACTGACGAGAAAAGATGTACAGCTCGCACGTGATTTGTTCGTTTTTCGTAATTTATATCCTCATCACACGACGATGCGTTCAGGAAACAAGTTCTACTAACTGAAATATTTAAATTAACTTGCTTTTACCTGAAGAGGAGATGACGTGACATGAAAACCTGAACAAGCTTGACAGTCTGGTTAAAAATTAATTAAATCATGTAAAATGAATCAAATTTAACGTTAAAGGGTTATTCCAACCATTTATCATCAACCCCACCTTTAAAAGATGGAGAAACGGGTGAACAGTTGTGAGCTAAATGCTAGCCTCAGCATGCTAACATGCTCACAATGACAATATGATTATGTTTAGCAAGTGTAATGATTACCATGGCCGTGTTAGCTTAGCATGTTAGCATGAAGATGTCAGCTAGTTAGCACAATGATTAGCACAGTGCAGCTGAGGCTGATGGGAATTGTTTATAGTTTTGCAGGTTTTTAAGTTATAACAATGTGACCAAAGGTAAAATATGTCCCTCTTTCCCTTTATTATTAATAACATGACACAAAATCTGTTCCAGCTTCATACAAGAAATCTGAATATTTGACAGACGCGTCTCATCCAGCCTGAAGATGAAAATCAACTTGTGTTTCTCATTAGTTCTTTGTCTGTGACCACAAATCATGTCATGTTCCAGTAACAATACCTCACCAACATTATAAATGTATTTAATAAATCTGCTATAAATCCCCATCATTATCAGTAGTAATAATAGGAAATAGAGCTTTAATGTTATAAACTCATGAGATATTGATGTGTTCTATAGGATCAATCCACTCTGCAGGCTCTCAGCTGTTTATAATAAGAGTATTCAGGTTGAAAGATAAACAGGTTTTATTATTGAGCGGAGTCTTTTTTTTTTGTTGGAGTAATGATCACCACATTTTGAACTAATGAGCACATGAATATGAACGCCTGCATATTTGAAGTTGTCTCATCATGTTTGGCACTTCAAAATAAGCCGCTGGTATAACGGGACACATTATATCAGGCTGACCAGAGCTGAGCATGGGTGTTCCTGGAGCTTAACGTGCTAATTATGCTCGCATGGCTGAAATTCCAGTATTCCCAAATCAATTTACGTCCTCCAAGGACAAAAACAGGACATAGCAGTCGCTTCTTCTTCCATCTGATCAGAAACCACGTGATTATCAGATTCCTCAATCATAGCTGACAATAAACAGCTTCCTGCGTGTCCCCATCAGAGCCAAACAAAGCCTGACACTTTAACGGTTGCTGTCCTGAACTTGACTCTTCTCGTGCCATCTGTCAGAAGTGATAACAGCCTCCACCTAATGGCACCTCCGCTCCTCGCTCTGCACCATTAGCAGGTTATAAAGCGAGTCCTCTCCTGTCCTTTCTATCCTTAAATAGAGCTCATCATCACCTCAACCACGGCGCCGATGATACTTTTTATTACTCCGTTTCCAGGAGTGGATGATATGTCTCAGAAAACAATACGGTCATGTTTAGAACATCTGGAGGTGACCCTGCGTGTTCGGCCCTGACATGTTGAGCTCATATAACCGTGTTCTCCCCTCTGCTGCGATACAGCACCCACAGAGCCCGGCGCGCTGCGAGGCTGACTTTAGCCTGTTGCGTGGAGACTGCAATCCAGTTGATGCATCAGCCAATGGCAGGAAGCCAGAGCCAGACACGGGCATCAAGGTTGGTGCGGCTGATGGATGGAAGTGTAGCACCAGCGCTCGCCAAGCCATTCCCACGGCCATAAATTACACGTTTAGTGCCGGCGGTGGCTCTCTGCGCTCGCCAGCATTTCGTCTGATGTCAGCAGCACATTATCATATCTAATCAGCCCCCAGCAACCCGTGTTAAATGGGTGGAGGATTGAAGTAGCCATCGTTCCATCTCTGTAAACATGATTTACATCACAAACATGAAAATCTCGATATTTATAGACCTTTTATGGAGCTGAGTTCAAACGCTGAAAGCTTCGGCGGTTTGTTTTTCGATAGCATTTTATTTAATGTAATCCTTTTACGATGACATACGTGTTCTGCAACCCTCCGTCAGAAGTTGTATGGCGGCAAACGTAACTCCTGTTAAAGCATTTACAGTAGAAGAGAAGTTCATCACGTGGAAGGCATGCACAGTGGAAGTGCACGACGTTGACTGAAGCAGATCACTCTGGAGTTCAACAAGCATGGCGTACAACCAGGAGTATTTACAGTTGTGACCGTCCTCGAAGGAAGTGAACCATCTCGAATGAGACGAGGTTAAAATTTACACACACACAGACACACACACACACAGTCGTGTGCACACACACGCACACACACACAGCCACAAAACTGTTAATTCCAGGAATCCATTTCTTCTGATGGAGAGAAACCCCAAACACTGAGTGACACTGTATTGCAGGTTGTGTCAGGAAAAGCACTTACAGTAAAATAAAAAATAAAAAAAATAGAAAACCCAACATATATATATATATTTTTTCCACTGAAGATTATGCAGTAAATTTAGGGGAATCAAAAAAAAAGGCCATGTAATTCTCAGTAATTTTAAGATATTCTCATGTAACAACTGCCCCTACAGACTATATTAAAAACAAAAGCATCCTTGTACAAAAGAAAATAAATCAATTATGGTAATAAAAATAAGAGTACAATGTAAATATATATTCATATTTATAATTTTCTAACTGTATTTACAGGAGGATAGTGATGGACCACGGTGCTGCACGTCCCTTGTGTCTCTGGGTTTGGCCTGAAAAGCAGAACGTTGCTTCTCTACGGACGAAACAAACCGTGGAGGGAAAAACAACGACGAAACAAACAAAAACCCGACATGATCGGAGTCGGTCCTTTCCGTTCTCCTGCACCCAAAGCGGAGAGGAGAGTGGGAGTCTGCTCGCTTTTATGACACCGTGACAAACTGCCACTCCCGTTAATACAAAGTGCCCCATAAAAACCGTCACCGCCAAGAACCGGGAAACGGCTGCGCTCGTCAGTCCGCGTGACCCGCCGGGTTCCACGACGCGCCTCCCAGCTCCTTTCTCACAGAGCACCAGTGTTTTTTAGCTTCATCTCTGGGAATGTGGGGAAGAGTCCGACCCCATGAGGCAGGGAGCGGAGGAAATGTCAATGTTTGTCTGAATGGAGATGAGGTATCAGCGTTTCTTAATGGCTGCCCCGTTGGAGTGGGGAGGGAACTTTGGCAGGCAGGGCTCCTCGGCTCCGGCGTCGTGGGAGAAGACCGAGTCCTCGCCGGAGGAGCAGGTGGAGCTGCGGGTGTCCGGGTAGCTGGGGGAATACTGGTCCAGAGGCACAGACAGCTCCAAATACTCCTGTAGGCACAGAGGAGGGAAAAATGATCATTTCACTCCCACAGCAGACATTTCTGCTTCTTCCCCGAACGAGGAGGACCGGAGGACTGACCTGGTTGGATGTCATGGCCAGGCAGCGGTCCAGATCCTCCACCAGCTGTTTGAATGTGGGTCTCTGAGAGGGCACGGCATGCCAGCAGTCCCTCATCATCATATACCTGCAGAGACGAAGAGAGAAACCAGGATTATTTTAACCTCTGGGCTGCTCCTAAAAGTCTAATCACATTTTACAGGATGTTAAACTGAACGGCTCACTCGGCCTTCAAGATTTTCATTTTATTGGTCGTCACACAAACGACAGCAGGGATTGTAATCACGTTGCTAAGCAGCAGGAATTTTTCTGATGAACATGGTGGGTAAATATTAATGGCAACGATCTGAGCCCAGATTAGTCTTGATTCAGGAGCATCGCAGACTGTTTCAGTTTGCAGAGAGAGGACTTTCAGGTGTTCACGCACAGGAGGGAACATTGGTAACGGTGGTCAAAATGGGAAGACACACACACACACACACTCTTAGCATTTTGCTACTGATGTCAGCAACATCTGGTTTAAGTCAAGTCTGGCCGTAACGAAGCAAACTAAAAAACAGAAAACCACAGGCTTTAATCCAGTTAATGTGCCAGAATATCTGCATTAGAGTGGGACACACTTTGAGAGTCTCTCAGTATCACATCTGCAACACTGGAAGCGCCACTCGCTGGAATATAAATCCTAAACAATGCAGCTGCGTCTGAACGACGGGGCTGTTAGCTTTAACTGGCAGTCATTTTGTCTGTAATGAATATGCTTTATGCATAATCAATCATTTCAAACTCTTAACTAGCTCAAAATTACACATTAAAATTGCAGCACCGTTCGTTTGAATGAGGAAGCAGCTTATGATTTGGTTTCAGTGAGTGGGATCATTCGCTGGTGATGATTGAGATCGTTTTTTTAATCAAAGAGGAAAATGTTCCATCACTCCTCAAGCAAAAAAATTTGACTCCATGACAAAAGTGATTATGAACTTCTTATTTCATAATCAAAAGATCTTTTAAAATAGAAGTATAAAGAATCTGTTCACGCCGATCATTTAATGTCCCTCCGTCAGTTTGAGCTCACCAAATAAGGAAATACCAGACTGAGAAACATGCATGTTTGATTCGAGGGGCGTAGTGTTTCCTTACAGCTCATGAGTGCATGTTGAGGGCTTGTCCATACGGTGACCTTCCTTCAGCAGCTTGAACAGCTCTTCCACTGGGACGCCGGGATACGGAGAGCCCCCCAGGGTGAAGATCTCCCACAGCAGAACCCCGAAAGACCAGCTGCAGACAGAACCACACGGCAGCGTCTAGATTTTCTGCACGACTAAATGATTTCCTCACATTCCATCCAGGCTGAAGTGGAAACGCAATGACACGTGATACTCACACATCACTTTGGTGGGTGTATATCCGGTCGAACAGCGCCTCCGGGGCCATCCACTTGACTGGTAAACGACCCTGTGGAACAGGAGCGCATGTTACGGCTCGTTACGGTGTTCAGGCTTTTCTACTTGAGCTACATCGTTCTGCGCTACTCGACCGCAGATCAGTTTGAAATGTCGCAGGGAGGAAACGTGCAAAGAGAAGCAGCCACAGTGAGCTGAAAGGGCTGCAGGCAGTTTTAATAGTTTGTGACCAGCACACCTCCTACGTATTGTCAGAGTGAACAGCTTTATCCTGCCGCGCTGCACAGAACATTTCAACATTTCCACTGTGCAGTCGCGGCGCGCCGGCACCGCTCGGCATCACAGAACACCGGAGAAACGGTGACATTACTCACGTTTGTTGTCTTCTTATAGTAATCAATGTGGTGGATATCTCTTGCCAGGCCAAAGTCAGCTATTTTCATCACGTTGTCCTCCGTTACCAAAACATTGCGAGCGGCGAGATCTCTGTGGATGCACTGGACAGACAAAAACAGACATTAACAGAACTGAGTGTCTCAAATAAAAGGCCTAATCTGTCGAGACAGAGAGCTGCTGCTCTGCCTGATTCTGTAAATGTAATATAGGAGGCTGAGAACGGCCGGCTGAACTCTGTGTTTACCTTTTTGGAGGCTAAATACTCCATGCCTCGGGCCACTTGGTAAGCACAGGACACCAGGTCTTTGATCGACATGTTCTCCACAGGAACCTGGTCTGGGTTGTAGCAGTACTCCATCCCCGGTGGACGCCGGGCTCGCAGGTACTCCCGCAAGTTGCCCTTGGATGCATATTCTACTATCACATACAGAGGACCTGCAGAAGATTGGAAGAATACAAGAATAAATCATCATCACCATTAACTGAGGCTGTGCAGCATTAAGTTTGAGATGGAAACATCAGGAGGATTTTGTAGAACAGAAAGGATGCAGCACTGAGGAAAGTGTCATGACGGGAGCATTTACAATACATCATTAAATAAGGTACACAAGGTCATCAAAGTCAACTGGACTCCTTCTCTTTGTCAGTGAGAACGTGTGAGATCAGACAGTTTAAGATCCTGCGCACACCACAAATGCTTTGAGATGAACAGATAAATGCAGAGTAGCTGGTAAATAAAGTGGAGCAAACAAAGCGCTTTGTGTTTCAGTGTGGAAGCAACAGAGCGGCGTGCGCCGCGGGGTCATCAGAGGCGAGGTTCCTTTGGCTTTCCTTCAGGGATGATCGGAGAGAAGCGGTCGATTCAAACTGTGAGCTGGGAAGCTGCTGTCAGAGGCGTTTACTCATGCTGTTCTACACAGCTCTCAAAGAGAGGTTCACGTTGTCTGAAGGACAACACTGTGTGTGTGTGTGTGTGCGTGTGTGCGTGCACTGGCCCGGGCAGGCCACGGCAGGTCAGCAGCAGAACCCTCCCTGTCTGGTCTTACCATCCTGTGTGCAGGCTCCCAGCAGATTAATGATGTTCTTGTGCTTCCCGATGATCTTCATCATCTCCATCTCTGAAATCAGGTCTGACAGGTCTTTCTCTGTGGCGTCAGCTGGAGGGGAAGGAAAGTTAATCATATTAGGGTAATTAGTCGATGTTCTAATGGTGAAAAGGCCCAAAAAGGCCTCACAATAATCACCTTGCAAAGTATATAGAGCACACTGACTCTGCAGAGCCAGGCTGGCGTTTGTCTCGGAGAATGCTCCCGGGGGGGAGGCACTTAAAATACTAGACAATAAATGCTACTTTCCCTACATCCTCACTCCTCCGCGCAGTTTAATGAACACCGTTTTATATGGGATGTCAAGGGTTCTCATAAATTTTTACTCTACTCTCCCATTTGCACAGTGGCTGGGATCCAGTGGCAGATGGCTCTTAGTATCTGCTCATCACAGATTTGGTGTTAGAAGTTTTCTCTTCCCTGGAGGCTGAACTTCTGCAGAATCTACACTGAAGAGTTTTCCTCTCTGCAAATCCAGGACCAGTTCCAGCAGATCTGAGTCTGCTGTGTACTCAAATGACTGAGAACAGCCAACTTACACTTCAGCATTTTGACTGCGACCTTGGTGACACGGTTTGGCTTCTCTTTGTCGAGACCCAGCGCCTCTCCCATCACCACCTGCCCGAAGCAGCCTTCACCCAGCGGCTTCCCGAGAACAAGTCTGTGAGGGGAGAAGACACACGAGGTCAACAGCCAGTTTAAATCCAACCTGTTTATGTCTGTGAGTTAATGTCTGGACATTTTTTAATCTTCACGTTCATTTTCAATCAAAGTTCAGCTGGTTTCTGTCCCAGCAGTCTGACAAATTCACACCAGTAACTTTCCTTTCAGAGGGTCACTTGCTACCCGATCTGGAGATTTAGTCCAGGACTTACCTGTCCCGGGGAAGCTCCCAGCGGGGGTCCTGGGGCAGTTCATACTCTGACACCCCTGACAGCATAGGAGATCCGCTGGAGGAGAGGCGGGATGGACGAACCAGCATCACTCCAGAGTGGATGGAGGAGCTCGAGTCCACTGAGACCTGAGGTAAAGAACGCTGACATTACTCCCCTCATAGTGGAACAGACACCTGTCAACAGTGGCCCAAAGAACAGGACAACTAGCAGCTGCTGAGACTCTCATATCGGACTGTGTAGAAAAACACTCACAGAGAAAAAACACTTCTCGAAGAATGGCACTTACCTGATAAACGAGACCTCAAGGAGCTACAATACCCCTGAAAGCTCTTTGAATGCATGCTTTTAGGTTTTTGTTAGCATAAACTCTTTAAATGAACATGATGGCGTGCAGAGAGGAAAAGGCGGGATGAAAAGGTATAAATTCTCCAAACCCCCTATCTACTTTCTGTTACCTGTCTGCGCAGAGGGATGCTTTTGGCCAGCTTGTGGACGGCCAGCTGACTGTTGAAGTCGCTCTTCTTTGACGAGGTGCGAATCTTGACAATAATTGCGATGGCGATCATGACGGCAATAAAGAAGAAGCCCACGCAGTAGATGACCACCTCCAGGTAGGTGTGGTTGGCCGGAGGGTAGTGAGGGACAGCTAGACGGGGGACGCAGGGTGACAGGGGGCAGGGAGGGGTGGGGTCAGCTGTCATCAATGAAATCAAACGACCACAGAAGGCCTGATTTTATACACCCAGTCACTCCACACATAAGCATGCTTTCAATCACACAGCAGCACAAGTTAAACAAGCTGACCTCACAAACACACACACGCACACACACGCACACACACACACACACACACACAAACAGCTGCCCTGTTTAAAAACCAGAGCCTTTGACATGGACACGTGTAGCGTGGCTAACAATCATTTCCATTATCAATTAATCTGCCTATCATTTTCACAACTGACCAAATAATCATTTAGTCTATAAAATTGTAAAGAGTGCTCATCATAATTTCCCAGATGCCAAAGTGGCGTCTTCAAACGGCTTCTTCTGTCCAACCAACAGGCCGAAAAGCCAAACACTCTTCATTTATGTCATAAATGACTAAGAAAAGCAGCAAATCCTCACATTTAAGAAGCTGGACTCAACAAATGTTTGACATTTCTGCTTGAAAAATGACTGAAATGATTAATTATCAGAATAGTTTTTCTGATTAATTGTCTTTCCGTCAACTTATGCAAATGGTTCTCGTCTGTTGAATAACAGAAATAGTTGGGACAAATTTTGTGTTACACAAGCCAACACACTGATGGATTCAGATAAACTGATATAAATATTCAGTTTAAGTACCAGGTAATGGATATGTAAGAGTGTAACAGTGTGCAAAGGGTCTGACTTTTACACAGAGCATCAACACTTGACTTCACATACAAAATTTCAACACTAAATCACATTTCATGTCTACTTGTGGGTCTAAAAGCAGAGTCACAAAGCATGAGCTCAATACAGTCATTTAACTGCTTGACGTGATCAATAAAATATCAAATTCTGACTCCAGCGGTATAAGAGTTGTGTGTTGGTGCTGGTTTTTTTAAGAAAGCAATATATTCATGTGCACTTATAAAGAAACTGATCAATTCAGATCTTGTTTTTTTCCTCCCATTCAGAGAAAACACCAACGTTTATTCGTACCAATTCTGGGGGTGTAATGGATTCCACATTTGAGAGTTCGGTGCATACCTTGGCTTGGGATGTGGCTTTATGGTCAGGAGCCAGACCTCACAGATCAGGTCTGAATGAGTCTGAGCCTACCTGTGGCCTTCGATCCTGTAGCTGTTTTACAGTTTTATTTAAATCCAAACAACTGCTGTCATTCTCCTGATTATTTACCAAAAACGCTCCTGGATGAATGAACACATTATCCTTTATTAACATTTCACTGATTTTCTTTCATTTATTTACCCAGATAGCTTTTAGTGGTTCAGGAGTAGCTGCCTGTTTACTTTTTCAGAGCTGGACTAAAATTTTGGGTTTAAATTTTAGCTGTACATGTACACTCATAATGAGCATTACCACTGAGAAGTCTTAGGTATGGTATTTGTTGCATTATGTTGCTGGGAGATTATCACATACAGTACAAGTAGAACAATGCATCCCAAACCAAGGGTGCCATACGGACTGAAGTGTGCCGTTACACCCCTCACCAACACCAGCAACACAAGTGAGCTGCACTTGTGTGAAGAGGCTGACTGACAAGCAGCTTGATAATTGGACAAATGCTCATTCCGACCCTCAGGAATGAGACACATCCACTACAGCGAGCCAATTATCAAAGCCAGCCGCTGTGCTCTCAGCAGGAAATGACATCAGGAATACATGTCATTTGCAGCGCTTGTCAAAGGAAATCAGCTTCACACCAAATCAAATGCAAACACCAGTTAAAGAGCAGAGTGGTAGGGACAGTTCAAAGTGAAATCTGATCAGAGCTGCCAAACAACCCGGCTACAAACGTGAGCTTCTACCTGGCTGAGACCATTAGGTAGACCTCTACGTGGTCTTGTTTTTAAAATACTCCTGGCCTGTTCCTATGTGTTGATTTCTGTGTCATGGTAGACCAGGTAGCAGACAGCTCTCGGGCTGTTTGGCATTTGCTGATTTCATTTAAGAGACAGCAGAGCATGGCCCATACTCTCCCATCTAGAGAGGTTAGATGGAGCAGGAGCCATGCTGAGGACAGAGACAGGGGGAGTTTTAGTACTTGTAACTCGCCCTGGCTTCCTCTCACATTTTTCAACAGAACGAGAGTCAGACCAGACCCTTTTCTGGCAAATGTGAGGGTGGACAGCCAGGCTGGGGTTGGGAAAGTGAAAAAAACAGGAAACATAGGAGAGAGACAGAACCACTGATACCTTCAAAAACGATCAACCATGCAGAGTGATGAGAGAACCCGATAGAATTGCCCGCCAAGCAGGTATACTCCCCAGCGTCATCAAAAGACACATTTCTCAGTTGGAGGACTTCCATTTCCTTGTCCGTGGTGTTAAGGCCAGCGGTCTAGAAAATGACAAAGGAAGCAGACCCGACAAGAGGCCAAAGAGAGGAAAAGGGAACCATGAGTAAAGGATTTCTGAAAGAGAAAGGGGGATGGAGGAGCGTTCTCCTCCGCCATCCAACACCATCTGCCCAAAAAGTACCACCAAGAGCCCCTGCAGAGGACTCTGTCAGAAAGAGCCCTCCAGTATCTGTTAGTGGAGGAGCTGGTTAGCTTGAGTCTGCACTGCTGAACCCCACATTGGGCCACCCATCACCACGTCAAATACCTCAGTCTCATCTCTACATGCAAGAGATGGGCAACATGGAGAACTCCGCAGCAGAACAGGGCACACTCAAACTCACATTCACACTTCTGCCAACTATGTGAGCATTAGACAAACAGCAGGAGGTCTGTGGAACATAGGTAAGCAGAGGAGGACAGCTGGAAAAAACAAAGGGGAGAGAGAGCCCGTGAGCTGTGCATGCAGGACTTTGAAGGGCAAAGGAGCGAGAGTAATAGAAGAGGATGGCAAGAGAGGCCCTTATTAGGAGGGCACAGCACAGGCAAGGGGCAGGAACGAGAACGGGTCCAACATAAACCTGAGACTAAACACTTTCAACTGTTCTGCTGGGAATTTTCCATAGCGTCATTTACAGTCAGGAGCACTGAGGCAGGAGAGAGGGAGGGAGAAACGGAGGGAGGGAGGAGAGAAACAGCTGAGGTTGTCTCCAGTTATACGGCCCTAGTTTTTCCCAGTGGTCCTAGAAGCGCCTCCACTGTGTCGTCCCTGTGCTGCTGCGTGGTGGTTACCTGTGGGCTCATATCTGGTGACAGTCAGCCAGGCCGACTGATTGGCCTCTCCTATATAATTGGACACTTTACATATATACTCTCCGCTCTCCTCCTCAGTCACATTGTAGAGGGTCAGCACCTGAGCGTCCGAGCTATTGACCCCAGAATGCTGGAAATAAAAACATGTGATTTGCAGCACAGAACAAATAAAGTAGCAGACACAGGATCAAACCAGAGTACAGAGTTCATGAAAAGACATTTTTGATTTATGTGGCTCGTGTTCAGAGTTACAACAGCACAACAAAAAAGTTCATATTTCTGAATCAGGGTGCACTTTTACAGACGGTGCTGGGTGTCTAAGAACAGAACTGACATGGCAACAGAGGACAAAATCAACCCAAATCCTTCCATTTTCCTATTTAGCTTTATAAAAAAGACTTTAACTGGCTTGTTGCAGCAGGATTGGTCACAGTAAGCTCCTACCTTGAGAACACGGACATACGGTAAACCATCAGGACCGACTCGGCTCCCGTTGACCTCAATGTGCTTCAGCCACTGGATATGAGGCTGAGGGTCGCTGAACACCTTGCACTCAAACTCCACGTCGCTGCCCACCACTGCGGTGCGGTTAGCCGGCAGGCCAGCCTGCAGGATTGGCCTGTGGGGTGAGCGCTCTGCAACACAACAAAAACATACAGCAAATGCTCGTTTCAGTGAAGCAAACAGCCAATATCAAAGACAAACACACGTGCAATCGGTCCAAAGTACACACGGCCGACAAATAACACCTACAGCAGGTCAAGGTTTTCTTATTGGAAACGACAGGGGCAGATGGCAAATAAGGTCGCCTGTATCATTTGATCTGACGCTGTGTAATTTCACAAGTCCCAGGCTCAAATTTCTCATATGGAGAAGTAAAGCAGCTATTCCCTCAGCTACATTCTGCTCATGCAATTATAAGGAGTTGGCCACAATAGATGGGCAAGCAAGTGAAGTGTTTGATCTCGAGCTGTTACTGTGAAACAGAACGTTCCTGCGGCTCCATTTTGATGACTGATAACTCTCTAAAGTAAACTTACAAGCCAAGCATCTGGCAGAAAGTCAACTGCCCGGGCTGTTCTAACCAAGACGTCCGTGGGGACGAGGGGGAAGGCACTTGTGACAAACCTCTCCCGTCACTGAAGCGATCTCGCTGCTCATCAGGGTCCAGGCCTCGAGTGAGGTCAGGTGAAGCGCGAGGGACAACAGTGACGGAGGAAGCTGGACTGTGATGTATAGAACCGCCAGTGTAAGAGCGAGCCGCAAGGCAGGTCCCAGAGGACTAATCACTTCTCCCCTGTACATGGATCCATCACTCAAACCACAAATAAACAGGCCTAATCTATCAAATGAGTGACAAACCCAGTTCACCCTTCACAGAGGGCATAAGACCAAGCTTTTGGGATCAGGATCGCATTTGATTGGTTCATCAAGTGTACTGAGGGGAGGTACTGAACAAGAACAAAAGCCTCATGAATATTCAACAGGTGGTTAAACCATGATCAAAAGCTCATTGCAAGATCCACACCAACAACAACAACACCTGACACTTACCGACTACATCCAGCTGGTAGGTGTGATTGATGCTGCCGTGCTGGTTTTCTACCACACAGGTATAGTTTCCCTTGTCAGAGGGTACTACAGATTCCATGATGATGGTCCACACGTGGTCACGGACCTAAAAGTTTCGGGGGGGGGGGGGGGGGCAAAGTTAGAGTGGTCGGGGTACAGAACTGGACTTGATAACCCAGAAACAAAAATGAGACAGACTGGATAGAACTGTTCGTAATGACATCGAATGTATTTGTTAGGCTAATTAACATTAACGGACATACAGTTTACAAACAAACTCTGTCACTGCAGGTCGCTTAAGCTCCTGTCAACAGTGGAAATGGTAAAAAATAACCAACACAACACTTAAAATCATTTGTTGGATTCAAATGTTTTCAATCAGATGTAATGAAGAGAAATGAGGGCAGCAGGGGGCCCGTCATGGCACCAGAGATAGAGCTGGACTAACTGCAAAAACCTGAAAGACCTGTGACTTTTTCTCCATGTGCCTCCTCCTCATATGAATTGTCATAAATCAAATTTACTTCATTTCAAAGCAATGGTTAACAAGGTCTATGATGTGTCATGTGATCATAACAACACACTACTCCCTCTTCCTGTGACACAGCCCAATGCTTTAATCAGCAGATCTTTGTCCTACCTAACAAAGACCACAGGAAAACGGGTACATGTTTTATATACATCTGCCCCAACCTGTCTTATTAGAACCAACTGACGTCTGGCTCTTTTTTCCAAGACATATTACAGTTTTTCTTCCATAAATCTGCCAAGACCGGCAGTGTGTGATTAGCCAACGAACCTCTAAGGCAATGGCAACATCAAACATGCGCACACACAGGCTGAGCCATACGGTTTCCCTCATTTAGCTAAAAACGTGATGAGGGAGTCCAGCTGCCTGCTGCCAGATGTGCTGTGCTTGGCTTCATATACATGTGGTCTACATTATTCCCTCCCTCCTGCACGTCTCGATGCAGACGATATGAACAATAGAAGCCAGGCCATAAAAGCAAGAGTGTGGGAGGGATGAGAGACGTCCCCGGCCGCCGATGCAGACCTTTGCACCTCGACTGAAAAAACAGCAGCCAGATGGTTTAGTACACTGCCTGGCTGGGTGGGGGTCTTTGGGACGAAGGGAGCAGGCAGCTGAGAGGAAACTCCTAAATGTGTCCCAGCTGGGGAGGGAGATGGGCTGGGGAAGCACGACACAAGGCCGGACTAGCACACACCTTGATGGGAAGAGCAGATGCAGGGAAGGAAGAGGGTGAACGTGCACATACACCGCACACCTGTGAGGCATCTGCCACTGAATGCAGCTATTCACAGAGAGGTTTAAAAAGCCCCACATTTATCGCCTCCTAATACATAATCCCACATTATATACTCATTGATAAGGTTGTTTATTGATACAATGGCTTTCATAACTTCCTTGTACCCAACAGGAAATGACTGATGGCATGCATCCAAATTTATTACGATCATCTCTGAGGGCCATGATGCCATTTACAGTAAATGGTGGTGACTGAAACTGGTATCCAACAGATCCGGTCTGCAGCCCTCACCTGGCACACCTCTGCTAAGTAAATCCAAAGGCTGCAGTAAACTGTCTTATCAACCGTTATAACCTCACAGTTTATCAGCAGCCTGCCTGGAAATGGGAAGACGTTGACAAAAGGAGTAATCACACCACACAGCAGCCATATATCACGGATACAGCAGGTATCGTAGTAAATGTGCTGCTGCGTGGATGTAATTACAGTAAAGACCGATACCCAGAATGAGGACAGCCGATGTTAGCCTTCATCCACACGAATGGGTTGGATTGCCCAGCTGGAGGTATCATTGCTGTGGTACAACGTTCCTTTTTTGTGGCACACGGTGTCATCTTGCATAGTTTCTCAGGTCAAATGTGAAACACACTTCTGTTTCACTTGCAGGAAGTGTTTCTCACTCCTGGGGAGGGGGCGGTGATCTAATGTGAGGATATGATCACTGACACATCTCCACTCGCACCGAATGAGTTTGGAGTGATTCGATAAGAAATGTTGGGTGTGGTGTGATGAAGAAGACGAAGAAGATGCAGGTGATTTTATTGCTAACCTTGAAGCCGCCAATGCGATGGTCTCTCTTGAACTCTTTGCCATTCTTGTACCATTTCAGAGTGGGAGTTGGGTTGCCGCTGGCCTGGCATCGAAACTTCACAGTCTTACTGGCTGGAACAGCGTGAAGCTTTTTCTCCATTTTTTCTGGATGAGCCCACTGCGGGGCCATCGCTAAAAAAGAAGACAGAAAAAGATAATTAGCAGATAAGCAGAAAATACAATTAGGTGTGTGTATTTTCTAAAACTAAAAAACAAGTTAAACTAAAGCTCAAAAGTATCCTGAACCTCAAGCTGCTTTGACAGAGCAGCTTGAGGTTCTGCCCTGGTAGGGTCCCAGGTAAGGGAACAGACCGCTGGGGGACTAAACGCTCACATGGGCAATGATGGAGAAACCTGGAGGGGGGTGACTGGGAGGAACGGCCTGCCCAGTCTGAACCTGAGTGGTGTTACTGGATGTCTGTGCTTGTCATGGATTGGCCATAACATGTTTGAAAACACCTTCCTGGAGGTTTTTTACTGGCATGTCTAACTGGAAGGAGCCCCAGGGGTAGAACACGAACACGCCGGAGAGATTATATATCTTCTCTGGCTTGGGAGCGCCTCAGGATCCTCCAGGAAGCTGGAAAACGTTTAGGAGAGAGGGACATCTGGACTACCTAGTTTAGCCTGCTGCCACAGTAACCCAGCCTTGGGTAGGAGGCAGAAAACAGATGGATTACATAATGCATGTTCACCCAAAATAAGATTTTAAATTATAGTCACAGGGCTTGACAGTACTGGGTGGGGACGAGCTTTACGCTTCTTTAAATAAGAAGAAAATCACTTTTTAAAGTTGTGGCTTTAAGATGTCATGACATGTTGTGGAAGTCTCGAGGGGGGATGAGCTCTGGGAGTCGCAGCGCAGACTTGAGGTCGGCATGTTTGCCATGCTTGGCGGCCCCTGGAGTCTTTGTGGGCAGAGTGGGCAGCAGTAGCCAGATGATGAGGCCTGAGTGTCTTAATTGCTCCAGAGACAAATTGGAAGACATCGAAGGTTAACCGCTGTTAGTCACCGCAGTGGTATTCCTCATGTAAAAGCTGTCACTGAGGTAGTGAAAACCCTCTGATTCAGAGTGAAATCATTCACCCAGATGTGACCCACACACACACGTCAGGCCCGTAACTGAATCAAAAAGCTCTCAAATCACTGACCACGACAATTACTCATAACCCCGTGACTCGGGCCGGGCGAGTAATGACCATTTGTTGCAGCAGCATTAGTAACGTGAAGAGATCAGCACACTCACGCAGCAGTTTTTGACTGCCCAGCAGTTTGGCTTCCTCCGACGAAGACTCTTCATCTTCATCCTCATCCTCAGATGAGGCCAGGGTATCGACTGGTGACAGAGAAAGCAACACAATATGGATCCACATAATATTCTGCCAGACAAAGAAAAACACTGGGAGCACAGAGGCCACATTTCAGCATTGTTGTTTTCCTAGAAGTATGGACAACTGTGACGCAGCCTGCAGCTGGATGGAGGAAAACAAAACTAAACCTTACAGACGAGTATGAAGGCTGCTATAATCTCTCTGCACCCTTCCCATGACTTTACCTGTGACATTGAAGTAGACGCTGTGGTTGCCGAAGGTGGTGCACGCGTACAGACCGGAGTCCGTCAGCTCCACGGTCTCGATCTCCAGCTGCCCGTTGCGGATGCGCGTGTGCTCTCCATCCACCACTGCCACATGGTCTTTGGTCCAGTTGACAGCATGGACGGAGTCCCTGGCAGAGCAACTCAGATCCAGACGATCCCCAAGATAGAGCGTGAACAGCTCTGCTTGCGTTTCCACGGAGACTACCAAGGAAAATAGCAGGACATGGTTCCGTTTCAATGGGGGGGGATTCAAGCTCAGTGACTTCATGTATTCATAAACAGAAGAATGGCACCATGAATACATAAAAAAGCTAATATCTTTGGCACAAACTAACTATAAGATCCATACTGGAAGTCATTCGCAGTAGGATCACCACCAGGACTGTTCCTACTCAAATAAACTGCACAATATCTCTGATTAAATAGTAAATTGCAACTGACGGAGGGAGGAGGAAATGAAGGAGTGTCTAAAACGTTCAGAGAGCTCTCACACAAAACATTGCTTTATCTGCAGACATCAAAATGTACTTCAATCATAAAACAGGGTCCCAGCGACAGCAGGAAAAGTCCTTCTTTGATTTCCTCTCGGCAAACCGCCGGCCTAATCTCTCCCCCAAATTAAATCATATCCCAAATTAGTTAAGGCCCTTTTGTCAGGCAGGCAAGGAGCTACTTGGGCAAGGAAGGTGAAATTCAATTAGAGGATTGAAGAGAGGGGAGGCGTCACGGAGCGAGACACCTGAGCCCCCCTGTTCTAAATGACTACATATTCTGGAAGGGGGAGGGCTTAACCCAATTATGCTGACATGTTGTCCATCACAATGGTGTTGTTTGTCTAGTTACAAAAGGTAGAGATCGTCACTGGCCAACTTGCTTGACATTCTTGCTCTGGGGTCACGCGGTCCTCTGTTCCAATCACATCCTGATTTTGTCAACATCGTTATTGATTCATCAATAGATTATTTTCTCGATTATTGATGTGAGAAAATTGTGAAAATGCAATATAATTCCCCAGAGCCTAAGATGACATCTTCAAAAATATTACATCTACAATGAAACAAGACAAGCAGAGACAGGCAGCAAATGCTCTTATTTGAGGGGTTTTGAGTTTGAAAAAATACTAAAACGAACAATCAATTCAAAATAGCTTTTGATTTATTTTTCTTTGACTATCTAGATGATCTAATTGACTTTTTCAGCTTTAGTTGACATAGTTCAGTTGTTTTAGCCAAGCAGCACCACAAACTAATCCCCTGTGACAGCACTATGATGTAAAATCTAACTCATGTTACTGGTCCTCCTTCCCCATTTCCTACACAGTCCCTTCGGCATAATAACAAGAAAAAATAGATAATCAAATGCTGTAGAGGTAAGCCATCCCTCAAGATGAGATTATTCTGTACTGTTCCCAAAGCAACAGTGTGTTTGTAAATGCACTTCGTCACAACAGGAGGCACATCTATAGAGCATAACCTCGGGACAACATCAGCAAACCTGACTAATCCCTCCCACCATCATAACAAAGGCCTCCAAACAATAAAGGGGAAGCGGGAGCAGGGACAGCGAGCCAGTGAGCATGTGCACGGGAGCGAGCCAGAGAGGGCCTGCAGCGGCAGGTTCTAGTGCCAGTTGCTATGGTGACCCCACTTGGGCCTAGTAAAGGTATTTCCTGGATCACATATGTCTGACAGGCCCTTAATCCCAGCAGGAAAAGGGGCCAGGGGGTAGGATCAACTTTCTCCTCAAAAATAAAACCAAAGGGGGGGAAAGCAGAGGAGGCATTTAGTGATGGGCCACAGCTATCCAATCTGGACACAGCATTTAATGCAAGGTGTCTGCGCTGTGTGTGCGTGTGGGTGTGGGGCGGGGGGCGGCCATGTTTTTTCTGTCCCTCCCCTGTAAATGGAGATACCACTGATAAGACTGTGTCAACATCCCAGCTGTTAATCTAGCTGCAGACATCATAAAGACAGCCATAAAAGCTGTAAAATGTGCTGGTTGCTTTATTGTGGGCCACAGTCAGGACCGTTTGTGCTTCTGTGCTCTCCTTCAGACTGGAGCGAGAGAAACACAGCGAGGTCAAATCAACCCCACTGATGTCTAAAATAAAAAGACACTATTTTTCTGATGAACTCGGTGCAGAAATGTTGAGCTAGCAAAGAACAACAGTCATGTAAATGCGCTTTCAACTCTTCACACTGATCTAAGTGCCAAGTTTGCAGCATTTCCTTTGAATCTGAGGATGTTTCATCTCAATTAATCCTCCTGCTGCTATGATTGGATTAAAATGGATTAAGGAGCATATTTTCAGAAAGCAGCCCATCTGGAATGGTCTCTCATGTGTTCTTCCAACCATTTGGAAAAATTGATTGACATAGTTTAAAATCAGCCTAATTACACAAACCATGAAAGGAATTCTGCAAAGAAGAACTGAGCACTGAAAGGTTTTTAACTGGGGGGGGGGGGGCTCACTTGTCTGTAAATACAAGGCCAACTAAAAGGAAGAGTTGGCGCCAGTCTATGGAACCTTCTCTGGCCACAAGATAGGAAGCAATATGCCGCGTGAATGACTTCTGGGATTTCCTGTTCTCGCTGGAGTGATGGTTGAATGCAGTGAAGTCAGGCTGGTTGAGGCTCTGTGGTGGCACACACAGGAAAATGGCCATGGCATGTTTCCTCTGCTGATTTGACGAGAGCAGAGTGAAGGGGTGGCTGACGTGTCCGTGAGACAAAAGGCAGGACTTGCAGGAAGCAAAAAGAATAGGACAATGCCTATTAGCAAGTCCCCAAAAAACTTCAGTGAGCGAGTGTCCCTCCTGAAAGCACTCCAGTGGAGGACCCTTTCAATCCTAAATGAGCCGCTGACAATCAGCATGGATTAACACTCGGGAGCTACAAGGATTACTGTGCTCTGCAAAGTTGTTCCAGTGTCATTCAAATGAGTTCAGCTACATTTAGCTTTACATTATGGCTTTAATGGACAAACAGGAAAACCAGGACCCCTGAAAAGCAGGACACTTTATATGTTGATCCAGTTCCATTACTACTGTCTGCAGGTCTGTCTCAGGAGTAGTTACAGGCTCCCACAGTCTGAAAACATCATTACAATGGTTTGCAGAGACATGTTGCTACAAAGACTAGAGTAATCCAACGCACTCAAACATCATGTGTGCTTTCTGAGCTGATTTTCCTCATAAGTAACAATCACAATAACTGATTTAGCTAAGCTACCAAGCTGTAATAGTTACAGATATTGTTCCTCTATCTTCAGCTGATTGTGTTACGAGATGAGTTTTATTGTCATGTACAACTTTTAATCATGGGGGGCCGTTTTAAATTTTAAAGAAGTTTTGTGCATTGATGTTGAATTTCTGAATACATTTCTCCACCTCTAATTCTTACATTTCCCACTAACACATGGTTTTAACTTCATAATAATAGCAAATAATAAAGCCTATGAGTTGATCTGTTTCACAAGCACCATACGTGTGCACTGTAACTGTAATATAATTTCACAGACAGATGATGAACAATATGCAGTGAGATTTCCTGGAGTGGGAATGAACGCTAACAGGGAAACAGTAAAATGGAGCTGGTGTTATCCTTGACGGTAGTTCACTTGATTTTTCTGCTCTCAGAGCGTCAGCAGAGTCCTGCTCCTCTGGGCCCCATCACTGTCTGAAGAGGCTTTCTCAGGACTGCAGCAGCTCTACATTTTGAGAGGCCTCCACTGAAAGGTCAGCGGTTCGTCTGCTTTGACTGACAACAGAGCATCAAGTCAAAGAAATCCTCCAGAAACACCCAAAAATAGCTTTCTGACGTTTCACGGTCACAAAATATATACCGAGATGGATTTAAAAAAAAAAAAAAAAAAAAAAACAGCGGAGAGGCTCTGTGGATGATCACGCAGAGAAAAAAAGTTAAGGGTCTGTACTCATCTGATTGGCTGCCCATGCGGCCCGCGGCGAAATCCGATGAAATGAATTTGTCGAGTGAATATTCTTTTCTTATGTGAACGACACACAAACAAAAAGCCACAAGACAAGCAAAGAAGCGCGCATAAAACATGAGCGTTTCCATATAACTGTTTTGTTTCCCCACCAAGACAAAAGGAATGCAACCAAATGCTTCTGCTGTGATTGTTTGTCGACAGCTGAAGCCATCCGTCACCCAGCAGGGAAGCCGGGGGGGGGGAGTAAAGCATTCCCAAGCAAAAGTCAGTGGGGGAGCAGGAGGAAAAGGACAGAGGCGCATAGATAGTACCTGGCCATTTGGTGATTAAGAGCTGGGTGGAGTGTAAATGCATCAGACATCCCCCACCCCGGTGGAAATTTATGGCTCACCTTAGAAGACAAACATTCTCCTCAGAAACTCTATCCTTCAGGATAAAGGGGGGCTCAAAGTAGCATCTTCTCTCTCTTTTTTTAAAAAAACAGGCTAATTTATAGCTTCCCTGGCAGTTAACTCCTCTCTCAGTGACAACAAATACCTTTTCATTACAAAGGAGGAGAGGAGCAGGGGCTGCTAGGTAGTGGGGCTGCCCTTGGGCTACACATGGGAGTCATTTACTCCTCCCTGTCCCACTGTTGCCTTAAACACAGCCGCACCAAGTTTATTTTAGGGCTTACAGCCCAAGAGAGACCCTCTTGCTTAATTACTCTAATTATAATGCTGAGCTTTATCATATTCTTTTGCTGCTCTCCACTTCCGACTGCAGAGTGTAAACATCCAAACCCATCTACCCACAAGTCCAGGCAGCTATTACACTGCTGGACCGTTTCCAAGAGACACATTTTTAAGGATTCGATTTCAGTGCCTCTTTCCCCTTTTCTGAACGTAACCTGTGTAGCAGCCAGACCGGGCTAAATTCTTTACAGGAAATCTTTAAGTTGAACTAACCAGCTGAAGAACAAACTAAAAATCATTAGACAAAAAGTGTAGTCAGTGTTAGGCTCAAAGGATGGAGTGGTTTTAGGAGTCAGGAGAAACAGAAAAGGTTTTCCTCATAGTAAGAAATGCTGTGATGTTACATCTGACGCAGTAAAGTGCCCTCAAACAACGCCAGACTCAGGCAAATGGGGGTGGTGGAGGAAACACTGACGCTACAAAGGACAGACTTCACCAAAGCCTGGAGTCTGTTAGTGCTACATTCCTGCACTCAGAACAAAGCTTTGATTATCAAGAGTCAAGATAAAACAGACTTAAGATGTTTAGAAGTTCAAACAGTTGCATGATATTTAATAATGCTGCACCCAGAACGAGGGAAAACCAGCAGCGCAGAAATAAAAACAGAGCAGCTTTAAGTTATCAAGCCATCTTACCTTCACCAGTGTTGGCAGGCTGGCACTGGGTCCTTAAAACTTGGGCGAATAAAGCCAGAAACAGAAGTACACTTGGCCTCATCAGCATCCTGCTGAGGGAGCTACAACTGTTGATTTCTCTGCGACTGGAACTCCATTCAGACCTTTGGGGCATCAGCAGCGGGTCATTCACAGTGCTAAGCTAAAAACAAAGAGAAAACAATAAAAAAAAACAACAAATTAATGCATGAACACAGCAGCAAACTTCATGCCCTCAGCAGTGTGTTATGAGGAAGAGAAACAGTAAGTCACAATCAATTCAGGGAGTATGCTAGTGGCAAATAAACTTTCAAATGCAGGAATGAAAGTAGGCCGAATAAAACCCTCCGTTACTCTTCAAAACTTAGTTGAATAAACTCTTTTTTATACTGTAGTTTCTTTTTACAAATGACAATCTATATTTTTGTTGACAAGGAAATTCCTCACTGGTCAAAAAAGAAGAAAATATTCTGTCTCAAGGTTCAAGGTGGGTACTTCAACTTTTAGGCCTGCTTGTACAAAAACACAGATAAGAGCCTGCAGAGCACCAGGCACGCTCCGATAGCTCAGGCTAACAAACTGTGGACACGTCTTGCTCACTTCTTAGGAATTAAAACATTTGGTTTTCAAAAGTAACTGAGCTCATACCACTCAGACAATTCTGCATCGAGTTTTTGTTTTTGCTGCTGGACCACTGCTGGGGTGGAAGGATGTGCAGTACCCTCCAACAAAGGGCACAGTGCAGTGGGTGACCCTCACATGAACATCTGCTTGCATCATCACCTCTGCAGCATCTGGCCACAGAGATTAACACTTGGCCCTAACCCCCAGAACCCCCCTCGAGGAATTTGTTTAAGACCAAAAAAAAAACTACAGTCTGTTACGTGACACCCTTGTAGAGAGAGACCGCCAGGCCATCATTTCCACGCTGAGAGATCTATCACCTAACAGTTGGTTTTGGTCCCAGAGCTCAAAATGACCCCCCTGCAACCATTTGCTCCCATGAGCTGTCGAAATGCTGGTTTTTGGGCAAAGAACAAAGGCCTCATCAATGCGGACTCTAAAAATCAATGAATCTACATTATTTTGAAACAACAACAACAGCAGCAGCAGCAGCAGCAGCAGCGTCACATCTGGGTCGGAGAAAACCCAGACTCGGTTTACGTCTTCATTCAAAGTCATGTTCAGATGCAGCTGTGGTTTCCTTTAAGAGGTAATCGCTTGTGTGACTGTTCGTCACTGAAACGCTCATTGTGTTCTCCTCAAAACCAATTCAATTTCACTTTCCAAGAACGGTCCAGTGTCGGAGCAGCTGAGCTGGGTCAGGGAGGTCCGAGGGGGATAAAGAAGCTTGGTCATCGCGGCTCTGTAAGCAGTGAGTCAGTGTTTGGGAAAGATCCAAGAAAAGTGCTTCTGCTGCCAGACAGAAGGAACCGCAGAGAGCAGCCAGCCACGTTCCCTCGGCCCTCGTCACTACGACAACCGTCAATAATTGAAAGAGGAGGAAGTAGCTTCTTCAAAGTATGACACAACACTCTGTCATCTGCTGCTCCCAAGAGAGCAAGAGTTAAACACACACAATGTCTTACTGTCCACACACAGGACACACTCATCTTCAACCTGTGAGCAGTTCTGAACAGAGGCCGGCCCACGCGTTGGCAGGCTGAGATCACCGCCGATACTGACCACTATTTTGCTTTACTGATTTACTTTTAGTTTTTACTTATAGCCACTATTAGAGCCAGAACGATAAATCGGCCAGGCCAATATTAGCTTATTTTGCTGATAAATCAAATTGTTAAAAGGTATCACAACAGAACAGAAATGCTAAGCTAACCTTCATTCAGCGTGTATCTACGGGATCTGGATCTGTTGTTTATGTAATGTGTTATATCTATATTTTGTCATCAGATCTTTTAAACTTCCAGGTATCAATATCAGTATTGGCCATACCTGTTATCATTTCTAATTTAATTTTCAGTGACATTTACTAATCAATATTGACTGCTATATTGTACTTACTGTCTTTTACATTAGTTTAATGTTCAATAGTAAAACATACAGCCTCATGATATATTTTGCAGAATCTCTACATTACCTTTCTCACACCTGTGAGCTGTGGCCACTAAGCAACTAACACCCCATTTAGCCTTGGTATGAAAATGGGACACATTATACGGATAATAAATGACCTGATCTTGCCTTCGTGCTCACACCTGGTATTTTTATGTGTCCTCATTGAGATCAGATCTCTGTCCTCAAGAGCAAAAACTGCATGTGAGTAATCTGAGGTGGTGGCAAATCAGCCCCAGCCGTCCTTAAAAAAAAGCACCAGAGTTTCGGGAGCTGTTGATTTAGGGGGAATTTTATGAACTCTGCAAAAGAAATCTTCCTTATTTGTCCCCTCTTTTAGATGTGGCACATGTAACACATCAAATTATATTTTCTTGGCACTAAAAATTGTGTGAGTTTGTCATAATGTGTGTGTTTCTGTAGGCCGCTCTGACTAGATAAATGAAGTGCCTTGTAAGCAGCTGATCAGCTGCAGATGAGTGCAGCACACACTGTCACACAAACAGTCCTTTTTTATTGTAAATCATTAATTTCCACCCGTAATGCTTTAATTTCCAACACAGTTCTGTTGACTAATGCAACTCATGGTGCTTTCATGGCACAGAATAGACGTATAATCAGTAATTAGAGGCCTGTCTCTTTCAGCCTAATCTCGTGCTCGCTCTACATTTGAACAAGCTAAATTTTAAGCCAGCCAGAAACAAACATCTGTATGAGTTTTAAGTCGAGTACGGATGCATGTTGTTCAGATTGCATTTACACCTACCTCACATCTGAACACAATGCAAACCAGACTACCTCCAGACATGGTCCTACAGATCCGATCACGACACATTTACACCTAATGTTAACATGGATTTTTCCTTCTTTAGATGAAGTGTCAGGATACAGATCATATTTTAAATGGGGTCTAAAACATATCTACTGGTTATGATAGGTAAATGAGTCACTTCAAACTTAACCAAACTGGTGTGGTGATAAACTGACTGACAGACAAACTGAAATAGCACGACCAACAAATATCCATAGATTTGCTGTTTCATTCCTCTTTTCAGCACACACACATTTTCATTTCCCGCTTTCAAAACCTTTTCATTTCGAGACCTTTCATTATTAATTGTACCTGTTGAATTGTTGGTTTGGCATGAAAATACAGTAGCTCACATTCTTCAGGAAGCAAGTTTGCTTCCTGATGATCTGGAAAGAACATCAGCTAATTAACACCGTCTGCTCAGGAGATAACACATAAAAAAAACTTGTATTTGAGAGGATTTAGACTCTTTGCTTTATTAGAAAAGCTGTACAATATCACATGTCGACACAGCCTCACATGCTTTTGAAAAGCTCTTAAAGGATGGGAGCACATGACTGAAAATCTGGTGAATAAAAGAGGTTAAACTAAATAGATTAGAACATGCAAGGCACATTTAGCTTCTCTCATTATACAAAGACAAAGGTTACAGGCCTAACCCATAACATGGCCCGCACCATAATTACTGTTCACCGCCATCCATGCATAAAATTCCTCAGCTCCCAAATTCTGGAGCCCCCTTCCCAGTTAACTCTGCACTCCCAGCCAGCAGCAGGCTGGTCTGCACTCGGCTGCAGTTCAGCGGACATAAGAGCATCAGACCATTTCCCTAAGGCTACTTGTTTCCACAAAAACAGACACTTCTGGTTTTTTCTTTGCAGCCTCACAATCTGAACCACTGCCACGGAGGGAGATCAGGTGTCAAGAGATGACGCTCGAAATGTAAAGACGGTTACTGTAAAGCCTTTTGACGCTGTGCCATTTGGTTGGTCCGAAAATGCAAAGTGCTTTTTAGTGCGTAGCTCCTTTTTAACATGAATGAGTGTGTATGTTTTCCCGAGGGATGTTAAATCCAGAAAAAGGATTCTTGAGCCGTCACTAACGCGCACAGAATATGTTGTATTTTAATTAAAACTGACCAAAACATCCAAACACTCTCACAGAAAAAAAAAATCTAATGAATTCCCAAACCTCTCAAAAACTGAAGCATGAGTGACTGCAATTTCCTTACTGGTAAGACTGAAACTCACACAAAGCTTGCACGGAAAAATATAATTCCACTTCACGATGGATCTTGTCATAATAAATACAATCATACAGTGACAATAATTCAGTGCCAGGGGAGCAGCCTTGTAAATTAAAGGGCAGGACTCTTCCTCACTTCCCATTATATGGTTCAGGAGAAAACTTTTTTCCTCCTGGCTCCCTGTGGGGATACTGCTTTCCTAAACCATCCATCTTCTCCTTCTTCCTTCATATCATAACATTTAGAGCTTTACATAACATCAGACCGGGCCCTGCAGACCCAGACTTCATGACAGATGTGGTAATGATGTCTGTCCTCTGAGAGCTCGAAGTTGCACATTTCTGAAAATGTAGCTTGTCTCTTGATTTGAGAGAATGTTGTGAACTGAACTCTGATAGTTGCGTTAGATAGTTCGGTCAGTGTGTGAGATATAAATGCTGCAGAGCTACAGACACAACTCGAGATGGACACGGCGACGAGGATCAGGATTGTTTCTGAGGAGATGCAACACAACTGACAACACTGCAGCAAACATTTATCACAACATAATACAAGGTCAGAAAGGTGTTACAGCTCCATGGGGCCAAACTAACGCCGTGGAGTGCAGGTTAAAACATTTGCTTTCTAGGCTTCACCCTTGATGTTTATTCAAGTAGATGCTTTAATGTGATTAAAGGCGCCTGTTGTGACTTCAGATAGAAAATCAAAGCAGGTTTGTGCAGGACTGCAGGCAACATTTGGGCCTTGTGCTTCCCATTTGAAGCGTGGAGGAGATGGAGGATTTACTGCGCATGAAACAAACTCAGAAAGAAATAATGGACGTGAACGGACACGTTTTCCCATTTAACTGTTCACAGAGCACGCGAACATTTTCCACAGAAAAACAGGTGTGTGAAATCAGAAATCAATGAACTGCTTGTCAGTGTGAGATTTCCTTAGATATGTCCCGTTCAGGGTAAGACGTACATCAGTAACATCTAGTCACTACAAAGGAGAGCAGAGCTAACCTGTAGCACGTAAACACACCGCAAAGTGAAGCGAAGTCAAAGTGGAGGAAGAGGAGCTCACCTTGCTGGCGGGTGTTGGTCTGATAAGGAACCGAGGATCTGAGGCTGGAGGCAGGAAAACTTCCCGAAAACCAGGAGGGATAGATCCAGATTTACCGAGTGGCCCGTTAACGAAGCTCACTGACTCCCAGCTATCAACGCTTGGCTAGCAGGTTTGCGCATATTTCTGCCAAACTTATGCGACAGAAGAAAAGAATGTGCGCCCCCCCCACTCCGAAAAAACCCAAATAACCAACGGAGCGGGAAAAAAAACTTCCTCAGAGTCGTTAACTTTGTTTTTTTCTTCTAAATTCAACGTTCGTTCGTCTTTTCCTTCGCGACAAGCTTCTTTTCTCCCACCTAGCTAACCTTAACAGAGCCGAAGAAACTGCGCGAGCGCTGCCCGTGCGGGAGTTCGCGGTCGTCCCTTTATCCCAAAATGTTTCCCCTCACCTCCGAAAACTGAGCCCGAAACTTCTTCAACTCGCTCGAATAAAATATCCGAAAACGAGACCTCGTTCGCGGTAATATTCTGACGAAAGAGCGAAACTGGAATGAATCCTAGAAAGTATTCGGTCCGTTCCTGGCGGAGAAACGCTGTTAAACAACGAGAGTCCGGGCCGCTCCAAACCTCCCCCCTTAAATCTGAGAATATGCGCATCCTCCGGACCAGCGTCAAGACAGCGGCAGTCACACACACAACTTCCTGTCGCTCCTCACAAAATAAAAGCCAGCATGAACTGGAGCTGCTCGACATCCGTTAGCTGAATAACTTTACGAGGACTTAAAAAAAAATAATACAGTTGGCTGACTCATTAGCTTGGTGAGGAAGATCACATTTTACCTTTAGAGGTAGCACAATTAAGTGCTTCAGAGTTGGGGCTAAAATAAAATGCTGCTAAAATGCGACATAATAGCAAAATTAATTTGGAAATCGCTAGAGAGGCTGCATTTATTGAGGGTGTGCTTTAATTGATGGTTGCTGATTGGAGTTAAAACGGAGAAGCACCATTCAGTCAAAATAGAGAGCAAACTGCTGCAAACTGTTGACACATAAAATGTTTTGTTTAGGTTTTACTCACCTTAGTTTTAGATATTGTTGGAATTCATATCTTGCTCGTCAAAGTTGATCTATTGTGCGTTTTGTTTGTTGAACTCACCTCTCACAGATGGGAAATTCACCTGGAGATATTGTGCATAGTACAATACGAGTCATTTTTGCACAATATATTGACTGCACATTAAAATAGTCTTTCAAAGTTTGTTTTGCGCCACACAAAGACTGCTTTTTTTCGTGAATGCGCAACTGTTAATTTGAATGTCAAACAGCCGGAAGTCCGACGTTATTCAGGCTGTTGCTTTCCAACTTGACGCAGGCTTATCCGGGCTGGGAGAAACCTGGCTCCCCCTGCCATCCACAGCACCTCTCCTGTGGAGCTCCACCAAGTCTCACACAACACGGGCTAATACTGTGATTATAAATAATTATAGTACTCCAGCGTTACATTTCAAATACCATATAATTTTCATAAACTCACAACAAACTCAGTCCTGATCACAACAGAACACTTTGAGAAATATACACAATAATACATAAGACATGATAAATAAATGTAAAACTAAAGAGTTCAACAAGATCCCTGTAAGATCTTTGAACTCGACAGACACACTTTTACTTTGAAAGGACACTTTAGGATCACTGAGAAAAGTCATGTAGATATAAAAGAGCATTAATAAAAATGTTTGCTGCATTTTACAAAGACGTTGAGCTCTTAATGGAAACTTTTACAATTTAAAAGTCTGTTGTACTTTTTAAAGTTTTGAGCACATTTATCAACATGAGACGTTTGCTGACCAACAACATGAACGTGTCTCTGACGTTGTTTTCTTTGCAGGATTCAAACTGACATGAATGCAAATTCACTGACAGAAAATAAAGCACTTTCATCAACTTCCCGTTCAAGGCAACGATAAAATAGCTTTATTGTGCTGGCGTAAAGATCATATGCTTTGGCAGCATTTCAAAGAGCATCAGAATTTCAAATGTATCTGCCAACTCAGCACAAACACAAGTTTGCTCTGCCTGATCAAACACATAGTTCATATCTGCAGAGCTCATATGGTCTTTGATTTCATGACGCGGTGGACAAATGATTGACGACTGAAGCTGCGCAGACACATGAAGCCCAGCTTGGTAGTTAGATTAAAGAATGAGACGACAAAGAAACAGATTTGTGTTTCGGCATGTGTTCGTCTTTCATCTTCCCTGCAATGTTAACCTTGTTTGATGAAGAAGATATTTAGAAAATGAGGCGACCTTATTATTCGCTTTATTAGAGATCCAAATTCTGTGCTTTGAAGATCAGTCCTGGAGCGTCACATATAAACAGAGACACCGAGCCTCAAACAAAGATTCCTCTGCTCTGCATTTGTAGATGCTGAACATCTCCACTACCTGTCCGCTATTGAGAAAACAACCTTTATCTTATTGCTGTTACACAGGCTGTAACACAAGCCCCAAACTGAGCTCTTATCAGCAGACGCAGGATAATCTTGGCATGACAGTACAGGATGTGACTGCTTTGACTCATCCAGATTAGATAAAGTGTTGATAGTGTCATTGATCTGCCTAAAATTTGAATGAAAGTGCAAGAAGAGACCACAACAGAACAACATGCTGCACAAATAAAAACCAAACCAAACCAAACCTCATGCATCAGGATGCAAACACTGCCCATAAGTGCATATAGATATAGAGTTTGTTTTGGTTAACAGCAGCTTTGCGTTGCTCGAGCACTCAGCAAGAGAAGAGTAATTAAATGCACATCATACGAAGGTGTGAGTTTTTAATGTTCAATACTAGTACGGTTAACTAACCTCTGTTCAGTTTCAATAACTGCAGTGACTTCCTGGAGTGGTGTCATCACCGTCAGGTTGCCAGGAAACTAGGCGCCTCTGTGGTCAGTGCTAAGCTAAGCTAACTGGCTGCATACAGCACCCAGCAGCATGTCCCTCTTTACACGTTACATTTTTTGTGTGGATTAAAAAACAAGATGAGAAGCTTCAGAGATGCTGGTAGGCGGATTTGGTATCTTTGGACAGAGCAAAGGTAAATCTTTGTGCTACGCTAAGATAACAGTTTACATCTCCTCTTCAACTCTTGGCAAGAAAACAAATATGTGTATTTCCCAGAATGCCGCCTGTCCCGTATGACTGAGTGTGTTTCCACGGGATAAACTGTCTCCATGGTCCACTTTCAGATCGGCGGCTTTTGGTCAGACACTTTTGGATTTTTGCACTTTCGGCTGAAGTTAACTTCAAAGCGAGCTGCTGACTTTGTAGCAGACGGAGTGTGAATCTGACAACCGCATACATACCAGAGAACGAGCGAGCGTGTTTATTAGAGCACTAACAGTGAGAGTTAAAACGTGCCATCGGCCACATCTGACGAGCTCAGAGCATCAAAACACGGCTGCAGATCTTTGATGCAGCGCGGAGGCAGATTTTTATGGACATTTCTTTTTCTGTTTGTGTCACTGATAAACTTGAGACGTGAGCTCTTAATGATGAGTTCTGCACGGGACGCGAAAGCCTCGGCAGAATCCAAAACATGTGGTGATTGTTTATTCCTCTGGTTGCTTATTGTGATGACAGGAGGTGAGTGATGTATCTGAAACTCTGTAAATCTGCACCGCAGTCTGAGCAGTGACAGCTTTGGGTGGTAAAGTTTGTGCAAAACAAATCAGGCAAAATGAAAAAAAAGCAATCGCAGACCAGTAAAAGATGGTCTTTGGTTGTTTATAGCAGCATGGGGGAGACACGCTGTCTGCTTCTCTGTCCTGGTTCACTGGCACACAAAACAGAATGAAAGCAGAACTGGTGTTAATGAAAAAGCTTTAATCATTAACTCGTCCCTGTGGTGTGTACATGCCGTGGTAGCTCAAGAAACATACATACAGGACTTAACTGAAAGGCTGTAAAATGAAGGTATAAACTGTCTGATTTCTATGAATAATTACACAGTACAATTATTTTATACCTGTGAGGAAATGCTAAAAGTGTCCACAGGTTGTCTACATGGGATGAGATCAGATAAAGGCGTCAGTTAACGGAGATGGGACCAGGACTGCGCAGGCTTCAGAGTCTGTTGAAGTTCGGCTCGGATGTGGCACGGTCTGTTTTAAGATGAGGTGGGGCGTTCCCGATCACTCCTCACTTCCTTTCAGCGTAAGGAAATGCGCCGGACACCATTAAAGCCGGGAGTACCTTATGCAAAAGCAAACCGAAGGCAGGCTGAGCCGCACATCAGCATGCGAACAAACAGGGAGTCATGCAATCCTCAGAGTGAACAATATCTCCCTCAGGGACGCTTTGCATGATCATTTCCCTAGCAGCTTCTTCATCGTCCCAAAGTGCTGTTTTATTGTCCTCGCTTTTCGTGTTTGCATTCCATTGTTACTGGGCAAGTACAAATATCCTCCTTTATGCACAAAAACCTCAGACGGGCCTTCCACCAGAGCCCAGCCCTCATCCATCCATCAGCAGCGCCCCTGTTCTACACGGGGCCCCCCAAGCTCGGCTCACCACCCCCAGCCCGCTCTTTGACATAACGCTGTTGTGGCTTTCCGGGCCTTTATGCTGGCTGTTGTCTGAGGCAGATTGAAGACCCTTTGTGTGCGTCGGCCCCTGTCCTGAGTGGCCGGGAGGAACCTGCTGGGCTGCGAGTGGAGAGACAGGAATGCGCATATGAATGGGCCAGTGTGTGCCGGGCACCTGCTGACTGAGGGACGGCGTGCCTCTATGAGTCCTGGTTCATCAGCGTAACCATCTTGTTCAATTACACGTGCGGCACGGTGTTGCGTTCCCCGGTCATTCATGCTGAATGGGGGTATTGTCACTGCGGTTGTGAATATTTTGGTATTGTAGAGGAATTCTTAACAGACGTGGTGTCAGCTGCATTGTGGGTAATTATCACTAAATGCAGCAGTTTAGTTCTGCCCTGCTATTGTTCTGGATTTCCAATGATGTCTGAATGCTGTGAAGAACCTGATTGGTCTGATCTGATTTGAGGGATTTTTTCCTTTTATGCTCAATTTCTGGTATTCTGAATGAATATATCAAACAAGTCAGTTGTAGACATTTGACCACTGTTTATTACCTGAAACTATCTTTTTAAGTGTGACACTTTAACCTGACTTGTGATGGACGAAGTATTCGGATCCTTAACTTCAGTAAAAGTAACAATACCACTCTAATACTCATCAATCATTACAAGTTCTGTATTTAAGATTTTAATGAAGTTAATTTAAAATAAAATCTAAAGTAAAATCTCATCAGCAAAATGCATTTAAAGAATCAAAAACAACAAAAGTACATATAGAAAACGGCCTCTGTGAGTGTCATACATATTATTATATTGGATTAATATCATGATCACATTAATGCGTAGGCAGCATTTTGATGTTTTAATTGGATGAGGTGGAGTTCATTTTAATTTCTTTACATGCTCTTGGACAGTTTAATCTCTAACAACATGTGTTTTTTATAATAGTTCATCATGTTATGTGTAAAAAGTAACTAGTGTCCATCATTGTCAGATGTATGTAATGTAATGTAGTGGAGCAGAAGCATAAAATAGGTTAAATACTAAGTAAAGTACCCTCACTTTGTACTTGAGTACATGTCTTTTGTGCTTTATGTGCACTCAGTACTTTGCACCGCTGTACTTCTCGCCTCCACATAAAGAAACGTCCTGATGATTTTACCGACAGTCTGATTTGATGATGAAAAAGGTTAAACAATATATTTCAAATTGTTGCTCAGTTTTATGTGACTCATACAGTTTGTTGGTATTACTTCAAAGTGACGAAAACCAGTTGAATGACATTAAAATGTTGGATAGCTGCAGCTGATGGACAACAAATCCACATCAACATATTTATAGACTAAATATTTTCTTTCCTGTTTACACATGAAGCAGAGGAGCAGCATCAGCATCGGACAAAGTCATGCAAGTCCAGTGTTGACGCTCCTCTTAGCTGTTTCTGGTGCCCACTCCTGAGGGAAACGTCTGGCTCTTTAGCTGCTGAATGCTCCACCAGCTAGTCTCTAGCTGAGCCTGTCCGCTGTGTGCTGCTGGGCAGTTAGCATGCTGTGGGTTTCTAAAGCTTTCTCACTGAAGATGCCTCTATGAACGCAGTGAGTCAGTCAGAACAGTAAAGTTTGTGCTTCAAAAACCAAAAAATGAGCTGAAAGATGCCTGAAAGCAGCGTAAAGCTGAGAGTCAGCATGACTTGATCCACTGCTGCTTTAAGGTGGTTATTTTAGAACGAGTTTGGGTTAATGTTCCAGTTTATAAACCAACCATACTGACAGTTTCATCAGTGAGTATTTATTGTGTATTATTTATTGTGCAGACTGAGAGCGAAACCTGCTGAATTCTCGTCTCTTTGTTCTAAAGCACAGAGCTGAAAATAGACGCAGGAGTTAAAGCTCCACAGAGCAAACCTGTGCACACGAGCAACACGCTGGAGCTGCAGCCACCAGAAGCAAATACAGCTACAAATACAGATTTACAGAGTTCCTCTGCAGATCTGGCAGATCATACATAATAATTTGATTTCTAAAAACAGTCTGGTATGATGGGACTTGGATATATGATCCCAAAAGGTTCATTAATTGTCCTCTGACTCATATGGTACAGCTTATGGGTTGTTTGTCTGGCTCTGCTTTTGAGAAGATTACATCTCCATAATCAATAAAAAGAAGCTTAACCATCCACCACAGAGTCTGGAAAAAAATACATCTGGGAAAATAAACTTTCCCCCTCAAATATAACCACAATAACACAAAAATCACGGCATGTTCACTGAGCACAATTTCCTGAGGAAACTTTTACATGATTATGGTTGCTGGTAGGGACGTTTTGACACTGTCCAGATGTGTTAGCTGCATTTCAGTCCAAGTGTCGCTGCATGAATCCAAGTTCCACTGACATGGCGTCCACATCCAGTATTAAAGTGACTGGAAGATCTTCGATGTGTTTTCAGATTGAAATGTAAAGCTAACAAGTCTGTTGGTTCCACACACAGAAACCAGGTATCACATGGTTCTGGATCACCTGATGAGCCCGACACGTCCCGCAGTCACAGTGCTGATTGGCTGGACGAGCTGAGCCGAGGCCTCTGGACTCGCGGCTCTCGTCACCCGCTGACCTGGAAAGCGGGAGCTTAAGATCTGCAACATCACTCCAACCGGCGGACGACATGCTGCTTTGAAGTGGGAGTGGGCCTAAATTGGATTATGCACCATCTCTGAGGAGCAGCTCCGGCAGATTCGATTACACACACCCCATCGCCCAACACCCGCACTCCTGCCTCCCCCATGCAGATGAGATGACGTGGGGCGGTCCCCCGTGCCGGAGTCTGGTACTCCACTTCTTAATGTGTGCCCATCTGCCAGCCATTTACCTGATTACTCCGGGATAACTCAGACAGGTCGGGCTCTGCCGGGGCAGCTGGGAGGCCGAAGACCGCCATTAATTTTATACAGGTGGACACAGGAAAGATAAGGACCAGGCGACCCTTTTATCTGCGAAAACAAGCATCCAGAGAGCACCAAAACGGAGCAAACTGACATCTGGTACAACGGGATTCGATTGTGAATTACACCATTTTCTGTAGCCACTGAACTACTAATTTTGCAGCTTAAATGTAATCGTCAAACTGGAGGAATACACACAGAGCACAAGCTGCTCTCATCATCCACTCTCTGGCTAAAGCGCTGTTTAAAATAAAATCCCAAGCACCGACTTCAAATCCTCCACGCAAGCATGGCACACAGACCACCTTCTATTTCTGAGGAAAATAACATCCAGTCCTGGTTTAACTCGGGCTCATTATGGTGGAAGTGGGTTCCAGGGCCAGGAAGTTTCATTGCTTTCCAAATAAATCTCACTAAACAGAGCTGTAATCCAAATTCCTCATCTTGTTGAGTCCTCCCCAAGTCCTCACATTACGAGAAAGCTCTGAAAAGCTGGGCTTAGAGATCACACCTTCTCCTTCTAGATAGCACTTGTTGTGACATTTGCACAAAAACTGAGCTAAGAAGCAGCTAATTGAAAGAAACTTTGATTTTTTTCAGCGTGGAAAAAGTCAAACAATGCTGCTCATTTTCACCCAACAGTTCCTGATGGTTTCCACATAAAGACGCAAAAAGCAGCTCTCAGAATTCAAACCAGCTCATGAAAAGTTATGAAAAAGAATGAGGCCCTTTAATATTCCTCCGGTTTTTACCGTGTGACACAGAGGGTTTTCATTACCTCGCTCGCTGCTTGCAAATTTCAGACATCAACTTTGATTATGTGACACAGGACCTGGCAGGGGATCAATCAGAAGGTGCTGAGGGCGGGAGCGACGGCCAAAATGACTGGCCTGATTCAAACAGCATAATGTGCTTTGTTTTGAAAACAAACAGGGATTTCTAACCAATCGCCTCAGTGACGGGCGGGACAGGGCCGGGCTAACCCGTGCTATAACCGACATGTGGCACTCAGAACGGGCGATCCCGGCTACGGCTCCTCAGCTGTGTGGAAGGAGGAACTTGTCACTGAGCGTAAACAGCTCTCTTGGCTTAGTTCTCCGAGCTAAAATACCCCCATCCCACCCCATCTACCCCTCGACACCCCATCTCCTTGCGCTGTGTGGCGTCAGCTGCAATGAGCTCCAGATGTGGCCTGGCACCCCTCCAGTCACGGCACTGGATGTGGTTTGAAGGTAGTTTGGAAACACCGCCCACCAGCGGACCCAATGAAAGTTCCTCAGACTGCAGCGAGAGGTTTCTGCCGCGGCCTCGTCCTCGGCCTGCAGAAGAAGTGCAGCACTGTTCTGCACGTCTGTGGAGGCCTGAGAGGAAAAGGTATCTGCCTCCTGCATGTGCATGTGTTACTTATTGAACATGCTTTGAATAAGTAAGTATATGAGACAACAGCTGAAAGTACTTCCATCTGTTTCAGTAGATATGGAAATATCAACATCTTTTATTCACCCTCAGGCTTCCATCCTTTGTTCTCTTTGCATATAAATACTGGTTCAAAAAGTAGTCAGTGATGAGTCCGGCCTTTGATAACGAGTCATCTCAGTGACAGTGTGAGAGGTGAGATGAAAACTAATAACTGCTAGTCCGTTAAAGGAGGTTTGAAAGTTAAAAAAATAACAATAATTTCTTTAAAAAGACACACAAACAATGTGTGATAGGGAAGTTATCATTTAATTGTGCTTATTCTTCCATCAGAGGCAACAATAACACACAGGAAGGTATTAATAAACCACAAGGCGTGACTAATGAGCAGCCAGAGTTGTGTGGTTTGAGGTTATTGCTTCACCAAAAATGCAAAGAGATCAACCATGAACATCTGCAGTAGGTCCCAAGTATTTACTGAAACACTTACAGAGGCATAAAACCAGTACAGCAGAAGCAGCCGAGACATGTTGCTACAGCAGAGACGGGTCACTGGCAACATATGTCAAGTTTAGAAGATGTCTACCAATACAAACGTATGAAAATGACCTTTAAATCACGTCATCTGTTGCAGTGACTGACTGATAACTTCATGAATACACAGGAAATAACCGAGCACGATGGCATAAACATAACTTGGCTGAACATTGGTGTCCATCCATGATGTCTTACTATCAGCTGTAACAGCTGCACTGATGCTGCTCTCTCTCTTTCTAACAGTCACCCTGTTTAGTTTTCCAACGGTGGTCCGTAGGATCGAATGAGGTCAGTGTGTGTGAGCTGCCAGAGAGTTCACGTGGTGTGTTTTTTTAGACCACAGCGCCCCCTGCTGCCCAGCAGGGATCGCTTCACATGTTGGCCTCCAGTTTGAATACAAACTGCTGCATGGAGAGCAAACGCTGCATAAATTCAGCATGTGACAAAAATACATAATATATTAATATATAACAACCGAGTGGATGAAACCAGTCATCCCAGAGCCACTTTCAACAAGCTTTCTGACTCTGAATGCTGCTCTTTGTCTAGCTTTTATGTCATTATGCCGTCTTTCAAATTATTCTGACAGCATTAGCATTTATGTGTTGCTTTCTCCCCTTTCAAAGTCAAACAATTTCCCTGTCTGTCTGTCGCTAACCTGTACGCCTGCTCTGCTCTCATACTAAACTTAGAAATCTGAATGTCGGCTCATTCCACAGTGGAATCACCAACAAATGCACATTAAAGCTCAGTGCAGCCACTGATGTTTATGGTATGAAGGCAGAAAATAACGTCCTGTTCATCCAGTGGCTCTTTGATGGTGTTCACTTCAGACAAAACCAGTCAAATGAAGTGAAATGAGTGACATCTTGGTTAACGTGGACCTCGCCTACTGTGTTTTCAGCTCATATTATTTGCCTGCAGTAACTCATGTCCAGATGCGGTGTGTCTGTCGTCACCGTGGTGGTTTTAAGAGCTCCTGCAGATCTCCCTGTGGTGCCAGCTGGTAAGGGAGCTGGAGCCTCTTGTTCACCTGGCTGCAGAGTGCTGGACGGTGCTCCAGAAGCAGCTGACAGACCTCCTGATGACCCTGTTCTGCAGCCTGCTCGAGCATTCAACAGAACAAATACGGGCACAGATTAAACCAGTATCAAACTGTCTCTCTGGAACGCTTTCAGGATCTTATTGCTGACAGTTCTGTACCTTATGTAAAGGTGATGCACCATCATCATCACAGAGCAGTGGGTCCACTCTGTGGTGCAGCAGCAGTCGAACCACATCCAGGTGACCACAGTAAGCCGATCGAGTGTGGCTCCACCTGGTGTCCGGGGAGATGCACAAGCACCATTCTCAAGAAGAAACTCGCACACGGCCTGACGACCACTGCGACTCGCATAGTGCTGCGACAAAACACAGCAAAATGACTCAGGAGGTTGGACACATGAGAGCAGACACTAAAGCATGCACAGCCAAACATCGTCCCAGCACACACACCAGAGCTGTGTATCCAGCTGAGTCTCTCAGGTTAGGGTCTGTGCCCTTCTGGACCAAGGACGAGACCCTCTCCAGGTCTCCATCCATTGCAGCAGACCAGATACCTGCACAGAAGAATGACACACAGCAAGTTCGTGTACTCCACTGAAACATCAGTCAAAGCAGAAAGGAAAATGAATTTTAGCTAGGAAGCTAAAACATTTGAACATTTTGAAATTATTCATAGAAAACTAATATTTCTGTATTTTAAAACACTATTAGAACCACGGTTGAACTCAGCCACCACATGAACGCAAACCTCGTTCAAAATCCATTTCATTCATCGTCTGGTGAACACTGGGAGAGGAGACAGGATGGGAGCAACACGCACAGTGGTGGCTGTCAGACGCCATTGTGTTAACTGGAACAAACAGGATAAAAACACACACATTCAAACCTGAGGCTGAACACTAGTTTGTGAGTGAGGCTGTGAGTCAAAATTACTCTGTTTGACAGTTCCGTGTTTCTTCTTCTATCGTTAGTGGTCGACAACTTGACACCGCTAACAGCTAGCTAGCCTCCAAACACACAAGCCCAAAAATAAACCGTAACTGAATGGTAAAAAATAAGATATATAATAATCCAGGTACAGGTGGAAGCATGACAAATGGCTATTTATGTTATTTTTTGTTAGACAACACAAAAAACCTTCAAGCTTGCTAAATGTTTGCGCCACACCACCAGCCGTAAACGTGCTTCCTTAGGAACGACCCGACCAATTGCAGAGCTGCTGTGAGGAGGAACCCTTCAGGAGCTCTCTGATTCGGTGGATTTGTTGTCAGGATTAGTTTGGCAAAACAAGCGGCAGCACAAAACTTTGTGCTCTGGCTGCATAATGATGCTGAAAAGCGAAACACTGGGCTGCTGCAACGGATCATTTAAACTTTTTATAATATGTGAACAAAACCTATTCTTCGCTTTTGTTAGTACCGATGATATGACGAATCTTTTCCTTTCCCTTTCATGTCCGATAGTGCCGTTTGTACAATTTGTGCATGTGATTCGCTGATCATAAATACAATAACTGCGACTGTATTTGCACATGGACAGAGAGGGTGAGCTATTGATCCTGTAGGCATAGCTACTGTTGGGAGTAAGGTATTGGGTGGATCTCATTTCTCAAAATTGTCGTTTCCTCGCTCCTCGATCCTCGCTCGAACCGGAAGTACTTCTGGTCCGCCATATTGCCGGCCGTCCCAAAGCGAAAATTGCGGCTCTGAGGAGCGAGGATCGAGGAGCGAGGAGGGCTCTCGGAGGAGCTATGAGCGAGGATACATCAGTGCATCCTACCCGGAAGTCTGTCAACTGAACGGTATGAAGACTCCGCCCCCACAGCTGGCACGTTTGAACGAGGTGGAGAAAGTGCGCTGGTGTAAATATCCTGCAGTGAATGGCTGCAATTCAGATGAGCCTAACTTAAAGTTACGTTCTCCAAAGAGCGATAATACAAGAACATGAGGATCCGTCATGTTTCAATCACGTAAGAGATGATGTATAGTGAGCAGGGACCATAGGAACCTGCTCACTATTATCCCGCTTTGAACTCTGCTCACGACTAAAGCATTCAATATAAAGTGACGCAAAACACTGATTAAAGCATATTTATTGATTTAAAATGAGTCTACTCTCGTCTGTCACCGCTCTCACTGCGCAGCGGCTCTGAAAGCAAAACACTTACGTTGCGTAACAACCGCCTCTCAATGTGCGCAGGACGGCAGGCGGGGAAACTTATTTCTTTACAGATATTCAGAGAAATCATGTCAAATGTGGAGAAGAGACGGAATATCCCAGACCTGAGAGAGACGGAGCTGGAGACAGAGTTTGGTTTACCGCTGTTATTTCTACTGATGGATAAAAGTCCCGCAGCAGCTGATTTCTGTTCAGCGTCAGACATTAAAAAATCTGTCTCCAGTTTTGTCTCCACTAAGCAGTCTTTAATCTACAACCTGTTCTAACACTAACACATCGGCCTGTCGTCACTTTTTCTGCGTGTTATCTGAGTGAAATAATGTGTTTCATGGCTCGTAGGTTTCTCTTCACTAACAGGTCTGAAATGTGTCTCATTGAACAGGACAGAAGACACAGCGAGGCTGATAAAGTTCAGGTCAGAAAATGACACCTGTTCACCTGAAGAGGCGTCCAGCCAAGAATGAACTCATTAATTCTCATGTGTGTTAATAAAAGTGTTTCATATTTACTTGCTTGTGCTGGAGACTTTTTAACAATGTAAATATAAGTATGAAATGTAAATATATCGAGGGCGGGGGGCGGTGGGGGTGTGAATATAACGGTAACTGCAGCAGCTCCAGCTGTGTCGCGTCATCAGAAACAGACGTCGCTTCACGTGACGCTTCAGAGGAAAGGACGTCTCAATTCTCATAAAACATGTTTCCTCGTTTCTTCTCTCCTTGCGTGGTTTCCTTGCGTCCTCTCATGCATCCCTGGTGGGAGGGACTAAGACGCAAGGAAAAGACGCAAGTGAGGGAAACGAGGATGCAATTTTGAGAAATGGGATGTACCCATTGTATGGACGCACTACATTATAATAATAATTCTCCGATTGCTCTTGAAGGCATCTTTGGTCTCGTGCTGTCTGATGCAGAGCAGGTATTGGCTGCGGCCTGCTTGAAGGCGGGGTTGGACGTCCGGTCCCACCCACAATACCTTTTGTGGTTTGTGGTTTTTATGACGAATAATGTCGTTCTAAGGTAAGGAGATTATGGTACAAATCGACATTATGTTGGTTATTTTATCTTTTAAAACTGTTTTTCACACAGTGAAACAGACTTACACTTGTGGTTTCAGGTGAACTCAAGGAAATTTTATTTTTGATGCTCAAATTTAAAGTCACTGTTGCAGTCTAATCGTTTTTTTTTCTTCCAATATTCCGATCAATATGATGTCACGCTGGCTCATGGGGACTTTATGACTCTTTTGTGCAGATTATCTGTTCACTTACCTGTATTTACCTTTGTGTGTGTGTGTGTGTGTGTGTGAGGTTAAATGAGGACTTTGTCCTGAAACCATTTCTGTTGTGACTCTAATGTGCAGACTCTCCGGTCAGTCCCCCCTATTTATCTCTGTGTGTGTGTGTATTTCTTATTTATTTTATTTATTTAGCAGTCCATGTTTTTCAGGACTGCTCTGATGTTGACATTGTATCCTGAGCTTGAGGGTTTTGTACTTGTTTTGTTTTGTCCCTGTATTGCTGTTATTGTGTCATTGTCATTCAGTGTTACAACCTTTTTACCTCCTAATAAGTTCGAATAATTTATACTTTTCTTTTTTTATTGCATGCTCTGGTAAAGCTTTAGGTTCTGTACAAGGTGTGTGTGTGTTTGTTTTTGAAGTGGAGCATTTTACATTTCTCTTGTACATGTATATATGGTGTATTTTCTGGTGACTTCATTGTACCTTTTCTCCTCTCAATATGCCATAAAACTATATTCTAAAAATAATACATATATTCTAAACAATATCAAATAGTTGTTGTAGTAGAAATTTAATTACCACTCGATGATCTGCCACTATAAAATAATCAGGATTTCTCTCTGGAATGCATAAAATGTAAATACTCAAGTACCTCTCTTGTACTGAATGTAGTACTTGAGTAAATGTACTTAGTTACTTTCCACCAGTGTCTAAAGCTTATTTTGTCACATTAATGTCTGCATTTCTTGTTTGTTGTTTCAGATTTTCAGATGGATAAAAATCATAATGATAAAAAATTTGGTAAAAGGTAACTTTTGAAATTCTGTTAGCAACATGTTCATCGTCATATTTACTGTAGCTTTCTTTTCACGAACATATTTACATTACAGGGGGGCAAAACAGAGTTTTATGTATGTACAACAGTTCCTGAATATGGACCTGGCAGACATCCACCAGGGGTGCATCAGATGGTGATTAGAGTCATGCTACATTAAACAGGAACACCAAAGCCTGTGATCAGTATAAACCACAACCAGTGAACTGATAGAACCAACGTAAACGTCAGAATGTGTATAATAAATACATGACACGTAAAACAATAGAAGAATACGTTACAACAACTCTGGTTAAAGGGAAGCAACATTAAGGAAGAGACAAAGTTAGATAAATCAAATCTTGAGTTTATTAAGCCAATAACCCAGAATGAACAGTGGTATAGTGAGACTCGGCTGGCTGAGAGAGTGCTGCTGGGTGGAGCAGAGACTTCTACACCCTGCAGAACAGACGCCATGCATCAGCACTCATGCTGATTGGCCACGGCTGCACCTCCAGTTAACCTGCAGCCCAACAGAACACAGAAAACAATGTCATGAACAGCACAATGAACACATGGACTCACCGTGTGACTCGTCTGTGTGGCTCGTGTTTGTCACAGAGTTGACAACGTGTTGTATGTGTCAGAAGGAGATCCATTCATCGGTGAGTACAGGAGTCTCATCCACCGCCAGTGAAAGTGTGAACATGATCCCAGAGACTCGCAGACCCTCAAAACGTAGCCAAGCTGACCTCTGATCAGCATGGAGCACACACTGATTGGCTGACCCTTAATATTGGTGGTCGTCCCTTCACCACCGTCAGGTATCTGAGGTCTCAGTACTAAAGACTACGTTTCTCTGTTATGGTCAAATTTGCTGAGTATGCTTGCTCACATGTTTCGAGAGAAAGGTAAGTTGAGCAACATACTGAAGAGCTGGAAGTGGTAATTAAGGTTAAATACATAGAAACATAGGAGAGAGACAGAACCACTGATACCTTCTACAACGGTCAACCATGCAGAGTGATGAGAGAACCCGAGAACATTGGCCGCCAAGCAGGTATACTCCCCAGCGTCATCAAAAGACACATTTCTCAGTTGGAGGACTTCCATTTCATACTGCATGGAGTTAAGGCCAGTGGTGGTGGTCTAGAAAATGACAAAGGAAGCAGAACCCAAGAGGGGAAAAGGGAACCATGAGTAAAGGATTCTGAAAGAGTGAATGAATGCTTTACAATAAAGACTTTAACTGGCTTGTTGCAGCAGGATTGGTCACAGTAAGCGCCTACCTTGAGGACATGGACATACGGTAAACCATCAGGACCGACTCTGCTCCCGTTGACCTCAGTGTGCTTCAGCCACTGGATATGAGCCTGAGGGTTGCTGAACACCTTGCACTCAAACTCCACGTCGCTGCCCACCACTGCGGTGCGATCAGCCGGCAGGCCAGCCTGCAGGATTGGCTTGTGGAGTGAGCGCTCTGCAACACAACAAAAACACACATGTTGGTTAACTTCTAAACTAACAGCAGTGAAGACAAACATGTAAAATCAAGCTCTTCTTCGTGTTTATTTCTTGCCAGTCACTTCCTGTCACTTTACAAGTGATGATGGTGTTTGGGTGAACACTGAAACATCTTGCTGATTGTTTCTTTTGAATAGTCCAGTGATTTTAATAAACCTTTTTTTCAAAGCATTTATTAGTAATACAGTTAAGATGTGAACAAAAAATCTGAATGTGTTTCAGTTGTGGGCACCAGTGTTACCAGTGAAAGAAGTTAGTCTGGAGCTCTGGGCTTCATTGAATCAACTGTGTACAAGTGAGTCACAGGGCAGGTCCCAGAGGAGTAATCACTGCTCTCAGATCCATCGTTGAAAACACAGTAAATAATCTTAATCTATCAAACGGATGACAAAAGGGGCGTTCTGGTGGTTTACCTGTTGCCGTGTGTTCAGGCCTTTTCCTGGCATTCCCAGTCTGTTTTCGATTCCAGCCCGGCTCCCTTTGCTGCGTGCCAAAGTCCCCTCTCTCTCTACCCCGCCTGTCCCAGGTTTCTCTGGCTGTCGCTATCCGAATGGGGCAAAAATGTAAAAATCTGTTAAAAATGAATGTAAAAAAAGGAACAGTTCAACCTGCAATGATTTATTTTTAGTGCACTATTTTATTTATTTACCAAGACAGCTTTTACTTGTTGATGAGTAGGTTGCAGTTGCCCATTTACTTTTTCAGAACTGGACTAAAATGCTGGGTTTTGGCATTTGCAAGTATTACCACTGAAAAACTTTGGATACGGCATTTTGTTGCTTTATGTTACTGGGAGATTATCACATACAACTGATCTGTGCTGGAAAAATAAATGGCAAGCGCAAGGTGGTAGGTCTCACACCTTCTCAAGATTGAGAAGCAGGAGACGTAACCACTGGACTGCGCCTCCCACACAGTGTTAAAGTGGGCCACGCTAAGCTGTCCAACTGGGCAGCAGTGTAGGATGACTTGATAGATTGTGTCTGGTAACTGGATAGGTGGAGCCTAGTTTGGGTGGGGTTTTCAATGAAACTCTCCACATCCGACCCTCAGGAATGAGACACATCCACTACAGCGAGCCAATTATCAAAGCCAGCTGCTGTGCTCTCAGCAGGAAATGACATCAGGGATACATGTCATTTGCAGCGCTTGTCAAAGGAAATCAGCTTCACACCAAATCAAATGCAAACACCAGTTAAAGAGCAGAGTGGTAGGGACAGTTCAAAGTGAAATCTGATCAGAGCTGCCAAACAACCCGGCTACAAATGTGAGCTTCTACCTGGCTGAGACCATTAGGTAGACCTCTATGTGGTCTTGTTTTTAAAATACTCCTGGCCTGTTCCTATGTGTTGATTTCTGTGTCATGGTAGACCAGGTAGCAGACAGCTCTCGGGCTGTTTGGCATTTGCTGATTTCATTTAAGAGACAGCAGAGCATGGCCCATACTCTCCCATCTAGAGAGGTTAGATGGAGCAGGAGCCATGCTGAGGACAGAGACGGGGGGGTTTTAGTACTTGTAACTCGCCCTGGCTTCCTCTCACATTTTTCAACAGAACGAGAGTCAGACCAGACCCTTTTCTGGCAAATGTGAGGGTGGACAGCCAGGCTGGGGTTGGGAAAGTGAAAAAACAGGAAACATAGGAGAGAGACAGAACCACTGATACCTTTAACAACGGTCAACCATGCAGAGTGATAAGAGAACCCGATAGAATTGCCCGCCAAGCAGGTATACTTCCCACCGTCATCAAAAGACACATTTCTCAGTTGGAGGACTTCCATTTCATACTGCATGGAGTTAAGGCCAGTGGTGGTGGTCTAGAAAATGACAAAGGAAGCAGAACCCAAGAGGGGAAAAGGGAACCATGAGTAAAGGATTTCTGAAAGAGTGAATGAATGCTTTACAATAAAGAGTTTAACTGGCTTGTTGCAGCAGGATTGGTCACAGTAAGCGCCTACCTTGAGAACACGGACATACGGTAAACCATCGGGACCAAATCGGCTCCCGTTGACCTCAATGTGCTTCAGCCACTGGATATGAGCCTGAGGGTCGCTGAACACCTTGCACTCAAACTCCACGTCGCTGCCCACCACTGCGGTGCGATCAGCCGGCAGGCCAGCCTGCAGGATTGGCCTGTGGAGTGAGCGCTCTGCAACACAACAAAAACATACAGCAAATGTTAGTGGAGAAGTTTGGTGAGCAGTGAAGCAAACACGCAACATGTAAAATCAGGCTTTAGTTGTCAGATCTATTGCTGTTGCTCCACCTCACAAGGGGGGAGGAGAGGCATTGCCTTAAGCTGCTGGGAACACCATCTCCTCTGGCAAGCACACCTAAGTGACATTTCAGTAGTCATGTGAATATTACATCTCAGGTCATGTGCTGATCATGTGACTTCTTTGTGTGTGTTTCTTGCCAGTCACTTCCTGTCACTTTACAAGTGATGATGGTGTTTGGGTGAACACTGAAATGTCTTGCTGATTCCATCCATCCATCCATCCATTTTCTTCCACTTATCCGGGGCCGGGTCGCGGGGGCAGCAGTCTAAGCAGGGACGCCCAGACTTCCCTCTCCCCAGACACTTCCTCCAGCTCTTCCGGGGGGACCACGAGGTGTTCCCAGGCTAGCCGAGTGACATAGTCCCTCCAGCGTGTCCTGGGTCTTCCCTGGGGCCTCTTTCCGGTGGGGCATGCCCGGAACATCCTCCCAGGAAGGCATCCAGGAGGCATCTGGTAAAGATGCCCGAGCCACCTCAGCTGGCTCCTCTCGGCGTGGAGGAGCAGCGGCTCTACTCTGAGCTCCTCCCGAGTGACAGAGCTCCTCACCCAATCTCTAAGGGAGCGCCCCGCCACCCTGCGGAGGAAACTCATTTCAGTCGCTTGTATCCGAGATCTCGTTCTTTCGGTCATGACCCAAAGTTCATGACCATAGGTGAGGGTAGGAACGTAGATTGACTGGTAAATCGAGAGCTTTGCCTTTCGGCTCAGCTCCTTCTTCACCACAGCGGACCGGTACAACGACAGCATTACTACTGCCGCCACACCGATCCACCTGTCAATCTCGCACTCCATCCTTCCCTCACTCATGAACAAGACCCCAAGATACTTGAATTCCTCCACTTGAGGCAGGAGCTCTCCTCCAACCCAGAGGGGGCAAGCCACCCTTTTCCAGTCGAGAACCAACAGGACAACATCATCCTCAAAAAGCAGAGATGAGATCCTGTGGTCCCCAAACCGGACTCCCTCTGGCCCTTGGCTGTTCCTAGAAATTCTGTGCATAAAAATAATGAACAGAACCGGTGACAAAGGACAGCCCTGCCGGAGTCCAACATGCACTGGGAACAATGCGAACCAAGCTCCTGCTCCGGTCATACAGAGACTGGACGGCCCATAGTAAAGAGCCCCGGACTCCATACTCCCGAAGCACCTCCCACAGAATGCCACGAGGGACACAGTCGAATGCCTTCTCCAAGTCCACAAAACACATGTGGACTGGTTGAACAAACTCCCATGAACCCTCAAGCACCCTGCGGAGGGTGTAGAGCTGGTCCAGTGTTCCATGACCAGGACGAAAACTGCATTGTTCCTCCTGAATCCGAGGTTTGACTATCGGCCGAATTCTCCTCTCCAGTACCCCGAAATAGACTTAACCAGGGAGGCTGAGGAGTGTGATCCCCCTGTAGTTGGAGCACACCCTTTGGTCACCCTTCTTAAATAGAGGGACCACCACCCCGGTCTGCCAGTCCAGGGGCACTGTCCCCAACTGCCACGCAATGTTGCAGAGGCGTGTCAGCCAAGACAGTCCTACAACATCCAGGGACTTGAGGTACTCAGGGCGGATCTCATCCACCCCCGATGCCTTGCCACTGAGGAGATTTCGAACTGCCTCTGTGACCCCACCTGAGTGATGGATGAGCCAACCTCTGGGTCCCCAGCCCCTGCTTCCTCTACGGAAGGCGTGGCAATGGGATTGAGGAGATCCTCAAAGTATTCTTTCCACTGCCCGACAATATCCCCAGTCGAAGTCAACAGCTCCCCACCTCCACTGTAAACAGTATTAGCAGTCTTTCTGATTGTTTCTTTTTAACAGTCCAGTGATTTTAATAAACCTTTTTTTCAAAGCATTTATTAGTAATAGAAGATGTGAACAAAAAATCTGAATGTGTTTCAGTAGCGGGGCACCAGTGTTACCAGTGGAAGAAGTTAGTCTGGAGCTCTGGGCTTCATTGAATCAACTGTGTACAAGTGAGTCACAGGGCAGGTCCCAGAGGAGTAATCACTGCTCTCAGATCCATCGTTGAAAACACAGTAAATAATCTTAATCTATCAAACGGATGACAAAAGGGGCGTTCTGGTGGTTTACCTGTTGCTGTGTGTTCGGGCCTTTTCCTGGCATTCCCAGTCTGTTTTCGATTCCAGCCCGGCTCCCTTTGCTGCATGCCATCGTCCCCTCTCTCTCTACCCCGCCTGTCCCAGGTTTCTCTGGCTGTCGCTATCCGAATGGGGCAAAAATGTAAAAATCTGTTAAAAATGAATGTAAAAAAAGGAACAGTTCAACCTGCAATGATTTATTTTTAGTGCACTATTTTATTTATTTACCAAGACAGCTTTTACTTGTTGATGAGTAGGTTGCAGTTGCCCATTTACTTTTTCAGAACTGGACTAAAATGCTGGGTTTTGGCATTTGCAAGTCTTACCACTGAAAAACTTTGGATACAGCATTTTGTTGCTTTATGTTACTGGGAGATTATCACATACAACTGATCTGTGCTGGAAAAATAAATGGCAAGCGCAAGGTGGTAGGTCTCACACCTTCTCAAGATTGAGAAGCAGGAGACGTAACCACTGGACTGCGCCTCCCACACAGTGTTAAAGTGGGCCACGCTAAGCTGTCCAACTGGGCAGCAGTGTAGGATGACTTGATAGATTGTGTCTGGTAACTGGATAGGTGGAGCCTAGTTTGGGTGGGGTTTTCAATGAAACTCTCCACATCTGACCCTCAGGAATGAGACACATCCACTACAGCGAGCCAATTATCAAAGCCAGCCGCTGTGCTCTCAGCAGGAAATGACATCAGGGATACATGTCATTTGCAGCGCTTGTCAAAGGAAATCAGCTTCACACCAAATCAAATGCAAACACCAGTTAAAGAGCAGAGTGGTAGGGACAGTTCAAAGTGAAATCTGATCAGAGCTGCCAAACAACCCGGCTACAAATGTGAGCTTCTACCTGGCTGAGACCATTAGGTAGACCTCTATGTGGTCTTGTTTTTAAAATACTCCTGGCCTGTTCCTATGTGTTGATTTCTGTGTCATGGTAGACCAGGTAGCAGACAGCTCTCGGGCTGTTTGGCATTTGCTGATTTCATTTAAGAGACAGCAGAGCATGGCCCATACTCTCCCATCTAGAGAGGTTAGATGGAGCAGGAGCCATGCTGAGGACAGAGACGGGGGGGTTTTAGTACTTGTAACTCGCCCTGGCTTCCTCTCACATTTTTCAACAGAACGAGAGTCAGACCAGACCCTTTTCTGGCAAATATGAGGGTGGACAGCCAGGCTGGGGTTGGGAAAGTGAAAAAACAGGAAACATAGGAGAGAGACAGAACCACTGATACCTTTAACAACGGTCAGCCATGCAGAGTGATGAGAGAACCCGAGAACATTGGCCGCCAAGCAGGTATACTCCCCAGCGTCATCAAAAGACACATTTCTCAGTTGCAGGACTTCCATTTCATACTGCATGGAGTTAAGGCCAGTGGTGGTGGTCTAGAAAATGACAAAGGAAGCAGAACCCAAGAGGGGAAAAGGGAACCATGAGTAAAGGATTTCTGAAAGAGTGAATGAATGCTTACAATAAAGACTTTAACTGGCTTGTTGCAGCAGGATTGGTCACAGTAAGCTCCTACCTTGAGGACATGGATGTGTGGTGAACCATCGGGACCAAATCGGCTCCCGTTGACCTCAATGTGCTTCAGCCACTGGATATGAGCCTGAGGGTCACTGAACACCTTGCACTCAAACTCCACGTCGCTGCCCACCACTGCGGTGCGATCAGCCGGCAGGCCAGCCTGCAGGATTGGCTTGTGGAGTGAGCGCTCTGCAACACAACAAAAACACACATGTTGGTTAACTTCTAAACTAACAGCAGTGAAGCAAACACGCAATATCAAAGACAAACACGTGTGCAATAATTCCAAAGTACACACGGCTGACAAATCAAACCTATGACTCATCAAGGTTTTGTTACTGGAAATGACGGGGGCAGGTGGCAAATAAGGTTGCCTGTATAAGTTGATGTGACGATGTGTAATTTCACAGATCTAACTGCAAAGCTTCCAGAATTTCATTCAAATATGAAGAGGTTTCATTTCAATGAATCCTGCTGCTGCTATGACTGCATTAAAATTGATTAAGGGCCATATTTTCAAAAAGCACTCCAGAAGAGAATGGTCTGTCTTGGGACCAGGACCACTGGAGATAATGACATGTTATATGTTGATATAGTTGTCCTACTACTGTCAAGTGTACCCCAAGTCTATCTCATCCAGTCACAGTCTCACACAGTTTGAAAAACATCACACCACTTTTATTTTCTCCCCTCTGGCAGAAGGTGCAGGTCACTGAAAGGCAGGACAGAAAGGTACTGACTGTGTCTCTGCACTGAGACTAATTCCACTGACCTAGCCGTGTGGTAATGAAGCCATTTTAGTGCAAATTATGCCTTTTTCAAACTGGCCTGGTGACATTGTATGTTGTAGCATCAACCTGAACAATAGGCTGTGTCATGTGCTCTCAGTGGATTCTGGACCTTATCATCCATCCAGGCCTTCTGGTTGGGGTTTCAAAACAGTCCTGGCACGAGGAGAGAAGATCCCTGGGCCATATCTGCACTGTCCTGATGGATGGTCTAACTGTGTACGAGTTGTCTATGCTGATAGTGAATGGAAAATAGGAAAATCTGCAGGGTGTTCATACAGTTTATAGAGCCCAAGCAGAGGGAGGTCGTTGTACCTGCTCTGAGCTCAGTGACTTTGTGTTGTTCGTTGTCAGACAGCTGATTCCACATTAAACGTCATTGCAAACATGTTCCATTTGTTGAGTTTTCATGTCCCGAAACCTCTCACCAAATGTCTGAAGGAGTTTTCACACACAAGCAGCTTATTCAGATGTTAGCAGCTTTAGTTATTGCACAGCAGGAACATGCACAGCGCTTCCTCTTTCCAGCTGTCACAGCTTTAATTTCACTTCACATGATTTCACTTTTGACAGCAGATTTTATGTTTTGTGTTGTTTTATTGCCTGAAAAAAATATAGTATTTCTGAGTTGCCTGATGGGCCGAACCAGATGACATTTTTTCTTACCTTTAGTGTTGGCAGGCTGGCACTGGGTCCTTAAAACTTGGGCGAATAAAGCCAGAAACAGAAGTACACTTGGCCTCATCAGCATCCTGCTGAGGGAGCTACAACTGTTGATTTCTCTGCGACTGCAACTCTGTTCAGACCTTTGGGGCATCAGCATCATTCACAGTGCTAAGCTAAAAACAAAGCGAAAACAATAAAAAACAAATAAATGCATGACCACGGCAGCAACCTTCATCTATACTCTTGTTGACAAGGAAATTCCTCAAATGTCAAAAAAGAAGAAAATATTCTGTCTCAAGGTTTAAGGTGGGTACTTCAACTTTTAGGCCTGCTTGTACAAAAACACAGATAAGAGCCTGCAGAGCACCAGGCACGCTCTGATAGCTCAGGCTAACAAACCATGGACACGTCTTGCTCACTTCTTAGGAATTAAAACATTTGGTTTTCAAAAGTAACTGAGCTCATACCACTCAGACAATTCTGCATCGAGTTTTTGTTTTTGCTGCTGGACCACTGCTGAGGTGGAAGGATGTGCAGTACCCTCCAACACAGGGCACAGTGCAGTGGGCGACCCTCACATGAACATCCGCTCGCATCATCACCTCTGCAGCATCTGGCCACAGAGATTAACACTTGGTCATCGTGGCTCTGTGAGCAATGAGTCGGTTTTTGAGAAAGCTCCAGGAGAAGTGCTTCTGCTGTCAGAGAGAAGGAACAGAGAGTCGGCCATGTTCCCTTGGTCACCGCGACAACCGTCAATAACTGAAAGAGGAGGAAGTTGCTTCCTCAACACTTAGTGAACTTCTGCTCTCACAGGAGCGAGAGTTAAACATGTCGTGGCCACTGTAGACGCTGCTTTTCACTCCACCGGATGCACCTGAACGTGTTTCAGAAGCTTCCCTGAAGGGACGAAGGAGGATGAGTGACTACAATCAACTTACAAGTAAAACTGAAACTCACGCAAAGCTTGTAAGGAAAACTTTCATTCCACACCATGTGTCTTGATGAACCCAGTTAAAATAAATGCAATCATACAACACACGTGACAATAATTCTGCCCATTGCAAAAGCTAAGACTAAGCTTTGACTTGTAACTCTGCACACTCGTCACAGTGAGAACGATGGGTCCATTTACACTCACTCCCATTTTCCCTCCCAGGAATAGTCGTGTTAAATGGCCACTGTCATGAGTCATCAGGTTGTGTTTGTTCAAATAGAGTCAGATTCAGGATCTTCCTCCAAACACGTCCTCAGTATGTGAACCCCCCAGACGTGACCCACAGGAGAGTTTTTTGTGCTCACGTTTCATATAAAAGTCTGACCGAGAAGTGTTGTCCTCTGTGGGAAAAAGCTAAATCCTAAGATAGCCTCAGTAATTACATAATAATAATTGTGGTTTTGAACTTGAAAACAACTTCTCATTGTTGACTCGCTTACTGTCTAATCTTATCAAATCCACACAGAAGCAAACAAACTGAATGACCTGAAAGTGCTTAAAGCACGACACACAGGATGTTCTTCCTGTCATATTGATTGTAAATCTCAGTTTTACTGTGTAAACACAGAAATTCCAACTGCAACATTAAGAACATTTAATATTTCACTTAAGTTCACTTCAAAATCCAGTGTATGTTTTTTCCTCTTACCTGTAGTGCTTTTTATCCATCTATGAACCATCTATATCCATCAGATGTGAGGTGAATTACACATACGCTCAGTGACAGAGTGTAACTGCTATGACCCTGCATGAGTTTATCGACCAGACTTTATTCTGATCTGACTCGTGATCGTCCCAACAGAAGAGAGAATACTGACATCTTGTGGAGAATTCAGGCATCGATCCCACTACCCCTCACATGCCAATCAATATTTCCCCTTGGAACCAGCAGAAAACACGAAATGACAAAAGTTGACTCAGGTTCAGCGTTGGTTGCCTTTGATGCTAACACGTTACAACGGTCACCATAGAAACCACATATAAGAGACGAGGTGGCCGAGTGGTTAAGGCGATGGACTGCTAATCCATTGTGCTCTGCACGCGTGGGTTCGAATCCCATCCTCGTCGTTGCTTGTATTGTGTCTAGTTACTTAAAATGGAGCGAACATGACAGTAGAAACAGATCACAAGTGGCCTCTGTTAGTTAGTTAGTTAGAACTTGCGGAGCTTTTCATTGATTGACATCATGGCAGATGAAAATAAGTTCTGCTCTACCATATTGCATTTGACTGATTGGGGCTGCCCTATGTCACCAGATCTGTTCATTATTTTTAACCCTCTGGGTTGGAGGAGAGCTCCTGCCTCAAGTGGAGGAATTCAAGTATCTTGGGGTCTTGTTCACGAGTGAGGGAAGGATGGAGTGTGAGATTGACAGGTGGATCGGTGCGGCCGTTGCGGTCGTTGTACCGGTCCGTCGTGGTGAAGAAGGAGCTGAGCGGAAAGGCAAAGCTCTTGATTTACCAGTCAATCTACGTTCCTACCCTCACCTATGGTCATGAACTTTGGGTCATGACCGAAAGAATAAGATCTTGGATGCCTGTGAATATTCTCATTCATCCAGGTCATTGTAAGCTTTAGGGCATTCGATCGTTCGCAACTGGACCTCGTCAGTTTGTCTTAGAAGACGTTTCGCCTCTCATCATCAATGCAATGCATTGGACTAGAGCTGTCCTATCTAGTCTGGTTGCGTACGAACTGATGAAGCCTGCTCGGATGAGAGGCGAAACGTCTTCTAAGACAAACTGACGAGGTCCAGTTGCGAACGATTGAATGCCCTAAAGCCTAAGATCTCGGATACAAGCGGCTGAAATGAGTTTCCTCCGCAGGGTGGCGGGGCGCTCCCCTAGAGATAGGGTGAGGAGCTCTGTCACTCAGGAGGAGCTCAGAGTAGAGCCGCTGCTCCTCCACGCCGAGAGGAGCCAGCTGAGGTGGCTCGGGCATCTTTATCGGATGCCTCCTGGAAGCTTTCCTGGGAGGGTGTTCCAGGCATGCCCCACCGGGAAGAGGCCCCGGGGAAGACCCAGGACACACTGGAGGGACTATGTCGATAAGATTATTTACTGTGTTTTCAACAATGGATCTGAGAGCAGTGACTACTCTTGATGCTAACAAGTCAGAACGGTCACCATGGAAACCACATATAAGAGACGAGGTGGCCGAGTGGTTAAGGCGATGGACTGCTAATCCATTGTGCTCTGCACGCGTGGGTTCGAATCCCATCCTCGTCGTTGCTTGCATTATGTCTGATTACTCAAAATGAAGTCAACATGACAGTTAAAACAGTCAGTCATCCAGAAATATGCACTTGTACACTGTTGGTTCAATGAAGCCCAGAGCTCCAGACTAACTTCTGCTACTGAAACACATTCAGATTTACCCTCATTACATCTGGGTTTATGTTACTTCCCTTCGCCCTGGCGAGCTGGTTGTAACAACTATTAGAAAGAAACAATCAGCAAGACTGCCATTACTGTTTACAGTGGAAGTGGGGAGCTGTTGACTTCGACTGGGGATATTGTTGGGCGGTGGAAAGAATACTTTGAGGGTCTTCTCAATCCCATTGCCACGCCTTCCGTAGAGGAAGCAGGGGCTGGGGACCCAGAGGTTGACTCATCCATCACTCAGGCTGAAGTCACAGAGGCAGTTCGTAAGGTCCTCAGTGCCAAGGCATCGGGGGTGGATGAGATCCGCCCTGACTACCTCAAGTCCCTGGATGTTGTAGGGCTGTCTTGGCTGACACGCCTCTGCAACATCACGTGGCAGTTGGGGAGAATTCAGGCATTGATCCCACGACCCCTCACATGCCAATCAATATTTCCCCTCTGAATCAGCAGAAATAACGAAATGACAAAAGTTGACTCAGGTTCAGCGTTGGTTGCCTTTGATGCTAACACGTTACAATGGTCACCATGGAAACGACATATAAGAGACGAGGTGGCCGAGTGGTTAAGGCGATGGACTGCTAATCCATTGTGCTCTGCACGCGTGGGTTCGAATCCCATCCTCGTCGTTGCTTGCATTATGTCTAGTTACTCAAAATGAAGTCAACATGACAGTGGAAACAGTCAGTCATCCAGAACAATGCACAGATCACAAGGCCTCTGTTGGTAATGGCTGACACAGGCAGGACTTTGTGTGGAGCTTTTCATTGATTGACAGCTGCGTCAAGGCTTGCATTTGACTGATTGGGGCTGCCCTTTGTCACCGGTTCTGTTCATCATTTTCATGCACAGAATTTCCAGGAGCAGCCAAGGGCCAGAGGGAGTCTGGTTTGGGGACCACAGGATCTCATCTCTGCTTCTTGCGGATGATGTTGTCCGGATGGCTTCTTTGAACCAGGGCCTCCAGCATGTGTTGGGGCGGTTTGCAGCCGAGTGCGAAGCGGCTGGTATGAGAATCAGCACCTCCAAGTCCGAGGCCATGGTTCTCGACAGGAAAAGGGTGGCTTGCCCCCTCACAATCACTTCAGTCTTGTTCTCATTAAAATTTAAAAAGTTTCGAGACATCCAAGCTTTGACATCATCTAAACAGTTTAAAAGTTGACTCAGGTTCAGCGTTGGTTGCCTTTGATGCTAACACGTGACGACGGTCACCATGGAAACCACATATGAGTGACGAGGTGGCCGAGTGGTTAAGGCGATGGACTGCTAATCCATTGTGCTCTGCACGCGTGGGTTCGAAGCCCATCCTCGTCGTTGTTTGCATTATATCTAGTTACTCAAAATGAAGTGAACATGACAGTGCAGTGTAAACTAGAAACAGACCACAAGGGCCTCTGTCGGTAATGGCTGATTTTTCATTGATTGACAGCTGCATCACGGCAGATGAAAATAAGTCCAGCTTATTGCGTTTGACTGATTTGTGATGTTTTCCTAGATTCTAAAATCAAAAGCAAACAAAATTGAAATATTATGTCTTTACTAACCTTCATTTGTTGCAACACTGGTTTGTAAAACATCCCACCGACAGGTTCTAGGTCATAATCTTTCAGTTTGTACACACAGGGAGTAAACGAGATACGTGAATAAGTAAGTATATGAGAAGACAGCAGTAGTATTTCCATCTCTTTCAATAGATATGTAAATATCATATGCAAATATCCTATGTGAAATAATGTGAATTCAGTCTGTTTTACTTATTCTATTGTTGACTTATTTATCATACCTTGCTCAGTCATCCTGGAGCCACGTTCAATGAGCTTTCTGGCTCAAAATGTTGCACTTTGACGCTGGACATGGACATTTTACAGGTTTTAATGCATTTTAGGAGGTGTAATTATTACAGAAGCAGTGAACTAGAGCTCAAAAACAGGACGATGTTTATGTTATGAAGCCAGAAAATAACGTCCTGTTCATCCAGTGGCTCTTTGATGGTGTTCAGTTCAGACAAAACCAGTCAAATGAAGTGAAATGAGTGTCATCCTGGTTAACATGGACCTCACCTACTGTGTTTTCAGCTCATATTATTTGCCTGCAGTAACTCATGTCCAGATGCGGTGTGTCTGTCGTCACCGTGGTGGTTTTAAGAGCTCCTGCAGATCTCCCTGTGGTGCCAGCTGGTAAGGGAGCTGGAGCCTCTTGTTCACCTGGCTGCAGAGTGCTGGACGGTGCTCCAGAAGCAGCTGACAGACCTCCTGATGACCCTGTTCTGCAGCCTGCTCGAGCATTCAACAGAACAAATACGGGCACAGATTAAACCAGTATCAAACTGTCTCTCTGGAACGCTTTCAGGATCTTATTGCTGACAGTTCTGTACCTTATGTAAAGGTGATGCACCATCATCATCACAGAGCAGTGGGTCCGCTCTGTGGTGCAGCAGCAGTCGAACCACATCCAGGTGACCACAGTAAGCCGATCGATGGAGAGGTGTGGCTCCACCTGGTGTCCGGGGAGATGCACAAGCACCATTCTCAAGAAGAAACTCACACACGGCCTGACGACCACTGCGACTCGCATAGTGCTGCGACAAAACACAGCAAAATGACTCAGGAGGTTGGACACATGAGAGCAGTGGACACTAAAGCATGCACAGCCAAACATCGTCCCAGCACACACACCAGAGCTGTGTATCCAGCTGAGTCTCTCAGGTTAGGGTCTGTGCCCTTCTGGACCAAGGACGAGACCCTCTCCAGGTCTCCATCCATTGCAGCAGACCAGATACCTGCACAGAAGAATGACACACAGCAAGTTCGTGTACTCCACTGAAACATCAGTCAAAGCAGAAAGGAAAATGAATTTTAGCTAGGAAGCTAAAACATTTGAACATTTTGAAATTATTCATAGAAAACTAATATTTCTGTATTTTAAAACACTATTAGAACCACGGTTGAACTCAGCCACCACATGAACGCAAACCTCGTTCAAAATCCATTTCATTCAGCGTCTGGTGAACACTGGGAGAGGAGACAGGATGGGAGCAACACGCACAGTGGGGGCTGTCAGACGCCATTGTGTTAACTGGAACAAACAGGATAAAAACACACACATTCAAACCTGAGGCTGAACACTAGTTTGTGAGTGAGGCTGTGAGTCAACATTACGCTGTTTGACAGTTCCGTGTTTCTTCTTCTATCGTTAGTGGTCGACAACTTGGTGGTGCAACACCACCACCTAGAGGAATAGTACAAATAAAGTGAAGAAGCCAATTAACGTTTAACTGAACGACAAAAAAATATGTTGAATAATAATTCAGGTTGATATGCATTATGGCATTAGCGTTATTTTTAGGACAACACGAAAAACCCTCAAGATTGCTAAACGTTTGCACGAGACCACCAGACGTAAACGTGCTTATGTGTGAAAGATTCGACCAATTGCAGAGCTGCCGTCAGGAGGCACCCTTCAGGAGCTCGCTGATTTGGTGGGAATTTTTGGGGTAGACAAGAGGTAGCACAAAACTTTGTGCTGTGGCTGCATAATGATTATGTAATACGAACTAATGCACTGGTGCAGCACATCATTTCATTGTTTTAAACATACGCATTTATAAATAGCAACAACCTACTCGTCACTTTAGTTATTAAACTTTGATATCACTGGCTAATTGCGCCAATCGTGCAATGTACGTATGTGATTCGTTCATAATACAAAATAACAATGATTACTGAGACCACGATTGTAAATGTCTTTGAGAGCGTGAAATATTAACTATTACCCATTCCCGAGTTTAGGAGTGCACATACAACTTGATAATTCCTATTTTTCCGATAGCTAATGAAGGCATCTTCTGTCTCGTGTTGTTGTCTCATGCAGCTAACGCTAGCTAGCAAGTTTGAATCGGCAAGCAAGTGTTAGCTGACAATCGCTGCATTATCGTAGTCATTGTAACGAAGTACTTATAACCAAAGCGCCTGAAGAATGAGAAGAGTTACCTTATTTATTAACGGTACATCTAAAAATGGCAAGGTGGGTTTTCGGTTATTTATTGAGGGAGGTTGGGCCGCAGAATGACTGGCTTTTTCCACTGAACGTACATACGTGTTTCATTAACGCTAAAGCTACATATCGCTAATCTTACACTGTACCTACTAGCTGTTATTAACAATAGTGATATGAAGTAAAGCTAAACGTTCGTGTTTATGTCAGTCTTTCCACTGTAATAGTTAAATGTTAGCTCTGCTCGGTTAAACTGCTAACTGGGACTCATTAATCATGTAGCTAGAAGTGACCTATTCTGTTTAAGGCAATAACAGCCCACTGATGTCCAACCTTCTCTTTGTAGGTTGTAGCAGTGTACGGGACCTTGTCCGACTTACTATCCGTAGCAAGCAATAAGTTAGGGATCAAAGCCTACAGTTTGTACAATGGCAAGGGTGGTCTCATAGATGACATTGCGCTTATAAGGTAAGCTGGATCACACGATGATGATCGATATGTTACTGAGTGATGTGGACTCATCGTGTGACTCGTCTGTGTGTCTCGTGTTTGTGACAGAGATGACGACGTGTTGTATGTGTCAGAGGGAGATCCATTCATCGGTGAGTGCTGTCATGTCTGCTGCAGGAGTCTCATCCATCAGTGAGAGTGTGAACATGGTCTCAGAGACTGTCTCTTCTCTTTTTTATATCACAGACCCTCAAAACGAAGCCAAGCTGACCTCTGATCAGCATGGAGCACACACTGATTGGCTGACCCTTAATATTGGCGGTCGTCCCTTCACCACCACCAGGTATCTGACGTCTCAGTGCTGTTTTGACCAATGATAAACACGGTGCTAAAGATCATGTTTCTGTGTTATGGTCACATTTTCACGTATTGTCTTCTTTGCCAAATGTGTGGCGTTCAGGAGCACTTTGGTCAGCAAAGAGCCAGAGAGTATGCTTGCTCACATGTTTCGAGAGAAAGGTAAGTTCAGGCTGCAGAGCAGATGAGCCCATCAGTCGGCATTTCACCTTCGTTTTATGTGAGCCTCCTTTTTGAATGGGTTTTGTCAACCTCTGTTTGCTCCAGATGTGTGGGGGAACAAGCGGGACGAGCATGGGGCTTACCTGATCGACCGCAGCCCTGAATACTTTGAGCCTATTCTCAACTATCTGAGACATGGTCAGCTCATTATCAATGAAGGCATAAATATACGAGGTGAGCTCTTTGACTAATCCTAAACGATGACGTCCACCTGAGTTGTAATATTCCCTCAGCAATTTCCTGTTAAAATCTGACATTAAGCACTGATTGGTAATACTGACGCACCGGATGGTTTGTTAAGCAGAACCATCTGCTGGTAAGTCGTCCCTGGAAGCTGTTTGGAAAGAGGCAGGTGGCTTCATGTCATAAAGTCCGGCAGCTCAGAAGAGTGGGCGCACGTACAGTAGCGCCATTTATAATGCCAGTATTTCCTCGTGTGACTCTGATTGGTTCAAAACGACTGTGGTTTTGCCACAAAAGCATACCTTGATGCCTGGCAAGATGGATTTCCGGCTCACGTGATCTCATGTGATCTCGTGAGTCCAGCTGCCTCACGAGTAACAGGTTGGTAGCTTTGTCCTGAATGTCTTCCAGGTGTCCTCGAGGAGGCTCGGTTCTTTGGAATTGAGCAGCTTGCTGAACAGCTGGAAGTAGCAATCAAGGTAATCTGAGTTGTGCAGTAGTTTCCAGTCAGTAATGTGATCACTCCCTTGAATGCATCGTGATTCACCTCGTGTTCGCTTTCACAACAGAACTCACAGCCACCTGAGGACCACTCTCCCATCTCCCGCAAAGAGTTCGTTCGTTTTCTTCTGGCGACACCCACCAAGTCAGAGCTTCGCTGTCAGGTACAGCGGAAGGGAAATCTTTTCTTTTACTCCATCAGTTCATCATATCAAGTCCGTATTTGACTCTGTTACTCTCACTGTTTTCAGGGTCTTAATTTCAGTGGCGCTGATCTGTCCCGACTGGATTTGCGCTACATCAATTTCAAGATGGCTAATCTCAGCCGCTGCAATCTGACACATGCCAACCTGTGCTGTTCCAATCTGGAGCGGGCCGATCTCTCTGGAGCCAACCTGGATGTAAGTCTGACATCTCAACGCGGTAACAAAGCTCACAGCCTCACTGTGGCGAAGCGAACGTTTCCTTCTTCTCTCTCAGTTGTGTTATTTTTAATTGTTGGCCTTCCTGCTGGTGAACAATGAGCTTTTGGTTTTTGGCCACTTTACACCTGCTGCCCCCTCATATGTGTGGAGGAAGGACCATTCTGTTCTTAAACATGTTTGCCAATGACACGCACCTACTCTCACAGTCACCTCACTAGAGAAATAACAAACAGACAGTTTTTCCTCAATCTGGTTACTTAATTTCTTGTTGGGTGCAGCTCAGTGTGAACTCATGATCCCGTTGGATCTTTGCGTTGTCTTTTGAAGGGTGCTAACTTACAGGGGGTGAAGATGCTCTGTTCTAATGCTGAGGGAGCGTCACTCAAAGGATGCAATTTTGAAGATCCGTCTGGGCTGAAGGCCAATCTGGAAGGTAATCTGTCACAACTCTTAACCACAGTAGACGTAGTTTCAACTTTGTGTTCATGTTTTAAGCGGCTCGTCTTGTAATCAGGTGCTAACCTGAAAGGAGTCGACATGGAAGGAAGCCAGATGACCGGTATCAACCTGCGTGTGGCCACTCTGAAAAACGCAAAGCTGAAGAACTGTAACCTGCGGGGAGCCACTTTAGCAGGGACCGATCTCGAGGTGAGTTCTGGCTGTTTGAAGGGATTATCTCTGAAAACGCTCATCTTGACTCAGATGGTGAGTGAAATTACCAACTAGTGTGAATGTCGTCCAGCCTGCTTCTAGGACACGTGTCTATACATCAGTTTCATTGCAGGAGTCATTTAACCCTCCTGTCTCACGGCTCTGTCTCTGCCGCCTTGTTGCAGAACTGTGACCTGTCCGGCTGCGACCTGCAGGAAGCCAACCTGAGAGGGTCCAATGTGAAAGGAGCCATTTTTGAAGAGATGCTGACCCCCCTGCACATGTCGCAGAGTGTCAGATAACTCTGCTCACACCTGCGGGTCCAGCATGGGCCACAGCTGGCTTCTTTACTGCTCTTTTCTCCAGCCTCTCGTGCAGCATATTCCCCTACTTTCAATCTCTCTGTACCTGTCTGCAGCACAGGTAGCTGTATGCACATCCCTGGCATTCCACCTATATTATGTTAGCTTTAAATATCTTGCACTAGAATTTATTCAGGGTTGTCTACGTATGTGTGTATGGTAGGAGGTTTGTAAATGTTCAGCTGCGTATATCACCAAAACAGAATAATGTTCCTCGTGTATGTAGATGTGTGTGGATGCAATCCAATGACTATACTCATTTCATGTTTTACATAATTTATATTCACTCTGTTACTTGACATGTTAGTGGGAGTCAAAATCCGATTATCTGTGCGCAGTTAAGTTCAGAGCCCTGAGCTTCGCCGACTGCTGCTGTAGCAGAAATAGAAAAGTCACCTACCAACGACTGTGTCATGATATATTCCTCTTTAAACGTGTAACTTCATTTTGCTGGATTCAACATAAAGGAAGCGATGCAAGCCAAAGCCATAGCAATAGCACAGCCTAAAAGGCTACAAGTGCTGTTAGTGCACCATGAAACTATGCGACAGGCTAGTTTTAAACACAGCTTGGGGATGCAATACATGATTTACAGCTGTGATGTTCTCCTTTCCTACTTTGTGTCATTGTTTCTTCCCTTGTTTTGCGCTCTGTGAATCTACCTCTTTTTAAGCTGGAACCACAGCTGCATGCGTTTGACTGTGGCACTGCTTGTTGTCATGTTCATGTACGTCGGTCATTATTCTTCCCCTGACGAGAAAAGAACTTGTGTGCTTTAACACAAAGACATTTTCACGTGTTCATGTCGTCAAAGTGGGTTCGCCTGGAAACATATTCCCATGTATCGAAGTATATCACTTAGTCATGCTTTGAACTTATTTGCACACGTATATGTCGACTTGTACCACGTTATAACGTTTCACCAAAAATGTTTGGTGCTTGTAATCTTATGTAAATCGAATCCAGTGTTTCCAAAACTTCCTGAAGAATCGTCGGTAGCGTGGACAGGTGTTGTCGGCCGTTTTGTGGAGGATCTCGCTTCAGTCCTCTGCCGGACGGCGTCCGTTAGCGTGCGCGAGGCCGTACTCATCTCTGACTGGTGAAGTTTCTCTGTAGCTCGAAGCTGCTCTGATGCAATACTGTTCACTCGGTTCAATCGTAGGTACCCGGCCTGTGAGAATGAATGATGAAGGCAATCACTGTCTGCTTCACCGTGAGTGTGAAAATCAGTGGAAGAGCTATGGTTATTTATTTTGATACATCTCACTGAATGCAATATGGAGCAAAAGTTGGTTTGTGTTTGAACCAGGGAGCAGCGTCGGCCTCCCTGTCTGTGATTATTGCACTCGACCGTGGAAATTTATTTCCATAAATGACTGTTATAAATAAACTGCTATGAAGAAGAAGAAAAGGTCTTTGTCATCTGATTTTTATTGTGTGTGTGTGTGCGTGTCCACAGCTGATCTCACGTCCCACTGGACCAATCAGCACAATCACATTCATGGCTGTTTGCTCAGAAATGTCTCATGCTTTCTTAAATTCCCAGTTTTTGAAGAAGCCGTGTTACTGCCTGCTCTGTTTCTCACCACCTTTGACTCCTCGCTCCTCTCAACCGGCCTGCAGGAGCTGCAAGTGATCAACAACTGCTTCACCCACATGACCCCAACATGCGTCCTCCTCCGGTTCGCCGTTTGTTTTGTCTCAGTTATGAATGAATGACGTTCAAAATACACACAAGTACCGGAAAAGCAGGCAGGAAACACCTGAACGAGGCTGATGGTTTGTGTTCTTTTGGTGAAAAGGCCAAAATCACGCATCTTTTAAACAGCTCTGCAGGTCGCCAGTAAGTGCTGCTTAATCCCACTTTGTGACCCCCTGTGGTGAAGTGTTGGGCTAACAGGAAGGCTTATATAAACCTTGGACAATATTCTGCAGCAGGACTCACGAAGGACAGCAGACATCAAACAAGGTAAGTCTGAGAACTGTGACAATAAATTAGACTACAGGGACTTTTTAGAGCTCAGTAACATGCTCGTATATGTGGTATGAAGCTGTTTCCCCTCAGAATGGCTCCTCAAAGCTTGGCGCTGTGGCTGCTGCTGGTGGGCACAGTGCTGTCGCAGGGCTGCTGTCAGCACTGGTCATATGGACTGAGCCCGGGAGGGAAGAGGGAGCTGGACGGCCTCTCGGACACGCTGGGAAACGTAAGCCTCCGTCAGCCTTGCTGCTTTCCCCTCCGCCCTTTTGCACACACTCATCTGGTTTTTTCTCCGGCAGATAGTCGAAGGCTTTCCCGCCTGCAGCGTTCTGGGCTGTGCAGAGGAATCTCCTTACCCCAAAGTTTACAGGATGAGGGGATTTCTTGTAAGTTTTGCTGATTTGTAATTCTGTGTGTGGTTTTTGGTTTGATCTCGTGGTTCTGATTGTTTTAATCTGTTCTCCTGGTTTAATCTCTTGCTCTCTTTTAGGACAGTGTCTCCAACAGGGAAAATGGACACAGAACATATAAAAAATGATGAGTTTGATTCTACAATAAATATTTATGTCAGTATATCACAAGTGTTGTGGTTATTGATTGAGCTGATCTGTACTAAAATATGCACATTGCTTCTGGTATTGTTCTGATGCTGAATGGGAAACCCGGCTTGTTTTGGTTGGTTTGGCTGAAGTCTGAACACAACAGTGGCTTTCAGGTAACGATGTGGCAGACGTGTTCAGGATATCTGATGGCCTCATGTGCAGCATGATTTTATCTGTTTAACAGCTAGTAAGCAGGAAGATTAGAGAGAATTTTAGTGCATTTGAAACGAGAGATTAATCTACTGTACATGGTCTTTGATGATAGTTATAATAATCTTTATTTGTATCAAACCTTTCGTACAGGAATTGCAGCTCAAAGTGCTTCACAACAAAGAAACCACCTGCACCAAGAGCTTCATATAAAACACATAAAAGCAGGGAAAGAAAATAGTCAGATGGATACTAAAACCCACTTGATAGTAATAATAGTGAAAAATAATAGAATAAAGATGAAAATAACATAATATGGAAAATAAAACCAATAAATAATAGTAATAAACTAAATAAAACAGAACACAGAATGCAAAAAATCATGAGACAGTTAGCAATGTAGCTTGGTCCTACTGCGTTATGGGCTTTGTATACGAGGAGGACCTTAAAATCAGTTTGAATGTTTGATCCCAAATGACAAGAAAAACTAAACTAGGAGAGTAAAAATATGATATGTTTTTTTTTGGGGGGGGGTTGTTTGTTTTTTTTTTCACTTTGGTGCTTTTCTCACATCAGTCTTAAAATTTGCACAACAGTTCTCAAAACAATTAGTGGAAACTGCAAAACCTAGTGGATACCTGCTTGCATCACTTGCTAAAACTGGATAGTTCATCCCTCAAAAGCAAGTATTTATGTCAATGAAACTGCCAGTGTCATCAAAATGAGAAGTCTTCACACCACCGTGTATGAACAAGAAAGTCAAATGGCTTTGTCACGTTTTCATTATGACAGTTTATTCTCTGTGTTTTTCAATGCCAAAAAAGGTCAGAACCCGGTGACACTACCTGAAAATGCTCAGACAGCACTATACACTCCTTGTACAACCATTGAAAACAACAGTACAGTTACAAATTAGTGTAGTTAGAGGAGTGAGTGAGCACAAGACACTGAATATGTACATTTCATATCTTTACTGTATATGTGCCCAGCATTGTGCAAAAGAAAAATACACTGCAGTCACTTATTTAGAACATACATAAGAAACTTTTGGTAGAGCTGTGCACAAAGTGAACAAACTTACAGTATGTATTGTATCTGAACATCATTCTGGCACATCAAGACGTTCCCGTCTGTCTGGCCACATATTTTCATCTGCATCACAACAGATATCATCCTTTGCAATGCAGTGAGGAAACTATCTCCTGGAGGCGAATCCACCCTCTGCATGACTCTGCTGTGATGTTGTCACATGCTGCACCCACGGCTGCTAGCAGGGCCGTTTGCACATGTTGGTGCCGGCCATGAACCTTCCACCTCCAGGCAGAGAAAAACTCCTCTATCAGATTAAGGAATGGGGAGCAGGGAGGGAGATATTCGACCAGCATCCTGTCATGTGCTGCAAACCACTGTGTGACCAGATGTGAGCGGTGAAAACGAACATTATCCCACACAACAACATACTTGTTGAGTTGGCCTCCACCCTCTCATTCTCAGGGACTCTGTCCCTGTGTCTAAAAAAAGTCAGATGTTGTGTATTGTATGGACCAAGAAGGGGGATATGGGTGAGGACGCCATTGTCTGAGATGGCTGCACACAGTAACATTCCCTCCGCGTTGACCTGGGACATCAGTGGTTGCTCTCTGTCCAATGCAATGAGTGTTCCTGGGATTCATCCCTGAGTGACTGTGGCTTGTCATTGGTTACAACTAATACTTCACACACCTCCTCGTGAGTGAAAGCTGAAGTTCACCTGAGAACAATTGTTCAATTTAAGGAAAAATAAATAAATAAAGGTATAAAATTTGCTTGACAGAATTTGATAACTAATTAAACAATTTTGTATGTAATGACTCAAGTAATAAAATGAAGACTATTAGTTTTATTGGGAATGACTATTCAGCATCCATGAGTGCAGTTCATTTTGACTGACGTGACATAAGCAAATGATAATGTTTAAAACAGCAGAGAATTGTATGAAAGCAACTGAAACATGTCCAAAAACATTTACAGTTGCTTCAGAGGAAGGAGAAATTGCTGCTATGATGAGCACAAATGACTAAATGTTGTGGAGGTTGAACTAAGATTTATGAGGATTTTCATTCTGATCTGAGAAAAGCACCAAAGCGACTGAGAAAAACTTTTACTCCAGAGGCAGAGAAACTGCTTAAAACTTAAAACTGAGCTTTGCTATTTCTAAAGAAGTGAAGGTAACACATCGTCACAGCTGAACACCTGAACAGGTTGATGGCCTGTGACACCCAAACATCATGTATCACCAACAGGCTTTAAACTCCTGCAGCATCCTGTCAGACACTTTAAGTCCTTCTTGCACCGTTTGATTGAAATCAGCAAGTCTTTCCACTGATGGCTGCGGAGGAGGGATATTCATCTTCATCTTCTTCACATCCAGGACTCTGTTCCTGATCACTCTGAGGCTGAAGATGATGAAGATGAAGCTGCTAAATTCACCATGTGCATGAATGGATGATCGACTCTGTGCGATCAACACTCAAAGTTTAGGATTGGGAAATGATGTAAACGTGTTTAGTTCTGCTTTCCTGTCCTTTATCTCATCACCCTCTTCCTCATCTCTTCCTCCTCTTAATCTCTCTCCTCCACCCCCCTCTTTTTTCTTTCTGCCATTCATTTTTCACTCAGAATAGATGTCTGGGTGCTGGATCGCCTCACACAAACTGATATGAAATGAAGAATCTGACTTCTTCTGACTAACTTTGGCTTGTAATGGAGCATCTTTACATGACTGTATTTGTACTTTTACTCGAGTAAAGGATGTGAATGCTGGTCGGCCCAACACCAACCAACAGAGTGAGTGTGCAGGTTACTTACTGTGAACATTTAGGAGGCGTAGCTGTTGTTGGCAACAGACCTTTCGCTGCAGACGTTCTGACTTATCGTAGCTGGAAGCACACAGGTGGAGGGAACTCAATGATCGATGGCTGTGCTCCATTAACTGTGTCTGTCAGCCACCACAGTGAGCCAGCAAACACAATGCAGCATCCTGGATCAGGCTGAGCTGAATGGAACAAGCCCGTTATCAGTGGTATTAATGACACCTGCGCTCAACACCTGAACTTCAACATCTCGATTCAAATTGACCTGTTCAGCACCGTGTGTGTGCGTGTGTGTGTGTGTGTGTGTGTGTGTGTGGCCATGTATTACTCATGTTGTGGGGACTTGAATCAGTTTAGACAGTCACATTGTGGGGACTCGCCTTCCTGGGGAAAAAAGGTCAGTCATTAATTTTTGGGCGCAGACTTGAGTTTAGGTTTAGGTTCAGGCTAGTTTGAGGTTCAGGTTTAGGTTTAGGTTGAGGTTAGGTTCAGGTTTAGGTTTAGGTCCAGGTTAGGTTGAGGTTAAGGTTAGGGTAAGTCTCCAGGAAATTAATGTAAGTCTATGTAATGTCCCTCCCCAAAAATCATGAAAACACGACTGTGTGTGTGTGTGTGTGTGTGTGTGTGTGTGTGTGTGTGTGTGTGTGTGTGTGTGTGTTTTGAGCTATGCTAAAGCTTCAGCTGTTTTTCTTTTGGTAAAAACTTTGATGACCTGCTCAGGTGCTCGGAGCTGAACCACCAGGTGGCACCAGGAAACCACATGAAGCCTCATCAGGAGAAGTTTGTTCTGCTTCACCGCCTCCTGTTTCAGTGCCTCTGTGATTCAGAAAATGACTTAAAGTTTTGTAGAATAATCCCTGTGCTGCTGAGACCGCGAGGCCGGATCACATCCTGTTAGCTCTGTGATTTATTATAATTTACTGTACTTTATTGTGTTTGTTCAACATGAGAACATGTGTCTGAAGCCCGTTTATCGTGCTGTAATGGCTCATTGCTTGCTTGACTTGTTTCAAGCCACAATCTCCTTTGGATTATAAAAGTGCTCGTTCACGGCTGGATGAGCAACATGAAACTCGTTTGACCAGGCAACACGCGTGTGCAAATCGAAGTTCATTCATCATGGAGATTTGACAGTGATACAACAGCCTGTAATATCCTGCTGACAAGTGCATGAGGTGGTCACGCTCTTATCTTCAGTGGAAAGTGTGTTTTTCAAAGTAGTTCAATCTGTTACTCAGCAAACACGCAGGACAGAAAATCGCTTCTGTGGGTTTCGTCGTGTTGATGAGATAGCAGCGACTGTGGCTGAACATACATCTGACACCATGTGGGTCAAGTATTGTCCTTTATTGAAAGTGATTTGATAAGGAATGAATATCAGAAAGGCAGCAGCACAGCAGGACATACAATATTTACTGAAGATCAATAACGTTGTGAACAATCGAAGTCTCAGCGCTCCATTTTAAAAAGACATCGGAGACATTATTCACATTTTGGAAAAGTGGAAGCATCAAAGCAGCTCTAACTTAAGTTATTAAAGGCCACATTCAGAGGAGAGAAGTGAGGCATGATGGTTCCAAACCACATGATAATCAAGAAAATACCTGTTGGAGACACCGACCCTGCTGGTCCAGATCTCCCACAGTCCACCAGGTTGCTTCTAATTAGTCTCTCTGAGGCCGTCTGAAGCTGACTGAACTAATGAAAGACAGCATGGGACCACAATGTCAGTGCTGTCTGAATAACTGCTGTATGTCTAATGTTTGCAGACTCTGGACACTAAAGTTGAGAGGATGAATCACTGATCGGCATTTTTAACTGCAGACATTTTGACTCGTCATAGCAGAGAAAGATGAAGCTAATTAAATAAAAAAAGGAGTTTAACATTTTGGTAAATATAATTGTTTGTTTGCTTGTTGTTCGATGAGTAGATTAATACCTTATACCTGTACGATAAAAATGAAGCTAATAATCTTTGCACAAAGCTAAGCTAACCGTTTCCCCTTGTTTCCAAACCAAGCTAAGCTAACCAGCTGCAGGCTGCAGCTTTATATTTGCCGTACAGATGTGAGAGTCTCACTCTCAGCACGAAAAAGTGTTCCACATCCCTCTATTGTCTGTACGATAAATATGAAGCTACGGCTAGTAGCCAGTTATTTTTGTTTAGCATACAGACTGGAAACAGACGGAAACAGCTAACCTGGTTCTGTACGATTAGCTCCCCAACTAACATGCTATATGTCTTTTGCTTATTCTGATTCCACGTTTTTGTATGGCTTGCCTTGAACAAATGAGATACAATGTGCTAGCTAATGATTGATGATTAGCGGTTCTGGCAGGTGGATATTTCTACCTTCAGACAGCCGCTTCGCTTCCATGTTTCCACTGGCTCCAGCTTCATATTTGCTGTGTGGTATCAGTCTTCTCAGCTAACGTTAGCGAGGCTTGGCTGGTTTCCAAATGTTCCTCCTTTAATAATGCTTTTCTTCTGAGTGTCCTCATAAGCCAGCTAAGTGAGTCATCGTACACAGTAAAATGGCCCGAACACACCCAGATGGAAGCCATTGTTAAGGTTATTGATCACTGTCATGTCCTATCATAATTAAAGTCCCCCAAAAAGTAAAAGTCCAAATAACTTTACAGTAACTCGATAAGTCAATGCAAATCAGAAGCAAACCTGGTGTCCCCGGCAACAAATACACTGTCTCACTTCCTTCATTTCAGGCGAAGACGAACACCTGACCGATCTGCCTCCACTAAAGCTGCTTCACCCTCGCGGACCTCCTCTGTCAGCGTTTAATAAAGGGCCTTTAATAGTTCGGTGCTCTGTGCCAGCTTGAAGAAAACCCATTGAAACCCCCGAGGAAACTGTAACCAGGCAACTAAAGCAGGCTGTGGTCCACCACTTTTCATCTGACCAAAGAGAATGGAAGGTCAGATACAGAGGCCAGGTCCTAAATGATCTATCTATCTATCTATCTATCTATCTATCTATCTATCTATCTATCTATCTATCTATCTATCTATCTAATTTGGTGCTTTTATCTATCTAATCTTATTTTCTGTCTGTGAAGACTGCACATGCAACGACAAAACCGATCCTGAGGAAAAACTGGCCGACACCAATCAGGGGGCTGCTATTCCCGGCTGTCAAGTCAGCTTGTGTTATGCAAGACAAAAGTGTGTGTGTGTGTGTGTGTGTGTGTGTGATATTAATACTACAGAAGACACAGAGGAAATTGAGGCCCAGAAACATCTCCCAGTATACACTGAATATTTCCAGATCTGTTTCATGTGCGGGACTGTTTTGCCTTGAATCCATGCTGGAGGATTACATGTGTGTTTGGCTCATCAAGGGGCTGACGCAACATGCATGCTGCCGTGATATCCAAACTAATAAATAGATAAAAGCGCGACACGCTGCCTGAAATAAAGCCCCCAGCGCAGATCTGATGAATCAGGAAGCGGCTGATCCAAAGCGGAAACATTGGGGCAATTCAACAGAAAGATAAGAGAACAAGGGAATATTGACTGAGCTCGTCTATGTGTTTGACCCTTAAATGAGCTGCCTGTCAGTGTCGGTGCGTCCTACAGATGTTAGTATGTATAATACCACGATTAAGATTCCAGGGGCAGCAGTTCAACACTCTGACCTTTTCATCTGCCAGAACGAAAAGATTAGTTCCTTCCCACAAGGGACCAAAGGGGCATGAGGCCAATGGCTGTGTCTGACATCAGTGCAAACAAGATTTTCACCTGTAAAATGATTTTGCAACATATCAGTATTGTGACAGCTTATATAACTATTCCTTAGGGCGAGCATGGACCCTGCGCATCCACATTAGAGCCTGTAAACGTGTCTTAATGTTTGCAGCCTCTCTGTACAAGTAGAGAAAGATTCACACATCAGGGAGCAGGAAGAAACAGGAAGCACTGAAAGCTGTTGTTATTACTATTAACATAGGAACACACTAAAACGGGATAATTATGCTGTTCTTGCAGCAGTAATGCAGGCGATAAATGCGACTGCAGAGAATTTAAATGCTCAGGACAACAGCTTGTAGAATATTCTGGCCAACTGTGTAGTTCATGTTGTTCCTGTGATTCCCTCTTTTATGAGAATCTCTCTAAATTGAAGTGCGTCGAGCCGAGATGTTAATCTGTCTGGAGCTGCTCCAGCAAGCGCGAGGGTCTGGCCCCGCGTTCTCATTAAGTGAAGTCTTCATTCACGGTGTAGAGACGTGCCCACAGCACCTGAACAGCTGCTTGTGTAACAATGTGAAACGGCATCGTTTGAGTTCCAGCTCGAGCGTCGACACCGCCGGCGTCTCACGCTCCTTCTGCTGCTGCTTCACTCACTCAACGTGAAGAACAGGTGAAGGAGCAGGAAGTGTGAGGGGGGGCCGTGTGCAGAGGTCAGCTCAGGCCGAGGCAGGTGTGTGGACGAGGATCTCTGAGAGCGGGAAACAGGTTTGGCTTTCTGTCGCACACTTGACCTCCTGATATTATCACCTCAGCAAGAATCTCACTCTCTCCTTCCCTCTCGGCAGATTCACCTTTTCTTTGAGGCAGAAACTGTGGTTTGAACTTAAAACCTCCCCTCGCTGTTTAACATCTGAGGCACCAAACACAACACTGACTTATTCAGCACTGCCAGCGCCTCTGAAATGTGTTGTGATCTCAGACTTCCCCCTAAATAATGCACACAGAGGCAGCACACTGAATTTGACCTCAGACAGATTTTTAAATATTGACTGTTTGGAAGTTTTTTCCTGCGCACACATGCTACAACATCGGCGAGCGTTGACTGACTCACATACAAAGAATCTCTGACGAACTACCATCCCACACTGCTGTCTGAAGTGGACACGGTTCAGTCTGGTCTCAGTGAACCCTTTAACAGGAGACTTGGGAACAACCCATTATCTGTTGAAAGCTGAATGGATGGATGTGGATGGACGGAGCTGCAGGGCGGAGCATAAATTCAGTGTTTAACATGAAGTTTATAAAACAAGCAAAACACAAAAAGTCCAGAGTGTGAGAATATGACAATGCACATGTTATTTATAGGTGATAGTAAATGTTTTAATGCAGTTCAATAGCACAGAGAGAAGTGACTAACAGGTTTCTCAGGAGATATCTGCTATGCTACACAGTGCTCTTTATTCCCCACCACACCATAAACTATAAGTGTGTCACATATTTCACAGGCTGTACATGGATTCAGTCGTGTTATATACAGCAGCTCTGACCGAGTCCTTCACTGCCACTTTTATTTAGCTTCATGGCACTTTGATATATGGTTATTGTATGGCACATTTTATGAGATAAAACATCCGACATGTACAATATACTGGAGCGCAGACCTTGGCGGACAGGTATACGGCTGCTGCCGAGGTTTTCTGCGAAACGTCGTTACATCGAACGCGACTTCAGGTAATAAGAAATACATGAAAGATGATGGCAGCAAATCGGCGCCCGGAGCCACATTTAAAGCACTAATATTCTCCCCTTCAGTAATGTAATTAACTACTCTTCATTAACACATCACAGTTCACAATCCCTTAATATTCTCATCAATACTAATAACATAAAACAGCAAAATTTAAAAGAACATCTGCAGCTCCCCAAAAACTGGCCGTGGTTCCACTGCTCACATGTGAAGCAGGTAAGAGTGTGAAGAGCAACAACCCGAAACAGCTCTCGTTCATTTCAGCTTCAGGAAGAAAACATGGCGGATGCCTAAATGCTGCGTCTTCGCCCGTGTGCGCCACAGAGTGGACTGTACAGACTACAGCTGCAAAAGTGCTCGCGTAAAGTGCCTTCAGTCGCCCAACAATACTTAAACTTGTCCAACCTTTGTACCATCATTTTGTTATCTACTTCCTGTTACATGTGAACTCACACTGGGCACCGCGCCATGCTGGCTGAGTGTCTTCAGTCGACTCCCTCTGGGCTGCTGTTGTGAGGGTAATAACTTTGTAAATGTCAACCTTGCTTTCGGACTCAACGAAGCAAGAAAAGCTCCAACGTTTGACACAATGAGGGCGGAAGAGGCCCCACTAGTTTCTTTGTCTTTGAGCGAACGGGCCGGGGTCTAAGTGTTGATGCTGATGGATCCGTTGCTCAAGATCGACCCCTTGGTGACCTCTGTGCTGACGGTGGACAGCGGGACGCTCTCGTACCTCTCCGCCACCCCCCAGCAGCGACAGCGCAGCAGGGTGGACTTGAGCTGTTTCTGGAAATTGCTGTTGAGGAAGCCGTAGATGACGGGGTTGACGCAGGTGGAGGCCATGGCCGTGAGGTGGCAGAATGAGAAGATGATGTCGTGGCCGCAGGATGGGATGGCCTCGTGGTTCCAGTCGAACACCGTGTTGAAGACGTTGAGAGGGAGCCAGGACAGGGCGAATGCCACCACTATGGAGATCAACATGGCGTTGATCCTCGTGGAGCCCTTGTTTTTCTTCTGAGTGGCGTTCCTGCCGCGCTCCACCATGTCCTTCCTCCTCCTGAGGCGCAGGTAGACGTGCAGGTAGCAGACCATGATGAGGGCCAGAGGAAGGAAGTACTGGAAGACGAGCAGGGAGGTGGTGTAAGCTCGCCGCTCTTGAACCGACGGCCAGCGCTCCATGCAGACCAGGTGGTCGCTGACTGGGAGGGGGATGCTCATGTTCTGGAAGGGCAAAGTAAGGACGCTGTACGAGAGGAAAGGCACCGAGATCAGGCAGGCCACGATCCAGATGATGGCCACAGCCAAGTAGGACTGGCCCACCATCGGCTTCCATCCGGTCGGGTGGACGATGAGCTGGTAGCGCTCCATGGCGATGAGGACGAGGGAGAAGATGGAAACGGTGACTGATATACACTGGATGAAGGGCGTGAGCTTGCAGAGGGCTTCTCCGAGGATCCAGCGGTCCATCAGGGTGTAGATAATAGTGACCGGCAGGCACATGATGCACATGAGGATGTCAGAGCAGGACAGGTTGGCGATGAAGATGTTGGTGACGTTGCGCATCTCTTTGTGCCGTGTGATGACAAACACGAGGCAGGAGTTCCCAATGAGCCCGACAGCCATAACTGTACTGTAAGCAATGATGAGGAAGGTGGTGCCGCTGACCGAGAGCGAGCAGTCCTCCGTGAAATCCCACGGTATCTCCTTCCACAAGGCTTGGTTGTGGTTGGTGTTGTGCTGCGGCTCCATGATGCTTTTCCTGGACTCACTTCAAAGGACTAACTGAGCTAATTTGTCGTGTCGCACCTGCTGTAATTACTTCATGAATAATATTTGCATTTCTTACAGCTTCCCTTCATCCTCAGCCGCTGTCAGTCTTCAGGTGTTGCCTGGAAGGGAAAGAAAAAGGAATGAGAAACAAATTTCCAGTCGTGAAAAGTTTCCTTTGAGATATTAAGCGGTTGGTTTATCACTCAATTGGAAATGTAGCTCCCATAAAAAACGCAGCATAAAAAGAAATTGACCCTCACTTGATGAAAAAGCTCATTTCATTATTAGATTTTTTAAAATGAGGATGTGTAGCAGAGACTGATGGTCTTTTAAATTCAAAGCGCTCCTGGATGTAATTCCACAAGTGTCTTTTTGGTGCTGAGATGGGTTTAGTGGACCAGCTTCACCTGTGCACACACTGGCAGTGGATCCAATATTACAAAAACAGAGATTCATGAAGGGAATAATTAATGTCGGTATGCAGATATCATGAGGCTGCTGGCAGAGCGCAGATTTTCTATCTCCTGGAGGAACGGCTATAAGAACAAATGATGTGCTGATGGCACATCATCAAGAAAACAGCCCAGATCCAGACTTTGTGGCATCGCTGTAATGGCATGCTGATTTAAATTTCCATCACAATAACGGTGATAATGGCAGCTCCTTCAGAGACAATCATTCCCTCTCACTGTTTTCTCCCCTTTTGACAGCGTGAATTGATTGTGTTTCTGTCCATAAAGGCACAGACACCTCTCGCTTCCACTGAGCATTCACAACAGCTTCTCGCCTCCTGAAGCACGTGTGGTCCCTACAATCTGCAGCAAATTAACGTTCTGGAAAACAGAACAGAAATACAATTTTGTCGCACCAGTAGCATCTGAATAGTGTGTGTGGAGTTGTGCATGTGTGTGTGTGTGTGTGTGTGTGTGTGCGGCAGCGAACACAGCACTGATTAAGATGTTTTGCCCACGGCTCAATTCCCCAGAAATTAGTTTTGCAACACAGCTATGCTAACAGAATGAAATCTACGAGATTTAAAGGATTTATTATTCTTAATTGAGGGCTCCTTAACGATGATAAATGCTGTGACATTAATTGCTTGTGGCTGTCTCTATTATGAGAAGAAGATTCCTATTGTGATGTGCTGCTTCGACTGCGGTGATTACTGACAAAGCCAGAGTATTCATAATAAAAGTAAAGACGTGTACCTGCAGCTGAGTACAGTAACACCACTTGAATTCTTTAGTAGTACACAGGCTTCTGTGTTTGGGCTCATTAGTCTCCTCCTGGACGTCAACCTGACTAAACCTGCCTGAATTTCTGCATGTGGTCCACATATCAGACCCAGGCTGCAGCCCTGATGCTGATTATTTATGGCAGACTTTGGACACTTAAGGTGATGCTTTGCTTTGCTTTGTGTCTTCTGGTAAAGAAACAAGAAAATTTACAAAGGACATGATTCATTTCTGATATGAGACTGCACAAAGACACATCCTGCAGAAAAATTAAAAATATACTGCTCGAAAAACAGACAAAGAAATTCCATCTCATGAGAATTTGTTCCAAAATGGAGATTTTTTTTAAACTGTAAATTAGATTTTGCATCTATTCATCACTTGATATAAATTCAGCCACCTCATTAAATCATTTTGACACAAAACAGCCGCAAGTCGCTCATGCAAGAATGATGACAGACATCCCGCACCAGCGGATGAGGAGTGTGATGGTGACTGGATGTGTGTCCTGGATCCACCGCCTGTCTGCAGCCGCGTGCGTGCCGGCGGAGAGGCGCACTGTCTCCGCTCCGGACAGGTGGAGGAGGCTCCGCCGTGTGCTCACCGCTCTCCTGTCCGGGGGGAGAGCCGCTAAACGGCGTCACTTACACTTTTATTCACAGACAGACGGAAACTATTCATGTATTAAATGTACTGAAGCTGCTGCAGCCTGACAGCTTTCAAAAAAGCAGCGATTAAAACTCAGAAGACGCACCTGAAGACAGATCAGACTGAGATTTTACAGCTTTGTGGGAGCATGTCAGGAAAACAATGACCGACCATCTGCAAAATTATCATTTCTTACTTTGAGACAAAACAAAAAGAGTTGCAATCATGAAATACCGTATTTTTATTATCGGCTGTTTCTTACCGAAATCTGGTTCCCAGTCCGAGTCCGAGCGCCGCTCCGCATCAGGTGAGACCGAGTTTCAGGTCTGGCAGACGGTGGGAGGAGTACAGCCGGGATCACTGATAGGAACTGAGATATGCCTTAAAGCGACCTTAAAGCCTCACACTCGGGCTGGGATGTGATTGGTGTTACATGTTACATAATGAACTGTCCGCGTCCCGCGCGCGCGCGCGCGCACCGGCACGCGCTCACAGAGGGGCCAATCGGAAAATTGAGTTATTTGAAATTTGTACACATGGTCTGTTTCAGCCAAATGTATCAGTGACACGAGATGAGTCATTTGCTTCTCTTGTCATGAAGCACGTTTCATATATCCCCAATGAGGAATCGCTGTAATATCACTGTAATGTAACACTGATGGATGATATTATTATAGAGCAATGTTTAAAATTCCCATCAGGCTTTCTGCGCACCGCACAGTGTGGTGCCTGTGAAATGTGTTGTTCTTCTGTCCTCACAGGGAGGCTGAGGTGACTCCTGTGGATGCTGTTGGTGAGGATGAACAGAAACATTGCTGGTTCGTGAAGTTTTCACGTGCTGTGAAAGTCTGAGGCTGCAGAGATCATCAAACACACTCCAACATCCAAAATCCTTTCAGCTTCCACAGTTCATTCCTGGATATTGTTGGATACTTATTAATACTGACTGATATGTGCATGTACTTTATGTTTTATCTGTAATTAAGATCTTTAACCATGTCAAAACGAAGCACACGTCCTCAGCATGTGCAGAATTTTCCACCCTCATACAAACTAAAACATGGCCAGGATGAAAAACGCTTGCCCTGATCCCTCCGCAGATAACACCTAGAACTATTTTAAACCCGTTTTTTTTTGCACCTCCCTTGCTTGTGCAACAGATTGTTAACTGCTTCTTCACACTGTCCCCACACACTCCTGTTTCGAGTGGAGGCTGCATGAGAGAACAGTAATAGCTGTTTGTCTGAGAGGCAGAGCGCTGCAGTGACTTGCCACCGACAACAACAGCTCTGTGGGTGTTGACTTGACACAGAGACACGGATGTCAAGTCACTCAAGACAATTAATCCATGTAGATATTTTCCAGAGAGAAGCAGGAATGCTGACAGAGCGGAGTGAAGGCGCTGCAGGACGGGATGTTTCTACCTCTGCTGAGCAGCTATTCGGTATATTGAGATGTGGAATGGCTGGTTTAGCTCTCCTTTGTGCAATCTCCACTACTGTCACTCACATTTTGATTTTTCTTTCAACTGACATTGTTTCAATGGGAGGAGAGAGGAAAACATTTCTTAGTGTGAGTCTTAAGTGTCTGGACAAGAGAGCACTGTGGTGACATGAACTTGTTTTTTTTTGTTGTTGTTGTTGTTGTTGTTGACAGTGTGTCCAGCACGTTACTTGTGATTGATAAGTGACACGTCGGTGCGTTCAAGGACATTCGGCAAATATGTGAAATGTGGCCAGAGGAGCTGGTGCAGTCTGGAGAGGAAGAATCCTGTCGTGGAAAACACTAACATCTGCACAAAATGTGCATAAACACAGTTGAGTTTTGTTCCGTCTCACAGGTGATAAGAGAGCAGGACCAGATAACATGTTCCAAACATGTCTGAAGCATTATCTCACTGTCACATGAAATATTTGATGGCTCTTTGATCACTTGTAGCATTCAGTACACTCTATCAGCTGTTTAGACTCCCATCCTGCGTCCATGAACGCCATGCATAAAATAACCTGATTCAAATATATGTCCATATTTGGATTCAGAGAGAGACTCATATTACATAAGGCATTTGTAAGCGGTTCTTGTGGGAAAATAGTTAATAGTTTTATGGTCATTGCCAGTGTAAATCAATGCAGTACTGTGCCCCATTAACAAGGAATTGTTCCCCTGCTGCAGCTGCACATGTCCACGGTTCACAGTATTTTGAGAGTCTCTGTTTCTGTGTGTTTTTAAGTGCATCGCCTGCTTTTCTGTGATTTATTTGTGCTGACAAAAAAAAGTGTCACTTTAACAGATTAGATAGATTTCAGTCGCGGCCAACTCAAACGAACAGAGGAAGAAGCAGTGACTCTCTGAAACTTCACACTTTGTTCAGTCGTGTTTTAAAGGAGGAAGAGAAAGAAAGAAGAAATGCGACACATGAGAGAAAACCACATGATGCCGTGCCGATGACACATTTGTGGAATATTTTGAGATTGCAGGAGGACTTTTGATAATGTGAAAATGATTTGTACAGTATTAAACCTGGTTGAAATGAGTGCTTCACGCAGCTGCACAGGAGCCTTTATGCAGTGTGAAAAGTTAGTCACTGCGATGCCAGAATTAAATGTGCTCTTCATTAAAAGAAATTAGGGCTGACTGGCTGACTAGTGATGGGAAAGAGTCAGAAGTATAAATGAAAGCCATTAAAGGTCAATCATTGGTTGTAAGTAGCACAGGTGACGTGAAGTTATCATGGAAGTGTTGTGTTATGGTTGATTTTGTGCATAGCAAACACTTAATTGTTCATTGTGAGGATCATAACATGAATAGAATCTGAACCAGTAAATGAAATAATAAATAAAATAAAATTAGAGACAGAACAAACTCGTGTCATGTCCACGCTGCACGGATAAATCATGACTGTACCATGTGACGCTCTTCTTACCACTTCTGAACCATGAAAGATGTCTTACTGTAGTAGTATTAATAAATATGGACATTTATGATTTCCTGAGTTCTTACAGTGAGCAGTAATGTAAATTATTACACAGGATACCACATTTATATGCAAATTTCATGTCTTACTATCAAATTAGGTCAAGGTCTGTCTGTTGAGGGATTACTGTTTGTTCCTGTTTACAGCTCACCTATGATAAAAATATAAAGACTTCACAATAAAAGATTTATAGCCTAACCTTAATGTCACGGCAGTGTTATTCTGTGCCAACACTTTATGCTGCTGGTCATGTATTAGCTAGCATAAATCCCAAATGTCGGGCAGTGATTGGTATCCTGATGCATACAGGTGTGTGCTTATGTGCAGACTGAATGAAGCAAAGAGCAACATAATTGATGCATTAATCAATCAAACACTGTGTTCAAGCTCTTGCACACAAAGCTATTTGTTCATTTTGAGAAAAGGGCAATGCTGCTAGCATTTTCTTCATCGCAGTGTTTACCGTGATGTGAATGTATGTATGAGTTATGTAACATGTGTATCTGCGATTTGTATTCTGGTACACGTGGTGGTAATGATAAAGTGTACGTGGTTTTATGTTAGAAAGAAAAAAGAAAGAAAGAAAAGGTCAATATGGCTGAAGTCCAATTCATCATCCATAATCAAACACAGAAACCATATTGATCACGTGGCTTGATTTTTTCTTCGGCTCCTGTGTCATCACCTGAATCCATATGCATTGTGTGCAGGGAGCTCCTCATCGAGCGGAGGACAGCGTCCCTGCAGTATTACAGCCAAGAACCGAGCTGAAGTGATCCTTGACACCATCACTGCAACACGGTCCTATAAATCCCCTGAGGCTTTAAATAACCCCGGCCAAGAACAAATGCCACAGTGCCTCAGGTACTCGTGGATGACAAACAACCCCCATCAGCTGCACAGATCACATCTGACACCGACGCTCACCTCGCTGCTCTTCTCTTTAAATGTGACTTTTGGGAGCAGCACGTGCTGGTGAGTATTTAAGAAAACCGCAGTTCATGCACTGAGCGATGAAGCTGCAGGGAATGATCAGCTCCCCTCGACTCCACAGAGCTGCAAATCATCGTTCAGTTGAGTCTCGCGGCTCTCATCAGTGCTAACATTTGCTGTTGCACAGAGGAGCTGCTAGCTGACAACTAGCGGGTGAATGTGGAGAAAGGGAACATTGAGCTTCAACAGGTGGTAAACACAGCTGCAAATTAATGCTAAAGCTGCTTTCTAACTTTCTGCTAACACGCTCACCAACTGAAAAGGCGGTCATATGTCGGGGTTCTGGTCACAGTTTCTGCTGCTGATTCCAGGTTTAAACCTTCAGGACTTAAAGGAATAATTAAACATTCTGGAAGTTATTACCTCACTTTTTTTTACTGAGAGTTAGAGAAGATTGATGCCACTCTTGTGCACCTCTGTTGAATGTACAGCCAGGAGAGGGTCAGCTTAGCTTAGCATGAAGACAAACAGGACAAAGAAAACAAAATCCACCAACAGATGACTGTACGGATCAAAGAAACTAGATGTGATGTGTTGGTGAGCTTTAGAGGTGCTGGTAGGTGGAGCCAGGCTAGGTGTGTCCCCATATTTCCAGTCTTTATGCTAAGCTAAGCAACTGCTATCGTAGAAATATTTCTCTGTGACAAAAAGTGTCCCTTTAAGCCCAGTACTGACACCACTCTCCTTCACGTTCATTCCTCATGTTTCCATTACCAAAATGGAAACTTACTGTTCTGGTTTTGGAGCATAAAGTCTGCCAAGTCTGAAAGGAAACAAAGCTAAAAATAAACCGACTTCAATTTTGCGTGCTACTTCAAGAATTACAGTAAGTGTAGTGAAATAAACTAATTTGAGAAAAGAGCAATAGAAGGAGGGAGGGAGGGAGATGGAGTTCAGAGCAGCCTCAGATTGGGGTTTATTAAAACACAATTGCATTAGCGGACCAAAGGGGAGAATCAATCTAGTGTGCATTAGACCTGCTGACCCTCCTTCTTTAATTCATATAAATGTTCTGCGTTGTCCTTCCTGCTTTCTAAAGCCACAGAAGTACTGAGCCCCCGTCACGCCTGTGCAGCACAGACCATTCTCTCTTAAGCATCTCGCTTTTCCCTCTGTGCTCCTGTGTGTCGGCATATGATTCAGAATTTACACTAACGTCGTCACAGCAAGTAAGACGGTGGATGTCACACCCCGAAATAGCCCTCATCCCAACAGCAAGGGGTGGAAACTGAATTCAGAGGCAGCGAAATGTGATAGAGGGAGGGCTGCAGGTTTCTATTGATCCACAGAGGCCTTGTTCAATATGAGTCCGGATCCGCTGACACATGGCAGATAGGAACAACCACCCACTCAGGTTCTTGGCCACTGTTTAGCTTTAGCCCAATTAAAATTTGATCCACCACCAGTCCCATTCTACTTGGCCTCATTGCAAGTGTTGGAGAGGACGGCAGTTACCAGGGTTACTGTACATGGCTGTTTCTGAAACACTTGTGAAATCTCAGAAAATGCATACAGATCACGCTTTCAGGAGCATGATGTAAATTAATCATTTGATGTCAGTGTAAAACCAGACACTATTTCCATCGCCTCTGATATTCCATTAGCACCGTGGCAAACTGAACATGACGCAGAGCAAAGCCGTCCTCTGAGAGCAGCTGTCGAGGCGCAGTCCAGCCGACGTCTCTGCTGCTGTCAAGCCTCTGCTTGCTGTCTTGTTTAATACTTTCCAACAGGAAATGTCTGTGTGAGAAAAAGAGGTGACGATCCACCCTCTATCCTTCTCCACAAGTCTTTAAATGATCACTGATGGACAAGCAGGTGGAACGGCTGCACGTTTACTCCACGTTTTCCTCTTTATATCAACACTAACTGACCCTCCCTGCATCCTGTTGAGCAGCACAACACTGTTGGGACGCCTGAATATTTCAGCAACGTTGGTTTGTTTTCTCTAAGTCCCCAGCGAGGCAGGAAAATCTCCCCGCCTTTTCCAAAACCAGTGACTCTGACCTCAGCCAGAGATAAACCCGAGGAGGACAGAGACACCACTAAAGCCGACTTGGGATTTGCAGTTATGGTCTAACAATAAATGTCAATATTTTCCCATGTAATTTTAATTATCCTGATTCTTTATTGAACACAGACCAAATCTACAATGTTCCCACTGTGGTGTGCCTTTGCAATTTCTCACAAAACGAATAATAATCACAGTAAAATCTACTGATCTGTGCAGACCCCGTGTCGGTGTAAATGATTTGGGGAGAATGGCTCTGCAGCCTTCATCAAGCAGCAGTGCTGGAAGTTGTTGTGTTACAGGATTTTGGTCCAGAGGAAAATTGATTGCTCGCCTCACAATCACCGAACAGCCACAGCAAAATTGCACCTGCCAGGGCTGCACCTCAGTCACTTTACAACCATCCATTCACCTTATGAATCACACAGCAGGGAGGGTGTACAACACAGCAGAAACAGTTCATTTCACACTTCTCCCATTCCTTTAGAAACTGTCCAGTTTTGTATTGTGATGTGCACTCTTTGCACTCAGCCAACAGACTCTGCCTCAGTCCTGACTCTCCAGTCAAATATAGAAATTCACTGAAGATTATATTGTGTACAGACGGGCTCTCAGATTTCAGCTCTTACATGTCAATCATAGTCTAGACTCAGCATTAGTGGTACAGTCAAATCTCCAGTATCGCACTAAAGATGGCAGCTAGTTGGCATGGAAACCATCTTAGATAGGGCGCGGGCAGAATGAATGGCACCACTGGAGCTCGGCTGTCCCAAACTAATCAGTTGTATTGTCCTCCGGTCTGCCAGTGGCGAAGGCTGGTGCATTAATTTTTTCCAGCAGCCTCCTGCGCTGCACTGTTCCCCGTAGAGCCGACCACAGCACACGTTCACCAGCTATCCTCACTGCCAGTAATGGCACCATAAGATGCTCTCCTTCGGTCATTTGAATGAAGGTTAAGTGATTTGTGTAACAAGGATGCTCATAAAAGCTCAAGGTCACAGACAATTCCATGTCTTGGTAACTGCTGTAGCCAACATCTCTTTTTAATGTCTGTTTGTAGTTTAGATTGACAGTTAATTCTGTAAATGCAGCCCTCTTTGTTTTCATTTCTTTGTCAGGTCTTCCTCCAGGTCGCGGCGCGCCTGCTGCACAGCCTTTTCCTGATGAGAGGAGACGGTCGGCTGCTTTAAGCACCGGAATGTCCAGCTCGCCATAATGGCAGAACCAGACTCTCTGTGACCTCCAGAAAACAACCCAACAAAAGCACAAACCATGCTTTCTGTCTCTGACACAACAACAAGAGCACCTTCAATCCCACATGTACACGTCAGTACTTATTGTGGTTACATCACCTATAAAATAAATAATAAAGCAAGTAAAAAGGTGTGTGTGAAAATGATCTTACTATCACGTTGAACCATTAAAAAGTGAAGTGATTCACGGATAAGAAGGCTGGACAGCTCTGTAAGTCCTTCAATCATTTGAAAATTTAAAACAAAAACTCAGCAATGAGGCTGCACCTTTCTGGTAAACAAGTGTTAACATGTGGGGACATTAACAACTCAAACAAAGGACAAAAAAGGGTAATATCACCATCTGAATTGTCTTTATTGTCTCTGACTGCTGATGATATATCTTTCTGATATATGACTGCTGCTGCTGTAACACTGTACCACAGCAAAGACTCAGACGAGAGACAGTTATTTTCTTTATTGATTCACTTGCTTCTGGTTTTTCTCAATTAATCATTTGCTCTATTACTTGGCTCATTATTGATAAGTTATTCAGTTGATTATGGCATTAGGCAAAAAATAGAAACAGGGAATATCTAGAATTTTCACTTAAAGAATGATTTTAATAATTAATCAATCGATGGTCAAAATAGTTGGAGAATATTTTCCTGCTAATCGATTGATCGCTTCAGGTCTAGTTGTTCAGGATTTGATATTGCAGAAGCTATTTTTGACGGAGTCACAGTATGTATGCAGCCGAGCAGCCTTGTGCAGCAGACTCCATGACTGGCAGGAGCTACGGGGGAGCATTTCTTCAGCCACATGACAGATTCAGCCAATGTGTCAAAGGAAAAAAAGTTATTGCTGTTTGAAAAGGGCATTTCTGCACCCAAGACAAAAGCCAGGGGAGTTTTCTCCCCTTCAGCCCCCCCTGTGCACCTCAATGCAGTGTATGTTAGACTGGAAAATAAATCAAGTGATGGATTATTCCAACAGTGTTTTTGCGAGTGGAAAAATCTCTACTCTTCGTGTCAGGAAATGATCTATGCAAATTGAAACCTGGGCAGAAGATAGATGAGATTGTAAAACCTGAGCAATATGGAAGCCACGATTTAAAAAAAAACATCATGACGGGCTGCCTGAGGAAATCTATCTGGCAGCTCGTGCAGTTATCAAACAGTGGAAAATCAATATGGAGAGCGTTTGATCAGATGGAGACCAAATATTGGTGAAGCAAAAATTACAAATACAATAAACTGTTGGCAAGAATAATGATTAAAAAAAATCTTTTAGATGCTGCACATCAAAGTTGTGCCTCTTATCATCGTGTTATTATTTGATTTTATTGTGTGACATAAATGTTTTATTTAAAGACAAAGATATCTTCTGTGTTTCTTCTTTCAATAAACTTCTGATAAAAGTGTTTTCACTGCCGTTCTGTGTTTTGGAACGGGTGAAGTGTGCCAGTAAGTGCAGGAGGAAAGCAGTAATGCCAGATTGTGCTCCATTACGAGTAATAATCTCATATCTAAAAAAGTGTATTTGAGTATCTGCAGTAAAAATACTACGACACTAAAATGTTGAATTATTTATCCAATAATACGTCTGCATTATTTATGTCAGGTGGTCCTTATCTTAACTTCTGTTGTGTAGTAGTACAATAACTAGTATCTGCAGCAACTGAAAAATGCAATAAAGCAAAAAGGTACAGAATTTAAGTACATTATTTGTAAATTTGCAAAGATCCAGTACCTCAAAACTGCACTTCAGTACAGAGTAAATGTGCTTTGGACTACTGTCAACCTCTAGTGTTTGCGTATTTGACAGCAGACACACAGAGCAGGAAACAGCATCCTCTTGTGTTTAACAGACAGAGTCACAGAATCTAAACATGTGTTGAAGTAAAGATTCATTTAATCAATATAAATATTCAGAAACCAAACGAAAGATAAAAAGAATGGATTGTCTAATTCTACACACTGTAAACTCCTCATTATTATGCTAAAAAACAAAGTGTGGATCTGTGACGTGATTTCACTGCATTGAGACTGACGTCTCTGATTGGCTCTCTCTTAGAAACTGGGCGGGATAATGCGACACAAACAACCAATAGCGTTTGAGCTCACCGCCTGACCAAAAAGTAAACAGACTTGTTTTGATCTGTCAAAAAATCAGGCGACTTCTCTGGCTGTCATCCCGCCAGGCTTTTAGTTTCATTTTGAGCAAACAGTCGATGTGAAACGGCTTGTTTTTCCACGAACACGAAGATATTTTCGCACTGTCACTTTGTTTGAATTTTGGAGTATTTGGCTTGTTTTTATAGTGCGTTACACGAGCACGCAGGCTAACCAAAAGATAGCTTGCTAGCTGATGTTCTTCACGTTTCAATCAACATTAGCTGACGGGTTAGCAGCGCGGTGGCAGCTAGCGGTGGGTCGACGCCAGGACGTATGTGACTGTGAACTTTCACGTCTTTCTGGTTGCTCAGTTTATAAAGTTATGGCGTGAATCGTGTGTTCAACTTCATACATAAACCCGTAACGTTACACCGACTCTGCAGTGACGTTTCAAGCAACCGTAAACATTAGCCGCTAGCTGCCCAGCCCGTTCCTCCTCTTCCTGGGTGTTTTTCTACGTCCGTTGTGGCTTCAATTTGCGACAGATGTGTGAATAGTCAGGACGATGTTGGTGTCAGACAGATAAAAGCGATGAAGCCTGAACATCAGTGCCCTGCCATGGCTGAGGATGGAGAGGTGAGTCCAGCGGGAGGACGCGCTGGCTCGTCAGGCCGCCTGGGCCGACAGACCTACAGAAGTTCAGCCCATTTCCGCAGCCTGCTGGACGGCCTCCTGGCGCTCAGACAGAGCGGCATCCTGTTTGATGTGGTGCTGCTGGTGGAGGGTCGACCCATCCAGGCCCACCGAATACTGCTGGCAGCCTCATGCGATTATTTTAGGTAAAACTCACAGATTGTGGCTTTACTGTCACTGCAGACAGAGCAGGCAGGAGTCATGTGGACTCCAGTGACGGACCACATGGCCTCCAGTCATTAAAATGACTCCTCAGTTAAGCTTGTCACAGAACCTGTTGTGCTTCATTACATGTACATACACTACAGCACAAGGTGATCAGTGAGAGCAGGTGTGTGTACACACACAGCTGCAGAGACCAGTTTTAAGTCCAGGTTTGAACCACTTCCTGCAGCTTATCAACACTGTCTTATGATCAGTGGTCATAAGGTTAACTTCCATCATGACGCAAGTGTTTGTAGACAATGGTAAGTAGGTCACAGATAAAATCCCCACATGTCCACACTCAGCAGCAGCATATGTGATGCAGAGAGGTGTGTTGAATGTGAAGTCAGTGTATCACGCTGTGCTTTAAACTGGTGCGCAGCTTAATGTGCAAAGGTGATTCTCTGTGATATGCAGTGTGCAGGTAAACCAGAGCCCTGCTGTTGGTAGGTAGCCATGTGATCCAACATAAACCGTCTTAACAGCGTGTTACTGTTCTCCTCCAGGGGGATGTTTGCTGGAGGCCTTCGGGAGACGCAGCAAAAGGAGATCCCGATCCATGGAGTGTCTTACATGGCCATGAAGAAAATACTTGACTACATCTACACATCAGAGATTGAGTTAGACCTGGAGTGTGTGCAGGAGGTCCTGATTGCGGCCACGCTAGTACAGGTGAGCTCTCTGTTGCCCCTTTGCTGCATCATGTTTTTCACTGTTCTTTGTTTTTCAGCTAATTTGTGTTCTTCTGTGTTTTAAAGCTTGAGATTGTCATCAGCTTTTGCTGTGATTTCCTTTTCTCCTGGCTGGACGAGAGCAACATTTTAGAGGTGCATCATCTAGCTGATGTCTACGGACTGCAGCAACTTAACGCCAGGGTCCACTCCTACATCCTCAGGAACATCCAGACTCTGTCTCGAACCGAGGTGTACCGACAGCTCCCCCAAGACGAAGTCTTCAGAGCGCTGAGCAGCGACGAGCTTCAGGTGAACAGCGAGAACGAGGCGTACGAGGCGGCGCTTCACTACCACTACAGTCCCGAGCAGGTGGAAACTGACCAGGTGTACTTGCAGGTCAGTCCCAAGGTGTGTCTGCATTTTGTTCTCATCTCACCATCAGATACACATTATATACTGAGTAGATAAGGAATCACTGTTATTATTTACAGAGCTGCGTAGTTTCACTCACACTTTGTCGGAGCTTTTTCGGTCAACTCATATTTTTATCTTTTTGACCCAAAGGACAGTCTGAAGATGCTTGATGCCGTGCGTTTCTGTCTGATCGAGAAACAAGTGCTGCAGAGGCTGTACGACAGACTGAACCAGTGTCCGCTGAGGGACTCGGTGTCCGCAGCCCTGCAGTATCACGAGCAGGAGATCTGGCAGCCCGTCCTGCAGACTCCCCTCACCCAGCCGCGCTCCACCTTCCACTGCATACTGGGCTTCGGGGGGATGTTCAGCTCCAGCTCCCTCACAGACAGCGAGCATTTGTTTCAGGTGTTCCACCCGAGCTGGGGCGAGTGGAGGACGCTCACTGCAGCTCACACCCCCCGAATGTCCAACCAGGGCATCGCTGTGCTCAACAACTTTGTTTATCTTATCGGAGGAGACAAGAACACCAATGGATTCCGTGCAGAGACTCGCTGCTGGAGGTAAGATAGTGTTTATTCTCTTTAAAAGAAGATCCCTTAAAATCGGTTCTTTAATAAAAGAAAGGCACCAGAGTGTTGAATGGTTTAAACAGCGTCACTGTTTCTACACTACTTCAGACGTGTCTTTGGTGTTTCTCTGCTGCACTTCCTTCTTTTCTCTGCTGATGCAGATGTATTTGCAGTAAGCTAACATTGGCTGGAACATGAGCCCACCTGAGTTATTGATCGGACGACAGTTTCAGATCTCGGCTGATTGTTTGCTTTGTCTGACCAGCTGCTCAAAATCCAAAGAAATTCTGTTTACGCTGATTCAAACCGAGAAAAGCAGCAAATCCTCACATCTGATAAGCTTGATAAATTTCTGACAGCCGATTGATTAACTGACTCATTATTCAGCAGCAGGTCTGTTTCTCTTGTTGGTTTATCGTTCGGCTGATTTCAGCGCAGGTTTTCTTCCCGCTGATTGAATTTTAAAAGTCAGGTTTTTATTTCGCTGCTCTTTTTCTTGCTTGTTTTTCCCAGATACGACCCTCGTCACAACAGCTGGTGCTCCGTCCAGCCTCTGCAGCAGCAGCATGCCGACCACTGTGTCTGCGTGCTGGGCGGCCATATTTATGCCATTGGAGGACGGGACTACAGCAACGAGCTGGACTCAGTGGAGCGCTATGACCCACACACCAACATGTGGGAGTTTGTCTCACCCCTGAAGAGAGAGGTGCGAAGAGGGTGTTTTAAAAAAATCTGCATGTAATACTGCTGCCATCCACATGAGGGTGCTAGACGCTCACCTGTGTGTTGTTAATGGAGGTTTTCCTGTTGTGCACCAGGTATTCCCCTGTCCTCCTGCCTCCTTTAACACCAGTCTCACCTTCCCTGCAGGTTTACGCCCACGCTGGAGCAGCATTGGACGGGAAAATGTACATAACATGTGGGCGCAGGGGAATGGCGTACCTGAGAGAGACCTACTGTTTTGACCCTGCGGCCAATAGCTGGACAGCGTGTGCCGAGGGGCCGGTGGAGCGGGCGTGGCACGGCACGGCCGCTGTTAATGGACGTCTTTATGTTATCGGTGGAAGCAACGATGAGTGCAGATATCGACGTGACGTCCTGAAGGTATGATGTCACGAGTCATCAGTGGCGTTACATGGAGACATATGATGACACGCGTCTGTCGTTGTTTCACGTGTGTCACTCGTCTCTGTTTTATACATTTAAATTAGAAAATATTTGACCTTATATTGACTCCAGACTTACTTTACGCTCTCATGTTTTTGTCTCCATGAGCTAAAAAGTCAGCTTCAGGACAGGAAACCAAGAGAAATTCATTTTGCATGTTTTTCAGGTGGCGTGCTTTGACCCCGAGGCCAACTCCTGGTCTTTGATGGCCCCCCTCCCGGCTGGTCACGGAGAGCCCGGCATAGCTGTGCTGGACAGTCGCATCTACATCCTGGGAGGACGCTCTCACGACAAAGGCAACCGGATGAAATACGTTCACGTGTACAACGCCGACACGGACGAGTGGGAGAGCGAGACGGAGTTTAAGGAGCGCGTGTCGGGCCTGGCGGCCTGCGTGGTCCTCATGCCCCCCGCTGTGATCGGCGAGGCCAGGAGCTGGGAGCAGCGCACCAAGACGTCGTGGGAACAGATGGACATGGACAACTCGGACGACTCGAGCGAGGACTGACGCGGCCTGGCTGAACTGAATGTCTGAGCGCCGGAGGCTGCATGTTGAAGCACCTGGAGGATTGTTTTGTTTTGTGAGTGGCGGCGGTCATGGCCGGATCGTGTCCTTCCTGTACGCTGACCGCTTCGAGTGCCTCTGAACCAAAGTGTCATTCAGGACTCACTTCTGAAACATCTTCTTAGATAATCACATCCATCCATGAATCCCTGCTGACGCCGCCGTGTGCCGCCGAGCCCTCGTCACTTCCTGTCACTGTAGCTGCTTCTGCTGTTTATCATAGACGAGTGAAGACTACTTGCTATGCAACGACACTGTAATATGGAGTTTGTTCTTTTTTGATCTGCTAAACCTGGGTTTAGACTTCAGAGGTTGACAGGCAGAAGTTATTTAATTGTTCATTCCTAATAACTAAAGACCGATGTTGACTTTTATTTATGACTCTGTTCTCGTCTCCACGGCGGCAGCTGCTGGTCATCGGCAGGAACTGCACGTCCAAACCACGGAGGAATCGTGACGTCGTCCAGTTTAACATTGTGCCTTGTTTTCATGTGATGTATTTCTGTGTTTCTGTGTTTCTGTTGGTGGAGATGAGCCTTTGGTTTTGTGCCTCTGACGTCACAGTTTGTTTGTACCTGAATGACGAGGCACTGGTGCTACAGGTGGTAGACATCAGCTCCTAATATGTTGCCATGTCTTTAAATCCTTTCAGGTCTTCATATTTGTGTGGTGAAAACTTTTTTTTTTGGTGTCCTTTCACTGTAAATTAATTAGTAAGTTATTCTGTGACTCAATCCAAAGAACAAGAAGCTGAGTAGATTTAGAGTATTTCTGATAGAGTCGAGCTTTGCTTCATGCTGCTGCTTGTTGCCTCAGTTCATTGTTACGCTGTTCAATAGAAGCATTTAAGAGGTTTAATGATCGCCGCTCTACTGTGTATCTGTGCTGAAAAACAGGAGCTTTAAAATGTGCTTTTTTTGTCATATAGAGAGAGTCCACGTCTTCAGAGGAAATGCACTGTACTAGAACACACTGTCACACACGATATGCAAATTTAGCATCCTGTTCATGAGATCAGTTTTGAAGTTTAATAAAAACAGTAATGTGTTGCTTTCGTCATGTGTGCATGTCAGGAGGGGTCGGGGCTGTTTGTGTTGAGTTTATGAGCAGTTAGATAGATAGATAGACAGACAGACAGACAGACTTTATTTATCCCAAGCTGGGAAATTGCAAGATTAGAAAGAATAAAATTAAGATAACTACAACAAAATAAACCAACGTGAAATAAAGGGCATGCAAAATAAGAACAACTTTCAAGTACAAAAATGCAAAGAGAGATTTATAAACCAGGAGGCAAAAATACAAAATAACAATATAAGAAAAAATAGTGAGATAAAAATTTAGAACTAAGCTGTTTAAATAAACATCTGGCGGTTAAATATGAGCTCAGTAGTGCAGTTGTGCAAAATGACTGGGGAAAGGTTGTTGACTTCCAAAGAAAGAAGAATGGCTCCATTGAAATAAAACCTACAGGAAATGCAATTAAACAGCAAAGTCAATGAGTAAAAACAGTAAAATGTTCTTTTAGTGTCTTGGAGTCGCAGCTGTGACTCGTCAGCTCAGTATGCCTAAAATCCTTCCTGTGACTCGTTTGGGTCAAAAAAAAACAGCACAGTTTTCATCAGTATAACAGAAAACAGAATCAGGTTAATGACTGAGCTCCTCACATGCAGAGTTTGATATTTGATAATGATAAAATAAAAATGAAGAACTTCTGCAGGCTGTGAATCAGGAATAGAAATAGAAGACGTTCGGTTTGAAGATGGGCGGCGCTGTATGGTGCATGGTTCAGGTTGTGGTTTGATCTGCATGGTTCAGGTTGTGGTTTGATCTGCATGGTTCAGGTTGTGGTTTGAGCTGTATGGTTCAGGTTGTGGTTCAGGTTGTAGTTCAGGCTGTGGTTCAGGTTGTGGTTCAGGTTGTGGTTCAGGCTGTGGTTCAGGTTGTGGTTCAGGTTGTAGTTCAGGCTGTGGTTCAGGTTGTGGTTCAGGCTGTGGTTCAGGTTGTGGTTCAGGTTGTGGTTCAGGTTGCAGTTTGAGCTCCTCTCAGCGGTGCTCGCTGCTCTTTATTCCGCCCAGTCTCCACCAGTTCCTCTCCATTTGGCCTCCACTCCATCAGCTTTATGAAGGCTGACTGTTGCTTTCCTCCTTCAGGCTGTTTCATCTACATCTGTTACCCCCCACCAGCCCCTAAGTGAGCGCCCCCTCCACCCCTCCCTTTGTTTCACACTACTGTGCCAGCCCCCGCCAAGATGTCTGGTGGGATCTGCTGACACCAGCACTGGACATCCAGCACCAACAATCTGCTGCTGCTGCTGCGGCTCTGTTTATGTGTCACTCTTTTCATTGTGAGGCTGCACTAGCACCCGGGGGACACTTAAGACGTATGTCATGCACTTAACCACGTCAGCGGCCTTCACGGCGCCTGAGTGCATGTCGATCCGCTGCTCTTTGCTCGACCATTATCAGAGCAATTAAAAGGCCCAAATTGCCCATTGATGTAGAGCTATGCAGATCAAACCCGGCTCTAAGTGCTCACTTTCATTCTCGTCTCTCCTGCTGTGCTGGAGGGGAGGAGGTCCTCGGCCAGCTTGTTTTGGCGATAAGTCAATAGAGAACAAAGGAGGTCACCTGTGGATGGAGACCTGGACCCAGAGAGGCGACACACATTAATCCTCCTGGACCTGTATGAAGCTGCTGCACCGGCGACCCTGCGACGTGCAGCAGCTTTGTCTTTAAAGTGCAGCTTTTAGCATCAGAACGTTTGTACTGTAACATATAAAGTTAGCTCAAACAGCATCAGCAGCACATGATGTGGAGGGAAAACTGGACCACAGAGGAACAGAAAGTCCACTCGAACCCACTGACCTCCAGTCCAGCCTCCTCTGTAGCTCCTGACCTTTTCTATACAAAATCTGCATGAAAGATAAAAACTAATTAAATTCGATTATTCAAGACAAACTGGCCGGCAAGCATTTTGCTTCTTAATTCACAACTAACAGTCGCAGCTGCTGACAGATATGTCACAGTTCAGCCGTGTTTGAACACATCTGAGTCATGGGAAAAGATTTTGGGATAAATTCCCAAATCTTAATGTTGAATTCACATTTTTCTGCAGCTTCTGTACAACTTTCACACCAGGGGAGCAAAATATTATCACAGTATAAACAGTTCACACATGTGGAAACCTTCATCATGGCAGAACACGTCTTACGATCAGTCTGAGTCTCATCATCTCAAGTCACATTAATATTAATAGATTTTATAATATTTGCTCTGTGATGACAGAAAAAATATGAAGGAAAACACTTTAAAGGAATTAAGAATTAAGAATCTCATCTTATTGGTTAAAGAGTATTTAAAGGGCAAAATCCAAACTTTTTCAAGTGTATATTCTGTAACATCGTCCCACTAATGTGACAATTTGATGCAGAAAAGCTTCATCACCTGATGAATCTGTGACATCAGCAGCCATAAGTAAAAACTGAGCTTGTTGAGCTGAGCTTGTTCTCTGTAAATCCAGAGTTTTATGCGTAAAGCACGTGTCTCTTTGAGCAGCGCTGCGTATGATCCCAGACAATATCCTGTGACAAAAGCTCTTTAAATTTCCTTTTTCCCGACAGTCTGATTTTATCTTCACTGCATTTCATTTAAAAACTGTCGGAATAATCTCATGACAAATTCAACTTCATCGGATTCCTGTAAAATTCTCTCTTTTCAACACACAGCTGGGAAGAAACACTGAGTAAAACCTGCACCACAGCAGAGTAGTTCAGAGATGGACGACCCCCCCCTCCTCCCCCCGGTCTTTACAACAGTCATTAGCAGCTCATATCCACCCAGGGTGGAGGTGATGGGCCCGGGCCCAGTGTTTCTCAGTTGTGAAAGGGAGCCAACAGCCGCCCATTTTCATGCCTTTTAAGGCTCATTGAGATGGAGAACAAGGGTCGTGCCATGCTTTATGACGGCGGTGGGTAAACCTCAGCAGGTGAGCCGGAGGCGCAGTAATACAGCGTCTTAATGCATGCTGGGCCCGTCGAAACTACAGAGTGCTGCTCGTTAGATCAACAAAGAGCAAATACAAACAAACAGCACCAAAGGTGGTGCTGCTCATCAGAGCTGGCCAGGTACGAGCATGCAGATGTGCACAACAAACAGAGCCATGCTCAGTCACCCAGTGAGTCACTGCAGAATATGAACTGATGGATGGATGAGAAACAGGATTATTATTAGCAGACTTGTAGCTAACATCAACCAGGGGAAGATACAAAGCTCTGGGTTAGAGTCAGAGGCCTGGCAGGCTAATGCTAACAGCTAACTAGCATGAGCAAAGTGCTGGTTTGACCATGTTGTTATTACAGCAGGAGAAACCAACAAGAAACAGAACAGAACAGAAACTTCTGTTCAGGCTTTGTTGAAGAAAGATTAAACAACCAGACATCGGATCATTTCACGTTTTATTTGCTGATCACATCACAGTTCGACAGACATAAATTGCACACTTTGGTTTTATTCTTCCTCTTTGTTTTTTTTTACAAAAATAATATTTTCACTTGGGAGATGAGATGAAATACAAAATAAATAGACAATTCAACGAACAAGGGAGCACTCGGCGTGCGTAGAGCAGCACACTGTGGCGTCAGTCGGCTGATCCGGAGCCTGAACTCTGCGGGTGTGAACGGCGACCGGCGGCCCCCTCGGAGCATGCATCTCAGAGCAGTGATCGGCTGCAGCGTCCGTACAGTCACTATTCACCAGCACGAGTACGAGAACAGCGGGTACTGGCTCCACTCGGCCACGTTGCCATGGTGATAGCCGTGATGCACGGCTTGCGTGGTGTAGTCGGCGGTCAGGTGGTGAGGGGGGGGATACTGGGCGGGCCCGGGGCCGCTCCACTGGCCCAGGGGCTGCTCCGCACCATACGGGCTGTAGATGTGGTGGCCGATCACCCCCGGCTTCCCGGCCTGGGCCATGGTCATGTTGAGGACCCCGGTGTAGTCCTGGGGACCAGGTAGGTGCTGGGGGCCACAGGGGGAAGGACCAATGTCATGCGTGCGTGACTTGGAAGAGTCATGATCAGGGACGGTGGCGACATCAGGGACTCGGGACTCGAAGCTGCTGCGTCCTGACCCACTGTTGCTGCTGCCGATGCTGGAGGACGGGGAGGGGGACTTCCCGTACTCGTGGAACCTGAACGGGAAAAGGAAGGTGGTCAGCGTGCTGCTCGTCATGACAACATTATGCTCTCGTTTGTTGCACGTGTTTAGCAGTATTCACCTGTACGGCTGGTAGGAGGCCGGAGCCGGAACAAGCTGCTCCGTGTTGTACATGTCCCTGGGGTCGGGCCCAGCGGGAGACTCCGTCCTCACGCTGTGCTCCCTCTCAGCGGTCCACGGGGAGTAACGCTCCTCTTTGACGGCGTCGCCCTCTTTCCTTTTGGGCAGGTCTCCTTCCTCTCCGTCGTAACCGTCGTATGACGAGCGGCAGAAATCTGAGAAGACAAACATCATCGGATCAGCCGAGGAGGACGGGATGAAGAGCAAAAACCTCAACACAAAGAAGAGTCAGAAAACCGTACCTGGTGGACTGTCCTCCTCAGAGTCCCTGTTCAAGATGTCTGACATCCTGGCTCGTTTCTCAAGGCAGGCCGGGTTCTTGTTTGCACGTCTGCAGAGGAACATCAGGTTCATTAGAACAATTCTGGAGGAAACTGGCAAACTGAGTTCCTGCCTGTGACCGCTGTGATACTCACCTCTTCTTATTCGTGCCTTCATCCCGGAAACCTTTTGCAAATGGGTTGTGATCGATCTTCAGCTTTGTGATCTGTATTCGGGGAAATAAAAGTTAGTGTCAGTTAAAATCTCAGTAATGTGTGAGTCCTGGCAGCGGTCTGCGGCCGCAGACACTGACCTTGGTGTTCTGGTAGGCTGTGACGGCGGTGAAGGACGTCTCAGGGAAGGTGAAGGTCTGGAAAACGCTCCAGCGGACGCTGAAGAGGTCATCTGCCTGCACGATGTGGAAGCGCGGGTGGTAGCGATGCATGGAGTGCAGGATGATCTGCAGACAGGAAGACGGCGAGTCATTCAAAGCACTTTTTCTTTTTCATTCTGTGAGTGTCAGCGGCCGGTCACACCTCCTCTGATGAAGCAGAGCGGAGATGCAGAGCTGCTGCTCCCAGGGCTCGTACTTACATGGCCGTGCTGGTCGAGCGTATTGTTGGTGAGCTTGAGCTTGAGGAAGGAGACGGACTGCTTCATCCAGTGGCTCCCCGGGGCCGGAGAGTCCGGGTGGAGGTAGGTCCTGCAGGGAGGCTGGGGCTCCGCTTTTCCTGCCACCTCCCATTTCTCTTTATTCCACTGTAGGAAGGAGACAAGTCAGTCAATCCGTCATAGAGAAAGGTGATTTACAGAAGGGGCTTCACCTTCTCCCCCTCCCACAGTGAGACAGCAGAGTGGAGAGTGACTGCTGGCCAGCACCACCCACAGAGACAGGGGGTAGTACAGTGGGCTCCCAGCAGGGGATAGAAAAACAGGAAGAGATAGCAGCCTTTGATGTACGATGTCAGGACGGGGGCGGGGGGGTGTCTCGTCTGGAGATGCTGATAACCACTGAGGGACATCTAGAGCCACGGCCGGGCTGAGTCAAGATTCAAGATTTCTTTATTGTCATTGTTGAGCATGACATGTCAATGAAATTTGCATTGCAACCCCCACGTTAGAAACAAGATAATAAGAAAGATTAGAAAATAAAATAAAGATACTAGAATAAAATAAACCAACATGCAGTTAAAATATTTGTAAATGCAATAAAAATATACCAGAAAAATATGCTAAACAATGAGAATAAAAGGCTGCTTACTGTAGGACACGCTAAAGGAGAGTGGGAGAGTGTCTTACCTTATACCTGAAACCGTCCTCAGGGACCATGTCAACCAGTAAGATGTACTTGGCGCAGGGAATGAGGCCAGAAAGATGAACTTTACAGTGTGGAAACATCCTCCTGGAACAGAACACATGAATGAGCAAACACTGCAGCAGAGGATCTCCAAACAGTTTGCATGGAGTGTGACTTTCATGTCGCCTCACCTTCCAGGTTTAGTGATGATCATCTCTGTTCCTATCCCGTGGAAGGTCTTCCAGAGTTCAGGGTCCTCCAGAGTCATCCTGATGTTGCCCTGCAGGTAAGCATCGGGGCCAGCGGCCATAGAGGGGGGAGGAGGGCCGCTGAAGTTGGGCTTCAAGTCTAGAAGTGAATAAGATTCATCACAGCTGTGCTTCTCTACAGAACTCATGATCGAGACAAATCGGCTGAAGACAAAAACCCCAAACTGATCCAGTGAAAGTCAGCCAGCACTCACCTCTGATGGACTGCATGCTTCAGGCTCAGTCAAAGCCGGACGAGGTTCATGCACTGAGGGCCAACAGGCAATCCGAGAATCTGTGATATCCAAGTGTTGCTCAGCGCTGCTCTGCCTCCGTTGTGTCCTGCCTCATGTGAACCAGAGAATCCAGCAGCTATCAGGGTCGGTCAGGCTTGTTGCAGCAGATCTTTCAGAGCTCTTCAGTCCTGCACACTGAGGTGACCGTGACTTTTAAGGGGATCCACGGAGTGGGTGGGGTCAAGAGAGCCATTCCCAGGCTTTGAAGTGGCACACAGATGAGTCAGTACCCCGCTGTGATTGGAGGGAGCTGGAAATCAAAGAGACTTAACAGAGCCTTGATACCATCCCCACAGGAAGGGGGACGGAGGAAATGCATCTTTATTAACTGCTAAGAGACTTTAAAACAAATATGGACGGACTTCCATGCTGCAGATCAGGACTCGCAGCGGCACCAGAATCTGTGCAAATATCATTCACACACACATATCGGCACACATGAAAAAGGCATTTAGTGTGTGTGTGCAAAGAGGTGAGCACCCAGTATGACACACGTGACACAGCTGATGGAGAAACAATGAAGGGTCCGGTTAAATAGCAGCAGCAAACAGAAAAACAGCAGAAAACTTTATTCCAACACTTCTTACAGCACATCATTCATATTGATCTGAAATTAGATGAAACACCAAACACGATCACCTGTAAATGTGTCCGGAAAATAAAGAGTTCAGCTCTACATGGATGACTCCTTTTATGATTTGGCACTAAATAAAGTTGACTCTGATGCAGTGGGTGGGAAACTTGGTGTAAACCCATAATGGTGTAATGACAACTTGCACTCTTTCTGCAGGTAAGTCTTACCTGGGGGCGCGCTGTGAGGCCTGCAGGGCTGCAGGCGCTGCTTGTGTATTGGGATGTCTAGACAGAGCCATACTCTGATAGATAATCTCATTAGGCCAGTTTCCCTTGAAGAGGCTACTCTCTGCATGTGGAGAAAGCCCTGTGTGTAGGCAGGCAATTAACAGCCAGTTAGCACCACAAGCCCAAGTCAGCCTTGAATGGGACAGGGGGGGTCTGAGAATAAAGACCTGCCGCAGTCGTCCTCCCACCAGCCACGTCCAGGCCAAATCCATGGGTGTCGCTCATCGGCCTGTCTCTGTACCGTGTGGCAAAACAAATGCTAAACAGTGCGGGCGTTAGCATAGAGGAGCATTACAGCACACTGACATGAACATTTGAATTCATTCAGCCTCGTTTCTAGCATACACACACCACTTCCACTTCCACGTCTCATTGTATTCTCCAGCCTGCCTGCTGCATACAGTGCTCCCCTCACACCCGCGCTCAGAGGACTGTTTCTGCTTTTGTGGACCTGTATGGAGAACAGGTTGGATGAAGACGACGTGCAGTTTTCAGAGCGAGGTGTGCAGCACAGAGAGGCTCCTGCTGTTTTAAAGGTGTGGCAGCACTCTGTGGAATCGGCAGTAAAATGTGCATAAAGAGACACTCGCTGCTGCAAAGCCCCCCCTGTGAAAATATCGACCGGCCTCTTTGGGCCCCTGTTTGAGGTCGATGCAGAATAAAAAGGAAAACACGGTTCAGCCTGTAACGATGCACTCAAAGAGATCTCTGTGCGATCATTTGCTCGTGTTAAACGCTCTGATGCACGACACCCCCGGCACTCTGTGGCACAACATTGGCCTTGAGGAGGTGCGACGTGTTTTTATCCTCCTCATGAGGAGTTATTAATCACAGGTTCAGTGTGGCTCTCCTCACTTAGCCAGCTCCTGCTTGGGGAGGCCGTTCAGCGGTCCCACGGGCAGAGGGGGCTCGCCGCTCTTTGGGTGCTCAGGAGGAAGACGGCGTGAGAAATAAAGAGGTTGTGATGGTGGATTCTCTGCAGCTCTGGCGGCGGAGTGTCAGAGCCGAGGCGTACGTTTCAGCAGCGGCAGCGTCGATCCCATTACGCCGCCGGTCTGGAGGTGACAGGTGTGACCGGGGAGGGCCCGGGGACAGGAGTCAGGGACAAAGAGGCAGGACAGCGAGCTTATGTAACAGCCAGCCTGGGGCGATTCAGACCGGATGAACTCATCTGGAGAAGATTCATAGAGGCCGAGAACAAAAACCAGACCATAAACCAGCCGTACGGACGCGGCGACACACGTCAGAGAGTAAACAACGAGGAATCCTTCAGGACTGATCACTTAATGTGGAGCTGTGTTAAACGGTTGACACCTCCTCTCCAAACTGAACCCTCTCCCACATCACCTTCAGCAGTGCTGTTCCACCTCCCAGGTGTCAGTCTTTGGCCATTTGCTTTAACTGCACAGATCCCCTCGCGCTCTTAACAGCTGCCAATATACAGCCAGGGCCCGGGGATCAGACGGCTCTCCGGCAGCCCAATAAAGAGCCCCTGGAGTGGACTGACGAGAAATCTCACACCTTTCGCTCACATTAGCCATGCAGCATGCCCTTTTGATGCTTAATTGGCCACTTTGAGGGGTTTGCAGATAGCCGCCCCACGGCTGGAAACAACACGATGTCACAGGAGGCCGAGCAGCCTCACGTGGCAGGAGGGGTGCGTTTACCTGCCGACAGGTCGGCTCGCTTTATCTGCTGCGAGGCGCTGAGTGCAGATTAGAGAGGAGTCAAGTCCAGTTTGTGGCAGAGACTCTAAAGCTCTGCATTTTTTATGTCACGTACACATCATTTACTTGTGAATTTCTTTATTCGTCTGTCCTGATTTCTGTCTTTTAGCTGCTGAAACACTCAGATTTCTCCTCTGGAGATTAATAAAGGTTTATCTTATCTTATACAAGCGAATCTGTTTTTTTTTCTGCACAAGAAAACAAACCTAATGAAGCAGATTTTATTCAGGTTAAGGTGAATTCATAAATTTTCCTGAGAAAATGAAGAATAAACCTCTTTACTGAGGATAAAAAGAGAAAACAGTGAGTTGGAAAATCCCGTCTGGCGTCTCTGAGCTGCTGTGATCTCACATGCATCGACGAGGACATTTGGTCCACATAAGAAAACAAAACTCAAATGTAGCTTGCCTGGCAAAGGGGGCAAACGACAACTTCACAGCACTTCATAAGAAACTCCTGGAAGTTGCTAATGAAGACTAATGACTTCCCTCGTGTCGGAGACTTCACACCAGAGTGAACAAGCCCTTTGACCACAGAGTCAGTGTGGTCAGCGGGGTGGTCTGCGGCCCCGGAGAGCCCGGCCGAGGCTCTGCCCTGCAGGAGGACGCCGTTTCTTATTTATTCTATTCTTTAAAAAAGCAAAGTGGAGCTCACAAATAAATCTGCTGAAGAGTTTATCTTTATCAGAGTCATCGGGGGTCTGAAGATGAGGCAGACTTTGGGCTATAAAAAAAAAAAACAGACTTTATTATTCTGCAATAAATGTTCGTCAGTATTAGCAGTATGTCAAGTTTTTGTTTCATTAGCAGTCGATAAGAAATCAGGATCAAACATTTATCTGGTTACTGATGAATCACAGAGAGTAAACTTGACAGTCAGGAGCCTCGACTGGTGACAAACCTGACTGCTGCGTTTCAGTGAGTAAACCAGCACTTTCCTCTTACTGGTCCCAGTCCTGGAAGCACAGGAGAGAAAACAAACACAATGTGAACACCAAACCTCATCAGGAGGGTTTCAAACTTTTTTTCTAAAGTGAATTTTCTGGATTTTTCCTGGATGTTCTGTGACACTCGTCGCTCCTCTGAACAGACTCACCTGGTTAAACAAAGTTATCGTCATATTAAAGCATGAAAGCAGTGAACTGAAGGTGAAACGCTGCCGTTGAATTAGAAGTAAAAACATTTATTCTCCTGGTTGTGATGTAAGTTTGAGTCCTAAAAGTCAAACTAGTAGAAACACTTTGTTTGAAGTGACTTGAAGTAAATGACGAGGTGACGCTTTAAGTTCATACATTCATGATTCACTCTAACCATGCTTAGTGTCTGCTTTGCACTCTGTCCACTCTGATGAAACGTTATCGGTCGACCTCCTGTGAAAGCCTGATTAGCAGCTGCTCACATTTGTCTCACATGAATCCTGAATCTGTCCGAACATCCGAACATCATGAAACCTCAGAATATGTGGTTCTGAGGTTGTTGCTGTTCTCACTCGAGGACCTGATGTGTTCAGCTGTGTGTCCATTAGTCTGATTATAAACCGTAGTTCCAGCAGTGACGGATGGTGTTCCTCAGAAAGACCAGGAGCTCTGAGCTCATTTAAAACCTGATTCCAGCGAAGTCTGGACGCCGTAAAACAAATCAAACCAGAATCAGTCAACTATCAAACTGTGACAGCAGTTTCCTGAAGTGTTCCTGAGTCCAGGTATTAACGACCAAGTCTTCCCAGGATGATTCAGAACCAATCATGATACTCTCACCTGTTACCAATCAGCCTGTTTACCTGTGGAATGATCCAAACAGGTGTTTTCCCAGTCTTTAGTTGCTCCTGTCACGTGTTTGAAACGTGTTGCTGCATCAGATTCAGAATCAGCAGATATTTACAGAAATCAATAAAGCTGACGAGCTCAGACAGTAAATATATTGACTTTGTGCTGTTTTCAGGTCAGTTTATGTTAAAAACGTGTTTCACGCGGCGTCTCAACCTGTTTGGGATTGTGTGCAGATCTGGATGGAATTTTAAGTAACACACAGAACAAAAATGTGTTTCTCAAATATATTTTTGGTTTGACATCTATAATGCATTCAGTCCAGACACAGAGAACAGTTCCCCTCCTGTAGGCTGAGCCGGGGGGGGGGGGGTTGTCACCTCTCCAGCTGTGGCACATTCCCAGAAGCTTCGCAGAACAATAGAAAACTATTTTACACCAAAAAAACAAACCAAAAAGAATGAAATCAAATACAAAACAGTTTTTAAATATCAGGGTGATCGTTAACATTATTCATTTGTGTCCTTTTTAAAAACGAGTCTTAGACGACGTTCAACAAACACAATCAGTAAATATCTCTCTGAATAGAAAACAATCTGTAAAAAACATTCTGTTGTCTTCCTCTGAGTTCAGATAGAATTGTGACAAATTTAGCAAAATGGTTTCAGTGGGAAGGCGTCAGTGCTGGAGGGTCTTCAGTTCCACCGCGGTCAGGAAAGACCGGCGAGTCGTTTCCTGAGCCGCCGCCTCGCCGCCGCGTTCACGCTCTCACAGCTTCTCCAGCTCGATGCTCAACCCATTAAAGCCGAACATATTGGAAAGATACTTGGATTGTGACGTCATGATATGTACAAAAGCTAATTTGTAATAACTGAACCCCCCACATCATTCAGATCAGTGCTGGTGACAGGACGTCTTCCTGGTAAACAACTGTTCCTCTGAGCTACAAATGCACACCAAGGAAAGAAAAATATATAGGACAAAATATTACAAGAAATACAGTGAGTACAAAAATAGCACAAAGTTCGGTGCCAACTGAAAAACATCCCAAACGTTAAGTGTAAACATTTCCAATCTGCTACAGGTTGTGAGGCTGCGATGAACCTCGCGTGCAGCCGATTGTCCTCATTTCACCTTGTGTACGCTGACGTTCATCATGAGCCGATGTGTCCTGCGGATGAAATTCTCATGCCGGAGTAAATGATCAGAGTCGAGGACAGCAGGTACATGCTGCTGAGCGTCAGTCCGGACTGAGGCACCTCAGATCGGTCAGTTCTCAGAGGGTTTAGCTGCAGCGTGGAGGTGCGGTTAGCGTGAAAAAGATGCATAAACACGGGACTGGTTGGCTTTGAAGGCTGAAAGTCTTTCAGGCCACATCCAGAGTGCAGCTGGTTGCAGGAACGCTGGATAAGTTGATGAGAGAGATGCATAAATGGCACATTGCAGACATGCTGCGAGCCTCGAGCCGCCAGTCGCTGCTGACGAGCGGAGCGACGCAGCGGCGTGACAGGCGATGAGAATACTGCATTCTTCAGTTTGGAGTGCTTGTTTTTCTAATGCACGTGACGGAACGATAGCATGAACAAAGACAGCTGCAGCGACATGTACCGTTCCTTTTTGGAGACGGGGGCACGGGTTCGGCAGAGTGAGGCCAAGCTGCGGCCGGAGAGCCGGCACACGTGGGGTGGGGGGGCTGCAGAGGCTCAGATGTCCATGTAATCGTCCTCCTCCTCGTCCGACTCGCTCTCCAGAGATGACTCCTGGCTGGACGTCTCCTGCACCTCCAGCGCCGGCTGGCTCAGAGTGTCCTTCTTGACTGTGGCTGCAGACTGAGAGGACAGGATGACGTTCTGTGCAGGGGCAGACAGCAGGGGGCACTGTTGAGTGTTAGAGACTGGAGCACAGTTTCAACAGCTGCACGTACGCTCACACAGACACTCAGAAGCACATATTTCCAGACACGCTGCATACCTTGAGTCTTTGTTTGGTTTCCTCTGAGATGCTGCCTTTTGGGGAGAGGAGCGTGGGTGTCGGAGGCGTTACTGTGATCTCTGGCGGGAACTTGGTGACGGTGGAGGGGATGAAAAGCTTTGGCATGTTGGGCGGGACACGGGAGCGGATTCGGTTGGGGTCTGGAAGCTTCGACTGCTCGCTGCTGGCATACTGCTGCTGGTCTGAGAGAGGAATTAAGAGGACATTTATGAGTATTTTCATTCACAGGTGGATTAGCTGCAGGTCGCATTAAATCGATCAATGCGTCCTGCCGTGTGCTCTTCTGTCACACCTCTGACTCAAAGGTCCTGACCTGGGCAAGGCTGTGCGGTGCTACATGTGGCAGTTTCTTCCTGGAACCAGCCTGCTGCTGACTCGGCCTGGGATACAGAGGCCAGTTTCATCTGCTGACAAAGGTGTGACTCCTGCTGTCGGTATGAAAGTCCCTCTGAAGGCTCCTCCCGCTCCTCTGTGGGCAAAAACAACACGACACAATGCATGTTAAAGTCTGCAACCAGCACAGAGTGTGTGGCTCATCTGAATCAGAATCCATGCCAACAAACAACAAAATATCCTGACAACATTACAACCTGAGCTCAGAGTTAGTTTCTGTGTTATCAGTCACAGACAAACATCATCAATAAGAAGAAAACTTAAAAGTTCTCTTCATCAGACGACGTGTGAACTAACTGCAAACGTCCCTGCAGCCCAGACTCAAATGAAAACAAAAATGATCTAATACTCTTTCAGGCTTCTCCACTAATGTTGCCTAGGAAACCATTACATAATACACAGCGCTGCAGTGATGCTTGATGCTAACCTGTGTATGTGTGTGTGTGCATGCAAATATACAGTATGCAGACACTTTTGCACGTATCTGCAACACCTTCAGAGGTAATCCATCCCAGATTCACACAGCTTGATAAACATGCAGCTGCTGGTTGGATTTATTGGTGTAATCAGTGACTACAGATGAAAAAAAACAGTCTGCAGGGACTGTCTTGTTTTTTAGGTTGGAGTATTTTATTAGAGCCAGCCGTCTGTCATTCAGGTTTTGTTTCATTTCTAGTTTTTATCTTAAACTGCTTGATCACATGACCCTCAGTGAGTTTACAGCTGTGTGGATGTGATGTGTGTACAGCTTGCTGGGAAGCAGCATCGTGGGTTTCCACTGACGGACAAAAACAAGATGAATGCTGCCGTGTTAGATTAGAATTGTTGCCTTTTAGTCAGTAATATTTGCCTTTAAATGAATTACGTCATGTGACGTGTGTCAGAGAACAGCTGGGCGGGTAAACACACGTCATTTGGTTTGATGCTTCGGCTTCATTCAAAACAAATTTTGAGTGAAGTCGATGTAAGACAACGGTGTGAGGTTTGTTACCTGCAGATATCAGAGAGGTCAAATGAAAGTCAGGTTGCAGTAAGAAACCAAACCATCAGCTGAAAAGGAGCAGAAGCAGGAGATCTTCTCTCAGTCAGGAAGGGCTTCTTTAGGGTCTCTAAATGCTCTTTACTGCCCCCTAATGGGTCTACTGCCCTCATACAAAAATCTAAGTGAAAACATCATAAATAATCAAATTTAACAACTAACAAGAAGGGGTTAAAATGTTAAGAAGAATACAAAAAACACCTGCAGATTCAAGGTTGAGTTTGGAATATCAGGGGAATCCAGGCTGAAGAACTGCTTTAGATATTAAACACGAGATAAACCAGCAGAATATTCATGATGAGGCTCAGCAGCGATTATCAAACCCCTCCAGGAGCTCATGTAGGCAGAAAAGGAGTCACAATCTGGAGGACACCGATTTCTAAAACTCTTGTTGGGGGACTGACAAAACCCAAAAGGCAAAATATAACCAGGCCAGAGTCAGCTGTTATGTAACCCATCAGTGGAAGCCCACAGGCGCCCCCTGCTGGTCAACATGGATTAAAGCACTTCAGGATGTCCAGAAACTGAACTGACAAAGCTTTACCTCAGCAGCAGCAGCAGACCACAACAGTCTGAAAAGCTGCCAGCATCAGAAAGTGGTCGATTCGTGTTGGGAGGAGGCCACCGTACCTGTGTGTGGTAAGAAGGCCATGGCTGCAGCAGGGTGGCTCGCTGCTCTCCTGTGAAGAGGCTGATCGTGGAAGCCCGAGGCTTGAGGTCTGGACGGCTTGCTCAGGGGCTCGTACACCACTTTGGCTTGGCCGTCCTGGGCAGACAGCGGGTGGCAGGCGGCGTGGCTGAGCAGGACCGGCGTCGGCAGGGAGGCGGGGAAGAAGATGTCTCGGTGCTCCTTGGTGTACTTGGGTGTGGTCGGGGCATCGCCTGCAGACTGTTGGAGACAGAAGAAGAGCAGTGGTCGTGAGGAGGTGTGACTGACCTTGGACATCCATCTGCAGCGTTAACCCTCCTCTGCTCAGGTAGATTTCTGTACTGTACCTCCTCTCCCCAGATCCAGAATCTGGTCAGAAACTCAGCGCCAGATGAAAACAAAAGTCAGTCGATGCCACAGCACTTTTCAAACAACGCGCATCAGCGGTATTAGTCTCGGCTCTCTCATAAGAAGCAATGAAATCCTTCACAGAGTTTCGATGCCGTTCTCCAGGAGTTCAGAGGCTCACTTGTGCGCTGGCGCAGCTCTACACCACACCACATCCCTCTGAGCCACTTTCCTGTGTGTCCTTTTGAGGACCACTTAAAAACACAAGAGCTGCACAAACAACCTGTGACAACAGCCGCCCTGCTCCCACAGCCGCTGTCATGGCAACACAGAGGAGCACAGTTTAAATGAATACACCTTCTCTAGTTTTCTATTTAAAATGGATGAAAAGTTGGATCAGATCTAGCCTCCAAATGCAGCCCTCCAGTCTTCAGTATGAACTGTGGCAAAATTCAACAAGCTGAAGAAAAACACATTTTCATATCCAGAGAAAGGCGACGTACAACTGTGCTGCATTCATTATGGAAGCATGTTAAAAAGTAAACATGACTGCCACAGAGCTTCTATATCAGAGGCACGTTAGATTATTAAACATATTACCGTTTTATCAAGATTTCAAAAGCCTGGAGGCAACTTTACACCTCTGCCATGACGAACAGGCTTTCACAGACACAGATGTGACTGTGAGCACAAGATAATCTGGCAAAAACTGAGCACTCATGCCATTTTTCTGAGGCTCTCTGCTGGGAGTTAAAGTCAAATTGTGCTCTGAATCAGAGCTGTGCACGATGAAGCTCCCATCGGGGTTCGCACAGCAGAGCACGGGCGAATCAAACGGAGTAGCCTTCCAGAAGCTTAGACAGCAACAGATCCTTCAGCTCGACACAGAGCGGCACAGCAGCTTCGAGCGTGCACCAGCTCCGAAGCCAGCTTTGATGATTCATATCTCATGAATTAAACATCGCCAACAAAGACTCCAACAAGTCAGCTGGACTGTGTGCATTAGAAAAACACTGTACCTGAGAAAATTGCAGCACATACCATGCAGCCAGCCTGCGGGCTCCTCCAGTGTCTGCTGGGAGGTGAGAGTGGGCTGCTGGCAGCCAAACTCAGGTCCCACAATTTGAATTGAAAGATGGTTCTCTGCAATTATCGAGATTGGGCTTTAAATCAGATTAGAGCAGCCGTAGATGTCGTGCAAAGGTTCGGTCATCTATCCAACACAACTGAAAGACCGGCCAACCGAACATTTTAATTAAATTGCCTGCACTAATGGGACTGACACAGGAGCTCTTTGTGAAGCAAATGTCCATAATATTTGACGAGTAAAACCTCAGCGTCTTCCTAAAGTCTGCTGATATACAGGAGGTGAGTCTGGGGTGTCTTAATGAAGCGCAGAGTCCCTCAAAAAGCTACAGCATGAGAGTAAAAACCCAGAAACCAGACATGGGTTGAGCTCACAGGTCATTTAGCCTCGACATGTGTTCTTCCTGATACGGCATCAAACTGGGGGAACAAACAACACACGGAGCACAACGCTGAACGCAGCCAGCTCTGCGGCTCAGCAGCAGATCGTGCTCTGCACTTGTGGGGGCTTGAAGGAATGTGTGAATCTGTAAGAAGCAAGCAAGGATTTTTTTTTTCATGTCCTCGAGCTAAGAACTTCAAGGTGCCTACTCACATTTCCCACTACAAATGCAACCAAATGCAAACCACAAAATGAGCTGGTGGCATAATAATTACACATAAACAGTTACATCAGACTCGAGAACAAGCACCCACTCTCATTATTATCAAAACAAACCAGCACATGCAGGCTGATGATCATCACGTCTAACGGGACAACAATCACGTCACCTGCACATGATAATTACATGTTGTTGTACTCTCTATATGTATTATAATAACAGCAATCACATTGACCTGACAGCTGATCAGATCTCATCATGAGATAAAAACAAGTATAGTAAAGTAAGTAAGTAAAAGTATTTCTTCTTCTTCTCTTCTTTCAACTGCAAATACCTTTTCATTCACTGCCACTAATTTCTGCTCAAGTGCTTTTCACTGTTAGACCTTCTAAATTATATTTAATTCTAAGGCAAAGTATAATTGCATTACTAAAACAAATCAATCTGAAAAAGGAGAGTGCACATCTTCACCAGGATGAAACAGAGGAAGGTGAAATATCTGAGGCATCAGACTGCAATGCTACCACAACTGAACAGCAAAGTAAAGTGCAAATTTTCTTACATACAGCATATTCTACCCCATCCCGGATTCAGCCCGTGAACTATAAAAACTTGCCAAGGATCTAATACTGGAGGACAAGACCAAATTTCTCAATTTAAATATTGTGATATATTTATAGCAATATTAAATTTATTTATATTCTAACACATCACACACAATAAAAGCTGTCCCTTGCTCTCTCACCACTCCCAAACAAAGGATAGTTCATACACATAAGATAATACACATCAGAGATGGAATTAATCTGCAGATGCTCAAGATGAGACCAAACTTTTCTATCGATGTCACTTTTTGTCCAAAATGTGGCCAGCAGTGGAGCAGCTGAGGCTCTGGCCTCTGGCTGGAAACGCTTTCGGCTGTCGTAGCGCATTTCGTAAAAAGGTGAATACAGCAGTCTAAAGCTGTTTCAAACAAAAGTCAGTCAAAGAAGTTTTTCAAAAATTCTGCATCACAGCAACCACAAGAGTTCACTGAGCAAACAGTGATTCATGTGCACAAAACATATTAGGCTGATGTGTCCATTTCTGAGACTGGCTGCAGACAGATACTCATTATGGAGATTCATACATGTAAAGACACACAAACTGGAAGCTGATGTGAAAAGTACCCTCACAGCTGGTTCAGTACAGATATAAGATTCTAATTCCGACCAGATTTTACCACTTCTGAAAAATGTGGCTTGTAGCTCTGAGCCTCGTCTGCATCATTACCTCCATGTTGAGTGTTTATTCGTGAAAATTAGACAAACAAATGCAGACAAAACGAACAAAGACAACAAAAAGACTCATGCAGAAAATAAGATGATAGGATCAGTGAAGTAGGAAAAGAGAAATTTATTTGCCCACAGCTACTTCTCGTGAGCCTGAGGTTCGGGAACATCGCCGTGACAACAGGATGTGGGCAGACAGACCCTTGTTGACTGTGTGGGCTGGAGGAGGGATGTGAGGAAGGGGGAGTAACCGACACAGGATGAGGCAGAGCAACTAATGATTCCATGAGGAATATGAGCGCTGAAGACAAAGCTGAGCTAATAGTTGGTTTAGCATTAGCTGAAACCTTTCAATTTTATTACAATTAAACACGTATTCAGTAAATTGCGCGCACATCGCCTGTGCTGATAAACAACATGCATACCAACGCTCAGCTGAAACTGATGACAAGTTTGGCAACGACTGTGTGAGGCTGAGGGGACAACAGGGAGCATTCACACCACGCGTTAGGCTATATTTAGCTCTGGCAGGCTGGAGCTGGACAGACGAAAATAATTCTGGGAATTACCAAGAAACTTTTCAGTTTAGCACATTTAACTACAGATGCTACATATAGCATAAAACATCCATCCTTACACTTCCTAGTATGAGGTAAACAGCACATAAGCAACATTAGCACTTAACATACTTGGATTGGCAGATGGGGAGTGCACAACATCAGGACAACTCACAGATCATACGCTTGCCATGCTGGAGCTCAAAAACATAATGTCATGAATAATTTAATTTTCTTTTTCCCTTAATTGTAATGTAAAAGTGGCATCAATGTTGAGAAAAGAGGGACAGACAGAGTGTACATTAGCTTTCTGTATGAATGTAAAGTGCAGCATTAGCTGCAGTGCGGGGGGGGTGGGGGGGTGTAGAGGTAGCAGAGAGAGTTTTACCTGTCTTTGGGCAGAAGTGGCCAACTGTATCTGGCAGAACTTCACAGCTTGGTCCAGAGCTACATCCTCGTCAACCTGAGACAGGAGAACAGCAACACATCTTCATATGCTCATGGTTGTATTCCACAGTGTCAAATCCTCTCACACATCTCTTTGCATTCAGTCAAACATGCTCATGCTCATGAGGGTACAACTGCAAGTCCATCATGTATGAACCAACTGACCTGTCCTGTGTGCGTACCATGTGAATTACTCACTATGTCTCCACACTAATGCCGACGCAACAGCAAATTCAGATTCTGTACGAGAGCCAGCAGGATTTCTTCTGAGCTTCTGATCATAGCAGCAGCAGAGAAAGACCCATATTAAGGCCCAGTACAGTCAGTGGATGTGTGGGAGTTGGCAAGCTCAGCTACAGCCCAACATCGTACACTTAATCTCGTTCACACAGCTGCTATGTTCCCTCCAGCAGCCTGTTGTAAGTAGCGGTTCAGGGACCCCCAAAAGGAGGGATTTTTACAGCAGCCTCATTCTACTTCTCAAATGATGCCAATTGTTAAATGGACTGAGTCAAGCGTTGGTGCATCACAGAGGACAACCCTCTGCTTCCAATTCATGTCTGGCTAACTGCAAACCTGCAGCCTGCACCCTGAGAGAACCGCACACAGTTGACTGATGACTTATCACGTAATGATTCAAAGTTTAACAGAGTGATGTGCAGGTGTCGCTCTGCATGTCTACAGCACCCGACCTTAACGGTGAACTGACAGACAGAAAGCAATATTAATAAGATCAACAAGAATGAAAAAGATGCGAGGTACGTGTCTGAACTGCAGCAGACCGTAAAACCACAACGCATCTGCACTTTGTGCAAGTAGGAGCACAATCAGAAGATGCTTCTGGAAGATGTCCAACATACCAGCTGCATAACTCATTTGGTGACAGGAAACATGTCGTGGCTGATTGCGGCTACTTTCTCTTAAGGCAGCATCTGAGAGAGTATGCTTTAAATAAAATAAAAAAAAACAAAAAACATCCAATCTCGTCCTATTTCTTCTTCTCCTCTTAAGCTCTCCCTCGCCTACTGCCCTCCCACTCCAGCTGCAGCTCTCCTGCATCACAAGGCCACTGGCAAGGCAGCTTCTGTAGGGATGGCATTGATCTTCAGCTCAATACAGCTACAAGCTGATGTGGGCTGTTCTGCAACTACATCAGTGCCACAGAAAGCACTGAAGTTAGACTAACTTTCAACAACTGAGGCAACAACTTTTGCTCTACAGAGATGCAAGGAAATGTCTCGCTTCTCTAACACTTCCTGTGCAGGAGAGTGATGATATAATGATTTACAAATGTCACATAACAAGCACAGTTATACAGACAGCTGCACCTCCCATGACTCAATAATTACTGCACATTTTAATAACACAGATTACTTAATAGACGAAAATCCAACAGTTTTGCAGTAATCTTACTGTGATGACACTATGCTGCAACACATTTTTACTTTTTGCCATCAGGGCTGCAGTCATCACATACTGAACACGTCTTTAACGAGTCAACAGTCTTTGTCTGGGAGCATAAACTGTCTGACAGACACCAACAATGATTCAGTCTTTGTGTTCAGAATGCAACCTGAGGGCCAATCACTGCAATTTATAAATAGTGAGGATGCAGTGATGAGAGACAGGAGACCGGTCCACAGCAGCTTGTACTATCAGATTAAAAAAAAAAAAATCCCAGTTCATCTTGAAAACACCCACTGGGGCTAATTTTAGAATCAACAACCTGTTTCAGGAGTGACAGCAGAAAGTCCAAAGTCACGGAGGTTGAATTTGGGTTAAATATGAGTAAAAACACAACCGCAGCTCATGAACTGGATTTGTCGCAGTGTTTGAAAAGTGAAAGAGGGAAAGTCCCCATTCTCCAGTGGGCGTTGCGTTAGTAATTCAGCAAGAAGAGGGGTTTCCCGAGTCCACTGTATTTCAAGAGGTTGCATGCATGATGCATGACTTTGCAAAATAAAATGCATAACTGATGGCAGCACATGCACTCACAACAATAATATCTGTGTGTGCACAGCAGAGGAAACGTGTGCTACATCCTGAAGGGCGTTACCTGTTTTATGAGCATATAAGTCTCTGACATGATCTTCTCAATGCGTCCAAGATCATAGGTCATGACCTTCTGGCCTTGCTGCCACACCCTGTAGGCATCGAGCAGCAACGTTTTTCCAGACTCCACGTCCTCAAGAAGCTTCCGTTTCCTATTTGGCCGCCGCACTGACCCCTGATCAGTCCCACTGGCTGCCACAGTGACCTTGGGTGCTGCGACTTGGAGCTGCTGCTGCCTGGAGCTGATACTTAGCTCCTCTAGAGACAGCTCTGGTGTCCGGCTGCTCTCAGTCACTTTCAGCTGGGGCTCCACAGCACTCAGGGAGGTCTCAGCCTCTGTTTGGTTGCCCTGAGAATCGGTGGCAGTCGGGGGCCTCCTCCAGCTGCCACTGTCAAGCTCCATGGGTTCATCTGGCCCTGCTTTGTGCCCCTCACTCCCAGCAGTCTCCACCTTCCCAGGGAAGCTCTCCTGAACCTTAATCTCTTTATCTACAGATGGTGGTGGTGGGGTCAGTTGTGCCTGGGAGGCTTCCTTGGGCCCTGTATCAGTGGCACAGGCCCCCTCCGTGAGCCCAGGCTTCTTAGGCAGAACATGTTTTCCGTCCTCTGAACTGGGCCTGTTGGATGCGTCCGTCGTGGTCATCTCCCCCATGGAGGGCGCCGGCGCTTTGTGAAGCTGCTCAGACACCTGAAAGAGAACAGAACCTGTCAAAACAAGAAGCGGGTGCATGCCAGACGGCTGAAACACCGCGCGGCTCTCAGCTCTTAATGTGTGTGTGAGTAGTGATTTGTGTTTCTTACCCCTGTGAGACTGTTCAGATTGTCCTCCAGAACTTTTACAGTTAGGAAAAATGCTCTCTTGGCCAAAACCTGGCGATCAACATCCCGTAAATACTTCCTTCATGGGAGAGAAAGAAGCGAGAGGGGAGTTGTCATGGACCAAATACATACCACATAACAGAAACAGCAGTGTCATACAAAGATGGTCCTTACTTTCCCTGGTCAGGGGTTCTCTGCAGCATGAAAGAGACTTTCAGCAGAGTGTCGTGATCCTTAAGCTGAGACAGCACCTCCAGCAAGAGGACAATGGATCGGTTCATATGAGATGCAAAACTTCCAGGGCGATCAATCTCATCTACTGGAATACGCCAGATGCCCTGCAGGAGGGAGAGAAGAAAAGAAGCAGAATCTGGAGCTGAGTTTGACTGCGACAAACGACAAACAAAACGATGTTTTCAGCAAACTGAACGCGGCACAGTCAAACCTGCTGCTGTGCCCAAATTGAGCACAGAGGCTAAATGTTGTCTAGGAGGAACTGCCTACATGTAACTGGTTTCACATTTAACTAGACAACAAACCAACAAGCTGTTCTGTGAAATTCTGAAAGTTTCTGTTTTTATGAGTGCTCTCTGCTGCTACCCCAGGTTTTCAAAAGCACACGGAAACCATTAACAGAGGGACATGGGAAAAACTGCAAGGAGAGAAAGTTGAAAGCAAGAGGAATTAATGGGAGTTAAAAACATGGCATTCAAAGAAGAAAGTCCTAATGAGGGGATGGAAAGGCGGCAGGAGAGATCTTGCGGACTGGCTGGCCATGTAGGAGGTGGGAAGGGAGGGATGGGGGGGCTTTCTCTCTGGGCACACATGATAGGCAGCCTCATTAGTGCTCAGCTCGGTCCAAGCAATGCAACAGACCAGCAGACGGGCTGCCAACAAACACAGTCCTCCTTTGCACAAAGCGTGATAAGGTTTTTTTTTTGATGGACGAGTCCACCTTTTCAGCGAGCACATGTCCTCCCAGCAGGTGAAGCGAGGCGAGGTTCTGCACTCTGAAGCCAGTGATGCGAGTGCAGATGGTGGCCTAGGCTGTGTTCAGTCACAAAGCACACGGCACAGAGTACAGCTTCTGGCCTCGGAAAAATGTGTGCGAGGCAAAACAAAGCTGACCGTATCAGGATGGAAGAAAACAAATGAGAAGGCTCCATCAGCTGCTCGAAGGCCCCGAGGAGCGCGGTGCTCCTCCTCACAGACAGATGACATTTTCAAAGCCACTGGAGAGGAACGATACAGGAAAGAGAAGCAAAAGAAGCCATCAAAACAAATCACATTCCTGAGGACGGACTGCGTGCTCACTGAGAAAGTGTCTCATCTGGCCATCTACCATGTCAGACACAAACTCGTCCCAGGAAACCCGTGCCTGCGTGCTTAATCCAAGTCTTCCTCTGAGAAATCCTACATCAAGGAGGTGTTGTCCTTTTTAGTTCGTGGAGGCTACTGAGTATTTGTTTACACGCATCTGTTAAGACTAATTTAGGAAGAAATCTCTTTGCCTCATTAATCATTTTAATTATGATGTTACAGGAGCCCATTCAAACTGCTGAAATGATACCAAATCAGATCTGGTGGTCAACCAAAAACCCTCAAAAACAAACAAACATGCGAAAATGAGAAAATAATAATATAATCATACCAACAACAAAAGCAACTATTATTCATATCCTTGCTACTGTTATTATTAGATGCAATCAGGAAGGGCTCGACAAGGCTTTAACCTTTCAATGCACAGATTATCAAAAGCTTCCAACAAGAGCAGGACAAGTATGATGAGGGGGTGGGCTCGGCTCACTTAGAAAAACATGTCTAATGGAGGAGAGTTGTTCTTCATCAGAGAACCATCCAACCACTGTAAATCTGTTTAGGGAAAGCAGAGCCATGGCTTTACACAGATTATGCTGTAGCACAACAGCTAAAGCAGATTTGTAAGACTTTAACTGCAATGATTTTAAGCATCTTTTTTCCCCTTTTTTTTTTGGTGAGAGAAAATATGACCACTGCTTGATATCTGGAGCAACAGCTTTGGCAAACACATGGCCAATACATCACGCAAAATAAATGAATAAGATGCGCGGCGAACAAGGGATGATGGGATAAATGCACGACAAGAGACTCCTGTGGTCCAAGTGGGAATCTGACCTTTCTTCAGTTTCAAATGGGCTTCTTCGTTTGGTTGTAGAGGATGAGGAAAAAATAGAGTGTGGACACATCACATCGTTAAGTAATCCTAATTAGTCACTTACTCACGTCTTACAAACAGCAACATAGAGGAGTCCTGTTGCAGAATGACAAAAAAAAGGGCAAAAAAAAAGGTGAAGAGCAGGGACTCGGACCTGATAGCCCCCCTGAGCCAAAACACAATACTGGCTGTCTGTTGAACAACAGCTGGAGGAAAACCCTCGACCTCCTGTCTTCTTCTTCTCACGTCTGAACATGCCATCAGTGACAGAACAAATGACCAACAGACAAACTTATTGACAGCAGCACAATCTGAGTGTTAATGTGTCTTGTTACAACCAGCAGTCATTAGTGCAGCTTATTGGTGACAACAGGTTCAGTATTTCACCAGCCAACTACAACTCTGATGTCTCAGATTTGTTTTTAAACCCAAGAAGGATGGTTACCTGCTAATGCTAGCAGGCAGGTGGGTGGTGTAATTCTACATCAGTGTATCTGACATGCAGAAAAGAGAACCATTAAGGAGTACATTCATCTCTCTTTTGCAGTTCTGGTCGAGTCTCCAAGAGTACCGCTGATTAAAAAACACCACACCACACAAGTTTAACACCAACTCTCTTTCTGCAACACCAAACACAGGAACTCTCTAACATGAACTTGCGCTCGATTTAGTAAAAGTCAGAGGGAAAGAGAAAGCGACTCACCATCACCAAAGAAAGCTACTCCCCGGTGCCTGTGTTAGTATTCTTTTGGACAGTTTCCTGCAGGCGGTTGCAGCGCCAGCAGCCCCGGCAGCGCCTCCACCCTGAGAGAGGCTCACGCTCAGAGAGCAAGGGGTGGGCTGCATTTGGGTGCTGGGGCAGCGAGAGCTGCGGGAGAAGCGGGGAGGGAAGCACAGCTGCACGCAGGAGAACGGGAACAGAAGCGGAGGAGAATGGCAGCTAGCGTGGCGTGAGGAGAAACCGTGCCGGAGTCGGGGCCTGTAGGCTCGGCGTGCCACCGACAGACGAGCTGACTCGCTCCTCTCCTGGTTTCAAACCCTGCCATCTCAAAACAAAAACACCCACGCACTCTATCTCCGCTCTCCCCTGACCCCAGCCTGCTGGAGTTCTCCCCCCTCCTCCCTTCCTCTCTCCCGCACTATACACAGCGTGCAGCCAATCCTCGTCGGGCTCTGCCAGCCAATCGGAGGTGTTCAGAGAAACTCCCGCCCATTAGTGCACACCCACACAATACACACACAAACAGAGGAGTGAGAGAGAGAGAGTAATGAGGAAACAGACGAGTGCAACAGAGAGAGGAGATGAGTAGAGCGAATAGAAGCCAGGGGGAGGGGCAGAGCGTGATCACCCTTAAGACGGAGCAACAGGAAAAGAACAAGAGAACATAAACTGACTGAAAAATGAACTCAGTGCTACCACATCAATGTGGTGGGAGGCATGACGAGGGTGACACAACAATGGTGACAATCACCCAAAAACAGAGTGAGAAAAGGTCAGATTGTGAAAGTAAAAGCCCCCCCATTAACCACAGAAACCACAGGTTGAAGAACAAACACACACACACACACACAGTATTTCCTCCGTCAGCTGTGGACAGCCCCCAACTCCTTCCTTTCCTCTCTTTCAACTCTGCTCGTGCCTCTCCAACTGGCCACCATAAACATATGAAGCAAACACACCTTGTTTTTCCTGCTTCCTGTTGTTTGACAGAGAGAGAGAAAAAAAACAACTGCTGAAAAATGTTCAGCTGAAGACCGAGCAGAAGAAGAAAGCAACTGAAAACATGCTGGCAGCCAGACTTAATCCTCCAAAATGCAAATCAGAATATCAACTTCTACAAAATGTGTTCATTGGGCCAATACTCCTCCCCCAAGAAAAAAAAAAACAAGGTTCTCCCGAGTGGAGCTCCACCTACAGCACACTGCACAGCTGAACACACAAAGGTTTGAGTCATACATCAAACCACGACAAGTAATGCAAGTGTAACTGTTGCCCAGAAGACTCTCCTAACCTAATACAACAAGACGCAGAGGCTTACCGATAAGCAAAGTTACATTCAAGCAGCCAAATCAACGCGAATGCTCGCTCTGAAAAGACAGCGCCGCTTCAGAACACGTTCTCTGAAAAGTTACGAGACCAGGATGGGTTTTCTGAAAAGCACCGGCGAGGACATCCATTTTCTCTGAGCTTCGCAGACAGCGAACGTGCGAGTGGGTGGAAGAATATGTAAGCAAGAGAGTGTGTGTGTGTGTGTGTGTGTGTGTGTGTGTGTGGTGTGTTGGGTGGGGGGCGAGGAGGGGGGAAGTTGCACCGTGCCTGAGTGAACACACAGGGACTCCTCACGATCACTCCACAGTAGCCCTGAGCAGCCACAGGGCCTGATGTTACAGCAGCTCTATAACCAAGATCATTAGAGTCAGCTCTGATATTCTGCTTCAAGGACCAGGAATATTTCTGTTCCAATATTCCAATTCTCCAACAGTGATGGCATTACTACAAGGCAATTTTGCAATTTTTAATAGTTTGCAAGATCTGTGTTACATCACAATATTTGTGTTGTTTAAAGGAAGATAGACCCTTAAAAGAGCCGAGTAATTCCTCAGAAAGCAGATTCATTTACTGCATTATCGAGAGGTGCACTACAAGCAGCAGAAGTGAAGCAGTGAGAGTTTGAGCCCTCTTAACATGCATACTTTAACTTCTTCTGCCTCAGCATCACCACACCAACAATAACGTAATGTCATAGACTGTAGCACCACATGCAACGTCTGTGACTGTGGGAATATTAACCTGATCGAGGATCATTTTCAATGAAACAACTACACAACTATCATTAGTTTATCATTGGTTTAAAAATGAACTGGCCCTCCTAGAGAGCACTCCTGTTGACAACCACACCAATAAATTATGCAACACAACCTCATCTGGATCATGTCTAAACAGCACTATATAGGTTACTTTATGCAGGCCCCAGTTAATGTAACCCAGCCAAAGCAAGGAGGAAAAGTAGGGCATCATGACCTACATTAGGGAACTCAGTATTCACCAACAGACTCACGGAGGTGTGTACCCAGCTGAGAGTCAAGTCTCCTTGACATCAAGGTGCCATGAGTCAGGCCATACGTTTCACATGATCAACACTCTGTCAGGCTCTCGCGGTGGTCGTTCTGACTCGAACACACACAATATGTTTATCTGACAGCGAGTGATTACTGAGTTTTGAAGGTGTTGGCTGTCAGCTGAGACTTGTGTAGTATACAGGTAAACAAAGGTGGCTTCAAGGGTTCAAAATCCACTTCTACCTGCAAAAACCATGTGCTAAAGCAGTGTTTCAGCTGCTTTTTTAATTTATGTCCAAACTGCCCAAAACTCATAGACTCAATGAAAACGGCATGTTTAATAAATATTTAGAAAGGTTTGCACTATCCTGTGGTAGAGAGAGAGACAGGGCTTCGTTTGGAGGGAACAGTAAAGCTCCAACAGTTGGTATGCCATGGTGGCAGGTTTCCCTCCAGAAGGGGCTCTGTGAGAACCCAGTGGGAGCCAGAGCGCTGCAGAGCTCTCCTCCAGCTCAGACCTGGCCCACATTGCTTCCACAGTCTGTTACCAGAAGCCCTCTGGAGTCAGCATTTGACTCCACAGACTACACAATCAACTACGTCCAAAATAATGTGCACCACAAAAATATGGCCTGACAGCTGACTGATAAGAGGTGCCGACACCATCTGACATTCTGCTTGTATTACCTGCTCTGGAACAAAAGTCGGAGCATTTGAGCATTGACAAATCACTCAGAGAAGAAATCAAAAGCCAATTTCTGCACATACTGAAAAGACATAATATCTGCTTCGAGTGAAAAGAGGTAAATAAAGTGACATGCAGAACAGATGACAGATTCAGACAGTAATCTCCTCCACTGGAACCCAACAGAGGCCTTGTAATTCTGAGAGGCAGATAATTCAACAATCCCCCCACTGTGTGACTCCATTTATAGCAGCGCTTGTATCTAGTGATCCATATTTAGGGCTGATTTTTTGTGCATCCAATTGAATTATGTAAATAATACGTGTGAAAAGGGTAAACCTAACTGTAGCACGCCAATCATTTGCTCGGAGCAAACACACAGACAGCCCATTAGTCACAAACGTGAGGACACACTTCAGCGCTTCATGGTTTCTTCCTCCGGGAGTCTCCCTCAGCTGCTGCTGTGCACTTATAGATTACAGTGAAGCTAAACTTTAAGAAGTAAGCCGGCGACATGTACGCTTTATTGCCATTTAAAATCATTTATAGTCAGGCACATTGTTGTATGAACAGTGCTGCTGTGTGTATATAAAACCAAATGTTGTGTGGTTGCTTCTGGAGTGAGTTGCTAACGCATGTCCTGACCTGGCATCAGTGCACAGCAAACATGTGCACCACAATTCTTCCTTTTAAACTGAAGAATACTCATGGTAACACCTCTAGAGGAGAACAGAGCAGCAGAGAATATCCCAGCCGCGTGATAGCTACTATTTAAAGATAAATATTCATTTATCAGATTACAAGAAGGTATTTCCACCAGATTCATTTCAGGCGTTTTCGTCACCAAGCTAATTCCTTCCAGCAATACTGGCCCGAAGTCACTTTGCCAACAACAACGTTCATTATGTCACAAGCCAGTGAAGCGAGACATTTTCTGTTGGTCCTGCCTTATGAAAAAATGTTGATGAGACCTTAACAATTTTAGACGTTGCTATAATGGCATGCTAATAAATACAGCGACGACAGACGCCTCCGAAGCGTGTGGTGACATAATGACATGGACAAAAGGAAAAAGAACGTGCGGGCATGGTGAACCCTGACTTACATTGAACAGGTTTGTCTTGTTTCTTTCACAGAAAAGTCCTTGTGCTGGCATGTGCTTCAGCTGTTGCCATGGGACACTGCTTCCTAGCAACACATCTCGGGCCCACTGTAGGTTCTGTGGGAGAAATAAATAAATAAATGAAAAAATCCACATACATGTGTATGTGCACTTTGATAAATAGACACACACACACAACAGGGTTTCTACTGAGAAAACCAAGAGGATACCCCTCATCCATCAGAACACTGACAGAAGTCATAAACAGATGTATCTTAACATGCACTATTTAATGTCTGCTAAAAAAGAAAAAGGAGAAAAATAGAGTCATTCGCAATCAGGAAAATGCAGACCTCGTTTCACAGTGCGATGACTCACAAATCAGTGTCTCCACCAGTGCTGTTTGAAAAGATAGCAAGCTAACGCCACTTCACGTTATCTTTCACAAGCCCAGTAGCCTATAGCATGAAATTACAGGCCCCCGTCCTCGGAGTGAGGATGAAGCTGGCCAGTCAATGTGAGCGGAGCAGCTTTCCCGAGAACAAAAGGGGCACTGAGGATTTTAACACTGGATGGTTTGGGTTGTGAGGGCAGCTAAGCAACCAGCGTCGACAGCATCACATCAACCAACTGTGTCATCAAGTCGCTGCCAGGCTGCTCATAACTCCATCAGACGCAAGAACTGAGGGAAGCCTTACCAATTACCACCTATAGATGTGTGTGTATGTGTGTATGTATGTATGTATGTATGTATGTGTACACACACACACATACATACATATATTAGCCTATATATGAATATATATATAGCCACAGATATACAAAACATTAAATATGAAGAGCTATCTACGACCTCACCTTTATTGAGGAGGCACAAATGCTGTATCAAAAGGGTTCATCAAACAAAGTGCTGACAGAAGGACGCCACCACAGTAAAGCTCAACACAAACTCCCATTGCCAAACTGGCTCAGGGAGCACTGTGCTACCACCCACGCACACCTCTGCCCACAGAGCCTCACAGCCAACACAGGCTGTTTCACAAACTCGTGTATCACTGCTGAGCTCACAGACACACAGGAAAATTTAAATTCATTTTTTTTTCTTAACACAAAAGGTCCGTGTGACTTCTGAGGAAATTGTTGGAATTCTTAGCAAGCCCCATCTTCTGTAAATGTCATCATTAATGACAGGGGACACTGATTATAGGTGTACGGCTCAGGTTTCATGGATGACTTGGCCTTTGAAATGCGATGAGAATGGACCAGAGGCGTCGGTTAACGGGGCGGACTGACCTGATGGGTCTTGCTGTTGGTGTAGAAGAAGGCCAGGCGGTACAGACTCTTGTAGTGCTGAGGGAAGCGGCCGAGGCAGAGGAAGAGAGCACGGACACACATTTCCACCAGCATCCGTCTCTGGTCGCCACGTTCTGCAGGCAGCGCCTTGGGCACCTCGATCACCTCGGCGGGGGGCTCCGGCTTCCTCTTTCCCTCGCTGGCCGGAGTTTGAGGAGCGGCTTGCTGAGGATGGGCTTGCTTTGGAGGGGTGGCTGGGACAGGCAGAGGATGAGGACAAGGGTCCACAGAGACCTTGGGAGCTGAAGCCTCGGGGAGCGCCACCACCACCACAGATTCTTCTACTTCCTGGATAACTTTCTCTTCTGTCTGGATGCCAGAATGTTCTCCATGTGATGCTAAAGTAGGATTCAAATAAAAGACTTGAGGACTTCAGAGGTTTGCATGTTAGATTAGAAGACAACACTTCTGAATATACACCTTGTGAATATTTAAATATGTTCATGCGTGTTGTCGTATGAATTGATCGCATTCAGCTAAAACAATGCAACAGTAGAGGTAAATGCAGCCAGAAAAGATGCGTCCTTTCACTCCGAGTGTACCTGTGTCCTCCGACGTGGACTGCCTGTCCTTCACAGGGGTTGTGCTTTCTGAGGACGATGAACTGACTTTCCCGGAAGCAGGTTTGTGGCTGCTGTCCTGTGAGCTGGTGGGATCTGTGAAGGCATCCTGGGTGGAGTTGGAGTCAGAGAGCATCACCACCTCACTGTCCTGACTGCGCTCTGCCAAAACAAAAAACATCATGGGTCATGCCGCCAGTCGCATGGACCCCGATCAAGACAAATGACTTCAGCCTTTGGGCTAAATCGTGGATGAATACACTTATAAATGTGTTTTTTCTGTCTATATATTTCTTTTAAAAAGCTATTACACTGTAATTTGGGACAATCTTTCAATCATCAATAAACTGAAATGATTGTACTGTATGAATTTCAAACAACAATGTAAAATGTGTAATTGCATACTTTCACAGCACGCTGCGTAGGCCTATTTTAAACTGTTGATTGGTGACCTGTTTTTAAATGCCCAACATTCCCTGTTGTAACGTGGGGGAAAATAATAAATACAATTATGAAACAAAAATAGGTCATGAGCCACAAATCCTTGTTAGTGCATCCCTAATGACGCACTGTTATAAAGGAGAGATGGTTTGTTTTTGTAAGTGGTCCAGAACTAAAATGCCAGCTTTCCTCTTAATTGCCATGTTGTGCAGCCTCAGCAAAAAGAAAGAAAGAAAAAAAAAAGTCCTTGGCAGGAAACTGTAAAAAAAAACAGAGTGAGAGGGGCAACAAGCTTTCGCTATTTCAGTGAATAATGCACACAAGGGACTTTTCAAAAGATTCACAGTCATGAGTTAACAGCAGAGTCACTACGGTACTGTAGATTTAACTGACAACTGTATATTCAGCGCTGCCTGCGGGAATGATCTTCACTTTGGATTAAAAACACAGCCTCTTATAGAGTTTGGTGGGTTTGAAGAGCAGTACCATTCAGGGAAGCCAGCCACATTGGAGACCTGGGCAGGCAGTAATCATGGTCAAACTCTGGTGAGGCTGTTGAAGATATGGGGAGCCGGTTTTAAAAGATAATCAAGAAAAGCTGCATCTATGAATTTATATGAATTAAAATCAGCAATTTTCCTCAAATCATTCACCTTTCTTGTCGACAGTACAAATTTAATGCCACGCCCCTTGAAAATGCAGGGCCTGATTCAGACACAAACATGTTTGAGAGCACACTGATATTATTTCAAAGGTCTGACAAATTTCAGTATTTCTGAGCTCAGTTTTTCCCTCCTAAACGTATTGAGTCCTGTGATGTGATCGATGGATAAAACCTCAGGCTGAATGTAGTGAAGACACATAACTGATCTCCTGTTTTCTGTCAATAGAGCAGCAACAGGATAAAAGCCATGATAAGAATCCAGATAGAACACTTTGGAGATAACAGACGGAGCATTTCCCCAGATAAAGATCTGATGGAGGGATGTCTGAGTCAGGCCCTACAGCTCTGTCACCTTCATGTGCTTTAAGCAGGACTCAAGCCAGAAATATACACCGACAAGCAAACATGTGCACGCCGGGGTATTTTCTGACTCCAGTCTCAGGGGCTGTGTGCCAACAACAGGCCAACCACATTCTTCCTGACTTGGCATTTTCACACTAATTGACCATAATTGGAAATTATATCCAATTAGAGGAAAATAGCAAACACATGATTCACGCGAGGTTTTGAAACATCTCCAGGGGAGCTTGACTGTCTGTCAAATTAAGCCCACACCAAACTCAAATAAAATGTGACCACATGATACAGACATTTCAGTGAATAGTGATAAAGGACTGACTCTGTCCGGTCGTGAAGACATTCACCCCATTAGAACTACATGCATATAAATGGCAAAGCAGGTGGTAAAAGCAAGCAGGCAAAGAGGTAGCAGGCAGGTAGGTAGGTAGGAAGGAATCTGGAAAGGGTGACAAAACTGGCAACATGGGCAATATGGCTGCATTATTTGCACATTCAAGCTAAACATGACACATGGGGTGGGTGAACGGATGTCACTGTTTTGGTCATATGGAAAGAATGACCAGAACTGCTTTCTCCAAACAGCATTTTGGCCTCTCTTTCATAAAACTCTGCAGTTACAACTCATGAAAATGTTGCCTTCAATACCTGAAACTGAAATCCAGGCTGCTGTAACTCCGCCTTTTACTCAATGTATGTGGCTGTTTTCTGTTCTTTTTGATCGGTTACGCAAGAAAATACCACAAAAACCTTCTTAGACATACACACAGAAAGTGTCATCTCTGAAAGTCACACAAAGACAACCATGGATGCAACAGTGCAAGAACAAGAACCTACATAAAATATGGTTAATGTGCATGAATCAGAAAGCTCACTTGTGGTCACTGTACACACACCGTACCAGATGTACACCGCTGAAAGAAATAATGCACATCTGACACATTACTGCACGCAAGTCTGTTCTTCAGGAACACACATCTTCTAATTTCACGTCCAGCTCCAAGAGGAAAACACACATTTCTACACATGTGGGCTGTAGAAGACTGAAAACTGCTCTGCCATACGTGCACATGAAACTAGGATTCTTGACTATATAAAAAAATCCCCAAATTATCAGAATGTTGCCTCATTCATCACTTCAGTCTATAACTGATTCACATCCTGTTAGCACTGACCTTGAGAAGAGTACCCTGAATTACAATTCATTTATACGGTGGACTTAAACATTTGTGATTGTTTCTGATGCTGTTTGTGTAATATGTGTGCCGCTGGCTCTTGTCTCTCTATTCTCTGCTGTATGCTATCTTAATTTCAATAAACAAAATAAAATGCCACATCACCTAAAAGCTACGATAAGAGAGGTGCTTCCTGACAAGCGATAAATGTAACCAAGACTTGCTTATTATTGGCAAATCACTCTCTGACAAGCGAACCACGCTGTTTAACTGAGTGTACTGAACACACAGTGAAGCAACAATCAGGATCAATAAGAAGTTGCAGCTGTGGTGGTGTGGTACCGCTCCACAGCACCCGGTCGAGGCTAAAAACACACAGTCCTGCAATGTTGCTCAGACGTCTCCATGATGTTAAAGGCTTGAGGAAGTTATAACAAAGCAACAACAGTAAAATATTAGGAGAGACAAGATGATTGGTGAGGAAAGAAAAAAAGTCCAGCGATAAAGCAGCGACTAGTAATGGATGTTATTTCAGCACACACACGAGCACGAGCACACGCGCACACACAGACACACACAGGCCTTAATGCTCTCTGCAAAACTCAATCTTCAAATCTATTTTTTTCAACACTGCTGCTTTGTCACGCATCATGAATTAGCCAAATAATCAGCAGCCATATTGCCCATTTCACCATTTCCCAATCACCCAGTGCACGGGGATCATTGTAACTGAAACCAAAGCCATTAAGCATGGTGATTAGCAATCTGAGCACTCCCCAGTGGGCTTCCTGTCCCAGTGCAGAAAGGGCAAAGAGCCCAACCCCAGAGGCAGTGTCTAGGACTGGGACTGTACCATCAGCCTGCTGCTCCTCATGCCGCTGCTGCTGCCACTGCTGCCGTCGGAGTGTTTTGCGTTTGGCGTAATCGTGGTCAAACGGCGTGGCCACGTAAGGAGGGGATGTGAGACCTGGGGTGGCAGCTGATGGGAGGGAGGAGCTGAGGGCGTTCCCTATGCAAACTGATGAGCAATTAAAGTCTTCATCCATCATGGAGGGTGGTTTCTCCCTGCAATGAATCAAGAACAGCGTTCAGAATGAATGTTCAGACATAAAGTTAACGCTTTTTGTTAATTGCTGCTGGGTTATACGTCTGTATCTTACTTTTCGTGGGACCTAGGCATGCTTGGCATACTCTTCTCCTCCCCCCTGGCAAATGGCCCAGTAGCAGCCTCGACCAGCAAACTGAACAAGAGCTCGTGTTCCAGATCGGGTTCATTAGCCTCTAGTAGTTTTAGGATGGTGGCACTGAGGCGGAAATGCAGCTAGAAGGGAGAAGTTGGAATGAGACGTTTAATGATGCGCAGGTAGTGGACAGTGTCTTTAAATGTGAATGCTTTCAAACACAATAAATGTGACAACACAAAGCCATCCAAGCTACCAGTCACAGGTAGATTACCTCCAGGGCCTCCATGGCCAGGTCAGGAGGATTATGGTAATGGATTTTCCGGGGGTACCTGGCAGCTTCCTCGTGCAGATAGTGTGCTGCCTGTAAATATACAGAGGAGAGAGTCACTGAACCAACACAATCACCGAGCGATGTAAATTAACGAACGGAAGGAAGGAGTGTAATAAGGAGGCTGTGTGTGCTGGCATCAGGGTGAACGCACTGTTCACGCTGCCCCCTCATCCTCCGCTAACCTCCATGACACCGTGTTTCATGCAGGTTCATCTGCCTCCACTGATCTCATCAGAACAACAGAGCTATGACTAACTCCATACATTGATCTCTCTACGAAAGAAAACAGCTTGCAAAGGCGGAAGGGCAGCGACCTTTGTTTCTGTAGGCAGATTACGAAAGAACTCCAGAGAGAGCAAGAAGAAAGTCTGCAACTTCGTACCAGCTGATTATTCCTCCAATTACTTTCAACGAAGGTTTTTATTACCCTGGTTTTTATCATCATGACAATTATATTGAAAATTTCCAGACTTACTTCACTGACTTCTATCAATGTGTGCTCATTACACTGAAGTACTCTGAAATATTAGTTTTTTATTAGGCTAAAAAGTTGAATAATTTGGAAAAATAAGGTGTTTAACCTTCAGGAAAGTCACAGACTGTACACAGGTCACATCGCAGCGTGCATAACGTTTGAAGATGTGTTATAAATCACTTTTTACGAGCTTTAACACTGTATTTCTGTATTTGCCTTGTGAGAGAACTCTAACCTTAATCAATCATCTGGAAATAAAATCGAAAAACAACTGGAAACAACTTGAGAAAAACTTTAACACAGCAAATCAATTTTTGACTACTTTTATCTGACGCACCTCAACAGCAGAGTTCATTATTCCACATACATGAATGTATAACCTGAAGCTGTTTACCTTTTTGTAAAGCTGCAGATATTCCACAGGAATCTGTTTGCGTTTCTCTGCGATCTTCCCCAGCATGTAGTGAATGAGCCACTCCTCTTCATCGCTGTCACACTCACAACGGGAAGCACCCTGGAAACACTGGAAGGCCGTCTCCAGCATGGAGTCTCTCCGTTCTTCCATCTGAAACAAACAACATGCGCCGTCACACGGTGACGCCTTCATGTGTAATTTAGCTCACGGCAACAGATTGATTTACTCCACGATGAATTCACATGTGGATGCGCGTGCGGAAGCAAAAGTGACAAGATGTGACATCTGTTTAGCTCTCATGTGGAAAATCTGACATAAAAGTGGTCTTAACATCGACTGACAGGGAACACAGATGAGCAACAAGATAACTCAGCTCACGTTAACGTGCACCTCACCTGTTTAACCACCTCCGGGGGGAGCTCGCTGCGCCACTGCTTCAGCTGCCGCGAAGCGAACGAATGCAGCGCATATGAGATGGTGCCATACTCGATCCACAGAGACAGGTTGGAGCCGTCTATCTCCAGGGCCCTCTTAAAGCAGTTGAGCACTGCCTGGGAGTGTTTCCATATAGGAACGTCGCTTTTCAGCTCATTGGAGTTGAGCTTTTCCTGGATACGGCTGGCCCTGGCTAAAGCCATACCTGCCCAGGAGTCAAACCTGAGGAAAGGTGCATGCTTTAGTCACAGCACTTGATGTGTTATAGTAAAATACAACAAAACGGAACCTACACATCTATTTGCTAATATTAATAGCATAAATATAGTTCAGTTTCACCTTTAAACATTAAATGAGATGATGTTTTGAAATGTGCACTAGTGTAGAGAGGTGAACTACCTGTTGGGACACACACATATGTCATGCATGTAGAACTTGATGGCTTTGGACTGCTCCTTGTTCTTGAAATGGTAATCGGCCAGCAGGTAGTAGATCTCATCAGTGATCGGAGGTGCAGGAGCACTGCCCTCAGGAAGGCATGGGGCCTTAAAGAGATCAACATTTCTTTAAAATCACGATTCTTGTTGACAACATGAAGTTAACTTAAAGCTGTTTAGCATGTCTGACTCACTGGTGCTTTTCAGTGTGGGCCCACCAACTGACCTTTTCTGTCATGCCCTCAATGTAGGCTGCCACTTCATCCATGGTCAGGACTGGGGTGTCACTTGAGGGGGCAATGCCGGCAAACCTCCTCAGCAGATTGGCCAATTCTGCAGACACCGTGCTTGTCTTGTAGCTGTCAAACTCAGGCAGCGACTTTGGTTTGAAGTACTGGAACATGAAGAGGGCATCGGCCCACAGCAGCTCGACCTGCAAAACATAAATTAATTCCACAGGAAACATCAGGATCAAGCTCATTGTATTAAGACTGTAACGCACAGCACCAGACCAAATTAGTGGTGTCGAGGTCTCATGAGGACTCGTCTCTTGCACTGTGGTATTAATCACAGCAGAATGCCAGTTATCTAAACGTGCTGATACACAGCTGTGGGAATGACACCCACCTGGTGGCTGGACTGTGCATTACAAAAATACAAGAGACCAGGGGATGTATCCACAAAGCTTCCTGATGCTATGAGTCACTCTATTGGTTAAATTCTCAGTGTTATAAGAGTTATGATATTGTCTGAGTTCGTCTGAATTCAGATCAAATCTCATTATCCACAAAGAATCCTTTCTGTCAAACGGTGAGGAAGCTGGAGACAGCAGAGACACAAACAGCTGAACAACAGGGACTGAAGTGCTGCAGAACTGATTGCGCAGGTGTGGTTAATCTAAACGTGTGCACATTTCTCACGCAGTAAATTAATGCTATTATGCCATTAATGCTATTTCACAGGCTCAGTTTATTTCAGTGACACCGGACGTGCACTCTGCAAGACGGCAAAACAACATTAATGGAGAAAGCAGATTTCCTCTGTGTGGTGAGGGTCAGTGAGGGAACATATGTGCATCATCGGCAGTCTGCTCCTCTTCAAACACTATTTATGCAAGTTTGCCAATACAGGTCAAAGCCTTTTCTCCACCTCTATCTTCACTATTTCACTGCCCCTTCAACGACATTTAGCTGTTAACTAAATACCATCTCAGCCACATTTGAAGTTTCCTGTTTTAGATTGAAACTAAACACACTTTGACACTTTGAACAGCATCTGGGTGACTGACCTGTGGAGACGAGTGGTCCTCAAGGTAGCGAGCCTTGCTCTTCTTACTGGGGTAGGCATACAGGCAGAAAAAGCATTGTTCCAAGGACATCTCCAGCTCCTCTTTGTACGGATGAGCGTCATTTTTGGACGAGGCTGCGAGCTCTTTCTCCAAGACTCGAACCTACACCAAAGATAAGAATAAAGCTCTGTCACCCTGTTGTGTCCAGTTCCAAGAATGTATCGTGAACACAATATTATCCAAATCTTTCTATTTTATTTCAAACTAAAAGGCAAGCTGTACAAGAACACAACATTTGAAGATTTCTACAAACTTACATAGAACTTGAGGAGTGCACCGTCAGAGCTGCAGCACAAGGAGCGACGGCCAAGATACTCATGGGCTGTGTTCAGAAGCATCAGGGAAGAGGGCAGCATGGGAGTGTCTGAGTCATCTGAAAGTGAGACTTGACAGGGTCAGTCAGTGTAACAACTACCATGGCATGAACACCAGGGGAAAACTGAACGCATGAAAAGAAGAAATCAACAAACCTTCATCATCCCCTACAGACATATGCTGTCGAAGCATGCAGTCAAAAGCAGCCTCCTCGTGTTTGATAATGCGATAGAGGATAATCCAAGGCAGAACCGAGAAGAAATAAGGCTCCTTGGGCTCATCGGAAATGGTCATGCTAAGATCAATCAGCTGGAAGCACAACAGCAACCACACAACAAATTAAAATTCCACAAACCCTCATCAGTTTCTTATTATAGCATCACTACAGCAGCTCTCTTCTAACCTGAATGAGGTTGTTTGCCAGTCGAGCCATACTGGAGAAGTGGGGGACACTGCTCAGAAGCACCAAGTCTTTGGTGAAGCAGACCTCGATGCCATCCAGCAGCTTTCCAATGGTGCTGACCCACTCCTCCTTACTCGGGGGAGAGCTGTTGGAAGCAGAGTTGAGCTGCTGCAGGGCTTCATTCAGAGCCAGCTCGCTGCACTCCAAACACTGCTGGTAGTCCTGCATCTTCAGCAGCGAGTTCTAGACCGCAGAGTTCAAATTCAGAGAGTAAGAAGTGTCAGCCATCGTGCATTTCAAAAGACACATGTATTGATCCAGTCGGTGACGTTGGAGCACATCTAACCTGAAGTAGCATCAGCTGAGCAGGCCGCTCTGGTGCTGAGCTCACAAACTCCAGAGGTTTACTCCTGCTGCCATAATTAAGAGTGGGCTGCAGCAGGCGCACAACAGACTCAAAGTCTGCAGACTCAAACAGACGCTGGATCTCCTCCAGAGACTGACAACGCTCCAGAGACTTCAGCCTCTTGTCAATCTGTCCATGCGGATAGATGAAATCCAACAGAAACCCAGTCAGTACAGCTAGAAGCTCTACAGGGGACATTTTTAAAAATAATTTACATTTATACTAAAAAAAAAAACATACATTCTTTCAATGGTACCTCAAAGTGGGAGCACCATTTTGTTTTCATAATTTGTGAAAACATTAATTTCTTTTTAAAATTTAACATAACATGTTGGTAATGAGGATTATAGTGATTCCAGAAATAGGCCAGAACACTGACCTCCTCCACAGAGATCGCAGCATCTACACGCAGGTTAGGCAGGTTGATGGTGTAATGTTTCCCTTCAGGGGTCTTTGGTTTCCTCTGCAAAAGGCCTATACAGACATCATAGCTCTCCAGGGCCAACTCCATGTCTCCCTTCAAAAGACAAGACAGACAGGCCAACAAGTCACGTCTAGCTGAGCTGAGTGAAAAGGATCCAAAGTCTAGGAAACAAAACAAAACTACAAAATAAAGACTGTACCTGCAGGGCCAGGAATCGAGCCTTCAGCCAGTAGACACGCACCATGACATCCAGCCAGTCCTCCTCAAACAGATCCTTTTGGGATGAACCTAAAGCCAGGAGTAACAAATCACCCTGGAAGTGCTGCCCGGGGAATTCTGAGTCAGCTGCATCACTGCAGGCGCCGATGCTGCTTCTTCTTGGAGACACTGAACGAGGAAAAAGATATGAGAACAAGCCAAGTGTAAACACGCTGTTCCCTAGAGGTGACTTTCTAATATTTAACAAATCCTGTACATCATCGTGTTTAGAAGTGCAACTGAAGTGCCCCCTTTTGGACAATCTGTCCAATTATTAAAATGCAAGAAAGCAACAATTCTATTTATCTCATTTGGTTTTGGTCAACATTTTGTCAGTGGTTCTCGAGATACGACACACTGACATACAAATAAACATCGAAGCATTTCTCTGGGCTACGTAAAGTATTGAGCTACTGCAGCACAGTGCTGCAAAGCATCAACCGACCACGTTCGGCTAAAATCAGAAATGATGAGGCTTCGCTACTGGCACTTACCAGTCTTCCCTTTGTTGTGTGACCATTGTTCCAACTGCAGCTCCATACATGCTAAGCTCATTGCCAACATTTCCTGCAGGTGTAGTAGGGACAAACACTCATTACAGGTCATAATGTATAAAATATGACGTTAATTCTGATGAAAAACTATAGTTATTTCCCTCCTTTCTCTATTAGACCTCTGTAGACCATTTCAAAAAGGGATTTGCCATTTCATATCACATGACAGTGTTGAAATCATAATAATAATATTTTCTATCTTTTGTTTCTCAGGCTTGCAGGTAATCTAAAACAGCTGCAGTCTAATTTAAGTCAAAGTAATCGAGAAATTAACCAGTTTTCATTTACCCGGATGTGTTTGTTGCTGCAGTCCCGAAGCAGAGGGTTAGGAAGACCACTGCTGTGCTTCCTCCAGGTCTGATAGACCTCCAGCACCACAGCCGCCAGCCCTCGAGGCCACTCCTCCAGGAACTTCTGACCCACTGCTTTCAGGTAGCGCATCATCAGGTCCAGTATACCACCATTGCTCATATTATTGAGCAGGAAATTGTGGACATCCTGTTGCTCTGCAGAAGGGAATGCACAGTTTAATATGACAGATATGACAACAAGGCACAACAGTGTAAAACACATATCCACAATGCACCACGTACCAGACTCCATGTATTCAACTGAGTCGACAGGCACGCAGCTCCCATGCAGAGGCTGCATGTCCTCCTTGCCGGCACACTGCGTCTCAAGATTACTCAGACTCTCGTCATCATTATCAGGATCAAACTTCTTCAGCCTAAGTCAAACCAGAAAGTGACTTTTTAATCCACAGAACTACAACAACCTATATACTCATGTATTGTATTAGGTTTAGTGTAAGCTACCTGGAAGGAAGGTATTTATAAAGAAGTTCTTGAAAATCAATCTTCTCTTCCTTCTTGCATTTTGTGTTTCGAACACGTGCCGAGCGGCGCTTGGCTGTTTCCCCACTGTCTTCCACCGCACGTTTCCTTTTCGGAGCTTTCTTTACTTTATCTGTCAGTGAAACTTCCATTGCTGTAGCTGTGAATATAAAGTAGGGTAAAGAATAAAACATGAAATATCACAGAATATTAGTTAGACTGTTGTTAAGAAAGGAGATAATTATTCATTATCACATGTAGGCAGGCAAAAGAGAAATTTCTCCGTACTAACAACTAACCGAGGGGGGGAGCAGAGGTGGTGACCTCCACGGTGGTCTGGCTGGGGGTAGTCTGAGGCTGTGTGCCCGGTTGGGGAAGAACTGCTGGCTCAGGGAGGGCAACTGGCGGAAGGGACGAGCTGGGGCTGCTGCTCAGCACGGTGGTCTGGCCCATACTGACTGGGCTGCTGGGTTGAGGGAGATTCTGCAGGAAGTTTGGGTCACGGTACTCTGACAAGTCGATTCTGCGGCCAAGGCTCGGGCGTGGGGGCTCACATGTGGTCTGGTGTCTGTACATTGCAATAAGGCTTTCGCCCACGTGCTTCCATCTGAGACACAGAAACAGTTTGTTAATATTAGTTCAAATGGTCTTAAAAAGGAGACGTCACTGACTCACTGTTACAACCCACAGAGAAAAGGTTTGACTAAAAGTTCACAGAATCAAGCCCAGAATATTAAAAGCTAGCAAAGCAACACTGGTTTTGCATGAAAGCTTTGCATAAGTATGACTTAGCCTGTCCTCTGAAAGAAACAACATGCTCAAAACTGTTATTCTTAGTAAAATAATTTTTTAGTGACAACCTAATTTAAAACTAAACCACCCTGACAGGAAACCATTCCCAGCACTCACGACAGGCAGCGGATGGGCTGAATCAGGACGAGGTCAGGTTTAGGTTCACAGAGAGAGAGAGCCTGTCTGCGTTTCCGCATCTCCAGCGCTTCTTCCACAATGGATTCACGCTCCTCTTTCTCCACTTCCACATAGTGAATAGACATATCACTGCAAAGCACAGCACAGAGGTTCGTCAGTGACGGCAGGTACAGAGCTGCAAGGTAGAGCACGTTGAGGAATATAAAAAATGAGGCGGCTTCACCATTTCATGAACATCTGCATTGTGTCTCTTTTCAGACAAGGCTGCTCCTCAAAGATTTTCTCCTTCAGCACCAGGCCTTTAGTGTAACAGTGATCCCTCTCTAAGGCTTTGGCGATGAAGTATAAACAGCCTGAAAACATGAACGCAGATGACAGTTACTTTTCTTTCTATACTTGAGCTCCTGCACTGGCAACGAAAGAGCATACAGAGGACAGAGCTTCTGATGAGTATTACATACAAGTGTAGTCACTGAGCGTGTAGAGAATAGTTATGAGGTTGTCCAGGCAGGGCCAGTGGTCTGGGTTACAGTGCAATCCCTCCTCGAAGGCATGTCGAGCCAGAGGAATGCGCACAAGTCGCACAGCCACCTGACCGATTTTGTACCACATGTTCACATCAGTGGAATCCAACATAACTGCCTAAGAACAGAGCAGAAAATATGGCATGAGCACTCACCACAGTGTTAATCATAAGACACATTTAGCGGCACAAAGCATTGCAATGCCAAGAATGAAAATAAACCATTAAACTGACGTTGTTTTATTGTTTTACCTCCAGATAAAACTCCATAGCAGTCTCCAGGTCATCCCGCGTTGCAGCCACACTAGCCAAGTTTTTAAAAGTAGAATATTTCAGCATCAGTCCGGGATGCTTGAGACCCACCCTCTGATCATCCGAGGGCATTGCCTAAAGTATCAGAGGATACATCAAATTTGACACTACACACACAGTAAAATGCAGATTCATTATTCTCCTCTATGTGGGCAGGGCTTGTGCTTCCATGACTAACTCTGAAACGCATATTGTAAATTTTTTTATCAGAAAAACTGGATCTAAATCTGATTTTTCAGACAAGAAAGTTGGCACAGCATTGCAGAGAAAATAGACATATTAGGCACAAGTAGATCTTCAAAAGACAGCTAACAGGATATTTTCTTAACAATACTGCTAAACTGATAATGAATGAACACCTGTACCAGTCTGACCAAGACTTCATGAATGGAAACTATTTCAGTACCAGTTCCTGAAATTATTACATGTGTTCAGCCAATGGACTTCAAAACCAAATGACAGCTGAAAAGTGTATGATATATCTTAATTGTGAATGGATAAGAATTTTCACTTTATCTTTCAAATCTGAATTTTGTTATTATGAAGACAATTAAGGTTACATCATACATCCCGGTCAGAATTAGATCTGTACCAAAACAAGCAATTATCCTCGCTGACGACATGGGGTGTAAGAGACGGTCTCAGCTACATCCCAGATACACAGTACGACACAGTATTTTGGGTGTTCTGTGGCAGGACTATATGGTCTGTGATCTTGTACCTCTTTGAGCAGTGGAGTTTTGAGAAGCTCATGATAAGCTTTGGCAGACTCCTCCAGCTTGTCATGCTTTTGCAGATCTAAAGCTTTGTGATACAAAGCAAACGCCTCGGCTTCCTGGGGACAGAAATAAAAGAAAGATCAGACAACTTATTCAGATCCGCAGAGGAACGGGCGTACAGGCCTAATATTGCTGATTCATCTGCGTGCAGTCTGTACCTGAGCCTCTTTCGTCTGACTCTTACTACTCCGCAAGGGGTCCTGAGACTCATCTGCAGCTGTCGAAGCAGCATTTAGTGCTGCTATGCGAATCTGTAAAGAGCAACACAGAAAAAGAGGTAAACCCCTTTGGCAAGCAGATATACACCTCAGGGTGGAATAGTCTGCACAATCACGAGGTGTGTGATACAAAACAACTACAGAGGAGGATGCACTCCCTGATTACAAGTCTTACCATTTCACGATGTGGTACGCAGACCTTCCTCCTTCAGCTTTTATTCGGATCTACAGAAATGTGCGAGAACCAAGCAAAGAAGGAAAGATAAGAGCAGGCGATATGACGATGCAGCAAACCAATGCAACGCAACATGAAAAACATACAGAGGCAACAATGTCGTAACGTTATGTCCCATCACCAGACACCCACCGACAGAGGCTCGCTCTACCGAGTCGTTTAACCAATGCCAGCCGCCTGCCCTGTTTTTGGATTAGGTACAAAGATGATTCATTCAGTTAGTGCAATGTTGAGCATATGTGGGAGCTCATCGGGCCACATTAACCGAAGTCGACAGAGATAACCTGGTTTGAGTTAGTCACTTGGCAGTTGCCAATTAAGAACAGCTTTGGCTCGACTAGCTAACCTTTTAACTCTAAACTTTGTCTGGTTAGCTTAGGTCTGCGGTATGAAACTGCTGCAGTTTGTCCTCAGCTAGCGTTTAGCTTCACTGACGAACAGCTGGCGATTAATATATCTTCCCGACGGGCTAGCAAATTCAGCTGGGTAGTTTACAACTCACATTACTGCCTCAGCTAGCTAATGTTAGCAGACACTTTATTAGAGCTAACGTTAGCTGCTGTTTCACCGGGTGACCGTCACTTCCAAAGCCCGCTGACTTACCGTTCATTCCCGGTGTAACTGCATTTGTAACGTTGCTGTTGCAACCACGAAGCGGTGAACTGTAAAAACTGCTGCGGCCATGAGTGGACATGAAGCACGAAGCAAGTTTCAAACTTCATTTATTCATCATCCTTTGTTATTGGTAACGTTGGGAGCGTTTGCGTCGCAGCGTGACGTTGGCACCCGCCAATGAGTAACGTCGTCACTCATTGGTCAAGACGCTGTGGGTGTATTCGTGTGACCAATCGTATGTTATGATATCAAGAGGAAACCAAAACGTCATCACGCACAGGCTCGAAATGTCAGCTGCCACAAAGGTAGAGAGACTATAACAATTAGCCCAAAAGAAATTATCACAAAAATACGTCTCTGTGTCTTTGAATCAAACTTATAAATATAATTGCCAAATTGCATATACATAAATGTCAACTCACATTGTCATACGTAAAAAAACATTTTTTGAACCCAGTTAAGTTAAATTTAACTTAACAAGGTTAAAAAAATTCAAGTTCAGAGTTTTGTTGCTACAACTTAATACAATGATCTATATTCTATTTAACTAAAATGACCTATTTTGCTTATTATGGGCTTGAATAATACAAGCCATGTTGTGCTGATTGTCTTATCCTTTGTACTATATTTGTACACGTTCATTAAAGGAAAAAAACAACAACAAAGGTAAATGCTTTAAAGTTATCAATTAATAATTTATTACTTGGTAACTTTAAACATAATATTGAAATAATATATAGACAAAATTATTAGTTTAACTGGATACTCAGAACAAATGTTCAAACCTGTCTACATTGTGATAAAACATTGCTTAAAGTACAGATATTAGTCGATATTTATTTGTGGGTATCATTTCAAATAAGCCACCCCAAAACAGAATTTCAGTTATGCAAGAACATATCTTACAGCCTACGCTATTTCTACTGCAGGGCCGTCCCTTACTGTAGCATCTGAGGTACTAGGTTCATTAAAAATGCAGTCTATGTAGAATAAATCAGGGAATAACAAGGAGGGATGCATGTAAATCTCTTATACTAATAATTAATAACAAGATAGTTATCTTATATCAGTGTACTCTGTCTTGTACAGGTATATATATCTATCAGTACTGTGTCCCCTGCATAGCAAACAGACAACCACCAGAGGGCAAACCTTTATTTTATAATTGTGTAGGTTTTCTCTGAAATTGCTGTGCTATTTTTTCCTAATCACAGGATCTTCCAAATTACTTAGATCATAATGATATTGTCATTAATGTTTTTTCTAACACACAGCAGACAGATGATGCAAAACAGTACAGAGCAGTGTCATCTTTCACAAAAGATGCTTTTCCATCAGACAGAGTTTGTCCAGTTACATGACAGATACGTGATGTCTTTGTCAGGATTTATGGTGGGAAATTGTATCAACTTCTGCAGTTTTTCGGAGTAACAGAATACTGTTTTTGTCCTCAGTGACCCTGTCTGTTGCAGTCCCTCGATGCTCTACCGCGTATCCCCGCCTCCTCCACCCCCCACACCCTTCCTCATCCCACCCCGTCTCTCCCTTTGCTGAGAGTGGCTGGCTGGCACCATTATCAATTCCTTCTGTCAGCATGCCTGCAAAAATAGCTTACGTCATAGTCATTACTGGCTCTATAAAAGCCAGGGTAATGCAGATTCACAGTGCAGTCAGCCCAGCCACACTCCTAGAAGTAAAGCAGCCCGTCTCTCAAGTCATGACGTCCACCGGCTTTGACCCTTACTTCCCGTCTACTTACAAGAGGAGAGTAGTTGTGCGCAATGCAGGATACGGAGCTGGTGGAGGAATAGGATCTAGGTCTGCCTACTTCAGCCATTCTGCCCCAATCACTTCCTATGCATCTTCACGCAGAAGTTATCCAACACACACCCGAGCTATTTCCAGCTACTCCTCCCTGCTTTCTGCTCCAGTGTCTGCAGCCGCCACTGAGCTACGCCTTGACCAAGCAGCCCAGGTCAGCTCTGAGTTCAAAGCAATAAGGACCCAGGAGAAGGCTGAGCTGCAGGACCTTAATGACCGCTTTGCAAGCTTCATTGAGAGGGTCCATGAACTGGAACAGCAGAACAAGTTGCTGGAGACTGAACTCCTGCTGCTCAGGCAGAGGCAGACGGAGCCATCCAACCTTCGGGCCCTGTTTGAGCACGAGATCCGTCAGCTCCGAGCCGCTGTAGAAGAGGCCCGCCATGAGAAGCAGGCGGCCCAGACCCACAGGGATGAGATGGAAGATGTGCTGAGGAACATGCAAAAGCGCTATGAGGACGAAGTGCTCGGCAGAGAGGAAGCAGAGTGCAGGCTCATGGATGCCAGGAAGGGAGCAGATGAGGCTGCAATGGGCCGGGCCGAGCTTGAGAAAAGAGTCGGGACCCTGCTGGATGAGCTGGCCTTCCTGAAGCGCCTCTGTGAGAGTGAGATTGCGGAGCTGCAGGCCCAAATACAGTACAGCGCAGAGGTGTCAGTGGAGATGGAGGTCACCAAACCTGACCTATCCGCTGCCCTCCGTGACATCCGAGCCCAGTATGAGAAACTGGCTCAAGACAACCTTCAATCGGCCGAAGAATGGTTCTGCAGCAAGATGAATGTGATGACCGTAGGCACTGCTCGCGACACAGAGAGCGCACGAAATGCCAAAGACGAGGCTGGAGAATACCGCCGCCTCCTCAAGTCCAGGACGCTGGAGATTGATGCCTGTCGTGAGATGAGTCAAGCTCTGGAAAACCAACTACAGGAAGTGGAGGAGAAACAGAGTGCTGAGATCTCTGCTCTGCAGGTGAGGAACAGAATAAAGCAGCAGGCCTGCAAGTATCTCAGTGTCCTTTGTATGAGCATGAATGAATGAAAGTCACTCAAATATATTGATGTGAATTTTTATATTTTGTGGCTTTTGGATGAGCCTAACTGCCGGTGTTTTGCATCCAGCCCATAATATACCACTAACGTGCTACTCAATCTTTTCAATACAGGACACAATAAGTCAGCTGGAGGATGAGCTGAGGGCAAACAAGAATGACATGGCTCGCTACTTGAAGGATTATCAGGATCTCTTGAATGTGAAGATGGCCTTGGATATTGAAATTGCGGCCTACAGGTGAGTGACTCTCTGGTGTTTTGTATGCTGTGCTGTAACTGTGGGATTTAAATGATTTCCACCAGTAACTTAACATCTTATTTACTTGGGATGTGTGTTCTATTCTGTTAGGAAGCTCCTTGAAGGAGAGGAGAACCGTTTCAACGTGGCGGCACCGGGGTCTGTCAGTGTTTACTCCCAGGCCATGTACGCTGCTCCATCCTACGGAAGAACACTGTCCTCCATTCAGCCTCAGCTGAGCTCTGCAGCTCCGTACCTGCTGACCTCCCGCTTGTATGCTTCATCACTCTCCACTGAGGAGACGGTTTTCGCAAGCCAAGCACAGCAGGCAGAGGCCAGCCCTCCTCAAGAGGAAGAGGAAGAGCAGGTGGAAGAGGAAGAGAAGGAGGAAGAAGAGGAGGAGCAGGGGGAAGAGAAGGAGGTGGAGGCAGAGGAAGATAAGGGGGAGGAAGAGGAGGAGGAGGCGGAAGAAAAGGAGGAGGAAAAGCAAGAAGAGGGAGAGGAAGAAGCAGACGGAGAAGGTTGGTGTGGTGCATTTGTTTAATTGATATGTGCATGTGTGTGGCAGTAAATTAATTCTTCTCTCCCTCCTCACATGGTTTTGCAAATGAAGAGGGTGAAGCAGAGGATGGAGAAAAGGAAGAGGAGGTGGAAGGAGGAGAGGAGAGCGCAACTCAAGAAGAGGGGGACGCTGAGCAGAAAGAAGAAGAGGGTGAGAAGGGCGAGGAAGAAGCTGGAAAACAAGAGGAGGTGGAGGCTGAAGACAAAGATGGAAAAATCTCAGATAAAAAAGTTTAGATTTGAATGCTTTAAAAATACCTGCTAGCATTGCAGACGTCTTCTCTGGTTCTTTGTATGAACAGCCAAACCAAATGGAAATCTCTTGAAATCAGAAGACAACATGTTGGTGAACAAATTCTCTGTATGATCAGCTTGAGTGACTCACAGCATGTGTGCACATTCTACCAGCAAAGATGTTAAAACAACATAAAAGCTAATCAATGCATTTACGATGGGAGGACGTGGCGAGAGCGTCCAGTAGAAATTCTGCTTTGTGGAGATTTGTTTGCAAACACCTGTGTGCTTTACTGTCACCGATACGCGCCTGAACTACTGTCTGTATGTGCAATACTCCGTCTGAAATGCCTTAATTCAAGTCCTTCGCTGAGGCCTTTAAGTCCATGATGTGCTGCATTGAACTTGAATAAAGCCTTGAAGCCTTGTCAACCTAAATCTGGCCCCAGGCTTTATACTTGGAACAGGAACAGTTGCAATGGATTAAATCAAATAGCATTTAGCATAAATAAACAAATTAGCAGAAAATCATATTCAATGTCCAAGCTCTGTGACTCACTTTACCCTGAAAGCATAGACAGCTTTAGTTGCTAATTAGCCCGAGGCTCCATTTTCATTCAGGGTTTAAAACAAAATGTTCCTTTTTCACCAGACTGTTAATGGAAGTTAATGGAAAAAGTACACTGACGGCAGCCAAAGAGCCCTTGGGTCTATCCATATTGATAAATCAGTGTGCCATTGACTGGAAGGGAGGGTGGCTGCAAACCAGCAGCAAGCCAGGAACCCTGAGTTGTTTAAGTTCTTCCTGCAAAAGACGCCAGAGCATGAAAACAAGGTGTTGAACAAATCAAACGTTTTCAACACGATCTGCTAATAAAGCCTCAACGGATTTCTCTTCGCTTGGTGACACTGAAGTCCAGCGTATAAGAAATGAGTTACAGAGGCATTTTCGTCTTTATCTCCAGTCAGCAGGTCGTGTCTGTTCTGATGTGCCTACAGTCTCTGTGCGATCAGCTGACACCGGTGTTTTTCCTGCTGCCTCGCCCTCGTCCACATCACTGTCCATAAATCAGGGCGCACTGAAACCTTTATGACTCAGCTCGTCTGCTGCACCAAAGAATCTGGCCAAGTGTCAACTCACGCAGGACGGCGAGAGAGTGAGGGAGAGCAATTTCATTATTTCACCGGGGAGAGAGAGATTAAGGAGGAATCAGGGAGAGAGAGGGAGAGAGGAGAAATATCTCACTGCGCTAAATGTTGACAGAGGACAGAATGTTTTTCTACCCAGCAAAGAGACTGAACGACCAGGGGCTTGCTTCAGGCCTCTGCAGAGATGCAATCCCTATCACACACACACACACACACACACACACACACTCCGTCTGCTCACAAACATACGTTTGATGTATCTGAAACACACTTGAAATATGGCATCGTCTTATAATTGTAACACATGACTACACTTTTTGTGCATGTGGTGCAGGCTCGAGCCGACGTTGCGTGTGTCCGTCTGTTCGCAATCTCCGTCTCCACTCCCTCTTCATCCTTGTCCTCAGTTTACCCCACCCTGAGCTCAGCTACACCATCTTCCTCCCTCGTGTTGCTACAGCGCAGCCAGTCCAAAGGAGCACTCAATTTAATCATTAGAAATCCTACTTTGCAATGAATTTGGCTCCGCTTGCGCACACGTCTCACCACTCAAAGAGATAGCAATGCTGTTAATGTTTTCTTATTGATTCAAAGTAAACTAATGATATACGAGCGGCTGGATTTTAATACTCAGACCACCCTGCAGACAGAATGCTGAAGCGGTGATAGAGCTCGTCACAATAAACCAACAGCAGGATACATAAATACTCCCTCAGGTGCTCGTAAGGATCACTCATGTTTCGTGCAGCCGGGGGTTTGCAAGGCCATGTGTGTGTCCAGTGTGTGTGTGTTGGTGCATCTCAGGGCATGGGGGCACACTGACCCCCTGTAAACGTAGCAGTTCAAGGCAAAGCTGTATTATTTTTATCACATTTCATCTCTCTGATATTGAGCTCCATCCCCTATTTCATCCGTCACATTTGGAACAGGATATAAATCTTATAGCTCCCTCTTCCTCGTGTGGACATACACTGCGTCAGAGGGGAGGGGGCCCGTCACCGAGGCCCACCGAGACCCCCCCATCCTTTCATGGAAAACAAAGAGCTGAAAGTGCAGCTGGAGACATCAGCAGCCGCTGGTTTCCTGTGGAAACGTAAGAGAAATAAGTCTCAGTATTGTACAATTACCCCAAAATAGATTTGACTGTTTCCGATAGAAAAGTTTCTGCATTCAGATTCAAACATTACAGGGAGGCAATAACACATGTTGGGTCGTCTCATTATACTGTCAAATCGTAACACCTAAATATGACATTTGTGTTACAAAAAACTGGGGAAAAAATTGGCTTTCATCTCCTCCTAGAATTTAAAAGCACACTGACTAAAGGCTGGCTCGGTCCCAGAGTCATAAAACATTGTCTGCATGAGGAAAAGAATATCAGCTTTCAATTACAACAAATGCATATTACATTTCAGGAGGACACAGAATACAGTGATATACTGTCAGAAATCTAATCTTCAAAGCAGCAACACTGGTTGTCATCTGGTTTTCCTCTCAGGCCTCTGTGAAATGCTGGACTTTACCCACAAGCAGGCATCTGCAATAGGAAAAACATATATTTACATTCGATCTTTCAATGAATACTGAGAGAATAAATCAAAACCCAGAGTTAATGTGTTCCCGCCTTTGGCTGGATGATATTTTCACCTTGACAGAAGCAGCTGTCATCCGGATTATGTTCTTTAAACTGGAGGTGGTGTGCAGCCCTCTCAGACAGCTCAGGCCCTGGTCCAGACAGCGAGGGTGGTCATGCTGTAGTCTGCCTTTTCACGAAGCCACGCTTTGTCTCCACAAATAAAAGGAAGCCTTAGATAAGAGTTGTGGCTCCCTCTGCTGATCTGGGAGAATCACCTAATTAAAAGGCTCTGCCGAATGAGCCGTCGCATTGGCCTGGAAGACAGCAGACAGAGCCTATTTCATTTAAAGACATGGCACTCTAAAAATAGGTACTCGCCTCTCCTGGTGTACACATAGCCACGGTTTTCAGATGGCCTTATGTACCCAGTACAGGGGTACAAAGGATGCTTCACTGAGTCAGATGGAGACAAATGGGAAAGCCTCAGGGCACATCCTTCCTCATGCATCACAACCTGGAAATGAGATGTTGGACTGGATATAAATGTGCTAACCCTAACTCACCCGAAGAAGACTGACTCTGTGATCATGTGCAGTAACACTATATATTTCCTGCCGTCGTGTCTGTGTGTCTTCAGACTGGGCTGTATGAGAAACCTGCAGAGAGGCCGGCCTGTCGCTCACGAGCAGAGTAAAGCTGCAGGAATTCACAGGAGCCAATATTACCTGTGACTTTAAGCTTGTGACCACGGTGACACAGGATCTGACGTCAAGCAGCAAAAAGAAACGTATCTTTGCCACAACATCGTGGAAAAGTGGAAAAGTTTTGATATACCTGCACCAAACTCAACTCAGTCAACTGCAAATCAAATTCTGCCTCAGGACGTTGAGCCCTTGTGCACAGATAGTGCAGTGACCTGTAGTTGCTACAGCATTGCAGGACCAGGCTATTACCTGATTCTGCTGCCAGACAGCCAGGTGGATGCCGAGGACCAATTTGCCTCTGGCGTCATGCGGTCCTGGCAGCGGCCCCATAAATCCATTAGGCCTTTTGTCCGCTGTTGTCTCAAGAATTGAACACCTCAGTGGGGGCTACATCTAGTGTTTAGAGCCCCACCATGCAGAAGTCTCTGAGGCGTTAGAGCTCCTCACATCACAGAAATCACAGGTCACTGAGTTTAGTAATGTCAGCCACTGAATAACAAAGGAGTCAAGTCAGGTCAAGCTTTATTTAAAAGGTACATTTCATACATATATGGATGCTCAGTGTGCTTCATCTTTGTGCATCCCATAAAAGCAAAACACAAGCACTCAAGCATGCATGTACACAAACACTAATGAAATGCTGCAGAGTGTAGGACGGTGGATGGTGGATAGGAGCATACAGTATGTATTATTCTTTCAGCTGTCTGTCATGCTAAATGTTCATTCATGGTGTTCCTGTTTGGCGAAGCACTGAGAAGCCCTCAGGCAAAGTAAACAGACAGGAAACCCTTGTTTCAAGACAACAGCAGTGGCTTCATCTCTAAATAACCGCAGCCCACTCACACCACAGCGCTTCTTGTCTTCCATGCAAAGAGTGAGAACAATCAGTCTCCATGTTCAGCTGTTCGGGCTCTGCATCCACATGTGCACCTGTTTCCATTTATCCCACACATCTGCACATGTTTTTTTAATCACTATTACTAAAATGCTGCAGATAGTCAGGGGGGTTTCATGGAAGGATGTCTGAGACGTAGCATAATCTGAGAAGATGAGTGGAGTGGGGATCACCTGTGAAGGCTCAGCCTTATGGAGCATTCAACTCCAGATGAACTCAGCGCTGCCCGTCACACACACACACCAATGCAAGACCTGCACGCACACACACCCCGAGCAGCACACCAGCATCTGAATTTAATGATTTCGCTTTAAAGACTCTGTGGGGGGAGAGTTAAGTTAAAGGTTCACAGCAGCAGATATCTGAAATACCACGGCAAGCGTAGCACAACCCTGGTTTTATCAGGGGCGGCCTGCTGTATGCAATAGCACAGAGCAGTCAGTTGATGGCAATATTGTATTCCTTTTTGTAGATTTCATTGTTTTTAACTGAGCCCAATGACAACTCTTCACATCTGATCAGAGCTGTGAGAGATTTTGCAGAAAGAATAAAGAGAATCGTGGGTGAAGAGGGTATGAGCAGATTTAAAGCCCCTTACAATAAATTCAAATACTCAGCACCTGCAGCTCAGCCAGAAACAGGTCACAATAATCATGTATAACAGCTCGAGTCATAACCTTGGAAATTCTACATTTATCTGTTCCTGTGTTTCAGGATGAGCTCAGTCAGTGTGTGTCAGTCCTTTAACACAAATAAATTCCACAACTACACCTGAAAACAAGGAAATAATTCACATGTTTTTCTGTGCGACTTCGCTTCAGGATTATGTGGTGAAAATGATGATCATTTTTGTTTTCCTTGATTATAGTTCGAGCCGGTACCAAGCCTTTCATAACGCTATTTAGCAGTTGTCAAACATTCAATATTTTGTCCTTTTCAAACTAACAAGATGCAATAATAGGTTTCAGTCAGACTCTGCTCACCACAAGCTGCGTTTTAAAGCAGCGACACCACAATAGATGGAAAAAAATGGACATCACACCGTCAAAGGGAACAACAAAAGAGCTGGATGGCTGAACGTTATTGACAGCAGCATTTGGCCGACCGGTGGCAGCAGAAAAAAACACACATGATGGGCAAACAAAAGGCTAAGTGGGCTACCAGATCTCAGCCAGCAGCTGGAAATGACTTCACAGCAGTGAGGGGGGCTGTGATATACTGACATTTAAATGAAAGCCAGCTGCCTCACTGAAGGACACACGTGTTTGGCCATAAGTTAATTGTGCTGCTTGTGTGAAATCATATGCAGATTTAATGAAATATATGTCTCTGAGAGTGTATAAATCTGATTGTGGTCTCTCAGGATCAGGTCTCAGGTTTAAATGAGCCGGTGTGAGCTGCAGCATGGACTCACAATTCAGACTCATGTTAAATTAAAAACAATAACCATTTATTTATGACTCTGATGGCAATTAATTTCTCTCCTCCACATCAAACTGTGTGTCAGTGTTTCCACAGCTGCCAGGAGGAGTTCAGCCTCATTAGGCTCCCTGGACCCGCACTGAGTCCGGACTGCGGCTGAGACCAGTTTGCGGGTTTTTGGGTGATTCATTGATTGACTGGTGATGTCTGGGCGCAGCCCTGATGGAGTGAGTGTGCGCCGGCTTCGGGTGGTTGTGGGGGTAGTTTGGAGGCTGGTGGTTCACGCCTCTCCTCCTCTGCTCCCAGCCGTGTGCGTCCTCCTCCCCCCTCCCCGCGCACAAGTCATGATGGCGGAACTGTAGTCTTCGGGACGAGCAGGAGTCCGCCGCCCGTCCTCGCTGAACGATTGTATGTAGGTACTCATTTACTCAGCCAGCTCCACCGTTTCCGCGCGATGACCCGCTGGATCCCCACCAAGAAAGAGAAGTACGGAGTCGGTAAGTGCGCTCGGCTCGCGGAGCTTCGTGCGTTTTGCTCGAGCGAACTCCCAGAAAGTGAAGTTGGAGGAAAGACGCCTCCCGAGTTTGGGAAGTTATTGGCGACTTTGTAGCCGTCGGTACATGTCGGGTGGAGCCGGTGCAGCCCAGCTGGGTCACAGTTCAGACCAGGAGAGCCTCCGTGTTGTCTTTGGGACTCTGAGTGTTTGCTTGTAGTCAGAAATGAGGTGGTGAGGAAACATGGAAGGGAGCCAAGAGTTCAATGAGCATACCAGTCGTACTTGTTCTTAATCTCGCTGAGCCGACTTGTTCAAGTTAGGGTGAACTTCATTGAATCCTCATTTTGCTGGAAGGTCCCTTGAAGCCCCCTCAAGGGCTCCTGTAGGGCCCCCACATGGGAGCCTGTGCTGTGACTGTACTGTGTGCATGTCAGATAAGAAGGCTGCATTTGAATAGAGGCAGGCTGTGCCACTTACATAAGGCTGAGCTGCCTTTCTGAGGCCAGCAAACACTTTCTGTGCTCCTGTAACTTTCTGGTTTCATGTGCAGCGCAGAAAGGAGTGGCCCTCACATGTGCTCTGTATGTGTGTGTTTGTGCGCTTGCAAAATATGCAAGTTCCTGCTATCAGGTAGTCGTCCACACCCTGAAGGCAAAGGAGCACAGCCAGGAGGCTCGGTGAGAAGTTCCTCAGGTTGGCTGGTCACTGGTTACTTTACTGACTCACCACTGAATCTGTGCTGAAAGCTACAGACACTTTTACAGACAGTGTTTCCTGGTGTGCAGCAGATGTTTTACACATAGTCTGCCTGCAGTGAGTGAATCAGAGTCCAGGACTGAAAACACCTCGTCTGTGTCGGATCCTCTCGCCGACTTTATCTCTGTTGCTGTTGTGACTAGAAACATTTTTAACTTTTTTTTTATATAAATTCAGGTGGGAATGGAGGCCCCTGCAGCACAAACACTCCCTGTCTTAGCTCTATATGACCTTGTTTTAGCAGCTGATGTTGAGGAATTTTTGGTGTTAATCCTTTCAGATCAGAACTGTTGTGATCACTGTGTGATTGTGCGCCATTCTCCCGCCATTCGCCTCAGAAACAGGCCAGGAGTCACTTACACTGTACTTAATCCTTAAAATGCCGTCGGACCCCGTACAAGGTCTTACATTTTTAATCCGATTAGCCAACCAGGCTGTGCCCAAATCCAGGCGACTACATTCTGGGATGAAAGAAGAGATCCTGAGGTTTCTGATAATATCAGTTATAACAGGGAAATGTGGATAATGTGAGGCTTAAGATAACACAATCTTTAATGGTGAATTTGTGACACCGTCATAATAGAATAGCTTCCTGAAGAGGAGCCCTGCACCAGAGGCTCAAGAGACGCATTGAGATCAGCAGGTGGACAACCTGTGTGCTCGCTGCTTACTTTCATTTACTGCAGCTCTGTGGCCTCTTCACATTCTTTGCATCTATAGTAAGGTTCAGGACAGGTGTCCTTAACGAGTGATTAATGAATTCTTCCAAGCCCAGATAGACTGTTTTTATTAACGCCTGACGTGGTCAACATTAAAGGTTTGAGGCCAGCTGATGCCCTCGATGAATAACAGCAATCCAGGCAGCTGCTTGTTACACATCACAGTCTGTTTACAGGTCTTGGGGAAAAAAAGCTGTTCTAAGTCCTGTGTGGCTCCAGAACGAGCTGCATGAAATCTGATAAATTGCCTCGAGTGATGTCACTTGAGTCGGCGGGAGCTGGGCTGGAGACGACGCATCAGGGGATGTGGAGTTTGAAAGACGTGAACTAACCAGACCTCTGCTGTGTTGCCCTTGAAGCTTGAGCTCTGCGCGAGGCTAGCGGCTTGATGCTACATTAGCTGCTACTAGAATAACACACCAGAATGGTGGTGGCTGAGTTGCATTATGGGTAATGTAGGAACCAGGTTTCAACAAGGAAGAAGAATGTGTGGAATACAGACGACTCTGTGAGTTGAACAGTGGTGCTAACACCTCCAGAAACAAATAGTTTCACTTTAAAATGTACCAGGATGCAAAGTGGACTCTCATTGTACCGTTTGTGAACTGGACGCATCAGACGCATCACACTTGAGTTGCATTTCGGGGCCACGATTGGTCATCTCACACAGGTTGTGATGTCACAAATCAGGCTCGTGCGTGACCTGAGATTGAAGGTGAGCACAGAGGAGCTCCTCATCTTCATCATATGACTGTGAAACAGCTTTCTGGCGTCAAACTCTGCACAGTGAAGCTCAAACAACAGCAAGCAAAAGGCATTTTTGAGTGGAGGGTACCTTTAATGTATAATTGTTGTGATTACGAAATTATGATCCATCACAGCAAACCCCTGGAGTTTACATGTGCTGTGTTCTTATGTATTAGAATATTAATGTATTCATAATGATTCGAATGCCTCACAGTTACTTACAGGCAACTCTATTGCCTCCTGTAATCATTTTCTTCAGGGAGCTGCTGTTCAAGCCGCTGAAGTCATAAAGACTGACTAATGCTTGCACTCTCTGCACTCGCATGAAAAAGCTTTCAAGCAGCCTCAACTTCTGCTTAGTAATATTATGCAATAAATTATAAGCTTCAGCTTTACGTTGTTGGCCCTGCAGGTGTCACATGCTCTCTGTGGCCATCTTATTTTGCAAAACAAATCGAAAGGTGTCGAGATTCGCAGCCTCCATAGATGACAATCAATACATCCCTGTTTGTTCATCTTGCAGTGTCGGACCTGATGGCTGCCGGGGAGATAAGTGTTGCCCTTGTTCTCAGTTTTGATTGACTGATCAGGTGGTTGGTCAGTGCTTTAAAACTCACACATCGTTTCAGGGTAATTCTTTGGGAACCCGGAGAAAGACATCGGTGCTTTTTGCTGCTTCAGATAAGACAGTTGTAATTTTCTCTCTGTTAATCATTGCTGCAGCGTCTTTAGCCAGAATTCAAAGATGAGCCCACACAGGTCCAATTTTATCCCCTTTTGCACAGTTAGCTTTGAACTTGAGAGTTAACTTTCTGATTTATGGATAACCTATAAGGACTTATTAGCTGGAGCACAGTTTTAAGAGCCGCAGATCGTTTCTGGCTGTCTAGACAGTAGACAGGAGGCAAAAGGCTTTTCTACCGACTTCTCTGCCTGGGGAGATTTGGCTCAAAAACAACCTTTTAATAGACTTGCTTTTACCTAATGGATTTTAGTAGAGATACTGTACCTCTCCCTGCTTTGGCACTCCTTGAAATTAGTTTGCTTGAATACTAGTTTTATAAGAGAGGTGTGATACATCGCTGAATGGAAGCTAACTGAAGACCCGACAAATGGTCGCTGATGTAAAACGTCTGTCTTTCATTGATTTTTAAAGTAGAACACTACCCTTTTTTTATTGTGCTGATTTTTTAGGATGTAAAATGTTTTGTTAACAAGTGAAAATGATGGTTATTACTGTGTTAAATCAGTGTGTTTGTGCTGCTCACAGCTTCTGTGAGCCCCCTTCACTGCCTTTATTATTTCATTTCTTTCATGAGTTAGATTGAAGAGGTTTCCAGCTGAGACTCAGAATGAATTCAGTGGACCTATTTTCCGTAGGCCTGGTTGCTGGGCTCTGCTATCTCACATTATTTTGTGCGTTTCATTTGTTTTATTTGTTTGTGAATTTTTATCATGGCCATAACTTTGAATAGTTGTTAATGTGTAGCTCTCAGTCGGTGATGAGAACGATAGATTCTCATTGAGTTTGATGAGCTGCCGGCAGCTGCTCAAACTGCTCAGCCATGGTGTTGTTTAATTGTTTTCTAATCTACCTCTATGATAAATCATTTAGTGTGAATCAGGATGACTTTGATTTGGAATTAGTATGCACATTAACCAGAACCTACACAGGCAGAGGCTCTATTTACAGCAGCAGCGACGGGCTCAGAAGTTTAAGAAGCTGCGTCTCAGAGTCGTTCAGACGAGCCGCGCTGCCGAGCCACAGACTTGTTGCCTTGAGTTGAGACAGTGTGGCATCACAACACGCTCGACCGGCCTGCCGTTGGCGTACAGCCACGCTGTTGCCAGGCGCGGACACTGTGTCAAGTTGTTGAATGGACCATTGTCGCTCTCGGCATGACCAGAGGCAGATGTCATTTCTTCAGTGCATGTTTCATTCAATATTGTTCTGGCTGCACAAATAATTTCCTGGTGAAAACAAAAACTCTTTTTCAAGAGAGCTCACGGTATGTCTTCTTTTCAAATAACACATCGCAGTGTGTGACTGTGCTCGCGCCAAAGGCCTGAACTTTCTGTTCATAGCTTTGTTCAGCTCAAATTCCCATTTAGATTTAAAGATCTGGTGTGCAGGATTTAGTGGCATCTAGTGGTGAGGTTGCAGATTGCAACCAACTGACTCGCCCTCTCTTTCCAGGCGTGTAGGAGAAGCTACAGCAGCCTTAACTTCACTGTGAAAACAGGAGAGGCCTCATCCTGAGCCAGTGGTCGGTTCTGTTCTGGGATTGGTTATGTGGTTATGAAGCGCTCATTCTAAGCTGTGATTCTTATTTTCAGGTGATTATACACTAATGAAAACATAATCATGAACATTATATGCCATTTCTGCCTATAGGTCCCATAAATCCCTCACACTGGACCTTTCAGGGGACCAAAAAGTAAAAATGGGTCGTTGGTATTTCAGAGTTTCTGAACTCCTCCGGGTTTCAGTACTTGTTTCCTTTTTAAAGACCAGATGAGGGATCTCGCAGTGAAGCGTCATTTACCTGGCCAGGTGATATCCAAACAACATAGCCAGCATGGGTCTATACTAATACTTTAAGAGGCCATGGGCCGGTTACACACACACACACACACACACACACACACACACACACACACACACACACACACACACAGTTTGAGAGTGAAACCGATTTCCTGTGGAGGTGTTTTGTCCTGGCAAATGTGCTTTATAGAGAGCCTGAAAAATCTGTGAGTGAGGAGGAAGTCATGGAGAGGGAAGGGTAGTCGCATTCAGTCATGTCAGGTTTTGGTATTCAGACTGAGGTGTGATAAGCTGAGCCAGTCGAAGCGTGCTGTGAAATCTAGCCTCCAGCAACAAGCATTATCACCATGCAAGTCAGGGCAGAGTTCTGCTCATAGTTCCTCCGTCTCACTATGAGAACGAGTGGCGGCGCGCTGCTGCGGCTCCCTCAAGTCATGACAAAGACCTTTGGTACAGTAGTGTTTGTCAAGGTTTCTCTTTTGCAATGTGTGTGTGTGTGTGTGTGTGTGTGTGTGTGTGTGTGTGTGTGTGTGTGTGTGTGTGTGTGTGTGTGTGTGTGTGTGCACACGCAGGTGTGTTCCTGTGTGATCCCTCCCATACATGTCTCTGTTCAAGAGTTACAAAGGGAAGACAGAGTGGCCTCCAGGAGAGCTGTTAGGTTAATAAAGTGGGTGCAGGGGAGGGCAGGGCTCACAGGTGAGCCAGCTGGCAGACACACAACCTGCATGTGTAATTATTGACCAGAGGCCACGCTGGGATGATGGTATCAGAAACATAGAGGATGTGACGCCGTCGCCTCCTCAGCTCCGCTCCTCACTTTTGACACTGAGGCTACCTGCTGCTGCACAGTCCCGTTTACTGGAATGTTAAACGCAGCCTCGGGGTGTCCTTTTCAATTAAGAATCGCCAAAATACCTTAAAGGTTAGAGTCACACAGCTCTGCTGCACAAACACACAGCCTGCTGTTAGAGAGAGCAGCAAGATGAGGAATTAATCAAAGATCAAGATCCTTTATGCTCGCGAGTCCAAGTTTTGCAACGAGGAGGGTGAATTGGTTTCGTTTCCTCAGAGGAAGCTCTGCAAGCCTCTGATCCAGAACGTTTCTAAAAGCAGACTTGCTCCTCTGTGCAGTGAGTGATTGGAAAGGGATTTGGAGTTTTTCTTAATCCACCGGACCTTGAGGAGGAACAGAACTCGTCAGTCAAACTGTCGGCCGAAATCTTTCCTGAGCAGCTTTTATCTAATGTTGTGTGTGTTTCCCATAATGAGACAGTCCCGCTTTGTCCTTCAGCAATCTACAATTATGGTCCCAGTGGCGAGCAGGAGCTGTGTCTGCAGGTGGGGGACACCGTGCACATACTTGAGAAATTGGAAGGTGAGTTAGTCTGAACACACAACAGGCCCTGACACATCCCCCCCTTTTTCCTGCTCCAAAGCAAGCTGCCACAGGAACATCAATGAAGTGCTGCGCTAACCTGCACTGTGCATAATGTTGTAAATGAGTCCACCTCATTGTCCCCCTGATGGGGTGGACGGTCATTACTCACACTGTAACATGTTCCTCTGTTAATTCATCTTCCCTCAGGCTGGTATAGAGGCTACACGCTACGCAAGAAGTCACAGAAGGTAAGAGCATCATCAGCTCTTATTATTCTGTAACCAAAGCTGTGATGTATGCGTATATGCTGATTACCCCGTTGTCTCCTCAGGGCATTTTCCCAGCGTCCTACATCCACTTAAAGGAGGCGACAGTTGAGGGACTAGGGTGAGATCACATATCAGTAAACATATTGTGATGATAATCCACTTTGCTCTTGGTTTTTCCGCCCCGCCTCGTCATTTGCCAATAACACAGCCGTGCGCTTGTAATTATCATAAGTGAGGATTCAGTAATGCGTTTCTTGGCTGTGTAGCTAAACCGTCCAACTATTTGTCATGTATAGAAATTTTCTTGTGTCTGTCCAAATTATATGACATGACGTATGAGTGATGAGCCACTTTTCCAATATCTTATTTTCCTGTGTTTGTGGCTGCTAGCCAGCAGGAAATAGTCATTCCAGCAGATTTACCCCTGGTGCAGGAGCTCGGGGCGACTCTGAGGGAATGGGCGCAGATATGGCACGAGCTGTTCGTGGTATGTGCAGATTGCTTCTTCCTCATCGGTTTCTGTCATACCTGTGAAGGATGTATTGTGATGAGTGTCTACATGTTTATCTGACAGGCGAACAAAACCACCCTGTTCAGGAGCGTTCAGCAGATGGCCTACAGCCTCATCGAGTATCGATCTCAGATAGTGTCTGGAACGCTGCCGAAGGATGACCTTGTGGAGCTCAAAAAGAAAGTCACAGCAAAGATAGACTATGGAAACCGGTATGAATCCTGCTTCCTTATTACACTGCAATGAGTTTTCTTGTGACACCATTGTAAAGTTTTATTTGCCTGAGTCATGGCTCTAAGATCGTCCCTGTAAACTCAACCGATGCTGCTCAGGATTCTGGGGCTGGACCTGGTGGTGCGAGATGAAGCGGGAAACACGCTGGATCCTGACTGGACCAGTACGGTCAGCCTGTTCCGGGCACACGAGACCGCTTCCCGCAGTGTCGATGACAGGATACAAGAAGAGAAGGCATGATATGGATTTGTTCGTAATATCATTCACTTTTTCCGTAGTAGCTTTCCATTTCGAATAACGCCCATGCCCATGCGCCGCCCGGGGCTTTCTTTTCTGCAGACGAGGCTCCAGAACCTGGAAATGAGACGTCAGACCCTGTTCAGCACGGTGCACACCTACAGTCTGCTCATGAACCTGAAGAACTTTGTATGCAACATCGGAGAAGATGCTGAGCTGCTCATGTCTCTGTATGACCCCGACCAGTCTGAATTCATCAGGTCTGCTCCTCTCTTCGCTCTGGATTCTACCTTTAAGTATCAAGATGAGTTTCGTTTTGTCACTTGTGTTCATTAAAGTTTGTCAGATGATTCCAGTTGTGACCCGTGAGCCGTTTGACTTATTGTAGGTTTTGTTGCATCGGTCCGTTGGCCCAAAAAATGTCAAACTCTTTGAAGAGTCGCAGGGCACAGGATTAAATTTTTAAACCCAGCGAGCAGAGAATGATTACACTTTGAGACGGCCGACAGTGACCAATAGGGGATGTGTCGCACTGCATGAGGCAAAAAAACAGATTAACCAGATACTGACTGTCCCCCCTCCATCAGAGAAATGCACATGTGTAGCCAAGTCATGTGAAGTCCATAGTTCAGTGTCTTTTTTCCAGAAAAATGCATTTAGTTGTGACCAGCCTGTGCAGTAGTCTGCTGTGTAATCAGCACCTTGATGTGCAGCACCTGTCAGGTGGACGGATGATCTTGGCAAAGAAGTGCTCACTAACACGGATTTGTGAACAACATGTGGGAGGAATTAACCTGTTGTGTACTTTTTAATTAAACTCATAAAAAATGGGAGCGAAAACATAATAGTAGCATTTATTATTGTTGTTCAGTGTAGAATTTTCTTGATGGAAAATTTGGATTTTACTGATAAAATAATGTGGTTTTGAGTTTTTATATTAGTTACTGTTGTATTTTTCTATTCCTCCTGATGCCTGAGCTAATATGATCTCTAACCGTGATTCTTATTTAAATTCATGCAGTGAGAACTTCCTGGTGCGCTGGGACAGTATGGGGATGCCTAAAGAAATTGAAAAACTCAACAACCTGCCAGCACTATTCACGGTAACTGAATCCCAACCCAGCGACTGTGCTCCCTCAGCTTCGGATTGAAACAATCCAAACGACGCCTGAAATCTGTGACAAAGATGACAATTTGCTGCTGGAACGCTCTAATTTACTGGAAGTTTCTTGAATGGCTCACATTCACGGCACATCTCTGAAACCTTGAATACATTTGCTTCCATTATAATGCTGCTGTTTATGTTAAAGACGCAGTCGGCAGTTCCCTGCAAACCCTGGAATTAGTGTTCAGATTGTGATAAAAATGGCATTCATCAAGGCAAAGAGCTGAAATTTTGTAGTCACATTTGCTTCCTCATGCAGTGAACTAAATGCATGAAGATGCTAGAAAGGTGATATGTTTGAGGGTTTTGCTGCATGCGTTCATCCTGTGATATTTGCCATCTCTTCTGCAGCTCCAGCCGCATTAATGCACATAATAACAGGCTCATGACACATGCAGCCCACCTGCTTCTGTATGCTGTGCTGTACCTCATCTTTGTGTTTGTATCCAGGACCTGAGCAGCAGCGACTTGATGAGACCGCGACTCTTCCTGGTGTGTCAGATCATCAGAGTGGGCAGCATGGAGCTCAAAGAGGGCAAGAAACACACCGGAGGCCTGAGGAGACCATTTGGAGTAGCGGGTGAGCCTCTTTTCCTAATATTTGTTTTAGCAAAACAAAAGTCACTTCAACAAAAACAGCCCCCACGTGCTGCTATAGTTGCATGAACAGTTCTGTCGAGGTGTAAAAATGAAGGATCCATGTGCTGAATGAAAATGCCTCCGCTCCGCCTTGGCAAAGCAGTCGGTGGAAATTGGTTTAGCACCCGTCTGTTTGTTTTTGGCCGGATGATTAGTGGATTTGATGAGAAATGGTTTCCTCGGCTGTTCCAGCAAATGGACTGAAACCAGAGTCAGAAAGAACGTTTTACTCAGAACTCACATTCTTCTTAGCCAAGGGAGAAAAAAAAAAACGCGTTAAAGAAAGAGCCGAGCGGAATGAACAATCCAAGAACCTTCAATCTGTTTTACGATGCCGTCTGTCTGCAGTGCCAGGCGACAGGTGAGTGAGATCTAACACCTGGCCTGGCTTCTGTTTAAAAGTAGAAACTACAGTTTGCAAAGTTAGACTAAATGAACTTTTAAAGAAGAACTATTAAAGCGGCTGTTTCTGCGATAACTGAAAGGCTGGATTGCGTCTGCTAAATCCTGCTGCCTAACCGTGATGTTCCCTGTGTCGCTGCAGTGATGGACGTTACAGATGTCGCCCATGGCAAAGCAGACGACGAGGACAAGCAGCACTTCATCCCTTTCCAGCAGTGAGTGTCTTTGATGTCGTCACACTTCGTACACGGCTCGCAGGCTCGACCTTGTTTCGCAATGTCACAATTGAGCACAAATAATGGAGAAGAATTGGAATAGGACTTCACTTTTATTTGCTTTTTTTTGGCTGTTTTTCCAATGTTGTGTTTCAAGGACAAATAGAAAGAGTGCTCACTCCTCTCAAAGACAGGCTTCAAGGCCACGTTGTCATAGTACCTGCACGACGGGGGGATGAGGACGGTGATGCATTCACAGGGAACTGAGATGGAGGAGCCCCAAAAATATCTTGACTGATTCTCGACATCTAAACCAAATTTTTCTAAGGTTTAGCCTCTGTGTCTCCTCACTGTGTCACAGTCTTCTCGAGGAGGTGCAGACAAAAAAAAAACATGCTTTTGTTGGATTCATCATTAAATGTCTGGATGATTATTTTAGATATTGAAGTGGGGTTTCGTGACATTTTTCTAACCTTCAATAAGAAGCATGCTGTATCTGGAGGGCTAATGCAGACCGAAGCATACTTTGTGTTTGCTCATACGTGGTGTTCTCTAAGTGAAAGTGACTCAAAGTTTCCTGGACGTGCAGTTTTCTGCCCTTCAGTATTCTCTAAGTGTTTCTTACAAGAGACAAATTGTAGCACAGAACAAGCTTTCCAGCCTTGACAAATGAATTTATATTTCATTAACACTGAGTAACTTATTTGCCACTGGTAATTATGTACTGGATAATTACAAATTAATGACAAAAAAGTCACGCTAAATGAATTTTCCAATGAACAGTGGAAAGAGTGTGTATTTCTAAGCTTGAAATAACAACAGAAAACAGATTTTTCTCAGTTGCTGAAGCACCTTTTGCAGTTCCCAAAGCATTGAGTGCAATTAGCACATCAGTCTGTACTACGACACTTAATTTGTCCCGCGAAAGGCCGTCAAAGCATTTAACTCATGAGTCATAAGTAAATATCAGTGGATTCATCACTGCCCCCACAATGACACGTCCTATTATCACTGCTTAACCAAGACGACTGTCTCAGGAGCTGTGTCAATTAAGTCCACTGACATTTCATTTCTCATTTTAACTTTCAAATGTTCAACCTCCTCTACAGCCAACTGAGTGTTAGTCATCAAAGCAAATCAAATGCCAGTTTCAACACAGTGTCTGCAGGGTTAGCTTCTGTTCTCATAAAACCTCTTCACAGTAATGCAAAATCCAAAAGAATGGAAGCTAATATAACATTGTACAGTAATCAATACAGCAGGTTAATGCAAACCAGGAGCTGCTGTCGAACAGCCACAGCATTTCATCTGCATCACAGCTGATACGTACGATACGCAAAGATGTTGCACCTGTAAACAAACTAAGTATTAAATGAGATAAGTTGAAAACAAATTGCGGACGAGGAGCCTGCTATCAGTTCTTTATTTGGTCATTTCTGTGGAGACCAAACCAGCCTTAGCTGTAGTTTGTGTGATTGCTGATTAGCAAATGTTAGCATGCTAACATGCTAAACTAATATGGTGAACATGGTCAACATAATACCTTTGCAGCGTCGGCATGATAGCATACGGACATTAGCCTTTAGCTGAAAGCACAGCCTCACAGAGCCGTTAGCATGGCTGTAAATTGCTTCCATGAATGAAACTTTTTCGTTTGCGAGGTCATGAAAGTTGGCTGAAATATTTTGTCTGAGAGGATTTACACAATGAGCTTGTCAGTGTCTGAGAGTTCCTCAGTTCATTAGGGAAAATTGGTCACTAAGACTAATTGATGCACCGCTCGATCAATTCAAGACGCTCCTGCAGTTCATTAGGATTCAGTTAAACACCACAATGTCTCCATCCGTTTGTTTGTCGCCTGTCAGAGATGATGATTTTTCGTACTCTCGTCCCAGGATAGCTATGGAAACCTACATCCGTCAGAGGCAGCTCATCATGTCTCCGCTCATCCCGTCTCGAGTCATCGGAGAGAACGAGCCGCTCACTGCTGTCTTCAACAAAGTCATCGCCACGCGGGAGGTCAATCACAAAGGCCAGGGTAAGATGAAGTGCTCGCCGACAGCACGCTCCCCTGTGATCTCTGAGGGTTGCTGGAAATTGACCTTTTTGTTTTGAGGGAAATAAATGATGTGAGAGGGGTCTACAGGGTGTGTCCTTTCACGGTCTGCCTCATTGAATTTCTTTACATGTTCGCTGGCAGGGCTGTTTGTGACCCTGAAGCTCCTCCCGGGGGATCTGGCTCAAGTCAGGAAGGACTACCCCCACTTTGTGGACCGCAGCACGGCCATCGTCAGGAAAATGGGCTTTCCAGAAATCATCCTCCCAGGTGGATTTCGGTCTTTGTTGCCGGCCGTTGCTCTACATGCGCCTCGGTCATGCTCATTTTAATTAGAAAACCGCGAGAGGGGTTCATAAATTCTCGGCACATCCACCTGATCATCTGTTGTCCGTTCTCCAGGAAACGTGAGGAATGATATTTACGTAACCTTGCTGCAGGGAGAGTTTGACCGTGGTAAAAAGAAGACCCCGAAGAATGTAGAGGTCATACTGAGTGTGCACGATGATGAAGGCAATCCCATGGAGGTAAAATAAACAAGCGAGGATGCAACAGCTGCTCTCGTTTTGTAATTCTGCTCTAAATGTTAAACTTCTGTACTGTTGCCATGTTAGCAGCGTGGCTCTATGGAGAGAGAGGTCAGGTGGTCGATCCGCCACTTTGGTCCCATGAAATTTTGTACCAACGTTTGTGGTCCCCAGATGATGAATCCACCTGACTTTGGTGAAATGTCTCAACAACTACATGTTGGATGACATAAAATTTGGTCCACACATCATCAGTTCAAAATTTCCTCTTGTCTTGTCTGAGTTTGGTTTCTGACCAAATATCAAAACTAATGTCATTTCCATGAGCCTTGTGTACATTGTAGCACTGCGTTTAGTGCTAACATACAATGTGCTAATTAAGTGCTAATTAGCACTTAACACAACATACAACTATGTACGTTGTATGTTAGCACTGTTTTCAGTGCTAAAGTACAATGTGCTAGTTAGTGCTAATCTAGGGCTAATTATCACTTTAGACAATGTGCAACTGTGTACGTTGTATGTTAGCACTGTTTTTAGTGCTAAAGTACAAAGTAAAGTGCTAAAGTTAGTGCTAATGTAGCATTTCTAAGTACTGAACACAATGTACAGCTGTGTAATTTATACATTAGCACTGTGTTTAGTGCTAACGTACAATGAGCCAGTTAACGCTAATTTAGTGCGTACTAGCACTAAATGTATGTTGTACATTTGGACTGTTTAGAGCTAATTAGCACTAATTAGCATGTTGTGTTTAGTGCTAATTAGCACTAAACACAACATACAACTGTGTATATTGTACGTTAGCACTGTGGTAATTAGCACAAAACATAACTACACTAAGAAGGGAAATGGTAAACATATCTGGTTAGCATCAGAATGTTATTACTGTTGTTGTAAGCTTGCTAGCATGCCAACGTTAGCATTTACTTTACTTTATTATTGTTGTTCATATTCTAATGCTTCTGTGGGTGACTATGTTGGCGTCTTCTTGTTTTGATGCTGTGGCATCGCTCCTGTCATGTTAACTGATGTCCTTCCTTTCATTTCTGCAGAAAGCCATATTTCCTGGAGCTGGTTATGATGGCATCACAGAGTACAAGTCTGTCATTTACTACCAGGTGAAGCAGCCTTGCTGGAATGAAACAGTCAAGGTAAGCTCACGTCAAGGTGCAGCTATGTGCTTCCAACACGATATCTCATGTTCTGTAATTAGTTTTTTACAAAATGGATTTTCTGTAACTCAGCACAAGGAAATAATCTTCCAGGGAAGACGTTGGCACAGAATGTGCTACTCATACAAATCTCCCAGCAGATAGCGCTTCCTCCATACGTATAATCCTGTATTCACACTCCCCTTAATTCCCCTGACTTTTCTCCCCTCCCTGCAAGGTGACAATTCCCATTGAAGACGTCTGCCGCTGTCACCTGAGGGTGATGTTTCGGCACAGATCCTCCCAAGACTGTGAGTGATTGTGCCTTATTTGTATGACGAACGCCCACGTGCAATCCTGCACCGTGTTAAACACAGTGTGTGCTGCTGTGCTTCTTTCAGCTAGGGACAAATCAGAGAAGCCCTTTGGTATGGCCTTCGTCCGGCTCATGAGAGGAGATGGAACCACGCTAAAAGATGGCAGACACGAACTCATCGTCTATAAGGTAGTGTTGCAAGAGTGTGGTTTTTATTTTATATAAAACTCAATTCACTGCACTTCTTTAAAATAAGCAGGAGATTGTTTTTATCTTATTACACAAAAATTGGCGTCTTGAATAGCTGACAGTGGGTAGATGGATTGTGCTCGAGTCTCTCCTCAATCGATAAATATGAAATTAGATCTCCATCGATCAATACGCATCATGATTTATTCCCTATTTTATGAGTTTTTTAGGTTGATGTGAAAAAGGCAGAGGATGCAAAGGTTTATCTCACCTTGCCTGCGGCCTGGACTGAAGTGGAGGAGAAGGAGAGGCAGACGGGGAAGCAGTTCCACCATTCGGGAGTGATTCCAGTGACTAAAGACAGCTTCCAGATCGCGACGCTCACCTGCTCCACCAAACTCACCCAGAACGGTAGCAGCATTTCTGTTGAAAGATGTCCAAAGCCTTGTTAAGAAATGAAACGGGGTGGCCGTCCCACCATCAGACTGCCTTGAAGTTAACTGATTATGCTGAATTTTCAGTTATCTGAAGTGATGTTGTGACAGGGGAGGTGGTGCTCCCGTCCCTTGTGTCCTGACATGCTTCATGTTTTCCAGTGGATTTGCTCGGCCTGTTGAACTGGAGGTCTAACCCTGAAGATCTGGACCAGATTCTGCAGAGGCTGATGGAGGTCGAGGGAGGGGAGATCGTCAAAGTGAGTTTTACGTGATAATGTGGAAGATGCTGCTGTGTTTTCTGGTTGGCATGGCGACCTTGTCTCTGCCGCTTTGGTAACGGGTTTCTGTTCTGTGCAGTTTCTCCAGGACACTCTCGATGCCCTGTTCAACATCATGATGGAGACCTCAGAGAAGGACACCTACGACACCCTGGTGTTCAACGCCTTGGTCAGTATGTTTTCAGGCCGTAGTGTCAAAGATTACATCACACTCACCTTTCTGCCGTCGTGTTTGGCGGTCCAAGTATTTCTTTACCTTTCTGAAAAGCGACAGTCACACCTGCCTCACGCGGCGATTGGCCAGGCGTGCGGAGGTGATGGTGTTGAACTTCACACTCTTAGCTGTTTCTGTCGTCTCTCACGTGTCCAGCCGAGTGCAGCACTCTGAGAGCCCTCCAGGAGAGGCTGTCTGTGCTGCTACACCCTCATTTCACCAGCGTGGCCCTCTCAGTGACGGCTGGCTTTTAACTCCACCTTTGAGTGTGCTTGTTTGAGACACTTTCGCCTTCGCACGGGGTCAGAAAACATGTCGTACGAACCGGTTCTTGTCTGGCGCAACCTGCCGGTTAATGTGAAGCAGCATCAGTGGTGATGAGTGCAGTAAACAGTGAGGCTGCGATCAATTACACATGAGTCTAAACACGTTTCCTGTGAATCCCTGGTGCATGTGAAGGTAATTTTGAGTCCAAAAAACAAATAAACTAGCACAAACTAATTACATGCAGAGGTAATTAATAATCACATTGAACAGCATCAAAACCAGCGTTTGAGTTGATGAAAATATTAAAGAACCACTGAGCCTTTCAATCATGATACTCTCACCTGTTACCAGTCCACCTGTTTAGCTGTGGAATGATCCAAACAGGTGTTTTTGGAGTGTTCCACATCTTTCCCAGTCTTTAGTTGCTCCTGTCCCAACATGTTTGAAACCTGTTACTGCATCAGATTCAGAATAAGCAGATATTTGCAAAAATCAATGAAGCTGATGAGCTCAGACATTAAATATATTGACTTTGTGCTGTTTTCAGGTGAGTTTCTGTCAGAAAGGATCCTGTTCTATTTATGTTTGTCACAGCCTTCCAGCTTTTCTGGATTCAGGGTTTTATGTTCTTCCAACTTGAACCAGGCTCTGATTTTGTTCCTCCTCTTGTTTCTAACCAGGTTTTTATAATCACACTTATTGGCGACATCAAATTCCAGCACTTCAACCCCGTCCTGGAAACCTACATCAACAAGCACTTCAGTGCCACTTTGGCTTACATGTGAGTCTCCGTTCTGTTTCCCTGCTTTGATCACTTACGTCCCTTCAACCTGTTTATTTTTAGTGCTTCTTCTCCACCCACACCCGAATTACCAGCAGACACTGATGCCTGACTCATTCACTTTCTCAGGAAGTTAACCAGGGTCCTTAACTACTACGTGGGCCACGCCGAGGAGCCGGTCCTGACCGAGAGGCTCTACGCGGCGCTCAAAGCTCTCAAGTACCTGTTCAGGTTTATTGTGCAGTCGCGGGTCCTCTATCTCAGGTACCGGAGACGCTGCCTCATCAACTTTTCACTCTTATTCTGAGGAGGACTGCTTGTGATGCAATGCCTGGCCTTGATTCTCAGATTCTATGGGAACAGCGAGGATGGAGACGCTTTCTTCAACTCCATTCGCACCCTTTTCCTGTCGTTCAACACTCTGATGGACAGACCGCTGGATGAGGGGGTGAAGATAAAGGTAAGCTGCTTCCAGCAGCTCTTTTTCTTTTATTTTTTGTGTTTTTGGACTGAAAATCATGTGGAAACATTCTGAGATTTCATCAATTAATCATTTTCTGGCTCTGCAATAAAATGCAGCTCGTCAGACTCGTAGCGTTTCTGTAAAACAGTTGTTGCCGTTGTGCTGCTGTGAAAATGTCTCACGCTGTTGTGGACAAGTTATTGAAAAGTTTTACAAATTAACTGCACAATAAATGTGGTCTCCCCGCCGGCAGCCTCAGCAAGGTGAGGAGCAGCTTGTTTTTAGGATGAAAGACATCCTGATGCTTCTGGCTGATGAAACCTCATTCTTTGCTTTTTCAGGGAGCAATATTGAAATACCTCCCCAGCATCATTAACGACATCCAGACTGTGTTTGATCCCGTGGAGCTCAGGTAACTCTCTGGAGGGTTTGCACAGCAGGAAATGATAATTGCCTGTCTCAGTGCAAATTATCATATTTACCTCTAAGTAAAGGAGGCGTTATTCTCCATTCTTGCTGCTGTGATATCAACCTGTCATGTTCTCATTAGCCCTCCGTGACAATAATTAGTGGATGTGAAATATGAAAAGCATTAGAATAATCACAGCTGCTCTTTTCTTTCATTCTCTTCTCAGTGTGCTGCTAGCCAAGTTCATCGAGAGCATTCCTGACTCTCAGCTCGTGCGTCAGAAGCTGGGCTGCATGTGTAAAATGGTGGAGAGTGACCTTTTCAGGCAGCCAGGTAGGAGTCCTCCAGGCTCAGAAATCACATAATGACTTTTCACACAAAAAAACTCCCTGCATTACACCGACACAGGCGTTTGTCGGGTCAGCTCCATTAGAGGGAAATGTGCCGCTGATCCAGTGAGGACCGTCTTTCTCTGCTCTGTTGCCGCAGATTGTCGAGATGTGCTGCTGCCGCTCGTCACTGACCAGCTGAGCGGGCAGCTGGACGACCACTCGAGTAAACCCGATCACGAGGCCTGCGTCCAGCTGCTCAGCACGGTGCTGGACAACCTGGACCGCAAGGACGTGGTGAGGGGCCAGAGTTCACCTTTGGACGCACAGAGAGTAGAAGTTTTAAGGGAAAAAGCATCCAGTCAGAATGAGATTGTGGATCTAAGCGGCTGCAATGAGTTTTCTTTCACTCCCTCACATGTACTAAAGAGCTCAGATGTAAAACTGCTGCTGTTCTGCATTAAAAGGAGCCGGTTGAGGTGAAACTGGGCTTCTTTAGATTGGTTTTCTGGGCATGTCCACTGGAAGGAAGCCTAGAGGCAGAGCCAGAGTATCCTGGAGGGATTTCATGTCCCATCTGGCCTGGTAGCATCGAGGTGTCCCCCCTGTAGGAGGAACGTCTGGGCTACGGGTTTAGCCTGCTGTCATCGTGACCTCCACCCAGACACTCAGGGTTTTTTTTTTGAGAGAGATCTGTCTGTGAGATTTCTGCCACTACCCAGATACAGTGGAGGTGACTGTGAAGCTCACAGCAATGAAACACGGCAACAGCATTTATTTCCACTCTGGATAATCCATGAACGTCACTGAGATCAGTTTTCAACAGTCAACATCAGAAAATGGTGACAAATGTCCAAAACACAAAGATAATTAGTTAATTATAACAGTAGCACAAAGGGCTGATGTGTGTTTGCTTGCAGAATTACTAAACTGGTTAATCAGCGATCAGACTTGTTAGCAATTAAAAGAGATTTAGGAAGTCTCTTCTAATTTAAAATACAGACCAGCAAAACGGTCTCTGACAGTCTGACAAACACATCATCAGTCTGGATTCTACCCTCCAACAGGTGGGGCTCAGTCCACAACGCAGAGCGGGCGCCCTAGAACCAAAGCATAGAAAAAATACTGTATTAATAAATGAAATGAAGTTGCAGATTAATTTTCGACTAATCAATAAATTGACCAGGCGTTTCACCTTCAGTCTGTGTGCTCTGTCTCTCGACAGAGTGGCTCATCCGCAGTAACTGGAACGACGTTTCTACAAAGACTCGCTGCTGTTGAATTTTTTAAATCTATTTTCTGTCAGCACCACAAAAGAAGTTGTTTCACATCTGTTGTGTCGTAGTGGAGGCAGAACTCTCTGAGACAGGCCTCTGAAAACCTGAGCCAGTAGAACCAGAACAGTCCTCCACACAGAGACAAGCTGGCTTTTCCTCTTTCTCTTCTGATGCGGGCGCAGCAGCTCTGCAGCAGCTCTGCAGCCGCCGATCGTACCTGAGGCTGTTCTCTCTGTGCAGGGTCCGACCAGAGGCCACGTCCAGCTGATAATGGAGCGGCTTCTTCGCAGGGTCAATCGCACCGTCATCAGCATGGACAGATCGTCCCCTCTCATTGTAAGACACTCTCAGCCTCAGCCTTCGCTTCGATATGAATCAGAAATACCTGAAAATACGAGTGAACGTGCTGTGAATGCAGTTTCTTTGCACGGTCAAATCATGTGACTCCTCTGCCACAGGGCCACTATCTCGCCTGCATGACGGCCATCCTGAAGCAAATGGATGACATGCATTACGCCCACTACATCAGCACCTTCAAGACGAGACAGGACATCATCGTAAGTGTCCCGGTTCCTCCCCTGCTGGCTACAACTTGTCCTGGAGCGTCTCATCAATAACAGGCATTAAACCACCCAGGCCACTTACTGCTCCTTAAGAGAATATTGATTATAGACATTGGACTGACATGATGAGGATGTCAGTGGGCCTCCATTAAGCTGTGGGGGCTTTATGTGTGTGAGACATGTAGCAGCGCTGCTCTGGATCTGCTCAGCGTGGTTTAAGTGTGGGCGTGTTGGGTATTAATATTGTTGTATTTCTTTAAAGCGACAGCGTGGAAACGCTTACAGTGAAGATTTTATTCTCCCGCTGCACTCAGGACTTCCTCATGGAGACGTTCATCATGTTTAAGGACCTCATGGGAAACGTCTTCCCCGCCGACTGGATGATCATGAACCTGGTGCAGATGCAGGTCTTCCTGAGGGCCATCAACCAGTACTCGGACGTCCTCAACATGTACTTCCTGGACCAGGCGCACTTTCAACTGCAGGTGCGTTTCCTCCACGCCTTCGTAGAGGTCACATTTCTTATTAAACACAAAATCAAAAGCCGGTGTTATGAGAAGGTAATTATGGCATTAATATTTGAAAACCCTGCTCCCCTTGCAGCTGTGGAATAACTACTTTCATTTGACTGTGGCGTTCCTCACCCACACGACGCTGCAGCTGGAGTCCTTCTCTCAAGAGAAACGAAATAAGATTCTGAACAAGTGAGATCATTTACAATTCATCAGAAAGATGATTTAAATGGAGAGAACTTAATTTAACCGTTCTTTGATTTAAATTTGCCACAGATATGGAGACATGAGGAAGACTATTGGATTTAAGATCAGAGACATGTGGTACAATCTGGGTGAGTGTTTTGTCCCGTCTGATGAAGCTGCTATTATCGTAGAGTTTGTGGAATTGTTTGCAGAGCGCCTGCCGGTAACGCAAAGGGAACAACAAGACAATATTTCCTGTTGTCCAGTTTCACAGTGTGTTGTTGTTGTGTTTGCCACGTTATTGGATTTGTCCTCTGTTTGTAGAGAGATGAAGGTGCAGCTTATTGCCTTCTCAAATCAGACTGTGATATTTCTGCGTGATAATGTTTTGTTGTCCCTCAGGCCCCCACAAAATGAAGTTCATCCCAGCCATGGTGGGGCCCATTCTGGAGGTCACGCTGGTGCCGGAGCCCGAGCTGAGGAAAGCCACCATGCCCATCTTCTTTGACATGATGCAGTGCGAGCACAACTTCAGCCCCGGACGCACGTTCCAGACGGTAGAAACTCTCTCAGAAGTTCAGCACTTTGGTGTTTTTTGTCTGAGTTCGACTGTAGCGGCCCCCCGGCTAAGTATGACATTTGTGATGTGTATGATGGGGTGTTTTTTAATTCCCTTCTTATCTTTGCAGTTTGAGAACGAACTGATAACAAAGTTGGATCAAGAGGTAGAAGGAGGCCGAGGGGATGAGCAGTACAAAGTCCTGCTGGAGAAAACGTAAGGCCGGGGGGGGGCATTAAACACCAAACATTTCTGTTTTCACCAAAGTTGTTCGAGCTACAACACACTGATCAAAAATCCATCAATTCTGTGCATTAGCGACTCCACGTAGGACTGCTTCTAAAATACAACAAAGGCCTTTATGATGTTTTTTGAAAAAGTCCTCGAGGAGCCAGAAGGACGAGCCGGTCTGTTAGAATTGTAAGCAACCTGTAATCAATAGAAACCCCACAGACAAAAGCTGGTTTTAATGACTCTGGCAGACTGATAGACGACATACAGATGTGGCCGTTTACTCTTTGTTTGTATGTGCAGCTTGCTGGAGCACTGCAGACGCCACAGATACCTGTCCCAGTCCGGAGAGGAGCTGGCTCTGCTGCTCAGCAGCCTGCTGGAGAACCTCCTGGCCTACCGGACCATCACGCACGACGAAAGTCCCGAGCACCGCATGAGCTGCACGGTCAACGTGCTGGTACGGCCCCCGCCCGCCTTTACAAAGGGTTACCTGTGCATGAACTCACAGCGGCTACCTGTGATCTTCAGTTTGCTGGAGAAAATGTGATGAAGAATCAGCATTTAACGTTTTTCTCTCTCACAGAATTTCTACAAAGAGAAAAAGCGGGAGGACATTTACATCCGGTGAGTCCGGCTGAGACACGGAGCATCTGGCCTCTGGACCAAACGGCTCGCTGTGTGTAACTCATGTGCTCTTGTAACCAGGTACCTGTACAAGCTGCGAGATTTGCACCTGGACTGTGAGAACTACACGGAGGCGGCCTACACGCTGCTGCTACATGCTGAATTACTGGAGGTCTCTGACACATCAAAGCCTTTTTTCCAGCTTGAATAAAAGCAGATTTTTTTCTGTTTGAGCTGTTTAATCTTTTCTAATGTTACCGTTCCTCTAAATGTTTACCTGAATGTTGATTTATGGTAATCCTCTTTCCCAGTGGTCTGACAAACCCTGCGCTCCTCACCTGATACCCCGAGACGGGGAGCATGTCTGGACCCAGCAGGAGCTCAAAGAGAGGCTCTTCCAGGAGATCATATGTTACCTGGACAAGGGCAAGGTGAGCATCACCTGCTCTGCTCGTGTGTTAGAAGTTAGTGCTGTGAAACTGTGAGGAAGCCGCTGCAGCCTGTGTCAGTATTCAGATCTGTGACTGGCTGCGAGGTATCAACTGTTCTCCCCTGAAGCCGCGAGGCCGGGGTTTCACCGAGGACAGCCGCAGGGGCCAGATGGCAAAGTCTAGCTCATGCTCCTGTGTTTTTATGTTCTTGTTTTATGTCCCCTTTTAACTGAGCGGTGCACATGTCTTCTCAGATGTGGGAGAAGGCCATTGAGCTGGGCAAGCAGCTGGCCAAGATGCACGAGAGCCACATGTTTGACTTCATGGAGCTGAGCCAGCTGCTGGTAAGAGGAGGCGTGCAAATAATTCAGCTGTGCAAACAAAGCGCCATCACTCCTAAAACCTCTCAAAAAACGATGTCAACTTGATGATTGTGTTGGTACGGCCTCGTTACACTGTTGAAACTAGCGTGCTGCGTAATAGTGGACGAGGGTTGCGTTCCAGTCTGTGTGAGGCTGAGGAGGAAGAGGTGGTTGTGTGTTATGCTGTTTACACAACCCGTCTGCAGCCACAGAGCGAAGCCGTGCAGCCTGAAGAACCTGTAAAGTCCCTCAGCGTCGGTACTTTACTGTGATTGTGCTCCATAATCTTTCTCGTAATGACATAAAAGGAAATGAAAGCAGCCACATTCCTTTTTTGTTTTTGGAAGTAATTTATTTTGAAAGATTTCATTTTGCTGCCACTCAGAGACTAATTACAACACTCTGCGTCTGCTCTGCCGCCTCACCTTCCTCTTTGTTTCCCGTGTCACAGAAAAAACAAGCCAAGTTCTATGAAAATATAATGCACGCAATGCGGCCGCAGCCGGAGTACTTTGCTGTGGGATATTATGGCCTTGGATTCCCCTCTTTCCTCAGGGTAAGGAAGTGATTACCTGTTTCAGTAAATAGACACTATCATGTGCTGCACTTATGCAATGAGCTGGCTTTCTGAAACATTTCTCAGGGCAATAATGGTGATGAAGGTTATTGGCTTTTTGATGACACATGAGAACGTCGGGATGAAAGCAGACACAAGGACACCTCTCATACGTTTTATTATGGAAAAAAAAAAAAGCTCCATCATCATTCTGCCGTCTCATTTGTTGTTGTGAAATCTTCCCCCACAGAACAAGATGTTCATCTACCGAGGGAAGGAGTACGAGTGGCTGGAAGAATTCAGCTTAAAGCTGCTCTCTCAGTTCCCCAACGCGTCACGCATGACCAGCACAGCGCCCCCTGGAGACAACATCAGCAACTCACCTGGACAGTGTATCCTTAGATAGTAACTCACAGGAGGGCTGCTTCGTTATCAAGGATTTTAGGGACGGCAGTGAGGTCGACGGCTGGACTGAAATACTGAAATATCTGTATCTGTACTGTTGGATGAATTGTCCCCCTCAAGATAAACTGTAATATCTTTGAAGATATATCAGTATTTAAAGATCTCCTCCACACAGATTAATGTCTACTTTAAATGATAATTTGTTTACTTTACAAAGTTGAGCTGTCTTTTTAAAATCCTTAAACTGACATCCACTCCCTCTTCCTTCATCATGAATTATTCTTCATTTTTAGTCAAGTTAATCTGCTGGACACGAGATGTCCTGCACTTCTATTCATCACTAATCAAACGACAAAGGCGACATCTCACATATACAGCTTGGGAGGAGAACAAACACGTATTACATTTGAATGAATTTCATCACGTCAGGTTGAATATTGGACCAGAATATATTACTGCACTATTATTTTACTGTACTTTTTAGCACCATTGTAATGCCATTTTTGTCAGTTTGCTGCAATGTCAAGGAGCCAAAACCAAAGAATTTTACAATCTCTTATACTTGTACATTTGACAAGTAATAATAATAAGTCCAGAGTCTTGAAATTGCAGGCCGGCCCCCTTTAAACTGGATTTTCAGTGAGCTCAGAGGAAGTTTCGGTAGATGAAAGTGAAAACAGCCTTCGAGTGTCAAACTCTGCTCGTACGTCATTCTGCAGAGTGAAGCTCAAACACGCAACTGTAGGAGGAAAAACACATTTCTGAGTGGAGGAGAAGTTTAAACTACTTGGTGTTTATTGCTAACATGGCTGTGGACTCTGAATCTTGACAGTTACAGGTTAAAAAAAAAAAAATCTGATTCACTACAACTTTGCTTTTTCTGCTGCGCCGCACTGTTCCTGCTCGTATCCTGAGCTGAACTTCAGACATCCAGTGCTTTACTGTCAAGCCTGTTCTCACCGTGCCGCACCAGTTTAAAGACAAGGGGGTTCCAGAGCAGATATTAAAGTACGTAACCGAACACTTAAAGGCTGATTTATTTTCTCGTGAACACTCTGGGATTTATAGTTCTGTGGTCAGAGCGCTAACTCGCCGCTGTCCTTCCCTGTTCTTTTGCAGCTATTACAGAACTAATGAAGTGGACCAGTTCCAGTATTCCAGGCCCTTCAGGAAAGGTGAAAAGGACCCAGACAATGAATTTGCAGTGAGCACTTTTTAAATTTACTTTAAGATCATATATGTAAGCACACACTCATAAATCCACAAAAAAAACTGCATCAACTCTTCTGTCTTTGTGCGCGCTTCACTCTGAAGATTAGTAATAACATTAAAATGTCACGCTCTGAGTTTTCTTTGATGTTTGTTCTGCCCTGCAGACCATGTGGATCGAGAGGACAACCTACATCACCGCCTATCGCTTCCCAGGCATCCTGAAGTGGTTTGAAGTCAAATCTGCCTCGGTGGTAAGAAGCGACCTCGATGTTGAACTGTGTTCTTACTCTCACTGTAAAAATTCCCCACGTTCATTGTTCGTGTAATTCTCCTGACGGGCAGGAGGAGATCAGCCCTTTGCAGAACGCCATCGATGCCATGGAGACGACCAATGAAAAGCTGAGCAACCTCGTGCAGCAGCAAGCTTGTGATCGCTCGCTGTCCATCAACCCGCTGTCCATGATGCTCAGCGGCATCGTTGACCCCGCCGTCATGGGCGGCTTCTCCAACTATGAGAAGGTTTGACTCCTTTGTTTAATAAGATAAATAAACGGCATTATTTAATTGGGCCCTCTCATTGGGACTGAAACCTTGAAGTAACCTTGGAACAAACAAACAGCTAACACTACATGCAGACACAATAATAATCACGACCTTCAGAGGAAATCTCATCAAAAAAATCCTGACAAGACTACAAGTCTGCAGCCGCGCTAGCGCTCGAATGCTAACATGCTAATGTTTAGATCTAATCTTTACCACCATCTTAGTATAGAGTGTTAGCATGCTAACATTTGCCAAAATAACACTGACCACAGGCTGAGCTAAATGCTAACATCAGGATGCTAATACGCTCACAGTGACCAGGTTAACATGCATGCTGAAGTTTAGCAGGTATGATGTTTTGCGTCTTAGTGTGCTAACCTTAGCTAACCAGAGTCATTGGGGTGCATCCTCTGGGGACCACGAGCCCCCAAAATTCATCGTCCCACCTATCAGGCTGCACAGCATTGGTTAGATTTTAGCTGCGTACTAACTTCGGGTTCAGGTTGTTTGCACAGTTGGCTGTAAAGTAATCGACTCGGAAAATAATGTATAGTTATCAAACGGTGCCAAACTACACGAACAACAAATAAATCACACAACTGCAAACATTAATATGAATTTGTGAGTCCTTTTTTCATTAACGTGAGCTCTGACTGGCCTCGAGCCTGTTATGAGTTACAAAGTTATATTCATCAGGGGACACTGTGGCCGCTTTGTCATCCTGTTCATTTTTGCTCGCAGCTATATTTAAAGCCAGCTGCCCAGTTTTCATCCTGTTTTCATCCTCTGTAGGCTTTCTTTACTGACACCTACACCCAAGAGCACCCGGAGGACCACGAGCGCATCGAGGTCCTGAAACACCTCATTGCCCTGCAGGTAAATCCCCCCGCCGTCACTGTCATTGACACCAGCCTCAAAGCAGAACGTGTTTTCTAATGTTTTAGTGCCCGTGTTCCCGTCTAGATCCCTGTCTTGGCAGATGGGATTCGCATCCACGGGGAGAAAACGACGGAGCAGTTGAAGCCCTTACACAACCGTCTGGTTACTTGCTTCCAAGACCTTCGGGAGAAAGTGGAGAAGCATTATGGCGTCATAACCTTGGTGCGTTGCCAACCGCAAACTCAATTGAATGTAAGAGGGTGCCAACTGAAGCTATTGGCCCTCTTGCCTTCCTATCAAACGCTTCTCATTCAATGCAGTGTACATTATATTAGCGTAGGACCATAAATCTTCCTTTAGCCGGTCCATTGCAACCCCGGTTTCGCCTGTCATTGTGCTCCTCCGCTGCCAAGATTCCCCGATGACGCTTAATCCCATTTGTGTGTCCCAGCCCTGCTCCCTCACTGAGAGGAAGAAGAGTCGCGTGGGCTCGGTGGTGATGCCCTACATCCTGTCCTCCACCCTGCGTCGCATGTCCACTGTCTCAACCCTCTCCAACGCCTCCTCAGGCCTCTCCAGCGGCTCCTCTGATGGACCCTCCTGTGTCTCCTCCCATGAGTCAGTCCTCGTCTCCTCTGTCTCCTCTTCCTACCTGTCCCCCGTCTGCTTTCATCCGACATTGTGTTGCCACCACAACAGACACCGCTTTCATCAAACGCTGATTTTTTTTGTGTGTTTGCTCAAATCCAAAGCGCTGTTTATCTGTCTGCATCTGATTATTCACCGGCAGTTCCTTGTCGTCCCTCCCCAGTGATCGCAGAGCCTCGGTTTTGTCCCGCTTGGAGGAAGACAACAGGATTGCTAGAAAGAACAGGAAGGAGTGGAGCGTGAGCAAATCCCAGGTCCTACTGGAGAGGCAGTCTGATGCAGATGAGGTAAGTTATAACAAAGGCCATACCTTCCTAATGTACGTTTCTGTGATTCAGGTGTGAATCGGGGGCACCTCCATGACTCGTGACTGCGTCACATCTCTATGTGTTTGTTTTCCGGTTTTTATTCCAGACTCCTCCGGAGAAGCAGCAGAGACCCAAGAGTTTGCAGTTAGGAGACCGGCGGCTCACCCTGTCCCTGTTCCAGGGGGTTTCCTCCCAGCTCAGCCTGTCCAACCCCCTCAGCCCGCTGCCTGCCTCTCCACACACACCGCACACACCTCGCAGCTCCAGTACGTAGCAGCACGCACCTTTTATTTCCTCCCCAGCATCATGTCTGCTCACCTCGTGTAAGCACGTTGTGGTCTGTAGCCCCCAAATCAGGTCACTCATGTAGCGGGGGCACATTCACAGATGCACGCGGTCTGACGGCTTTGATTTGCTCTCTCCTGTGGCAGGTTATTCATCGCTGCTCAGCGACAATGATGTCAATAGCAATGACACCCCGGGGACCCCCCCACCCATGCCTCCAAAGAAACACCCACATGAGATTGACAACCCCGGGTTCTCTTCAGAGGTACATCTGCTCTGAGAACATAGCACCCCCTCACTAATGCATATTTAATGACGTGTAAACGTTAAAATATTCTGTTTTTATTTTCATTTGAAGTCCTAGCGTGAACTCTCTTCTCTCTCTCCCCACAGTTCACTCCTCCGCTGCCAATGAAAATCGAGAGCAAGCCTCCTCCGCCGCCCCCGAAAACGCGGAAGTCAATGTTCCCGTCGTACGAGCACCCCCCTAACTAAGGCTACACCCACAAGTTCCCGTAATTCTCAGATTTGGCTGCGATGGAAACAGTTTGTGGAAGCAGATGCAGGACCGTCTACTCAGGGTGTATGTGAGGTTTTCACTAACAGTTCTGAGCAGTCCTTTGTTCTCAAGTGTTAGCTGTTGCTTTGTATTTAAGCCACAGGGAACAATATGTCGGGGGGGGGTGTTGTGAGAGGGTGCTGCTGATTGTGGGTACGTGAGGTCACTGCAGCCCTGCACTCAGTTTGTGTTTAAGAGGTAAAGAAACAGTGATTAGATGCTTTTTTCTTGAAGAAAAATCAGTTTATTGTTCATCACTCGCAGGGAAACGGACCAATGCTGCAATGTAATATTTAGCTTTTATGTGTTGGAGCGACACTGGATGACTTTCCCCCCCCCTCGCCGTTTACCGGTTTTCCACACAGGATTCATGTCAAACTTGACCACGAGCAGGGAATTCAATGTACAGAGTGTTGGTGTGAAACGTTTTCCTAAAGCACGATGTGTTCGAGACACTGGATGGCATTAATGAATGTGCAGCACATGATGCATTTGCTTTGAATACTGTCGCTGGAGCTTCCACGATGATGTTGGCGTTCAGTGGAAGTTACAGTCAGACCACTCTGCGCGGCTGGAGCCAGCAGCCGGTTAGCTTAGCTTAGCATAAATACTGGAAATTGGGAAACAGCAAGCCTGAAGCTCACTGATCAACACCTTAAATCTTGTGGGTCGTCCACTGATCACAGGGTTGCTGGTTTGACCCCGACCTCCTGGCAACACGTCAAAGTCTCCAGTCGAAATGACACTTTGGCTCATGTGACCAAACGTGACATGATGATACAGTGTGTTTATTAGTGAGCTTCAGACGGCTGGTTGGTAGATTTTGTTGCCGTCCCAGAGGAAGCCACCCTAGCTGTTTCCGGTCTTTATGCTAAGCTAAGCTAACTGGCCGCAGCTACACATTAGCAGACATGAGCATGGCATCGATCGTCTTTAAAGAACCCGAAACGCTGTGTGGTACAAGCAGAGATGCCTTTGAAGTTCACTTTAGTTTTCTACTTCAGGTGTTGGACTTTTTTTTATCAGTTCATTATTGAAATTTAAATTATTGCTATTCATGAAATTTTAATGTTTCCATTGTTTTGCACACCCAGCGTGTACAGAGATGGTTTATTTTTATGCATCGTGAATGGAATCTAATTACGACACACTGCTCGGCTGTGCGCTGTCTGCGTTTTTATAAAGAAGCCAAACCGTTTATGTGCCTTCTGAATGCTACTGTAAATCTATGCATGTAAGCTGTTTTGAAAATGATCAAAGTTGAATCAGTAATAATGGTGTCAATATTTTAGTTTTATGTCTAGATTTTGAATAGTTTTACCAGGGACTCACTCTTTTGTACGATGCACATTTCCTAACGAGCATCAGAGAAATTTTATACGAAGAAAGCCTCGAGAGAGATGTAACGATGTTTTTTATGAACAAGCTGTACAAAAATAAAGACTTGTTCAAAGAGCAGCATTGTTTGGCGGCATTGATTATTTTAGAAAGGCGTCTTCTCCATCTCTTAACAGTGATCGTGTCAGCACAGTGCATGCAGATCACTCTCCATGTCCTCACTGGAAACTCGCCGCTCACACGCTCTCGTTTGATGCTGCCAATAGAGTGAAAAATGACCCATTCGAGCTCAAAATGTTGAACAAACTGGTGATTTGTGTATTTCAAATCCAGTCAGAGCAGGTGGAGGTGCGTCTGCAGCTGAAGCAGGAGCTAAAGAGGCGTCTGGGATGTTTGCGGGAGTTGTGCGATGGTTGCTGGTCTTGCTAATCTGGACCGCTAATGGCCTGTTCCTTCCTGTCAGATAGTGAATTACGGCATATCACTCTCCCTGCAAGTCTCAGGAGCAATAACTATTTGAAGCGATGTTCACCCATGCAAGGAGAGCAGCGGTGCAACGGCCAGGTTCAGCTGGATGCCCAGGAGCGTCGCCATGGAAACAATCTCCATACATGTTTACAGCATCAGGCTGTATAGAATCTGACACCAATCAGTCTCTTTCATTTCATGTACATCGCAGACGTCTCTCCAGCCTCCTCTCAACTGACAATACGTCAATGACACGTGTGTGTAACTCTGAGTGTGAGGTCTCACACACACACAAACACACACACACACACACACAGTTTCCATTACCCTGTGACAACACTCGCTGGAAAGCAGCTGGAAAGTGTTCTCCAGCAGAGAGCTCCACAGATGGCCGCTTAAATATAATTTTACAATACTGGAACATAAGTGCTTTTACTGAAGTTCTGTGTTTAAGTGTAATTTTGAGGTACTTGTACTCACATTTCATGCCACATTATTCTTCTACTCGACTACATACGGAGAGGAATATTCTGCTTTTTACTGTGCTGCATTGATCAGCGGAGGCTTGTAGCACCGGCCAGCTGTTCAGACCTTTCAGGCTTGTGACCCTTTGTAATAAAGCGGCGTTTAGTCGGAGCTCCTTAGCAGCTCCATCAAAGAGACGCTCGCTCTCTGAACTTCTCAGATGGGTCCATTTAAATAATTGAGGCCCATAACGGTAAAATTATCCAGCATTTCACAGAAGAGAAAAACAAGGATTAGAGAAAAGTGAAGACAGATCTGTGTTAAACAGAACTTTCTTCTTTCTTTTTATATCGATCATCTCGTGACCTCTCAGATTCATCGAGGGACCTCTTGGAGGGGGCTGACCCCTATCTTGGGAACCACAGTGCGTAGCTGTGTGTACAGTACAGTTAACCGGCTCCACCTCGAGCAGCTACTACAGTAAAATGCTGCGTATGCTAAAAGAACAGTAGTTACATCTAATAAAGTCCTAGACTTTGAAATGTGGAGCCATTTTTCTGCAGACATAGTACTTTTGATACTTCATTTTGCTGATAGTATTTGTGTACTTTTTGAATGCAGGACTTTTACTTATCAGTTGTCATATTGGTGCTTAAGTAAAGGGTCTAAATACTCCTTCCATACTTTCATATCCTAAACTAAGAGGTATAAAGAATAATATAGTGCAGTATTTTAGGCTATTGAGGTTTTTCTGTCTCCGTCATGCTGAACTGAGCCTCCTGTCAGAGAGGAGGACAGGACGGATGAAACCCCCCCTGCATCAAAGGGAGATATGCCTTTTCTTACTTTGTCCATTTAGCTGCTGCAGGGATCCCGAGCCTCTGTGTGGAGAGGGATTAGCTGCACTATTGTATCTCTGCTTTGAACCTCACTAGGTGGTGCCAGAGGGTGTGAACTAATGGAGCATTGCAAAGAGGCCTGCTGATTTTTTTTCTAAACTCTGTGTTTACTCAGGCTGGGTTTGCTGGGTATGAGCGCACCTTTCAGGAACGGCCAGCTTCACGCACACAGTTACACACAATCACACCTGAGAGCTGGCGAGCACAGGCGCAGGTGCGCCCGTCTGCTGAGGGCCGACGTATAGACAGCAGAAGATGGCGCTTTCCGTCGTCACGTGTGGTTTTTTCTCCTCAAACTGGTGCAGGAGTTTGAAGTGGCGGCGTTCCAGTTCCTCGCAGACTGCTGCTGACCCCGTGTGCACCTTCAGCTATCTGCAAACTGACGGGGGGAAACTCTTAAACCCGCTGCGATGGAAGAAAAAACAAGAATTCAGGTTGTGCATACGTTCTTGTTTTATTAATACGCTCTGTACGCTCGCCACAGTCACATGTATTTTTTAACATTTTTAGATGGGTGCAGAGTTGCATCATGTCCAGGCTGCCATGCTCGGGGATCCACCTTTCAGGCCTGACTATTATTTGTCCTACTGAAATATTAATTCATAGGTGCAGTGATGAGCTTGTGATTTGGATGGAAAGCTGGTTACCTGTGATCAGCGCTTCACTCTGCCCTCCCTGCTCTAACCGGCTCGCACAGCTAAAATACCTTATTGATGGGAGAAATTGTAATTAACAGTGATACAGCAGGACAGTGGTAATTACTAAAATTGCGAGCACAAAAGATAAAAGAATACGTTTCTTCAAAGTTTTTAATAAGTTCAGACAATGACCAATTGATTTCAGCACAAAGACCTCCAGTGTGAAGCAAATTGGCTTCTCAGCTTTTAACTTTTGCAGGAATGCTGGGTTCAGCCTTTTGTTCAGGCACCTTCAGACAAGACAAACACGGATATTCATCCAGGCACACGTTAAACTCGTGGATCAGAGCTTTCCAAAAAGTCTTTTTCCCATAGATCAGCACCGTGGCGGTGACCGTCGTGTAGACGGACGTGAAGAAGAACGTGAGGGTGATGACGTTCTCGTGGTTCACCGCTATCTGGTATTGGACGTAAAGGTCGACCACGAGGAAGACGATGAAGACGGCCACGAGAGATAAAGCCATCTGGATCACCCTCATCTGAGAGCCCAGCTTTGGGCCGTGGGCTCCGTTGGTGCTGGCTTTCATGTGACGGAGATGGATGGCCAGGTGGATGGAGATGGAGATGCAGCACTTCACCATGAGCACGCCCGGCAGCACATCGGCCAGGAGCAGATACGTGGCTTCGTAGGCCCGGCCCGAGTCGGTGTCGGGCACTAAAACCCCACAGTCCTGGTTGGCCGCGGTGTGGTTCTCCGGTTGAAACACCACCAGCATCGGCATACAGGTGCCGAGGCCGCACAGAGGGATGAGGAGGACGGCCAAGGTGACGTGCTTGAGGATGGTGGCCTGGATCTGGGTGTAGCAGTGGTTGGGGGTGTTCACCAGCTTGGTGCTGTAGTAGAACGTGAGAAAGCTGGTGTCCCACATGATGGTGAACTTGAGGCTGTAGATCAGCAGCAGCATGATGGTGTAGGGCGTCTGGGCGATGTGGCACTCGCTGTCCACCTCATCCATGCTCATCCAGAAGTAACAGAGCAGCTGGTGAGCCACGTCGGCCACCGACAGAGCCGTGATGATGGTTTCACTGGGACTCCACTGCTTCTTCTGCCTGTAGTTCCTCAGACTCATCAGGAAGATGTAGACGTTAAAGAAGACGGTCGTGACGGCCAGCAGACCTGTCATCACCCACAGGGCCAGTTTACTTCCCCCAAACATGACGAGAATCTCTTCTCGCATCTGCAGCTTAGACCTTGAAGTGAATAAGTCAGACCTCTGTGTAGCACGCGGCGGTCTGTGTGGGGTCGTGAACTGAAAAATTATGCACACACACACGAAAGCAGACGATTCTTCATTTGTGCCACAGAATGGAATCAGTCACAGTTTGTCAGCGGGGCCTGAGGAAGAGATTCATACATTTAGCTCATGAAATGCACAGAATGGATCCTTTAAACTCTTCTGTTCCGGATTTAAATGTATGTGAAATCTACAGATTAGACGGCCACGTGCGAGGAGAGGAGAGGTGTAGCTGAGGTCTGCGCTCTTCCATTTTTACCTCAAATGAAGCTCCCACAGGTCGGACGAGGCTTTTCATCACTCAAGGTTTCTGCTTTTGTTTGCTGGCTGCGAGTCATCACAAACACGTTTCTGACTCAGTACCGTCGGCTGCAGCTGAAGAATCCTTTGTTTTGTTTATCCAAGCGTTAATCCTAGCCTGAAGTCGTGTGCAGGATGTACACAGCAAGGTGAAGTCCTCGGATATCAGCGCTCCTTCACTTGGATTTAAATATATATGAAGCGGGTGTGATTTGCATCAGTTACGACCACAGGTGGTGGTGATGGTGCATTTGCATCCGCACGGGGTGCAGGATGCGTCCTCATTATGAATATCCGGTGACTTTACTGTATGTCGATCAGTGCAGCATGACAGCTCAGCCAATCCTCCGACCACACACCACCGGACGCCGCATGCAAATGGTTATTCCTGCAGCTCGGCCACATATTAACACACACACACACACACACACACACACACACACACACACACACACACGCCTATTTACCTGATAAGGAAAGTAAATCACCTTTGAATCACCTTCAGGAGCCTTGCTAATGCTTCACTGGAGTCTGTGCTGCGGAGGACACCGACCTTGTAGACAGACTGAACAAAATGTTGACTTGCTGAATTGCTGAATTGTATTTAAGTTCATATTTTATTTAAATATTTTCTGTCCGTGTTTTACATACAAAAACTATCCAATCCTAGCTAACGGGATCCTAATTACAGAAACAATTAAAAAGGCAGGCCAAGGTCCTCGTCCATGTTTTTCTTCATGAGCAGCACCTTGACTTCATGACTGTACGGCAGGAAAAAAGCTCCTTATTGCAGAAGCTCTTTGAATCTAAATGCGAGGGAACACGTCAAAAACAAATGAACCCCGTTAGAAGTTGTGCCCTCTACAAAACTTATTATTGAAAGAAGAGATTATGCGGTTTCTGCGATGAGGTTTCCAGAAAATGATTTGTAATTAATTATGGTATCTGTTTCCTCAGTTCACGCATGAATCGAAGGACAGACGTGTGCTCGCACATTAAACGGCTTCTCAGAGAACTGCTCCCTCACAGACCTGCTTTTCCCCAGCAGACAAACATACAAACATGGACACAAAACTTGATTTAATTTGCCTTCGTTTGAAGTAAACAAGTGTGTGTGTGTGTGTGTGTTTGTGGGCAAATGCAAACTTAAGTGCTGCTGATTGAATTTTCAGGCAAAGCTCATCTGAAATTGAGGGCCGCTCGTCTGAAATTGAAAGTCTAATTTTGCTGCATCTTCTGTCTGATAATGTGAAACAGTAACACAGTTTGTGAATAACCGTCCAGGCTTTCATGCAGGGGGGGCTCCTGGCCTTCAGGGAGCCCCTGGCTGAATTTATCACCAAGGGCACGCCGATCCTCGCCACTTCTCGCAGCTCTTATTAATTCAACACGCACCTTTTGAAGATGAGAGCAGGCCAGTGGGCCGCGGGCAGAGTGCTGACTCTGGATTCAGAGAGCCTCCTGCAGGTTACAGCGACTAGATGTTACATTAATAACCAGTTTACTGAAGCTTTGCAAAAAATTGGCGGAACACACAACACAAACAAGGCAATTTTGCAGCATTTTGTTCTGCAAATGAAACATTTTCCAGGAGGCAAATACACAAAGAGGATCAGAGGCAACACTGACTTCACCGTCTGAGTCACAAGCAGCTTTGAAGCTCGAGTTCATATCGATGCAGTTAGTGCCCTGGAAACAGCCAATCAGCACACAGATCGTTTGTCTCGCTGCGTTCATCCACTAATCAGAATTTCAACACGTTCAGCTTCTTCATTTTAGCTCAGGTGAAAACTGAGTTCACTTTACTGCGTTTTATAGCTGAAGTAAAGAAAAGTCACCTGTACTGTTTGTGCTTCATTTAAAGTCTGTTTGACAGATACTTTTAAAAAGTCTGCTTCCAAACAGACGTCAGTACATTCTGCAGTACAGTGACATTTCAAAGTACTTATAAAAGTCTACTTTATTGTGAGTATATTATACATTTTACTTCAGTCTACTTTTAAAAAGTATACTAAATTATATAATTAAATACTTTGAGTACTTAAGAGTATTGAAGAGTACTTGTGAAAAGTGAACTTATTTTCAGGTCCTTTTGTAAAACACTATCAGCAGCTTAATAAAAGTGAACTTTAATTTCACTTCATTTTAAGTGTATTTGAGTATATTTTGAACACACTGGTGCTCATAAATCCGGATTTTCACTGGTGTACTTCAGTACACTTTACACTTACACAAGTTTGTAAAAAGTTAGCATACTATTTACACTTCAAGTATGCTCAAGTACTACTCAAGCGACTGCACTGTGTGCTGTACATTTACATATACTCTAAGGTGACAAAAATAGCACAAAGTCTACTTAGTACATTCTTCAAAAAGTCTAATTTAACTGTAATATTTTTCACGCAGGAAGACGCTCACACACAGGATGATCCTCTCTAATCAAGTTTTAATTGAACCTCTGACCATGTCGACAATTTGACTGCTTTCATATGTATAAACACACGTGTGTATGTATATACACACACATACATATATATACATTTACATAAACGTATATTCACATATGTATATATATACATATGAAAATCTCTATATACACACATGCAAATATATATATACATATGTCAGATTCCATTCTGACTGTTGTTGTTCAGAGATAACAGATGTCTCTCAAATGTTACTCGACTTTGACAAATAAATACTGTGAGAAAAAAGAGCCGAGATGAGATGATTCTCTCATCTTTGACTTATCACTGAAAATGTTTTTATTGTACTCAAAATTGTTTTATTGTAAAAACTAAGAAGCTGATTGAGCTACATGTGGCATAGAAAAAAAACATCAATAAAAACACACATTTTTTGATATATACATGTACAGTTTTAACAGAATCAGTGTCATAAAGACTTGGATTATGATTCTATACAATACGCTGCAGTGCATTATGAAAGCCAGCCTGTGAAATACTATGAGTCCCCAGTAGTTGGATACCAGCGCTCCCATTACTCTCCAGTTAAATATCTGGTATTGCACCATTTCTCACATCCATACTTTACATAGAGCATCCTTTACAAAGAGTCTTTCCTTCAGAGGGTGTAGTTTAACACTAAAAGTAAAAAAGTCCACCTGGACTGGATTATACAGGGTATCCGTATCGATGGTCGTATTGGAGGGGGGGGTTCACCCCTGCAGTGGTGGGCTGCAATGTGCCGTTAGTCCCGGCCGAGTGGATGGCGCTCCGGCCTGATTCTCTGACGCCGTGGTTCCTCACGGAGCTGTAGTGCACCCCGGGGTGGGTGCGGTACCCCAACACTGAGCGGAAACTGGAGTTCCTGCTGGTGGGTCTGCTCTCCGGGGCCTGGACATCCTCCCTGAAGCGACAGGCCACACAGGGGTCAGTCACATGATCGTCAGGTTATTTCACGACTGCTCGAGCTTCTCTGCAGACCCGATACGTTACCTTATTTCATTGGCAACCTCTTTCTCATAGCGACGCTTGTGGCAGCAGCAGATGAGGAGCCAGATGAGGAGCAGGAGGAGGAGCAGCAGCAGGAGAGCACCAATCACCGCCCCGACTATGACGCCCACCTTGTTGGTAGCTGGAGGAGAAGACGTGAGATCAAAACCAGTGCAGCTCTCCTTCTTTGCAGTCATGAATGAGGCTCACATGTGACGCTACAACTCGCTGTCAAACTAGAGCAAATATTTAAACGGTGCAGCAGAAAATGGTTCCTCCGAGTGTTCAGCGCTTTGGAGTAAAATTAGATGATGATATCACAGACTTACGGTTGTATGCATGCAGAGCGTATTTACACTGAGCTCTGCCGACAGCGTTGTTCACCTTGCACACGTAGCTTCCAACGTTGCTGTCTGTATGGTTCCTTATCAAAAGCTCCCCAGTCTCTGAGTCTGAATGGAAGAAGGCAACATTCAGCACAAGCATGCGATACAAACACAGCATCTGTCTGTCTGCCTGTCTGTCTGCACTTCATGCTGGGCAGGTGTATTTCTGAGGACCAGAGGAAGTGCAGTGTTGGACAAATTGATCAGTAGTGCATCACAACCGCGAGAAGTACACACTGTGTAGGCTAGCGTGCTCAGAGGGGACCGTATTAACAGTTACAACATTGATGCAATAGCATGCTGGGTACAGCGTGCTCTCTTTCCTTTTGTTCAGGAAATAGCCTAGTCCCAAATCACTAAATAGCCCAGTCCCAAATAGCTAGCTGTTAGCAATGACAGCAGCCAGGTGATTATCGCTTTCGTTTGATGTTGAAATGCCCATCCCTAAGTGGGTGTGAGCTTCTGGTGGTATATATGTACATTGTTACAGTACGAAACTATGTCATGGGAGGTGTGCTACTCAGGGCCCGAGGACGAGCAGGGTGGGGTTTAGATGAGCGGCTCTGGAGGAAGCAGCGGGCGCTGCACTGGTCATGTATTGTGGGAAAGCCTTTTCGTCTGTCAGGCCGCTGCCTCACCTTGGGTCGCCATGGATGGCATCGCACCTCCAGTCTCTCTCATCCACACGTAATTGAGAGGGGTGGAGCCCTGAGAGGACTTGCAGCGGAGGGAGACTGTGCCACCTTTCTCCTCCCCGCCTTCCACCCAACACTTCGGTGCCGACGGGGGCTCTAGTGAAAGGAAATGAATACAGTTTTAGAGTTGACTGGTTCAGGTGTTAAAGGTGTGCCTATGGAGACAGGTGTGTTCAGGTGTGAGACAGGACTTCAAAGCAGAAGCAGCCTTTACATTCCACATGAGTGAGAGCAGCTTTTCAAAGTAGAACAAGACGTCTGAGAAAATGAACAGGTCAAACCGGTCAAAAGGAATTCCTCACCCATCACAACCAGAGTGACTTTCCGCGTGTCCACACCCGGCGCCTTCTTCACTTTGCACTGATAGGTGTCGGTGTCCGACACCCTCGCGTCAGAGATGGAGATGGAGGCGTCGCCCAGCGTGGGGTTCCCTGTGAACTTGAATCTGCTGGAGATGCTGGGGTCGCCGTACTGATGGGTCTGGCCCCCTGTGAAGGATAAGATCTGAGATACGACGATGGTCTTGAGTGATGACACATCTTCAGAGCAGGTTTTTCCACTGACACAGCCCAAAGGTAAAGGATCCGCTCTCTCTATGCTAATGAAGGGCAGGTTTCTCTACGACATACACACCAGTTTGTCTTTCTGCGTCATGTCCGGCCGGACGTTGGACCACTCAATGTCCAGCTCTCCTGTGTCTTGGGGGCCGGGGGTGTAGGTGCACCCCAGGTTGACCGTTTCCCCCTTGGCCTTCTGAACAGTCTGTGGCCCAGAGGATGTCACCTCCATCGCCTCCGTCACATCTGATGGTTGAGAAAAGTTCAGATTTGTTTAATTCATAAACACACTCGTCCTCTCCTCGCCATAATCGTCCCCCCAGGCCAAAAGACGGACGTAAAACAGACTCATTTCTCTCTCAAACACATTAATATTGTTCCATTTAATGGCGTTCCAGCTCCGGGTCTGTGCTCGTAAACAGTCTCAGACAGGACGAGGTGCTGATCTGAGACTAATTGGCTCTTAAGTCAAAACTGAGGACTTGGAGCTGGAATCAAAGTGATGTTTTTGTGAATAAGAGTTACGTATTAATCTGAAACTCTCGAGGCTCATTAGTTGTCAGAAATGTACTGTATCAGTAAATGATGGCAGCAGATGAGCAAACATGAAAAATGCACCTGACAAGCGGCAGTTACGAGCCGTCTGTGCTGACACACACCCTGCTGACTCACTGTTTTACAGCCATCGATTTAATTACTGCTCATGGCTCGACGTTTATAGGAACAATGCAATCCTGATTATTATTACGTGGCAACACATTTCAACAGATCCAAGTCACTGGAAGGGAATGTCATTCTCAGACATCTGGAGCGAACCTCTTTTCACCAGTTCCACATTTAGACCTTTAACCTTCGCTAAATATCTTAATGGACCATGTTGATAAATCAAATCAGCCCCTCTTTTGACACCACTCATGACATCCACTGCAGCACTTCACTGCAACCAAACAGAGCACGTCAGAGGTATTTATGAAAGCGTTTGAGCAGCAGATGTGATGAAGGGAGTCTGAAAAAAGCTCTAATTAGTCACTCAAATGTTTACGCTGCCAATGCCCCCCCAGGGCGAACTGCAGGAATCTGAGGAAGGCCTGTTTTCCCTGTAGAGAGGCGGCTAAGCTAACTCGGTAGCGAGCACGGCCCCTGCAGCCTTTCACATGTGCGGCCCCTCACTGACCCGGAGAAAACAGGTAACACTTTGGTGCAGCGTGAAGCTTTAAGCGCTCGGGAGGTTTGTGCATGTGTTCTGTACGTACACTGCTCACTTTCACTCTGCTGCGTGCATTCAGCTCGATTTCACCTCTGTTTTTATGCTGCTTGAGGATTAAAACGGACGGCTTGGATGGAGGCCTGGGACTAACTCCTCCACTGGGAACAATAAAGTTTTGTTTAAAAAAATGCACACACTGGTTTGACTGTTAGCTGCAGGAGTGTGAATGAATAGAGCTCTGAATGTTATGCGAGGTATCTGTCCGCCACCCACATTCTATGCACATGGTTCATTGAGCGACTGCAATGCTATTCAGCCGGCGGTTTAACTGCCAGATCATCAGCTCAGAGCACGTCGGACTGGTCAGTCTGTTGCCTGAATCACACAGGTACTATCCAGAAAACACACCTGTTCTGTTAGCGATCATATATTCTCTGCTCTCAGGGCAGTCAGCGGCTGAAAACAAACCTGAGATAAAGAAATCAGACTCACCTGTCTTCAGGTGAAGCGTCACCAGAAGCAGCACAGCCAGCTTTAGCCCCACGCTTGTAAGTCCAGGCTCCATAATGACCCTGAGAGCAACATGAAAGGAAGAAGTGTAAGTTCAGTGACTGTCTCTGCCTTTGAATGTTGTTTACTGCCTCTAATTTAATTTCATGGCGGTGCAAAGATCTCTGCTGTTGCTCTCTGATCCAGTGTTATCTTACAGCTAACATGCACCTGGAATGAAAGAATTACTGCTCTTATGTTTGTTCCCTTTTAAGGTTGAGAGAGGTCTAGAATGACGGTGAATATCAATGTAAAACAAGCAGAGGGAAGACGGACTGTTTGATTCTTAAGTACACACCACCAAGACAGACAGAGCTGTGACATACCTGAGAGTGAAGCCGTGATCCGCAGTGTGTCCCCTCAGGCCTGCCGCTGCTGCAGTACTGGTGAGGCAAACTTATTTTGCTCTCAGGTGAAACTCAGCGGCAGAAACCGTGACCACACCCTCCCTGTCCATAGTACACCTGTGGCCACTCCTCGAGCTGCGGCGTTTCAACCCTCCTTCAAGCAGCTGTTGTTTTTGGGGACTCGTTTGTGTCGATTGGACATGTGTTCATTTGTTCGATGTGATAAAAAGGCGTTTTGTTGGTGCTGCTGTCTGTGTTTGTCTTCTGATCGCAGACGTATGGACGCAAGCTGCCGACTGAGATTAATGATTAGCTGCTGTCATAAACTCTGTCATCTGTCATTCCACAGTGACGCATATCAGAACTTCCTGTGCATATGGAGGCTGTGCATCTGCTCACTCCCAACTTGTTCTGAAGGCCTGTAGCATCATTTCTCAGCACGCCGGGCTAAATGAACACCTCCTTACACCTTCAACATAAAGCCTGTGAGAATAATAACACACAGGTGCTTCAGGTGTGAAACTGTCACACTGTGGTTTGGTTCAGGCACCAAAACAAGCAGGTAAGGTTCAGGAAAAGGTCAAGGTTTGTCTCATCCCACCAGACTTCACTCTTATCACTCTTTATTTAGTCTGTCGGACTCCCTGTGTGAGAATTGGCGGTAAAGGGCCTGATCAAGCGTAAGATATATATATAATATATAATAAAATGAAGTTTTTGTAGGTTGCAATGCAGTGAAATAGAGTTCTTCAGGTTTGAAAGGGCCAATAAACAGTTGGTACACTTCCTCCACCCCTCCCCGACACACCCTCCTGACCCGCCCATGAAAACACACTCGCTGCTGTTTACCGCCAGACGGGAAGACGAGTGGATTCTACCTCAGTGCCAAGACGTCACAGAGCTGCAGGCTGCAGTGCAACCACTGCTCAGGCTGTAAATAAAGCCTCTATTAGACGACTGAGCTTATCACAGTGATCGCAGATAGTTTGAGCGACTTGACCTGGCCTGACAGAGGCACAGCTTCTTATCAGCTGTGAATGATTTACCAGAATGGAGAGTTTCAAACAGCTCCGGATGAGCGCTCACTGGGGTGTACATCATCTGTTTTAATGTACTAACTCTCTGAGTGTCTGACCAGACAAAAAAAGAAGAGATTTTCACTAAAGTTAGATGGGGCGGTGAAATTATTCAGTATTGATTGTCTGTATGAGAGTCTACAGTGTGTGATGTGAGCACAGAGCATGACGTTAGCCATTAGGAAACTTAAGTGCTGGGTTAATGCAATCCTGCCAATAATGTTCATTAAGAAGATGAACAAATTAGCAACGCTCGGGATGAAACACGATCAGAGAGCAAATCTGAAATGAGCCCAAACCTCCTTCTCCTTCGCTGCACGCTGTGTGTTTGCAGGTACCTGAGCGTCCTGCAGCGGGCCGACTGACGCCACGTCTATAAATCAGCGTGCGAGCGTGTTCATGAGTGATCCTGCAAATGTCAGGGTGTGTGTGAGGCTTTGCGGTATGGCTGCTCTACCAGCAGGTGGTTAATTGCCCCACTCCCTCCCCCCGGTGTAAGAGGAGGCTCTGGCACCGACGCTGCTGAACAGACTGTGCGACAGGACAAGGAGGGACCAAACAGACAGGACTGGGACAAGACCACCATTAAGACTGCAGGACGGTGTCGGAACAAGCACGATGAATGTGTTTTCTTTTTGTCACCCGATGATTTCTGAATTATCCGACCAAACTTGGTAGATGAGAAGTAGCCAAAAGCCCCGGGCTTTGTCTCCACAGCCAAGACTTGCTATAACCCATCTTGCTATGAGCCAGATTTGGCAAAGGTAGCCTAATCACACCACAGGGCAGCAAACAAACCACCTTGACAGATGTCCAAATTACAAGTAAACAGCCGAGCAGGGGAGGCAAACAAATGGCCGGAGCAGGGAGGGGAGAGGCTACAGAGCGGCTGAGCAGCCATGAAATAGCACGGCAGCGTGAGTCACAGTGTGTCAATGTCAGGGAGCCAGTTGGGCACATATATTCGTCTTTTTAAGGTGGAACGCCACTGGGACAAGGATGGCGCTCCTGGCAGAGGGAGGCAGTCACTCAGCCCCTCAAAGAGCTACGTGAGTGGAATGCAGCCGGTGCGCTGTGGGCCACACACGCTGCATTCATGACCTGCTGAAGCTCCGCAATTAAACGTCCACCCTGACGGTGAAATTGATTTTTTGTCTCCTTAACAACAATCAGTCTTTATTCAGCGACGTCCTGGCCGTCATAAACACACACTCTGCAGCCCGGGCGCCGTTACTTACACCTGGCTCTAATGAGTCCAGAGTTAACAAATGCTGCAGCCGTCATCCAGGTTTAACTGTGAAACCGGTGATATGAGCCGTGTGTGCGAGCAGCCATGCCACATGCTTCCCTGTGCCACGCTGCAGGATAAATAATAAAGAGGCAAATGCAAGGATTCCTCCCAGCCTCTGATTCTTTATCTCAGTGAGTAGCCCACTGAAGGAAAGGGCACATCTACCATCAAGGCATGCCTGACTGATGCTGCTCACAGCAGGACCAACTCCCATTGGTGGCCTACCATGCTCTCATTCTCTAATATTAATGATATTAAAACTAGTGCAGCCACAGACAGTATAGTTTATTTTTACATCTGCAGCATAGAAAGTGGATATAAAAGTAGATGAGGGCAAAAGAGAAAAAGAGATTAACTTCAGCTGCAGATGCAGCATCCCACACTGCCTGGGCTGAAATCTGTGAAGGGTGAGGAGGGTGAAGACAACAAACAGGCAGCAAGGACACAAACACGGCGTGTTTCTGTCCCCGCAAACCACCCCCCCTGTGAATCTCTGAATTATGGACCGTTATGTCATCAGCAGAAAGTCCGTCTAACCGAGAACGCCTGCCAAAACCTTATCCTGTCCATGCAGACAAAGCGCTCCCCGAGGGCTGAAATTAGACAGGTGCAGTTAAATCCACGCGAAACAAGAAAAGCTTTGCCGCCGCCGCCGCTTCGTTCGGCTGCTCCTCGGCCGCTTAAACTTCTAACCTCTGAGCATGAAAAGGCAGGCCTCTGTGAGAAATTCTGCATAGGAAATAGGAAAGTAAATGGGAATTCATCGTGTATTTACGACTCCATCCTTCCCTCGGTTCACAAGCTGCCCACCCACATATACCCCTGCACACACACACACACACACACACACACACAGCCTGCAGCAATATGAGCACGGTGGACCCCATAATCCAATAAGTTGTGCTTCTTGTGCTAAACCCAGTGAAGTCTGGCACACACAGAGAGTCCATGGAGAGCACGGTCCCCTAAGCCTCGCTTGCAGGAGTGGGATAGAAACTGTACTCTCTGAAAAGAACTTCAGATCTCTCCCTCTCCCTGCTTCTATGATGGCTCATTCCCCCCCCCCCCCCCCCCCCCCCCACCCCCCACTCCCACACACACACACTGGAGAATCATGATATGATGATGTAAGTTAATGCTGACGTCTCTTTTTTAATATAAATTAAGAGGAATATTCTTGGAATAACATGCCGGTCCACCGACTGTGTAATGGAAAAAGACTCTTTGTTTATTGTCTCTTGGATCCTCAGTCAATAAAAAAAACACACATTCATTTGGAGAGGAAATTATTTCTGCAGACTTGAAGCTCAGTTGAATGGATGCGCGTACACGCTTGGCCGTGCTTGAAAGCAACATAATAATTCATAGAGTAACAGCAATTTTCATCAGAACGCTCACAATAGTTTTTGGAGTAGAATTTGCATTCGTTTGATGCTGTTTGTCTTTGTTGTCTGTCACAGCTACAAATTAGTGAACTTGACTTTGTTGTCGTCAGACAGTTCGCGTCTCCCCTGTGCAGAACGACAAACAGTAACACTCGCGCTATTAGACGGGTTTGGAGGACGCTCCGTCCACCGTCGCTACGAACCAGCATCCTGTCCAAGTAGCTAAACCACTTTCCATGTACGAAAGGAGCAAGGTGGTCTCTGTATTTTATTAAGCACAGGTAAAAAGTCACAGCCCTGCTTTAATTTTCTCAAAGCTGCAAGCACACGTCCACATTTTGAATGAGGTCACATGACCTGCCAACGCCGCAGAGGTGTCTGATTGAACAGCGTGCAGACGTTCCGGGTTGGCTAACCTGCTGCTAGCTCAGTTAGCAGTAGCTGTCTTGTGGTGAGAAGTTCATCAGCTTTGTTTGTCAGGCTGCTGTGAGAGGAAGCCGTCAGGCTCTTCTCACTGCGTTACATTATACGACCCGTCAGATATTTTGAATAAAACCAAAGCAGCAGATCAATCTAACGACACATTCCCACTTCTGATGCAGACATGAGGTGAAGGATCAAAAGTCAGGCTCTTCTTTGGGTCAGTAAAGCTGATACGGCTAACACAGGGGTCGGCAACCTTTACCACTCAAAGAGCCATTTTGACTATTTCACTGAACAATGAAAAAATATGAATATATGCTAAATAATAGGCAATTAAAATATTAATCAAACGTGGTTAATGTGATTTCTGCTCCTGAACCTCAGCGCACAGCGTCTGCACATCAGCGCTGTGCGCCGTCACCTGCATCTTTACGCCTTATCACAATAGAGTGATACCATTCTTGTTTTTATGGGTTGGTCTCACTCAGGGGATAAATACTTGAACCTAACACCATTGCATTGGACTAGAGCTGTCCTATCTAGTCTGGTTGCGTACGAACTGATGAAGCCTGCTCGGATGAGAGGCGAAACGTCTTCTAAGACAAACTGACGAGGTCCAGTTGCGAACGATTGAATGCCCTAAAGCTTACAATGACCTGGATGAATGAGAATATTCACAGGTACGCAGGATAAACTGTCATCTGTGAGCGTGCGCGGTGTTAAACAAACTAAAATAAAATACATTTTAATTAAATGCTCATTAATTATTTTCAGGAGCTGCATCAGAGGGATGAAAGAGCCGCACGCGGCTCCGGAGCCGCGGGTTGCCGACCCTGGGCTAGCATGTTAGCAGACAGACATGGAGCAGTATTAGCATTCATGTATAGTCAGGTTTGTGTCCACCTGGTGCAGTAAGTCCAACACTCACTCCTTATTGTTCTGTTTTGTTCTCCACCGGCTCCCAAAGGAAATGTGTGACTCTGCAGCAGCTGAAGCCTCCACTATTTTATTTTAGATCTTTTCTATTGTATATTTGTTTTTTTCCTTTTTATTCTCGCTGTTGTAACGAGTACATTTCCCCAGCGTGGAATCAATAAATTCTTATCTTATGTTCATCAGTTAGTCGCTGAGGTTGATGCTGAGCAGGTAGAGTCTGTTTTTAGATATTTTTCACTGTTTCAGCTGGAAACTGAGATTAAATCAAAACAAATCAAAACAATGAGCTGAAAAGGCTCCATAAAGCTGCTGGGAGCTAATTCTCTGAGTGAATGACCTTTCACACAAGTCTCAATACAATAGAGTATTGATTAGAAGCCGGATCCTGATTTAAATCACACTGCAAACCATAAACTCTCCCGTTCAGAAGCAGGAACGAGCCAGAAGACATCACATAACGCTGTGGAGGTCTGAAACGTCTTCCCTCCCTCTCACAGTCACACCATCCCTCCACCTGACAGGGTGGTGTGGGTGGATTGTCTGCTCTGAATCGAGCTTCCCATCCGAACTGGAAAGAAAAAGGAGTTTTGACACAAGTCTGGTGGGATAAAGAGAAAGAAGTCGGACAGAAATGCTCAATGCTTTTCATCTGTGATTCTGCTGAACTGAGAACTCCAACCAGAGGAGCCTTCGCTGTTACTCCCCTTCACACACGATGCTGAATAACACACAGTTCAATACGGATTAGGTGGGCAGGACCATCCAGCCTCTTCTCCATTGTTCAGATGAGGAGCTGGAAACAATAGAGCAGGTTCTGACAATAGGCGACACAGACGGCATAAATCTCAAGTCCTCATAGCATCAACCAAATAAATAACCAGGTCGAGAGCTGAATACAGAAAAGAAAAACAGCCATGTTATTAATAACAGAGCATGAATTAATATTATAGTCACTATCTTGGCCTGACTCCATTAAACTCCTGATTAATCCAAAGGTGAGGTGAAGCTTGGTTGATGAAACTTTGCAGCTGTCAGTCAATGTGGCCACACCCATATTATGCATGACTTTAAGCCTTGATAGTATCACTCACTCACTCGTTTTTGGAGCCTGCCTCAAGTGGCCATTCATGGAACTGCAGTTTTTGGCACTGAAGGTTGCTGCTTGGTTAATTCAGTCACACCTAGCTGTTACATCTCTATATATTATAGCCTACTACTCATAGATCTGTACAGCTCTATATCCATCCTGTCAGTTACATCAAACTCTAGATTCATCAGATAAAACAGCCACAACACGTGCCTCATTTGTTATGTTGCCGCTGAAACATGGTTGTCTGGGATTTCAGCATCCAGTGTGTGTGTGTGTGTGTGTGTGTGTGTGTGATAATGTACTGAATGCTCGACCAGTTGCGGGTCAATCCTCATCAACATGCTTAATGAGTATTTTAATGACTCACTGCACAAATTAGCTGAGAGGATTTGTAAAGGTTATGGACTTCGAGGGTGTCCAGTTGTCTGAATCTGCAGCGCTACGCAGGCTATCGCACTGATAAAGTTTTATTCTTAGAAATGTGATACGTTGCACTGAACATTTATCCGAATTCTGTGTTAGTCCGTCATGCAAAATCTAATAATCTGTGCATATAATTAAAATGTGCCACTTGCCGTATTTATATTGCTTTACTTAAATTAAATTGCATAAATGCATTGCTGTATTGCATCTTTGCAAGGCTTAAATAATAGATGTAATAGTCTGACATTTTATTTCATTATGATAAATAAATTAAAAAACAGTCAGAGCAGCAAATAAAAAATAGACCCCAACATGTTCACTGTTTGATCTGGTTTAAGTGACGTGTGAAACTCCAGCGAGCAGCTGTTTTCTGGGATTATGAAGCCTTGTTTTTTAATAAAAGTTTGCAGTCATGAGCCTTTCATAAAGATTCAGCTGGAGGCAGCAGGAACCACAGACAGGCCGGGGAACGACTGACAGACGGACAGACACGGTAGTGCCTTCGGGCTTTTAGTGGGATTTGTTGACAATCTCAAAAATACAGACTATTACCACCCTCACCCTTTAAGTGTTTAAAAGACATGATTTCACAGTGCTGCAAATACTCAGAGTTCAGCTGCTGATATATGAATTTAATACATGAACATGATTTATTTATTCTTACACTGGTTTTGCAATTCAAATTCTAGACGTACAGACGATACGATAGTGTGTTAAAAGTTAAAGCAATATTTCTACAACTCCAGCAACTCCCGCACCAGATAGCTGTCCTTTAGAGGTTGCTTCCACACACACACACACACACACACACACACACACACACACACACATTTCAAATAACCAAATAAAACTTGCTGTTCTGGCATTCTTCCATCCATACACCGAAGCAGATAAATAAATAAAATCTGTTTAAAATGTTAAAATGTCTTTCTAGTCTAACCAGGCAAAGCAATTCGCCATGACAACAGCCACTGCACATGACGACACAAATCATCATAACATTATAGAGACGGCTGCATTCGGCACAGCGTGCATGAACATTACGGTAATGTATTTTAATAAAAGAATTTACATATTGCATAAGATATTAAAATGGAAATCATGCTAATTATCCAAAAATAAAAATGATTCAATAGATACCCAGCAGTGGTGAATTATTTTCAGAGCAATCAGGGCACTAAAGTCGAGAAAAAGAAATTCTCATCTGTTAGCCGCTAATGAATTAGTTCAGTTCTTCAGTAATCACTACACTCGTGATGATCTGCACAAGCCCGCTCCTATCTCCAGGAAGCACAATGCCAAAGGTATTTCAGTTAAACCCTCATTCATAAATGTCAGGAGGTATAGATTAGACTGGGGAAATACAGAGCAATCATTACCTCGGCTAATTAATGTGTTATCGAACTTGATGTAAGTAAAGCCTTGAACTGTGGAGGGAAAATTGGATCGTATAGATGAAAAGTGGGTGAGTAGCATTCCTCAGTCTGGTTTGTTATTTTGAAACATAGAGGAAAGAAACTGGATGTTAATCACTGTTATTAAAGCATCACAGGCTCTCCGAATAAAACACACGTCCTCACGTCGGCTTGTTCTGCTGTTAGAGGAAAACAGCAGGAACAGGTGTGCAGACGGTCACACCTGAGCTGCAATCACGTCAAAACAAAACTGGAGTGATTTGTCAACAAGTGAGAGTTTCACCGTCCTGTCGGTCAAAATGAGCAACACGTTTGTTAACAGAGCAATGGAGGACGGAGGCACGGCCCCAGTTATTCGCTTCTCGAGCCAAGAAAACGTCAACATGACAAAACAGCGTCGTAATGACGCCGCTGTCGAACGTGATATACTTCCACTCCCGCTGATGGATCTTTGCTCTAATTAGCAAACACGCTCTGCTGAAAATGTGCTTTTATTATTTATGCCACGGCGTCGGCGGTGCCAGACGGATGCCGGCGTGGCCACGGCGCGTTGGTTGCCAGCGGAGGTCAGTGGATGCCACAGATTACTTAACGCCACTTTACAAACAAGTGAAGGAGAGTCTGCGGCACAGAAATCAAAGGGCCCTGCAGGGGAAGCCCCCGCCGCCGTCAGGTTCAACACCTCAGCAGAAACCCTGTGGAGTCTCTGTGGTAATAAAGACGGGTTTGGCGCTTTTTATCTTTATTAGGATGTTTCAGAGCACCGTGGCACCGCATGCCTCTGCTGCTCTAATGCCGCCATCATTCAGAGAAGCCCGAAGCATCGAGCCTGAGGGACTTCTGTCGAGACGAGTCCCTACGCAGAAAATACTTAACAAGAGCAATATTTTACTGCCGTTTATGATGGCAGCGTTTCCGCAGTCTGAATGTGCTGCTCTGTGGTCAAGCTTCTCTAATCTGCCTCCTCTTTTATTTCAGCTCCTCTTCACTGAAACCAACAGCAGCGACGATGCAAACGATCTGGACGGGACGAGTCCGTATTTCACATATTCTGTTTATTGTTGTTGTTTGTTTTTGCTCCAGTTTTGTCAAGTCAGCTTGTCTGTCAGTCACTGAGACAGCTGTCACATCACAAAACCGCCTTTGTGTTTGAGTCCTGTGTGTGTGTGTGTGTGTGTGCGTGTGTGTGTGTGTGTGCTAGCCTACCAAACAGGAAATTTCTTTGCGCAGGACTGAATGACTTTCCTTTTTTACCTCCAAAGTGGCTCCTCCGCGGACACTGCCTTTATCATAGGCACCATAGTGATGTTTTATTACACAGGAAACAACAATATGAGCAGGTGCGCCGCTTATAAATCTTATACATTTAATTGTTGTTGGCTTTTGGTTGATTTCCCCGGTGTGGGAAGCAGAGCCGTTGAAGAATCCGGGGAAATAAATCAAAGAAACAACGAAACAATGAGACAACCTCTCCAAAGAAAGCACTATATTACTGTTACATCACACAGCGTGCATGTACGCCATGTGTGAGATACAACATCGCTTAATCTAAGTTCTGAATCTGTGACTACAACATGCATAAATATTACATGAGGCTCTAAATGCAGCAGACTTTCTGTCAAAGGGAAGCAGAAATGCAGCTGTAAAGGTCAAGCTGTTAAGTAGGTTTACGATGGAAATGATTTCCTCATGTTAACTAAACGGATCGCGCTCGTTATGGATGAAATGTAACTCGTAAAAGGAAACGTTTCACACTAAAAGTTTGGGACATTTGAAGCTATTTCATTGGGATGATCATGAAAGAGAGCGAGGAGAAGTTTCTGCTGCTTTAAGATGAAACGCAGAGCGATCTACATTCCTGCTCTCTCATTCAAGGTTCAAGCGTCTAATGAATCGGAAAGATGCATATGAATGAATGAATACGTTATGGTACAAAATCATTTCCTCTGAAGCTATTTCAAAAATCTTTGTGGCGACACTCTAACTAACGTCCTCTTGTTGGAACAATGATGCTATTCAGTGCTTTTAGTGCACACACTGAAAGGTCTTTCTGACCACCACTTTAATATGAACAAAGCAGCACGGAGCCATTTCTTCTCCTCTGAGGGCCAACTGGGACATGTAACAAAAGCTGTAAGCATTAGCATTCAAATGAATTTTACAGGTGACATACAGTGCACAAAAGGTGGAGTGACAAAGAAATCCTGTTTTGGGGCACAGGAGACAGGACAACTATTTCCCCCCAAACTGTCACAAACTGCCTTTGAGTACTTTCATACTTCACTGACTCTATTTTCAGCCGACGCTAATTTAACTTTAACAGCCTGGGACTCATTATGTTGACCAGCTCGCTTCAAGGTACATGTCGGCTCCTAAAATTCATAGGAGAGTCGACGTGGTTTTACCAGCTGTTACGAAAGAAAGAAAGAAAGACTCTCTTCTGTCTGGTGAGCTCATTTCGTCCAATTTAAGCCCTCCTGGCTCGGTCATCCTTGAAGAGGATGGTAGGCTGCTGAGGACAAACATAAGAGGCCGAGTGTAATCATGAAATATGCTCGGGGAGAAGGAGCTTTGAGCATTTCTAGAACTTATAGAGCTTGTTAATTCACTTTCGTGCACAGGGTCAGATGAAAAGAGTGATGCTAAATATGAAGCTACAGCCTGTGGCCTGTTAGCTTAGCTTAGCATTGCTGCTGGAAACAGGCACTCAGCCTGGCTCTGTTGTCACTGTGAGGTTGCCAGTTTTTACTCCTGGATGGATTAAACAAGGCAGATTTAAACTGTTTGCAGTCTTTATGCTAAGCTAATTTCCGCTAAGATATTTACGTGACGGACATGATGTTGATGTTGTAGATCTTTATACATTTGTCTTTAAATGACTTACCTCATAAAAGGAAATCAGGCCACCAGATATAAAGAAAAAGTCATGATGTTTAATCTATTAGATTTGTGTACTTGGACCAAATGTTCCTTTTGTTTTGTGATACTTAGCAGGACTTTCAAACTAAAGGTTGAACACAGTGTAAAGAGCGAGAAAGGATGGATCAGTCGCAGCAGACTGGGGTTAGAGCCTGCTGTGAAACCAGCAGTCAGCTAATGCAAGAAGGAAGTTTAACCAAACCAGATTCTTTTCCTAAACTTGAAATGTTTCTCAGCGGCTTTATTTTGAAAGTCTAACTTCATATTGCATGACAGTGAACGTGGTGAGTGGTGCAGCCTCAGGAGAAACTTCCAGTTGAAATACATTTGTTTGAAAGTGGATTGTTAAGAAAAACATGAAAAATTTGTGTCCGTGTGCACAAACATTGTGACAAGCTGACGCCAGTCTGTGGCTGTTTGAGGTACGCTGACGATAACCTGAGAGCTCGACACAATAAACCGAGAGCAGCAGCGATGGAGCTTTTGAATCGGCGCCATAACCTTCGGTGAAGATGAGCAGAAAGTTGCACACGTGTTGCCTTAGAAAAGATCCCCGGTGAGAGATGTAAATCAAAATTTCATGGCTGCCAGTGACGGCTGAGCGAGTTACTCCTCACAGCGAGTGTTTACAGGAAACACAGAGAAAACATGCTGTACTTCTGCAGCTTTCAAGGCAAGAAGCCACAGATTCTCATTTCGGCCTCGCTCATCAGCCCGCTATGACGAACATCGATTCATTCAAACAGACATTTTTCATTTCTTTGAGCGTATATGCTGTTTTTTTGTTTTTTTCCTTCACATTGTGCTGCTGGAGTGCGGGTCTATTTGTGTATTGTTATAATAAGTCAATACTGTGGACTCCCACAATTTTTCATCCAAACAAATATCCTCAATAATGATCTGCAAAATGCAGAGCACAGCTCTCCGATCAGCGTTCTTTTCTTAGCTGCACAACACCGAAAGACTTCAGAATGCAGGAAACCGCTTTTCATCAGTCACAATATGACAAATCAAACACTAATTACAAGATCTGCCAGAATTAGATCAACAAATCATTTGTTCTGTTCATATTACACTTTTTGTAATGGCCTCGCAGACTTTCCCATTGGCCCTTGAAAGAAATTCATCACATGTGCAAGTGCTGGAAAGTAAATATATGGATATGAATTCTGTTGGCAGCGTGCCTGCATGCCCGCAGGGTAAAGAAAGCCTGAGTCATGTTTAGAAAGTGAATTATGGGAGATCATAAATCCTTATCTGAACAACCTTTGACCAGGAAGAAACTTTAACCGCACCGCACACGGGAAGTGTGAGCGCGCTAATGGCTGATAACAAGGAGGAATCAAACGTCTGAAACCAGCTGACAGCTGTGGGGGAGGGATTGTAGGGACCGATGGATTATTGTTGTTAGTTTGATGTTACGCAGGAAAAAAAACACCTTTTTAAAAGCTCCCACATTCCAGCAGCAGCACCTCCTAATCCTGCTTTGATGCTAATTTTCTCTCCTCACACCGAGCAGGCTGGGAAACATCTAGCGGCGCGCTCGCAGCAGAGTGCAGATCTCTGGCACGTGTGTCTGGAGGCAAACTGAGGCGGTTGTTGATCACTCCTGGCCCCCGCTGGCCCCCGCTGGCCCCTGCCGTTAACAGGCGTGAGGAGTCAGCAGAAACCGAGCGCTCCACGAAATAGGTCGTTCAGAAATGGCGAATTGCCGCCACCATGAGAGCTTCTTGAACATGCATTCATAAATGTGCAGGACGGTCTGGTAGCGTGAGAGATTAGCCGCAGGCAGAAACACACACACGATCCCCTGAAGGCTCATGCCTGGCGGAGATAATGAGGCACAAGGAAAAGGGAGGAGGAGACGGCAGACCGAGGTGGGTGATATCTTCTTAACAGCATAACTGCTTTGACCCGTAACACCTTCCGTCCTTCGGCGGCCTGCCTCCATTCTCTGTGTCCTCCCGCAGCACAAGAGCAGCGTTTCCAAGCCGACAGAGGATCCGTGGTTATATAAAAGGGAGATTCTCAATCCCGTCTTGGTTTCAGGGACAGGAATGTCTCTCTGCCTCCTGAACAAGCACAGACTGGCACCACCCGCTCGGCCTCTGCTCGCTGTTTATGAGAGTATAAAACAGCTCGGCTGTACACCGGCTCAGCGATGTCCCAGGGACCGACAGCGGCCCCCTACCCCGAGTTTGAGGTGTGTAACTCAGATGCAATCGATACCGTTGTCAATACTGTAGTGCCAGGAGGGGATAGAAGAGGAGAGAGCCAGAAAACAAGACGCGTGATGGAAAATATGTCAGCTCGCTCTCATGCAGCAGCAAATCCAATGATGTGTAGCCCATCACGTCCAGAGCACAATGTGTGGATTCAGAGGGATTTCTTCTCTCCATGCGATGCACCAGGCGTCGATATTCTCATCACACACACAAGTTTTCATCAATTGTCAGTGTTACGTTTAATTATACAGTCATAATCACATAGAATGCCTTGTACCCATACTGTCATGTGTTACACAAACAATGCATAATCATGATGAATAATAATAATAATCAATACAAAAGTCTTCATGAAAATCAACATCAGTACTTTGACACATCGAGGTTGAAACTGGACCTGACAGATTTTTACATGTGAAAATATCAGTCCTGAGATTTGACTGGTGAGTTTGAACTGTAGCTAGTTTGGTTTGAACCACAATGAACCGAAACACAGCTTTTACCATCAATTAGAACTGATCATTTCATAAGAGAGGGAAGCATCTGGAGCAAAGAGGATGAATTCATGCAGAACATCTCAGGACACGACGCTCACTGTTCCCTCACTTCCCGTCTGATCGCTCAACGCAAAACAACGGGACAAACAGTGTCTGTGAGAAGAAGGTGCAACTCGTCCAACCAGAAGTAAGCAAACCAGGAGGTTCAAGAGATCAGCTGCCCCCATCACACACACACACACACACACACACACAGATCCTAAACGCTCGACAAGCTACGTAATAAAAACCAAACCTAGCGAGTAAAAAGTGGCTTTGTTTGTTTCTATGGCGATATAGTTTGCCTAAGAATAAGGTCAGCCCCTCTGCAGAGCTGACTTCTACTGCAGCCGAGGTCCAGACGTTACTTCAGATCATACACACCTGGCTGACCCCGCCACTGCTCTCCTGTCAGTCAGGGTGATAATTAGCTCCAAATATATCTCTCCGATCCAGCCTTCTTTTCCGTGCACATAATTATATTGTACTATGCCCCCCAGGTATCTCCTTCAGAGCCGCAGAATCTATCATCTCACGTTAGAGATAAAATCACTTAATCTCGTGGAAAAACCGTTTACCTCTGCTCAGCAAATGCAGTTTTAGTCTCGGTGGAGTGGGCAGCTCAGACCTCACATTCTATGGATCCGGATATGGTGCAGGTGCACGGCCTGGTCTCAGTCACCAGAGAGTCCATCGTCTCTGAGTTTGAGTGGTAGCTCAGGTAGTACTCCTGCAGCTGAGAGTTAAGGTCCTGCTCCTGCTTGCGGCCCTTTTTCCGGCGCTTGTGGTTGACTGAGTGCTGCTGCAGCTGCCTCATGGTGTTGGGGTAGCGCCTCCACGACACATAAATAACCAGCAGGATCAATGACACGGACAGGAACAGGGCTACGCTGCCTGCAATGATTTTATGGAAAGCCATGTGTTCAAACTGTAGCTCTGGGATAAACGACGTAGGGGGTTCAGGGGAGATGGGCGATGTGGAGCTCACGGTCGTGGACTCCGTCGCCTTTCTGTCCGTCCCGCTCGGACGGACGGGTGAAGGGGTCGATCTCTGCACAGGTGAGTCGGTGCCAGGCAGGTGTGTGACACCAGAGGGGGAGAGGCGGGCTGTGATGTTCACAGTCGGGGTTGAAGTCGGCGGGACGAGAGCGGTTGCTGAGAAGACACTGGACACATCCGCACAGGTGGAGTGGTTCCTCACTACATCCACGACCCTCTCGCCCTGCACAGACTTGGGGCTGCTGCAGATCATGCTGATGTCTTTGGAGTCCCTGAAGGTTCTGAGCCAGCCCATGAGAGGACAGATGCTGGGGCTGCAGTCCCAGGCGTTCCCTGCCAGGCTGACGGTGGTCAGTGACGTCCACGCTGCCACAGCTTCCACAGGCACGCTGCTGAGCTTGTTCGATTCAAGGTTGAGTATTTGTAAGTTTGGCATGCACTGGAAAACCGCTGGGTCCAAGATTTGGATTTCGTTCCCCGACAGGTCCAGTTTCTGTAGTTTGTGCCAGGTCCAGGGCACGCCTTGATTGATGGACCGTATGCGGTTCCATTGCAGGTAAAGCGCCTGGAGGTTGGTGAGGCGAGGGAAAATGAAGAAATTAATCCTGGAAAATTGATTGTGCTCTAAATGAAGTTCTTTCAGCTTGAACAGGCCTAAGAACGTCGTGCGGGTGAGGCTCCGCAAGCGATTATAACCCAAGTCCAGAAACTCCAGGCTGCGGCACTCCAGAAAGGTACGAATGACGATCTGCTTCAGTCCATTAGACCGAAGGTGGAGATTTTGTAGCTTGCGCAGTCCGTAAAAATGTCCTGGCTGCAGAGACTGCAGCTGGTTGTAGGACAAGTCTAAATTTCGCAGGTTTGGTACGGCGCTGAACGTGTTGTTGTGCAGGTGGCTGATTTTGTTGGAGCTCAGGATCAGTTCCTTGAGCCTGCGCACACCATGGAAGGCTAAAGCGTCGATAGCGTTGATGGCGTTGTGGTCCAAGTACAGCCAGATCAGCTGATTGAGATGGGCGAACTGGTAGGGCAACAGAACCACCAGGCTGTTATAGCGCAGAGACAGACCTTGGCATCCCGTGGTGATGTTTTCTGGGATGTCTTGGAAGATGCCAGATTCGCAATAAACAATCTTTCCTTCGCAGCGGCAGCTCGCGGGGCACATCCTCTCCCCCGTGCTGAGCAGCAGCAAAACAGCTGCCTGCAGAAGAAGAAATGATAACCTCCAGTCCAACATCACAGAACCTGTTGGGGGTAGAGTGGAGCACAAGCAATCAAAGGGGTGACTTGGTTTTAGACAGAGTGGGATCAGAGACGTTCAAACAAGCAAAGGTGAGGAATGATTCGTGCAGCGAGGAGCAGCTTCAGGTCTGATGTCTGAGACGCCAGACCTGCTTCATGAACAATTCATCAACACAATCTGATGCTACTACTTTTAAGATGTGAGCACGAACACATTCAGACACAGGTGGAGGGAAAAGCTAATGTGATTTCAGCTCATGTTTAAATGAACAGCAGAGCTCCTCATCCTTCACATGTGCACATTCAGTTTAAGAACTCATAAAGCTGTCAGTCAAAACTGATCATAGCTGCTCTGAAGAGGCAGGAACACGATGACTTACCCATGGTTACTGAGGGAAGGAGTAATCCTCGGAAACAAATGGATGAGGAGCACATTAAACTGCTCTCGGATGAGAAAATCGCAGTTCATGCAGCCTCGGAGTCGATCCGCATACCGAGCATCACTTCTGTCTCCAATTAGCGGACAGAGTCAAGTTTTCCGCAGCGGCGCAAAAGCGCCTGATGTCCGTCTGCCGCTCGCGGAAAGGACGCACACTTCGGTCGGAGTTGGAGTCGCGGCTGTAGTTCAGCTGCTGTGCGCAATAACCGTCTGAGAGACTGAAGCACAATCCTCCACTCCATGCAGCCTCTCTGCCTCTCTCTCTCTCTCAGTCTCTGATCTCTCTCTCTCTCCTCTCTCTCTCCCAGTCTCTGTCTCTCTCTCTCTCAGTCTCTGTCTCTCTGTCTGTCTCTCTCTCTCTCAGTCTCTGTCTCTCTCTCTCTCAGTCTCTGTATCTCTCTCTCTCTCTCTCTCTCTCTCAGTCTCTGTCTCTCTCTCTGTCTCTCTCTCTTTGCGTCTCTCTCTCTCCTGTCTCTCTCCTCTCTCTCTGTGTGTGTCTCTCCCTCTCTTTCCCTCTCTCTCTCTCTCTCTCCCTCTCTGTCTCTCTCTCTCCCTCCCTCTCCCTCCCTCTCCCTCCCTCTCTCAGTCTCTGTCTCTCTCTCTCCCTCTCTCTCTCTTTCATGCCTCTCTCTCTCTCTGTGTCTGTCTCTCTCCCTCTCTCTCTCAGTCTGTCTCTCTCTCTGTCTTCCTCCCTCTCTCTCTCTCAGTCGTAGGCGTCTTTAAGCACATATATATAAATCAGCCATGTATTTTCAGCTGTTGTGAAATATCTTTTCTCCATTAATTCTCTATGTTTTATGTCTCATCATAGGTTGAATGAATCTATAGAAAAAGGCAGTAATTTAAGTTGAGCTATATTTATCTTGCTCAGTAGGGGGCCCCCCATGACTTATGTGTCAACAAAATTTGGTCTAAAATTTGCTGTGTATGTTCTCAGACCCTCAGATTTTTTAAATGCAGTTTATTTTTTCTGACTTTCTGAGTTTATTCGCTTTAAATCTGAGCCTTGTGACACGAGGGGCCACGATATGAAGATGGCATCACACATACTGCTGACCACGACGATGATGGCACAGCTTCTGAAGTGTTTCCTTCCTTCAGTTCATTAATACCTTCAATCACCCAGTGAAAAATGACAGGAAAGTTGGGTGGTCAGGATTTTTGCTCGTTAAAATGATAATCGTCGTAACAGCTTGTTGACATGCAGCATCCATCCACACTCTCAGGCTACAGGGGGAGTTTATGTAGATAAACAGTTAGCACCTCTTGCTGTGTAGAGATGCTGCTGAAGAGGTGGCAGCGGTAGGATTATTAGTATTCAAATTAATGGTTCTTATGAAGTGGGCAGTCAGCAGACAGCAGGAGGGGAGTGAAAAAACACGCTTAAAGCAGGAGAAGATGGAGAAACCTGCAATGCTGTGCTCATTTCATGCTCATTCTTCATACTTTGCTCAGTCTGCTTTGAGCACACATCCATCACACGGGGTACAGCCGTGTGGAAAACACCAGCTTTGACTGCACAGCTTCGGAGAGTCTGAGGTGTAATGTGTGGTAACAGCAGCCCCTTGTGCACGCAACAAGAAATGTCCTGTTGTAAGAGCTGCTGACATTGATGCACAAATGCATGACTTCAGCAAAGATAAGAGTGAAATCAGCATCCGGATCAGTTTCGGTTAAAAGAAATGAGCTGATGAATTCAGAACGATATCTGGCTGGTGTGTGTGGTGAGATTTCCTCGGATGCCTGTGGATTGTATTAAGAAGAAATGATTTTTTTGAAATCTGCTGCATGTACAGCGCAGCAGGGATGAATCCGAGAGGTGTGAACATGAGCCATTCTGCTAAGATAATACCTCCCAGACTTATAGTGGCACATTTTGAAAATGAATGTCAAACACAAGCCGCTCTTCAAAGGGGGACGCTGCGTCACACGGGCCCTGGGAGATAACGTGTCATTCAAGAAATGTGCACCAAAGTGTGAGGCTGCTTCGCGACAGACTGTCAGCTGCTCCATCAGTTTATGGACCAGATCTTTATCTGGTATATGAAAGTCTAGAGAACGACTGTGTGGCCAGATCGTGGAACTTGACAAAGTAATCATCGTCAGATTGGTGACGGCCGCTATCTTCTGGCTGCCAGTTACAGAAGACGTACTGTTACCTGTAAAGATTAAAATGAGTCCACCTTGATGATGCTGATGTAGACCTTTCTGAAGTTGCAGCAGCAGCTTATGAAAAGCTGAATTTTGAATGCACGCATGTGTGTGTGTGTGTGTGTGTGTGTGTGTAGTCTGACTTGGCCTGCTGCACACACTTCACGCTGTACAGCACCTGCAGATTCTTCATTGTTATTAATGTAATATGCAGACAGATGGATTGGCAGATGGATAGTCAGATTTATTCCTCCACTCCGTCATGTTTCACTGCTCTTCCACTCAGTCTTATCTTCTAAAAGGTGCAGCCATGTCACCCGACTAAAGCCACTGTTGCAGCAAACAGCAGATTATCGTCAGTTCTTATGTTTGGAAAATAACCTTTGGTGATATTTGAAATGTCTAAGCCGGAAGGTACTCTCTCCCTAAAAGTCAGTAGCCTTTGTCTTGAGATGGGAGGATAGCGTTACAGCGATCAGCGAAAACCTTCTCCGTCTAAAATCTTGTGCACACGTCACGTCATCTCGCTGGTGAATCTGCAGGTTTCAGCTCAGGTTCAACACGACAGCAGCAGAGCAGGGAAACAGGAGCAGCTTCAGAGGCTGTGCGTGCTCTGCCACATGCTAGTGTAATCATGTTTTCTCATATTTGCCAACTATTTTGCAGGGGTTTGTATGTTACGTTTGCTTTTTTTAATATTTCACTGCTATAAGACATGGTACACTGAAATTAACTGAGTGCCTAAAGACCCATTAAATTACTGATAGTGAGTGCAGGGTTTGAGAACATCCCGTCGCTCTCACTTAAACTCAGGTGCTTCATTAAATTCTCATTTCGTTAATTTTATTTGCACGTAAACAAGTCGGTTATAGAAGATGTATCACTGTGTGCACATTATGAGAAAAAGAAAGAGACACATGTTTGAGGAAGGAATGCACGTCATAAAATCACAACTTCAAAAAGTTTTTACCAAACTGTGTTTACCCTCCATGATACTTGGGTGACAAACTAAAAAGTTCTTTGTTAAATAGCAGGAATTAAAGAAAAAGAACTCAGGTGCTGAAGCTAAATCCAACCTGTCATCACTAGTCTATCACATTAACTAGTCATTCATGTAAAATGTTACCTGTTGCAACCTTAACGTACCTTTTCCCTGATGGAGAAGAAGCACTGAGCCTCGTCTCTCATCATGTCTGAGGAAATGAAACAAATTGAAAAAGGTGTCTTTCGTGATGCTTGGTCTGCTCCTCCTTCCTGCCTCCAGCCACTTCTCACCCCCCGCAGGCCCACCCATCACTGAGGAACTCCCCACACCTGCCATTCTCCACAAGTCCACCAGATGCCCTTGGACTTTCTCTCCGACTCTCCTGACTCCCGCATCCACCTGCTCACCTGTTCTCGTTTCCCGGATCACCCCCACCTGCTGGCACACCTGCCTCTCATTATCTCAGCAGTCCTTCGGTGTATGCGACCAGCTCGCTGGCTCTTTCTTCTCCTCTGCCACTTCCTCACATTGAGCACTTGTTTTCAGCCGTCTGTACCTGCTATCAGCTACCTGTGTTTTGACCCGCCTCGCCCCTCCCTCCTCGTCGTGTGAACCGCCTCCTGACTGTACGCCTGTTCCTTTGAGCTCTGAAGTGCTTTTCCTCCGACCTGTTCTGCCTCAGTGTCTGCGTTTGGGTCCTCAATCCTGTTGCCTCATACACACATCTGTGACTGTTTGACGCAGGATTTAAATGCAGAAGCCCATTATCATCCTCTCTATAATGCATTATCAACTGATCCTTGCAGACTTCCTTGCAGAACTGTGTTTTCTTATGCATGAGAACGGTATTTGAAAAGGTAGACTATCACATAAAGGTTAGGAATCCTCTTCTGTTGCATGTTGCTGGGGAAAAGGCTGCTGGTTTAACCTTTGATACGGTGCTTTAATGGTGTGTTCATCCACCTTCCTGCCGTTAACTTCATGGATGTTGTAGCACCTCTGCTGCTGGAGCTTCAGCGTGTGAATTGGCCTAAAGAATAAGAAATGAGGTGATTATCATACTAAAGGACAGTACGTATAAAACAGAATATGAATCCAGGCCAGAACAGCTTTTCAATCATCTGAGAACTTCAGAGCGTCGACCAGCGGAGCCACAACTTTAACAGCGTAAATAAGACTCAGACACGATGAGCAAGCTCAGGATCCAATCACATCACAGCCCTTCTCCTATCAAAAGACAAAAAGAAATGTATGCAGTATTTTTTCTCCTCATTCGAGTGGTAGAAGCAGCGGGAGATAAAGAGCCAGATGTTCTGGGATGAGCCCTCTGACATGTTTACCTGCTGCTGATGTTCTGTGGAATTAAAGCTACACATTTAGACGTCAGGGTCAGAGTGAATAGAAGCTGCTTCCACGCTGTTTTAAGTCTCTCTTTGTCCTAATTGTTTTACTTTTATACATTTTTACAGTCTGTTTCAGTGGGATTCATTACGCTGCAAAAAAGCAGGTCCTTGCCTTGCTCTATTATTCAGGGCTCAGTCAGTCACAGACAGTCATTAAAGTTTCATAGGAAGCAATTTGGTGGCTGAGTTATTTGCAAAGTGAGGTGAGTGCATATGGTGGTAGCATACCTTTGTTTATGGCTTGGCTTTCCATGCTTTCATGTCAAAAAAGTCCCAATCTGTTCTCTCGTGGGGCTAATTTTTACTTCATGATGCCTGAGAAAACTTTATCATGAAGATGATGATCATGAAGGAGTCGAATCACAAGTCAGCTCATCTGACGAGTGTTTTTAAAGCTGTGCGATAAAAAAGTCAAGGCAACCTTTGAGTTAAAAAAGCTAAAGTTGTGATGTTCCCTCTAATGTTCAGAGTTGAGTATAAATACACTGTGAAACTTAATTATTGATCCATGCATCTCTGCATCGCTCGCATTGCCGGTTATAGCAAATACTGAAAAAAAGCCAGATGCAAAGTGAAAGTGGGTCATTTCGGATTTGTTCGACAACATAAATAAGAATTGATGAACAGACCACGGGGAATTTAAGGAACAACAGATGATTGCACAGCGACGTGCTGTGAGTTTAAAGAGTGAGATTAGAACAGGAGAGAACAGTTCGCCCATAACAATCTCTGACTATTCATTTCTATTCATTTCTATATATCATTAATAGATCTGACGACGCGTAGACCAGAATGACCTTTGACCTGTGGATAAGGAGGGAAGAGACCGAGCGCATCAAACTTAGGATGGAAAGATGAGAATTACAAATATTCTCACATATTATTTGGTTTAAGCCATAAATAAACCACAGACATGTGCTTTTTTGCTTTAAGGTGATAATTGTATGACACATTAGTCCAATGGAACAGTACTGTACATGTGACCCTGTTTAATGTCAGCAAGGTGAGTCTCAGGTGAGACATTGTGACATCATGTGACATTTGTTGTTTAATCTGTATAGAAGTCACTGTTTCACTGAATTATAGAAATTAAATGAGCGTTACATTTAGTGAAATTAACATTATTATTGTTGTTACACATCATTTAACTTCCGTGTGAAATAGCTACAAATCTGAATGTCTTTAATTCCTTTACTTTCTATAGTTGGGACCTAATGGATGGCAAACATACAGTGTCATAAGTCACCACACCCGAAATGAAAAAATAAATGTTCTGTTGTCTCAAAAGCTTTGAGTTAAAGTGGCTTGATGACAGTAACACAGTGGAATATGATAATAATGATTTACTGTAGAAAAGTGTAGCTCTGACACAAATATAATGCATTCAGGGGCACCTCAAGGCTCCGTTCTCAGACCGTTGTTCTTTCTAATTCTCCCTCTAATGACTCTGGCTCTGATGAAATAAAACACAAAATTCATTTAATGCAGGTCAAAAGTGTCAGAGAAGCAAACTCGGGTTTGGAAAAATTGAATAGTTTACAGTATTTGCATTTGGATAAAAAAAAAGTCCAGATTAATGTCATTCAGATCATAGTTAAGTTGATGATGCGTAACGTTACATACCTATAAACTTATATTTGAGAAAGCCGATAGATGAATGTTTCCGGAAAGAGCCACTAGGACTAAAAAGGAGGCAAAAAGAAAGCAATATATGAAAAAAGACACACCTAAAAAATCAAAGTTTTTAACTTTAAAGGTATTATCGGCAACATTTCCACATTAAAACGTCTAAAAGCGACTCGGCCTGTCACGTATATTTTGTTTTGCTTTGAACTGACAACATCCCAAATGTTTCCGACAATGATCAGACCAGAGAAATCTGTAGTTTCATTCAAGGTAACGTTTTATTTGCTGCCTGTCACTATGACCTCACAAGACAACAACTCCCATGATTCCACGGTGCTTCATGACATCATCGAACTGCGCCCCCTAGTGGCATAAATGACATACTGCATGTGTAATGACTGCAAAACTGGCTACAGAACTCTGACAGCAACATCCTGACCAGCTGTTTGTTGTATTAAAGAGATATTTCTGCTTTTACAGATTTATTTCTCATTTCTTTTCACTCATTTCTTTTCAATTCTGAAAATCTGATTAATCAATATATTTTGTATTCATTATAAAAATTCATATCTTTTTAATCTTATTTACCGTGTTTAGTCACAGCTGTGTCGACCACAGATTTAATGAATGAAAGAAATTCGGTTGTTGCCCCGTCCTTCAACTCCAACTGCTGGCTGATTGATCGAACAGTGGAAATTAAATCAGCGGCAGTGGAAGATGCATCAGTTTTATTTTTGTTTCTTAGGCACAAACTATCTGTGATTTGAAGTCAGATGCTCATTAACGTCCATCGCTGGTAATTACGCTACTCATTAAGTTGAGGGGAAGAGGGACCCATTAGGAGTGATGACTCTGACCTCGACTCAGAGTCCCATCATGAGGCCTTGAGAGCTCCCTTTGTTTACGCACGAAGCATTTCAGAGTCAGAACAGAGAGAGAAAAGACCTTCTGAGCTTCCTCACCTTTCATTCTTTCCACAGACTTTAAAAATGACACTAATAAAAATAAAAATATACACGCTTTGCTACCTGCAGTTTCCTTCTACCTGCTGAAACTGCATCATTTTCATATTCCTGGTTAAATTTCAAACAAAGTTGTTATCGTCCATCAGAAAATAGAAGAACATGTGAAATTAGAAATGTTTCACTGTCTGCTTGTAAACACTGAAAATCTGGATCTTTTAGAAACAGACAGAAGACAGCAGACATGGTTTTTCTTGCTTGTTGCTGTTTTTCATGGTGACACAGACTTAAGCTTTTAATAAGTTGACCTTTTCATTCCAGACCTCTCTGCCTATGAAGCGCTAATTAAGGACCATATTAAACCCACTGGGGGTCAATCAATGGCTGCACAGCTCAGGCTGTACTGATGCTGTTTCAGGTGTGACAAACATACCTGAAACAAAGTAGTAATGAATGAAACGACAGGCAGTACAACAGCACACCATGCATCAGCTGAATCACCAATGAGGGAAATAATTAATTCATTTTGAGGTATTCTACTTTACTGGAGTATTCATTTTAATGCTGCTATTAGCATAAATAGCATCATACTTGTGTTCCACCACATTTTGGAGATAAAGACTGTAGTTTTTAGTCATGTACATGTATTTCACACAGTTACCAGTTAATGCAAATTAAGATTTTTGTACAAAACATATGAACTTATGGTGCATTCTTACAGATTGAACTGTCCTGTGGTATAAAAGGCATAAATCAAAGCATCCAAATGCTCCTTAAATGCATCAGTAATAATATTCCGATGCACACCCGCACACAGTATTATTACTGATACACACACACACACACACACACACACACACACACACACACACACACGAGCATGAAATTCGTTAAATAGGCCATTTCTGCAGAAAGAGGACTTGTCATGTGTGCTGCATCAGAATTTAGGTCATGACAGAGAGGAACTTGTTCCTTTTCCTGTTTGTCTGATCTTAAAGCGCTCAGTTATCGGCTGGCAGAGCATCTCCACAGAGATCTAAATGCGGAGCAAACACACTTCCAGCTCCTCCGCTTTAATTGATATGCAGCCTCTGCTAACGGGCACAACGGAGTGCGCTCCGGCGTGGGCTGCGGAGACTCACTCAGTGACCAGGAGAGGGCATCTCAAGTCCTGAAACGAGCGCCAGCGAGCTCAGTCTAATCCGGCACCACATCATTCCTGTTGCTATACAACTCATTTATTCTTGATGCTTCGGTCAGCGGGTCTAATCCACAGCAGACTGCGCCTTTCCCCTCTCAGGCGGGATACAGACAACTTGTCGGGTTTGGACGACAGTTTTTTCCTCTCAGATTTCTTCCCTCGGTGTCTTTTCTGCCACTTAGCCTACGTTTAACAACTGGCGACTCGGTGTTTAAAATGCATTTTAAATGTCTTTTATGGCTCATTCTCCTGCGGCTGCGAGCCTGAGCGCGTCCATTCAAGGGCAGTCTGAATATGCTTCATCAGGCTGATGTTGTGCGGTAACGCAGGACACTACAGGCAGAGGTTGATGCACACCTCCTGGAGCTGCCCACGTCTCCGACAGGTGTGCGGCCGTGCGCTAAGCGGATCCGGCTGCGGCGCACAGTGCGTGTGTTCCCCCTTGAAGACAGGCGTCCTGGGTGCGTGTCCAACTACTTGGACCGAACGCTGAGCGCGTCTAACATGTGGACCTGGGACGCATGCAACAGAGAGCCCTGAACATGAGGAGGAGCCGACACCGCGCCAACATGGGTATGTAGACTGATCCGCAGCGTACTTATGGTCCGCAGTTCTGCGCAAAGTCTTCAGTGGTTTGCCTAATTAGCGCTTACTTAAAGCGAATGTGGCTCGTGTCTTTATGAATGATGACTGCAGGCTGCAGGATCTGAAGGAGGGTTTTCTCTCAACAACTATTAGACGAACAAAGCCTGATGCATGTGGTCATCAATCACCTTTCCAATGTGTGAAGAACATGACTTTGACTGTGATCATGAATGGAAGTGTGTGTGTTTGTGTGTGTGTGTGTGGATGTGCTGTGAACACAGATGAAGCAGGCTGGGAATAACCTCAGTGTGAACAAGCCTTCAGCACATGATGTTAGCGTTTGGTTCCCTGATCCAGCGTCATGCCTCCTCTTCTGTTTTCTGTGTATTTGGGTCCTGGTTTGTAGTGTTTGATGCTCTGAAGTCTCTCACTTTTCTGTGTGTGCAGGACTTCTCGAGCTTTTCAGATGGCTTGTATTCACCGTGGCGGTGCCCGCCTGGCTGCTTGCTGCTCCGAGCGCCATCCGAGAGCGTCCCTGCCCACAGAGCTGTAGATGTGATGGGAAAATAATATACTGTGAATCCAACGCCTTCCGCGACGTGCCAAGCAACGTGTCTGTAAGCACACAGGGCCTCTCCCTGCGCTACAACAGCCTGGCCAACCTCAGAGCCCACCAGTTTGCAGGCCTGAGTCAACTGGTTTGGCTCTACCTCGACCACAATTACATTAATGCTGTGGATGGCCAGGCTTTCCACGGGATACGCAGGCTCAAAGAACTGATTCTCAGCTCGAATAAGATCACGCAGCTGAAGAACAACACTTTTCACGACGTCCCGAATTTACGCAATCTTGACCTTTCCTACAATAAACTGCAGGTTCTCCAGCCCAATCAGTTCGTGGGTCTACGAAAGCTCCTCAGTTTGCACTTGAGGTCAAACTCCTTAAAAACTGTCCCGATGCGAGTTTTTCTTGACTGCCGCAACTTGGAGTTTCTTGATATTGGCTACAACAGGCTCCGGAGCCTCACACGTAATGCCTTCGCAGGACTCCTTAAGCTCATCGAGCTTCATCTGGAGCACAACCAGTTCTCAAAGATAAACTTTGCTCATTTCCCCCGCCTGACTAACCTGAGGGCGCTCTATTTGCAGTGGAACCGTATCAAACTGCTGACCCAGGGCCTGCCGTGGATGTGGACTTCCTTGCAAAAGCTTGACCTCTCAGGAAATGAGCTCCAGGTGTTGGACCCGAGCACATTTCAGTGCCTCCCTAATCTGCAGACTCTTAACCTGGACTCCAACAAACTCAGCAACGTATCCCAGCAGACGGCGGAGGCTTGGATCTCCCTCACCACCATCAGTCTGGCTGGTAATTTGTGGTACTGTAACCCCAACATATGTCCTCTGGTGGCCTGGCTCCAGGCCTTTAAGGGCAACAAGGAGTCCACTATGATCTGTGCGGGCCCTAAGGAGGCACAAGGAGAGAAGGTGACCGACGTGGTGGAGACTTACAACATCTGTAGAGCGACACCAACCCCCATCCCCTCAACGACATCGCCCCTCACTTCTGCATTTCAACCCGAGCTGCCGCCTCTCCCCACGCGGTCTGTGGGGGATAAGAAGCCGATCTGGAACGGGACAGCCTCCCCTGCTCCCTCCGAGGCCTCCCCCACCGTCCCTCTGCCAGACACTGAGTACGTGTCCTTCCACAAGATCATAGCCGGAAGCGTGGCCCTCCTCTTATCTGTGGCTATAATTCTGCTGGTTATCTACGTCTCATGGAAGCGCTATCCCAGCAGCATCAAACAGCTTCAGCAGCGCTCGGCGGTTAAAAAGCGGCAGAAAAAGGCTCGGGAGACCGAGCGCTCCCTTAATTCGCCGCTGCAAGAGTACTATGTGGACTACAAGCCCTCACACTCAGAGACTATGGATGTGCTGGTTAATGGGACAGGACCTTACACATACACCATCTCAGGCTCCAGGGAATGCGAGGTATGACCGTTGCCCTCCAAAAATCCATTTCCACTGCGAGGCATGAGAGGTAAATTTTCTAACGATCTGCAGAGAAAAGAACTTTTTTCTCCTCTGCTCTTGTCTGTTTTGGGATAAGTAGGTAAAGGTCAGTGCATGGTGACTTGTTCTGCAGTATGCTGGGTTTGTTCAGTTCCATGTGAGTACCCAGCTGTTGAAACATGATTCCCATCAGCTGAAACTGCAGCTCCTCTTCCTGGATAACTTACATACAGTAAGATGCACGATAAACAAACCGGGTTCATCATCCCGGGATGATAAGATAGTATTCGATCAAGTCACTGTGCAGGTTGTCCTCTCTTATCCCGTGTGTTTGCTACGACGGCGGAGTGGCAAACACACCAGTCATGTGAGTCTGATATTTGTCTGTTGCTGTATTAAATGTGGACGTATTTACAGTCACACCAGCTGATCATCTCCATTTCTGCTTCCAGCAGTCGTGTTCGCACGATTTTACTCATTAGTTGAATTTACAAAGTTCAAACAGTCACTGCAGGCTGGAGAACACTCTAACAGCCTGCGGCCAAATCAAAGATAAATTAAGAATTTTTGGGCTCAATTTCTGTCTGGCTTTTGTGTGCTGCTGCAGTAATACTAATAGTAATAAAACTGCATTATGCTGAAGCTCAGAAATATAAAGAAACTATTGGCCAGCACAAGCTGAAACTCTCTCAGGGTCCTGAGGCCGGGGTCTGATCAGCTGTCCAGTGCAGGGGGACGGAGACAGACGGCCTGGACAGAAACACAGATCGCTCTGCTCGTGCTTGATTTGCCACTTTTTGTCTCTGAATTCTTTCCCCCTCTAATTCTACACATCTGTCTCCTTTGTGCAGCAGCTTTTTTTCATTTGGCAGTATGTCTCAGTGCGATTAACAGGACATGTTGCGTTGCAGGCTTCACCTTGTGTCGGACTGAGCAGACTTGCTGTGGAGTACAGGAGACATTTTTCTCTCTGCGTCAAAGTTTTATCTCAAACTGCCACGCAGCTCATTTCCTTTATTCTATGTGGACCATATAAATCATTTTAGAATATGTCTCCAGTCAGTGCATCGTACTGTAGCGCCGCTTCCATTCTTGTTGTGTCCTTTGCTGAAGTTACCATGGGGGCTAGCGCAAATATGTTTCATTGTTTTTCGGTAATGTAACGTGCTACGAGCTACAGGGGTCGCTAAATCAGCTGTTTGTCAGATTATCTGCGGCAGAGCATTTCTCAAACGCGCCAGAAGCTCGAGGTGCGATGGCCGTCTTATCAATCTTGTAGCTTTCATGTGAGAATGTGGCGTGGGAGCATTAAATGGCAGACCTAATGGGGCTTCTGCTAGCTAGAATAACTAATAGCCCATCAGAGGTAAGGAGCCGAGACTTCCCTCAGCTTTGTTATTCCTTGCCCTCTGCAGCTCAGGGGAGCAGCCTGAGTACTTAAACTGTGATGGGTTTTTTTCTCTCTCTCTGTGTGTGTGTGTGTGTGTTGTATTTTGTGCCAAACACACAGCAATGCAAAGAACACACTGAACGACGCGTGACTTTCAAATCCACGACCCGGTTTTATGCACGTTTAAGCTCGAGTGGTGCGCTTCAGACTGCTTGAATCTGCGGCATTATTTCATCCGTGTTTATTAGCCGTGTAACGTGTGTGAGAATTCAGAAGGTGCAGTGCAAGACGGCCGGGCTGTGCAGCGATAGTGTCTGGAACTATTTGCATCACAGCACAGGCAGAGCAGCAAATCTCTCCTGATGCATTTCGGTTGTGTTGAATGGCACACGGCGGAGAGCTTCAAGAAATAGAGATGCTGTATGTGAAAAAAGATTCTCTGGGGTTCAAACTCACGGACTGAAGCATATTGCAACCCAGTGATCCCCCTCCACATTATTTTAGCTACCCCAGATAGCAAGCACTTAAGCTATTAGCTGCATTTTCAATTAGGAGAAAGAGCTTTGTAATTGAAGCCTGTTATCTTCCGCACATGCCCAGACCGACCGACTTGGAGTAAATTTGTTTCTATAGATTTCCTCCAGCACAGCTCAGCAGGTCGGCTTCAACACTGCAAACTGAACTTGGCGAGTGTGAATTTTGATGAACGCTTTGAACTGTGCCGTTCCATGGTCTTCCTGTGGCACATTATTAAGAAAAGCCCTCTCTCCCTTGTACGCCAGCCACTTCTGTGCTCACAGAGCAGCTGCAGTGCTGGCTGTCCACCCACAGATCATCCTCTGCAAAGTTAGTTCAGAAAATATTAAGGTGAAAATCCCACCGTCTCGGCCGAAGGCGATTCTTGTACTTGGGCAGAATTTGCAAGCATTAATAAGGCGAGGGGATCCTGCTCGCAGATAATGAAGGTGGGCTGTGTGAGGGCAGATGAAGTGAGGAGAAAGGAAGGTGTGCCGCCGACTGATGCAAACGCTGCTTGAAAGACTGGACTCCAAATAATTACAACTCTCGCCTGGGTTCGTTTTTCAGGCTGGCGAGGTCAGAGGCGTTGTGACGAGCAGCCTCGCTGTTAAAGCAACAATTTAGGCCGGCACGAACTCTAATCATGCAGCGACTTCTTTTCACTTTTCTCAGTTTGCTCTCAGAAATGCGGCGCCCTGTGTGCCCCTCCTGGTTATATTAAAAGCTAATGGCTCTTATGGATCTAATCAGTGTTTGCCTGGGACAGCTGCGGGTGCATTTCACTCACCAAACATTTGTTTAATTTTTAGACTGGAGAATCTGAGCCCCGTCTCTAAAATGTCAGGAACAAGAAACAAAGATGATGAGCGATGAAAATATCGAGCCTCGGCTTGCCAATATGGCAGCTTGCGCTTCATCTGTGCGTAGATGCACAGACGGCAGGCTTCCATCATGTGAAGGGAGTTTGACAGTTTTCAATATTTGCTGTTTGCTTGGCAAATAAAGGTTCGCCACGCGAGTAAAGTGGCCTCTAAAATAGAATGTGGGTTTTTAATACATCAGTTAGCGCGTATGCTCTGCAACAGCACACATCGGTGTCACAGTTATGACAAGACGACGCGACGTACTGAGACTAAATGTCGCAAAGCATTTGACAGATGACGCATCACGTTGTGTTTTTACTTCCTCCATCAGAAAAACTGCATTTGACGCCATTAATTCTCATTTTGCTTCTTGTTTGGCGGAATTGAAAAGGGCCGGGAGTGCAGGACTGGCCGGTCCGAGAGTCCACGGAGGAGAGTGCTTAGCTTTTATCATAGCTGGTGATTTTGTGAGAAATGGGCTCCGTTCAAACTCAACTGCAGCGAAATGCAGGAAGACTCAGCCGTTTAAGTGAATTGGCTGTAATGGCTGTTACGCAACGTCGTTTTTTACTGCCATGTCTCACTTATCGTTTTGCAAGTGGTGACTTGACAAAAATGGCTGTAATGGATCTTTGTGTGGGATCAAGTAGATCACAGTGGATTTGTTTCGCTGGGGACCTTCTGGAGGATCATAATTATAGAAATTTGAGTCTCAAATTCACAGTCAAATGAATTGCTCTGAGCAGCAACAGGCTCAGAGCTGTAATTGGTATTTAGGGGTTTAAAGGAACACTTTGGGAAATGCTCTTATTAAAACGGCAAAAAAAGTGCTTTTCTAATGATTCTTTGAAATCGGCTGTAACATCAGCTCACTCAGCTTTACTCCAAACTAACTCTAAAAATACCACACGTACTGAATGAAATGTGGCCGAAACACACACAGCTGGAGTTGCACGGCGTGCCCCCCCCCTCGCTCTAGTCAAGGCTGCGATTTCATGCCGAGTTAAAAAGCTGCAGTGGGATTCATTAGCACAAAGGCACATAATCAGACCTCAGACCTATCTTTGGTGTAGAGCACCTCTCAGGCTGCTGTGTGCGGGGGTGAGGTCTCCTTCAGATAAACACACTCTGCGATATGCGCGATTCTGACAGATGTTCCTCTCGGAGGTGTGATGTCTGCTCTGGTGAGGAGGTGGAATACATTTAACCAACAGCAGATCTGTGCAATAACAGCCTTTAATCGAACATGGCTCGTTAAAATGAAGACGGCAGTTCTGTTGTTTCTTGGTAATTAATCTTAGCATCTCTTCTTTCATCCCACTGATGTTTTCATGATTTTATTATTCTCATTATGATGTACTAATAGCACACGTCGCAGCCTGCTAATAGCTTAATCTGGCACAGGCGGAAAATATGATGTTCTTCCTCCACGCTTCAGCACAGACGATATTGAATTTCACTCTGGGTTAGTTGTACTTATTTACAGGACGTATACGATGAACTGCCGTTTGCGTCTCTGACGGATCGTTACAGACTCTCGCAGAAGCCCGAAGCCGGCGAGAGTCGAGATCTCTGAGAAAACATTTAGCCGCCGAGCAAGAAGGAATGAAAGTCATCGCTTTGTCGACCTCCAAACCTCTTTTAAATTGAGGTCAGCACTGATTGACAACATCATTAACTCCGATATGCACTTGATATTAGACGATAACTTAGCCCTTCACTTAAGCCCAAGATCAAATTAACCTGTCTGTTACAAACAAATCAGGTGAGTGGGAACGTGTTGGGACTGTGTTTTAAATATAATACACCAAAGAACTATGAGAAGGAATCAGAAGGCCCGTTTGAACTCAGACTAATTTGGGTACAAACGAAAAAGACCACAGAGATAAATCAAACTAAGTCTGCAGCGGTCCTCCCCTCCTGCAGCCACACATAAACCAGGATGAAAATTTAATGTGTTATTAAACTTCAAGGCCATTTTGTTCAGGCTGTGGTGAATCAGCCAAAACCAATTTTGTGTTAATTAGGCGAAGGCTAGCCTGTGTTTAGATGGAGCTCACGGTCAGGCAGTGAAAACCTGCTAACGTCAATAATCAGCTGCATGTGTGACTGAAGACGAGGCCTGAGCATCAACAGCAGCACGAGACCAGCAGTCTGCAGCCATGCACAGTTTGAGCTAGTAATGCTAATTAGCACTGATCACAATGTACAGCGGAGGCTAAAGTGAATGTCGGTAATTTGGTCATAACTCTGATCCTAAACGGTGAACCGACCCACCAACGGGCCAACAAAGCCGTGGATACGACTCAAGTCCTCCACATCAAACGAGAAAATGTGTCGTTCGTAATGACGACCAGGAGGAGTTACATTATAAACGCTGCTGTGGTGCAGGCTGGTCCAAACGACGTGGGTTAGTGTTACAGTCGAGATTAGGGGACGATAGCCGACACCCACCATCAGTAGGAAACTGCTGAACTTCCTCTCTGGCGCTATAACACTGCAAAAAGTGATTAACTGAGTAAGATGAAATGTTCTTCTTCTTTCACTTGTTTCAAGCTGTTTGATCGACACTGACCAGAACAAAGCTGCTTTGTCGTGAAATTTCCTGTGCTGTTGGCAGATAATTTAGCTTATCATAAATATTGCTTCTTCCTTTTTTTTTGAGAGCTGAGTTTTTGCAGCATTTCCGTGGTTGCTCCCAGCGGACGGCGGTCAGCGCTCCTACAGCCGTTAGTGCTCATTCACTTCAATGTAAACATCGTTTTGGGACATTTACTGAAAGAACTGCCGCTGTTGTCCTTCTTGGGTCTTAAATTGTCGCTTTGCAGTTTTATCTGAGCAATTAATAAAACGCCTTAAAGGAAGTACTTCATCGAGCTGCTTTAATGCTCTGCTGCGGGCCTTTCCTTCCTTTTCTGGGCTGATTGTGTTGTTTGAAGATGTAATGCCTCGTCCACGGCAGCGTTTCCACTTGGCTGTAACTTCAGGGGTGAACATCTAGTTTTGGTGTCACACACTCTGAACGATTGGCTCACAACTTTACGGCGGCATTCAACAATCCATCATAAAAGAGAAATGCATTATAGACGAGCCACAGAAAGCAATTTCTCCCCTGACAGCAGCCTCAACAGACCACAATGCAGTGCAGCGTCATGAAAAGCTGCAGTCTGAGTGAGGGGTGTGACTCTCGCTGTCTACCGTCACCGTTTGCTATGTGCTCTGTCTGCAGACATATGGCCCAACGCAACAGGCTCACCCCTCCCTCCCTGCCGCTCGTCAAACCAAGCAGGAAGTCGCTAACCGAAGCTGAAGCAGACGCGGCCAGCTGAAGGAAGTTTGGTACCCAGGAAATAATTTAAGCCACCTCGATGCAGAATCAGTCCTGGCATCCACTGAGCCTCACAGGCTGATGATACGTCGCAGTGCAAGTGTATCCAAGGGTGGATTTTTCCATTAAGTCTTCAGTCTGAGTTACAGCCGAGGAACAAAAGAACGATTTCAAGTCTTGGCGAGTCCGCACGGACGTTTCCCTGGAAAAAAAATGTGTGCAAAAATCTGTAAATTTCTTAAAACTTCCCAAAAAATCTGAATCCCATCACTCCCTATCGAGCGTCCTATTATTACAGCGTATCTATCAATCAGCAATCTCGCAGCCTGGATTCCCCCGGTTAAAGCGTCTGTTCACTCAATCAGCGACACTTCTGCTTTAATGGGATTTGACAGCTTATCTGGCACTTTATGAAAAGTCAGGCGCCGCAGACAGAATGAATAATATAACGTGGAAATATTAGACGTAACATTTTATGCTGTTTTATGGTCGCAGCAGCCACGTTCATTTTTCTGCTCAGCTTAAAGCAGTTGCTGCCATTCAGCCCTTCATTTTATTATGATTCATTTAATTAGGGTTATTAAGTTAATTTGACGAGTTGCTGTACTTCTGTCTGCTCTGTCGCTTCTGTTCATTTGAAAGTGATCCTTAAAGAGGGCGAAGCGTTGACTCGGCACATTAGCCCACGTCCCGGTGAGTCGGTGGACCGCGATTTGTGTCTCCGCCCTCGAGACGAGACGGCGTCTTTCATCTGTTTCCGCCGGGAAGGATTTTGATGTGACGCTGAAGTCTACCTGGAGAAGAGTATTGTGATTTCCCCAGAAACTGAAAGCCTTCATCGTGCAGCTATAACATCTCGGGCTGTGTGATGGGACAAAGTGATGAGTCAGTCAGCACAAACTGAGAATGATGCAGCATCTCCGCCAACTTCTGCTCCTTTCAGCTTCTTATGAAACGCCTGTCAGGCAGCTGCATGTGTGTGTGTGTGTGTGTGTGGGGGGGGGGTCTGTCCCCAGAATAAACATAACCTGGCACACTTCTGGTACCTACTTTTTGGCAGTTTTCTTACTTTTGTGTGGTTTTTACAGTGCTGACACAAAACAGAGCTCAGCAAGACTCGGTGCTTTGAGCTAAATGCTAACGTCAGCATGCTAACGCTCTCGCAGTCAACGCGGCTCCATGACAAAAATATTACAGGTGTAGAAAGACTTAAATCATGACCCTTCATGAAGTGACTTCTGCTCCAGATGTGTCTGATGAGGAGACTTTAATCCTCTTCAAATCAGCACATGAAGCACACATCATTACGTCATCTCCCTCCTCTTCCGCTTCTTCTTCGCTTTAATGGCGCCTTTACCTCCCACCCTGATGTTCCCTGCACATATCTGCTGTTTATTGTCTTTATTATATGTATGTGCTGTTTATTTATTGCTCTTTATTGCCATTTCTGGTCCAATGAATCAGGTTCTGATTCTGATGAACTGCAGCGGCTGCAAACCCTTCGGCCAGTTTCAGTTAAAATGCACGTTACATTTGGATGGAAGCTAATGCTAACGTGCTGATGTTGAGCTTTTCTAATGTATGCCACGTTCACAGTTTTAGTTCAGCCTGTTAGCATGCTAGCTTTAGCTTTAATTAACACAAAGAGACTAATGAGAGGGTTGTTAAGCGGTTTTAAACCAAAAACAAATGTCTTTGAGTTAATCACGGCAGCCGTGACGATGGACAGCATCACGTCAGGAACATGGATTCATGGAAGTAGTAAGGAGTGAGAATGTGAACCTCAGGAAAAGTCGCAGGATCACTGGAGTCATCAGGATTCTGTGTGCACACTCTGAGCCAATCCATTTGCAGAATATTGAATATTTGCTGGCGTATAATTTGTTGTGACATGTATTGTGCACAGGTGGAGGGAGAGGAGGGATTCATGTCTCGGTTTTCCCTCTGGGTGCCGATGTAACCTTTTCAAATCAAACAAATGGGTCAGCCCTTTGTTCCGGCAGAGTATTTTTACTTGCCCTATCTGAAAGGCATGTAATACGCTCTGATCAGCAGGGTGTTTCATCCCAAACGCTGTCAGATTGGAGACATCAGGCAAATATTAAGCTAAAGTTTCATTGTGCGGCGAGCAGAAAACGGCGCAAAATGACAGGAAATGTAGTTGTTGACGGAAAAGAAAAGCAAGCGAACACGACGCAGTGTGAGGCGTTCTCGCTGATCACAGTTTAAACTGCTTTCAGGCCTTCCTCCCCTCCATGTCTTCATCCCCCAGGTACCCTGCTCCATGGTTCAGTCCAGCGGCATCCTCCTCTCGTTTCCTCAGAGACTGAAACAAAGAGGCAGACAGACAGACAGGCAGGCAGGCAGGCAGACAGGCAGACAGACAGGCAGGCAGGCAGGCAGACAGGCAGGCAGACAGACAGACATACAGGCAGACAGGCAGGTAGGCAGGCAGACATACAGGCAGACAGGCAGACAGACAGGCAGACTGGCAGACAGGCAGGCAGACAGACAGGCATACAGGCAGACAGACAGGCAGGCAGACAGGCAGACAGACAGTCAGACAGGCAGGTAGGCAGGCAGGTAGGCAGGCAGACAGGCAGACAGACAGGCAGACAGGCAGGCAGACAGTCAGACAGGCAGACAGGCAGACAGACAGGCAGACAGGCAGACAGACAGGCAGACAGACAGACAGGCAGGCAGGCAGGCAGACAGACAGACAGGCAGACGGACAGGCAGACAGACAGAATGACAGACAGACAGACATACAGGCAGACAGACAGGCAGGCAGACAGACAGGCAGGTAGGCAGACACGCAGACAGACAGACAGGCAGACAGACAGGCAGACAGACAGACAGGCAGGCAGACAGACAGACAGACAGGAAGCTCCACCAGCAGAATTTCAAACCTGAAGCTTTTCTCGAGAGCTCTTCAGAGTAAATCTGGTCTGGTTCTGGTCAGGGGGAAGAATCTGAGGAGGGAACTCATGAAATCGACTCAGAGAATTAGCCAATTTTCCTGGAGATGAGCTCATCTCTCTCCTGCCATTATACTCCGCAATCAAATTAACTCGCGAATGACATATTGAGATAAAAATTCTATTTTGGTTTTAATGTTGGTAGATGGGCAAGATTATGTTGAGAATATTGAGAGCCCGAGTGAAGGGAACTTTGTTATGAGGTGAAATGATTATTTAGGGATTTTTTCTCTCCCTGCCGTCCAATCAGATCAGTTTTGATGTACTCACATAACACGTCTCGTTTCCTGAAGCGATCCCAGACTCGATGCCGTATCACCAGGTAGAAGCTTCAGGCTGCTCTCGTTAGCCTTTAGCTTTGGGTCGCTGCAGTCTGATTCCTGTGGGGTCGGTTTGGACTGGGACCAGGACCAAGACTGAAACGAGGGTCTCGTCGCAAACCGACCACAGAATATTGTGATAGAAGACATTTGATGTTAGCTTGAATACAAACTTAACTACTGTTAGATCCATCTGCTCCATCTGTGAACTGAAGCAAGCTGAAGCAGTACGCTATAAAAAGTCTGGATCTCGTGTTTTATTGACGTTCTTCTTATTCAAGAAGAATAATTCCAAGATTAACGCTTTCACTGAGGAGAAAACTGTTGTTACCATTTTCCCCCTGAAATCCTTCAATGATGAATCCAAAGCATTGTTGAGTTTGGCTCTAAATATTAATTATTATTGTGTGATTAAAGATTTTCTGCAGTTTTCTCGGGGGTTCGATTGAACAGATGAAACTTTGTTTTGTCAGTATGTTCAGCTGATTTTCTGTGATCCAGTTCTAATAATTCAAACTCCAGACCGACCTTCTATTTGGAAGTTTTAAGAATAGCTTTGCCGAAGCAGCACGCCTGATAATTCCAGCTTGTTGAAGGCGTCATTGTGCACTTGACACCAGAACAGGAACACGTTCTTCTTCCAGTCTGATTTTAATGCTCAGCTTGATGAGTGGTGATTTCTTATATTCTTATTTCTAATTTGACCTTTCTTTAAAACAGGGACAGCAGGCTCTATTTAAACAATGACGCCCTGCTAACGACACGTATGAAATAAATCTAAAACAGGACATCAAGAGAGATAACATCATGTAGAAATCAGGATATTTTCTGCAGCGCGTTCATACAGAACAATAAAAGCATGAAACGGCGTCCTCTCAGCCATCTGACTGTACCGAGTCGAGCCTTTGTGCCTGGATGCTGGAAACAGTAATGTGTATATTTATGCAAATCATCTGGTAGCTATGGTAACACATATGCACATCAGCACGTGAGTGTGTGGATTGTCCCTGACCAATCAGAAGAGCCAGAAGGAGCTAGAGTTGTTGATCTTGTGTCTTATTCTGTCAAACAGAAAGACAGACCTCTGATCTTCATTCTGTCTCTGCATGTTTGTCATCGTTTATCACAATGAGTGGTTGATTTCAGGTCTGAAATTACGAATAACGTTCGTTATCAGTTCGTTAGGAGGTCTCTGTGATAGCAGGGAATACAAATATATACGTGAGAAGTGTTAAAGTGCTGCATGATCAGTGCGTATGTTTAAAGCTCATGATTCACCGTGTTCTACTGTAATGATTACGCGTTTGTACAGAAACGTTTTAACGACTGCGCCCGCTGCCCTCGAGGGGTCACCATTCATCGCTGTGTGAAAGTGGAGGAGCTGGAAGCCGCTTTGAACACCAGGCAGTCGCACCTGAACAAACACTCCAAAGTGTTTGAGAAGTTTTTTGAGTCCACTTGCCGGCTGGCACGGCTCATATGTCCCCCCGTTAGAGGAAGGTCACGGTTTGGATTGAAGTAACTGCAGCGTTAAGGTTAGAGAGCCTCAAACGCTCAGCGGCTGGATGACCTCGTCAGGTAAGAGTAACCAGGTTGACAATAGGCATTCTGGGGGGTGGGGGGGGGTTGACAGTCTCCTGCATATATCTGACGTGATTTTGTGTTTGTGAGCCTGACGTGCAGGGATGCTGCGTTCTGCAGAGCATTCCCACCACAGAGCGGGTGAGATTATCCCTGGTGCCCGGAGGGGGGGGTGGGTGCATGTTTGACACCTGACACCTGCCTGTTTCTGGTGACGTGTGGATCTCAGTCAAGCTGCATTTCCATCGAGCACAGAGGCGTAAGCTCGCCGCGAGGTCATGTGCTTCTGTTGCTCCAGAGGTCGTTTTTTTTGTCCACCCACCAGTTCAACTGTTTTTGTTTTCTTAGTTTAACACATGCAAACTAGATTTTGTGGCATTCAGTCAACAGGAATCCAACAAACTTTGAAAAGCAAATGATGTCCTCTGTATTAAAGCAGCTTAACAGCGGCTGTAATGTCTTCTTAAAGGTATTATAGAATCAATGATGGAAGCTGTTTTCCTCTGCAGAGCATTTTATTGCCCACAATGCATTTTTAGTGGTGATGTTTTCCAGCCACATTTAGTCTGTTCTGGTGAGACGACAGCACGTTCTCCAAAGTGTCTCTTTTTGCTCTGACTTAGCACTTCAGTGCCACAGCTCACTGGAACCAGCAGAGAAAGAGGCTTCATGCATCCTGATGTCTCAAGTGAGCAGGAAACAAGGCGGCTGCTACGAGTCGAGCAGCGTTTAGTTCAGTCTGCATCACGTCAAGCCACGAGTCAGAGAGATGTTCACACACACACGTGTGGCACTTACATCCGGCGGCAAAGTGAGGAAAGCAAGTTCTTCCTTTGATTGTGGAAGCTCTGAATAAATCCTCCATCATGTTCTGTTTGTCAGCAATTTCAGAGTCAGGCGGCCGGCGGTGGCGACAATTACCGCCGCAAATACTGGAAAGCCATGAGAGGGGCCCGAGAGCAGCCCCTGAAGCTAGTGTGGTGGAAAAGGGCCAGCTGACACCCCGTCATGTTCCTGTTAATATACTTGAAAGATGCTGAATGGAGATTTTTCAGTCTCATGAATTTCTCTCTCGGTTAACTGTGTATTTATAGTAGCGCCGGCTACAATCACAGAAAGGCTTCTCTTCTCCCGGGCAGTCATGAAAGAGCAGCAAGGGCCACTTTGTGGCAGAATTCATTTTGTAATAATAGTTCAAATTTTGCATAATTCACAGGATTTAATTATGTCCTGAATTTTTGAGTAACTGTGAGGATAAGAAAACCTCAGACTGCCGTGGCAGAACTGTGAAATTGGAGAAAAGCAAATCCTAAAGTTGAACTTCCTGACATCTCAAAATTACCTCCATTAATCATTGCTTACGTGAAAGCCAACAACCATGAGCTCTATTTACAGGAGCCAATGGTGCAGGTTATCAGGCAGCTGAAAAGCCTCAGCCAGCCCTCTCAACGTGGAGCCGCAGGACCATTGAACGTCTTCAGACAGTGAATCTGGAGCTCTGCTTTGAGTCTTCAGTCCTTCTAGCTGCCATAATAGAGCCATAACTTTCACTTCACACATTCATTACAAGAGGAAGCCAGAATGCAAAACGAAAGACATTTCATTAAGCCACGCTCACGTTTTTAGTGTTTATCTCTATAGAAATAAGTCAGATGGGGATCTTCAAGACTGTATTTTGTATTTTTATAGTGTGCAACTGGCTTTAAAGCTGCATCAAGCAGTTAATGACCACTAGGAGGCAGACAGCTCACAGACCCACAGAAACAAACCTCGCAGCGTTTACTCCTTTATTATGTAAGAGATTAACGTCCGACGAGGCGTCCATCATCAGGAGTATTGCAATCAAAATCTAGAGTTTCCATGGTAACATTTGAGGGTTTGACTAATACCTGGAACAACCCTTACCATCCCCTAAAATACTGTTCACTACACCAGTAAATAGGATGGACCTTAGATATGACTTGGCAACAGGTGATGTCATAGAACTCCCCCCAGAAAGCTAACATTATGCTAGCTGGTATGAGTTTCAGTTTAGCTTGCTAGCTCCGTCTGTCCTTCCCATCTGCCTCGGAGGACCGGACAGCATAAACCACCTCCTCTTCCTCGTTTTCTCTCTTCAGCTGCATCTCAGTCATCAAAGTTGTCAGACTCTCCGAACAGGTTCAAACAAATGTTAAAGTCACTCATCGTTGTAATTCGATGTTAGTTTGTCCACGTGTCCCTGTTGCTATGGTTACTCATGTTAGATACAGGCTGCGCATTGATTTAGAGCAGTGAACAGACAGTTTCAGTGGACTCCCTGCAGCCAATCAGAATCGAGTGTTGACCCACACCGTGGTGTAGTTGCTGGTATGGTATTGGTATGGTATGGTATTCTTCTCTTCTTCACAAATACATTTTTTCATTTTGAATATGATGAAGATGCATGAATCAGATTGAGGACAGTATCAGTTTGGTGTCCATGTAAACTCTGCTGAAGGCCTCAGTCAGGATGGGATGAGGACACATCCGTCTGTCCACTCAGTAAGAGACACTTTTCTCTGCAGCGAGCAGGAAACTGAGATTCCGGACTCTTATGAATCATCATCATTTTGACAGATGAAGTGTTACGAAACCATTAACTCTGCATCGACAAGATGCAACATGTTGCATTGTTAGCAGAAATTAATGTAAATCAGATTCAGGTTTTTTGGCCGAGAATGTGTAAAATAGAGGGAATGTGACTCTGCTGTTTATCTCTACTGTACTCTGCGGAAACGTTTCTGAGGGCAGCACATCATGAATACAGTAAACCCACCATTCAAACAGCTGAATCAAATGTCAGTTTAGTGCACTGTGCAGCAGTTAGTGCGTTGTGATTCTAGCACACTCACTCATCTATAGAAGCAGAAATGTTAGATTAGCGTTAGCATTCGATTCATCTTGTTGAAATCAGTTGAATGCAATCTATGATTATAAATGCAGTTATTAGATTCAGATTCAGAAAAACTTGCTTTGTTGCAGTATAAATTGTTAAACACACAGTTAGGAAGAAGGATGAAATACTCAAAAAAACTACAAATAAAAAAACAAAAAAGTGCAAATGTGAATGTGCCAAGGGTGAATGCAAATGGAGACTAAAATGATATTTTAAGAGTAAAAGATAAAAATGCACAATATAGCATAAATAATGCTAATAAAAACACTGATAATTAGATATGATATAAGATCAGATGAGCCTTTATTGATCCTTCAGTGGGTAAATTTGCTTGTTATTTATGGATAAACACTTCCTGTTTAAACGTCGACATTACTGTATGAGCATCAGAACTCACGCAGTTGGTGTTAACAGGGCTTGTGTGGGTGTTGCTGCACCTACACCTGTTTGACTCAGTGTGTGATAAGAACATTACAGTAAAGCAAACACAGGAGCTGCATCGACCACGCTGCTGCTCTGCTCCCCGTCTTCTCTCCAACCGTTAACCAACGTGCAGCCGCTCAGCAGCAGGAAAATTACAAGTCGTGTGCCTCATTATGCAAATAGCCATCATGCTGAATATTGACAGATTGGCACATGAGCCTACACACACACACACACACACACACACACACACACACACACACACACACGTTAACACCTACAACATACATGAATCTCACAGATACACAAACCACCCACACAATCACCAGAACTAAGCCAGGTGCATGGATGACTCCAAATCACTTATACTGTAGCTGTGACTGACAGTGTGTGTGTGTGTGTGTGTGTGTGTGTGTGTGTGTGTGTGTGTGTGTGCAGTACCGGAGGCCTGTCCACACTGTTTTCCTGCCTCTCCTGCACACTCTGGGATTGGCTCCAGCCATTGGACATGGCTGAGACTTACAAAGCAGCACAATGAAAACAGATGTCCACTGTCACTGTGAGCTGGTTCTGTCCAGAAGTGCAGCTGCATGTTGACAAGAAGAGGAAACTGGGAGCGATGTTTGTCTGTGTGGCCACTGATGTGTGGGCAAACCGCATCTGAATATGAAATCCAGGTAAAAATGAGTTTATGTACAGTTGGAATAATCATTTCTAGGAGCCTCATTAGAATATGAATCATCAGCGAAGTGGAAACCAAATGTCTGCACAGCTAACAAGGCTAAGATAGTTTAGCACAGCTGGACACACGCCTCGACACACACCTCGACACACACAGCTCGACACACACCTCGACACACAGCTCAACACACACACACCTCGACACACACACCTTGACACACAGCTCGACACACACACACCTCGTCACACACAGCTCGACACACAGCTCGATCATGAAGTGAAACAACACTCTTGCTGAGGGAGGTTTTTGTTACTAAAGGAGGAAAAAAACAGGGTACATCTTTGTTAGCCGGGCGGCCATCGAACGCCGCTGGCGGTGGAAGCTCATGGAGCTCATGTCCTTGTCGATGTACTGACTCCTATTGGTTGGCTTCAGCAGGAGGGGGGCCGACTGAAGCCCCCCCCCCGTTTAAGACTTCCTGCTGACAGGAAACAAAGAAAAGAGGCAACGACTTTGACTGTTTTGAAAGAGGCTGTCTGTCTAATTGGCTGACTGCTTACGTACATTCGTAAATGTGACCTTACACAAGTTCATCACTTACATAATACAGGCCAGTTTGAATGGAGCGAGTGGGGGCTGAGCATTTATGGGAGGTAGAAGAAGGAGGAGGAAGAGAATGAAAATACCTCAGCATGTGTCTCTGTGCCCGAGCGGCAGTGAGGTGTTCATCACCTGGGTCTCGAACTCACATCCTTAATGGCACATTGTGATCGTGTTGAGTCACCCAGAGAAAATATCATCTATTAGTTAAGAGTCCCTTGTGATAGATGCATGTAGGTAAACGCACAGCCCCCCTCAAACAAAGAGCACATAAGAGCTGCATCAGCCTTAATGATGGTGCGCACTTTAATTTATGGATGAGTGGTTCAAGTGATCAGAGACGCCAATATTCACAAAGAAAGAGAAAAATAAAGAAGAAGATGAAGAAAGAATAATATAGTAACTGCTGGCAATTACGAGCAGGCCGGCCTGATGTAGCTTAAAGCTGCATCAAGCGTTTTCCAGCTACTGGAGGGGTGACAGAAACTGCAACACGTCTGTAAAATACAGCGAAGGACAACTAACGGGCCCTTCAGGACAGACTGTGCATAAAGGCTAACAGCTAGGCTAATAAACCTGTAGGAGTGTGCAGGAAGAGCAGCAGAGAAGAAGAAGAGGAGGGTCTGTCAGCAGAACTGCCCACCCCAAAATGATTTAAAACTTCTTAAATTAAAAATATGTCGTTACACAGCTCAGCACCTGAGGAGCGTGAGAATGTTTACTCTGCATCATCCAGGAAGTGAACTCACAGCCTCAGACACCAAACAGCAAGTCATGATCATGTTTACCTGCCAGGTGACAAATCACTTCACGACGAGCAGCCACCAGGGTCGCACATAACAGCAGATTTCAAACGAAATCGCTAATCGAGACACGATCCTGGGAATTTGTGTATTTCATCTGGAGAACCGAGAGACATCTGTCATTTATTCATTATTCTTAAGATCTGCTGCTCCAAAAGGGACGAACTGATGTTTATAGATGCTCTGTTTCTCATTTTTCATGAACATTAGAGATTTATTTAAGCTGTTTCCAGGGACACATCTGACGTGCTGTGGGCTCTGTGTTGTTTGTGGAGGACAGTCTGAAGATGCAGTTTAGAGAGTTTGGTGTTAACTGAGCAAACAATGTGGGAGGAGATTCAGTCGGTGGACTTTCAGAGAAACAGAGCGGTGGACTCATTTCCTTCCAGCTCAGAGTGTCTGAGCACGCCTGCTCATTCATTTTAGCGAAGGTTGCAAAGTCGTAGCACACGCGACTGATTTGCTACGAGTTTTCAAAGTTTAGATGGCAGCTGTAGCGCCACCATCATGACTGTTAGCCCACAGTTTTAGGTGGGGAAGTTTGGAATCGGACTGGACCTGCATGCAAAGTTTGTGTCGTTTACTTTGTGCATGGGAAGGTAGATTTCCTTTGGCAAACGCAAGAGAGCCTGACTTTTATCTTTGACATAAGTTTTAGCAGTCAAATAATTTATTTATCTAATTTATTCAACCTTTGTTTAATCAGGCAGAGTCCGTGAGATTGAGATCCCTGTTCCAAGAGAGACCTGAGAGCGACGCTACAAAATCAATTAACAACACAATTACACAATAAACAAGGAATTCAGCCACAAGAATCATAAAATACGTCAGAAAATAAAGCTTTAACATCTTCAGGGGGGTGTAGGACTGTAGTCGAGGGCAGTCTGCAGTTTGCTTCATTAAAAGGTTGAAACTAACGTCAGTGTTTGCAGATCTGACGGCCAGTGTGAGAGAGGAGATGTTTGGAAGCTACAAAGAACAATACAAGACATAAGATGAGCAGCTCTGTGAAGCTTAGCTCAATGCTAAGGTCAGCATGCTAACATGCTTGCAATAAAAATGCTAACATGCTGATGTTTAGCAGGTAATATTTAGCTTGGTCACCATTTTAGTTTGGAATGTTGGTGTGCTAACATTTGCTAATTAGCACAAAGTACAGCTGAGGCTGATGGGAATGTCATCCAGAGAACCGGACACGCTAACTTTTGGCCTGATGATTGAAGTCGGAGGGTTCAGCAGAGCGATGAGGCTCCGTCCTCTGGGGACCATGAATGTCTGGAGAGGATCTCATGGTGAGCTGCCGTGTGTTTGTGTAGATCCTGGTCTGATTTGCAGGCGTCACAAACCGGCGTTTCATCACACGCCTCCACGTCTTATCTGTATGAGGCGCCAGACGACCCGGGATGAGGAAATCTTCTATAAAAATAACTTGTTGTTGAAACTTGTTTCCTGGCGTCTTCGCTGCTTTGGGGGAAAATGTTCTGTCGACACCAAAATGTTTCATCACTGACCCAAACAAACACAGACAGTTAGCGCGGCTTAGCAAATAGCATTAGCTACATCTGTGCGCGGCTTCGTCGATGTAATCCCACTGTGACTTGACTGAACGAGTGGTTTCACGCGGACGTGAGACAAACCGCCGACTTTGATGTTATAAACTGTGAAAAGATGAGTCGGTGTGCATCTTTTGTACTTTTCACCTTTGCTGATGACACTGTAGCTTGACGAGTGCCAGCACCACGGGGCTAATTAGTCTCTCTGAAGTGACGGGTATCAAGGATGGAGACCTGCCAGACGAGTAAAGCCTGTCGTGACTCATGAGCCACGATTGAGCCTTGAAGTCTGGAGAATTGGTTTTGGAGTAGGAAGATGTCAGATACAGAAACATGTTTGAGAGTCTCTGCTGCCGAGCAGGACTTCATTTATCCTGATGGCACATGGAGAGGAGAGCAGCGTGTCTCAACAGCAATGTGAGGATCTGTAAAGAGAATCTGAAACTTTCTGAGGTTTAGAAATGATTTGTCCCTGAAATAAAATTAAATAACTAAAAAAAAACGTGTGTATTTATTTAAACTAATAATAGAGCACATGAATAGACGTTTTGTCACATTTTTATGCATTTATCTTATTAGCGGAAGTCAATCTAACCCATTACTTTCTGTTATTTATTTATTTATTTATTTTCCCAATGTTCAGATTTTACATAGTATAAAAACTTTGACCTATTGTCCACACTGTGAAACATCAGTCTCACCTGCAGACAGGCAGAAAGACATGTGAGGCTCTGATTGAACTGATGTCTGGTATTCTTTAAAATGACTCCGACTGGAGGCCAATAACATTTCTTACAGTTCTGCCGCCAACAAACTCACATGAACACACAACATTTCTTATTCACGGTTACTAATTATTTTTAGCCACCATCAAGTCAGACTTTGGCTTGAATAAAGAAAAGGTGGAATCATGGCTAACGTCATTTATTTAACAGTTTTATGCACATTATTGATTAACAAAGTGATGTTTAACTGCAGGACTTTTTGGATCTGCTCTCTGAGTACTTGATGGATTCCTGACTACTCAAAGGGAAGATGCTTCTCATCACTGTGCTGTAAATGATTTGTTCTCTCATCGCTCCTCTGAACCAAATCCTGGGGAAAATTTAGGGTGTATTTCCCTAAAGCATCTATCAACGACAGGACATGGCTTCTGCAGCTTAGCAGCTGGAGAAGTGTATTCCTCCATCTTTCCTGTCAGATAGCAGCTACAGCAGTTTGTGACTGTATTGGGAATCCTCTGGAAGCAAACGTGTCTCCTTCAGCTGTCATTGTTTCGCTGCTATATTTAGTAACTCCAGCGCCGGCTCTGATTGGAGCCCATCACAGGGTTACTTTCTTTTCCCACCTCCATGTGAACAGCTTCATTAGTTTAACACAACACTCGGCTCAGTCCGTTCTCCACTTTCTGCTGTCCTGATGAAGCGTGCAGGTGCTCCACGTCTCCAAGTGATTGCTTCTTTCAAATGGGAAATTTCTGAAAGCTTCACTAATTAATGCCGTTATTTCAACACTGGATCAAAAGACTGTGTGTAGTGTAGAAGGTGTTGCTTGGAGCGACAAACCTGCAGATGATTGTTAACGGACTTAGATGCTAATTTTGTTGAGTCACATTAGAAAAGGTTGATTGAAAATCCACAAAAAAGTTTTTGTGCTCATTTGAGGTGAGCTGTTTCTACGACTACGAAGCCAAAGCAGGTGCAGTCCAAATTATTTATTTATTAATTAATGAAAGGCTTGTGGGAAGGTGAAGCAGGCAAAGGTCATATTCAGTGCAAACAGGCCAACAAATCCGAAAAGAAAGCAGAATCCAAAAGTCTTTAAAAAAAACGAGGTCCAGGGAAAAAAACAAAGTCAGAAAACTCTAAGAAACACCAGAAAACAGGGCGGGAATGCTTGACACACGAGGTACAAGAATGAACTGCCACTTAAATACAACAAAGGTGGGAAAACACAGGAAGTAAAGCAAAAGATAACACATGAGGAAAACGTTCAACATGAAACAGGAAATAACAAAACTAACTCCAAAAACCACGACAACTTGTTTTCTTTCTTTTCTTTTTTTTCAACTCTATGAGGATCAACTTTTAATTCTATCATCTTCTTTACCTTCTTCCTCTGCTATGATGTTGTGGTTTTATGACCGGAGAATTGGCGCCACCTACTGCTCCAACTCCTAATAATGGTAGTGGATAGAAACAAGCATTAATTCACATTTTATTTGCCAATTTGTTCAAAATATGGTTAAACTTTATATTTGGATGCAAACCCAGCTACTGCCTGACTGTGCAGCATTTTAGCGACTTTCAGCTCATTGTTTTGGTTCACTGTGATCACTCTCAATCTCTGAGTGGAAGAGCTCTGACAAACGTTCTGTCCACCAGCTGTCTAACATCAAGCTACCACAGAATGTGTCTCAGACCACCTCCTGCAGTCATTTAGGCAATTTCAATCTGTTCTTAATGCATCTTGAGTGTTTTACATCTGCTTTCACTTTCACTGTAAATCTCTATCTGGATGTAATTTGACTGCTCAAGATGCATGACAACATAAACGGAGTCAACATTAAACTGTGTAGATGGCAGAACAAATGTGCTGTAGAGTCAATGTGCTATTTTTACAGTCAACATGACAGAATAACAGTTTGTGCACAGTTTGATGGAGCTGCAGGAAAGTTCACGGGGTCACCAAACTCAATACATTTCATTCGTTTGCTGTGTGAATATTCATAATATTTCATGTCAGTCCAGACATTATGTATTGAGAACAATAGATTTTTCAGAGCCAAACAAGTAAACACACAGAGAAACAATGAGATGGGCAAAAGTGAGCACAGAAGCAACAGAAATAGTACGTCAGCAGGTCAAAGATGAGTCTTTACTGCAGTGGATCTTTATCTGGCACGAACAGTAATATATCATGTCTGAGATAAACATGCATTTCATAGCAATGCAATTACTTTTCATCCTGATTGTCTGTTCTATGATTTCCTGAAGTCACGTACTTCAACAAAACATTTAATGAAAAAGAATCACTTTAGTTTCTCAGATATTTATACTCCCCAATCTCCTGTTTTTAGTCCTCTTCTTGACCCCTTCACTGTGGTTTGAAGGCATGCAGGAAACATTTCAGAGGCCCCCGTGGTCTGGATACATACAAACCGTCTCATTGTCCCATAAAATGAAATCTGTCCCCTTATTTGCACCAAGGTCCTGTAGCTCCATCTCTCCCACAATGAGTGAAAACGGCCACAAGGCTGGCAGATCTCGTCCATGGGCAAGAGGTTCAATTACTTCAGTTGTCATGGAGCAATAAATGACAAATTAAGTGGCTGGCACTGAGCACTGCTTGAAGGAGGCTGTATCAGAATACTAATGTCAGCTGTGTCTGACGGAGGGTAAAGAGAGACAAAAAAACCCCCAAACAAATAGCCCCAAGTTTGGAAAAGGAAAAACAGCCTTTTTTTTGCTGGATATTTTCTCTGTCCTTGACCTGGATTCAGAATCCTGTTAGTTCCTCTGCTGAAAGACGGTACAGAGATGCTTGAATTGCCATTTAAAGAAAACCTTCTTGTTATTCATAGATACTATAAGCAGCTATACATCGTTCAGTTGTATTCATCTACATTAAAGGAGCAGTGTGCAGGACTTAGTGGCATCTAGTGGTGAGGTTGCAGATTGCACCCAAATGAAACCCCCTCGCCTCCTCCTCCCTTTCCAAGCGTGAAGGAGAACCTACGGTGGCCATGAAAACAGAAAGTCCCTCTCTGGAGTAGAAACATGGCGGACTCTGCTCATTTTAAGGTACCAAAAACACAAAGAGTCTCATTTTCAGATGATTACACACATAATGAAAACATAATTATGACTATTATATTTCATTTCTGCCAATAGATCCTCCTAAATCTTACACACTGGACCTCCAAGGCCTCTGTCTTGTTTTATTCTTCCCAGCAGTCCATGATCTTTGCTAATACAGACTGGAACAGACATTGTAATCCTGTAATTAGCGGAGTATGCACACAGAATTTAAACACTGACTAATGAAAGTGCTCTGTTGTGCCAGTTTTCATCACATTAGAAAGCTAAAAGGGTTATATAAAAGGGTCTATAGCCACACTAGCGTCCCTGTGAGGTTTTAATGCTCATTACACGCCAGGAAACAAAATGACTGAATGAAAAATGGAAGCATTTTGCTCCTGTCAGATATTTGTGTACAGTTTGACCTGATGGTGGCGCCAGAGAAAACATCACACCTCATCTAAGTCAAAGGGTTTATCCACTCAGGACGTCTCAGGCTCAGCTCATCAGACTCAGCTCAACACTGTCAGACTGAAAGTCATCATGAAACAGAAGTTAGACCATCTTTATGTTGTGTAATGTGACGTTGTGAAAGAACTTAACGTCAACTGGCGGCCGGCGGGTCGTATCCTGGAAAAGGTCCAGTCCAACCTAAGAGTGATGGTTGCGCAGCTTTCCAACCCCTGGCAACAAGCCAAAAAGTCCATAATTCACAGTTCAGCCGCTCCATGGATACTCGCAGAGAATCACAAAGCTTGTCTACTAGATGCAGGATGCATCACAAGGGTTTATTTTCTGTTCTCCTGTTGTAAAGTGTTGTATTGAGTCCCAAACTGAGTACTTTGGTTTGCTTTCTGGGATCCTGAAGAGGAGTTTTTGTTGAGATAAGGACTCATTCACTGGGAGTTGAACTGTGGGTTTTGTATGGAGCACGGAGGTCAGAACCTAGTTTTTTCCATCTGTTTTAGGAGTCTGTTCAAACTGATATAGACTCAGAAAAACAGCATCAATTTTGTAACGAAGTGAAATTATTTAACAATAAAAGGCTAAATAAATTCTGGCCCTTGGACAGATGCAGCTGAGGACTGCTGCTGCGTTGTGAACGAGCTACAACAAGTTGTGAAGTGTAACGTTTTCTGTTGATCAATAAATTGTCAGAGATGGTGAATATTCAGAGTAGCTGGAGATTATTCACAGTCATCCTGCCGCCGGATGAATTTGGTTTTAATGTGGCTTATTTCCCCATCGTTGACATTGTCGTCATGGTGACGTTAACTGCTGCAGAGCTTTGTGTGTTGTTGCTGCAGAGTTCTACCAGCTCCTAAATCACACATGCACAATGTGTCTCGTTATCTCTCAATAACTAATATAAACGTAGCTGTAAGAGACTGTCCGAGCCTTGGCCGTCTTGGTTTCATGCCGCCCAATCACAAGAGACGTGATGTTAATTAACTGATTAAATATTATTTAGTTATCGCCCATTGTTCCGGACCTATGACCTTGAATAAAATCTGATGCAGACCTCTGAGACTTTGCAGAGTGGCTTGATATGGAGCTGTACAGGACTGCTGGCCTCCACCCACACCTCCCTCGCCCACCTTATTAGAGCAGGAGGAGGAGGGCAAGGGAGAATAAATAGAGTAGAATAAATTAGGACTCCATTGTGGTCTGTGGAGTTCTTGCAGAGTGAGAACCAAACACACACCTGCTGCAGGCTATCGGTCTGCTGTCACTCAAAGTGGTCAAGTGCAGGTTCATGTGATGGACGAGGGTCACCAGGCGCCCCACATCACATGTAATTGGATAAAAGTATGTACAGCCCGGACTTTAAGATGAGTCATCAAAGCTTCTGTAGTGTTTTACAGGAGGGGAGAAGAGAGGGAGTTTGATATAATAAATATTAAAAAATTATTCAGGATTAAAATGCATAGTAAAATTATGCAGCATAGAGACAGAACTCCCCTCAGGAAGACAATATGGGGTAACCCATAGCAACGAGAAGCATCTTTAAGACATCTTTTATTCCATCCTTCATTATCTGACTGAGGAAATGACTGTTTATTAGATATCAGTGACCTCTCTTGTTTTTTAGGGTGTCTCAGATTATTATTTTTAGTTTTTAAGTGTAATGTATGTCTGTGCATGAACTGTCTTCTTCACGACTCTTCTTCATTCTTATTTTATCACACCGTGTGCTTTGCTTTGAAGTCACAGATGACTTTCCATGCGAGAGGACAATAAAGAGATGCATCATAAAGCAGAGATTCACGAGCAGTTAGCTCAGGGACACAGGATCTGAGTCTGGGTGATGTTTTCTTTCATTTCGCTGTGACTTTAAAGGTGCATTCATAGATTTTTTTTGGCCATTATTCACTCTGCTTTTACTCCTGTTCTGGTCACGAAGCAACATCTGAGGAAAATATCTCTTTAGCTACTAGCTGCTAACAAGTCAGCTTGTCGCTAACTTTGTGCCGTGTGGTGGCAGACAGGCAGAGGACCGTGGGTTTACCGGAGCCTGGTTCCTCTCCTGAACACAGACGACAAAACCAATGAGCTGAAAGACAGTAAGGAGCTGAGGAGCTGCAGGATTGAGTGATATTTCTACACAAAGTCATTTCCCTGTTAATATAAAAATATTGATCAGTGCAGATTTAAGTCAACACTTGATCTAAAGGCTTGCTCAGACGTCAGGTCGGACCAACAAATTAGCCAACCATTCTGTCATCCCCGCTGTCAAAGCCTGAAAATAAGGATTTCAAACCAGAGCGGCGTTGGAAGTTTCTCAGTTAATGTGATTGCTGACCACAGTAGATTAATAGTCAGCCCTTAATCTGCTTGTTGTTCATACCCCTTTGCGAGCACTGTTAAATAATCAAACGGAGACCAAACTGAACCTCGAGATCTTGTAATTAATTACATTTTCAGTCTCCAAACCTGCAGAGCTTACAGAGCAGATGCAGGGATGTGCTTTTGGCCGACAAACAGAAACTGGTTTTATATCACTGCAGGATGCAGACAGACCCCGCCGACATCCTTTACGCCTCCCTATCCTTCATCATATCAGTGAATTTAAATCTGTGTTGTTCAGAAAACATCGAGGTTGCTGACCTCAACTCCCTGTTCCCTTCATTCTCTCTGCTTGTTTTCCTTATGTGATTTATTACTGTACATTCTGCTGGGTACATCGCAGCCCGCTCAGCAGACAGAGTGTAACTGAGTCATGCTGCAGCAGGTTTGTCAGGGTAACAGAACGTTTGCACTGAGACTGTGAACCTACATCCCCAAGGTGACCCCCAGGGAGATCCCGTCAGGCTACCCAAGGTGACAGCTGAGCATCTCGAGTCTGCCGCACACACAGGGGGTGTTCTGCAGGGAAATGAAGGAAGGCGTCACATGGATGAGATTCATTCATCTTAATAAAGTTGACCATCAAACTGATGTGGCTGCAGAGGTGCTAGTTAGGCAGAGGAAGAAATGCAGGGAGACAGCGCGAGGGGAGGAGACAGGCAGACAGGGCCATGGGAATGGCTTCTCGGCTGTAAACACAATGTTCTTTTCCCAGCATCACTCCTCTGAATAGAACAGTACCTGTCTACCTGTTGGCAACATCCTGGCAGAAGAGCTCATTTTGTAGAACTGCTGCAAATTTGACTCCCAGATGCCTGGCAGCACAATTATTCTTATAAGCAAGAATCTGTCAGACGTTCACATAAATAAACGTGTTTTTCTTCTCCACATCGTTGGCAGACAAACTGTAGAACAACAGTGATTCAAAGCAGAGTCGCTTCACGAAGGCTGTTCCTGTTTTAAACATGAGAAATCTCCTGTCACGCAAGGAGCGGCGTCTTTTATGTTGCAGCAGTTGTGATAAATCCTGGGTAGTTAGCACACGCAGTGAACAAACAAGGACAACAGTAGCACCCACAGACGCTCAAGTTCCATCAGCTTTAACCTGCAGTGGAACATGATCGTGATTGCCCCGCTGGTCACATCTTTTATTGGCCCCGCCCCCGTCACGCCAAGCACATGGTGGAACGCTTCAGACAGCTGCTACGAAGAGGCTAACCATGCAACTCCCATCCTGCAAACCCAGCTAGAACCTGACGGTGCTAAGACAGCATAACGCTGCAGGTCGAGCACAATAAAAGGCTGTTAATTTACTGCCGGAATAAACGAGCCCACCTGGCGTTTGAAATGTTAGACGTCAGAGCTGTGATGAAGTGTCACAATCATGCCGTCACAAAGCGGGAAGCAGCACCACCCAAATCCCACTTTATTACACCCGTAGTGATGAGAACTACGAATGAATGGAAACAGTTCAGAGTTAAGCTCCACTGTTCTCGGCCCTGCGTGGGCCCCTGACAGCTCCAGGGCCCCCAACAGCTCCCGGGCCCCGATGTAGCTGATTGCATTGTCGACGTTAACACCACCGACTTCAACGGGAAATGCAAAGATGTCACTGTTTGATTGGAAGTGATCTCATGCAAAACCACTACAGCAGTGACAATTTGTGCCGAATGCCAGTTCGATCCGTTCACCTGCACGAGTGCTTTTCCTTACATAACACGATGATGCAAAGGTGCACCGAAACCATAAACCTCCCCGTCCAACCAGCTGCCTCCTTCTCTGTGAGGTTTATGATCTCACAAAAACCATCAAACGCGTCTCTTGAAGTGGACGGATCTTTGAGGAAGCAGTTAGTCGCTAACCTCGGTGACAAGGCTCTTCACAGTAAAAGCCTCTCAGTTGCTCACCGCTAGTGGCAAGTGGAAAGCTTACAGGGCATGAAGAGCAGCAGCTCAAAGTGTTCTGGCTGCATTAACGATAGAGTGTGGTGGCAGAAATATAGGCAGCGCTGCCAGTTCATGTAAAGAGTACCTGAAAACCAGTGAGTGGAAGTAGAGACACTTTCCAGAACGTCAACTATTTCAATACCACTTGAGTAAAAGTCTTAAAGTGTCTCATTGTAACAGTATTAAAGTATTGAAAGTATTTAGCTCGTGTTGAATGTCGGCTTGTTGGTGTTACTCTGTTCTACTTCTCAAAAACATGCACTTCACAGAAGAAACAGCTGACTTATCAGGACACACAGCACACAGGTGCCTCTGAAGCATCCCTGAATTCAGCATTTACTCTTAAAGGATGACAGCAGGGCCGAAAAGGGCTTGAGTTTACTGCGGCTTGATGTAGCCCTCAGTCTCAGAGGAGGGAAATCTTTCCATTCAACTTCAACAAAAGCAGCTTCACTAAGTTCTTATTTTGCATTCTCGCTCTTCTTGGACTGAAAATTAGACCAGCGGTGCTAAAAGTGTGCTCGCAGGCAGCAGGTGCAGGCAGGACAGCGTTGAGCATTAATATCTGTGTTTGCACCAACGTTTTTTATGCAAAGTTTGAAGAATCACACTCAAAAATCTCGGAAACAGCTCATTTTAAAGATGGGTTTGGCCTTTTTCTAAAAAGAGCTGGTGCACTTAATAATGAGGTGAACAGGTAACTCATATGACTAATCACCTATTTCCACTCTAACAGAAGAGGAAGAAGAAGATGTTTCTGCAGACTGAAACATCCTGTAGCCTCACAAACCAGAAAGATCTTGTCATTCAGCTTCAAACAGGTTTCAAATAGGTTGTTTAGTTTATATGATGTTATGTGACCTATAAAATCCAGGCACAGGTGAGCTTCAGATAAGAGGCAGAGCAGAACCAGGAACTGAAAGCACATTTCACTGCAGCTGAAGCTCCTCAGAGCTCCTCACAGTGAGAAAATGTCTCTGTCGTCGTTTGGTGGAGACGTAATGCGACGGTCCTGCTCTCACTTATCCACTGCTATGCAAAGGACGGCGAGGTAAGAGCGTCCTGCTGAGCGGCAGCCCTGTGGGGGGACGGCCTGAGCACCGCCAGGGACACCGGGTCAAAACAAAATCCATAAATCTTGCAGATCAGTTTGGTGGAGATGGCAGTTTGAGACTGCTTAAAGTGGGGCAACACAGTTTCATCAACATCAGTCCTTTCTCTGGCAGGGGGAAGAATGACGAGACGACGTATGGGTCCACGCAGCGGGTGTTGCATCGCAGCACTGGCCTCGCGCCATTTTACTTGAGTTATATATTATCCTTCTGCAATATTCACATCTTATCACTGCGGACGGATCTTCGCCGGGCCTTGGCCCTTAATATCAACCCATCCTGCTAGTGCAGATCGTTCTCTGTGGAAATATCACGGGAGGCCAGCAGCTGGCTGCAGTTCATCTCTTGTCGCCTCACATTTTCAGCCACATCAATATTGGACAAGTCTGTTCAAGTTCAGGGGCGGTTTGAGACTGTAGCACTTAAACAGATGGCCGTCCTCTAGGCCTGCTCTGAAGGAAGCAGACAAACAGAACACGGTTAAACCCAATCTGCTCCTCTCCAGTGTGTCGTTGTCTTGAACAGTTTGTGCAATCAGTTGTTTCATAGTAAATATATCAGATCTTCAACCAATCATGAGGGGGGAGATCAAAGCTAGAGCAGAATAATGGTGTGTGTGTGTGTGTGTTCCATATGATTTCTGGTCAATATCCTCAAAGATTTAATATCAGAGTAGAAACTAAAGGGGATATTCACATAATGACAGAGCATTCCACACGATATTTCATATGCTCTGTGTGTGTGTGTGTGTGTTCCACAGCATTAAGAGTAAGACATACAGCCCATTCTTTAGAGTTATCACCATGGAAACTGGACAGAGTGAAAAGCCTGTGGTATGGTGGATGGAGCAGCGGCACGGCAGCATCCTGGGTCCTACACTGTGACATTCACATGAAATGTTTCAGCTCAGATCATAAACTTGCTCTGCCGACCCCTACGAAACAACAAATATATGAATTTGCTTTCCTGCTGTTGAATCTTCGCTTGGCTTTGACTCTGTGGCGCCCCTGAATTGATGCAGGTCAACCTGAGATGTTAGAAGGGGTCAGAAACAAACATGGCAGTGATAACAGTAATAGAAATTCCTCACTATTCAGTCATACATCAGGAACCAAACTGGTTCTCATGTTGCCTAAACCCCGAGCTCTCACATGGTTGCACAGCTGGATTAAAGGTATTACCTAAATTCTTTCATGCCTCAGCAAGTCAGTTTTTTCAGATCCTTAAAGACCTTTTAGGACATACAGTTTAAAATATTCTCCGATTCGATGCTATGTTCATTGTTATTCCCCTTTATTAACACTGTCTGAAATGTAATCTGACAGGTTTGCAGTGATAAACTCACAGAGAGTGATCACCTGTGTGATCACCTGATCACCTGAGTGATCACCACCTCTTTCACCTGATTGTTTCTTTACGATCCGCAGCTTAACATCTGGCCGGACTGACATCAAACAGCTGACAACACAATGGAGCTTTTAGCAGCTAAAGAGACCAAAGGGTGGTGGAGACCAAAACAGAGCTAAAAGAAAACTTATCCAAGTGGACAGAATGGTCCAACGTGTGGACAAGAGACTACAAATAAATGCTGATGTTGCTCCGTATCTGCTGAAGCTAAGTTGGGCAAACACTGTAAGAAATGTTGTATAATTCCAACTCCAAGAGTAGATCATCAGGTTATTAGTGTTTGGGAGCATGTTGTTGATTGACAGGCGTCTAAGCCTATCAAACTGAAGCATGGTTACTGCTGCTTCATCATATCCCTCCTCGACTCTGCCCCTGTTTCCCGATCTGGATTTTCTGTTTCCCATGAGCTCCCAAACCATCCCTCAATCACAGACATGTAAAAAAAAAAATCCTCACATGCAGAACTTCACTGTGCTCACTCTAAATATAATACTGGAGAGGAAATTAACTGAGAACAGTTTGCACATGACTAATTACCTGCCGCATACACAGCTCAGGTATTTGAGTTTTCCTTAATTAGAAGATTTTTGAGCTTCGCTGCTTCGTGTTGCGGCGTCATGACAACAGAGACTGGGAGGAAGCAAACAGAATGTGGAAGTGAAAAAGCCAATGGGAGGATTACAGCTGCGGTTTCTTTTGAGTCAGGCTGAGTTCAGGTTATTCCCAAACCCAAACCTTTCTCCTCTCATTACTGTTAAATTCAACAGTAATCCTCAAATTAACCCCAAACTTGGATTTACGTGTTTTGCATAAAGTTTGGATGTGGCTGTTCTCTGCAGACTTGTTACTAACAAACAGCCACTAATTAATTGGACAATTCAAATAAGTGGTGGGTAAATTACCATATCTGTGATGCCTGCGAGTACCTGCATGACGGCGTGTTCACGCAGATTAAAGACACTTCCGGCTGCAGACGCCAGGTCCGTGAAATCTTCCCGTCAAACGAAATGCTGCCCAACTTCTGTGAAGCAGTCATCCACACAATCAATGAGCATTCAGTCTGAACCAAGGTGACCGCATCACTGCGTCCATTAAAGCACGTCTGTCAGTCTGTTTTGAACTTACAGTTCAAAATTATCTGTGATTTTCAGCTTCAGCTCAGTATCTCATCTAGACGAAGCAAGGCTGATAAACTCCAGAGATCCATTAGAGAATAATGAAGTGGCTTTAAAAGGGTGCACTGAATCCCTGAAGTCTTTTTTTTTTTTTTTTTTTTGGTATAATTGTGTCTCTTGACAAAACTTTTTTCCTGTGGTGAAAAAAATTGAAAATAAGGCCAAGAAATATCTTACATGTAATATTTTGTATTATACATCTTTTTAAGTAACTATTCCTACAATAGCTGATTTTTTGGTGGCCACTTAACAACAGCAGAAAAAAGCTATGAACACATCACTGACATTATCACCCTTAAAGCTGACATGGCTAATGAGTTAGCCATATCAACTTCAAATGTGATTAGAGTTGCTTATTTGGACATTCAGGCTGATATGGAGCAACATTAGCAACTTGGAGTCATGTTTCTGGGAATGTCGGTCCAATCGTCTCCCTCTTTTAGCTCTGTTTTTGGTCTCCACCAGCTCCTGCTGAATGCGCCGCTGTGTTCACCTGCTCGTTGCTAACTTTGTCTGTACGCTGTTTGGGCTTTTAGCTGAGAACGATGCTTTGAGAGAGATGAGAGAAGCAGAAGTTTTAGGCCAGAAAACCAAAACGATGAAGTAAAAGATGCTAAAAAAGAGCTGAGGGGGAGTGCAGAGTGGGTGATTGTCTGTGGGTTCATCTCTATAAGTGACCTCTTCCACATACAAACAGTCATGTGATCCATCGTAAATATAAAAATATTGATTATAGCAGCTTTAACTGCCCGGAGGAAGTCCATTGCTGTCCGGTGGGTCAACAGTTCATTCAGCTTGTCACATTTTCTGTGTGTTAACGGTGGATATGGCTAAAATATTGTGGTGCTGTGTTTTTCTGGGTTTTTGCTTCGGAAGATAAATGGTCAAAGATATTTCTTGGGCGATTCAAGGCCAGGAGAACACATTATTTAATTTTTCCCGATAAAGCAGAGTCGCTCTACCCATGCAACCAGAGCCGACCAGCATGCAGCATTGTACATAAAAAAAATCTCTAGCAGGTTAAATTTCATGTTACATGTTTCATGTTTCATGTCAGTAGAGCATCTGGCACACTATCAAATTGGATTACTTTGGGTCTGAATGCTCTAGATTTCTTGTCATAAAGATTATTGGAATTGCATCAAGGACAGCAATATTTGGTCCTCAGCGCATCGCATGTTCCAGAATGAAAGCGGCGTTTAGCTTCACTTCATGTGTGCCACGTCCGTTACATAAATTAACAATGAAGCCTAAAATAAATATGAAAGAAGAATATGATAATATCACAGCTCCAGATAAACAACTGTGACCTCAGAGGCGCCATATTTTTCGTTTTTTCAGGGTTGATTCATTTAATGACTGTTTTGACAAGCAGCATCAGCACATACTGTGTGTGTGTGTGTGTGTGTGTGTGTGTGTGTGTGCGTGTGTGTGTGTGCATTCAGGAATGTGTGTGGGAGGGTGAAGAGCGAGAGAAAAACAGTCAGCGAGGAAGAACCAACCACACGCTGTAGCTCACATCTTACTGTATACCTCCCGTTGAATGAGGATTAATGTATGCATCTATATTTCTTGGCATCTATATTCAGGTTACTTATATCTATATGCATCAGGAAAGACTCTGTTGTGACTCATAAATTGTCCATCCAGTAAATAACAGTAAATCTCAGCATGCATTGCCAACATTGATGAGCAGAAAATGGGATGAGCAGCATTAGGAGAAGATAAATCCCCACATCTGAAGGATTATGGTTATTTTGACAAATGCGAAGCGCTTTTCAAATAGAAATGTAATTACATGGTGAATATTAAAGTCAGCAAAAGATGATCTTTCTGGAATTCTAGCACATGCAGTACTACAATGTACAACTTTCGGTTTCCTTTCAGATGGATGTCAGTTTTTTTTCCCTTCTGAGTGCTAAAACCTGACAGGCAGGATGCTCATGGTCTTATAATTGCTGGATGGTTTATTAAATATTACGTGTTACCGTGCAAGCTTTTTTATGCACATTAAAAACATAATAATGTACAATTCACAATATCTACATGTGTATTTCGCCCCACTTAATTAAGTATACTGAGCGCTTGTTATCAGCTTCATGTCTGTGTCACTTACCCTGAAGTCACTTTTCTATCTGTGCTCAGAGACAATCACAGAGGGGGTCTTGCGGCCATTAGCATGCCGTTCAGCATCCACGCATGTGTAGCCGAATAGTCAGCAATGATAATAGAGGCTTGTCTGTGCTCCCTCGCCACAGTGTTGACCACTGAGTGAATTATCCAGCTGACAGGGAGCAGCAGCACAGCTTAGGAGGCGGAGGATGTTGTTGATATGCCAATGAGAGCTCATGCCTCCCCTCCCAGTCTGAGGCATGCTGGCATGGTGCAGCTGCCTATCACCTAATTGGGAATCATTTAGCAGCAGCTTGACCTACATTCAGAGCGGTGCAAAGGGGGACCACCTATGCGAATGTTAGCAATCCAAAGCTAATAGCTTGGGAGTTACGATTAATTGCCGTGTGCTGTGTCACGAGAGTTTATATCGTTGTCCTCTTCTACATCTGCAGTGAAGTGCTTTGGAGAGAGTCGGTCGAGTGCTTTATTGGAGAACTCTGCCTTTTGTTATAAAACAGAGACGTAGTTTTATAATCCTGAATCCTGTGATAACTTGCTAATCCAGTATCATGATTGGGTCTGAATCCTCCATCCCAGGATGGAGCAAGGTTTGTCACACTTTGTGAACACATGATAGGATAAATTAGATTAATACCTGGACTCAGGAGTGACGTTTGAATGTAACGTCGAAGGTTTCTGTTATTAGGGCCTTGCATTGACACAGGCCTCTATTCAGTGACCTTCCCTTTAGACGAATAGTTTGATATTTTTGGAAACACTCGTTCACACTGTAAATGTCCAGTAAATAGGAAGCTACAACTTGCAGCTGCTTATCTTAGCTTAGCATGAAGACAGGAAACAGGGAGACAGCTAGCCTGGTTTTATCTAAAGGAGGCAAAATCTGCTTACCAGCACCCCTAAAGCTCACTAGCAGCAGCAGCCGCACAGCGTAGCTTCTTATTTACCTTACCGTACAGATCTCATCTCAGTCTCCACAAGAATAAAGAAAGCGTATTTTCCAAAATGTCAAATATTCTTTAAAACATCACCTCTGGGTAGTCAGATCTACTGTATTTTTGCAGACAGAAATGGCCACAAGAGCTGGTAGTGAATAATTTGTCATGTTGCCTGGGGTGAGGATTTCAGTGCTGAGGGCAGACTCTCACTACGTCTTCTGCCTCTGCTTCAGGCATAATTCTTTTTTTTTTTTTTTTTGTCATTTATGTCATTGCAGCATGTTTTTGTCATTTATATTTCATGATTTTTGTTTTGTCAAACAATCACATTTTTAGCACTTGTTCTGTTATTTACACTCAAACAGCTAAACTCAGATGAGATAACTTGAATTAAAGACGATTGCTGTTGTTGATACTCGTAGCTGCTGCTGCTGCCACTTGAAGCTGGAAACAATTCCCAGAATGAATGAGACGATAATTCCTCGACAGTTTAAACTCCAGAGGTTTCCAGTAAGAAAGTGTGAGCCATTGAAGCTTAGAGGAAGATGTAAAAGAGAAGGGTGTCATGAATTTGAAATGGGATGAACGGAGCTCAGGTGTGAACTCACAGCACAGCACCTGACATAGAGGCTCGTTTCCACAGGTAGCAGCCTCTGGACAGGACGCTCACTTCTCTTTAAATTCACTTCAGGGTAAACAGATTGACAACAGTTAACGTAAGTGAAGACGAGATCAGGCCGATGCCAGATGCCCGCTTTATTACCCTGGCCGCTCGCCAGTGACTCACTGAGTAACGACTTCGGCTTGTCAGGAGGAAACAAGACTATTCTTAGATAGCTATTGTAATCAGGAGATTTGAATTCATTTCAAATTCATCCGGTTTAGTGCTCAACCTCGTTGGAAAGGACTTCCTAAGCTTAAGGTTGAGGAAAGACGGTGATCACGCCTCAGGCGAAATCCGACTGTATGTATGCGGCGCTCAGACCGAAGCAGCTCTGCTGGCGGCTGTCCAAGCTATGCTAGCCAATGACTCACCTCTCCAAGAGCTGCAACCAGAACAGCCAACATCCCCCCAATACTCCTGATTAAACCTGAACACTCACTCCGCTTGGCCAGCCAAAAAGGCTTTTATTCTTTTCTTCTATGCTAAGACATGAAACTGATCCTGTTGCTGTTTGCTGCTGCAGAAATGCAGACGTTTAGACTTCATCCTGCTCATGACGAGCTGCTGAGACGAGCTCAGAGTGGAAGTTTAAAATCATGATCATACAATGTTTTGTTGACACGAGAGAAGCAACATTTATCCATATATTTAATGACTCTCCGAAGAGAGCTGACATCGAGTTTGCTTTGACATTTTGCATTTTGTATTTTGGTAATTATGGGATGTTCTTTTCCAGAGAGACTGACGTTGATTTACAAAAGCTGTTTGAAATCTTTTACAAATAAAGGCGACCGGTTAATTGAAAGATATTTTGATGTTTAAGGAATTAACCTTTTGGTTACTGAACAGCAATAAACTGACCAGCTTACTTCCTAAAATGTACTGTGGCTTCATTTTGTATGAACAGCAGCATCGGGTGCATTCATCTGTGCCGCTTCAGTCCTCATCATTCTTCCACAGTTTCTAGCTGAGTTTAGCCTCACAGCCGGCTCTGCGGAGGCCGGTGTTGGTCACTTCATCACTTTGATCCAGACAGAATATCTCAACAGCTAACAGATGACTGCTTTAGTGCAGATATTCATGGTGAACTCGACTGACTTTAGTGATCCTTCTCCATCGTCATCATGCAACTGATGAAGCTCCCAGCTGCTGTACTTTGTGTTCAGTGCTAATCAGAAAATGCTAGCAAGCTATCATGCTAAGCTAAGATGGTGAACATCATACCTGCTTAATATCTTAGTGTTATCATTGTGAGCATGCTAGCATGCTAGCACTAGCATTTAACTCAAAGCTGTGCCTACATGCAGCCTCACAGGGCTGCTAGCATGGGGGATGCAGCAGGGGGCCAATGCAGGGGCCTCCAACACAAAAACAGGGCTGTCCAGCGTCACTGCAGATTCTTTGTGGATTACTTTGTAAACTGAAGGGCACATTTCTACTGTCTTATAAAATAATTGTGGTAACTTCACAGAGAAATACGAAACCACTGTGCAGTGTTTTGACATCTGGCATTCTGACTTCCTGGATAATCTGTCATCATCATCAGCCTGCTTAGTCTTAAATAGTTTACAGGACAGTGTGCCAATATATACAGGAAATCAGTCATTAAATCAATAAATGTCATTAGCGGAATTCACTTTTCACGTTTTGCTCACTGAAGAATTCTCACTTCGTGTTGAAGAGCTCCAGGTTCAGTGACGTTTCAGTCTCTCTTTAACTCTGTAGTGTCTGCAGAGCTCCCGCTGTGATCAATCCTTGTAATGAACTGTGTTTGTAAAGTGCAAGTCACACGGCTCAAATGTTCCAGTTCCACCTCACAACACTAAAGAGGGAAAGGATGCAGATACAACGCCATCAGCTGTCGATGGAAAATAGTGGGGAGGGCCTCACTAAAAATTAAAGACCCCATGAGATAGAAATTAGAATTTATTTCATGCTTAGCGGCTCCATGTGAATAAAAATGATGTGTAACTTAGTGAAGTGCAGAGCAGGTGACAGTTCAAGCAAAGTGCTGGAAAGGAGGCGTTAAAAAACAGAACGAGGTTGTGACACTGTGGTTGTTTTTAACTTGTGTTAGCAGCGAACCTGCAGGAAGAGCGTCTCTGTATACATACATGTATGTACACTCACCGGCCACTTTATTAGGTACACCTGTCCAACTGCTCGTTAACACAAATTTCTAATCAGTCAATCAAATGGCAGCAACTCAATGCATTTAAGGCATGTAGACATGAGAGCACCCTTGGGATCTGGAGAAATGGGAGATTCGCATCATGGATGTGCAGCCGACAAATCTGCAGCAAATGCGTGATGCTATCATGTCAATGTGGACCAAACTCTCTGAGGAATGTTTCCAGTACCTTGTTGAATCTATGCCACGAAGGATTAAGGCAGTTCTGAAGGAAAAAGGGGGTCCAACTCGGTACTAGCAAGGTGTACCTAATAAAGTGGCCGGTGAGTGTATGTGCTTTTGGTAGCAAACAAATCTACGCTAGACAAATTTGCACACTTGCTATTCAGTAAATGAAATCTTGCCTATAGGTGTAACAACGCTGCAGCAAACCGAGGCATTAGCACACACGTTGCATCACGCGGTACCTCCTGGCCAATCAGAACCTCTGCTCGGTCACTGGTGAAAGTTCAGGTTAATGTGATTCACACACATAAAGTCTCTTTTTGTACTTCTTTGAGTTTAAAAAAGGTCCAATTCCAAGCAGTAGATTGCAAACAGAGAAAAACAGTTGACGTTGATGCATCTGCCACAGACTGAACATAATGATAAAAAATGAGGAGCCACTTGAGTCGGCCTCTTTGAGAAGGTTTATCCTGCTTACCATCAGCAGTGATGGTAAGCAGGATACACGTTATGTTTGAAGCACAGCAGAAATAACCTGACACGACGCACAGTCACTCTCTGAGCTGTGCATTGTGCACTTTTTAACTATTCTACATTCTTTTCTGACAACTCTGAACAACACAAATCATTCAAAAACCCGAAATGCTATCTCAGTCCCAAACAAAGACTCTTGGCTGTTTAAGAGAGAAGCTTTTTATGCTCTCTGGACTGTTCATGCTGTTTACAATGAGGAGACCTACATAATAAAAGCACTACACCTTTCTTAAGGTGTATTTATTTATGTATTTACAGATCTGTAGAGGTGAGGCAACAAAGCCTTTTATTGTCTCAGTTACTGCGCTTCAGTTTATTTTATGGCGCCGTTGGATTTCAGCCGGGACAAACTGGCAGTGTGGAAGTTAAACAGAGGAAGCGAGAGATGTTGCGGAGACAAAGGTTGTGAGTGTTCTGCCAACTATTGCTGTACACAGAGGGAGGGGCTGCTGGTTCAACCAGCCAAGCGACCAAATCTATATTGACTGCACCACTTACATGTTTGACTTTTTACTACTACAATAATTGGAGAAAACAAGTCCACCATGTAGCCTTTCCCCTTGACAATTTGTCAGAGAGCACCCGATCCAGACCCCGCCTCCCTCGACTTGGCTCATTTTGCATTCAGAGCATTGTTGTTCATGAATTTTTTATTAAGTCCTCTGAAGTAGTGTGCAAAGTTCAGCTGCTGAATTTGACAATAGAGTGTTTTCAGCTAATCTTCGTATTAAAGCTGAGAGCAAACGGAGCGCGATCGCTTCCAGATAGGAAAACATAACCTTTTGAAAGCTGAGATTTTAAATTTAAGGGTCTGGATGGCGACGGGCTCGTGAAACTTGACCTAACCAGATACAGTGGAAACCTAAATCTAAATGCCATTTCTGCATCAAATCAAGTAAGTCCTTCTGTGAGCCGGTAAAATAATCCAAGGCAACATATTTTACAGTAGAGGTTCTGCCCACAAATCACATTACAGACATCTGTGATTTGTCAAGCAGACACTCAGAACACTGTCGCCTGTGATGGTTTAACTGGTGCAAACGCTGGAACAACAATAAGCAATATTAGCTGTATCAGCATGTTCATTCATTACCCCGCAGTATGCTGTTAAAGTTCATGGAAACGTGCAGAATGTGTGTCTCCATGTGGATTTGAACTTCACCGTGGTGCATTCAAGTGCTGCACGTGCATTATCTGACACATACGAATGTTTCTATCCATTGTATCATGTTGATTTGTGCATTCGAAGATGCATGAGTGCACCCATATTTTGTGTGAAGGCATTAATAGTCAATAGAATATTAATATCAATATCGCACAGACCACGATGCAGCTTTGTCCCTTTTAATTGACATAATTCAGACCACACTAGCACGTAAAACTAAGAGGGGTCTTTGAATCAGCAAAGTGCTTGTAATGTAATAAGCACTCGCTTCTAAATGGAGCCTTGACTCCATTTGAAAGAGGGCAGAAAATATGTGTGCACTCTTGCTTAAGGCTTTCATCTTGCATATAAATCACTCCAGCTGAAAGTGGGTGTTTGAGCGCCACAGATTTCAGGTCTTGGGGCGTGCACTGTATCAGCGGCCAAGGCTGCATTAATGACAGCGCCGCGCCACGACTGCATGAAGTAAATTAAGCCAATTCCAAAGACTCTGCGAGTGGGTAAAATGATGAAACAGAGGCTTTTCTGGCTGATTTGGAAGGTTTATGTGCGCCTCTCTTCCTCTTCCTCCCCCTCTGCTTTCTGTTTCTGCGCAGGTTCCACGGCAGCTGAGCGCTCTGACGTTGTACAGGTGTGAGCAGTCGGTTGTGGATTACTGCCACGCCCACCTGTCACTGCACCTCAACATGGGCGTGGAGCCCCCGACTCGGGCGCTGGGAGGTCCGAGGCCAGCCAAGTACCGCCCGGGCCTAATGGCTGCCCTCCCCTCTGAGCCTGTGCTGCCTTGCCCCCAGACCCACTCCCTCCACCAGTGAGCTGGGGACACTGTGAGGCTCTGTGTCCAAATTACTATCGTCTGCTGCACAGAAAGAAAGCTGTGTGGGGGGGAACTGGGACTGGTAAAGAAGCAAAGGAGACAATTAATCTACTGCAGAGCATCCTGGACCCAGGGTAACGACAATGAAAATATTTCTCAGTGGAAATAAAAGGGTGCAGCTGTATTGATTAGCGAGCTTCTGACCTACCTGACCGCCAATGTCCTCAATTAGCAAAGGAGGCTGAGCAGCAGCATGACTCCACGTCCTGCTCCGCCTCTCAAGGAGCATTAAGGATAATAATTTAATAATTTGTTAATAAACATTCTCCCTCGACTTCTCCTCGTCTGGGCGCCTCTCCGATGCGCCAGGTAAAGTAATCACATGCAAAATGCTACAAACGGAGCAGGGAAACAGCATGATAAGCACCTGAGTAGCAGAACAAATGAGAGATCAGCAAAGCTCAAAGGTTTTCTGCTGCTTTTTTTTTGACGGCGCTGTCAGTCAGAGGTCGCTCTCTTGCTCGAGTCCCCGTAGCGTTTCTCATCTCGAGAAATGAAATTACCCTCGACAAGAGAAACAAGTCAGAAAATAACGGACAATAATTGTCATATAAAATGTACAGCCTACACATCTCGCTGGCAGTAATTATAATTTACATGGTGACTTCTGATTTCCTGAATGATTTGTGATGTTTATCACATTATGCTTAATTTAATCGGGCTGGGGGATAAACAGATGAAAAATAAACAGCAGATCTCGGTTCCCTGGGAGTTCAGATATTTACGTTTCATCATCCACTCGAATCACTCTTGTAGTTAATGGTTTTTCTTTTTAAATGTGTTCTTCGACCAATTATCCGACTGTGCACTCATATATCTACATGTGCGTGCTTTTTACAGGATGTTACATTATAATATATAGTAAATAAACTGTGGTAAATGACCAGTAACAGTGTCATTCATCCAGATCAGTGGTATCAACCCAGACAGTGTGCTGTATATAGACAGCTGCGTAGGTGGTCGAGACGAGTCCTGAAGGCAGCGCTGATTAATAATGATATGTGTCTGGTGTTTGTCTCAGTGAACAGCCTGATGGTAACTTTCACTCGTTGTTTCTGCTCTGTGACTGTGTGTGACCGTTATCATGAAGTACTACAGTATTCTCAACTCGCTGGACTCGGAAAGCATCTTCCAAAACAAATAAAAACTCGGGTTAGGACATTAACAGACAGCAGCGCCACGTTCTGCACACGTGCACAGTGAGCCGTGACGACGGCCAAAGCTAAATGTGAGATAGCTGAACATTTGTCAGCTGGGAATTTGTCGTTAGTTCAACAGGTGAACTGCAGTTGTGCAATTATGTTTCAGCACCTGAAGCCTGTCCAGCACGTTGACGTATGGAAACTATAAGAGCAATACTCTGCATTCAAACAGTTAGGAGGATCATGTCTTTTTCTCTTCCAAAAGCATAAACACAAGAGCAAAAATGTGGATTAAACTATTTGACCTAATTAAAGACGCAGGCGTTAGCATTTCCAGCTAACTAGCTACTACCTGCAGTAGGATCCTGGCACTTCCGAGGCCAAGGGCATTTCATTAGTGAACCACATTTTCTGAGGTTACAGGATACAAAAGCTCCTCCATCGATTAGAACGTCCACATGTCTTCATGTCTGCTGGATGCTGATAAATCAGAGTGTGGATCCACGTTAGCGGCTCCGTCCTGCCCCTGTTACGCTGTTAGGTTTGAGGATGTTTGCTGTCAGACTGTTGGCAGGGACGGCGTCATGTTCAGGGAACACACTCGGTGGTTTGAAACCCTTCTTTCTTGTAATGTTAAAAGGGAAACATATTTTTCTTTTACAAACACAATAACAGTAAAGCAGAAATCTGACCTCTGTCTTGCTCGTCCAGGTGTGTGAGCTCAGCAGCGCTATGCTAGAGCTGTCCAGCTGTTAGCTTGATATCGTAATGGGTAAAGATATTACCCATTTTTAAAAGAGTCAGCTGGAAACATTAAAAAGTCGGACACAGGTTTTCAACCAATACATGGAACAAATGTTTAATTTAATTAGCTCAATTAGCTTAATTAGCTAGCTCGCCGCAGCTGCTAAGAGCTTGTCATTTCGATGATAAGAAGCTTCTTTTGTGAATTGTTGTGGAGGAAACTTTGGTTTTGGATTCCTCCTCGAGTCCTAAATGGTCCCCGGGTCACTTTAAACTGCATCGTTCTGCGAGAACAGAGAGCTTCGATAATCAAACAAGATGTTTTGTGACTCTAATGAATGATATATTTATTATGTTTGCTTCCTCTGTTATTTTCCTTGTATTTGCTTGTCTTTGGGGGTCAGAGTGAACACAATAAGGATGTATGATATTCTGTCATCTCCAGTCGAACTGTAATCTGGATATTTTAAAGCTGATATAAATCAGTCATCTGACATCACACTGATTGTGTACAGCTGCGTACTTGTATGTCAGATTTTCAATGATTCCTCAATAACAGACGTTTTGTAAATGCTCCACCTGTGTTCCTCCTTCAAAAAGTGCTTCTTCAGTGCAGAGGATGCAGCTTCTTATGACGACACGTTCCGACACATGACAGATTCACGCCGCTGCAGGATTTACAGCTCGCCGGCCGCACGCACCGAACGCTTTAACGACGCTGAGAGATTGCACGGCCGGCACTAAACTTAAAGTGTTCAGGAGAGCGTCTGCAGGGGGAAGCTTTCAAACTCACGAGTTCACATGCATTTACACCAACAGGCTGATGACTCATCATACGTCTACTGATAACCACTTCTGTCTCGACCGCATTACCACACAAACCAGGAAAATAATTATCACCCACAGCACGTATTCAATCAACTGCGTGACTCATAGGAACACAAGGCGAGTTGCAGATATTCTCATTGTGGAGTCGGCCTGCACGAGCAGGGCCGCTCGACGGTTTTACGGGTCGCGGGATGATTTGGGGAAGCAGAAATGATATAAGTATAATAAAGAATCTACTGGAATAGCCTGGAAAACAAAAAAACACGACTGTCGTGCATGCATGCTCATGTCAGACGCGTCACTGGGGATCACTTTTTAAAGGCCCGTGTCCGACCCTGCACAGCGAGGGAACGGCAGGCTCAGTGCTGCTCGTGGAGGCTGACTGGCTGTTATTTATATCCAATCCTATCGCAGGTTTAATTTTCAGAAAGTGTCAAGGTAATAGCGAGAGATACTTTCTGGTTTGTTATTCACTTGACATTTTATCTGTTTGGACAACATATTGGTCTTTCTGACAATCTGTTGGCACTTTCTTGGGGAGCAGACACAAGCTATTTTCTCCCTCCTCAGAGCTGTCAGACAATGCAACACTTCATTTTATGTGAGCTTAAAATCCTCTCATCCCTCATTCTGTTCCATTGATTTCATACAGTGATCTTATTTCTGGGGGATTCAGGGCGCCATACAGAGAGCCCGCTGCATTTACCAGACTCATAAAAGCACAATAAAGCAAAGGCAGAAGAAGTGGAAAAAGTCCTGACAGCGTCTTCATTTTGTGCACCTTCTCCACATCTTTTCCAAACACCTATGATCCAAATACAGTAACTCTGTACGCTTGTTTACCTACATTTCCCAAAATCCAATAAAATCAGGCCAGAGGTTTTCGCTCTTGGCAGAGTCTAACCTATATTCCTTTCATGGATGCAGAGCGGTTGGCAGAACACAGAACAAGTGGGAATATTTACCTTTTAAAAGTCTGACAGATGTACAGCTCATCTCAGACTAGCGGGGTGAAGGGTGGCGCGCTTTCATGTTCGGCTGCACTTCAGGCTGTGGCGTATTTATCTGGAAACACGCGGCTTTGTCCCGCCCAACGGTTCATGGCGCTTTTGAAGTGTTTCGATGCAAGTTGGAGGCCGAGTTTCTGCCCGTCTCCATCCACTCCACGCTGCCCTGTCGTTTCAGAGCTGTGTTGCCACCGCTGGCGGGCAGGGCAGCTGAGAAGGCGCCTGATTTCCCCCGGGAGCTCCGCTGCTGCTATGCCCACACTTTGAGATTACCTTTACCGTCTCACAAGCTCACGATGACACTGGTGCTGCTAGTTTATTTTTAAACTGTCTCTGAATCACAAGGCAATCGACTGCTTTCCTGATGCCTTTCAGGGTCAAAGGTGCAGCTGCTTTTTAATGCTCCCAATGACTCATAACGCTGTTCGTCTCACTTAAAGTTGCTTTAATCAGGGATCCTTTTCAAGGGAAATTTCTATCACTCCCACATTCCTATTCAGCTGCATAATCCTCCATTTTCTGAATTACAGCCATCGTCGCGTTGGCCATCACTTTGCTGTATGACCCAGTGATCTGCTCAGCCGTCTCATTGTTTAGCTGTGAAAAAGATTTTCTGCATTCGTTCAGTGTTAAATGAGTAAAACCTGTGTACCCCAATTTAACTTTAAAGGACAATTCCAGTGTTTTTATACCTGGGCCTCATTTTACATATTTTGGAGCCTAAATGACTGATTGGTTCAGGAGATGGTCTCAGCAGGCAGCCACGAAACAGGCTGCAGTCTAATCCTTGTGGTCCATCGCAGTGCGTCCACTAAAAGTGTTTCTGCCACTGACAGCCTCAGATTGTTTTTCTAAGCGTCTGACAGCATCATGAAAAGGGACCCTACAGAGACAGACCTTCTTGTTAAGGAGTGAGATCCTTTTTGTTCATCCAGAAGCAGCCACCAGACTCCACTGACAAAAACAGTCATTTTACCCCGGAGGACGGAGGAGCTCCAGGGCTGCCGCCGCCGCCGCCATCGGTTAGTTTGTGTTATTGTGTGACTTTGGTGTTTTAAAGGGTTAGCTCAGATCTGAACTAACCCTAAAAAACACCGACTCCACTGCAGCTTCCTAGCTTCCTGCTTTTAATGTGCAGCACATGAATAAAAACCTGATGCACAGACAGAATCAGCATCCTTTATTAACCATGGCACAGCTGAAAGCTGCCTTTTTGATGTAATAATTCATGTGACTATTAGCAAAGGAAGGCTGAAATCCTCCTGCCTGCATGAGCTTCAACCAAAATAAAAATTACACCCTCTGCCTTGTCTCCACCCCTCATAATTTTTGTAAAGTCCCTTACCCATTGTCATCTGGTTATAGTAACAAAATCCTAATAAAAAACACATTTTCATCACTTGAAATAATAAGAAGAAATTCACATGGGGATGTCAGCATTATTGGATGAAGGTTTAATATCTAAATCCAATATGCAACATAGGCTTTTCCTTGATTCCACAGATTTCCTGTACAGAACGGGGCTTCAGCAAAGCACAATTGGGACAAGACATGTTGAGACAGTAAGAACAGGGTTAATGCAGGATGATGCTTGAGTGAAAGCACATTTGGTAGCGGCGGTGAAAGGAAATGCGTGGCTTCCTTTCAAAAAAATGTCAGTAAACAATGAAATGTAGTTTAAAAATATCAGGCTGCAGCCACAGCTGCTTCAGCCTCTGCCTCTGCTGAGCCTGAAAGCCAGGATAATGCACTGTCAATTGCTGCTATTTAAATAGTTTCAGAATCCATCTCCCTCAATGCCACATTCAGTGTTGAAAATACAAATCAATTATGGTAAATAGAGACGTAGTTAAGCCGGCATTGTGCTGTGTGGTTTGTATGAAAGGCTGAATGCCACTCACTTTACCCGACACATGGGATTACACTGGCAGTATGTGCTCTATAATGTGGAAATTCTCCATCAAGCCCAACAAATGCAGTTAATCTAGTTTCACATGTACAGTGAAGGCAGTTGGGTCAGTTTGCTTCAAGGATTTCTGCTTAACACGCTCTGTACAGCAGCCTCTGCGCTGGCTTAGAGATGCACGTTGAGAGCAGGCGTGAAATGGTAAACTATATCTGTGTCGACACCTGATGTGAACTGTGGGTTTGACCTCCAGCTATTGCTTTCATCTAAGGAGTAAGAGTTAGCGGTGTGCTAGGGCTAGCAGCCTCAGATAACATGCAGGGTTACGTACGAGCTGCTTTACTGATGGTGTGGCTGCCGATGATGAAGCCATGAAGGATCTGAAAAGCTCGACAGGACTTCCAGCAGAAACAGGTGGAAGACCACCTGTTCTGTCTCAAAGTTTTACTTCAGCTTGATGGTTTGGGCCGCAAATCCCTGAAGCTTTTAGCGAACTCTAAGCTAGTTCGTTACTGCTATCTGAGCCCAGGTCTTGCTAAAATAAAGGGGGAGACGCCTGTAGCACGCCGCTAACCCTCGCAGATAGCATGCAGAGACATTCAGCTGCCGTGAGTGTAAATAAACCTGCAATAAAAATGCTGTTTCTGTGAACTGAACTGAGGTGCTGCACATGTCTTCATGGATCTCTGTAACTATGTAGTTTTTTAAGGTGTTACATTTCTGGTTAGTCTCCCTTGCATAATAATTGCACTGGTCACCAGGCGCTGCTCACTGCACAGATTGGTATTTGTACTGAGGAAAAAGGTTGCTAGGCAATCCATTGAGATCTAAGAAAAGGTCTGTATGAGATGTGGTGAAGACAGAGAGCTGGCAGTTGCTGGGTAAATTGCATCGAGACAATCAAAGTCATATCACACTGAGTTGGGAAGCAGAACGAGAGGAGCAAGCTGCTGAATGAGGCTGTTTACCTCCCGTCCTCGTGCACGCAGCAGCAAGTGGTTGATATCAACAGGCGCCGCAAACAATTAGGTGCACTCCAAACGAGTCAGTGATTGATTCTTAAAAAAAAAACAGAAAGGCTGAACGTTCATCACACCCCATTCAAGGTATGACATGCTCATCTCCCTGACTGACGTAGCTGGGAGCGCTTCGGATGTGGCTCTGAGCAAACTGCTTTGATTTGGAGTGGGACGAGTGAAGGAGGTGGCATAATTGGGTTCACATTCTGTGAAGACTGAGAGACTCCCAGCCCCCTCTCACAAGCCTCTGAAAAAAAAGTACACCCACCCAGAATAAATAATGGACTGTTGATGAAACAGCACAAATGTCTTGCACCCGACCGGGTTCAGCCCCTGACATGGCACGATGGGGCAGATTGAATTTAACCGTCTTTCAGCTTAACACACAGGTGTGGCTGCGTGCCCCGCGGAGTGTGGGGGGATTTATGGCCGGGAAGACTGTAGCTGTCATGTCCCTGCAGCAGCACCACCACTGCTCAGCATCTCTGCCAAGGCGCAGTTTACTCTGCCAGCACTGCCCTTGCATCCCAATGAGCTGCATGCAGGAAGCAGCTAATGTTACAGCCTCTCATCATGTATCCAGGGATATGAGCTCAATTAACTCAACATAAGCACTGTCGACGGGGATCAGAGCGGATACAGGCCTCGTATTCAGCTCTGTCCATAATTACAGTTTATGTAACAAACGAAGAGCCACAAAAAGCAGTGTTGGACCAATGTGATTGATTGCTTTGATGTTGAATTTCTTTGTTTCACACCTCTCATTTTAGCCTGTAATCCATCTTTTAGTGTCTGTGTGCAGCGGCGGGGGCATTAGGGGTGATCTCAGGAGCCGGGAATAAAACCAGAGGATGCTCCATCAATTTTAGCTCGCTACACTGATTTACATCTCCGTGGCAGAAGGCGATTCATGACTTGCAGAAATCCAGCATTTTTCCACACAGCTGAGAATCTATCACGGCAGATCTAATCAAGAACGTCAAGAGAGGCTACCGGAAGGATCCGGTCTGATCACGTTTGATCAGCGAGCTCGCATATTTAATCTGAGATGAGTTAAAGTGCGGAGCAACAGGAAGGTCTGCTGCTTTCAGAGCTCGTGTTGATGGGGGTCAGAGGAGCTCGCTGCGACTGGCAGGGCTTCACTCACCTGTTATCATCCGAGGATGTACACAAACACCTGGTGGGAAATCCATTAGCGGGATCTGGGCTGGGTTCACTTGTGATCACATCATTCTAAGCTGGTGGATGTAATGCTTTGAAATCTGTTCCGTTTTGATGTTCTTTGTGTATTCGAAACAGGTTGATGACACGTTTCAGAGGTCATTCAGACATGAAGAATGGATTTCCAGCTGTTTTTTTTTGTTCATTCTAACATTATTTAACTGGCTGCTCGACAAAGTTCAGAATAACTTTGGAATTAAAGCAATTACAAAAGTATTCAGCAACCAAAATGTATTGTGTTTACGTCACTGCTGTCACGTTACAAACGTTTAATGAAGCTGTTTCATGTTTTTATGAATGTATCAGTCGCCTGCAATGGTTCAACACTGAACGTGCACCTGATATCCAATCTACTTTTTTGTTTTTTTCATTTGAGGTTATGAGGCCGTTTGCCTCGTTCTCCTGCTCTTATTGCATTTAGTCACTAAATGAATTTACAGATAATCTCCTGTTTCTCTATTATGTTGACAAGAGTCGCACAATTAATTTAAAATCAGTTAAATATATGAAAAGGATTGCAAACGAGCGAATGCGGCTGGAAATTACGCTTTTAATTGCTATTAAGTCTGGCTATTAGAGCCATTGGTTCATATTTCTCGAGCACCGTCCCAGGAATACAAATGCTGTGATGTGCTGAGGAGCAGGAATTAGCCTTCTGTTTAATGCTTGTTTTCTCCTCTGTCTTTTGGAGGCTGCAGATGCTGGAACATGTTGTTTGTGTGTAAAGCCGACGGCCATCGTGTGCACTGCAATGAACTGATTTATTAAACTGTTTGCCTCACAGCAGCCACAAATATCCCCCATATTACAGGCGAGCTGGAGACTGTTGACTGGTGCATCGGTGCCGCAAAATGATAAATTACATCAAGAGCAGCCAAGTGAGATCCTTCACACACACACACACACACACACAGGACTCTAAGAGTTTATAATATAATATTACAGCAAACACAGGGGACATTTGTTGTAATTAATGAGTACTTTTTCATGACTCATACACTCTTTAAACTTTTAAGTGACGTTTTCTGTGCAGGACTTGTTTTTTACTGTGACATGAGTGAAGGATGTGAATACTTCCTCCATCACTGTGTTTTTTTTTCTATATGGCTTTTTAATTGTGATGAGATACTGATTTAATTAGCATTTGGCAAATTAATCGATTATCTCTCTTTAACTAAACTGTCTCTCTGACAGAATTAAGAAAAAGAATGAAAAACAAGCAGTCGTTCCCCAAAAGGCCGTCAGATAAATGATAAGCAGGAAAAAATGTCGTGGGGCCAGATGTTCTGTTCTTTAGTGAAAAAGACAGACAACACATCTGTTTATCTTCATCCCTCCATCAGAAGGCTCTGTGCTGCTGTTTGGAGAACACAGAAACACTATAACTGCATACTGCAAACTCACTGCATACAGTATACAGCACATACTAACACATACTAACTGTATACAGCGCATACTAACTATATACAGTACATACTAACTGTATACAGTATACAGCACATACTAACTGTATACAGTACATACTAACTATATAAAGCACATACTAACACATACTAACAGTATACAGCACATATTAACTGTATACAGTATACAGCACATACTAACACATACTAACAGTATACAGCACATACTAACTGTATGCAGTACATACTAACTGTATACAGTATACAGCACATACTAACTGTATACAGTACATACTAACACATACGAACTGTATACAGCGCAGACTAACTGTATACAGCACATACTAACAGTATACAGTATCCAGCACATACTAACTGTATACAGTACATACTAACAGTATACAGTATACAGCACATACTAACTGTATACAGTATACAGCACATACTAACAGTATACAGCACACACTAACAGTATACAGTATACAGCATATACTAACAGTATACAGTATACAGCACACACTAACTGTATACAGCACATACTAACTGTGTACAGTACATACTAACACATACTAACTGTATACAGCACATACTAACTATATACAGTACATACTAACTGTATACAGTATACAGCACATACTAACAGTATACAGCACATACTAACTGTATACAGTATACAGCACATACTAACTACATTCAGCACATACTAACTGTATACAGTATACAGCACATACTAACTGTATACAGCACACACTAACAGTATACAGTACACACTAACTGTATACAGTATACAGCACATACTAACTGTATACAGCACATACTAACTGTATACAGTATACAGCACACACTAACAGTATACAGTATACACTACAGACCAGCTACACAGTGCACATTCCAGTATTCAATAGTCTTTTGTTTCTGTGGTGTTCACATTTGCTTCAGGCATCATCCAGTTTGTTTTTAATTTGTTCCATCTTAGAGAAGCTCCTTTGTTGCCTTCCTGCACTGCATTGTGGGAGAATCATCCATCAACAGCACACTCAAAAATCAAGAGTTTTTAAATGAATCCTGGCTGATTTGAGTAAAGTAAATTTTGTGACTTTTCCAGCGTGAACACACTACAATCCCAAACCCTGATTAGATTTAGTGTGTGATATAGATCTGGGACAACTTGTGACTGGGTTCTGGTTTTGGCGTCACCACAGCTGGGACCACTATGCAGCAACGAGGGATTAAGTGAGATGAAGCATTAATCTTTAAACTGGGATTTGGCCTTCCACTTGCTTTCTCATGCTATTGAAAGATTAAAACGTAATAATCAGTGACACCTTTGAACCCTTAATATATGTTTGCATAGTCAATAATGAATTGATAAAGGCCTAATGCAACAAGCAAAGATTAATCATGTGTTGATTAGTAAAACACTGTGGCGAGTGAAGGCCCGGGTAGTTAGCATGAGCTGCAGGCGTCACCTCGGCCGAACGGGCGAATTAAAGAGCAGCATCGACAGAAGCCCTAACTTGATCTGCGGATGTGCCGTGCATAAACATCACAGGAACCAGCATCAAAGATGTTGTTAAATCTCGAGGATTACCACCGTGTGTCCACACCGAACCCCATAACTGTGAAAGGCTTTGATGTTTGCTCAGGTGGCTGTTAAAACAATGGGCTCCTCTCATACTGCCTGGCTTTCCCTGCCAGCGCTGAAAGCTGAAAAAGTTGGCTGCTTAATTGAACTTTTGCACTAAAACCTCAGAAGCACTCTGATATGAACGCAAAATCGCATATTTTATTCAAAGTGCTTCATGCATGAAGATATTAAGTGAAAATTGATGCGTTTTCAAGCAAATTTTAATAATGCATGATGTTCACTTTAAAAACACAGCTAGTTCCCGTGTTCACACACACAGCAGTGCATGAGCTGTGCAAGGACTGCACCGTGCACGAACGAGTACAACATCATTTCATAGCTGCTAAGTGCATGTCCACACCGGCAAGAAAACGGCATCCTCCTGTCAGAGGAGAATAATCTAAATTGTCAGTCTTTCTGAGTGCTGCTACATTTTATTATCCTGTATCTATTTAAAAAACGTTCCTACACAAGCTGCAGAGAACCTCACACACCTGTCAGCTCCAGAGATCACCCACACAATCTCTGCGTTTGTCTGTCTGCCCTGAGTAACAGCTCATCAGCTACCAGGCTCTGTGGACAACCACACACACACACACACACACACACCGCCTCCACTGCCACCCAGACCTGTGCACATCCATCATAATTATGCACAGCAGGAATTCAAATAGCTTAGCTCCTCGTACTTCAGAGCAGAGGAACATTGCACCAATTTCCCTCCACATTATACAGCACAAACAGAACACAAAAATCTATGTGAGTTATTTTTGTTTACTGACTATGACATTGGAAATGCTTCAGTTGATTCGGCAGAAATCTGAGAAACTATTTGTGCTTCTTGTGGTTCCTTTATCTGCCTTACGAGCGTCACATGAAAAGGTTTCTGCACAGAAAATTTGGGATACCTGGAGGCGATATTGAGTTACTATGCGAAGCCATCAGCGCCGTGTTTCCATCATAACCTGTGTGGGATGTGTCACCTTTTCTGTGGCATTTTTCACTCATCTAAAGAACGACTTCAAGCTGTGCTTCCCTGCCGGTGTTGTATCCACTCCCTCGGCTGCATCTGAGACCGTGCTGACCTGTGGACAGCACATAAATCTGCACCGGTGCCACGCAGGCTCGGGCGGCCTCTCGCAGGGCGAATGTTACGGGGGTAAAAGGCACAGACAAAGGAGGGAAAGATGAAGAGAAACGAGCGATGGAGACCAGAGGAGGAATCTGCATCACTGTGCCGAAGCCAGCAAGTCTGTTTTTGTTGAACAATTTCATTTCTTTCAGAATCCATTTACTTAATTATATCCCTTGAAGTAATACCATTTGGAATGAAAATGAAGAAATGATTTGATTTACGGGCTTCGCAGACCACCCTCTCCAGTCGTTTAAGGACCCCTCAGGTTTGTGTGGCTGTGCGAGCGTCCTCTTTATGTGTGCGCTACATGGCCTTGAATATACAGCACTGTTTAACGCAGGGGATAACAGGATCCGTCTCATGTCGACTAAATGCAGCTCTGTAAAATTAAATCAGCTTGAATCGTGCTGTTTATGAGCAGAGTTCGGCTGCTGCGACCACAGTGCTGCCTTCAAGTCTCAGGGTGACGTATTCAGGCCTGGGCATCACGCAAAACACCCAGTGATGAAAAAATATGGGATTATTTTTCTTGAATATGGGATTATTCTCTATCTAATTTACTGCTAATCCGTTCTTTTCAGTGTCGCACAAGATGCAAGATTCAATAATCAAGAATGTGATTGTTTCCGTTCAGGCCAGGTCACTCGCTCGAACGCTGCAGTAAGTCTATATATAACAAAGGAAATGTGCACTTCACGTCACCTTAGGGACGAGGAAGAAAGGGAAAGAAGGAAAGATGAGAATCGTAAACGCGAATCACAAATCATAAAGTTTTAACTCCTTGGAAGTGGAAGGTTGGATGAAACTCGGGGGAGATTAAGTGAGATTAAAAATGCTTAATACCTGGCAGCTCATCATTGGGCAGCTTTCCATGAAGCCGCGACACGAAAGGTGACTTTGACACAAAGAGCAGAGCTGTGGATGACGCTCTGTCATGTAGCAGCAGCTCTTTTTCTTTTCCCATTTCAGGTCAACAGCTGCGGTCATCGGGCTGCTCTTAAACATGGAGCCTAAAATCCTCGTTGAAATATTATTTGGTTTATGAAAACTGCCGCGTCTGCAGCCTGGGATGCGATCTTTCTGATTTTAAAGGATATTGTGCAGCCGGTGCATCATTTGCACGTATTTCAGGCTCCTATTATTAACACCACAGGAGTTTTTTAGGCTTGAAATTGTATTTATTAAAGCAGCAATCACACCGTGTGAGCGGAGTCATCCGTTATTTTTGGTTCTTTTCTAAACGTCCATTGAAAACTATAATACCGGCTATGCATTAAAACCGTCTCTGATCACAGTGGGTTGCTCGGTGCTTGCACACACTGTAATGTTGGCTCTATATCTTAAAGTTTCATTGACTTGGGCGCAGCCAGTCCGTGTTCAATTTCCCCCCGCAGTAATGTTCCCCTGAATTAAATGGGTTTGTGAAATGAGAATATAGGAAACCATTTTGGAGAGATAAAATTATTTTGGTACAGTGAGAGCAAAGTGTATATCCTCTTCTAAGTGATTTCAGGGGTGCAAAAATCAATAGCTCTCTAGTTGCATTTCTGCCAAGTTGATGGAGGTGGTTGAGTACAGGTGCAAAGATAGATCAAGTTGGAAATCAATCAAATCCGAAACATTCCACCTGAAAGGCGAGAAATGTAGGGCGCTGAAGCGGGCAGAGCTCAGAGGGTTCAGTCGTGTTGGAAAAGCTTGCAGCTCATCGTCTGCGAGGACAGAGAGGTTAGTTTGAAGGTGTCACACAAACCTGTAATCGTGTCACTCAGCTGTTCTTTAACTCAACAAAATGATGTTTTCTAATTACTCGCCTGTAGGAAACATGAGATTAGAGCATTTTTAAGGCAATAATTGTCTCTGATCTACTTAACTGGTGTGGAAGGCGTTACAGGCTGTGTTCTGTAACATCTTCAGCACTCAAACTGTCTCAGAGTGTTTTCTTTTTATTTCAGCCTCAGTGGACGCGTCTTTCTTTCTCTGTTTTTTCTTTCCTTTGTTTTGATCCTTTCCAGCCAATAAGAACCGCCGACGTTGTGCTGATTTCCTTCATGGCTGGACGTGACCTTTTGGCGAGTTGAGAAAAAGACCAACTCTTACCTGTGAAATGTCACACTCCTCTCCTGGATGTACCTGTAATTGTATTTTTGGGGAACACATAAAAAAAGCACAGTGTGGTAACTCGCGGGGCGACAGGAAGTCGTCTGGTGGGTGTTCATGTGCGGCACATTTTCTGATTCCGAGGACTTCATGTTCTTCTCGTCAGAGCTGACGGCTTCGTCTTCGTCCTGAGAGGAAAAACACTCCTGCAGCTTCTGCAGCTCTTTGTTTTAAAGGACCTTCAGCCTCATGACCGAAATCACTGCAGTTCATTTCTGATGAGACACCTGAGAGAAATGATCCCTCAAACCAAAACCAAGTGTGACATTAATGTCCCCTCATTACAGTGAGCGGACCAGACCAGACCAGATCAGACCAGAACAGACCAGACCAGAGCAGACCAGACCAGATCAGACCAGATCAGACCAGAACAGACCAGAGCAGACCAGAACAGACCAGAGCAGACCAGACCAGACCAGAACAGACCAGAGCAGACCAGAACAGACCAGAGCAGACCAGACCAGATCAGACCAGATCAGACCAGACCAGACCAGACCAGACCAGAGCAGACCAGACCAGACCAGATCAGACCAGATCAGACCAATACAGACCAGATCAGACCAGACCAGAGCACACCAGACCAGAGCACACCAGACCAGATCAGACCAGACAAGAGCAGACCAGACCAGACCAGACCAGACCAGACCAGAGCTCATGTCAGCGGATGGATTTGATTGGCACAGGTGCTGCAGCGGCTGTCCAATCAATCACAATGTGAAAGTATGAAATGATGCCGCGTCTTCCTCCAGCGCAGAGCGTCGGCTGGATCTTTGATTCCAGGTCTGAGGGCTTCATAAACACCCACTGAATGAAGGCGCGTTAACTACAAACGTGTGTTTAGTGTCTTAATGTCAGATTAGGATTAAACCCAGTTTATAGACCGCAGAGTGTTCTGGCCACATCGTGGTCTGGATTTGTCTGAAATGTCTATTAAAACAAATAAGAGTTGTATATAGTTTTATACCTGGTTAAACTACACGGTACAGTTCATATATCTCTGCTGTCTGGAGGCGGGCCAGGCAGCTAACAAAGCCCATTAAACTAAACAGTAAAAACAGGAAGTGAAAGTGCACCTTGAAGAACTGCTGAGTGAATTCCTTTAAATGATTTCAGGTTTGCTGAAACGTTAGAAAACGGTTCTCTTTGTGACCACAGGTCGGCGGCAGATGTCAGACCCCGCCACTTACCTGCCGAGGTCGAGCAGGTACGGACGTGACAAGTACGAATAGCTGTTTGTGTGAGCGGCCGTAATTGCGCCGATAGGAGCCATTACCTGTCCTTCCCAGGTGAGATTATCAAGTCAATGGTCTTGAACTAATGACCAGAACATTGAGCCCAGACCTCCGCGAGCTGCTCAGCGCCCTGTGTGGCAGACAGGAGATCAGCCTGAGAGGAAGCAGCCATCAGCCTTTTCTGCAGCTTCTGCAGGAAACGAGCGTCGTTTATAATGGCAGGAAGTGAGTTCCAGCAGAAAGGATCATTTAGAAATCAAATGTTTCCTCAAAGCAGCTCTAATCAATATTATTATAATATCTACGTATATGTGAAATAAATTTAAAAGGATTTCCGATGTTAGCGTCTGTTCACTCTCAGCAGCTACAGTTAGCTGTTAGCAGCATTTAGCAGCTAAAGAGCCAGATATTTCTCTCAAGAGCAAAACAGAGAAAATTATTGATCAAATATTGGACTTCAGCTCTGGACTAATGTTGCTCTGCGTCTGCACGATGTGTAAATAAAAAGCTGTCTGCTAACACATCAGCTGCATCGTGTGATTGTTGTAAGATAAAACTTTATCGATCCCACGCCGGGGAAATGAGGTTGTTATAGACAGCAAGAATAAAAAGGAGACGAAGAAAAAGACAATGAATCAGGATACTCAGTTGCACATGAGTAAGATCAGGATAATAAAATACAGTGTTTTTGTACTATTGCACGGTAGAAAATCTATAACACAGTAGAAAAAATTTTAAATTGCACGAGATATGCACGTTACTGTGTCATCATATATGTTTACTTTGCTGCTTTTCATCTTCAGTTTTATTTTTGGACTATATGCTTCTTAATTTGTGAACATGTGTAGCTCTTGTGGCTAAACAGTATTTAGTAAGTTCACAACCAAGTTGTTAATGTTTTTAATATTCAGTCCCATTTAAAAGTCTGCCATCAAAGAAATCTGATGAACGCAGTCCATGTTAAAACCTTCTCCACCAAAACTTACTGTAAAGCATTTTCATCCAAACTTTCCTCTCTACTCTCTGATTTTTGTGAACACGCCATAACCTGAAGCTACACGTCTGCAGCTTTTCACAGAAACATGGACGACTGCTTCTTGTCCAGGCTGCTAATAGACAAACTGCTGAGGAGTGTTTCTCCTGTTTAAGACCCCTCGTTAGGATTTCCCTTAATGCCGTCTTACACATGAGGAGTAACTGTTAAAGATCTGTGTCACAACGCCGTCACCCCAGCTTCCCGTTTAACGTCGGCGTCCTGGACGAGACGAGCCGGATGATAAGGCCGAGACAAAAGAGCAGCGTTTGTATGCGTGAGGCTTTAACGGCGCCACATCTGCTCACCTCAAAGTAAGAGCGAACCATAATCTCACACCTGCTGTTGGCTTTCGCTCAGCTGCACCGGCAGATAAATCTCGTGGACACACATTCGCACACACACGCTCACACTCACACACACACACTCACACACACTGTCAGTGTGAATCCAAACGTCTGAGGCCAAACATCTGGAACTAATGCTCAAGGAGAGGCTCTCTCGTTTTATTGAATTATTCTCCTTTTCCAGAAGAACTCTATTTGGTCAACACTTTGCAGAGGAGGAAGCCGGCTCGACATCTGCGGTGCGTCGCCCCAAAGCGGCAGAACGTGAAGTGTAGCTGTCCGCTTCCTGACCGCTGAAATTAATATAATGTTTCCAAGGCAATCCTGTTAGCGCGGTCTAATCCCGCTCTGATTGGCAGACTTGAAGACTTGGTCTCAGAAGCAGTTCGAGGATTACCAGCTCGAGTCTTCTCGCCGCCTGTCGCTATGTTTCGGCCTCGGCCCGGGATCGCGTATTGACGAAAAACACGTCAATCTGTGGGAAAAAAAAAACAGTCAGTGACATTTTCAAACGAAAATCTTTCTGTTCTCACCGCACACATTCAGGGCTGACACGGTGGAAGAATGAGGGGGAATAACAGCGACCGGGAGCTCGATGCAGCACAAGCAGCATGTGCCATCCAATCGCAGTCGACACCCTGGGGGCCTGCAGTCTCACACGGCTTCTGAAGGTTGTCAGCGTTTGATATTTACCCGTATATCTACGTCTGTTCCTCTTGTCTGTGCGGGTATTAGAAGTTTCTGTGCAGCAGCTCCAGTTTCCCTCTTTCGTTCGCTCGTCTTCGCCAACACGTCTTTCTGTCTCGCCCTCTGCTGTCCGAGCAGCCACCCAGAGGGGAACGAAAGTCTGTCCGACAACGGTCTACATCATGTCCGAGGCTTAGCTTGACACGAGATGGAAAAAAGAAAAAGGACGGTCCTCCAGCGCTGCTGAGCGTTGCAACTTTACGTGCAGTCATTACAGGTGAAATGCAGCAGATGAATGACTCCTCTTTCATCCTTTACGCAGCATTCATCAGAGAGCAGAATACATTAGAGATAATTGAGCATTTTGGCCATTTGGGCTGCATTAATTGAAAAGCCGACACTAGCAGCCATGCACCAAATGACCACATTAACTGTCAGCATCATGTTTGACATCCTCTGAGATGAGGCAGTGCTCGGGGGGGGGGGGCTCTCGGTGGGCTCCAGAAGGGGGGGCGCGGAGCCACGCTCAGCCTGCGTGTAGGTGGTCAGGCCTAAAGTCAAAGAACAAATTGGGGTCTGTTTGCGTCACTGCTAATCACCGATGGATGGATTTGCCGTGTCATCCAGGATTTGCGTCTGCTGGGATGAAACAGCACAAACTTTCACGGCGTGTTGTCGGTTCAGGCGGGGAAACAGAGGAAACAGGAAATAGAAGACGAGCCCCGCAGTCTATTTAGAGACGAGCGCTTACGAGCTGTTTTCCTCTATTTGCACCTAATTTCTGTTCGTGGCGCATCTATCATGTCATATCTTCTGCCTGCAAGATATTTCCACCCTCGTTGCTCCTGGGTCTCACCCCGCTGGAGTATCTGAGCTTGTGTTTCGCAGCAGGTAGCCGAGGGAATAAAATGCAGATCCCTGTCTCCTTTGCTGCTGCACTCAGCCATGCGCGGCCCTGTGCGCCGTGATGCCTGTAAGATGACAGCAGTACTTAATTTTAACATAAAGGTATATGGCAGATCCCTCTAGATATTCTTTGACTTGTTTGCCCGAGGATTACGTGGCATTGTGCTATGAAGAGTGTACGGCAGGCAGAAAATAGCTGAAACACTGCTTTTAAAATTGCTTGCACCGGAACAAGATTTTACTGACATCGACAAGACGACAAGAGTCGAGTTCTTACCTTTCAGTCATGCTACATACAGCATGTGATCATTGTTTCCAAGTAACAAACTCTTACAGCAGAGTGACAGTTCATACCTTTATCTTTATGTCTGCAAGTGTGCACATCACCACACCTTTCAGTGGTTATATATAGTGGTTATATATATACTGTGCATATGTTTTTCTGTTGGGGCCTATAGAATGATACAGCATCTGAAACAGCCAAACACATCTGAACATAATATACTGAATGATAGATTCACAGCACAGCATGTGGTGCCCTGTGCCAAGTGTCCCCGGTGTGACGAAGTTTTCTTTAATCCCGCCTCGAGGACATCCTTCAAGCTGCCTAATGTCTCCGGGGAGTCCTTCATCTGGAGACACGAGTTCAGGTCTCTGATGAGACGCTCTCTACAGAGCCTCATTTCGGATTCACTGGTAGCGGTGAACAGGGTTTTTATTAGCGGGTGGAGAGCTAATCTGGTGACTGACGGTGCAGTGTGGGCAGTGCTGGAGGTTTTTTTGTTGTTTTTGTGGGTGGAGGCCAGAGTGCACATGGACACAGGTTAGGATTAGAGGGAATTAATTATCATAAATTATTAGTGGGTGAAAAATCAGGTCCAATCCTCTCATCCGCTGCTCCACCATGACGCCATGAGTCCAGAGCAGCGTCTCCCGAGAGCTGACGTGGGTGAAGTCATGATGTCTCCATTTAAACTTGTTTAAAGTTCAGTATTCTCCATCTTTTTATTAGCAGTTTTTACACTATAGTGAAGCAGCGTCACCTGATTAAAACTGCACTAATCAACACTGGATCAAACTGTGTAATGTGACTGGTTTCATGTCACCATGAGACCACAGAGACTCACCAGCTGACCCTGCAGCAGTTCCTCAGCTTCGCTGTTTGTTTTAGCCTCACCAGCCTCATTTGTCTCATCTGCACACACAGCAGTCAGCAGCTAGCTGGTGAGCTTTAGCAGCTAAACTCCTCAGCTTCAAACCTTTTTTTGAGTCGATCATCCCAATCAATAATCAATGTTTAGCTACTTCACTGATCAGAATGATCCCTGACCTTAGACGCAAATATAACACCGATGCTAAAAGGTTCACTCATGTGATGCAACGCCTGCTTTAACGCCAGATGAATTCGTCCGGTAAAACACATGACGATGCCTTCATGGGCTAATAGACCTGCTCAAACCTGCAGGAACACGAAGGTCCACAGACAATTTTCCAACAGCCAGATTGTAATCCTATTATAACAGGCACTCTGCTCAGACAAATGAAATCATCTGCTGCAACTGGAGGGAAGCCAAGTTTGCATAAATAAATTAAGAAACAGATTCACTTCCACCCCCTTCAGTGTTCGCACCTGGATTCCCCGAACAGAAAAACAGCAGAATTTAACTGATAAGGGCCTCTAAATAAATTGCCCTCAAATTGTGTTGGATTCAGATGGGTCTTCATGTTTTGATCCTGCAGAGTTTAGAATGCATTAGTCACTGTATTTTATTATTTTCCTTCAAAGCAAATGCAAGTGAGAAAAAACTAATCGAGTGTGAATCTGTGAACTGTGAGAGCAAATTATTCCAACAGTGGAATCTGTGAGATGTAACATTACTTTCACATAAACAGTAGATGCTGACAGACGAGAAGCTGGCCCTTCACACTGTTTAAGTGACTGATTCCCAGCCAGCGTTACCTGTGCCTTCGTTGTTACCTGTGCAGGGAAAGACTGCGGAGCGGTAGAGATATCAGCTGTAACACCTGGATGCTGCATGCTGTGATTCAGAAAGTCCACACAGGTGGCGCGAGCTAAAGTTAAGCTAAAGGTTGTTTATCCAAACGACTGTAAGCCTAAATTCACTGATAAAAAGTGATAGTTAGCACCAGTAAGCAGGTCTAACGGATAGAAAACACTGTATTGTATCATCCATACCCGACCATGTGCAATGCAAAATCACATCTTTCTACAGGAAACTTTATTCTTATACACTTTTTGTATATAATGTGCATATATGTGTGTGTGTCTCTATTTGTTCTTGTTCTACATCTCCTTCTTTATTCTTGCTATTATTGGCATCTGTAACAATGTAATTTCCCCAGCGTGGGATCAATAAAGTTGTGTCTTATCTTTTCTTATAAGTGGTTAAAATAGTGAAAGTGGGCGGATGGTTGCCTTTGTTAAACACGCATTAAAGGCTAATATAGATCGCTAATGTTAATGGATAAATGTTGATTCACTCCAAATGGTAGAAAGCACAAATGTAAACTTAACTGACAGATCAGCTGGACTGAAAATGACTGCAACGACATCTACTTTCAATAAATCAACGGTGGTAAATACGTTCAAAACCAGATCCAGTGAGCTGGATGGGTGGTGTCACTGATGGGGTCCTTGAATTCGGGCGTGGTACACAAGACCAAAAAGATGTTGTAGGTCGGGATCAGTGCGTGCATGCGCTCACGCACGCACAGTAAACAGGTAGCAACGGCGTCTGAAAGAGTTAATGAGCTCGAGCTTCAAGGTGGCGGCACGTCTCAACAGGGAGCTGCAGGAACTGAGACTCCTGAAGAGCAGCTGGATGGTCGCTTGTTATCCAGGTGCGCCGCTCCAAGGTTGCTCTGTTATTGCATCTTGCCCAATTATATAAAGTCAATAGCAAAGTGTTTTTACATCTGAATTCATTAGGCTCGTCAAGGACCCTTCCCCGCTGCTGCAGTCACTAAAGCTGCACCATGAAAATCCAGGGACTTTATTACAGCCATGATCCCTGCTCCCTGCCTGGGCTTTGTTCGAAGGCCTTGTAAGTCAGCGACTGTCCCTTAATGGACAGTTATCCGAGCAGCTTCAGAAAGAAAAGACAGTTGAACTGAAGCCACGGTACATTTAACATCTGTGGCAGCATGTGTGTCGCTGTGCACAGGTGATGGAAGCAGGTGTGAATGACAACCTTCGTTTCCTAAAATAGTCTGTTTAATTTCCACATTTAGCTCAGATGGATGAAGGCGGTTTTAATTTCAAACCCTAAAGGGGGAACAAAGTTGTGCTAAACATCCATTATCTTGGCCCTGAAGAAATCATATGAGGAATTAAAGGCAGGACTTGAAATGAGGCCTTCACCGACACCGAGGAGTCCCATTAGTGGCGAGAAAATGAAAGATGTCTCATGAAAGCCTGAGCTGACAGCTCTGTATCATTCTCATCCAGCAGCTGGATGGGCCTTTCATCTGCACCAAATTCACATTCACGCCTGTCTGTAGTTCTACAGCCAAACACTTGAGTTTTCTCCTTCCATTTAATCTGATTATTTAGTGCACCCGTGGAGAACGATTTCCAACAACGAAGAAGAAAAACACCCCTCCCCTTTCAGCGGCGCGCTCCACCGAGAGCGATAGTTTTCCTGATTCGAAAAGTGGATTTCATCACGAGCACAAACGCTGCTGCAACCGAAGCACTCGTTTTCTCTCTTTGTCCTGCAACACGCAACTATATGAAATGTGAAGTAATGATCCCGAGTGGATTACATTTTAATGGTGTTATTACAGCATACGAGTACAATTAGTTCATCGGCCCAAAGAGGAGATCATTTCCAGGGGCTCGGCTCCATTTAATAGCGGTCCCGGGGATGCTGGCGCAGCAGAACGAGGCCGTGCAGCAGACTGTGGATGACATTTAGAACCATAAACAACTGCTTATAAGTTGTGATTGTGTCGGCAATTTACCTGAAGAGCCGGTGTACTCAGCGCAAATCAGGTTGAGAAAATGCTTAAATGAAAGAGGCTGACTGGCTTCTTGATTCATAGAAAATATGTTAATGTGCACACAGAATCCCTGTGGAATTTAATTTATATTTAACAGCATCGTCCTTTCTGCACAGGCTTAATGCAGATGCTGCTGCTTTATTATGTCCTGTGATGTACTGTCATAAAAAAAGGTAAGTTGGTGGAGACCAGATGATGTATAGCTGCAGCTACGCCCGCTCCATGACATCAATTATTCTTTGACAGTTTCACGGTTGTCGGGCCACCCATAATGATATCCGATGGGTCAACTTGAAATTGGACAGGTGAGACGGTATGTCATCCTGACATAAGGACAATGAGAGCAGCGTGAGCCCTGATAGCCAGAAAAATTGATTTAGGGGCATTTTTCCAACATATTTAACAGGCGTGAAGATCATCCTCACATATTTCCACTAAAGGGATGTTTCAGGAGTGATAGATTTCTGTGCAGCCGGCTCTAAAAGATGATTTTGTCTGTTTTTTTTTATCAATGTTCCAGAGAGGTTCGTGTTTAAATATAGAACAATACAGGCGGGATATATATGTTACGAATGTGACGCTATCTGAGCTAACCTCTAACTGAGAGGAGCTCGACAAAGCCTCAGTCACTTTGACAACAGTCAGAGACATTCCTAAAAGAGATTGCGTCAAAGCCTGAGTTGCCATGGCTGCATGGCGAGAATCCCTGATGTTTATTTCCCCCACTGCTTTTAAAACCGTGAGACAGGAGATACTAATCAGACTCAAAGTTCTTCTCTTACCATGAAGAATCGTGTCGGCGTTGCAGCTGCTGCCTTGTTCCTGTCAGTCCTTTAAAATGATAAATGATTTTGCAATGTATTAAATAAATTACCTTGAGCGTCGGAAGACAAGGAGAGTGCGGATCTGTGGGTGGGAGCTGATAAAAGGTGTCCTTGAGGTATTTCATGCAAGAAAAATTCGCAGCGGATTAAAACAAACTAGACTACGTCGAAAAGCTTCTTGTGATTCGCCTGCAGCGTCTCTGATGGCTCCGTCTGTAACTCACCGTGTTCCTCATAAACATGTTCTGATGCAAAAGTAATGAACACAATCTGCAGGTGTGTGACAGAAAAGTTTGATTCCTGCACAGTCAGCACTCTGTCCAGCAGATGCACAATGTTTCTGTCACGAAACGCCGTCAGGCTCAAACTTAGAAAACTGGATTTTGACACATTGGTCAAATTTTGAGGATGTTTTTGTCAGTTATCGATGTGGTGACGCGTTCGAGGTTTGGCTCTGGTATGAAGATGCTGTTGTTTCATACGGTGAATCTGATGGTCCCTGATCTCTAACACACTCAGTCCTGCAGTGCACACACCTGTCTACCTGGAGCAAGACTCATCTCAAAAGCAATGAGGCTTTCTCAGGTTTCCTGTGAATAAACTGAAAATTGTATTTTTCTAGAAGTTTCTCTGGACAGGATGTGATTTTTGCACTAATTTAAATAACCCAGATTCCCAAACAGCTGTGATGAGTTTCTAATCCTCTCAGACAAAAACTCACCTGAAAACAGTCAATATATTTAATGTTTGAGCTCATCAGCTTCATTGATTTTTTTAAATATCTGCTGATTCTGAATCTGATGCAGCAACACATTTCAAACAAGTTGTGACAGGAGCAACTAAAGACGGAAAGATGTGGAACGCTCCAAAAACACCTGTTTGGATCATTCCACAGGTAAACAGGTTGATTGGTAACAGGTGATAGCATCATGATTGAAAGGCTCAGTGGTTCACAGCGAGGATGGAGCGAGGGTGGAGACAGAATCTGGAGTACGTGACATCATCATCAGCTTGATCAAACCACACCCACACCATCCTGATGCTTTTTACTCAAACAAATATGACACTTATTTTTAAACTTTATTAGTTGCTTATTTATTCCTGAATATTTTATGCTGTAGAGAAATAATTAATTCTCTCCTCTGAGAATCAGCAGCTACGTGGCGACCTCTAGTGGCTGCAGTAATTGTGACGTAAGCAAAGGAGGAAGTCAGGTGATGTAGAACAAAGAGAGCGTTGGGTGGATGGATGAGTCAAACAGACTGTCAGCCAGGAGACTGCTGATTTATTTTAATTTACATATGTTATGTAGCTATATTACTTATTTTAACCCAATCATCATCGTTTTTGAGTCATATTTTATCGCTCAGGATGAGGATGTGTTCGCTTCTAAACTCTGCAACTATGCACCAAAATCGCCTCTGATTCCTGGTTCCTTCTCAGAAAATCATAGAAACATGTGGGTGCTTTTAATGTCTGTCTCAGATCATTGTCTCGACTTTCTCTGTATAATTACCACCAAAGTTCCTCCCAGGAAGCGTCCGAGGAAAAAGCTTCTGACCTCTTACAGGAAGCCGGGACTCAGGCCTCGTCTGTGGAGATGAAACTTTTTTTAGTTTGAAGGATGACGGGGTGAAACACGGCAAAACCACCTGACCGAGCAAACGTCCTCTGCTCGAAGCCAAGCGACGATCAGCTGAAGTGTCTGAAGGCTTTTCGGTTTACGGCTCTGTCACGAACAGCAGCAACAGTTTCAACAAACTAAAAACATTTCCCAGGGAAGGAAATCCACAAACACACAAAAGCAACTGACATGTTTCTCTCTGTGGACATTCGATGTGATTCCAGACTTCACTCCGCCCGTCACGCCTGTGCTGCGCTGAGTTAAAGTGCAGCTCTGTGGACCCTGGACAGGCGAGGCGTTCAGGGTCCGTTCAAAGAGGCTGAAATCCACGTGGAGGTGGGTGTCACTCGCCGTCCGATGAGCCGTCAACGAGCTTCGGTCAGTTCTGAGTCTCCTCACAAAGAGGTTGGCTGTTTCTTCTCGTTCTCACCTGGTTTCGCTTTGGTGGAAACACAACATGATGGAATCCTGCCGAGATGCAAAGCAGCTCAAAATGTTTCCACAACCAATGAATGAAGTTCAGATATTTGAGCGCGGCCTTAATTTCTCTGCCTCACGCCTGCTATGAATTGCAGTTCTAGAACGTAATATTCGCTGCGGGGATCAGAGAATATATTTTCATTCACTCTGCTCGGTGTGTTATTAATGCACGAGTGAAACACCCTCCAGGAATCATAGAGGGCATGACCATATCTTAGACGAGAAAGAGGAGAGAGAGAAAGTTGCAATAAAAGCAAAGTAAATCCCTCTGATACCATTTGGCAGACGGTTGCTTGATACACCTCAGGCTGGATATTAAAAATCTCGGATGGGCCGTCCGACTGACAACTTAATCCATTTAGAGACACTGAGTAAGCAGCAGGAAGCTGAGTCAGGGTCAGCGCTCACAGAGGTCTGTCATTTCTCACACGAGGCACAATAAGTTTATCTCTGGTAATCTGCTACAGGCGCTGAGGGTCGGCCCCGTCTGGATTTCACCACGATTAAAAGGCGTCACAACGGGAAAGCGTTGACGAGGCGACGGCGTCCAGGTGCGGCGTGTCTTCTGCCATTTACAGGAAGAGAGTCTGATGTGGGAACATGTTAAGTTAAATCCTCCAGTGAAGGGAGAGAAAATGACCTTTTGAAAACAGAGCAGTTCAGTATGTTAATTAAGAAGGACATGTTCCCAGGTACCTTCCTGTTAGCATCCCCAGGAACACAGAAGAAGAAATGAGGTGCAGCAGAGAGCAGTGCGGTGGTCGTATTTTACAACCCGAAGAAGCTGTGAGTCCAACGTCGTCTTCTTCGAATCGATGTTAACTGAGCGACACTGCAGCTGGCGAGAAGCGTGATTATGAGACGATGAATAACTGTAAATATCATAAATATCAAACTAAAACTACATTCAGTTGACTTTAAAAGCTGAGGTTCATGTAGTCAAGGAATATCTCACCTGATGATAATTAGCTAATAGCTACACAGAGATGTTTGAGCTGACTAGCTTAGCATGCAGTTTTACAGTTTGGGAAATCCACCGTCGCAGAGCACAAGAAGAGAAGACTGATGCCGCTCTCATGTCTGTATGTTAGCTTAAACATGTAACTAGAACCTAGCTGCTGGCTAGCTTAGCTTAGCATAAAGACTGGAACCAAGGGTAAACAAAAACCTAATAGTTACACTTTGGCTTTGACTTGTAACGTATGTATTAATCTGATGAGACATAATGTGTTAATTAGTGATCTACAGATCTAAAGATTTTATTAGCTCTTTCCAGTTTTTATGCTAAGCTAAGCTAACCAGCTCGAACATTCTGTGCGGCCTGCTGAAGTGACAGCAGGTGATGAAATTAAAGTGAAGTTTTCAAACTGTTGTGTTGTGACTAACAACCTGTGTCTGAATAAACAGGATTTTTTTTCTAGGATGGTTCAAATAATTTGAAATGACATTTTCAGGATATTTTATTGCAAAGAGTGTGTTTCAATAATCAGTTACCATGGAGATAGATAGATAGATAGATAGATAGATAGATAGATAGATAGATAATGGGTGGATGATGGATGGATGATAGATGGATGGATGAATGATGGATGGGTGGATGTTTGACAGATGGATGGATGGAATTAATGGTTGGATGGATAATGGATGATAGATGATAGATGGATGGATGGATGATGTTGGATGGATGGACGGATGGCTGGATGGATGGATGATAAATGATTGATGGATGGATGGATGAGTGGATGGATGGATGGATGGATGGATGGATGGATGGATGGATAAATGGATGGGTGATTGATGGATGGATGGATGGATGGATGGATGGATGAGTGGATGGATGATAGATGATAGATGGATGGATGGATGGATGGATGGACAGATGATGGATGAGTGGATGAGTGGATGGATGATGGATATGAAATTCAGACTCTGGTCGGTCCTGGCTCAGGAAAGCTGGAAGCTAACGGCAGTTTTGAGGCGGATGAGACTCGTTAGCCCGCTGATCCTCGGAGCTTCAGCTCCTACAGACTGAGCTCTGTACAGTTGGTGATGTGAGCTTACTGACTCATGTATTGACAGAAGCATTTCCAATCAATTGATTTAAGCTTCTCAAAAATATCCACTCTGACAGGTGTCATTGTGCACCGTCTGCTGACTTCACCTCACCCAGAGACAGAGAGACAGAGGCTGGGAGGGAGGGTGATGGTGGGGGTGGAGGTGGAGGTGGAGGGGGCCACGTTGTTTGGACTGTCCCTCTCAGATGGATCCTGATGAGATCAAATTTTGGACCACAGTGCAGGAGCTGCTGGTTTAACACTGCCATCTACTGGATAAAGCTGCACTGTCATAAGAGGCACTCCATCAGTGTTTCTATACAGGAAGTGTTTGTGGTCACATGACATGTTTCATCTAACAGTCAGATCTACTGTTCCCACTCAACCTGTTCACATTTGCAGCTCATCCCATAATGAAGCCTGGCAAAAACTGGACATAACTCATTATTCATATGTGTTGTTTAATGTTTGCTGCATTAAATATGTTGGTTGAACATTATCAGGAATCAACTGATACTGAGCAGCAGGGAGAAAAACCTCCCGCTGATCAGAAAACAGGACAAACTGGTACATCTGCTCACCAAACATGCAAATACTGAGTACTGTTCAGTGCACCGGACTATTGATTTGCTGCTTTAACAGATTAATTTATTTATCAGATTACTCACATTCATTTATATGTAATTTTGACAAGTTTGTACATAGTTATTAATCCAAAGAAAGATATAATCATGCTGGCGGTGACTGATAATATTGAATATATCTGAGAAGTATTCAAAATATTTCAAGAAATGCAATCACAAACAACTATTCCAGCTGATCGTAAAGAGGCTTCATTTAGAATCACAAACTATTTAGCATCCATTTTATTCACTGTCACAGTCCACTTTCATGACTTCAATCTTAAAATTATTCTATTGTTCGACTATAAAAAGTTTTGTTTTGAAAGTGTCCACCGGAAGGTTTGTTTGCCGTTGTGTACGCTGCCCTCTGGTGGTCACAAAATGTAACTACATCTCTGGCTATTTCTTCACCGGAAGTACTAACATGCTAGTGTGTCTACTTGACGCGGGCTAAGTTAACAAGTTAACGGTTGGCATGGGTGTCGTTAGACTTAGACTTCCTGCCCCCCAGCGGCCAAGACAACGACAATGAAATGAATAGGAGGGACGAACAAACGAGAATGTGACTTACCTAGCATAAAGGCCGACACAATGATATAACAGTCTAAATACTTAAATACTTGAAAATAGAGCGTTGCAGTTACGAATTATGACCAGCGGAGGGCAGTCATCCATAAGTCAATGCTTTTCCGGCAAAAAAAAAAAAAAAAAAGACAACTGTCAAGCATCAAGACAGACATAATTCAAGATATTGACAGCAGATTCCGGTGAAAAATAAAAATTTCAAAATAATGCTGACACGGTACCATACAAACAACTGAAGACTTGAGGACCTTCAAAATAAAGCTGTGGCAAGTCGTGATGCTGCATCTCCGCACAAACTGACAGTATCGACGTCTAAAAGCAGAAAATCACGGCTTCAACGCGCGTATTACCCTGATTTTTATGTATTTGTTGTTGTTGTTCAGGCCGTGCTTGAACGCGTCAATAAAGTTTAGGCGGAAAAAAAAGCACTGCCCCCCTTTATGACGCGTTTTTAAGGGGACGGAGGGAGGGCCGTTTGAAAGCGAAAAGCGATATGTTTGAAATAAACCAAATTAGCTGATGTGACCGGAGTGAATGTTTACCGTCGATAAGATAGCAATGATATACCTTAACATCCAGTAAGCGGAGACTAATCGCTGATGTAAGTTATTATGTTGTTTTTATTCGCTAACGGTAAATAAAGTTGGTACATTAGCTAAATTAAGCTAGCTGCCGCTGGCTGTATTTAACTTTTCTGTCGGCTAAATGTTGAGCCGGTGTAACGTTACCGCGAAGGTGTAGCCTAACAAAAGTCGTTAAAATGGCGAGTGTGCACGAAAGCTTGTATTTCAACCCCATGATGACGAACGGAGTGGTCCATGCTAACGTGTTCGGCATCAAAGACTGGGTGACCCCGTACAAAATCTCCGTCCTGGCGCTTCTCTACGACATGACTGCGTCCAAAATCACGCTGCCGGAGAGAAGACGACTCAACAAACTGATCCTCCCTCTGCAGCAGGTCGGTTTTCTTCTTGTCGTCGTGTGGCTGTTCGCCGCGTTGAAGCAGGTGTTTCACAGTTTTATGTCCTGTTTCGTGCACCAGGGTCCGGATCTGACTCTGGGCCAGCTCCTGAGGACTGTGGAGGAGTGTTGCCCTCAGTCTGCATATGCTGTCAAACTCAGGTGAGCTGCTTCGCGTTGAAACAGACTTTATTGAATGGTGCTGGTGCGTTCACGGCCTCCTAACTTCAGGAAATTGTAACATAAAATTGTAATAAAGCCTTTTAACGGTGACATCTAACAGTTACTGACGTAATAACCACGATCCCAAACAACACGTGTTTAATACAGTACAACAATGCTAAATGTTCACATGTCCTCTTTCTGCTGTTCTTCCCTCAAAGGCTGCATGAAATGGCCGATGGAGAGCTGAAAGACATGGAGTACTTCTTTTCCACTCTTCCCACTCCGTTCACTGCTTTCGATTCGGAGGCCCATAAAACCAGTGTTGTGGGTGAGTTCTGCACATGATTTGCCAGCTCTGAAAGTCTGATGGATGTCCTGAAATGTCTGTCTTCTTCTCATTAAGAAGACTTGCATTAAGCTGCGTCTCACTTGTTTGTTTGTTTTTTTAGGTCTTTTTATGAGACACATGCTTCTGGCCTACAACAAGCTGTCTTTCAGTCAGGTCTACAAGCTGTACAAGTCCCTGCGGCACTACTACCACAGTCACTACGGCAAGCCTGCAGATGGGCAGGTGGGTCTGCCGGCGCTGGTGGCCGACGACTCCGACATGGACCTCACCAGCACCGAGGACACTGTGGGGGACAGAATAGACAAAGAGGAGCTGGACACGCCACTGCACGAGTCAGAGCTCCGGTTAGTGATGCTCCTCTTGGATAAATCATTCAACTGAGTTTATTTTACTTTCAAACCATTTTTTGACTGATGCACCTGCTGCTTTGTGCGTGTTAGAGGTCTAAACCATGAGCTGCTGCAGCTCTGCAGTCAGAAAGACTCTGATAACTCACGTTATTTTGTCTCTGTTCTAGAAATGACAGTGCTCCCAGCAGAGGTCCCCTGTCCCAAAAACAAGCAGAGTACTTTCTTGCCAGACAGGTGAGTGTTTGAATGAACTGAACTGTATTCGTGCGGTCTTGTTCCAACCAGCAGGTAACCAGCAGGAACCCTCCACATCCTGTGTGACACCCACATGTCTTTGTGCAGGCTTATCTTCTGAAGAACGACGAGAACAAAGCTCTGAAGCCTGCCGCGCTGCAGGAGGAGCTCAACAGCATGTTGAAGTTTAATCCAGATTTTGCTGAGGCGGTGAGCTTCATCCACTTAACTTTCCCTCCACATTAACAGGTCTGCCAGACGGTGGGCATCTTCTTCATCAGCTCTGTGGTTTTCTCCTCAGCATTACCTAAACTACCTGAACAGCATGAGAGTGCAGGACATCTTCCTCTCCGCCCACAGCCTCTTACATTATTTTGACCGCCTCATCCTGTCTGGAAACGAGGGAAAGAGCAACGGGGACGAAGGCTACGGCCGAAGTCTCCGCTACGCCGCTCTCAACCTGGCCAGCCTGCACTGCCGCTTCGGCCACTAGTGAGTACGAGAGCCGGTGGAGCGAGAGAAGGTGGAAGTGTTCCTACGTAAAGAATCTCCGTCTGAAACGTGGCTCACATGGCAGATGTCTCTGTTCTTTCCCTCAGTCAGCAGGCTGATCTGGCTCTGCAGGAGGCGATCCGCATCGCCCAGGAGTCCAACGACCACGTGTGTCTGCAGCACTGCCTGGTAAAATCCTCTTTGGACTTCATGTCACTGTTGTACCGAAACCGACGGCTCATTATGTGTGAATTCGATATGAGTGTGCCTTCATTTATTTCTCTCTGTGTCCCACTTCAGAGTTGGCTCTACACGCTGGAACAGATGAGGGGATCCGACAGCACTGTGTTAACTGAGGACTCGGTGAAAATGGCCGCCCATTTCTGCCTGCCGGTGAGTGCAGCCTGAGCTCTCAAACAGGAGCGCCTGCATTAAAGCGGCTCCGGCTGCTCATTATATTTTAATTGCCTTGGCTCACTTCTCAGTTCCTAAAACTCCTCGTTTTGACCTCAGAATGTCACAAAGCAAACAAAATGAAAACATCTGCATCACAGCAAGTCGCACGTTATGTCTGAAGTCACCAGAGCGTCACAACATGTGATCATCACTGAATTTTAAACTGTTTGTAAAATAAAATGATCAAAACTAAATGATGAACAGTAACACATTCTCACCAAAACAGAGACCGCAGTGACCGTTTCCTTCACATGATTTAAATGATGATGAGACAAAATGGGCCATTAGAGGTGAAGGTCATAATTAGATGTAATGTGAAGAAAGAATAAACTATATTACTTTGCAGAAACAGATAAAGAGTCTGTGTGACAAACAGGGACTGTCCTTCACTACATTAATTTACTGGTTCTGTTCTGTATCAACCACAAAGTTTGGTTTTATTCAGGACACCAGACTTTAAATAATTCAGTCGATGAGGCTCAGCAGCTAAAATACAGCGAGCTTCAATAATACTAAAACACAGATAATGTGAATATTGAATATTTACTGTAACAGACTCACCTGTCACCTGAGCAGAGATAAAATGTGCTTGAACAAACAGTTGCTTTGATTCAGTGGTCTGTGTGTTCAGTAATGAGCATTAAACTGCTGTAAAATGATTTGGCTGCATTCTGAGGACTCTTATGAAAACTGAGCCAAATCAATCATGAAATACTGTAACAGGCGTTTTAGTGTCTTTGTACTGAATGAACAGCTGTTTCACGACCAGCATTAGATCAACATGTTAGCTGTCTGCAGCACTTTAGCAGCTCTCATTAGAAATGTTGCCTTTTATTTCATAGTTGTGTCAGTTTTCCTTCATGAAATAACAAAGAGAATACACAGAATGCGTCTTTCTCCATTTTACTAGACCCGATGTTTGCATATTTTGTCACTGATCGATCGTCCTCTCTGCTGCAGTACTTGGCGTCTCTGGGCATTCAGTCTTTGGTCCAGCAGGGGGCGACACAGGGCAAAACAGCCCACAAACTGATGGATGCCCTGAAGGACACAGACATCCTGCACTGGAAGCACAGCCTGTCGGAGCTGATCGAGATCAGCCTGGCTCAGACCACGTCCATATGGAGGATGTACGGCAAGAGGTCAGACTCTTCAGGATCGTCGGTTCTGCTACTGACGGCGTGCTCGCACACAAGCTTCTCTCCACTCACATTAGATCAGCTCTGTGAAACACGGCTGATGTCACTCCACACATCTGATGTACAAAACAAACTCGTCTAAACTCTAAAAGTGCATGAGTCAGCGGTGGCTGCATGGCCGGCGCTCTGTCCTCACGTCCTTTCTGTGGCCCCCTGTGTGTCGTGCAGCACCATGGCTCTGCAGCAGGCCCAGCTGCTTCTCAACATGAGCAGTCTGGAGCCGGTCAACTTCGGGGTCCAGCAGAACAACACGGAAGCGTTCGCCGTGGCGCTCTGCCACCTGGCCGAGCTGCACGCCGAGCAGGTAACGTATTTGATTTGATCTCATCCATCTGCTCTCTGCCCCGCTGTTGCACATCCATTAGTCAGTTGGCCCGGCATCGCGGGGAGGTAATAAACATCGATCAGGTCTTCTTTCCAGCGCTTCACTCTTGTCCCGTGTGCGTTTGCCTCTCTCTCTCTCAGGGCCTGTACAGTGCCGTGACAGAGACTCTCCAGCATCTGAAAGAACAGTTCCCTCCTCACTCCCAGCATGCCAAGGTGCGTCCACTCAGCCACGCTCTATTATTCAGTGCTGTCCTACAAAGACAGAAAGCACTAACTGCACACAGAGCGACGCCGAAACAAGACTTTCATATTTTCAGGCTGGAAGAAATCTGATGAACATACACAGGTTGTAATGTCTCTATTTTAGGCTTTTTTGCCTGAATTTCTGTATTCTACATACTGGTAGTAAGTAGAAACTGTAGTTTTCTGCCATTAGAGAATGTTACCTTTAGAGTAATGACCATAGAATATGTTTTTTCAACTTTCTTGTCCTGGTTCATAAGGATTTCACGTATTTCTTTATTTCTAGGTGTCAAGCTGTCTGTTTACTGTTCATATTATATTAAAATCAATACAATGAATTCCTTTACAAATGAAGCACACTTGATTAAAAGGAAGCTAAACACCATTAAACCACTTGACACTCCAGTCAAAAGCTGAGATGGCGGCTGCTGCTAAGCTAACATAGTTAGCAGGAGTTTAGCTTGAGGGGGTTTTCTTGTCATGGTCTGCTCAGTCATGTTTGATAACCAACTCAATGACCAAGAAAGAGATTGTTTGATTACAGACAGCAGCGAGGGAGTACGTGCAGCTTTAGCGTTAGCTGTGGCCAGTTAGCCGGCTGTGGCTCTGTGGCAGATGTGACGGCAGTTAGTGCGGCCTGGCCCGAGATGTAGCGCAGCACTTTGTTAATTTTGCATCCTGTTTTCACATTTCTGTGTCGTTATTGTTCTTGTATCATACAACAGTCACATTTAGGCCTTTAATCAATTTGGACTAAATATGTAGCTGCTGCACTTTCTTACTTTCTTTACTCTGTGATGTTTGATGTGATGGAGCATAATTCATGAGAGGACATGCACATTGTTTGTCGTTCAGCTCTGGATGCTGTGTGATCTGAAGATCCAGTTTGAGAGGCACATGAACGAAGGGAAGTACCATCTGGCAGAGCCGCTGGTCACAGCGATCTCTGCCTTAAACAAGACAGAAGGCCTGTACAGGTAACGCCGAGGCGCAGAGCTTCAGTTCTACTCTAAACGATGGCTGTGTGATATGTGCTGGAGCTGTAAGATTGTGTTTCCTGACAGGAAAGCTCAAGTTCTGAAGGCCCTGAACCGGAGCACCGAGGCGTACGGCATCCTGCAGCGGCTGCAGGTGCACTGTGAGAAGACTAAATGCACGGAGGTGGTCATCAGGTACGCAGACGCCGACGGTCTGTCTCCATCACGTCATTTCTGATGGCACGATTGTGTTTCCTGGAGTGCGGAAGCTTTTTTTCTTTGTAGAGTTGAACTGACTCACCTTTTAAAGGCTACCATAAATATTTAATGCAACGTTCACATTATGCATCATCTTTGGAGGCAGTTGTGTTCTAAAATGACGAGGGAACAAACATGAAAGCTTTTCCAAAAATATGTTCTCCTCGTCTATATAACTGTGTTTGTGTGTCATACAGAGTTATGCTTTCCACCGCCGAGCTCCACTGGGAGTCTTCTGGCTTCTCCACAGCTCTTCCTCTCCTCCTGCAGGCCTTGGCTCTGGCTAGACAGCACCACCTACAGTCCCTGGCCTCGGAGGCCCTCCTTCATCTGGCCTTCACTCAGGTCAGAACAGCTCCCATACATGCAAATCACCAAAGCCTTTTTATTGCAGTACGGCTGATGTGTATGCAAAACAAAGCCGCGCAGCACGCAGGGTTTATTTAGCGTGTTTGTTTCGTCTCCCCCCTGCAGCTGATGCTGGGGGTTCCTGAGCAGGCTCTGAGCGTTCTGCATGAAGCCATCGAGCCCGTTCTGGCTCACGGAGCAGTCATGGACAAAGGCCGAGCCCTGCTGCTGACAGCCCGCTGTCAGATGGCGGTGGCTGGGTTCAGGCCAAACGGACAAGGGCAAGCAGGTAACGGCATCGGCCCCCCTGTTGAACACTGATCTCTATCTCGTAGCTTGGTGTGGCTGCGCAGCCTTTATTTACACGCTGCTGCTTATCGTCTCCCTGCAGATTTGCGTTTGGCGGTTTTGGCTGTCGACACGCTAAAGGAGGCTGCAGCTTATTTCACCAGGCTGAGCTGTAAGGAGCGGCTGCGGGACGTCCACTACCTGCAGGCTCAGCTGCACCGCTCGCTGGGACAGACCTCGCAGTGCAACAAAAGCGCCATGCTCTTCCGGCTGCTGGACCAGGAGCTGCAGTCGCCGGCACCACCCGTCTCCATGCGGCTCTAACCCCCCCCCCCAGCAACAAGCTGCAGCTACTCTGTCTGCTGGAGAGGACACGACACCTCCTCTGACCACTGAGTGGAGTCACTGCTGCTGTCCACTAGGTGGTGGTGAAGATCTGTCCTGCTCTGTTACCACTGAAGCGTTTCACTCCTAAATATTTTGAACCAGAGGCAACTGTGGAGCTGTTTGCACGCAGTGGCATGATAATAATTAGAGAGGACAATGGCAGCAGTCATAAATAAGGCTGAGCCTCCAGGAGAGCAACAATAGGTCAGTTGTCCCTTCAGTTGTGGTCAGAAACAGATTTGAATGATGGTCTGATAGTAAGTATAACGTGGTTTAACGCACGGATGCAACATGTCAGCCGACGGTGTGGCAGAAACACAGAAGCTTTATCAGCAGCCGTGACGGCCGTGCTGATTTATCCTCCGCCTCTTGATGAATGAGGGTAATATCACAGTTAGCTACAAGACAAATGTGTTCCAGTGGCCTGGATGATTCATATTTCGTCAGAAGAATACTGATGAAGCTGGAATCAGGAGGAGGAACTCGTGATCACATTTATAATGTGATAGAGCCACCGCGACATCGCGGCAGATACTGTATCTGTATTCCACTTCCGTCTGACACCGTTTGTGAGAACGTTTTCAGCTGATAATATCACGCTAAGGTGTCCTGACGGGCCTCTAATCCATTACTGACTGCACCTCTTTCAAGAAAATAAAAGATTGCTTTCATCTGACGCAGTTTTCAGCTAATCTGACACAAGTAAAGGAGTAATTGTGAGGAGGATGTATCCACAGTGGGGATGTCTGTGTGGTACAGCTCAGCTGTAGTTTCAGTAGGATTGTGTCTGAGGCCTCCTGGACTGTCGATCCCCTGGAAGTTCTTGTTGACTGAGTTAAAGTGCCGTGTTTGACTTCATGTCAGTTAGCACATAAACAGATGAGCTGCAGAGGTGCAGGCCTGGTTTTCATGTAAATATCTGGCAGAGTCACGTGACACCCTGCTCTCACAAAGGAGCCGTCTTCACTGCTGCTTGTTGTGATGTGGCTTCAGGCATGAGGAAATGTGCAACCTGAATTTACATGCTGTCCTGTGTGTTAGCTCTTACCTGGAGAGTCGTCATGTTGCAGGCGCGATCTGTTGCAGTGGATCTAAACCACTTCCTGTTTTCTGTTTGTGACACTGAGGTTTTAACCCAGAGGCAGCGAAACGTTCTCCTGCTGCTGGTTTGTCATTTGCTCAAACGGCACACATGAGTGGAGATATTTACTGAAGGCTGATTGAAAATCACTGGACAGTGAAAGTAAAGGGGCTCGGTCTCTTCGGGGGTCCTGAGTCCTGCGCAGGTTTTGTTTACCTCCTGTGACCGTAATGAAAAACTTTGTTCACCGTGTTTTATTGCTGAAACAGTGAGTAGATTCATCTTCTGAGTCATTAATGAGGCTACGATGTCAAACATTCACCGCTCCGGCTTCCTTTAGCCAAGCCCCCAGCTTTGGAGTCGGGCGGTTTGGTCCAGACTGACGCATCTCAACAACTGATGGACGGATGGTCGTGGACGTTCACGCTCTCCAGAGGATGAACCCTAAACACTTTCCTGATGCTCTTACTTTTCCTCATGAGGTCAGTTCGTTTGGTTTGTAGTGGCACAAATATTCACAATACCCTCAGAGACCCTGTGACGTGGCCTGCAGCGCCACCTTCAGATCATACTGTAAATGAATAACCTGCAGGACTACCTCAGCCTCAGCTGTGCTTTGCTTTTGGTGCTAATCAGCAAATGTTAACATGCTAACTCACTGAACTGAGATGGAGAACATTAAACCTGCCAAACTCAGCATGTTTACAAGGTCTGTGTCGGCAGGTTAGCATGCTGGTATTAGCATTTAGCTCAAAGCATCATGTTAGCTGTAAACTCAGTGCAGTTTGGATCAAAACAAGTTATCTGAAGTCATTACTTTGGCCTCTTTTGGTTGGGATTGATTTAATAGAGTATAACTATTAATAATGATAATAATCGCTGGTTGTAGTGCCAGTAAACATCTGATAAACTGCAGTGAAGCTCTGACTCATTCTGATACTGTCCTGGATTAAATTAACACCGAAGAACAAACTGATGCTCCAGAAACAGCAGAGAAATACCCCGAGGGTCCATCTGGTAAAATATAGCATCTTTGTTCAAAATGTTTAATAACAAGCATGGCAACAAACATGGCATGAGAACAATGCATGTTTAGAAAAATATATCTGCAAATGTATTTTTCAGAATACACCATACATTCACTGAACCTCTACTCGATATTAAACATTTACAGTTCAGAAGTAATAGTTTCAGTATAAAACAGCACAGTCAGTTTCTGCTAAATGTTCGTTTGAGGATCAGCGTCCGTCAGGAGAAGGACGTCAGTGGACATTTAGGGTCAAACAGGCAAACAACCTGAGCTGTCCTTATTTTTCACTGGTTATACCTGCTTGCATGTCTAGTTGTTTTTTTTTTTTTTTTTAAATTGATGGTTTGACATAAAAACAAACTCCTTTTCAGACAAATTGTCCAGTTATTGACAATATTTTTTTCCCTTACACAATAAAAGAAATGAAAATACTACATGGACAACCTACAACCACTCAGATTCTTACCTAAAACATGGTGATGAAACCTAAAAACAGTTCTTATTCTCACATTATCATTTGCCTAATTATTGTTATGGGTTGTTTTTCAGGTGTGGGCTGCTGTGTCATACAGGAAGTAGGTTTATTATAGAAAGCAGATGTGTTTCGTCTTTTCTGACCAGTATCCAGTAGTGATGATACAGGAGTCAAACTAGGTGCAACCTCTTGTTTTACTTCAAAACTCAAAAATAACGCAAATAAAACAATATGTAATGCTGAGTCGTTGAGTTTGAGTAAAAGAGGCTGTTGAATGGAGTCATTTTCATGTCTGAGTGAGAGAGAGTCATGTCAGAGAAGGAGTTGGGGGGGGCTGTGTCTCCTTAGCTTAAACACTGCTTGAGTCTTCAGTGCAGACCTTTTTGTTGAGGCTCTGTCCCGAGTCTTTGAGGAGACGGTCCAGACCGGGAGCAGCAGAGAGGGACCAGAGGTCACGTCAGTATCCCGCCGGATAGCCTCCTTTCCTGGGGTCGGACTCCGCACAGAGACGCTCGCCCTGCCGCACCACCGCCTGGACCACCGAGTCCGGAGTCCGCAGCAGCTGTGTCACGTGGTTCTTCTGCACCAGCCCCTCCAGGACGCTCTGCCGGGGTATCATCATTACACAAACACACAGAAACAGAGTCCTGTGCACTTAAAGGAACATATTTCTGTTTGGCATCCCCAGAGCTGCTAGCATGCTAGCTATACAACCTTTATTTATTATTCAACATCGCGTCATCTTCCTGTCGTCAGAGCTCAGATTGTTTTGCAAGTACTTTTTTGGTGCATCAGCAGCTTCAGAGCACAAAAGCAAATAACTTATCAATGAATTTATTATGATCTGTTTCAGGTCTTGCTGTTTCAGACATGAATTGAAAACACATAGTCAGCTGTGTAAGATACAGTAAGTTTGTGGTCAGATGAATGAGGCCTGTTTCATCCGCAGCATCAGAAGCTGTTCGGTCATGTTATATATTCCACATGTTGCTTTGCATCACAGGCTCAATGTGTGACCCACCTTCTCAAAGCCCTGCTCCACCACTGTCATGTTCGGGTTGAGCTGGTTGTGAACTCGCGGCTCCGTCACGGCTTTCTTCAGGTCGTAGTTGAAGAACAAGGAGTTCAGGATGACCTGTTTCAGCCCGAAAAACAGCAAAGACTCTCAGCTTCAAACTGCGTGTCTGCAGGATGGAGACGATGTGGCTGAGTCAGACTTACTAAGGCCGTGGCTGTGGTGATTTTTGTGCCTCCGGACGCTCCGACAACCATTTTCACTCTGTTGTCTCTGTCAAAGATGATGGTGGGACACATGGAAGACAGCGGCCTCTTGCCTGCAACAGATAAACAGAATGTAGCTACAACTGCCTAACAGATAAACACCTACAGCAAACCACAGAAGAGCAGCGATTGGCTGGGAAGAGCCTCCTTTAAGCCTGAGGAGGGTGATGCTGTTCGAGAGCTGAAGCTATCAGAGGTCCTGACAATGACAAATGCAGGAACAAGTGAAAGGCTGGTGAAATCATCACCTCCGCATCATCCTCGCTAGAGAAACGGCAAAGTAACATCCTCTGGAAACGAGGGGCTTCATTAAGAGAAGCACTACCATCCATCAACACAGACACGAGTCCAAAAGTGAAAACCTGAACTGGAGCTTGTGATAATTCAGTGCAGCCACACCTGGTTGAATGAAATTGTTTGGTGAAGGAGGGATTCCAAACCCGTTGGTCATGTACGGAGAGCTGAAGTCGTCCATCTCATCGTTGAAAATGATCCCAGTGGATCGAGACATGACTTTGGAACCAAAGCTGGGAAATAAAACCATGTTTTAATGAGTGATGCATTCAAAGGGACAAATAATAATCATCCAAACTGTCTTCTCTGATTTCTGGAAGCTGCTCACTATAGATTGATGGTGCTGGTGGCTGCCACGGCGCTCCCATCCTCGGCGATGACCGACAGGTGAGCCGTCCCATGGTTGTCTGGGACAAAATAGTCTGGCTCATAGTAGCTGTCTGGATGGGTGGTGTCATCCGTAATTTTGCTCCTTATGCCATCGGCAAAGTAGTCTGAGGTCATGTTTTGGATGAGCTGAGGAGGAGAAAACAAGTGATGATCAAGAGCTGAGCACCTGCTGGCCTTCGCACCAACACAGAAAACAAAACCTGAAGCTTTTAAACCGGAGCTGAACGGAAGCAAGGCCTTTCACGGCCAAAGTGCCTCGACAGAACTTCACGGTGGCCAGCAGGAAATGCTCCAAAATAAAGGTGTGAGGAACAATAATGATAGTAACATGAAGAATTACATCAGTAATGTTGAGATAACGGGGGTCCCCGAGCCTGCTCCTCTTGGCATAAGCGAAACGAAAAGCCTCCACGATGCGATGGTACGTCAGAGTCTTTTTCTCTGCTGTCGAGACGCTCGTGTCTGTGAAGTTGTACCCTGCAAAATAACCACAGGAAAAACACGTCTGCACTAAATCACCTTTTCTTGGCTTAATCAGGTAATGAGTGTCCATCATTTCAGCCTGTGGCAGGTCATTAAACTGTGAACTCTCCGTTCGAACACAATGAACGCCTGCAGAAGCATGAATATGGCAGCGTGTTCCTCCAGACTAATATATGAACACATTAAATGCAATCCGTCCTTTGAAATGAGCGATGCCACTTTTTGTTTTAAGCATGACTAAACGTCCTCTGCCTGAGCAGATGGGGTGTTGATGGTGAATTAAATTTGGCAAGCGGGACTGAGTCGCAGCCCAGTTTTCTGCTTCCAAATCAGGCGGAGGAACATTCCAGGGACGACCTGGGGAAACCTGACATCCTTCTGCATGGCTGCACAGGCACTTGGCCGGCCCGCTCACCATCCACTATGTTGAGTATGAGAGCCAGCACAGGGCCGCTGGAGGGGGCGTCTGGGACGTGCATGGTGTATTCCCCGACGTTCAGCCTGAGAGGGTTCTCATTCAGCACAGGCTGGTACTCCAACAAATCATCCAGGGTGATGATGCCACCTGCAACGAGCACACAAGTGTCAGAGTGAACGTAAAACGAGGAAAAATGCTCACATGAGTGATTGCATTTATTGTGGCACTTCCATGAAGTGTTAATCACAGGTCTGTAATGTGCCGCTTGGATTCTAAGTGCATTCATGATTGATTCATTTTAATATCTCTGAGGGAACAAGACAACGACCAGACCTGCCGCCTGGATGTCCTCCACGATGCTCTGCGCCATTGACCCGTTATAAAACACATCAGGCCCCTCTTCTGCTATTCTTTGGTACGTGTCGGCCAGCTTTGGAAATTTAACTATGTCGTTTTCCTTCAGGATGTTTCTTTGAGAGTCACAAAAAATCTCACTGGAGGATGAGATGAACAGAAAATTAAAAAAAAGACAGGAAGTTAAATTGTTGTTTAGTCTGCAGAAAATTAAAGCCACTGCTGTGTGAGTAGAACTGGAAAATGTTATGCTTTGGCACCCCCAGTGGTTTAAAAAGGTCACTGCAGCAGCCAGCAGTCCACACAACTGTCACCTTTTCACATTTTTCTACAAACAAAAACAGAATAATTCTACACAAAGTGGCTTTAATATTATATGTTTTTGCAATTTTCTCAGGTTTTTTTTAAACAAAGTTAGATGAGAAGATTGATACATAAAGCTGCCATAGATACGGCATCACTAGTCAACCTCGCTGCCAATGTGCTCCAGTGGACACTCGCGGTACTGCAACTAAAAGAACACCTGCTGTATAAAAACTTTCCCCATAGACCACTGTTACTAAGCTGCAGACATGACACCTTCAGCTGAAATGCAGATTTACACGTGCAGTCTGTCACACAACATGCAAGCTAGCCAATAGAGATTTAGCTTAGCTTAGCAAAAAGACTGGAACCAGGGAAAACTGCTAGCATGGCTCTGTCCAAAGTAAAGTGAAAATATCAGCACTTCTGAAGCATTAAGAGGCTTAATCTTGTTTATTTAATCCAAGCAAAGCATAAAAACCTTTTTTACAGGTATTTATGTGCTAAACTATTTTCTGGAAATAGTAATTTTGCATGTTGTTATTGCAGCGAGAGACAGAAGATATCAGACAGAGGATAGAAGGAGGAATCTGTCCATTCAGCTGAATCTGAGCTCAGAGTTTGACAGTAATGATGTGTTTAGCATCAGAGGTGCTAATCGGTGGATTTGTTTACCTTTGGACAGAACCAGGCTAGCTGTTTCTCTTTGTTTCCAGTGTTTATGCTAAGCTAGGCTAACTATCTTCTTCCTGTAGCTTCATATCAAATGTGTTGACATCACAGTGGTATTAATCGTCTCATCTAATTCTTTGCAGGAAAAACAAAAAGTGTGTATCCCAGTCAAGAAATCAGAAAAAGCAGCAGCTGCTGAAGCCGCCGTTGCTGCCTGTATTTTCTGCCTTTAACTCGTCATCCTCACCACATGTTGGCGTCTCTTTGAATGGAGTCTTTGCTCTTGAAGATGGCGTGAGCCAAAGCTTTTCCTATTGGGAAGCCATCGCGAGCCAAGGCAATGCTGGGCTCAAACAGGTCCTTCCATGGCAGCCTGCCATGCCTCTTGTGTGCCATCTCATAACCGCGGATCTCCCCGGGAATGGCTATGGACAGTCCACCTGTCAGGTAGAAACAGCAGTGCCACTGCTTTAAATTTCACAGGATCTTTCTTTCTGTCCACTGACTGAGAAACGTCTCCTACCTGTACGAGAAAGCTTGGTGTTGTTGCCAAACATGTCTTCAGTGGCGTTCATGGGCGCCGTCTCCCTCGCGTCGATGGTTTCCACCCTCCCTGTTGAGCAGAAGGTGAGGACAGATGAGGTTCAGTTCACTTTAGTGAGAAGTTGTGAGTTATGATGCGCACTCACCCGTGGAAGCGTTGTAAATGACGAAGAAGAGCCCTCCTCCGATGCCCATGCTATGAGCGTTCAACAGGCCGACACATAGCAGGGCAGCGATGGAGGCGTCCACGGCCGAACCGTTTTTCTTCAGGATGTCCCTGAAAACACAAGAAAGCACTCAGTTGAAGCCGGAGCACACCTGCAGAAACAACAGCATGGAGCAGCAGAGTCCTCTTACCTCCCCACTTCTGAACACTTCCCAGCGTCGGCAGCCACAGCAGCCTTTGAGTAGAAGTGGTCCGAGGGGGGAGGCGTGTTTTTCTTCCCCAGGCCCATGAACACCCCCAGGAACAGGCTCACTGCAGCCACCAGCAGGACCACCAGACCAGCAATCAGGGACTTCCCAACCATTTTCCTGAGAAATCAAAACATCTCACAGTCAGACAAGATCCTTCAGCGACTTCTCCGCCGAACGCCACCCGTCAGGGTGGAGTCCAACCTTCACACCAATATGAAAACAGCTCGTCACATGTTTTTCTTTCAGGAATGGCGAGCAGACTGTCCACTGTGTCACGGTAAAGGTGTTTACTGTGACCAGTGAGGGAACATGACGTGTCACCTGTGGTTTTCAGGTGTGTCACCGTGACGCTGATGAGCGGTGCTTTCTGGATAATAAGCAGGTGCCTCATTTGGACGTGTTTTTGAAAAATACACTTGGAGAGATAAAGTTACATAGAGGAGGACGGAGACTGGAGGTCAAAGGTCATGAAAGCTGTATGTGTGTTTAAGTTCTTTTAGCAGTGAAGCAGTAACGTTCTATTCTTTACGACGGCCTGGGTTTGTTGTGGTTCAGCTGATCATTTTTTAAAACTCTCCGTCACTTTTCCAGATGATGGATGCCTCTCTTTCCCCGCTGCGGAGGAAACTCTTGAGTTTGTCTCTTCAGTCCTCGATAACCTTGCATTTCACTCTGATACCAATCTGGCAGGCGCGCCAAAGCGAGGGTGAGTGATCTGTTTCTGGATGCAGGCAGGATTCAGGCCTGACTCTGGGCTGCGTGTGATTGGCTCAGGAGCCGTGTCACAGTATATTCGGGTTATTCTGCGGGCTTCCTCTGGCCGATTGTGCTGCCTGAGTCTTCGCCCGGCAGCGCAGATCCGGGCTGGCGGCGTCGGTGACAGCAGCTTCTCAACAGCAAATAACCTTCTGAGGTAGCGGCTAATCCAGCGTGCTGTCCTGTTGCTGAGCCACGCTGATAAAGCACCGACACTGAAGCCTGTGGGCTGCCGCTGCTGCTGCTGCTGCTGTGATCGTGTCTAAATGTAATTACTACTACCCCGCTCTGGATCTCTCAGGTTCAGACTTCATTCGGTGGACAGAGCTGATTTATAGCGGATGAGGACAGTTACAGATCTGCTTTGTGCACATCACAGACGCCTTCCTTCAGCCTTTGTGCACACGTCTCTGTCACTGGACGCGAGATGTTTTTCTGATGCTTGCTGGTATTTTTATCCCACAGCTGGAGGCGTGTAGGCTTCATTTTGACTTCGCTGGGAGGGAAACACTCCCACCCACCAGGTTTCCCTCCGATTGTTTTCACACAATAAATGAGAAGCGCTCTGTGCCTTTACACTCAGCAGCAAATCAAATCAAGTCGCTCGCTGTTGTTCCTCAGGTGAGACGCAGCCTGTGGACAACAGACAGGTGGACAGCAGACAGGTGGACACAGTACAACAGGACGCAATGTCAGGTGTTTGTGTGGGTGGCTGCTGTCCTTTAATGACAGACGCTCCACAGACAGAGAGACAGGCAGACAGACAGACAGAGAGACAGACAGGTGCTCCACAGACAGACAGGCGCTCCACAGACAGACAGACAGGTGCTCCACAGACAGGCAGATGCTCCACAGACAGACAGGTGCTCCACAGACAGACAGACAGGCAGACGCTCCACAGACAGACAGACAGGTGCTCCACAGACAGACAGACAGACAGGCGCTCCACAGACAGACAGACAGGTGCTCCACAGACAGGCAGATGCTCCACAGACAGGCAGACAGACAGGTGCTCCACAGAGAGACAGACAGACAGACAGGCAGATGCTCCACAGACAGACAGACGCTCCACAGACAGACAGACAGACGCTCCACAGACAGACAGGCAGGCAGGCAGGCAGGCAGACAGACAGACACTCTTTTGTCTGTGCTGCTGTTCTCAGCTGTCCATTCAGCCTCTTCTCTGCAGTGACGTGTTTTTACATGTTTGGTGTTGATGGTGAAAGAAAAACAGATTCATGTCTTCATTGGTGGAATGTAACTAAGTACATTTACTCAAGTACTGGTTATTTACTTGAGTATTCCCACTTTTTGTTACTTTCTACTTCGACTCTACATTCTGGAGGCAGATATTGTAATTTTTAATCCACTACATTTATTTGATAATTAAAGTTACTACCAGTTATTTTGCAGATTCAGATTGTTGCTATGGAGATTGATACTCATCAGTATAAACTATATATAAGTAGCCTAATTAAAGGAGCCCCACCTTTACCTGCTGCAGCATTAATGAACACATTAACGCATCAGGATATTAATTATTCTGAAATGGGTCATTCTGTACTTTTGGAACTTTAATTATATTTTGTTGCTAATACTTCTGTACTTTTATGTGAGTGAACTTTGAATGAAGGACTTTTACTTGTAGCTGAGTATTTGTACACTGTCATGTTGCTACTTGTACTTCTGTCTCAGACGATTTCCGACTTTCTGCTTGTGGTCCTTGAAATGAAGGTGTTTGCACATGAGTTGTGAGCAGATCATTTATTTGCAGCTGTGTTTGGGGGGGCTTTTTGCCTTTATTTGATATTTGCTGGTCGAGATGTGACAGGAAATGATGGAGAGAGATGCAGCAAAGCTTCCTGACCTCAGCTGAGCTGCATCATTGCTGCTTCCTGCTGCGCTGTGTGATCTGTGCGCCATGTGGAGAAGCTGATTTTATTCCCACCGTTATTTCGGTATCTTACACACGTCTTAACCTGACACTTCATTGGTTTTGGAACATGTTGCCGAAGGACTGCAGCTGACAGTTAGCCAGCTGGCTAACATTAGCACATTTACAGATGATCCTGTGCTGTCCTTATAAATCAACAAAATGAGAAATCAACCAAAGAAGAATTCTTTATTTGTGTCATTAAAGAGGGACAATAATTTAGAAACCAAAGCAAACTTTAGAAAAAACATCTGGAAAAAACAGAAGTGTAATTTGTGTAGAGGCATATTTTTAAGACATGATGAAAACTGAGCGGATATTCTGACCTGCGTCACTTTTGTTTGTTCGTAACGCGGGTTTTCTGTTAAAAAGTTTAAATGTGAGGCTGAAGCAGAGACGACCCTGATGACATCATCAGGGTTCTTTTTTTTAATCAATATTTAGAAATCTCTCTCTGAAGCCACAGAGGACATTATTCACACTGAGGAGGTCTAATTATGATCTGGAAACAGTGTCCAGTCAGTGTTGTCTGTCAGCATCATGGAGCTTCAACATTTGACTCTCACAGTGCTGTAACAGCACTGACGGCACCTTCAGGGGCGGGAAAGTCACTTTTCTTTAGCCCATACTGTAAAGATGAGTTATTTCATCGGCGTTGCTCAGAGAGTCAAAGCTCTGGCAAATCAAATCAGCATCATGGGGATGATGGGTTCAATTAAGGATGCCAATTACAACTTGTAGGAAAATATGCAGCAGGCTGGTCCAGAGGGGAAAGAGTGCAGCCGGGGGGAATATTTATTAGAGAGCATCAATCATCGTGCTCCGCTCATTGAGGGTGAGCCAGAATCAAACCAGAAAATAAGGTCAAATCGGGATCACAGGCCTTAAAGCCGCGATGATGGGACTGCGAATAGAAACTCTGATTGATCCAATGTAATCTGAGAAAAGCGTCATGTCTGTTTGCAGAAGCTGCTGTGAAATATCTGAACTGAGAGCATCTCCTGTGTTCTGGATGCTTTAGGGCCCCTGGACCTAGAGACTGATGGATTTGACAGAAAGGCGGACTGGGACATGGATGTTCTTCAAAGGATGTAAGTGATGTAGTGGAGTTGTGATGTATGCAGACAGGATTTGACAGGTCATGCAATGACTGACTGCCTGTCAACAGAGGATCTCAGATTTGTGTTGGGCCAGTGGCATCAAAAAACTTTGTTCTGGAGGATAAATGTGGAGCCTCCTGCAGAATCACAGCCTCAAAGCTCAAAGCCAAACTGAACCTTCGTATATTTATTTATTCAGAGGATTTATCAGATTTATCAGATGTGCGTCGGTCGCCTGAGATTAAAAAACACTGACATCCTCTCTCTCATTGTCCCTCGTAGCTGCACGGAGGGGGTTTCAAGCCTGGGAGGCGAGACGCGCAGCAGGCACCAGATGCTGGGATTGGTCGGACGCTCCACGTTGCACAAACCTAAACAGCAGCGTAAAGCGGGGACGGCCGGAGGATGAAGCAGCCGGAGCATCCTCATCATCCGAGCCAGGCGCACGTAGCCCGCGTTGAGGGGAAAATCACAAAGGCAACGTGTGACGGGCGCACGAGAGGACGGTGATAGATTAGACTGTGGACGGAGATTGTTTGGGTCTGCAGCGGATCCTCAGTCTGCTCACAGCCAGGCAGCAGCGCAGCGCCAGACAGCACGGCGCTGTTTTCCACCAGCCGCTGGCAGACGAGCTCGGCTGATCATGTGTTTGTCCTCTTGGTTCATCGTCTGAACTGCAACACGGACGCATCTGTAGACAAATAATACCATGGGCTCCAGACTGAGCAGGCAGAGCAGCCTGGACAATGAGAATTTCTCCAAAAAGCGACGCAAGCTGGTAGACAGCAGCGGGGAGAGCGACAGGGGCAGTCGGGGCGGCGGAGACTTTCTGTTCGCGCTGATGCTGAAATCAGACAAACTGCCAGGGATGCTGCGCAGGACCAACCACAGCCCGTACATGAGGCGGGTGGCGTGGATCAAAGAGATCCAGAAGCTGCTCCGCGACCGCAGGATCGAGCAGGCGACCGACGTGCTCAAATTACTGAGGAAGGTGAGTAAGCTGCACACAGCTCGGCCTGAGCTCGGGGGGAGTCCGACCGGTGCACGAACAGCATGAGCTCTGCTGCTTTGATGCTCCTACAGCCACGCGCCCTCTAAACACCCCAGAGCAACAGATGGAGAGCAAGCAGGAGCTGTGCGAGTGTGTGACTGCAGGTGGATGTGTCCAGCAGCGCCACAGGTGCCTGAACCTCCTCCTGCAGGCTCTGCTCTGCAGCCCTGACCCTGACCTCTGACCCCGCTCCCCGTTCTGCACGCACGGCCTCTCTTCCTCCAGGAGCGCTTGTTGTTGTAGAAAGTAGGCCACTGGCGGAGCGTCCTACCTGTGACACATAGTGTCAGTGGCGGAGTCAGCGCGTGACTCACCGCAGCTCGCGCGCGCTGAGGGTGAACGTGCTCTGAAGAGGGCATGCTCAGACTGCGCGCCATGGGTCACTGCTTTATCCCACATTTCACAGTGTTTGGAAGAGATGTGGACATTTCCACTAACAGATCCAGCATCTGTGGCCTGAGTCTCACCTCTCCTCAGGCTGCTCTAACGCTCCCATCACAGTGACCTGCCCCCCCCCCATCCCTCTCCACTCCTAATGTCTGTCTCTCTAATGGCCTGTGCTCCAGCAGCAGTAAGCCCTGGAGTCCTGTGTTCCACAATACAAAATATTATTCTTCTCCAAAAGGTTTTATGGAGCTTCACCCGAGAGCGGAGGTCACAGAAATGAAAATCTGGACTGCTGTTTGTCTTCTTCATGCAGTGTTGTGCACGTTGCTCGAGTCATTTGAAAACCTTGTTGTTTCTGGTGATTTTCAGGGAAGGATTATTCATTTTTCTATGAGTAGGGATTTTTTTTTTTGTCCTTTTTGGCTGATGAAAATCTCTAAAATCCTCTGGATCATATTGTGAAGGCATCGAGCCAGAAATAGAGTTTTTATTGTTTTAAAAGGCTTTTGTTGCAGTATGTTTGATGCAGTCCTCACTCAGCTGTGACAGCAGCTACCAGCAGGTGATGTAGTCGTGACCCAGAATGTGTTGCACAAAGTCAGATGACGGGTTTGTTGTCAAAGCCAAAGGATGAGCAGCATTAAAACATGTGTAAAAGGGTGAAAGGTGCGTCGAAGATGTGACAACAGCCTGGGTGATCTCATTTGTTTGCTCGCCCTCAGGCCCTCCTCTGTCTTTTAGCTGTCGGCCAATCCGGCGTTAATTACTCTGAAGCCTCCACACAGGAGAGAGTGGAACCTCCTTAATCAAGCCGAGGAGATAAACTGGGCGGCCCGGGCTCCATGACAGCCTCATCGCAGGGGACCCGGGCTCGCTTCCTCTAAATGAGCTCCACTTTTATTAAATAAGCTTTACTTTATCTCCACTCGCTGCGTTGCGAGCAGGCAGATGTCTGAGAGATTCAGTTCTGTGAATTTAAAAGGAGCTCGTGGCAGACTTAAATGATGTGTAACAGTGAGCTCTGCTCCACGTATGAAAAAGATCTGAGCCGTGCTGCAGATATGGGGAGGATGCATGTGACAGTTGACGGCGTCTAAACTCAGACGGGAGATATTTTTACACCTGGTTTCTCAGAAGGGCAGAAGCAGCCTCTCTGCCGCCTCGGGTTCAGCCTGTGTTTACCGTTGCCCTTGTTAAAAGAGGAGCCGGTAATGTGGAGCTGCCTGCCTCCCACTCAAACTGTCTATTACAATCAATGCCCATTGTGTTGCAGAGAAAAATGTGTGCAGGTGTGTGCGTCCTGTATGTACGTGTCTCAAAGGTTTGCTCTCTCATTAAGGTTTTATGGGCTGTGCGAGTGCTTGTCATGGCACTTTGCCTCATTAGGACCTTCAGGATGGACATGTTGATGAAGGCAGATTGTACAGTTGGCTTCACACAGCTGCACTGCTGACTGCTCGCCTCGTCACATTCAAAAGGTCATCTGAAACGTGCTGTTTTTAGCGGGTTTGGTTTATTTTTGCTGCAGACCTCTTTGGATTCGTCATGTTTGCGAGGAAACCTGCCATGACAGCTGTCAGTTCTCACCTCTTTGCAGACGCAAACAAACTTTTAAATCGCATTTGCCGGAAATCTCACATTTAAAAGTGCCGCTGTTGTGTTTTCGTGAGGTGAAGGGACAGATGCGAACACAGCCAGGGGATAAAATGGCGTTTTTTCTGGAGGGTTTTGAAAAATAGGATGTTAGAATATTCTCATCAAACAGTGGAGCATCCACAGTCCTTAAAGTACAGAAAAATGACCGTAACAAATAACCACAAGTGCATCTACAAGGTTTTCCCATCAGATCACATTTGGGCCGGGAGTTGTCCGTGGGAACAGTATGTGCTGTGGCATGATGGGATGTGCACTGTGGCTCGGTGCCATGGAGGTGTGATTATATATGCCAAAGCACAGTGTTCCCAGTGACTCCCTCTAGACCTCGCTCTCCTACTGTAGATGAAACGGCTGCCGTCTCCTTTAATGAATATTTCAAACAAAACACTTCTTTTATCTTTCCATCTCCAGCCACATTGCCCCTGACACCGAGGAGCCCAGCTTCCACCACTAATGCTTTTCTTCTCAGGTCCACAGTCACACTGTTTGATGCTTGATCGTAACGACTGCAGGATGTTTTTACAGTTTCACGTTGCTGTGATTGTGACGCCTCTCGTCTGCTTTGCCAGGATCTCGGTTTGGAAGGCACCTCGCTCAACGACATCTTGTACAAAAACGCAGCCTTCCTGAACCTGGTGGACCCGATCTCACACGAGCTGCTGCTCAGCCTGGCTCGAGAGATGCAGTGTCCCAAGAAGGTCAGCTCGCTTTGTTTCTCCTCTCCGTTTCCCTCAAAGATCGAGCTGCATGTTGGTGTTCCGCAAAAGACGGCGCTCGCCTGAAAATGCTCCCCTGATGGTTTCCCTTTGTTAAGCGATGAGTCCTCCAGATCAATGAAAACCCAGTCTGAGGGTGTTATCGATTCACAGACGGATGGTTGAAAGAAATTCTGCACGATGCTCACGAGCAGCTAGAAATAGGAATAGCTGTATTTGGTATTTGTTGTTCTTTAATTTTCTCCCTGCTGTTTGTTGAATTTATAGAACTCCAGACTGTCTTCAGATCTAATAACTGGCAAATCAAATTAAAAAGGCAGTATTTTGTGGACAGAAAGAAACCGTCTCAGCCTCCAACAGTGAATATTGAATTATTTTGATGTAGGCAGTGACCACCAGCAGCCACAGCATGGTTAATGAACTGCCAGTGTTTACCAGCGGCTGTGCTGAATCTCACCTCTCTTGTGTACTTCCTGTGTTTTCCCACTGATGCACGCTGCATGTGATTAGATTTTCCTGCTCCAGCAAGGCAGCGAAATTGTGTTTTGTTCAGGAGTAGCTTAAGGCGTCCAGAATAATAACAAACCATTTTCATTCTGATCGTGTGAAGCATCTCACGGTTGCAGGTCGAGCAGGAAGCTTTGCAGGATTTAAAGCCTCGATGGTGTGAAATAAAGATGTTTCCTCTTGCTCACACAAGCAGAAAACCTCATATTAAAAAGCTGTGAGTCTCTTTGTTCTGCCGTCACCAACACTCGTTCTGCTCTCGTCTACAGGATGCAGACACCATAAAGTCTTCAGATAAGATTTGCAGACAGCTGATCTACCACCTGACCCCGCACTCCAAGTGGCTGAGGCAGAGCATGTCCAGACGGAAATCCCAGGCCTGGTAAGCCCCCCTGTCCAGACATCCAGTCTGTAATAAATCTGAGCGAGCAGGCCGGGCTCCATGTCGAGCTGGAGAGATTTCCATCTTTGTAGCTGACATTGAAGTAGGACAGAGCTGGCCACAGGCTGACCTGACGGGAACGCCATGGTTACCACAGCTGTCAATCATCACTCGTTTTAAGTGCGGCGTTGCTCCTGGCTTTTCTGTCTTTGAAAGTGGCGCGGCAACAAATTTGTCCATCTGTTTGCTGAAGACGGTTTTGTTCAAATGCAATTACACTCGTCTCGATGGAAGAGTGAATTGATTTTGATGTGCAGGCGATGAGTAGAGGACTAGCTCGGTCTTTCGTGTGGCTAGGTGCTGCTCGGTGATCCCGTTCACCAGCTGGACCACGCGATCGGGATTCTTTCTCGTCTAATTGCTTCTGCAGCTGGCGAGTTGCTGCAAATAATGCATTGGTTTTCTGAGGGTGAAAATGATGTGAGGGACAAAGCGAACACAACGAGACGAGGCAGGTTCATTAGGTGTCAGCTCGCAGAATCAGAGGAAAGTGAGGACATATTCTCAGGGATTGGGCTGGATCAGACGCCTCACTGTGGACGTTTAGTTCAGCCCAGAAGAGGAAAGACAGGATTTAACTGACACTGACAGCATCTCTGCAAATGTGCAGATACAAACGAAAGCTAAACTCCTAGCTGAAGGGGCTGTTCTTTTTTTTCTTTTTTTTTTTTACTTAGTCATGTTGTTGGCTTCATAAACCTGCAGAGAGAGAGACGGTCTGACACTGGCTGAGACAGCAGGAGCAACATGAATCATTAAAACAAAAATCCACCCTAAAACAGAATATTAACACAGAGAAGATGCTGTGAGCTCCGACGGCTTCGCCTGCCGTCGTGTTCGAGAACAAATACCTGTCAAAGGTAGAAAGAGACGACCGAGGCCAGTCTGATTCATCTCACAAACTCCATGTCTGCACAGACTGTTTCTGCTTTTATAAAAGCAGCAATGTGATATTTTCAGTTCTGACACAGTCACATTCTCTGAGTGCACATTTATTGTTGTACAGAGGGCAGCTCAGCCCTGCTGGTGGTGGATCCTATTGTCGTCTGTTCCTGCAGAGTTATTTGTGTTTAAAGGAACAGTTCAACATTTTAGGAAACAGATTTATTCGCTTTCTTGTCAAAAGAAGATCAACATGACTCCAGTGTCTGCACAGGAAATATGAGACTACAGCTAGCAGCAGACAGTTAGCGTAGCTTAGCATTAATATTGAAGACAGGGAGAATCAGCTGGCCTGGCTTTGTGCAAAGGGAATAAAATGTGCCTGCCACCATAAGCAAAGTGTAAAGAGTTCAGTCGTGTGCTGGCCTTGATGTTGTGAAACAAACAAGATGAACGCATGAACAGCTTTAGAGGTGCTGGTAGGCAGATTTCCTGTTTCTATATAAGATAAGATAAGATAAGATACACTTTATTAATCCACAGCTGGGGAAATTCGGGTGTTACAGCAGCAGGTAATGGTGGTTGGAAAAAATAGCAACAGAGATAGAGAAATACAAAATAAAAGCTGACTACATATATGTACAATTATACAAAGTGTTTATGTCAGAAAAAAGTATGTAAAAAAATCTATTTATAAATAATATATATGTTACTGCAAAGAACTGTGAGAAAAAATACCATAAAAATATACTGCCACGACAGACTATACACAGATTGCACATGGAATGGATAAAGTGACTGCAGCATTAATGCTATTGCACTGACATAAATATGTTTATGTCACAGTATCATGTACAGTACTCGATGAGAGTGGAAAGAGCAGTATTGCAAGGTACTGGCTGTATGATAGATCACACATCACTGTAAAAAAACGTCTGAGTGTGGAAAACAGTGCTACGTTAAGATGGAGTTGAACTCTGACAGCTGTTGGGATGAAGGACCTGCGGTAGCGTTCCTTCTTACAGGGTGGATGCAGCAGTCTGTTAATAAAAGAGCTGCTGAGGGCCCCCACAGTGTCATGCAGGGGGTGGGAGGGGTTGTCCATGATGGATGTCAGCTTGGCTAACATCCTCCTCTCACCTATAACCCTAGACAAAGCCAGGCTAGCTGTTCCTCCTGTATGCACTCTTTATGCTAAGCTAAGCTAACCATCTCCTAGCTGTAGCTTCATACTCGGCGCACAGACATGAGAGCGATATCAACCTTCTCATTTAACCCTGATTACTTCCTAAATGTTGAACTACTCCTTCATCATTAACGCTGACACTGAACGGCGTGTATTGGATGTGTTTTTAAGGTGGACTTTACTTCCCTTTGACTTCCATCTTTGCTGAGCTGCAGGCAAACTGCCCTCATCTGTGCAAAAATGCAACAATCTCGTTCTGTGAGGTTTCTCTGTCCTCGGAGGAAACAGAAAGAGCTCAGTCCGTTCTAATGCCACCGGATTGTTCATCCCTTCATTATCCAGCATTAGCACTGCACACCGCTCGCTCTAAATACCGTGCACACATTTCTGACTGAAATGCCACACTGAATTAAAGTCTGAATCTCACTAATCCTGTTAATCTAACTACTTTATTTGGGTTGTGCTAGAGATGTTTTTTTTCCTTCTTTTTTCACATTAAATGAAAGAGCTCGTCGGTAAGCAGTGACCCAGAAACGCTGCCGAGGCGCCCCCACCTTCAGGGTGATCGCATGCGAGCGTGAACTCATCAACGCTTTTGACCTTTTTTCTCTCCGGTTTTCACGCCGCCGTCTTCCTGTGCCATTAGCCTCATCTGATGTCCTGATTACCTTCTTCTTTGTCACCTGAGTGCTCGCCAACAGAATGACCAAGACGACCCTTTTAGCTTCCACTTATCTGCTGTTTTTCATCTATTCTCGTCTCCACTACTGAGCGTTATGTCGTGCGCTGTGGCACATCGTGCACATGAACGCTCCCTCAGAGGCCCATCGCTCATTTTTACCGATTGCATCAGCTTCAGCCAGCAGAATAAGATGCTCAGAGGAGCTCAGATCAGCTGCTCGGGTCCAGGTTTTGGACCCGAGCTGTGAGGTTGATCCCCTGCACCATGAAGGCCAATGAAGGCCAATGCAGAGGCGTGTGTGTGTGTGTGTGTGTGTGTGCAGCCATCAGGGGGTTGAAATGAAATGAATAATAGAGCAAAGCTTCGCCATAAATGAGTGTGCAGAAAAACCGAACGCTGCGACAGGAGCAGCGAGGAGCAGATGAAGGCTGGAAAATATTAAAGTTAAATAAAATGACAGCTCTTATTATCCACCCACTTGTTAAAATGTTTCAAAAGATTCTTTTCTTATTTCTGTTAAACAACATTGTGCCTCTTTTCCGCTGTCACCGGCGAATGTCGATGATCATAAATAAAACGTGTGGTTTGACTCCTGGAGACCGATGAGCCACACATGGAGACGCACTCTGCACCTTAAGCCTTTACGGGGGGATTCTTAATAGTCGGCTTCGCTTTACAATGTAAGTTTAATTGATGGCTTAATCGTGTAGCAGATATTTCTTCGATTACTTGATCGTGCAGATGGACGAGCGTCCAGCATTAATGCTGTTTGTGTTGTTCCAGGCTTCAGCTCAGCAGTGAGTGTGTGCACATGTGATATTCAGGCACACCACGCCTTAATCGCCTGCCTGTAAACTCGTTTTCTCATTAAAGCTGAACCTTTTGCCAGCGTTCTTACTTATCAGTGACACTGATCAGATTAATCTGGAGGACGGATGAAAGGGGCTCCCGGAGAGGACGCCTCAGACATCCACTTTTTGTTCGCCCTGAGCTCTAGAGGACGAGTCTCTCTGAAAAAGACAGACAAAGAAGGAGTTGTGTGATGGAAACCTATTCACACCTGCAGGGGCGCCTCCGCCAGGCTGCTGCCATTAGGACTTTTGTACCTCTGGAGAGGATGAGGTTTCTGTCATATAAAAAGCCAGACAATAGAGGAGGAGGAGGAGGAGGGTGGCTCACTTTGATAAAGATACAGCAGCCTCATTGACAGATGTCTTTATCACAGATTTTCTGCTCAACAGCTGATTAAATTCTCTTTTCAGCTAGCTTGGCTTTAGGAGTTGGCTTTATGCTCCCTTTTTGTCTCTTTCAATTAACACAAATGCTCTAAAGCGAGACGTTCCCGCTCATCGGCCCGTCACCTGCTTCTGAGCTGAGCTGTACGTGCTGCTCAGGGCACATCCGTCTTCAATGCGACCAAAAAACACTCGCAGGCATCACAGGTGACAGGTGCTGCAGTGGGTGTCACAGTAAGTCAGCGGGCGCCGGAGGACGCCGTAATTCACCCTGACACTGAATCAGCGTTACAGGCCACTTCAACAGCAGCTCAGGTTAAACGCACCACATCCTTGTGGGCGCCGCTAAATGGGACTGACTGCAAACAAAAGGCCACAGGAGTGTTTGAATAATGCACAAATGTTTTCAGCTACGATGTAGAGTTATATCGAAAGTATCAGAGTTTCACTCGGCCTCAAATCGCTCGTGTTACACAATCTCCTGAAAGGGCTTTAAGCCTGTCAGAGGTTTGTGCTGTGAGTCTGATATCCTGCACAGAATACTCCCACATTAAGCTTCCCTCAGAAAGGCGTCATGAACGTGTCAAACGCAGTAGATGGAAGCGGCAGCGTGCTCCTCAGCCACGCTTTCACCGGCCTCTAAATGTTTACACCGATAAACAACACTGATGCACGAGTCAGGGTGGTGAAGTCCTACTTCTGAAGTTACAGGAAGTTTATCTGATCCGTTGGTGGATCACCCACTGATGAGCCGTTCATCAGATCATCAGATTCGTATATTTAATATCTCATGAATTAATTAATCAATCACATACGTTTCCAGAAACGTTCCACTGATTAAAAGCTTCGGTTTAACTGGATTCCAGCTAAAGTTAATGTGGCTTAACGAGCCTTAATTGGTGATACGGGAGGTTTACCAATGACATGAAGCCCCAGTGACACCATCATTTGTTAATGTGAGCAGCAGGACTTCATTCATTCATCATCATCACCACTCATCCATTTATGAAGCATGTACTCTTATTTACAGTTACTCAAGTACTGCAGTTTACCTGAGTTTTTCCATTTTCTGCTACTTTGTACTTCTGCTCCTCAACACTCTGGAGGCAATTATTGACCTTTTGATAACTTCCTAGATGCTAAATATAAATAAACTTAATTATGATGTATTATTACAGATTATTTATTTTTATTTATTATTGAACACGTTAATGCATCAATCATGATAATCCAGTAATATATATATAAATACACACTGAAATGTGGCATTCTGCACGTATACTTTTGGTCCTTTAAGTTTATTTTGATGCTAAAACTTTTGCACTTAAACAACAGATCTGACGACTTCTTCCACCACTGCAGACAATCACACACTTCAGTGCTGAAAACGTTTAGCGTGCTGATCTGCTGGATCTGATCCACACAAAAAACGAATCTTTGTTTTTACCAAATTTCACCCAAATCTGTCATCTGAGGCTTTGAAGCACTTTGCGAACTCGACTTAAAGATTTGTCTCTTTTCTTTCCCGTCCTCTAAATATAGCGGCCGAGTCGCCTGCTCAGGTCTTATCTTTTTCTGCGCCACATCACGGCTGATCTGTTAAGTGGTAAAGTGTGGGGGCTCGGCGCTGTAAGGAGTGCTGCCCTCCCGGCTGTCACAGCTTTAAGCTCGAGCTGCTGGCTCGCTCGGATGTTTTGGCTCCTCTGTTTACACGAGTAAATCCCCATGCTGGAGTCTCTGTGTCAGCCTTCCGCTCCACGCCGGCCTGGCCGCCCCCTCCTTTATACAGCACAGGAAACACAACATAAAACCAGGGCCTTGTTCCCAAGTCGCAGATAGGGAACCGTTCATTCATCCTTTCACCCTCCATTTAAAAACTAAATGATCCGCCTCTGTTCTGTTCGCAGTCTGAAGACGACCCTGCAGAAGAAGCTGTCCAGCGACTCGGTCGACCTGTCCGGCATCCCTCTGTCCACGCGCGACGTCCGAGAGGTCGCTTTCTACCTCCAAAACAACAGAGACAGCGTGGTGGCCGTAGACATCAGCTTCACCGAACTCCAGGACGAGAACCTGAGGATCCTCCTGCCTCTCCTGGCCTCGCTGCCCAAGCTCAGCACCCTGGCTCTCAACGGTAACCGCCTCACCCTGGCTATTCTCAAAGACCTCACCGAGATGCTCAAAGACCCCAAGATGTTCTCCAGCCTGGCCTGGATCGACCTGGGCAACAACGTGGATATTTTCACCATGCCTCAGCCGCTGCTCGTCGCTTTGCGTCGGCGCTGCAGCCTGAAGAGCAGTTTACCCACCATCTACGAGTACACGGAGGGCCAGCCCTACTGCTACCACCTGGAGACCTCCATCGAGGAGCCCAGCCACTACGAGGAGGAAGAGGAGGACGAGGACGAGGCGGAGGACGACGAGGAAGAGGTGGGGAACAAATTCGAGCTGGAGCCGTGGGCTCTGGGGGAGAAGCAGCTGTCCAAAGACTTCACCCTGCACTACTGCGAGAGGTGATGGGGCCTTTTCTCGCCGAGGCTCTTTCAGCTGTGGTTGAAACGTCGTCCCACAGCACTCCGTTACTTCCTTCGCCCTTTCGCCCTCATGCCACGAGCCTGGTCACCCTTCGAGGCTCGGGGGAGACCGATGCCCACATTGTGAACTTCTCGTCCCGACACGGCTACCAAGCTATTCCTAACCATCTCTGAGTTAACCCACACAAGATGACAGCGAGGCGACGCGGCGGTGGACTTACTGTGTTGGTGGATGGTGCTCTTGGGAACAAGGTGCGGTTTCATTGGAGGGGGGCTGGAAGAGTTAATGAACTGGTGCTCGCTCGCTCTCTCTCTCGCTCTCTCTCTCTCGCTCTCTCTCTCTCTCTCTGATAGTGGCAGCTGAAGAGCCAATCCCAAGGAGATTCAGATCAGTTGGTTGGATGGAGGAGCAGCATCCCGGCGGTAGCTGAAGAGGAACTGGAGTTCGTTTGGAAACAGGGGGTCCCTGTGGGTTCTCTACCAGGACTGAGACTATCTCTGGCAGGCAGGGCCTAGCTCCACATTGTGTGTTCTCTGTTAATCTCTCAACAAAAGCTATGACACAAGTTCAACAGACTATACAGCCGACGACCCGTCACGTGACGCCGGCAAAACTGCTAGGTCAAGACTTTTTGCGTTTTCCCCCCCTTTCCAAATGTCCACTTGTGAATACCCACGCAGCCCTTGTGTAGATGTAAATGAGGACACAAAACATGGCTCTGTTGTGTTTCCACGGGCTATTTTTGTGCACTTTTGGTGAACAAAGCAATCTTAGAAGACAACAGGTAGGACTCAACAATGGAGAGCTGTCACTGATTGTTTTGTACTTGTCTAAATGCTGGTATTCACCTCTTTGTAATGACTGAGCTGTTGTAGTCATCACCACAGCATTTCACTGCAGTCTGAGCAGCGTCCTCCTGCCGTGTGTCTCCACACATGTGTTGTCTTTCCACTCACTGTGTTTGCTATGAGACACAGCCATGACTGTTATCTCTGTCTGCTGTAGCATATGATGATGATGATGATGATGAAGACGTTAGACTGACACTGCAGTGCACTTTAAAGGGATTATTTGTTGTAATGTTTCAGTTTCTCTGCAGCTCTGTGTGTTTATTTACAGATCTGAAGCTGAACGCGAACCTCTTTTACCTCTTTAAGGTGAAACGACTGTCAGAAGGATCGCTGAACACAACGTACCTGCATTACCTGATATACAATAAATGTTTAAGTGTGTGTTAAATGTGTTTGTGACAGTAAAATGTCTGATTATTGCTGTATTTGTTATTGTTTCGGTGTTTCGTCTTTTGTCAATAATTATAATAATGACTGTGATGACTATGAAACTAATTGCAGTGACCTCCTGCTGTTCGTCTGAGCAGTTAACAAAAAGGGACGCGGCCCGTGGGGTGAAGCAGAAAATAGTTCAGTCGATGTAAACTAGACTTTAGCGAACACCTTTATGTCAGATGTTAAATGTGGGCGAAGGAGAGCACTGTCCACTGGCTTCGTAGTTTGTTTTGTGTGTCGACGTCAGACTCTTCCCTGTAGCCTGTGTGTTCTTGTCTCATGCCAAACACTGACCGCCAATAAAAGACCCGAACCAAGCCGAGCAGTCGTGTTTTATTTGGAAGAACTGAGCGAGTGCGCTGAAGGGATGCAGAATCTGGGTCACGAGCAGAAACACAGATTGATTTATGCAGATTAGTCTGCACACGGGCCAGTAAAAGCAGTCCTCTCAGACCGGGCGGTTTGGGATCAGGTGCTGGAGCGCTGCACTGGTTTCTGATCATCTGTGCCGCCGTGCGCTATCAGGGAAACGCTGCCCCCGTTTGCCAGGGGGGAGGCAGGGTGGTCGTCCCGCGAGGCCCTACCCATGATCCTCTCCTGGCAACTTTTTGTTCCCGCTGCCAGACATGGAAATGTGGCATTTGCAACAGGTGGCTCCTATAAGGTCAGGGCACAGTGTGACTGTCACACCCCCTGAGGTCCAAATACCATGTGACAGGGCAACGCAGCCCACCCCAGAAACCACCAGGATCTTGTTATCTGACCTTTTCCCTGTGGTTGATTCATTTCCTGCATTTAGAGTCAAATAACCAAACAAATCCATTTTTCTTGTGCTTCCCTGCGTGAGCTGAAAACGCTCGCCGTGCAGGCCTTCAAGCAGAGACCTGAAGTGCATCACATCTCTCCACAAACTTTCTCTCTCCTGTTTGTATGAGTCACTGTTTGATCTGATTATCTCACTCCAGCTGCTGCATGCTCCAGCACAAAAATGAAAAATAATTTATGAAAAACAGGGCAGAGAAGTCGCACAGACTGTTCAGAGTGTGGCTCAGATGAATGGATTCACTGAGCGGATTCAACAGCAGTGAGCACTGACCCGCATCCGAAAACTGCTCTGGACTCACCGTCACTGGACGTTTGTCACAGATTAGAACCAGGATTCATTATTTTTGTCCAACTCTACTTTACTCTGGTGTATTAAGAATATAACTGAAGTATAGAAGAATCATTACAAGTACACCTTTACTGTTTGTGGTTCATTTAAAGTATGTTTGACAGATACTACTTTGAGGTAGACGTCAGTAATTTCTACTTAAATGTATTAAAACAAAAATAAAAATTCTGCAATACTTAAAATGGTATTTCAGAGTACTTATAAAAAGTGTACTTTATTGTAAACGTATTATAAATTGTACCAAAGTGCACTTTTAAAAAGTGGACCAAATAACAAATATGTTTCATAGTAATAAAGTGAACTTATTTTTAGGTCCTTTGTTAAACACTATCAGCAGCTTAATTAAAGTGAACTTTAATTTCACTTCATTTGAAGTATACTTGAGTATATTTCCAACACACTGCTGATATAATACAGCTGTACTGCGGGTTTGTTTTGAATGTTCATGAATCCTGATTTTCACTGATGGACTAAAAATCAACTTAGCAACTATTTACACTTCAAGTATTCTCTAGTATTACTCGAGTAATGTTCTTCTTGAGCACACTTGCTTGAAGCATCCTTGAAGGCGGCCAAAATTAGCACAAAGTAAACTCGGCACATTCTTGAAAATGTAAATTTAAGTAAAATATTTTTTTCACCTGGGATTTTTTAACTACTCCACTCTTCATTCATTAGTTCTGGTTTCTAAATGTTGCATCTACTCTTTGTGATGAAACAGGAACTAACTCAGTAACTAGAGTACTGTAATCTAATAATAATAATCTTTATTTGTATAGATCCTTTCATACAGCACAAAGAACAAAGAAACCACCTGCACCAACTTAGAAAAGAATGGACGTAACAAATACATGTAAAATCAGATGGAGAATAAAACCCGCTTGATAATAATAATAGTAAAATAAGATAGAATAAGGATGAAAATAAAGACAATTCATAACATAATATGGAAAATGAAACCACTGAATAACATTAATAAAAGATTAAAACTGAACACAGAATGTAAAAAATCAACAACAACAGCAGAAAATCAGAGTGAGGCGAAGCACAAAGCTTCAGGTCTGTGTCAGGAAGTCACGGCTAGTTAAAGAGATCAGTTTCAGCTTTCTGTTAAAATATTCAGCAAGATGCTTCCTGATATCTGCAGGTCGTTTGTTCACAGTGTGGCTGAAGACAAACAATAAATGAGACAGTTCGCAGTGTAGCCTGGTCCTGCTGCATTATGGCCTTCGTATACGAGGAGGGCCTTAAAATCAGTTTGAATCCACGAGTTTCAATCATAAAATATGTAAGAATGGAACATATTCTGTTGGAATATTTCAAATAATGTCAATATTTCATCCACACTCATAAATAAACAGTGTTAAACAGCTCATATAGGGATGGTGACACCAGAAAACACCAACATATTAACTTCAGCAGATGAAAAATAGCCAGCTGTGCCTCCTGTTTCTCAGATAATAACACGGATGTTCTATTAAGACACTTGTATGATGTGAAAATGCGACATTATTAGATCGATGCATCAAAAAGAGTGAAAAGTACTAAAATAAGTAAAACCAAGCTGAGCAGAGGAGCGACGGCAGGTCGGATACAGTCGCAGCTGTTTCTGCCTGCACAGTGAAATCCATCGTGTCACTGTTACAGTCGGTTGTGTTCAGAGGTCACGTGTTCACCCGCCACACGTTACTGAGCGTGTTCAGCTGAAGAGGCCTGTTATTCAGAGCCTCGTTCAATCATTTTCAAGCAGGACAAACACCATCTGCTGCAGCTTTTGTGGGCTCGTGGCTGCAGGAACGTCTCTGTAACCTCCTGCATCAGCAGCCGGTGTCTGCGAGCATCAGTACCCGGCTGCGTCTCCCAGCTTCCTGGCATCAGACACGGCACAGATGCAGCCGTCCTCCTTCTCCACTGCGTTGACCACGTTGTAGAAATGTTTGGCGGTTTCCTGTTTGTGTCCCAGAGCTTTCAGAGCCTCGATCACATCCTGAGGAGCAGAGAGGAGAGGAGGCTCAGGTGGAGCAAATGTCACGTGTGCTGTTCGGGCCCAGAAATGCATTTCGTGTGTTACCTTATCAAATCTGGGTTCAAACTTTGCCGCATTTTGAGAGTCGACAAAAACAACAGGAGCAGCGATGGCCTCCTTCAAGCTCTTTCCGAACCAAAGGTGGTTAAGGAGCGCCTGGAGGAGAAACACAGCAGCACAATGCAATCTGCCTGATGGGAAAGTGATGATCGCTGAACGGATTGCAGACACGGCGAAGACACTCGGGAAGACGCCGCTTGCTATGACAACGGCGAGGGGCATTAGTCTGCAGCCATTTATCTTAATAGCACTTAGTGTGATTGCCCTGGATACGAACCGAGGCGATCCCAGTGGTGATCATGCTCCCGCCGCTCGATCCAATCACCAGCGTCTTCGTCTGAGACTTCAGCACAGCGGGGGCCATGGAGGAGGGAGGCTGCTCCCCTGCAAGCACAACAAAAGCCTTGACTGACAGCACAGACGGCTGCAATTCAGACGCATCAGTCTGAGAAGAATGAGAGGAAAATCATTAGAAACGCAAGTCTTTGAGTGACGTGACCGCCGTGCATCAGTTCAGCAGCTGGAATCAGACAGCTGAGGATGTTAAATGATCCTGTGTTCATGAATGTGCATCGCCCCCTCTTAAAGAAAATCAACATGAGCTACATGCACACATCCTCTCTTTCTGAATATGGTACTTCAGTACAAGTTCTGAATAAAGCTCCACTTCAACAAATGAAAATCTGACTATTTTCTGTCACTTGTGCCTCCACAGTTTAGGAGTGCTTCATCATCATCATCATCGAACAGTAACCTCAGTCATCAGGATTTATCTTTGCCAGATGTCACATATCTGTAGCAAAGCTCAGCTGTTGAGATACTTCAGCTTGGACCACAGCGAAGGACGGACAGACCAGTTTTAGCTGTGGTTCCAGCTTGGTTTACTTAATGTTAAACAAAGATCACCAAAAATATAAACGGTCCATTCTGAGGACAGATAGACGCTGTCCACTCATATAAACACGTCAAACATGTTAAAGTAGTTCTGGGAACAGTTTTCAGACCCAGAAGAAAGCTCTGTACATTTACACTGTGTGCAGTGCTGCCTTCCTGCAGCCGCGCCTTCAATCCATCAATACATATATGAACCGATGTGACTGATCAATAAGGAACAGTAACACTCTGTGAACAGAAGTATATGTCTCGTATTTCACGTCTGTTAAATGAAAATGGAAAACGTGTCCCGGGAGCTGATCACCAGAAAAGATGTTATCGACTCTCCCGCAGAAGTCGGACAGCTCGTTGTTGAGGATGACTCCGGTGCTCGGAGAGAAGATCTTCGATCCGAATCTGTGAGGAGAAGAAGAGTCAGATCTGTTCAAATACAGCAGGTAGCACATATATGACATAGATACGACACAAACTGTGCTGTGCAGACACTGACATGTGGTTGATGGTGCTGGTGACGGACACAGCGGAGCCGTCCTCAGCCAGCACGGACACGTGAGTCGTGCCCACCTGGTCCAGGTCCAGGCTGATGTTGTAATATTGTGGATCGTGAGTCTCGTGGTCGCTGATGGAGCTCCGGATGAGGTCTGCGAAACTTTCCTCCGTGAACTTCTTGGCCGTCTGTGAGAGATACAAAAACACACACATCAATTTAAAAGGTGACGTTTTAATTCAGGGAGAAGAAAAAAAATGAAATGTGGAAGTTTTAGTAGTTCTAAGACCACAATAGTAAAAAGTAACTAAGTACATTTACTTAAGTACTCTACTTAAGTATGATTTTGGTGTATCTGAATTTACAGAATTACTGAATTTATTTTATACTTTGACACTCTACATTTCAGAGGGAAATATTCAACTTTGCCCTCGATTACATTTATTTGACAGGTGTAGTTACTGTTACTGTAGCTGCTAGTCAGATTCAGATTTCTACGACCAAACATGTGATCAACAAACAAAATATGCATTTGTTATAGATTAAACCTGCTAGTTGAAATCAGCTCCACCTCAGCCAGCTGCAGGGATTCTTTAGCTGATGATACTTCAGTACTTTTACTCAGGTTACTTAAAGACAGGCAGCAGTGACAAACATGGACACATTGTCTCCAGATCAGCTGAGACGTACTTCCTCTGAGCTGAACTGTGGATCTCGGATGTGTTTCTTCAATCCGTTGGCAAACTTAAAAGCTTCAATATAGCGATGGTAGGTGACAGTCTTCTGTTCGCCCTCCAGAGCTGCTGCATCCAGGTGATATCCTACAAACATAAACACACCTTTAACCAACATTTCCACGGTGCACGTGCAAACATGAGCAGCATCCAGCAGGAACCATCATCTGAACCGAACAGCTCGTCATACAGCTGACGAGCTTCGTTCTGTGGTTTGAACGTGTGGGTGCAGCTCGACGGTCTGTGTTCAGCAGGAACCTTTCATGATGTTCAGGATGAGGCTGAGGATGATGCCTCCTGCGGGGGGCGGGGGGATGTACATCTGGTACTCTCCCAAAGGAACAGCCCACGCATCAGTCACTGTGACTCTGTACGCCGCCAGGTCCTGCATCGTCAGGGTCCCTCCTGAGCGAACACATTGAAACAAATGGTTCTGCTAAGCAAAGCTGAACAAAACGCATCTCGGCTCCACATAATCGAGACTTTTAATGGATCCAGACAGCTCACTCTGGAGCCTGTGAGTGATCGCTGCAGAGCCTCGCGGAGCTGATTGATCTGTTCGTTTGTAATTGGATCACAGTGGCAGGCAGAGATAGAAAACGAGCTGATGACAATACCTGCCTCCTGAATGTCACGGATTAAATCCTCGGCTATTCTCCCAGTGTAGAAAGCGTCTGCCCCGTGATTAGCGATCATCTCCAGGGTGTCGGCCAGTTTCTCAAACTTCACGATATCACCAGTCTTCAGCAAGTTCCCGTTTTCATCCGAGTACAACTGTCTGCAGGACACAAAGGCAGAGGATCAGTTAGTGCAGGAGAGCTGCAGCTGATCAGTTTGGAGTCATACTGTCGGTGTGAGTGTTACCGTAGAGACCGGGTCTCGTTCGTATCGATGTATGTGACGTATCGACCTTGGACCTGAGGGATAGGAAATCCTTCTCTGGCCAGCTGGATGGTCGGCTGGAAGAGCGTCGCCCACGGCAACTTCCCATACAGCCTGTGTGCCTGTTCGTAGCCCCGAATCTCACCTGGGACCCCGATCCAGGAGCTACCTGGATGGATGATAGGTACCTCAAAGCAACTACGTAAGTATAATCATGAGGTACTTGTACTGCAGAGCACAGTAACAGTCACACTCTAAACTTCTCATTTACATAAGTGTTAAAGGCCCGAAGTGGTCAAATTATCAAAGTCCAAAATCCAAACAGTGTCACAAAACAGTGAAAATACATTTTGCTTCAGAACTTTAAAGGTATTTTTCTCTTTAATCATCTCAGATTTGTCTTGTGACCCTTCAGCGAGGGCCCGGCCTCTGCAGACTGGGAACCAGTGGACTGAGTAAACCTCAACCAGCAGCAACAGTAACAGACGCTCTGCACCTGAATTCATCTCTGTTGATGATGTGATAATCTAATCCAGTATCAGTCACATGATACTTCTGTACTTTTATTTCAGCACTTTGACTTCTCCCCCCTCAGAGGTGGATATGAGGTATAATAGATAGAAAGTCACTGAGTAAAGGGCTGGAAACGTATTTGCAGATTTGCTCTTCGTGTTTGTTTTATTTGACTGATATTTCAGGCTAAACGAAGGTCTTTCCCCTCTAATAACGTTCTCACTGCTACTTTCCTGTCTAAATACGCTTACAAGTGCATGTTGCAACAAGATTAAGAGCTGCTGTTCCACTGTGTGTGTGTGCTTGTGTGTGTGTGTGTTTGTGTGTGTGTGCGTGTGCGTGTGTGTGTGTGTTTGTGTGTGTGTGCGTGTGCGTGCGTGTGTGTGTGTGGTCTCGGTTGAGAGCTCAGCTCGTGGCCAGTTTCTCAGTCAGGACTGTTGGGCCTCAGTGTGCATACAATCACACTGGACCGCGAGGGGCGACAGCAGGAGGACGTTTGCTGGTCCATGAAAGGACTGACGGTGTCTTCAGCTCTGGACCTGATAAATCTTTAGCTCTGTGGTGAATAAAGTTCTCCAGGGACGAGTCTGCCAGAAACATTTATGTTTATCTCTGCGTCATGATAATGAAGCAACCAAACACCTAAACAGGAAAAACAAGAAAGGCTAACGAACAACTCAGGAAAAGAAAACCCACGCAGGTCTCTGATGGTCTGATAAACAGTACCTGACACCATCTGGAAGGTCTTGGGACACGAGTCCAGCAGGTCAGGCTTAAAGTTCCCGGGAACAGTCTCCCTGGAGTTGATGATTTTCACTTTACCTTTGGAAAGAGGAGAAAACATCAGCGCACAGTCTCTGGTTAGTTCTGCTGTGTTACAGCACTGAATGAATGTGGCTGTTACCAGAGCTGTCCATCACTGTGAATATGGACCCCCCTCCGATGCCCATACTCTGTGGGTTCATGACGGAGGTGCAAAGCAGCGCAGCGATGGCGCCATCTACCGCTGAGCCCCCTCTCTGGAGGATGTCCCTGAAAGAGTCGCACTTGTCAGTCAGCGTGGAGCTCCATCAGACATGTCGCAGGTACGCACGCGCTGTGTGAATGTTTTTACGAGCGCGTTCAGGTCCCTTCTCTGAGAAACACTTCAATTTGGTTCAATGAGGAATATTTTTTACAACTGAAGTTGTCACCTGTTACTTAGGGTTTATTACTGTAACGTTAATGGTTATTTTAGTACCTGCAATTAATATAAACAGGTAATTATAGACCTCAGAGATGGTTTCGGTGAGTTTACACCGTCTCTGGTGCGTAATTTGAAATGCGCTGCTCTCCATAATCAGAAGCATGAACCGCCACTCACCGTCCAATCTGTGAGCATCTGCCAGAGTCCGCGGCCACTGCAGCTCTAGAGAAGGTGTCATCTGGACACTTCTTCCTCACAAGAACAGCAACACACACAATAACAGCGAGCACGCTGAGCAGCATCAGTGCGCAGCAGGCGTACACGCGCGCCTTTGACCTCGCCATGGCGGATGTTTTCCAGCACCATCAAAGTTTCATCTCACCTTGGCAGGTTACGTCTTCTGAAATATCCAAACTTCTCTGACTGACTTGATGACTGGCAGACCAGTTGTTCCATCAGAGGGGCGTGCACCGCACAGCCTGGCTCCGCCCTCCGCGGTGATGGGGGGCGGGGGTGACGAAAAACTGCTCCCAGTCTTTGTAATCCATGTTGAAGATTTCTGTCTGTATTTCCTCCAGCAAAGATCCAGATAGCTCAGTGAACAGGAGCCGCATGCAGACATCTTATCACCAGCGGAAATATACACAAAATATAATTAGAAATACTTTTAAAATTCCACCTGTGGTGGAGAAAACTCATGTGGGATTGAGTGATTTCCCGTCATTTGCTGCTAATGCTGCGTGTCAGTCCGTCAGTTTGAGTCCGTTTTCTGCAGGATTCATGTTGAACAGATGCGACAGTTACAGCTCAGACCAGTCAGGACTTGTCTGACTAATAACCAGCATGAAACCAGACGTGTCGTTGCTGTAACTACTTGTTCTATGAGCGTTAACGCTTACAGGGTCCCCCTGCAGACTTTAACATGGGGGCCCAGGTCTGAGGGCCTGTGGGAGGAGTGTGGGGCCCCCATGACTGAGGTCTGGAGTTGGGCTCTTAGAGGAATATCTGTTGCCGTGTTCTGTCATAAATGATCACCATCAAACTGCTGCTCTGTCACCGCTGTGAGCGCAATCCCCGCAATGCATCTTGGGAAATGCTGTCCGCAGTTACATCAAACAGAAGTCGATGGGGGAACCATGAGACATACGGAAGAGGGAGGCTCTGAGCTGAGTCAAGTCAGCCAGAGATCACCAGAGCAATACCGGATACAAGCCAATGCTGCCTTCAAAGTAAAAGATTTGACCAAATGACAGCGAAAAGCATCAAACATTTACATGTTGGAGGCTCGCAGCAGTGAGCTTTTAGCATTTTGCTTGAAAAACGACTGGCTGACTAATCGACTAAGCCCGTCCAGGTAAGGCTGGAAACAAATCTGTGGTGATGCAAACGTTTCCTGCATCACATTTAGGTCAGAAAAACCGTCCTGCTGACACAATTACAATATGTGCCAGTAGTATACTTAAAGGGGAACCCACCAATGTTGTGCATAAACAAGAGTTTAGTGTGAATGGCTGGGATTCTGATAAAACTATTTGCCAGAAAAGCTGTGTTATAAACTGTGAGTACTGACTATAAAGACGGAGAGCATTTAACATGACAGGGAATGTCTAATTAAAATGCTACAGAGTTGCATTGTGGGAATTGTAGGATCCAGCGTTCCACACTAGACAGCATAGACTTTGATCATTCTTTATTAATGTGTCTCTTGAACAAACCAAAGGCTGTTGTTGTGTTAACGTGAACTCTTAGCTGGAAGCTGTTGCACCACTGTTTTTGCATGGAGAAGGGAGGAGTTTGGACTTCCGGTGCTTTTTGCTGACAGGTTTCAACACGCTGAGACGTTTATTTTGGAAGGCCAGAGCCGAAGTGCCGCTGCGCATTCCTCCGTTGGCTTGACGCTGGGTGGCTTCCCTGGTGGAGCTTCAGTATTTACAACAATATTGTGAGGGGGCTGTTCGCCACAGACAGACACCGTCAGAGCGGCGGTGGAGCAGCGTCCCGGAGGGCTCTTCCGGTAAACCATGGCTGTCGGTTCCAGTTGCGACTTCTTTTGAGCATTTTGGAGATTTTTCCTATAATGTTGGCGAGTGATTTCCGTCTCCCTTGTGCACTGCAGTGGTGCGCAGCTTCGCCTGGAGAAACACCTGTGCGCCTCTCCTCTCCACTGGCCACAGTCATGAATGTTGAGTAGGTATGGACGCAAACCTGCGCGCGAGCCAACACGCCAAACATCCACGTAGACGCGAAACACGAGCCGCTGTGTTTGCGGTGGCTTATTGAACGCCACGCTCATCAATAGGTTGGCCGTCAGTGTGTGTGTGTGTGTGTGTAGGGGGGGGGGGCTTGGCCCTGGTGGCCGCAGCTCTGGTGGAGAGAATAGATGGAGACGGTGGAGGGTTGGAGGAGCGCGGCAGGGTGTGTGCTTCACGGTTGGGTTTGATGGTCAGCGGGAGTGTGTGGGGGATGTGGGGGCGTCTCGATGCTGTCAGACAGGATGTAGGGGAGGATCTATTGGAGCAGGATCACCCGACCATTTTTGGTGAGGCAGCATCGTGGAGTTGTGATCACAGTTGACGCATTGCACTCCTCGCGTTTTGGCTGCTGGTCCATTCTCATTATATAATCCTCATGTAACACAGGCTCTTTTTCACTTAAGCATCATACGACTACACAGACTCCAGCTCGCCCCCTCCCGCCCTCCCTCCGAGGATCCGTTTATGCAGCTCCTGCTGAGCAACCCATGAATGCCAATTATAAATGTGGGTGGGCATGCACACTGTTTAAGTTTACATAATCCACTGGTTAGTGCGCGCGCGCGCGTGTGCGTGGTGCGCAAAAATATAGAGAGATTTGTGTTAAATGCAGCAATGTGCCCATGACTCATGGCTTTATACAGTGCAGTACAGGGATGTGTGTGTGTGTCTGTGTGTGTGTGGAGCTGAAATCCAAATTGTGCTCAAAGTGTGTGTGTGCATGCGTGCGTGCGCATGGGGTGCAGTCATTTTGAAGTCCACAGTGTGTGGGTGAGTTTCAGCAGGTGTGTTCTACATGAGGTGCATTCAGGATGGACTCAAACTCTGAGGAGGAAGACAGAAACCTGCATCAGACGAGCTCATTCTGCACGGCGGCACATTAACAGCAGAGAGAGTTCAGAGCCGTGGTCGCCGTCGCAGCGTCCCCCTGATCTGATGTCAGGTCCAGTGTCCCCCCCTCTCCTCACCCCTCTTTCTCTCCTGTCTTTGTTTTTCAGAGAACAGATTACCCGAAGGTGCGGCGTCTGTCTGCATTCGTCTGAAAGAACGAGAGAGGGAGCAGCACAAATACCGCACAGCCAGACATCATGCAAGCAGAGACCTTCCCTCGCTGCAGAGCGCTGAAATGTTAGGACTGAAGAGCGAGTGTGTCAGATCCAATCAGCACACTGTTTACATTAGGGGGGCCGATAAGAGCTGCCTGACACTAGACTCCCTAACTGTGCGCTTCACGGCCCCTTTCGATCCCCATCAAGCAAAGACGTGTTAACTGATCTTTCATCAGCACTTTCTTTCCGTCAGATTCAGCGGGCCGGAGGCAAGCCGAGATGGAGTGGTCGCTGGAGAATGTGAGGGAGATGGTGGCTGGAGGGATGCAGTCTATAAGGGAGTGTGAGATCTGCGCTTTCGCCATAGCCATGTGTGTGCTGCTGCTGTTTATGTGGTACTGCTACAGGGTGGGCCGGGAGCACGGCTCCAGCCCCCTGCGTGGGAGGTACCTGGCTGGGCCCGGCCGGATCGGCGGGGTGGTGGGGGGCTTCATGAGTTCAGACTGCCGCGGCAGGGGGAAGGGGAAGCACGGATCGATGCTGGAAGAGCAGAACGGCTTCGCTTTCTGCCAGTCGTCTGAGTGCTTCCGTTGCACCAGCGCCGGAGAGAGTCTGAACCAGAGGCTATACCACAGCCTGCAGGATTACGCCAAGCGTTACACCTGGTCAGGTATGGGCAGGGTGCACAAAGGGGTCCGCGATCAAGGCCGATACCTGAACAGCAGACCGACCATCCAGCGGCCGGAGGTCTTCTTCCTCCCAGACCTCCCGTCAGCCCCTTTCTTCTCCAGAGAGGTGCAGAGACACGACGTGGAGCTGCTGGAGCAGAGCTTCCCCGCCCTGCTGGCCGAGTTCGAGAGCATCTACCACCAGCCGCCGGCCCGCAGCGGCTCCTCCCTCCCGCCGGGGTGGAAAGCCAACAGCACCCCTCGTGGGCAGTGGTGGACCTACTACCTGGTCAACCAGGGCACCCCGCTGGTTCTCAATGTCAGGAGGTGTCCTCGGGCCTGGAGGGTGCTGGGCCAGCTGCGCACCTTCATCGCCAACAACGTGTTCGGAAACGCCTGCTTCTCCGTCCTGACGCCCGGAGCTCTGATCACTGAGCATTACGGTCCAACGAATGTCCGGCTGCGCTGCCACCTGGGTAAGAGTCTGTGCAGTGAGCTGAGAGCGACTGAAGCGTGTGACGTCTGAGGCTCAGTGTGTGTTCAGCTTCACACATTTCAGTCATGAGCCAGTTTAAGCGGAGAGGAGGTCTGAATCAGCGTGCAGACTGAAATCTGCATCCTCTCAGCGCCTGAAGGCACACGGCTGACGTTTAGGGGCTAACGCTGTCTCTTTCTTGTTTCACTGCACCTGAGCTTTGATTCTATTTCCATCCGAACGCTCTGACGTGACTATAAAAAGTGATGTTTATGTGTCGGCAGGATCTTTTGTATATGCTTTAAAATAGCAGACAATAACAATACAGGACCCTCTCAGAGCAGTTTGTCAGCGATATGTCACCTGGGAGACGGCTTAGTGGCGCAATGAATGCTTTTATTTTGTAAGCCTCATAATGACACACGGATCAGCTTGTCCTTTCTCTCTGGCAGGTCTCAGAGTGCCCCCTTCCTGTGAGCTTGTGGTTGGTGGAGAGCCACAGTGCTGGTCTGAGGGCAGCTGTCTGCTTTTTGATGACTCCTTCCTCCACAGGGCCTTCCACGAGGGTAAGAGGGGATTCACATTTAATCTTCTATTGCTTTCTGTCCCTTTTTATTTACTCCTTTAAGGAGGACTGACCTAAACATGGTATAATCCAATGCTGCTAAAGAAGGCCGAGAGCCTTTTCAGGATGAGCAAGGCCGTGTTTTCAGGTCAAGATCGTGACAGACGGGGTTCTAGAGGTTTCTGTGTTTCTGTGTGTCTGCAGGCGGCGCAGAGGATGGCCCCAGGGTGGTGTTCATGGTGGACCTCTGGCACCCCAACGTGGCCGCTGCTGAGAGACAAGCCTTGGACTACATTTTTACTCCAGGCCGCTTAGAGGACAAGGAAGGGAAATAGGTGTGAGTGAACCATGTCAGACCAGGAGAGGGGAGGCTTTAGGGGAGTGTCTGTAGAGGGGGGAGCAACTCTTTTTTCTGCCTCCAGACCAGCTCTCACACTCACTGTGTACATATTCTCCGTCTCATACAGTATCTCTCATAACTCCTCTTAGCAGATGACCGAACATTGGGCCTCTTTTATCAACTGTGTTCCTCTTTTAGTTTGTGCAGTCTTACGCGTCAAAGTGCTCAGTCGGTGCACGATAGTTCACATTTTATTAATTTATGTTAATCCCACAACTGCGACATGTCAGCATATTTTTGGTGGCTGTTTTATTTCAGATCACTGAGTGTTCAATGATTCCAGAACAGCTGGGACTCTGTGTAACACATCAATAAAACTGAATGTGAAAACTTAAGTTAATCCTCTCTGACAGAAACTGACCCTAAAACAGCACAAAGTCAATATATTTAATGTTTGAGCTCATCAGCTTCAGTGATTTTTGTAAATATCTGCTGATTCTGAATCTGATGCAGCAACAAGTTTCAAACACATTGGTACAGGAGCAACAAAAGACTGGGAAAGATTTGGAACGCTCCAAAAACACCTGTTTGGATCATTCCACAGGTAAACAGGTTGATTGGTGACAGGTGATAGTATCATGATTGAAAGGCTCAGGGGTTCACAGCGAGGATGGAGCGAGGTTCAACACTTTGTGAACACGTGATTGGATAAAGAGATTAATACCTGGACTCACGGTTTGTTTGTTATTGATTGATTCTGATTATTTATGCGTCACACAGATTTCAGACTGTTCTGGGATCAGACTTCTAGATGAATGATGTGGCTGAACAGTGGAAGATGAAGCTCCCCACAAATCTATTTTTCCACATTTCACCTTTAACTTTCCGTCAATTCTGGGGCAAAATGATGTCTAAGATTCTATTTGTGGCTCGTTTCAGTTTTACGTTGCTTGTAGCTTGACACAGTTCAGCAATTTGCTGATGGAGAGCTTCACAGATGTGATAACTGAGTCTTACTGAGCCGACAATAACCCGTTATGCTTCACAGCTCGTATGAGTCCAGCCGTTCGGTCGCTACACGTGAGCTGGACTCATTGAGTTAATCAGTTTTGGCCCTGAACTCTTTCCAGGCTGTAGGAGACACTTGCACAACATTTGGTGGAAAGAGTCTGTGGTTTTACTTCCCACTGAACATCTAACACTAATTCTTTTACACTTTCTGCAGCACCTACATGCATTTCCACAAGGGCTAAGAAATTTGATTGGTTAACTTTTTTCTATTGATCAGCGCATCCGGTCTGACTTCTGTCACGTTTGTTTCAGTTCAGAAACACTGGAAACTCTGGACTGTTTGGATTTTCATTGCGAGTACAGCTTCTCTTACTTGCAGAATGTTGTCACTGATTGTATTTGTTCGCATCAAATCACAGATTCGTCAGTAAAATCTGCATCATACATCAGCGGTGAAGCCACAGCTGAGGGATCGTCGCTGCAGTGCTGCTCTGAAGCTTGTCAGAAACATTTTCAGCCACATTCAGCCTGTCTTGTTCTGTACAGCTTTATTAGCACTGGCTGCGGCGTCTCTCTGTCCATCTAATTTTAGCTGAGTTACTTACAGGATGCACAATCGGGCCTTTATGACTAATCTGTCAGACGCTGATTGATATCGAAACTGAACGCGCTGCCGAACGTCTTTTAGCGGTGTGATGAACGCTCAGTTAATGTCGTCCGGATTCTTCCTCGTCTTTTGATAACTGAGGTCCAATGTCGATCATGACATGAATGTTTACAGACGCAGCTAATGTCTCTGTCATGACTCCTGCCGGTGTGGTAGTTTATTGTGCTCCCCTTTGAGAATCAGCCCTGCTTTCACGAGACATGGTTAGATAAGCACATTTTTAGGTCAGATTGTGTGAGTCGGCCTGTGCTGTAACACTGCAGATGGAGCGTTTTTGGTAAATTTACTAAACTCTTGTAATTTGGTTGTATTTGATATCAGGTTTGTATTTCTGTAAATAGGGTGGAGGTAAAAAACGGAACGTCTGAGGTGTTTTGAACTGATTGTCTTCAGCGCTTTAACTATTGTATTGTCTTGATTTGCAGCTAAAGCGAAAGCGTTTCATCCTCCGTTCTCTGGAAGCCGACCATGAAGTCATTTTGATAGATTCAATTTGTAGATTCTGTAAAATGTTTATGAAGTACTATCTCTGTTCTGTGCTGTATTTATTTTCAATCACTGTACTTTTGCAGCTCCATATGGTATCCATTATTAAAGCCACAGCCACGTCATGGGTGCAGTATACGTGCACAGTCTAAAAGGTCGTGAAAATTACTCTGCAGCAGCTTCACAGGTCCATCGCAATTCAAGAAACACATCTACTCAATTTAATGTTTACAGAAGTACGATTATTTACGAGCTGTTTACAACATCGGACACGCCGACACTCACATTGAGCTGTCCACGATTCGTTACAGTGAAGAGTGCTGTTAATCCACCTAGAGTATGAAAACTGTCATTCCCAAAGCGTCTGCTTTACATACACAGGACACGATGGGGCGACCATTCTGTTTACATTTGATTCAGGATTTGTCCTTTAACACATTCTTGTGTGGATTTTGAACAGTATTTCTGTACATTTAATAAATGGTCAAGTATCTTATTTAACCAGCTGTTGTCAGAAGTGTCACTTTTACACAGAGATCACAGATCTGAGGCCAGAGGTGGACGCCACGCTGTGCATGTTCATCAGACCAGCATTTCACCGATTAAACTGCTGTGTCTCACATGCTGATTAAACAAAGTGCAGAAGAAGAATAAATGCTCCTGCAGAAATACGATCTAAAGCAAGCAGACAAAGCGAGCTGTGTCGCCTCTTTTCAGCAGATGCAGTTTTGTAGCAGCAGCACGAGGAGGCGTCGCCACGCAGGGATTTTCTCTCAGCAGGTATTTCTTATCAGACTTGCACTGCCTCTGGAGGACATGAAGTCAAAAGCACTGAGATGCTGAATAATACCATCATGTTAAATACAAACAGCCGTGTCTTCATTACTCATAAGTGCTGGGTTCATGAGTTCATAAAGGATATTTCTATATTTGGTGGAGGAAAGGGATTCTTTGCCTCCTCTGATCACACACAGTGTTTCTCCATGTGCAGGCCTGTAGCTTTGATGGATGGAACAGATGTGCGGTTGAAGCCAGTAATCACCAATAATACCAGAATTCATTTAGAGAGACCTTTGTGTTTGTATTCACGCGCTGCCTGCTCTGCTGGCACAGCCGCGTTCCTCGAGTCTGGAGTTATTACAGTCGGCTGAAGCAGTTGTTACAAATACTGTTTGTTATATTAATTACAGCAGAGGTGCGAGGGAAGCTGTGTGAGGAAGAGGAGAATACTGCAGCATGCTGGGAGAAGAGCTATTTAACACCCATACAGACATGCATGAAAGAGAGTTATGCATTAAGCAACATACATGACGTAACTCACAGAGTCTTAAATAATAAGAAATAAAATGTGGCTGTGGGATGATGGAGTTTTCTGTGCCTCCAACAAAGTGAAGAATAGTTTCATTTGACTTTAATTTAAATTTTCACTGAAAAGCAGATGAGCGGTACAACCAGAAAAGAACAGAGCAGACACAACAACGAGATGGAATTTGATGAAGAACAGCAGCCCTGCAGCAGTTGATGAAGCTCTCCATCTTCAGTTTGAGCAGAATGCTGTTTTATTGCCTGATTGTTGTTTGTGTTCTACTGTAATTAATGAGGACGGAGCAACCAGCCGGCAGCTGGTCTGCAGCCTCACACCTGCAGGTCTCATAAAGCCCCAGTTTGTCTGTGTGGTAATGTGATGGTTTGGTAATGTGCTTCACTAAAGCATTAAATGTGAAATGGAGAAGGCTTCTGCAGCCTTTCTGTTTACGATTTAACAACAGTCACACTTCTTCTGATGATGTTTGCAGGGTGCTCATCCTGGTGCAGCAGTGCAGCATTTCAGTGGAGAGTGACTGGGTGGTGTTTGGACCTCCGTGCCCCGCCAGGTTAATCTGGCCCTGGATGGTGGTGCTCTGATATTTTGTTGACTGGTGTGACAGAAATACTGTTCACATACTGGTCTCATCCAACAGAATATACCATAACTGTTTGTTATGTTTTGTGTGTTTCATGTTGCATTTTACGGATCAGCCACTTCAGCAGAATTTGAGCCAATTTTCATCCATGGGGGGTCCGGCCGAGCAGTCTTCATCTGTTTGGCCCGTCTTTGTCAGGGAGAAGTGTGGTGGACTCTGTCTTACTACCGTCCACCCCCGCCTTAGTGCCACGCTGCCAGAGAGCAGCATCCACATCAATGAAAAGGTGACGCGCTCTGCAGCGACGTGTGTGCCCTGTCTGCGCGCGCACCGGCCGCGCTGCCGCACAGCGTTCAGGTGCTGAAATGTAGCAGAACTTAACGCGGCCAGCCTCTGCTAAGCTAATATGGGTCGATCATGGAGAGAAAACGGTGTGTGATGTCGACGATCAGTCCACCGAGACAGACGAGACCACATCCGCAGCGATGAGCTCCTCCTTTCCAAAATCCGATTCCACGACCTCCTTGCTGAAATCATCCTCCGCGGCGAGGAGACCAACACACCTCCCTGAACGCACAGCAGACAGCCGGAGAAGTCAGCATCACCATCAGCATCAGCACCAGCATCACCACCGTCCCGCCGCCCTCCAGAGCAGCAGCAAAGCCGAGGAGTCCTTCTGGTCGGCCGAGTGCGACATCAGTGCCCGGAGACCCCTGTGCCACCCGTCCCTCCTCGGCAGCCAGGACAGTAGTAATAATGCAGCCACTCGGGGCAAGTGTAAGTCACATGCGCCTCACAGCCAAGTTCCAGACCCGGAGCCAAACGGCGAGGCGGGCCGAGGTGTGAGGGAGCGCTGCAGGTCATCCAAACCCACACACCGGCACCACCACCGCCGGAAACACAACCGGGAGGACCGTCCACCGGCAGCAGGTCCACCTGAACCCGAGCATCCCCGCCGCTGCCATACGCACTCCCGACCGGTCCCCAGGGTGCCCTCTCTGTCGGACAGCAACGACGACAGGGCTCCTCTCTGTGAGCCCAGGGACCACAAGGGGGGCAGTTTGCCTAATAGCGGCGGTCAGGTCAGCAGTCCATCCCCGTCCTCCTGCTCCCTGGTCCCGCTGTCCAGCAGGTCCTCTCGCCGCTCCCGCAGGTCCAGCGCTGCTTCTTCTGCATCCGACATCAACTTACGCACTATCCTCAATTCACTGTTTGGACAGGTAAGGCCCCGACATGCAGGAAATGAACGGATCCCTAAACATATTTTAATGAGAATTAAATCACATCATCTGCTTGAATGAATGTGAGGAGTTTAGAGATGTTGCCCCTGACAAGCTGTGACAGTTTACATCCCAAAACCTAAATCTGATTTCAGGTTTCATGTTAAACTTTGTTAGTAGCGCCTGCTCTGTGGGCTGGACTCGTTGCCAAAGGATAGTTCAGTTATATAAAGCAGTCTGAACGGATGACACCACATTAAAAATACTCAGAAATCGAACTTATTCTCTCTCGCCATGCAGATGCTTTGTTCTGAGTGTTTCTGCTGAAGGCACACAGATATGAAGTGTTAGCTGTGGCTTCTGGCTCCACTGACATCCTGTTTACAATCAATATACGCTAATGTGCTCTGTGATGCAGTCTGCAAACACTGGCCTTTTTGGACAGACCGTGGAGGGAGGCGCTTCCTCTACACATTCATTTCTTATGTAAGTTGTAAGTACAGTACTACCTCCTACAGAGCTTCTCCACCAGGCGCTGGTTTCGTACTGAAGTGGATGTGCTGGGCAGATGAAATGCTCCACAGACAGGTGCAGATCTCTGATGTGCTAATGTGGGTAAAGACATGCATTCATGTTCCTGCTTCATTCGGTCAGGACACCGCCGGGTTTGAAGGAAATCACTTTGATGGTCCTGCTGCTGATGGAGCTTCTATTTTAAGCCTTATACCTATTTACATAAAAGAAAAGAGCTCAGCCTAACATGCGTCTCATCACTGAGTCTGTCAGAACAACCACTTTTAGTTTTCCATGACAAAGCCACACAAAGCAGCTTGAACTGTTCTCTTCCTCAGAGGTCAGAGTTGGGTTTCTTTCCATGTTGGGTTTGTTTTTTCCTCTGATGGCGGATCAGGAGGTGATTTACGTAAGTTGCTGAATTAGGAAGCTCTCGGTCGTAAACAGGCTTACAGGAACACGGAGATCATCTATTGTGGCGTCAAGAGAAACATCTTCTAGTACTTATAGTGTGAAAGCCTATTCTGCAAATAACCCATGAGTCAGTCTGCGAGCAGCTGTGTGAAAACATTAGCGTGACCTGAAAACGGTCTGTGATGGGACAGCTCGATGGAGAGGAGTTCAATTACATGCAGGTATGTAACAAATGGTTTGAGGAATACACACGCTGCCTTTAGCTTCCTGTCTAAACGATGCGTTCAAAGTGTTTTTGGCTGCTCTGGCTGGAAGCCGTGTTTTTTGACACGCCAGAATAGAAATACACGTGAGCAGATGGTGATCAGGCACCTGGGGATAAGAACTGTGCAGAGGAAAAGAAAACCTCACTATCTGTGCTCTGCTTTTTATTCTACATGTCGGTATGAATTTCACTGGAACAGATGGGTCGTGCTGCACTCGTCCCGTGTTTCTCTTTGGTGCCATGTGGCAGCTGGAGGTCAGAGTGACCTTGTTTTTGCCTGTGGAGGGCAGAGGAAGAGTGTGGGGCTGTGAGGCAGGAAAAACAAAGGCCCATGCAGAAATATCAAGAGTAATATATTAATTCAAGTGTGCTCTCGAGGTTGCAGATGACAAATTAGTCTCACATTTGAGAGCGAGAGTGCAGCTGAGGTGGACTTAGGTCATCACAGAGTGTTCCTGTGAACTTGCCTGGTCGAGACTTCCACCCCTCAGAAAGAGCAAACGGCTCGAGATGTGTGTGTGACCCTGAGGCAGAGGTTACCTGCCAGGTGCTCGTTTGTTCACAGTGTGTTTTCCTGCAGGAATGCCGGCACACCACGTCCCATGTCTCCCGCTTCCTCTCATGTTTACTGGCTGTGAATCTGTGTTGAATCGTCGGCGTTGTTCACAGAACGACTACAACAGTTTGGTCAGTGTGACAGTTGGCTGAAATATGTCACACACACATCGGTTCAACCTCTTTTCCTTTAATAGGCATAATTCTGTTTCCCTCCTTGGTCCACTTCCCTCTCTCATTTGCTTTCTCACCCTCTCTCTCTCTCTCTCTCTCTCTCTCGTCTTCATCTCTCTCTCTCTCTCTCTCTCTCTCTCTCTGTCTCTTCTTCTTCTCTCCCTCTCTCTCTCTCTCGTCTTCATATCTCTCTCTTTCCTTCTTCTTCTCTCCCTCTCTCTGTCGTCACTGCTCTTACTGTTTCTTCTTTCATTTTGTCCAGATCGTGCAGCCCCGTGCAGGTTGCTGGTTTTCCTCTGACTGTAGGTTAGCACCCCGGTCTTCATGGGTCTTGCTGAAATCAGAGTTTGCACTCTCCTCAAAATCCAAACTGCAAACTCAACAGAGAAAAAGTCCTCATGGTCCTTCTTAGTGCCGCTTTTGTCCTTTGTTATGGGGAACTGCTTAGACCGGCCTCAGAGAACGGTAGGTTTGCTTTCAGTGTGACGAACCATCACATCTTTGTCCGTCGTGTGTTATTCTCTAATTATTGTTGATAATTCTGCATAGTCGTGTGCAATCACATTTCTTCTTTCTGCTCAAACTCACATATGGATGTTGATGAAATCAGTCCACAAATTACAAAAGCCCTTAAAGGTTTAGAATTTTCTTTATCTGAATGTGTTTTTCATGATATGTGCGCACATTGTGGGACAAACAAACAACAGACAACAGTCAAAATGAACATGCGTCCTGATTCTGCTCAGTTTGGAGTCTCAGCACCCACACGGCTCAGTGCTGGTGGTTTGCAGTGGAAATTCCTTCATGAATGATGCTGCGCTGCTTGTAGTTTGCTCTCGAGTGCACTTTGTTAAACATGTCAGATTAATGGCTTCAGACTTTGGCAGACCTTTGCTGTGCAACAGGAACTATTTCCTGAAAAGTGCCGCGTGTCCCACAGAAGAAGAAGAGCTCCCGCTGACTTTCGAGCATAATGTCTTTTCCAGTCGCTGCATGTGTCGCCTGTTCTCAGGTGCTTCAGCTCGTCTTCTCTCTGCTTCTGAGTGTGTTTACCGCTCCTGTGACAGTGTATAGGTGTGAGGTGCCAGTCCCTACAATGTGGCAAGTAAACTGTTATGAAGGATGAGTGGAAAGTTGGCAACATGCTGTTTTATTGATGCATTTACATTTCTGCCACATTTTCAACATTGTTTCTCTCACACAAGCACACATGCGTAATGTTTTCCCAGAGGAGCACACTTCTGTCTGAGCATTTATTATAGTCCACACTGACAACCACACATCCTCTCTCAACTTTCATCTTTATTCCATTCTGCTCCGAATCTGCTTCAGATCTCTAACACTGTCTCTGCACCCCTCTGGAAAGATGCTCCAGGATGCTGAGAGGAGATTCAGAGGGGTGCTGTCCTGTGAGGAGGTGGGCCAGGCAGGGTATCTTGAGCCTTATCAGGAGTCCGTTGTTTCCATGACACAAAACTGCGTTCTCGTGAGCAACATGCTGGGGCAGACCTGTGTCTTCCTGAGTAAAGGCATGGCCACGTGCAGGCAGGCTGTACGTAAGTCTGGACAAACATCCATTTTTACTTCCATCTGTCTGTATTCATATCAGCACTAAAGCTAACCTGGACGGGATTTCTGTCATTACCAAACAAGCTGCCGCAACAACTCAGCTGATGAGACCCTTTCTATTATTATTTATCATAATCTTTTACTATTTCCACTCCTGCTGCTTTTCACTGGCATGTTGCCAGCTGTCAGTCGGGAACACGGCTGGAAAATGACAAGCTTGCAAACAACCACGAGAGTGTTTTGGAGGTTATGTATGAACGCAGTTCTTATGACTGCAACAACATTCATTACATGTGTCGCATTAAGATCAGAGGTTTGCAACCTTTCAGGCTTAAAGAGGTCGAGGGTTAAACAGATGCACCTCTGCTTTGTCCCTCTTGTTGCCTCTCTCAGGGGGGGCTGCTGTATCTGTATTTTACAGAGTGAATATTTTGATGCTTTGAGAAATACACTTATTTGCTTTCTTGCCAACAGTTAGATGAGAAGATTGATACCACTCTCATGTCTGTCAGTTAACCCCTTGACGCCTGAATTTATTTATTATTTATTTATTTAAATTAATTCTTTGTGTTGTTGCTTTCTAATTGATCCTAAATTAAGAGGAGTTTGTTCATTTTTCTGTAGCACATACAATAGATATAAATTTAGGTGTGATGCAAATTAGCGACAACAATTTGCATAAAAATATTTTCTTCAAAATTCATAAATGTGCATCATAAAAGCCACAAAATTGACTTACCACCATTACATTGTAAAAACAATTAGAACGGGGGTTCTTTCACTTTGACTGGTCCGACGAGAAACCAGTGCTTGCAAAGGTTCCTGGGTGTGTGTTGAATATGCACAAACCGGCATTAGAGAAATGCAGTGCGATTCAGCTGCAATGTGGATTAAAGCGGTATGATGTGAATTCACGACAATCGGTGTTAAGGGGTTACATATGTAGCAGGAACCAACAGCCGATTCGCATAGCTTAGCTTAGCGCCAAGACTGGAAATGGGGTAAAACAACTAGCTTGTCTCTGTCCAAAGCTAACAAACTCCATGTGCCAGCACCTCTAAAGCTTGCCAGTTCACACATTACATCTATTTTGTTTCATCAGTACAAAAAACAAAGTGTTTAAAGGTCACGCTGTGGTTTTCAGGGGACGTTAAATGCTGGGCTCCTTCTTGGCCAATTCGTGGACGCCGTCAGTTGACGTTTAAAGAAATGAGACACAGATAGTTTTAGAGATGCTGGTGGGCAGATTTTGTTATCTAAAAGTTAGGCCAGCTTTTACCGCGTTTCCACACTTTGTGCTAAGCTAAGCTAACAGTTTGCTGGCCGTAGCTTCATATTTACTGTGCAGACATGAAAGTGGTTTAGAGGTTTTAACCAAGCAAGAAAGCGAATAAATGGCAAACTCTCCCTTTCAGCACAGCTTCCTGTTACTTAACCCCACCTGCACAACCCACAGCTCAGGTATCCTCACTGTTATGTGGTTCCTGCTTGGTGTGCAGGGATGGCAGTGTTGTGGCGGTTATTGCACAGGGACATGAGTAAACTGATCAGGCCTGAGACCCCTCAGTGTCAGCGATGATGGCCGATGAACTGACAGCGATGCATTGACAGACCGAAGTGCTGATGGTGCACGCATGCTGCATTGGCTGGTGGCGCTTCGCTGGGCTCATGTGCCTCCTGTGTTTTTAACGTCTGCGGTTCCGGTCAGGCAGTTTTTCAGGCCTGCGTGACGTCAAGCTTCAGTGTTGTGTTTAGACTTCTCACTGCTCCTGTGGTTAACCCCTGAGGGTTCTGGGACATGTCTGCCTCCCTCTCTGCCCTTTAAAGGTTGCGTTCATTGTAAGCCAGCGCTGAAAAAATAGAACCAGTCGCATTCTTCTGTGAACTCAAGGGTTATGGTTCCCAGTCAGGCTTGATAGGAATCAGCCTATTTATACTTGGAGGTTTTGTCATCAATATGTGAGATAGCTCCGGTCTGCTGTGCACATCTTTTACCGTCAGGCGTCCTTTAGTTCACAAGAAGGATTGTTATGGAGAAGGTTGCTGATTTAGGTTCGGGGATCATTCGAGTCACAGCGTTGTCAGCGGTACGTCTGCATGTAGCTCATACAGAGTGTGTTTGTTATGAACTGTGATCATGTTTCCTACTGACCAATGATTAAATGTCCTTTCTTAATAGGACAGGGAGCTGCGGCCAGAAGAAATGGACGGTAAGTTTCTCTTTCTTCAAACAACACAGGTCTGTCAAAGTGCAATGAAAACAAGGCAAAGTTCTGACATGTGGTGCTGAAACAGTATTTCTGTTATTGCTGAACAGAGCTGCGGGATGCTTTCAAAGAGTTTGACAAGGACAAGGATGGGTTCATCAGCTGTAAAGACCTTGGCAACTGTATGAGAACCATGGGATACATGCCCACTGAAATGGAGCTGATTGAACTGAGCCAACAGATCAACATGAACTGTAAGGACTGGACTGTCTCGTGTGTCTATATACGTCATGCATATCGCTGCAGTCTGTGTGTGAATTGTGGTCTGAAATTTTGTGCCAAAATCTCTTTTTCTCTAAGTGGGAGGTCATGTTGATTTTGAGGATTTTGTAGAGTTGATGGGCCCAAAACTCCTCGCCGAAACCGCAGACATGATTGGAATAAAAGAGCTAAAAGAGGCGTTCAGGGAGGTAAGAGTCTCTGTGTTCAGACGTACATAATCGGTTTCTGTAGCTTGAGATTTACTGTTTACTGTCACGTTTTTAATGTTGTTAATCTGCTTTTTGTTCTCAGTTTGACATTAATGGAGATGGTGCCATAAGCACATCTGAGCTACGGGATGCAATGAGGAAGCTGTTGGGCCAACAGGTAAGAATCTGGATCAGGGAGTGAACAGTGAGTTTAAATCTGTGTGAATACCAACCAAACTTTTGTTCCCAGGTGGGTCTGAAGGAAGTAGAAGATATCCTGAGAGATGTTGATTTAAATGGCGATGGACTCGTTGATTTTGAAGGTAAACCACTTTATATAAACCACTTACTGAAGGTCTGCTGTGCAGCTGCTGCAGTTCGTGATGCTTCTCTCTTTCACAGAGTTTGTTCGAATGATGTCTCGCTAAGATCATAAAACGGTCGCTCCTGAATGTGAAGCTGCGTCCTCCTCCATACTTCACCAAGTACAACGGAGGACACGCTAAGACCTCTGAGCCACCCACATCTGAATGACACTGGAACTGAAACTCCTTGAATGTTATGGAGCGAGGAGTCACCTCACACTTTCAAACAATAAGTGTTCTTCCTGAAAAGTCTCCAGTTCAACTGAGGCAGAATTTGCTGTAGCCTAGCTGATGATTGTCCAACTTATGTTTTTGCACTTTAATTCTCACTAAATAACTTCCTGTGTGGATAGATTGCTGGTGTCTTGTCTCCTCCTCTACATGGTAAAAATAAGTGTCTTGCAAAATGTCGCCTTTGTTACACAGCAGAGTCAGGATGAGAGAGTGATCGCCTGTAGAGCACATGTACGCGACAGGTCAGTGCAGCGTTTTCACACAGTTTGTGTTATATTAGAAATTGTTAGTGGAATGTCCTTTGTGTGACATTGGTGCTCCACCCAGGAACCCATGTGGCAATATTACACCTGTATTGTAACTGTGTGACCATCTGTGATACTTCACTGTGCCAGTCCAGTCCTATAAAAGCATCGCTGTCCGACAACGTCATGCAGCAAAGAAGCAAACAGAACTCTGAGATCCATTTCATAGATGTTATTCGCTGCAGTCTGAGACAAAAGGCGGTCGAGACGCTGTTCACAAAGATGCACGGCTCTCGTTCGAAGCTTAAATCCAGAGAACCAAAGTGCTCACTAACACTAGCCCGCTGTGGTTTGCAGAATCCTATGCAGTGTATGTGAGCAGTTTAACAAAGCATCTCCAGAGCCTTTCACTTGGCTTTGGGAACACGTCTGTTTTTAGGAACCCATTTCGGCCCGTCTGGGATCACACAGTAGGGATGACATATGTGAAGTGTACAGTGGTTGTGATTATGTTGTACGTGTACTGTATGTCAGTGTCACTATGATTGTAGTTGTGGTAACATTCCACACATCTGTGTTGTTGAAGCAATTTTTATGCATGCCAAAGAGAGAAATTTATTAAATTCAGTATGCACATTTGCATTTTTGTCTAACAAAGTAAACAAAACATTTTGCCAAGTTAATGTAGAAAAATAAAAGGTGTTTACATTTGAGCCGCTTTCTCTGTGGTTTACCAAAGAAAATACAGGCAAAATGTAGTAATTTAGCCTGAACTGACTCATTTTACCTTGGATTTCATGCTCTACTCCTTCATCTTTACTGCCATATCAAAATGGTTTTATCAGTATATTAGTATAGCAGTGTGTGCTGTCACAGCATGTCTTGAGGACAAGCTTCCTTATAATATCTATTATTCATACATGTCTCTGGTAAGACTGCAGGCTGCTCTACCTGCAGCAATACTGCAGCATCATCACTGTACGAGTCATAAAATGAAAATGAACTGTAAAAAGCTGCATGACCTTTGACTAACGTTGCTTTGGTGGCATTTTTTATTTATGAACAGACTCACCAGTGACACGTTACTAAAGAGATATCAGATAGTTACACAGTATGCATGATGTGTCTGAAATAGATGTTTTTTTATTATTAGGGGAGCAGTGGCAGACAGCATGAACAAGCTTTTCTTAAGTATCAAGCCAGTGCAGTCTTTTATTTCGCTGTTGCTACAGCTAAAAGTATTCAGTAACATGTGTACACCACTGTAAAAGAATGCAAATCATTTAAAATAACCTCATTAGCACTAAAATGTTCAGTGCAAGAATTAGATTTAATGTAGAGCTATTCGAGGCCATGCTGCGTCTGGGCCACAACAAATGATTCCATGAATGTTCATGCAAAGTAGGCAGTGGAAACATTCTAACTCTGTAAAAGTTTGCTGCAAATTTACTGCAAATGCTTACAACTCTGCAGCACCATCTATCTACACATGTACTGTATCTCTCTACCAGCGAACATTTGAGGTACACAGGCTGCATGTTCGCTTTGTTTTAATGATCTTCGGTATCCTATGCTCACCAACGCTGTTATGCAAAAAAAAAAAAAAAATAACACTCCTAAAACACCTGTCGTCCATAGAGGTATTGCTGTTGCCATAGCAACTATTTTCATTCATTCCTTTCTGGTTAACTCTGGAGTGCACCGTGTGCGCGCTGCGTTGGACTCTTCTGATTGGACACGATTCAGACCATACCAAACCGGAAGGAGGGGGGCGTGAAGCTTCCTTAAAGAACAAGTGTATGACTGTGCTCTGTGACTTACATTCCAGTCCCTGGAATAATAATGTCAGACCTGTACTGATGGAGGTGTTTCACCTTTGGTTGCCAGTGCGAGTAGAACTGGTGACGGACTCGACCCCCGTTATTACAAATATCCTCCTGTGTGTTTGGAGGGATTGATGATCAAATCGGAGGGCAGAGGAAATTACTTTATAACACAAAACGAAGCGATAAATAATGTAGGTGAAAGTGGCAGCTGCAACGCTGCAGCATGTTGGGGCTTTAATCAGTGTTCAGCGGGTTTATCGGCCTGGTTTAGGCCTGGACTCACATCTTTAACTTTGCTCTAAACTAAAACTGAACTAGCTCTATAAAGTAAACGGCAGTCTTTGTGGTTGTAGTTGATTCACGTCAGGTTTAAAGGAGGGGGTGTGTACACGAGCTGGGGCTGCCGCCTGCGAGGCTAAACCCAGGGAGTGAAAATCTCCAAACCCTCACTTGACGTGGAAAAAGGCACAGAGCTTCCGCCTGCTCGTTTCTGTCAATCAGCGCTGAATGTGAGCAGAAACTGTTTACAACCCTCATCAGATATGACTTATGATGTTCCAGTCATTTGTACACTGTTATGGCAGAGCACGATGCGATTGGTCAATGCTGTGAGACGGTGCTCACTGGCTCAGGGAACCTCAATAAGAGGCTGTGATTCGACAGAGCATCTGTCAGTCATTGGCTGACGGAGGCCTCAGGTTAGGTAGCACCGTTCCGCCCCCCTGCAAACTGCCAGCCGCTGTCGCTAGCGGAGCAAACGTTGGGTCGGATGCACACATTGAATGAAAGTCGGTGTAGCAGGCTGTGGCCAGCAGTGACTGAGAATATCTGCACTCAGTAAAGTTACCTTACAGCGGACGGTCACCTGGTGAGACTGTATCAGCACAGGCAAGCTCACACATTGGCAGAAGACGGGTTGAAGACATTTGTTGAAGGGGAAGGTAAGAGACATTTCCATTAACGTTAGCCGGGCTCTCACAGACCAAGTATTTCTGGTTAGACAGGTAGATTAGCTAACTTAGCTAGCCTGATCGAGCAGCGTTACTCACTGCTAATTTATCCATATCTTTTATTGTTTGTCTAATAATCAGGCTGTGTGTCATGAATTTTGTTAATACTGAGCTAGCGTACTTCTTTATGATTCCACTGTCATATTGTGGGTTTCTGTGTGCTTTTGTGCTAATGCTACTGCCGGTATTGGTACTGTTAACGTTAGCATGCTGGCTAAGTCACAGATATCATGTTGCATGTCATCAAGACAAGCTGGCTAGCTCCTTTCGCTAGCTAACCGTACGTGGTTAATGTTAGATGTGGAAGGGTTTCCTCCGTACAGTAGCGGAGTTTGTGCTGCAGGCCAGCAGATACCGACGCTGTCTGTCTGTCTGTGTGTGTGTGTAGGACCGGGCTGTGTGTGGCGATGCAGCGGGTCACGGCGCAGCTCCTCGTCGGGCTGGTCGCAGCGGTGCTGTCGCTGCTGGCAGAGCAGTGTTGGGCGGACGGCGGGGGCCCCAGTCTCGCTGAACGGGTAATCTGGGCTGTGAACGCCGGGGGTGAAGCACATGTAGACGTGCACGGTATTCACTTCAAAAAGGACCCACTGGAAGGAAAGGTTGGCAAAGGTGAGTCGACGTTATCAGTGGTTAAATGCGAACACGAGCGTGTCTGGGCATCACCTGTAAGGTGCTGCAGAGAGTGACATTGTGAAGGTAAACGCTGCTCCTCGGATGAGCAGACATTTCCAGCAGAAACCTCTGCAAGCTTTGGCTTCCGCATGTAACCACAAACTAATGAGGAGTCAGCATAGAGGAGCACAGCTCCGCCCCTCGCAGCGTGTGGAGGAAGCAGGTGATGATATGATCTGATTGACTGGAGACTCGTTCTGGGCTCCGGTTTTCACACACAGATACTGTAATTACATGTTGGAGCGAGCACAGAGTGGCAACATGCCACCTGAGACAGAAAGGCTCTGTATTTCATTTAATGCAGGAAAAAGTCAGGGCTCGTGTGATGTGCGTGTGCTTTGCTTCATCTAAAACATGATCAGATTTCCAGTAATAATGTGGTCTTGTGAGCAAAGTGGCCCCTGAACCTGATGCTATTCTTCTCTGTAGCATCTGATTATGGAGTGCGTCTGCCAATACTGCGCTCCAGTCCAGAAGACCAGATCCTGTATCAGACAGAGCGCTACAACGAGGACTCTTTTGGATACGATATTCCCATTCGTGAGGAAGGAGACTACATACTAGTTATGAAGTATGCAGAGGTTTATTTCGCCCAGTCACAGCAAAAGGTATGATAATGAAAGAGCTATTCTTGTGTGTGTGGCTTAGCTGTTAATCTTTACTGATTAGGGAATATGTTTTTTGCTTTTTTGTTTTTTTCCAGGTGTTTGACGTCCGTCTAAACGGTCACGTGGTGGTGAAGGACCTGGATATCTTTGATCGGGTGGGCCACAGTACGGCTCACGATGAGATCGTCCCGTTCTCTATTCGACGTGGCAAGCTGAGTGTGCAGGGAGAGGTGTCCACTTTCAACGGCAAGCTCACTGTGGAGTTTGTAAAGGTGAGCTGCTTTTATTTGAATTTTCTGAGAAGTTTCTGCACGTCGTCGTCAAAAGGGAGTGTCGTTTGCTTGTTTTAACACTCATTACAAGACTTAACGATAGCATTCAGGTACTCCCTGCATTTGTTCATCTTGTTTAAACAGTTTGGTTGAACGTTACATAAAGCAGGAGCAGATTCTTCATAAATATATTCAACTGCGATGTCTTTATCGGGGTTATCGCTCTAACCAGGCCCTGTCCAAAGGTAACAGATCCACCTGCCAACACCTCTAAAATAACAATTTAATGAATTAGATATGGTTTGTTCAGTCTGTGTTAAGACAATTGGTTGTTTTTACAATTTGACTTTTGTGCATCAAACAAATGAGATATAATAAGAGTTAATAAGAGTATTTTCCTAAATGTTGAACCTTTAACATGACATCTTTCATCCGTTGAGCCGTGTGAGATACTGCTATCATTATTTGTACAGGAAAGTGTCGCTTGGGACTTATTCAAACACGAGACCAACATGTAAAATGGACAGCACATTTACATAATGAAATCCATGTCTGAAAGGGGCTGTTGACAATCGGTTGGAGTGTATGGGCCATGCAAATGACTGACAGCACTCTGGATGGGCTTCATCATATTTGTTCTCTTGTCATGCAGAGCAGCAATTAGCTTTGCGCTGTAGTTCTCGCCAAACAGCCCCTGTCTGTGAATCAGTGTTCACTTTGTCTTCTCTTTACCTGTTTTTCAAGTTGGTCGCCTTCATTTCTCTTTCTTGTAGATCTGGTTCCTGGTTACTGTGATTTAGGAAAAGGCCATTAAAACGTCCAAAAAGCTGCTGTGGAGACGCTCACAGTTGTGCTGTTCAGGTTGAATGAATTGGAGGACCTTGAATGCATCACTGTTAACTAATAAACATGTCCTCTGATCTGCTGTTTTCTTTGTGATGAGGTCGGTGATTCTGTCACAGCTTGTCACATTTTCCTCTCTGGTTATACGTCTTCCACCCCCCCACCCCACCCCCCGCTGCGTTCCTTACAGTACAGTCGGACATCCGTCAGATTACTTTTGATTCTGTAGTTTGGGAACTGCTCACATGCTGATGAGGTTGCTGCAGGCCACAGGGATAATATATTTTCTCTTTTAGCATGATTAGTATTCCCCGTTAGCCCTGTGGTTGAAAGATTTTGCCAGTGGGCTTGTAGAACATGTGGCTGGAGGCTGAATTTGTAGGAGGTCATACTCCTAAGAAGTTTGTCTGCAGTGACCTCTTTCTTCTTTTTACTTTTTGTACATTACTGGCCCAGTCTGCATTTTTTACTCCGTAAAAAGATGAAAGTGGGACATGCAGGCGTTTTTTGTTTTGCACTTCCTGCCTGACCAGCGTAAAATCCACCTGCACCAAATGTTGATTCTTTCTTTTCCTACAACTCGGTGGAATAAATTTAGAATAGAATAGAGAGGAGGGAGGTATTTTTAATGATTGTGTGTGTGTCACATTGAGCATCATGCTAAGCTAAGGTTTCTCATCAGTGTTCAGTTACTGTTGCTTCCATTTGGCTCAGTTCTCTGCTGTTTTACTGATCTACTCTGTGTTTCAGGGTTATTATGACAACCCCAAAGTCTGCGCCCTCTATGTCATGAAGGGGACATCAGAAGGTGAGTCCAGAGACAAGCATAGCCTTTAGCTTTTTGCTAAAAGCTGTATATTGAGCTGTATATTGAGTGGATTGCAGTGACATTAGCATTTTAGCACAGTAGTCGTAGACTTGGTCGTTTTGATGTCTCCAGATTTGTGTGCCAGTTTCTTTCTCTGTGATTTAGACTAATTTCACCTTCGTTGCACATTTTTTGAGCAGATGTGCCAAAACTTCAGCCTCACCCCGGTTTGGAGAAGCACGAGGACGAGGAGGAGGAAGAGGAGGATAGTGAGGGAGGCGAGGAAGGTGGGAAGAAAAAGGTCCCAGCAGGTTCCAAGTACAGGGTCCAGTCAGGCCCCAGAACACCGAACCCGTACGCAGCCGACAACAGCAGCCTGATGTTTCCCATCCTGGTGGCGTTTGGGGTGTTCATCCCGACGCTGTTCTGCCTCTGTCGGCTGTGAGCCGCCACCGCCGAGACGTCAAACAGACAGGACTATGAAGAGAGGGGGAGGGAGGGGGAGAGGGGGGGTCCAGGTGACAACAGCAGCACAGGTAAAAGCATACACACAGGAGAGAACATCATTACGACGGAGGACAAAAAGAGACAATAACTTTTCAGGAAGCTGCCGAGCGCTGAAGCAAACGCTGCTGTCAGACTCTGCAGCGGAGGAAGGAAGAGGAGATGTAGGACGCGGCGCTGCGCTTCTCTGTGAATGTGTTTCGCATCCACCTCTGCTGACCCGTTTGAACAATGTTAGTCATTTCCACACGCTGGTCGTTCCAGTTTGAAGCAGCTGCTCAGGAGTGATTGGTCTAAACTAAACGCCTTGTTTTCTACTGGCTGTAGCACGGAAGCACACTCTGTTCGACGCTCGCGCTCAGCGTCTGGTCAGACATGTTCCCTTTTGATTGGAAACGGTGCTCCTTAGAAATTGGTTACATAGAATAGAGAGTCAGACGGTTGGTGGAAACACAGTTGCCATTTTTTTCCTCACATTTTCGTGTCTTTCCACTCGGCTGTAGTTCATCCTCTGTTGACGTGCCATCGTCCAGTTGCCATAAAACGTTAGAAGAAGAAAGTTAACTGTGTTGAACCAGCTGGTGGGATTATTGTTTCAGTCAGTCTGCCTTTACATGGTTTTCAGAAATCTGTTCACGTGTGGTCATGCATGATAGACGTGTTGATTCAGGGCCATGAGAAGTGTCCTCGACGGTGATCACGAATCCTTTCTTTTTGTTTCAAGGATCCATTTTAGAGTTCACACATCACAGAGTGAGAATGTTGATCCTGGAACAGTTTCTCTCAGTAAGAGACACCACAGTTGCGTTAGTGAGAGGCAAAGTTTGTGCTGTGGAAGCTTCAGCTGCAGTGAGTCAGGATCTTTCATTGCTGTATTTTCTGTCACCTTTTGCCTTTTCTGTTCACTCTTTCATGCATGTCTGCCTTTTTGTTTCACCAAAGAATGTCTTTTTTTTTAGTTTGTTAGAGAAGGAAAACACGTTTCAGAGACACTTCTGTGCTGCGTTTGCGGCTCATGGTTGAAATCGGGCGTGTTTGGACGTACAGCAGCTGTTTGATTCTGACGTGCTGACTGTGACGTGTTATTTGAAGCTGAGAGACGAAGCCGCTGTGGCTCAGCGTTTGGTCGTACGTACCGCCGTTCATCCACCTGCAGCGACAGACGACAGCACATCAGTTGAAAATGTTTACTAGATTTTATAAATCAGCATTTATTTCATTTTCCACAGTCTTCTTCAACCTTTTCATGTGGACTGAACCGTTTTGTTCTTTCAGTGAGAACCTTCTGTGCGATTAAGCTACTTGTTCGTTGACTTGATTGAGCAAACCGGGACAAATTTTTATCTTTGAGCCTTTTTTTCCCTACGTGGCCACATTATCCAGTAGTCGTAGTTTGAGTCCACTTTGTGTTTTAGTCGCCTTTCTTGGACAATGATTTCCTTTTTGCTTTCCATACGGACTGAAAAGCAGCTTTGTTCCTCATTTTTAGTGGAGTTGTGTTGTGAACCTTCCTATTTATGTATCTAGTTACCTCCCTGAAGTGCTAAGCTCTGCTCCAAGGACGATTTTGTAACTTGGCCTGTTTCACTAATGCGTCTTAAATGTCCCCTGACCCCTCCCCGCCAGTATTGCTGTTGCCATATGCAGTACTTGAAAAACGTTTAATAATTCAGGTGCTGTGGATCCTTCCTCGCTCCTCGATTCTCCTTCCCATTTTGATCGATGCTGGGCGAGAAACTAGTGCCAGAAAAATCTTTACAGTTGGTCGGTTTGTGGGTTTTCTTGTTTTTCTCTTTTTATTTTTTAAGTTGTTAACTCATGTTTAAGACCATATAGGCACCTTTTGTTTTCCTCCTCTGAAAAGATGCAAAAAGTTGATTTAATTGAGCACCAAAGTCACCGTCTTCTGTTCTCCGCAAGTCTACACAGCTGCGTGTGTATATAAGGTACAAGATCACACTCGTCTGGTGTGACCACAGTTTTGTTCTCATCACTTTGTGTTGTAGCTGAGGTGTTCGGGTGTTTTCATTTTCTCCTGAGGAAGACTTTGTGGCCTTTCTTCTGGGGAGAAACGGTTGCTGGTACAGAGTATAAAGGTTTTTAAGAGGCAGCCAGGTGAGCTGACTGCCAGAAAGTCAAATAAATGAGATTGTCTGAAAATGTGGGATCTTCCATTCTATTCTATATAATTTAAATCGGAGTGGGGCTGATCTGGAGATATTTTATAATACGCTTGGATTTGTGTGTTTGAATTTTTTCCTCAGGATCTGTTTTGAGTTTTTAAAACGTGATATTTTATTGGTGTGACATTTTGCACTGCCTCATGTATTTTAAAATCGTCTTTTTGTGTGTGTGTGTGTGTGTGCGCGTGTTTGTCTTTGTTGCCTTGAATTATTGAATACATTGTGCTTTACCATCGCTCGCCTTGAGGTTGCTCTTTTGTTGGCTTCTATCAAATTAGCCTGTTTTTGTGCCCCCCTTCTCTGTCAAACACCTCGTCAGGGTTAGATCTTCATTCCACACAGGCGGCTCCGGTCAGGACTGAACGAGCGTCTGCCGTTAACCTCAACTCCTCCAGGAGCCAAGCCAGTCAGAGACGAGCTCAAATGTGTCGTTTCTTACAGTTAGCTCCTCACCAGCCTTTTCAGACCTGTTCAAAAAAAAAAAAAAAACGATTGAATGAACTGAGTGGAATGAAGATCTGCCCTGCGTCGTTTTTGTTTTCTCCACATGAGAACCAAAGATTTGCCGCCATTCCATCCAAGTTAAACACGGTGTCCTAACGGGACACTTTTCGTCTCACCTGGTGATGCAGCGAATGAACCAGAGGAATCAAACATCTCCCGTCATCACATTACTCCCACGCCATGACACCCAGTCCCATCCGAAAAGAGTCATTTTAATTTGTAATCGATGTAAATTAGTTTGAGACGACCATTTTCAGCATGTTGCTGTTTTTCCTTGTTTCTCATTTTCAAAGCAACTGAACGTTTGAGATGAATTTAAACTGAGACAAATTTGAACAGCGAAACGTCGTCCAGATAGGAGGCCACATACACGAACGCCAAGGCCTGCCAGCGGTCAGAGTGTGTGCTTCAGTATGAGTCCCATGTGTCGGATAAAGAAACGCTCCCCTGAGGGCTGTAGGCAGCAGCAGGCGGGCTGAGAAATGTATTGGAGAGCCCTGATCTTTCTCAGATGTGGCATATATCTGCAAAATGAGAAATGCTGATAAATGCTGTCTCTTTTTAATAAATGTGCTATTTTATCAGAATGTGTTGCTGCTGTTTTTCAACTCCAACGAGTTGCAGGTTTTTTAACAGTCCGCCGAGCCGGTCGAGCCGCATGCAAAGTGTGAAGCATCGAAGAATTCTGCGACTTTGTGAAGGCCTAAATACCTTAAAAGTCTAACAAGCAGATTAGCGAAGTTCAGCAGGGTCGCGGCACATGTGCCGGCCCTTTGCTTGTCCAGGTGTTGTTTTTCCCACCTTTTCCACCAACTGTGAAAACTTCTTTAAATAGAAACACATGTCTCAAAGGTTTGTCCTCAGAATATCCAAAAGAGGGACACAGCTGAACAAAGTCGACTGAACCACGTCCATTAACGGAAACGGCCACACAGTTAGCTTTAATAACCAAAGAATGACTGAATAAAATTACAGTATATCATATTCACTATTTACACATGTATATATATTTAGCAAAGAAAAGAAAACATTTATAAATTAATAGATCTGACGTTGAAGTGCATCGTGTCCTTTAAGCTTTGAGACAACTGTGTGACTCAGCAGCTGAAATGAGTCCATGCTGAGTCCAGTCCGGTCTCAGTGTGACTTCATCTGTGGTACAGAGCCATGAAAGGTGTGTTTGAGAGGTGAACACCACCAGTTCCACAGGGCACCCCGGATCCAGCCCGACTGCAGCCCAAGACCAAGCCCAGCTCCAGGGCAGGCAGCGTGTGGGCTACCCCATCCCCCCACACATCCCCATCAGTGTCCTGCAGAGCCCCTGAAGTGGGCTTTTCTCCTGGTGGATCCCCCCTGGAAGAAATCGCTGCCTGCCGCATGTTCACCAAGCTGGGACCCCCTCCGGCACCACCCGCCACCTCCTGCAGACTCTGGAAAAGGAACAGCAGATCCACTCTCAGCTCCACCGTGCTGCCCCGTGACCACAAACTGTACCTAAAGGAAGAGAGACACGAGGCTTACAACGAGGCCAGAGACTCCCAGAGACCACCACCAGTCCACCGGCCTGCAGGAGGCTTTCAGGCTAATGAAAGACATGAAGAATTAGAGTTTTTACCTGGTGGGAAGGTCACGTTTTGCCAGAGACGAAATCACAGGATGGATATCCAGATGCAGGGGGTTGGAAAGCTGGAGGTGAAGCTCTGCTCTCTTTACTGTCAGTGATGAAATCTCCCTGGTGAGGAGAAACTCCACATCTGTACCTGAAGAGGAGGTGGAGGAGGAGAGTCTGTCAGAGTCACGGAGCAGAACATGCACTAAATCCCAGGAGCCAGATGGGATCTCCACCACGGAGGTGATGTTTTCTGTCCTAACGGTTTGTTAATCTGGCAGCAGGATATCACAACAGTTCTTTAAGGCTCATTTGTATGCAGATGATGTGGTCCTCTATACAGCTGCATTAATCAAGCCATTAATGTCCTTGAAACTGCCTCTCAAGCACACCAACCTCCCACAGCTGACATTCCTGCACAGTGTCACTATCTGCACCGAGTACAGCTGCTCAATGCTGCTCATCCGACGCACTCATTCATCGCTGTTCTCTCTGAAAGCCATCTCAAGGAGCTTCACTGGGTTTGTGCACATTTATATAATCAACGGTCATTTTTGGTTAACAGATATTATCTTTGCAGAGCTGATGTCTGTTTGCTGATGTCCTCTGTGTTGTCAGAAAACCTGAACCCCACAGTCGTGTGTCCTCATGCTTCATCCTCACTGATTTAAAGTAATTTAATAGAAGTTCTTCATCTGGCGTCTAAAAGGGGGATTGAAGTGAATTTAGTGATGCACGTTTTAAAGGGCTTGGCTCCTCTTTTTTCTGACTTATTACAGTTAATAGGACAAACTGCAGCTGTTTGTGCTGTAAACCCTTCATTCTAAATCCTGTTCATGGCACAGATGTGTTCTGATGCAGTTGGAGAAACAGCAGTCTGGATGGTTCAGGTCTGGGCCTGAACGGCTCCTGGTCACATTATGATGCAATGAGCTACATTCAATGGAAAGTAAACCTGATCTCCAGTTCTCTGGTGGAGCTCTGCAGCCCAGGGGCCCCTGTGACCTCTCTGACCTCCCAGGACCAAACATCACAACAGTCCCCTTCAGTTCAACAGTTAGAGAAACATGCACGTGTTTCACCTGGATTTACTTTGTCTTACCTCCTCTCAGGCGACCCTGTATTCCTTTGAGGCCTCTGCAGCTCAGTCCCTGTTGACAGCAGTGGTAAACCCGTCGGACGAAGCTGAAAAGGGATTTTCCAGGGAACACCAGGCCCTGGGAGGCTCTCGGGGAAAAGGGCCGAACCCGGAGCTGCAGCAGCGTTACATCCTCCTCGGGAGCTTCTGCCGTGTTTTCCTGCCAAGGCGCCGCCAGCTCCGCGCAGCGATCCCGGTGCGTCTCCGTCACCCCGCGCCTCCACCGCCTCAGCGCGTCCGTGCGTAAAGTGGAGGCGGACGATTCCGCAGCAGTTTTCGACGACTGCGTCAGAAATCCCAGCGTGTCTGCTGCGCGACCAAGTACTCCAATGTCACGTGTCATCACCGAGAGAAGGAACAGAGCAATCCAAGTCCGGTGCGCGGAGGCCATGCTGGCGTTTCTAAATCCTTTGGATCTTCACCGAAGAAAACGTTCAGCTCCTCCGCGGTGCCACCTCTTCAAACTGTCCATCCGGCGGGTTTGATCTGCCTGCTATATACCCCGCTGACAATGGGGACATCTCAGCACTTAGAATTTGAATCCTGACCCTCCTCGCAGACCCTGCCCCTCTTTTTGTTCGTGCCTTTAACCACCCATTTACCCCCCGCTGCTTTCTTTTAATGCGCGTGCATAATGAGGCGCCCCGAAGAGCGCCGACCCCATCCATTCACATTCAGCTCCTCTTAGCTAATGACTCTAATGACTCCAGATCTGGATCATCACGAACGGGCTTATTTACGACACAGAAACATCGGGACAGAACGTGAATAATAACATTTTATGAGCAAGTTTGGCTTTTGGAGCAGCCCCGCGCGCGCCCTGCAGGCCCCAATGAGGCCGGGCTGCGGGGTCACATGCAGGCCGCTGGTGGCTCTAACAAGGCTGTGTAGCCCCCGTGGTTTTAAACAAGCATTTACAAAAGACTCAACTCTGAGAGGATCATGTATTCATTTAATTTCCACTAATGATGCAGGACAGAATATCACAGCGCATCTCTGCTCAGCAAACTCTGAGTGGATCTGTTTAACAAATGACACTTTGAAGAGAAACACAGCAGATCTGACAGCCGAGTAGTTACGAAAGAGCTGATTTGAAATAAATAGACATTTTCATAAAAACTATTTTAGATTACCTTAGAAATTTTTGTTATAAACCAACACAGTTTTGCAGTATGTGCAGCAAAGAAAAGCGTGAATCTGTACAAATACATTAAGTTAAGGGGTATAAAGATTTCATGTTGCTTTAGTCTAAATGAAGCAGAATGATTACATTCACTGCACTGGGGATGTGATGAGGGGAAACAACTCAAGTGAAGCAGCTGCAAAATGTGTGTAGATACAAAACGTGTTTTAGGAAAACAGGAATAAAATATGAACAATCTGTATCCAAACAAGCATGGAAACATGTAAACTACGACTAAAACTTCACTGGGAACAGAACTTATGCTGCCCCACTGTCACCAGCCTGTCAAATTCAAAGCTTGACACAACTTTAAAAAGGTTCTGCTGTGAAGGTTTTATCATACAGCATGAGACAGCACAGCAAGTGAACCACAGCAGCTACCAAACAGGAAGCTTGAGATCATGTTCTCACATTTTCTCTGCTGATTTTAAGCTTACTCACAGAACAGTTCATGTTTTAAGTATTCCTCTTGAACCCTGAGGCGGATGGCGGTCCGGTCCGGTCAGAGCAGGTTCACGCCGTGCTTCAGCAGTCTGTGTCGGGCCTTGCTGGGCAGAGAGAAAGCGCTGTCCTGGTGGTTAGGGATGCCCGAGTTCCTCAGCGATCCCCCGTGCTGCTGGAAGTAAGTCTCCTGAGCCACACTGCGGGTTCCATACACAGCAGCACCGGCACTCCTGGGGGGGGGGGGCATGTCCCACGCATTTACATTTCAAGCATATTGTAGAATAATGACATGCAGCAGAAATTAAAGAAATATCACAGCAGAGCCCCTTTCCTGCTGTAAATGTGAGTGAGATCTGTGCAAGTGGAGGAGGAACATGGTGGGACGTGATGATAAACATGACCAACTGACAGATCCAACCCCCCACCCCCAACTACTACTGCTATGAAAGGCACGAGAAACCCCCCAACCACCACCAGCACCACGTCACTGCCATGCTGACCTGATAATAGCCTCCTGCAGAGTTTCAGTGTCACAGAAATGCGAGTGGAGAAGTGATGTGGCTCTCACAAAAGGACGCTCTGGGGCTCCCCCCGGTCGAGCAGACAGGTTGGCTGCAGAGACACACAATAAGAAGAGACTCTGGACCACAGCGGCACATTAACCTGGCCAGGCATGCCTGCTGCACAAAGGAATGCTGATCACAGTCTTACTAATTAGCCGTTAGCTCATGCAAAGACAAATATAGACTACCAAACCCCCCGCTGTGCCCAGGTAGAGATGGAGGGCAGAAGAGCTTATACTCACTCTAGAAGAAAAGTGAAAGCTGGGAAACTGGAAAAGACAGAATTAGCAGAAATATAAGAAAAAAGGAAGGAGAGGAGCAAAGATGAACACAGAGAGGGTCAGAGTGAACAATGGAGGAGGGTTACGGGAGCCTCACTTGTCAGCGTGCTCTGAATGCAGTCAAAATGGGCAAAGATGTAGGGTCCTGGAGCACCGGGGGCCACCGGTGAGACGGTCCTCAAATGGGCCTCCAGTCCATTGAGTGACGCCAGGCTGCTGTGATACTGCACACAAACCACAGAGGAAGAGCTGACTGGCTGACAAAAGCATACGTTAGCATTACAGAGGCACTGGGTGCAGTACTGGTGGATTACTGAGGAGGGCGCTGCAGGAGCAGGCCTGCAGGGCTGCTGCTGTTTCTCACCACTTCCTCCATAGAAGCTGTGTCAGTCAAGAAGTGAGGCTCCACCAGCAGAGCCAGCACCAGGCCTTTCACCCGGTGCATGTACAGCGTCATGGGGACCAGCGGACCCTCCTCTGGGTTCAGAGGAGGGTCTGGACTTTCTGCTTCATGGCCTTGAGTTCTGCCGCAGCCAGCTCTACTGGCCTCTCCCAAAACCTGATGTGATCTGTCCTCCCCAGGCTCAGGCCCTGTGAAGTCAAACACTGTCTCTCCTCCACCTCCATTCAGATGGGAGTTTTCTTCGAACCCTGAGGCGTCTCCATCCTTAAGTATCTGACTGTCTGCGCCTCCGTTGCTGTGAAAACTGTGATAACACGACTCAAGCAGCGCTTCCTCCTCCGCTTCATGTTTTCCGTTTGACAGGGGCGGCTCGAGTGGATCGGCGCCGCTCTGCCGTGGAACCGGACTAAACACAGAGTTGTCTGACACCTTCTGGGGAGACTGGGAGGAACCAGGATCAGACGGATCGGACTCAGTGGAGAGCATGTCAGACAACGTCCTGGACAGGCGGGTCTTTGCTGGGGGAGTGTCTTTGAGTGGGGTCGAGTGGAAACTGGAGGGTAGAAAACAGTTTGAGGCTCTCTGGAAATGTTTACCTTCAGTAAAGTAACTGAGGCTCAGGGAGGGAAGACGCTACCTGAAGTCTGTGTCGACGGGGACGGACTGCAGGTGCTGAAGTTCAGACGTGGTCAGGAACACAGTGGTGGAGCTGACGGCGCCGCCGAACGAGCTGGAGCTGCTCCGTCCACTGGGCCTCTGGACCTACATCAACATATAAACACCGGCTTCTGTTAAAGGAGCAGACACCACCTTCATGTCTGCACTGTGAGCGTGTAGCTGGTTAGCTTAGCCTAGCACAGATAGAGCAGACACAGGGAACAGCTAGCCTGGCTCAGTCCAAAGCTCACAAGATCTGCATCAGTGCTAAAGAATAAGCCGACATAAGATGTTTGCTCTTATACTTTGGTTTGTGCACAGATTGAACAACATCTAGAGATGTTTCAAACCTTAATGCTGAACGAGGCTGACGAGCTGCCTCCAGGCAAGGCAGCGAATGTGTGCCTGAATTTTCCAAATGTTGATGTGTTTCAGTGAAACTTCTCCTGTGATGTGTGTTTATTAAAATATCTGGAGAAACACTTACATAGTTCCAATGACAGCTTACTTAAATATCAAAGAGTTTCATTTAAAACTCTGTTAAGTCACTGTTCATCGACGAATGAGGTAACACAGCGGTGACTTACTGATGGCCCACTGATGAAAGTACTGCAATATTTCTATATTTGCAGTTTTATGTTACAGCTGATGCAAACTGAATGTTCCCTGCTGCTGCAGCTGCACATTAATTACACATTTATTATGAAGTAGTCACAGGAACTGTGATGTGTCTGTCAGTGAGATCTTACTGCCGTCATGTGATCATTTTCAGCATTTTTTGACCGCTTGTGCTGCAGGAGTCTGCAGCGTAACATCAGACCACATCTGCTCACAGAATGAGGGAAACAGGTCGATTACTGCCTGACTTCTTTATTAATATGACAGCAGTCGGTTTTGCTGCCTCCAGAGTTCTGGGACCTGTAGTATTAAACCACATTTGTTATTACCACCATCAACCAGGACTGAAATCTCCCAGACGGCCACATGAAGTGTGTTTCAAAGCCTTTTAAATGGTCCTCAGCAACTTCTCAGCAAAACAAAACTGCTATTATTCTCATTATTTACTTCAATTAAAGTGAGATGACAACTTGTTTTAGGACAGCACTCATCAGGTCCTACCTTTGTGTATGTTTCACTCTCATGAACCATCACCTTCATTGTGAGCTCTGGAAACATCTGCGTGCTTACAACTCTGCAGAGAAAAGGCAGAAATGTCAGATTTCCAAACCTGTTATTCACAAAATCTCCCACACTGACGGGCGGATGTTGTCAACATGTCAGCTCACCTCCCCCTGAACAGAATGCAGCCTGCTAACACTAGAGGGCAGCGCTGACAGGCCTGGAGAATGAGGGCGGCTTTGAGCAGCAGAAGTGGGTCAACCTGAAAATGAGAACAACAGTTACCTTTCAGTTCATGTTCAATGTTCAAAAGCACATAAACTGACCGGAGACACAACCACGCTTCAATAACTTCAATAACTTCATCAGGTCATCACACAAAGGCTCTCTGAGTGCTGGAGTATAATGCTTTTAATGTGTTATGTATTGCATCATGTGACACACCTGGCGTGTCTCAGTATGTGTTGGTAAAGGTTACAGCTCATTCTGCAATGAGTAGTTTCACCTTTCAAGTGGTGAAACATCCAAACGCTGGCAGCTTGTGCACATCTACAGTCACTGTGTGGCTGCAGTGGTGAAGCAGAGATCTGCCTGGTGTGTGTCTGTCAGGTCAAAGTGAGCATTGACACAACACCACAGGACATTGTGACACAGTCACATCCTGTCTGTCTAAATGTGGAACTGTTACAACGTGCTGTGCCTACGTTAGTGGAGTCAATGGTCCTCAAGCAGCTGAAGATTTGAGGGAGCTCTGACGATCCTGCCTGCAGGTGTGAGAGGTACTGCGCCCACCGAGCTGCAAGAGCTTCCTGACTGTCCAGCTACAGGGCAAAGGTCAAACACAACATGCAACCGTCACAGAATAGTTTCCCCCAAAGTGACAAAACCTGGTGGTTTGATGATGATTTAGTTCTCTTTTTATATGACTTTTACTCTTTACAAGTTGACGCAGGCGCAAACAATCTTAATGAATGTGAGAAAACCAGACTTAAGTCATGAGGCGTCACCTGGTAGCTCTGTCTGACGGGGCCGTTGTAGAAGCAGAAGAGGTTTATGAGCTGATCGAGGAGCTGGCAGACGCTGACGGTGGGTACCTCCACCGAGCAGCCCAGAGCCTGAGAGGAACAACCAAAAGACAACATCGGCAAAAAAAAAGACTCACACTGAGGAGACAGTCGGCGGTCCAAGAGCTGCACTCACCCAGAAGAAGTCGTCCTTCATGCGGATGGCGAACTTGTTGCGGCGCAGCCTCAGGACGCGAACAGGAGAGAAGGAGAGCTCAGAGACGCAGCGGCCCACACCTGCCAGCTGCCCGCAGAGCAGCTCCTGGCGGTCCACCGGGGTCTGACAGAGGGACAACAGCACGTGAACACACCGAGCACCGACATGCAACCACGAGGACAACACGCAACACTTTCTGACACCTCTTCAGGGTAGAAGTAGCAGATCCCCTCTCTCGTCAGATCACCTTCTCCTTTGACTTTGGATCCATCATAGAGGAAGAAATACGTGCACCTGCAAGACAAACACACCACTGAATTCTGCATGTCATGACCAAAAAGCAAACACAGGTGTGCAGAGTGGTAACACCACAGGCTGCTGCTTTGTTCCATCACTGTGATCCTGCGCCTGTGCTGCATGGAGCTGCCGAGTGGACCCTGAAGGCAGCACAAACACTGATGTTTGGTTTCTAATCACAGTGAGCATCATTCACAGGCTGGAGGTTTGAAGCAGTGCTGCTGTCCTCCACCCTGCAGGCTGCTGCAGGACAGCAGGGACCGGCCTGACGAGGACCGGGTCTGAGCGACTCTCACCTTCTTGACTCCGGCAGCAGAAGCTCAGCCATCACAGACGAGAAGCCCAGAAAGAGCAAAAGGTTCCTCGGTCATCAGTTATCTCGTGGCCATGGAAATGTCCAACCAGCAGGCTGCGGAGGTGAGTGTTTCAGGTGTTAGACGGGTTCAGAAAGGTCTGGACGATGTTTTCAGCCACTAAACCGAGTCAGCCTGACAGGGCGAGGAATGCGGGTCAGTCACACGCAGTGGAAGTCATGTGAAAGTACGGCGAGCGTGCAGGGACAAACGGATGCGGAACCGCTCAGCCAGCCGCGTTTAAAGCGCGTCCAGCAGCTCAGCTCAGCCTGACCACTGAGCAGTTTGATTAAGTGTTACACCGTTTTATTATGTTAATGTAAAGCTACTATGGATCATATGTTTAAAACACAGCATGTCTCTGGAAAGTGCTAGAAGTATAAAGTAGTACATAATGGAAGTACTCTAATGTAGTACAGCTACCTTAAAATTGTACGCAAAAAACCTACAGTGTAATCAGAGTTCAACTGTTGATGATGACATGGTGACTTTTAAAAGCACCACAAAGACCACAAGTTCTTCCTTCATATGAAATCATCATAACATCTAGACATATTTCACCTATTCTAATGTCTTATCAAATGTGACTTTCTTTATTTTAATTTGTCCCTCTAACTGATTCAGATGGACTTTAATTATTTTCTTCACAGACCCTGGACAACCTGACTGCTGTGTCTCTGGTTTCAGGTTGTTCTCTGTTAAAATGACTCTTCTGAAAGCTCTGAGTCACTTTCTGATTCAGAGCAGATTTGTGAAAATAATCACAATGTGATAAACCCGTAACTGGCTCTGATCAGCTCTGTAATCAGCTGATCTGTTGATTGATTGTTCCTCTGCTGAGCTGAACGGTGAGACTGTGCAGACTGATCAAATGATGCACTAACAGTCACTTCATCTCCAGGGACATCACATCGCCCGCGGTTCCCAGTGATGCGGTGATTCTATCGACGTTCGATTGGTTTGGGCTCCAGAGGTGAGCGCGCGCCGCTGCGCCAGCCAATGACTCCTCGAGTCTCGATCGCACTGGAATCGGCTGCTCGGGAGAGATATGCGGATCCGTCGCTCCTGGTCTGAAGTCAGGATTCAGGTTTATGTCTCGGACGGACTTTTCATCGCTGGAGGCAAAGTGTGTTCTCAACGATCAGTCCGCCATTTTCACTGCGACCAAACCTCCGCGCGGACCAGAGTGAGACCGGAAGCAGCGAGCAGCCGCAGGAAACAGAGGCAGCTGTCTGATGGTTCCTCTTCCACCTCAGACTCCGCTTCATAAAGTCCACAGTTCTGCTTCTTTCCTACAAAAAACTCACATTTCATCGTAATAACTGAGCGTTTTTTATAATTAATGTTTCCAAGAGCTTTGAGATACACGTTCATGTTTACATGTCACAGATGATTATAATGTATCTGAAGCATTTCATTTCAAGAATAAAAAAATATGATAAACAAAAACAACAATAGCACTCATTGATAAATATATTCTGACAGTTTTCTCATCAGGTGTCCTGATAAAATGAAACACTGATCAGATTATCAGTTGAAAACTTAAAAAAAGACAATTTAAAATGAACACATTTAAAAAGGAAAATGAACCACTGACATTTTGAAGAGAGACAGTTCTATGAAGACCTTCACAGTGTAAATGCACCGGCAGCTTGGTGTCAGAACATTACAGTTCTAACAGAAAGAATGAAGAAACCTCTGCTGCTGCTGACACACATCAGCACCTTCCTGTGAGTCCACATCGTATCAAAATGTTTCAGCACAGTGATGAGAGGTCGGCCACAACGCGTCCACAACATGCACACAAAGCAGCCAGTGAGTTACCTGACCATAGCCCACCAGAGCATGTGTCTGAAGACCAGACTCCATGAACAAAACCTCTAAAATAAGCGTGAGGTGAACATGGCAGCAGTGCAGGCCTGTCAGACCTCAGCAGTCACGGACTGCAAAGGATTTACAGATCTGAAATATAATGACTGTTTGTTCACTTTAGTTCCTTCACTGCTCATCTGATAAGTTCCCTCAAACCAAAGACATCAGTTGTTTCAGTCATTCTGGTCAACAACACAACCAAACGTGTGCCAAAGCAAACTGTAACTCATGTGATGATGGAATCCTCCTGGAGCAAAGAGGCCACGCAGCTGCCCCTCATACAAGCCCCCCCAGTCTGAACCCTCACCGGGCCTCTGATTGCACTGCATAGTGAACACACTGAGCTGCACAGTGCAACGCTGCAGCAATAAGAAAAGCTCTGACCCACCTGATGGCAGAACTGGAAGCTGTCAACCATTACAGCAAACTCCCCGACCCACACACTCCCCTGCAGGTGTGCTGCAGTAAAGGCAACATATGAGTTTATGTGACTGAATGATGTGACTGAAGCGAGTTATTACAACTGTCTGACCTTCAATATATCAAATATTTGCCACAGTCACATCAGCTGTTTATCCAGTAACAAGATTTCTTTCTCCAGCTTCTTCATTTTAAGAGCTCTGAATGCCATCTGTTGGTCCCGGTTCTCCATCTCCTTCCTGAGGTAGCAGCAGTAAAGGGCTCTAACGTCCTCCGTCTGCCTCTGCAAGAGAAATTCAACAGCATGTGCTCACATTGGTCTTAATCTCTGTCGTTACCACAGCTTGTTAGGGACACACAAGCCTCACCTCTGCACCTCGGCCAGCGGATGCAGCACACGTGGACTTGGGCCTCTCCTGGAAGCTGCTGCTGTGCACATCCTGCAAAAAGACAACATGTTCCAGCCCCGATTCTAAAAAAGTCTGAACTCTGTGAGAAATAATAACAGAATTAGTAATTTCCAAACAAACTGTGTTCCTGAGTCCAGGTATTAATCTCTTTATCCAATCAGGCGTTCACAAAGTGTTGAACCTTGCTCCATCCTCGCTGTGAACCACTGAGCCTATCAATCATGATACTCTCACCTGTTACCAATCAACCTGTTTACCTGTGGAATGATCCAAACAGGTGTTTTCCCAGTCTTTAGTTGCTCCTGTCACAACTCATTTAAAACATGTTGCTGCATCAGATTCAGAATAAGCAGATATTTATAAAAATCAGTGAAGCTGATGAGGTCAAACATTAAATATATTGACTTTGTGCTGTTTTCAGGTGAGTTTCTGTCAAAAGGGATTAACACATGATCACAATCTGTTGGTTTATGCTGTACTTGTTTCATGCCAGCTCTTTGGGATTGGGGTTGTGCATATTTGAATGAAAAAGCTTCAGACGATGTTTGACACACTCACCCCTTCAAATTGAGTGTCACTGACGTCCGTCTCATCGCTGCTCAGGCTCTCCGGTTCAGTCTTTGTTGCAGGCAGCAGGAGGACAGGGTGGCCTGAGACTGTGGTGGTGGGGCCCAACATTGAATCAGATTATGGGAAATTCCTGAAGGGGTTTGAGTCAGAGATGAGGTTCACCTACCGCTGATGAAAGAGCTGTCAGATCCAGTCAGTGGTTCAATGCAGGCACCTCCAGGGAGGACCTCCACCCTCAGACTGTCACCTTTGTGCTGCAGCACATCATCCTCTGCTGAGGTCAGCGACCCCTCGTTCCTCATCACCTCCACTCTTCTTCTTTTCGCTGCATACAGAGAGATTTGAGAGGTGAACCTCTCACCTGGACGTTACATCATCAAAAACTGACGTGCAATGACATGTTTACCTGTTTGCACTATATTTTTATGTTTGACTTTCACTTGCTGCCACGTCCTTTTGTAGCCGCTGTCCGACACCCTGGAAAGTCATGAAAAATAAGAGCATTTCTCTGTGGCAGTAAAGGTGAGATCATTGTGAAGCTCAGCTTCAAATATCAGAGTGACGGATAGCGAATCATCCTTCTTACGCGTTTATTTTATCAGCGATTCTCTGCCAGGCCTCCTCTCTCAGCTTCGAGGCGCTGGTAGTGTTGGATTTGGCTGTCAGTATCTCTCTCTCTTCTTCATACAACTTCAGAATGAGTTCCTGCTCTTTGGAGCTGAAGAAGTGGGCCCTCTCATGTTTCTTCATCATCTGGAAATCTATGAAAACACAAAAGTAATTATAAATATCCGTCTATATATAGAGAGATTCAGAATAATTAATTATTCAATTAATTATTAATCAATTATTTGTTTAGAGATCTTGAACAAAGTCTCCTCACCTCTGTCCGCGTTCATGGGCTGTGATCGAGGTTTCGGAGTGCGATTGATCTCCCCTTCCTGTCGGAGCGGGTGCGCGCAGTTATCCGAGATGTTTCAATACCAGATTTGCTAATCAAATCTGAGACGGAACCAAGCCGAGCTTAATCGATGCCACAGTCAGTTACGGCTCGCGCTTTATTATCGATACCTGTGCGCGCGACGGGGAGCGGGAGAGGATAACCGGTGTCATGAAGCTGGATATCAGCGAGCTTTGTTAACCCTGGATTTTCTAATTCGGCTTAAGGCGCGTTCACGTGAAAGAGGCGGAGTCCGCGACGACGAGTCACGTGGGACAGACCGGATCACATGAACCCCTGCTCCTCAGGCAGATAATGACTGAATTATTGAGTAGTAGCAGGTGAGTACACACCTGTGCAGGGCCATGATGATGTCATTAGTAACACCTGTGCTTTGAGGTGCTCATTCCACAAACACAGCGGCACTTTGTTTGCTGGTAACCTGTCTCAGGTGAATTCACTTTTTTACTTTAACAACCTCTTTCCTTCTTTCAGACTCAGACCTCAACATTCAGTGTACGAAATGATGGAAAAACATTTAATACTCACACATTTAAAGGCTGGACATTACATGGCATCAGGTGTATTCTGTCTCACCTTAACAGGGGAAAGACACACAAGTGAGGGAGACGTGAGACAGTCCTGAAGGAGCCAAATCAGGCAGAAATGAAATCACAGGTGTGGGAGGACCAAAGGTCTTTAAACAGCTAACAAATCAAAGCCTGACTGCGCACACTGAGGGAACCTGTTAAGTTGTGGGAAGGCGTTCCCCTCAGCAGACAGGTGTGACTATGAACATTAAAGACAGCTCTGCTCTACTCAACTCAGTTATCCCCGTAAGCCGTGACAGCATGCAGGACCCTGAAACTGCAGCAGCTAAATGGAATCCAGCCATCATTATTTCTTATTTCCACCTGAGCTCTTCATCACGTCGACACACAGAAGACAGGAGATGAACTGAGGTAATAATAGTTACTTTATTTAGATGAATTCAGTTTAGGCGGACGCTTTGTTTTGTGGTCCAGAGTAAATGAACAGTTGGTTTGGGTGCCCAATGCTGAGAGCACAGAGGTAAACGCAACAAAAAACAGAGAGTAAACTGAGAATGGAAGTGTGGTCCAGTAACAGGCGCTGAGGGGGAACTGGTCCCGGTGCCAGTGGTGAGGTCTGGAAGGAGGGTTTACTCATCGTGACCCTCGTAGCCATCAGGAAGGGCGTTCACATGTGCGTTGTGGAAAAGGCTCTTGTTGCCATCTCCCCACGGGAAACGCTGTGAGAATGAAATCATGAAACAACACATAAGTCAGAATGTGGCACGTCAGAGGGTCAGTCTGGAACGTGAATTAAGGAAGTGCTGTAAAGACAGACCTTGCTGCGAATGCGAAGGTGACTATAAGGAACGAACTCCGGACGGTCGTGGCTGTGCTCCTTCAGGAACGTGTTCAACATGCAAACCCCAACGCCAGGAAGGGCGACCAAGAAGGTGAGGATCTTCCATGTCTTGGCTGGAAGAGGAAGATATAAAGAGAGAATAATGATTAGTTTAATGAAGAAAGCAGCTATAAATCCAACCACACACTGCTGAGCACTGAACGACCCTTTGGACCTACGACGCTCCTTTGGGACTTAAATTGAAGTTTCTTAATGTTGTTTCACATCAGTGACTGCGTGTAAAGATGGACGACATGACAGATCCACAAAAGTGAAGCAACAACATCTCGATCACGCCGGGTGTCTGGCTGCAGTCCAGGTCACAAACTCAGCCTCCTGTGCGTGATTGGACATTTTCAGTAGTTCTTATCATGGTGATGTTTGTTCAAGTGTTAATTTTTCTGCTTAGCTTGGTTTTAATTAATTACGTGATGCAATAAAACACGGCTGTGACATCATGACTGACATACTCTGGTTCATAATGAGGCCACCAGCGAACGATGGCAGGACCCATGTCAGGGACATCTGGTTTCATCTTTGTACAGCAAGAGGAAGTGGACACGTCTCCCATCTTTATTTATGCTCATTCTTTCACATCTGCGCTCACCAAGTTTCACATTAGGAACTGTCAAAATGTTTGCTAGTTTGTGGTACCACCCAGAGTTTATCCATAACGAAACCCTGCTTACATCACTGGAAACCACAGTTCATAAAGATACACAGACAAAAGAATGAATAACCTGACAATTTAAAGCAGATTTATGAACCTGAGTTGGCTTTTGAAGGACCGACTGTCAAAGTTGATGTAAATAGTGTTGTGGTTAGGAAAAGCAGCTTATCTGAAAAAGACAGATTACATTTGTTCCAATGTTTTCACTGTAGAACTTTAAAACACGTTCGTTACATCTCCATCAAAATTTATTAGATATAGAATTTATATATATCCAGAATTTATATTGAAAGTTTTTTTGTTTTGATTGAATAAATGTGATGATCTTTTAAGTCAGCTGCGTAGACCCAGCTGAACAGACGGTGTCCTCAGTTTACTACTCTAAAAGGTCACTTTTAAGTCATATTGTGCTACTTTAGCACACGGCTACCAAAGCTGATATTCAAGCTTTCTGATGATATCTGACATCATTAATTTGACCCTTTAACTGATTAATAATCACATTTACATTTTTTATTCAATCACTGCTGAGTTTTACCTCGGTCTAATTAATATAAAGCAAAACAAAGAGTCATAACTGAATGGCAATATTTTAGTTTACTTGTACAAACACATTTATTTTGTTCGTGATAATGATATTTAACTGTGTCTTGCTCACGTTAAGGTTAGCCTTTGCCCTCTCTGAAGTACATGCTCATATCTTACGTCTGATTTCTTTAACTTATTCTCTTTAACTGTTCTTTCTTCTAATAGGTTTGTATTGTAACATGTGAAATTATTTGGGGGGAAAATTATGAGTTATCGTTACGAGTCTCCAATCGATTACCTGATGTGACACTTTGTTGTTGCTCTTTAAGTTAGCATACAGGACGTACTGTTCGCGACATTTCTCCACTTTTCAGATGTGTAAATAAAGTAAATTCAATCTACACAGACTTTAAGAGTGGCTGTTTAAATGGGGCGAAACTCATAAATCTGTTGTTTTCGGCAGCTTCTCCTCAGTGCTGTCCGCTCAAGGATGTTAAAGCTAACCGTTACCGCTAATGCTAACACAGCTAGCGCTAGCTCAGCAAGGTCACTGTCAAAATGTAACAAGTGCCGTAAAAATAAATAATATTAAACACAACCAGTGGCTTAAAATAAGGCGCTACAGTTACCTGACTGCTCGCCGTGTCCGGCAGCAGCAGCAGAAAGCTGACGCCGACTCTGGGTCACAGAGGACTTGAGCAACGCTTGAGAGAGCCGTCCGAGAGCCGCCATTTTCTTTTCTGAGGAGACGCAGAGACCGGAAGGAATTTGAAGAGACGTGTGACGTAGAGGCCAAACAGCTGCTACTGCCACCGAGCGGCGAGACTGCGTACTACAGAGAGACTCAGTGGAAAACTAACTTTTAGTGTTTTTTAATTCTGTCTTTGGAGGTTCATGTGCATCTTATACTGAAATGTGAAGAATCATAACAATACCACAAAGCAATGCAGCGGGAGGATGTAAATGTAAGCAGTAAGGACAAGAACAGATGCACAGATAACAACTAAAACTCATATGAACCCATTATGAACACCTACTGAAGCATGAAAGATAATAACAGGTACGAAATATGAGATACAGTTACAAAAATACAAGAAAAATCTTTCTATATATTTAAAAAATACTCACAAATAAAACTAGGAGATGAGGAAGTTACAATACAATTACAGTAACTGAAAAAACTGCACATGTGAGAAAGACATTTGGTGCTAATCAAAGTATCTTGTATCGTCAGATAGCAGACAGTGTGTAAAGTGTATGATTAATAACACACAGCTGAACAAATTACATGTAGTCCACTGATAGTCCAGCAGTTAGTGTGATAGTCTGTTAGTATTGGATCTGTCCTGAGGGCTGAATTGCATCCTATTATGGCGAAGGGATGACCTGCCCTTCTCTGCCTCTGATTGGCTAGTACTTGTTGCCTTCATGGTCAGGTTGGTTAGGTTTAGGCATGAATAGTGATGATTGGTTATGGTGAGAGTATCAGGGTCAGCCAATCAGAAGCAGAGTAGGGCGGGTCATCCCTTCAAATTATCTAACAGTGTGAAGTGAATATTCTAAGGTTCCCAACCTAGGGCTCAGGTCCCACACAAGGGGCCGCAAAGTGAATCTCAGGGGTCATAAAATTATTCCAAGAGTGTGAAAAAAGAAAAACAAAATGCTGAAAGTCTTTTCTCTAATTTTTGCTGTTTTTCTTTTACCTGGTTTACTTCTGCGGGCCTTTAAATCTGATGCAAATGAAACAGTGTGTGAAGGGAAAGTGAGCTGCACACACCTGATGGACGAGCACCTGCAGGAGGACGTGTTTCCACTCAGAGACAAACAGTAATGAACAGCACGTTAGGTTGTATAATGTGTGCAATCATCTCTTAATTAGCCCATAACTGCCTCCAGGCAACGTCTCACAGTGTGGCAAACGTCCTGTGTCTGACGGCAGATGATGAGAAATAATAACTGATCATCATTGTGGGCACATTAAAAACATTTTGTGTAATTGACATCCAGAAGCGTTTCTCTTTAAAGGGGAGGACGTTCTGTGATCTCATGGTCAGAGTCCAACCAGAGAAATTCAGAGATATCCTGCCTGATGAAGGTAAGTGATTAATGTTGTTGGCAGATTCTGTTAGTTATTTGAAATCACTCTTGTCAGAAATGTGTAGAAATGTTCGTCACTGTGTCAAACCTGTGAAAAATGACACCGTGAATTGTCTGAATCATCTTTATTAATGATGCTTTTATGACATAATTTAAATTTAGTGGAGCTTTCAGTGAAATTAGCTGCATGCCTTTGATCATGTTTGTGTTTTATACACTTTATAATGACAGAATTCTCTTTTATTTATTGAGACGTTAATAGTTAACAGATTTCCTTTGAGAACAAACAAGGGAGATTTAGGTGACCTCTTATTTGCCGTTGCACTCTGACAATCTCAGAAAGACTGTAGACTGAATTATCAGAACTAGTACAAGAAATATGAGGTTTTACTGATCGCAATCAAGGTGTAAAAACTGTTTTCCAGGAGAATCTGATGCCTTTCTGTCATGGAATCTCAGTATCACCAGTTTGGCTCATCTGATAGCAGCTCTGTCCATCCAGAGCACAGAATGACTCCACAAACAGGTAAAACATTTGATTTTGATTCAGTCATTTCGGGTGTCATCTTTAACAGTCACAGACTGTCTGTGGGTGTTGACAGGTCTGAAGAGGATCGTGGTTTATGTCCTCTATGGAGTCCTGCTGCTGCTGCTGCTGATCCTGCTGATGGTCACTGGGATCAAATGTAGGCACTGAAACGCTCTGAAGCTGAAGCATTAACACAGCTGAGTCACATCCTTTGTCTTATCAATGTCTTAATTCTCTTCAAAAAGTCTCGCAGTTAAGCCAGGAGATCAGTGATGTCAAAGTTCACCTGGGGAGAATCAGCCATGGAGGAGCAGCTTCGTCTTCAGGTCAGGAAAAGGTCTTCAGGTCTGGAGTTAATGAAGCAGCTGCACAGCTGATGCTTTTTCTTTTATGTTGTGGTTTTCCAAACTGAAGGTGCAGCAGCCGTGCAGGACGTCTACGTGGAGAAACTGGTCCCAGTCAGAGGTAAACACTGCAAAGTCAATAAAGGCCGAAATTCTGTGTTTCCCCCCGACCGGCCTCTCCTGACTGTTCCTCATCTTCGTCACCGCAGGATCGTGTCGAGAAGGGTGGGTTTCGTTCCAGAGGAGCTGCTACCTGATGTCCACCGCCACCACCACCTGGACCAAAGCTGAGGAGCAGTGCCGAGCACACGGAGCTCACCTGGTGGTTCTGAACAACGTGGAGGAACTGGTGAGGTCCAGGTTTAACATCTCAATACGCTGCTCACACACACACACACACACACACACACACACACACACACACACAGATTTAAAATGAACCTGCTGCCGCTCTTTCATTTCTAGGACTACATTTCCAAAATAGTTGAGATCCAGTACAACTACTGGATTGGACTTGTGGAGCGACGGCACGAGGGACACTGGAGCTGGGTGGACGGAACTGACTTCAATTCAACCCCAACGTAAGACCAACATCAGGCTGAAAGCTTGTTTCGCCGTGTTTCGCTGTGTGTAACGTACAAACTGTTCCCCCTGCTGTTTGTGTCCAGTTTCTGGGATGTCGGTCAGCCTGACAACTGGGACTACCGGGAGAACGGGGAGGACTGCGGGCAGCTTCATTCCTCTGAAAAGCGCAAACGTAAGCTGTGGAATGATGCCGACTGTAACCTGATGTATCAGTACATCTGTGAAGGCAGAGCGTGAGAGCCGGGGAGCCTCACCGACGTGACACCCCGGATATGTTGGGAAAAATGATGGAAGTTATGTTTCTGATACCAATTCATAATTCTGACTGTGCATCACAGGTGTGAGGCTTTAGTTGGACAATAAAACAATATCACAATGACGCTTCTTGTTGATTTCTTTTCTTCCTGCATCCCTCGGCTGATTGCAGCAGTCACTGAACCTTCCCTTCATTATAACTTTAACTTTAGTTAAACATGGCGGCTTCCTGTCACTCTCAGACTGTTCAGCAGACAGCAGCAGCACACTGATGGAGAAGTCCTGAGTGATAACAGGTCTTTCATGACTCAGACAGGCTGGTGTCGTCACACCTGCAGCCCGGCCGGCGGTCGTCATGCTGGTCCTGGACCTGCAGCATCTGCAGCTCACACAGCAAGCAGAGGTCACACATCACGATGAAGAAAACCAGCTGGTGCTGAGGTTCAGTTTCACCGTCTCTTCAGTTGTAGGAGAAGTACGGCTGCAGCTAATGATGAGTCCAGAAATGTCCAAGAATGCTGAATACTGGAGTCCAGTGTGGCTCTTCAGACCAGGCAAAACCCAGAGATATTCAATTTAATATCATAGAAGACTGAACAAATATTCACATTAAAGAAGCTGGAGCCAGTGAAGATTAGTGAAGTCTTTTTCTTTAGTTGCTGCAGTTTTTTGTTGATTAATTAACTAATTTCAGCTCTAATAGTCAATGACAACGATGTGGTACGAGAACAAAGTCTCAGAGAAAGATCGAGGCTTCCAGAACAGGAAACAGAACAGCTCATACAACACAAACAGACACCACTAATCCACCTTCAGCAGTGTTACCTGTCCAGCTCGTCAGCAGGTGTGTCAGAGCCCCCCTGCCCACAGCCAGTGGAGTCCAGCAGAGACCAGCTGGCAGGTTCGGTGCAGAGGATCATCACAAAAGCTCACATCTCACACAACACCGCCTTCCATCACATGAGATCAGTATCTGCATGCAGGGCTGCAGCACAACATTCTGGACCCTGTACACAGTCAGTCTCTACAGGCCCCTCCACAAACCAGATCCTCAGTCCCCCTGTCCCCCCGCAGTCCGACGCCCCTGTGGACTCTCAGAGCTGTGATGTGATTTAAAGTGAACACAGTGAGAGGTGGTCCTTCCTCACCAGATACCAGTCAGCTGACAGTCACTCTATACATTAGGTAGACACACACACACACACACATCTTCGCTGTTCCTGGAACGGCTCAGTTGCGTCCAGTGGAAAGTGCTGGGAACTCTGGGAGGTGCGACCTGTTTACACAGCTGTGTGTTGCTCGGTTGTTTTAAATTCAGCGTCTATTTAAAGAAGGAAAATGCAAACCCCAGCGAGCAGAAAGAGGAGAACAAACAGATCAGAGGACGTCTGATCAAAGGAGAACACGTATCTCCGCTGCTGTGGCACGAGGGAGAGCACATGAGGTGAAAGGGTGGCGTTCTGCAGGGTTCACGTGTTCATCCCGTCCTGCCGTGCTTCTGACGGGATGAACGAGTGATGAAGAGCTGCAGCTTTTATCACTTAATGATCAAACTGCTGATCAGACATCAGAGCATCAGGCCTCGCTCATGACTGTGCAGTAACATGCAGCGTCCTGCAGGGAGCTAATGCAGAAGGTCGTCAGTCTTCTAACAGTCTAACAGTTTGTTTGAAAGAAAACATAAACTTGACCTACAGGCTGATGTTTAAAGCATTTTAGTGCAAATTCTCACACTCATAACTGAAGGTGTTCAGGTAAACCTAAATCGTCAAGCAGAAACTCCCCCAAACATATGAGTGTTGTCATGAAACGCCTCGTTTTCAGCTCCCACCCTCCTGCCTGCGTCTTATCTCCTGTCCTATAAGAAGGGGCTGCACTGAAGTCCTGGTTCTTCTGACTGCAGCCATGAACGTGACGGCTCCTCTGACGCTGCTGCTTCTCTCTGGTAAGAGGACAGAGCGGTGTGTTGTATCGTGTCTCTGGACTGATGTTTATCACCGTCGCAGGACGCTCCAGCTCTTATTTGTCTGCATGTGTCTGCCTCAGCAGCTGGCCTGCTCAGCGGTGCGCTGCTGCCCAAAAACTTGCTGCAGTTCGGGAGCATGATCCAGTGCGCTCAGCCCGGCATTAGCCCTTTCAACTACAACGAATACGGCTGCTGGTGTGGCGTCGGGGGGAGGGGAACCCCTCGGGATGAAGTGGACATGTAGGAAGGAGTCACTCCTCCACCATCAATTTAAAAAAAGCATAGAGAGGAGTTGTTTTCTCTAACATGCATCTCCTCCTCCTCCTCTAGGTGCTGCAAAGTCCACGATAACTGCTACGAAACGAGCAGAAAGACTCCTGGATGCACGGCTCTCGTTGACCTTCCCTATATTATCACTTATGATTACACCTGTTCGGCTCAGCAGGTGACCTGCTCAGGTAAGACTGACGCTCACATGTATGAATGAATGAATAAATATTCATGAGGTGAAACTGATTGATTGAATTGATTTTTAAAGGCTCAGCTGCAGACGTTGAAGAATCATTTCAGAATTAAAGTACAGCACAGTCAGTGTTCAGTGAACGTACAGCACAGCTGCATGTGTGGCCCTGTGTGTATTTAAACAGCTAGATACAGGTAATACACAGCCAACATGCTCCCATGGTCTCCTGGAGCTAATTCACTGAGTTTAACCTCTCTGTCTGTGTTCTGAGCCTCACTTCCTGACTCCACCGTGTCTCTGCAGCCTCCAACAACAAGTGCCAGGCTGCTGTGTGCGAGTGCGACCGGGTGGCGGCCCACTGCTTCGCTCAGGCCACGTACAACCCCGACAACAAGAACCTGGATCCCAAAGTCCACTGTGTCAACTGAGTTCGACGAGCCACAAAGAAAACACGACCGAATGCTTTCAAACTTTAATTCCTTTATAATTCTTGAACAAAAGCTGATTTGAAAGAAGTCTGATTTGTCAGAAAGGCATCATTGAAATAAAACACTGGCTCTTCACGAGGCCTCCCAGCTGAATTTCAAGCCGTTCGTGTCCTCGCGTCTGTTTGCTCACGTATGCAGAGCTCCTGCAGCACAGTTACAGCTGGCCTTATCTCACACAGTCCTACAGGTCACTGTGGACAGCCAGGCTGCAGCCTTTGGCTCTGTGCAAAGCCACAGAGAGCTGAAAACCATGAGTGTTCAGGCAGGTTCCTCCTCTGCATCATGGGTAATAATAAAAAAACTAATCTGGATCAAGTGAGGTCAGAATGAAAACTTCCACCTGCTCTCACATCTGAGAGCTTCACACTGATTCAAACTTATCAAACACGAAGCTTCAGGCTGTAGCTGAGGATCACATATTTACAAACATTGTGCAGAAACTTTAACTAAAAGAGTTGCAGCTTTTTCTAAATTTGCGATGACAGGATGGTAAAAATGCTTTAAACTGATATCAGAAACACATTTTAGTCCAGTTTTAGCAAAAACATTCGAAGCAGCAGCGAAGAACGACGACAGACTGGTTCTGATGTCAGAACCAGAGGCTGGATCACCAGAGCCTGGATCCCCAGAGCCTGGATCCCCAGAGACAGGATCACCAGAGGCTGGATCACCAGAGGCTGGATCACCAGAGCCCGGATCACCAGAGCCTGGATCACCAGAGCCTGGATCACCAGAGCCTGGATCACGGCTCTGCGGGTTAAATCGGCTTGTAGAGAAGAGTCGTCACGTACTTCTTCTTGTATCGGTGTGAAGCGCTGAGAACCATCACTCCGTCCTGCAAGAGAGGAAGAGTGTTTCGATACACACGAGGTTCATAGATGAAGAATACTCTGTTTCTATGACGATTTCATCTGAAGCAGCCAATGAGTATTTGAGGTACAGCATCACAGATGTCAAACACTAGCATATGTTAGTGTGTTAGCAATATAACTGAGGTAGTGAAAAGTCAGTTTTACTGTTTGTGCTTTATTTAAAGTGTGTTTGACAGATACTTTTAAAAAGTCTGCTTCTATACAGACGTCAGTAAGTTCTACTAAAATCTATTAAAAGTGAATAAACTCATTCTGCAGTACTTACAGTGGCATTTTAAAGTACTTAAAAAGTGTACTTTATTGTAAGTGTATGATAAATCGTACTTAAGTGTACTTTTAAAAGGTGTTCTAAATGACAATAATAGTAATAAAGTGTAATTATGAAAAGTGAACTTATTTTCAAGTTGTTTGTATTAGCAGCTTTATTAAAGTCTACTTCGATTTCACTTCATTTGAAGTATATTTAAGTATATTTTCACACTTCGGTGAGATAATAATACTGAAGGTGTGTTTTGAAAGCTCATCAATCCTGATTTTCACTGGTGGACTTCAGAACACTTAAAGTTTATAAAAAGCTATTTAGCAACTGTTTACACTTTAAGTACACTCAAGTATTACTCGAGTAATGTACTAGTTGAGTACATGTAAGTATACTTTAACTGTAGTTTAAGTGTAATATTTATTTATTTATTGTTTTTCATTCATGTTGTTCGACTCGTCACATGTTTCCGTCCCTTTAATGGAACCGGTGAGTGCTGCTGTTCCCTGTGTTCAGCCTGACAGGCAGAGAGGCTTCAGCTCATCTCAGCAGGTGAAGCACAGGTGGAGCTGTTACCTTGATGGAGAGGGCGTACAGGTGATTGAGCATCACATGGTTTGGCTCCGGAAGCAGCGTCGGGTCACACTGAGGAGGATTCAGAGAGAGGATGAACGTGACTCCATCGCACGCTGTCGGAACAGGTGAACTGCTAACGCGAGCATGCCGCCGCTACTTACAGAGATACCCGTGTCCTTGTTGAGCAGCACCTGCAGCAGGTGAGGCGGCAAGAAAGGAGGCTGCTTGATCTTGTCTTCTGATCTGATGACATATGCATCCTGTTGATAGGGGCCGGGAGGGGAACTGGACAGGTCTGGACAGAATGATAAGGTGACACTACGTTAATACAACCTTACATCTAAAGAATAAGGAGGAGATGATTGTCACCAATGAATTCAACCTATTATTATATTCAAAGCAGATTAAAACCCTTTAATAACACGTGTCAGTCTGACAGCAGTCACACATGAATTAACACAGGGGGCTGTACCTGAGAGGTCTGCAGAATCCTGTGAGTCGATCCTGAGGGCATCAAAGACTTCAAAGTCCGTTCTCTTCACCTGGATGACGTTATTAACTGTTCCGGTCTTCGACGTGGTCACGGCCTGAGAGAGAAGAGACAGATGTTTTCCAGCAGGCGTCTGTTCGAGCATGACGACACGAAGCTACGCCGATGATGAAGAGGAGGGTCATCTCTGCGGATGTCACTCACCCCTGCAGGATCCAGCGTCCACTGACCGTCCACACAGAACTTGTACTGGTGCTCCCCCTCTGGCAGGTCCACGATGGCCACAAAGTTCTTCTCACTGGGTTTGAGAGACAACATCAATACGTGCAGGTCGACAAACCCGTGAAGCGTTCTGACGGAGCCGGACTACCTTCTGTTCAGGGGGATCTTGGTGACCCAGTTGTTAAAGGAGCCGGACACGAAGACTTCTTTGGCCACCCCAGACCACCTGAACACGGTCGGTCTGTCCTGCGTCGGACTTTTGCCTTCGCTCTCCAGGTCCTGCTGCCAGGCCAGAAATTCCTGTATTTCCTGCGGAGCCTGCAGAGCATGAATTAACGTAGCGCTGCCGTGTTAACGATCTGTGTGTTTGCAGCATGAAGCTTCTCGGACTGTTTTATATCTGATTCCTCTGTCTGCAGTTTTAGATAAATCAGGTGAATCTAAAGCTAAATATGTTAATCAATAGATGAGACGCAGCTTTTACAACTGTGCACATGATTTATGTACAACAAGTATGAAAATGTTCTGTGAGTCTGCAGGTTATCACATGCGTCTGTGTGGAATTAAGACATCTTTTCCATTTCCTGCTGCACATAACTGCATCTCAAATTCACATTATTACACACTGTTACCGATTCTAAAAAGCATTCAGAACGTTTTTTAACTGATCTCCTTCCTTCACGCAGCCTCGGCTCCTCTTCTCAACACGAGAGTCAGACTTCAGGCTCGTCAGGTGGGTTATTCATCACTGTGAACATGTGTTGCTTGTGACGTCGTGGCTGTGTGCAGCACAAAGACGGTTGCTTCATAAACACTTCGTGATAAAATTGCTCGGCGTTAAACTGGTTGTTGAGCAGCAAAAATGATAGCGATTAATTCTCTTATTAATAAGACTGATGTTTGCTGTTTGTTTGTCCTCCAGATCTAATCTTCATACAGAACCTTAATCTTCAGGTTACGGAGCTTTATTCCAGCCCCTGAACGCATCAGCAAACATGTTCAAATGAATCTGCTTTGCTCTAAAGCTCAATGATGGAACGACAGAAAGGCATGATGCTCTTTCAGGACGAAAAACTCTGCAGGAATTTAGAAAAAATAAACATTTTGGTCTTTTTTAGATTCAGATTCGTCACATTCAGCAGGTCTGTGATAAATCAACACCAGAACATCATGTCTTTGTTTAATATGTTCTGCAGGTTTGGCTTTGAGACTGTTTCATCTTTCTTTTCTCACATGTGTCACTTCTCTGAGAAGCACCTGTGCAGGTTTATGGGACGAATAAAAAGCTGTTAAATACTCAACATGAGGGATGTCCTGTCTCATGCTCATCTAAAAACATGCTTAAAATAAAGCTGTTAATCATAAACAATTCATAATTCAAGGCCACAAACATGCAGAACACCGGTTCCTGTCAAACACAGAAGTGATTTAAAGGCTCTCTGGGTTCTGGTCTAGACTAGGTCTCATACCTTTTGGTCCTCTCTCTGGAAGAGGTCTCCGTCCTCTGTGCTGTCCATCAGGATGTTGGGACGCGCCTCTTTCCCCCCCTGCTGTCCATCTCTGTATGACCTGTCCCCCTGACCCCCACTGGACCTGTCGCTGCTGCTGTTCCCCATCGCTGAGGCCCCAAACTCTGCAACACACACATCAAGATCCTCAAGTCCTGGCACATGCGAGACCAGCAGGAGTCGAGCGTGGTCCCTGGACTGACCACCAGGGGCCCTGCTGTCCGACGGCCCTGTGCAGAGTGAGTTAAACGGAACACAAACTGGTTCGAGCTCACGCTGTGAGAGGACGTGAGTCCAGATGCTGAACTCACCTTCAGGGCTGCGGGCTGGCTGGACGAAGTCAGACCGGCCTGATCCGCATCTGGTCGTGGTTTCTGGAGTAAAACCGCCTGCTGCCTCTGTCGTCGTTTGTTCCGCCTTTGAGCTGCAGAAGTTTTCCTGTCGGACTGAGGAACGATCCGGAGGCGCAGCAGCGTCACTTCAGGTGGTGTTCACCTCCTCCACCTCCTCTTTCAGGCTCCTGTGGACAGCTGCGCCATTTACAGGCAACTCCAGAGTGTAAATGCGTGTGTGTGTGTGTGTGTGAGTGCGTGCGGTGAAGAAAACACACCTCTTCCGCCTCCTGTCCTCGAGCTCAGGAAGAGTTGAACCCGACTGCTTCCAGCTGGCTCTGTGGTCACGTGAGCGGATCAGTTGCAGGTAAATCAATGACGTTTTCAGAAACGTCATGAAATAAAAGCTGTAAGGACAAAAAACAAGTTTGATCACAGACTGATGAACATGTTCAGAGAAACGACTGAAAACAGAGGCAGCAGCAGCCCGGATCTGCGGTTCCCAACGCGGGGAGCGCGGCCCCCAGAGGGCCACACAGGAAATCAGCAGCACAGAAGTCTTTATGTATTTCCTGCACTCTTTGATTTGTTTGGGTAAAAATCATCAGTTACTCAGATTACTCAGATACTTTTTAACTTTTGATAACACCTGCTGACATGTGACAAACAGATCATTTACTCCAGTACAAGATCTTGTGTTACAAGATTTTGTGTTTATAATCAGTAAAGTAACTAAAGGTATTCAATTAATGTAATGGAGTAGAAGTAGCAGAAAATGAAAAAACTCAAGTGAAGTACAAGTACCTTAAAGTAGTGCTGGAGTACAGTGAAGAGTCCAAACAGCCTGTTAAGATTTCTGCAGCTCAGCAAATCTGTGTCCTTGAGTCTGACTTCTGCGAGGCGTTCCCACGGTGATCCTGTTTCCTGTATCTCACACACACACACACACACACACACACACACACACAGTAAAAACATCAGTATCTCAGTGTGGGCAGAGATCACCTGTGTCCTGACAGCAGAGCCTCTCCACCTGTAATCTAACACTCTTCAGACAGAAAACCAGCAGTGTAAAGGTCCAGATATCTGTTCATGTCCGTTAATGGTGCACTGCTTTATTTTACTGTCTCACTGGAGACTGACTCTGGATGACCTTTGACCCTTTAACATCTATCTTCTCCTTTTATTCTCAGATTTCAGGTTTATAAACCAATCCTATTCCACTGTCTGACAGTGAAGCTTCCTGCTCATTCATTCACGATGCTGCATAAATATTTTAAAATATTCCGTCTTTCCATCTGTTTTCTGTCTCTTCTGGGTCCAGATCACAGTCCCGTCCCCGTCCTCTGGCTCTCCCTGAGGGATCAGCGTGTAATCCCTGCAGCTGGTTTGCATGAAGCAACGTCTCCACTCACATTTCTGCAGCACATCCAACAGGACAGATCACAGAAAATGATCGTAGGGCTTCTCCAAGTTCACGAAGGCTCCAGACCCAGATGGTCCACCATGATGGACAAGGCTTCCTTTATGTCCTCCAGCTCTGTCTCCTCCACTGAGGACATGCCGAGAGGCTCAGCGACAGCTGATGATTGGACAGTCAACGCTTTCTGTTCGTCCTCGCCGTCCGGCAGCTCCCCCTGTGGTCTCCTCCAGCTCCCAGCAGGTGGTGATCAGCTGACAGGTGTGAACAGCCGTGAAGGTGATCATCAGCTGAAAGTCTTCAGGCATCACACGTTCGCCATCTTCTGCTGGAATCAGACACGTCAGAAACAGGAAGAGGGGGTCACATGCTTCCGGGGTCACAGGGAGGTGATTAAATGAATATTTTCAGATTATAAGCTCTATCTTTAGCATAAGATTTAAATATCAGAGCACACGATCCTCAGGCTCAGCAAACCGCAGCAGGCGTCAAAGACGGCTGCGAGCTGAGGCCAGGTGATGAAGCAGAGAGGGTCTCATGAAGCCCACCCACCACCACCGGGCAGCATTTCACCTTATTGCTGAAGGTTATTATACTGCTCTGTTACCCTCAGAGATATGAACTGTGTCATTGTTGAAACAAACATTTTCATTTTATTTTTGTCACTTTTTCAAAACACCAACATCTAATTTTCAGTCGAAGCTTTTTCAGATTATCAGAACGTGTTTGTGAAAGTAAAACTTTTATTTTACATGTTTACACCACAACAATAAAGCAGAACAATATGTCAAGGATATGTTTCTGCTGCTGCAGTCATCATCAAACAGTCCTTTAGTTGTGATTAAGTCCCGTCTGTCCTTCAGTGGAAGCTCTGGGGGGGGGGGGTTCTGTATGTTCTGAACTGTGTTCAGCAGGAAAGTGAGACTCCCCCAGCTCTTTGAAACCCTCCACAGCTGCTAATGACAGAAGCCAAGCGGAGCCTCATTGCATCAGCTCTCCACGACGGCTTCGCCTCTCCTCCTCCTCCTCCTCCTCAGGAGCTCACACCACATGCTGTGGAGGAAAAGGACACTTGACATCTTTCCATCCTTCTGTTCATTTTTGCTTCATATATCTGGTGCATTCGTACCGTAGTGAAGTGCACGACGGCGTACGCGGTGATGATGAGAAGGCCGATGACAGAAGAAACGATGCCCAGGTGGAGAGCTTTCCGGCCCAGCCGCTCGGAGCCATCGTAGTCCTCTTCATCGTAGCTCTTCTGGGCCTGGAGGGTGAGAGAAAGGTCACATTTAATTTGAAGACATCTGAATCCTGCTGAGGCAGCAGCGCCGATGATGCACATGTTCACACTGTGCATATAAGGTGCTTCAGACACACGTGGACAAGAAAATAGAAGAAGGCGATAGTTGAATCTGTGCTGAACATTTGGGGAGAGATGATTCCCTGCATTGCTCCACTCGTCTCCTCTGCACCACCTCCATCTCTCGTTCGCTGAGCAGTGAGATACAGTCGATCACTGCGTCTGCAAGCCTCATCTTGTTACTCACAGCTACAAAAACGCAACAGCTGCTGCTGGAACATGGACTCAACACGAGTCTGCGTCCCCTCAGAGAGCTCAAAGGCTTGAGACAAACCGGCTCGTGCATAAAGACGGGACAGATTCAATGAGCAGAAAGTCACAGAAAGCAGTCAGGAAGGCGCTTTAGCATGAACTGCAGGTATGTCCGATAGGAGGAAGTATTTCTTAATTACATGAACGGGCAGCTCAGAAAACTAGAAGTTATTCGTAGCAACAAAAAACATGTTTGCTGTTCGATCAATTACTTGGTAACTGGCTCTAAATCCAGACCTCTGACATGTACCTCTGACATGGTGTTTCTCAGCACTCTGTAATCCACGCATGTGATACGACACACTGCCTGCAAACATCACTTAAAAACATCCGTCTTTTGCTATAAATATGAACCAGGCGGACATTCAACTCACCAGCACAGAGAAAACCAGCGCCACGATATTAACGGGCCACGCAGGGCAGAAACAGGTGAACATGGTGAGGCAGAGGTAGTTCCTCAGAGGGGGGATCTCCCGGGCCTCCCTGTTCCCGTCCAGCGAGGGCTTGGTGTTCATGACCGACTCCCTCGAGGCAGGAGAGGCAGACAGGAGAGGCAGCGGAGCTGAGAGGGTGGAGGTGGAGGCAGAGGACGGTGGGGGGGGGGCAGCGGAGCGGTGATGATGGAGGAGAGGAATCAGCCTGCAGAGAGATGTGAGAGGGAGGCTGAGGAAGACTGACGAGTCTCCGCGAGACGGCGTCACATTTCACTGCTTCATTATCAGGATTCAGTTCGAAAACAGTTGTAGCTAATTTACAGTCAATCAGAACAAATTCTTTGTAATCAAGTACAGAATTATATTATTTACAACAAAATGTTTATTATAGTATGTAAATGTATCATCATATGGACAAATTTATTGCAAACTAGCACAGAATAGTAAATTAGTAAAAACCTGTATTCATTTTAGGGCTGCAATTAATGCTTGCTTTCATTGTCAATTACTTTCTGAATTAATTGATTAGATAGTTGTTTGGTGTATAAATTAATTGATTAGATAGTTGTTTGGTGTATAAATTAATTGATTAGTTAGTTGTTTGGTGTATAAATTAATTGATTAGATAGTTGTTTGGTGTATAAAATGTCAGAAAATGGTGAAAAGTGTCGACCAGTTCCCCAACAATGCACAGACACAGATTATTATTCCAAGCAGAGTATTTTCTGTGTGTCGAGAGGATCTTTAAATATTCACGGTTAAATATGTGACCATCAAAGTTTAAGTTTGGAATAAGAAACCTCATTAATTCTTTATGAAGAGTTGAACGCTCAGAAACTGTTGGTTCTGTCTACAACCCAAAATATTCAGTTTCCTGTCATGAAACAGTGAGAACAAGAGAATATTTAGATTTTTTTTTTTTAATTACACTACACATAGTAATTTATTCCACATTTGGCACAGTGAGAGAAGATATTAGAACAACAGCACTGTTGCTCTCTTTACAGTGTAAACAGGGTTATATTAAGTTCTTCCTCAGTGCTCGTTAAATGAGATTTCTCCACGTTGGCGTGTCGGTTACAGGTGACACCAGGTGTGTGCAGTCCTGACAGACGTGTGAACACGCAGCAAAAAATGGCTTCACAAATGTTAAATAATCAGAATTTCTCACTCAGAAACAACGAACAGAAGAAGTGAAGCAGGACTCATTAATGGAATGTTTTAAAATAATTTATTAGGAATTTTAAAAAGTTGTTTTTTTTTCAAAGGAATAAACATGACAGGAAAAAGAAAATCAGAAAATGTTACAGTGTCGACAGGATTGTTATTTTTCAGTGAAAACAGCATCAAAGTATGAACCACCGGGGCGGCTCGCAGCAGTGACAGTATCAAAACGTGAAACCCGGCGCTTCGTTCTGCAGCTAACAATCCGAGGAGAAACATCGACGCAGCAGATCTGCACATCATCGTTTTGGTCTAAGATTAGCTGACGCGTTGCTACAGGCTGTGACCTCCAGTGGAAACGCAGTGATGGACTGGGCAGGTGACAGGTAGACAAGTTCATAAGACCCCACTTCCTGTTGGAAAAGCCACCTTTCTAAAAGGCTCCACCATCCACACTTTGACAAAGATGTTAATGTAACAACAACAAAAAAAATCAGATTAAAATTTCACATTTGCAACTGAGGTACCTTCCCCCAAAAACAGCACATGGCACATTGGAAACCAATGTGTAGAAAACCACACGAGGCGCTCACGCGAACATCAGCGCAACCTGCAGCGTTAGCCGCGCATGAGCGCTCCTGCAAACGAGGCCTTCGTGTTCCTTCACAGACAATCATCATCACAGATCACAGTTCAAACAACGAAATGACAAAGTAAGAAAACAGCATGTTTTTCCTCTGACGGAGGAGCGTCTTCACACCCGGCGCAGCCCGAATGTCTCGGCTCGTCTTCACCGGCTGCTCCGACACCGACGTCGAACGCAGCGAGATGTTCTCGACCTCCATGTGAAACTACGACGCGTAACAGTCGAGCTTTCCAACGCATAAGAATCGTACCATTTCTCCAAAAGCCTCCCACCTCCCACACACAAAAATCAGCAGAGCCCCCCCAGAAACCAGTCGTATTTACAATATTTTACAGAATTGTACAGCTCATGTCGGCCTATTATGTAACTGTGACTAATGACCTTTGTCGAGTGACCATTATTAGTGTAACAAGTTAAAAACCTACCAAGATATACAGTCTGTGACACATGTTCAAGAAATAGTATTAATCACAAATGTTTTGTTAAAATTCAGTATCAACTAGTGACAAATATACAGTTTTCCAGCACAAATTACAGCTTCTGACCTTCAAACAAGCTTCAGCTGGAGATGTTTCTCCTCTCAAGCCAATAAAACACGTCCGAAACAGATAAAGAAACAACGCAGCCATCACAAAAAACAGCAAGGTCAAACAAAACAGAAAGAAAACACTAAAAATACAGCATCTGCAGGTGTTGCTATTACATGTAGTGACATTTCCGCTCCTTTTATGAACTTTTTCTTCTTTTTCTCAGGAGGTGGAGTTTAGTGAGGCGTCAGTAGGGTCGGCCGGGGCGGAGGGGGTGAAGGTTCGGCCGCCCGGCCGGAGAGGTGGGCTGGACAGAGACGGGCCAGATCAGCTCCAAAGCAGCTTCAACTCCTTCCAGCTCTCAGTCTGCAGCTCTGCACTGACACAAAAGCCACCCGGATTACTCACGGGTCGGTCTGAAAGCTTCAAAACAAGATGTGACGAGCAAGAGGCCGACTTACGCTCTCAGTGGTAGCCGTTAGTGAAGGCTGTGGCGATCAGAGGACCCTGTGAGAGCAAACATTCAAGGTTCAAGTTCGCTGTTTGGACACAATATCACAAAAACTTCAGAAAGGAAACAGATTCTTCAAATGTGGGAATATTCGCTTTCTTACAGAGAGTTAAATGACACGTTACATGACTACGTGTTAAATATAAGGCTATGGCCAGCAGCTGATTAGCTTAGCTTAGCACAAAAACAGAAAACAGCTAGCCTCTGCTGCCCCAGAAAGCCCCCCAGCCCACCATAAAAAATCTGTTTTGGAGTGAATGTGCACCACACAGCAGGTGCAGATGGAGAAAACATTAAAGTGATATTAAAGAGGAAGCAGCTGAGAGTAAAAGGTCGTAACGTTGTTCCTGCAGCGTTTGACGGAAACACGCCTGTAATTTCACACATACGGGCGAAGCTTTCAAAGGGACAGAAACTGTTCATCTCACCCCCAGACTGTGGCTGAATCCGGTGCTCGGGGCGGGGCTCGCAGCGCTCAGGTAACTGCTGACGGCCGACTCCTGACTGGCTGTTCCATAAAGGTCCGCCATCGGGCCCGGGCTGCTCGTCCCCAAAAACCCAGCAGAGCGAGACGGAGTGGAGCCTAAAAGAAAACCACGAACAACCACAATTCAAAGACTCAAAGACTTCAGTTCAATACATTTCAGGACGCTTTGGTTTAGCAGTTAGCAGCTAGCTGGTGAGCACAGTTCACAGCTACAGAGCCAGATATTTGTAGGTGGAGACCAACAATGGAGCTAAAAGGAGAGTTAAACCCCAATTGAATACTAATGTCGCTCAGTTTGTGCTCAGTGTGTAAATAAGCAAACGTTGATTCTGCTGCCCCCCAGTGGCCAAAAGTCAATAACTGCAGGTTAAAATAACTTTTCTAAATTTCTTTTATTTCAGCCTCTTTGTGATTCTGTTTCAGTTGAATATTTAGCAGCATCACATGTGGCTCCTGTTACCACGGAGACTAACAATCATATACTACAAGATGCTACACATTTATATGATACCATGTAGCAATATTAGCCGTTAGCGAGAGGGCTGAAAAGTTCAATATTCTGTTGAATTCTGAATATCATGAAGAGGCTGTCCTTAAGTTCTCATGTTCAGTGTCTGAAACAATAAAACTGAATTTGATTTAAGGCCACGATCAGACAAAAGAAGCTGTTCTGATACCTCTAACTACTGCCGCCGCCGCCGCCGCCATTGGTCCATATGCAGTGAGAGGAATGGCTAAAGAGACAGAAAAGAAAAGGTTAAATGTGCTGGTGTGCAAACACGTAACTACTAACTAATAACAGAAGTCAAAGTCTCGCTCCAGTGACCCGGTGAGGTTGTCAAAATGTGAGAAAAAAGAAAGTGCAGATAGAAGTTGATCACAGAGAACAAAGCGGTCACTGGAGGAAGACTTTCAGGCGAACAATAAAACCTTCCTCATTACTGTCAGCGGTCCTGCCTTCAGCCGAGGCCGAGGAGGACCGACAAACACAAACATGCAAACCAAAGAGCGGTCAGCCGTTAGCGTGGCGTTTAGCAGACCGACAGCACGCTGCTTGTAAAGTCCAGAGGAGGGACTGACTGACCTGTGAGCTCAGGGGGGTGGGGTGAAGTCAGAAGGGGGGTCCTCTCTAAGTGGAACTCTAAAACAGAAACATCAGAGTGCTGTTGAGACACACACCACCACCGGCAGCAAGGACAACACACACACACACACACAGAGGCAGGGACACACCTCAGAGGTGAGGACAGGACGTACGGACAGGACGTATGGACAGGACGTATGGACACGGAGCACATGGAATTAAAGGATGGAAGAACGCTTTACAGTTCACAAAGTGTTAAAATCATTATAGAAGAGCAAGAAATACAGCAAATGTTACAGTTTGATCAATTCTATCATACAAACCAATAACTTCAATTCATCAATACGTAAAAAATCCAACTTTAACAGCTAATTCTGATTCGTTCTGAACTTCATACACTTCATACTCAGGCTAATACACACACACACACACACACACACACACACACACACACACGCACACACAGCTAAGCAGATGCAATTCCACTCCCTGATATTTACAAGCAGCCATTTACTCTCACATCATGTCACGCGTTTCTATGGAAACATGTTTGTATTTGTGACAGCGAGTCTTCTGTCGGTTCAACACAGGTCGAACTTTATTGACCAGGTCATGAGAGCGCTGACACCGGACTCATCCTGTCTCACTGCTGCTGTTCACTGCTGCTTGGAGAGTAAAACACCTTCAGCTGCAGCTGGCCTCCGTCAGTCCATCCACCACGTTGCTCCACCCGGAGGGTTCGGATGGATCGCCATGAATTCTCGTACAGAGGATGATTCCTCCTGACTCCAGCGAGCTCCTGACCTTTGCTCTAGCGCCACCATGAGGTTTTTGTTGCAGATATTCAAGGTGTTCACAGGATAAATAATACTTCCTGCAGCGACTCTCTGACTTGTCATGTAGCAGGTCATGATTTCAGTTTGTTACAAAACTTTGGTTCATAATTAATTAGTGACATGGCATCTTGGTACTTTTTGATGCTAATTAGCAAATGTTAGCATCCCAGCTAGCAAAGTTCTGGGAACATTATTCTTTGGTTGTGGGAACATTTATTAAGCGTTCTTACACACAACGTTTCTTCTTGTGGTTATTAGAACATTTTGAAAATGATCCGCTGACCGTTGGTGTTAGCTGGGATGCTTCTGTACCATGCTGATCTACTACAGCATGTTAGCATTTAGCTGATTACAGGAAGCAGCTCCTGCTTCTCCAGACTTCATCATTAAAGATGATTGAACTTTGGAGCGAGCGTGTTACTTCCTTCTGATAAGTTGATTCCTTCCAGTCAGGCTTCAGGGGACACAGGATGATTTCAGTGTCAGCACTTTCATTGAATTCCAGGTGAGCAGTCACCATGCTACACCTGAACACCTGCTAACTGCTAGCTGAATATGGCTGTGTATCTCTCTCTCGGTACATGTGGCGGTGTGTCAGGGGCAGAGTGTGCTGTGATTACCAGGGAACTGGTAGGTATATCCAGGAGTGATGCCAGCGTAGCTCCGACTGGTGTAGGTGGCGGTCTGGAAGCCTGGATAACCTGAGGAAACAGAACCACCGTCAACACCTGGTTCACTGCAAACACCAAGGAGCGCCAACAACGACACGCAAACTTAGCAGGTAAACCAGAATCAGTGCTAAACAAACAGAGTGACAGGTGAGTGTGGCTGCCCTCTAACAGTGACGCCTGGTACTGTCTGTGCAGGTGAGTGTTACTCTACACCTGTGGGCTTTGTCTTCTGTTTGACTCCCAGCAGTGCACATTACACACACAGATTTCCTGCACATACAACCTGACACCTGGAGAACTGACCTCAGAACGTTCACACACACAGTAATCATGTTTTCTGGTACAGGCACCACACCTAATTTAATATTTTTAATTTTTAAAAGTGTGTTGGCACGTCCCTTCATCTTCAGGCTACTCGGAGCTGCTGTTCTCAGACTGAACAGTAGGTGGCAGCATCGGTGCAGCAAGGCTGGCTTGGGCTGCACAAACAGGTCCTGACTGCTGTGAGCACAAATAAAACCTGTTAACGAGTTGGCTCCACTGCAGAGGATAATGTTCAGGGGAATGAGAGGATCAGAGCAGGTAAAGGGCCGTTCAACTATTTTTACACCCGAGCTTCAGTTTACCTGTCGTGAGGAGTGCTACTCAGCCTCAGGTGAAAACAAACTTAGGAGTTTAAAAAACTAGCCCTGATGTTGTCATGGTGATGTCATCAGTGTTGCATTTTTTATAACAAGTGCTACAAAGTGGAGGTTTGAGGGGGTGCATTCTGGGAAATGTAGGAAGTGTTTATGACTGATAGCGGAGGCTTAGAGGCAGCGTGCCCAGCCTCCATCACTTCTCAGAGGTCTAAATAATCGCAGCTGCACGGCGGAGAGCTCCTGCTAAGTGGTCAGCTCTCTCCACATGACGCATCATGTGACCTTTAAGGCTGCTGCGGCCGTGGTGCAGGAACAGTTACTGTCAGGGTCACATGTGCTGCCACATCCTTCCGCTCCTGATCAATACCACCTTACCCAGCATACCAATGCCCAGCATGAACGCGTCCATTCCATAGGGCATCACACGAGAGCGCCCCCTGGCCGAGCCCGTGGGGGACATCACCTCCTTGGGCTGAGCCTTCTTGCACTCCACCTGTTTCCAGACAAAACACACATCAGCACCTCTGGTTTCTGCATAACGCGAGGCGTCAGAGACGAGCCGCCGCTCACCATCTTGTTGTTGATCTCATGGAAGTGGATCTCGCAGACTTTCTCCACCACGTCCTCGTTCTCGAACGTCACAAAGCCGAACCCTGACGAGGACAAGGCGAGGTTAGAACTGTTGCACGCAGCATGGCGGGTTCAGACAGTGGGCCTTTCAGGGCAGCAGTGCAGCTAATAGCCTCCAGTAATCAGTGCTGTAATAGCTGCTTAGCACATTTGCCCCCCTTCCCCCCTTCCAACGCTATTCTGCACTCATCCCTTCTTCCCTCCCTTCCTGGCCAGAAGGCCGGGCAAAGCTGGTAGGCTGTCATAATCGATCAGTCCCAGGGTGGGGAGGAGGTGCTTAAGGAGGCTTTATCCTGATCCAGATTAACGGACTGGCTAATTAGACTAGCCCCGTTCGTCTCCTCCAGCTCAGCCCACAGGAAGGAGGCCCGCGGGGGGAGGTGGAGGGGATCAATAGACACCGGGGAAGGCCTGGAGGAAGAGGAGCAAATCGACGAAGAGTAGAGAGCTGTGGCGAACTAGGGGACGGGGAGAGGGGTCAGGCAGTCTCACCTCTGTGTCTGTTGGTGGTCTTGTCGAACATGAGCATGGCGTCGTCGACCTGAGGGGAGACAAACAGACAGTTTTTTAGCTGCGCTCGCTCTCGCCACGCGGCATATTGCCTGACCTCAGCCCTTCTCAAGTTCTGCAGGGAGGCTCAGCAACAGATGGACAGAGAGGAGGGGGCGAGGGAGGAGGGGGCCGGAGACGAGCGACAGGTTACAAAGAGGAGGCCGAGGGGGCGAAGACGGGAAAATATGAAGAAATACTGTACGACAAGCTGCTGCTGGACGTGACTAACAGACGGAACGGGCGGCAGCGAAAGCTGGAAGTTATGTTTGCTGCTAAACTGCCCGAGTCACAACCCCTCTCACAGAGAGCCCATAATCCTCCCCTCCAAAGTTTGACATTCCCATGGCAACTGTACAAAAAGTCCATATAAAAGAGCTCGGGCCAACATCAAATATGCCTTATGAATAGTGGGAGAGCGCCAGTGAGACAAAGAGGCTGCAAAGAGAGAAACTCTGCAGCCGGCCACGAGCAGAAAGGTGAATCCTGTGGGCAGGTGGAGGCGCGATGAGAGGGGAGAGCCGATAGCGAGAGGAATAGCGACAGGTGGAGATATGGTGAAAGAGAGCACAGAGAGTCCTGCAAGAGAGGGGAAGGAAAAAAAAAAGATTGGGTCAAAGTGGAAAGGGAGGAGAAAAGAGGAGACAAAGGCAGAGGGAGAACAAAGAGGCCTGGAGGCTTTGTTTGTTGGCACAGTCAGCCATAATTCCTCCTCCTCTTCTCCCTTTGACCTCTCCCTCCAGCCCGGCCTCCCTTTATGGAGCAAAGACACAGGTGTCTGTTCCACACACACACACACACACACACACACACACACACACACACACACACACACACACACACTGACATGCTCTCTCTCGGTCTCTGCTGGTTTTTCTCTCCTCTCTTGACACGAGCTGACATGTTTATTCTCCAGACGTCCAGATAAACATTTGGTAAATGAATCTGTGCTCTTGGTCTATAATAAGTTTACTGGACGTGATCCACTGAACAATCTGTCATAGTCACACACTCACACATACTCAGTGAAGAGCACTGTGTGTGTGTGTGTGTGTGTGGACCCCTGGGGGCAGGTTGCCTTCAGAAAGGTCAAAGGTGAGTGAGGAGTGTCAGTGTGAAAGGAGACCTGTTACTCTGATGCCTCTTCAGTCGCTGCTTGACATTTGCTGGACGTCTGCAACACGTTCATCTGCGTCTCGTTATTTCTGCAGTTTAGAGACGCTTTAGTCCAAAACGTCTGACAGTCTGTAAGAGGAAGATGCCCGAGACCCCCCTCTGAGCTCACGATAAAAGCCAGACTTAGCAAAGCGAGCGCACGGGAACCGATACGAACCCGAAGAGAAGTGAAACTGCGCCCGATCAAAACACCCCGGCTGCACCTCGCCGCTCCGTATTTCAAACAGCGAGCGTTTTAACGGCGTACCGCCGGACAATATTCCCTCTTATCCTTCTTTTTTTCCACCTCTCATCTTCCCCGTTGTCCCCTGCCCATCCCTCTCCGCGCTCCTTTGTCCTCCCCAGGACGGGACACAAAAGGTCCAGCGAGGCAGTCTAATCAGGAACTTCCATGGATGGCTGGAGCCTACATTTCACCGTCCATCCCTCGATATCTCTCTCGGCAAAATTCATCTGGACGTTATGATTGAGGAGGGAGCGCGGGGAAGCTGGGGGCCCGAGCTTCGGCGCCGAGCAGAAAACGCCACCGGTCGGAAACAACACGGTGGCGGAAACGTGTTCGACTTTCAAAAGTTTCGCCTGCGAGCTGAAAACTTGATTTTTTACTGTTTTGTCTGATTCACACACTTCAGACCAGCATGTTACTGAGCCCCCCCCCCCCCCCCCCCCACACACACACACACACCACAGTCTGAAGCATCCAGAAACTTCCAGCATGCAGATCACTTCTGAACAAACTAACAAAATATTTGTGTAGCTTTGTACTGAAGCATAATGGCCCTCGTAACCCCCCCCCCAAAAAAAAAATCTTTGCCCCAGTTCCCTCTCTTACGCCTCCACAAACCTCCCTCCATCAGGCCCTCCCTCCCCGCTTGCTGCCTTTGTCAGCCCATCATCTATTCTCCGCCTCGCCTCTTTCAGACTCCTCACAATTCAAGAACTTTCACTAAACTTTATGCAGAAACATTAACGGACAAACGAAGACGAAGACGAAGACGAAGGCCGAGCGATGAGTTTTCGGCGTTTTCTGCGTCGCTCGGCTCGTTTTTTATCCACACTAAACTCCTGAGCTGACCCCCACCCGACACACTCGCATGCTAACACCACCTCATCCCTCCTCCTTCAGAACAAAACCCCCTTACCCACAGAATTACTGGGGGACAATGGGCAAGCCAGGTCACCACGGTAACGGGCCAGGAGGGGGTTGTGGGTAGGAGCAGCTGTTACATCAGATTAATTCAGATTCTGATAATCCCTCCTCCTTCTTCACCATCACCACACACTCACTACAAAACTTTTCTCCCCCCTCCCTCCCTCTTCAAGTCCCCCCGAACTTCGCCTGCTGCTCCCGGAGCCTCTCGGCCTCGTTATTTTTCCCTTCCTTCCCTCCTCTTCTCGCCCTCCTCCACCTCCTCGCAGTAACCCCTTCGCCTCCGGGCGCTCGCTCCGCTCCATGTGAAGTTTTTCTCGGCTCGTTCGTGCCGGACGCGGCTCGGCCGAGCTGCCGGGACGCGCCGCTACGTGTTTCTAAGCTGTTGATTTGTTTCCGCGCTCGGGCCGGCTTATGCAAATCCATCATAACTGACAAACTAATCCTCATGTCGATTCTGCTCGGCCCTGCTGATGCTAAGGTTTGCACCGCGGAGTGAGAGCCCGGCGGCTCTGACGCTCACCTTCCCAAACTGGTCAAAGTACTGTTTGACGTCCTCGATGGTCGTGTTCACTGACAGGCCTCCCACGAAGATCTTCTTGGTTCGAGTCACTAACTGGAAGAGGAGAAAAGACGATCAACACATCCTGTCTGTCATCGTCCTGCACATTTTAATTCAAGGATATTTCTCCTGAAAGGGGCTTCAAATAAGGATCTTTGGCCCAAATGCGACAGTAATGGTTCCAATAATTACACACAATTATAGTTCATTCTACTACTTAAACACTATGACTACTTTATTTTAAGAAATAGTATAATAGATTTTAATTTCTTTTCTCACAACTGCAATTTGAAGCTTTGTTCAGGTGGAAACGTGACACAAACAGACGCTAAATATTTCCTGTATTTTTACGATAATTTTCTCACATTTTGTGTTAGTTAAGATCAACAGCGAGGTCCAATAAAAGGCACCTGAGTGAGATTAATTACTGCCGTCAATAAACAATATTTTCAAACATGATTTGTGTCTTAAAGTCTCGTCTGGTTTGTGTGACGTTCGCTGACTCACACCAAACACGGCCTGTGAATAAAGTTTCCTCTGTTGGACGTTATTCTGCATCGCCTCCACTTCCTGTCCTCTGAAGAGACGACATGCATGTCTCGTATGTTTCGCGCTAACAGGATATAACAGGAGGTTTAAAGTCAAACATTAGAGCAGCACTGCAAATTAAAAAAAAAACGCGGTAAAGCCTTGACACCTGGCTCGTGCTCGACCAGGTGAGTTAATGAAGTAATTTCAGTGATTCTTGTTGGTCTTTTTTTACGGTTTATTTTCTAGTTTCATCCTGATGAACTCTGGATCAACACACTCTATTTTTCTTCTATCTGTTAGAGAAGCTGCTGTGAGGACACACGTGTCTCCTCCCCTGAACTGTCCTCCTCTCTGCACCGTGAGACAAACCGGCTGAGGACAGAACGTCCCTGAAACACAATACAGACGTTTCAGCGGCTTTAACAATAGCGAGCGTCTCGAGAGTCGTCAACCTTTTTGTGAACACCTGATCACGTGACTCGTGTTCTTCGGTGTACGATAAGAAACGCTCCACGCGCGCTGACCTGCGGCAGACACACACACACACACACACACCTGACAGCAGGAGGCGGTTTGACTCACCTTGGGCTGAGCTCTGCGTGGGAACGCAACCTTTGGGTCGATCTGCGGGAGAGAGGACAGAAGAAGAAGAAGGACAGGTTAGTGTTGTGTGGTGAGACAGGTGAGCCAGCAACCTGTCGCCTTCCCCTGGTGACATCACAGCCTCATCTCTCATCTGTACCGACCCGTCACCTCCCGGCCCGGCTCGGCGTATTCACCATCCTAAAGCAAAGCAGTGATGAAAAGAGGAGCATCGTGCTCGAGCATCGCCGTGCTGGAAACCAGAGCGACGCCGTTCACCTGAAGGGAAACCTGCAAGTCAACAGATGTTTCTCATTCTAAGCTGCTTCAGACAGTCGACCGGGCTCTGACTACGTCCTGGACCCAACACACTGCTGCCGTTTGTTGATGTGTGTGTGTTTTCTCCCTCTGGTCGTATCTGGTTGCAGACAGTTTTGGTTTTATTTATCCAGAATGTCGCTGTTAGTCTGAATCATCCATGTTTCAATGGGAGCTGTTTATCTGGTAGGAAGTGGCTGAAGTGACAGCGCTCACAGTGAAGTCTGTGATTTATCCAAAGTAACTGCAACATAAAGACGTTTCTTCCAGTTTCCAGCACTGAAGCCACACTGTTAAAACTCTTCACCGTCAGCGAAACTCAAGTCTCTGTGGACCAAAACTGTGAATCATTTCTCTGCTCTCAGTGAGCACATTTTCCAAAGTCCATGAACTCCTTTCTCCTTCACCGTCCACCACCTGCACAACACTGCCTTCAAACCTGCTGCAAACACGCAGCGATCGCACATTTCTGCAGAAACCACATTGAAATATAAAGAAAATCTGAGCAGAATATTTACAGCAGAAGGAAATAATGATCATTCCAAACAGCTGATTGTTAGAAGAAGAGTCAGTGAGGATACTCTGTGTGTTGTTCATGGGTTTTTGGTAAATTATTAAAGCTGGCCTGGAGTTTAACTTTTTATTTTTCACATGTAAATTACTAAATGCAAAGACATACAGAGAATAAAGGATTATTCTGTTTACATGCTCGAGTCCAGAGGTTTTATTCTGTACTCGAGTGACTGATGTGATGTGAAACCTGCTGTCAGTGTGTGTTGCTGCCAGATGTTATTTCCAGACGAGTGTGAGGTGTTTCACATGTTGGAGGTGAGTTTAGCTGCTGGTGGAGGTGCAGGTGAGTTTAGCTGTTGGTGCAGGTGAGTTTAGCTGTTGGTGGAGGTGAGTTTAGCTGTTGGTGGAGGTGCAGGTGGAGGTGAGTTTAGCTGCTGATGGAGGTGAGTTTAGCTGTTGGTGGAGGTGCAAGTGAGTTTAGCTGTTGGTGCAGGTGAGTTTAGCTGTTGGTGGAGGTGAGTTTAGCTGTTGGTGCAGGTGAGTTTAACTGTTGGTGGAGGTGCAGGTGGAGGTGAGTTTAGCTGCTGGTGGAGGTGCAGGTGGAGGTGAGTTTAGCTGTTGGTGGAGGTGAGTTTAGCTGTTGGTGGAGGTGCAGGTGGAGGTGAGTTTAGCTGCTGGTGGAGGTGCAGGTGGAGGTGAGTTTAGCTGCTGGTGGAGGTGAGTTTAGCTGTTGGTGGAGGTGAGTTTAACTGTTGGTGGAGGTGCAGGTGAGTTTAGCTGTTGGTGCAGGTGAGTTTAGCTGTTGGTGGAGGTGCAGGTGGAGGTGAGTTTAGCTGTTGGTGGAGGTGAGTTTAACTGTTGGTGGAGGTGCAGGTGAGTTTAGCTGTTGGTGCAGGTGAGTTTAGCTGTTGGTGGAGGTGCAGGTGGAGGTGAGTTTAGCTGCTGGTGGAGGTGCAGGTGGAGGTGAGTTTAGCTGTTGGTGGAGGTGAGTTTAACTGTTGGTGGAGGTGCAGGTGAGTTTAGCTGTTGGTGGAGGTGAGTTTAGCTGTTGGTGCAGGTGAGTTTAGCTGTTGGTGGAGGTGCAGGTGGAGGTGAGTTTAGCTGTTGGTGGAGGTGCAGGTGGAGGTGAGTTTAACTGTTGGTGGAGGTGCAGGTGAGTTTAGCTGTTGGTGCAGGTGAGTTTAGCTGTTGGTCCAGGTGAGTTTAGCTGTTGGTGGTGGTGCAGGTTGGTGATGAGACTGTGTGAAGAGTTGTGAAATAAGTGGCTGCAGTATTGACTGATGCTCGTTGAGCACCAGAAATTAACTTCCGCTGACTTCCTGACAAAAGTCTCAAAGACTGCGACTGAAAACCAGAACTACCTGCTCAGGTAGCTGCTGCTGTCATAATCTGGTGAAACAGCCCTTTAAAGGTCCTTCACAGAACTCACTGTGCATCAGTCTGTGATGTGATATTATGACACATATTTACATGAGGATGAAACCTCGTTTAAAACGAGGTGTGTGTGTGTGTGTGTGTGTGTGTGTGTGTGTGTGTGTGCGTGTGTGCTCAGTATGTCTGGGAACGTCCAGCGAACCCCTGCCTCTCTCGCCACCGTCATGTGACATGTGATCTCCTGGAATCTCACACAGGCGCTACAATCACAAACACGCCTCGGCCGGGCGAGGAGAGCCCGAGCGGGAGGACACGCGGGGGGGGGGGGGCGAAGAGGACGGGGAGCTGTCAGTCAAAGCGCCGGATCGTCCTCTAACCTGCGGCTCCTTATGTTCGCGCCCCGGCGTCACCCCGCCACTCCTTCCAATCTGAACACTACAAACAAAACGGATCTAGAGAAAATGTGGCCGAGCCCACTGAATGTCACCAAGGTTCAGACTGGAGCCATGAGGATGCAATCATAGGCCGGCTGGAACACTGAGACCTCTATATTAGTCTACGCTGGTCTAACAGAGCTAGAGAACAACTAGACTACTCCACACTGTACTGTTACTCTAACAGACGGTGAGACAGTACAGCGCTAAGATTAGTCCGCAACCATGAGAGGGTAGAGTTGAACTACGGTAGAGAGCTACAGCCTCTGTGGTAAACCGCATGCGTTTACCAGAGTCGACTTCACCGCAACTTTTTTCTCTTTCTTCGTCTGTTCTAGAGAGCAGAGTGAGAAGACTAAAGGCTAAGACTGGAGGATCAGATGCAGAGTCTACTGTTTAGTTTCTATGGTGGCTAGACTACTCTGATAGTCACCTCCGGTCACCAACCCTCCCGATGTCCAACACTCCTGTCACATTCAAAAACAAACAGACACAGAATCAAACACATGGCAGCACATCGGAGGGGGGGGAAACTGTGGACGTTAGACACAGGAAGTGATCCTCGCTTCAGCTGGATGTTTGAGCAGGGTCTGATCGCTCTCGGCCTCTTCATACTTACCGAAACTCTGAGTTTAACGTGTTTACGCACGAGTGCGACTGTGATATCACATCTATTCTGGCAGCCAATCACAGCCCAGCATGCAGCTGAGCTCACTCTGAGAAAGCACTTCCTTCTTGTGTTTTCAGAAATTTGAGTGTTTTTAATGAGGGAGAACCACAGCAGAGTGTTTCTACATGTCAGAAAACCTCACGTGAAGAAGAAGCCTTACGGCGCCAGAGGCCGAACTTCTCCACACGGCAGCAGAGAAGAAGCTGAACGTAATTCCAGGAGAGGTTTATGAAATCAGGCCAATCCCCTTTGACCAGCTCCATCCCGGCTACGCTGCGGTTGGCCGAGCGCGCCGCCCGTCACGGCCTGAGCCGGCGACACAGTCCACGCAACGTGCCGATTGGCCGGCGCTCAACATCTCTGAGGAGCAACTCAAGCTCGTTGACTCCAATCCTATTAGTTAAGAGGGCCATACTAGTCACAGATGGGGGTCTTATGCCCCCCTCCCCCGTCTTTCGCTCAGGTCAGCATGGAAATGGTTAACGGGGCCACAAATATGCCCGGTGCAGCAGAGCTGTGTGACTGTTGTAAAGCTCTCTGCTGTGCACCTTTGAGCTGCACTTGAATGGAAACTTTGTCCCACAAAGGTGCAGCTCGCTTCGGCCGCCGCCACTGCCGCCTTCACAGATAGCAGGAAGCTGGGGAGGGCACCCAGAGGGGCGACTAGCAGAGCAGCACTTCTATAAATCAGTAAAAGCTGCCTCCCTGTGCTGGTCAGAACCAGGCCGCATCTGTCCTTCAGCACAATAAGGACCAATAAATTCCTCCGCAGCACTGTATTTGCTCTTCAGCCTCTCGGCTGTGCAAAGCTCTGTTAATTCCAGCGGCGAGCGGTTCAGTCGGTCACAGCGTGGCACATTCTTTCTGTTGCCACTGGAGAACTTTTCTCTCCCCTCTAACAGGATAACCTGTCTGCATGAGAGCGAGGGAGAGGGGGCAGGGTGAGCGGTCTAAAAGGCCTACTCTACTCACCATCCGGCCCCCGTGGCCGCTCGCTGAGCCTTCTCCACGCCAAGCGCACACTCTCTGAACGCCAGCGGCCGGCCGCAAAGGGCCTCGCCGCGGCCCACGAGGCTGTGCCCGCTCAACCCCTGCAGGAGGGACTCGTCACCTCCGGGGGAATAAACGTCAGAATCTGACCTCGGCTATCTGTGACAGTTCATGCTGTCTTCATTTCTGCTCTCCAAGAAATGACTGTAAACGATGTGCATTGTTATCTTCCTGTTTTTGTCTGACAGAGTCATTCTTCAACTGTGTGTGTGTGTGTGTGTGTGTGTGTGGGGGGGGGGGGGGGGGGGGGGGCTGTGTCACTATGGAAACAAACCCCATGGCGACTTTGTGGCGTCCAACCATGATGGCGCTACTTGTCATAGCTGTCGTGCCTGCAAGTGACACTACAGCAGCGGGGACGCCAAAAAAAAACACAAAAAACTGAATTCAGTTTGACTTCGCCGTCGAACAGAACTCGGCCTTCACGCCGCCACCCGTTTGTCAGCAAACGCTCGGCTTTCTTTTCCTTCCCCAGCTCCTCCGCTGGTCCTCCCAACGCTGGAGAAGGTGCATCGCTCAGAGCACAAAAGGGGAAGAAACAGCCTCCCCTCATTTCAATACAGTGACTAACCCGCAGCCATCACCACTCCCACAGAGGAGAGAGGTGGGGGCAGTGGTCCCTATGGCGACCAGCGGGCCACATTGTTCCCAGACCGGCCCACATTCATTACTGACAAAAAGACACACACACACACACACACACTCTGAGATTCATACATGTGAAGCTACAGGTGACACAGGTGAAAGGCCTGAACGTGTCACGCCGTTTTCACCGCCAGCGTCCGCTGAGAGCAACAGGAAGCTGTTTGTTTGTTGCTTGTGGTTTCAGGTTGCTGCTTCCATTCAGAAACTTTCCTGGAGTCGCTTCTACCCTCAGGAATGAAAAAAAAAGGCAGACAGAAAGTTTTGCTTCACTCGTCTTAGAGACCAAATCACAGACGGGCAGCGCGAGCAGGCCTCCCCCCCTCCCCGTTTCTATGGAAATGGACGCCGGGTGACATTTTCTCGCCTGTTGGGCCGAGCACATTGTCCATGCGCCTCCACCGCCGGCTGAAACATGGCCGAGGTGTGGCAGCGGGCACAGTTTGAGGAAAACAGCAGCATGGTGGGACCTCAGTAAACACACCAACATGTAGCAATGTTACACCTCTGCAGGGGATTATGGGAAAATCCACTCATCAAACAGTGAGCGACGGGATTAGCCGGTGGTGGGAAGTAAATACAGAGAACTCACTGTTTTGGAGTCCAGCTCGTGCCTGGTTTGGGCCAAAACTTTATCCACGCCGGCCTGATCAACAAAGGTGACGAATCCAAAGCCTCTGCAGACATCAGGGAGGGGGGGGGGTATTAATGACACAGAAACTGATGTTGACATGTAATGATACGTTACAAGCAGGCAGGAATCACGGAGGTCAGATAAACTTTCAGCCGGGCTCTCGGCTCCCTCACCTCGAGCGCTTAGTAACCGGATCTCGCATCACCATACACTCCTTCACCTCGCCGTACTTGCAGAAGTACTCCTTCAAACCCTCTGGGAAACAAAGCGAGGAGGAGAGAGGACGCGTGACTTCAGCAATCAAGAGCTTAACCACGAATGACAACTTTTTGATGGGAAATCAGCAAAGAGTCCAACTTTCTCCCTGAGATTTCACCAGAGTTCACACACTGTGTGATCAGGACTCAGATAAGATGAGCATTTCAACTAAAAGCCCTCGTCTTACTACAAAGTGAATCTTCTCATTTCAGCCTTTTTTAATGAGCTTTGAAGAATCGCTCATTCATTCTATGGCACTTCTGAATGGGTGCATTCATTCTGCAGCAGCATGCAAAGCTCAAAATTCAACGCAAGCAAACTGAAATATTGAGAAATGCAGTTTTTTATACAAGTTTCTGCAGCTGCTGCTGGGAGAACATTTACCTTGTGTTGTTTGCCAGCTGAGTCCACCGATGAACATTTTGCTGTGGAGAAAAAGAGAAAATATGATGAATATCCATTTTCACTGAAGTGGGATTCAGACAGGTCGAAACTGATTTATTCACAGTGAGATAAACTTAGGAAGAGTAATCCTGGAGGAAAAGACGCACTTTAAGAGTGAATCATCTCAGATTTTACTCTCAGGCTGAGTGTGTGTGTGTGTGTGTGTGTGTGCGGAGCTACGACAGAAAGTTTTTTACCAGGGGTCGTGAGGGGAGTCCGCGGTGGACAGGCTGCTCTGGCTCCCTTCCGTCTCCATTCCGAGTCCTCGCTGTGTGTGTGTGTGTGTGTGTGTGCGTGTGTGTGTGTATGTCCGTGCCGAGCCGAGCCGAGCCGTGCCGTGCGGGAGAACAGGCGGCGAGTGAGTGAGAGGAGCTGGGCGGGTTTGGCCCGGGGTGACAGAGAGGGGAGCGGGCCAGATGCAGGCTGGGACAGACTCCACCTCCTCCCGGCTGCTCGCTCCCTCATCCCACCGCCGCGGCGCGCGGCTCCAGAGTCAAGCCGGCGGCCATCAGCCGCACCGTTTCCGCTGCTGCCTTTCAAAATAAAAACCCAACGTCGACAAAGAGCACGCGGGCTTTCATAGAGTTAAAGTCTTTATAAAGAAATGTGATAATAAGCAATATAATTCATGAAACATTTCAAAATTTTAAAAGGCCCTGGATTTTGCTTTTTTGCTCTTTATTGCCAAAACATTTCAAAGTAATCTGGAAATAACTAGCATAAGGAAGTGTTATTATACACTTATCTGAAGGCAACAGTATTCTTATACTCTTCCATATAATATACATATATCTTGAATGAGTTAACCGGCTGTTAGGAACTGATAAAAGATATCTAAACAATTCACATTCCCATCTTGCAGTTCAGTAAATAAAGGATGATATAAATTAATGACTGCACTGCTAGTTATCATATCGCCTGTTCTGAGTGATCTGTGGCTTCTTTCCTGGGATGAACTTTTAGTCTGGCTGCATGCCTTAAAAATAAAGTTGTCTCATACTGTTGCTCTTTGTGGGGAATTTACAGAATTACGAGCACACTAAACTCCATGTTATTTTATGTCAAAGTTTGAGATCCTCTTTAAATGAAGCACACGTTGAGTTAGTCTGAGTACTTTCCACACATGATAAAAAATAAACAAGCAAAGTGTCGGCCTGTAATATTTTGTGTATTAAACAACCCAATAAATCTGATTCAAAGACTAAAACACAAGCCCTTTTTCTAAGTATATATTTTTTAAAACATAATTCATACAGATTTTGAATCCTGTAATATGTGTTTTTAAGTAGCTTTTCATAATAAAGGATTATTCCTAAAGCCTATATGAAACAGACAAAAAAAAATCAGAATATCTAAACCTGAAGTAATTTAAAACTGATTCTGACAGTCTGAGGCCTTCAGCTGCACCTGTTCTTACTTTTATTTACAAACATTAAGCCTTTATTATGAAGGCAGAATCGCTAAACTTCCGGTCGAATTCCGCCTAATTTTGACTAACGACGTAATTTTCGTCCGAAGTGTTAAGGGGCATAATTTACATATAGACGAATCACTGCAGACTAAGAATCTCTTTAAAACGTTCATCAGATGTGATGAAAGATTACGATGAAATCTGAGACACATTCACGTTCACGCGCAAAGTGCTTTTATTTTCAGGAAGTTCATGTCGAGCCAACAGTTAAAAAATGACACAACTTAACTGCAGCCAGGTGTTCCCTGCATGTGTTCACGTGAAAATCAGTCAAATCAATCGGTTTCTCAACTATTGACCAACAGTCAAGTGAGTCATCGATGCTGCGTTCAGGGGCCTGTTTAAAGAACATCAAGTCAACATGAAGCTAATGTTCCTCTTCCTGCTGCAGCTTGAAGGCGTTCGAATGATAACTGAGGGGTTGTTTCAGAGAGTTTTCTGTCCTGTGGGCCACTGGTTTAACTCATTCATTAACTATAACTTCACTGGTGTGTTATCAGCTGTGAACATCAGCCACAGTGTGTGTTTGTCTGTTTTAACACACACAAACCTTCCATGCTGCGAGCCAGCTTACACAATGTGGTATAACAGGAGGTTTGTGTGCTGTGTGCTCATTCATTGCTGGGGTTTAAGTATTTAATTAGTACCAAAGCCAGCTCCAGCTAATCTTCTCAACACTGACTCAACATGTGACCTGGTAACCAGCGTTAAGGCCAATCAATGGCCTGAGCGCCTCAGAGACAGCGACAGCTCTGACTAACGGCGGGTGGAAAATGGATGAAGCTCAGTTTGGTGCAAAGTTTTTGGGCCGTTTTTCCCAGTGAACGTGCTGATTGTGTCTCGTAAGCACAGATATCTGAATCAATCAGCGCAGCTGTGCACGGCGTGCGATGTTTGTGGACAGGATGAGATTTGCGATTGTCCCCTCTAACACACTTCGTCCTCGCCGAGCGCTGCAGTGTGAGTCCGGCCTGCAGACAGACAGGCCCGCTCTGTCCTCTGTAGATGAGCAGATGAAGCTCTGGAAGTGGGACAGGGGCTATTTGGACAGGAATTAAGGGGTGTGTTAAATTTCTGCATGCATGATCAATGGGGTTGAATGGCAGGGACGGGGACGGGGTGGAGGGGCCTGGCGGGCTGGGGGGCTCTGGGCCGAGGCAGAGACAGAGAGAGAGCGGTGAGAACACAGACAGAGGCAGCCAGCAATGGCTCACTAATGAGGGACGGACAGTTGTATCTCATTACCAATCAACATAGCTTTGAGCTCTCTGGAGAGGGAGAATGCAGCTCCACTGTGTGCTGCATGTGGTCCATTTTGATAAACCCAGCTTGTGTGGTGGAGCATTAGTCACAGCGGTATCTGAGCTGCTGGAAATCCACACACATCGCCCTCTGTCCACTTCGGTGCGGAGTTTTCTCTGAATAGTACAATGGGACTTAATTACAGGTCAGCGGCATGTCTCAGGGAGATAGAGGGAGCTCTGTTACCCTTCCAAATACAGTATAATGCCATCTTCCCAAGGGTGGGGTGGGGTAACAAGAGCTCCACACAAAAAGGTGCTGATAGGCTGAACCTGAGAGTGGTATAAGGTGATCCAGGCAGAGAAAGTGAGCGTTTTACACTGAAAGAGAGAGAAAAGATAAAGGACCACATTAACTCTCAGAGGTTTTCTCCCATTCAGTTTGTCCTCTTTCCTTTCCAGTCCGCTTCCAACTGATCATTCCAGACAACACCGAGAGGCCGGATCAAAGACAAAGAAGTCCTGATTTAGAAATGTAAAAAGAAATCTGAGGTTAACTCCACCTGTGGAGGTTCAAACATGCTCTCAGCTGATTTCACTGAAAGAATAAAGTCAGTGAGTCTTTAAAAGCAGTGACATCAACGGCACAAACTGTGCATTATATTTTAACTGTGAGACATTAAACCGGCTGATGTCAGGAAGGTAAAACGTTTCAGTGGAGCCGATGAAGAAGAGTCGGATAAATAAAGTTCAGATATCAACAGGTGAGCAGATTCATGCAGCACCGATCCAAACCTCAGATTACGGTGTTTCACCTGGAAATACATTTAAAATCAAGTCAAATATACAAACATGGACTGTAGAGTAACTAAGTACATTTACTCAAATTAATTTTGTACTTCAGAAAAAATTTAAGGCACTTAGAGTAATTCGAGTATTTGTACTTTATGCTACTTGGACTTGTGTCCCTTCATAATGAAGAAGTGTGTCTAGTTGTGTCTCCTCGTCACATTTTAAGTGTTTGTGAGTGTCAGCAGCTCAACAAGTAATATACTGCTAATACTGCTATTACTATTACTATTACTACTACTACTACTGCTAATAATAATAATAATAATAATAACAATAATAATAAATCGAGCTGGGAGCACAAAGTGCTTTTCATAAACTGCACTAAACAACAATCACAAATATAAAAGACAAAGACAGTGAACAGAAATGTAAAGATGAATCATTCAAAAGGTGAACAGGTGAAACTGTAAATTTCACATCAGGTGGTTGAACCTGTATTCTACAAAAAGCTGGATCTGTGGCGGAAACACGAGTCTTAAGACCGGATGTAAAGCAGAGACAGCGTCAGAGGACTCTGGCACAGCCAGCAGGACAGCAGATCTCAGAGGCCTGTCTGGACAGTCGGGTTCAGAGTTCACTGGTGCAACATCAAGCTTTGAAACTCATGAGAGAGATTTTCAAATGAAGTGGTGCAAAGAGGCTAAACCTGAGAGGATGTGAGAACAGAAGAGCGTTTGGTTCCTGTCAGTCTGCAGAGTTCTGCACAGTCTGGAGCTGAGCTGCATCCGGATCACTGAGGCAGGTAAACAAGGTGCTACAGGTGTGTGTGTGATCCTGGAAATATTCCTCAGATGTTTGTAGTTTGTAGAAGTTGTTCCACTTTGGCCGTATACAAGCATGAAATGTGATTTTCACATTATAAGTGTTAAGCTGATATGTTAATGTGTCAGTCACAGGAGAGTTTCTGTGAAACGAGTACTTTGATACTTTCGTTGGTTTTGCTGATAATACTGTAGTATTTATGGGATCTATTGGCAGAAATGTAATATAATATTCATGTTATGTTTTATTGGTGTAAAATCACCTCAAAAGAAGTGTTTCTGTAAGCTTAGAATGAATTTTTGTATCTACAGATGGAGAAGCTCCTCTTCACCACCATGTTGCACCTCCATGTTTGTACAGTGGCCCAGAAGGACAAACCAGACACCGACTCCAGAGACTTGTTCACAGCCGCAGGAGGTGAGACGAGGGATACTGAGTGTGTTTGCAATCTGCAACCTCACCACTAGATGTCGGACAAATGCAGGACATCCAGTAGTCACTGTCACATTGTGGTATTAGTACTTATAGATGGATGGATGGATGGATGGATGGATGGATGGATGGATGGATAGATAGATAGATAGATAGATAGATAGATAGATAGATAGATAGATAGATAGATAGATAGATAGATAGATAGATAGATAGATAGATAGATAGATAGATAGATAGATAGACTTTATTTATCCCATGCTGGGAAATTGCAGTGCAGCAGCAGCATTACACACAGTGAAATAAGTGAAAATTTGTGAAATAAGACTATAAAGAACAAATTATACATAATAAAAAAATCAAAGTAGCAAGCAGTAAAAATTATATAGATTATAATAAAATAGCAAAAATAGCAAACAGTAGTGATAAGAAGTATTTTCTTTAGCTGTTATTGTACAGTGTAATGGCATGTGGCAGGAAAGATTTCCTGTATCAGTCCCTTCGACAGCGGAGCTGTAGCAGCCTGTGTAAAGGATCTGAGCACTTTTAAGTACAAATTTGATGTACTTGCACTGCCACGCCATACCACATCTCAGAGGGAATATTACTCCACTACATTTATCTGACAGATTTAATTACTCATCAATTTACAGATTAAGATTTTGACACACAAACATATGACGAGTTTATAAAACATGTTTTGTTAGAATTTAAACTACACAACATTTTATACAGAAACTGATACAGATTAGTCCATTAATCAGATAGCTGATAGACAGAAAATGAATGATCATGTGTTGTGATTCAGCTTCTCAGATGTTTGATTTGCTGCTTTTCCTCTGCATGATCTGAATGTGTTTGTAATAATGTGGAGCTTTGGACTGTTGGTCGGACTAAACAAACACTGTGAAGGGTCACTTTGGCCTCATCGTCACCACATTTCTCACTATTTTCACAATGTTTCCAAACCGAACGATCGGTCGATTAATGGAGGAAATAATCAGCAGATTGATCCAGAATGAAAATAATTATTAGTTGCAGTCTGATACAAAATAGAGTCAAATGAAGCTCAACCAGCTCCAACAGTAAAATCCTGCTTTGACATGAACGACTGAGTCACAATAATCTAAATTAAACAAGAGAACAACAGTCTCAATATTGTGCAATTCTCGTCTGTTGTTCTCTAACTGAGAGCCTGAACACAACACAAACAGTGTGTGCTGTAGCATTAGGTCAAGTGTGGCACAACAGCGCCCTCTAGTGGCGCGCAGGACACATCAAGCACGTTTCTGATCAGTCCCACTAATGTTGGTCTGTGTCTTTATTTTTGACATTTTTACTGACATGCTTCAACACCAAAATCTGGAATATTCATCATTCAAACAAAAGGGAGAGAAGAGCGTCTTTGTGTGGCCCAGAAGCCTTTTTTCACTGTCAGATCAGAAGTATTTCAACCTGTAAATGCACCACACAGCGTTTCTGTTACATTTACTTTACTTGTCGTCTTTATCTGCTTTCTGTTGCCTTTGCACCCCTGCGTGCAACCGTGACATCCCCCCACTTTTATTTATTGTTTTTAAATTGCACTTTGGTCACTGTTGGGGACTGAGGGAGTGGGGACAAAGTTCACAGGGAGCATGTAAGGAGGAGGGGGTGAAGAGGAGGAAGGTTAAAAAAAAAGAAAATTGACCTTTGAAAGCAAAACAGCAGGTGGAGAGCTAAAACCAGGCAGCTCAGGACGCATCGGGAGGAAATTCTACACAGGAAAAATGAAAGTACCCGTTCTGTGAAGCTGCAGAGGGACGGCAGATATCATGAGGCCCAGTGCTGCCTGCCCGGCCGTCGTCTGATAGAGGCAGAGCACATGAGAGCAGCGAGGTAAGCCATCAGAGCAATGGAGGAGAGGGTAGAGGAGAGGGCCGGGGCGGCCAGGGCGAGGCCCGGCCGTCTGACCGCACTTCAGGAGCAGCTGATCTGGGCCCTGCTGGGATCTGGACTGTCCCGGGACGTCCTGGTTCAAGCCTTTGGGGAGCTGGAGCGAGACAGGGCGAGTGCCGGCGTCGAGAAGGGAGAGAGGGGGGACGGAGAGAGCTCAGAGGAGGGAGAGATGGACTTCCCGCCGCCTATATTCCGAGAGCTGGAGAAGCTTTCCCCAGAGGAGGTGGCCAAACTGAGGGCTGAAGTGGACCAGCTCCTGCAGTAAGTAGCTCCTCTCTGGAAGCTCCGCAGCAACAGCAAAACCTCCACCTCTCACAAAAAACAGGCCCTGATCAGCTGAAACGAGACGCTGCTCGAGCTCTTCGTGCTGTTTCTGATCCCCCTCCTCTGTTTTAACCACCTCATAACACTATTCTCCTAACGCCTGGTCCTTCTCTTTAAAAAAAACCCTCCTTCTCCTGCTTCTCAGTCTCTCTCTCTGCAATCTGGCTTCTGAGGCGAATTTAAAGAGGGTTCCTCCTTTGCTAGTTACTAATTACCCACCCCCATCATTATTCCCTGGACATTTCTTAATAAATAAGCTGCAGGCATAGGTGAAGATTAATGGAGTCATGTGAGGCTGTGTTTACATAAAGCATGAGTGATATTTCCAGCTGCAGTTTTTCGGCCCGTTTGCTGATATTTGGGAAACACTGAGCTGATCAGACTCTTACCTGAGATTAACCTTTTTAACAAGTATTAAAATGCTTGTTAAGAAACTGTTTAAAAGTAGATTTTATGACATTTTACTGTCTAAAACAAAGTGTAAAAACTTTGAGTGTGGTAAATTCAGGGATGTTTGAAATTGTGTGTAATTTCTCTGCTCCTGAAGCGACAGTTAGAAAGTGTTAAATTAGGCTTCATAAACCTTTTACACGTTTTCCCCTCCAGTGGTCTGAAAAGGCTGGACTTTGGCCCTGTGTGCTTTCTCTTATCTCTCTCTGTCAATAAGCCTCTGTCTACTTCCCTCTGAGGTTATGTCTCATGTTGTGACAAACTGAGCCTCTCAGGCACTTTTCTACAAAGAGTTTAACTGATGGAAGTATGAAGGAAACTTCAAATAAAACACACAGGAATATAAAGTGGGCAAGTACACATGTAGAAGCTGTTTTTGTCTAACAGGGGGGACCCATGGCATGTTGCAAAAATGGTAAAAAGTTACATGCAGCAGCACAACCTCCCTCAGAGAGAGGTGGTGGAGTCCACAGGCCTCAACCAGTCCCACCTGTCCCAGCACCTCAACAAGGGCACGCCCATGAAGAACCAGAAGAGAGCCGCTCTGTACACCTGGTACGTCAAGAAGCAATGCGAGATCAGCCAGCGTGAGTACACAAGCAGCCGCGGAGCTGCCAAGACCCTCATTTCTACTTTCAAACATGCATCAGATACCACGTGCCGAACAACGTGACACTGAAAGAGGGGGGTGAAAAATAAAATCATTACCGCTCCCTTCCAGAATTCACCAACGCCAAACACGGCCTGTCATCTGGCGAGGAGCCAGGAGAGGACACCAGGAAGGGACGCAGGAACAGGTTCAAATGGGGTCCAGCGTCCCTGCAGATCCTTTTCCACGCCTACGAACGACAGAAGAACCCCAGCAAGGAGGAGAGAGAGGGGTTAGTGGAGGAGTGTAACAGGTGAGATGTAGGGGTGCTACCAGGACCAGGTCTACTGTGCCAGGACCAGGTTTACTGTGCCAGGACCAGGTCTACTGTGCCAGGACTGAAATGTTTCTATACATAAACATTGTTACTATACACACACAGCATCCTCTGTCTTTTCATCATGATCTGGTCCACGTTGTGTCCAGTTCTTTGGTTTGTGACCAAATACCCGCAGAACTCCAGACACTCCCATCAGCCCCAGCTGGACTTTGGGCTTAACAATAAGAAACTTTATTTGTACAGCACTTTTCTTAACAGGGCTACAAAGGGCTCAAACAACAAACAACTGAAAACATGAGGGAATAAAATCAATTTAAAAACTGTAACATGGCAAAAAGAGAGAAGATAAAGTCCAGATGAAAAGACTTTCCTATGAAAAGCAGTTTAAAGAAGAGTTTTAAAAGATGCTAATCAGTAAATGTTAGCATGCTAACAAGCTAAAGTAAGATGGTTAACCTGGAAAATGTCATCTGCTAAAGCATATTAGCATTTAGCTTAAATGCTAACTGGAGTGATGCAGTGTACTTCTGGCCAACTTCTCCATCTGATAACAAGATACTACAAAAAGCACCTGAGTCTGCCTGCAGGTGATTGGTCAGACTGGTAGAGGTATGGAGAGCACCTCTATATGGTTTGGTTAAATAATGACTAAGGTGGCACCACCTTCATAAAGTAAAGCCATGTCTCAGTACGCTCCTCCTCCATCAGGGCGGAGTGTCTCCAGAGGGGGGTGTCTCCCTCCCAGCTGGCTGGCCTGGGCTCCAACCTGGTTACTGAGGTCCGGGTGTACAACTGGTTCGCCAACCGCCGCAAAGAGGAGGCCTTTCGTCACAAACTGGCTCTGGACACACCTTTTACCAACCAATCTGCCTCCTCTTCTCAGCCCAACCTCCCACCAAGTCCTGAGCACGGTAACCAAACACTAACGGAGGGCCTGAGTGCTGTGAGCCTGTAGACTCACCTTAGATGTTCTCGTCTTTTTAAGCGTCATGCTGCCACCAGTAACCATTCAGTAAACCCGTCTGATGTGCGTGTCACACATGAAGCCTGTCAGTGTTGTGGGACCTGACTTCTTGTTGTTTTCCAGCTGTGAAATACAGCCAGCAGATCCTGTGTGACACTGTGAGCTCAGTCAGAGGAAGCGGAGGGGACAGAGTGGGACGTCTTGTGGTCAGTCCTGTCCAACTGGAGCCCAGCCACACACTCCTCGAGACACAAAACCCCAAGCAGGTGAGAGGCTGTGTCACAGTCCCCCCTGGTCTATGCTAATTACCTGCATGCACTGCTGCCATCATGACCCTGTTGTCCTCTGGTCTCAGGTATCCAGCGGTGGCCCACTGCCCCCAGTAAGCACTCTGACCTCGCTGCACAGCCTGTCGGCTTCCCCTGCTTCCTCACAGAGCCTCATCATGGCCTCGCTGCCCAGCGTCATGAGTCTGGGGGAGTCCTCGCTTCTCATTGGTAACGCCGACTCTCTGCTTTCCTTTCTTTCTCATGAGGGAATAAAATGAAAAACTCAGAAAACAATGTGTTTGATTCACAGGTTTAGCCTCCACGCAGCCTCAGACTGTGCCCGTTATCAACAATGTGGGGGCCGGATTCACCACCCTCCAGCCAATCTCCTTCCAGCAGCAGCTTCACGCCTCTCCTCAGCAGCCAATATCACAGCAGCTCCAGGGTCACATGAGTGCTAGTCCCTTCATGGCAACCATGGCACAGCTGCCATGTCACAGTAAGACTACCGCAACACCATGACAGTTAACACGTCCTGTTGAGCAGGGATTCATTCATCTGCTCCTCGTTACAGTGTACAACAAGTCGGATTCACCACAGTACCATTCGTCCAGCCTGCTGTCTCAGGCCATGGTCATCGCAGACAGCAGCAGCCTGGGGACGCTGACCAGCCTTGCTGCTGTCAGACAGGTAATTGGGTGTGATGGTCAGTCGGCCTGTTAACGCGTGAACAACACTACTGTGGTAAAAAGCCTCCTTGTTTCTGTTTTGGTTAGATTCTGACAGCAGATCCAGAGGAACAGACGGACTCACCTTTACAAGAAGACTCTCTACACCTGCAGCCACACACACCTGTACCAGGTACACAGCTGCAAATACACGTCGACTCCTCGACAGCTATTTTGGGATGAAGTTACAAATTTCGAAAAGACCTCCGACCTATAACTGAATTTTAACCATTTCAGAACATGCAGATGTTTTCAGTAAGAGTGGCTGCCAACTAAATGTATATAAAGAGTGGCGACATGTGTTTATCTTGCAGAATAGGAGCTCTGTCGCAACGTCACTGGTGACAGTAATAATGAGAATAGCAACAACACAAGCAACCACTCACTAGGCTAACAGTCATGTGCCACACGCACACAAAATCATGATTGTGTTCTCATTTGGAAAGTCTGTGTAACTAACTTTAGCTAACTAACCTAACTAACTAACCTAACTTACCATTCCACCGACCCGCCCACGGTCCTCCTGAGCATTTACTGTTGTTTATTGTTTTCCCATCTATTGACACAAATGCTATGTTTTTGTTTATACTGATATTATACCACCATTAGAAAGTTTGGATTCTCTGGAATCGATTGAAGCAAACTATTTCAAGATCCAATCACAACATGAGGCACAATAAACGGCAACAGCAAACAAATAGCTGTTTTTAAAATTGACGCAACATTGAGGCAACTCACACAGATTGATATGTCCGTCAAAAAACTGCCTGGAAACATCCACAAAGGTCCAGAAGATTCACTGCAGTAAAAATATTTAGTCCAAAACATGATAATAATGGACAGGAAGATATTTTCTCCTTTCAAACTATCAGGCGCTGAGTTCGTCTTCTGTGTTTTCACCAGTTACAACTTCCGGAAACATACAGTGATCAGCGCCATCTTGTCTCCATTTACTCTGACGAGTCTCAGGTTTCAGATGACCAATCCAAATTTGCCATATTAAGCCCTCAGGAATCACAGCAACCAATAACAGTTTAAGTTTAAGTGAAGACCTCTTCTCTTCTTCCATGTGAGGATCGAGCAAACTGTAACCGAGTTTGCAAATGACTAACATTTCAAATAGCCAATTAAATTCTGAACACGCGATATGCTGCTTCAGTGGGTTATTTACAGCTCAATCACCTCAAAGCAAGATTTCAGTGCTAACAGAGACGTTACATAAAATTTAAAGTAAATGGCCTTAATATGAAGATACATAGCCAAAATATAGATACTTAATATGGATATATTGTATACGTCCAAAATTTAGATTTCATGAATATAATAGATATTTAATATATAGTAAATTGTTTGTTTTTGAGAACACCTAGCTACACCACGAGAAAAAACATTATCGTTTTTATTGAACCTGAACAACAGTAAGGCTTCATGCTGTGCCCCCATTGTTTTCCAGCTTATGAGGCCCAGATATGGTCATCTGCAAGCATCTATTTCCGAAGAAAAATTTAGGCGGAAGAAAACAACAACTTGTACTTCAGTGTGCTCAAACATGTGTTACTCAATGTCAGCAGCATTCAGTGATTCTGACTGCTGGGGATAAAAGATCAGAGTGCTGCCTTTCAAAAGAGACCAGAACCATGTATGTATGGTCGCTGGTATGCTTTCAGTTCCCTGGAGCGTCGAGTAAAACTGGCGACAAAAAAATTCTTAAAACTAAAAAAAACAACACAATTATCTTTTTTTACACAGTTAAATAAAAGACTCTCAGTGATTCCTCCTTAAGAAGATTCATTGTGGAATATTTTTGGTGCCTTGTTCCTCATTAGAGCTACATTTCAGTAGTTCAACAGATGAATGTGTGCAGAATTTAGTTGGTTGTTTATCTATTCCAATAATTGTCTGATTGATGTTACAAAGTGTCTATGTCCCATTATTCTTGCAACACTTTTTGCAGGTGATGATCAATAAAAGTTAAATCCTCTGGTTTATTTCATTGAAACTGTCTGATTTTAGTGACGGGCCAAAGGAAGTGGTTCTACACACTAAACCTGATCCAGCCCTGATGGACAACTTTCCTTTTCTGTCAACAGCTTCCTCAGAGAGCTTAGAGCTGTATCCTGCCCCTCAGACGACAGACAGCCATCAGTCTCACCTCCTCTCACCTGCAACAACAGACATCAGCTCCTACATTCCTACACAAATGGTGTCCACAGCACAGTAAAAGCGTCTCCTCTCCATGTGCTGGACTCAGGAGCGTGATGTGTTCTGGACTGACGGCTACCTCTGGTATAAAGTTCGGGGGCCACAGGGACGACTGCTGCGACGTTTCAAAGACTCTCTGAAACCACTGTAATACGAACAAGAATCGACATTAGAGAAGATTCACTTTTGATACGACAATCAATGGAAAATCAACACTGAAATGTGTTTTTATTCAAATGTTTAGTCATGTTCAGAAATTGTACATTAAGTTGAAACCTTTAAATGGCTTTTTTTATGTCACGGCCTGGAAAACGCTTTTTCACGGTCTTAATGAGCAACTTTCACGACGACCTAAAGACTCTTTCAGGAATATCCAGGAACAGTCATTAACTGTGCTGTGTCTGCTGCATGTTTCCTCAAATACACTCAAATGTTTTGGAAGATTCATCACCATTCAGTCATTTCAAGCTTGTGACAGGCTGGGAAACAGACAAACATCCCATAATGAAAGAGCAAAGGCTTCAGTTCAAAGCTTCTTCCTCTGTGTTTCCGTCTTGCTGTTGCTTCTTCTTCTTCTTCTTCTTCTTCTTTGTGAGCATGTGTTCCTGCTCTGAGCTCCTGTGCTCACCGTTGCTTTGAGCATTAAGAGAACCTGCAGAGTCTCTCTCTCCTTCACTCTGTTTCCTCCTTTTCTTCTTCCTCTTCTTCACAACACTCTCCTCTTCCTCTGCCGCTTTCTTCTCCTCCTTGACTTTGTCCGAGCAGGGAGGCTCAGCTGAGGGAGCCGAGAGCGACAACGAGGGTAAGAGATCTTTGACGGACACCGCTGCCTCCTTCAGCCTCGTTTCCATCTCGCTGTCGCTGTCGCTGGGACCATCAGAGAGAGGCATCGTGTTAAATTAAGGAGTGCACAAATGAACCAAGTTGCTTTAATTTAAAAAGCAGAAGAAGAACCTTGAGCTGGGAACAGGCCGCCGCCTCGCAGGAGCTGGAGGATCATCAGCTGTCTGTCCTGGCACTGACGTAGAAAACAGAAGAAATCCTAAAAAAAGAAAGAAATGTGGTTGTGAGAACATTTAAAGAGAAGACAACAGAATCTCCACAACATGCGAAAACAAAGAGAAACCTCACCTTCATCATCATCACATTTTTCTGACGCACAGGACGAGGTCTCGGTCTGAATCTCTGTGATGCATCTGACGGTAACAGACAGGAAACATGTGCATCTTTGTCAGATCACTGCATTCAAACGTTAAACCTCTCCGCAGGGTCACGCTTCCTACCTGTCCAGAAGACTTCCCAGCTTTTTAGCGACGTGTGTTCGAAACCCCTCAGTCACCTGCAGCTCGTTGCCATCGTGTTCATGGTCAGCGACGACGACCCTGTTCCACAGCAAACAATATTCAAAGTTATTTCTGATATTCTTATATATCTGTGAACTTCAGCCACTGCAGAATTAGTGAATTAGTGTGTAGATACATAAACTATTTCACTGTATCCTCCCTGATGGTGGTTCACAGTTAGTGGTCTGAATCTCTGTGATGCATCTTACCGCTTTGTCTGCTGCACACCGGTGTCTCCACCTGCAACACACGAAGACAGCAGCAGTCACTAGCAGGTAAAAAGCATCGAATAAAACAGCCTGAATGAGTCTGAAGCAGAGTTAAAACCAGCAGCTGCAACAGGAGAAAGCTGGTTAATGAGCTCTGAAGTCCAATACCAATGTTTTTTCCCCTGACAGTCAACTTTAATCAGCTGTTGACCAGCTGTGTTTAAATGAGACATTTTCCGGGCGGACTTCTGAACGCGCTCCTGTCGCAGTTCTGCTGGACTTTCTGTGTCTGTGCTGACATGTTCGTCTCTGGTCACTAACGTTTCCTCTCGTCGCCTCGTGTCTCCCAAACTGCCTCCTGACACCTCTTGAGAGCTTCATCGTCGCTGCTGCTGGAGTCTTCATCAACCCTCACCGTCGCTTCAGCGCGCGCCGCCATGATTAAACACGTGCTGCTGCTGTTTTCAGCGGAGGATTCTGGGTAATGGAGTCAGTGAGGACAGACAGAAACGAGCCCTTTTACTTAGATATGTGCTTTTATTCGTCATTTTCTTCATACAGCTTTGAGAAACAAAGCAAACCGGTCAAGACAACAGAAGTGTAGGTAGTTCTGGTAAAATCTTCACTGTACTAACAGAGGAAGTCAAGAGATCCTGAAAAACTGTGCAAAAACGATGCCGTTCCATAAAAAGTCAAAACAATGTCATCAATTTAGATTTACCTATTTATATTTCCAACACAACAGAGCAGTGGGGAGCAGATTCAATTTAAAAAGCAAACCATCTTCATGTCATATCAAAGTATTCAGTTTGCAACACCTGTCGAACATTGTGTGGGTTTAAAATGTCAGACCTTCATCACTAGATCACCTGCTGTGTTTACCGTTCAGTTAACATGTGATGCCAGCTGCAGGTAGAAGAGCCCCCACGCATCCCTGATGATCTAATGTAACGAGCACCGGATGTTCAGTGTGAACGTTTGGCAGTCAAACACTTTTATTTACAATAAATCTGATGGGACGTGAAGGTGTCGTTTGTAAAATCAGCCAATGTGAAAAGAGGAGTCGATAGGGCAGAACACAGAATGGATCCACTCTCATTCTCTGGATCAGTTTGTGCAGACGTACAAGTGAAACCACTTTTCAAGGCATTTAGATCACCAGTATTTAAGTCCATCTGACAAAAAAATGGGGTTGTATGGAGTCGTGGAGCAAAGGCTACAGCTGTCCAGGTGTGCCCCTGACATCACACCTGTTGAGGTTATTAACAGGCTACATGAGGAACTGTCACTGATGCCTCAAACTGTAAAATGACATATTGTATAAGGGTAAATAAGAAGTCTATGAGATGACTCAACACTTGCTATGAAACACTGTTTCACACATGCAGCGCTGCAGGATGAAGTCGTATGTAACAGCGAGCTTCATGTGTGCAGGTGAACAGCAGTGTTTCTCTTACAGGTGACGAAGCACGAGGTTCTCTAACAATGAAAAGTTGATATAAGGCACACGGGATCCACGTTACAAGGTCCAGAAAAAGGAGGCCCAGATCATTTCTGCACTGAGAACAGCTTCCAGACGATTCCGGTGGTTTTACTTGATTTAACTTTCAACCCAACTTGATGCTGATTTTAATTCATTTCTGTACAAGGTGAAAATCAAAGTGTTGGATGAATTAAGGACATCCCACCTTTTCTTTAAGTGACCATGTGATCAAATCAACACCTCCGTGATAACGTGTCAACAAAGATGAGCATTACAAACTGTACTCGAGTCGGATTTACTGCAGGGCTGTTGTGCAGAATTACATGAGGCGGTGCATGTGTATCTAACAGACTGGGAGCTTGTGGCTAATGAAACCATTACTCAGTTTGTAGTAAATGGGCTAAAACCACCGGCATAGTCGTTAAATCTGGTTTCCATGAACAGAGGAAGAAAAGGGTCCACTTCTGTCTACCCCACTGCCTCACTAAACTACATCAGCTACATAAGCTACATCACTCAGTACTGTCATGCGTGCTACTTGTTTCATTGGCAGATTTAGAACCTGAGCAGCAGAAGATACACCAGTTTAATAAGTGTGCCACACCGCTGGCCAAAGAGCCTGATTCACAGTGCTGTCATGCCAAATAAACCAGAAAGATCTCAAAGGGCTAAATGTGATTGGACACTGGAGGACAAGCCGTTTTAGAGATGGACTCAGATAACTCCGATTCTGCTGCTGTCTTGTCTTTTTCACGTGTCCCAGAGTGCAGAGGTCACACAGTTTGATAGAACAGTCGATTCCCAGTCGACAGCCACTGATGTTGTAAAACTTCTTGTCATAAAATCGTAGCAAATATTAGAGCTTATGCTGTTCTTCAATTAAAGACTAGAGGAGTCAACCTAATGTCGACATGAAGCTTAAATATGTGACACAAAAAGCCCCAGAGACTCACGGCTGATAGCAAACAATGTCAACTAGTGCTACACGGTCCTCTATGAATAACAATACTGTAAAACATCTAGTTAATGCTCGCTTCTCCATATGGGAAACACAATTGTCAACTGCAGAAGGTATTTCAAACAAACATCTGATAACATCTATATACTGAACTAAATGAAGTCCTAACTAACAGTCTACAGGCTCTGCCATGAGAGGCCTGTGACTCCAAGTGTCCCTTTCCAGCAGAGACGGCAAGAAACTTAAGGCATAAGAGGAAGGCTGACCTGGATGCTTCGAAGCTTCTGTTGTTGCCATGGTAACCCTCAAGTGTTTGAGAAGTAACATGATGGTTGTTCTACTAACTGAACATCAGAACAAAAAGGTTTCAGTCAGATTTAACAGAATTATGTAACAAAACATCATTCAGAGTCCCAGAAACTGAGCTCCATGAGGTCCTGATGTGAAGGCAGATGTGGTTCGCTGATTCTGAAGAACGTCGTAACAGTCGCAGGAATACTTCTGCCCCCCAGAGAGAAGCTTTTGGATGGTTGTAACCCAGGAAATCAATCCTCTAGGAAGTATTGCACATTCTTCCCTTCAGGTATCACAGACCACCATTGTAGGCATAGTCTGCCTTGTTGTGCATGATGAGCTTGTTGTCCACAAAGTAGAAACTGTCCGATCTGGTCTCGTAAGGGTGTGCCACCATTTGGCGAACTAGAAGGGGACAAGAAAGGAAAGAAGTGAGGGAGGAAAGAAAGATCACGACGTGGATGAAACAACATTAACGGGCTGGAACTCACTGAGGTCGTCTGGAAGCTGTGGAAACTCATAAATGTGTTCACATGTGTTGCGGCTGTTGGGAATGCAGAAACCAAAGTCAAAGTCAAAGTTCTTGAGGAGGCGTCCCTGGAAGTAATGCCTCTCAATCATACGAAAGCTGTTAATGGGCCGGTCGCCCACTGTGAACTCCACACTGAGGTTCAGAAACACAAACACAAAATTTACCATTCAGTTAAAACAGAAAGTTTCAGACAAGTTGACTCTCAGCAGATGGAAAAGAAAAGTCTTAGTTCTCATATGTTTTTTGTCAGAAAGTCTGGGTCCGTTCACTTACGTTGCACCGACAGTACACAGTTTTAGGAAGGCTGGTGTAAACTGATATCGCACAAAGCGACCTGCACTGGTGTCTACATCTCCACTGTCGTCCTCACCCTCCACAGGACCTAACACAGAAAACATGTTAGGCTTTTCACAGCAAAGGCACAAATCACAAGAATCTGCAGCATTTTCATTGGCTGAAAGAGTGTGAATAATGCTTAAAGATGATGTTATCTGATACATGTTATTGCTCAGAATGATGCTACATTATTCTTTCACATTATGGTTAATCAGATGTTCTAAAACCAGCTGTGATGAGCATGGTTTACATGTGTTACTCATAAAAAAAGACACAGTCTTGCTTACAGATGTGTTATTTATACAAATATTTCTGGAGATGATCACCACTGTGTCTGGATACATGCCTCTCCAATCTAATCAATTTCACAACGGTTATTTTTTACAGTGATATCACAGACAGAGCGACATTTACTGAGCAGTCAGGCTGACAACCACTAACTTAACAAAACTCTGGCTGAACAAGAAAACACATCACGTCAAATGACAGCTGCATCTACAGAAGGACTCATGGTTACTGCATCTGGCGGGGTGACAAAAGTGAATCTGTCACTCACCGCTGTTTGGAGGTTTGGCGATCTCAAACAGCACTGTTCCCGTCTCCAGATCTCTGATTTTGAACCGTGTAAAGTCGATGTTGTAGATATTGTCCTCGGGTTTGCAAAGATAGTCTGGAATGTGAAATAATAGTGAGAGTTCATGTTCAGACAAACACAAACATGTAGGTGAGTCCATTATATGGCGAGCGACCGTTAGCAAACAGAGCTCCTTCTGTCCAAATTCACAGGAAATTAGTCTCTGATATTTATTAGATTTCTCACTACTGATGTGGTGAATTTTAAGTCACAATACGCTGTCTCAGCCTCACTTGGCACTAGCACTCCATGAGTATCTGGGCTTTCAGTGTCTGTTTTCTGGCTCCTGCACCTGCAGAAGTGGTGAGTAATTTTGCAGCACAGCCTCCCAGCTTGAAGTGTTTTGAGAAGGGAAGTAATGCCATTGTTGTCTGATCCGGGAAAAGGCGCAGAAACAATGGGAGGCATTAAGCATTAGCAGCAACTGTGGTAGACGGGGTGTCCGATAACAGAGGTTTGACTCAGGAGGTTCAAGCAGGGCAGTTACTGGTCAGGTGGAAGGTGATGACAGACAGGGGACCAAAGGGAGAGGGGCAAAAAATATATAAAATTACTTACAGCTGCAATAATCCACACTTTTATAGTAAAAACAGATAAAATGACGACACTTAATGTGACCGGAGTCACTAACGGAGATAATTCCACAGAAAATCATCACATTTCCTTTCCAGCAGCAGCAGCAGGTAAATGTTCAGGTGAATCAGCTTGTTAAACCCACTGCACACGACCTGCCAGCACCAAATGGCAGAAAGGTTGAGTGAACAGAGCTGCAATAATGAGTCCCAAATAAACGTAACTGGACATAACTTTTCATATTGTGTTTGCGAACATATTTGACATATTATACACTGTTTTTGCAGCTGTTTGATTTCCCCAAAGTGAACACAAATATCCATTAATGCAGCTTTGAGGACAGGGGGCCCTGAGCCGGATCCCTCCGGGTGGCTCATATTCCTCGATACGCGCCTGGAACATCCTCCTTCTTCGAGTAATAAAGACTTAGAAATCCCAGCTCAAACCCGAGGTACACAGATATCGTTAGCTCCATCTTGGAGAGATTCAACACCGTTATTCAGCATTTTCATAACAATTACTGAACTTTTTGGTCCACCGCTCCGAAAACTCGCCACTTAGCCACATTTAGCTCTGGGTTAACGGTGCCCGCTGAGCGGTGTGATTTACCCACTCCAGATAAAACCGAGTTAATTCTCACATAACTTACCCTCCGTGACAGCCCGGAGACCCAGGACATGGTCCGGGGAAATATCCTTTCCCAGAGCCCGGAGTTCATCCTCTGTGACCACAGGCCACTTATCCGTCTGACTGCGCCTCGACTTCAGCTTCTTCAGCATTCCTCCTCCAGTCTTTCGGTCCCTGTGGTTCGCCTCCGAGCCGGTGTCCGAGTCCGTCTGACCTTTGCTGACTGTCGGCGCCGGTTTGTTCCGTGAACCGTTCATACCGGACACCGTGGCAATAATGAAAACAGTTGTTGTGCGTCTTAATTTGGGAGCGATTTAGCAAACTGTGGATGTAATTTCAAGATGGCGTAAAACGTGTATGGAAGACAGGAAAGTCCGCTTGTGATTGGCTGAGAACGATGGAGATTGTCATAGTTACCGAAGGGGTATGAATGGTTTAATGCGCAGGCCGTCCCGTTTCTTCTTCAGCTGAGTAGACTGTTACATCTAATGTGATACCAGAAAGCTATGAGTGAAATCAGACCATTTTGTCCAGTCTAAAAGCTCTCATCCTCCCTACATTGAGTTTCGTGGAGCGATGTTAAAATTCGGCGGTTTTGTTTTCAGCCTAGATGTGTTGATGAACAAACAACCACACATCCGTGCCGCCAAGTGTATCGTGTCAAGTGCACCCAGCAACGCTGTTAATGTCCAGAGTGTGGCGCTGGTGCTTCTCTCCGAGTAGCGGATCGTTTTGTTGACGGAAGTTTCCGCGGAAGAAGAGAGGAGCCGCGATGGTGCGCGTGAAGTCGAGGTAGAATGTGCTCCTCGTGGACCATTTACCCTCATTTTGTGTGTTCACAGTTGGTTTCTGACGGTCTCTGTTGTGTCGGTAGGTATTTACTGTGTGAAGTCAACGTGTCGGACAGGAGCCGCCTGCTGCTGCTGGATGACCGGGCCATCGCTGCGACAGTGAAGGCGGCGGTGGCCCGCACACACGGGGTGTATGGGGCGGCTCTCTGCAGCATCAGATTCTCTGGTGAGCAACTATTGACTGTAGATCAGGCTCTGAAACTGATTCCTTAAAGGGCTGTGTGTGGCTGCAGGTTTTTGTTCCAACCGCGGAGGAACACACCAGGCCAACCAGTCAACATCAAGGGATCACTTAGTTATCAGCTGAAGACTGAAATCAGTTGTTTAATTGATTCCAGCCTGGTGTGCTCCTTCTTGGTTGGAAGGAAAACCTGCTGCCTGCGGCCCTTTATGGAATCAGTTTGAGATGCCTGCTGTAGATCCTTCACTTAGGTTAAGTAGAAAAAGTCCAATTTACAAACATATAATGAGAAAATACCCCCTAACCTAAAAGTACTAATGTAGCTAAATGGCTCCAGTCTGTGATATCATATTATTTGATTCTTGATGCGTAGTTTAATCTGTAGCTATGCATCATATTTTCTAAACTGTTGCTGATCAGTTGTTTTGCATGTAAAATCTTACTTTATAAAGTAAGGTGGGATTTATTGAAGTGGCATAAATTGAAGTAAAGTATTAAATCATCATGTTGTAATGTCATGAAATGTCAGTTGTAGCCTCGTCATGCTACACATACATAGAACATATATACACAGATTTAAATTAGAATAAAATGATAGTTACTTGTATACATATATACCAGTGTACAGTATGTGCACTGTCATCAGGAGAGCTTTCACGCTGAAGTAATGTTACTCTGTATGTCTGTTTATTGGCCTTAACATGAGACTATTATGGATTCCTGCAGCCCTTCAACTATTTTTATGTATTTGATTTCAATATGTATAACAGGTCTGCGACAAATGCTTATTAATTGAAAATGTCAAGGATCACACAGTAAAGTTAAAAAGATGGCTTACGTCCATCGTGGTCCTCTTAACATGGAAGACAAATTATATGATGATCTTGACTCCAAGATGGAGTCATTAATCACGCAGTATTTTTCAGGATATTGTAGTTCTGCTTGTGTTCTCTGTGATTTTTTTTCCTCTCTCTCTTTTTAGTGAAATATCTGAATGCTCACACTGGAATAGTATTCCTGCGTTTCCCCAAAAGGTGTTACAGGCTGCTCTGGTCTGCACTGCCTTTCATTACCAGTGTTGAAACTCGTGGGCAGAAGATCCCATGTTTTCTGAACTGTTTACATGTGGGAGGTAAGAAAATCATTGCACATTTTAACAACCTTAAATATCAACTGAAGACTAATTAAAAGTTTGTTTTTTTCCAGGAACAATTAGAACATGTCAGAAGTTTCTGATCAAATACAACAAGCAGCAGCTGCATCGAATGCTCCCTAAATGTAAAAATAAAGGTAAAGGCTTTAAATGCTCTCTAATATAGATAGATATATTTATTTATCCCAAGCTGGGAAATTGCAGTGTGGTGTGGGGGTGGTGGTGGAGCAGCTGTGGTGTCGGGACGCCCCTTGGCTCCACATTCATGCTGAAATTGAACATGAGTCTTACATGATACTTTGAAGCTTTTCACCCTAAGATCATTTTGCATGTTGTATTACAGTCAGATTTCCAAAGAAAAATGACACTTGACTGGCTCCTTCTTTTTGCATTTGCAGAAGAAGAAGAACATGTTCGCAGAGCAATTCTGGACTGTTCCCTAACAGGAGGAAACAAGGAAGCATTTGAAGATGAATTTGAGAGTGAGGAAGATGAAGAAGATTGACTTCACAGCATGCAGTGAAAGGTGGAAATGATGTGGTTTTCTTAGATGTTTGGGTGGTTCTGATTGTTTTGTAATGGGACTGAGAGAAAGAAAGATGTGAAGCATTTGAAAAAATACATGAAGTCTGTGGAGATGTGGTTTACTGCAGCTGCTCTGTGGATTTTCTACTAAAGAAAACTGACTGACTGTATCAACGTCTTCAGCATTACAACAGTATAAATATCTTTCAACAGCAAGGTCACATGTTTGATCCTCAGAGGAGTGGATGAATCACTGTACTACAAAATAAGACTATGGGCTGATTCTTATGTTTTAATGAATTTATTTTGTATTTATAATGTGTTTTTGTGCGAATTTGAGGTTTGTTCAAATTAAAGCACTATTTTTGAAGATAATGTATTTGTTGTGGTATCAAAACTCACAATTGTTTGGACATGTTTGGATGGTGTACATTGTTGGTATAAAGAAAGATGGACAGATATCTACATGATGAACCTTTGACAATATTGCCATTGGTTCAGTTCTGTGGTGGGCCATATCTTAATAATATCTTAATAAATAAGTAATGAATTAGGTTAATATAATTAACAGGATAATATTCGTACTAAACCAATGTTATTACCTTAAAACTTTACTTGTTTTGTACAGTCATGGCTCACGACGCTTTTAAAACTACATTTCCCACAATGCCTAGCTGGGCCTACCTTCTAAACATATTTGCAAGCAGTACAAGAAACATCCGGGTCTCTGAGGTTCTTGCTTGGCGACCCGTCGCCATTACTGCAAGTTCGTTGGAACGGGTATTTTTTTTGGTCAAAATCTTTAAATTCACAGGTTTTCCAGCTTTCGGGAAACATTTACCGCCTTTTAGCGGGCATATTGTTTTCCTGAACGAGTAAAAACCTTCAGTTCGGGGGTCTTGGCCCCGCGTGGCGAGCTTTCGTCCTCTCTTCCAACTGCCTCCATAACTTGAGACGCCGAAATCGTGTCTCTTATTTTTTCTCGGGTTTGTTTTATTGTCAAGATGTCGCCGTGATGGGGTCTCCGCGTTTGACAGAAATGAATCAGGGCCTTCGTCGCCTGACCCGCACTCACTGCAGCCCGCTTTCCTCTGTTTTCCTGTTTGATGCTAGAGAGCTCGGCGGCTCTCTGCCCGGAGCTCGGCCTCAACACCACTCACTGCGCGAAGACCAGCATGGAGAAAAACACCAACAGCAGCACCAGCAGCAAGGTTCCGCCCCGTTCCAGCTCCACAGGCCCGGCACCGGGCGAATCTAAACCCAAAACAGGTGAAAATCCCCCGCTAAACAACATACATGTCACCCGGGCTTGTCAAACGCTGTGTGGCTGCCTGTGGCCTGCTGGGGCCTAGCAGTAGCGCAGAGGTTGTTTATCTCTATGGCTGACATCACTGTCACAACATTTGACCCTCTGAGCTCCACCGGCAGGCTGTAGCTAAAGCTAACACATGCACACCATTTCTCCTGGTTTATGCACCACATATTTCATATGCATGTATGCAGAGACACGCTGGCCTGTTTTAATTATTCAACTCTGCATAAAAAATGGATGAATGTCACCATTCAGTAATGTTTACAAGATTGTATTGTCTTAATAAACTTATCTCAAGCATAACATATAAACAAACTCCACTTCCATTACTTTTGTAGTGTCTAAGCATGCCTCTGTAAATCACTTAATACCTCACATTGAAGTTAGTAAATGCACGATCTAGCACTGGTGCACAACTTAGAAATCAGACACCTGCAAAATGAAGGTGTTTTAGTGACTGATCGTGTTTCTGTATTCATGTTAACGCTTTTTTTTTATTTCAGAAAGTAAAAATAATGGAGGCTCCAAACGCTACAGCCGCAAGCGCGAGCCCTCCTTTCCTAAAGCCGACAGTTTCCCAGGCCCTCGCCGCACCAATTCACAGAAAAGCAAGAATTTTGACAAGAGACCCTCTCAGAGAGGTGGACGACAGTATGGAGTTACAGGTGGAGGACGACGTGAGGAGGTTGGTATTCTTAAGAGATCCCCCTTTCTTCAGTGTGAAAAACATTAAAACTTTGAGCATCAGTTTTAAGTCATACTTATCTTCTCCAGGTAGCAGAGACGCGCCGGGCCGAGTTTAGCCCGGCTCAGTTTGCTGGACCGAAGAAAATAAGCCTGAACCACCTGCTGAACTTCACCTTTGAACCACGTGGAGGTAGTGGTGGTGTCGGAGATGGAGGCCACTCCTGCTGGGGCCGCCGAAACAAATGGGGCCACAAGCACAAGCCCTTCAACAAGGAGCTTTTTCTGCAGGCCAAGTAAGCAGCCTCAACACACCGAACATGATACGATGCAGAGAGCCTGAAACTGTGGGAGTCACCTGACTTTGTGTGTTTCAGCTGCCAGTTCGTGGTGACTGACGACCAGGACTACAAGGCTCACTTCACTGATCCTGACACTCTGGTCAACTGGGACTGTGTGCAGCAAGTGGTGAGTGTTTGTCGTCTGCTGAGCCGTGTTACTAGCGTTCATACCGACGCGCTCGCTGTTCTGACCGTCCGTTCATGTACGTCTCCAGCGCATCTACAGTCACGAGGTGCCGTCTTGCCCCATCTGCCTGTACCCTCCTTTGGCAGCCCGCATCACCCAGTGCGGCCACATCTTCTGCTGGCCGTGCATGCTGCACTACCTGTCTCTTAGTGACAAGAGCTGGTCCAAGTGCCCCATCTGCTATGAGGCCGTTCATACAGCTGACCTGAAGAGGTAAATGAGAAATGAATAAACTTTGTAGCCTGAAGTAAAAGACAGTCAGAGGGGAGTAATTATTTCTTAAAGGGACGTTTCTCTTACAGCTACGTCTAACGCTTGGTTTCTTGTTGCAGTGTGGTTGCTATGGAGACCAGGCAGTACGTGGCTGGTGACGTCATCACCATGCGCCTGATGCGGAGGGAAAAGGGGGCTCTGGTGGCCATGCCGAGCTCTCAGTGGGTGAAGGTGGAGGAACCTGTTCGCTTTGGAGGTGAGAGACGAATGGGGGGCGAGGAGCGAAACTGTGAAGGATTAGTTTGATTTCCATTTCTACTCACTCAACATGTGATGACGTGTGATTCCAGATGCGAGTCTTAGCCCGTACTCCAAGCTGCTGCTGATCTCCCCGGCCCAGGCCTTGAGCCTGGTGGCGGAGGAGAAGGCCGTCCTGCAGGCTCAGCTCAGCCAGGAAGAGGACGCCCACGGCTGCTTCATCCAGAGCGCCCTTTGTCTTTTGCAGGTAACTGGAGCTAACTAGTTATTTTCTCTGTACTCGAGTGAAGCAATAAACAGCACAAAGTGAACAGTAACTGTAAAGTGAGCGTGTTCAGAATGTATAAATCAGCTGGTATAACGAGAAATACTGAAAAACACACTGGATAAAAACCAAGAAGTAGGTTTTTGTTATTCCACCAAATAGAAAATCATGCGTTTATTATATATGAAACCTTCTTAATGACTCAGAATAAAACCACACAGACTGATCATTGAACTGTATGTCTTTATGGTTTTAGGAGGGAGAGGAAACGCTGCTGAAGCAGCAGAAGACAAACGCAGGCGACAGCCTCGACTTCTCCTCTCTGACTCTGGAAGAAGCTTCTTCTCCTGTGGAGGAAGTGGTTACTAACATCAGCAGCACCAAGGTCAGTCAGAGAACGCCTCTGTTCAGCGTCCTTATTGTGTCCGTATGTTCTTCCGCCATGTCGTAGCTTCTACTTCTGTTACGGTTATACTGTGCATGTGATCAGTAAGAGGAGTCTGTGTCTTTCATTTGAAGCCTGTGCTGCAGTACTCCTCTGCATTTGATGACGAGGTGGCGGAGGTCCCAGAGGACGCTGCTGCAGAGCTGCCCGGCTTCCCTGATGGCATTTTGGAGTGTGTGCTGGAGGAGCCTCCAGAGGCAGCCCCAGAGCTCCAGCCCGATGAGGAGAGCCCTGCCAGCCAGGCCGAGGCAGGCCGCCCCTCAACCAGTGTGGTGCACGGACCCTACTACTATTTCTACCAAGGTGGGCGACTCCCTGCACTCCTGCTGCAGCCCTGCAGGGTTTCCTGTGCCCACCAAAACCAGCTGAAGCTGATTTTGAACTTGTGTCATGCTTGACTGCTGGAAGGGAAATGTTGCTTTGAGGAAACTAAGCTGCAAACACCAACTGATCAGCCATGTCAGGCTAAAGTACGACATGGGACAAATCCTGTTTGGTTATTAAAAATCTGAAAAGAGTAACGCTATCATACTTAAATCATAGCTGGAAAGTCGTGTACTCGTTAGTCACAGAATTAATTAAGGGTGTGTTGGAGTCTGACCATTAAAAAGTGCAGGGAGCCTGTTTGCATTGACTGTGTGGGCTTCTGGCTTTTCTTCACTCACGTTTAAACTTTTTCTCGTCACCTTTTCCTCACGTTTCTCCGTCCAGCTGACGACTGCCAGCAGATGTTCCTGCATCCTGTGAATGTACGCTGTCTGCTGCGTGAGTACGGCAGCTTGGAGGCCAGTCCTGACTCCATCACCGCCACCGTGGTGGAGACGGTGGGACACACAGTCACTGAGGTCAGCAAGCAAAGAAACACAAGTCCTATACTGTTCAGATCGTTCTGGTGGAGGTGATTTAGCTTTTAGGTCGTATTGTTCACCATAAAACTGCTTTAACAATGTTCTGTAACCAGTGATCTGTTGGTCTGCGTAAACGTATAATATAGAACTATGTCTAAAAGCGACTAGAGCTGTTTATATTTTGTTGCGCTGCATTCTTCCATCATCCCAAATGTTTCCAACAACGTTCAAATCCAGAATAATCTGTGAATTTATTCAAAGCAACGGTGCGTTCAGTCTCCTGTCACTATAACTGCGGTGGCAGTTGTTTAACAATGAAGACAACGACTCCCATGATCCCACACTGCCTGACGATGTCATCAAGCTGCGTCTTCGAAAACCCTGTCACTGCTTTAACACGTGTTTCCTGCGTGTCTGTCGCAGGAGATCCGTCGTCGGCATCGTTATCTGGCTCATCTGCCGCTCACATGCGAGTTCAGCATCTGCGAGTTGGCCCTGCAGCCGCCAATCCTGTCCAAGGAAACGCTGGACACATTCGCAGGTAAGAGCGCATCGCCCGCTTTGAGGATGTGAGTTTACAGCTGGAGATTTCATAGATTACAAATGCTGATCGTGCATGTTTTCCTCCAAACGGCTAGATGACCTGGAGAAGAGGAAGCGGCTGAGGCAGAAGAAAATGAGGGATGAGAAACGCAGAGAGAAGCGAATTGAAATTGAAGAGAACAAGAAGCAGGGTAAATGTAAGTACCTGAAACATGGACACAGAGCTGAGACGTCAGAGTGGGGGCTGTAACCGTCTGTGACCGTCTGTGCTCGTATGTCCCTCCAGATCCTGAGGTGCATATTGGATTAGAGAACCTTCAGCATTTCCCAGCGTTCGGCTCTCCGCCTTACAACAGCAGCCCCCCAGTTCAGCCTGACTTCACATTTGCCCCCCCTTCACCCCTCAGCAGCAGTCCTTCCTCCGGTAAGAGCAGCTGCTGCTTCAGTTTAATGTTCAGTGCTGCAGGTTTCATCTCTGTCCGGTCCTGGTTTGTAGTCTGTCTTTTGAACTCTGAGTTGATCTTTTGTTGCTTTAGATGGGATGAGATTCCCAAGTCTGAACGGGCAAAGCACTTCACCCATTGTGGGTAGTGTGGAGGACGACTCCCACTGTCTGTCCTTTGCACAGGTGTGTATGGCAAGCACACGCATTTCAACATGGCAACATGATCCAACGATGAAGAGCTAATGGTGCAGTGTATAACGTGTGACTGTGCCCCGTATAGATGCTAAGAGACGGGAAAGCCAGAGTCGATGCTGGGCCCAGGATCACCCCAAAGAAAGGTAGTGAAGACTGTTGGATGTTCATGTTACAGTTTTAAATATAAAATTTCCCACTGATTCACAAACATGTGATACCTGGAACAAATATAAGTTTAACATTGAGTGTTGCCTCCTGTTGAGATTGAAAAGCCGAGACATCATCAGTGTCCTCTGGACTCTGAAGTCTCTCTGTAGAAATTAACTCTGTGTTCACATCATAACACCTGCATGAATCTACACAAACTAAAGAGAAGGCTGAAAAACACAAAACTGAATTCCTTCTTGATGAGCCGGAGCAGCCAAAAGTTCACTGAAAACACTAAAATAAAGCCGCTGTCAGTCCACCTTGTTGTTGACTGAATAACCCAAACAGATTTTAAACAGGGAGGCGTATAATGAGAATCATTCACATCTGTCCTTTCTGCAAAAGTAACTGAACTTAGAAATAAAACTCTGGGTTTAACTGATGTTTCCAAATTTTCTACCGAAACAAGGATTGATAATTTCAGTTTAAACGCTTGTAAAGTGTGTTATTTGAAAAAAGTCAGTATATGAACACTTGTTCTATTATTTTAATACATTAAATTTGGTATAAAAGCAAAAGTCTTTTCTAAATGTATCATGAACGATACCTGGCACCAGTAAACCAATAACTGAAACTTCACTTGTCTTTAAACACATCTCCACACGTATGATTCCTCTCTGCTGGTTAATGAGCTCGGATCAGCCGGGACACGAAGCTCGTACTGATTTCGCTCACACGCGTGTGTCGTTGCATATTTCCTGTAAAACCTGTTTTTTGACATTAACGGCTGTGGAGCAGCGTAGCTCCCCGGAGGCTTCCTGAACTCAGTCTCGCGTCTTGTGCCGTGCAGATACGCTGCTCGCTCCCCCGGCAGCAGACAGCGACGGAGAGAGCGACGGCTCGGACCGGGTCCCTGTGCCCAGCTTCCAGAACTCCTTCAGCCAGGCCATCGAGAAGGCGCTCCTGCAGCTGGACAGCGGTTCAGCTTCTCCTCCACGAGCTGTTGTGGAGCCAGGTGAGGCGTCTGGGAATTAACAGGAAATAGAATTTACGTGTTTGTTGTAAGACCTGCATCCACCGTTAGTGTTGTCTTCTCTTTCAGATGAGAAAGGAGGAAAGAAGAAGAAGAAGAAGCAGAAACTTCTGTTCAGCACATCCATGGTTCACACAAAGTAGACGACACTGAAGTTCATGTCATCATAGTTTTTCTTGAGTTAATCTTCCCACTGCTTGTTTTTACTTCCATGCAGACCTTTCTTGGAACTATTAGCTACAGCTGTAGGTGTAGTTCATGCTGCTTTTAGTCATTGTTCCATGGGTTTAATCCACCGTTTGGTTGGCATCCATCAGTTTGATTTGCGTTTTGTTGTACTATTAGATCAAAGCTTTGCAGCAACCTCCTGTCACACTGAAAAGCCTTTTGAGTAGGATTTTCTATCGGCACTAAGTAAAGAAAAGAGTATAACAAGCTTCTGGCTCTCATTATCTGTTTTCATGGCTTCAGATTCTTTACGTTTGTCACAGGTGGTTGCTGTATTAAGAACGTTCCTGAAGTGGACCCTGAGTGTTTTCTCTGGGATCCATGAGTAACATGGATAAGATGATTCTGGGGTGCTTTGCATTAGAGTAGCAGTCAGCCAGCTGCAGAGATGTTGCACCTTCTGATCTTTCCAGGATACTCAGACATTAACAATCTGGACCTTCACATTAAAACAGATGGAAACAATGAACAGATTTTTCCCAGTACTTATCACAGGTAACATTTGGAGTAGTGCCTCGTCGCCCTTCTAGAGAATAGATTTTGGAGATGGCTTCTTTGAGATCTATGCTCCAGTATTTTGTAACAACAATATGAATACATAATGTTGTAGTACCATTGTGAGGAAGTGAAAACACAGTATTGTATTAAAGAGGTTAAATCCATTGGTGCAGCAGAACTTCAGTGTATTGGTCAAACCATAAATGCACACCTCTCATTCAGTTTCTCCTCTGTATCATCTTCAGTTGTAGAGTGTTTACTAACCTGTAACATTACTCCCCCAGTTTAATTTCAGTGTTTGAAGATGTGTGAAGAATCGCTGACCTTTAAGGAGTGCTTGTGAAGAAAAGGGGATTGAAAATGTGTTTTGTTGGAGGGTTCTTTAATTCACCTTTAATTTTGAGCAAGTATATAGACTAGTAAACATAACTAGTCTGTTGAAATGAATAAACAATTATGCACAATCGAGGAGCCGAGTGTTTGATGCTGCTACTAACTAATAAATGATGTTTGGTAAGGACAAAAATGAAATGTCACCATCAGATTAGGACAGGAGCTGCCATCTTTGCGATGCAGTATTCACTTTTCTCCACATGAGGGCAGATGTGAGCAGTCTGATGTGTGTAGTGTGATCAATTTGTTAGAAAGTTACCTCAGCCACAGAACTATTGGTCCATACGTTGACTGATGTATGAGCAGGGTCAGACAATTAAATGTGCAAGGCTGTTGAAATACATGTATTAGTTTCCTTATTCATAAAGCAATACGTTTCTTCATCAGACATCAGCCAAAGTTTTCTTCTATTTAACTTTTTGAAACTGGTAGTGTCTGTTTATGTTGAGCTGAGGAGATAATCAGTAAATTCTGCATAGCTGGGAGGGATGGTCCCATTTTCATTCTAATAAAGCTAAGGATCCGTCAAGTTATCCATATCAAGCGCAACATCAAACCGGAAGTCATGGTGATTTGCCTTAAAGATTTACGAGCTGCATCAAGAGTGTAAAATAAGGTCAACTTTATTAATCCACAGATGGCGAAATTAGGGTGTCACAGGCAGTAAGCAATACAACTAGCAAAGGCAAGAGAAATAAAAAATACAAAATAAGAAGTTGACTATGTTAACATTTTATACAAAAGACTTTGAAAAATATATTGCCGATGGAAAATGGACAGTTTATTTTGAGTGTCCTGTAGATTAAAACAGACTCCTCCGATGTAAGTGGATTTATATATAGATTAACGGCCCTGAATCTAACTCCAAAATACTACTTTAATATTATATATACAGTCGTCACGCTTTATTTTGAAAGTACTAACCGGAAGACGCATGTCGATAACGGCTCGCCTGACGCTGGTAGAGAGGCTAACCAGTCAGGCGGCTTGTTCAGCGCTGTCTAGTCGAGCCTGTCAACAACACTGCAACCTGAGACGGGATAGCCAGCCAGTTGGCTAGCTAAGTAAACCAGCTAGGTTAGCGGCTGTGCTACTACCCCCTGTATTAACCAACTGTCACGACTCGGAATTATACCGTTAACTAGTTTGGGTTTATTGTGCTTGAAGTTGTTTCGACAGGAGAAGAAGCCAAACCGACTTTCCCGGTCGGTAAGTTGTCTCCAGTTCGGATCAAACGGCGAAAGACGGGCTCCGTGAGTGTTTCCATTTTGCGAGTCCAGCCTCTTGAGTCGTTAGCTTCCCGCTGCTAGCCAGCGAGCCGCTGATGCGTTTGTGTTTTCCGCTCAGTTGAAGCCTGCGGACTTATCGGACAGCTTGAACTCCACGTTTGCGCTGAGTGCGTGATGCTCGTTCGAGACTTGTGCGGAGTTTTCGTTCTTTAAGTGCCCCCCCCCCCGATCCGAGCAGGCCACCTCTTCTGTCGGCTAAAACTGGACCGGGTCAAGTCCACGATACGAGCCAGTGTAGGTGAGCAGGCAGGACACAGGAAGAGCTCACACTTGTTGCAAATTCTGCACTGGGCAGACTGGTTTTAATGGAAATCACTGTCATGGAAAGTCATTAAATTAATGTAGCTCAGTTAATTAGTAAGTGAAACAACCGTGGTAACGTTATTTAGACTTAATTGAATCGAGTTACTGTTAATTGGTGATCTGCATGTTCTTTCCTCAGGGTTCCTCTGTAGTATTTGACAGGTACACATTGAATCGAGCACATTTACACTCTAATTTGTTAAACTGTGCTTTCCTCTTTTTTAGTAGTAAGAAGACTGAAAAGCCCAACAATAATCTACCACATCAAGTCCTCATTAATGCTGATAAGTGCAGAGTATTACTGGATGGCACTGTTGCATCGCACGGTTGTGGATTGTAATTCAAAGCTTTATTGTACACTGTGTGAGAACACCCTCAACAGAGATTAAACTTCTTCTTTTTAGCTGTTAATAGATCTGCTGATATGAAGTTGTTTATTGTCTTTCAAAGGAAATTCCCTCAGTATAACTGGCTGAACCAGGTCAGGTCTTTATCTGTGACTGGTAACACACTGCAGTAAAGCACAACAAACAGTGCTGGCCTGCCCTGTGCCCTGCTGTCCTTCTCAGTGTACTTCCTGCTAGAAATCAAAGAAATGTGTCTGACTTTTGCTGCACACGCTTCTTAAAGATGTCGCCAAGTATTTGAAGTATTCAACACGTGTGCTTACTATTCTCGAGGTAATGCATATCTGGACTTTTGTCGTGTTTGTGAGGAACAGTCTGATGTGTAAGGCTTTATAAGGCAGACGCTTTCCTAATCCCTGCTGTGCTGCTCGACCCACCATCACAGTGAATGTTTAGCATTCCATCTTAGCGAAGGCGTTTCCTGTCAACATCTGAACTTCAAGTTCTCAACTTTTCAGTCTCTGCTAGCCGAGCACAAGCTCAGGATCATCCCGTTTCCTGCTTTTCCCACATTTTCACGCAGTACATTTATGGATAAAAATGATTTTAATCAGCACCTGAGTGGAGCAAACCAATCAGTATAACTCAAATTCTGGAGCGGACAGACAGACGTGGCTCACACAGAAAAGGTCGACAAGCAGTTCAGTTTACAGCATTTATTGCTTGGATTTCCATAGATAAAAAAGTAGTGTGTGAACGATGACGGGTGACCTGGGATCAGGGGCACGATGCAAATATAAGAACAGGAAGAGGTCAGTTCGTAGCAGCACTCAGTGAATGACGCTCATCGTGCATTGTGTTGTTCTTTATGTCTGGACGTATGCGTCAGCTCCAATGTGTGGGTGTGACCGTGTTTACTCAAGTCTTCGTCAGTGTAAACATCATCATCCATTTTCTTCTGTACGGAGGCGTGAGTAAGAAGCCGCGTAGTTGCTCTGCTGTGATTTGAGAACGACAGCCTCCACAGCGGCCGTCTTGATGAGTGAATTAAAGCTCGTGTGCTCTGTTGACACAGTGACTCCTTCGCCTCCTTCCTCCTGTGTGATATGACATCGCTGCTTGGTTACAACAAAAGCCAGAGCTCCACGGCAGACGGTCGGCGTCTGGTCAGGTAAGATGTGATCCAGTATTTCTCTGACAGCTGCTGGTCTGAACATGTGGGAAGTATTATCACATGTGAAGAAGGAGCCTCTTAAAGGGCTGTTTTCTATCTGTCTATCTCCTGTTCTTGTGTTTATCTCTCTCACTATAGAAACAAATGATAAAACTGATGATGAGCTCTGGTTATCTCAGTTATCACTAAGCCTCCTTTAGTTTGTCGAGTCAGTTTAAGATAAACATATGAAATTTCACGATGGGAGGAGGCGGTCTGCTGTGACTCGCTGTGGAATCCCACATTCACGGCTGAAGCCTGATTTGCCTGCGTTACAACATGAAAAAGAAAACAATCACATTGTGCCGTCGTCCAGCCCCTTCCCTGTCTCAGGACGCACCTTAAAGGTGCACAGTCCAAATCACGAATGCGTTGGTAATTCAGACTAGTAATTCACATTTTGCTTAAAGGCTTCAGTAATGCAGTAATTAATTCAAAATATTTTATTTAAAGTGCAGGATCACCATGCAGAGTGGTCCCAGTGCACTTTACAATAGGATAAAACATACAGCAGGCAATACAATAATAAATAAAACAACCACATGTTTGAAAAGGTGGTGAGGTTCTGGGGTTAGACTGTAACAAAGTGTGCTAAGGCAGGTTTTAAAGATTTCATGTGTCATGACTTTTAAGATGAACCAAGAGTCAGCTTGGCTAACATGCCGAGGGACCTCTTCCTCCTCGCTTTTTTTATGTGCAACCAGCATCAAAACGTCTGCTGAGTGAACGAAGCCTGCAGCCAAACGAATACGTAGTGTGTGGAAATACTGGAGGTGTAACAGCTCAAACTGAACAACATGCAACGTGTGCTGAAACAATAGTTATATTCGCATCATTTTCGTGTCATCGCAGAGAAAACGCTGGTGTGATTGATAATATAAATGGCTGCATCCCATTTAGTTTCTCCAGTTTCAGGCTCCTGGTATTGTGCATGTTGGCTCATTGGGACGCTTTAATGGACCTGAGCTGTCATTAATGTTTATTCCATCTGTGTTTTTTTTTTTTCAGATGAGTCCATTTGTCTGCTGTGATGAGGGTTTTCATAGGAAATTATAGAATATTCAATAAAAACAGTGAAGACTGAGAGTTAGAGTCAAAAGGATTCTTCATCCTAAATTACCTAAAATGTGCAGTTTGATTCTTGACTTTAATGTGTTCCTTTCACACCTTTTTCCTCTTATGTCCTGTCAACATGTCTTTGGTGAAACAGGCCTGTCAATGTGAATGATAGAAGACAGTAATTGATTATCCCTTATTAGCTATCACCACATACGCTTTAGCCTGCGAGATGATCAATGACCTAGATATCTTTCTCTCCCAGGTGTATAATTGTCCTGCAGTGTGAGACACTCCCAAGTCAAAGTCCACAGTAGTGTTAATGGAGCGGGCGCTGTTACAGGCTTCAGGGTTTGTTGTGTTAGTGCTGCGGTGAAGAATCTCATTCATGAAAAATGAGCATTCATTAGTTTTCTTTTTACTTCAAGGTGCGGTTGACGAGGATGGCTGCTCAGGTGGAGGTTCAGACCGGAGAGGTGGGGAGGACAGTGGTGGGAGGACGACTTCACCTGAGTCCCCTGACTGACTCCAGCAATAGCCTCATCGAGATCCCTCCCATCAGCCAGTCCCACAACATCACTCCGGAGCCCAACAAACCTGTTCCAGGCCCCAAACCACGGCTCACTCCCAAACCCTTTGCTGTGGAGAGAAACCCCACTATTAGGCCCATAGTTGCCCCTAAGCCTCAAACCAAACCCAGACCAGAGTCCACTCGCCCTGCTGGATACAAACCAGAACCTCCATGCAGTCCAAAGCCACAGCAACTGTCAGGCAAACCTGGACCGGTGTCAACCAACCCCAACCGCCCTGCCTCTACCTCCTATAAAACATCCAACAAGTTGATCTCTGGACAAACAACCAAGCCAGTAGTCCAGCCATTCAAACCAGCCCCTTCCCTCGACCCTGGAGACCCCAGCAAACCCAGCCCTCCTGTTCCAGTAGAGCGGCAGAAACCTGGTGCATCAAGCTTGGGCCATTCGAAGAGCTTTAAAAAGCTTCCAGCAGCAGAGTGGTCTGGAACCACAAAGACCGAAGGCGAGACAGACCAAGTGACATCCAGCAAAGGTGGATCCTCCATTACCAGAGCCAAGTCCATGGGATTTCTCCTTCAGGTGGGGCAGGAGGAGGAAGAAAAAGCTAAACCTGAGGCAGCAGTGCCGCTGCGACCCCAGCCCAGAGGCTCCAGGCCCAGACCTGTATCAGCCATTTTCCCTGACAGTCCAACCAAGAGAGAGGCACCACTTCCTGCCCCTCGCTGGGCCGGGAGACGACCACTTTCAGCCGATCTCACGTCCAAATTTGAGTCTATTGGTCTTTCCCTGCACCGTAAAACTCCAAAGGTGAATGCTAAGGAGAACACTCAAGAGGAGAACACTCAAGAGGAGAACACTCAAGAGGAGAACGTCCTGCCACAGACAAAAGAACTAGAAAAAACCCTGAAAAGTTCCACACCGCAAAGTACTGAGGGTGTAGCTAAACCAGCTGTCTCAGACCAGAGCAACAAGACAGAAGAACTGACGGTGACTGAGAAAGAGACTGATGAGGATAAACGAGCAGTTAGCATCAAGTCGCGAGGGGTCCTCCTCTGCGATTCGTCTTCCTCTCCTGGGGCAGGTGCCGCAGGCCAAGATCTCCACTCTCCAGTCCCGCCAGCCCCTGAAACCGAACCACCAGTGGGCGTTAAAAAGCTCATCAAGCAGCTGACAGAGGACACACCACCAGCTCAGAGCCCTGTACCGAAACCACCACTGAAGCCCCGCCCCTTGCCCCTCGACCTGACTAAAAGGTGAGAGCTGCTCTTAATGTCTCCTCGGCCGGCTTTTGTCCCACGTCTTTGTCCTGGAGTTCCATTGTCACGCATGGCTTTTTGTCTTGTGTCATGTGTGTTCATCAGGTTTTCATCCGAGAGGTCGCCAGACCTTGGCAGCGTTTCCTTCAGTGAGGCAGCAGATCGCCATTACATCAGCAGAGATCCTCAGAGGAGGGTAAGAGAGGGAGCACGCCTCTTAGGAACTGGTTTCTGCTGGACTCAGCTTATGTTTGACAGACAGAAGAGAAGCAGTGTTACAGCTTTAGCTTCCGTATGCTATCCTGTAAATGGAGGTGTGTGTGTTTTTGTCTTCTGTCGGCACAAGATCACAAAACAGGTCAAATCTGAGAAGCAGACTGTGACCAAGTTGACAGAATGAACCTGATTATTTGTCTGCGGACTTCTATAAAAATGGGCATGAACATGTAAATGATGGTGAAATGTACCTTTAAAGGATAACTTTCGTTTTTTACAACCTGGACCTTATTTGTAGCATTAAATACGCCCATTTACTCACCCAGACAACTTTGGTGGCATTTGGAGTCGTTTTGAAGAAATTAGCCCCAGAGGAGCGGCGCGTATATCTGTATAATGCGAGTACTCGGGGCATCCATGCGCAGCCTCTATATAACGCATAATCTGCGGCGAAACTTAATATTCCAATATTTTGTTATGATGTGCTGGTGCTATTCCCCTCTGAGCCCGTGGTGGCATGTTATCAACATCCGGCGTCTCTAGACAACCACCTCTGACGTGGATGATGTCATTACCGAACGCCATAGCTGTGCCAAACTACAGCTAAACTAGCCGACCGCCGGCTCAGAGGGGAATAGCACCAGCATATCATCACAAAATATTGGAATATGAACGAGTTTCACCGCAGATTATGCGTTATATAGAGGCTGCGCTTGGATGCCCCGAGTACTCGCATTATACGGATATACGCGCTGCTAATTTCTTCAAAACGACTCCAAATGCCACCAAAGTTGTCTGGGTGAGTAAATGGTCGTGTTTAATGCTACAAATAAGGTCCAGGTTGTAAAAAAACAAAAGTTATCCTTTAAGAATATTCGGAGGGCTCACAGTTGCTGTTGACCTGAAGATCTTCTCCCCGCTGGAAATGGGGCATTACAACAAAAACAACTGTCAGTGCCGTAGATGTACAAAGCTGTGAAACCTAAGACAGCCGACACATTGATCGTCCCCCCTGGCTGCTGGTTATGAAACATGCAGAGAGATGTCAGCGAAAAGGTCAACACAGAGAGGCTTTGATTACCACCTCTGCACCACACCCACTGTTATGAGGCCGACGAGGGGATATCGTTTCTACGCCGACAGTTGTTCATTCAGTCACTTTTACTCCTTTGTGTATTTTCTCCTGTTGTCAAGTCACATGTGCTCTGGTTGTTAAAGCTTTTATTTCTTTCAGATGATTTCAGATGTGTTCAAATGATGAAAAAGTTTTCTCTTCTCACGTATCCGTTCTCTGCCTTTTCGTAGATTGAAGAGTCGCCTTTCACCCCCAGCGAGCAGAGGACATTTGTGGATTTAAAAGACTCAGAGCAGCTAAAAAAGGCTTCCACGCCTGAAGGGCCTGATGCGGGACAGACATTTGGCGTCACTTCCAAGGATATTGGTCCCGGCGGTGACGTACAGACAGTGAGAGCGTCCTTGTTTGAAAATGTTGTGGAGAGGCACAGTGTGCTGATGGTGGACGAGGGCAAACCTGTGAACAAGGATTCGCTCAGCAGCCCGTCCTTTCAGAGAGGAAGCAGTGAGGATGAGGGAACGCTGGTCACTGCCACCTACAGAGAGCCAGTGTCTCCGTCGAGTCCTCTGCGAGTGCTGCACGCCTTTGACACGGTGCATTCAGTGGAAGAGAGCCGGGCGGTGAGCGAGAACATCCCGTCGGCTCAGTGGGAGGATAAGGCCATGACGCTGCGCTCCCGGCGCTCAGAGGGGAGCAGGCCGCCGGCAGAGAGGACCGGTCCAGCACAGGCTGAACCGGCTCTGGCTCTGACGCCGGAACAGCAGCCGCGATACCTGCGAGTCGGAGCTTTGCACAAGTGGAACAACACAGGTTTCGAACAAGAGGCCAGCGCATCAAGGCCAGGGATGCTGAAGGACTCACGGAGGGAAGAAGCAGCGGCTTTGGATAAAAACCGAGACAGACAGAGAGAAGCTGAACAGGAGGAAGTGGCCGCAGCCCCTAAACGGTTGAAAATGCTGCAGGCAGACGAGCAGCCAAAGCCCAGAGCGACATACTTTGCTTTGACTGGACAAATACAGGAGCCGTTTTCTCCTGAGGAGACCGGAGGAGGCGTAGCGGGCTGCGATGAGTTCTCTGTGAGGTCTGCACTGGGCTCCTCCCAAGGGAAGATTCTTCCAGTAAGAAGGAATCCGTCTTTAAATGAAGTGTTAGGCAAAACCTCTCAAGATCAAGTCGAGGAGTCGATGATGAGGGAGATCAGACCGGCGCTGGACGGACAGACGACAGAGGAGATGATGGAGGTGGAGAAGAAAAGGGAACAAAAAAAGGAGTCAGACAGACAAAAGGCAAAAATGAAAGAGCTTGAGAGGGAGAAACAGAGACAGCTGGAAATGGAGAAAGCAGCGCACTTAGAATTTGAACGAATGAAGGAGAGAGAGATGCAAAGAGAATTTGAAAGGCAGCGACAGAAAGCCTTCGAGAAGGAGAAGCAGGAGTTCGAGGAGAAGCAACGTGCACTGGAACGGCAGAAACAGGTGGAGCTGCAAGAACTGGAAAGGGAACGACAACGGCAGCTCGAGAAAGAGAAACGGCGAGAAATGGAGAGACTGAGAAAGATTGAAAGAGAGAAACTTCAAGAGCAGGAAAGAGAGAGGCAGCGCCAACAGGAGAAGCAGAGACAAAGAGAGGAGGAGAGGCAGAGAGAGCTGGACAAGGAGAGACAGCTGCTGGAAAGCCAGAAGGAGAAACAGAAGATGGAGGCGCTGCAGAGAATCCAAGAGCTGGAGAGACAGCAGCTCTTAGAGTTTCAAAAGCAGAAGCAGAAAGAGACGGAGAGGCAGCAGCTGATAGAGCAGGAGAAGCACCGACTCAGAGAGAAGAAGGAGAGAGAGGAGGCCGAGAAAATGAAACAGATGGCGTTAGAGCAGGAGGTGCTGAGAATGAGAGAGATAGATAAAGAAAGGGAAAGACAAAGGGAGATGGAGAGGGAGCGTCAGAAGGAGATGGAGAGGGAAAAGCAGAAAGAGCTGGAGAGACAGAGACAAAGAGATCTAGAGAGGGAGAGACAGAGACAGCTGGACATCGAGAGGCAGGAGTTAGAAAACCAGAGGCTGAGGCAACGAGAGCTGGAGAGGGAAAAGCAGAGGAAGGAGGAGATGGAGAGAATTAAAGAGATGGAGAGAAGACAGTTCTTGGAGTTCGAAAAGCAAAAGCAGGCAGAGAGGGACAGACAGCAGATTTTAGAGCTGGAGAAACGCAGACTGAGGGAGAAGATGCAGAGAGAGGAGGCCGAGAAGATGAGACAGATAGCCAAACAGCAAGAAGCAGAGAGGCAGCGGCTGAAGGAGAAGCAGAAGAAGGAGGAGCAGGAGAGGGCGAGGCTGGAGCCATCACCTCTCCGGCCTAAAGTGGTGGATCTGGACTCTGTGCTCCGAAATGAACCCGTTTCCAAGCCTCCGTCTCAGCGCAGTGACCCTGCGACTCGATGGAAGGAGCCATCTCTGAGAGCGGAGGAGTCCTACAAACCCGCCATCCTCGACATAGATGCTTTCACATCTCAGGCTCAGCTCTCCCACAGCAAAGACTTGTTTCCTGCTCCTGCTCTTCAGGGCGGAGACGCCGGGTTTGGAGCTAGATTACAGCCCACACCTGACAGAGATGTTAGCTGGAAGGTGCCGGCACAGACTGCAGGAGGTTTCACAAGCCCAGTGTGGACGATGTGTCCTCAGGACCCGTGGGAGCTGCGGCCCGTTGAGATACCTGTGGACAAACCCGTGACTGAGCCCAGAAAACAAGGCAACAAACTCAGCCCAGAGCAGCTCCTCCTCAGGCAGGAGGAGCGGCTCCTGACGCCACAGAGGCCCTGGTCCTCTGTCCTGGATGAGCCGCTTCACTTGGCCCCTTTTCCTGGTACAGAGGCCAAAACCAGAGGCTCTACAGGTGAAGGTGCTACAGAGCAGGTCTGGTTCCCCAGAGAGCCACAGTCTCAAGACAGTAGGGGGGAGGTCCAGAACCAAAGGAGGTCACATGGGTCTCAGGTGAGTCAGAGATGATAATAGTCAAATGCTGTGTTTTATGTAAAGATCATCTATAAAACTGACAATTTAAGATTAAGTCTGATGAAAAAACTTAATGTAGTTCTGAATGGAGTGAGTCAAAATGATCATGCAGCACGTTAGTATCTCTCACAGATTCTCAATGCACTACGTTGTGCAGCACGGTGGTGGACGTTTAGGTGATGAGTTCACTTCGCTCCCTGTTTGTTGGTAGGAGCTGAACAGGATGCGGTCCCGCAGTGTGTCACGGCGATCAGCCCCTTCCGGCAGTGCTGTGGACGGAAGCCTGTCCAGGATGAGGAGTCGCAGCGCCCACAGAGAGCAGGACCGCCACAGCTGGGTGAGTCTGGCTGCCGCTCAGCCTCTGCAACAGTAAAACTGGGTTCTGGGAAAGGTGGAACTCCACAGTTCCTGTGTTCAGCTGTTTCTGTGTGTGTGTGTGTGTGTGTGTGTGTGTGTGTGTGTGTGTGTGTGTGTGTGTGTGTGTGTGTGTGTGTGTGTGTGTGTGTGTGTGTGTGTGTGTGTGTCGTGCAGTGAAGGCAGGCAGTAGGTAGAGGTGAGCTGCAGTCAGTTGCCTGATGGCTGACAGCTCACTGCTGCTGTCCTCAGGTAATAAAGAGTTGTGACTAATGTTGATGGCACGCCTTCACCTCCACCCATCCTACGTCACGCTGCAGGAAAGCGACGACCGAACGCCTTCTCAGGCCTGTTATTCAGGATTGGATTAGTCAAATGGTTAATGAGTACATGTCCCCGCCGCTCGTTTGTCAGACGCCTGTCAGCAGGGCTCAGGGAAAGCTGTGAAGTGAAATGGCCTCTAATGATCATGTGTCCCGCAGCCAAACAGACACGTAGTATTTATGACTGCCTCAGTGCTCGTTGGTTGTACCTGTTAGTCCTAGCTTTTAACCTTGTAGTACACAGTAACATTTGTCTGCATATTTGCGACTGAACACATGACATATACACACAAATCATCTGCATTTGAGCACATGCATGTTTCTCAGATATGCAGTCTGGGGCTCACATGGCTCTTTGTCACTGAGGCTGTAATCGTAGGCCCAGGTTGAAGGTTTACACCATGAACCCAGAAGTACAGCAGGTTGCGTGTCATAACTGCATGCTGCTGTGAGACAGAGCTCAGATGAAGTCACTTTGAGTTGAAGTTCAGTAGCGCCATCTAGTGGCTGGTTTTCAGTGTGTCAGTGTCACTGTTCCTGATGCTGCGGTCAGTGCTCGTGTTTTTGGGTTTGAAAGTAGCTCAGTTAACAGTTGGATGTTATGTATTATATTCTAAATAAAGCCATTTTTAAATCATTATTTTATTATCATTTTTCTCTTAATAAGCTATAATCCAAAGTTTAACTCATGAACATTCTGGTTTCTTCAAACTTCAGTCATTACTCTTCAAACTAGCAGCATTATCAAATTATATATCAGGAAAAAATGATTGTGATCATGTTTCTAACCATATCGTCCAGCCCTCGTTCCAGCAGCTGGATGTTACAGATGTTTTTACAGCTCAGGAAATACTGCACATGGAAAAAGATCCACTGTTAGAGATTTCCTGCCATAATGGAAAATGGTACTGAAGATACATAAAATAATATGGTACTGAGTTAGATTATAAAATAGAATTTAAAAATAGTATAACCGTGTCCTCTCAGTGGTTTAAAATCAGGGAGTGTTTGTTCCTTCAGCAGCATGTTTCAGACGTGTTTCATGAATCTGATAACCTGTCGGACTGCAGGAAAAATGTGATAGCGATTATTTTTATTCCAGACATTTACAGAAGTGTAACTTCTGTAAGGTACTCAGATGTCTTCTGGATTTATAGCAACATCACCACAGATAATAACAGGTGAGCACAATGATTATAGTCTGCTTCAAAAAATTTAACTGAAATTCAAGAGAGTCTTTAATACCAAAATCCATCAGAGTTGGCAGAAGTCACATGACTGGTTTCCCTGCCTCGTATTTGCTGGCAGAGGCGTCGACCTCAGACTCACAGATGATAGTAGTGGAGTGGTGACATCATTGATTAAGTTGGAGGCTCTGAGGCTGGCGGTGCAGAGCAGCAGAGATGGGCACCGGCCTGAGAGCTGTGTTTTACTACATGTGGTCCTGCTGTCTGACTCCACACTGTCTGTGGGTGAGTGGCTCTCGTATTACTGATGTTTCTCTGTACTCGCCCTCTTACAACATGCCAAACGTCGGTAGCTGCTCCGCGTGAACTGGAGCTACATCGTCGGCCGTCTCCTTGGCGTGGTCGCTGGTTTGGATTCTGGCTGAGTCTGCGCACAGATTGATGATGTCAGCTGAGGAGGGAAGTGATGAGCGGCCATGAGTCACTTCCCAGAAGGTGATGTTTGGTATTAAGAGGAGGAATATTAGCAGAACTGGCATCACTAATGAGATATAACTCTGTCTTTGTCTGGGATTCTGTCTGTTAGTGTTAACTTTCATCTTTTTATTAAAACCAGCACAGAAAGTTCTTCCTGCCATGGAAACATCTCTCTCATCTTAGCTAGCAGTGTGTTTGATGATTAGAGGAGTACATGTTGGTGTGATGTAGCGTTTGGCATTTTATTTTGAGGAAGGCTGCAACTATTTATCTTTTTCCTCATCGACTATTATCTGGGTTTTTTTTGCATTAGTTCATTAATTATTGTCTTTAAAATGATGGAAAAGATTATCTTCTCGCTGTGTCGCTATTGTTTTCTTTGTCCAGCCAACAATTCAAAACCCAAGTTTGTTCTATTTACAATGAAATCCTCATATTTGACCAGCAGCAACCAGCAAACCAGATGAACCAGATGATTCATCACTTATCAAAATAATAAATTAATTGTCTGTCAATCTGCTAATTGAGTAATTGACACATGAATTTTGAGGATTATGAGGAAAGATGTTTCTGGCACCTCTTGCTACATTAAAGCAACGGTCGCACCTGTAACCTCCAGGTGTTTAAAACGAGTCCTTTAGCTCGCAGGCTGTGTGAGAGTGGAAGCAGACGCTCTCAGGTGAGGCTAAGGTGAGAGAGGTCAGTTTGTGTGCTGTTGGAAACTGAGACGCTCGCAGCAGACCTGCCTGCAGCGCAGCACTTCAAAGCGAAGTTAATCAGATTACCTGTAGGGGGCGTGTGTGCGCAGGGATTCGGCCTCTCTGAGCCCCCTCTGTCCCAGTTTGTTCTGAGGTTAACTCTCTGGAGTCACCCAGTGTCGCTTTATTCAGAGTATCGGTTCACCGGCACCATGCAAGACCTGTTTAAGTAGCACGTAGCAGGAAATAGACGTCAGTTCTCCGACTCTGAGTGAGATTTAAACAAACACTCACTCGACTGTTGAGATTCTTGCTTTTGGCTTCTTTGTGTTGACTCTCCCTTCATGGGCAGAGCCACACCTGTCCCTTCACTCCTCTCTCTCATGCATGTCTAATTGATCTATTTATGGTTTCCTGTCAGACAATGATCGTGCACTTGTGCTCATTGGTATGAGATACCAGCCCGTGTCGGCCCTGCTTTCTCTCTCTGGTTTGAACTGATATTGTGTTATAGAAATACTTCCATTTGTTGCCACTCAGTGCTCTGGCTGCATCAGGCTGGAGCGACTGAACACTGCAGAACGTATATCACCCTCCCCTCTCTCCTCCCGCTCTGAATCAGGGACCTCCCATTCTCTCTCTCTCTCTCTCCCGCTGACTCCGACCCACACTCCCTCCCTCTCCACCCAGTTTCTCCTTGACGCTGAGTCCTACAGCGCTGAGTCCAGAGAGCAGCTGACACATTTTCTCCTACCTGCCCGTACCTGCAGAAAAAGGCGAGGGGCAAGCGTTTCATCTCGGAGCGTTCTCTGGATTTGACTTCTCTGCAGTACTCTGTCCTGTTTTTCTTTTCCTGTTGTGTGTTGGTCACACTCTGGTTTTCCTTCTGGAATACAAATGACTACAGCAGTTTCCCTTTCGCCGCCAGCCGTCCTGCACCATTTCTGCTCGCTGCGTTTTGCCAGGAGGCAGCGCAGCCTCGGGCACCGTGGGAACGTAGCCTCGTTGGACGGATGGATTTTTCAACTTTCACCCTGAGCCTTGTTTTGGAGGATCATCATCAGCTGTGGGAGAGCCGTCAGGTCGGCTGTGATTGAGGCCGGGATCAGGACAGAGGAGCTCACACCTGGGCAGAGGTGTCACTGATGTCAAGAAAATAACAGTTTTCAGTATTATAGCACAGTCTGTGTGATGGAAATGGATAACTGTTGAGGATGTGATTCTGTTCTCCAGTAGTTGTTTGTACTTTGTGTGCTTGAAGCTGGAGGATCATGGCTGGGAAACCTGTTGGTACATAGCGCAGCGGTTTTACAGGCTGTCTCATAGAGTCCTGTTTAACTAGTATTAAGTGCTGGCCTTACTTCACCTTTACCACTGCGTGGCTGTGCCAAGCATATCATAGCAAGCGTATCTTGTGTGCATCGAAATAGACATTAGGAAGCTTCAGGATTCACTTCAGCCCGACAGCCCGGAGCCGGGAGAGTGATGAGTTGAAGCAGAGTCCTGACGGCTCCGGTGGGACTGCGGTGTAGAAAGGCCTTTCTGAGCGGATCTGCGTCCTGTAGCGGTCAGAGACTGGCTGGCGTTATCCGTGCTGCAGTGCTGTAAACAGCAAACGCCATCATCACCACGGTGGACCGGCCGAGCCGTGCTGTCATCTTCCTCGCTGCTGCAGTATTGACCCAGCGGCTCACATCAGCGAACACCTAGGACGCTGTCCCTGGACCGCCTCCTCTCAGCAGACTCTAATGAGACTCAATCAGACTCTGCTGCTGTGATAGGAAGAGTCACAGCTCAGTTCTGACTCCGTTCTGACGCAGCAGGGCTCGTTAGCACTGGCTGGTGATGGAGTATTTGGGGGACAAGCTGTCAGTTGCCCACTCTCACGTGTCAGGATGGGTGGGAAACGTCCGTCGCTCCCTTCACGGCGCGTTCGGCCTTTTATCCAGCTCGGTGGAGAGGGGAGGCAGGGGAGAGGACGGCACCGGGGACTTCAAGAGAACCAACTCCCTGCGCTCCCTGGCCTCCCGCAGCAGGGAGTCCATCCGCAGGTTCTCACTGCGCAGCCAGCAGCGCCTGTCCTTACGCCGGCGCACCGCACCCAACACCCCGACCGCTGTAAGACAACACACACCTTCACAGTGCAAACACACACCAGAGAAGCACCGGTACCACCGTACTGACCAGGCACCAGTATGATTCAGCAGAGTCTGTGTCTGCTATAACTAAATGCTCAGCAGATTAACTTCAGCATCTGTTCAAGTTAAATAAAGCACAAGTGGAATTCAAGTGATTTTGCAGCATGTCCATGCAGCTCTATAATGTCACTGAGTGAACAGCTGCTCCTTCACCAACTATTTGGTCTGAAGCCAAACATGTCAAGAACTTCTCCATCTGCCTCTCGGCTGCTTCTCATCGTGGATTGTCTTTGGCTCAGTGTAAACTTGTCTTTGTCTGTCTGCCTTTTAGCAAAACTGTCGTCATACTGGTTCTTCGGGTCATCATGTGGCCTAACATTTATGTTTTTGGTAATAAAATTAAGCACAAGGACGACAAAAGGTGGGACTCCAGTTAGAAATTGTTGTATTTGAGGACAGAAATGTGCCTCCTTGGCTTCCTCTCACTGGGTCCACCCTGACATCGAACCTGCTCAGTGTTTTAAGTAAAGGACAGATTTAGAAATCCATGCAGGGATGTTGGTACAGTGAATGAAGTCATTCCTATCTTTAGGCTACACCTGTTTGCCAAACTTCTGTGCAAAATCTCATGAGTCACACCTGCTGATGATAAGAGGTGTTTTCATGATGTCAGTGTGGCGTGTTGACACGTCGTAGTTGGTCTGAGACGCCACCGGCGGTGATGGTGCTCGGTGGGAGCAGCGTGCCTCCACACTGGGCTGGTGTTCAGTGGATGAGGAGTATGAGGAGGCAGAGACATTTTCCAGAGATGGAGAACAAGTGCAGGGTTCATACAAAGTCTTGAAAGTTTTGAAAACTGCTATGTACTCCATATACTCCTTGAAAAATGTATGATTTCAACATAAGCTGGTGTTTCATCTGCAGCCACTCATATAAACCAAAACTCTTCGTGTTCGTGTTGTCGTATTTGTCTGTCATCCCTTTGGGTCAAAATTAGCAAGAAAGAAAGTTAAAAGTTAAAGTTTTCACAGTTGAGTTTGTATATGATGACAAAGGCTTCAGGAGTCTGTAGATCTGTGGTTTAGGTAGGTAGGTTTTAGTGCTTGAATTTTACTCTTGAAAAGCTGTATGAACCCTGGAAGTGGAAAGCGTTTCAGTGTCAGAGCTGTTCTGTGTGTCTGTGCATTAAGACGCTGAGTAAACAGTGAAGGCATCACCTGCCGCATGTCCCCCTGCTGCAGTAGAACAGTCTGTCCGCCTCTGTGACCACAGACCGGTGTTCAGTTGCTTCGAGCAGCTTTGGCTGTCGTTGTAACTGATGATGAAAATCTTGAGGAATGTGTGACAGTTGGAGGTGATGAATGCTTCTCTCTGTGTTATTTGTGTGCTTTCTGTGACAGAGTTGTTACTAACGATCATTATCCAGTTAACGAACGAGAACTTTCGTCATGTTTTGAACACTTTTTCTTTTATAGTATGAAAAGAATAAAACACTCATAATCTCAAGGGATTGTGCAAGAAGACAGATGTGTGGACCATGTTGAGACATAAACTGCCAGGCTTCAGGAGGGGTGGAAACATGTCAATACAAGCAGTAAATGTATGGAAACCATCAGTTCCACCACTTTAAGTATGTGTGGACGTGTAGCTGCTGGAACCTGTGTGTGTGTCCTGGACAACAGCACTTTCAACACATTCATCAATCTGTACAATGAAGAGACAAATGTGTACCTCAGTCGACATAAAAAGGAGGAAAACAACCACCAGACTGAAGGAAATGAGAATAATCCTTTAAGTCAGGTGCTCTCCATGTTCAATTCTTAAGCCGAGTCAGGTTTTTACATTCTTTCCTCTGTTCTTACAGCACTGAGTCTGTATGAACCACTTAAACAATGGAAGAACAGTTTGTCTTAGTTTGCCCGTTTGTTGACATGAGATTAGCGCTCGTGGGAGCAGTTGTTTTGAATATCTGGAGGATATTGATATTTATTACTGCTGCATGTGCGAGTGCACACAGAGCGTATTTTCCCACTCCACCCCGGCCAGATTGATCAGAGCAGATGGGAATGGGGAGTGGTGACGTGCTGCAAGTATAATGTGGTGATTGAATGTGTTTCTATGGCTGTTAATAACCCAACAGTGTTTGAGATGGTCCCATCAGATAACGAGCTCGATGGGGAGCCGCAGAGGTTTTTAGGGTTTGATTGGAAGATAGCACACACACACACTTATTTAGTTTGACTGGGATCCTGGTTCTTGGTAACTGGGTTGTTAGCTGGTGTCTTGGATGCTGTGTTCATGTAAACACACTTCTTGTGTGTACAGTGGCTGCTCAGTCTGTGCTCTCCGCCCTGATGAAGACCATCCGTCGGGTGCTTTACAGCAGAGTCCTCCTCTTCTCCGGCAACAGCAACGAAGCGATTCACTTTCCATTTCGCCGTTGAGGTATCAGCCACCGCAGGCGGCTGTTTCTCCGTCCGGTGTCGGGGTGATATTGTTGTGTGTGCCGCTCGGCGATCGGTGTGTTATCCAAGGCCTCGCTCCAGCTCCTTCCTCCTCAGATTGTCAGTCAGGCCTGTTTAGTGATCAGCCCTTTCTCTCCTTCACCCTTCCATTCATCCGCTCTTTGTTATGCTGTTTCCCCGACACACCCTTCCTGTCTGGGGGAAGCTGGCTGTTGCTAATGTTATTAAGGGAAAACCTTCCTCCTGACAGCTGTAAATCACTGGTCCTGGGCCTGTTGGTTCAGGATTAACACGCTCTCATGTTTGTGGTCGGTAGCAGAACCTGCACCTGAACGTCCAGTCGGCAGAACACGTGATCAGCCGTGGTGCTTCAAGGTTTTTTCTTCTATTGTTTGGCCAATAAAACCTGTTTGACCTGACATCGTAGGTTCATTCAGACGGCAGCAAAAAAGAAAGAAAGAGTCCGACTGAAGTCGAGTTCTGAGGCTGTTGAAGCCATTATTTCACTGAATGATAGACGGTGGGAGATTGTGAATGAGCTTATAAAAGGCTTTTACAGCCTCTGCTTTGAGCTGCCTTTTCTCTCAGCTGAAGAATAAAACAACATGTTCCAGCAAAGGCAGCGTTCCTCCTCCGTGCAGGCCAGGTGAGGGTGTGTTCGGGGTGTGTTTCGGTTGGGCAACATACACACATAGGATCGCAGTTTTTAAATGCAGAGTTTTAGTAGGCCTGGTTTTAAGATCGTTTGGCATTTTGACAACAGTGAGCAGCGACAGGTGGAAGAGAGACGTTCTTAATACTGAAGTCTGAGCTGGAACTGATCATGATACTGTCACCTGTTAATCAACCTGTCCAGAGAGATATTTTCGGGTGAGTGTATGTCAGCAGGTGATGGCTGGGCTGTTGGATGTGTCCTCTGACCGCGTCTGAAGGAAGGAGTGTTTATAGCTGTTGGCTGCACTTGAAGGCAAAACAAAAAGGCTGCTGCAATAAAGACACGTTATGAATCACAGATAAGAGTGAGCACTTTTGGAGCAGTCTGGAGATGGACGTGAACAATAAAAAGAGAAAAGTTCAAAGCTGCTTCAGTCATTTTCAGCCTCAGTTCCACTGTCAGGAAGGTGTTTTCACACACTGTTTCAGGGCTGATACCCTCATAACATCAGTCCAATATTCTAATCCACTTAATGCAGCAGTTGTCCAGGTGTGTGCAGGTGACTCTCTGTGACAGCATGCTTCTCCACCTGCAGACTGAAAGAGCTATAACCATGAGCTGGTCCTGGCGCCTGGAGACGATCCAACACTTCGACCCTGCGAATTAGCCTTTAAATCATACATTTACTGCTGGGCCACAGTTCGTTAACAGAAGGTTTATCAGGGCTGCTGTGCAGTAAAAGTGTTATTGATCTGCAGCTTCTGCTGATACTGTAGTGACTGAATGAATCACTCAGTAATGTTTGTACAGGTCAGTCACTGTCTCCTTTGAGGAGGACATACAGCGGCTAATTCAGACCGCTGGAGGAGTCGACTGTGTGTTTGTACACGTTCAGCCTTCAATCTGATTCAGACTGAAGGTTTTGTTCAGCGTTGTCGGTGGAGGCAGGACTCTTCAGTCTGGGACCCTGAGCTGTCAGCCTGCAGAGGGTGAGCTCAGTAAATCCTTGAGAAGTCGATGAACTTGAGGACTTGAGTGTTTTCTGCGATGCAGGAAGCAGAATGTGGTTCAGCTCTCTCTCTCTTTTTCCACTGTCCTCTCTTCTTCTTCTTCTTCTTCTCCTCCTTCTTGCAGAACTCTCGTATAGAGAACCGTTCTGGTGGTTTAGAACCTGAGGGACGACAGATCCAGGTGTATCGCATGTCTCTGCCCGCCCCCTGAGGCACCAGAGGGCTCTCCTGTTGTTTTGTCGTATATAGGCCGGGGTTATCAGTTCATGCGTGCCTCTGCGAGCTCTGAGACAGTACGTCCTCTGTACCGGCCTCATTAAAAGAGCCACGGTTCAGTAAACAGCAAACACACACTCAATCACCGTCCCACCCGTCTCCGTCTTTGTCCCCGCTCTGGTCCCGTCTCCATTAACTCGTCCCTTCACCTTTCATTATCCGTCTCACTGTGCTGCTGCTGGCTGCTCAAGCTTGAAAGCAACACTTTGGCTCTTCAGTGGCAGCGTTGATACTGATTTACTAGCTGCTGTGTTTCAGGACTCATAATAACTGTTCTTAGCAGTTGAACAGAATTTTGCCCAGTGAAGACATCCAAACCCATCTCGTCTGATCGATTCTTCCTCATTCAGTCGTTGTTTTCTCCACAGGTGCAGCAGCAGCAGCAGAGTAACAGTGGTGAAGAGGAGGGGAGGGACTCGGGGACACCTGTCCGTGACACCGACAGTCAGTATGGGACCTGGGAGACAGGACTGCGCACTGATGACAGGTGAGTCCACAGATGTGATGTGTTCAGTGTGTTTACATGCAGCATCCCAAACTACCAGAATCATCTGTTTCATCATGAAAAGTTCACACAGACACAACTACAGAAACCACAAATACATATGCAGCATCATCCATGTTAACAACAAATCATTTAATCAATATCATCTTAATTTCTGCTTCCTAATAAGTGGTTTAGACTTAAACTGTTCTCATCTGTGTGTCGATGTAAAACATGAACTGATTAAGAAGTTGTAGCTGGTGTTTGATGGAGTAGCACCAGTCGCACCAGTGTTAACGCAGCACATGAAGGATGTTTTTCACTGATCACAGTGCAGATTATTGTCTCTACATCCAGTGTCTGAAGCCTCAGAGGAGCTGCATGAGGTTTAATGATGAAGCACAGATTCATTATCATTAAAATGTTTGTGTTGACTGAAGTCGTCCAAACTTCATTTTTACATCTTACGTCATTTTGATTTAAAATGTGTTATTTACAATAAGACCAACTATTAAAATCATTTTCCTAATAAAATAAATAAATAATAAATAAATAAATAATAAATAAGATTTCCTAATAAAATGATTTTAACCGCAGAAACGCTGCACATGGACGAGCTTCTGTCAAACCAGTCGTAGAGCAGCATAAATCATCGAGCATCAGATGGGTCAGATGGATTATTGAAATAATAACACCAATGTGATCTTTTAATGCCTGAAATCGTTTGTCTGCGTGCCCTGATGATGTTGCAGCAGGATGAACTGATACCTTTGCTGGTTTTGATGTCTTAAAATGATTCCGGCACTACCCTGCACCACAGACAGATGTCAGTAGTTACATTATAATCTGTCACTGACCTCCTGTGGTCAGGAAATAACACCACAGTAACCAGCACTGATGAGAATGGATGATAGTTCAATTCAAAGTATTGATATATATGTACGTATGTATAATATTTAAATCTGTGACATATTTCTATATGAATGACTTCTGTTTATTCCCGTCACCGCGGTCTGTGTTTAGCTGCGTCATCTCTGTCATCGCTTCCCAAAAAGACAATAAATCATGGCTCAGGCTGTGGTTAAAGCTGTGGTTCCTGTTACCGCGACCGCACGATGCTCCTCACTTCACCTCCTTCCTTTAACCCACAGCCTCACTCCTGCCACTCCCAGTTCAGAGAGCAATCTCAGCCCGTCGCCGAGGAAGCCCACCCCCCCGCACACACCGGGTGACCACACCTCGCAGTTTGACAGCGACACCGTGGACAGCGTCCTGCCCTCGTCCTCCTCGGAGAGCCAGGCGCCGTCTTTCCCCGATGTAAGTCTGACCTGAGTTAAAGATCATTTCAGATTCTCTGAGTGATCCTGCTGTGTTCACCTGTCGGCTGACGTGTTGTCCTCCTGTCCGGATGTCCAGGCCCCCGTTGCTCTGTTAGACACCAGCGCTCTTCGCTCCAGAGTCCAGCTGGGGAAGAAGCGAGCCCCTCGGACAAGGCCATCCAGGGCCGCCCGTCAGATCGCTGCGCCGGAGGAGGGAGGAACCGCCGACGACTGGCTTTACCGAGACTCCACAGGTGAGCACCCGACGCTGAGCAAGCCCGCTTAAAACCTTCACGAGAACGTGAAAAATAAGTGTAATGTGTCAGGATGGAGGACCGAGTCTGACAGTAACTGGTGTTCTTCCTGCGACAGAGGCGAAGGTTGAGAGCAAAGACGACGACTCGGACTCTGAGCAGCAGACCAGAGGAGCCGAGTCCAGCCCTGCTGTGGCCTCTCAGCCTCAGAGGATCGCCCTGTTCCCGGGGGTGGACCCGTCAGCTCTGAAGGTCACTGATCACCAAATGTGTCTGACGCTGTGGATCATTTACTGCTTACTAGGACTGCAGCTCACTATTAATCTTATTTAATGTGTCCATTATTTCATATATTAATTGTTTAGTCTATAAGATGTAAAAAAAAAAAAAACTTTATGTATATAAAACCTGTCACACAGGAACTGCAGCTCAAAGTGCTTTACAAGAAATCACATGCACCAAGTGAGTGTGTATAAACACAGATAAAAAATGAATGTTTAAAATCAGACGAGAAGAAAACCCGCTCGATAATGACAGTGAGGATGAAAACAAAAAAAAAGACGACGCATAAAACCAGCGAATAAAATACTAGAATCAAGGAAAAATAAATTAGAACAAGGATGAAAATAAAAATAAGGATAAATCAAAATCAAATAAAAAATCAAAATTTATTTCTAAAGCACATTTAAAAACAACCACAGCTGACCAAAGTGCTGTTCATGATAAAAGGGCATGACATAAAACAAATAAAACACAGAAGACAATAAAAAATTGTATGCTCAATCTCAAGCTCTGTTGATTGCTAGTGAGAAAAAGTAAGTTTTCAGAGCTGATTTAAAAATCCCAAGGCTTAAAGCTAATCTGATTTTTGATAAAGCATCAATAATAAAATATAGGTAAAAATAGATTAGACAGAATGCATAAAATCAAGTAAAATACAGTGCTGCCTGAGGCAAAGCACAGAGGTTTCAGGTCTGTATCAGGAAGCTCATCACAACAGTCCAAAAGCCAAAGGGTCTTCATCTGCTGTCATTCATGAAGAAGAAAAGCAGCAAATGTTTGCTTGAAAAATGACTGAAAGGGTTAATCGATTACGGTTTTCGACTCACCGCTGCAGCCAGGGATTATTTCCGTGCATTGATGTGCTTTTATTCATCACACCATCTGGTCTCTGTTATCAGGCCCAGCTGAAGAAGAGGGGCGACTCTGACAATCAAAGCGACGGACCCGCCGCGTCTCCTTCGCAGCTTTCTCGCTCCCCGAAGTCGCCCTTCCTTCCCAGAGCGGCGCGCGTGCTGCCCCCTCCTGGTGGGAAAGAGAATCGGTAAGCAGCGCGAAGTCCACAGCTGATTGTTGAGCTGTCTGTCTCTGTTTTAGCGCTCAGCTGAGTCACGCTGTCTGTCTCTTCTTCAGTGAGGAAGACTCGCCACAGTGGCTCAAAGAGCTGAAGTCCAAGAAGCGCTTGAGTCAGTATGAAAACGAGAGCTAAGTCCATAACGAGGTGAGCTGCGTTGTTTCCCTGCGTTTATTCAAACAAAGTTGAAATCATTTCCAGTTTTGACACCTGCTGTCTCCTCTCTCTCCATCAAGGTTGCCTTAACAGATGAATCTATGACACAGAAGCCTTAACGGACCCAGAGAGCAGGAGAGGCCGGTCTACAGCTGCTGATGGATTCCTTTCTGTTTCTTTCGTCTGGGTTGATAAACGTGCATGGTGCCTTTTTTTTTATGGAGAGTCTCTATCTTATGGAAAAAGAAGAACAAGCTGGGATGCTCTGCTCTCTTCATTTCATGCTTGAAGCTGAGGACGCTGTCCTGCACCAGGAGGCTCTTCACAGGAACACTTTATTAGGGACCAGTAGGGGTGGGACAAAGGGACAAAAGGCAGTGATTTCCTGTCAGGCTGCATTTCAGGAAACGGTTAACTTGTGGGACCACGACGCCTCCTCATCCCAGATGTGCTTCATCACACACTGGAGGACGATCCAGGCGATCCTCTACGAGATGTTTGTATTTAGCTTCCTCGCTCCTGTGACACGTGTGGGCCGGCGGCGGCGGCAGACATACAGAATATATGTGTTATCAGCCAGTGGAGGCCGTTGATGGGAGTCACACAAGCTTTGCCATAGATAACATTTCAGACACTAATGATCTTCCTTCTTGAACATAGAGAACAAATGATGGTCTGTGAGAGTGTGAATCGTGTTAGTCGCTGTAATCAGGAGATGTTATATTTGTATTATGATGATTTAACAGAGACTGAGCGAGTTTTGGAAGGATTGAGGTGGTGTCACTGCAGAACAGGCTCTTTCCTTTGATTCACTCCACAGCTCTGACAGCGTCACCTCTGCTCCACCTGTTTGTCTTAAGTGTCTTTTTGTCTGTGTGGGACTTTTGGCCAAGTGACTTTGCATCTTTCAATCATGAACTCCTCGTCAGCACAAACACATTCAGTCTTCTATGAAACTAATCAGTCTGTCTTCCCTTCTTGAATAGACTGAAAGATTGTAGCTGTAACCATCCATTAAAAGCCATACGTTCCCCCTGCAGCCCTCACACTCCCCTGTCATGGTTTTCTTCTTCCCAACGAATGTGCAATTTCCCTCCATGTTGTCCCCGTTGATGTGCATGCACAATCTTTGCTGCCACGGCCGGCGTTGCTCGACCTGACGGGTTCAGAGTGATGCTGTTATTTGAAATGACTCCACCTTCTGCTTCTGCGCTTGTGTAAAGCACTTTGATGCACTCCAGCACTGACCTCTGTCCCCTCACGTCTCGTCTCCTGTGTCGTTGGAGCGCTCGTCCAACGCAAGTGAATGTGTTGACCGAGTCTTCGGAGTGATTGTCCCTGGTTTCTGTGTCATTCGACTTTTTATGTCCTTCTTTGTCCTTTTTTTTGAAAGTAAAGATGTATATTGCACTGTGTTGTACTGGCCAGTGTCCTAAAGTGAATACATTCTTAATAAAATTGACTTGACTTGAGCTGTGTGTCTGTCTAGTGTCTGGTCTCTGACTGTTGCCTTCCTGAAAGTCGTATTTATTGGATTCAGATGTGTGAATGTGCTGATTGCTGAGTGTAATAAGATTCTGAGCTGCAGCTGTTGTAGATGTCACAGCGGGAAGTGTTTGAGCGCGCCGATCGTGTGAATCCGGCTTTAGGAGAAAGGTGTGAGGACGACTGGCTGCGCTCGGAGTGTGTGTGTTTGTGTGTGTTTGTGCTGAGCCGGCCTGTTTGCTGAATCCTCTTGGCTCTCTCCCCCTGTGCCCTCACACTGCGCTCAGTGGCAGCCAGGCGGACGGGCAGGGCAGCGTGTGCCAACACAGCTGCCTATTGAGAGGCAGCGTTACGGACACAATGTGAGCGACAGACTTGCTGTATCAACAGCTCCCCCTTTTCTGCTGTTGTGGCCAGAAATAAACCATAAATACCCCCCCTGTCCCTGCCCTCTAATGGCTCAACCCCACCAAACACCAAGTGGCACTGAAAAAGAGGGACACTACCACTTCTAGCAGGCATACCCAGGTAAAAAGCTCACTCTGGACACACAGGGATCAGTAACAGCCGCTGTAATAATTCCAATGCGATGGAGTTAGAAGGTGCTGCGCCCAGCGAGGACCCAGGTTTGGAGGATTTTGGTATCATGGATTGTAATGGAACCAGATGAAGGACTGATGAGTGTATGCTTTGAAGGATACGGATGTAATCATTTGTATCCTCTTCAGCTGTGATGACCGTAGATTTTATAACACAGTGAGTTTTAACCTGCATCTGTGACACTGAACTTTCCTCCTGTGTGTCACATCTGTGTGTGTGTGTGAACATGCATGACGGATGGTGCTCTGTCTGTGTGTGTGCTGCTGCCGAACAGTGGAGGAGCAGTGGATCAGGAGGATGTCGGAGCAGCAGAGTGCCCCGGAGCAGCTGGCTGCTGGGAAGAGCCAGGGTGGAGCTGGAGCCACATATAAGGTACTGGATCAGCCGCACAGGTGAGAACCTGGTGTGATCAAAGAAGGATTGATCACTGGCTCACAGGTACACGGTCACACAATCACACACCTGGACTGAGCCACACAACCACACGGTCCACGTACTGGTCAGAAACCTGTGTTAATGTGTCCTGGTGAGCAGACAGACAGTCAGCCTGCCTCCTCACGGCGCTGTTGCCATGCTGGTAAATATCCACCTTTCTGGTCCAGGTGGTGCTGTTTGAGTTCGAGAACTTCCAGGGCTGCAAGGCGGAGTTTTCTGCAGAGTGTAAAGATGTGACGGAGAAGGGGCTGGAGAAGGTTGGATCTGTGATAGTCGAGTCAGGACCGTAAGTACTGCTCACCCCACCCTCTCAGAGACGCTTTAAGCTCATTCACAAAACAGATGTGGTGAAAAGCAGGTTGCCAGATACTTTGTTCTGTCTGTGTCGTGTCCCCTCTCAGCTGGGCGGGTTATGATCGGCACGGGTTCACAGGGGAGCAGTTCATCCTGGAGAAGGGCGAGTATCCCCGCTGGGACACCTGGACCAACAGTCAGAACAGCTACTCCCTCTTGTCTCTAAGGCCCCTCAAAGTGGTGGGTGACTGACACTGCAGCCATAAGGCTCTCACTCATTTCTCCACCCACAGAATGTCATTGTCTTCCTCACTATCACCTGCTGGAGACGTGTGAAGGACTTGGACTTGTCTGTCTCTTTTTCCTCTTTAGGACAGTGCCGATCACAAGCTACACCTGTACGAGAACCCTGGATTTACTGGTAGAAAGATGGAGATTGTGGATGATGACGTGCCCAGTTTGTGGGGCCACGGTTTTCAGGATCGTGTAGCAAGTGTCAAGGCTCTAAACGGAACGTAAGATCCCCCTCCCATCCACACCTTCCCTCCTTTCTGCAGCTAATCTCATTTTCCTGCTTTACCTGCTCACCAAATACCTGTCTGTGTTCTCAAGAGAGAAGCATCACGGTGTGTTTTCCTCCCTCCAGGTGGGTGGGCTACATGTACCCCGGCTACAGGGGGCGCCAGTTTATCTTTGAGCGAGGAGATTTCAAGCACTGGAACGACTGGGAGGCCCCCGCTCCTCAGATCCAGTCTGTCCGACGTGTGCGAGACATGCAATGGCACAAGAGGGGCTGTTTCATCGTTCCCGACCCGGCTCCGGCTCCCGGCCCCGAGCCCGACCCCGCCCCCGCACCTCCTGCCCCGCCTGCCACAGCTGGAGCCAGCTGAGCAGGGTCCTCACACGCCCACCCCTCCCCTCCCGCAGCCTCCCCCACGCTGCCGACGGTGCCCGCCCTCTGCCTTAACCTAACCCCGGCAAACGCTGCGTGCGCCCCGTGAGGAGTGCCATGTATGTTTCAGTGGCGAATAAAAGTTGTTTGACCCGGAGTTGGCCCTGTTTGTTGGTGATGTTATACTTGTGAGTCGAGGTGGAACTAACTGAGATACTAAAGATTTGATCAGATATTCTTCCTGGAGCTGAACTGCACATGTGTTGTGAACTGTGAGCCTCTTTTATTGCCTGCGTTTCCCCACTTTAGTCTGAGAGCTCAGAACCTCATCCAGCAGCAGGAGCACATGACTCATTCAGTGAATGTGTGGATGCATCTGCTGCACAGCAGTGGAAGTGATGTCATACTGTCTGTATGCTTGCTATTAAAACAGAGTGCACTGCATTCCCTCCCATAGTCATCATTGTGCTTTTAATGGTTAATGATCCTCATGACGGACACCAAGTAAACACTAGCAGCTAATATTAGCTCTGTTAAGCTCATGTACACATTAAAAATCATCTCATTTATGAATGAAGTTCTGCCACGTTAAATATTAGTCTGTTATCTCTGTTACACAGTCCAAACCGCTTCCATCTGCTGACATGATTTATGACATGAAATTGAGCGTGCAGGCTATTATTTACTAGATATTGATGTAATATTTAAAAGTAGAAATCATTTCCATCCTAGCACCATTAAGAAGCTGCTGATCAATCAATCAAATCAATCAGAAACCGACTCAGACCTGCATTTGAACATATAAAGGAGTAGAAGTCCCTCCTGCAGGTGTCAGCCAGCTGTGGTCCTTAACTACTGCACATCTGTATCGTACTAACACCGACCACAGTGGATCCTGAGCAGGAAGCTCTCAGAGAGGCCTTCAGGTGGGGGGGTCCAGTCAGTCCTTCTTCTTATAATTGTGTATTTTAGATGAGCTATAGTGTCACTTTCCTGCACTTAAATCTGTAGTTTTCTGTGTAGCGTAAAGCCCCCACGACATGAAAAACCTCTTCACAAGCACAACCTTATATGTTCCTCATAAACGGCAGGTACTTATAACCACATACCTATTATATACAATAAGTAATTGGTGTCATACAGTCTTTCCTTGTGTCTATTGAACTGAAATTTAGCGTAATGAAGAGAAAAAAGGTAAAATATCCCAACACAAATGATCTCCACAAATTTCCAGCAGCGTGTCTTTGATGACAGAAATCCTGTTTCTCAAACACATCCCACTGTGCGTCTTCTGAGGCTCATTTCAATGATGAAACAGCACTTCAGTGCATCTCAAACAGTTCTGCACATTTCAGGCTGATGCTCTGCACTGAGCTGAGAAACCTGATGCTCAAGATCCTCACAGTCTCCATCCAGACTTCCACAGCCTTCGGCTCATTTAATGCAGCTGAAGATGCTTGAATCATTTTCCGTCGTGTCACTTGAAGAACACACACAGCAGGATGTTGTCCTCATGCACCCCCGGCGAGGCCTCACCTCTTCTTCGCTGAGCTCAGTTTGGAGGCTCTGGAGCAGGTGCTGCTCTTCTTTCTCAGCCGTGATGGTGCTCAGGTACAGATGTGACTTCAGCCTGAACGCTCCCACCGGCACATGTGGAGGGAACTCGGACTCTTCACTTCATAACAACAGTCTGTTTTTAGAAAAGCTCGACATTCAGATTTATAGCTAAACAGTAGTTTTCACAGGCTCAGTGTTCCTGGTTCCCCACTGAGCCTGAACAACATCCACAGTTCATTACTCGGCTTCTTACTGTCGTTTAGACCACGTTTTATTTCATGCTGCTGTAGCGAAGCAAAGAGCACACTGTGAAAGGTAAGAACATATAAAAATCTCACGAACTTTAAATATTTAAATGAAGTACCAGCAACACAAAAAGGCACATAAACATATGACTCGAGCAAAGAGCTTGATTACATTAGAAATCTGCAGCACCACAAAGTCATTTCATCTCATTTAAAACCACACAAATCAGAGTTTGTCCTCAGCAGTGACACATGCTCTGTTTGCTGCAGTCATGTTTAAATTAAACATATTATTTGCTGCCTAAATGGACATTTAGTTCATAAAATGATTTTGTTATTTTTCTTTGCTTCTGTAAACATATATATTAACTGCTCTTCTCTTAACATGCACATTCAAACTAACTCAGTGAGGAAATGTTCCATATTGTTTGCTTTCTGGGTTTAAATTGATCTTTACTGACCTTTTTACAGTCAACAGGAGAAAGATGACGTGTGTTCAACAGGTTGGATGTAAAATGCTTCCTTCCAAACAGCGGGGGCTGAATTTGACAGGAAACCTTTACAGTGTTTTCTAGAACTGCAATGATAAATAAAACCAGACTTGTGGAAATATTCAGCAGTGTTTGGACTGTTATTCAAATCGTTCTGAATCTCTCCAGCGCGGTAAAACCCGTCTTTTACAGTCCTTCCCTCTCTCTCTGCCTCTCATTGTAGGTGTGGGACTCTTGGCACTGTTTGTGCTGAATCATGTGGATATCGAACAATGACTGGCTGGACAAAACTGACAACTAATGAAATAACTTTGTGGGAGTGTGACACCCCGGGGTGGGGGGAGGCTGCACGGTGACCCCTCATTTCAGCGTGCTGGGCCTATGGCAGGCCGATCTACAGGCCGGCTTGGACACTGAGGGTACTGTTGGCAGAGTTTCCACCCCTGGGCGTCCCGTATATATTGAGCTCATCGTGCCATCACAAACACACTGGCACAGACAGGTACTGGTAAGAGGTTCATGTCCGTCACGCTGTATTTTATAAAGTTTATCGTTTTGATCAATATTTGTTTTCCTTTGTCACTGTGTTTTAGCTTTAATCTCTACAAACTGTTCCCATGTTGCACTGCTGTTATTCTGTGTTCAGAAGGCCGTGAGCTTCAGAAACCTGATCCTCACTTTTGCATACATGTGTTTGATGAAATAATAATAAATTATCTATTATCAGCAGTTTGACCTGCTCATATTTAAGATATAAAGATATAAAACTTTTAAAAACATGCAGGCGTCCACGGATATTCCTCAGAGACGATGAAAGTATGATTTTGTCTGTTGTTCTCTTCAGTTTCATCCTTGCCGATCCATTCATTATGGCCACAGACCACCAGAACCCTGCATCCAAGCAGCAGCAGCCAGGTGCCAGTGCGTTTAAGGTGAGAGGAAATGCAGACATGCAGAGAGCAGCTCAGTTATCATTTAAAGCTCCCTCCTCTGCACTGAATGTTTGACATCCAAACATGAGACTAGCACCCTGGAAAGTGAACTCAGCAACACTGACAGAGCTCTTTCACTGTGCTAACATCACATTTTGACCTCTTTTCTCCTGTTGGAACACAGCTGGTCATCTATGAGCAGGAGAACTTCCAGGGGCGCTGCCATGAGCTGACTGGTCCCTGTAACAACCTCCAGGAAGCAGGCGTGGAGAAAGTGGGCTCCATACTGGTGCTGTGTGGACCGTGAGTGTGGGTCAGAGACAGAAAACTAGAAGCTGATTTAAAAGCAAACAGTGGGACAGTCAGAGAAAGAGGGACTGTGTCCATGAAAGAGATGAAAGGGAGGGGAAACAAATGAGCGTGTGCTACACAGATTACAGTAGCTTTGTGTCCTGCACCAATCACAGCCGTCCCTCCTCTGCCCCCTCAGATGGGTGGGATACGAGCAGCCCAACTGTAAGGGGGAGCAGTATGTGTTTGAGAAGGGGGAGTATCCTCGCTGGGATTCCTGGACCAACAGCAGGCGTAGTGACACCATTGTTGCATTCCGCCCGATTAAAGTGGTAAGAAAGCAGATTTCACTGTTACAAAGCGCCACCAGTCGTCCCATCAGATGCTTAACACACCATCCACATCCTCTCTCAGGACAGCCAGGAGCACAAGATTGTCCTTTACGAAAACCCCAGCTTTGCAGGGAAGAAGATAGAAATCATAGATGATGATGTCCCCAGCTTTCACGCACACGGCTACCAGGAGAAGGTCTCCTCTGTCCGGGTCCAGAGTGGCACGTGAGTCCAGCCCCCCCACACATGTTCTATGAAACTGCAGAAAAACTTCTGCAGGTGTCTTCTCCCTGTCCTGTCACCTCTAACTGTCTCTCATGTGTTTCCCCTCCCTGTGCTCCTGGCGCACCAGCTGGGTGGGCTATCAGTATCCAGGATACAGAGGCTATCAGTACCTGTTTGAAAAGGGGGAGTATAAGGACAGCGCTGAGTTCGGGGCCCAGATTCCTCAGATCCAGTCGGTTCGGCGCATCAGAGACATGCAGTGGCATCAGAGGGGTGCTTTTCACCCCGTCAACTAAGCTTGTGACTCTTTCCTGTCATGAACCCCGACCTCAGCAGCCTTGCTCCCTCCCTTTGTCCTTCATTTACACCACACAGCATTTTGATATCTGCTGCAGCTGCTGCAGTAGAGAAATTCTTTGAAGCAAACTAATAAATCCTTATTGCTTACATTTGACTTGGTCGTGTGATTTACCTCTGCTTCACCCTCTCCTCTCACCGACGTCTTAAAAGTACCTCACAAGTGCACTGAATTAGTTAAATGGTACATGTAGGCATCACGTCAGCAGTGCAGTTTCATGTGCACCGACCACCTCCGACCAGTAGGCTGCGCTGCGGCGGCTCACAGCTGCCGTCACTTCCTGTTACTCGGAGAAGAAGAGCTAGCGACACATGATGAAACAACATGCTACCTGATTTAGCTGTGTAATACTTTCGTTGTTTAAGTAAGTAAAGTTGTACTTTCAAAGAATTTTTGTTAGTGAACTTCCTCCTTACATTCTGAATTCAGACCTCGGTTCATCGGAAACTTTGGTATGAAAATGTTTCCTCCAATAAATGTGACTATCTAGCTTAACTCGGCTAGCTACACCTGGAAACAATTAATGTTGACCGTATGGAGATTTTGATTTGGATTGGACTTTAATCATTAATCACTGTCAAACCTGATAGATAATTAACTACCATTCCTCGTGTGCTGTGATTGTATTAAATCATATCAAGCAGTTCTGTGAAGTTTTTGTCTGTATGAACTTGTGTGGTTGGATTTTTGAACGAGAGATAGCCTCACATCTAACGTTTCTGACTGAAATTCACCTTCAAAACAGGCAATTAATGAGATGAGAAACTTTAAACGTCGCTGCTAGACGATGATGAAATATGTTTTTTCAGTCATTTTGTTCTACTCTTTAATTCGGCATACCTTAAAAATATACTAGCCCACCAATATTACCGTGGCCTGTCTACCCCATTTCTGTGCACTGCAGTGTTTGATAATGTTATCCGTTAACAATCAAGTTAATTTAGTGTGCACATTGACATCTGAGTACACTGAATTTTGTCATTTTTTCTGATCAACGCACTGCATAATCAAAACCTGGCTTTAATCACTATGTGCGGGGAAACAGTATTTTTCCTCATGAAGAGGTCTAAATGCCAGATTTTCTGTTATTTGTGATGTTCTCTTCCTGATAGAAATGTATTTGTTTGATAGGAGACAAAAGTATTAAACTAGAGATATATTTGTATTCCATCTAAAGTAGCTGAGATACATGAAGTGAATGATCATGAAAGAGAAGAAGCCAGTGACACTAAAACCTGTGGGTCCGCTGCACTAAAGCACCTGCACCAACAAAGATGGAGCTTTATAGGTGTGCAGTCAGTTAGTTTAAAGACTGTGACTTTAAAACATTTGGGAACATTTGCTCAAGTAATTTTTAACATTGTCAACCTTTTCAAAATCTCCCTCCACTAGTCAAGATGCCTGTCCTGTGCAGTAGCTGTGCTGACAAGCGAGCTATGCTGAAGCGTCCGAAAACAGGCCACTCGCTGTGTAAGGAGTGCTTCTTCTGGGCCTTTGAGGAGGAGGTGCATCAGACCATCGTGGCAGCTAAGCTGTTCAAACATGGGGAGACAGTAGGAATCGCCGCCTCAGGTGGAAAGGACTCCACGGTGCTCGCACATGTAATGAAGCTCCTAAATGAGCGATACAACTATGGCCTTGAACTCATGCTCCTCTCAGTGGATGAAGGAATCACGGGTTACCGAGATGACTCCCTGGAGACCGTGAAGAGGAATCAGCAACAGTATGAGCTGCCGCTGAAGATTGTGTCGTATGAGGAGCTGTATGGCTGGACTATGGATGCTATAGTGAAGCAGGTGGGACTGAAAAATAACTGCACATTCTGTGGAGTGTTCAGACGGCAGGCGCTAGACAGAGGAGCCATCATGCTGAAAGTGGACAAGATCTGTACAGGTAACACCTGAAATGTGACTTTTTCGCCTCAATGTCAGAGAATACATGTCTTTGTTAAAATGTGTGACAGTGGCTGGATGTGTGTGTGTTTTTCACAGGTCACAATGCCGATGACGTGGCGGAGACAGTTTTGATGAACGTTTTGCGAGGGGACATAGCTCGACTGCGCCGCTGCACTGCCATCTCCACAGCCAGTGAAGGCGATGGGGTCGTGCCGCGCTGCAAGCCCCTTAAATATGCATATGAGAAAGAGATTGTTCTGTACGCTTACTTTAAGAAGCTGGACTACTTTTCCACTGAATGTATCTACTCGCCTAATGCTTATCGTGGCTATGCGAGGACCTTCCTGAAGGACCTGGAGAGTGTAAGGCCTAGCTCCATAATTGATATCATCCACTCAGGGGAGAACCTGTCTGTGCGAGAGGGTGTGAAGATGCCTGTGCAGGGGACCTGCACCCGCTGTGGCTACATCTCCAGCCAGGCGCTGTGCAAGTCATGTGTGCTGCTGGAGGGGCTGAACCGAGGTCTGCCGAAGCTGGGCATAGGCAAACACCACCGCCTGCACGACAAAATCCTGTCCCAGCAGCCGCTCACTGAGAAGGAGGAGAGAAAGCTGAAATCAGTAGACTTTTGACAAATATTATCCCCTGTTTTATTTACCAGAAGACTGATGATACACATGAACTTTTAGAATAAACCACATTTGTTGTCTTTACACAGGAAAGACTAATGATCTTATTTGTTTTATCATTAATTGGATATTTATTGAAAGTTTCTGTGGAATATTTTAATTAGTAAAACTGAGAAAACCTCTGAGACCACAGATGCATCTTCACAGCATAGAAAGTCTGCTCTGATTACTTGGATCACTGACACACTATATAGACATACTTTGCAATGTTAAAGAATTTTATGTTAATCTTGAGGTTATAATAGATACTGGATATTTAAACAGACGTGCTTTAAAGAAATTTAAGTAGTGTACACCTGTGGTGTCTGTGTAAGGTGAGGAGACAAGGACGACCAACAAATGTGAGATTTGTACATGTTTCCCACTGCAGTGGGCTCTCGATGGCTACCTCTAATGTCCCATAAAATGCACCAATCTCTGGGGAAGATGACACTCATGGTCACATCTATGGTGTTTATGACCTACCTTTAAATAAATGCATTGTCCTATATCTTCTTGTTTCTGCTGTTTTTCTTTATTTGGACGAGGAGGATGCAGTCATTATTAATCTCATGAAATGTGTGAATTGGGGGGTTTAGTGTCTTTGTGAGACCAAACTAAGGGATTATGATTCTGTCTCACTAAAATAAAACCATTCATGTCGCCTGTCATAAAAGCTTCCTTCCAGTTTGCCTGTTTCTAACTTCATCAGATAAAGCCAGCACTCACATCACTCGCACGGTGTGTTATGGGTGTTGAACGTGCAGCTCCGTCTTCTGCCGCTAGGTGTCGCTCACCGCCGGGCCTCCGCCAGAGCGCGCGCTCCGCTAAAGTACACATGCACATAGTGACGCGCGCTCACGCGAGCTGTGCGGAGCAGCTTGAAGCAGCGGCGAAGTTCGTGGAGGAAAAGCGAGACTTCGTGAGCAGTTGAGAAGCTTCTTAACGCCGACGTGAAGCAGGCTAAAGCCGGACAGCCACCATGGACGACTTAGGTGAGTTATGGAGTAGTTTTTGAAAGGCTGTGTGTGTGTGTACAGCCGTCAGGGTGCGGGTAGCAGGGTGGAGGAGTAACGTTGCGACGTGTTGAAAGCAGCGTTTCAGGGCCGTGTTGTCACCTTAAATCTGGGAAAGCTGCTGGTTTGTGTCGGGAAAGGTCCAGCACAGTGTGTCTGAGTCTAAGTCCGCCTCAGTCCGCACGGTAAACACTTTGTTGGTCAGAAGCATCGCAATAACTTAGCGGCGGGACCCCGCTAGCCTCCCCCCTCAGCCCCCGGTAAACGCTCCCTCTGTGCGGTCAATGTGGCGGATCATAATTCGCCTCTCTGCTCGTGTGAATCAACGACTTTTTGATGAACGTGTGCGCCGGAGGGAGGAGATATTTGGCTGACATTTCGACACCGAGGTTTTAACATTACCTCCTGAACTTTTGCCCCCCAGGCGGTTCATTCCAGCTTTGAAGTGGAGTCAACAGGCCTCCGCGTTCAGACCGCGGGGTCCAGGCTGGGCTGGCTCTGACTGAGTCTGCAGCCTGACGGAGACCTCACGGATCATTTCTGACCCAATCATCCACCCTGTCGTCCCTTTATCACGCCTTCAGACAGGAAACACACCTGTACTGTTTGTGATTAGACGCATAATCTCAATTACAGAACCATCTCACCTGTCCAAGGTGGTGTCAACACCTTCCCCTTGGTTGTAGTCAGGAGGTGAAACAGTGGCTTGTGCTTCAGGGCAGGTTTAGTAGGTGAGGTTACTGCAGATGTGCCGGTACCTGTCTGTGAACACCTGCTTGGTTTACTGAGGAGTTTTTGTTCAGAACATTTAGAGTTGCCTTATTAGCTTGGTCCAAGTAGAAAAATCACTGTCTGATTCAGTGTGGCTGCTTTTTATTGCCGTGATTTCTTATGTGTTTTGGAGGCATTGATAGTAAGTTAGGACTAGGAGAGATCATGCAGAATATCATCAAATGGTGAAACAGTTGTGATGTTTTCTAGTAGCTTTTTTTAAATTTTTATTATTATTTCGTTTAAGTAAACAGTACAAACAAAACAAGTATAGCACAACAGACAGGGTCATCAGGAGTCAGATGAATAAATTTGACATTCAGGCTCCACATGTGGTAAATTGTAAAAGGTAAAAATAAATAAATAAACAAAAATAAGATAAATGGGTTACAGGTTACTAACTCAAGTTACAACCACAATATAATAAAAGTGATATTAAACAAGGTTCATTATAAGTAGAAGAGAGTCTATAAAACGTCCGTATACTGCTTCCATTTCTTCCAACATTTCTCTTATTTTCGAACAGCACATCTTAGAGAGAGGGTAATTGGGGGCTCTATACTCAGCCATTTCCTGGTTATAGATTTTTTACAACTCACCAGTAATAGTTTTCTAGTAGCTTGTTTGCACGACCGATGCTTGAACACCTTTAACTCATCAGTGATTGTAATCTGAGTAAATCCTCACGTCTGAGTGATAGAAACCAGTTATATTTTGTCATTTTTCTTTATCATTGGATCCTTAATCAGGTTTGTTGTCTGTCAGTCACTTCTACGGGCCTTTTATCGTATCCAGTACCAGCATTGATGACAATCACTATCACCCCCTGTGTGTAGCTCCATGCAGTCTATCAGCGCCTTCTATTTTTTGTGCCTCACTAAGCGGTCACCTCTTCAGTTCACTGGCTCTTGACCTTTGACACTGAACCTCTCAATGTCTAATTTTGTTGTTATAGTTGTCTCCAGCTGGTCAGTTTGCTATATTTACCTTGCTAATTCAGAATGAACCACTTGGTAAGCCCCTGTCAGGTATCTGCAGCAGTGCTGCCGTTACGGTGGTGCTGTGGAGCAGAAGGGCAGTGAAATGGATTTGTGAGACGTTTAAGCGGAGCGACGACGGGCCACATTTTGGGTTTGGCTGGTTGTGAGATTCCCGTCGGTGCTCTCGCTGCTCTGGACCGCTGAATGGGTCGATTGTTGGTTGAGAGGGAGGCCGCAGGCTTGCTGAGGCGGCGTGAACGGCAGGCCGAAGGAGGGGGCGAGGCTGCTGAGGAATGTCGAACATCACTCTGTGTCAGGGTCCAAGGCCAAATACTCTCTGGGTCATGACTCACCTCCTACCCCTACACCCAGCCCCGTGCCTGCTGCCGACAGAGGGAGGCCTGGCGGCTTCGCTCGGTCCTCCTCAAACATGGGTCCTCTGGTAATTGGAGATCGTTAAAAACGTCTTTTGAGCTTTGAGGTCTGGTCGCCTGACAGTCACAGAACCGTGAAGTGACTTTCAACTGCTCCACTGTGACGTTTTCAACTTCTCTGTACACATCACGCAGCAACCCCCTCCCACGTCCTTCCTAAATATACAGCAGCAAACCATGTTAAATGTTTGTGGTTTACTGTGCTTCCAGTAAACCCCCAGCTAACAAGCCCCTGTGGGTCCTTGTCTTGAGGCTCATTGATGACTGACAGGTCTACACGGAGCTGTTTGGAAACCCGATCAGACTCCGCTCTTTCCGACCTGTCTATATTGATCCATCCACGTAGCTGAACACTCGAGGAAGGGAATTCCCTCGGAGCGCTCAGTCTGTTCCTCTGAATCAGAGTTTTCCAGAGAGTTTCTCTGATCAGTTCCTTACAGTCCAGACCAGGTGGCAGCCGGGCCCAGCTCCACTGTCCTCACTGATGTGGCCAGGGGGACGAGTCCTTACCCAGATGTGGCTCTTGAACCTCCCGTGGCACGCCGTCCTTTGGCTCGTCCTGCTTCTGTGTGTCACGTCTGTGGGGTCGAGGCCGAGCTCAGCTCTCTGTGAATTCCTCAGGATTGTGTGAGATTCAGGCAGGCTGACCTCGCTGGGCTGCAGAGGCCCTGCGCCTTGTCTGCAGGTTAACACTGAACAAACTGGATTAGTCCAGACACGCATTGAGCTGGAGGCTCATGCCTAAAGTGAGAAGAACGCTTGAGATAAAAGAATCTCCCTTTGGTTGTAAATTCCCACTAAAGTTTTTGCTGTTGTTACAATTAAAGCACAATATAAACTTAACATTTAAGGACCCGAAGCTCCTGGTTTTAATCCAGTCCTGAGGCCCTTAAATATTTCATCTGATACTGTAATTACATGTATTTTCTTGAGTAATGGTGTGCTCAATTAATTGTAATTACTAACTCAGGTAACCCAGGACGAGTCAGCGCTCATTAGCAGGTCCAGATCAGATGACGTCGACGCTGTTTAGCATCAGTACGTACTTATTACTTATTAGGGCTCCATTTTTTGAGTCTTGTATTGGATCATAAATCACAGTTTCCATTACAGACTATAATACTACTACTAGTCACAGTTGTTAACTTTGTAGTGCTGGCATGCAGAGATGGTTGTAGGTAGGGTTATGTGCACGACTGTAGACAAACATGCCTTAATCTTTGTTGACTTTTAGCTGAGCATGTAAAACCTTGAAGAGGACTGAGATGAAGGACGGACTTGTGTAAAAAATCGTCTGAAAGGAAACGAGGACAGTTTATTGCTCACATGCAGACGGGCCTAATAACAGCGTGAGCCGCTCGGCTCTGTGTCGCAGACACGCCGACCCATGTGTATCTGCAGGAGGTGGCGGTACGGGCCGAGCCGACAGCTGCACCTGCTGACATGCCTTTTGTAAACATACAGCCGTCCGGTCAGACTCGCTGTAACAGTATCGGTCGATCACCTCGCAGGAAGACTTTATTCTCCAGCAGCAGGAAGAGTTGGCTGTTGTCGAAGCAGCGTGGTCTTAAATGTTTACAGCGTTCACGCAGCATACCGAAAGATCTTAGAAGGTCTTCGGTGGTTTCTGTGTCCCAGTGTGTGAGTTAGTGTTACCGGACTAGCTATCATCGCCCCACGAGAGCTGCGAGGTTAGCGCATACCACCCCTGACCAGTGGGCTTGCCGCTCAGCTACAGGGACGCTCCGGACTGTAAATCAGCCTCGTTCCCGAGCTCCACACCCATCCTGTTCTGGGTCTGGGGAAGAGAGAGCTGCATGGCTGACCTCATCGCTTAGGCAACAGACCCTGCCCCACATCCTGAGGAAGCAGAGGAGAAAAACAATGAGCAGAGTCAGTGCTACACGGGTAGAGGGGGCAGCTGTGGGCCTTCAGCCTGTGATCCTGCTGCCAGAACAGCGTTTTCACTATTAAACGCTGTTGCACCACGTCGTTGTTTGAGCTGTTCCTCTTTCCGTGCTGGTTCCATGCCCCCCCCCCCCCCGTTTGCTGGCCCTGTAACGTGGCTCATGGAGCAGGGCTCGTTATTGTCTTGACAGATCGGGGTAGCGTAGCAGGAATCTGAGGCTCTGCTGGATTCTTCTAACATGACTCAGGCTGGGGACACCTGAGGACATGTTCAAAGAGAGGACAGCTTCACGTCTGTAAGCAGAGGAGGACGTGCCACTTCTGTTTTCTAAATACTCTCCAGTCACTCAGTTTCAGTATTGTACCCTAACCCTACACTTTGGTTCTCTTCCTGTTTGTTATCAGGGCTGTGAACCTCGATGCTTTAGTGGTCATAACTGAGTGTTGAAAACCTGGTGGGGACCCGGTGCTGCTGGGATTTGGACTCCTGGTTGGTCCAAACGATTAATCAAGATGACAATTAACGCATTAATCAGTATTTGCAGCCCTGATTTAAACAGTAATCTTAATTTAACCAAAGCTCTTGTACGGCTGCTTGTGTTTAAACAGCATTAAATATTTATTAAATAAAAAATCATCATTTAGTTGATCGTCAGAAGGATAATCTACAACTCATGTGTCGGCTTCTTATATTAGTAACGATCACATTTAACTTAAAATCTTTGAGTTTTGGACTGTTGATTGGACAAACGAGCGATGTGAATATGCCAAGCTCAGCTTCAGGGAGCTGTGATGGACATTTTGCTGTTCTGCTCCTCTACAGGAACGTCCGAGCACGTTTCTGGTGTTTGTAGTCAGCGTCTCAGCAGAGACAAGACGGCCTTTCTCCGAGGGTCTTCCTCATCCTACCACGTCACACTCTTAATGCACAAAAGGCGCTCACTGACATACGGTCCTCACACAGGCGTGGCTGTGAATGTGTCCTCGGCCGCTGGGCGTTACATCAGCCTGTAGCCTCTGCTGTCATCTGCCCCACTGCTCTGTGGGGAAGTGCTTTTATTTTGGTCCAGCGCTCTCTCGAGGGGCCGTGTCATCTTTCGAATATGGGGCTGCTCTTCGGGGTATTTTTAGGAATGTTTATTCTGAATAATCACAGAGGATGCTTCTGTCTTTCTGATGGTGTGCTGTTACACTCATTCATCCTCCGTCTGTGTGGACAGGTGGCCTCACATCTGGAAGCTGGAAGACGTGACATTTATTTGAATGTGTCGGTGCTTCATTTGGTCTGTTTGCTGTTTTCTGTCATTCGCTCACATCCTGTCTCTGTGTCCCTGGTTTCCACCCAGCCCTCCCTGCCTGTCTGGCTGGTATCTCCCCTTCCTCCCCCTCTCCCTGGCCTCTGCCTGTCTTGTTTGATATAAATATCGCGTCGGCTCGGCCTGATGGGGTAGGGTTTCGGTGCGGGCCCGCGGCCACTTCTGCTCTTTGCTCCCTGGCTATAAACAGGTGAGCCGTGGACCCCGGTGGCCTGCCCCCATCGCCCACATGTTAATAGAGCAGATTATCCAGCGCTGGTTTCCTCCCTCCCTGCCTGCGCTGAACTCCCGCTCTGTGGGAAATGGGCAGTAAAAACATTGACATCTCCCTTATCCTGGAATTCAAAGCATGCTGTACTTAGCGGAACGGCTCCTGTAATTGTCAACACATTATTTTCATCTTCTGGACTGACAGATGGCGTTTTGTATTCGAGCGCATTCCTCACCGGCTCTCTACCTAAAGTCCTGTGGCACTGGAGGAATGTGCGCTCTGCTCGAGTAGGTTTTATTGCAAAGCATCATCTCGAGTCCGATCGAGACAGGTTGGACGTGAGAAGATGTTTCGCTGGATTAGAGCTACTGTACGTCCCCTTCCCACCGTCCCCGCGTCCCCGCCCGATCGCTGTCTTTCTCTGAGGCTCGACAGGAATGTGTGGAATTCCCCATGTACCTTCGCTCATCGGTCTGATAAACACTGCAGGACTGTGGTGGAGCCTCGGGGGAGGGGGGTTGCACAGGCAAGACAGTACATGTACCCACTGCCACAAGAATGTGTACAGTATCCACATTACATGAGAGTTGTTTGTGGAGCGTGATGAAGATTAGTTACCACAGTGTGACCACAGATGCTTCCCTGACCGAGTCTAAACTCAGTCTGTGTACTGTCTGAAGGGGGGGCGATGGATCCATCATGAATTATTAGCCCCAGTCTTATTCTCTTTGATGACGGCTTTATTCCTCCAGACCCACAATGAACCATTGACTCAGGATGCTGTCAGAGCAGAATTGGACTTTGTCCATTGTGGCTCCTGCCCCCTGTCTGGACTGGAAAAGATTAGCCTGTTACTTGGCTCACAGAGCATGTTTGCATTCTTAATGCTTCTAACTCTGGTGGACCAAACTTGTCTGAGAGGCTTGTTGTCCGTCCTCGTGCCGGACTCAGTGCTGCCCCCCTCAGGGCAATGAGGGAAGCAGAAACATTTCAGCAGCATCTTCACTCTTCCTCCTTTTATGACCTGCAGCAAATGATATCAAAGACATACACTGTGTGTGTGTGTGTGTGTGTGTGTGTGTGTGTGTGTCCTGAAGCCCTGTTTCACTCTGTCTTTACCCTCATATGGAGGAGCAGAAACCAGCCTGGTGCATCTCCCACTGACATTACAGTTCATCCGTATCAGGTCAACGAGTCACATTTATATATAATCGATTGATCTGAGTTTCTCTTCTATTTAAATGTTGAACAAAGTTTTAAGTGTCACTTGTCCACCTAACAGTCTAAAACTCAGTTCGCTCTCACACCAGATAAGAAAAAAAGTCCTCCAGCCGAAGCTAGAAAACAATTAGTTGGTGGTTAGAACAGTTGCAGTTGATTAATTTTCCATTGATCGACTAATCGTTTTAGCTCTGATCCATATCGTCTTTAAAGTAGAAGGACTCCTGCTGCACATTTATTCAGGGAATAAAAGGCTGGAAGCAGCACATTAATGTTGTCGCTGTCTGTCTCTAGAGGTTATTAAACAGTTTATTTCCCTCCAGGATGCATTAGACATTATAGTTTGATTTGAACAGTGAATCTGTGTGTGAGTGTCCTCTGTGGAGGCTTTACTGTGTGTTGACGGGCCTCTGTCTGAGTCACAGGTGTGCAGTGTCTGCAGGATTTATAATGAGCGCAGAGACATCGTTATAGAAGAAGTCTCAAAAACTAGTCCTGGAGGACCACGGGCAGTACAGCTGTCCTCTCAGACCACAAAGAACTTTCTACGAATACTTTACCATAACTAGTAACTGTTGAGGATTTGTTCTTGCTGTTTAACACATTTGAAGATGAGCTACCAGAGAATTGTGAATCTAAATTTAAAGCCCACTCTGTATTTTCTATGACTCACCTTTGCCCCAAATCCAGAGGTGGTGTTTTTTCTGTGCGGAGGTTTTGTTTTATGAGAGACAAAGTCGACTTCAGTAAGGCCTCGTTCAGCGTGTCGGCACCAGGTGCAGATTATTTTGAGCTGGTCCTGATATTTCAGCACATTTGCGCAGACACGGGCTACTCGCTGAGCTTAACGCTTTAAATAGGCTTCTGCTCCCATGTGGTTTATGTCAAACTTCAGGACTTCAACGTTTGGCTTCTGGGAAGGACCTCCCTTTGGACTGAAGACTGCGATGAAGAGTAGAATATATACATCTCCAGTTCATCTGAGTTCACACTTAAGTTTAACAAATTTAAATGTTTGTCATTTTAAATATAACAGACGTATGAAGGTAGAACCCTCGCGTGTGTGTAGATGCTGATTTAATAGTAAAAAATGTACCAACTGTGTAGATTATGTGTGTAGATTTGTGATGAAGGGAAAGGGGCACCGGAGGGATACTGTTGTTTCAGGGATACCATCACCCAGTTTTGGCTGTAAGACCACTCCCCCCAGTCGACTGGCAGCGTGTTGTCACTGCTTGTTGCTCACACTGCCTTTGTCTGAGCTGCTGGCTGCTTCTCACACACACACCCACACCCACCCACACACACACACACACACACACAGGTCATCCTGCCTGGAGGATATCGCAGATACAACAGGTGGAAACAATGTGAGTACAGATACCGACTGTTTAAAACTTTTAAAAGTTTGTTACTGGGAATCTCCACCGGGAGAAACTCACCACTCACTGTTTGTCATTTACAGCAGGCAATACGGTGACTTTCTGAGTATTCAATGTAAAAACTTTCATATTTTTAAGTGAAGTGTTGGCTTTGCTGCTGACTGACAGTAGGATCACTGTCACACTGAGAGAGAGTGGTGGTGCATTTGAAGCAGATAACAGAAAAATGGTCCGTCTGTCCACCATCGCCTAACACTTATTATTTGTGTTGTTATTTTTCAAAGCAAGAAAGAAATATATTTGTTATAATTAATAATATAATATTTGTTGTATAATTGTATTTATACACTTATTTTGTGTCTTGGTGTAACTTCTAGTCAGGACAGACTGTAAAAGACACTCCTTCCTTGTGTAGGTGGTATTTTAGCGGTAGCGTTAGCCTCGTTAGCTCTCTGACCTTCTGGTTTAGCGGGACAGTTTTCGGTCCTTCTTCTTCTGTGGTGTTATGAGTTTAAAAGTGCGACGATTCCTTGAAACAGCCTGTAACCATTCCAAGCCCCTGTAGTGTAACAGTAGGCAGCCGCTGATTGCGGTCTATTCTGGACGGGCTGAGGACGGATGGATTGTGTGATGTAAGAGTCTATTTTGTTGCCGCGTTCCACCGAACACTCAGCGGGATATCGCTGTACCCTCTCAACCCTGGACTGGATTCAGAAACTCTTTCTGCTGCTTTGTTCCTATCAGTCATCTCGTTGATTCACACTCAGAAAATGGAGACGAATCAGAGACCAGTCAGAGGTGTAAGACACTGAAAGGACAGACGAAGCTCGTGGACGGGTCGCTCTCGTTGTCTGCAGGGTTGTATTTATAGTGTGGCCTGATGGGAAAAGTATGTTGGGGATTTCAGGGGGATATTTCATGAACCTGGGTTTAGGTACAAGGTTGGGCTCAGTCATGCCCTGTGGCGTGCTGTGATGTCACATGGCCTCACTGTTGAAAGCTTTTTTTGGTGACGGGCTGGAACGAGAGGCCGACTCGCTGCCATTGTCTGTTAACAGCCTGACACCACGTTCAGTGGGAAGGACTCTCCAGCTCAGTCCTGTGGTCAGAAACATCTCAGGAATGTGTCTCTGATCCAAAGACACGAGGGATTACTGTGTCCAGTTTGTTATGTCTAAGTCAGACGTGGACGGATAGACGCTGACCATCACTGATCATCACATCTTTCAGACGCGTTGCTGGCGGACCTGGAATCTACTACGTCCCACATCTCAAAGCGACCTGTGTTCTTGTCTGACGAGACCCCCTACTCCATCCCCACTGGAGGACACTCCTACCAGGATGTGTCAGTTCCGCCTCCAGTCCCTCCTCCACCCTCGGCCGAGGCTCTGAACGGGACCCTGATAGATCAGCCGGACTCCCACCACTCCTCTCAGCAGGTATGTCTCTGTGGTGGGACCAGGAGGGCTCTCGTGAGCTAACCTTCAAGAAACGGGTCATAAAATGCTTAACGACCATGACAAAGTACAAGGAAGTGACACAGCATGACTTAGATGTGTTAGATGTGCGAAAGTCTCATGTATGTCTGTGTGAGTGATACTTCCTGTGTGATCTGATCACAATCTGATTGGTCCTCTGCAGTCGTTGGGTTCGGCCCAGAAGAGCTCATGGTCCAGGGACAGCAGCAGCTCTCCGCTGTCTCACATTGAAGAAGACCACGTCTACAGGTATCCCGCCGCACGTGTCCGTATCACCTGCCACCTTTTTTCACTGATAGCTGCTGTTGACGGTCGTCCTTTTCTGTCTCCTCCTCAGTTTTCCGAACAAACAGAAGTCATCGGACTCGTCAGCAGCAGCCATGACCTCTGCTCTGGGCAGTAACCTGTCGGAGCTCGACAGGCTGCTGCTGGAGCTCAACGCAGTGCAGCAGAGCTCCCCTTCATTCCCCACGACAGGTAGACACAACGCCCGCAGCTTTATCGCCTGTGTGTGTGTGTGTGTGTGGCGAGCAGACTTAGCTGTACTGTCATGTGTCCACAGAGGAGGCGGCCCCACCCTTACCGTCCTGCAGCATCACCCACTACGAGAACGGCGGCGGCCCCGACATCATGGTGAGCCCTCCCCCTCAGGAGAAACCCAAAAGGAACGGGACGAGGCCGGACGAGGCCCGACCCACTGTGGAGAGTCTGCTGGACGAGCTGGAGGGCTCGGTGCCTTCACCCAGGTAAGCATCACAGTGGCAGCTCTCCTCAGACACAGTAGAGACCATTCAAAGGTCACAGCGGCATCAGAATGAGAGCTGGTTTGTTTTGATTACCTCTGTTGTTTCTAAATTAGCCTGTTAGCTGTTAGCTTGTCAGAGCTGCTTCTGTCATGCTATGAAAGAGCTCCGAGCCAGAGCAGAACTTGGACAACAGATATTCAGAGTTGTGTTTTTCTAAAGTTTTAATGTTTGCACGTAATTAAAAATCACCCTATAATTTGTGTTTTCCAGCCCCCCGGCTCGCCACAGCGATTTGGACACACCCTCCCAGCAGCAGGCCAGGATTTCGGCTTCCTGTGCCACGAGGGAGCTCGACGAGCTGATGGCCTCTTTGTCTGACTTCAAGGTACGAGTCAGGACACTGGAGGCTTCACTTTGATCAACAAACACAGCTTCTCCTCTCATATTTCTGATGGTTTCTCTGTCCTCTTCCTCTCATCATGCTTATGCTTCTCTGTCCTCTAGCCCAGCTCTTTGGGCTCTCTGCTGGACCCAGCAGGACCGTCTTCCAGCTGTCCTGATCCTCCAGTCTCTTCCTCCATCACCCCAGTGGCTTCTCCTTTCCTTAGTCTGTCCCACCCGTCCGCCTGCGCCTCTCCTCTCTTCTCTTTGCCTGCTGCTCTAGAGCTGCACATAGATGAGGATGGGGGAGACGGCGGCGTGTCGACGCCCCGCCCAAACCGTCTCCCTCCCCACAGTCCTATATCCTCACTCTCTGCAGCCAGTGACCCAGACCTGGACTCTGTCATAGATGTCTCTGCCACCATGCTGTCATCCCAAACCAAGACCCTGCTAGTCCTCTCTCAGTCCGCTTCCTCTAACTCCAACCTGATGGCACATAGTCCAAGTCCTTCCAATAGCACCACCACCCCCTCACTTACCTCTGTTAACACCGTCCTGGACCACAAGTCCTCCAAGTCCCCTAGTCCATCTGTTGAACGGGTCTCACCCTCACATGCACTCAGTAAATTCTCTTGTGCTCCAGAGAGTAAGGGGTCTGCTTCTTTTCATGACCTCGATTTCAGTTTCTCTACTCCACCTCCTTCAAAGAACCTCACCCCTCCTGTCTCAGCTCCAAAGACTCCCTCCCCCCTCCCCGTTTGTCTCTCTGTATCTCCTCCTTCTGCACATGCTTCTTCAAAAGCATCTACACCCTCTCCACTGATGGTGCCCTCTCCACCGGCCTTCAGTAACTCCAGCAGACAGCCGGTGGAGTCGCCCCCCCTGGCCCAGAGAGCCAGTCCCCTCGCTGTGCGGCAGCCCCCCGTGGAAGAGCCTTCCCTGGACGAGGCGCTGGACAAGCTGTTAGCTATGAGTTTTGCACAGAATCACACGGCAGCACACGTGGAGGACCCACAGCTGAAGGTGGAGGCTCAGTGTCTCGGCAGAGGGATGCAGGAGGTGCACGAGGAGCTCATCCTACCCCTGGACAGAAACAGCATGCAGCCTGACACCTACGCCAGCGCCACCAACACCATCACGGACGACTCGGTGGACGGAGGCACTGATGGGAACGGAGATCTGGACTGGGCCGACGAGGAGCTGTCCATGTCCTTCCACGACGGACTGGACGGCACCATGACGCCGTACACCGAGAGGCCGTACACAGACGGCAGCATGACCCCGCTGACAGAGGCCAGCTGGATGGACGAGTCCATGACCCCGTCCTCGTGCCCCGGGACCCCTGATGTCTCCCTGGACCTGCCCCTGCTGCAGACCCCCAGTATAGACAGAGTCTCCGCATCGGGACACGTATGGCCTCCGGTCCTGCTCGACGAGCTCGTTCTGCTCAGTTTGTTGCTGTCACTCATGAGACTGATGCTTCTACACCAGCTCGCTTCTGCTTCGAGGGTTTTTCTCTTGTGTCTGTTTGAAAAACTGAAGCATGATTCCAAACATTCATCTACGAGTTTACTCACCTCGTGCTCCGTGTCATCCTGCACGATTAACACTGAAACTGTTCACCAGTTAATTGATCAGTTGATTAAGTTATTTCAGTTTTTATTTTGAAAAGTGGAAATATTCACTTTTTTCAGCTCCTCCTTAATGGTTAATTGATTAAACACATAGAATTTAAAATCATCCAAAGACTGCACAGTGAAGCCTGTGAGAGGCGACCGCTGTAGTTTTACTGTCCGATCAGAAAAAGTCTTTTTTTAATCATGTTTGAGTTTTGCAGAAATAAAGATGAACAAACCCTCTTTGACAAAACGTTTTATAGAAGCTGTTTCTAATCACGAGTTCTGGCTTTGACACCGCCGCTGCTCTTTAAGTTACTCGCTGGTTCCAGCACTCTGCATGCAGAACACAGTCCTCCTTACCTGTTGCACCAGTTTGTGTGAAGGACGTTAACGCACCCTGTGCTGTGAAGTTGGTGTGGTTGCTGGGTCCGTTTTAAGGCGTGTGACGTGAGCATGTAAGTGTGCGTCTGAGCCCACTGACCCCTGCATCCTGGACTCTGTTGTGTCTGCTGTGGACGTGTGATGAGGTGCTCACGGTTCCCCCGTAGATAAAGTCAGTGATCCGGCGCACTAAGGAGACCCCCAACGTGCACCCCATGTTCCGAGACGGGCACCTGCGCAGGAAGATGGGACCCATCATTGTAAACAAGAACAGCTCTCAGGACCGCCTCATAGAGGAGCTTCAGGGGAAGTTCGGGATCGGTCGCTCAGAGCGGCGCCGTAAACAGAGCGATGATTGGCTCACAGAGGGCGTCATCGTCACGTCCAAACCACAGCGTTTCCGTCTCGATGGAGCCGGCAGCGAGGTCGACAAGGTTTGGCTTCGGTGTGCTTAACACTTTTCCCAAATGTTCTTCTTCCCTCTGACTCCATCTTTAGTTTCCTCCTCACTTCCCTCTGTTTTCCCTCCTTCTCTGTTCTTCTCTCCTCTTCTTTAGATCATAATTCCTCCAGAGTCGCCCGTCCCCGTGAGGAAGGTGCTCCCCCCTCTCTCTCCCCCTGCCCCCCGCCACCCTCCTATTGTAGAAGAACCAAAGCGCCTGCTCCCAGTCCAGCAGCCCCCCATCCCTATCCCACCACCTCCTCCTCCTCCACCTCCCTCTCCTCCCCCACAGCCTCCTCACATCAAGGAACCAGCTCCTGCTGCACCTCGGCACATTATAAAAGCCTCACCTGCACCAGCCCCTATTCAAGAACTTCCTGCCCCCAAACCAGAGCCCCCTCCTCCTGTTCTTAAAACCCCCACCCGGCCTCCACCAGTGGAGCCAGTGACACCAGTTACTCCCAAAGTCCTGGTGTCAGTAGGCTGCCAAACAGAGTACGATCCAATCTTCCCTCCGATGCAGGCATGAACCGGTCTCCTCCCCTTTCTGTTCACACCTCTAAGAAGCATATCAGGATTCACGTTTAGAAGTTGATTATTTTTGTCATTTTGTTACATCTCTGTGTCTGTCGGGCACATTTCTAACTGTTTTTATAATGAAACCATTTCAGATTATGGCTCAAGGGAAGGGGGGTGTCCCCGGCGGGCCTCCGACGCAGGTCAACAAGCTGGACAACATGCTCGGTAGTCTGCAGTCAGACCTCAACAAACTGGGTGTGCAGACGGTGGCTAAAGGCGTCTGTGGCGCCTGCTGTAAGCCGATCGTGGGACAGGTGAGACGCCGTTGTGAAGATGTCTGTAACATAAGTGATCAGTGTGAACAGAGCAGAGTCTGCACACTGAACGCACATCTGTGTTTGCGCAGGTGGTGACGGCCATGGGTCGAACATGGCACCCTGAACACTTTGTGTGCACGCACTGTCAAGAGGAGATCGGCTCCAGGAACTTCTTCGAGCGCGAAGGGCAGCCGTACTGTGAGAAGGATTACCACAACCTGTTCTCCCCTCGCTGCTACTACTGCAACGGGCCCATACTGGATGTGAGTCGCCGCTCTCCGCGTCTGCGCCCGTGTCTGTTGTCTCTATGGTAACCCACAATAAAAGCTGTCATGTGTGTTTAGAAAGTGGTGACGGCGCTGGACAGGACGTGGCATCCCGAACACTTCTTCTGCGCTCAGTGTGGATCCTTCTTCGGCCCAGAGGGTTTGAAGCGTTACTCAATAAGTACCGCACATTCAAAGAAGGACAAACTGCAGTCTCTGTTTGCATTCATTAACATCTCTTGTCTGTTTCCGATCAAGGGTTTCATGAAAAGGATGGAAAGGCCTACTGCAGGAAGGATTACTTTGACATGTTTGCACCAAAATGTGGCGGCTGTGCCAGAGCCATTCTGGAGAACTACATCTCAGCGCTGAGCAGCCTTTGGCATCCGGAGTGTTTTGTCTGCAGGGTCTGTAGCTCAGTTTCCATCACGCCTCTATAAGACACCGTCATGAGAATAATAATGGTAGAATAACGGCGTCTCTCTCTCTCGTCTTCGTTCGCAGGAGTGCTTCACCCCGTTTGTGAACGGAAGCTTCTTTGAGCACGACGGCCAGCCTTACTGTGAAGTGCACTACCACGAGCGGCGCGGCTCCCTCTGCTCCGGCTGCCAGAAGCCCATCACGGGCCGCTGCATCACCGCCATGTCCAAGAAGTTCCACCCGGAGCACTTTGTCTGCGCCTTCTGCCTGAAGCAGCTCAACAAAGGCACCTTTAAAGAACAGAACGACAAACCTTACTGCCACGGCTGCTTCGTCAAGCTGTTCAGTTAGAGGGTCGCCAGAGCTTCGGCAGCGCGACTCGGTCAGGGCTTCGATCAGGTCTAAAGCGTCTGTAGCACGGGAAGGGTGGGGGTGGGATTCATTGTGTTTGTATCACAGAGGGTTGTCTGTGTTCTGATGACGACGGTGGAAGTGTGTATGGGTTGAGTATGTGCATGTGGTTGATTCAGTCTCTGCCAGACTGAAGTACTTTAAACTTCAGTAATATGGAAAACGTCCCTGCGAAGCAGAACATCAAGTTCAATGACAGTACAAGCTTTTTAAAATCAACACTGATGAGCAGAAGACTAATTAATCACCTGAAATGTGTTGAAAATGTTCTACAGCCCTCTTCTATAAGTCTCACATAATTCAAATCTGTAGTTTTTCTCTCAGTAGAAGGTGAAGTGTAACTGAACGCATGAAGTATCTGCGTGTTTGACGCTGATGCTCGCTGGCTGAGCGTGAAACCAGAAGGTGCTGCAGGTGGACGCAGGTGACCTGTTGTTTTTAACATGACACTATAAACTTATGCAGCAGATGATGAACACATGAAGTCACTGTAGTATTTACTGGAAACGGCTGCTTCAGCTCTCACGGTTCATTTGTGTGTGAAGTTTGTTTTCAGACTTCGGCAGATTCATTCAGTCATTCAGCCTAAAAAAAAGAAAAAAGAAAAATACCCGCATGGAAGATTTTAAGTGTCGATGCCAAAATGTCACAAAGCTGGAACTGAATCCAGAATTGGATGAGTGGATTTTACAGAATGTGGAGGTCGCCTGTTGTTTTTAGCCACAGGCTGAATATTTCAGCGATCGTCTGCGAAGGTTTCGTTCAGGATTTACTCTCAGCTGAACGTGTTTGAACTGAGCTCACTTTTTTGTGCTGTCCGATCATTCCTCGTCTTTTCACAGAAGAAAAGAGTCTGAAACGGCTGGTTTTGGTTGTCTCACACAGTGAAGTGGAACCGAAGTAAATTGTGCATCTCTTGCTCTACCATTACTGTTTCTGACTGCATCCTGGGAGGTTTTCTGTAAATATCCAATGCAGCTACATTGAAAGCAAAGCACTGGCCTGCTCAGCACGTCCATGTGTTTAATAACCACTCATTCACAGAAGGGGGCGCTGTGGGAGGCATAGCACCAATACTTTGATATTTTTGGTGTCGTTACTGTATTGAGAAGCTAATGAATGTTCACTATTTTGAAAGAAGAAGTACATAATGCAAGAAAATATGTAAGATTTGCTGTGATATTCCAATAACTCTATGCAACTGTGGATTAACACCTTTGTATTTCTTCACTAACTGGCTGTCTGTGCCTTTGTATCAGCACCTCGTCTAATAACACTGGCAAATTCAGCACAGCACTGATACCAGGTCCACAGTCCTGTGTTCATGTTATCAGTGCGTGAGTCCACTGAACGGCGCCTGGTGGTCTGTCAGGTAGCACGAAGATGACTCGTTCCCCTCGGCGTCTGAGTGGCATCTACTGTATCACCACCTGGCCGGGTCTGTTCATCTTCATCATGACGAGCAGCAGATATGCATCAGGCCTTTTGTCTTGTTCAGGGAATTCTAGAGCCTTAAATCTTTTCTCCTTCTGTTTATCATGTAACTGATGTCTCCTCCGATCAGTTTAGTAGAGTGTTATTTAACCAAAGCCATACGTCTTCCACTCGTTATCATGTCTGTCCACTTTTTTTCTTTTCACTTTGAATGTCAATAGTTCTGAACAGTGAGATTTCTCACTTCTAGTCTGATTACGCCAATAAATTCTGTTTTGGTATCAAACTGATGTTCATTTGTCATCTGATTTCATTCAGTTTTAACACTTAAAACACTCCAACTTTAGTCCGACTATGCAACACCTCCGTCACCCTCCTCCCACCTGAAGATTATACAAGTTTATTCTGAACACAAACAGTGGAGATGTGTTTATGTTTATGGAGAAAGTCAGGACTACCGCCACATCCAGACGAGAGTATACAAGATTGAGAAAATGATCAATGATCAGTTTGTACTGTGAAACTGACAGTTCTGGGTTAGACTGGTGGTGGATTGAAGAGATGAGACCTTTGAGGATAATGTTCGCTCAGATTCACTTTGATCACTTCTGTCAATCAGGTAATAAATCAGCTGTTTTGATTGACAAACACTTTCCAGAAGATGTAGATCTATATGCCAGTACGCATCTTCACCACCAGGTGGCAGCAATGTGACATTGTTATTTTACAACAGCCAGAAAACATTTCGATGAAGAAACCGGGAGCGATTGGTACTGTGATTGGACAAATTACCACGTGGTCAAAATCGACATACCCGGAAGAATGACATGTTTATTGTAGCTAACATTTTAGGTAAGTGGCGCTAATTTCTTCATCTTAGCCAGGAACCCGTTAATGTGTAGTTTTGTCCGTCATGGTGAGTGTTTCCGTACACGTTTAAACCCGTCCAGGTGTCGGTGGCTTCAAGCTTTAGCCGTTGTCGTGTCTGTCGTCACTATCTGACAAACATTTGTTGTGTGTCCGCGTTTATCAGACTGAGTCAAAGTGAATCTTTTCAGGAGTTTGAATGTTTCACTTCGGTTTATTCAACATGAACTTATTAGAGGAACTTTTTAACACGGGCTGCTTGTGTTGCTGTCCATCACCAGACTTAACGGTTTGGTGGAAAAACGCGAACAATGACGTTTTGTATGAATGGACGTTGTTGTTCGTGTTTAGTATCTGTAGGGTGAAAGAGTCTCCAGCTGACTCTGAAGGTCACATCTGTTATCTGCTGCTTTCACTGTGATGGTCGGTGCTGTGGTCTGTCTGGTCTCAGTGACACTGAAGTGATCAAATCCCTCAATGTTAAATATTGAATATTAGTAATTCTTCTTCATTCGTTTGTCTGTCAGGTATCTTAATGCCAAGAGGCCACAAACGGCGGCTGGACAAACATGGCTTCCTACTTTGAAGAGCACGACTGTGAGCCCACCAACCCTGAGGAGCAGTACCGGCAGAACGCGCTGCTTGAACTGGCCAGGTAAGCTGAACACACCTGTCCCTCATGGTGATGCTCTGCGTTGGTGCTGTGGTTGACCTCCGGCTCTGTGTTCAGGTCTTTGATGCAGGGTTTGGACTTGCTTGACTCAGGGGGGTTCGACCTGTCAGACTGGGACCAGCGTCTCCCTCCTCCGGCTGCGAAAACTGCTGTCCAGACCCTCACTGTGGTCGTCATTTCTCCAGAGCAAGCAGGTGACAGACTTCACTAGTTAAATGTGTTTTACAGACTTCACCTGTGGAAGCAAGTTGTTCCTGAGGAGTGACTTTTCCTGCCGATGCAGCACATCTGACAGAGGACATGAGAGATCTAATCTGGTGTTTTGTTCTCACAGACAAAGGCCTCAAGTGTCCCGTCTGTTTGCTGGAGTTCGAGGAACAAGAGACGGTTCGAGAGATGCCCTGCAAACACCTTTTCCACTCAGGATGTATTCTGCCCTGGTTGGGAAAGGTAAAGCTCCCACATTCACAATTTCATTTTACAGCAGACGTGTGATGAAGCTTGAATGGCTGCTCTGAACTGTGTTTCAACCGTCTGCATGTTTGCAACCGTAGACGAACTCCTGTCCGCTCTGCAGACTTGAATTACCAACTGACAATCCGGAGTATGAGGAGTTTAAGAAGGACAAGGTGAGTGTGGACATGTGCTTTGGACGGTTCGACCGATCCTCATCTTCTGCCCGTGTTTTCGACTTGGCGTCAGTCTGCGGCTCAGTTGTGTTTCTGTCCTGCAGGAGAGAAGAAAACAGAGGGAGCACCGGCTGGAAGACCTACATGGAGCCATGTACACATGACACGACGGTGCTGTTTGTGGCACGGTGAACTATGAAAAGAAAAAAAAAAAAGCTGACAGCCTCAGTAACGGTGAAATGCTGCATTCATGCCTTTTCATTCAGTTTAAACATGCGGATGGGAAACAACGTTTATGTCAGCCTCATGTTTGTAGAGTCGAAAATATCAGAATCATCTCAAGAAATTGTTCACAAAACAAAGCCTCCGTCATAATATTACAAATATGTAACAGTAAAAAAACGTTCAGTCCGGTTTGAAGACAAGGCTCGAGTCCGGGATAACATGTTGGAAAAACATGTGACAGCTGTTTCCTGTTCACTGGGTGTGGCGTGAATGCAGCATGACAAACAGAAAATGCTTGTTTCTACGTTGGATAAATGCTCTTTTCTCACTCGTTAGGATGAATAGATGTGAAGATGTGTGTGCTGTTGCCAGCAGCACTGAAGCATTGCACTTCAGCCTCTTTATTCCTCTTTTATACATTTATGAGCTTTGAATGCGCAACAAAATCTTTGCAGCTATGTTTGTGTAATTAACAAGAATTATTTAAAGACATGAATATATTTTAATCAGCGCCTCCTTTTTTGTTATGTTTTTCCACGAAAATGTTTTCATGTTAAGTAATTCTAAGGTGCTCTCCAGCAGCAACACTTCCACAGTGTCATTAAAGACAGATTCAAATCGACATGCTGGAAGCTGCACTTCTCCTGTGTTTGTCAGAGGAACAATCAGTAATGTAATCCAAGTGGTCTGAATTGTTTTGGTGCTTCTACAGCACATCGTGGTCCTTTATTATAACTGACGCCTCCATACAGCAGTCAGTGTAGACCCTGTTTGTATATGAAGAATCAATGGGCTGGTGCTAACACGCTAACGATATGCTGCTGTTGATCATTTTCCTGTCCAAAGAACAACACGTGCAAGACAGCTGCTAATAATTTATCATTTTTATTTCATATTTGAATATAAATCTCTGTCAAATGAAAATACCTAAATGATAGACAAATCATACATATTTACAGAATTTATAAAAGGAAACAAAATCAGCTGTGTTGCTCGTTTTCGGGGATTTTTCAGACTCCATTCTCTTCGAATCCAGGAAATAAGACAGAAACATTTTCATAGATGTTTGTGTTGTTGTTGCTCGAGTTCAGGACTCGTCCCGGTCAGGCAGCTGTTCCCCCACCCACAAAGACACCATATGACAGCTTACTGAAGAGAACATTTGACAGAATGAACAGAAAATGGGTTGGAAAATCCGCCTTTAACGTTTGGCCTGTGGACGATGGCATTATGGTGCAGATGCTGTTACAGAGTAAATCCAACCCCGATGTGTGAGGGCTCGTACAAGCTGCCGTTTGTAGTCACGCCGTGTGACCGAGTTACAGTATGGTGAAGTAAGCTACAGCTGAACACAAGGTCAAAAAGAATCTGAACATGTTCCCCTGGCACGGTACGAGGGATAAGGCTAAAACAGTGCTCGTACGCCTGCTGCCAACACACAGGAAACAACCACACCTCAGTGGACTCGCTCCTTTTTTGGCAACATCGGGATCAGGATCGCTGCGGTCCCACAAAGAAAGGGCTCAACTTCAATAATTTGCACAAAAAGAAAATCTGACCTGACGTACGATCGCACACGTCACGTACAGCAGATCCACTTCCTGTCACATGCACATCGTCATCTGTCAGGACAGATCTCTGCGTGGACTGCAGAGACGCCGTCGCATGAGATACTCTTCAATCTCAAACAGCCGGCGCTCTCGCTTCGCCTCAGAACATCAAACCCACAGAAGATAAAAGAGGTAGGTGATGTGACCTTTTTAAAAACACGTATTGCTGGCATCCAGTGGTTACAGGTAAAAATCTATCAACACTGTGCAGAGGGCAGAACACTGAGTGTGTGTGTGTGTGTGTGAGATCTGAGTCAAACCTAAATCTGGTGCATCAGCTTCAGTCTGCTGTCGAGCTTATTAACACTTTGACAGAAATTGGCAACAGGAAATCATACAACAACCTCAACATGTGACGGACTCTGACTTCCGTGTGCAGCCCGCGTGCTGCCGTCTGGACACCATTGAGGCGCCACAAGGTTTATGGCACAAAGTCTACAAGCAAACGCCCGTGAACCAAACGTCCTGTGTGACGACTGAGGGGCTTCACTCACTTCAGACTGAACACAAAGTCAAATAAGGCTTCCGAGGGTCCGGCCTGGAATCAGATCAGTGACCTGCTGCTCTGTAAATGTGAGTCAGGCTCCAGTTTTACCTTCAAACACCTCAAACATCTCAGAACAAAACAAGCCCTGTGTTCAACACACTGAAGAAGGCATCATTCACTCCAGCGGAGCACAAATCATCAGATGACCGATGGCGACTATTGCAGCGACAGAACGGCAAAATAAACGACAGCCTGGAACAGAAACGTGAGAGAGAAATGATCCGATCATGTAGCTCGCGGGACGAAACAGAACGACAACCAGCCAAACATGAAGGACGTGCGCTTGTCATCACGACAGGCCGGCAGCTTCCTGTGCAGCCATCCTGCACTCGCACGTCAGTGAAACAGATCGTGAGCTCAACAGTGACGGTGGCTCGAGATGCACGTGTACGTACTTTGTAAAATAACAAAAAAGAAATACCATCAAAATTCGCTCTAAAATCGTGTTTGAGGATCAAAGTGTGGAGAACATTTTCCGACAGGTCGTTTCTGCTCATTGAATAAAAAGGCCATAAGCTCTCAGCCTGAAAACAAACATAACTTCACTACTCACTTCTCAGACATTCAGTGTTTTCTACTCACTACGCAAACTCAAACTTTGACTGTTACGCTCTCATTCAGAAAGTGTGCCGTGCAGAGAGAAGCAAAAGGCTGAAACAGGTGGGCCAGCGAAGCACTGGGTACTCGATGAAGGAGGGTCTGAGGAGGGAAAACCAGTAATGCACAGAAAGAAAGGAAGGAAGGAAGGAAGGAAAGGAAACATCAGTCAAGTGAAGAATCGGCCAAACCGACAGCCATCCCGGAAACATTCATGGTTCCACACATTCAGCCTCCAACATCGCAACAGGAAACGTGACCTCGGACTGGAGCGGCTCGCAGCGACGTGGGAGAGGAAAGAAAAGACAGAAGAGCGCTACAGATGGTCACCTGGTGTCGATCAGTGGTTACAGGTATCAGAACTTCCTGCCTTCCTGCGGCACCCATGATGCACCTCTGCGGTGACATTTCACACCTCCGGCCGCGATGCAGAGCTACAACATGGCTATGCTCTCCGGGGTACAGTTGAGATGTGTGGACGTGCTGCTGCCTCCGGGCGACTTGAGGCCCTTGGTCGCCCCCCCCAGCGCGGAGCCCCGGGCCCTGGGGCCCATGATGACCCCCGAGCCGTGGTGGTGACTCTGCTGCAGGCCCGCCATCATGGTCTCGCTGGTGACGGTGCCGAACTCGTAAGTGAAGGTGCCGTAGAAGACCAGGATGTCCACCGTGAAGACCCACTCGCAGATGGCCGCGGCGTGCTGCAGGATGAAGCTCTCGTGGATGAAGAAGATGCCACCTGGGAGGAAGAGGAGGTTAAGGAGGACAAACAGCTGAGAAAAGTTCAAACATCACAAACTGTCTCTGCACAACACGGAAGAGTCGCCCTCGTCAGGAAGGATACTGAGGACGAGGGACACCATGGCTCCCAGTGCCAGAGCCACTCTGAAATGGGCCATCCAGTAGTCGAGGGCGGTGACGGCCACCCGGTAGGTGAGGACGCACTGCAGGCACACAAACAGCAGCCCCGCCGGAAACGCCACGCCGGCGCCCACGTAGTGCAGAGATTTGGCGTGATCGACCTGACAAACACAGCGGTTCAGTTCGAGGAGTCGGAGAAGCGAGGAAGCGTTTCGTGTCATCAAACTCTCTGCAGGACGTTTACCTGGAAGTTTCCCACCATGACCAGACCCACGGCGTTGGTGCAGCCGGACACCAGAGCGCTGGTGTTCACCCAACACCTGTGGCTGTGCTCGATCACCTGGGCGTAGCGCAGAAGGCACACCATCACCACTGCAGGGAGGACACACACGTTTACGCTGCATCCACAACGCAACACACACACCCTAACACACACACCAGACTGCACAACACACATGTTTACACTGCATCCACAACGCAACACACACACACACACACACACACGCACACCATCCACACAAACACACACACCAGACTGCACAGCACAACACAACACACACACATACACTCATAAGACTGCACAACAAACACACGTTTACACTGCATCCACAGTACAACACACACACCCTAACCCTAACACACACACCAGACTGCACAACACACACACACACACACACACTGCACTGCAGCACCTGAACGTTTGCTTCATTCAGGTGCTGCAGGTGTTCTCATGAATGAGGCGATCGTTTTTTGTTTTGCACAGCGCTTCTTTAAACATGGCGCTCTCTCTCGCTCGTTTGTAGTTTCGGTCATGTGACTGCACTCGTTCTGCTGTTCGTCAGCACTTTTCCTGGCAGGCCTAGCTTCACTGTTTGAAAACTGTAAACCTGCAGGTCGTCTGTTACAGAGCAACCATGAAGGCAGCGAAAGGCAGAGCCACCGACAGGAAGGAAGTCAAAGGTCGACAGCAAAGCGTCCGGACAGCGTGTCGGGAGTCGAGCTGGGAGATGCAACGAGAGGAATCAAAACTCTAACTAAAAAATATGGAAATCCATACGAGGAGAAAATCTGATGTGAGTAATGGATCGATAGTGAAAATTAAAGGCAGAGGGGAGAAATCAGGGCAGAGCTGAGTGGGGATAAAACAAGGTGGGGGGAGGAGGAGGAGCAAAGGAGGAAGGCCACGGAGGAAACATGCAGGGGAGAGGACAGAGGGGGGAGTGGAAGGAAAGCTGCATTCATTATTGATTAGAGAGCGCAGGCTATTTCCAGCCTCACGGAGGCGAGTGGCTGACGTCTGTGAGCACCATGAAGCATTAATGTAACCAACAACCTGGACACACCTGTCACCTGATGACATCATCGCCTGTCACCTGTAACAGCTGGTTAATCATACTTCACTGCTTCTGCTGCGTTAAAGAGCAGAGAGCAGCAGTCGTATGTTATCTGCATAATATGTATTTAATATGTATTTTTACTCCATTATTCTACAATAACTACTGCGTATTTCATTCAAACTGTTTTACACCACAGAAGATTTTATACATAAAGACTGAAAACAGCTAGCCTGGTTCTGTCTACAGTCCAGAAATCGTCTTTCTAAACGACACGTTGTTATGTTACTGAAAGCTACATGCTAAAGCTATTTCTCTCCAGACGCAGTGACTTCCTGGAGTCTCTACTGGTTGCCTGGTAACCTAACAGAGACATCATGAGTATGGGCAGTCACTGTCCCCAGCAAAGAAACAGTCCAGCACATAAATCCACACGTTTATCTATCAGCGAGCTTTGAAGATGCTAGCAAGCTCAGTTTGTTACATCTGGACAGAGCCAGGCTAGCTGGAGCCACTGTTTATGCTAAGCTAACCATATCTTACAGCATCAGTAGTGTCTTAATATTCATTTTAAAAACATGAGCAAGGACTCAAGACAGAAGTCCTGCACGATTCATGTCTTTTAATGACATGACTCCGTGTGTGTGTGTGTGTGTGTGTGCGCGCGTTAGAAACTAGTTCGGACGAGGCCTCACCCATGAAGGCTCCAACGTTGCCGATCAGGCTGAACAGACAGCTTTCAGGAGGGTAGGAGCCACATTTGCTGCAGCACATGGAGACAGAACAGCTGTCAGTCTGAGAGGCAGGACAGTAACCTTCATGTATATCAGTGCATGCGAGGCCACAGCGCCTTCACCATCTGTCAGGGTGTCTACCTGCACAGGTAGCCCTGCTTACACGCGTGTGGACGTAAAACAATGTAAAAAACGCTCAGATATCAAATCTGGATGTAAACTCTCTGCAGAAAAGCCTGTTGTGTCCCGTGATGCCTTTCTACAGGAGCGCTTTTGTACTCGCTCGTGGTTGGAGGCTTATTTGCAGATTAAACAAATGCAATTCATGCAAAGCGTAAGTTAACAAGGTGCTAATTCATGCCTCGAGGGCTTGCTGACACAACACTGGTATTGTATTGAAACAAAGCGATGAAGAGCGGAGGGGAGGAGACCTGATGAGGGGAATGTCCTGGATGGTGCAGCATGTCTTTGGGAAGCCTGGACGGGGCAGCTCCTCTGTGCATGTTACATTATAAGACCTGTGGTGGAGACACAGTGAGTTCACTTCATTTCTGACTGCCAGCATTTAAAAAAATAAGAATGTGAGTTTCACTTCCTCAGATCTAAAGAGGAAAATCACTCACCAGTTCTCCACAGGACAAACATGGTGATTCATCACAGCCATGGCGTATCTGTGGGGTACACACCTTCATTTAAAGCAGGAAGTGGTAAACATCAAACACACTGCTCATGCAGCAGCAAAGGATGGAACAGGTGAGCGTCCTCAAACATGATGAACATTCACAGCTCTACCAATCAGTGAACACGTTACGCTGTGATGCTGTAACTCACACGATCCATATTCCTGTGATGGAGAAGGCAGACAGGCTGACAGGCAGGACGATCCAGGCAGTCATTGGGCTGGCAGTGAGCTGGCTGTGTCCCAAGCATGGGGTGAGAGGGGGGCTTCGGGCGGGAGTGGCGACACGACGGAGGATCGGGTGGGGGGTGGGTGGGGATGCGGGGTCACTAACACACAGGGAAACACACAGGGGGGGACATGAGAGGAAAAAAGGGGGAATGGCACAGCTCTTCTGCTCCACGGGGCCCTGCAACCAGCAGCAACCTGAGCGGAGGAGAAAACATGATCAATAAATGAAAATACACATTCAGACAAACTGCTGGAGCCATAAATCTGCCACGCTGGTTCGACTCCAGGAGCCGGTTTGTAACGAGGAGCTGTCGTTTCCTGCTCTGCCAACATTACGCTTCATGTCACTTCAACGTCCGACTTCAAAGAACGAGAAGCAACAAAGACAAACTGCCTCAAATCTTCTGTCAAAACTTTCACTTCAAGACGCAGAAAAACTGATCCAAACCATCTGAGCCTGACAGGAAGACGACCACGGTAACAAAGACGCTGAGAAGCCGCGTAAAACATGAAGAAAACAGGATGTGATCACCTGCGGATCCTCTCTGACAGAAACTCACCTGAAAACAGCACAAAGTCAATATATTCAATGTTTGAGCTCATCAGCTTAATTGATTTTTGTAAATATCTGCTGATTCTGAATATGATGCAGCAACACAATTTAAACACGTTGTGACAGGAGCAACTAAAGACTGGGAAAATGTGGAACGCTCCAAAAACACCTGTTTGGAACATTCCACAGGTAAACAGGCTGATTGGTAACAGGTATCATGATTGGGTACACGTGATTGGATAAAGGAGATTAACACCTGGACTCAGGAAACACAGTTTGATTGTGAATGATTGATTCTGCTTTATTGATGTTTTGGAACATTTGATGATGTCATGATTTCCAGTGACTTTTCTGAAAGGACGCCGGCTCTGAATAATCGAGGACTGTGAGACAGAAAGACGAGCAGCTCCTGAGGAGGAGCAACATGAAGCTGGAGAAGCTTCTGTCAGAGCACCTCCACCAAGGTCGGCTCTGTGGTGGAGGAGTCACGCAGCCACAGCGGCGGGGTCCTTTTACACGGCGTACCGTCACACGCGTGTCCTCGGCTCAGAGGGAATATACAGTGAACAACATGAACTCGCCTTGAACTGATCCACATGAACAGGAGCTCTGTTCTCTGAAAGGTCAAACTCACAAACAAGGCAGCGCTAAACCGAGAAACTGTTTCTATTCTAATTTAATTAAAGCCGTCTCGTGGGATCATTTGAGGCTTGAGACAGACATTTTAAACACGATGTAGCTTTGACCCCTGTTTAATTAATGATTTGTGTTTTGATCATCAAAACATCATCATCATCATCCTCATTAGCTGGACACAGGAGTGAATTTAGATTACAGATCAAACAGTGAGTCAGTTAAGCGATCATCCATTGACAGAAAATCACTGATTGTTTTGAGTCATTTTATATGACAGAGTTGAGAAATGTTCCGGTCCAGCTCCTCAGGTGTGCACTCTCTGGTTTCCTCAGTCCTCTACGACAGCAAACTGAACATGTTTGGCTTCAGGACTGTTTGCGGGACAGACAGACACCTGAGGACGTCAGTCCTGAGAATGTTTGATGGGCATTTTTCAGCATTTCCTGACATTTTATAGCCCAATGAATCAGCTAACTGATAAATTAATCAACAGATGAACTGGTGACTGTTAGTTGCAGAATATATTGACGCTGTCTTAAACAAACAGGGTGTTTACACAGCAGTTTCTGTATAATCATGTAAAAGAGAGATGCCTGCAGCTTACTGTCCCCTCCTGTAGTTTATGGCGAGGCCTCCCCCAGGCTGGAAGTGTACTTCTAATCTCCAGTTTGTCATTTTTACGCTTCTTCCCTCCATTAAACATTCAAATGAAGCTGATAAAAACCACATGACTGCTTTATTTCCACCTCCATCAGCCGCAGCGTCAGGTGCTCGTTTTGTCTGCAGTCACCAGGAGGACAGATGCTTTTTAAGGGTCTGCTGTGGTCAAAGGTTAGGGTGGAGTATTTGCAGAACCCCCCCCTCCAATACTCTAGAAGACAATGACTCCCCGCCCCAACGACACCCCCATCTGCCACACAAGCTCGTCCATCTGCATGGACATGGACATTAAAGACACAGACCCTGAGACACAGAGAGGACGATTGACAGCTTTTGTTTCAACTGTGTTCTTCTTTTCTTAGACTTTTCCATCAACAAACACTGAGACTAGATTAACCTAAAGGTAAATTCACACACAGCTTTGTTGCTTGACTCAAACACTAAGCCATGCAAGTGTAAGTACAGTGAAGCCGCTGTGTAGTCCTCCTGCAGCGCAGGTTAAAGTGTGGCTGCTTCCTCATGTGGTTTGGTGTACGTGGTATTTGTTCCCTCTTCTGAATGCATGCAGAAGCAGTAGAGTGTTTGCAAAGGCTTCTGAAGTGCTGTCAAATATGGCGCTCTGAGCAAAGGCCAGAATACTCACTGCACGTCGAGGCTGTTTTAGTGCTCACGTGCATCGTGAAGCTTGCAAACCCCAGCTCGGACAAGATATAAAGGAAGCTATAAAAACATGCAGCCTGCAGCAGAACACACATAAAACAATCACCTGACATCATTGAGCCCCAGCAGGCAGCAGAGCCAGAGTCGCTGCTGATACCAACACTCAGGGTTGCCAGACATCTTCAAACTCTGCACACAGTCACTTCAAGACTTTACTATAACAGAAAATGTGAGATCTGATCTGAAGCATTTCTGTACTACCTGTGACAACACCCAGCATGATGGTGACCTACAGATCCTTTTACTGGCTGTGACAGTAATCAATCTGGACCTGGGTGCATTATAACTGCTCACTTTGAGAAAAAAAAATAAAATCAGCATCCTAATCAATGTATCAGTCATATCTTTTATACTGCACAGTGTTCTCAAATAAAACAGCTGGCCATGAAGAAAACATTCACAGCTGATAAATAGCCTACAAGAGCTTACACTTCAATTCACTTACTGTGCTTTAACGTCAGTTCTTTCTCTTATTATCAGTTATTCTATTGATCAGTTCTGTTCCTGTTCACACAGCTGCAGAGACCCGGGTAACAGGACACACAAACCATTCCTCCGTTTATTCTCATTATTATTAATAAAAACTACATTTCTGCCTCTCAGGTAACAACCAGGAACCGACTGACTAAATGTCAACATTTTATAAAGTTCATAGACAGACAGACAGCAGATGAACTGAACACTGACAGCCACAGAAGCAGCTAAAGCGCAGGACTCTGTCTTCTTACTGTCCGTGTGTTTGTGTTCATGTTCGGGGGGCCAGAACACCCCCACCCCCCGCAGCCGCTCAGAGGAAATATTCGCCTCTGTACTGATAAGACACGACACAACTGTGACAATATATTCCAATAGACACCGAATTATACTCATCTATTAATTTACAGTCGACTACAGCGACCAAACAGCCGGAGCAGCATCACTGAGTCCGGCAGCCTGCTCGCGTGAACCGGGTAACGGTGCCGTTAGCCGCGTTAGCTTCCACCTAGCTGCTAGTTAGCTTGCACTTTACCAGTTGTCTTGACTTGACATTTGGCCGCATCTTGATTTCCGCTAACCTGAGCGATAAGCGGCTGAACCAGAGACACTTAGAGGACAAGAACCCCGACAGCACGGGGACTGTGAGAACAGGTTAATGAGTCTACACCTACCTTCAACCTGCTGTGCCTCCACGGACCTCAACAACCTTGGTTTCCCTTTAAAAACAGCGTTTTCTCAGCGGATGAGGCTAGCCGCACACACAACGTCCGTTCGAGCTTTTCAAAATAAGACGTCATGATAGTTTCACTGTATAAATGGAATTTAAGAATTCATAAATCACAAACAATATTTTCCCTTTTTACAAACTAATTCATTAAAAAAAACTGTTTTATTATGAGTGCATCAATATAGGAGATGCTCTGGAGTGCGAGCAAAATATACCGAAAAGTATATTTACGCAAACAAAAAAGTAGAAAGAAGAAAGGATCACCTGAGTTTGACACACCTGCGGAATGAATGACTTCGCGTGTCAGAATAATTTACTCCAGCAGTTTTACTACGTGTTCAGTCCAGTTTATGTTGATGTTATTTTTGAGATAGCGATGCTTTTATTTCCTGGTGTCACCAACTTGACTCAGCTCTCTGTGCTGTCGGGCCTGATGTGCGACACCTCTGCAGGTGAGAACGTCCAATGAGAAGTTTGATTAAACCTTTTAAGAGGTAATGCACTCTACATTTTGTTCGTGTTAAAAATATATGTTTCACAACATGACGTTTGTTGGACGACACACCCGGAAGTTCAAACCTTTATGTCATACACTTTGTCATACATCATGTATTTCTGCATAATTATGCGAAACACACAGGAAGTGTGTGTTTAGAATTCATGCGCTGTTTTTCTGATAGGAAAGTTTTACAGTAGGAGCCAAAATAAATACACAGATAACTGAAATAACTGTGACACTGTGCAGGAAACATCTGTGCCACATCTGTAACGAAAAGAGTTGCAGATGCTGGAGAAACTGTGTCTTTATGATCTGCGATGTTTTGTCTCTAGAACAGAAGAAATCACGTTGCCTTACCACAAGTGATGCAGGAATACGTTTATTTTTTAGGGTTTAAAATGTTTAGTTTTTACTTTAGTTTGTATCAGTGTCAGTATTAGTTTTATTTAGAATTTGAATATGAGAAGTGCTCGTCAGGGGAAAGATTACAGTACAAACACAACACTTTGTGAAGGCCGTGGACTCACAGTCATGGAAACACACTAAAGCCTCCTCAAGCTTGTTGTGTTGACAAATCATTTGACATTTCCTGTATATTCTGATTTTATTTTAGTCAGTTTTGTAAGTTGTGTAGTTTTTATTTTTAGTATAACTAAAATGTTTTCTGAGACCTAGTTTTAGTTTAATTTTAGTTAACTATAATAACCACATTACAGTCGTCCAATCAGAGGCTCAGCTGCTGCTCTGTGGGTGGGGCTTCATCTAATTTAATAGAAAACAAATTAATACTGAGATCAATTATTATTATTATTAGGATACGTCATCATTTAAAATCAGAACACATTAAAATGTATTATTTAGTCTGTTTATTGCTTTTGCTTTGAGTTTATTAAAGTATAATTTAAACGTGATTAAAATTAATATATTTCTTAAGGCTTTTTAAAAATTTATGTATTTATTAATTTAATATAATTATACTGTCACTGTTAAAGTCTATACTTAACCATGACAACCATCACTGTGAAACAAATGTGAGGTCAAGCAAGTGTAATATATTCTTTCCTTGGTCAGACTGAGTTTCATTGACAGTCTACTCTATTGTAAACCTGACACAAACATGTGAAAGTGGTTTGTACTCCTGTGCCAGTGGAGCCTCTGGCTGTCAAAAATCAAAATAGAAAAATTCAGCCATGATTCATTTCTTTATTTACACCTCACGGCTCTTCCACCTGCTGTTCGCTGTGTAGTTTTTCAGTTTAATCCAAAGCAAAGTGAACATGGTGAGACAAACTGAGAGTGACACTAAAAACCTTCAGCAGTGATGTGGACTAGACATGATGCTGTATTTTACACTCTGTGAGCAGGTTGTTGCAGCATATAAACATGACGTATAGTGATACGCATTGAGGCTGCTAACTGTAGTTTAACACCTGGAAGCAGCTCACCTGAGTCATGTTCTTAACACTAATCAACTGCTGAGCTTCAGGGTGGAGGAAAGTGAGTTTGTCCAAGCTCAACAGTATGTGTGACTGTGATACCACCACCTGCTGGAGAGAGCAGGCACTACACTCTACACCAGTTAACTGGATTTTTTTATATGAAACGCAAATGTGACAATTTGAGGCTTTTAGACATGAAAAAGTATCTGTGAACAGTTCAGCCAGTATTCAGATATTTAAATGTATTTCATCTGAATAATTGTCATATTTGTCAGGTGAATCTTTTTCATAATGACACAAACTGAGCTAACAGCTCCTGAACTACAGGTGAATTAATACTGCAGGGGTGCAAATGAATGCGACCAGAAGCCTGATGGTGCAGGTGATTTCTTTGCTGCAATGCACTTTGAGCTGCAATCCTTGTATGAAAGGTGCTATACAAATAACGTTTATTATTAATATTATTCATGTGTCATCAGTGGCATTCAGACAACAGAGCCGGGGTCTATTATCAACACGTAATAATATTAACGTGTTAATAAAAAATAAATAAACTCTGTCCTTGCTTTATCTTATCTAATATGAGTGTGTCCATCACTTCTAATTTTGTGCTGTATTCTATAGGAATGATTGACTGACACAGGAGCATTTTCACCTGAAGGTAAATTGTGCAAAATGGTGGTTTAAACTGACTGAAAGCTCTAAAAGAAGCCTCTGTTTTCAATTATGACCAGCTGAAGTGGTGGAGCAATGTTCAGATTTTCCATGTAACACCTGGTTGTACCTGTCTGTGGTAACATTGAACAGCTGTGAGCCTTTGTGGTTTAGAGCCACATAGTGTGAACTGTTGTGGACTCAGGAGAACGTCAGCATCTCCTCATTTTGAGCAGTTTGTGTGTTGTCACATCAGCAAAGGTCAGGAAGCGAACAGCATGTGTTTGGATTCCCCAGCTGTAAGTATCAGCATGTAGGTGTAAAGAATGTATGTGACAGGAGGGTTTATAAACCTACACGAGGGATTATAACCTACATTGTTTACTAAGCAGCTTTGAAGGGACTTTGGCAAATTTGATCCGTAAATCTTGCGGACGATAGTGACTGACAGGAAACCGTAGACGCTGGGAGCAGCTCGTATTAATCCCAGTGAAGATGGAAATGTAGATTTCCATCAATGCTTTGTTTGACAGTCCAGCTTCCTGCACTGTTTCTCGATTAATCAGGAAAGAATGGTGATATATAAATGTACATATTTCTAAAGCATAATAACAACTGGAGTCAGACTTATATGAACTGCTGCCGTCATGTACTGTAATCTGCTGCCCATCAGTCTGCTATCCCTCCATTTTATTTCATACGATCAGCTACGTCAGCTAACATTAGCCACCATGAGCTGCTGGTCATACCAGACCAGGTGAGACTAACAGAAAATGTTTGAGATCACTGAACTGAGTAAAGATGAGCTTTATTGTTAATGAATTTAAATTTAAATTCAATTGTGATAAAGTCTGGACTTTATCAATGAAACATTAATAAACCAGAATCAGTCATTTCAAATTAAACTGTGTTTCCTGACAACAGTTTCCTGAAGTGTTCCTGAGTCCAGGTATTAATCTCTTTATCCAATCACATGTTGGCAAAGTGTTGAACCTCACTCCATCCTCGCTGTGAACCACTGAGCCTTTCAATCATGATACTATCACCTGTCACCAGTCAACCTGTTTACCTGTGGAATGATCCAAACAGGTGTTTTTGGAGCGTTCCACATCTTTCCCAGTCTTTAGTTGCTCCTGTCCCCATGTGCTTGAAACATGTTGCTGCCTCAGATTCAGAATAAGCAGATATTTACAAAAATCAATGAAGCTGATGAGCTCAAACATTAAATATATTGACTTTGTGCTGTTTTCAGGTGAGTCAGAAAGGATCACCAGGTGATCACATCCTGTTTTATTTATATTTTACACTGAATCTGGATTGTAAACTTTTCTTTTCTTGTGATTATTTTCCATGACGTTAAACAAACTCTGTATCATATAAAATCTTTCCAGTGTGACTGTGTGGCTTTCATGACAAATCCGTTTATCTCTTGTTCTTTTGACACACTACACTAACAAGACTAGCTTAAGTCTGGTAGCTCTCTTTAAATGTCACTGCTCTAACAGATTAAATCCTTAATTGTTTTAACTGGTCAGCAGTGGTTGGCACCAGCAGGGTAAATAAGGGTCAGTGAACTGTTTTGTTTTTTTGTATTCATGATGTCATTGCTCAGTGGCATTGCAGAACGCCATCTCTGGTCAGCTGGACAATAACCTGATATCCAATAAGAGGATTCGGTTGACAATCAAAGTTATGTTCAATGCTTCTTTTGGGTAGAAATCCGACCTGGTTAAATCTCTACTGTCTGTTAGTTAAGATAATGTCACAACCTTTTTGACATATCAAGTAAAAAGCCATCAGTTATTTCCTGGACTCTGGGGCCTTGATGCACTTCAGGTTCTGAAGCCTCGTGCACCCCCTCCCAATCAGGAAGTAGGCTAAGGCTTAAAGCCTTTATCCTCTTCTATGTATCCACCAGGCTTCCTTTGTTCCCCTTCAGTACAGGAATCTTGAAGCATTGCACAATAATAACCAACACAAACAATTTATTGTACATTTAAAAAACCAAAACCTAACCAGAAATAAACATTTGCAACGTATTTTGTTAAGAAATGGTAATGATGATAAAGTGTTTTAGTCTTCCTCAGACAAGCCAAACAATGGTATTTTCCAATCATTGCTCTCCAGTATGACTTCCTTGAGTAATCTGTAGGGATTGCATAAAGATTAATGCACAGCACAGTGCTGATGCATTATGAATAAATGTGAGGAAAACAACGGTGATTTCTGTCTATTTTGGCTTTAAATCACCCAAATCAGCTGCAAGCACCAGAGGCTCATATGAATAATATAATATAAATAAAATATTTATGAATTAAAACAGGGTGAATTCATGATGGGCATCTGTTGAGATGTACCACACAGCCAACGTCATGTCAGCCAGGCAGCTCAGCAGGGGATAATAGTATTTAGATGTCCTGTAAGCACACGGATCCTCTCAGTCAGCAACATTAATGGGGCCATGAGGCATCCTGCTCATGTCCTCCATGCTTAGGTAAAGGGGGTATTAGACAGCGGTAATGCCGGCTGGTCTGAGCGCTCTGTCTGCTGTGTAGTCTGGGGGGATCGACATGGGGAGCTCCAGGAAGGTGGTCAACTTGTGGAACAGGAGACAGAGTCTCTTCCCCAACTACAAAGTGGCCGATTCAGACATCAATCGAAGACCCTCAGAGATTGCTTATCCGCTGGCCAAAGAGAGCTGCGTGAAGACATGGAACTCCATGCAGGAGCTGAGCAGGGACATCTACGACATATACGCCGAGTACGAGGATGAAGAGGATGACAGTGTTCCACACAGCTTCTCCAAGCAGATTTCACCCTCCAAGAAGAACTACATGATCAACATCAACGTAGGGGGGAAGCCCTACCAGATAGCCTATAAGATGGCTGCCAAGTATCCCAAAACCAGAATAGGACGACTGGCCACCTACACGGACCACAACATGAAGCTGGACCTGTGCGATGACTACACTGTGACCAACAATGAGTACTTCTTTGACAGGGACCCAGATGTCTTCCACAGCATCTTCAACTTCTACAGGACCGGCGTGCTGTGGATCAAGGACGAGCTGTGTCCCCGCAACTTCCTGGAGGAGATCAACTACTGGGGTGTGAGGATAAAGAACACCCACCGCTGCTGCCGCATCTCCTTCGAGGAGCGGCAGGATGAGCTGAACGAGCAGCTGAAGATCCAGAGGGAGCTGGAGGCAGAGGTGGAGATCGAGGAGAACGAGGAGCTCTTTCACGACATGTTCATGGGCCAGAGGCGCCGAGCTATCTGGAACTTGATGGAGAAGCCGTTCTCATCTGTCAAGGCCAAGATGATGGCGGTGGCCTCCAGTCTGTTCGTACTGATCTCCCTGGTGGCCATGACTCTCAACACAGTGGAGGAGATGCAATACAGAACTGCCACAGGTCAGCTCAGTGGTAAGACGTACTGGGAATATGTGGAGTCCATGTGCATCGCCTTCTTCACCATGGAGTACCTGCTCCGTCTGGTGTCCACTCCGGACCTCAGATCCTTCAGCAGGAGTGTGCTCAACACCGTGGACCTGATCGCCATCCTGCCTCAGTACCTGCAGGCCATCCTAGAGTTCTTTGACAATGAGGAAAACTACATGAAGCACGAGGCTGACATGCAGGCGGTGGGTCAGGTGGGAAAGCTGGGCCAGGTGCTGCGCATCATGAGACTGATGCGAATCTTTCGTATCTTGAAGCTGGCGCGACACTCCACAGGTCTGCGGGCATTCGGCTTCACCCTGCGTCAGTGCTACCAGCAAGTGGGCTGCCTCTTCCTCTTTATCGCCATGGGCATCTTCAGCTTCTCTGCCATGGTTTACACAGTGGAGCACGACATGCCGCAAACGAACTTCACCAGCATTCCTCACGCATGGTGGTGGGCTGCTGTAAGTACATCTTCGTGCAACACGGGTGGAAGATTCACAGCGACCTTAGAGAAGTACAGGGAATGTGGAGAGTACACGCGAGCAGGGGAAAAGGGGGCAGAGTATAGAGGGTCCTCACGTGAAGAGGGTCCACTAGAATAGCTGTGGATGCTGGGAAGGCCCCAGAGATCAAGTACAGGGTCCAGAATTTTGTGCTACTGCCCTGCACACAAATCTTAAAATGAGGAATCTAAATAAATCACTTCCCTGAGTAACAAACTTTAGTAACCTCGTTCTATGAGTAAAATGAAGAGCCCAGTCACTGAGGGACTTTAACACTGACACAGTCAAAGCTCGGCCTGTTAGCTGTGTAATGTTATTAGATTACTCTCCAGCACTGCCTGGCTTACAAAGCACAACCAGGTCGGCTCTCCTGCAGGAAGTGTCGGCTCATGCTTTGCCAAGTGTGACCAGTGTGATCAATGGGAAGATGCATATTTATGCAGTTTATTACTGATGTCTTCACGGCACCTGGTCAGCTTTACAGGGTGGAGAAACCTGGTTAATGTCCGGACATCTTTATTTGAGTTCAACTGTGCACAGAAGCTTTGATTTACTGAATCTGATGTCATCAGTAAACCCGTTAGCAGATCGTTCCCCTCCCTCTTTGGCCGAATGGTAGAATCTTACTTATAATCCAGGGGAAGAAAACGATAATCCTTGTAATCATAGTGCTGGTTATATTGAAGGAAACTGTGAGTGTTTACTGCTGCAGACTCCTGCTGTGTTCATAGATTCACTGGAGGAGCAACCTCCGGGTCAGACTGTTTGTATTCTTACTATGTCACTGGCCGAAGAATAGAATTTTTGGGGTTACTCCTGTAGATCTGAACTACCGCCATGTGTTTCCAGCTTTAATCCAGCCCCCCTCTGTTGCTGCTCATATGCACATACAGTATAAATGAGCACATGGGTGAATGCAGGGTCTGTTAACAGGACTGAGCCAGTCTGCTGAACGTCTCCTCACTCTCCTGCAGGTCAGCATCTCCACTGTGGGCTACGGAGACGTCTACCCAGAGACCGTCCTGGGTCGTCTGTTCGCGTTCATCTGCATCGCCTTTGGAATCATCCTCAACGGTCTGCCGATATCCATCCTCTTCAACAAGTTCTCGGACTATTACTCTAAGCTCAAGTCCAATCAGTACACAGCCTCCCTGAAGAAGCGAGGAAAGGTGAGATTTGCCAACAGGACCATAAAAAGGCTCAACCACTGCTTTGGAAACCAACACTGTGAAGCACATTGATTTCTGCTGCGACTTTTTATCATGAAATAATCTGCTTGATTGTAAAACTGTCCAAAAAATGCTCTGTGATGGGACGAATGGATGGAAAGGGGACAAAAGACGAGGGTTTGATCTGCAGTAGTGAAACATCCGACTGTGCAGTTCCAGTAAATTGGCAGCTTTTGTTGTTGGGAAGCCGGTGAGGGATCACATGGCGATCTACACCCTCTCCAAACCAGCAAACCAGTTTGTAGTACAATGTACAATTCCTTACAATGGGGGGGATAAATTTAAATATTTGGTTTTGTTTACAGGTAACCAAATCTTTGCAAAGAGTGAAAGAAATCTCCACATATATTTAAAACATATCATATCTCTATTTTATCATAGAGAAAAACTCACATTCAAATGACAAGCATTCAGATTTACAAATATGCTGTATCAAATAAGAATCTGAGGGAAATATGGATAATATTTCAGTTTGATGTAATGGTGCAGCTGCACAAATATGGCATCGTCAGTTTGAATATTTCTCTCAAAAAAGGCATCACGTGGCTTCAGTGAAGTTGGAACAAGTACATAAAAAATATTCCTAATGTCTGATGCTGTCATCAAAAGCAGGAAGATGTTTTTTGTACCTTAACATCACATTTAAATGTATGAAAATGTAACAAATGTAATAAAATGTATTTTAGCTGAATGAGTTTTGAAGGCATTTCTCCTGAATCAGATTCCCACAGTGAAAACACTGATATTGATTTTGTCAACATTCATGTGTTTGGGTGGAATGAAAAAGCTTTCATTATGATCACAGCAGCTCTCAGGGAATCAGTCTTTTTGTTTATCTTCATCTTAGACAGCCTCACCAGGAATCAGCACATCTGAGCAACTAATGCTAGTTTCTTTGTAACTTTTGCAGTGTTTTCTGCAAGGCCTCGCAAAGTGCACTCAACCTGCTTTTTGTGTGTTTGTAAAGTTCAGTAGTTACAACAAAGTCACATGATGCAGTCTGATACTCTGCTTTGAATAAACACTGTGCTGCTCATTAAACTGATGTCATTGACTGAATACCACACCTGTCACAAGTGTCACATGCCTGTTCACCTGCTTGCATCTCTACAGACCTCTTCTGGATGAACTTTGCTATTGCAAAATAAACTTCTTTGTGTGTAAAAACATTTTATTCCACTAATTAGTGATCTTTATAATATAATAGAAAAACAATCCCAACATATCACTAATGTATTCTGCATGTTCTACCTGCTGGTGATTTAAACAGATATGATGCTGCCTTCAATAATTCAAATGAATGTCAAGATGAGCACTAAGACACAGATGCATAAAAACAGCAACACAGCAGCAGTCATACAACTAAAACCACTGTCAATCTAATTCAATACGGATCAACAACACAACAACACTACAGTGTCTATATATATACAGTATATATTATCAATATTATTTGTTATATATTATTTGGAATATATAATTAGATATGGGAAGCTCATTATTTTACATTATTAACTAATATCTGTCTACGATTAATAGACAACCTACAAATGACCACTGAAAGAGACAATCAGTCCAGAAGGTGGCGGTAAATCATCAATGAGAGCATCGGCTGCAGAAAAGCGTCAGCGAAGAAGAATCTTCTCCCACAGTCCTCGGCGGTTGAAAAGTGACCTCTGCTGCTAACGTTAGCTGTTAGCCTGCTGGATAACTATGGCTCCTCCAGTTGCAGTGTCGCCTTTGATTAAGGTTTGTGTTGCAATTCAGATTGTTGAAAGAGGTTACTCGTGTTTTACGCGAAAATTACCCTTGTAATCTATTTCAGTTTGTTAGCTACACAGAGCACGGTATCCTGCTAACGGTTAGCTATGACGCAAGCTAAGTCGCTAACAGCTAGTTGTAACGTTAGCTTGTAGTCAACCCGAGGTTAAATTAGGGACGATAACTGTAATTGTGTTGCGTTGCGTCGCAACAATGCATCAGTTGAACGTGATTGTGTAGTTAAATGTGCATTGATGGAATATTACCTTTGACTTTGCTAACAGCTAACAGTCGCTCTTAGAAGCTGTCGCCATTCAAACGTCGTAGCGGTAACGGGTTGTTATAAATAGAGAAGTGTCCGTGGATACAATGGACATTAATCCAGTAGAAGACATTTTATAAATATCGCGTCCTTTTATCTCAGTAAAATTTTACCGACGTTTAAGTATTAAACTCAGCAGTGACTCGTGTTAGAATTAATCCATTTGACTTGGTGTCGTCAGGCTGCAAACAGCAGATGGCCACGCTGTAAAATTAGAGATTTTAATGAAACTGATGGATTCTGGTTTTGAGAGTTTTTCTTACCCGCTCCGGAAACATGTCTTATCAGCTCTGGTATATTTGTAGCTTGTGCACATGATGAAGAGCTCATTAAATCCTTGCAGCACTACACAGAGTAGAGTGGGTGTAGCAACACTGAGAATGGATGTCCGCAACTTCTTAATCTAAAAGCCTGCTAGTCATCACTGTTGATGTAGAGCTGATGACGCCTCTGAGTGAGTCCAGTCATCTTTGCCTCCACCCTTCACACATCCTGGCTGTCACCTGTATGACAGAGAATCTGTGTAGACTTTGATGGGACAGAACTGCCGTTAACCTGCATCATTGTCTCCTTTACAGACAGCAAGATATTCAGCTTTGATTGCTGGAATCATCTATGGCAAAAGGAGATATGGTGAGTTGGTCATCATGCAGTTTACTGGACCAGAGCACTGAGATAAACCCACTGTTAAACTGAAGCTAACAGTAATTTACACTGCTTGAGCTTTACACTCTAAACAGTATGCTTAAATCCTGATCCATAATGGGGTGTTGTGTGTAGAATTTTGAGAGAAAAATGAATTTATTCCACTTCAGAATAAGGCTGTAACATAACCAAATGTGTGAAAAAAAGTGAAGCACTGTGAAGAGATGCACTGTAAGGAAGCAGGAGGAGGCAGTTTTGTTTTTGACTTAAATTTAGTGGTTGTGGATGATACTGGGGCAGGATCAGCAAAGAGAAAAAGAAAAGAATTGACCAAAGAAGAAAAAACATTTAAAAGGTCCTGAATTGTCCTCTTCCTTCTAGACAGATTTGTAATCTGGGTAACTTTAGCTCTCTGAACACAATTACTATTACTGAGTAACTGAATCTGTTAGTTGTAGGCTTACATGTAACCGTGGTTACCTCATTGCTGTGCGTCCTGCAAACAGCTGTTAAAAATGGAAAATAGTTTTAAAAATAAGCTGTTTCTTCCTTTCACTCGCTTCCAAAATAAATGCACTTGCTAGCCAGAACAAGATCTGTACATGAGGTGGTGGTGCTCATGGGAAACACTACCACTTTTCTCCACAGGGGTCGCCAAAATAAAGGAAAGTTCCATGTAGTTGCTTTGACTTGACAAATGATATTACAGAGGCCAGTGAGTGTATTAAAGGTCATAAACGTGCAAGGGGGTGACAGATCTCCATTCAGTCCCTGCGTCTTATTTAAGGAGGATGTGACACTTGTTAGCAAATTAGGCTCATTCGTGAGGTCAGGTGTATGTATGCTAAAAAAAAAGGTGTATGTATGCTTGCTGCACCTCAGTATTTGGAGGCATTTTTTCCATTATTAATTGTTTCTTTTTTGGTGATGAACACCTTCATTTGCTCAGATCACCTGAAGCCTATCGCGGCCGAGGAGCGAAGGATTGAGGAGGAGGAGAAAAAGGTTCGCGAGGAGCAGGAGCGCATTGCCAAGCAGCTAGCCGAAGGTATATGCGTCATATATTAAGCCTCCAGTCTGCACATCATACATTACATCTACATGCAACAGCAATATAATACAGTCAGTGTTACATTGCTCTTTAAACTGCACAAGAAGTGGAAGCATAGCTAATGCAAAGTGTGTTATTCCTCTATTTATAATTCTATGTAATTATTTCCTTACAGCAAATGACGATACCATTCTGAAGTAGAGCTGGCATGCTCTGTGAGGATTTCCATGTGCAATTTCCAACCTCTCCTCCTCTTCCGGAGTAACGACGGCAAAGTCGGGTCACAACCAGTCAGACACTCCCATGTCGTGGACGTGTTCACTGTTTCCTCTCTGGACCACACAGCGATTTTAAGTTAGTTACGCAATATGAAATAAGACTCTTAACTCAGCACTGTTGTTGCATCATAAGTTATTAAATTTGTAATGAAGCAGTTCCATAAATCCAAACATACATGATCACTGTCTTTGTCTTTGATTACCTGCATGTGACATCTCCTGTGTTCTCCCTCAGCCTGGAACAGGTGTGACAGACGTTCTATTAAAATGATGATGAATTATTTTGCAATCCAGAGTTTTGTTCATGTTAGTCATCATATGAAATGATGAAGTTTTTCAGCTGTTGCTGTAGAATCATGTTGGCTGGCTTCAGATTCGACGCCTTTCCTGATCACATGTACAATCAGATCTACTTTATTTTGTCTTTGATCATGTGAAAACTCTGAATTAGAAACATGTAATGTGCTGATCTTATTAAAAGACGAAGGCGTGGAAGCGTCACAAGAATAAATTCTAATGAAAGCTGATTAATTCAGTGAAAGTTTAATTTAATGGAAAAGACCTCAAACAGTTTCTTCTGTAACTTTGTGGAAAGTGAGTTAAAGAATACTTTGAATTTCTAGATTTATTCAGGATAAAAATGCGAATCGCAGACGGATCATTTGACATTGTTAGACTTACTGTGGAAATTATTTTTCAGCTTCATGATTCTGAAACAGTATTAGCCATTAATCTGCTTCTTGTCTGGATTCATTGTTTGGTCAGTAAAATGTCAGAAAATAGTGAAAAATGCTCGTTAGACTTTCTTAAAGGTAATGTCATCACGTTATTTTGTCTGACAAACAACAAAATGCTGAAGAAACTGTTTATCCAATAGCTGCCCAGTCTCTTACTGTCAGTCAGTTAATCGATTGAACGTTTCAGCTCTAAGGTCCAAACTCATGGATATGAACGATTTCCACAGCTGATTAGTTTGATACAGTTCTGTTTGCAAAGCGATCGGCTACTTTCTGACTGTTCAGACTGAAACATCCAACATAATTTCGAAATCCAACCTGCCAACAAACCCTCGGGATCATCTTGCTCACAGCTTACAGGTGTTGTCAACATCCACCCCCCTGCAGATCCTACAGAGACCCAACGCAGAAGAAACAGGCTTCTTTAAAATGTGGAAGGATGTGTATCACCTGCTCACATCCAGCAGGGGGCGACCTGACGGGTCCAGAGCAGACCAGCTTAACCTGAGCTCACCTGCTGTTAGTTAACTGTGTGTGGGCAACAGGATCACTTAAACAAAGCTTTTGTTTTCAGATTAGAGATGCAGAGTTAATTCTGTTGACTTGTCACATGTTGGGTAGATGACAGTGCTGCAGGGAACTTACCTAATATCCTCAGGACAGGTTATTATTACAACAACAATGCTGAGGCCGACTAAAAATACGGCCGGACTTAAGTGGCATGCTACTGGTCTTTACTTAGCTCTCACCTACTGTAGTTAACAGAAATACCTCCTCAGACTGGTGAGACTGAGATTAGTCATCTGCTTACAACACAAAACACATGGTGGAGTTCAAAACATTGAAAGAAACAAAGGCAAAAAAACAAAGTCTACAGAAGTGGCTCCAAGAAGTGATGGGAAACATGACACTGATGATATATAGAGAATAACAGCGGAGGATATGAATGCATCTGACGCAGCTTTTCATTTCACAGGCTGGTTCTGCTCTTCTAAACGGGCCTTTTCACCCTGTGTGCAGAACTTCCTGTAACACCTCAGCTGTTTCCCATATGACACGTTCGGTCCTGGATTACAGGTTGAAGCTCTGGCAGCATTTGGATGACAGAACATTACTTAACCAAGCAGCCGGGAACAGCTGAGCCTCTGCTGACATAACATGACTTCAATATGCTCGCCAGACGATTTCATAATGTCAACTGTGACCACTTCTTCTTTCGTGCTGCTCGGAAAAGTGAAAATTCTTTTTCCTTCCTTTGCTCGTCTTTGATCCTTAAACTTTGTGGATCTTTGTTCTGTCTGCGGTGATGAAGAAGAAAACGAGTCACCCTCACACTAATCAGAACCTGGCGTTAACAAGAAATCCAAACACTAATCAAAGAGGGATCATTTGATTTGCTCTTACTCATTGAGGCTGTTTGTGAATGAGGTGAAGAATAAAAACAGAACGTTACAGTGTGTTTATGGGAACAGGAGACATTTTATCTGGAAGATGTCTGATTCATGGATTCTTTAAGTAGAGAAAACAAACCCCAAAATATACTGAAACCATCTTTTGTCTCAGATGACTGCTGCAGCAGGTGTCAACAGAACTTTAGATTTGCACTCAGGTCTATTGGAGCTCTTCATGAAACCTTAGTGTCAGAAATACTCGTGTGACATGTGACCCGAGGCTCAGGCCACCTCTTTTTGAGCATCTGCCATTATGTACCTCATTATAGAGCCCTGCAAACAATTACATAAAGCCCACACACTGCTGAATGCGAGGGTTCATCAGCTTACAGCGGGGATTTTGTTAACTGGATTAGCGGTAGATTTAAACTCTGCATTTAGGCTCAAGAAGTGAAAATAATCAGTGAGCCCGTCTGTGCGTCGGGTATAAAAGGCTCACCCGGCGCCTCCACCTCAGCTCAGACACTGCAGCAACACTGAAACCTTCCTGCAGACTCATTCTACACTCCAGGTAAGAAGACGCTGTGTTTTGGGGGTCCAGCTGAATGCAGAGCACTCTGCTTGAGTCAGTCTGTGCTGACAGCTGCAGCATCTAATCATTACAGGAGATTTTATAATAGTGGAATTAAAGTCAACAGGAACGCAGCTCTAAAGGAGCTCCACTTGTGTTTTGTCTAGAATGGACTTCCAAGTCTTTGCCCTGGTGCTGCTGGTCCTGGCCTGTGTGGAGCAGAGCCTGGCCTCCTGCGTGGTGGACAGCTTCACCGTCAAAGAGGACTTCGACCCCAAAAGAGTGAGTACAGACACTCATAGATACCAGCAGAGTCGAATACACAACTCAACAGCTAGTATCAGTTTCAAGTATTCGGTTCAGTTACAGCAGAAGTTACTGTGATGTGAATCAGCCTGATAGCTTTGACAGAAACACTATGACGCACGTTCAGGACACCTGGTGAGCAGGTTGGAATATTCAGTCTGATTCTGACTCCAGTGCTTACAAACACATTGGCTTTTGCACTGACGATGATTTTATACCGTTATATCGTTATTATATGAACTTATTACTGCTGTCTTAATGTTTTGACCATATCCTGTAAGGTGTCCTCAAGACGTCTACAAACAAAATGCATCATTGTTATTATTATTATTAAGTAGGAGAATGGATTGAACAGGGTTAAAGTGATCAGCATCCTCTGAGTAAACTAGAACATCATCAGCGTACAATGTGATACCGTGTTGTTGTTGAGTTACTGCACACCTGACTCTCCTCTTTGTATGCAGTATGCAGGGAAGTGGTACGCTCTGCAGAAGAAGGATCCTGAGGGTTTGTTCCTGCAGGACAACATCTCTGCTGAATACACTGTTGGAGACGACGGTGCCATGGTTGCCTCCTCCAGGGGCAGAGTCACTCTCTTTGGGTGGGTGTTCGTAGCAGCCGTGTGAATGTGAACTGTTTGAATAACTGAAGGTTTCAGGTCCGGTTTACAGATGTTTTTTTTTCTCTACCTGACCTCCAGGTTCTGGGTCGTGTGCGCCGACATGGCGGCTCAGTACTCCGTGCCCGACCCCGGCACCCCCGGCAAGATGTTCATGAACTACCAGGGACTGGCCAGCTACCTGTCCAGCGGCGGTGAGCCTCCTCACCTGTCCACACGTATGCTCTCTGCGTCTCGCTCACACAGTTGAGGTTAACTTCCTCTCTGCTCCTCCAGGTGACAACTACTGGGTCATTGACACCGACTACGACAACTACGCCATCACCTACGCCTGCCGCAGCCTGAAGGAGGACGGAAGCTGCGAGGACGGCTACGCCCTGGTCTTCTCACGCAACCCCCGTGGCCTCCCCCCCGCCATCCAGAGAGCCGTCCGCCAAAAGCAGGAGGAGATCTGCATGGCCGGAGAGTTCCAGCCCGTGCTGCAGTCTGGTATGAACTCAGTGTGTTGTAGAGCCTGTTACAGCACTTTTTAAAAGAACATGATATTTAAATTTAGGGAGACAGAAAGTGTCTTTAAAGAAGCCATTTGTTGCTCTGAATCACAAAAACTCACTCTGAGGACTCACGTTTATCTCTGGATCTTAACTTAAAACACATTTTATTCTCTATATTCAGAACTAATGCTACGTTTAAACTTATCTGACGCTCGGTCCTCTTCCTCCTCTCTTCTTGAACAGGAGCTTGTTAAACTGCTGGAGTCTGTTGAGTTGCTCTTCATCAAACCAGACGGATCATCTCATCCAAAAACAAGACAAGACAGAGTCCCGTCAATAATCCTGTTATTGATCTGTCCCGATGTCAACGGAGAGAGTTATCGGATAAATCCAATTCAATGCCCTAATGTAACAAGTGTAATTAACACCACAATGAAAATATAATTCCAAACCAAATCCAGTGAGAAGTGGGGAGAACATCTGTGCACTGTTGTCACGCTGATGGGAAACATCTGCACTGTGTTATCACTCTGTGTTGGTGACAATAAATTTTATAAAGAAATGTGCTGCTGTGCTTCTCTTTGAAAAAATGAGCGAAAGAGAGAAAGATCTGAGACACGTTGAGTGTAAAAAAATGAACATTTAAAAACATTACAGGAGACGATTAATGGATCCATGAGATTACAGTTTGTGTAACAGTGAGATCAGCTGATGACTGACTGATATGATGGATCTGACTTCTCCTTTCACACAGTAGCAACAACTAACAACAGTAAATCTCATGTTAACATGAGTTTACAGGCTGACGAGGCTCAGAGTTCAAACTGACAACTAAAAGTGTGAAGGAGTTCACTGTTTTCAGATTTTCAGCCATGAAATGTATTTACACTGTGTGAAACACGACCAGGTGTGACTTTGGTCTAGTGATCCTCTGAAAATCTCTCCGCCAGCGAGTAGGACCCGGGCCGTCCCCAGTAGTCCACAGCTCGGACTCTGTACAGCCCGCTGACCTGCTGGTCCACTGCAGAACACAACACGGTTTTATGGGATTACTACTAAGATATAATTCAGATCTGCTGCTCACTGCCATCACTGAACGATCCTTAAAGGAATTCTTACCAGGTGAGTAAACATAAGAAGTAAAGATGGTGTCCTGATCGTTGATCCTGCTGAACTGCTGCTGGTCGGAGGAAAATTCCACCTCAAATGTCTTGATGCATCTGCAGGAACAAAGAAATGTGTGAATGAGACGAGTCTCTGATCTCGGGGACACTGCTGCTGTGGTCGCGTCACGTGATCACTGCATTTCACTGTTAAATCTACTGTGCTGCTGCACTCAGTTCATGCAGCTCCACATAAGATCTGTGCTCTCACTTTAAGTAACAGATGCAAAAATAAGGTATCATCACGTGCACCTACTTGGAACCAACACAGTGGTCCGACCAGACAATCAGGACTTGGCCTTTGGTGATCCTAATGAAGCGTAATCCATTGACCTGATCAACAAATACAGTACACAGATGGGACAAGACAGGACTCATGACTGATGACTGACTGTGGAAGATCAATAATTCTTCTGAGGGGCTTCAGTGTGGACTGTGAGGCCCACGCAAACAAGAAGAACAGTGCTGGGACTGACCTGGTCCGGCACGGCTTTGGGCTGAGCACAGACGTGGACCAGGAGGACTGAGGGCAGCGACAGCTTGACCTTCAGAGTCAGAGTGTCCCCTGCAGGAACCTCCCAGGGTCCGTCGACACGAGGGTCCTGATACAAGGAGACGCCATCAGAAGCTCAGAGCACTTACAGACAAGGAAGAACCCGAACAGAGCAAACCAATCAGCAGATCTCAACAAGATCTCCATCCATCCATCCATCCATCCATCCATCCATCCATCCATCCATCCATCCATCCATCATCCATCCATTTCTAAGTATTCAAAGCTTGATTAACAGTCTCATACTGAATGTTTACAGTAAAAACATTGCCGTGTGAATGGGCACAGCACGGTTCAGGTCTGTGGTCTACCTGCACACTCCGGAGGCGTCTGAACTGCTGGGCCGTGGGGTAGTCCGGGCTGCCCATGCTCTGCCACAACTCGTACGGGTTCGTCACATTGTTGTCAATGTAGTATGAGACGTAAACGAGACCTGGACAGCAAACAGGTAGATCACAGACTGATGTGAGCCAGTCACTCAGAGACGAAGACCTGCTGGACCTGCATTGAGTTCAGCGTACCCGCTTGTGCAGCTAGTCCCGTCAGTGAGATGGAGGCGTCATCGACGCCGGTGGAGGTGCTGTTGTCGTCACTGTTGTAGACCAGCACTGCCGCCTGCCAGCCGTCGGCGCCGCCTGGTACGTCGGGCTTGTGGGTGCTGGCGAGAACTCCCACCGTGCTGTTGTCGGTTCCTGGAGAGTTCGAAACCTGAGCCAGGACCTGGGTCTCTCCTGAAGTGGAATCACACGCAGGAGAAGAGGAACCTTAAAAACCGGACTGGGACACACATACACCACTGAGGTCCACATGAAACCTGGAGGGTCCCTGCCCTACCTAGCAAAGCCAGCAGGCCCATGACGGCGAGGACGGGCTTCCTGATCAGCTGCACGTGAGGCGGCCGGGTGTTGTTGACCTGGAAGCGGGCGGTCAGCGTGCGCTGGGTGAAGGGGTGCGGGTGGTAGCTCAGGAAAGCGTTGTCGTTGCTCAGCAGGGTGTAGTTGATGGTGCTGTTCGGGTCTGCCAGCAGCAGATCCTGGTGCTGGTTTATCACCTGTAGGAGGACAGAGGACACTGAGGGGCATTTCAGTCCAGTAACAAACTGAACTCTCTGAACGACAGCTGTCTGCTTCTATTTGAAAACACAAGTTATATATAAAACTGGTGCTATGCTAACATGCTAACATGTTACATCACAGCACTCGAAATCAATTCACTTCATGGCCAAAAAAACTGTAAAACTGATAAACTGTATGTACACAGGTTGGGTCACTGGTTCCCAACCTGGGGTTCCTGACCTCCACTAGGGGTCAACAAAGCTTCACAGGGGGGTCAAGAGGTGAAATATACAGTTTGCCTGTAACTCATCATCTCATTCATTTCTGTGAAGAGAAGTAAATTAAATTGTTATTTTTTTAAGTCTAGATTATTTACAAGATATATACTGAAAAAAAGGAGAATAAAACACGGAATTTGTTGAAAACAAAGTCTGTTGAGTATGTTTGACTGAAAAATACACAATACAGAATAAAAATCATGTAAAAAGTCCCTAAAATTTATTTCACCCAAGGTCAAGAGTAAACAGTTGAAAAAAAATGTGCCTTGTTGGAGAGACTGTGGAATAATGAATGTGGATCACTCGCACATTTTCTAGAAATGTGATAAAATCAGATGGTTCTGGAAAATGTTACACAATGCATTGCTGAAAATACTTGGATATAGGATTCCAATGTCTTCTACGGTATTGTATTTGTGTAAAAAATACTACTAATAGCAGCTAAGAAAGCTATCACAAAGAAATGGGGAAGGGAAGACACCCCTACACAAGAACAATGGACTCACCTGGTAGAGGAAATCTACACAATGGAGAAAATGACACACTGTTTAAGGCTACAGGAAGCTCAGTTCAAAGAGAAATGGAAATTTATGACTAAACAACGACAAAACAAAAAAATTGATTGAGGAAAAGTAAATGGAATATGGACATATTGCTTTGAAAGTGTCTCCCATGTGTTTTTCTGTGTTTTTTTTACTTGTTTTAGTATTATTTTGATTCACCTTTGTAAAGGAAAAATTCTCAATAAAAACTAAAGTGAAAAAAAAAGTCCCTGAAATATCAGCAAAACTCATCTCTGATGCAACATTCACAGGAAATAATGTGATCAAAATTCACTACGCTGGTCAATCAATGACAGAAAAGACTGGGAGCCACTGGGATAACTGGGGGAAGTAACTGGGATAAGATGAACAGGACGACATTAAACCTGTCGAAGAGGTCAGATCGTTTTTTGTCTCATTTAAACTGACAAACACCTGATGGTTGTTAGCAGCTGTTGCAAAATGCAGCTCTAAACTGAGCGAGTAGCTTCAGCCAATAAAAAAACGGCTCCAGACGGCCACCTATTCAATAATCAATCAACTCATCAATAATGAACGGACAGAAGTCGACCGTGACTTCAGCTCACCTTCACCACCATGGCAGCGTAGGTCGCGTCAGCCCTCCACTCCTGCGGCCTGGACCAGCCCACCAGCGGATCCGCCTCATCGTTAACAACCGGGAGGCTGCGGAACTGCGGGAAACGCTGCTGGATCTCCTCCACCGTCTGGATCTCCTGCTGGAGGATCGGCCAGGAGTAGCCTCCTCCCTGAGGGACGCCACGTCAGCGTTACAAATACACACAAACAAATGTGGCTGCAGTTCAGGAGCTTTGAGTGGAGAGAAGCTCGCCTTCTTATGCAGGGCGATGTAGTCGATCCTGACCCCCGTCTCTCCGGTGAAGTAGTTGGTGCCGTTGTAGCAGTGCTGCAGCATGGCCCAGCAGTAGGGTGAGTGTGGGGGAGAGTGACAGGAGTCACCTGGACCCCCGAACCTCAGGAGGCCGTTGGCAGCGCGCAGACCCTCCGAACAGGCATCGTAGTAGTTCAGAAACCCTGAAGGAAAGTTTCTCACGCTGGAATCATCACAGCAGAGTTCACAGTCATCCCAGCACCTGGCTTATAAACCAGTTCCAGCCTAATGCAGGTTTCAATACAGCCAGCAGGTGAGAGTACACCTGTACAGCAACAACTGACGGGAACAAACACCCGGCGACAAGTTCCACTTCAAGAACAACTGACAAGACATAAAAACATCTCGCGGTTATCTGAAGTCTTTGTGGCTTTACCTTGAATCGACATGGTGACGTTGTCAAAGTCTCGGTTGTTGGGCTCGTTCCACGTTTCAAAGTTCCACTGAGAGATGCTTCCCAGGCCGAACCTGTCTGTCAGTTCATAATCAATCAAAGCTGAAGAGAACCGGCGGATGCAGAGCGATCAGCGCTGAGCACGATCACCTGGTACACACTGCAGACAACATGTACAGTGACAACAACACTCACTCACCGATGTACCTCCTGGCTATGAGATAAACCAGGTTCCTCCACTCCATCACTTGTGACTTGTCCTCAAAGTCAGTGAAGTAGTTTGAGACACTGCCCATCAGTTCAAAACCTGAAAATTAATCAAATCAAACTAATTACACTTCACATAGTTATAACAGCGTGTCATCAAACATCAGCAGTGACAAAACTGAGGTTCTCCTCATCGGCACTAAATCAACACTATCCAAAACAGACTTTCAGCTTTTCTATTCAAATTGACAACTCCTCTATCTCCCCCTCCCCACAGGTTAAGAGTCTGGGTGTCATCCTCGACAGAGTCTTTCAAATCGCACATCAATAATGTTACCCGGTCTACTTACTTCCACCTACGCAACATTAATCGCCTTCGCCCCTCCCTCACCCCCTATACCACTGCCATCCTTGTCCATAGCCTTGTCACTTCTCGTCTGGATTACTGTAATTCCCTTCTATTTGGTCTTCCTGTCAAGTCACTTCATAAACTTCAACTGGTTAAGAATTCAGCTGCCCGCATCATCACCAGAACCCCTTCCATCCACCACATCACTCCTGTCCTTCAGCAGCTCCACTGGCTCCCCATCAAATTTTGCATTGATTTCAAAATCCTCCTGGTAACATTCAAGGCCATTCATAACCTCGCCCCTCCTTACCTGTAAGCTCTCCTCCACGTCCACACCCCCTCTCGCTCCCTCAGATCTTCCTCTACTATCATCTTGTCTGTCCCCTCCGCCCGTCTCACCACAATGGGGAGCAGAGCATTCAGCCGCTCTGCTCCCCGGCTCTGGAACTCATTACCACCCGAAATTAAAAAACATTGATTCATTTTCCCGTTTTAAATCCACACTCAAAACACACCTGTTCAGACTCGCTTACCCTACATGAGGTCAACTGGTCAGTCTGATTTTACACTAATTTGTTTTATCACTTGTTTATTTTATTTTATTGTGTTTAATCATATTGTTGTTTGATATTTCTTGTGATGTAAAGTGCCCTCGAGTGTCCTGAAAGGCGCTTTTAACAAATAAAATGTATTATTATTATTATTATCAGCGAGTCACAGCTGAGCACAGAACAAGGGAACAATCTGCTGTTTAACCACAGAACATTTCATCCACTGATCAGCCTCCATCCAGGTGAAAACATGAAGACAGGTGTGATCTATGTGGTCCAGTACCTGGTCTGAGTCCATTGATCCACAAGAGTTCTATCAGCTGGTCCAGTTTGGTGAAGTTGTACTGAGGTCGTCCTCCAATATCTCTACAAGAAGATCAGAGGTCTCACAAAACCAGCAGCCGACAGTCTAATGTATGAGATCTTCAAACTGGATGAACCTTTAATTTCATCCTTTCACATCAGTGTATTTCAGTAAAAAATGCCCGCAGACGTCTCCATATGCTCGCTGACTTACTGTGCAGTGACCAGCTCCAACATCCAGTGAATCCGGACCTGTTGGATCCCTCCATGGGGGACTGAGCCCACATAGGCCAGGTTCAGCTGCTGGTCGATGCTCAGGTCAAACTGGTGGGCCTGGGTGTGAGGGAGCGGGGGGCTGAATGCAAAGAGGAAACATTTCACTGTGTAATGTAGCAGCGGTTCACAGATGAATGCAGCAGCCGGTTTGTAGACTTTGAACAAAGTGTGACCCAGTAAGACCTCAGACTGATTGGACAGTTTGAGGAGACTACGCCAATCTCAACTTAAAAAACGGGCATTTTTAAAATGTCTTGGCTTTATTACAGAAGTTTAGCTGAGGCAACATTTTAAACAGCCTGTATTAGTCACAGAGGTTTTCTGGTAGATTCGGTTTGAAAATAAACTCACATTAATTTCTCATTTCCATTAAAGTCTCAACTTTGTCACTGCGTGCGTTCAGCTGGAGCAAAGACGAAAAAACACTTTTCATACTGGACCTACCAGAAACCAGTGCTCCTCCAGAAGTGTTTCAGATCTCCTACTGGTCTGCCCGCATCAGCTGTGATGATATAGGAAGCTGCTGAAGTTTCCATCATGTTGAGCAGAAACGCAAAGACAGAAAAACTTGTCCGCCTCATGTCGGCGGCTCAGCATCGCAACTTCACACCTCGATTCCTTTTACAGGCTCAAAAAGCGATGAGAGAAGAAGCAAATTAACCCTCACACGTCTGACACACGGGATGTGAACACATGAAACACAGACCCGCAACAGAAATCACATAAACAAGACTAAAACACGATGCAACACACTTCCGCTCCGGCAGCCCAGTCAGCTGAACGTGATGACGTCTAATGCGTGCGACCGTGTTGTTTTAGCCTTTCAGGTAAGTTTAGAATATTAATGCGGATAAAAAACTAGAAAAATATCAGCACTTAATAAACAAATCTAGATTAAACGAATACATCTAAATATTATAAAGTAAGTCTATTAAAAGATAAAAACTTAAGAAAACAAATATACATAAATAAATACGCGATCAATAATATATATATATATATATATATATATATATATATATATATATATATACACACACACACACACACACACACACATACACAATCAGAGATATCAGGTACAATTTTGCATGAAGAATAGACGGTGTTGAGAAAATGAGACTCTCAATCTGTCCAGATTTTTTTGGGATATTTCTAAATAAGTGAGACGTTCGTTCTAGACTGTACAAAACTTCTTAATCTTGTAAACAAACAAAAGCATCAAATTAGAATAAGTGAAAATACCATCAAGCAGTTTGATCAATAATTCAGTGGACTTCAGCTACAGATAGCGTATAATGAGTAAAAACACATCGTTTAACAGTATTTGTTTCTTTAAAGTAGTAAAACCCTTCGTACTCTCTGTGGACAGGACTGGTGAAACCGTCAGAGTTGGTCTTCTTTGAGGATTTTATGTCTAGATCAACATCAAAGAGATCATGAGCCAATCAGCACCTCATCCTCGGATCAGTCTCACCTGGTTGTGTCTTCATACAGGATTCAGCCAGAAAGTTTATTTACACATAAAAATGTGTGGTTTGATTTTTTTGATTTTCTTTCCATTGCACCTAAAAAGTCTCAGTGCTCTTTTAAAATAAACACTAAACAACAAGCAGCTGTTAATGGGACATTTATTTAAAAAAAAAAAAAAGTTGGGAGAATCGAGAAGTCATGAAAGGAAAATTCATGTCATTTACAGTCGAACTCAAAGATACTGTTAAACAGCAACAGTTATACACAACCATTTACACAACCATTTACACAACCTGTACAAATATTTTTTTCCCGCAAGTTTGCAATTTAAATTCAAAATAACTTAAATAGGTTTCTATGTAAAAGTGCAAATCCTTATGCGTGGGATGTCTGTGAGTAAGACCATGGCGACAAATGCTGCTTTGATGAGTTCACTGGCAATCAGGTGTTGACTTGTAAGGCATCACAAGCACATTTCAACACTGAATATTTACTGACTCTACTGTCTTATACATAATGCTTTTAATGTACAACATCCACACCTTTTGTATACTCTGGTGTATTTCAGATGCTAGATAGGCCTTCCTCAATTGAACACGTCCAGTCCTCAATAAAACCACTCAAAAACATCTCAGTTCAGTGTTTGTAGTGTTCTTGGGGTGAAAGTCCAGAAAGTCAACATTACAGCACAGCAACGATGCACTGACACCTGTTGGTAGTGTTATAGGTTAGCATTAAAATCACATTTACCAGAGGCCTGTCTGTACAGGATGAACCCAGATACGGCGGGGAAGTAGTAGTCCACAGGTTTCAGGCTTCGACAGTGAGACAGTGTGTGTGTGTGTGTGTGTGTGTGTAGAGGTGAGAGGTCGGTGATTCTGCACAGTCACAAGGCATGAGGTGACAAAGAGTGGCAAACGGTTAACGCTGATACTTCAAAGTCTCTACAAGCATCCTCCTGATTGGTGAGGAGGGGCGGGGGAGAGGACTAACCCAGGCACACTATCGGGCCTTTCATGCTTCCGTATTAACATGCAGCCCATGCAAAAAAAAGTGTGTCATCACCACGAGTAGGAGAGTATTATACAGCATATCTGCTGATGAAGCACTGGTCACCATGAGTTCTACTGGGCAGGAGACTGGAAATGTGTTCGGTAAATAAAAGGTGTTCAGGCATTTGCAATACAAAGAAGAAAATAACGAGCATTGAGTCTTTGTGTGTGATGTGAAGTAACTACGACTTCTGCTCAGCTCCTGCAGCAGACTGGGCTGCACTCTCCGGTTTAAGGATCTGGTAGGTGATGAGGTACTCCGGGTAGGCCTGAAGGAGGAACAGAGCGTTAGCCACCGATGCTCAACAGGATGCAGAAGAGAAGGTTTTCACACACTGGTGTGTTTGTTTACCTGCTCTCCTCTGTAGATGACGTACTCAGCGTAGGCCAGGCCGTTAACGCTGGGCCGCCCGATCACAGAGTGGTGTCCTGGGGGGGCGTGGGCCATCTTCATGGCACTGAACTGCAGGAAGGACTTTCCCAGGGTGACTCGACAGAACAGCATCTGCCTGAGAGTCCAGAGGACAAGAGAAGCATCACACAGAGTCTACTCCCACAACGACCCACAATAGAAAACCTTTATTTTAATGGACGCAGAGGAGTTTCACGACCAAATCATCTTTTAGTGTCATGGTCTAGTTCAGTTACCTGTGGCACAGGTAGCAGGATCGGTCTTTGTGCGTCGGGCAGCCTGTGCCTCCACCGATGCCGTAGACGTACTGATTGCTCTTTGAGGAGTTCTCTGCAAAGTAGATCCCTGCTCCGAACATCCCTCCTATGTAGGCGTGACGCTCGTCGAAGCCTTTGTGGATGATGGCGTTGATGAACGGGGACCCTGGAGGAAGCGGCAGGATATGAAATACAGGGACTGATGTGCAGGGCTGTTCACAATGACAGACAGCTGCTGACAGACATAAATCTAACGCTAGCAGTGCTGTCTGAAGAACTCCACTCACTAACGATGGCTGATGCTGACACAGAAAACAGAGGGTGTGGTTACCATGGAACAACATCCGCTCGTTGTGATGGTTGTGGTTCTCATCAGCGATCTCCTTCTGCCGGTGAGTGTAACGTTCCCTCAGCTTCTTGTTTACCACCTTCTGAATCTGTGGGACACACATCACGGCTGCTTTACACCAACAGGTCGACACTGACTCACATTCATCAGATCAGGTCACAAAGAAACAGTTCCTATGAGACAGAAGGAGTGCAGAGACTCTCCTGGTTCAGACCTTGATGATGTTGTATCTGCTGAACACTCCACCAGCGTTGCCTCCGTCTCGGTGCTCTCTGATGGTGCTCTGCATCTGAAGGACGCACAACATGAACACCATGATTCCATAAAGAGGCAAACTAATTATCAGCTGCTGCTTCTCAGTTTATCAAACATGTCTACCAGCAGGCTGCACGAAGCTTCTGCTGAATAAATACTGATCACAGCAGTTAAAACAAGAGCTAAAAACGTACCCGTGATTCAGTGGATTCTGGATGACCGCCAGAGACGGGACATGCATATCCAGGCATTACATACGGCCTCTGGCGGTCAGGAAACAGAACCACAGCACAAACAGAGAGTGAACTGGACCCACCTCCTCCTCCACAGACTGGTACTCCTTGTCGTCTGGTGCGAGGTCTATCAGGATGGTGCCCTGGTTGGCACAGTGGAATGTCAGGTAGGGGTTGGCACCTGAAAAACAACGACATGCTCACTCTCTGGCCTGCACAGGCACACAGTGCTGAGTGCCACCTTGTTTCCTGGCTTCGTTTTTGGGAAATAAAAACAATACTTAGATCTTAAAGCCCTCGCTGTGTGTGTTGGATTTGAAAATGTTTGATCTGTGCTATCTAAAAACTTCCACTTCATTACCTTGCTGGCCACCCAGCAGCCTCTCTACACCCTTGATAAGCTTGTGTCGGTGGCCGTAGGCATTGATTCCAATCTCCTTCAGCTCCTCGTGACCCATGTCAGCCAGCACGTCCAGTGTGATCTGGAAAAAGGGAACAATAAAGCAGCTTGAGGAGTTTACACCACCACACAGCAGAGATGGGCCCATGTACTCCATCTGCGGTATTAAAACATGGCAACAGAACAACTTCTGCACGCTGGACTGTGTCAGGTATGTAAAGTGTTTGAGGAGCTGACCTGCTCCCTCTCAAAGATGTCCCTCAGGTGTTCCAGGCCCAGGCTCTTCAGGAACTGACTTATATTCATGTCCAGCATTGCCACTGTCAGAGACAGGCCAACGATTCATCACGTCAAACAGGCTTCATGAACATTTTCCTCATTAAAAAAGGTGTTTTTCTATGTTCGTCATTACTCAATTCGATAAAAGCAACAAACTCACTCTCCCCCTCCTTGCGGTCGGTGCCCGTGGCTCCGTCCGCCACTCCGGAGGAGCCGGCGGCGGCGGCAGCAGCCAGCTCAGTCAGCGGTCCGGCCAGGTTGTCTATGCTGCTGGCGGCCGACAGACAGGAAGGTGTGGAGGCGGGGGAAATGACCGAGGCGCTGACCACTGTGGCCTGAGGCTTAAAGCAGCTGGGCAGGGCGTCTGGTGGCATGGCGTCCATAAGCAGCGCCCGGATATCGTCAGCCTGCAGGGACGGCAAAGAAAAACTAGTTGAAGGGATAATTAAATTCCTGCAGATGAATTTACAGCAGGGATCAGTTTACGGTCGTCGCTGAACAATAAGCAGCGTGGCGCTTTTCCACGTTATGATGTGTAATATAAATAATTTCCCACCACTTTTCTCGGCCTGAAAAACTAAATTCAGTCCTGCCTAAGTGGTCAGTGTTACCGTGGCCAGGTCCAGGGCAGTCTGGCCTTCTTGGTTCTTCATGGTGGGGTCGGCTCCATGAGCCAGCAGCAGCGCACAGAGCTGCGTACGACCCTTCTGGGCTGCCTCATGGAGGGGTGTGAAAGCCCATTTGTCTGTCGCATTCACACACGTGTTGTACTTGATCAGTAGGGCTGCAATGTCCACATGCTGCGAGGAAGAGAGGCAACAGACGGGAAGTTAAATCACAGGTGAACAACACAGAAACAGGCAACAGTTATTGACATTATCCACAGGAGCAGGAGGAAAGACCACCAACACAATAAACATGTTTAAGTTTAAAATTTGAAAAATAAATTCAATCTGAATGTGTATTTGATAAGTAACATGACTGTTGACATGTCGTTGAGACGGACCCCATAAGAAGCAGCGTTATGAAGGGGGATGAGGCCTCCTTTGTCCTGGGCGTTGACATCAGCTCCGTGCTCCAGCAGATACTCCGCCACCTCCAGGTTGTTGTAGCCAGCTGTGGAGAAGGAAAGGAACCAGAGCACAAACCTTTATTTAACCAGGTTGTCTCAATCACTGTTTCCATCATTTTCACCCAGATGTAAAGTGAACTTTCGATGTGTTGCAAATAGGACAATAAAAGCGTAAATTAGAAGTGAATAAACTAAGCTATGCGATGTGCAGTTTGGTCAAAGGGTGGCAGCATAGGCTACACTACGCATGGCTGAAATTCCCAGAGTAGAAGATGTAAAGGTCGTGAACCAGAAACAAACCACTTTTTTTGTCATTTAACTGCCAGTTAAGCTAAAAGAAGAAGAAACAAAACCAGAGACCGGAGAAGAGCAGATAAAAGAAAAAGAAGTAGGCAGACAAACAATATAACAAATACAACAAACAACCAGACACTCTCATGACGTACAAAGAGCACTGACAGACAGAAGAACAGCGCCAAGAACATCAGAGACGATGTCGTGAGCCCTTCACTTTCCAATTTTTAAGGAAAAGTTGAAAAATCTTTTCGCTTCTCTGTAAACTCACATCAGGAGTGTGTGCTCAGGACAAACCAGACAACACCCAAAAAGAAAGGAAGCAGCTGATTACCTGCGAGGTGGAGCGGCGTGGAGTTGCGTCCCTGTGTGTCTCTGCAGTTGATGTTCTCTGGGGAGCAGAGCTTCTGCACTCGGGCCAGGCAGCCCTTCTTGGCAGCGTCCAGCAGGGCGGCGTCACCCCTCAGCAGGTCCTGAATGTCTGTGTCTCCATCTTTGACCATGTCCAGCGGCATGTTGCCGTCGCGGTTCTTCTTGGATGGGTCGGCGCCGTGCTGAACAAAAGAGTTTGACGTATTCATTTATATAAATGTTTGGTGAGACTCACAGGTCAAAGTGATCCGTTGCCCTCATCATTATTGCATCATCATTATAAAAATAACTGAAAAATAAGGACACAAATTAATGCTAAGAGAAAACTTGTGACAACAGTGGATCCTCACCTTGAGCAGCAGCTTGCAGATCTCATATTTGCCTTTGGCTGCAGCCTCGTGAAGTGGCGTGAACTTCCACAGGTCGGCCACATTGACCGAAGCTCCGTGTCTGACCAGCAGCTCGGCCACCTCATAGTGACCGTAGGAGCATGCGTTGTGGAGGGGAACCAAACCGCTGGAGAGCAAAAAACACAAGTGACAATCTTCACACTGGAATGATTATGTGATGATGAGTTGCTAAATAAACTCAAACATGAGAAATATTCTATATTTAAAAACTGACCCCTTGTCTTTGGCATGGACATCAGCTCCGTGGTGCAGCAGGTATTCAACCACAGCCACCCGGTTGTAACCAGCTGCAAAGTGGAGAGGAGTGGAATGACGGCCCTCCAGGTCCCGGCAGTTTACGTTCTGGGGGGTGCACAGTTGCTGCCACACAGAGACAAAATGATAATTAGCAATTCAATGCAGCAGGATGATAACAGGCTTACAAGACACCCAAAACAGGCCAACTTTCAGTGCTAGAAGTTCTTCAAGAAACCAAAAACAGGTTCAGTGTACAATTAGGATTTTATTACAATAATGCATCCCTGTGAAAGGAGTTTTTCTGACAAAACACAGGTAACAGCAGGTTCAAAAACAACAGAGAAACCGTGAGCTTACCTGCACGGTGTCCAGATCACCTGCTTTGGCTGCCTCCAGAAATCTGTAGTCCACATCAGAATTACGTGTGGGAACATTTTCTGGAAAAAAATTAAATAAAATAATTACAAAACAACTTGATCACTGTCAAAGAGGCTTCCCATACATCAAATGAAATCTCACAATCAGAGTTTAGACCTGGGAGACCCAACAAGGAGCGTGACATCTCCTTAATTCATTTGAGAACTGAGAGATACAGTCAGCAAACCAGCTACAAAATCTACTTTATCTTGGACGAGGAAATAAAATACTGTCATGGTGCACTTTCCTTCTCAAACTTCAGAATAAACCTGAAAGCAACATCAGAAGTGCGTCAAGTGTGATTACCATTAAGAATCTGTTGCACAGCCTCGTTGCCCATCTGAGCCGCGGTGAAGCCCTGCAGAGACACGATGGACGGGTCGGCCCCGTAGCTCAGCAGCAGCTTGCAGGTCTGGATGTGACCGGCCAGCGCAGCTCTATGAAGAGCCGTCTGCCCGAGCGTGTCCACGGCGTTCACCTGGAGTCAGAGGAGGCGACATTAACATACGTCTCCTGTGTTACACCTGACGCAGCAGACAGGAAATGGAAAAACACAACACACCTTTGCTCCATGTTTCTGCAGCACCTCCAGGATGTCGTTGTGAGCTCTCTCAGCAGCAACATGCAGGGGAGTCATGAAGCTGGGAGACACGACAGACAGGAGGTTACGATGCACGGCAGAGCTGGACCAACGGATACCTTTTATGTTATTCTTTCATTCAGAATAACATACAGTTAACATCTCTCGTTGTATTTTGAAGATTTTCTTAATGGTTTAATCCGTCACCTTGTCATCTAAACTACACACTGACTACTTTCTTAGATCTCTGATGACACATTGGATATTGGTGGTCTTCTGTAAAAACTAAACAGACTTACTCTTTGTTCTTCTCATTGATGTTGGCACCTTTACGCAGCAACAACTCGGTCACCTGCTTCCTCTTGGGGTGGGGGGAAGCCACAGCACAGTGCTAAAGTACACATCAGCATTAGATTAGTGTGCTGGAATCTCAGTCAAAGACCTGGCAGCCCAGGACAAATGCCAATTTGCTAAACTTATAGTTGCACATAGTTAGTTATACAACTAACTGACGACTGACCAACTGAACTTTTTGCTATTAACAGAATTTGTAACTAAAGAGGATGCAAAGAAAAGGACCTCTAGTAGTAGAAGTTGTTATAATTAGCAGTAGCAGGAGTAATATTATCCATAGTAGTAGCAGCAGTAGCAGCAGTAATATTAGCAATAGCAGCATAATTAGCAGTAGCAAATATAATTAGCAGTAGTCATATTTACTGGTAGCATCAGTAGTAATAACAATTAGCAGTAGCTGCAGCGGTAGTAGCAGTATTGTTAGCAGGAGCAGCAGTAACAGCAGTAATATTAGCAGTAGCGGTAGTAATATTAGTAGCTGTAGCAGCAGTAACATTATTAGCAGTAGCAGCAGTAGTATTTGCTGGCAGCATTAGCAGTAAGGCTTGGTTCTGACCAGGGCCGTCTCGTTGGTCTGAGGATGTTTGAAGCTGATGATCTCCAGAGCCAGCGTCTTCTTCACTTTGGCCATGTCTGCCTCCCGAGCTGCCTGCAGCAGTGAGTGACCTTTGAACTCATCTACACGGAGAAGAAGGAGAAGCGATGGGAAAACGTGTTCAACAGTCTTGTCAGGCTTCCTGTCTGACTGCTGCATTTTGAAGACAAGCTTCAAAATGGGTTTTTAAGGTTTACCCTGACTTTCCTGAACCACCGACATCCACAGCTGCAGCTATGATGTACGCTGTGTCTGTGTGAGTATTTTCCCAATCACCATTGTGTATATACACGTCTTTGTCTGGTGCGACAGCGAGAACTTACAGGTGAGTCTTTCTTTAAGCTCCGGGGTGGGGGCCATGTCCACGGCGCTCTTGCTGTGACAGTTCAGCAGGGTGGGGTCGGCCCCGTGGCTCAGCAGCAAGGAGCACACCTCCACCCGGTTCTTGGACGCTGCCTCGTGGAGAGGAGTGAACTGCCACAAGTCCATGGCATTCACACAGGCTCCATGCTGCAGAGAGAACGCACAGCAGATATCACCTAACAACCAATCAGGGAGGGAGCCGTCCCAGCTACTCATTTCAATCGCTGCTTCAGATGATGAAGGTGGACGATAATAACTTTACGAGCACACAAACACAACAGGAACAATTTTCTTTTAAAAGTAACGTTCACACACTATGTTCTCATGGATGAGGTACTTTAATCCCACTGTGCTTCTCACTGCCACGATCTCATCATCTGAGGGTTAACTCTCAACCGTTTGCTACTGTTGTTAAAGTAAGTCTGACTTTGATGTGTTCATCAACCATGAGAGTGCAAGCTCATCTTGTGGATAAGTGAAACTTACTTTCAGCAGGAGCTCAGTGACCTCAAAGTGCCCGTAGGAGCAGGCGTTGTGAAGGGGGACCAGGCCCCTGCAGGGACAAGATAAACCGGTTAGAGATGCTAATTACAACTGGATGAGAACGTTTTTCTGAGAGGGGTCTCACCCTTTGTCCTTGGCGTGAACGTCAGCTCCGTGCTGGAGGAGGAGCTGAACGATGCGGACCCGGTTGTAGCCGGCGGCCAGGTGGAGGGGCGTCGACTGTAAGAGAACAGAGCTTGTTAGCGCACACACATCGCCGGCTGCTTTACTGTGTACTGCCTCCGATGGCCACGGGAGCAAGCGGCTGATTAGGGCCAGAAGCAATGTGCTACGGCAGGCTATGCTCTGTGAGTTGCAGATGAATGGCGGATATGATGATGCAAGGTCAATAGAGTTTGTGGGCAAAACCAGCGACAAATTTCCTTTGCTGTCAATGTGTCTGACCTGAGCGAGTGACGACAAGCAACTTCAACCTCATTACTCATCTACCTCGACTTCTATTTTGCAAAACAAAATTCTTCCTACGTCTTAGCAGTTTAAAATGAGGCTTTAGGTGGTTAAATGATAAGAAAGAATTGCTAGTGCAACTGTCAGATAATTAAAGTTAAAACAGCTGGGAGGGAATTACGGTTGGGTGATGATAGCTGCTTGTTAAATTATTAAGAGCGTTTAGGTGGTCAAACAGAAAAGATAATATGGCAAAATTTTTCTTATGTAAATGTTAATCTTTCAGTTCGGTTCATAAATGTTAAATTATTTATAACTACTCTTAATTAAAACAAACCAACCTGCATTAAATAAACTGAGTGGACTCAATACTGGACTCAGATTTGATGAAATGCTATCAAACCCCAACCGTAACAGGATGCAAAGGAGCTAAAATAAGCAGGCCGAGTGTTTGAGACGGCGTCTCTGCAAACTATCAGAGGATCAAATCAAAAGGCTTCATGTCAGCCGAGAAAAAGAAATGTTAGTCTGAGCGAAGCTGCAAATCCAACCTCAGCGGCATTTCTTCTTTATTCAAAAGTGCAGCTCAGGTCAAGCTTAGAATCAGAAGGAGCGACTTCATTCATTTCACTCTCCATGCAGTGATTTCAGTGTAACACCTAGAAAGCCAACTGTTAGACCTAAGCCACAGTGACAAATCAGACGGAGGCATCATTCAGTGTGGGATGGCACGAGCAATCATCAGTCATTACCATGGAGGGTAGCACAGCACAAGACCGACAGGTGAACAATGTTACTGCATACCAACTGATCCAACAGGGAACGTGAAGTAAACACAACTCTCACAGACACGGATTCAGGATTCGCTTGACAAAATGCAGAGGGGCAGGCCTTCAGGCATGCATGAGTGATCATCGGAAATCAATCAATGAATGAAATCAAAGCCAAATCAGACACTGACAGAAGAGCGAGCGATTGAAAGTTGGAGGAGTGTGGGTGAGTGTGCAAGGACAGGACAGACGCTGAAGAAAGCAGGCAGTGGACATTTTGAGCTCCTCTCCAAAAAAGATGAGTCGTCACCATGACACCAACCCAACACACTCGCATCACGCACACTCGCATCACGCAGACACACACGCATCACACAATCGAATCTCACATACACACACACTTGCAACACACACTCACGAGCGTCAGGGTGGGATACATGAGTGACCCGAACACCCAGGTCCATGATGTGCAATTAACAAGTGACAGCCAGCTTATTGGTCAAATAAAAACAATGGATTAAAAAAGATAAAACAAAAAAAAATCACAACAGTGCATCAATCAAGTGGCCGTTATCAAGGTCAACTTACCAGCATTTTTTGGGATGTTGACTGATCGACAAATGTTGCCAGAGTCACACGGAAAACAAAACGAAACAAAAATTACAAAATGACAGTATCTTTCACAGCAATTCTTTTCTCCCTTCTTAAATTAACGAAAACACAAAGTTATAAATCAGTGTTTGATCCGTCAAACATGGTCTGAGATTAAATGTGACACCGGGCCGGAGAGGGTAAAGAGCTGCTTGGTGAGTGTGTGACATTGCCTCGGTTTTCTCTGTGGCTTTGTGAAAAGGGAAGGACTGGTTAATGAGCTCCCGCTGGTTAAATCCCAGACCAACTCTGCACTGCCATAATGGCTTAGATCATGCAAACTCTAAAACAAACTGCGAAGGAGGCAGAGAAGGAGTCACACTTTAACAGCTGTGGGAAAAAATGTGGTTCAGAATGAATAAATAAGTCAGTGCTTACGTACTGTTAGCGACAATGTTTGTATGACACAGAGGGGAAATGACCAGGATATGCTTTTTGTGAGTTATTCTCACACAGACAGACAGACAGACAGACAGACAGACACAGACACACACACACACACACAGCGAGTAAATAAGTGTCTGAAACGCTAACTGCTGACATTAAGCACAGTTATTGTGTCTTTGTACCATTATCCCTCCAGTCCCACAAAGGAGGAATCATGATCTACACACTGCTTACACTGTAAGCAAGTTCCAATATGTGGACTGAGTTCAGTCGAGACACTAAATTACACAGAAATAAACCTACATAGATGTTGAGATCACAATTGGCTTCGCTCAAACATCTGGCATGGAAACGTGATTCCAGGGAAGAAAAAGAAAAATGCTTCACGAATAAACTAAACTGTAAATAAAGGGACAGTTCGTCTACTTTAGTCCCAGAAAATGAAAACAGGATCAGTTAGCCTAATTAACTGAATACAAATGTTGTGTTTTCATGGCGGAAAAAACACCCGACGACACAAAAAACAAAAGTTTCCAGATTAAAGGCTGAACCTGATTAAAGATGTGACGGACGAGATGTTACCACAGAACCAAATGGATGAGAAGGATGGTCTGATGAGAATCATACGTGCATAGTTAGAAAAGGAAAACTTCGGCAGGATGTATGTATGTATGCTGGACAGTGGTTTGTCACCCAGGTAAGGTGTTCCTCATTAACACCCTCCCACCAAACCCGATGACTAAACCCTCTTTATCCACCCAGCCATCATCAGACTGAAGCGTTGATTCCTTCACTCACAAACTGTCTGACTCAGGAACCTTCTTGCTAGTTTATGTCAAGAAAAACAAACAAATAAAATACAGTACAATGATTTTGCAGCAATGCACAACATGTTGTATCAAAGCAGTTGTGACTGATACCGTCTGGTGTGATATGATGTGGTAGTAGTGGCTCATTTACCTTGCGGCCATCACTGGCATGGCAGTTGACATTTAACGGCGTCAGCAGCGCCATCAGCTTTTCTTCATTTCCACTCCTGCAATCACACCGTTTGACAAGACTGGTGTCATTAACTATTCGCCACCAAATTCACATTATGTCGACATCTAAATGTTTGCAGGGATGAAAATGATGCAACACTGGATGAAACTAAGCACTTTGTGGGCTTTGAATATGGCAACAATGAGCACGTGTACATTGCAGGTGCATTTATTTCTCCTACGTTTAATGTGTTTTTACCTGTACATGTATAAAAGCATACAACACACCAGTATAGTTTATAACTGTGGATATAAACTTGGGTGATACTGTAGAGCAATTTACTTCTCACTGGATCAAACCACTTCATGTTATAGCCACAAAACAATGTCCTCTCTCACAATGACGTCAAACTTAAACCTGATGAGCAGAAAACTATGCAGCAACAGGAAACATGTGTAGTGACCGATCACACTGACACTCACCGTGCTGCTTCCAGAAGTTCATCCTTCTTGTATTCACCTGGAGGAAAACAGACGTTCAGGTTAGAGTTAGGCATGCACTTTCTGTGGATGTGGGAGTATACGTTTTTGGGGCATGTGAGCTATTGCTGCTCATGTTTGTTTGGTAAATGGATGCACTTTGTCAGAACTTTGCTAGATTTCACACTTAGTTCAGGTGGAAACGTTGGGGAATCAATACAAAGGTGTTGACAAGGCATCAGTTAACAGGTAGTCATGCTAAGCTTACAGTGCTATCAGAAAACACCTGCTTCCATGTAATTCTTGTGTGAAGACAGTCTATTTGACCATTACATTTTGACTACTAGTTACATTTAATGATGATTATCTGCAAACTGAAGCTTCATTTAACCCTGTGTTAATATGTTTCTTGCTGTGAAAATACATGTTAACTGTATAAAATGTAAGAGATAAGCAGCTGAGAGGGACTGACCGGTGAGAACAGCCTTGGCTGAAGGGTCAGCTAGATCCAAAGCAGATTTGCCATCAGTGTTGCGGATGTTTGGATCAGCTCCGTGTTGGAGTAACACTGAGTGAGAGAGATAAAGAAAAGACTTTAATTTTACCTTTATATCATTCACACTCTCCTAATGTGTCACCCCAAAACTCAGTAGGTTACACATCAAAGAGGTTGGTAAACAACACCAAACCTGACCATGGTGATAAAACAAACCTTTCGATTGTTTGCTAAATTAACCTGCTATTTGTCACCACCTCTCATATCCTTTAAAAACCTTTGTCTCCACGTCAGACTTCTGAATCAGTTGTCAAGTTTTTCAAGAACTATGGTCAATTGCAACTAATGACAATTAAGACTAAAACAGTCTCAAAAACATTCAGCACAGATTTGCAGAAGTGCCTGTGCACAAACATAACTAACAGGGATCCTTACCGATGCAAACGTCTATCTTCCCCTTAATGGCAGCCTCGTGTAAGGGGGTGTAGTTCCAGTTATCTCTGGCGTTGGGGTCCGCGCCCTGACACAAGAGGAGGCTGACAACTTCTGCGTGGCCGAAGGAGCACGCGTTATGCAGGGGGATAAGTCCTCCATCATCCCTGGCGTGAACATTGGCTCCTGTCTGCAAGAGGTGCTCCACCACATCTTTTCTGCCAAAACCTGAAAGGAGATTAAAGTGCATTTATACTGAGCTTTTTCTCAATAGCACGTCGTGAGTGGTGCTCATACACAATGACTAGCCTGGCTATACCATCTAAAACTGCTTCAGAATAAATTAAAACTGTAGGATTCAGATGAACATCCCTACAAAAACAAACATCTATCAATTATAAGACTAATGCGTTATGGGATATACTCCTTACAGCAACAGCAGGAGACCTACCTGTTAACTGTGATGTACCTGACAGATTTTCAGCGTTTATTAAAGACAGGACAACTTACGTTGTCACTAAATAAGCAAATAAAAGTAAAACCTGCGTTGTGTTGTAGTTCTGGCTAATATTGTACAGTAAATAAGGACTTTCAGAAGACTGCTAGCCTAGCCTAGCTAAACTAGAGGCCGTGTTTGTACTATGTAAGTCCGACAAATGTTGACGGTATGTGTGTTTGACAGTCAAACTAAATTGGAGAGCGTCACATTAGCTTGTTAGCACTGCTAGGCTACTCAAACTGTAGTTACATTAACGCCGTCAGGCAGGCATATGACAGAAACCCTGATTAGCAGTAAACAAGTCGACCAAAACACAACATTAGCTAGCTAGTTGTCTCAGTATGCTAACTAACGTTACGAGGCTTTAAGCTGCTGTGTCGTTAGCTTAGCTCATCGTTACCCGCAGCGAAATGAAGGGGAGTTGATTTCCGACCAGCCATGTCCTTCGCGTTTACATTCACCGAATCGACAAGTCTCTTCACTCGGGATACATCTCCGTTACGGCAGGCCTCGAACAACTCCCTGAACGCACCGCCGATGCCGCTGCTGCCGTCAGTGGGACTGGTAGCTCCGGAGCCGGGGCTCGAGACGCTGCTGCCGCCGCCAGAGGTTGTCGTGGTGAAGCTCGCGCTGCTTGCGAGGACCGGGGCGGGTAGGTCCGGGGAGGCCAGAGCCATGTCGATCCCCCCGCTGCATTCCCTCTCACTCTCCGGGGGTCCAGCAGCCGAGGTCAGCAGAGCCATCGGCGGAGAGGCCGGAGGAGCTCCCGAAAGAGAGCTGTTTCTTGGCGGAGACTGTAATGTATGTTGCTGTTGTTGCTGCTGCGAGGAGCGACGAGGCACCGCCATTACAGCAGCTCGGCGACAATAAAAGCTGCTCCTCCTTTCCGGTGAAAGTGGTCGCGTTTCCGGTCAGCTGTTTCCTCCCAGTGGACAAACCTGATCTGCAGACGCGCTGTGCGAAGTGCGCTTTGTGTGTTTTCTGTAAAACTGAAGCAGAAACTGTGCTTGACCTGACCTGAACCCCCATTGAAAACTTGTGGCATCACTTGAAGACCAGAGTGATGGCTAGGAAACCGACCAATCTGACCCAGCTTGAGGCTTTCGCCAAGGAAGAGCGGGCCAACATCCCACAGGAGACATGCAGGAAGCTTGTAGACACATACAAGAATCGTCTAGAAGCAGTCATAAAGAACAAAGGCCATGCGATTGACTATTAAAGAAAGACAAAGGACGAGGGTATGAATAAATTTGAACATGGCATTTTTTGGGAATCCATCAATAAAATACCTCTGAAATAAAGATTTTTTTACATTTTGTATTGTTGTCATTCTTTCAATTGTTGGTCACTTATAAGTGGTACACAAACTTGAAAAATTGCATTCATTTCATCACTAAATTAAAAACTCACAAGAATTAGCAAGGGTATGAATAATTTTCATACCTATTTATCTATTTTCACTCCTATTTACATAATATATGTAAATAGGACTTGCTGTGTGTTGTGTGTCATGTGTCAATAAAAAAAAGTGCGCTTTGTCACAGTCAGTTCCTTTGAGTAGTAAACAGTTGTGTTCTAAAGATCCAAAGAAACAACACGACCAAACTTTTTTCCTTTTCTTGTGTGCAAATCTGTACCACAACTTAAACAAAACAAGTGAAAATAGTGATGTTACACCAAACTCTGCAAGAGTGACGGCTCTGACATTTTAGTTGATTTCATTTCATGATGGAGCTTAAATTGTATTTTTCTGGTCTTGTTACAGTCAGCAGATTTCTGTTTCTATTTGAGTCTTCTATACGACGAAATGAACTTTGGTTTGGTCATCACAACCCCTTTACTACTGCTTTTATTATGCTGAATTATCACCCTTCCTTCTGGTGAGCAGGGACAACATCTGTAATCATTAATAAGTTTAAAAAAGATAAGTCAGCAATATAATAGTCAATTCCACAGTACAGGAGACACATTGAGTCAAAGTCCCTGCTTGCCCTGTAAATCCACCACCAGTGTTAAAGTGGACTTTGTTACTTCAATGTGAAGTCAGATAATGACACTGTGTGAGCATAAAGGGAGGGACCTTATAAAGGAGAGCTCGTCCCAGGTGAGTGTGGCTTCAGTGCGGGGTTTGTAATTTCACTGATACAGCACAGAAACTGTGCTTCATTTGTTTTAATAATTGTCCTGTTGTTAAACTGTTTAGGATCGATGTGGAAAGGCTTGTTCAAGACCGAATGAGACTCATTGGCTTAAATATGAAAGACATTATTTTGTATGTTGAAAGAAACTTCGAAAGGAAAGATTTTTTTGTGTTAAACCTTTTGATATTATTTGGAAAATTCCACATACACAAATCCAAATGGACGGGGAAAAAACACGAATCCAGCAATTTAAAATGGAAGTCAGTGGAAGTCAATGGGACATTGACAAGACTTCAGAACCAAAAGGCGATCAAAACTGTGCAAACATGTGAAGCCTTGGGAATTACATGATTTATTTATGAACTGAACAAGAGTGAGATACTCCTGGGCATTTTTTTCTGTATATGTATGTACAGCCGTTCTCAAAATTATGAAGACCCTTGCTAATTCTTGTGATTTTTTGATTTAGTGACGAAATATTACATTTTTTTAAAGTTTGTGTATCAGTTATATGTGAACAACAATTGAACGAATGACAACAATATAAAATTTAAGAAAATATTCATTTCAGGGGTATTTTATTAATGGATTCCCAAAAAATGCCATGTTCAAAATTATTCATACCCCTGACAATATTTCAACAAAAATGTACCTAATGTGGTAATCTTTGTCCAGTAGTCACTTTAAGGTGTCACAATGGAATAAAACCCTTTAACATTGTTGACCAAATGTTAAACACTGATTTAAAAACAAAAAAACCCCATCCTTCCACAAGAGTATAAAAAAAAGTGAAAAAAAGTGCTCAGGTCATTCTCAATTTCTGGTCATCATGGTCAAGAAGAAGGAGCTCAGCGAGGATCTACGTCACCGTCTTGTGTATGTGCATGTGATCCAACATCGAGCGTGTTTTGTACAGAGGAGGTCTCCATGGACATACACCTCGGAAGACGCCATTGCTCAGGAAGAAACATCTGGAAGCTCGCCTGGCCTTTTCTAGACGTCATCTGAAGCAAGATCCCAGCTTTTGGTCAACCATCCTGTGGTCTGACGAGACAAAGTTGTAGTTATTTGGCCATATGGAGACTCAGTATGTCTGGAGAAAGAAAGAAGAAGCCTACAGACCGAAGAACACTGTGAAGTGAAGTATGGTGGTGGGAACATAATGCTATGGGGATGTTTCTCCTCCAGTGGCACAGGGAATCTCGTCAAGGTCCAAGGAACCATGAAAAAGGAGGATTAAATCAGGATCCTTGATGAAAATGTGAAGGAATCTGCAGAGAAACTCCAGCTTGGCCACAACTGGACGTTCCAGCAAGACAATGATCCTAAACACACTGCCAAGGTAGTGAAGAAATGGATCAAAGACAATGATGTCAACGTCCTAGAATGGCCAAGTCAAAGTCCTGACCTGAACCCCCATTGAAAACTTGTGGCATCACTTGAAGACCAGAGTGATGGCTAGGAAACCGACCAATCTGACCCAGCTTGAGGCTTTCGCCAAGGAAGAGCGGGCCAACATCCCACAGGAGACATGCAGGAAGCTTGTAGACACATACAAGAATCGTCTAGAAGCAGTCATAAAGAACAAAGGCCATGCGATTGACTATTAAAGAAAGACAAAGGACGAGGGTATGAATAAATTTGAACATGGCATTTTTTGGGAATCCATCAATAAAATACCTCTGAAATAAAGATTTTTTTACATTTTGTATTGTTGTCATTCTTTCAATTGTTGGTCACTTATAAGTGGTACACAAACTTGAAAAATTGCATTCATTTCATCACTAAATTAAAAACTCACAAGAATTAGCAAGGGTATGAATAATTTTCATACCTATTTACCTATTTTCAGTCCTATTTACATAATATATGTAAATAGGACTTGCTGTGTGTTGTGTGTCATGTGTCAATAAAAAAAAAGTGCGCTTTGTCACAGTCAGTTCCTTTGAGTCGTAAACAGTTGTGTTCTAAAGATCTAAAGAAACAACAAGACCAAACTTTTTTCCTTTTCTTGTGTGCAAATCTGTACCACAACTTAAACAAAACTAGTGAAAATAGTGATGTTACACCAAACTCTGCAAGAGTGACGGCTCTGACATTTTAGTTGATTTCATTTCATGATGGAGCTTAAATTGTATTTTTCTGGTCTTGTTACAGTCAGCAGATTTCTGTTTCTATTTGAGTCTTCTATACGACGAAATGAACTTTGGTTTGGTCATCACAACCCCTTTACTACTGCTTTTATTATGCTGAATTATCACCCTTCCTTCTGGTGAGCAGGGACAACATCTGTAATCATTAATAAGTGTAAAAAAGATAAGTCAGCAATATAATAGTCAATTCCACAGTACAGGAGACACATTGAGTCAAAGTCCCTGCTTGCCCTGTAAATCCACCACCAGTGTTAAAGTGGACTTTGTTACTTCAATGTGAAGTCAGATAATGACACTGTGTGAGCATAAAGGGAGGGACCTTATAAAGGAGAGCTCGTCCCAGGTGAGTGTGGCTTCAGTGCGGGGTTTGTAATTTCACTGATGTGCTTGGCAGCAAAGAGGATCTCACCTGGTGAGCAGACACACCTGAAATATGAATTCAAACGAACAAACTGTGACAAACGCATGTGTCAAACTGGAAGAAAGACTCAGACTGATGAGTAAAAACTGATTGCTGTTCGTCCTCAGGTGTTTGAGTTCAGCTGCAACAGAATCACTGTGTGTGTTTTTACAGGAACAAACAAAGTAACAAAAATCAAGGATGGAAGGCCAACAACACAAGATAACAGCACCAGCCACCTCAGGTGAGTCCCGTGGAACTGTTTGAATAAACTGTTCTGACACTTACATGAATTCTACAAAAATCAGAGCAGATGCTGAACTTTACTGATACTGAGAAACATATTGGTTCATTTATCACTACATGCACAGATAAGAGTGTACTGTGTTAGGGTCCAACGGTGAACAAGATGTTCTGGTGATAAGAACAGCCACAAAAACAAGATTACAACTGGAAACGGCACTGATAACGCACTGACTTTGACCACCACAATCTTTATTACTGCTGCAATGAAAAAAAACACAAATGGTTTAATTCTGCAGAATTAAACCATTTGTTTTTGTCTGAGATCTATATGTTTGTGAGTGCACTAAAATTCTGTAAGTTAATTCTATTCACATTATAAACTGAAGAACATTTAACAAATGGATTTGTAAAACAAAAACACCTTTAATACAGCTCAGTTCTCAGACACCTGAGAGGACAGACTGATCAATCCAACAATGTGAAAATCAGTTTAATTTAACAAGTTTTTTTTTCTTTCTCCAATATTTTTATTGGCATTTATTTGTTATTACATTAAAAAACTAATTAAATGAACAATTGGACCACATTAACATAGGTCACAGATCAACAACTGAACATTCAAACACACACGCACACACACACACACACACACACACACACACACACACACAGAAGCTTCTTCCACACATCTTGTTTTGTTCTTGTTTTTACTAGTTTTCACTGAAACAAGTAAAAACATCAAAAATCAATATGTCATCCAGAAACAGTCCCTTCAGTCAGGATTACATGTGAACGTGTTCTGTGTCCTTACAGTGACCGCTGACCTGAAACGAAGCAGCAGCTATGAATTTCTGCCACCCATACGTGAGTCCAAGTGAACTGAATCAGAATTATTCTCCTGTGTGTGAACATCTAGACTGAGAGTGTTTGCAGGTGGTAGGTGCAAACTCACATGTTATTGTATTTGAATATTTGAAGCTCACAGCTGAATTAGTTTGAAGAGAACAGCTGACACATTCAGTTTTAAGGTTGGATTTCCTCACTGCTTATAAAACCACTTTTTGTATTATTTTGGATGAACTCTACCCCGAGGAGGTGTTTCTAATTCAGTGTTTTCCTCTCAGTTTCTGAGCTGAAGGTTGTTCTGCTGGGGAACAGCTGGTCTCAGAGGAGTTCAGTGGGGAACTTCATACTGGGAGAGACTAAGTTCAACACTGAGGAAGAACCAGACCGCTGTCTGAGAGTCAGAGGACAGTTAAAGGACAAAGAAATGGTTCTCATCAACACACCTGATCTGCTGCGTCCAAACACCTCTGTACACAAACTGAGAAAACACATAGAAAACTGTGTGGAACTCTCTGATCCTGGGCCTCATGTGTTCCTGCTGGTTCTGCAGCCTGAAGACTTCACCGAGCAACACAAACTAAAGCTACAATCGATCCTTGAAAACTTCAGTGACCGATCATTTGATCATTCACTGTTACTGACCTCAGCACCCAGAGAGGAGGCCTCACAGTCCCTGAAACTCGATGCACCAGAGCAACCTTTAAAAGACGTGATGAGAATGTGTGGATACAGACACCTGAAGCAGGAGAACCTTGAAGCTGCAGAGCTGTTAACACACCTGGATCAAATTGTAAAGGAGGCAGCACCAAGTTTAACTTTGGATCAGGAACCAATAAAATTTGCTGGTAAGTGCAGGACAGTAATTCAGTTCAAGTGAACTTGACCACAAATGACTGTAGGATTATTCTGTTGTACCTGACATCACTGTGTCTTTTACAGAGGTGAGCGTTTCCCGTGAATACACGCCGTCCCCCCAGTGTAAGTAAATCACATGGTGTTATTATCCAGACACATTCAGTGACAATATAAGATACAATACTGAGATACATTAGATACATGTTGATATGTGAAGTACCAGTCAGAGGTTTTAGTAGAAAGTAAAAATTTTGCTCTACAAGAAAATCTGATGGTCATTTTGGTGAATCAGTAATATCACTGACTGAAAAGGCATGCTAATAAATATTTGTACCATGGGGAACTACGCTTCACATACGCATATTTAAACATGAATCTATTTTATTATTTAAATGCCCATTGCTGTCTGAGTCTCTGTTAAATTAATGACAGATTACAGTTACTATAATAAAATCTTATAACTACATCTTTTATCTTTGTTATTTCACAGCTCGTGAACGCTGAATTGTGGTGATTGGAAAAAGCGAAGACAAAAAGAAAATACTGAGCAACACTGGGAGCAAACGGTTTCAACTTTATAAAATAGCTCCAGATGTTGTTAACTTTGTTAGAGGTAACAAAGTTAACATTTAGGATGTCTGTCGGAGCTGTGGAGGAAGATATGCTGTTCTCAGCGTCAAGCACAAGCAGCAGATCGCAGAGCTGCTGGAAGCTGTGGAAAAGATGACAGCTGAAGGATCCAAATGCTTCACAAAGGACACGTTCACCAAGGCTCAGGTGGAGAACGTTGTAGAACAGGAGAACACTAAAGCAAGACTTAAAGCTGAACTGCAGGATGTGAAACAGAGGAGTGTGATGGGAGGTGATGATGAAGGTCAGAGCAGAGAGCGTCTCAGGATGGTGCTGATCGGGAAGATTGGCAGTGGGAAGAGGGCGACAGCAAACACCATTTTAGGCAAAAAGCATTTCAAACCCAGAATCCCTCCGAAGCCAGCGACCAAGTTCTGTGAGAGGACGAGCTGTCATGTGACAAGAGAGTGGTGAAGGAAAATGGCGGCTGCTACACCGCAGAGATGTTCCCATGAACAAAAGACAACATGAAGAAATACAACAGGTGGAAGTTAAACTAGACGCACAAATATCTGAAATGGAACAGAGTCGCAAGTCAAGTGGCTGGCATCTTAATCTTAGTCACTAGTTAACATTTTTTCTATTATGTTACTTTGTCCCCTTCTGTAAAATACAATTATGAAGGCTGCTACATGAGCTACATTTAGTTTGAGCTGTTTGTGTCGGCCTTGAGAGGAATTACTGTTTTTGCATGAAAGCCACAAAGCTGATCGAGCTCCTGTCTGAACTGCTGCTGCTTCAGCCTGAGACACTGTGAGAGAACATGATGTGGTAAAACACGCAGGTCCAAACACAGGAAACCGATGGGCAGAGATCACAGCAGCTCCTCACCAACACTGACTGAAAGACAACAAACTACAGCCTCCACAGAGACCACTGAGCTGAATCAACACCTCCAGCAGCGTCATAAAGCTCCAAGGTGCTGCAAAGTGTGTGCAAACCTTGTGTTTATGCTGATATTTGAATAAGTTGATTTTTGCATTTTGTGTATTTTTATTTCTATTATTATTATTTTTCTTATGTTCGGTCTCAGTTGACACTCTGTATAACCACCTTGTGTTAAATAAAAGGAAAAAAGAAAAAAGCTCTGGTGTGTTGAGTGTTTCGTCCAGCAGGCGGAGCTCTAACATTAACACCTGGGGTCCGTTTCACAAAGCGGGTTCAACAAACTCTGAGTGTAACCCTGAACTCTGAGTTGATCTACTCTGAGATAGGAAACTCTGAGTTTTCGATTCCACAACAGCAGATTTGAGGTAGTTTGATTAACTCAGAGTAGGTTCACCTCGAGTTAAGCGCGTGCACCGCAACTTTAAAAAGACAGCATCAATGGAACCCCGATTTGAGGAGTCACCATGGCAACGGGGAAGCGGGAGGCTGCCTACTTCACGCCACTGGAAATTAGACATTTTAGTGCGCTCATACAGCGAGTATGAACACGTTTTTAGACGTGTGGCAGTGTGGAGAGCGTGCGCCCTCCCCCACCCGTTTCTTGGAGTGCACCTGTGTGCGCACCTGGCTCTCACGCTGATTGCGGGGCAGGACCGAGGGGATTTAAACCCAGGTCTGAAGTGGCTCAGATTCTCTTTTGCCTCTCCTGTGCGTGGATCCTTGCTGCTTTCTCGTGGGAGTTGTGCCTGTGGCGGCGCTTGGTGTGTCCAGCTGCGTTGGATTTACTCCGCATAAATAGCACTCCGCTCTCCGTGGTGCACTGGTGGCGTGTGTGGACACCTGGTCAGCTGTAACAAATTACAGCTGCCGTTGGGAACCTCGCGCTGCTCTGTGGTGTCTCCGCTGTGCGTAAAGGCCGCCGTTTGCGTGGTCTTGTGGCATTTGATGTTCGGGTAAGTGGCATGTCTCTCTCTTTGACCCATTGGGCTGTACCCAGCCAGTCTAATGCTCTCTCTTCTTTGTGTAGTGTGGTGGTTTCTTGTGCGTGGTAACACACACGTTTATTCGGAGGCTGAGAGTACGCCTCCGTGGGGGTCTGGAGACCGGTGCTTCTTCTGCTTGCAGGGTTAAGCTGCATCTCCTGAAAGCGCCGGCTACGGCTGGCACAACTCCTCCCACCTCCGCTGTTCTGGATTGCGGTGTTCTGGATTGCGGTGTTCTGGATTGCGGTGTTCTGGATTGCGGTGTTCTGGATTGCACTGGCAAGTGTGGGGTTGGTCCATTCTGGATGTCCCTCCTCCCAGTTCAGTCGTGGGTTCCGGACTTCTGGTAAAAACTGTTTCTCTTTATTTGACTGGTACTGCACAAAAAGAACTTTAGGTCCCGTGGTGTTAGAAGCAGTCAGGATTGATGTATATATTGTAAATTTTAACTGTAAATAACTGGTGGTTTGTTAATGTGAATTTTGTGTTTATATTCTTTGCATGTTGTGTGTATTTTTGGTTTGGGATTTCTTTTTTTGTTGTTTGCATCATTTGTCAGATTCATGTTATATTGGTCATTTATTGAAGCCTAATTTTAAAAGAATTGTATTAAATAAAATCTGTATTTTAAATGTTTAAAAGTACTGTCTCTGCCCCGTACTTGAAGGTGGTAAACGAACCTGTGTCTGCCTTGTGCAGTGTCCTAGGCCTACCCTAGGTGGCGTTGTCGACAACAGTAATACAAATTCTCCTGCCGTCCCCTCGTTCATGCCACAGACGGAAGTCCAACACCGCTGCAGCTGCGAAGGAGAGGGAGACGGCGTGGGAGAACATTGCTGCTCGGGTCAATGCGTGAGTATAAATGTAGTCCTTTGAAAGCACAATAATATTACAGGGCAAAACTGCTTGAATGGTTGCCTATTAATTTATTTCATTTAGGTGGAGAAGCGGGGGAGAAGCGCACTTGGCAGCAGCTTAAAATGAAATATAAAAACATTGTTCAAACAGGTAAGACCTCGGCATGATCTCATGGAGGTAGCTACCTCATTTTGATCATGTTTTACATTGTAAAGTAAATATTAAGTGGCTCCCTTTCATTGTAAAATTGGTTTTATTGTGTTCATATAATGTTTTGTTTTTTGTTAACGAATGAAATAAAATTTAAAAATGAAAAAACAGTGTTCTCATCTATATCATGTTATGTTAAATAATTAAGCTTATATTTAAACTAACACAGACTTTTACTCAGCCAACAGAAAGAAGGCAGATGCACGAAGAACGGGTGGTGGCCTAACACCTAACTGTCTGGAAAAGCAAGAACATCGTGGTCTGATAACTATCTCCCGACGAATATTTAATTCTCTGCGCAGTATCGCTGCACCTTCATCCACGCGATCATGATCAAAAGACGTTAACATGCCATGTTAACGAAAAAAGTAGCAGCTCTGTTTGGTTCTTTAAAATCATTTTTGTAAACAGAAGACTGATCAAGAGTAAGAGGAATTATTTTTGTTCTAACAACATATTGTACCAGTTTGCAAATATCACAGCACATTATAAATACAACGTAAAACCTGTTAAACATGTTAAATTACAGAATGTGTTCCGGTCAGACGAGCTTTCTCTTAGAGGACAGACGGCTCTGTGGGGACGCTATACGCAACTCCCCTTCAATGGATAAAGATGGAGTGGATATGAGATTGCAGGGGGAAATTAAAAAGAGACCGAGGCAGGTGTCTGTCCCATTTGTAGTGCAGAGGTATCTTGAGAAGAAATGTGTGAATAAAGTAATGGTGTTTACTGATGGATCCAAGGATCCCAACACTGGGCGAACGGGCGCTGCGGTTTATATCCCAGAGGAGAGGGTCACTATTAAAAAGAGAACTACAGACGAACTGGCAGTGTACACCACAGAGCTGATAGCCATCATGGTTAGTTTGGAATGGGTTAAGACGAATGGGCGCCGAAGCTCTGTGGTGGCATCAGATAGTGTGGCAGCACTGGCCAGCATCAAATCTGGGAAGTCCTGTAGACAAGATATACTTTTGCAGAATATACAGTATTATTTATGAACTGGACCACCCATATGGGTGCGGATGGTAATGAGGGTGCAGATGCATTGGCAGGCTCTCAAGTCGCAGTGTATACAAGCAAATCGGAGGCAAAAAGTATAATTAAGAACCATATGCATATAACATGTCAGGAGGTGTGGGATTTTTTAGACACAGGTAGGCACCTGTATAACATCCAAAAACAGGTGTGCGGTGGGGGGAGAGTCAGTAGGAGGAGGAGAGAAGAGGGCCTACGGGACTAAACAAGACATTGAATATGATAGGCAAACATCAAACAGGAAAGTGTGAGTGTTGTGGGGAGTTGGAATCTGTAGAACATGTGTTATTGTTGTGTCCAGCATATGAGGAGGAGAGGAAGAAAATAAAGGAGGCTGCAAAGCAAGCAAGGGTATGTTTTTCCTTAGAGAGCATCCTCAATGAATCATCCAAGATGTATGGAAGGAAATTGGTATTTTTAAGAGAGACAGGGCTGGAACAAAGGATTTACATGGGTGTTTTTTTGTTTGTTTTTTTGTTTGTTTTGTTTTTTCGATTTTGTTTCCTGTCTCGCTCCTGTTCACACTCCAGTCCAGAGGGTGGCGGTAATGTTCCAGTAAGTTGGTTGCCAACCGCCGTAAAAACCAAACAGTAGAAGAAGAAGAAGAAGAACTTTCGGTTTGTTTGTGTCGTATCAAGAAAAAAATCTGCGGGTGAGTGAACTCAACTGAAATTCGATAAAGAGAATTGAGTGGAAGTAGCGTATCGGTGTTAAAGTAGAGCTGGAAACAGCGAGTCGTGTGGGAGCAGAGTTTACTGTCCGAACACTTCGCTGCTTTTTGTGTAATGTGTGTCACAGGCCTTCGTCTGTCCCACCCAAAGAGCGCAAAGAGAGACTGTAAACAGGTGGGACAGCACAGGACTGTCCGTGTTTTTGGCCTCAACCGAGAGATCCGGATGTGTTTTCAACCAGCGTTTAAACCCTAAAGTCTCCATGAAAAGAGGAGATTTCAGTCCGTTGCTAAAGTTTATGTCCATATGTGTGTAGACGCCATTTAGCATAGGTAGAGCGGAGGAAGTGACAGCTGACATGCTACAGGCTAAATGTGAACTGTTGGAGAAGCACCAGCAGTCTGTCGTGTTTTATGTCTGTTAGCAAACGTTTTCATCAAGACACACACAAACAAGCCATACTTGCACTATTTCATGGGTTTTGGAATAAGTCATTATTTTTTGTGAAATCGTTTTACATATAACAACAACGACAGTAACTATAATGAGTAGGCCTTAATAATGATAGGAAGGAAGGGATGAAGGAACATGGATCGGGTTTTCTGCGGAACTGGCATATAAATGGCGAAGCTTGAGATAAACAGACACCCTGTAATATATTATTTACAGTATCATGTGCTATATATCATTATCAGTTCATGTATAAGTGCAGTTGTTCAGAAGCTGTCGGAGAGTGACGGTCCGCGGGTGCGCGCGCAGCCTCTTAAAGCGGTACACCCTCTCTGAGGGTCTCGAGCTTCTCTTATCTGGACCGAAAAGTCATCGCGTGCAGATACACAGAAATGAATGTCTGCGGTGATAGCAGAGGTGTGTCTTCATCAAACTTCTCCATACAACTTCTTACACGTTGCACAACAGATATATTGCTATATGGATATTTGCTATTTGTTGCAGTATAATACACAGATTTTATTTACAAATTTCATATCGTTTATAATTTATGGAGGTTGTATAGTGTACTTATTTTTTTTGCATGTTTTTACATATTCTTTTAGATATTTCCTACATTTGTAGCAAAATAATGGTAATGATAGAATTGTTCAAATGTGCTTGGTATGTCTTCTTTATATTTGGAAACTAGAGTGTAATTAACATTATTTACAGATGGGTTATAGCTTGTAGAAAATAAACTTTGATTACCTGCGCTGTGCCCTATAACCAATAGGCCTACGGTGCTTTTTACCGTTTTAAATATCTTTAAATATACAATACAGCCAGGCAGAGACAGTTTTCCACTTGTCAAAAAGTGCTTGGAGCATCTACCTTTTGACTGAAAGATAATTTATGAAAGTGATCATCCAAACTGACAACAGACAAAATATCCTGATAATCTCACTGTGTGCTGTGTGTTTTAAAAGCTATATGGTGGATTTTCATGAATCACAGTCATTACCAGGCTGACACTGATGACATGCTTTTTTCTTCTGAGGGCACACAGTGAATGAAAAGGGGGCCACTGACCTGTGGTGCCCCCAGTTGGAGCTGAATGAATATTAACTAAGAGTTCTGGTGCAGTTTATGTATTAAGTTGCTTTTTGTGCATACAGTGAATTAAGTACAGTAAGTGCAAGTAGAAAAGTAGATATATCCATGGCTGCGTGCAGTACAGTCTGTATTAATTTACATTTGCAACAATCTGTACGTGGTTATTGCAAAAGTTGACTATAACTTGTAATACATATAATTTGCTGTGATTGCGTGTTGGGAGGTTTGCTGATGTAACATGAGGCAAAACAAGTTAACAAACAAGATAAATGAGCATTTTCTGATTTTCTCTCTGTAGGTTTGTAAACCCAGCAGCTGGCCTCCAGTCAGTCTGTGACCTTTGCAGAAGAGTGACATCATGGGGGCCTCACCATCCACTCAGTCTGGTAAGATTAATCAGTCTGCAGAACACACTGCCTGCTCTCAGTGTCTCACTGTGAGCTACAGTTGTATTTACAACGCAGCAGTTTCACGAGAAAAGCTGTTTTGAGAACAACAGAACTCATCTCAAAAAGATCAGGTTACTCATGAATGTTCATCCCTTCTGTGTTCATGGGGACACATGCTGTTTGAATGCTGTTGAGGGCAAAGAGCTCTCGTAAATGTAACAGAAGATGCAGAATTTTCTGCCATTATCTGAAGGGACGTGCACGGCCATCTGCTGGAGAACAACAGTTTTGTCTCTATCCACTTGAATCACACAATGCTGAAATATTAGTATGGAATTTGTGCAAAAGCGCTAAAAACACACTGTGCACCCCAGCTTTAAGGTGGCCTCCCACCAGCTGACACAGCTGAGCTGGATTGTATTTTATTCAATCAAGTCTATTAAGGCTGTGAAAATGTTAATGCGGGTTGTGGACACCGACAGTCACTGTAATGAGCAGGTTTGTTCCAGATTACATCTGGATGAAAGAATGAATGAAGATGTAAATGTTCTGTCTCTACAGAGCCACACAGCAACGTCGCTGAACTCTTCGTCTCATCTTTGAGTAAGTTAAGCTGAACTGAGTCAGATTTATTCTTGTCTCGTCTGTATCAACATCCAGAATTACTCTGTTTTGAAGGTGGTGGATACAAACTCACACTTAATTTAATTTCAATGTTTTCTTGTATTTAACATGGATTAAGTCTGCATTGTGTTTTCTAATTCAGGGTTGCTCGCAGAGGAGCTGAGGAGACAAGAGGAGATGAAGAGACGTGAGGAGGAGATGAGATGTGAGGAGATGAGGAGACGTGAGGAGGAGATGAGATGTGAGGAGATGAGGAGACGTGAGGAGGAGATGAGGAGACGTGAGGAGGAGATGAGATGTGAGGAGATGAGGAGAAGTGAGGAGGAGATGAGGAGACGTGAGGAGATGAGGAGACATGAGGAGGAGATGAGATGTGAGGAGATGAGGAGATGCGAGGTGATGAGGAGACATGAGGAGGCGATGAGGAGACGTCCGGAGGAGATTTGTATTCTGGATCATCGCGTCATCCATCACAATGAAGGTAAAACAGAATTACGAAGGACCAAGAGATGAGAGATAAAGAACAATGAGAGAAGAAGTCCACATTTTAAGTCATTTAAATATTTGCAAGGGGACTGGTGAATTTGCAAGTTTCAAGTTAATAATGGACAACAGAATTCTCCTGACAGTATATATAGATATACTGGCATCCAGCCTGCTCCTCTCATTTAGTTGGCTTCAATGAGGCTTAACATTTGCACAGTTTACCTTGACTGTTCCTATAATAAAAAGATAATTCACTGGGTCTTGAAAGCCTCAGAGCCTCGCCTCTCTCCGCTGCATTTTCTCAGCATACTGCTGATCCCGGTCAGTGCTTTGGTGGCTTTGTGTGAATGTCAGTGACAGGTGACCCAGCCACACGATCACTGTTTGGTCCATCTTCTACCAACGGCAAAACAGCCAGATACAGAAACGGTTTCTTTCCACGAGCCGTCACCCCTGAACAGTTCAGTCACCAACACGTCTACTGACTGGCCATTTATAATCCATTAATACACAGTTTTTAGCATGTACATTCATCATTCACTGTCACTGTGAACACACAGTGTAAATGCCATTCTATATACTGTTTATTGCTTCTTTGTATATATTGTTTAGATATGTGTTTATTTTATATTTTGCACTAATTAACTTGTTTAGGCTGTTTTGTGTCTGACAAGATTCATCCAGGTCAGGGTGCATTTGGAAAGCACTTACAATTCTTTTGCACATCTTTTTACCTGTGCAAGTACATTAAGTGCCATGTTTAAACCGGAGTCAAATTCTTTGTGTTTGCACACATACTTGGCCAATAAACTTAATTCTGATTCTGATGAATGTCTACATTTCCTGTCTCTACAGAGCCACATGTGACACACAGCAGCAGCTATGAATTCCTGCCACCTGACTGTAAGTTCAACCCGACTGATGCAGATTTATTCTCGTCTATATTAACATCTGGAATTACAGTGTTTTGTAGGTGGTGGGTACAAACATCTCATTTAGTTTCAGTGTTTGAAAGCTGAGGGTGAATTTGTTTCAAGTTAATAATGGAGGACAGAATCTCAAATCCACCTTAAAGAAACAATGATTTCCTCTCTGTCTGTTCTTCCTGTTTTCTTGTCTTCAACATGAATTAAGTCTACACTAACTGTGTTTTCTAATTCAGTGTCTTCAGAGGATGACATGTCGGAATGTGAGACGGAGACAGTGCGTCCTCGTCCATTATTCAGAGCCTTGAGACGTCATCAGGAAAGTCCCTTCGTCCTCCATCATGAAGGTAAGAAAAAATTCTGAAGGAAGAAGTGACGAGAGAAGAGCAGACAATCAGAGAAGAAGAAGAAACAGAGGAAACATCCAGAAAGTGAGAGACAGCAGACAGAACAAGCAAATTCTCTCTGAGTGTTTTCTAATGAGGGAGTGAGGCTGTCAATCACATGTTGGGAGGGTAAACAGAGAGAGGTGGTGTCTGAACTAAAACATGTGTCCTTTGTGCACAGAGAGTGAACCCACAAACTGACTGCATGCTGTATTGAGAGACCTCCTGTCTCAAAGTGGAGGGACATGAAAAATGATGCTTTTTTTAACCCTTTTAGATCACATCCTCACTCACACTGTGCAGCTATCAGGCTGCTAAGGCTGTGAAAATGTTAACGCTGGTTGTGGACACCAGCAGTCCACCACCAGGATGAATGAATGAATGAATATGTCCATTTTCTGTCTCCACAGCGCCACATGCGACACGCAGCAGCAGCTTTGAATTCCTGCCACCTGACAGTAAGTTCAACCCGACTCACTCAGATTAATTCTCGTCTATATTAACATCTGGAATTATTTTAGTCCATTAATTACTCCACCTTAAAGAAGCTTCCTTACGGGTATAATGTAGTATAATTAATGATCACACTCAAAAATGTTGTTCCACACACTTTCAATTTCTACATCATTTATTCTTATTTTAATGTCTCTGCTAATGGTTTCCAAAAAATTCTACATTTAGTTTTAGTGGAATTTAAGGACAGCTTGCATTCATCAGATGTCTCTCAGAGATGTTTCATGTTGTCTTCAGTCTTCTTCAGATGTTGCTTTAATCTTTCATGGTTTTGTCTGCCGACTCTCTGTCTGGATCAAAGACAGAAGCTTCTTCCACACATCTGGTTTTGTTCTTGTTTTTACTAGTTTTCACAAAAAGTAAAAACATCAAAAATCAATATTTCATCCAGAAACAGTCCCTTCAGTCAGGATTACATGTGAACGTGTTCTGTGTCCTTACAGTGACCGCTGACCTGAGAGCAGGGGAACGAACCCGCAGCTATGAATTTCTGCCAGCCAACAGTGAGTTCAAGTGACCTGAATCAGAATTATTCTCCTGTGTGTGAACATCTAGACTGAGAGTGTTTGCAGGTGGTAGGTGCAAACTCACATGTTATTGGATTTGAATATTTGAAGCTCACAGCTGAACTGAATTTAACTTGTTAAGGTAAGTTAAGACTTTATTAATCCCCAGCAGGGGAAATTCGAGTGTTACAGGCAGCAGCAAAAGTAGTAGGAATAACAACAAAATAGAAAAATACAAGACTCACTCAGTGTTTTTTCTTTATTTTTTTTTTACTTTCTGCATTGCGGATTCACACTGAAGACATCAAAACTATGAAGGAGCACATGTGGAATTATGTAGTAAACAAAAACGGGTTAAACAAACTTACTGTTTTATATTTTAGATTCTTTGAAGTTTGCTTTGATGACAGCTTTGCACACTCTTGGCATTCTTTCAACCAGCTTCATGAGGCAGTCACCTGAAATGGTTTTCCAACAGTCTTGAAGGAGCTCCCAGAGGTGCTGAGCACTCTGCGGTCCAACTCATCCCACTCTTAGTTTGGTTTAGGTGAGGTGATTGTGGAGGCCAGGTCACCTGACCCAACCCTCCATCACTCTCTTTCTCGGTCAAATAGCCCTTACGTAGCCTGGAGGTGTGTTTGGGGTCATTATCAGATGGGATGGCATGTTGCTGCAGAATGCTGTGGTAGCCATGTTGGTTAAGTGTGCCTTGAATTTTGAATAAATCACCAACAGTGTCACCAGCAAAGCCCCCCCTCACACCATCACACCTCCTCCTCCATGCTTCATGGTGGGAACCAGACATGTTGAAACAATCCACTCACCTTTTCTGCATCGCACAAAGACATGGTGGATGGAACCGAAGATCTTAAATTTGGACTCATCAGACCAAAGTACAGATTTCCACTGGTCTAATGTCCATTCCTTGTGTTTCTTGGCCAAAATAAGTCTTGTTGTTCTTCCTCAGTAGTATTTTCTATGCAGCTATTGACCGTGAAGGCCTGATTCATGCAGTCTTCTCTGAACAGTTGATGTTGAGATGTGCCTGCTACTTGAACTAAGTGAAGCATTTCTGTGGGCTCTGATCTGAGGTGCTGTTAATTTACAGTTTCCAAGGCTGGTAACTCTGATGGACTCTAACTCTTGGTCTTCCTTTCCTGGGGCAGTCCTTATGAGAGCCAGTTTCATCAGAGCGTCTGATGGTTTTTGCAACTGCACTTCAGGATACATTCAAAGTTCTTGAAATCTTCCGGATCGACTGACCTTCATGACTTAGAATGATGATTGACCGTCGTTTCTCTTCACTCAGCTGAGTTGTTCTTGCCATAATAATGATTATAACAGTAGTCAAATGGGCCGGTTAACTGGGTACCAACCCTACTACTGCACAACACAACTGATGTTCTCAAACACATTAAGAAGGCAAGACATTTCACAAGTTAACTCTTGACACGGTACACCTGTTAACTGAAAACTATTTCAGGTGACTGCCTCGTGAAGCTGGTCATAAGAATGCCAGGAGTGTGCAAATCTGTCATCAGAGCAAAAGGTGGCTACTTCAAAGACTCTGAAATATAAAACATATTCTGGTTTGTTTAACCCTTTTTTGTTTACTACATAATTCCACATGTGTTCCTTCATAGTTCTGATGTCTTCAGTGTGAATCTACAATGCAGAAAGTAATAAAAATAAGGAAAAACCATAGTGTGAGAAGTTGTGTCCAAACGTTTGACTGGAAGTGTATGTATTGCCACAAAAGAACTATAAAAAATATACTGCCATCGCAGTTTTAACAGAAATTGCTCATGGTGGGTACGGATCAGTTAAGTACATTGTTTATTCTATTGCACAGTAATGAATATATATGTGTCACAGGAGAAAAACCTATATATGCATAGTTTGAGTACTTAAAGAGAATGAAAAATGTAATGTTGCACAAGATATTTTTTGTATGTGATTGCAGGCTGAAGTAAACATAAATCACACGTTTGTGCAAAAACAGTGTGAATGTGGACCCAGTGCTACATTAACTGATGCTGGAGTTGAACTCTGACAGATGTTGGTGTGAAGGACTCGCGGTAGCGTTCCTTCTTACAGGGTGGATGCAGCAGTCTGAAGGAGCTGCTGAGGACCCCCACTGTGTCATGCAGGGGGTGGGAGGGGTTGTCAATGATGGATGTCAGCTTGGCTAACATATTCCCCATACCTACGACCTCAGTGGTGTCCAGAGGGCAGTCCAGGACAGAACCAGCCCTCCTGACCTGTTTGTTGAGTCTCTTTCTGTCCCTCAGAGCTTCCACAGCCCCAGCAGACCACTGCGTAAAAGATTGCAGATGCAACCACAGAGTCATAAAAAGTTTTTAGTAATGTCCTACATGCTCCAAAGGACCTCAGTCTTCTCAGTAGATGGAGACGACTTTGGCCCTTCCTGTACAGGGCATCAGTGTTCGTGGACCAGTCCAGTTTATTGTTGAGGTCGACACCCATGTGTTTGTACTCCCCCACGATCTCGATGTCCAAAACCTGGATGCACACAGGTGTAGTCAGTGGTGCCTTCCTGCAGAAGTCAATCACTATCTCCTTAGTCTTGCCGGCATTGATGAGCAGGTGGTTTAGTCCACACCAGTCAACAAAGTTAGCAATGACTTCCCTGTATTCCAAAAAGTTCCCCTGTGATACACGTCCAACGATGGCTGTATCATCAGAGACCTTCTGGAGGTGGCAGCTGGTTGTGTTGTGCCTGAAGTCCGATGGGTAGAGGGTGAAGAGGCAGGGAGAGAGCACAGTACCCTGCGGAGCCCCGGTGCTGCAAACTACACAGCTATCATGATGATGTGCGAGAACTCCCTTGAGACGTAAAATGGGCGAATGCTAACAGCTAGCAGCTCTATGGCTGCTCCTTTACACTGATGTGCCCTGGGTTTAACCATTTGTTGTTCACAAACATCGCTATGCCTCCACCCTTCCTCTTACCGCTCTCTGTTTCTCACCAGTTCGCTCTCAGCAGATAATGTCTGTCCAAAGCGACATGCATGTCCGGCGTGAGTTTGTTCAGCCACGTGCCTGTGAAGCACATGATGTTACACTCCCGGTACTCCCGCTGCAGCCTGGTTAGCGCCGTTAGCACTTCCATCTTATTAGGGAGAGGGTTATTCAGGCTTTTTTGTGTCTGGCAAGAATCATCCAGGTCATGGTGCATTTGGAAAGCACTTACAAGTCTTTTGCACATGTTTTTTCAAATTCCTTGTGTTTGCACACATACTTGGCCAATAAACTTAATTCTGATTCTGATGAATGTCTACATTTCCTGTCTCTACAGAGCCACATGTGACACACAGCAGCAGCTATGAATTCCTGCCACCTGACTGTAAGTTCAACCCGACTGATTCAGATTTATTCTCGTCTATATTAACATCTGGAATTACAGTGTTGTAGGTGGTGGGTACAAACATCTCATTTAATTTCAGTGTTTGAAAGCTCGCTGGTGAATTTGTGAGTTTCATGTTAATAATGGAGGACAGACTCTCATCTTAAAGAAACGATGATTTCCTCTCTGTCTGTTCTTCCTGTTTTCTTGTCTTCAACATGAATTAAGTCTACACTAACTGTATTTTCTAATTCAGTGTCAGAGGATCAGATGATACATGACAACATGTTTGATTGCGACATGGCGGAATATGAGACGGAGACAGTGCGTTCTCTACCATTCATCAGAGTCTTGAGACGTCATCAGGGAAGTCACTTCGTCCTCCATCATGAAGGTAAGAAAAACAAAAACATTTTAAGTCATTTAAATATTTGCAGGCGGACTGGTGAATTTGCAAGTTTCAAGTTAATAATGGACAACAGAATTCTCCTGACAGTATATATAGATATACTGGCATCCAGCCTGCTCCTCTCATTTAGTTGGCTTCAATGAGGCTTAACATTTGCACAGTTTACCTTGACTGTTCCTATAATAAAAAGATAATTCACTGGGTCTTGAAAGCCTCAGAGCCTCGCCTCTCTCCGCTGCATTTTCTCAGCATACTGCTGATCCCGGTCAGTGCTTTGGTGGCTTTGTGTGAATGTCAGTGACAGGTGACCCAGCCACACGATCACTGTTTGGTCCATCTTCTACCAACGGCAAAACAGCCAGATACAGAAACGGTTTCTTTCCACGAGCCGTCACCCCTGAACAGTTCAGTCACCAACACGTCTACTGACTGGCCATTTATAATCCATTAATACACAGTTTTTAGCATGTACATTCATCATTCACTGTCACTGTGAACACACAGTGTAAATGCCATTCTATATACTGTTTATTGCTTCTTTGTATATATTGTTTAGATATGTGTTTATTTTATATTTTGCACTAATTAACTTGTTTAGGCTGTTTTGTGTCTGACAAGATTCATCCAGGTCAGGGTGCATTTGGAAAGCACTTACAATTCTTTTGCACATCTTTTTACCTGTGCAAGTACATTAAGTGCCATGTTTAAACCGGAGTCAAATTCTTTGTGTTTGCACACATACTTGGCCAATAAACTTAATTCTGATTCTGATGAATTTCTACATTTCCTGTCTCTACAGAGCCACATGTGACACACAGCAGCAGCTATGAATTCCTGCCACCTGACTGTAAGTTCAACCCGACTGATGCAGATTTATTCTCGTCTATATTAACATCTGGAATTACAGTGTTTTGTAGGTGGTGGGTACAAACATCTCATTTAGTTTCAGTGTTTGAAAGCTCGCTGGTGAATTTGTTTCATGTTAATAATGGAGGACAGAATCTCAAATCCACCTTAAAGAAACGATGATTTCCTCTCTGTCTGTTCTTCCTGTTTTCTTGTCTTCAACATGAATTAAGTCTACACTAACTGTGTTTTCTAATTCAGTGTCTTCAGAGGATGACATGTCGGAATGTGAGACGGAGACAGTGCGTCCTCGTCCATTATTCAGAGCCTTGAGACGTCATCAGGAAAGTCACTTCGTCCTCCATCATGAAGGTAAGAAAAAATTCTGAAGGAAGAAGAGACGAGAGAAGAGCAGACAATCAGAGAAGAAGAAGAAACAGAGGAAACATCCAGAAAGTGAGAGACAGCAGACAGAACAAGCAAATTCTCTCTGAGTGTTTTCTAATGAGGGAGTGAGGCTGTCAATCACATTTTGGGAGGGTAAACGGAGAGAGGTGGTGTCTGAACAAAAACATGTGTCCTTTGTGCACAGAGAGTGAACCCACAAACTGACTGCATGCTGTATTGAGAGACCTCCTGTCTCAAAGTGGAGGGACATGAAAAATGATGCCTTTTTAACCCTTTTAGATCACATCCTCACTCACACTGTGCAGCTATCAGGCTGCTAAGGCTGTGAAAATGTTAACGCTGGTTGTGGACACCAGCAGTCCACCACCAGGATGAATGAATGAATGAATATGTCCATTTTCTGTCTCCACAGCGCCACATGCGACACGCAGCAGCAGCTTTGAATTCCTGCCACCTGACAGTAAGTTCAACCCGACTCACTCAGATTTATTCTCATTGATATTAACAGTGTTTTGTAGGTTGTGGGTGCAAACATCTAATTTGATTTCAGTTTGAAAGCTCGCTGGTGAATTTGTGAGTTTCAAGTTAATAATGGACGACTGAATGTCTTAGTTCCACCTTAAAGAAGCGTCCTTACTGGTTGTTAATCCAGTTTTCTACATGGATGAAGTCTGCACTTACTGTGTGTCCTAATTCAGTGTTTTCCTTTCAGTGTCTGAGCTGAGGGTTGTTCTGCTGGGGAGCAGCTGGTCTCAGAGGAGTTCAGTGGGGAACTTCATACTGGGAGAGACTAAGTTCAACACTGAGGAAGATGCAGGCTGGTTTCTGACAGAAAGAGGACACGTGAAGGAGAAAGAAATCGTTCTCATCAACACTCCAGATCTCCTCCTCCTCCCACACAGAGTGAGAAGAGTTCTGGAATCAGTCTGTGATCCTGGACCTCATGTGTTCCTGCTGGTTCTGCAGCCTGAAGACTTCACTGAGCAACACAAACTGAGGCTCTGCAGCTTCCTTCGACTCTTCAGTGATCGACCGTTTGATCATTGCCTGGTGCTGATATCAACACCCAGAGAGGAGAGTCCAGGTTTGATGGAAAAGTATCAGCAACATCCTCCATTGAAGGACATGATCAGACAGTGTCGCTACAGGTTTCTGTGGCAGAAGAATGTTGACCTTCCAGAGCTGTTAACACGTTTGGGTCAAGTCGTGAAAGAAAGCAAAGGAGAGCATCTGAGCAGCAGCTATGGATTCCTGCCACCTGACTGTAAGTTCAACCCGACTGATGCAGATTTATTCTCGTCTATATTAACATCTGGAATTACAGTGTTTTGTAGGTTGTGGGTACAAACATCTCATTTAATTTCAGTGTTTGAGAGCTCGCTGGTGAATTTGTGAGTTTCAAGTTAATAATGGAGGACAGACTCTCATCTTAAAGAAACGATGATTTCCTCTCTGTCTGTTCTTCCTGTTTTCTTGTCTTCAACATGAATTAAGTCTACACTAACTGTATTTTCTAATTCAGTGTCTCCAGAGGATCAGATGATACATGAGATGCTGATGCATGACCACATGTTTGATTGCGACATGTCGGAATATGAGACGGAGACAGTGCGTTCTCTACCATTCATCGGAGTCTTGAGACGTCATCAGGGAAGTCACCTCGTCCTCCATCATGAAGGTAAGAAAAAATTCTGAAGGAAGAAGAGACGAGAGAAGAGCACTAAAACTAAAACATGTGTCCTCTGTGCACAGAGAGTGAACCCACAAACTGACTGCATGCTGTATTGAGAGACCTCCTGTCTCAAAGTGGAGGGACATGAAAAATGATGCCTTTTTAACCCTTTTAGATCACATTGTGCAGCTTTTAAACAAGATCCACAAAAATACATGAACAAATAAATACAAATCAATTTCTTTTTCTTATTATATCAAAACAAAACATGACGTATGCTTACATAGGCCTGAACCTGCCAGTTTCAACCCATATCATGGCATCATCACAGGTGTGGCCTCCAGATGTTGATCCAGATGCAAGTGTAATGGAATTGGTTCAGGCAGAGTAGATAATAACTATCAGGCTGTTAAGGCTGTGAAAATGTTAACGCTGGTTGTGGACACCAGCAGTCCACTACCAGGATGAAAGAATGAATGAATGAATATGTCCATTTCCTGTCTCTACAGAGCCACATGTGACACGCAGCAGCAGCTTTGAATTCCTGCCACCTGACAGTAAGTTCAACCCAACTCACTCAGATTTATTCGTCTATATTAACATCTGGAATTACAGTGTTGTCAGTGATGGTTGCAAACATCTCATTTAATTTCAGTTTGAAAGCTCGCTGGTGAATTTGTGAGTTTCAAGTTAATAATGGACAACTGAATCTCTTAGTTCCACCTTAAAGGATAACTTTTGTTTTTTACAACCTGGACTTTATTTATAACATTAAATACGACCATTTACTCACCCCGACAACTTTGTTGGCATTTGGAGTCGTTTTCAAGAAATTAGCCCCAGAGGAGCGGCGTATATCCGTATAATGCGAGTGATCGGATCATCCATGCGCAGCCTCTATATAACGCATAATCTGCAGCGAAACTCGTTCATATTCCAATATTTTGTTATGATATGCTGGCACTATTCCCCTCTGAGCCCGTGGTGGCATGTTATCAACATCCAGGGTCTCTAGACAACTACCTCTGACGCGGATGATGTCATTACCGAACGGCATGCGCTGCGAGCAACCAGCCACAACACGGCTAACTCTGTGGCGGTCGGCTAGTTTAGCTGTAGTTTGGCACAGCTATGGTTCATTATTGCGTATTTCCAAATTGTCAGAACAAAATGACATTTTATTTTGAGAGAGAGTTGATTAGAATAAAGTAAATTCAGAGGAGGGAGAAAAGTTTGCACTCATGAAGTCAGGCTTATGCGTAAAGCAAACAAAACCAAAGCAAATAAACAATCTATACATGTGTGTAAGCTACTTACTCAATCGAAAGTTGCCCATTTGGTCCTGCAGGCTTTGGCTGGGTCTTCCAGTTCACTTTTGGTCTCCACCACAGCCCGGTTTATCATTGCGTGGAAATCCTCCAGTGTTGTGATACGTATCTCCTGGCCGCAAGTCCCACTCTGAGCAACAGAGGCATTCCTCCTCTGTTGTCATCGATGAACATTGTCCACAAGAACACCACCAGTTACCGTCTACTCGTGGACGCGAAGCCGTTTGTTGTTGTTTGGCCAGCTGTTCCTCTCTCTGCCTCCGTGTACTCTGGCTCAAAACGGTAAGGACGTCCATCGTAAACAAAGTCATCGTCCACCACCTCAGAGTCGGAAAAATATTCACCCATTTTGTGAAAAATAACAGTCGCAAATTACAGCTACACTAGCCGCAGAGTTAGCCGTGTTGTGGCTGGCTGCTTCGGAAATGACATCATCCGTGTCAGAGGTAGTTGTCTAGAGACGCCGGCTGTTGATATCATGCCACCACGGGCTCAGAGGGGAATAGCACCAGCATATCATAACAAAATATTGGAATATGAACGAGTTTCACTGCAGATTATGCGTTATATAGAGGCTGCGCATGGATGCCCCAAGTACTCGCATTATATGGATATGCGCGCCGCTCCTCTGGGGCTAATTTCTTGAAAACGACTCCAAATGCCACCAAAGTTGTCTGGGTAAGTAAATGGTCGTATTTAATGCTACAAATAAGGTCCAGGTTGTAAAAAACGAAAGTTATCCTTTAAAGAAGCGTCCTTACTGGTTGTTAATCCAGTTTTCTACATGGATGAAGTCTGCACTTACTGTGTGTCCTAATTCAGTGTTTTCCTTTCAGTGTCTGAGCTGAGGGTTGTTCTGCTGGGGAGCAGCTGGTCTCAGAGGAGTTCAGTGGGGAACTTCATACTGGGAGAGACTAAGTTCAACACTGAGGAAGATGCAGGCTGGTTTCTGACAGAAAGAGGACACGTGAAGGAGAAAGAAATCGTTCTCATCAACACTCCAGATCTCCTCCTCCTCCCACACAGAGTGAGAAGAGTTCTGGAATCAGTCTGTGATCCTGGACCTCATGTGTTCCTGCTGGTTCTGCAGCCTGAAGACTTCACTGAGCAACACAAACTGAGGCTCTGCAGCTTCCTTCGACTCTTCAGTGATCGACCGTTTGATCATTGCCTGGTGCTGATATCAACACCCAGAGAGGAGAGTCCAGGTTTGATGGAAAAGTATCAGCAACATCCTCCATTGAAGGACATGATCAGACAGTGTCGCTACAGGTTTCTGTGGCAGAAGAATGTTGACCTTCCAGAGCTGTTAACACGTTTGGGTCAAGTCGTGAAAGAAAGCAAAGGAGAGCATCTGAGGTTGGATACATCACTTCAAATCTGGTGAAGAGTAGATCCCAGATGACAGCAGTCCACCCTCTGGTGTGACTGCACAAACCTGGTCATGATCAGTCATATGATCAGTCATATGTGTTATTATTTTTCTCCTGCTTTGCTATTTTCTTATATCACATTTTAATTTTTATCAGGGCTGCTGACAACAAGGATTAATCTTGATGTTGTCAGTCTGAGATCTTCTAGATTAAGAAGCTAAAACCTCGGCTCTGCTGTGACTTTTTCTTTTCCGCTTTAGCTCAGTTGTCTTATTGCAACTGATCCTTTCCTTTACCAAAGGAAAAAGTAGCAGCACCGCTCTGTAAAAATACTGTTGTAAGTAAAAGTCCTGTATTCAAGATTTGACATTTGTAAAGTGCACTTATCACCCAAAACGTACTTAAAGCACTTGTTGGGCAGAATGGTTCCTCTCAGAGAGTTCTGTTATTATCATTACTGATGCTTTAACACATCTGTTACAGCTGTTGCTCCTGGTTTAAGAAGCAGATTGTCTGTTGAACATGATTTGCCTTCATGGATTTTATTGTTAGTTACACTTTGCGTAATCTTGCTGAAGAAGTAAAACTCTTCCATTTGTCTGTCGTGCAGTGGTGGTCACATGATGACCACACCTGTACTGTCTGGCTAGTTAACATACACTATATATACACTGCTTACTGGGCTGTTGAGATGTTCGTCATATACAGATATTCATATGCTGTCACATATTTGATGCTGTGTTATTGTATTTTCCCTTTATCTTTAGACTAGCTCACAGGCATGTACATAACTGAAGTCCAGTTAAGGATCCTCACACTGCACATGGGTAAAAACTGGACTTTCCCATCCAGCTCTGCAGTCCACAACAAACTCATCCACATTTTCAAAGGTGATAAACAGGATTGACAGCACGGCAGACTTCTGTAACACACAGAAAAGAAGAGGAAACACTGAAATAAGTTGAGGGGAAATTAGAAAATGAGGAGGGACAGACCTGGTGGACATGAAAGATCCTGGAAGATGAAAACCAGAGAAAAGAAGGTCAAATCAGACGAGAGCAGACAGGAGAAAAGAAATGAAGCGCTACAAGAAACCACTGAAATACTGGCTCATAAATGGAAAAGCAAATATCTCAGAAACAATGCGACACAAAACAAGAAGATGATGGAATTTAATTTCAAAGAAAAATGTGTCACACGAACAGGATGGTCAACACTTTGAGCTGAGCTCGATCCAAAGTCTGCAAAACTGCAACGATAAACCCGACAGAAGGTCAAGAGCTGAGGACTTTCCGGCTCACAAAGAACTCCAGCACTATGTTATTTTAATCAATTCAGAAGTGATTGAGGAGGTGAAACAATCAGGATTTATTATTGTCACTAATGAATGAAAGTCTGGACTGTTTTCATGAGGTTACAGACAACAACTGTCCTGGTTTTGTGTTTTGTGCCAAACATGATTAAAGATGATTTTTTGCGATTCTGTCAGGTTGCTCATGTGACTTTTTTGAAGTGAGGGTCAGTGTGTGAGCGCGCCGCGAAGGTGGACGGCTGGATGGTGTCACAGCTCAGCACACGGCGTGAACACTGAAACACCCGACAGGAGGCCGTAATATCTCCTCATCTTCCTCTGTGACTGAAGGTTCCCAATGAAACGCTTCTGACAGGTAAAAACATGTCAGAATATTTTTCCAGCTTGTACAAAAATTGGTTAAACTTGTTTATACATAATTTATACTCAGTTGCCAGTTTATTAGGTAAATGCAGCTGAAACTGCAACAGCCCTGCAGTACATCCTCCCTTCATGAAGAGGGAGGCAGAGAGGTGTTGATTCAGATGTAGGATTATTCTGAAGGATGTAGTTTGTGGTTCTGTTTAAATGAACACTTCCTGTTTTTTAAGTTCTGAAAGCAACAAAGCCGATCGGGTTGAGAAACATGTTTGTTTTATTAGTCTGACTTAACTCAGTGACAATGAGAGTTTCTTCTTTGCACATTTGAAACAGTACATCCTAATAACCATCACAGCAGATATCAATAGCAGGTGTATACAGGAATGAATGGCGTAATGAAACTTCTGTTGCATTAAATGTGCTTTCTGGTTCATGTCTTTGTGTTTATTCAGTATGATCATACTCAAGAGTGGACAAAGAGTCCTTAATCCAGTTTTTAGGACGTGCCGTGTTGAAGGTGGATCTGGAGCAATGATGTGTGTGGAAACCTGAACCAGAGATGAATCTGCATGCAGCAGAGAGTCAACACGCTCAAAGAAGAGGAACCAACATCATCAGCTGACAACCTGGAGGTGCACATCATTCTGCTTTTGTCAACATTCAAAGTTTCCGATGCCAGAACAGGGAAGGTACCTTAACTCACACACACTCACTGTGGAGCTGTCAAAAAATACAAGACTTTGGCTTGAAATTCACAGTAATGTAACAAAGATTATAGGACATGACATCCCCTTCTCCCAGAGTCTGTACATTCTGGGGGACCCGTCCCTACTCGATGACCTCCCACCCCATGTCGCAGAGTGGGTTCAGGTAGCCCTGATGCTGGGGCGCAAGCTTATTATTCCAGAATGGAACGCATCTTCACCCCCACTTGTCAGCCTCTTGCATGCTCACTTAGCCCAATTAGCTGCACTGGAGGGCCTATCATATAGACTAATAGAGTGGAATACTTCAATCTGAAATGAGAACGATACCTACTGTCGCTGAGCACGTAATCATGTGAGCTGGTTTTTTTTTTTCTTTCTCTTTGTTATTGTCCTTGTGCTGTTTTGTGCTGTTTCTTGTTGGGTTGCCTTTGTCTTATTGTTGCTTTTCTTTGTTATATAGAGCACAAACACTGTACGGTATTTGCTTACTTTTTATATCCAGTTCTCAACATTGCTGCATAGTCAGCATTTACAACATGTATACATGTTCGGTGTGAAAAACCAATAAATTGTGAATCATAAAAAAACATTCAAAGTTTCCTCTGAACAACACCGACAGCGAGAAGAAGAAGAGCCAGAACTGTCCAGGACGGCGTCAGCAGACGTTTTGTATCACTAATATTACAACAGAAATTACTGATGGAAATTGTAAATAAAGTAGGACCCAGAATGGACACCAAAAATTGAGAATCAACTTTCTAACTGCTGGATGGTGTTGATAGATAGATAGATAGATAGATAGATAGATAGATAGATAGATAGATAGATAGATAGAGAGATAGAGAGAGAGATAGAGAGATAGAGAGATAGATAGATAGATACTTTATTTATCTCCAAGGAGAAATTTGCAGTTCCAGCAGCTCAAAAAGGTGGACACACAAGGGCATGCAAAATAAGAACAGGAACTACTTTCAAGTAATGTGTAACTTACAAGTGATGAACAACTTTCAAGTACACATCAACCTTAAAGTAAGGCACAACTTTCAAGTGAGAGGCAATACAAAATACCAATATACCAATATATATTGAAGACAATCGTTTGTCGATCAGCCTCTCTAACAGAGCTGGTTGTGAACTGAACTGTGTCTGACACCTTAGATCAGTCTGGGAATAGCACACGTCACTTTTTCTAAAAGCAGACTGGAAGTCATTGTCACGTCTTCATACGAACTCCTTTCATTGATTACTTATTGGCTCAAACTGAAAGTGTGTGACCGTCAGGTTAAAAGCTTGGCAGGCTTCATTAGCTGAAGTTCAGACCACTTCCAGTGAATCTGAATGAACCGTTTTTCAGTTATATCTTTAGAACAAATGCTGATTTGTCAGTAATGGTTTCATTGCCCAGCTTTCCGCAGCTCACTGTCCGTCGAGCATCAAACTAACGGGGGTGCGGTCCGCGAGAGCGCGCGCGGCCTCTTAAAGCTGTATGACCCTCCCTTACCTGGATCAAACATCATCACGTGCTATCTGCTATCATTCGGAAATGAATGTGACAGCAAAGGTATTTTCGTGAAACTTTAACGTTTTTTTTAACCTAATAGTGGTAATAATAATGTTTTGGGGGTTTTTTTGTCCTACGCAACACTTTGTGACGTTGCAATCTGTTAACTTTCACTTTCATGTTTGTGTTGATGGCGCAGCTGGAATCATCAGGCGAGTCAAAGTGAAGAAGACGAACAGACTGTGCAGGTGAGAGGAAGGTTGACGGCTGGACAGACTTGTCATCACAGTCCGGAGTCTGATTAAATCATGAATGTCATCTGAAGTGACTCCGGATCGATCGATGGGCGGCCGGTCGATCGGAAGTACTACAGGTACTGCAGTATTCCTGCTGCTACTACTAGCCTGAGTAAAACTGCCAAGACTGATTGGACAGGTGAAAGTATTCATCGTCCTGCTCCTTCACTCCTGGCTCTTCTTCCTCTCCGGCTGCTGTTGTGGAACTGCTTTTGGGACTCCTGTGATCACTCCTGACCATCAAGGCCTCACAGTCCTCGCGGTTCAGTCAGAATTTTGTTGTCTTGTGGTCGAAGGGGTTTCACTCCAGCTGTGGCGCTCAGCTTCTGGTGGTGTTTCAGCACAGTGGCAGCATGGCGGCTGCTGCAGCAGCAGGTGAGTGCAGCCAGGTGTGCGGCAGAAATGCCCCGCTTCATGTTGAATGAACATATCGTGTTACATCAGTTGAAGCCAGCTCACTGTCCGTCACCACAGCTCGCCAGCTTCAGATTGGGCTCTTCTAATCTGGTCTGAAACTGCGTTTACATAATCCACCATGACAGTAATCAATACAAACTCATAATTTCCTCAAATGTATGGATTAAAACATGGTGATTAAGATGGTGGACTCCATTGTTTCACCACATGTTGAGGGCAGGTTCATAATTTTCATGTGTTTCTTTAAGCATCTGTCAGGTTCTCATATGGACATTAAAACAGTTGATTTGCTGTTATCAGAGGTGGATAATTAATGTTACCAGTATCTACTCTTTATTTTTATACATAAATATCTATATTTATATATTTTTAATCCAAAGTTTTGCCATCTATATGCATATTTAAAGTATACTATATACTATACTATATACTGACTATATATCTTTATATGTAGGCCATTTACTGCATTTATCACTTTTCATTTAAAGTAAAAGTGCTACACACTGTGAAAATACTCCACTACAAGTAACAGTACTGCATTCGAAACCTGACAAACTAAAAAAGTATTATCAACAAAATGTACTTGAAGTACTAAAAGTGTTGGTGTATCAGTAAACTGTTCCTGTCAGTGTTTCTCTATCATCTCTGATGTTTGTGGATTAATATTCCTGCCTCATTAATGTGGATGCTGCATTTTACTGCTGTAGATGTTTCGGCTTGAGCTCATTTGAACTACTTTATATCCTGTTGGTGTCACACTTGTGCAGACGGGGGAAATAAGGAAGCAAGTGTTTAGAGCCGAATGCAGACTACAAAGTCAGAACAGGTGTAATCCAAGTGACTTATTAATAAAACAAGCATGGGAGGGTGAGGCAGGCAAAGGTCAATCCAAAGAAATCAGTGCAAACTAAGTCGGAAGCAGAGCAGAATCCAAATGTCCAAAAACCAAGCGAGGTCCAGGGAAAAGTATAGCAACAGTTGAAAAACACTGGAAAACACAGGAGAGGGCTGGACACAAGGCACAGACTGAGGGGAAACACATCTCATCCTATTCCTAGTGTTACTGGATGCTTTCTACACCACCAACACAACATTTGCTAGTGTGTGTCATGTTTCGACTGTCTCAGCACTATAAAGGAATCAGAAATATCAAGTCAACTGAGGTTTGATTTTGTGACAGTTTATTTTCCTTTTGTTTTCTTACAGAAGGAAATGCAGGGAGGCCCCTGAGCCACAGCAGCAGCTATCAGTTAATTCCCCCAACCAGTAAGTTCAGCTCTGTCTCGCACTCTGTTTTGATGCTTTGTGAGTTATTCTTCCAAGCTGCCTTGAAGTGTATCTGGAGCTGTTAAGTAACTGTGCTACTAATCCTGCAAAAGATCAACATTGCTGGATGATGTCCAAGGCTTTTTAAACTCAAGTCCTATTATTATTTTTAAAAACAGAATTAAGTTTTTTACAATAAATACTTTGTGTAATTAGGCTACACTCTGAAATCACATTGATTCTCTTAATAAAGAAAACACCCAAATTTGATTTAATTGGCTAATCATTTCTGTCATTGGGTCAATGGGACGATAAAATATTCGTTTATTATTTCAATATTTATTTAACGGCTCTTTGATGGGAATTTGTCACTTAAACACATTATATACTTTCTGCCACTGGGGGCCTGTCAATCAAAGCAATGAAGCCGATTGATGATGTCATGAAGCACTGTGGGATCATGGGAGTTGTTGTCGTCATTGTTAAACAACCACCGTTGCAGAATGATGTGACCTGGGCAGAAATGTTCACAGACGAGGTCACGTGATGAAGTTTTATTCTCGTTATGTTTAGCTGCAGACTTCCTTCCTCGCTCTCTAACATATTATCATGTGTTTCCTTTGTCACCACTGACAGATGACCAGATGAAACGCATCGTTACATTGACCAAATTCACAGTTTTCAAAGGGTTTGAATATTGTTGGAAACATTTACATAAAATAAGTACACAATCCCGCTTTTATTGGTGCAGTTGGTTAGAGGCAGGGGTAGATGATGGTAGATGGTAGTGCGGCAATTGGCAGTTACATGTGGCATCTAGGCCTGTGCTAGCATTGTAGCAGCTAACAATAGCTAAAGCGGTGGTAGTATGATAGTATCTTAGCAGTTAGTATTGGCATCTAGCAGTTAACATTAACAGTATAAGTGAATCTAGCTTTATTGTCTTCTTCTGTTCCTCTTAGCGGTTAGCATTTAGCATTAGATTAGCATTAGCTAAATGGTTACACTGGAACTGTATTGTCTTCTTCTGCTCTTGTTCGCGGTAAGCATTAGCTAAATGGTAGCATCGGTACTGGCCACTACCTGGAGCATCTCCTAAACAGGCCTGGGTCAGTTGAACGTGGCAGTGCTGTTTGGATCGTGTCGGAGCAGTGTGAACTGGCACTAGGGGGGGTGACTCTGGGACGCCGGAGTTCACCGCCTAGCCTCCTGGAGGTGTAGTGGGACTAAGTAGGCGAAACACAGTTGAAGGGAGGTATCCACCTGATGACCCCCAGAGACATGTTAGGAATCACTGCTCTTTGACATGTATAGAGGCAGATTAGGGGTCCAAGGTTCTTCACTGAGAATGAATCCTCTTTTTGAGCACAAGTATCTTGTTTTTAAATTAACAACTCAACAAAATATATGACATAGATCTGGTCGATTTGAGACATTTTAATGTGTAAATGTTGCAAATTATAGCTTTAAACACAAAAATGCAGCGTGTGTCACGTACAAAATGCAAATACTTGGATTGAAACTCAGTCAATTGCAGGTCAGTGAGTGTCATTCATTATCAACTATTTGAGACTAAATTTCGTTGTTAAGATACTGGCATTTTTCATAGTTAGAATAAGTTAAAAGTGGGTTTGTCTGCAGTTGAAGGGCCATTCCACCTTATCATGAGCACAATTACCACTCAGCTAATAATTTCCAGATCATCACGGTTCTAATTATCTACTCATGTTACCCACTTATAGGAGAATTTCGATTCCAAATCTTCACCAAATTCAGAATTTTATCTTGGACTAGTTAAGCCATGTTTGAAGAACGGGGCTCAGGGCACAAACTCATCGGGCAAAGCCAACATTTTGGTCACCATATTGCCTAAGAGAGAGTTCGAACACTGCTCCGACTTTTTGGCCACATAGATTTAATCAACTGAAAGAGACCAGCAGAGGCACAGACATATACATGAAAAATTTGAACCAAAAACCAAAACCACTTAACAAGCATTTCTGCATTCTTCATTCTTCTGTAGCTCATTCTGATGCCTCTGTTCCTCAAGAAAAGTGGAAATGTAACTGCATTTTTGTGTAAAATACTGCTAGCAAGGTTAGCACCAGCTCTATGTTAGCCACATCCGCCATTGCACAAAATCACCTCATCTAAACTGAGGAGATAACGAGGCTCACTCTGTCGTCACAGGACAAAAAGTTTTCCCTGACTACACGTCAGCACCTCAACCAGAGTTTCTGAACATCTTCACCGTGTATGTGTGGACAAGGAATAAGTCTGTTAGTTAAGATACTCTGGTCCACAGTCTGAAAAGCTGCACTGAGATGAAACAATAGTGATCACCGTGCATCACTTAAGACTCTCACGAGAGCCTGTTTCTGTTCAATGCAATCAAGAGAAAATACTTGTGCAAGTATTATGTATTATGTTCATCTAACACAGTTATAAGTAGGGTAGTGATGGTAACAATTAGTGTCTTGAACCGCGTTCCCTTCCATAAGTAGCAGCCTCCTGGGAGTGGCACAACTTGCTGGATAATTTGTGCTAGTGTAAAGTCTGCGGTAAGCTGGAACTTCTGAGATACCTCTTCATCTCTGATGCCCACGACCAGTCCATCGCAGATGTGTTTATCCCTTTTGTCACCAAACCCATAGTTCTCCTTTACTTTGTACATTATGTATACTTTCTCACCGGGTTGCTGGCTGCTTTGATAAAGCACGCCCTTTCATGTATTAGGTTCCATCTTGGAATTAAGTTGTTGTCGAATTGTAGTCATCCTTATGTTGGGCTCCTTTTCAAACCTAAAGGACCTGAATGTCCTTTCGGCTTCACTGCCCATGTCACAAATAAACAACCAGACCTGGACTTCCCTGTCATCGTGGATTGCTTGGTGGCTGTCCTGAAGCGAATGAACCTTTAATATGAGTTGTGTTTCATCATAATCCCATCAGACTGGTCTTGTATCATGTCAAGTTTGGTGCTAGTTCATTTTTCTAAATCAGTGTTTTTCTTTTCAGTGTCTGAGCTGAGGGTTGTTCTGCTGGGGAACAGCTGGTCTCAGAGGAGTTCAGTGGGGAACTTCATACTGGGAGTGACTGTGTTCCACACTGAGGAAGAAGCAGACTGCTGTCTGAGAGTCAGAGGACAGTTAAAGGACAAAGAAATAGTTCTCATCAACACTCCAGATCTGCTCCATCCAAACATCTCTGAAGACAAACTGAAAAAACATGTAGAAAACTGTGTGAGACTCTCTGATCCTGGACCTCATGTGTTCCTGCTGGTTCTGCAGCCTGAAGACTTCACCGAGCAACACAAAGTGAGGCTCTGCAGCTTCCTTCGACTCTTCAGTGATCAATCATTTAATCATTCATTGGTACTGATATCAACACCCAGAGAGGAGAGTCCAGTGTTCATGGACAGGAATGTACCAGAGCAGCCCTTAAAAGACGTGATGAGAATGTGTAGATACAGATACTTGCATCAGAAGAACCTTGAAGTTTCAGAGCTGCTAACACGTTTGGGTCAAACTGCAAAAGAGAATAATGGCGAGCATGTCAGCTGTGATGGATTTGAAGATGATGATGAAGGTCTAATCATGACACTAAAGTCTGAGTCTGAACACATCAAACCAGCTTTAAACCTGGTTCTGTGTGGGAGGAGAGGAGCAGGAAAGACTTCAGCAACCAAAGCCATTTTAACTCAGAGAGCGTTTCATTCAATCTCCAACTCATCAGAGTGTGTTAAACATCAGGGAGAGGTGTGTGGACGTCGGCTTTCCCTGGTGGAGCTGCCAGTGTTGTATGGAAAACCTCAGGAGGCTGTGATGGAGGAAGCATTCAGGTGTGTCTCCCTCTGTGAACCTGAGGGCGTCCATGCCTTCATCCTGGTCCTACCTGTGGGTCTCCTCACTGATGAAGACAAGGGAGAGTTAGAGATCATCCAGAACACTTTCAGCTCTAGAGTCAATGACTTCACCATGATTCTGTTCACCGTGGAGTCAGATCCTACAGCTCCAGATGTTGTCAGCTTTGTAAAAGAAATCAAGAGCATTCAAGATCTCTATCAGAGCTGTGAAGGAAGACATGTTGTTCTCAACATCAAGGACAAGCAGCAGATCCCAGAGCTGCTGGAAGCTGTGGAAAAGATGACAGCTGAAGGATCCAAATGCTTCACAAAGGACACGTTCACCAAGGCTCAGATGGAGAAGGTTGTAGATCAGGAGAACACTAATACAAGACTTAAAGCTGAACTGCAGGATGTGAAACAGAGGAGTGTGATGAGAGGTGATGATGAAGGTCAGAGCAGAGAGCGTCTCAGGATGGTGCTGATTGGGAAGACTGGCAGTGGGAAGAGGGCAACAGCAAACACCATTTTAGGCAAAAAGCATTTCAAACCCAGAATCCCTCCGAAGCCAGCGACCAAGTTCTGTGAGAGAGCAACGGGAGAGGTTGATGGACGGCCTGTTGCTGTGGTCAGCACCCCCGCATTGTTCGACACGACTCTACCTGATGATGAATTTCAACAAGAGATTACAAAATGTATCGGCATGTTGTCTCCTGGACCTCATGTGTTCTTACTGGTCCTGCAGATCGGGAACTTTACACAAGAGGAAAAAGCCTCTGTGGAACTGATCAAGAGGCTGTTCGGCAAGAAGTCTGAAGATTTCATCATCGTTATCTTCACCAGAGGAGACGAACTGGACAATCGGCCATTTGAGAGTTATATTGAAGACTGTGATGACTTTGTTAAACAACTCATAAATGGCTGTGGAGGGAGGTACCAGGTCTTCAATAACAAAGATCACACAAACCGCACACAAGTCAGAGAGCTGCTGACCAAGATCACGACAGTGGTGAAGGAAAATGGCGGCTGCTACAACACTGAGATGCTGGACAACACAGAGGAATTCAGACAAACACAAGTGGAGAGGATTTTGAAAGAGAAGGAAGAGATGAAGAGGAAACATGAGGAAGATCTAAAAACACTGAAAAGGGAAATCAATGAGCAGCGTGGAGAAATTGAGCAGGAGAGGAAACTGAGAGCAAAACAGCTGAAGGACAAAGACGAATGCATCAACAAGGAGCTTCAGGAGAGGAAGAAAGAACGGGAGGAAGAGGAAAGGAAGCGGAAAAAACAAGAAGAAAGTCAGCGACAGGAATGGAGAAGAAGGCTGGAAGCGTCAGACAAAATGGTTCAATCAGAAAGAGAGCAAAGGGAAAATGCTGAGAGGAAGCTGGAGCTGTATAGAAAAGAGATGAAGAGAGATCGAGACGCCTGGGATAAAGAAAGAAAGGACATGTGGGAGCGAATCCATCAGGAGGATAAACAGAGTCTGAAGGAGGAGAAAACAAGCTTCAGAAAGCTCCAGGAAGAGTACCATCGAAAGAGAAGAAGATGGACATGCTCTTTGTTTTGGCTTTTGCTTTTTCTGGTGTTTCTATGTATGTATATTTTTTATCTCTAACCTAGCTGAGTAGAAAGACTGAAAGCACTGCGGGCTAGCTAGCTTCCACTGAAAGTGAAAAAATACTCCCTCAAGCTACTGCAAAACTGTTTTTTTTTTTTTTTTAGTTTTTAATTAGCTAGCTAGCAGGCTAATCGCAGTCCATCCAAGTTTAAGGTGGACTTGTTTTGACTTGTGAAACTGAGTGAAGCCAAATGGTCCAGTATGAAAGCAGACTGTTAACACCAGCTTTTGTTGGTCAGGTTAGAGCTTAACGTGAGCTCACTGCTGAGTGTTTCGTTTTCTAGTTCTGTAATACCACATGCATAAATAAGACCGTTTTAAGTTGTTGTTTACTGCATCTTCCATGGAGCTAAGCTAACAGTTCCCCTTTGCTTCCAGTCTTTGTGCTAAGCTAGCTAAAGTGTCACTGAAATACTGGGCAAATGAGCAAATATACCAAATGGAGTCAGGTGATCACTTTACATGAACATATTTTAGTTTTAGTAGAGTTCATTTAGATATAATTAGTGGCACGAGGCAATACACGAGCCACTCGGTTCTATAGCTCAAAGAGCTTTAGAGGCGAGTGGCTCTCTCGCGTTTTTTTCTTATTATTTTTCATCTTCCGCCAGAATTTTGGTGCGTAACTAGTCCCGCAGCTTTGAGAAAACCCTCGCAAATTATATTTCAAAACGTGCAGCTCGATCGGGAATGGTGTGCTATGTACTTATGACAGGATTCGGTAATAATTCGCTAGTTATTCGCAAAAAACTGCAAAAATTTCCCATAAGAAATGAATGGGAAATCTCCTCAAATTTCAGCCTTTTTCAAGTTTCTGTGGCCTCGCCATACTTTCTCCTAGAGACTTCATTCAAACTATAAAATGTAGATAATTTTGTGGGCTCAAACTGAACCTCGGCTCACTTTTTGATATCTCTTACGGTTTTCGAGCTATGACCATCTGAAGACCATAAAGCTTCTCAAAAAATGCTCAGAATTTCTGCCCCTAGAGTGGGTGATGTCATCAGCTAGAGTGCGAGAGGCAGTGAGAAATCGCCTGAAATTTTTTTTTTTAAATTGCCATAAACTCCAAACGGTGAATAGGAGACACATAATTTTTGGATTCTTTTGTAGACAAACGTCTCTTCTGGCCTCTGATTTCAATTTAAATTTAAAGGGTTAGCCCCCACCAAATTTAAATAAAGAGGGATTTTGCACCAGCTGCCCTGCTCTGCTGCTCCATGTAAGCCAATACAATCTCCAGTTTTGTGTCTCGCAGCATGCCGCAGTCTGTCTTTTTAAATCGACCATTTACTTATTTTTCTAAAACATATCTAAACACCAAACACACGTACATTTGGCCCAGACTTCTACGCTTCTCACAGTCTAATCGTTTTTTTGGTAGCAGCTACGGTTTTGTCACAATCACTCGTTGTTTGCGAGAAACTGACAGCCAAAAAGTAGCTGTTCCTCAAGGGGAGAATTAACTGTCAACAGGTGTAACTGTCGGTTACACACACACAGTGTCAGAAGATACACACACGCCTGATTCAAATGCTCAGCTCGTTACTGGGCTCTGCTGAGGCCTGCTAACGAGCCATTCATTTGAATCAGGTGTGCTGGAGCAGGGATACATCTAAAACATGCAGGGCAGTGGTACTCCAGGACCAGGCTTGAGAAACAGTGGTATAGATAACACCAGCAGCCCCCTTGTGCCGCTGTCAAAATTTCGGTGGCGCCGGAATTGTCTAGTTATAATCTTATCGTGATCATAATGTAATTACAGTTTTTTGTTGCTGCATAGAAAACATCTTTTGAATTAATAAATAGACTTATATAGATTCTACTGGTATTTTATGTATTTTTATGTTGAGGGACGCCGTATACACGATAGAAATGTTGAAAACCTCTTTCCTTAATCAAAACTCTATTCCTCAACAGCAGATCACAGCGAGCAGATGTTCAGTGTTGATTGTGCCTCTATGGTAATATTCAGCTCCAACTTTACATCCTGAATGACTTCATCTTGGTTAATTATTGTTTGTTGGTTCAGTTTTGTTCAACATTATAAAAGATCTAAAACATTTTCTCTTGTTTACTCATGCAAATGATTTAACTGAACAAAAACTGATCGCAGATTAATAAAGTATCGTGAACCGTGCTTTTGAATTTGTTATTGCAATGAGAGGTTGTGTGTTCAAACATACACATGATACTAGATCTATATCTTCTATAAACTAGCTTAGCATCTTATGTTTTGGTGTTAGTCATGCAGATATCAGGAAATGGAGGTATAATTACGTTTGAAAAGGATTTGGTGATGTGCTGCAGTAAAAAGCAGGTTGGACAGGAAATAATGCGGGCAGGTTTGTGTTGTATAAGTGTAAACTGCAGGAGTTAGCATGACTAGCGTGCTCACATTAGCTTTCCATAAGCTTTAAATTATATAGTCAAACAGACACAGCTAATGTGTCTTGCTCCTTTTTTCAGGGAGAAGAATGGAAGGTTTTCTGTCTACATCTTAACTCTCTTCTCTGAATCTAGTCTAATATTCCCAATAAAAACTTTCCTATTTCAGTAGCCCAAAAGACTCAAGATACACTGTCAAGGTGCAGAAGCTAAGACGTCAGATTGTCAAACAAAGGAGTTAAAAGTAGTCAATCAAACACGTGTTTTTAGTCACAGCTAATAGACCTGCGCACAATAAATCAACATAATGTCACAGAAAACAATACAGAAGACATTTACTGTGTGACTGAACACTGACACAAATAAATGTGCACTGAAGGACATTTATGCTTATAGATTTTCTTGGGACCGTATTACCAGAACCAGTAAATAAAACATATCGTCATATCAAAGAAGGTCTTCCTCGTTCGAGCTCATAACGAATGTTTTGAAAGTGTCATCCATTCACCTCCATTTCACGTGAGGGAGGCCTCAGAACGCAGAACAGAAACTGAGACTGCAGCGTCAACTCAACAGCTCTAGTCTTTATGAACCACATGAGCTGTCAGGCTCGCTTATAACATCTCCTTACATGTTGTCATACTGATCTGAGCACAGTCACTGCTGCTTGTGTCTTCTCTCTGATGGGAAACGAGGCTGTACAGAGTTCATGTGTCTCTGCTGGCTCTGCAGGCTGGAAGCGACCCATGTGGTTCACAACAGGTGAGTTTCACTTTCAGACATGCAAGCAAGATGATGCCGATGAAGAGGAGGATGAAAGCCTGAACAGACCAGGTAGCTGAAGACATTTATTTTCATTTGGTTCTGTTGGGATCAGTTGTTTTTCTGTCAGTTGCTTAATATTTATCAGAATCAGAATCAGCTTTATTGGCCAAGTATTTGTGCACATAAAAAGAATTTGACTCTGGTTTCAACATTCCACTCATTGTACTTGCATGGGAACCCTTTACAGTTCCAGCAGCCCGCCGGCTGGCTGCCGGAACATTTTCTTCTTATTTATTGTTCTAATCGTCTATTGACACAAATGCTACATTCACGTTTCTACTCATATTACACACTGTTAGAAAGCTAACATTCACGTGGATCGATTGATTCAAACCATTTTAAGATACAATCACAACAGGAGGCACAATAAAAGCCAACATCAGACAAATGACCATTTTTAAAATTGAGCAACTCTGAGGCAACTCACTGATGATGTCTCTCAGTGATCCACGGATCAACAACGCCCCGAAATAAACGGTCCAGAAGATCCACTGCAGAAAAATTATTTAGTCCAAAACATGATGACAATCCACAGAAAGATGTTTTTGCCTTTTAAATTAGCAGGCGACCAGCTCATCTTCTGTATTTTCACCACTACAACCCCTGGCAACATATACAGATGGCCGCCATCTTTCCTCCAGTTATTCTTGTTTCAAATGACACCTCACTTGACCAATCACGATCTGCCATAAGAAGCCTAGCAACCAAAGAAGCCAACACTCTGAGTTGAACAGAAGGGCCTCCTTCTCTTCTTCCATGTGAAGATGGAGCCAATCACAACCAAGTTTTCAGATGACTGACACTTCGAATAGCCAATGCAATTCTGAATATGCAACTATGACACTTCAGTAATTTACAGCTCAGTCACCTCAAATCAAGGAAAACAGGGATATTACACACAATTTGAAGTGATAAATATGGTAAATGGCCTTGATATAAAGATTTCTAACCAAATTATAGGTATATACGTAAGCCAAAATGGCCAGGTCCGAGGTGGATTTCTTGCCGAGTTTTGCTCCAGACAACTCAGAGTTGAGTCAGGAGAGAGGAGTGCTCACAGAGCTAACATTAGCGCCGACGCTGCTAACTTTATGTAAGCAATGGCAGCTGCAGTTAGCTCTCAGTTTAGTAAGAAAGCTGCTGCAGTCAGTCCACCAGGAATCGCCTCGGCATTGTAATGGTCTCTGTCATCGTTGCTGAAGGCTGTGTGTTGCTCCGGTCCGGAGTTATTCATTGTAAACGTGCTGTTTGTTAGGATGTCTTCCTGTTAGCTGCTAATTTGGCAAGATGTTTGCACAACCATACTCAAAATACTATTACAATTGTCTAAAAAACAGCTGTCACAAAACAAAACTTGGTCGACATGAGTGAACACAGCACAGAGCAGTGGGAGCGTGAGTGGAACAGTGCTCGTTAGGTCTGCTGACAGCAGGGTTTGCTTTGCTAGTTACTGGGATTTTAAACACAAGTTGTTGTTCACAATGTATCGTTCATCATAAACAATCGATGCTTAGCCTGGCGGGGGGCAAGAAAAGCCCGGCGGCCCGCCAGGCCTATAAAGCACTGGGAGAAACCCTGAACTTTAAATACAAAAGGGCATACTTCCTCTGATTATAGACACATTTTAAGTTGATCACTGTAATGCATTGTGCCGCACTTACCATAATGTAAACACACTCATCACATGAGTGCTAGTGTACACTGTATCAAGCTACATCGTGCTAAATTAGCACTAGCCTTCGTTAGGGATTTGTCTGTGTAGAAACCCCGAAATCGAGAACCAGTCTATGCTGAGAACCAAACAATTTAATTTGTTATCACGGGAAAACGGTCTTTGTTATCTCGAGAAAACGAAATAATTAATTCATTAGCACGAGAAAACGGTAAAAAAAAAATGTATATGGACCTGGCCGTTCTCGGCTTTTGTAGGTATATGTACCTTAGATAATGCCTAACTATATCATTAGAGAAAACATTAAATATTTAATTTGTGTTGTATTGCTATCAGTTTTTGGACGAGTGAAAGGCTTCATGCTGTAGTCCCATTGTCATCTATTTGCTTCTACTTCAGTGTGTTTGACCAACGTTTATTTATATTTCCCAAAATCAAACACAAATTAACCTCTTCTTGATATGACGCTTTCTCTGAGAAAAAACTATTTATTTTGAGTTTAATACATTTTCTCGTGGTATCTTATGTTTGGAAATGTGTCGTGTAAATTTGTTCTCTTCTGCTGAGAGGTCAGAGTTTATTTCTGGAGCTTCACTTCCTGTTTGTGTTATGCTTGACTGTCACATTAAGAGAATTGCATTAAATGATGTGCAAACTAATTTAGTCCTTAAAGATGAATTCGTGTTTAATGGTCAATGGACATACAGTGATCAGACTAACAGTCATTTAATTAATTAATATTTAAATATTTAGGTAATTTTGCCTTGTTTTGACAGGATGGAGAAGACACAACAAAGAGCGTCAGTTGGATTCAATTCAGGAAGTTACAGTCGAAGAGGTCAGAGTCTCAAACCTCCAGGAAGCTTCATCCAAAAGCAGATCATCAGTATCAGAGAATAAACAAGCTTTGAGGTACTTTTCCCTTCAGTCGTTCCTCTCTGGCTGCAGGCACACATGTCCACCAATCAGAGGGCAGGATTGTAGCCTCGTAGCCTGACAGATGAAACAGTCACTGCTGCTTATGAAGCTTAAAAACACAAACAGCTGAAAGATGAACAGATCACTTTATCTCTCTCTCCTCAGCCGGACTTTGAGACTGGAGAGATTATGTTGTGAAAATCAAACTGAACTGCAGCAGCGAGAAACATGTTCTGTTATGTTCTGTTGACCGTGCTGAGGAAATAATTCTCACCAAAAACATCTCAGTGAAACTCGAGCAGCAAATGACGACAGAAGCTGCAGACAGCTGTTAGATGTTGGCATTTTATTGATGAGTAAACACTCGTGGAGAGTACAGATACAGCTCGACTCTGAACGAGACGAAGGACGAGGAGAAAAACCCAACATGGATGTGCAACCTGCTGCATGAGACCATCAAAGAGGTAGAAGACACGACAAAAACGTTTGGCAAAAATAATGTTTTCTTTGAAACCTGTGAGCAGAGGTAGAGGTAAATGTTCAGAGGTGGTGCAGGCTCAGTAAGCTGCTGATGATCTGCTGAGTGGAGACATTAAAACCTGAAGAGTCGCTCGGTTCGCCTCGCATGTGGCATCTCGCATCTTTCGTCTTTTCACACAAGACATAGCAGAGACATTTCCCGTTGGATGGAACAGTGCATCGACCTCCGGTCGGGGCAGAGGGCCGAAGGACTTCTCTAGAAGCACTTGCGGTGGACGATGCCAGGGCCGGACTCATCGTACTCCTGCTTGCTGATCCACATCTGCTGGAAGGTGGACAGGGAGGCCAGGATGGAGCCGCCGATCCAGACGGAGTACTTCCTCTCTGGGGGAGCGATGATCTGGAGGCGAGGAGAGAAAACGTGAGATTAATATCAACAAAACTTGATATACACTCAATATTTGTGGATTGAAACACTGAAAGATTAGGATCTGACCAGTTTCATTCAAAAATACTGACCGGTTTTATGTTAGCGTGAGGGCGGAAAAGCCTGAAACTCTTTCATTTCTTTTAGTAACAAACACATCAGGGGGTGCAAACTGCAGTTTTAAAAATCTTTTTGACAGCATGTTTTCAGGTTGTGAATGCAGCCTGGAGAGCTGGGTGCTAGTGTACAGTTTCACAGGTAACGTAACACTTTTACTAATAATACTACTTATAACACTAACAGGAAGTGATGCGTGCACATGACTGCCAGTGAAACGTCAAATAGTTTCAGGCTTTAACAGCCATTTTTAGTTCTGAGGAGCTGATTTTACAAACATCCACATCCTGTTCAGGTTCTTTTGACGCAGTATGTGGTTGTGACTTGGAACATTTTTTTTTAGGTTAGTTAGTTTAGTTAAGTTTAAAACAAATGTTCCAAAACCGAGAGATTTCTAAAAAATTAAACTGATAATAGAAACAGTTGTTTTCTGAAGGTTTACAGACCAGATTCCCTATAAACTAATGACAGTCTATAAAGACCAAGTCAGGTGAAAAACAGCCCCGAGTTCGACCTGCAGGCAGACTGAAACCAACAGGTTTTAATCAAGGCTCAGCTTTCTCTAGCCTTTCCTTAACAGATGTGCAGAAAATAATAAAAGTGTACCTTGATTTTCATGGTGGGTGGTGCCAGGGCGGAGATCTCCTTCTGCATACGGTCAGAGATGCCGGGGTACATGGTGGTGCCTCCGGACAGCACGGTGTTGGCGTACAGGTCTTTGCGGATGTCCACGTCGCACTTCATGATGCTGTTGTAGGTCGTCTCGTGGACGCCAGCGGACTCCATTCCTGAACACATGTTTAGAGTCCAGTTTAACTTTCAGGTTGATTTCTTGCACATTGAAGACCAGAAACTAAAAAAAATAGAAGTTAGACCTACAGTGACTGTGGTTCTACATCCAAATCAAAATGAAAGAGATTTAGCTTTTGAATCTTGGTGACTCAACCTGCATCCTGATGACATTTTGTATTGAAGGCTCAAGTTTGTTTTGAAGCATTTCATTAGTGACCCAGTGCGTTAGCGCTCGTTACCCACCGAGGAACGAGGGCTGGAAGAGCGCCTCGGGGCAGCGGAACCTCTCGTTGCCGATGGTGATGACCTGTCCGTCAGGAAGCTCGTAGCTCTTCTCCAGGGAGGAGGAGGTAGTGGCCGTCTGCATCTCCTGTTCGAAGTCCAGAGCCACGTAGCAGAGCTTCTCCTTAATGTCACGCACAATCTCACGCTCGGCTAGAGGTCAACAGATCAAATATTTGTGTCACAAAATGGACACAAGTTCTGCTGGTTTTAAAGAAAGTTAGGAGCTCCAGACTCTAAAGTGGACCCATGTCATCTGTTAAAGACAGTGTGTCGTACCTGTGGTGGTGAAGCTGTAGCCTCTCTCTGTGAGGATCTTCATCAGATAGTCGGTCAGATCTCTGCCAGCCAGGTCCAGACGGAGGATGGCGTGAGGCAGAGCGTAGCCCTCGTAGATGGGCACAGTGTGGCTGACACCGTCGCCAGAGTCCATCACAATACCTGCCAGACAAAAACCACCAAATTACAACAAAGATGTGACACTGATCTGCAGTCTGCACGGTTCAACATGAACACTGTCACTGAACTGCCTTCAGCTGCACTTCCTCGTGTGGCCACTAGATGCTGCGCCAAGACAACTCATGGATACAAGAATGAATAAGAAAACCCAGCTTCTTCAGATACAACTTATTTTCCATCACAACATCAAGTGTTTCCAGATGTCTGCGGATGTTAAAGCTCTCACCTGTGGTACGACCGGAGGCGTACAGCGACAGGACGGCCTGGATGGCCACATACATGGCAGGGACATTAAAGGTCTCGAACATGATCTAGACCAAAGAGAAAGACAACAGGTGACCAAACAGGAACCAAGCAGCCTGTCTCACCACCTCTTTATACAGCCGCTGTATTACAACTTAGAATTCTGAACAAGAAATTAGCATAAAAAAAACATGTTAAGATGTTAATTTAATGTGATGTTGGAGTTAAAGCCGCTCTGAACACTCACCTGGGTCATCTTCTCCCTGTTGGCTTTGGGGTTGAGTGGAGCCTCGGTCAGCAGCACTGGATGCTCCTCAGGAGCGACACGGAGCTCGTTGTAGAAGGTGTGATGCCAGATCTGCAGGACGGGAGAGACGCTGAGTTTCACTGCAGACACTGACACATCACTGTCACATGTAGAGGCGAAAATAAAAATACACCAGGACAATTCAAGCATGGACGCCAGCTCACTTCCTGTCTTTCCTTGAATTTCCTTTTTTTCCCCAGCTCATCCTTCTCAGTAGTGGAAAGTAAATAAGTACACTTACTCTTGTGTACTTGAGTATTTCCATTAAATACTACAGTATACTTTTTACTCTGCTACATGTGTCTGACAGCTGTAGTTGATAGTTACTTTATTGATACAAATACTGAATCACTTCTGATGCATCATTATAGATTAAGCTGTTAAGCTATCAGCAGTATATTAAAAGCTCCACGTTTATCCAGCTGCAGCATTAAAGTGATGCTGAAATTAAAGCACCAGTAACAATTCAACAGAAAAGGCCATTTTCCATTCAGAGAACAATGGCCGCTGCGTATTTCCCAGGTTCACATTTATCATCAGGTACCAAGTCCAAACCGCCACAACATGACAGTCTGACCCGCCAACAGGACACAGAGGAAACTACAGCTCCAGGTGCGTCAGCTCAGGTGAACATAGCGTACACCTCCTCACCTTCTCCATGTCGTCCCAGTTGGTGACGATGCCGTGCTCGATGGGGTACTTCAGGGTCAGGATGCCTCTCTTGCTCTGGGCCTCGTCTCCCACGTAGCTGTCCTTCTGTCCCATTCCCACCATCACACCCTGCACACACAATCACACCTGTTCCACTGCACTCAAACACCGTTAGATTTCATGGGGATGGCAGGCAGGTGATGTCCACGCTGGCCTCTGTACCTGATGTCTGGGGCGACCCACGATGGAGGGGAAGACGGCGCGGGGGGCGTCGTCTCCGGCGAACCCGGCCTTGCACATGCCGGAGCCGTTATCCACAACGAGGGCAGCGACGTCATCGTCCATTTCTGAAAGGAAACACGTGGATTCATGAGCAGCGAGTTAACCCTGAATATTTACCGTTACTGTCATTAAATCACTCATTTAACCACGTCCTCCTGTAGTATTCTCTGTTGCTATGGTTACCTGTCTCTAACGTTACGGTTGACCACGTGTTAAAGCTGGCAAATCACACAAAACTTGACATTTCAATGTTAATGATACTCGAGTGTTGGTTCAGGATGAGGTGAGGAAGGAGATGAGGAAGGAGATGAGGAAGGAGGTGAGGAAGGAGGTGAGGAGGTGTGACCTTTGCCGTCCAGCTCATCACTGCAGGATGAGTTGGATGATTTTGAACTAAAAGCATCTTAAAAACAGTTTGAAGTGTGGATGAACTCTGCAGCTTCCTGTTTCTCCTCGACAAAAGTCGAGTTGGTCTGTGTTCAGCTGTCACGAGTTCGCCCTGCAGCAGCGCAGGTGTGACAGCAGCTGGTCAGGTGTGACAGCTTTAAGTCGTCCAACCTGCTGAGCGTCACGTTGGAGCTTTTGTGGCTGCAGGACATTTGCAACGGGTTCAGACAGGACAGACACCTCATGAGAGCCAAGTGACCTGGGGCATCCGGTCTGTCAGCGCGGCACTAACTGTCCGGTGTTCAGAACATCCGGGAGGTTTCATTTTGATGTGAAGTGTTTGATGCTCTGAGGCGTGTTTGTCTAATTTTATCATTAATCAGAAAAAATGTTTCTCGTATTGACGCTTCATCAAAAGGAATTCTGTTCTGTCTCCCTGCCGCTGCTGCCGCCGCCGCCGCCTCCGCTGCCGCCACTTCATCATTTCATCACTATCTGGATTCTAAACTGCAGCTCACTGATGACTTTACCATCCTCATTGCTGCAAAGTCTGTTCAGATCCGCTGATCAACAGTTCGTTTGTGTGCAGATCTTAACTAGCAGTATTTTGACATTAAAGAACTTCAGCTTCTGTCAGAAAGTTCGATCTTTGCGTTAAACACCGAAAAACAACTTTACAGAATAATATTTAAGTTCAGTGCATCGAATTGGACCCATGCTCTTATTTTGACAGTCTGAAAACGGGTCGGCTGTTTCAGACGTTTCCAGGTGTGAATCTGACATAAATGCATGTCTGAGGGCTCGAACATGCTGCCCTCACCTGTCCGTCACACACCTCAGGTGATTCAGTGTTGATGAGTCTGCGCATTAAATCAGTAGTTCAGCTCCAGAGCAGCGGTGGACATATGAGAGATTCTTCAGATAACACACCTCAGAGGGTGCCAGACACTCAGTGCTGGCTCTTACCTGTGCAGGTGAGTCTCAGGTGTGTCTGTGGGTGAAGTCCTTCAGGTGTTCCTCTGCCCCAGCTGATCGCCGTGAATGCAGCATCAGGAGCGAAACCACACCGGTTTTATTCACGCCGGCGGGACTGCTGGCTTTGTCCATAAAAGGTAACGTTCTCTCACCTCCAGCTCTTATTGGCTCAGGTGAGCAGGATTCCTCAGGGTCCCTCAGTTCACGTCCTGATTGGCTACAGCAAACATCCGTCAAGACGAAGGGGGACCGCGGATAAAAACCTGTTTCCTCGCAAAAGCCCTTCAGGGTTTTTACCGAAATCCCGAATTCCTGCAGCAGGAGAGCTGTGATTGGCCGAACAGGGCACGCAAACATTTCTGCCCGAGACAGAAACCAGCAATACAAGACAAGAAGTCTAAAAGAGCCTCTGATCTTGAAGAGGATGATGAAGGTCAAGCTGGCTTTTATAGATGAAGATTAGAGATGGCTGGAAGGAGAAAGACAGAATGTCACTTTATGGAGTTTCAGGTCGTTATTGGAATTTAATCCTTCATTTTAAACCTGAAACGTCTCATTTACAGATAAGGTGGAATTTAAATGTTGCCATCACACACACACACACACGCGCGCACACACACACACACAGAGTCACATTCAGATTTTATATTTTTTTTATAGCAACAACATCAATAATAATAATAATAATAATAATAATAATAATAATATTTTTCCAGCTTGTTAGCA